>NC_052630.1:17472500-19972500 GCF_016161935.1 Mauremys reevesii | reverse complement strand
CCAGCCCAGTAGCCTGTCTTCTGACAGTGGCCAATGCCAGGTGCCCCAGAGGGAATGAACAGAGGCTAGGGAACCATCCCTGCCCATCCTAATAGCCATTGATGGACCTATCCTCCATGAATTTATCTAGTTCTTTTTTGAATCCTGTTATAGTCTTGGCCTCCACAATATCCTCTGGCCAGGAGTTTCATAGGTTGACTGTGTGTTGTGTGAAAATATACTTCCTTTTGTTTGTTTTAAACCTGCTGCTTATTAATTATATTTGGTGGCCGCTAGTTCTTGTTATGAGGAGTAAATAACACTTCCTTATTTACTTTCTCCACACAGTCATGATTTTATAGCCTTCTATCATATCCCCCCCTTAGTCATTTTTTCCAAGCTGAAAAGTCCCAGTCTTATTAATCTCTCTTCATATGGCAGCCGTTCCATATCCCTAATCATTTTTGTTGCCCTTTTCTGAATCTTTTCCAATTCCAATATATCTTTTTTGAGATGGGGCAACCACATCTGCATGCAGTATTCAAGATGTGAGCATACCATGGATTTATATAGAGGCAATATGGTATTTTCTGTATTATCCCTTTCTTAATGATTCCCAACATTCTGTTCACTTTTTTTAATGCCGCTGTGCATTGAGTGAATGTTTTTAGAGAACTATCCACAATGACTCCAAGATCTCTCTCTTGAGTGGTAACAGCTAATTTAGATCCCATCATTTTATATGTATAGTTTGGGATTATGTTTTCCAATGTGCATTACTTTGCATTTATCAACCTTGAATTTCATCTGCCATTTTGTTGCCTGGTAACCCAGTTTTGAGAGATCCTTTTGTAGCTCTTCGCAGTCTGCTTGGAACTTAACAATCGTGAATAGTTTTGTATCATGTGCAAATTTTGCCACCTCACGGTTTACCCCATTTTCCAGATCATTTATGAATATGTTGAATAGGACTGAGACCAGTACAGACTCCTGGAGGACACCACTATCTACCTCTCTCCATTCTGAAAACTGACCATTTATTCCTACCCTTTGTTTCCTATCTTTTAACCAGTTACTAATCGATAAGAGGACCTTCCCTCTTATCTCATCACAGCTTACTTTGCTTAAGAGTCTTTGGTGAGGGATCTTGTCAAATGCTTTCTGAAAATCTAAACACTCTGTATCCACTGGATTCCCCTTGTCCACCTGCTCGTTGACCCCTCAAAGAATTCTAGGAGATTGGTGAGGCATGATTTCCCTTTCCAAAAACCATGTTGAATCTTCCCCAACAAATTGTGTTCATCTATGTGTATGACAATTCTGTTCTTTACTATAGTTTCAATCAATTTGCTCCATATTCAAGTTTTCACCCCTTCCCTTAGGAACCTATTTCACAGTCTAATGGATCTCACCATTAAGAAGTGTTTCTCTGCATGTTCCAGCCTAAAAGACTCTTGCTTCTAACCATAGCCTTGGTTTCCTGCTGAGCCACCAGAGAAGGGTAAAATGGAGAGAGGTGGGTCACTGGGGAGGAGGCAGATGGCAAGAGCCATGAGAAGATGATGAAAGTGGTGGAACCACCATGGAAGGCAGTGTGGTATGCATAGAGTTCTGTGCATTTCCTCTTCCCCTGGATGCCTTTTCTTAATTAACCACCAAGGGAAGATATTTTGGCTGTAAGCATGTGTCTTTTCTGTGCTAAGTGACAAAGAGTCATGTGGGACCTTATAGACTAACATGTATTGGAGCATAAACTTTCTTGGGTGAATAACCACTTCGTCAGACATCTGCCATGCGTCTGACAAAGTGGGTATTCACCCACAAAAGCTTATGCGCCAATATGTCTGTTAATCTATAAGGTGCCATAGGACTCTTACCTGCTTTTACAGATCCAGACTAACAAGGCTACCCCCTGATACTTTTCTGTGCTGTGATCTAACTTGTGCTGTAGGTGAGACCACTTTGTCAAGCGAGGTGGGCCCCCCTGTGCTAGGCGCTGTACAAACACGCAGTGCTTATCCCGAAGAGCTCAGGAAGCCGTTCAGCAGAGGCACAGAGAGGGAAGGCCCTTGTCTAGGGTCCCCCAACAGGGCAGTGGCACAGCTCTCCTGAGTGCCAGCCCGGGACCAGGGAGCGAGCGGCTCCTCCAGGCCGCGGACCGGCCGCGCCGCCTGCCTCCCGGCCGGCCTCTCCTGGCCCTTTAACTCGCCGGCGGAAGCGGCTGCCGTGGCCGGTGCCGGCTGCCCAATGGGGATGCGGTTCGCGGCCCATCACTTCCTGGCCCTGCAGCCGGGCCGGCACGAGCGAGGCTGAGGGAGCCGGGTCGGGGGAGGGGCCGGAAGCTGCGCCGCACCCGCCACCAACATGCCCTTTGACTTCAGGAGGTGAGTGCGGGGCGCCCCCCCCCCCCCCAGCGCGCGGGGAGGGGCCCGGGGGCTCCTTGCGCGCGGGCCTGACCGCGGCGCGAGCCCGGCCTCTAGGGCCCCTAGTGCACGGGGGCGGGGGACACCCGTGACCCGGGGCGTCCCGTGCTGTCCGCGGCGGTATCGCCGGGGCGTCACGCGCTGCGGGAGGGGTCGATGTAGCCCCTTCCCTCCAGCCGTGCATGGTGTGGGGGAGGGAAAGAGTCACAGGATCCTTGCAGCCCTCGGTCGGCACCTTGGGGCTGCTGCTCCTCCTCCCCGAGCTGGTGACTTGTTCTTCAGGGACAGGCTTCCCTGGCAGGGTGCAGAGCACGGTTGTGTCCGTTCACCAGCTAAACCTGGCCTGGCCTCATCTGGGGACGCTGAACGCCCCCACCCTCTGAGCGCTTCCTCCCACGTGTACGTTAGTTCCCAGGGTGCAACCTGTGCGAGTGTCTCGCAGGCACTGGGTAGTGCTCGCTGAAGCACAGGCAGGGGTGTGAGCTTTGTGCAAGAAAACATGTTGTTATATAACACCATGAATGTGCCCAGTGCTTTGCAAAAACCAGGTGAGGTCCTGACCCAAATTGCTTATGACCTCACATGGGTTGAAATGAAACACAAGCTGCAAAGCAGGCTGGGGATAGGGTGTGGAGGCCACCTTGAGTCTGGGGTGGGTAGGATGCCTGGGGAAGGGGACTAGGTTTTGAGAGGGAAGGTGCATGGGAAGTTGGAGGTTCTTCCAACAATGCTGTTATGTAATAATGTTGTGTAAAGAGGGTGTTGAGGACCTTTGTAGAGCATTTTGAGGGCATGTGGGCATGCTGGGTGGGGAGATAGAACCCTTTGTATGATTCCTAAGCTGGCTCAGTGGAGGGGATGCTTCATTACTTTAGACACAGACAATAACAAAAGAGTTGAGCTGAGCACTCTGCCTTCTCTTCTCCTTGGAAGGAGACACACTGACAGGTCTTTGATCCCAGTATAATGCTCTTACCAAGCTAAAGCTTCTCTAGGGGGCTGCCTGATATAATAAGGCTACATGTAACTAAAGCTTTGTGCGTTGTTGCTACTTGACAGCATTGAAATTTTCATCAATCAAAACAGCATGGACATCTCAACCTGTACTCACCTGCATTCGTGTTAGATAAACTATGTCTTGAGACACAGACCTATAAATGAGATTGCCATGCATGCTTCATATAGCCTCATGGATACTTAGATTCATACTCAAAAACTTGAAAAACAACAAGGAGTCTGGTGGCACCTTAAAGACTAACCTTTAAGGTGCCACTGGACTCCGTGTTGTTTTTGTGGATACAGACATGGCTACCCCCTGATTCAAAAAGCTTGGTTAACGTGGACTCGAGGTTGCAATGGCAAAATTGTTCCCTGTGGTCCTTGTGCTCTTCCTGAGCATGAGCTTTTAATTCCTCAAACTTGCACTGGAAGAACAGAAGATGTGCAGTTAAGGTGTCCTCATGTGCCCCTTACAAGAGTGTTGGGCTTACAATTAAAAATGCAGAGTAAACATTGGAGAACTGAGAAAAGTAAAGTTAAGATGATACTTCCCGCCTGAGAAGCTATAGAACCTTAGTTGAGCCCTCTTTGGGATACCTTTGATTTCAGGAGGTGAGATGCTAGGAGGAACTGGGAACATCACAGTACCTTACCTCTCCTAGACAAAACTGTCATTTTCTCTGTGCCCACCATAACTTGAAATCAGGACCCTTATTTATACGGTTCAGTGGGATTTTCTTTGTGTTCTGTGAGGCACTATTGATCCAGTGGGTAATTGCTTCTAGTGGAATGAGCACAATAGAGTATTGCTTAGCTGGAAACAATGCAATTTCATTAAGTCCTACTAGATTTTGGGGGGTCTGTGACTTCAAAGCTACCTGTCTGATTTGCGTGAAACTTGGTGATAGAATTATTCCTCAGCTTTGGAGATAGGCTGCCAATTTCAAACCTCATAGGCCTCTATTTGCAGACAGTAGAAGTGTGTGGAAAAATAGGGCTTATAATGGGATCTGGAGCAACTGCTATAATAGTATGTGAGGGAAGTGTGTTTCAGGTGGCTTGATAAATGCGATTCCTCTTGTTCCAAAGTTTCAAAACCCATGTGGAAACACAAGCTCACTAAAATAAAGGAAAGGGCTGATGGTTCACAGCACAATGAGACAGAGAAATTAAATAAACCTGGGGTTATAAGGTTTGATCCAAACTTCCCCAAAATTTGGGGGTGTTGGTTCAGAGCTATTTTTTGAGAGACTTCAAAGTCACAGATAAACTTTGCATTCTTTGTTTCTTGGCAACCCAGAGGGCTAAAAATAGACCTTTTTTAACGTGTCATCTTACATAATGTAAACTTAAAAAAAAAAAACTGTTTAGCTTTCATCTAAGATGACAATCATAAAATTGTCAAACTGGTATGTCCCAGAACCCAGTTCTTTTATGGTACAGAAATTAATTGTCATGTCTGACAAAATAAAACTATACAGTGTTGTTGCAGCCATGTTGGTCCCAGGATATTAGCGAGACAAGGTACGTGAGGTAATATCTTTTATTGGACCAACTTCTGTTGGTGAGAGACAAATTTTCAAACTACACAGAGTTCTTCTGTAAGAACTATGTTGCCCTGTAGAGTAGCTCTAGATAGAGTGGATTGCAGTAGTCTGGACTGGAGAAGATAAAGGTATGAGTGGAGTGAGGTCATCATCTGCCAGGAAAAAAACACAACCTTTTGGCCAGCCAAACATAGAATCATAGAATCTCAGGAGGTCATCTAGTCCAACCCCCTGCTCAAAGCAGGACCAAACCCAACTAAATCATCCCAGCCAGGGCTTTGTCAAGCCTGACCTTAAAAACCTCTAAGGAAGGAGATTCCACCACCTCCCTAGGTAACCCATTCCAGTTCTTCACCACCCTACTAGTGAAAAAGTTTTTCCTAATGTCCAACCTAAACCTCCCCCTCTGCAACTTGAGACCATTACTCCTTGTTCTGTCATCTTCTACCACTGAGAAGTCTAGATCCATCCTCTTTGGAACCCTCTTTCAGGTAGTTGAAAGCAGCTATCAAATCCCCCCTCATTCTTCTCTTCTGCAGACTAAACAATTCCAGTTCCCTCAGCCTCTCCTCATAAGTCATGTGCTCCAGCCCCCTAATCATTTTTGTTGCCCTCCGCTGGACTCTCTCCAATTTATCCACATCCTTCTTGTAGTGTGGGGCCTGAATAGAGATGAGACCAAGACTACAAATCATCTTGAGAAGCTGTGGCTGTAGCTCGTCTTATCTCCTAGATCAGTAATGACCAAAATTGGCCTTTTCACAGCTTTTCAGCAACCAGCAAATGCAATGAGTTGGTGAGTCCCAGTCCATCTACTAGTGGACATGGGTACATGTCACAGATACTAGTAATTGCATGAGAGGCCAAAAACTGAAGAGCCTATGAAGACTGAACACCTCACTTCTATAGGAGTCAGGATTCAGGTGCATTGGTGGGGGGCAGTGTGGGGAAAGCTTGTGCCGTTGCCTGTGCTCCGTGCAGTATCTGTCTGTGGATAAATAGAACTTTTATCTCCTGTGCTGTCAAGCTGTCCATTTTTAAGAACACTGAATTCATTTTAATTTAAAATATAACTAAATGTGTTCACTCGAAATTAGTTTGGAATGAATGAACAACCACTCTGGCCCAGAGAGTATTAGTGTTTTAATAATACTTGAGCACTTATCTAGTGCTTTTCATCTTCACAGCATTTTATACATAATGACTAATCTTGCAATCTGTCTGTGAAGTAGGTAAGCAATTAAGGCCTTGCTTTATAGGTTGAAATCTTTGGTGCATACTACTTTGGGTCTGCATTGTTAAGACTGAAGCACATGTCATTCAGGTACATAGCCTTCTGACAGAACATCTTATCTTAGTAATGCACACAGCCTTGTTGCCTTTTTATTTTCACAGCCAAAATTTGGCTACAAATGGAATACAAATGTTTCCACGCATACCCTGATCTCTGTTTTTCATGTCAAAACACCTGCATCCCACACCACCCTTTCTACTACAATTGCCAAACAACTGGGGCTGCAGGTTTTATGGGGAGCTGCAGATGTTTCTAGGGACCCAGGCTGCCTCCATGTGCAACTTCTGTGAAAGTTAGAAGCATGCCTAAGTTAAAATGTAACTTTGGCCCATCTGGAATGGGGATGGTAGGGCAAAAACTTGTCTAATGCATGATGTAACAGCTTGCTAGACCTTGCTTCTGCAGAGAGCAGCATCTCTGAGAGGAAAGAGACCTTGGCATTTTAAATGTTCTTCATAATTCTCAGTACAATGAACAGGTCAAAAATAAACAGGTCAGCGTGTCTGTGCATTGGAAACTAGGTAACAAGGTGGAGAGAGAAACTTTGCCACATGTATTATTGTTGTCCTTGTGGCTGACTGCTTTTCTGGTGTCTGGCAGTTCTCATTTCAAAGCAAGTCACAGATGGCTGTGGAGTAGCCACTGAGGCTTTTGAATTCTTTCAGGACCATTAAACTGCCGTTATTCAGCCTACGAGCAAATATAAACTAGAGGAACTGTAACTCGGATCTTGTTTTAACTTTGGAATTGCCCAGTTATGTGCTAACAGATCCAAGTGCTCTGCTATTCTGGCATTGGATAGTAAATCACCATTTATAGCTAGTGGAGCAATTCAGAACTTCCTTCCCATCATTTAATAATTTTGTTGGTTTTTTTTTATTGCTTGATGATGTGAGTGGAATAATAGAGCTCACCAGTACACTGGGCACAGGTTTCAGAGGCATGGGGAAGAAGCCAGACTTGCAGCGGATTTAGATTTAAATGTTAAGGCCTAGTCTACACTAGAAAAGGTTTGCCTTTACTTGTATAGCCATATCGGCAAACCCTCTCATTTTTTGCCTGTATAGCTTAACCGAGTTCCCTGAGCAAAATGAGCTGTACTGGCAAAAGCATTTTTGTACAAGTATGACTGTATCTATACCAGGGCTTTTGTCGGTATAAAAAAAAGTCTCACTCCTTAACCAAAATTACTATACTGTACTAGCAGAAGTTTCTAGTGTACACCTGGCCTTAGACTAGAAGTGCTCAGAGGCAGGAGCTGTCTCTTATTCTGTTGGTATGGAGCCTAGCACAATGGAGCCCTATTCTCAGTTGGCTCCTAAGCACAACTGTAATAAATGTGGTGTGGTTTTTTTAAAGGAGGCTGTCCCTGGGATGACTATTGTAATCCACACTTTAAAACATACTTTTTGTTGGGGGATGAGCAAATGTTTGCTTCAGTTTCTGTTTGTCTTTCCTGAGCCAGTAGGACCATCTCTAATTGAAGTTGACTTGCTTTCAACCTTGTTGCTTTTAGTGGAGGGTAGGTAAAGCATATATGTGTGGTGTTGGTTTTTCCTTAAACCCGTCCATTGTGGTGGCTAATGGCCAAAGTGATGCTTGAATTAGCCAGCCTGGAGTATTAGAGAAGCTGGTGAAGCAGACTGCAGCAGGAACTATAGGGCAGTGTTATATTGCCCTTTTTTCTCCCCCTCTACCCCAAATATTAAAAACTGGCTTCAAACTGACAGATTATTGACTATAAAATCTTACAAAATTTCTCTTCTGAATTCTGTGATTCCATGAAGAACTTCTGCATTCACTTGTGAGCCCCAAGGAAAGAGCTTTGTTTTCAGTCCTCAGACTTCTGAAGAAGACACACACAACTTTCCTTCTGGACTCTTTTTTCTTTGACAGATTCATAAGGGTTGCAACTCAAAAGCCTGATGTGACGCTCAAAATGTTGGTTAGTTGGGAGTTGGGTGAAGATATTTTCCATATCCCCTTTTCTATAAATTCACCATTGGTGTATTTTTTAATAGAGTTCCTGACCAAATGACGCATTTCTATTTCCAGATCCATATCAAATGCTTAATGGAAATGTACATAGTTGGTCGATAGTTTTAATTTGGAGTCTCCAAGGTGCTTGGTAGGGACTCAAATGAGTCTGTATTGCTGATAGCCCAGTAGTAGTTTGCACTGCACCAATCTGTCTGTTTGCTCTTGCTGTGTATTGTTTAATTAGCTGCATTAATGCACAGTGGTAGTTCATTTGGCAAAAACACACTTTTTCAAGCGAGCTCTGGGTGCCCTTTGTGTAGAATATAAAGTGCTGGTGCTAGGTACCAGTGGGTGTGTATTTCTGTAAGGGTGGGGAATTAATGCCAGCTTCCCACTTCCATGGCTTTTTGCTGATGAGATGTTGGGCTAATTTTTTTGCTTTAGAATCACAGTGTGTAAACCTTGGTGTGTGCCCTATAGTAAATTAACCTCAAAGTGGCAATTCTTCAACAAAAACACGTCAAAAACAGACTCCAATGTGAAGCTGCAGAACTGGAATTAATTTGCAAACTAGATACCATCAGATTAGGCCTGAATAAAGACTGGGAATGGTTGGGTCATTACAAAACCTAAACTTAATTTCCCCAATGCTAATTTCTCCCTACTGTTACTCACACCTTCTTGTCAACTGTCTGTAATGGGCCACTCTCTTACCACTTCAAAAGTTATTTTTCCTCCCTTGGTATCCTGCTGTTAATTGATTTATCTCATTAGACTGACCTAACACTTGGTAAAGCACCCCCATCCTTTCATGTATTTATACCTGCTCCTGTATTTTTTACTTCATACTTCTGATGAAGTGGGTTCTAGCCCACAAAAGCTTATGCCCAAATAAATTTGTTAGTCTCTAAGGTGCCACAAGGCATTTTTTGTGTTTGTGTGTGTGTGAGACAATAATTCCAGATGTTCATATCATGCCTTTATTCAGCAGAATTGGTAAATGAACTCTTGTATATGATTCAGTTGGATGCTGTACTCTTCTCTCCCTGACCTAATTTATGCATGTATAAGTAAAAACTATAGTGTTGCTCTGTGCTGTTAAATAGCTTCTGCTTTACACTCCAGAGAGAGCTGCATTTTTATTAGCTGTTAAAGTGATAACTAAGCACTTGGTTACACAATACTTGTCATTCCATATTTTTTATATGATAACACAGTCACCGCTGGGGTAGAAAGGGGTATGTGTTCACCAGTGATACAGCACAGTGTAGAGTGACACACAACCTCTCCAAATGCACCTGATGCGGGAACCCTATGTAATTGCGAGAGTTTGGTATCAGTCAGGATACTGCCTTGCCCTCAACTTTGTTTAAAATAAACAAGATATTGTTGGTGGAGAATTGAGGGGAATTATTGTGGAATCTCAGGAGTTAACTAGACAAGCGAGAACCTGAGCAAGTATTGGGATATGCAGAACCTCTAGAAGTGTCAAGAACTTTAGTGAATCTTGTGGCATAGGTAATGTGATTACCTATGTCCATGTATCCATATGTAAATACTACTTTCTTTCCACGTATTCTTAATACCCCCTCTATTCCTTCTAAAATCTAATTGCTCAAGTCAAGGTTTTTACTCCAAACACAGAAGAAAAATATTAAGCTTCAGTTAGCTTTGGCTTGTTTATTCTTGACGTCACTTTATCAAGGTATTTGTCCTTCTCAGTTCATTCATTGAAGCCACAATCTTCACTTTGTGACATCACAGTTCATTGACTTGCAAACAGTTGCATCAGATATTGCGCACAGGATTGTAGCAACACTGCATGAATTAAGCAAGAGTAGTGGAAGCTGAGAGAGCTTGAGTGTAAAACATATGTAAAAACCTATTGAAAAGATTCATAGATTTTTATGGCCAGAAGGGACCATTAGATCGGTCTGACCTCCTGTATGACAGAGGCCACAGCACTTCATCCAGTTACTCCTGTACTGAACACCAAAAACAGGGAAAACTTGATTATTTCAACCAGCCTTTCACAGACTTTTTTTTCCCCATCCACACTGCAAAATCTCCCATGTCCTAAAGCAGTTTTCTAAACTCTTGAATGTGTGGATAGTGATCAGTGCTCTGAAATCAGAGTTAATTGGCTAATAACTCTGAGATAGTTTGCTGTTCAGTCCAACTGAAGTCTCTCTTTACAATGGGTGTTTTCAGTCAGAGTGTGATAAAAGGCTGAACTGGTTTTGCAGGTTGTTGTAGCATATAAGAAAAATCTTCCCTAATGAAGCATATTTTAAACTTTTATCAGGAAAACGTACAAGGAGCCAGAAATACAGACTTGATTTTTATAACCAACGAACACTTTGCTATGGGCACAAATCCATGTTAAGGTAACAAATCCACTTTCTCAAATCTCTCTTCAATTTTAGTTTGAAATAGTGAGACTTTGAGGAAAGTCATTTGCTCCCCTTCTCCCTGCCATCTGCCCATAGGCCAATCCATGCTTCAGGTAAAATACTTTTGGGGATCCTGCTAAAACATTGTTGCAACTTGTAGTGTAGATCTGACTGTAACCATGTTTCCTAACCAGAGTGAAGCCTTGGGATTGATACTGATGTTTGGTGTAAATTGGGAGTAACTTCACAGATTAGAACTGGGCCTGTGGACTGTCATAAAATTTAGCCTGGTTGAAGAGCATTGATTAAGTCCCATCCAAATTATAAGCTGTAACTGTCTCCTCTCCCTCGTTGGCATTTTAGAGTGTGCCTAGCACCTTCGTAAACTTTTCTTGGAAACTGGGTCAGAAACAGGAACTGCACAGAAAGCCAGATGCTGTGTCTGATCTGAGCTAATCCTGTGGTAATACAATCAGTTTCAAAAGGAAACCAAAGGTACTCCCACTGCCTGTGCCTGAGAAGCAGCTCACAGGGCTTGAACACAGTTAGGGTAACTCTTAGCTGTGTGTTTCACCTAAAATTTTTTTTAACCCTGCCTGTCCTCATTGCAGCAAAATGTTTGTGACAGAAACATTGCTGTAATAAATGTTCCAATGCAGGCAAGCAATGGCTCAGATAGGGAATGTTACTGAACCACAACTCTTAACGTTCCATTGGCTTCAATGGATGGCTGTAGCACAGCAGGTACAGGAGAATAAATTAGAGGTGTGGATTTTGTGGGGAGGCCATAGTGAAATTGAGATCCTATATAACTATCAAATCTTTCTTTTCTGGTAGGTAAGCTGGGACCCCAATACTGGGCCCCAGCTAAGCCTTTTAAAGAAGTTAAAAGATGGTCCAGCTGAACTTGTTTATGTTAATTTAGATGGTTGGTTACCAATCCTCTGTAATTGGAAAAGAATACAAAGATCATAGAAGGGTGCTCAGGAATTAAATTCTAATTGGTCTGGAAGGGAAGAGTGTGGCAGGTAAGAGAACCTTATCTAGTAGCTGCACCTTTTGAGCTTTGTTGCAGGATACTTGCTGAGATGCTGCTTGATATACCAGCAGCTAGAAAATATTTGGAGCCATCTTGGTGTCCCTGGGGAAAGGGGTGTGTTGTGGCCTGAAATCTTGCGTATTGGGAATGACATTTGTCCATTCAATATTATCCCATTTTACTTTAGGAATGCGGGGGGACTCTTCAGTGTTTTGAGTGTGTGGCTGGGGTCCCATGGGAGCCACACTGCGGTTTCTTAATTAGGGGAAACTGCAAAGAATGGGGCAGACAATCCCCAAAGCTTGTGGTCATTCCAGTACTTAGATACACCAAGCTAGCCTCAAAACAGCTTCTGTAATACCTGACTGGTTACCCAGAAACCAAACCACAGTTCCCTTAAAGCAACCCAGCCTTACGCCTCCACACGGACACACAAGTCAGATATGATGAGGATTACTGAAAATCTTATTCATCATATAAGAAAGTTCTACCAATCCCAAAGGATCAGACTCATTACCTCCCAAGTTAATGAATATTTCAGATCTTGCTCAAGTATATGCTTACAGCCAATTCTTATTAACAAAACTAAAATTTATTAAAAAAGAAAAGAGAGAATTGATTAAAAGATCAGTATGTATACAGACATGAGTACCATTCTGAGATCAGTTTTATAGTAGAGATGATTAGTTTTGTAGTTGCAAAGAGTTCTTTCAGATTAGTCCATAAATTATAAGTCCAATGTTCATATTCAGTGTGATCCAGATTGGATTGGAGATCTCAGTCTTATGACTCAGGCTTCCCCTACATAAAGTATCAGGCAAATCTGAGATGAAAGGATTAGGACCAAAGAATCATTTATACAGTTTTCTAGCAGCCTCTTGACCATACAGTCCTTAGGCGAACAATAGGCAATCATAGAGACTCTCTGAAGTAGACCTATTTCCTAAGCATCACTGGTAATTAGCTACATGGATTAACATAAGGCAATTTATCCATTAAGCCTTTTATCACAAACTTTACAGCGAGATATATACAGTGACATTATTTCACCCAAGATTCATCTAAATGTTAATACTCCCTTCGATCTCTGAATCAACAGGTATAGTAATAGACAGGAACTGTCTGTTTACATGGCTAAGTAAACGCATACAATTAGTGTCACCTCTAATTCTCTAACAATACTGGTTTGCATTTCAAAGTTCTAGCCTACCTAACATGGAATGGCCCTAATTACCATTTACATACTTTTCTAATGTGTCTCTAAAGGCTGAAGCTGGGTCAATTAGCCTGTGAACTGCTTAGCCCTTTCTGGCTATAGGTCACAGGGTGTATACAGTGAGGCAGCATTGTCTAGTAGTCCTTGGGACAAGGTGTCTGGACTCCTAGGACTCATTCCTGACTCAGTCAGCTCTTTGTGGCCTTGGGCAATGAATTTCACCTTTCTGTGCCTCAGTTACCCGATGTCTGAAAGGGACATATTACTTGCAGAGCACCTTTCATTTGAAGTTCTCACAGTTCTTGTGTCTCTGGGGTAAGAGATGTTGTATTTGGCATTGTACGGTAGGAGCATAATCAGTTGTAGGTAGCAGAGATCTAGCAATTTCCCTGTTTAGTGTGGAGAAATCTTTGTCTCCTTGAGTGGAGTGTGGTTTCTCTGCAAACCATGGCTGTCCAAACCGCATCTACAGGTGAATGTTCCTCTGTCTTCCTCACCTCTTAGCATCCCCCACATGTCCCAATCTCCTGATACAATACTTTCCTTCACTGTTTAGGAAGACCATGTGAGGTTAGTACTAGCAACAGCTATATACCACACTTAACATGTTTTCAGTTCTAGTGTGGTACTGATGCTTTCTTTACTTGATCAGATTTTGTTTCATGGCATTGTAGAGTGCAGGACAGCAGTGGAATCTAACAATTTTTAGTCTTGGCTCCTAAACACCAAGTGGACATCCTGCCTGTTGGTTGTGTTAATTGCTTCACTTAGAATTACGTTCTCTCTTGCTTTCAGTCCAGCAGTGGGTTTGGTTCCTTTTAAATACCAGTCCCCTTACTTGGACATTTTTTCTTCATTACATTTTTTCTCCTGTTTTGATGAAGCACAGTGTGATTTGCTCACTTTATTTAAAAAAAAAAAAACTCTCCCTCACACTCTGCCATCCCTCATTTTGACATTGTATTCTCACTGCCTAAAAGGAAAAGAAAATCACTCCTTGGCATGAATCCACAGCCATGTCTTTCTTGGTCTACAAATACTGTCTCCCTCCTAATTTCCACTGAAATATAGTTGTGCTTAATATATTTTTTCCTTTGAAATTATGTGTTCTACTGCTTCCTCTTAGCCCTCTCTTTTCCATTCTTGCCCTCTCTTTTCCATTCTTTCCAACCTCTGAAACAATTTGTTCTGTTGGCACATTTCAATGACAGTGATTTATTTGATATTCCTGGAAGATGGAGAGCAACCCACACAAGCACTGGAAGACCAAGATCTCCAAACTCATAACATAATACAGTTGGCAAATAAGGCATAATACAGAATAATATGACTGGTGGGAGGAGCAGAGGTAGGAGAACTAGGTTCTTGGCAAAGAAGTCAGTTCAGTAAAGGAACAGAGAATTTGCTTTAGCTTTTTGCACCCTCTTACTGAAGTGTTCAAGTGGTGGTGAATGTATCTTTGTTCTAAAAGTAACTTGTTTGGTTTTGTATATTTTTTTCTATAGGCAGATGTATCTAGGACAGTGGTCTCCAACCTTTTTACGCCCAAGATCGCTTTTTGAATTTAAGGGCAACCAAGGATCTACCCGGCCCCTTCCCCAAAGCATCCCCCCTCACTTGCTCTCCCCCCCACTCACTTTCAGTGGGCTGGGGTAGGGGCTTGGGAGGGGGGTGCAGGCTCTGGGCTGGAACTGAGGGGTTCTCAGTGTGGGAGGGGGCTTTGGGCTGAGCCTGGGGCAGTGGTTTGGGGGACAGGAGGGGGGCTCTGGTCTGGGACAGAGTGTTGGGGTGCTGGAAGGGGTACATAGTGCTGGCTCTGGGAGGGGGATCAGGACTGGGCAGGGTATTGGAGTGCAGGAGGGGGTATGGGGTGCTGGCTCTGGGAGGGGGGTCGAGGCTGGGGTTCGGGGTGCTGGCTCCAGGACAGGAGGGGGCTCAGGTCTGGCAATTGGGGTTCGGCCTCCTGCCGGGCAGCACTTACCTTTGGCAGCTCCCAGTTGGTGGTGCAGTGCTGCTGTGTTAGGGCCTGCCTGCTGCCTCCCTGGCCCACACCACACACGCCAAGTGGCCAACGCGCCCCCTGCCCTGGGGGGTGTGGTGGGGTGCTGCCTGCTGCTGGCCTGTCTCTGCTGCTGCCTCCCCACCCCTCAGCCACTGCTCCTGGTTGCTGGGGGGGGGGAGCTTTTGGGGGGCAGCAGGGGCAGGGCAGGAAGGAGACGGAGAGGACTGTCTGCCTGCCCCCAGGGCCATGCTGGCCACTTCCAGGAGTGGCATGGGGCCAGGGCAGGCAGGGAGCCTGTCTTAGCAGCAGCCTCGCTGTGCCACCAGAGATTGCAATCGACCGGTTGGTGACCACTGTTCTAGGAGTTCTGTATGAAGATAGACAGTGGGTGCAGGTTATCTAAATAATGGCACTGCAATCTGGGTACCACCATACTATGTAAGCACCCACACTACTGCCAAGAGTGTTTCTGATGTCCTCTCCTCCCTGTTTCCTTACAGTCCAGTTATCTACAGGCTGAACTTGTAATGAATGTACTGTCTGTATTAAAACGGAATGTGCCAGTCCTATATAGTGTTAACCTCATTAGCTTGTTCTCGGTACTCCTCCTTGTTTGAGAAACTTCCTCTGTTTTAATGTGTCTTTGGAATCAGAATTAAGAGGAAGGGACTGGCTGGCAGAGAAATCTATTCTTGTCCTTTACCCCAGACCTAAAAGTGCAAAGAGCTATCAGATCAAAGAGGAAGGGCACAGCTGAGAAGTGGTGAGGTGGCAGGAGTGTGTGTATTGTGTAGGTGACTTGTCTTGTGCCAGTACCAACCTCATCTATTTTTAAAACAAACAAGTTAATTTAAAACTACATTAAACCCTCCACCTCCCTGAATTTTCCAGTACATATTGGAACTTGCTTCAAGCAGTTCAGAATAAACTGTTTTCACTGTGTAATTCTGAAACTGAAAAAAGATCATTCTTCTAAAACTGGCCTTCTGAAGTACATATTTAATGCAGTATTGTAAATAAGGCCAGTTGGTTGCTTAAGATATCTGCATCTTATCAACTGTTATACAGGTGCTGATCTCATAATGTGTTTTAATAACTTGCTGGTGTTTTTAATAAGCAACTTATTCATTCTGCTTTGAATGGGTGTTTGTCCATCTCCGCTCAAATATTCAGGGCCAGACTCTGTCTGTGACTAGTTTGCATGTGTACATTTTGATTTACAGGAACATGCAGTTTAGCTTACACCCTTTTGAAAACTGGACCTCTATTCAGGAAAGCATCCCTGTTCTCGATGGCATTTATGGTTAATGCATATGTTTAAGTGCTGTCATGAATCAAGGCCACGGCTCTTAAAGTGCATGTATCATGGGGTTTTCACAAACTCCTTGAGTTTCCCTAGTAAAGACCTTCCAAAGTATATATTTTAAAAAATAAATCTTTGATCTTAGACATTTAGCACTTATGGAGTAAAGCAGTGCTCCGGTGGATCAAAGCAAGTTCAATATAACGTGGTTTCACGTATAACGCGATAAGATTTTTTTGGCTCCTGAGGACAGCATTTTATATCGGGGTAGAGGTGTGTTGTTAGCCCCACTCTACAGGTGGAGAAAGTGAAGAACAAAGGTTAAGTGACTTGACCAAAATCACACAGTGAATCAGTGCTGGGAATAGAATAGAATCAGATCTACTAACTTCCAGTTCTTCATCGTAACCACAGGACCTCACTCCCTTTATATGTTCCAACATCTCTCCTGACCACCTCTCCCTCATGTTACACTCTCCCCTCCCATTAGATGGGAAATATGGAAACTGTTGTCTAAACAAAGAGAAGTAGTAGTAAGAACAAAGAACTCCCGAGATCTTATTCTGGGTCTGCTACTGATTTCCTATGTAATATTGGGCAAGTCCCTTAACCTCTCAGTGTCTGTTTCCTCATCTGTAAAATGGGGATGGTAACATTTGCCAACTTCATTGCAGGAAGAATAATTAGTATTTATCAAGCATTATATTAGAAGTGCAAGGTGTTCTGCCCTGTATGTCAGAGCTGATAGCTGACTTTGGATAGGAAACAAAGGAACTTCCTGGAAACAAAGGATCTCAAAATAAAATCTTAAATTACTATTTTCCTAAAGAATGGAAAAAGTGGTTTGTACAGCTATAGTTACCTTTGGCACACAGTTTAAACTAAGGCAATAGGCTAAGGCATTTGTCTTTTTCCTCTCTGCTTTTTGTAAGAGAATTCAGTACTGTTGAAAGGTATGTTCTGGGTTTTTAACAGCTCTGGCGAGTGAAATCCTAGATCTATCCCCAGAATAGGTACAACACAGATAGCAATAGTTTGGGGAAAAAAATAGACAACTAAACCATTTTCCTCCATTAACATTTTGTTTGTATTTAAAGCAGAGGTAGGCAACCTATGGCACGTGTGCCGAAGGCGGCATGCGAGCTGATTTTCAGTGGCACTCACACTGTTCTGGTCACTGGTCCGGGGGGCTCTGCATTTTAATTTAATTTTAAATGAAGCTTCTTAAACATTTTAAAAACCTTATTTACTTTAGATACAACAATAGTTTAGTTATATATTATAGACTTATAGAAAGAGACCTTCTAAAAACGTTAAAATGTACTACCGGCACGCGAAACCTTAAATTAGAGTGAATAAATGAAGACTCGGCACACCACCTCTGAAAGGTTGTCAACCTCTGATTTAAAGGGACACCTTCAACTTGAAATTTAACCATTTAAAAAAAAAAAAAAAGACACTACACCACTAACCCTCCCTGAGAAATGTGGGTTTTTTTGTTTGTTTTTTTTTACAATCACACTTTTTTTCCCCTCTTCTCCATTTGCTATGTGAAACACCCAAATGAGGGGGAAAAGTAACCTTAACCCTACCCAGACTGCTTTAAAATTCACGAAGTAAAGAAACTGGAAAAATAGTAACCTTTTCTCTAATCTGAGTCACTGTGACTTTAGATACGGCTTGCAGCAATAGTAGACAAAAAACAACAAAAAAATGAACCCCCTCCCCTCCCCCTGAATCAAAACTTCAGAAGTGTGTCTGTGTTTTTCTTTAAATTGATCCTGAAAGTTCATGTTTCAGGGTTTCTGCTGGCCACCTGTAGGGGTCAGGAAGGGATTTTTTTTTTTTAAAAGTCTTTCCTCTGAGGCATCATGGATGGCCATGGCTAGATACAGGACATTGGACAGGGAGGACTCTAAGGTGGCACCAAACTCTCAGGTGCTTGGCTAGCTTGATAGTGCTCATATACATGGGGTTGGGAAGGAATTTCCCCCCTGGTCAGAATGGCAGCGACACTGGGGTTTTTTCACCTTCCTTTGCTGCGTGTGGGTGCAGGGCACCTGCCAGAATTGTCTGGGTATAGTTCACATAACCATTTCCGTTCCATTACGGGGGCTTCGGGCATTGGTGCATCTCAGTCCCTTTTGTTCTCTGCCTGTGACACGTAATAATTTCATCTCCCGTGGGTTGTAACACTTTGGTCTAATTTTGGTTGTTGGGTTTAGTGTGTGGGTGCTGGGTGGTGTTGGTGGCATGATACAGGAGGTCAGACTAGATGATCTGAGGGTCCCTTTTGGCCTTAAATTCTATGGTTCAGATTGCACTGTGCTTGTGCATGGTAATCTCAACGTGAATTGGACACAACCGTTCTGATTGTTTTACCTTTTCCTTTTCCCTCAGCTTGGACAGTCGTCCTAAACGTTGAAAAGTAAATAAGGTTTTTTTTAACATTTGTTTTTAGTAATAATAATGGTAAGAAATTTACTTTTTAAAAACATTTTACCTGACACTCTCCTCCTTTTTGTAAGAAGCTGCTAGGGAAGTAAAAAGGGAAGGCTGTACACCCATAGCCCTCCCCCAACCCCGCATACCCACGGCGCCCCTTGGGCAGGGCCCCCCCCCAGCACTTGCAGCTCCCCCTGGACTGCCCTCACCCCCTGGGCTGCCACTCCCCCAGCACCTGTGGCGCCACCTGGGCTGCCCCCACGAGCACCCACGGCACGCCCAAGATTTAGTCAGGGGTATAATACAAATTATGGACAGGTCCTGGGCCGTGAATTTTTGTTTACTGCTGTGGCCTGTCCATGACTTTTACTAAAAATACCCATGACTAAAACGTAGTCTTAGTTATAAGCCACTCAAGATGGCCACCTGTGGCAGAGTGTGTAGCAGCCCTGTTATTCATTGGGCATTGATGGGACTGCTCTAATTGTCTAGCATTCAAGGACTGTTTGCCCACCATTACTGACAAAGCAAAGATGAATTGTCCCAAAGTCATTGTTTCAGAGCAGTGACCCAAGGAAATGAAAGAACAGTTGGTGGTTCTTCACAACTTGTTTTTCTAGCCCTGCATTGTGTGGCTGGCTTTGTGTGGTAAAATCTGCTCTCCTAGGAGCACTAGAAGGTTTATGTGTATGTTCTTGTTCCTCTTTCATGTCTCCCTTTATATAGTTTTTCTAGAACTCTGTAATTTCTCGTCCATTTTTTGTGTGTCTTGGCAGAGGAGGTAGTTGTAATGGAGGAACATGAGGCACCTCCACACCCCCTCCTTTCATGGAGTTATGCCATGAAAATCTGCTTTGCTCTTTCATATTCCCTAGAAGAAATGGGGGGAAGGGGGAAACAAGTGTGCACGTGTGTTGTGTGTGCACATGCATTTGTGTACACATGCCCCCCACTGACCATCTTGCATGCTGAACTACCTGGCAAAACATTTAGTGAAGGGCATTTTTCTTTGAATTTAAATGGTGGTGAGCATTCCTCCCTTCGTATCTCAAGTTGTTGAGGAGCTAGAGGTAGGCTTTTAACTCATGCTCCTTCATGCTTCCAGTTCCTATAATACTTTACTTTATTCCCTGACTGTTCTTTGTTTCTCGGTCCTGTTATGACTTTCTCTGTGCCCAGGTAGCTGATGTACCATAGGTGTACAAATGCTGTTCAGTAAATCAGCTAGCAGATACAGAATGGAGGCCCCAGAAATACCATAGGGAGTTAGGAAGAAGGGCGTGCCTCTCACACCAACTCTGCCATCAGTATGACTGTCCCCAGCTGTAACTCCCTGAGACTGAAAAAGGCCCCCTCTTAAGCTCAGGCCTACTGTGATTCCATGAAGCATGTAGAAGGTGGAAAAAAATATAGTCAGTCCTTTTCTCTCCTCTCCTCTGCCCCCTAAATCAGGGGTGGGCAAACTGCAGGCTGGATCCGGCCCACGATCTGTTTTAAGCTGGCCCGCGAGCTGCACCATGCGGCTCGGTCCTGCTTGGCACTCCACCTGGGGCACAGGGTTGGGGGCTGCACCGTGCGGCTCCCGGAAGCCACGGTATGACCCTGCTCTGGCTCCTATGCACTCCAATGGGAGCTGCAGGGGCAGTGCTTGCGGATGGGGCAGTGTGCAGAGCCACCTGACCGTGCCTTCGCATAGGAGCTGGAGAAGGGACATGCCGCTGCTTCCGGGAACCGCTAGAGGTAAGCGCCACTCAGAGCCTGCATCCATTGAGTCTCTCCCCATGCCCCACTCCCGATACCACTCCTGCTCTCCAAACCCCTCGACTGCAGCCCGGAGCACCCTCCTACATCCCAAACCTTTCATCCCCAACCCCACCCTAAAGCCTGTACCCCCAGCCAGAGCCTGCACCCATTCCTGCAACTCTGCCCCAGCCCTGATCCCCCTTCTGCCCTCCGAACCCCTTGGTCCCAGCCCAGAGCATCCTCCTACACCCCAAACTCCTCATCTCCAGCCCCACCCCAGAGCCTGCACACCCTCCAACACTGCAACCCCAATTTCATGAGTGTTCATGGCCCACCATACAATTTCTATTTCCTGATGTGGCTCTCGGGCCAAAAAGTTTGCCCACCCCAGCCATAAATACACTGAAGTTTGGAGGGAGGAGGAAACTTCTCAAGGAAACTTGGTGACGACTCTAATCTCCTCCATACAACATCCAGCCTTTGATAAAACCCTTTCTGGAAATAGAATTATAAATGGCACCTTTAGCCTACAAATCATTCTGACTTAATCTGGCCCAAATTTATAGTGATTTTTTTTCTCTTTGCTCCCTGTCTCCAATCCTCAAATTATTAGTTGTATGTTTATGCAAAATGAGCTGGTGGATTCTAAATTCCAAGTGGACAGGTATCCACACAAACAGGCGGCACCCTGGTAGGAAGTCTGAACAGAAGCAGAGACTGAATGAGCCATGGTCTGTGAATTCCTTTCTTGGCGCTAGAGGTGCTCCCTCCAGAAAAATATTGAGGTGGTGGTGGCTATGTAGGCGCAGCCTGTTCTTTAGACAAATGGAGAACTTGTTTCTGTAGGGCCATCATTTTAGCTCACTTCACCTGAACAGAAATCCTCCTGAACTAATATTCTTATAAATGCTTTCTAAATTGGGATTGTGGTTGCTCAGTTTTCCCTCAAAAACAGCCTGTGTGTTACATAGATGTCTGACTTAATGAATTGCTAGTGCATGTTCTGTATCGTGAAATGGCAAATATAAAAATAGGAACTACTACACTGATCTTGGGAGAGTTGATTAGTTGTCCTGGTTGGGTGTATGACATCTGGATTGATTGACCCAACTCCGCTTTCTGAGTGGCACCCTCATGATACAACAGTGCAACAGAAATGCCCAAGGAAGGAGGCAGAGACAGCAGTTGGCGAGGATGGTGCATTGGGTGAAGGGGAGGCTGACAAACTCCAAGATTCTGTTTTTTCTTGTTTTGAGGCTAAATTAATCCTCTTACTTAATTTTAAAAGATGATTTGTGTCTTTTCCATGACAGCTGAATAGAAATAGTTTCTTGGTCGAGTTCACCAGCAGTTGTTGAGCTTTGTCCTTACGCAGTTGTTACATGAATAATTACAGATGGTTTTGTAGTCTCAAAGGATGTGATCTAAAAACTAATTATAAACAAGCCAAAGGTTAGGTTTCAGAGTAGCAGCCGTGTTATCTGTATCTGCAAAAAGAACAGGAGTACTTGTGGCACCTTAGAGACTAACACATTTATTTGAGCATAAGCTTTCGTGGGCTACAGCCCACCTCATCGGATGCATAGAATGGAACATATAGTAAGGAGATATATATACACATACAGAGAACATGAAAAGGTGGGAGTTGCCCTATCAACTCTAAGAGGCTAATTAATTAAGATGAGCAATTATCATCAAGAGGAAAAAAAAAACTTTTGTAGTGATAATCAAGATGGCCAGTTTGACAAGAAGGTGTGAGGATACTTAACATGGGGAAATAGATTCAATGTGTGTAATGGCTCAGCCATTCCCAGTCTCTCTTCAAGCCTAAACTGATGGTATCTAGTTTACATATTAATTCAAGTTGAGCAGTTTCTCGTTGGAGTCTGTTTTTGAAGCTTTTCTGTTGCAAGATTGCCACCTTTAAATCTGTTACTGAATGGCCAGAGAGGTTGAAGTGTTCTCCTACTGGTTTTTGAATGTTATGATTCCTTATGTCAGATTTGTGTCCATTTATTTTGCGTGGAGACTGTCCGGTTTGGCCAATGTACATGGCAGAGGGACGTTGCTGGCACATGATGGCATATATCACATTGGTAGAGGTTACTGGTGAGTATTTGCTTCAGGTTGGGGGGCTGTCTGTAAGTGAGGACAGGCCTGTCTCCCAAGATCTGTCAGAGTGAGGGAACATCTTTCAGGATAGGTTGTAGATCTTTGATGATGCACTGGAGAGGTTTTAGTTGGGGGCTGAAGGTGACGGCTAATGGCGTTCTGTTACTTTCTTCGTTGAGCCTGTCCTGTAGTAGGTGACTTCTGGGTACTCTTCTGGCTCTGTCAATCTGTTTTTTCACTTCAGCAGGTAGGTTATTGTAGTTTTAAGAATGCTTGATAGAGATCTTGTAGGTGTTTGCCTCTGTCTGAGGGATTGGAGCAAATGCGGTTGTATCTTAGGGCTTGGCTGTAGACAATGGATCGCGTGGTGTGTCCTGGATGGAAGCTGGAGGTATGTAGGTAAGTATAGCGGTCAGTAGGTTTCTGGTATAGGGGGTATTTATGTGACCAAAAGAATACTGACCAGTATGTTTTAATGAGTGATCTCTCTGTAAGAAATGAGCATGCTCCCTGTCATGTCAGCCAGGCAGTGGCATATGCCTAGATGCATTTTTATCATTCAAACGTTTTGTAAAAAGGAAACATTACACTCAAGCCTTGATGGATTATTGATATATGAGGTCTGTGGAAAAATACTGTTTGGTTCAGCTCTTTTTGGTTTGCAGTGAGGCTCTTGGTGTTGGAGGTTTCTCCCTTAATCTGACTGTCAAGGATGGACATGAATACATAAACATGCACACACATCTTCTCTGGTTTGCAGGAAAGATTTGACAGGGTGAGGGGGCAATAGGGAAAAAACAGTATTTGAGATGGATGCACTACCCAGTTCTATTCAAGAGACTACTGCTAGCACAGTTGTACTGTATACCTTTTCATCTTTCTTTGGTTCCATGAATCTGGATTCTTTGGTTCCATAGATCTGAATCTTCTTTCTTGGTATGAAGGTTTGTCAAAAATCCAGTCCAAATGCCCTTGAGTGCTTCTAAAGGGAGAAAAACTGTCTGGTTTGTAAGCAAAAAGGAAACTGCCAGTTTAGGTGAAAGGAACACATGACAATTTAAAAAACACATTTCTGTCTGAAAACGTAATATTAATAGGTGAAACAAGAACTAAAGTTACTAGAACTAAAGTAGATTGAAATATTTTTATATTAAATTTTACATTATGCAATTGATAAAGTGATTGATAAAGTGGGGGGGAGGGATAGCTCAGTGGTTTGAGCATTGGCCTGCTAAAGCCAGGGTTGTGAGCTCAATCCTTTAGAGGTCTGGGGTAAAAATCTGTCTGGGGATTGGTCCTGCTTTGAGTTGGACTAGATGACCTCCTGAGGTCCCTTCCAACCCTGTGATTCTATGATTGTTTTGTCAGATTTATTGCGTTTCTCCTTTTTATAATAACATCTCCTGTTGGTGTGGGTCTTTCACACAGCTACAGAGTTGCATTTGTGTGTGTCTCTGTCCGACCGTTCCCTCAAATGTCTGTAAGGCGACAAAAAAGGGCCAGGGGATCCAAGGGCAAATACCTGTTTCACCTGAAACTATTTGTAATCATACTTCTTTTTTTAAGTGACAAGATTTCAAGCTGATTGTGTCCCACATAGGCTTTGTTTAACAAAATCTACTTCATGTATGTTGAGTTCATTGAAACCTTCTCTTTTGCAATGTTATGAACCTACACAGGAGCAGAGCTGTGCCAGCTATTTCTGAAAAAAAGTTGTAAATAGCACAGTTCCATCCAGGGGTAAGGGCCTAAGAGCAACCAGGTTCTGAAAATGGCTTTAACCGAATTGTGTCCCCCTCCATGCTGGCAACAAAATTGCGCTTGGATGAAACTTTTTAAAACCGGTTTACTAACCTGGTTTTTTTTTTTTTTTTTTATCCTGGATAGTATGGCCTAAACATTCAGTGACAGTAAGCATGCCAGGTTTTGGAGCTTGCTTTCTCGGTGTGTAAATGGTCCTGTGATATGAGAACGTTTGTGAATGAGTTCAGAAAACGCAATGCTCTTCTTGCTCTTGTTCCCCGTCCCACTGCGTAGGGGTGAAATAATCCTGTGCGGTTCTGTGATGTGGGGGAGCCCCAGGGGCCTCCCATTAGGAAATGCCAATAACCAGCCCTAGAGAGGTCTGAGTTCTGTCATGACAGACTGTAGTGCCCTTGCAGTGTGTGGGCTCGATGACTCTTCAGCTTCCCTCTTGAGTGCAGATGTGTCACTGTGAAGTGGGTTTTCCACCACCCTCATTACACACTTCACTACAGTGAGCTGTGTGACTCCCGCCTGATGTTTGAGCACTTCTATCCAGGAAGCAGGCTCAGCATGACTAGCATAGAGTCGTGTCTCTTTTTATTTAAAAAACCTTATTCTGTGTGTGTTGCAGCTGTTGTCCCTACCACCATCACCACCACTACCTTGTTGACCACCAACATCCCCTCTCCCTGAGCAGGAGCCTGTCCTTGACTCAGTATAGTTTATTCTACCCAGGGAGGATGCAAGAGGACTGAGAATGTTCCTGAACCAGAAATCTTTTGGGGCAGTTCAAAGTATTAAGTGTCACAGTTTTTTCCCTTACCAGGTTTTATCCTATTTTTCTGTTTATTCCTCTGGAGGCCTTATATATATATATTGAGCTGGCGGAATTAATTTTTTATTTTTTGTAAATTTGATGGTTAATTATTGATTTCTATTTTTAACCTTAGTTTTTTTTCTGATTTTTATCTTTAAATAAACTTTCACAGTGGTGCAGCAGGGGGCTCTCTGCACGGCCACAGGGTCTGTGAGACCTGATTCCTGCAGGCGCAAGGTGAGGGCACTGGCTTGGCAGAGCAGAGACCCCTGGCCAGGACTGTGAGAAGGAGGATGCGCCTCCTGCTGCATGGGAGGCCACTCCACTGCTGAACGGCCCTTTCCTGGGGATGGCCCCGGAGCTCCCAGCTGGTGAGCCAGTGACCAGGGCTGCAGATGGGGCCAGTGAAGCTGGATCCCTGCAGGCTCTAGAGCACCTGCCAACTGTTACCAATAGACTTTTTTCATCTATTTCAGCGTGTCAGGTGAAATCAATCTTTACCAATCACTAGTTATTTAAATTAAATCTATATTGCAGAACCAGGGGTTGTGATGGAAGGGACGTAGCTCCCTACCCGGGATGAGTGGGTAGCTCTCTGCCAGCACCAGGCCTCAAGAACACAGCATGCCTGGTGGAATACAAACGCCTACAGTGTTGTTCTGCACTGTCAGTACAACAGTGTGCAGCCTAATGAAAATGTGGGGGCAGCCTGAATTTGATACTGAAATATCCTAACCTAGGGAATATTGTAATGCTTCTATTATCCATTTTCATACCTTAATTCAATAAAGTCCTCAGTTTTTGAACTCTACTTTAATTTCCATTTCGACTTGGTCAACAAAATGTTTAGCTCAAATATTATTTGAAGGCAAATTTTGACTGTAAAATCTGTGATACTAGAAGTTAAGAGTTAACTGTTAAAGAAATTCACAGATTGATTCAGCAAATGTCACCTTTTTCGTGTTTACAGACTGATCCCAAGGTTACTGATTATTCTAAATTGTTATTTTTCACTCTGTGCTAGTGTGGGCTTTGAGAGTGACAAGAGACACCAGGAATTAGTGACCTGCTTAACTATGAATATAGCTGCTGCACACAGTCGTACCTTTTTCTCTGTCCTATGCTACTCGTGCCCAAAATTGTCTGAACATTTTCACCCAGAGGATAGTTAACACACACATTAGGTGATGTCTAGGGATTATTAATATTCAACTAATTAACAGGGACACTCTGACTTAAAAATCCTTACAAATACCACCTTTGTTTATTAAAACGGAAAGACTTCACAAATCTATTATTTGACTGTGCATTTGCATTCCCTTCACTTCACCCAATTAAAAGAGACTAGTCCGTTTTACTTTCAGGTACTCCTGCACTAGCATGGTGGTATGGTGCTTGGGCTGCAGTTGTTGTGGGGGAATGTATGTTGTTTAAACTTTCTAGTAAAAGAATAATAAAATAAACATTTTTCATGGTATGAAGTTTTGTAAAAAGCTTGTCTTAATGCAGCCTTTATTTTAGGCTAAACTTGACCTGACCCTGTTCTTCTAAATCCAGGATGGGTTCATTTCTGGACGAGAAGTAATGGTACTTGCTGAAAAGTAGTACTATTGACAGGAGCTGGTTACTGCAGAAAGTGGAGACTCCATGGTTCTTTCACCATCCATATTCTTATAGGCATGGAATTCAGGTGGCTTGGTTTATGACAGTTTCACTGATCGGCCATAGATACATCAGCCTGAGTGTAATAAATTTTTTTTTTTCATTTCAGTGACATCAGAGACATAATTTGTCCTAATGAAATGGACAACCACTCTTAGCATGGGGAATAGGGGAAGAACAATGCTTTGCCCTGACTACATTTCCTAGGCATCTTCCTTTCTCAGTACATGTTGTGCTAATTCAAGACCAGCCACTCTGGGGCCAGTGTCTATCAAAAAGCAGGTGGATGGGGAGTAGGAAGCTGATTTATAATATACAATTCTGCTTTGGAAAAATACACTTCACTTATAGTGGAGAAAAAAAAAACAGCTCAACCCACTGTAAGCATTAAAGTCAAATCTGAATCATATGAAATGGGATGGCATGGTGGGGGAAGGGAATCATCTCTTTGCAAATTTTATCATTTATTTATGACTTTGATAGTATTTGTTGGTGTGTGAATTTTATTCTGCAACTGGGTTGTGTGTGTTGCGGTTTTGTTTGGCTGCTGAGATAATTTTGTGGGATATAAAATGCAGTCCTATAAACAAAAAGTAGAACATCTCTTCCATTCCCCAAAATTCAGTAAACAAGCGTAGATGTGTGTGTACATCTTCCTCCTCCCCCAACCTCAGTTTTGTCTGCGGTTTTGCTGAGAGTAGGTGGTTAAGGAATTTAATGTCTCTCTGTAGTGACTCACCAGAATGATTCACTAGTACGTGGAAATAGAACGACCCCGCGAGTCACTTAACTACTCTGAAAGGCTGAGTCGGGTGGCATGCTCAGCATCGCTTGCCCTTTCTGGTCTGGAGGCTGCTATTCTGTTCTCCCCATGTGCATTCCTTTATGGTGGGGCCCATAGTGCTCCTCCAGGTCCAATGAGGAGATCTGCAAACCTCACTATTCCTGCATGCGTTGACAGGAGCTGCTCCTATATACTAGGTAGTGAGGGTATGTCTACACCGAGTTTTTAAACATGTGGCCGCAAGTCTTAGAGCCTGGGTCTACAGACTCAGGCTTGCAGGGCTCACACTACGGTGCTAAAAACAGCTGTGTAGACATTTGGCCTTGGGCTACAGCATGCACTCTGAAGCCTGCGGTAGGGGTGGGGTTCAGATCACAAGCACAAAGTCTGCACAGGTGTTTTTAGTGCAAAAGCGCAACCCCAAATCAGCAGACTCAAGCTCCGTGACTCGCTTCCACGGGTTTTAAAGTAGAGTGAAGATGTACCCAGAGATACTCGTCTAGATGTAGGGAGGAGAACATCTTGATTCCCGTCAAATAAATTCCTCCAGATGCCAAGGGTCCCCTTTGGTGCAGTGCTGCTAATACTTACCCACCAGGCAGCTTGATTTCTTTTCCTTTGTTGACACTTCTCACTCTTAGGTGTGCACTTCTTTTTTTTGTGTACGAAGATCACTGTATCTTAAAGGGGTGTTATTGCAGAATTTCATGTCACTCTTACAAAAGCTGTGAAGTGTACCACCTCCGAGGTGTTTACATGCCACATACCGATGGTGTGGCCTTTGAATTGATTTAAAATGCTTTGGGATCCTTTGGATTGGCAGCTGCTGTGCAAGTGTCAAGTCAGTAATATACGCTCCTCCCACCCCATAAAACCCTGTACACTTCTCTGTACAGTGGGGTAAAGTGCTTCACACCAACTAATGTGGCAGACTTCAAGTCATCTGAGTTTGAATCCTGCACAGCCTGCAATGGACTCGCCTTCTGGTTGATGGGCACAGTTGAGGCCTGTTCTCTCTTTGGGAGAGTCACATCCCAGATAGGTGCTCAGTGTGTAAATCCTTCTCTTTTTGAGAGCTCGTACATCTAGGGACATGTGATTGAAGCTGCATCTACTCAAACATTCAATACACTTTGTCACTTCAGACTCAGAGGAGGTGATTGCCTCCAAAGAATGACTGAAAGGGTCTTTTTCAGTGACTGCTCCCGTGAGCACACACACTGCCTTAGGGTTCAGCGAAAGGAAGGCAGGAAAGAAGATGAAGTCAGAATTGGCACCAACTGCGCTGACTGCCCCAGCGCCAGTTGCCTTTATGCCAGCGCTGGTCTCAGGGCCAGCACTCCTGATGCCAACAATGTCGTTATTAGAGCTGACAAAGGTGAGACTAGAGAGCTGAGCAGAGCCCAAGCATGAATACAGGATGACATCTCCCTATGCCTGAAAGGAGGGGAGAAGCTTTGCTCCAAGGACAAGGCGTTGAAGTCTGCCATTAGGGCAGGAATGATGCACAGTGAACTAGAACAGACTTAGATGCAAACCATGCCAATTATGGGTCAGTGATATGCCCTCACAGGATTATTGAGATCCCCTCCAGAGGCATAGTCTGTACCAGAGAGGTGCCCAGAACTGGAACTGAAACATTATTATACAACACCAGTGTTCAAAGAGTTGTATTTTCTTCACTGTTGCTGGATTACGCCTTCCCTCTGGCATCAAGAAGGGATGTCTGTCTTCTGAGAGTGACCCGAGGGCTGGTAGCTGACATCCCTGTGGTATGCTTTCCACCCTCAAAGAAGTGTGAGTGCAGCAACCCCAAAGTCCTTGTGCCTCCTAAGAGTCAGCGATAGCCTAGTGCAGTGGTTCTCAATCAGGGGTAGCAGTACCCCTAAGGGTATGCAAAGGTCTTGCAGGGGGTACATGAGCTCATCTAGATATTTGCCTAATTTTACAACAGGCTACATAAAACACACTAGCGAAGTCAGTACAAACTAAAATTTCATACAGACAATGACTTGTTTATACTGCTCTATATACAATACACTGAAATGTAAGTACAATATTTATATTCCAGTTGATTTATTTTATAATTATATGGTAAAAATAAGAAAGTAAGCAATTTTCCCATAATAGTGTGCTGTGACACTTTTATATTTTTATGTCTGATTTTGTAAGCAAGTAGTTTTAAGTGAGGTGAAACTTGGGGGGTATGGAAGACAAATCAGACTCCTGAAAGGAGTAGAGTAGTCTGGAAAGGTTGAGAGCCACTGGCCTAATGGACTTCCTGAGTAGGCAATCTGTGACCAATTATAAATGGTCCTTGCACAGATCCATCACAGGACCAATATTCCGTCATTGGGGATCTCCCATAATAGACTTGCTTGCTACCAAGGACAATGCCAAGTATTGCACCTTTTCCTCCAGAGGTGGCCTCCATCCAGGATAGTTGCCAGATGTAGATTGTAAGCCTAGTACAATGGAGCCCTAGGTGCTATGGGAATAATTATTAATTATTTATATTTAGTGGTTGGCTTATAAACCTTTATGATCTAGAGCATAATGTCTTCCAAATTTGTGAGCACTTGCACAGATAAGTTAGACTTATTTATACATCTCCAATCTCTTTTTCCCCTCACCCCCACCCCAGTCCTGCTAGGCTCTTGGCCTCAATGACTTCTGTGTGGTCTTGAGTTCTGCTGGCTAACTGTGGTGTGTTTTCTCTCCAGATCTATCCCTCTTGTGGTCCCTGCTGCCAGTGCTGCTTTCTGTCTTGACCGTTGCAGTATCCTGCTCCAACCCCTAAATGTAGTTGCCAAGTTCACCTACCTTTTCTGCTACTCAGGCCACGTATCGGCGTTTGCCCCATGTGAAGTTTAAAGCTTGTACTACCTCCCTAAGCTCTCCTTCCTGCCTACAATCCAAGTGCCTCTCACCACTCTTTTTGTGTCCTTCCTCCACGGTTTGTTATGGGAACCCTTCCTCTCCCCTTCTAAAAGCTTGCCAGTTCCACAAAGCATTCCTCTTATCAGATGCAATCCATTCACTTTGCTCTGTACTGCACTTTGCATATGGGTATGTCTATACAGCATTTTGGAGTCCATGAGAGTGAGCCTCCCAGCCTGGGTCAACAGACTCAGGGTAGCAGGGCTCATGCTAGAGCTCTAAAAATAGCTGTTTAGACTTTGCTTTGAAGTTGCAGCTTGGGCTGGAGCTCGGTCTCTGAAGCCTGTCCCTCTCCCCGGCTTTCAAAGCCCAAGCTCCAGCCTGAACTGAAACGTCAAAGCACTGTCTACAGAGCTATTTTTAGAGCACTAGCATGAGCCCTGCTAGGCTGAGTCTGTTGACCTGGGCTCTGAGGCTTGCTTCCTTGAGCTCCAAAATGCAGTGTAGACATCATGTGTCTTCAGACTGTAAGCTCCTCAGGCTAGGGCTTGATTTTCTTGGTGCACTTTGTCTGTTGTGCCGTGCTTGGGTATTAAATGTTTGTAAAGTGCTTTGAGATTCTCACGTGACAGGTACTATAGAGGTACAAAGTGTTGTGATCAGAGAGGCTTGGGCCCTGAAGTCTGGATCTGGCTCCAAAGGCTCGCAGAGTTGAGGAATATTAAGATCTAGAGTTTTGGCTCAGTTCTGTCTCTAGTTATGATTTTATTAAATGGGAGAGGATGAGGAATACAACTGAAGCAGCGTAGAAAATGGAGAGGCTAGATTTCTTTTTCAGTAGGTGATTACAGCCAGCACATACATGCACATGACAGGTCACAGGTCAGTTTATGTTGGTGGTTTGTCCCACCAACTTTGACTCTGTCCCTCTTTAGAGATTTCCTGTATAAATAAATCTAAAAATATATGGTTTTGGAGGGGGAGGGGAGTGTAAAGAGGCCTTTTGGAGGTGGGTGCCATTTAGGTGACTAAAATGGGAGAGGGCGCTATTTTGAAAGCAGCTTTTCACGTATTCAAATACCTATATATTCTGCATTTATTTTTATCCTGCGATGGGTCATAACTTTAAAACTAGTGAACATTTCTCACTCTAAAAACACGCTTCCTTTTATAGTGTACACATGGCGGTGGTTTTACTACATTCAGCATAGAACTATTTCCTATTTTCCAGTTGTTCAGTAACACTCCGAAGCCCTTGCTGTGCCTCTCTCTCCATTACTTTCTCGCCTTGCCAATCCGTTATTGTGATTTCAGTGAGACGACGCCAGTGTTGAGCGTTTAATGGGCCGTGAGCAGGAAGTTCAGCTATTTCCTCCTCCTGTGAGACCATGATGTCATCAGCTGTTCTGGGTCACTTTATCATCTGCTGCTGCTGTTGCTTTGGTGTATGTGGAAAGAATGTAAACAGCAATTTCCAGATGTTCTCAGGGTGGCTGCAGACCCATAAATGGGCTGTTTAGTTCAGGAGCATTAGTAATGTGTTTAGGGGGTGGCAGTGATTAGAGTAATAAAAATGTATAGTGCTATAAGCATCCAGCACAGCATGTGCTGTTAGTTACATCACGTATGAGCAAAAGCTGGCAAGGGGGGCAGTTCCCGCTGTGTATGTATGTGGCCCCATTGGTGCAGTATCTGAGCATCTCATAGACACTAATGAGTTTAGCCTCCCAGCACGCCGGGGAGGATTTCACAGGTGGGTAACTGGGACAGTGGATGATTAAGTGATTTGTTCTGTGGCTTAGTCAGGCATTGAACCCAGATACGTGATGTTCCCAGGGCCTTAACCATAAGATTATTTTTTTTATTATACTTTCCTGTTTCTCCTCCCTCTCTCCCTCCCAAACCATCACCCCCAACTTTGAACCCTGGATAAAATTAAACAATAGAAAAGTCTTCTAGTAGGTCTGTGGCAGGCAGGTGCTAGTCTTTGTTAACCCATTCTGCCTCCAGGTGGTGGCTAAGGAGCTTGTTATATTGATGGTCTAGTCAGACTAATGATGAAAGAATCCCAAAAGGCATTCTAGTTTTCGCAATCCCCCCTAAAACAGCAGATTTGGTGCTAGTGAAAGGTGCTGGATAGGTAACCTTGGAGCTGGTGGCCTCTGATCCATAATAGGCATAGCACAGATTGCAGTAGCAGAGTGAAGGTCTTCCACCCTGAGCTCTCGGTGCTCAACAAGAGATCCTCTCTGGGTGGGAAGCTAGTTAAGTGCTGCTGGTCCATAGAGTAATTAAACTAGTCCAGAGTGGGTAGATAAAATACAGCAAGGCTATGGCAGCTAATGGCTAGAGTGGGAGACTTTTTCTGGCTCTGCCAAGTTTGTCGTGTCACCTTGTGCAAGTCATTTAACTTCTCTGTACCACTGTGTCCCCCATCTGGAAAATGGGGATGATGATGCTTCCTTACCTCACAGGGTGCTGTGAAGTGCTTTGGGACCCTTAGATAAATACTGAGGTTGACTATAAACAAAATACTTTAACTAGTGTTTTAAAAGGAAGCTACCTATTGAATTTTAGAAAGTCGGAGAGGGTGGAAAAATGAATCTTAGCCTTGTATCTTCTCTGTGTGAAAATGTAAGTTATTATAGTGTCCAGTTTGGGATTGGAAAGGTCTTATCTATCTCGCTGCAGCTGGAGACAAGGACTTCAGGGTGAACTATCAAACCTCATGCACCACTAGGGAATTAAAAAACAAACAAACCAAAAAACCCCAAGGCTATTTTTGGGGGGAACCAGTAATTTCACACTTCATGGTGTAGGGTTTTTTTTAATGGACTAATTAATTTTTATTGAGTGTTGGAAAATCTGATGTCAGACCTGCATTGCAGCAGGGCATAGTGGAGCACAAGTCGATTGGAAATTATCATAAGGCAGTGCAAGTTTAACTATGGGAGTTTAAAATAGCAAATCTGAGCCATGTTGATATTAAAAGACATGACTGAATAGAAATAATGGTCTAATATTAAACTAGTTTTCTTTTCTTGGGGGAGGAAGCAAAATGCTTGGCTGGTTTCTCTCCCAATATTTGTTGTCCAAGTATAGGTTTCTTACCTCAATACCTTGGCTTTTTTTTTTTTTTTAAATTATTGCTGGGAGATAGGTGTTTGCAGCCCCCGCAACCCACAAGTTGCTTTATGGATTATATGGCAGTCGTTTACGTTTGTCTCATCATAGCACATACAACCTTGGTGTAACTCCACTGAAGTCAACTGGATGAATGTTGCCCCTTAAGTTTCCTGGCAACTGAAGCCAGAGCTCCCTGGAGTTTTTTCCAGACTTCTTCCATGAATCTCTGCTGCCATGCCACGGTTCTTTGTTTTTAATGATTTCAGCTAGGGGAAGATCTAAATACCTGCTCCCCGTTCCACCTGACCCCACCCAGGTTCCCATGTGAAAGGAGCTCTTCTGTCTTCAGTCTTAACAGACCTATTCTTTAATTAGGTTGCCTTTCTGCATTTTTCTTCCTAGTTCATAGGAGCTGATTGACTGAACAGCTTTGCTCGTTACAGCAGGATTAATTTAAAAGACACAACTGTTTCTGTAATTCAGGTTTGGAGCTTGGGAGATGTTCCTTTTAGAAAATCTGTTCTGTGGATCCTGCTGTGAAAAGCAGAAAAAGACTGGGCCCAGTAGGTTAATGTGCAGGCTTTTAGTCTCCAGAGATCTGGATTCAAAACTTTATTTCCTAAATGAAAATATATGTATGTATTCTTCTCCTAGTCCCTGGGTATGCTTGTCAGTACCTCCACAATGACTGCTCAGTCCCATGACACTAGCAGCCTGTCTGATATTCCATCGCTGTCCAAAGTGGGTGCTGTTGGTGAGGACAGGGGAGCTTTGGGGGTGAGCATGTGTGTGGAGAGCCTGCCTGGTTCGTACTGGGTTCCTTGCATTCATGAGCCCATAGTTTGAATACAAAAAACTTGAAAAGGGAAAAAAAATACTCTTTCGATGACATCATTGATTATACAATGGTCTATAATTTGTCCACCATAACCTATTTCCCCCCAATGCTAGCTAACTAGCTAGAGTGCAGAGACTCATGAGAGCAAGGCAAGGGAGGTAGAGGAGGGAGCTTGCAAAGGTGGAGCCAAAAAGTAGCGAAGTTACATAACTGTACAAAAGGAAAGGGCTTTGTGGTTTTTTTCATGCCCTTCTGCAAAATGAAAAATGTTGTTGGAAACCTGAATGGAAAAATCCTGAGCATCATTGAACCGTGCAGGGACATGAAGTATATTGAAATATTCCACCTGTTTTATGGCTGTTGCTTTTCCTCTTTCAGGTTTGATATCTACAGGAAGGTGCCAAAAGACCTCACACAGCCAACCTACACAGGAGCTATTAGTAAGTACCAGCTCTCATTGCCACCTGTGCATAACCCAGTCTAAAATTAGTATTTCTTCTGGCTTCCTCTAAAAGGTATGATTTTTAAAGGGATATTAAACACACAAGAAAAGACATCTTCTGTAGCTGAAGCAGCTTGCTGTGACCAGTCTGTGCTCTTGTATGGAGGAGCTGAACAGCCCCTGAAGGCAATTTGTTTTAGAACCACATGGACAGAAAATGTCAGAAAGGGAGCTGTTAAAAGCAGGCTCTGAACTACCAACCAATTAACTCTGACACAGGCTGAAGTAGGTGGGGAGCTGCTAGCTCCCTCCCTTGATGGGTGTGTGCCTGCTCCAAACAGACTTTGCAATTCTTGCCTCTCCTCCTGCCCTGCCTCTTTCCTCAATGCCTCACTCCCTGCTCACTTTTCTTCCCCCCCCCTTTCCTCTGTCACTTGCTCTCCACCCTCACTCCCAGCGCTCCCAGGACTCACCAGCTGCCTGCAGAGCCAGGCTGGGAGGAGCTGACGTGGAGCCTGCCCAATCGGGGCACAGTGGGGGGTTGGTCCCCAGAGCAAGGGCCTGGGGGCAGGGAGGGATCAGTCCCTGTAGGCATAGGCGCCGACTTATATGGGGCTCTGGGGCTTTAGCCCCAGGAATAAATCCCAAGCAGGGCCTCCCCCACATCTTTTTTTTTTCTTTGAGCCCACGCGCCACCGCGCCACCACCGCCGCCACGGCTGCTCTCCCCCCCGCCGCTGCGCGGCGGCGCACCAGCAAAACAAGCTGGTGCCTGGTGCAGCTGGCTCATCCCCCAGCTCGCCCGCCCGAGGAGCCCCGCCCCCCCTGCCTGCAGCCAGGGGGCTGCTGCCCGGCTCCGGGGAGGGGAAATGGCCCCTCATGGCGGCCGCGCCCCGCCCTGCTGCGCGGCTGCGGGGCCGCTGTTCGCTCCGCTCCTGGCGCTGCCCCAGCCAGCCAGCACAGCAGCAGCTTGCTGGGGGCGGGCTGCCCGCCGCCGCAGGGTGGCCGGGGTCAGGCTGAGGGCTCCCGGGGCGAGCGGCCTCTCCTCCGGCTCTCACCTGAAAGCGGGAGCCCCTCCGAGCCGGCCATGCGGGCCCTGCGGGGCAGCGCTGGCCGCGGGCCGGCGCGAGCCGCGGGGGGGCCGCAGCCGGGGCGCGGGGTGGCTAAGGCAGGGGGCAGGGAGGGGGGGGTGGGGGGGGGGGGGGAGGGGCTGGGGGGGGGGGGGGAGGGGCCAGGGGGGGGGGGGAGGGGGGGGGGGGAGGGGGGGGTCAGGTCCCCTCCCCCCACCCCCCCCCCCCCCCCCCCCACCCCCCCCAGCCCCCCCCCCTGCTCGCCCCCCCCCACACCCCCCCCCCTCCCCTCCCCCCCCCCCCCCCCCCAGCCCAGCCCAGCCCATCTGATCATCCCCCCCCAGCCCCTCCCCCCCCACCCCCCTGCCTCCAGCCCCCCCCCCAGCTCCCCCCACCCGACTCCCCACCCCTCTGATCCGGACTCCCCCCTCCCCCCCCCCCCCCAGCCCTCCGGCCTGCCCCCCCCTCTACTCATTCCTCCCCCAGCCCTCCCCCCCCTCCCAGCCCCCACCCCAGACCCCCCACCCCCCCCCCCCTCCAACCCCCCCCCCCCCCCACCCCCCCCAGCTGAGCCTGACCCCAGCCCCCCGAGCCCCCCAGCTCCAGAGCTCCCCCAGCCCAGCCCCCCAGAGCCCCCTCCCCCAGAGCCCGCAGCCCCCAGCCCCCAGAGCCCACCCAGCCCCCCACAACAGCAGCACCACCTCACAGCCCACCAACCATTGGCACCAACCATCACCCAGCAACAGCCAAATATTGTATAATGTATTATGTAGAATTACCAGTAGTTTTTTTTATTTTTTTATATTTTGTTTTTGATTTAATTTTTAAATTTTTTTTATTTTTTATTTTTCTTTTTTTTTTTTTTTTTACTATACACTTCTAAATATTGCAACTTTTTTTTTTAGGCTTGCTCCCCTTAAATTGCTTGCCCCTGGGCTTGGAGCCCCAGTCTGTGCCCCTGTGTGGGAGGGACGAAACGAGGGAGGGAGGAGGAGCCTGAGCGGAGGGGCCAGGCGGGCGTGGCGTAGGGCGGTGAGAGGTGAGGTGCCGAGGTCCTCTGTGAGGTGGAGCTGGTAGGAGCAGGGCCGGGAGCAGCCGGAGCTGGCCAGCCACTCCGGCCCTGCCAGCCTGACCAGGCTGAAGAGCAGCAGGGCCAGGGGGGTCCTCAGGGTCCAGCAGCCAGAGCAGGTCTGCAGCACCAGAGAGCTAGTACAGAAAAGCAGCTAGTAGTACAGAGAGCAGGAGCAGAGAAAAAGCAGGTAGTCAGGTCTAGAAACAGAGCTTGGCCACAGGGGTTCCCACTGGAGCCTTCTGGGCCTCTCTCCCCTCCCCCCAGCCAGCTCTCCCTTTTCCTCCTCCCTCCCCACTCCTCTGCCAGGTGTCCTTCCTCACCCGTCACTGCTGGCCCTCTTTCTGTCAGAAACTGAGTTGGCACTTCACTGAGGTACTGGAGAAGTTGAACTGCCTGTAGGAAGGGGCGAGGGCTGGGGCAATTGGGGCACAGCGGGGCGGGGGGGGTGGAGAGGTTCCTCCCACCCTTCCTTCCCCCACCCTGGCGACGGCACCTACTTCTTGGAGCCCAGACTAGAAGCCAGCCACTGCTCTCTGTCAGGTGTCAGCAGCTGAGCAGAGAGCAGCTCCTCCATGTGGCTCCAGCTGCTGCTCTTCCTACACCCCCCCCTTCCCCCTGAGTGATGGAGGCCGGTTGCTGCGACCAACAGTCAGCTGTGCTGACTGGATGCCTCTAAGAACACCTGGCAACCCTAGCTTTGGACTCAGCTATCTTAAATAATTTTGTATAATCTGGAGACTTTGCCACTTCTGGATCATTCATTAATTGATCCCCTTTCTGGATCATTAATGAATATGTTGAACAGCACAGGTTCCAATATAGACACCTTTCTCCATTGTGAAAACTGATTATTTATTTCTACCCTTTCTTTCCTATGTTTTAACCAGTTACTGATCCAGGAGAGGATCTTCCCTGTTATTCTATGACTGCTTAATTTCCTTAAGAGCCTTTGATGAGGGACCTTGTCATAGGCTTTCTGAAAATCCGGATACACTATATCGACTGGATCAGCCTTATCCACATGCTTGTTGACTCTCTCAAACAGCTCTAATAGATTGGTGAGGCATGACTTCCCTTTACAAAAGCCATATTGACTCTTCCCCAACAAATCATATTTACTTATGTATCTGAAAATTTTGTTCTTTACTATAGTTTCTCCCAATTTGCCCCCTACAATGTGGGACAATACTGCAGATTTGTCACCCGAAAAGAACAGCGCTCATATGGAAATCTTCCTGCACGTCCTCTGCAGTGAAGATCAATACAAAGAACTCATTTAGCTTCTCTGCAATGGCCTTATCTTCCTTGAGTGCTCTTTTAACACCTTGGTTGTCTAGTGGCCCCACTGCCTGTTTGGCAGGCTTCCTGTTTCTGATATACTTTAAAAAAAAAAAACCCAAAAAACCTTACTACTAGATTTTGTATCTTAAACAAGTTGCTTCTCAAATTCCTTCTTGGCCTGTCTTATTGTACTTTTACATTTTATCTGCCAGAGTTTGTGCATCTAGGATTTGGCTTCCAAATTTTAAAGGATGCTTTTTTGCCTCTAATGGCCTTCATTACTCTGCTGTTTAGCCAGAGTGGGATTCTTTTGGTCCTTTTATTGTCTTTTCTGATTTGAGGTACGCGTTTACTCTGAGTCTTTGTCATGGTCTTTTTAAATACTCCCCATGCTGTTTGCAGGCATTTTACCTTTGTGGCAGCTCCATTTAATTTCCATCTAACAAGTGGCCTTATTTTTATGTCGTTCCTGCTTTTAGCGTTGGGTCTCTTTGGTGTTCTCTCCCCCACAAGGATGTTAAAGTTAATGAGATGATGGTCACTCTTACCGAGCAGTTCAGCTATAGTCACCTCTTGGGCCAAATCCTGTGCTCCACTGAGTACTAAATCAAGAATTGCCTCTCCCACTGTGGGTTCCAGGACCAGCTGCTCCATGAAGCAGTCATTATGGGATCTAAAAATTTTATCTTTCCATTATGCCCTGAGATGACATTTACCCAATCAATAAGAGGCCAGTCGAAATCGCCCATTATTATTGTGCTTTATGCTCTTGTCGCCTCTTTAACGTTCCTTAGCATTTCACAATCGCTGTTATCAGTCAGGAGAGAGCTGGGGTGGTGGGGTGGCAATAAAGATGGGATTCCTCTGGGATCAGAGATGGGGCTGGCGAGGAGAAGAGAGCCCAATATGACTTATTTTCTGCAATTTTTTTGTTTTTATTTTTCACTTTGCCTATAACTAGGGGCCTACCAAATTCACGGCCATGAAAAATGTCATGGACCGTGAAATCTGGCCTCCCCCCGTGAAATCTGGCAGCAGCAGAGAAGTAATACTGCAATCCCCCTAAAATAACTTTACCACCCCCCCTACAACTCCCTTTTGGGTTAGGACTCACAATTTGACAAATGCTGGTCTCCCCCCTTGAAATCTGGTCTTTTATGTGCTTTTATGCTATACTGTACAGATTTCACAGGGGAGACCAGCGTTTCTCAAATTGGGATCCTGACCCAAAAAGGAGTTGCAGGGGGGGTGACAAAGTTATTTTAGGGGGATTGCGGTATTGCCACCCTTACATTTCTGCTGCTGCCTTCAGATCTGGGTGGCCAGAGAGAGTGGTGGCTGTTGACCAAGGGCCCAGCTCTGAAGGCAGCAGCGCAGAAGTAAGGGTGGCAATACCATACCATGCCATCCTTATTTCTGCGCTGCGGCTGATGGTGGGCTCTGCCTTCAGAGCTGGGCTCCCCGCCAGCAGCTGTGGCTCTCCAGCCACCCAGCTCTGATGGCAGCACCACCTCCAGAAGCACAGAAGTAAGGGTAGCAGTACGGCAATCTCCCCAATCTCCCCTACAATAACCTTGGCCACCCACCACTTTTGGGTCAGGACCCCTACAATTACACCACCATGAAATTTCAGATCTAAATACCTGAAATCATGAAATATACAATTTTAAAAATCCTATGACCATGAAATTGACCAAAATGGACCACGAATTTGGTAGGGCCCTACCTATAACAATCCACTCCCCACCCCATGTATCTGTGCATAGTTTTTGGCTGATGTAAATTTCTTGCCTTGGGCTTTTCTTCTTCCTTCCTCCTTTTCAGATTGACTGAGTAATGTAATTTCACACCATCATTACCACTGAGTGCTCTGCGTAGAGTGGTAAATACAGATCTAGCTGATCCTGCCAAATTTGTAATTAGATGCCTAATGCAGCTTTCCTGTTCCGTTTCACACTGACTCCCTTTGATCATATAGTTGTGCCCTATTCACTCACCCTCTGAGATTGGGTTAGTGGCCCTGTATTCATTGCTGACGCAAGTGATGTCATATCCCTCGGTGGCGACAGGCGCTGAATAGAACTGAGTCAGTAATAGTGAATCAGAAGAATGTGAAGCGAAGGGCTGTGTGAGCTGGGGAGACTCCTGACCAAAGATGGGATGAGACATTTTACCAAACATTTGGTGTCACTGAACCATTTTTCTTCAGAGGCTCCATGCCTCTCTGGCTCTCCCAAACATCTGAATTCCTCCAGCATTGACCCTGCCCTCCTGTAGTCATGGTGCAGCTGCCAAGATTATTCCGAATGTGCCAGCGCAGTAGTTTGTATAGACACCTCCTCTCCCCAATAAGCACAGCCGTAAGGTCTCCATGAACCTGTTGATAAGTTTGCAGGCCCCTAAGATCTGTTGTTAGGAGGGGACTCTTAGTGTGTCGAGGCCCCAAAACTTACCTTCCATTTGGGAAGTGACAGTCCCACACCTCATCTTGATTCCATTTGGGAGCTTGCTCCGGAGTGCACTTGTCTCCGTATCACCTGAAAAGGAGCTTTTAAAAAACTCTTTTAGAGCTGGGATAGTGTGCCCCTCTCTGATCTGTGACATTTGATTAGTGCAGTAGGTTTGTCATGGAAAACTTTGGAGGCCGGGAATCTTACTAAAATGATCAACTGACTCATTTCTCCTTGTACCTGGCTTATCAAGCCTCCCTTTCCCTTGACAGGTTCCTCTCTAACCACTTCACATCTCCTGCCTGCCACCCTCCCGGTGTGGAGGGGATTGGAAAGCGTACAGCAATCAGGTGGTCAACATGCAAAACCAGCTGGCACCTCTGTGTGTGGCGATCTCTGTATACAGCCTTCTCAATGGGCTGCCTGTCTGACTCAGCCTGTGACTCTTGGTTGTAAAACCAGCATCTCTAAGCTTTGCAGGCTTTTTATGGAAGTCAGGAGTGAGACAAGTCAACTGCCCTACTTAGGGTATAATGTACCAGTTTGCAGCCTGTCAGGACAGCAGGATTTTGTGATAAATATTTTATGGGATTTGGGTTGTAATAATCTTATTTAGGGGATTGTGTGTGTGCTGGGTGATTAATTCCCCATAAAGAATTTTTACTAGGGCACTAGAGTAAATGAAATGACTATGGTACTAGAGTAGATTAAATGACTATGGTTGCATCTCTGAACATCCAACTTGCTTGAAGTTCTAAAACAGTTTGTAGCAGCTGATTGCTTACACTCCTGCACTTCCCATGTAATTGCTGCCTAGGCACTGGTCCAGCGTTGCCTCTGGAAGGGAACTTGTATGATGCTGAAGCTTTCTGGAATAGAAACGTGTTTGTCAGCCAGACTCCCACAGTCACTTTTGGGTTGTAAAATGCTGCTTCTCACTATGGCAGTTTACTGGAAGGTTTGGTGTCTCAATGCTGCCTGCACTAGGGAATGTTGAGCTGATCAGGTTCTGGGAGACAGAAGCATCCAACATGGGAAGTGCTGAAGTCCATCCCTGTCTTGATGGGAGTGTGGGTAGCCTATCTTGATACGATGGGCAGGGGCACATTAAAACACAAGGGATGTTCAGGAGCCAGCTGATGGGTTTCTTTGGTGTCTGTCTACATTTTGATTATTCTATGTGGACCAGGCACTTCTGGCAGTGGTGTAGAGGGAGGGTTTGACAACCTCCTCAGATATCTCCTTCCTCAAGCAGTCCATGAACAGTAAGCGGCTGCTGCTGTACTGCCCTGCAGCTTGCCCGTGCTTGCACTGAAGTACTTTACAACACTCCCACTGACGAAAACCACCAAAGTGCTGCTGTTGGTGAAGCTTTCCTGAGTCCCACTGAGGAGAAGCCAGCACCCAGAGTCCATGAGTTTCCAATGACAGCTGATGTAGCTGTAGATCCCCTGAAGAGTACCAGTGGCATATGTTTAGCCATCACTACTTCAGCAGAGTCACAAGTGGAAAGCTGCTGCTGAGAGGCTGCTCTGCCTGCTCTGAATTGGGGTGACCTTGAAGTTGGAGTTGAAGTGCAGTGAGGACCTGCTGATTGCAATTAAGAGGGAGGAAGAAACGTTTAAAGCACCACCTCAGATACTAGGGCAGAGGTGGACAGGTTTGTTTGGGGTCTATAGTGCCAAAGCACTGGTTGCTCTCGCAGTGTTAGCCAAAGAGCTCTTATTCATTCAAATATTCCCTTCCAGAATCAGATAAGACAGTTGTTTCTCCTCATCCATTTCCTTCTTTAAATAGAACCAGCTGATCCGTGACATATGTTAGAAATCTCTGAGTAGCAGTAGGATGTAGCATTGAACAGCAGTCCCCTGATTCATGCACAGTGTTAATGCTTACTACTCTATCCCTGCTGTCTCACAAATAAGAAATAGGTCCTTGACAATGACTGGGAATCACACCCGTGCTCCTGCAGGGCAGTGCCAGTCACTAACCGCTAGAAACCCAATATTGGGGAGAGGTATGATCTGACACGCACAGCTTTGCAGTCACAGGGGATTTAATGGGTACGGCATACAACAGAGTTGTCTAAGATTCACAATGCAATCATTCCTACCTCAGGTAAAAACAAACATTAATATAAATCTAAACTTCATTAGAACTGGAGGAACTAGAGCAGTCCACTAAGATATGGTGAGATGAGGGCTGGAAAAACCTAAACACCCACTGCCTCCTTTATCAGTGCAAAGAGTTTCCGGAGATGATTCGTATATAGTAGTTTCAGGCCCTCATATTGTACCTCAATTAAAATCTCCTTCATTGAATAGTCTTTTTACTTTCTATCCTCTAAACCAGTGAACAGTACATGTGCCACTCCATTAAGTCCCTGTGTCAACATTAAGTCTCCCTCCCTCTGTTGCAGTGTCTGTAGTGCTAGTGAACAGTCATTTCAGCAGACCTGAGGATCACTGTGACAAACTGGCCATGTTTGGGTATGTTGGCTGCAACAGCACATGCCTGGGCAGTCTGACAGCTGGTATCTGGATGGGCATGAGCTGCCTGACATCGTCATGGGCTCTGCAGTTCAGACAGCAACTCTGCCAATCCTATGATTTAGCAGTCGGTGTGGATGCATAGCTTACATGTACGTGTTGTACACACTGGGTCATGTTCTACAGCAGTACTGTGTGGAGGCTGGAGTTTTAATACACATCATGAAATATCAGTTATGACTCGCATGGCAACTGTGACCTGGCCCCTTCTTGCACTTCCTAGCAGTTTATATAATTGGACATATACCTGCAGTTGATGTATGCCATAATGCAGACGTGTATCTGTGTTCTCAATCTGCATTCATTAATTAAACATTAATCTGCTTTTGCTTTGAATGTCATCATTTTTTTTTTTAAAGGGGATGGAAAAAAGGGACTGGAGTGCATAGGTGGAGGTGCTTGTTGCATGTGATACATATAGAAGAGTTAGCTTGAAAAAGGCAGTGCTGAAAAGTTGCTTAGCAAGCATCCTGTCCTCCAGGTTAGAACTGCCCAGGAATTTTTTTGACAGAGTGTTTTAGCTGAAAAATGACAATTTGTCTTAACCCAAACTTCTCATGAAGAAAGGGTTGGTTTCAACTAATTCCTTGACTGAAAGCTTTTGGAAAAAAGTTTAGAAATAATCAAAAAAGTCTGTTTTGACATTTTCTAAATGAAAGATTAGTTTTCTGTTTTGAAACCAGTTTTGTTTTAAAAATTAAGCAAAGTAGAGTAAAAGAATAACCAAAACCTAAACATTTGGACCCGAACCAATTTTGTTTTGCATTTTTGGTTTGTGAACATTTGAGACTTTGACTTTTCATCTCAATTGAATATGGAAATTAAAAAAAAAACCTCAAACTTTTAGGGGAAAACAGTTTCTTACTCAGCTCTACTTAAGTTTTCTAGTCAGCCAATAGCAGTATGTTTCAATGCTAGTAATGCTTTTAAACTTTAATATATTTGGAGTTTTGTAGGCAGAGTTCTATGCAGGGCTTTGGAGCAGAGCCCGGAACTGGAGCGCGAACCAGTAGATTTTCTCCCGGAACTAGAGTGGAGCTGGAACGGAGCAATTCAAAAATTTGATTGCTCCAAATCCCTCGTTCTATGACAACAGGTCAGAGCTGGTTCTTGACAGCTCTGGGGGAACACTGCAGTATGCATGCTCCCACAATTGAATTAACTGCTGTAATAAAGCAGCTAGCTTCTTAATCTGCCTCTAGACTTTTAACTACTATTCCAAGCATAACAAATGTGTGACCTAGGGAATCGCACATTCATGTAGAGGCAGATAAAGGATTCCCTTGTTAAATAACTGACTGAAGTAAGTTGTGCAGGCCTTCATTATGGGAGTATTCTGTGTGCTTGGTATTCTGCAAGTATGGAGGAACTTATGTTCTATGCCTGAAAGGCTTCCATTATAAATTAGACAGACAATACAATTCAGGTACACAGGGTGTTCAGAGGAAGGTCCCATTTCCAAACAGCATGCATGTATATGTGTGTGTGTGTGTGTGTGTGTGTGTGTGTAATTATATAGTAGCCCAAATGTTCAGAAGTGACTTAGTGATTTCTGGGTGCGCAACTTCAGCCGCGTGATTTTTCAGGAAGTGCTGAGCACTTGTCCTCTGAAAATCAGGCCCCTGCAAGGTAGCTCAGGCTGGGCACCCAAACTCACTAATTATGTTTTAAAACTTAGGCCAGTACAATTTACCTCTACTTTATTTGTTAAGTAGTGCTGCAAATCTTCAGTGGAGGAGCAGGTTTGAAGGGAAGATTTGCGAGAGGACAGATGTTTGGTGTATCTGGAAGGGGGAAGGTAAAATGTTCCAAAGATAATGGCACAGAAGAAGGTGTGAAGGTGGAAGTGAAAGAAACTTACAAAAGGAGTGTTGCAGAGAGCAGCTTAGGGTTCGAGTAAGAGGGAATGAGAGCAGAGAAAGAACGTGGCGTGGTGTTGTGGAGGAGCTTTATAGGAAGACAAGAGTCTTGAATGGGATGTGGAAGAGAAGGGGAAGCTTGTGAAGGGAATTGAGGAAGAGAGTCATGTAAGTAGCGGGTGGCAGGTGATTTTACCAGTCTCTCATTGTGATTTCAGTGCAAAGGGTTTATTTGTTTAAAATTCTGACTGATGTGCTGTATGCAGTATGTGCAGTAGAGACTTCCTGTGTGTACTGCCAAGGACTTGTGGCCCTATCACTGACCTGACCTCCCTGCTGTTTGGTTGCTTATGAATAAGAAGCATCCTGACCAACCAGTTTGTGCTGGTTCAGTTAGGTATGAACAAAGGTCTCCCAGTACTTCTCCTAGGAATTTCCCTTGGTGATCTAGGTAAAAGCTTCCCCTCCTAACACCCATTGTTGTGCACCAGGCCAGAGGCTTCCTGGGGTAGCAGTAGAATGTTGAATTCTTCTCCCTGCCAAAGGCACAGAGATGGAAGGAACTGTGTGTGTGCATCCGTGAAGGTTTTCTTTAAAGTCTCTCCTCCCTTTCCCATCTTCCTACTATTCTCAGGCTTAGTTTTCCTTTCCTCTTTCTTTTTCCTGTTTAAAGAATGACCCATTTAATGGCTTTTGGCGTCTCTGTTAATCCTTCTGCCTGCTAGAGAGTGAGCGAGCTCTGAGATGACACGACTGAGGAAGGGGGAAGCAAGGCAGGAATTTGCCTTTCCACAGAGTTGTAGGGCTGATGGATTGGAAGGATGAGGCACAAAGCTTTGAGACATCTGGGCTCCGTCTTGGTGTTTTGACTCAACTATCTCCTTCTTCCTCTCCTTGCCTCCAAACTTCGCCTCAGTCTTGAACAGCAATGGTGGCTACAGCCCCTTCCCTCCTCAGATAACCATTCTGGGAGTCTCCTGAGGGAATGGAAATGAAATTGAGGCTGCCATCAGCCAAGTGAAATAAAGTTGAGGGGAACAGTCACCCTACATGGTTCTCAGTCCTCTGTACTCAGTGGTTGTGTTTATGGAGTGAGGTGGTCATTACCGTCTCAGTCATTGAGACGCTGGTAGGACTGATGGGTGGGATCCTACTCCATGGAGTGTGTTACTCTCAGGGACTGAGGGAGTGTGAGCTGGGGTCATAATGCTCTCATTGTTCTTCTGTGATTACATGCCATTTCCTGAACTACTCCTTTGTGGTGATTCACTCTGGAGTTGGAATGTGGAGAATGTTTGTTTAATACAAATGTAAATCCCAGCCAGGTCCGGACCGTGGTTGACACATCACTGTGTCCCCTTTCCACTCCCCTACTACTCCCCAAGCACTTACAGCCTCTCTTACCCTCCTGAGTCTCTTTTCCTCCCATTCCCCCTTGCCCCCATACACACTGTGGGTTAGTGGCTCTGTAACTATCACATGAGGCTGACTGCTCGCACAGTGTGCTGAGCAGTGTCCTGGTAAGGAATAGTTAATAATACACAAGCTACAGAGGGAGGGTTGCTTCTTTTGGCTCCCCATGAGATATCTTCTGGACTGAATACACGCTAGGTTAGGAGAGAAAATATACACCACTGACCTGTTGAGAGACCTGCTGTCAGAGTCACTGTAGGCCTCTTGTTCTCTGGATTACTGGGAATCTTCCGTCATTGTAGAGTTGATGCACTGGGTGGTGTAGGGGTTCAGCTCATCTAATCTGTTATCTCCATCTCCCACAGTCTCAGACCGTTGACTCGTCTGATCTGTGAACCTGCCTTTGACAGTGACTTGATAGTGTGTAGTGCTATAATAGTGTGGGGAGAGGATGATTCCTTCCAAACCCTATGCGGGAGCTCCTCTTGCCCTACTGTCATTGGCAAGTGCTTTGAAGAAGGCATGTAATGGAGCAATCTTTCCAGAGGGGGAGGGTTGGCTGCCAGCAGTGGGGGCTGTAGGATGGAGAAAATGGGAGTCGGAGGTGAGGTGGAGGGGTGGATATTACACCTAGGGCTGGAAGTTGCCCTCAGAATAGAGGCACTGATCAGGAATCTCCATTCTGATTCAGAGCTGAGATTCCAGACCATGCTTCCTACTGATGCCATCATATTCTGCCGACATAGCCTGAATTGGTGCCCCTGAACAGGGTGGTAGCTCCCACCTATGCCTAGGGGGCAGGGTAATAGGGGGTGGGGGAACCAATGGCAAACCGGTGTGTGTGTATGAAAATCAAAATCTTGTGACAGTTTTTTAAACTAACCTTCCCCCCACACCTATCTCTTCCAGTTTCTGTCTGCTGCTGTCTCTTCATACTGTTTCTTTTCCTGTCTGAGCTCACCGGATTCATAGCCACTGAAATGTAAGTAAAAGCTATTGAAAGTTTGTTTTATAGGGTTTTTTTTCAAGTGATTCTTCTTTGGGTAGTGTCCCGATGGGTGCTCTGCACCAGGCTGTGCATGTACCCAGGCACTCTTGATAGCAGATTTTCATTAGCAGTGTCCATCGGTCCATGCCTGCACCCTAGATGTCCTTGTGCTCCGGTATGAGGGCATATAGGGAGGGGCGCACCCACCGCCACTCTAGCACCTTATCAACCACCTGTAGCTTGAGGTGGAGTGTCGCTGTGTTCATTACCTAGCCATGCGGCTTGCTGCGCTTCTTGCTTATTTTTCCTTGTTCTCTAGTGTTTTCCTTTACTTAATTAAAATAATGTATGTTTTCTGTTATTTAGCACAGTTTGTACTTTTTGGGGGGGGGTTCCCCTTCCCTTCTTTCTTTGCCCCATCTGGGCCTTTGTTTTTGTTTTTTTTCCTCAGGCCTCGAACTGCTGCCTTGAGTATGGGTTATGGCTAAGATCCTGGGCTTCAAACCCTGCAGACCTGCCATGGACATTCAAGCTGCCTCCACTTACGTCCCCTCCAAATGTAAGAACTGGTCAACATTTAAGAGCAGATCTAAGAAATTGAAGGAGTGCAAAACTCCTCTTGATGGAGTGCCCCCTGAGACCTGCGGGGTTTGAGGCACTCTCCTGTACATTGGATCCACTGACCGCCTCTGCTCTGGTAGTAAGCAAAGACCCTGGGGGTCCTACGGTACCATCCACAACCTCAAATTAAAAGGATCCCATTCTCCGGAACGAGATAAGAGAAGGGGAAAGTCACCCTTGATCTGGGCCTCTGGGGACTTTGTGTCCCAATGTGGGTACCACTGAGGCTCCCATTCCTTCTAGTACTGATCCCATGGCACCAGCTAAGAAGCTACGTACTGACAAGCCACCTAAAGCAGCACTGACATTGGCACCAGGCTCAGTCTCTCCTAAACAAAAGGACTCCTGAGCCTAGACGAAATCGTTGTCATGTACCAATTGTACTTCGGTACCTTTTCCAGTATTACACAAGACACTCCAGAAGTTCCTATCCAGAGTCCTCACTACCGTCCAGCCTCCTATTCTGCGAGGACCTTTGAACCCTGGAAGAGCCTGAATCGCTGCTGCTGACTGGTACTGAGAGAGACTTTCTACCAGAGAGCCTACTTATCCTCCGTCTCTACAGCCTTCAATGGCAACATGTCCTCCGGTACCGACACAGCCTCCACGCAAGCTCTTTGAGGGTACTGAGAGAGCTTTCCAGCCAGTACTGGCACATCCTCTGGTACTTCTTCACCATGGAACCACCCGTGAAACCTCAATACCAATGAAAGTTCAGGTCCCTCCCCAGGGCCCAGCACTAATTCGACCACTTGTATTGGCACCACTTGCCCCTCAGATGGACGTGGGGATGACACCTCATCTGACTCTGCGGCGTCTATACAAAGTTCTTCTACTTTCCGGTCTCCCTTCCTTGAGGTTCACCATGAGGAGGAAATTCTCAGTAGGAGATGCATCGAGACCCTTGCAATGACAACTCTGGGTTTCTTCCTGTGGGCCCCGTGTGGTAACCAGTTCTGCAGGGTCCTATCTTGTAAAAAGGCACATCAGGAGCAACAACAGATGCCCTTGAGCCTTGCCCCACAGGCACATCTCCCAGAGAAGCAAGAGCCAGCTCTTCTGGAGGGGAGGAAGGAAAACAACCTCCTCACCAGACAAGGCTGTCATGCCTCCTTCACCATCTTATCTTGATGATATCAAGGCCTTTCAAGAACCTATGAACCGTGTGGCAGATGCTTTACCAGGAGATATGGGAACCCCAACATTCCTTCTTTGACAGCCTTCCTTTGTCTCCTCGGGGCAAGTCTGCCTTGCCCATCAATGATGCTCTGCTGGCCCCAGCCCAGCAAACTCCTGCCTAGGTGCAAATGGGCCAACAAAATATTATATTCCACCCAGAGGCTCAGAGTACTTTTTCTCCCACCCAATATCCAACTCTCTAGTTGTTGAGGCCATTGACAAACAAAACAGGCAACGTCGGTTCCATTGAACACCATCGCACAAAAAGCCAAAATGTCTACACCTTCTGAGCCGCAAGAGCTATTCCTTGGACTCTTTGAGGTTAGTAGCAGTCAGTTACCAAGCCCTGATGGCAAAGTGTGATTTCACATACTATTTTAAGTTCTCACTTTTTATTGAACACCTGCTTCAGGACCAGAGAGAACAATTTCAGGCCCTCATTGAAAAAGGCTAGACAGTTTCCACGGCATCTCTCCAGGCCTTGCTCAGTGCTGCCGACACAGCTGCATGTTCCATGGCTGTGAAAGTAGTCATGTTCCAAGCTTCCTGGCTGCAGTCCTCTGGCCTCTCCTGGGAGATACAAATACAATTTTGGACATTCCTTTCAAGGGCCCAAGCTGTTTAGTGACACCACAGATGAGTCTCTTCATTCTCTCAAAGATTACCAGGTGACACTATTTTAAAATAATAATAATAATAATAATAATGGAGCTATTACCTATCTCATAGAACTGGAATGGACCCCAAAAAGGTCATCATCAAGTCCAGCCCCCTGCCTTCACTAGCAGGACCAAGAACTGATTTTGCCCTAGATCCCTAAGTGGCCCCCTCAAGGATTGAACTCACAACCCTGGGTTTAGCAGGCCAATGCCCAAACCACTGAGCTATCCCTCCCTCCACAACAATCCCTGGGCATCCATACATCTGAAACAAAGAGAAAATACAGCAGATTGCCAATAGCTAAATTATCTTATCCAGTCCACTACCAGCCCACGAGACTGACTAAGACCCCCTAGAAGAATCCTAGATTCACTAAGAAAATGCCTTCCATAGCTATCACCTCCTAGTCAGTGACACCCTCAAAACATCTGTTTTGACCCACTGGTTGAGGATCACAAACTATCTCCCATTCCAGATCCTGTGCTGCACTCCTCCATCTTTATGGGGATCAACTTTCCCATTTTCTACCTCCCTGGAAGCTTGTCATCTCAGACAGATAAATCCTGGAGGTGATTTCTACAGGTAGTGCCATCCAGTTCAGCTCTTTACTGCCCTCCCACCCATCCCCGTCCCTCTTCAAGAACCCTTTTCATGAGGATCTCTTGGGGCAGGAGGTATCGGACTTCCTAACACTGGACCTGATCAAACCTGTTCCACTGAACTTCGTTGGAAAAGGGTTCTACTCTCGGTGTCTGGGGCCCTATGAAAAATGGAGGATAGAGACTAGTTGTGGACCTTGGGACTCTGAACACTTTCATCCATGCTCAGCAGTTCAGAATGGCAATCCTACTGCAATAACTCCCTCTCTGGATCTGCAAGATTGGTTTGTCTTCTCAACCTTCAGGACACTTAACGTCATGCATCCCTCACCCGGACAATTCCTACATTTTGTGGTAGGCAGAGACCACTACCTGTATTGCATCATACCCTTCAGCCTTTCCACTGTCCCAAGGGTCTTTACCAAGGTCCTATTGGCTGTCACAGGCTATCTTTACTAGATGGGAATAATTGTCTTTCCCTACTTGGAGGTTTGGCACCTGAAAGGTTGCTTATTTCTCAAGGCACAGACAGCAACCAGCAAAGCCCTGCCTCTGTTCTACTTAGTGGGCCTCTGCCTTAACGCAGAAGAGTCTACCCTCACAGCCACTCATTACATAAACTTCATTGGGGCCACTCTGTATTCCTCCACCACCACCAGAGCACACTTGCCGAAGGACATATTTGCCACAATGTCCAACATTGTTTCAACAGCATAACAGAACCTGCAAACCCTAGCAAGGGCTTGCCTACAGCTTCTGGGCTACATGGTATCCTGTATGTTTGACACCCTTAGCAAGACAACATCTTGGTATCTTCAAGCCTGGCTGAGGACGTCCATGCCCCCAACAAGCACAGTCTATCCAAATGAGTGTCTGACATGGACGGTCCTCAGTTGATGGAAGGACCCACAAAAGATATGCATGGGAGTTTCATCCCTACAGCTTCCTCCCATGAGAATCATCACCACAGACCCCTCCCTGATAGGTTGGAGTGCGCATTCCCAGAACCTCACAGCTTAGGGCAAATGGACCCCTGAGGAGGTGATGCTGCATATCAATATACTAGACCTCAGAGTGGTTCATTACTCTTGCCAGCACATCCTACCCCACATCAGAGGCCAAGATTTCATTCCTCCTCATAGCCATCACCTCAGCTAGGAGAGTATGGGAACTTGGAGCCTTGATGTCTGGTCCACCATACACAGTGTTCTGTTGTGATAAGGTGACACTATGTCCACATCCTCGCTGTATAATTCTCCTGAATCAGGAGATTCACCTACTAGTGTTTTATCCCAAGCCTTGCTCTTCAAGAGAAGAAACAAGCCTCCATGCACTACATGTGAAAAGAGATCTTGCCTTTTACCTCGACAGGACCAGATCCTTTAGGTGTTCCACTAGACTCCTCGTCTCTATTGCAGAAGAAATTAAAGGGTGTCCTACCTCCACCCAACGACTGTCTAAATAGGTTTCAGGATGTGACTTGTCCTGTTACGAAGCCTTGGGGGTTCATCCCCCTCCAAGAGTTATTGCTTACTCCACCAGGGCTCAATCTACCTCCGTAGCCATCCTGAAAAATATACCTATCTTGGATGTCTGCAGGGCAGCCACCTGGTCTTTGCCACACATAGTTTACTATGTGCATTATGCTGTTATGCTCGGTTACAGAGCTGATGTGGCTTTTGGCGATGCTGTTCTATGATCTGTACTGAATCCACCTCCTTGGCACCCTCTTCTGTAATTGAGGTACTGCTTGGGAGTCTCCTGACATGGAACACCCATAGTGACACTACTCGAAGGAGGAGAGGTTACTTACCTTTTACAGTAACTGGATTTCTTCGAGATGCGTGTCCCTCTGGGTGTTCCACTACCTGCCTTCCTTCCTCTCTGCCTCAGAATCTCTCACTAGACTTTTGTGGTTGAGAAAGAACTGGAGTGGCAGCAGGTCTTCCCTTCCCTACATACCCTGGTACTGGAGCATTAGGATGTCTAGGGTGCACTTGCAGACCCGCAGGTAGTGCTGACAAAAATCTCAGCTCTAGAGTGCCTGGGCATGCATGCATCTGGATGTGGAGCACCTAGGGGGACACATCTTGAAGAACTCCAGTTATTGTACAAGTTAAGTAACCTCTTCTTCTTTAACCAAATCATCCCTCTGTAACCTTGGTGTTGTGTGTCTAATTCCACTATGGTAGTCCAGTTCATTGTTTAACAGTGTTTGGAATCCTTCTAATTGAAACAAAATTCTCAAGCATTCACTCATCTTTTTCATTTAATGGTGTATCTTAGGAATGAAAGTTTTCCTTTGAGGGAAAGCTGCTTCTTTCCTGTCCAGTCCTTTCTTTCCAGCTACATACTGGATTTCATGTCAAGTGTGATGGTTATGTTAGTCAGGCTGTAGTTTGTACACAAACCCAACCCTTTTCAAAGTATCTCATGACTAGTCAAAGGGTAGTATGAATGTTAAACAAGGCAGATATCCTGCAGTTGCAGAGCCTTCTCTTTCCTGCAGTAAGAGTTCCCTTGCCCTTTGCTGCAGCTTGTTTCCTGTAACCCCAGCCTAGTGCAGTGAACTTGTTTTACACATTTTTGACTAAAGGTGAGTGGTGTTCAACCCATCAAAATGTAATGATGTTACGGTGCTTAGTGGTTAAAGCAGGGGCATATGAGCCATGACTCCGGGTTTCGTTCCCAGCTCTGCTAATGACTGCGTGACCTCAGGCAAGATAATACTTCTCATTTCCCCATCTGTAAAATGGGCATAATGCTTTGTCTGTCTGTCTTACAACACTCTGAGACCTACCTTTTGAAAGAGATGAATGATGTATGTGCAAATGGTCATTAGTAAATGTTAATGCTGAAAGCTTTTCTGTTCAGCTGAAATAGAGCTGGGGTCCTATCTCTGATACTCAGAGACATGCTCTACTCATGGCATAGTTGTTAAAATCTCCCCTTCCTCTTGTCCCTGCCACAAACTTTACTCAGAAATATGGTTGACGGTGTGTCTGTGACCTCTAAAACATGCGCTGAATAAAACGAGAACAATTTCTTTTAAATTAGCACAAATACCAAGGGTTTTAATTCCTCAGTTACTGCTTCCTGTTTCACCTGAAATTCCCTTCCTGTCCTCATTTTTCTGCTATCCTAAAATAAACTTTATTTAGTAACGTTTGACATAGTAAATGACTCCTGGAACACAGAACGTATTTTAACTATCATCCTGTTAATATTACAGTGATCTCACCAGGATACAGAATTCCTGGGAAGTTAGGCAGCCTGGAACTTCCATCAGAGGCAATGCTTAGAAGATAGACCAGATAACAAGAGCAACCTAATCAGCCATTGGGGTGGAGGATATGTGTATCCCCCAAGCTGTATGGGTCTGATTAGCCACCTCTTGATTTTAAAAAGTGTGTCAGGCTTTGTTGTATGGCTGTTAGATAACTGCCTCTTCCAGTGTTTGACTACCTTGGCACAAGAGTGTACTCTCCCTGAAAACCTTAACCTTGGGTGATCAAAGATAGTAGTGAAATCTAGGTTGTAACTTGTTTTAATGTGTCTCCCTGGTAGAGTTGCCTGGTGTCTGTTTTTTGACCAGAATGCCTGGTCCAAAAGGGACCCTGTTAAGTCATCAGGATGAGGAGGGGGCCTGCAGCTGCGCTCTCTGTGGAGCTCAGGGAGGTGTTAGCCCCAGCAGGTAGGGGGTGGATCCCAGCAGAAGGGCTGGGAGAGACATTCGGCTGCAGGCTGGGGCTGGCAGGGTTAACGCCAGGCAGCAGCCTCCTCAGTGGCTGGGGGCTCCCTGTGGAGCAGGCATTGTGGCCTTTAGGAAGTGCCTTCAGCCCCCTCCCTATCCGGCCTGCTGGAGAGAGGAGCCGGCCTGGCTTCCCAGGGATGGCATGCAGCCGTTGGCAAGGGAGGAGGCCAGGGCGAGCCGCTGCTGCCTGCCCCAGGCCCCACAGCCCGCTTCCCAGGAGCTGCTGTGCCTGGCTTGTTTCGGGACCATGCGGCCAGCAGGTAAGGGGCTGTGGGCTGGTCAGTCTCATCCCGGGGATGAATGGGCTGCGTGGATGGATGGGGCTAAAGTTGGGCTCCTCTCCCCAGGAATGGGTCTGAGCAGAGTCAGGCAGCAGTTGGATGCAGAGGCCCCAGCCAGCGGCCAGGCAGTGGACACACGCAGGAGAGGGGGTCACTGCAAATGGCAGGGGGAGGAGAAGGGGGCTTGCAGCAGTGCTCTCCCTAGACCTGCTGCGATTTGGGCTATGCTGGCGGAGCAGCGAGCCACAAGGGCAGCAGTGGGGTGTGTGGCTCAGCAGTGGGGTGTGTGCGTCACTTGTGGGGAATTCTCCCCCCCCACATTCCAGAAAACAGGAAGAACTTCTGTCCTCGGTGCGCTGGCCTAGCCATGTGTCCAGGATTTATGGCAGATAGAGCAGCCTCTGATGCCCAGGAAATGCCAGGGCAGTGCTGATGCAGCTGCTATTTAAGGGGCCCCCTGACATCAGTGCCTCCCAGAGCCCCCACAAACCATACCAGCCAGAGTCGCCCAGAGCCCACACCCCGAGCCCCCTCCCACACTCCAATCCCCTGCCCCAGCTCAGAGCCCCCTCACACACCCAAACTCCCTGCTGGAGCCTGCACCCTGTACCCAAATTCCTTCCTGGAGTCTGCACCCCCACACACACTCCAAACCCCTTGGCCCCAGCCCAGAGCCCCCTCCTGCACCCCGAACCCCTCATCCCTGGCCCCACCGCAGAACCCTCACCTCTCCCTCTCCCCCCGCACTCCAACCTGGAGCCCACTCCCACACGCTGAAACCCTTGGCCCCAGCTCAGAGCACCCTCTTGCACCCTGAACGCCTCATGCCCAGCCCTACCCCAGGACCTGCACCTCCCAGCTGGAACCTTCATCCCTCCACACACACACCAACCCCCTGCTCCAGCCCGGTGAAAGTGAGCAAGGGTGGGGAGAGTGAACGATGGAGATGGGGGGGATGGAGTGAGTGGGGCCTCAGGCGGGGCAAGGGTGCTTGGTTTTCTGCAATTAGAAAGGTGACAACCCTACTCCCTGGCCTACTTCGTAGATGTTGTTTTCTGTTTCCCTTTCCCTCTCTCTTCAGTTAATAATTCATTGTTCTATAAAATGCTCAGGAACACCTGATCTCTAGAGCCAGGTCTTTGGGGTTCCCTTAATTTAAAACAAAATTTAAACAGCTAGAAAGGGGAGAACTACATCCAGTAATACATTACTTCTCTTCCCCCTGGGTTATCCTGAGTCGTGTCTGGTTTGATTTTTAAAATGTAAATTTCAAGGAGCGTAAACAACTCTTCTTTCCCGACCGTAGCCAATTTAATTGAGCAATTTTTTGTGTGTGATTATGGGTGAGGGAGGTAGGGAGGGAGAGATTTGTTTCCTGGCTTAAGAGCTCCTTCAGAGTGACAAGAACTAAAGTCTCTTTGAGGTCTTGTCAAACTGATGTAGATCCTGGCATTGTCAGCATGATGTGTCTTCTCAAAGACACTTCAGGTGCCGTGACTTCTTGAAAGCCCATCTGACAGAATACAAGACTGTCTTTTCAAAGTCTGGGATAGATGTTGACTTTTGGTGGGGTGGCAAAGAATGGGGAAGCAAAAGGGGGAATTGTTCTGCGAGTAGGTGTTTGTGAGAAATAATGCAGTAAAATCGGGATCAGAACATGATGGGAGAGGGTGAGATGACCAAAGTGATTGCAGGGGGCTGATTCCATGTAGACCACCAGCATGGGAGTCTGAGAATACGAAAATCCACTTCTGCTCATTATGGTGTCAACAGGATCTCTTACTGGTAGTGACTGGGACACTGTATATGTGAAGAATTTCCCTCTCCATCTAGGGAAATGACAGGATATCAAGCAACAAGATACTTCCATGTTCATAAATTCTGGTGAACTGGGCGTTTTTGTTTTACTTGTTACTCTCCCTTCTAGGGAACCCAGTATATTGCAGGTGTTAATAACACTAAGGGTATGTCTACACTACAAAATTAGGTCGATTTTTATAGAAGTTGATTTTTAGAAATCGATTTTATACAGTCGATTGTGTACATCCACACTAAGTGCATTAAGTCAGCGGAGTGTGTCCTCACTACCGTGGCTAGCATCGACTTAGAGTGGTGCACTATGGGTAGATATCCCACAGTTCCTGCAGTCTCTGCTGCCCATTGGAATTCTGGGTTAAGCTCCCAATGCCTGATGGGGCAAAAACATTGTTGCGGGTGGTTTCGGGTACATGTCATTAGTTGCCCCTCCCTTCGTGAAAGCAACAGCAGACAATTGTTTAGCGCCTTTTTTCCTGCGTTACCCGTGCAGACGACATAGCATGCAAGCAAGCATGGAGCCTGCTCAGCTCACCATCACCGCTGCTGTTGCGAGCTGGAGGCTTCTGCCTCAGGCTGCTCTCCCAGCCAGCAGCACCGTGCAGTCGCACCTACCCTAGCCTACCCCTTGCTCCCATGGCTCATGAAACCTGGTGTTACGGAGTATAGGGGAGTCAGGCCCTGCACCCCCGGGCTCCCTGCCGATTCACCAGGACTCTCAGCCAGCCAGTAAAGCAGCAGCAGTTTTTTTACGAGAGGAATACAGTCACACACAGGTCAGGCAGGCACTTGCAGGCACAGATCCTGTGTTAGGTCCATCCATGGGCCCATCCCCCCCCCACCCCCATCGGGAGCTCTCTCTCTCTTCTCCCCCTTCCCCCCCTCCACCCACCCCACTCCCCCTCCCCCCCCTCCTCTCCTCTCCTCTTCTTTCTGGGCTAGGTCTCACTGAGACCACCTGACTCAGCACACCTTTGCAGGCACTTTGCAGCAGGTGTGCTCATGGCAGCAGAGTGCTAGGAGACAAGTTGCTCATTTTTGCATGCTATTGACTGATGCTGCTATCTGACAGTGACCAGCCAGTAAGACCAGTCCCACTTCGTCACACCTGGACAGTAGTAAGGAGCAGTTCAACGATAGGCTGAGTAAGCATAGAATGGTGGTAGAATGTGCCTTTGGACGTTTAAAAGCTCGCTGGCGCTGTTGGTCAGATCTCAGCGCAACCAACATTCCCACTGTTATTGCTGCTTGCTGTGTGCTCCGTAATATCTATGAGAGTATGGGGGAGATGTTTATGGCGGGGTGGGAGGTTGAGGCAAATCGCCTGGTGTCTGATTTTGAGCAGCCAGACACCAGGGCCATTAGAAGAGCATGGCAAGGAGCACTGCGCATCAGAGAGGCTTTGAAAACCGGTTTCATGACTGGCCAGGCTTCAGTGTGACAATTGTGTGCGTTTCTCCTTGTTGCAAACCCGCTCCCTTCGTTGATTTTAATTCCCTGTAAGCCAACCACCCTCTCCCCTTCCAAATAAAGTAACTATTGTTTTGAAACCATGCATTCTTATTACTTTATTACTTAAAAAAAAGAGAGAGAGAATGGACAAGGTAGCCCGGGTGGGGTTGGGGAGGAGGGAAGGACAAGGCCCCATTGCTTATTGTAGCCACACTAAAAATCAAACTGTTTGAATGACAGCCTTCTGTTGCTTGGGCCATCTTCTGGAGTGGAGTGTCTGGGTGCCCAGAGCCTTCCCCCGCCCCCGCGTTCTTGGGTGTCTGGGTGAGAAGGCTATGGAACATGGGGAGGAGGGTAGGCGGTTATACAGTGGATTCAGTGGGGGTCTGTGCTCTTGTTGGCTTTCCTGCAGCTCCAAAAGATGCTTCATCATGTCTGTTTGCTCCCCCATTAGCCTCAGCATCGTGTCCTGCCTCTGCTCTTCGTGCTCACTTAATTCTTCCCTGGCCTCTGCCACTGAATGCCTCCATGCATTAAGCTGTGCCCTATCAATGCGGGAGGACTACATGAGCTTGGAAAACATGTCATCGCGAGTGCATTTTTTTTCGCCTTCTAATCTGCGATAACCTCAGGGATGGAGATGATAGGGGGAGTGTAGAAACATTCTATGCTCTACGATTCTGGGGGGACTGGATGGTCACCTGTGCTGCTGAGTTTGCCACGCTGACCAAACAGGAAATGAAATTCAAAAGTTCCCGGGGCTTTTCCTGTGTACCTGGCTAGTGCATCGGAGTTCAAAGTGCTCTCCAGATTGGTCACAATGGAGCACTCTGGGATAGCTCCCGGAGGCGAATATCGTCGATTTGTGTCCACACTACCCCCAAATTCGACCCAGCAAGGTAGATTTTAACGCTGCTCCCCTCGTCGGGGAGGAGTACAGAAGTCAATTTTAAGAGCCCTTTAGGTTGACAGAATGGGGTTGGTTGTGTGGACGCATTCATTGACCTAACGTGGCTAAATTTGACCTAACCCCGTAGTGTAGACCAGGGCTCAGTTTCTCCGCTTCCCTATGAAACCTGAGACTAATGTTACAATTTGAGGCAGCATAGTTTAGTGTTTTGGAGTACGGGCCTGGGAGCACAGAACTCCTGGGTCCTAGTTCCAGCTCTGTGTGGTCCTTGAGCATTTATTGGGTGGGGTTACATATCACTCATCTCCCTCTCTGTGTGTCACCATCTGTGAAATGGCCATGAGGATACCTAGATACCTCTCAGGGATGTTGTGAGGTTTGATTGACTCACTGTCAAGTGCTTTGAAGATGTAAAGTATTATTTAACTGCAAATTAATTTTCAACCAGCTTTTGTTACCCTGCAGGCTTCTAGTGTCTTTCTTATAAGGAAATCTCCTACAACAAATCTCTTTTCCTGCTTGAAATTTCGTAGTGGCTGCTAGTTTATAATGACTGACTGGTGTGTGCAGATGTATCAGCTGAGCTTATGAGCTTACCCGCTTTGCTTGTATCAACTGTATTGTGAGACTCTGCATCAGTCTTTCTCCTCTTGTGCAATAAACTAAGTCGCATTAAAGCAATAATGCCTTTCCCTAAGTGAGGTTGCATGGAAATATCTGCACTGTATGGATAACTGAGAGAAATCCAAAGCCTTTGGCCATGTGCCGCCTTAGCCAGAGGCATGCCAGTATCCTCCTGTTAGCGAATACCTGATCATGTATGAGTGCTTACCTAATGTCCCCCTACTGCAGAGTGGCTATGTGCAGTATGTGTGCACATGGGTGTAGGCAAGAAGACAACCTATGCAAGATGCAGTCTGTGTACTACTCCCTTCGGTGCCTAGGTTAGACTACCCCATTCATGGATCTCCCTCTGCCTTCTTGTTGCTGTAACAACTAAAACTCCTTATATGCTCCTTAAATTTCCACTGCCATCAGAAGTCTGATGTCAGTAACTCTCTTCCCCCATTGAAAGGTCAGTATCTTTGATCCTGCCCATTGATTTAGCCTGTATGCTCTGTATAGCAACAGACTGATCTAGGAAGTGAAAGAAATTGCACCTTCAACTCTAGCATGGCCGTCAGACCACTAACCACTTGCTGTGCTGGAGATTTTGTGGCCTTTCCTTTTCCCAAACCTGCTAGATAGTCTTGGCTGTGCAGAGAGCTAGCCACCATGTGGAAGATTCAGGTTTAATTCCTGGCTGAGGTTACATATCCTGCAGAAATAGAATGCCTAAGCCATAGTGGGAGAGGGCAGCACCTTACATTATTCAACTGCAATACCTCTTGCCAGCTAGGGGAAGCAGAGATGAGCTCAAAAGGGGCTTCCTGATGAGAATGGTGGTGACCTGAAGTCTTTGTGAATAATAGGGCACAAGAAATTAAGAGGGCTCCATGGCTCTGCATAGAGGGATAAATAAAGAAAAGAAGGTCAGTGTCTCATATTTGAGCTTTTACTAAGTTGTCAGTCACAAACGCATATCCTGTCCCACTGAGAAAATGACTCAAACAGTTAGGAAAATAAAGTTGTAAGTGTTGAATGCCTCTGGTATTTCCTGGGCAGGATCGATTGCAGGTTGAGGACCTCCAGGAGTTGCTCATCATAATTTTAACGGCCTCCCTAGCTCATCTCATTGTTACGTCATAAATTAAGAGCATAGAAATAATCTGTTCCTTTTTCTTAATTAACCCAGATCTAGTTCTAGATGGTTATTATTATTACAATATTCTAACTGGTGAGATAATAATCATGTATCATGTGACCTAATTAATACTCTGTAGAAGTGATGTTAAGAATGTTTCCAAGTATTTCACAATTGGAGGGAATGAGGTAATTAACCCAGTTGATCTGCCAGTAATTGGTAGCTGTGCAGTGGAAGTGTGGCCTTGATTCCATTAAGAATATGACAAATGTGTGAATATGGCAAATCAATTACTGTTGACCAAATACTTGCGTTAAGAGCACCAGAATGGAATTAGTTATACAATTCTGAAGTAACTGGCTAGGTTTTAGTGACTTTCTCTCAAATGAAAGCTCGTGGCCCACTGCGAAGCAACTACGTGGATAAAGTACCTACAGTAAAATAATTATCTTCATATAAAAGTATGAGTCGTCAGCAACCAAATCTGTCATTCTGTCCAGGGCTTGAGTCTTACCACTGGGACACCTGTTCTCTCCCCCTCCCCCTCCCCCCATATAAAAGATCCTGCACATGTCTGACGGGACAAACCGACATCTTGCAGTGCTCACATACATCTACAGTTGGTCACTAAGGGATTGTCTACATGACAAGTTATTGCACAAGTCGGGATGTGAATCTACGGTGTCCCAGATTGCCACACTACAATGTTCCGTGTGGACAATGCTAGAGCACAGTGAAAGGTCCCAGAGGATAGCTTAACATACTACCCCTTGAAAGCATAGCATGTTAAGCTGCACGCCTGGACTTTGCACTGTAGCAGTATCCATGTGGGATGTTGCAAGCTGATGCAGTGTAGATTCATACCCGGGTTTGTCACACAGTAACTTCCATGTAGCCCAAATTGTACAAAGGAGCAAGGAGGCTAGAACTCATGACCTTCTATTCCAGGTCAGTGAGCTATAGGTGCAGTTCCACTAGTTCATCCAGTTGGGGGAAATGATAAAAACAGACTTATTGTAGAAGAGGAAACAGAATGACAGTCAAGACTCTTGGGTTGTATTCCTAACTCTACCACTAATTGGCCTTGAGCAAGTCACATAACTTTTCTATGGCTTACAATTCCAACCTGTAAAATGAAGATGGTAATACTTAGTTGCCTACTTCCCACAGGTGTTGATAGGCTTTTTAATGTTTGCCTAACACATTGAGATTCTCTAATGAAAGGTGTTGTATGGTGGGGAAGTTGTAATGCTGTTCATCCTAATCTACGTGTTTGTGGGTTAACAGGAAACGGACGGTTGTGCCATTATGTCATTTACAATGGCTGACTCAAATGGATGTTGACATCTTTAACGTGGATCTCCCCTCTTCCCCACCTCACTGAGAATTGCATTTCCTTCCTTTGTAGGTGTTTTGGACACCTCTTGGCTTAGCAATGAGACTAAAATGAGACGGACGGTGACCTTTTAAATGAGGAAATGACCAGAATGCAGGCACAGCAGGAAACTACAAATGACAGAGCAATAACATACGTCCAACTTATTTTGCGTTAGAGAATTTGCTGTCCCACTTTTCATTCCTTATCAGGAATTGAGAAGATGAGACATTACATTGTATTAATATGATTCTTCCATCCACAGGCAGAGGAAGCCGATTGTTGAGCAGCCTTTGCAGGGGACTGTACTGCTGGGAGCTCATCAGGTGGACAAGGAAAACAATGGGTAGGCTCAGATAGTGTGTCTGAGACACTGAGCAGCCCTGCAGAGGCCTATGAGGGTCATCACCTAGGAAAGATGGAAAATCTCTTGAGATGACCCCTCTCTTCACAATGTTTAAATCCCAGCAAGGCTAACTGTCATCTGTTGGACCTGAGAGAACAATGCAAAGTGGGAGCACACTGACAGCAGGGTGTCCTTTCTCAAACTCTTGGGGTGAGACAGACTGTGGTGCCTGGGAGCAGACAATGTATCAGAAGAAAGGCAGCTTGCTTTGAGGAAGGCCCTTTGGGAGGGCTTGGACAGAGACTGAGGTTCAGAAGGATTAAACATGTCTCCTTTTGTGTCTGAAGGATCATAGGCATCTGGACACCTGCAAGTGCAGAAGTGTTTAATGTTACTGACCAGGGACCCTGGAAAAAATAATTCTCTTTTTGTTGGAGAAACAAAGCTGCTGTATCCCAAATGTCAGTTCTAAAGGCTCCAATTTGGGGAGTGGCTCATGTTTTATCTGGGTGAAATCTTGAGTGATAACGAACTGCTCTGTTACTGTCCCCTCTATCTGCATGTGCAGTTTTCACTGTCTGCAGGCTTGCCAAAGAATCCCTGAAACCTTCTGCTGCAAGTTTGTAAGCAAACTGCATGAGGGAGCGAGGAGCCTAGCAACATCTCCTAGGAATCTGAAGTATTTCTAGAAGCAAATCAGATTTGTTTCTGAGTGGATCATGGTTTATGCCGTGTAAGGAAGTCTCTCATTCTTTCCCCTGAAACTGACTGTTAACACTTGTGGTGGGAGCGGTGTGTCTTCTTCCACCTTCTCTTGTGCCCTCGCTTGCCCCTTTCATACACCTCAGGAGTAGTCCCTAAGAAAAGCCAATAAAAAAACCACAACCCCTGCCCTGCCACCAGAAGTAGCTGTGAAGCAGCAGTGCTTGCCTGCTGCTCCTCTGGTTTTGGGAGGGACTCATACCATCCTTTGAGGCTACAGTGCAGCCCTACAGGCAGCCACCTCTTTAGAATCCACATCTGAAATACTCCTCCTGCCCAACTTCACGATTATATTGTTTCTGTGACTGTCTGAGCCAAGCCATGGTGCAGGAATCTCACATTCCCATTGCCTGCCCTCCAGAAGGGTAGCTGTATGCATGGTGGCATAATCCCTTGGTCCGAAGCCTTTTCTTTTGCTGGAGTCTCTAGCTCTCCAGCAAGGGTTGCTAGTCACTGTGTCACAAACTGCACATATTATTTCCCACTTCACATCAGTGTTGACTGATTAAATAATGGGAAAAACCCATGAGACTCTTAATTCCCCTTCTTGGCCTTAGAGGGAGAAATGGCAACTGGACAGCGACTGCCTTAGCCCTGGTCTACACTGGGGGTGGGAGTCAACCTAAGATACGCAACTTCAGCTACGCAAATAGCATAGCTGAAGTCGGCGTATCTTAGGTCAACTTACCTGGCCGTGAGGATGGCAGCAAGTCGACCACTGCCACTCCCCTGTTGACTCCGCTTCCGCCTCTTGTGAGCTGGAGTTCGGAGTCGACGGGGAGCGCGTTCGGGGATCGATTTATCCGCATCTAGATGAGACGCGATAAATCGATCCCCGATAGATCGATCTCTACCCACCGATCCAGCGGGTAGTGAAGACCTGCCCTTAAATAAAGGGGCATAATACAGAAATCTGCCAGTTCCATGAAGACCCTAGTAGTGGCTCAGGGGGAGTTCATAGAAAGAGTGACCTTGATATGGGCGCTCTGCTTTAGCTACATGTTTCCAGTGTGTCTTCTGGGAGTGAAACTTCCAGTTCAGTGAAGGGAGATGACATTTTTTTTGAGGCCTTCCCCTAGCAAGCTAAGCCCTTAGCTCATTGTTAGGTGTGCAGCTGTGACCTGGTGGATGGAGCATGGGATGGGGAGTGAGGAGTCCTAGATTCTGTTGCTGACTCTGTCACTGGCTTTGCACCCCTGGGCAAATTGCCATACTTCTCTGCCACAGGTATCCCACTTGTAAATGTGAGTGATTCTACTGCTTACTTCCCTTTGTAAAGAGCTTTGAGAGCCACAATGAAAAAGCATTATGTAAGCACAAATTATATCATGCGAACTATTCCAGTACCCTATTATAATTGACCTTGGAGAGAATTAAGGTTAATCATGTATGAAGCTGTATTTGACTTTCTTGTTGGCTCATAACCTGAAAATGCCCAATAAAAATACTGATGTCCTGGGAGTATACCACAGTTCTTTGAAGTGATCAATGAATTTTTTAACCTGATACACATTCCATTGCTAGCTCAGGCATGGAAGCGTCTTTTTATTGGTAATGTTAAACTGTTCAAAGCAGTGATGGGATGTGGCCCAAATCTCAGACAGCAGAGAAGAGCTGGGAGAAAGCCGGACACTATTATGAAACTGACTGACTGACTGGTAGACTGGGATCCTGCTGGAAGTACTTATGGGGTGTAGAAAGCTGCAACATTTCTGTTAGGATTAATGCCTCTCTTGGCTGAGGTCACTCCTGGAATCCGTGTCACAGCTAAGACGTAATTTTTGGCACTACATAATTTTTCAATAATAAATACATAGAAGGTTTAATACCTTCTGTCAGGAAGGGGAGCTCCCAGCCAAGAAGCTTCTAACCAGGTCACAGATGAGCAAACTTGCCCTTCCCTCTGTGTCATTTTTATTAATCACATGAAATATATGTTAGGTAACTATTACCAACAGCTTGTCAGACCAGTTAACAGAGAGGAGACCGTAGCAATGTGGAGCTGAACACCAGCACTCTTTTGGTTTCAATCAAATGCCAATCAAATGCACTAATCTGGTGATCATTATCTTCTCAACCAAACTTGTAGTTACCTGTTTCCCTATAGGCAAACCCATCTCTCTGCACTCCCTACTGGATAAATAAGTCATGCCATTCACCAGCTAGAAGCTCATGGCCCAGAGATCGGCCCTCAGAGCAAAAGCACTTTTGACTCATCTTTTAGCACCCTTCATCTGTATTGTCTGTTAGTTCCTCTGGTCAGGGACCTTTTTTCGCTTTGTTTGTCAAAAGGGCTTAGCACACTTTTGAGCACTAGATAAAAAGCAATGTGGCGTTCTCACTGCTGAAGATAGTAAAGCATATCTGCAAAAAGTAGACTATTATATCATATATATTACATATTGGCAGATACAGCCACTAATGTGCTTATCTGGTCTGGCTGGATAGCACAGAGATCGAAAAGATCTCCTAGGTCAGTGGTCCCCAACTTTTCAGTGTGCGCGGGTGCCGGCCGACTAACCGCCAAAATGCCACCAAGGAGCGTGGCCACCGGACAAGCAGCCGCCGAAATGCCGCTGAGAAGCGGCAACGCCAAGAAGCATCGCCGCTGAAACGCCAACGAGAACCAGTATCATCAAGAGGTGTTGCCACCGAAACGCTGCCAAGAAGCAGCAGCATTTCGGCGGCGACGCTTCTTGACATTGCCGCTTTTCGGTGGCATTTCGGCAGCTGCTTGTCCGGCGGCCGCACTCCTTGGTGGCATTTTGGAAAATTTCAAGAAAGGACACGTACTACTTGCTTGTGGCTTCCGTCCTGGTCCCTGTGCTGCTCGCTTGTGTGCCACTTTGGTCCCTGCACAAGTGATTGCAGAATGGCGCCAGAAAGGTCCCTACAATGGGGGAAGGAACAAAGCTGCTCTGCCAAGGAACCTTTGGCAGAGGATTGCCAAGGACCACCAGGAAACATTTTCCTAGAGATCTCTCTGGAGGATTCCCGTGGGCATCAACACCCCTGTTCCGCCATATTGATTACCTGCACAGGGGAATGTCAGCACACAGAAATACAGCCAGCCTTGTACATTTCTATACCCTGAACTCAGCTCTGCACTACACAAACTACAATCACTTACCAGGTGTCTCCTCTCCTGCTTCTTGCTCACGGGAGAGCAACTGCTGGGGCTGGCTAGACACCTCCGGAATGGTGAACAGTTCCTGGCTGCTTGCCCCACCAGGTGACCCGCTGGGAGCTCCACATCGTCATCTAACTCCACCTCTTCATCAGTGACTTTGTCCTCTGGGTTAGGTCTTCTTTCCACTACCCTCAGGCCCACCGAAGTATCCACGGGGCTCTTGGCGGTAGAGGTGGGGTCACCCCAGAGGATAGCATCCAGTTCCTCGTAGAGCCAGTGGGTCTTAGGTGCAGCACTGGAGCAACAATGTCTCCTTTGCCTTATGGTATGCCTGCTTCAGCTCCTTTATCTTTGCTCTATACTGCAGCATGTCCCAACCATAGCCCTTTTTGCACAAGCATCACAAAATCTGCTCATAGATATTCCAGTTCCTATGGCTCAAGCGCAGCTGTGACCACAAATTCCTCTCCCCAGATACTGAGCAGATCCAACAGCTCAGCCACGGTCCAAGCGGGAGAGCGTTTGCTGCAATAAGCCACCCGGGAAGATGCAATGAGACCTCTCCACGTCAAACCAACAGGAAATGGAATTTCAAAAATTCCCAGGGCGTCTAATGGGGAGGGGCGGATGGTTGTTTACCTGGCTGCAGGGCAGAGGAGTTCAAATTGTTGCCCAGAGCGGTCAGGATGAGTATTGTGGGACACCCCCTGGAGGCCAATTAAATCGATAAAATCAAGCGTGGTGTCTACACTGGTACTTTGTCGACAAAAAATTTGTGCAAAAAGCCTTATGTCTCTTATCGGGGTGGTTGTATTTTGTCTCCAAAACCGATCACTTTTGCCGCCAAAGGTCACATCGCAGTGTGTATGCATTCACTGTTTTGTTGACAAAAGCTGCCTTTTGTCAACAAAATTCTTTAGTGTAGACAAGGCCTCAGAGGAGTTCTATGTGGCTCAAAAGCTTGTGTCTCTCCAACAAATGTTGGTCTAATAAAAGATATTACCTCACCCCCCTTGACTCTCCAATAATATCTTTTATTGGACTAACTTCTGTTGGTGAGAGACAAGCTTTTGAGCCACACACAGCTCTTCTTCAGAACATCTTACATCCAACATATCCTGGGACAGACATGGCTAAAACTTTGTATCTTTTTCAGATTATAGGCTTCCTTCTTCCTAAGGGGGGTAGGAGTGCCATAATGCAGACGGCTAGTGCCTTTCACCTCTAGAAAAAGCAATCTTGTTTCATGTCACGAGTGGAAACCCCTTTTGGGGGGAGTCTACAACTTTTTTTTTAATGAGAGAAAGTGAGTTGACTTTGTTTCCTCCTGGAGTGAGTGAGGTGGGTAAAGCCCCTCTGTCCTGCAATTGCTATGAGCAAGTTATAGAGTCAGGTTGCTAGTGTCTATACCCATCTGATTTCACATCTCCTCTGAAAGGCTTTCTTCTCACTTAATTTCTGAGCCTTTTTAGCGCGTCACACAAACTAACCCAAACTTTCCCTCCCTGTGCAAATTCCCCTACTGAACAGTAGCTGTGTGTGTGAGTTACAAAGTGAAACAATCTGTGCTCATCTCCCTGCAGAGTTAACGAGCTCTACGTAGACGACCCGGACAAAGAGAGCGGAGGTAAAATAGAAGTGAATCTGAACATCAGTTTACCGAACCTGCACTGTGAATGTAAGTGTCTCTGTTCAGGCCTAGATTTCTTGCTGTATTTCTAGAGGAGGCTACTCAAAGCTCTAAGTTTACTCGTTTAACGTGAGATCTGAAAGCAATCCCCACCCTATATTTTGGTGAAATGTTGTTGCCCTTTTCTTGTAGGGAAGAAATAAAAACTCTACCTTGTCCAGTGTATTGTTCTTCCCTTTCTGGGTAGTATGACTGTAGAGAGAGGCTTTTCTATAGTGTGTTGTCATCTCTATAGGGAATCAGTTGTACCCATGTTTACACAATCCAGTGGCCCATGTTTATACAATCCAGGTGTGGGAGGGAGGTCAGATTTCTGCAGTGGCTGAATCTCTGTAAATACCCTACTACTTCACATGCTAAGCCAAGTCATCTTTTTCTTGCACTCCTACCTAGCAATGGAATATGACTCTGTCCTCCTTCAGTTCTGACTGGTGACCCACCTCCCTTAGTGAGATCTGACTAAATCTGGTTCCTCTTTCATGGTCTGCTCTTTTGTGTCTGGGAGTAAGAAACCTTTGAGTTCTAATCACAGCTGTCTGACTCAGATGTCACATTTGGCCTTTGGGGGGAGAGAGCTCAGTGGTTTGAGCATTGGCCTGCTAAACCCAGGGTTGTGAGTTCAGTCCTTGAGGGGTCCACCGAGGGATCTGGGGCAAAATCAGTACTTGGTCCTGCTAGTGAAGACAGGGGGCTGGACTCAATGACTTTTCAAGGTCCCTTCCAGTTCTAGGAGATTGGTATATCTCCAATTATTAACTTTTATTAACACCTAACTTCTCTGCCTCACTTTCTCAATCTTAAAAATGGGAATTAGGCCCATCTCCCAAGGGTGTAATGTCTAAATTAATATTCATAAAATATTCTGAAGCTGAAAAGTTCTTTGGTGATTATTCCATCACTGCTGATGGGCAGCAATGACGTTTATTTTAACAGGTGAATTTACTTGAACGATTCTGTCAAATGCCAGGAAAAAGTTGTTTGTGCCCACAAAGAATTGTGCACACCTGTTCCTTCTCATAACTTTCTCTGTGTTTATCTTTCCTGGGTAGTGGTTGGACTGGACATTCAGGATGAAATGGGAAGGCACGAGGTTGGTCATATTGACAACTCAATGAAAGTACCTCTCAATAATGGGGATGGCTGCAGGTTTGAGGGCCACTTCAGCATCAACAAGGTGAGTGTGAATGACACCTATTGTGGGTGTAGGGTGGTTTGGGAGCAGCTGGCAAGCCCCATGTGCAAAGCACTCGTGAAAGTCTACATCTGAATGGTTCTGCAGTTATTGTGGTTTCAAATCAGGACGTGAGCTCAGCTCCCTGATGCTGCAGTATAGTACTAGGAGGAGAGGCTGCACAGTTAGACCAATAGAAGTATTAAATCAAGCACCCATATACCCTTGTCTAGAATGACATTCCAGGTGTCACCTCTTGAATAGCAGAAAATAGGCCTGTGTTGTGGCCAACAGCCCCTTTCATTAAAACAGGCTCTAATGTCTTAGTTTGTGTATGAGCCATTGGGGAATGCAGAATGGCTGCTGTTTGTCCTCCATAGTCATAGAATATCAGGGTTGGAAGGGACGTCAGGAGGTCATCTAGTCCAATCCCCTGCTCAAAGCAGGACCAGATTTTTACCCCAGTTTCCTAAATGGCCCCCTCAAGAACTGAACTCACAACCCTGAGTTTAGCAAGCCAGTGCTCAAACCACTGAGCTATCCTTCCACAGCACCATATGACTCACTGCTGTTCAAAGAGCTTTGGCACATTTTGATCCAAACTCTCTCCTAGTCCAAGAACTGCAGAGTGATTGGAATGTTTGCCCCTTGGGGATGCCAGCTTGACAGAAATGGCTTTGTGTTTAGATGGGGTGGCATGAACACACGTGAGTCCATACGTGCACACCTATGTGCTGTGTAGAAATGGAGCTCTGGCATGCTCTGAGGGAATGAATATACAGGCCTAGGGAGGCTCCTCTCTGGGATGGGTGTGTCCAGAATTGGTTACTCTTGCTATGTAATGCTGCAGATGACTAAATGGGGTGTGGGGATTGGGAGGGTGTGGCTCACTGGCAGCTTTATTCATGCCTTGTCATGTACTACAGAGGCAGCCAAATCCTGCTTCCTTCTCCCCCTCCCAGATCATGTTAAATCACATCTAAAAATAACAGACAGAACCCCTTGCTTACGCTGTGGCATGAAAATGATTTAGACTTGCTTGTTTCTTGAAGCATAGTCTTTTTTCCCCCCTCTCTCCCGCATTGAGCAGCCAGCGAGACTGATGACTGACTAGATACTAAGCTGGGGTAGGGCTCGGTGCAGTTTAATCTTTTTGTTCTGAAAGTCTGAGAGCTCCCTGAAGTGTAGGGCTAAGGTAGTTAACTCCCGTCCGGTACGTGTAATGTGTCTGCTTTCTGGCACAGGTCAGAGCCAGGAGGCTTGCTGTATGTTCTTCTTTCACAAAGTAGGAATAGGGTGATCTGCCTGATGCTCTCTCTTGAATTTTTGTTTTTGTTTTTATTATTTGGGTAATACATCAGTCTTGGGGCAGAGGTCAAACCCAGGAGCTCTGGCTCTAAAAGCATGAACCTCTACTGTCTGAGCTAAAAGATCTCAGTCTGTTAGCAAAAAGGCTGTATGGACTTATGAACCTCTTGGATCCAGCCACTAGAAGCAGACAAGCCATGCTGTGTAAGCATGGGTTAATTTGCATTATGGTAGGATCTAGAGGCCACAGTCAGGGATTTAGATCTCATTGTGCTCGACACTGTACACACACAGAATGAAGGCATGATCTTACAATCGCAGGCTCTGATTCTGCAAACAGCTAAGCCTCTCTGAACTCTGTGTATGTGACTAGTCCTGTTGAATTCAGTGGGACAGCTTGTGCGCGTAAAGTTAAGCACATGCTTGAATGTTTGCTCCGTAGGAGCCTAACAAGTGTATGATAGCATATGGCAAGACAACCAGTGGGTACAAGTGAATGGGAGGGAGCGCAGAGAGCAGCAGTGAACATTTTACTGTTCTACAATGCATCAGTTGTTTCTAGGTGTTGCCAACCACATCAGCACTCAAGATCCTTTTGTTCTGACACCAGTCCTTTGCCCTGAGCTGCCAAGGAAGATTTTCCTGCCCCTTCCAGAGCAGCAGTTGCATTGACTCTGTTGAAAGCCTTCATGGTGCAGTTCTAGTAATCACATTCTGAAGTATCTTTGAATTCCAGAGTGATCCAATCAAAAATGACATGAGAGCGGCTGCTTTACACTGTCATGGCAACTGAAATCCTTAGGTGAAATCTGTGTATGCAGAAGTTACTGTTCTTAGAGTACTTGCTCATGTCCATTCCTTATTAGGTGTGTGTGCTCACCACGTGCACCGGTACCGGAAGTTTTTCCCCTGAGCAGTATCCATAGGGGACCGGAACTGGCGCCCTCTGGAGTGGCACCCGCATGGCGCGATATAAGGGGTGCGGCTGGCCCCCCCACCCTCAGTTCCTTCTTGCTGTCAGTGATGGTGCTGGAACTTCTGCTGCTTTGGCTAGCTTTCGCTTAGTTCAGTGTCTTACACAAATGTTTCTTTGTAAAATAGTTATATATAGTTTAGCATTTACTCTTTGTATTAGTTCTAGTTAGTTGGTCCCAGACAGGACTCCCCCTAGGGACGGGGCATGCCCCGATCCCCAGGCTTAATCACACGTATGCCCATCAGCGACCTGCACGTTAGCTGTTTAAGGTGTCTAGGAGAAGGACACATAAGTGATAAGGGTCGTATCTGTAAGTCGTTCAAACCCAGAATGAAAAATGAGGGAGACATCCGTCTCAGGGCACTCCTGATGGAGTCAGTACTGACCCCGGCACCGGAGCAGAGGTCCGACTCAGCCCTGAGCAATGCAGCGTCGGTACGGAGTGCCCCGCTGGTGCTGTCTACGAGCCGACACCGATTTCCCCTTCCCAGCTCCAGCCAAGAAGCCCAAGAGGTCCCCAAAGGGAAGATCTCCCACTTCCCATAAGGGAAAGGAGAGGGCCAGAGGAGAGCCAGGATCTGTGCTGGGTGGCTCAACATCTCTGTGAGGGAGTCGGGCCGCAGCTCATGTTGAGCGGTCAAGCCCCTCCCGTACTATGCCTGCCACACCGGACAGTGACGAGGGCCTCTGTCAACTCGAAGTTCCGTCGATGCCCAAGGCCCTGCAGACAGCGCAGGAGATTCTGATGCTACCGGTGCCACCCACACCAGCTCTGGCGGTACCCAACCCAGGGGTAAACCTGCTTTGGGACCGTTCCTAGTGTCCCTGCCTCAGCAGCGCTGCCCCCCATTGTGGGGGATGTCCCGCCAGCGGTTGCCCGCACAGAGCCATCATGCCTTGGACATTGGGAGGCAGGCTCAGAGAAGCCCTCTTCGGTCTCTGGACCCTGGGCACTGACAGCAGGATTTGAGGTGCAGCTTGCAGGTACCCTGGCGCAGACCTGCGGAGGTACGCGCCCCCCGACATGAGTGTCGAGACCAATTCCTTGGGTCTCCAATGCCTCGGCACCGGTCCTGCGACCAACTGGCAGAATGGAGTCACCTGCTCAATGGCATCCGTCGCTGAGATGCGAATCCCCTCAATCGGGGAGATGCTATCGACGACCAGCCCACTCAGATTCCTGGTCCCACTTAGATCCCAGTACAGCTCAAGCAGTGTGAAGCATAGATCGGTGGTCTACTGACGCAGATCCACCGAATGACGAAGATCCCCAGGGTCCCACGGGAGGAACGTCTCCCGACTGGACAGGTCAGCGTCGAGGCACAGTGGCCAGCACTGCGGTGAGGAGGGCCGCCGGGCCAGCTGCTCATGGTCATTCTGCAGCGTCCATTCTGCTTATGACTCTGGTGCTGATCAGGAGTCCCTGGCAGCAGGACAGGCCCCAGCACCAGTGGTACAGTCGGCCTCGTTGGCATTGCAACAGACCCTGTGACCTCCAAGCCAATGGCTGGCAGCATGGTACCCTTGGAATCCATGGGGTTTCACCCAGCTTTCCCAGGCCTCTTGATCAGTGGCGGGGGCCTCAGATAGGCCATCGGCTGCAGCATCCTGCCCTCTGGAGGTAGAAGCCCCACAGGGGAAGACCCCCCCCCTCCCAGGGCCATGAGGAACTAGGGGAGCAGCCAGTTGGACCATCAGGAGATGTGGATCCCTTGGTGCTGGCTTCATCCTTATCACCAGACAAAGCGATTACGGGTCCCCCTCACCCAGTTCCTCAAGATAACGCCAAGGCTCATCAGAAACTTTTGAAGAGGGTCACCTCTAACCTGGGGCTCCGGCAGAGGAACTTGAGGAGCCGTCAGACTCCTTGTTCGACGTCCTTTGCTCCATGGCACCCACTAATGGCTTTACCCCTACACAAGGGGGTATAGAAAATAATTAATACCGTATGGCAAATCCCCTCCTCCCTGCCATCCATCTGAAAAAGGGCTGAGTGCAAATATTTTGTGCCAGCTAAAGGCCATGAGTATCTCTATACTCACCCGGCCCCAAACTCCCTGGTAGTTGAGGCCATTAACCAGAGGGAGAGACAGGGTCAACCCAGGACTACGCTCAAGAATAAAGACTCAAAGTGACTGGATCTGTTTGGGCAAAAAATATATTAATCTTCCAGCCTTCAGTTGAGAGTGGCCAATCACCAAGCCTTCCTTGTCCGCTATGACTACAATATGTGGCAGCCTATGGCCAAATTTGAGGTCTCACTGCCCGAAGGGTCCAAGAAGGAATTCTGGGCAACCCTTGAAGAGGGCATGGCTGCAGCAAGAGTGGCCCTCCAAGCAGCCTCGGACGCAGCAGACTCTGAGGCTTGCACCATGGCCTCAGCCATCTCCATGCAAAGGGCATCCTGGCTGCTCTTCTCGGGTCTGTCAAGGGAGGCTCAGCAATCAATGCAGGACTTCCCTTCGACAGCCAGGCTCCGTTTGCAGAACTGACGGACAGTAGGCTGCATGGCCTTAAGGATTCCTGCACTGCCCCTGTACCTTCCCGGTCTAGCCCGTAAGTGGTTCAAACCACAACAATCTCAGGGCCAAGGGAGTCAAACCCGCCAGGAGCCCCCCCATAAGAAGAGTTGGGGCTACAAGTGCCACCCGAGCCACCCACCTCCTCGCTCTGCCCAGTCAGGCTTGACCCACAATAAGCAGGGGGGCAAGCAAGTGTTTTGAGGGTGCACTCGAGGGTGACCTTACCTCGGATCCATCTGTCCTGCTGTTCTCCAACTGCCTTTCTTTTTTCCTGCCCGCATGGACAGCTATAACTTCAGACCTCTGGGTCCTCAGTACTGTGGAGGAGGGTTATACCCTACAGTTTACTTCCACCACCCCTTTCCCCGTACCTCTTCAGGATCCTTCTCATGAGAGTCTCCTCGCGCAGGAGATAAAGGGGTTGCTACAGTTGGGTGTGGTGGAAGAAGTTCCTCTCGAGTATAGGAACAAGGGGTTCTGTTCCTGGTACTTCTTAATCCCAAAGGCCCAGGACAGTCTGCGTCCCATCCTGGACCTGAGGGACCTCAACGAGTATCTAAAGAAGCTAAAGTTCCACGTGGTCTCCTTGGCTTCTGTCATCCCCTCCCTGGATCCGAGAGACTGGTATGCCGCCCTTGACTTGAAGGACGTGTACTTCCATATAGCAATCTTTCAAGGTCACAGAGGCTTCCTCCGGTTTATGCTGGGGCCCCACTACCACCAGTTTATGGTCCTTCCGTTTGGCCTGGCAACAGCACCCAGAGTGTTTACCAAGTGCATGTCGGTGGTGTCTGCTTACCTTGGGCATTGGGGCATCCAGATCTACCTGTGTTTTGATGAATGGCTAGTCAAGGGCAACTACAGGTCTCAGGTCCACGAGGATGTCGCGGTGCTTCAAGCTGCGTGCCACTCTCTGGGCCTACTGGTGAACAACAAAAAGTCTGTTCGTTCCGGTGCAAAGAACAGAGTTCATCGGAGGAGTGCTCGACTTTACCCGTGCCAGAGTGTTTCTGCTGCTAGAAAGGTTCCAGACGTTGATGTACCTCATCGTGGAGGTCTCTGCATTTCCCTCGACTACGGCCAGGGTTTGTCTGCACCTGCTGGGTCAGATGGCAGCTTGCACATACGTTGTCCGTCATGCCAGGTTCCAGATGTGGCCCCTGCAGCAATGGCTGGCCATGATCTATTCCCAGTCCAGAGATCACCTGGACAAAGTCGTTACCATTCCCCCAACAGTACTTGCCTCACTGCGATGGTGGGCCAGTCATACGACGGTCCTAGAGGAGGTTCTGTTCGACGCCTCCCATCACACCATTGAGTTGGTATCAGATGCCTCGGACTTCAGCTGGGGCGTGCACCTCGGCAACCTCCAGACCCAGGGTATGTGGTCCCTGGAGGAGATGACATGACACACAAACGTCAAAGAACTCAGGGTGGTCCGCTTGGCATACGGAGTTTTCCTACCTCACCTGTCGGGCAAGGTGGTGAGAGTTCTGAAGGACAACATGGCCTCTATATTCTATATCAGCAGGCAAGGGGGAGCATGTTTGTCGACTCTCTTCCAAGAGGCATCTGTTACAACCTGGCGAGGGTTCTGCTGCTGCTGATTGTCAGATGCCACTCAATGAGAGCGCAGGCGTCTTTGGCGGCCTTCCTGGCGTACATCCCTATCCAGGACATCTGTAGAGCTGCAATGTGCCCCAAGCGGCCAAAAAAAAAAAAAAAAAAGAGCAAGCTGCGGCAGTGCGATAACGCCACTCCACTCTTCGGTGGCAATTCGGCAGCAGGTCCTTCGCTCCAAGAGGGCCTGAGGGACCTGCCGCCGAAGACCCGGACGTGCTGCCCAGATAGTGACTGGAGTGCCGCCCCTTGGTATTGGCTGCCCCAAGCACCTGCTGCTTTAGCTGGTGCCTGGAGCCGGCCCTGTTCAGCAGAGTGGTGTTGCAATCTGCATGTCTGTGAACTCCTACCCATCTCCAGGGGTACTGCTTTGGAGTCACCTAATATGGAATGGACATGAGCAAGCACTCGAAGAAAAGACAGTTACCTTTTCTGTAACTGGTGTTCGAGATGTGTTGCTCATGTCCATTCCACAACCCACCCTCCTTTCCCACTGTCAGAGTTTCCGGCAAGAAGGAACTGAGGGTGGGAGGAGCTGGCGGCGCCCCTTATACTGTGCCATACGGGCGCCATTCCAGAGGGTGCCAGAGCCAGTCCCCTACAAATACTGCTAAGGGAAAAACTTCTGGCACTGGTGCATGTGGCGAGCAAACACACATAATATGGAATAGACATGAGCAACACATCTCAAAGAACACCAGTTACAGAAAAGGTAACTGTCTTTTTCCCTAAGTTAACAAAATAAGCCTGTTCTTGAAGGGGCTGGAAGCTGAAAATCTGACCAGTTTGTATGTATACGAAGCCTCTAACTCCTTATATTTAAAAAATAAATAAATCTGCTCCCTTTTATTCTAAATCTTTTTAACAGAACAGTGCACATGAGCAAAACTACAATAAGACTAGTACCCATGACTTTTCCAGGCAGCTAAACAATAATGGGTTCATGTACAAGTGTGAATGTGGGAGAAAAATTCTAGACAATTATTTTTCACTTTCGACAATCGTAAATCTTCATTTTGATGGGGAAAGGGAAGGTGTGTCTTGGGTCTTGGGAACTGGAAATGTTGGGGTATGATTTTGTTGAAAGCATCTGGCAAGCTTATGGAATGTTATATGAGGGCACTTGGGTCTTGTATTTTGTGATGTAAGCCGATCTCCCCTCTATGTGCAGCATTACCTCACAGGCCAGATGCATTATGGGCTTTCAAACTTTCTCTGTATTTCATCAAGTATTGGTTGCTGCAGAGTAGACGGGTCTATGATCTTATCCTTGTGGTCCTATTTGATGTTGTGATACCTAGTAATGCCTAGGGAAATAAAATATAGTCATGTGTTTGTTTTGTTTTTTGAATGATTGGCTGACTACAGGTTCCAGGTAACTTTCACGTGTCAACACACAGTGCCACTGCACAGCCTCAGAATCCTGACATGACGCACATCATCCACAAACTCTCATTTGGGGATAAGTTACAGGTGAGTCTCCCTCCTTGCTGTCTACAGGGGCAGAGGAACCAGTCTTCTTTTTACTACATTTTGGAGCATTTTACAAAAGGGCTGAGTGTGGTGGGGAAGGGCAGGAAGGAGCTGTATTCTCATTCACAATAGAGAACTTTAAACTTCTGTGGCTGTGTTTCATCTATAGATCTCACAGTGCTTTTGAAAAGATGGATAAGTAGCCCTATGCTTACTGTACAGATGGTGATGGGAAATGGAGGCACAAAAAGGTTGTGATGTCACTGGCACCACTAGGAATAGAACCTAGGAATCCTGACTCCAGATTCCCTGCTACAGCACTTGGCAAGTTGCTTTGAATATTCATTTTGCACTTGTAGCTTCAGTTAGTGGCTTTGTGGAGACTAGGCATGTACATCAAGGGACTACAATACCACAGGAGTGGTGGTTGAGAACATATGGTACTGCAACAAATTCTAGCCCCATATCACCCTTCCTTCTGCTATGCTTCTAAGGGAGATCAAAGATTAGAAAGTGAGACATCTAGCAACTTCCCCCTTTTCGTGGGCAAATTGAGCGGTTGTTCAAAGCTGCAGCCTAGAGCTGGGGAGAAGGTGAATATGTGCATTTGCCCTATGGCTAGGGTTTCACCTGGTGTGCTGTATGTTATTACATAATTCCTGACTCCTCAGTGGAGACAACTCTCAGCCCTGCACCTCTGTAACTTGTTTCCAGAAAGCTGAGTTCATAGGGATACAAAGGTGCGTGCACACACCTATTCCATGATTTACCCCCCAACACGGCTTAAACAGAGCCTCTCTAATTCTGGTTCCTCAACACAGACATTTCATTACGCTGCTCCCTGTTCCACAGATGCCTGCTTACTCCAAAATCTTTGTAATGCTAATGAGTCTGAAGCATTGCTTTGTAATCCTGTATTTCTTTCTGCTCCAGCTTCCTTTAGGACATGTCTTGTGTTGGAGCATTGAAATATTAGCATATTGATTAGTTGGTTTCATGTCTGTAAAGCACTTTGAAAAATAAATCTTAACTTTAGTAGACATGGTGGTTCACTATAAGAGGTAAGTGCTAATAGGGATTGCAGACGTTGTGTCCCCCAGCATAGAAGTATTTAGCACATGATATAGTCTGCCACTCTCCCAGATGTAGCTGGCTATTGGTGTGTGCCATTACAAGTTGATTCAGAAATCTCATGCCTCTAAATAACACATGCTGTTCAGTCACCTCTATCTCTTCATGCATGTGCACGCACGTGCTGCTGGCACAGTAAGCAAAACCATGAGCTAAAGGGCATGTGACATGGGAGGAGATGTTCACTACTCTGCTTCTAGCTAGACTGAGCAAGCACTGGTGAGAGCTACTGAGGGTATGTCTACGCTGCAGCCAGAGTGGTGTTCTCAGAGCAGGCACATAGATGCACTAGTTCTGCTTGAGCTAGTGTGCTAAAAATAGCAGTGTAGCTACAGTAGCATAAACAGCAGCTCAGGCTAGCCAACCATGCACAAGCTCACCTGACCTCCTGGGTATGTACTTGGGTGGCTAGCCTGAGCCATCACCACAGCCACCCTGTTTTTTTAGCATCTTAGCTGAAGCGGAGCTAGTGCGTCTGCACTGTGGGACGCATACTGCCAGCTACAGCAAAAGACATATCCAGAGTGATTTCGTGAAGGGGGGTGTGTATGGATTATTTTATTGTGGTCTGGGTATAGGCGAACTTTCTTTGTTCAATATTTATTTTTGGTTTCACCTGCCTCTATCTTAGGGTATCTGCTGATCTAATAATGGGTTGAAGGGCTTCCCTGATTCCGTTGTTCTTTACTGTGTCATGCCCTGAAATGTGGGTTTTTCGTAAACTCCAATTGCAAAAACTTCCCAGTTGATCCCTCAAGGGATCTCCCCACCTCTTTTTGCTGACGGTCTAGGAGAATATTTATCCCCTCTCTCCAATAGTGAAAAGCTCATTGGAGTCTCAGAGGCTGTGCTACGTTAGGCTTCATTAACCTTTTCTACATTTCATCTCAGTAGTTCCTGCATTTGAAGTGCAGAGCTCAAAATGGGGTGGGGTGTTCTCTCCAGTACACTGGATGACAGCGTGCTCTAGTTGTTAGAGCATGGGACTGGTGTTCAGTAGATCAGGGTCTAGTCACTTACCTGTATCATACAGATGTTTTGTGACCTTGGGTAAACCATTTAACAACTTTGTGCTTCGGTTTCCCTGTCTGCAAAATGGGGATATCTCCTGCCACCAGTCACCAGATTGGAGGGTGGCTGGGAAATGGTGGTGGTACTCCTCCAAGCTGTGCCCACAAAATAAGCTCTGTCCACGTAAGCCACCAAAATGAGACGCCGCTCACTGTAAATATGATTGCTTGGATCCTTGGGCTTAGCTTCTGCCCAATTGGGATGTGCGTCATGGGGGTGGAATCTTCCAGGCACCCCCTACTTGTGGCACAAAAATGAGACATCGCTTTCAGTAAACTGTGCAGGTTTGGGATCCTCGCTCTTCTTGTTTACAGAGAAGAATGAAATAATTTAAAGGGCAGGTTTTTTGCATTGTAACTATGCCCTCTTGAACCCTCGCCTTGCAGGACGTTATACCTAAAGCTTGTGGGTTTTTGACATTGGAAAAACTTGGGGAATGTTTTCCAGACACTGAACGTTTGCTCCCAAAGTCCGTTGTACCTTGGCTGTGTGCTGTTGTGCATGGCCTCCTAAGGCTTGTCTGCACTAGGCAATCTTACAAAAAGTATCCCACCAGTTTTAGCACTGTTTCAGCTGAACTGTCATCAAAATAGATGACCACCAGAGTTCAGCCAAGGATCTAGCAACCCATTTTTACTAATATTTTAGCTAACCCTTCTGAAAAGCAAGTCTAATTGAAATAGTGGTTTAAAGACTGGTCTGGCTGCTGGAACCTTGTCTAAACTACATTTCCTATTGGTTTTAATAGTGGCTCAAGCTGAATTGGTGGGGAAACTTTTTGTAAATTTCCCTAGTGTAGACCAGGCCAAAGTACTAAGTGGAGCAGAAGCACTACCACTAAGATCAAGGACATTGGGAGAACTTTTATATGTATAATGTGTCAGAACTATTATTGAGTGACAAATCTTGCCCTGCCCTTACCCTGGTAGTTTAAGCTTAACTCTGATGTCTTGTGTGTATCTCAGGAAGGGTTGGACGGTTATGTAATGCACAGACAATCCTCTGAAATAGATGTTTACCTGAGCTCATCCCTTCTGAACTAGTTTTGAAGTACCACAGCTGCCTGTAAATATGCTGAGCTAAACCAGCATTCCATACACACATCCATGCTCCTATGCCTGCTAATCACACTTCCAGCTGTCTTGCTTTTCCACCTCTTCAAGGTATTATGACATTGAAAACCACCAGGCATTCTGCTGGCATGTTGCAGTGGTGGGGCTTGATTGCACTGGTTGGTCGCTTGTAGTACAGGTAGCAGCTCATGTAAATCAAGCATGTATGCTCCCCCACATGTGCTCCATGTTTAGATTATGTAGAGATCACTGTTATTAGGCAGACTCCTGTTCTGAGCTTCCCCCAAAGTATCCCATAATATGAGGACACTTCTGCTTGACCGTTAATTCCTTTGTGGGGTCACTTCAGTGTGTGGCTTCTTTTGGAGAAGGGAGGTATTCTGAGTTGTCTTCAAAAAGTACTTGATTCTGCCAGGATTAACTATTCAGTTATTAACGTGCTCTACCCTCTGAGCTGAGGCTTCAGGCTTCATTTTCCCTGCCAGGACTTGTACTGGAAGTTGATGCTGAAGGAGTGGTTGGAAGAGCTGCTGTGTCATAACAGGTGCCATCTTTCAGATGAGACCTTAACACCCCTTCTGCCTGTCTCAAAGGGCTATCCTAGTAGAAGTTTGACTCCTATTGCATGTATCAAGAAGAGCTGGGCTTAACCCTGTTGCCAAGTCAAATATCCCCCTCTCTAGATGAACTGATGTCCAAGGATGTGTGAACAGTAGCACAGAATGCTGTCTGCCTGCCTAGTTACTACACTGCTACTATCCAACTCAGCACTGTGTAAATCTTTTGAGATACCAGCAGTCTGGAAGGCATTATAGAAAACCCATTTGTGCTTCCAGTTATATTTGTCACCTGCATGTTACCTGTTCCATCAGTTCAATTTGATGAAAAACAAGGAATTTGTCTTGCTAGAATTTTCTTTCCTAGGATATTGATAAGGGACCTTGTTAGCTTATTTCTTTCCCAAACCATCTTGCTGTGGAATAGTGATCAGGGAAACATGCCGTAGGACCAGGTGGATGTGTCCTATGCAGTCAAATGCTTACAGCTGTTGGAAGGACGGTGGGCAATGCAAATTGGTGCAGTAACTTGTTAATGCAGTGAAAGCTAGGAGGACACAACTCTTCCTCCAAACAAAACTGCTTATGTCTGTAATTTCCCGGCTAGTGGATATCTCTTCTCCTTCTATATATCTTAATGTGGCATGTATTGCATTGCAACCCTTTGACTACAGTTGCAGGACTTCTGTATAGCTTTAACCATTCCAGAAATTTCCCAAATCAATCATTCTATTGGTGGATGTTGGTCCTTATTGTTTTCAACTAATTCCGTTAGCCTCTACCTTAGAGGAGTGGGGAGTAATGGGGGAATCCAATTGATCTGTGGTGAGGGGTTGGGAATGCCTAACACTTGCGTGCCTGGAACTAACTGCTAAGGAATGGATGGCCTAGCTGGCATGTCTCCTTCCCTTCTTCCAAGTTAGTGTGTGTTGTTTATTCTAGGGATGCTGTCTGAGTAGAAAGCAGGCAGCTCCAAGTTCTGCCCTGAATTTGAATCTTTAAAGTGTGACTCCCAGCAGGCTATAGTCTCTACATTGTATTTGCATGTACTAGAATGATGAGAGCTTGCTAGTGCAAGCTTTTATTCTCCAGCTGGGAGATTGATCCTAATTATGGGTTGATGACACCACCCACCAACGCGGACTGGTGTGCAATGATGTCATAGTTTGCCATGGAGACCCACCTCAAAGCTTCAGACTGACTTGTGTTTCCCCACCAGGCACTTCCAATTGGGGAGTGCTCCCTTGGCTGAAGCAGTTCAGTGTGGACATTAATGTTAGATCTTTGGAGGTTGATCTTACAACCTCACCAATTGGAGCCAAGCCTTGTGGTAATGGCCACGGAGAATAATTTGTGCCTTTTTCTCATTGGGTTGAGGCTTTGCATTTGGGAAGACTGAGTCAAACTGGAACCTTCAAAGGTGGGGAAGCAAAAGCCCAAAGCACCACGTATAGAATATAACCACTGTATGTGTCTTCTTGCTCACCAGGTCCAGAACATTCATGGAGCATTCAATGCCCTGGGGGGAGCAGACAAGCTCAGCTCAAACCGTATGTATTGTCAGTACTTCCAGGGCTTAGCCAGCCCACTGATAGTGGGCAAAAGCAAAATGAAAACCAGGATATTAATGCAACACTGATTAGGGGGCCAGATAAGCAACCAAAGGGACCCAGGCATCAGTGAATGGGATTTCGATTCCCACCCCTGGCCCTAGGGAAGGCCTAGTCCACAGGGTCCTTTGCTACCTCCCTCTTGCACCCTGGATTTTGTTATCGCTGGCATTCTCTGCAGCTTAATTATGATCACCTGCTACAAGAGGGATTAGCTGGGTATCACATGGATTGTAGCAAGTCTGAGCAGGGGGCTTATGGTATTTGCATCTGTATACTGCTCTTCTAACCCCCACCCGCTACCACCATTACCACCAAAAGCACCCCTATCCTTTACTAATAGCTGTCATGAGCTCCCACCCTCCTTCTGGGGGCATGGGCTTTTTCACTGGCTAATCTATCCTTTCCCTTTCTGACTCATAGCCCTTGCATCTCACGATTATATATTGAAGATAGTCCCCACCGTGTATGAAGATATGAGCGGCAAACAGCGGTACTCATACCAGTATACTGTAGCAAACAAGGTAAGGCTGGAGGTGACTGTTACGTAGGCTTGCCATTGGGGAAGAAAAACCCAATGAGTTCATAGGAAGCTCTTTACTTAAAACTCAATCCATGCTATTGGTATTGCGCTCTGGTATAAAGCATTTGTGTTTGGTAGGCATGCAGTAGCCTCTACTGGAAGAGTGAGGAACTGAATTGCTTTAGAACGAGGACTCTTGCAGTCATCTCTTCTATACTTAGCAGCAGCTACATTATAGTAGCATGAGAATTTTTCTCAGCGCCTGGTGCTAATTATTCTTTCTCTGAAGAATTGTTGCCTTGCAGCTGACTCTCTCCTATGTGAGCTTAAACTGACTCAAGTCCCGATATATTGTACAAAAACCTTCATAGCCTGAAGTAATTCTAGATCCTAATTCTCTTGCTAAAGGGGTTTCAGAGAGATTTATTGCCTGGTACTCTCTTTTTTTTATAGTGTGGGTACCTGGCAGGCCATTCCCATGACTGAATTGGTTGGGGGCTAATTATTTTCCCCTTAAAGAGCCTTAAGACTCTAAAAATTAACAATTATTTTAACACAGAGAACAAATGTAATTAATTGTTTATGGGAGTACTGCCCTTTGCTAGTCGCTCGAAATTGGGCAGGGTTGTTGCTCTTCGTGTCTGTGGATGTCTGTGCAGGATAGCTCTTGATTGCATTGGCCCAGTGGAGAATCGAGTGGCTCTTACTTCCCTTCAGACCTTTCGCATGTGGATTTATTGTGTCTGTTCTGCTTGAGGGTTCTGAGGCTGCCATTCTGCTAAAATATCCACTCATTTATTATGCTCTCCTGAGCTGTGCCAAGACTAGCAATAGTCTCCTGTGCTTTCTGGTTGTGCTGTACAGAGTGTCCTGAGGGTTTGGATAGCTTTCTCTCCCTGGATAGAATGTATTCTTTCTGTTTAATGTTACAACCACTCTTTTGATAAGACTGTCTTGCAACACAAGTTCTGAAATTAATTGGGAAAACATACAGCCTGAGCTGCTGATCTTGATACTTCAGTGAGCAGGATTGCAACTGGGGCCCTCAGCCAAGACTGAATCATCAGGAGTGTGTTTCTGAGGGCGGAGAGTAAGGAAGGAAAAAATGAGGTCAGTTCTGTCAAAACTGTTCTCTTCATAACCAGAGTGCAAGCAAATGGAGCTGTGTCTGCATTTTCTGTGCATTTTAAAAAGGTCTCTGATTACTGCCTCTGCTCTAAACTCCCATGCTGATAAGAGGGAACCAGGAATCGGAAGGAAGTCTTTGGAATGGTCTGGCATAGATGCCCTAGCATGAGGTGGTTCTCTACCATGATGGTGATGTGTGTGGACTGTCTGTCTCTTCTCCCATGTTATCTCCTAGATCTTCTGTTTCCTTTCCACCCAAAGCCACCACTACAGTTCTGGCATCAACCAATTAGTTCTGCTAGGAGCCCTTAAAATATGCTGGTATGGGTCCCCTCCTATTCTGTCCATTGAAGCTCAGTCCACCGACTCTGGAAGAGACTTCAAAAGGGAGGAAAAATCCCAGTGGGGTTGATGAAGCACGATTGTGCTGCTTCAGTTGGTTCCCTCTCCCTTTGCTGAGAAGAGATCATCCTGTTGTTGTTGTACCTTTGTTAGTGCTTCATCTACCCCTCTAGGGTTGTTGTTGTCCCTACCTCCTGAAGAGTTGGGTCTATCAGTCAAAAGTGGCACACTTGTCACAGGGATAGGGAAGGGGTATCTGCTGAAATAAGGGCCGGAATGTGCAGGGCATGCTCAGGCATTTCTCAGAGGTTTGCTGTATCTCAAAGCCGACTCTCCTCCTCCTCGACTTGTTTGTCTGTCTGCTCATATCAATGGCTGGTATTTATCTTCGTGTTGAGGGCAGAGTTAAAATATTATACAGCAAAACAACTAAATATTTTCTTGGTAAGACCTGATAGAACTAAGGTGTATTTTCAGAGCAAGTTTTAGAAATCCCTTTCACGGTGCTGATTTCTCCATAACGGTGGATGATCTGGAGAGCTTCCCTTTGGCTGATACTTCACACGTACCTGCTCTATAGGAAGTGGATTAAAGGCTTCTGACCACAGTGGAGCTAAGAGTCTCTCTGCTGAACAGATTTAAAATGGTGTTTGCAAACTCTCTGCTACATTAGTTCCCCTCCTTGCCTAGAGCAAGTTTCTTAACATGGTTTAAACACAGCTCTGTCCTGTTTGCACTGGGCTGACAAAAAGCATTAAAAACTGTTTTTATCCCAGCGTGGATGGGGCCTTAGACATAGGAAATGCTTTATTGTTCTGAATGCATGGGGCAGGCCGACAAGCTGGTGTAAGTCAAATTCCTTTTGTATTGCTTAACTTACAAAAGGGTTAGTGGGTTAGCTGCAGTTTTTAATTTTAATAGTGCTAGAACTCTATCTACAACCACTTGGAAAATCCATGTATCCACTTGGGGCTGATCCAAAACTGTCTTTTTTTCATTGACTTCAGTGGGCTTTGGATTAGGGTCATACTGAGTGGCATTTTTTGTTCTACGCCACATCACCAAGCAGTCAGTATTGTTGATTTATAGTCATTCAGAAATGAACAAGTTACTCTTCTTAGTGTAATCATTATGGGTAATTACTATCTCCTGATAGTATGTTGCAAATTTCCCGATAGGAATGAGGAGCAGTCCAGTGGGAAGGGAGTCAGTTCTGAGATCAACTTCTTTTGAAATAAAATTGCTCATGCTTTCTGCCTTCTTCTCTTTCCCACTCTCTTTTCCAGGAGTATGTTGCCTACAGTCACACTGGCCGCATTATCCCCGCTATCTGGTTTCGCTATGATCTGAGCCCCATCACAGTGAAATATACAGAGAGGCGGCAACCTTTGTACAGGTTTATCACATCGGTGAGTTACTTTAAGCCTGTGACTCTTCCTTCTTGCCCTCTCCTGCTCTTCCCGTGCCTTCCTTGCCCAATCTGGCAACTGAGTTCCTGCTTCAGAGCACTGTGACATGAGCTGAGAGTAAAGCTGAGCTCCGCCTTTGCCTTAGCCAGCTCACATGTATCGAAATTGGAGGAAAAAGTGGAGCATCCGATAAGAGAGAACCAACCTTTGATGGTTTGATTTAACCGCTTTGGCATAAAAGACAAATATCCTGCACCAGCGGTACCCATGCTGTTTGCCCATTGGCTTGGGGGGGAAGGGAGGTACACTGGCAATATGCCAGGAACATGGGGGCAAAACCTAACTGATACACAATAAGAGCAGATTGCAGCAGACCTCCTCTCAAATAATGGGACCTAGCATGTACAGACTATAGGACCCATCGTGCTGTGTTCCTTGGCTACTCAGAAAAATGTGTAGCATTACAGGCCGGGACATATAAGCTCCATGTGTCTATGATAAACTGACTGAAATAACCTGACTTTGGTGGCACCCAAGACCTGTACTTTGGAACTGGGGTTTGAATATTTGAATTGTAAACATAAATGGTGCTTTATCAGTTGTGCTGTTCTCTGTCCCTTGGAGGTTTGGTTTTTGGAGTTCTCAATAAAAATTCAGTCAGCTTTAGAGATGGATCAAAACACCCCCAAACTCTGAGGCAGAAGAGTTGAGATCCAGAACTTCAAGGTTTGGGCCCTTCTTTAATTAGCATGTCTGCCTGGTCTCAAAGTGTGTTCAATAGGTTAAAACATTAGGGCTTATTAACATGGTTGCAAATGCTTCTTGCTGTCCTTCTCCCTCCCAAATTATGGTCCCATGGTCTTTTCTTTTTCGGGGAGGTAGGTAACATGGTTTGGAACCTGGGACCAGTCCATACTTCAGTTCTCTGCACTGCCGTTCACTGTCATGTCTATTTGCTTGTTGCTAAGAGGTCATCTCATGGTTGGGAACAGCTGTAGCATCTGTGTTTTAAATAAAACACTGTGCTTCAAAATTGTGTAAGTAGCTGGTGAGGAGAATGTTCCAGACATTTCTCTTTCCTTCCCTGACTACCACCAAATTAGCCTCCTGGGTTTAGATGGCTGCATTTGGGCTGTTGTGTGTTAATATTTGTTATGTTGAGACCTGCGGGTAACAGTACATCCATAGCAGCTTTAGTTCCCTCACTTGAGGGTGACTGATGTAACTTGTGTGTCAGACCTTTTGCATTTACCTACCATGCAGCTCTTTGCTATATCAATGGGACCCTCTGGCCAGGATGCAGTTCCAGGTCATGTCCCCTTTATGTTTATCTAGGCAGAGAACTCTAAGCTTTGGTTTGATCCCCTGTGTGTGCGTGTGCTGGCTTCTTAGGTTTCTTGATGCAGGTGTGGGGAAGCTTTGTGAAAGGATCAGAGAGAGCAGGGTTGCTGGGGATTAAGATGCCTTGGTCCTCAGCTTTCTTGTCCTATCTCAATGACACACTCTGATCTGTTGTCATTCCCATCATTCTAGCTCTTCCTAGTAGTATTACCAGCCTGGCCTTTTGCATCATGATTGCCCCAGAGACTGGCTTGTCGTCACTGGTGTGCTGAAGCCACAGCATTCTGATCCAACACAAGATTATATACTTGTGGCAGCTGGAGTTATTGTTGAGTGGGGCAGGCTTCAGAAACCCCTAGGCTCTTGCTATGCAGCAGATGCTTGGTTATAAACCACAGAAGGGGGCTATGGAGGGAGCACCTGCCATTCCGTATTGAGCAGCCTGTTTACTAGACTCTGCTGACGCAATCATCACAAAAACACTGCAGTTCTTGGAGGTGTAGCTGGGAAAAGACCCTGTTGAGCTGTGAGAGGCTTTGGCAGAGTCGTAAATGTAAACCTGTTTGTTACCACAAAGGCAGCTGAATTTTTAGTTTCTGAGTCTGTGGGAACCCTAAGCATGGGCGTCTGTTGGGAGAATGATGTAGATGTTGAATGGTGGGTGCTAAGGTCTACCAGCTGTGTGTAGGGAGGTGCTGGGAGGTCAGGTCAGAAAGAAGTGTTAGAACTATGCAATATAGTTCCAGTGGACTCTTGTGCTGCTGTTGTCCTTACCATATTTGTTCTGTGGATAAACAGAGGATGTCTGACATCTTGCACTAGCATGGAATTTCTTTTTAAAATCCCAAAGCAGCTGAGATTGCTATATCAGAACACACAGCACTGTACCATATGTTATGGCTTTCAGCAGGGCCGGCTTTAGCAAGTGCGGGGCCCGATTTGTACTCACCCGGCAGCGCTCTGGGTCTTCGGCGGCACTTCGGCAGCGGGTCCTTCGCTTGCTCCAGGTCTTCGGTGGCACTCAAGGACCCACTGCCTAAGACCCGGAGCGAGTGAAGGGCCCACCGCCGAAATGCCGCTGAAGACCCCCCGGAGCGCTGCCGGGTGAGTAAAAATTAGAAAGGCGCCAGCGCAGGGCTCTCTTAGGCGCCAGTGCGGGGCCAGATTCCAGGGAATCGGGCAAATCGGCCTAAAGCTGGCCCTGGCCTTCAGTACTGCCATCCAAACTGTAATGATGTCTAGTGTAACACTTGTTAGTTTGTGGCCGCACCTTTTGTTTCCAGAGACATTAAGAACTTCATTCTGTGACAGGCAAGAGGCCTAATCTATACATGGCAAAAAGCATTGTGCTAGAAAATGCTTTAAGTATCCCATTTTAACAAATATAATGTTAAGCACAACTTCATGCACTAAAATGTACTGCTAAGCCTACAATAGCATGTAATGTATTCCTAATAGCCTCATTGCTAGTATTTCATGTGTAATGAGACTGTTTCTTGGCCTTATTTGACAATAAAATTCCATGAACCAAAAAAAACAACAAAAAAAAACACACCTTAGCACTAAGTGAAGACCAGGGCTACCATGATTACCATCGTGTCAACTGGGTGTGAACCCTACGGTTAGTCACAAACAGCTGACACAATGTTAAACTTGACAATCCTTGTCTAAAGAGTCTTTAACATCATGATAGTTAATGTGTTGGTTAACGCAGTGACATTTCGCAGTGTAGACAAGTCATTGGTGGATAAAGGTGTATGTGTGTGCAACATTTCACACTTTATCAGTTGTGAACTCCCCTAGGTGGTTAGCCAGAGAGCAGCCTTTTAGTACACAGGGTTAGCTCTGTGGGAGGAGTAAACAGAGAGAGTTACAAAGGAGCAATCCCAAGGGAAGATTAGGAAAAGATGCCTAGTATTAGAGGGCTCTTCATTTTAGCAGGCAAAGGCATAAGAAGATCCAGGCTTTGGCTACACTTGCATTTCAAAGCGTTGCCGCGGCAGCGCTCCCGCGGCAGCGCTTTGAAGCGCTAAGTGTAGTCAAAGCCCCAGCGCTGGGAGAAAACTCCCAGCTGTCCTCCCTCTCCAGCTCCCTGGGAATAACGGACACAGCTGGGGAGCGCCAGCTCCTGGCTGGGGCTGCGCTGGGCGCTTTGCCGCTGCAGCGCTGCAGCCACAGCAGCGGTGCACCTCACACACACCTGCATGCAGCGCTGCAAATAAACCCAGTGTGTGGAAGTCAAAGCTAGAAAAGTTCAAACTGGAAATATGGTGCAAATTTTTAGCAGTGAAAGCAATTAAGCATCAAGACGGCTTACTGAGGAGCGTGGTGGACTCCCCATCACATGAGCTCTCTTAGAAAAACACTCAGTTTTGATTTAAATACATATGCACTAGCTCAACAACAAGTTATTGAGCTCAGTGCAAGGATTACTGGATGCAAATATATTGCCTGTTTTATGGAGGGAGCTCAGACTACATGATTACAATGGCCCCTTAAAATGTGATCATGAAGAAACCCTGAAGATCCTCAGTATGGTATTTCACTTTGGGAAGAGAGAGCCATGTTGCCATTGCCCTTCTTTCATCTTCCCCTCATTATACCCATGCAGCCTTCTGTTACCAACAACTGCCCGGTAGTCCCTTAATCATATCTGTTAAAACTCTAATGTGGTGCCCATGTTATCATTGTGTTGTCTCCCTCCTTCCTTACTCCCCTTCCTTTATTTGTCTTCCCCCTTGGTGGGGTAGGCATAAATATCTCCTTAAGGCAGCTACTGATCATTCTATCTATAAATCTCCTTTGCTGCCATGGCACTACACAAATAAATAACAGTGTGGTGCCTGCTTCCCGTGAATCCCACCATAGAATGGGACTCTGAGCACATATTAGAACCTCACTGATGGACTGTCTGACAAATAAATTACATAGCATCACTTCTGTATTGACCCAGAGAGAGACCTTGTGTGTCACCTCTTTTGTTGGTCACAGAAAACTCAAAAGCTGTGTGTGTGCTGGGAGGCAGAGTCCAATCAAATGCCAGGTGTGTGTGAGTCATAAGCACTCAGCGGCACAGAGCTGTGCAGATTAATATGTATTTTTCTGTGGCTTCCCCCCTCCCCCTTGTGTGGCGGCACTAAAGTCAGATTTTCCTACCATCTGATGCAAACTCTAAAAGCATTTTTTGTGGTGTAAAATCTCCTGTCAGCTGATGCCCTGTGGACTGAAATAGCCCACCACCTCAGCTATCACTTTCCCTGAGAAGTCACCATGCGTCACATTCAGAGGGGTGGCAAGGAACGGGGGCAGAGTGCGAAGAGTGTACTCGCTCCCCAAAAATATGAATTAAGTCTCTGACAGGTGCTCTGGTTTCCGAGGCTTTCATCTGCCAGAATGCCAGCTGTGCTGCAAGAAACACATCACCCGGCCCCACCGTCATTGAGGCATCTCGCTGTTTCACTGAGCTCATAGGACACAAATATCATTGGTTATAAATATGTATATAAATGAGTGATTTCTTCCCCACTGCCCTCTCTCATCATTAGTCTATGATTAGAGCTGTTTATTACTGTAACAAACTCCCTGCCTAACTCAGCCACTGCTGCTCATCTGTGTGGCGTACCAGTGGGATTTGTTCTGTGGCAAATCGGATATGGTGCAATAGGCCCAAATCGGGGTTGGCTCCCTCCCAGGGAAATTGCACAGCTAACTTCCCTATAGCTGCTGACCCTTTGCTCTGAAGCTTTAAATAATCTTATTCTGTTTTCCCATCCATCTCTAGGATCCTCCCTCTTCCTGAGCAAATGAAGCATTGCAGTTTGTTCACCTTTCACCAGCTCCAAGAGTCACTATCGTTCAATGAGCCACCCCAGGCTGCACTCTGAATGACATACAAAAAGACTACATTAAAAGAATATTAAAGTTGCAAAGGCAAGCACACATAAGTTGGAAACCTTAGCAACTTTAATTTGGGCCCCTTGTGTGTATGTGTTGTTATACAGTCTTTCATTACATGATCGCTTAGTATTTTTACTGCCTCATTCGTTGCCCAGGATGGATGGGATATCTATTCAATATTTCTTTTTATCCCCATCATTCAGGTCTGACCCATTGTTTATTTACTGCATACAGTTTAAACCTAGCACTGAATACAGAATTATTAATTTCCTCATGTGCTTTTCTATGGTGCTCATCATTACAGTATTGAATGCTTCACAAATATTTATTTTATCCTCACAGCATCCCTCTGTAGCCAGGTTTGTATCAACCCCATTTTACAGATGGGGAGCTGAAGCAGTATAAAGGAGATACATTGATATAAAAGAGAGATGAAGGCCAAACTTGTTGTCTACTAATTTTGGATGCCCTCACTAACACACGTAGGGCCTGACTTTTCAGAGTACTTAACATTTTAGATGTTCACAAAACACCACCTATTAATTTTTAGCCACAGCCGTGAGCACCCAGCACTTCCACAAATCAGGCCCTAAGTGATTCAAGGTGGGCACTCAGAAAATGAGGAACACACAGCTAGTGGCCCCCTGTGAAAAGTTTTGGTTGTGGCTTGCCTAGCATCACATAGGAACTTCTGGAAGAGGCAGGGATAAGAATCTATTTCTCCAAGGTGGCGTTTGACTTCCTTAACCATAAAACCCGCTACTTATTTTTTCTTGTAGTCCCTTGCCTCATTCACCACACACTTTGCAACTTCTGTAACAAATGAAGCAGGCGGGGCCAACAGTCTCATTAACTAGACAGCCCTGATTCATTCCTGGAACACCATCCATCCTGTGCCTGAATGAGGCAGAGGTCTTGTGAAAAATAGTATGTGATCATGTAATTAAAGACTGTATCAAAGTTCATATATAGGCAGATAGAGTGGGCAGGGCGGGAATTAGGGTTGTGTAAGCAACCTTAATGCTGTTGTTTCCTAATTTTTGAGCATGTGACTATTAAATGTAAGTGTTCTTTTAACATAGGGTTTTTCATGTAATTTCCCAAATTTTTCAAAAAGTAATCTGGGAAAAAAAAGTGGAACCATATTGATCTCTATGCCATCATGGGCCATTGGCACAATTGGAACCACTAGTTCCACAGTACAGACATCTGCCCTTTAAGCTAATTAAGAGAGAGATGATTATGGCCTGCTATTGCTGTGTGGACCAGCTACTAGAATGTGATGAGACACACTGTATTAGTGGTTTTACAGGTATTTGGCAACAGAGGAATATTGGGACTCTGGAATCCCAGGTTCTGGAGAAGAATATGCTCTAGTAATTACAGAGTCTTCTGATTCTGTCCCCTAGCACAGGGGTAGGCAACCTATGGCATGCGTGCCAAAGGCAGCACGCGAGTTGATTTTCAGTGGCACTCACACTGCCCGGGTCCTGGCCACCAGTCCGGGGGGCTCTCCATTTTAATTTAATTTTAAATGAAGCTTCTTAAACATTTTAAAAAACTTATTTACTTTACATACAACAATAGTTTCGTTATATATTATAGACTTAGAGAAAGAGACCTTCTAAAAACCTTAAAATGTATTACTGGCACGCAAAACCTTAAATTAGAGTGAATAAATGAAGACTCGACAGACCACTTCTGAAAGGTTGCCGACCCCTGCCCTAGCATGTCCCCAGCCCTCCGCAAATTGTTTCCTTCTGTCACATTCCTTCTCTGTTTCTGCCCTCACTTTAATCCTCTGCCCTCCCCGAGTCAGGTTTCCTTCTTCTCCATGCTGCCTGGGCACCAGCAGTGGGAGCACTGAGAGCACAGGAAAGGCAGTGGCCATGGTCTCAGTTCTGGTGCTGGGCATCATAGTGCCCCCCAACAGCTGTGAGAAGCAGTTGCAAAGAAAGTCCTGCTCAGCCCCAGGCCAGAGAATGCTGAGAGGTCTGGGCGGGGTGGAGTATTCGCAGCAGGATTGCTACAGAGCTCTGTGGGGATGGAATGTTCAGAGATTTTTGCTGTCAAGCTCTTAGCAAACTTCTAGTGAGAAAGTACAATTGGTGATTTTCCAAAGCTTAGAATTCAGACAAATTGGGTACATTTTCATAGGGACACCAAAAAATACCTCTGACTTCCGAAGCAACTCTCCTGTGAAATTTCTAGTCCTTGCTCCAAAGCGTGAAGGTGCTAGAGCTTCTCAGTGAAATAGTTGTGAGTTTAACACTGGAAAAACATTTTCCCCTAAGCTTGTTTTTCTTTCTTTTTGTGTTGATTTAATTAATTAAATAATTCAGTCTGAGTTAGACACTCAGCATGGAAAACTTCAGCCTGAACAGTTAGTTTGGCAAAGTCATAAACAACTGAAAATGGGCTCTTACAATGGAAAGTGTTAGGTAGCCTTAACTATTGTGTCGCTGCCAGCTCTACCTCTTATTAGTCTCCTTCCTTTACGAGCTGAACAACACACGTTCGCCCTGCATTGCAAAATGCTCTACAATAAAGAAGGGAAGGCAGACCGCTATGGATGATAGAAAGCTGCAGTGGACAGATGTTGTGTGGTGACTAAATTGAAAGTCGGCTTGCCAGAATTTGATTTTTATTTTTTTTGTAAGTTCAGTGGCTGATACAGATTTTTATTTTTAACCTTTTTCTGATTGAACACTGATTTTAAATCAATCAGTTTCACAGCAGTGCTGCAGGAGGCTCCTTGTGCAACCATGGTGGGGCATTGATAGCGGGACTGCAGGGGGCCATGACAGCAGGGCTGGTGATTCTGGATCCGTGCAAGCACAAGGTGGGGGAACTGTCACAGTCCTGGCAGGGCAAAGCAGATGACTGCAAGGAGGAGGATGAGTCCCTGGCCACGGGAGGCCATCCTGCTGTTGAATGGCTCCTCCCTGGGGATAGCCCCCCACGCTCCCAGCCAGTGTATGAGTGAGTGGGGCCATGACAGCTTGGCGGTAGGGGGCTCCATGCATGGCCGCAGGGCCGGTAACGCTGGATCTTTGCAGACACAAGGCGCGAGGGAGGCTGCATTTGCTGATTGTTACCGATGGATATTTTAGAGTGTCAAGTGAAATCGACTTTTACTGTCAACTAATCATTTAAATCAAGTCCTGCCAAGCCTAGTTAAAAGCCATCATGCTAAAGCTAGTAGTCGGTGGGTGGGGGATTTAAGAGCCATAAGAGAGAAGAAATGTTTTCTGCTGAGATTTGAAATTAGCTGAGTCTATGAAGCAGAGAGAGGCTGTTTCAGTCAATAAGAGTTGCATTAGGAAAGGATATTGTACCATCAATAAGACTACGGAGGGACAGAATCATCAAAGTGAGGTGAGAGTGTGGAGGGACAGACTCACCACTAGGCCAGTGAGTCAGCAGGAAGGGAGAGTAGTGAGATTCCAGAGGGCTACTCTGCGTAGATGATGATCCAGAGGAAGACCAGGTGGATGAGGTAGTAACTTAATTGGACCAACTTCTGTTGGTGAGCGAGATAAGCTTTTGAGCTACACAGAACTATTCTGTGTAAGTTCAAAAGCTTGTCTCGCTCACCAGCAGAAATTGGTCCAATAAAAGATATTACCTCACCCACCTTATCTCTTTAATATCCTGGGACTAACATGGCTACAGCAACACTGCATACATCCAGGGAAAGAGACATTCATACTACAGAATCCTAAAAGTTAGAGCTGGATTTATGATGTGACAAGTCTTTCCCATTACTTGGGGGCCAATGCAGCATTGTTCCCTGTGGCACATTTTTTAGTGTTCTGTCCAGACATATTTAACGTGTGCTAAGTGATAGAGTTTCTGCCACTGTCTTGGGAGGCTGCTCAGATATTTGTCTCTGGAATAGTGGCAGAGTATGGGAAGGGACAAAGATGAGACAAGGGCGCTTCATTAGACATTTGAGATGTGCTGTACTTTTTATTGGAACATATGATAGAAGCTGATGGGTCAGATTCCTTTGCCTTAAATTCTTTTCTTCCTTGTGCTAGTATATTAACACTCTGAGGTGGGCTGGGGAACAGTGAGGGCCTGCTTTGGAGCTCCCCTACATAGTAGGTGCACATTTCAAAAGCAATGACTGAGGTGTCCTGATGTCAGCACTGTGGTGAATCCTTGGAGTATTCCTTTGGGTAGCTACTGGCTTAAAATGTACCAGATTGAAGCTATTTTAAATGGTCTTATACGTGGACCTGGAGTATGAAGGGGCTGGGTACTTACTCAAGTAGATAACAGCAGTAGGGGATTCAGACAAAGTGGGATCAAGGTACACTCCAGAGGAAAATCCAATTATATTTGTGATACTGGGGATAAAGAGGGGACTCTTGTAAATACTCACCAAATGAGTGACATTGTGTTTAACATGGTGACTTCATCCTTGAGTAGGGCTGGCAGAGAGAATGGGCTAATAGTATTGTGAAGAAGTTCCTTTCCCCTTCAACAGGACTGGTAGTTCCCATGCCTTGACATGTAACCATCTCCCCAGCATTGATTCCCCTCAAAATAACCCGTTGACTCCATCAAGTACAATAACTGTAAGCACTTACCTTTTCCCTGGGTTTCAAGCTGAGTGAAGGTCTGTCTCGTCAACAAATCCCTAAACACTCTCTTCTTGTAAATTTCAGATTTGCGCCATTATTGGAGGAACGTTTACTGTAGCTGGGATCCTTGACTCATGCATTTTCACAGCCTCTGAAGCCTGGAAGAAGATCCAATTAGGGAAAATGCAGTAGCGATGAAACCGTTATCCAAGGCTCCCGGGGCAGGAGTAAAGAATGAGAACTCCCCACACACACCTGTTTCTGTTTCTTCTATTTGATTGAATTGATACATTATTCTTTAGTCAAGTTATTCGGTGATTCAACAAATCAAAAATCTGTCTACATTGCAAAGCTCTGAGTCATCATCTCCCTCCCCACAAAACCCCCCAAAAGGTTTCTAATGTAGAAATTGCATTTATGAATTAACTCTCCAGGATCCTATAGAGTAACGCTTTAGTGTCAGGAGGGTCTCTTGTGTAGGGGTTGCAAAGATATGTGAATTCTCTTGCAGCTCTTTCATGCTATTGGAATTGCATGACTAGACAATCATGTATTTTATAAGGCAAAATTATGTATTAGGAAGAAATTCTACCCACAGTGCCAAGAAGAGTGATGTGTTCATTGATTAAGAATGGAAAGTGTTTAGTTCTCACAGTAATCCCAAAGAGAGAGAGGCAAAAATGACTTCAAGATGTTTTGTTTTTTATTGAAAAGCTCCTCTGTAGTTATGACCCTCTCTAGATGAAATGAGCAATTATGATGAAACCTTTCCCCAACCACCTTCTCCTTGGTAAACTGCCTGTAACTGGGGAAGGGGACAGCCTCTCTTGTACTCTTTTTGGATGTAAAAATATTTTCATTTCTTCTCAATAACTGAATATCCAGTCTTGTGTTTACAGATGGCCAAATTGAGTAACACTATTATATGTGGCCTTTTGTTTTGAAGGAGAATAGTTGTCATTGCAACACTAGCTTTGTATCCGTTTCTCCTGCCTTTTTTAAACACAGACCACCTAGTTTGGAGTCTGCAATTTGATTTGATTTATTTGGAAAGGATCACCCATACTACTTGTTCACAGAAATGCTGTGCCGTCTTGGGTGGATATACACAGCTTGATGCCTTGTGTTGTCTGTGTATGTGATGCACACCTGTAAAACACAATAAGCCTGTCCTTTGGGATTTTGAGGTGCCTGCATTCCCAGCACTTTTTAAAAAATAAACTGAACCAGGCATCTTTTATCAGCCCTAGACTGGCAGTTACTGAAGTCCTCTGTCTAGTCACAGAGACTGCACAGGCAGTAATGGGGCAAGCTTTCCGCACAGACTGGCTCCTGCCAGTATTCCTAAACCCTAAGCATGAAAGGGTAGCTCAGCTTCCAGGCCCTTCATTTAATTCTTGACCTATCTGAGACCTCCAACAAATGGGAGTATGAGAGGAGATTTTCTGCCAGATACAATTTGTATGTGATGTGAACATCAGTCAGTCCACTGGGAACTGGACTGACCCACCATATGTTCTCCATAGGCCCCTAAACATCCCTTCAGTCCTTGCACAATTTGTGAATTGTGTGACTTGAGGGGACACACGTTTTGATTGTTCCCGGGTTGCTGCAAATCATAAAACAATAAACCCCAAGTGTGTCCAAATACAGCATTGTAATTATATGCATCTTGAATATTCCACATTGATGCAAGAGCCAGAAACATTTCAATCTGCCCAGTATGTGTCTGTTGAAATTGTCTCATTGCTTTAGAAGTAGGGAAGATAGCCAATAATTTTTAATCGTATTGAAAAAAATCTTTTGGTACCTGCCCTGTAGTAACTTCTGCAAAATGACAGCGGTGGAATTTCCCATGATTTTTTAATGGACTGATTGCTATTATTTTAGGTGTGAATTGGATCTTGTAACTTCCTGTATCTGTTAATGTATGGATGGATTTTATACATTTTTTCCATTTATAGAAATCAAGTTGAAAACAGTACATTTGTCTTCATTTCAGTGTGTGTGTTTGTGTGTTTTTACCCACTTGGTGGTGGAGGTTGCTTTGCAGAGGGAACATGGGACTTTTCTAGTATGATCAGTTCCGCTGAGGAATTTCCTCTAATTCAGTGTTCCCAACCAAAGCTTAAAGCAAACATGTTCTCATTTTTCCTCTTGCGTTTGGTGAATTTTTGCTGAGAGCCTGTTGGATTAAAGAATTAAAAGGATATGATTTTAGCATCTTGCACAGCGCATCTTTGTCTCACACTTTAAAAATGGAGGTCCTTGGCGATAGGACAGCCAATTGGGCTGTGTTGGTTTTCAAATAGGTTTCAGCTTACCTGCTTTCTTTCCAAAACAATCCACTGAAATAACCCAGTCAAAGAGCTGTTTCATAACTGTGCTAGTGAATTCAGTTTTTGGTAGAGAGAGAACCCCAACAGCCTTTCAAACGCCAGATGAATTTGGAAAAAGGGAATGTCCAGATCTTGACATCACAGCTCAGACCTGTCTCTAGGCAATGGATCCACATCCTCTCAAGCTTTGCCAAACCAATGCTGCTGTATGTTCTGGGCATCCCCATTCCCTTGCTGTAGCTGACCCATATTTTGGCAACATGAAACCAGATGTCAGAATATGTTTAATAAAGGAGTTTGCTGTTCATCTCTCTCAAAAGAGAAGGTGACTTGTAGCAGCCACTTGGCTTTTACAGTAGCAGTCTCTCTCTCTCTCCTCCCCACCCCTTTATTCTGTTTTGTTTCCATACACTAGGAGACACCAGTTAAAATGAGTTAACTGTTAATGATATTTTACACAATGATGAAAACAAAACTCAGCCAAGCCATCATGGCAAGAAAACAGTCAGTGGAACCCCACTAGTCTGATATCTAACAAGCATACCCTAAAATTCAAGCAGAAGTTTCCACAAAGCTGTTACATTAATAGATGCTCCTTTTCCATTCCCCTCACGTTGCTTTTACATGTACCTCCATCAAAATACTGATTTGAGCGTTTCTTGGAGGGACATCCCCAGAAATAAATATTTAGCACTTTTTAAGATGTTAATCTCCGCAGTAACTAAATAATCCTCATAGGCCCCCTGAAACCTGCATTATCATTATCCCTATCACACAGTTGAAGAAATGGGGGCCCAGAGAGTTTTGCTTAAGGCCCTGGAGCAACCAGGGTTTCAATTCCCAGATCCGTGAAAAGTCCACAGCTTTATGGTGTTTCCTCAAATGTACATGGAGTGCTGAAGAAAATGGGACACAGGGCTCTCTTGTGGTGCTAGTGTTTGGAAGTGGTGGAAACAAATACTCAGAAGAGGTTTGTGCATGTCTGTTTGCAGATGTTTTGCAAACCAGGGTTTAATAGAGTACCAGCTGGACTAAGTAAGATCACTGAATATTTATTATAGGCTGTTAAGATACTGACATCTATACTTAAGGTTCCCCAATGCTGTTCATTATAACTAAGACCCGCTTTTCGGATTGGTTATAACTTTGCCATAAAAAGATGGTTCAGGTTAAAATTTTCCTTGCTGGATATCTGCCTCATACTGATTTATTTTTTTAAAAGCTTTGGATACAAAGGTTCACTGAATGAGGCAGGGCCCTGTGGAAAAAGTAGCATGCAGTCATATAATTAAAGGTTCTCACAATGCATATGCATAAAGGTGCCAAATCAGGGTTGCACAGGCAATTTTAATTCTAGCATTTCCTAACTTTTGAGTGCTTGACTTAGCAGCATTTACATTAAAAGAACATTGTCTTTTAGGATGTAATCACATAAAACTTCACTTCCATTTGCCTCTCATTCCACTAGCTTTGCAAGACCAAGTTTGATGGGGTTTTTCATTTGTAAATGTTTTGTTTATTTTAATGAGCTGTGTATAGTGAAATCATTGTAAGCATTCTGACGTGGGTGGAAAGTTGAAACAGTAGGCTGCCTCCTTGAATTTTAATTGACACTGACTCACAACCAGGGCATAAAAAATAGGTAGGGATCAATCTTGGAGGTGCTCAGTCTCCTCAACTCCAGCTGACTTTAGTGGAAGTAGTGTTTGCTCAGCACAATGCAGGTTATGCTCAGAACCTTCCATGACTGGCCCTTTTCAATATGTATCTTGCTGTATGAAAGCACTTTCTCTTTCTTTAAATCCTTTGCAATACAGGGTTATAATGATTGATTGAACTACTGTATTAATTAAGCCAGACAGTTTGTCAGGATGAAGGGAAGAGGTGTTTATAAAATCGAATGATGTAGACCAGGGGTAGGCAACCTACAGCACGCGTGCCAAAGACAGCACGCAAGCTGATTTTCAGTGGCACTTACACTGCCCAGGTCTTGGCCACCAGTCTGGCGGGGCTCTGCATTTTAATTTAATTTTAAACGAAGCTTCTTAAACATTTTAAAAACCTTATTTACTTTACATACAACAATAGTTTAGTTATCTATTAGAGTTATAGAAAGTGACTTTAAAAACGTTAAAATATATTACTGGCACGCAAAACCTTAAATTATAATGAATAAATGAAGACTTGGCACATCACTTCTGAAAGGTTGCCAACCCCTGATGTAGACAATGATAATTGTCTTGTTTAAGTCACCACATTCCCTTTAACCTTCGTATTGTTTATTAATATCTATACTTGTGTGACAGTTCAAAATACTGAGAAAGGATCAGGCTCTGCCAGCTTGCAGTTGACCTCAAATCTGGTTTTGAACTCAGGTTGCCAGAAGTGACAATCCTGTGTATGAACTCATTATACTGCTAAAAAGAAAATTGAGAGTATTATAGAAGCTGTTTTTATAAATCTGAGTACTACAACCTATCAGTTTACAAGTGGCCTCATCAAGGTAGGGCAAAACAAAGGCATGCTTCTATAGTGCTTTTCATTTGAGGATTTCTTAGGGTATGTCTACACCGCAGTCTGGAGCAAGCCTTCTAAGCCAGGTTGACACAGTTGGGGTAGTGGGCAGGGGTGGCTCCAGGCCCCAGCACGCTAAGCGCGTGCTTGGGGCAGCAAGCCACAGGGGGTGCTCTGCCAGCGCCACGAGGGCGGCAGGCAGGTTGCCTTCAGCTGCATGCCTGTGGAGGGTTCGCTGGTCCCGTGGCTTCGGCGGACCTCCCGCAGGCGCCTGCCTGCTGTGGCAAAATGCCTAGAGCCGCCCCTGATAGTGGGGCTCATGCTAGTACTCTAAAAATAGTGTAGACAGCACATTGAAGTTGAAGCTCCAGCTGTGGCGCTGATACCCATCCCTCCCTTAGGTTTCAGGGCACAAGATCCAGCACAAGTGGCCATTTCAAAGTGCTGTCTGTACTGTATACCTACTTTTAGACCACTTGTGCAAGCCCTGCTAGCTAAAGTCTATTGAGCCAGGCTCAAGGGATTGTTCCAAATGGCTGTGCAAACAGTGCTTTGCAGATTTTAATTACCTGGCATTACCTCCCATCACAGTGACATTATTTGCATCAGAATACATTCAACTGTAGCTGACCTAATATTAGCTTTACTGAACACTGCTGCAGTTTAAAGGTGTCTGTACAGCATGCAGGTAAGTTGTTTTTATGGTGGTAATTATGGAGAATTTAAATTGTGATTTTTCTTAATATTCCCTGCCACCCATTTATTTTATAAACTCACCAACCCCCCCACCCCCGCAAATCCTGGAGCAGCACTTCAAAGGATACTCTCCCACTTGTGAGGCAAATGGCTTTTTACTTTGTGATGGGGGTGAGGAGGAAGTGGAAGTCACACTTAATTTTTCTCCATGCACCTAGATTTTTGGGCCTGAGCTGGTAAATTTCCATGATGGTGTTTGCAGGATACTCTATAGTTACAGCAGGGGTGGGCAAACTACGTCCTGCGGGCCGGGCGGTTTTAAGCCAGCCTGCACTACGTGGCTCAGCCCCGCTCGCCAGCATAGCCCCGCTCAGGCTCCTACACACTCCACATACGAGCTGAAGAAGGGACATGCTACTGCTTCCGGGAGCTGCTTGAGGTAAGCGCCGCTCGGAGCCTGCACCCCCTGAGCCTCTCCCCATACCCCAACCCCCTGCCCCAGCCCTGATCCCTCTCCAAACCCCTCAATCCCAGCCTGGAGCACCCTCCTGCACCCCAAACCTCTCAGCCCTACCCCAGAGCCAGAAGCTGGAGCCTGCACCCCTTCCTGCACCTGTGCCCCAGCCCTGATACCCCTCTTGGCCTCTGAAGCCCTTGGTCCTAGCCCAGATCACCCTCCTTCACCCCAAACGCCTTATCCCCATCCACACCCCACAGCCTGCACCCCAACCCCAATTTTGTGAGCATTCATGGCCCACCCTACAATTTCTATTCCCTCATGGGGTCCTCGCTCCAAAAAGTTTGCTCACCCCGAGCTACAGCAGACGGATCAGTTCTCTCCCCGTCAGCACTAAGCACTTATTGTGCAACCTGATTTCAATGGGGCTTAGGACCTCATCTGCTGCTTTTTGCTTTTGCAACAGTAGCCCGTCTTCTGCAGGTGCCGTTTGGCTCGGCGAACACCTGGTGGCGCTGCTCACCTTTCCTCCCCAGGCTCATCCTTTGATTCTCGCGAGAACTTAGAGAGTTCGTAGGGCAGGCGGAAGCAGCGTCCACTCCTCTTTCCTGGCGGCCATAGTGGAGCCAGCAGCGGGGTAAGGGAGGCGCTGGGGGGAGCCGGTATAATCCGGCGTCATCCTTTCCACGGGGTCTCGATCCCGTGCCCGGGGTGTTGGGGGGAGCTCGGGAGCCGTGCGGCCGACAGCGTAGTGCCTGTATGGGGAGCCTGGCGGGGCAGGAGGGGGCTCCCGGCTGCAGAAGATGCCTGGGGCCTTTGTGGGGATGGGATTGCGCCCAATAGGGAATGGGAGGGTGGTCAGCAGGGGGCCGTTCGGCTGGTGGAGGGAAAGCACGGCGAGCAGCCTCCCTCCCCATTGCCCTGGGGGCCTAGCCTCTTTGGGGGAGACCTACTAGCAACTGCCCTGTGGGGGAAATGACTTAAGGCGGGGAGCCGAGATTGAAGGCCCCACGGAGTAGTCTATTTCGCCGCTGTGAGACGGTGGGAGGCTGCACATCCCTCGAGGTGTCGGCCCCGCGGAGGGAGATGCTGCCCCTATATTGGCTAGAATCCAAGATTCTGTTATCTCTCGCGCCTATGTCATGTCTGGTGGAGTGTTTCAAAAAATGTGCACGTTAGAGGGTGTTTTGAACGGTACTCGTAGACCTCAGATTCGCCTCACTGTTGTATGCCTCAGTTCTGTTACTGATTATCCTTGATCTCTCCTTTCCGCTATTCTTTTTTCTGCTGATGAGCTTTTATGTTGTGGCCTGCTGTTCCTGCCTCTTGTTTAGTTCCATGCTCTCTCACCTCCCTCTGAGCTTGGGCAGCACTAAGCCTTAGTGTCCAGTATCTGATTTGTAATTGGGTTGTTTCAAAGCCCTGTCTTGTATTCCTGAACAACCCAAGCTCAGTGCAGATTGGAACATGCACATTTGAACACGTAGGCAGGTAGAGGGCACATATTTACATCACAGAGGACTTAATTTACCTTTAAAACACTGTGAGCTGCTATGTGAAGTTACTGATATTGTGGGTGTCACAAACATTGTGCTAGAAGTCCAAGACATACCTGAATTACAGGACTGCTATATGCTCTAAACCTTCATTTTTCTTTTTAATAAAAGCATACAAAATGATGCAATCCCTGGCTTTGCAAGCCCCCTCAAATATCTAGGTTATGGCTGCACTGGAAATAGAACTGTGCTGGTTACAACCACCATGCTTAATTATGGTTATTGCTAGCACAGCTTTCCTGACTGGTGTGCACAGAGAGTTTTGGGACAGAAGCAGTGTTATAAAATAGTGCTATAGATTGTCAGGGTGATTGTTCACCGTATGGTTTTTCAGGAAGAACTCTCACCACAGTGGTCAGGGAACATGCTATATAACCTTGTTGCAACCTAATGCAAGCTAGAGACTTGTGGATGGAAACTAAAGTAAGTGCTTAAAGGATTTTGTTGAAATCTAGTTGGAACAGTGTCATATCTAATATATGCAGTATTTCACACCTAGCTTGTTTTTGCTAGAAATGCTTCTGAGTTTCAATTTTATGCTTTGTGCAGCCAAAATGAAGTTCAATCCTTTTGTGACCTCGGACCGCAGCAAGAACCGCAAGAGGCACTTCAATGCACCCTCTCACATTCGCAGGAAGATCATGTCTTCTCCCCTTTCCAAGGAGCTAAGGCAGAAATACAATGTCCGCTCTATGCCTATCCGAAAAGATGACGAAGTCCAGGTAGTCCTTGTTGTGAAATTTGAGCTTTGTGGACATCTTGTTTTTATATAGAATCAGGAGAGATGGGCCAGACAACTTTAAATAGCTGTTAGGGCTTTGGAGTTAATCTGATAGCAGGCTAGGCTATGGTGGGGGAGATCTCAAGGAAAAAAATGTATGGAACACAGGTGTTTTGAGAGCCAGACTTGGTTACAGGCCTCAAACAGGACAAATACAGAAAAAGCAGCTCCTTTAATAATTTAAACTTCAAGCAGTTTAAAGTTTACTGAATCTAGTTTACTGAAGGAGAAATACAGAACAAGGTGCGCTTCCTCTCCATTATATTTTATATCTAGCTGAACATTATATTGTCCATAGTGAGATCCTATGAGATCTCATTGTAATGTCGCACACAAGGGGTAAAGGTGGGATTTCAGCCTGTGAAGATCTTACTGTTCTTATTTATGTCTGAGACTGAGTTTGTGAAACTTGAAAAAGTTAAATGCTCTGGTGTTTTTTTTGGTCAGGTTGTCCGGGGACATTATAAAGGCCAGCAAATCGGCAAGGTAGTCCAGGTATACAGAAAAAAATACGTCATCTACATTGAACGCGTACAGCGTGAGAAGGCCAACGGCACAACAGTCCATGTTGGAATCCATCCTAGCAAGGTATAATATGTGCATGGGAACTGAAATTTCCCAAAAGGAATTTCTGCTAGCTCTGGAAATAGGTGCAGTTTATAGAAGTAGAGTGCTGTCCTAGCACACACAGTAGTTTGAGAAGCCGTAGCACTGGCATAACTATACAGTGAGGAAATGTCCTAGTTGCAGCAGGGAAGTAGGAACCAGAATTCTGGGGTTGTTTCCTGCTGTGAATTGATTGACCATGAAGAAATTATTGGCATCTGAACTGCAGTGTCTTGTGAAAGGCTAAAGCTTTTTTGTAAAAATTTCCAAAAGCTTGGTCATTTAAAAACAAAAGTACTGTTTCTTTTTTAAAATACTGTAAGTGCACATCCACACTGTAGTAACTGCCATGTTGGGGGACCCCACCCCCCAAAACCCCCTCCAATCCTCTGCAGTGGTGAAAATGTGATTGTCATCCATTGTGGATTGATCTGATCCATCCTTCAGCCTTGCCATATGGCATTTCTGCCACTCTGATGGATGCATTAGAAATACCTAAATACACCTCCATAACTTAAGGAGTTGCTGCCAGGAAGAATATTGTTGGTTGAATCTGGCTTCAGCCTAATATGGTTTAAGACGGTTTGTATTCAGTGAAGATGAAGGAAATGCTTGTTTTGCTCATTATAGACGGGCATTTAAGAATATATAGGGAACTAATGAAATAACAGCAAAGCTAACTAGAAACCTAGTTTGAAGCTGATAAAACAAGACTTTTGCCTGGCCCACACTGACCAGACAAGGGTAGTTTTGAGTGAACCCAGCTCTGGCAGGTTTCCTGAAACCTCTAACAAACTGTGCATGTGATAGAGGGGAACAGAATTATATCCAAAGAACACCGTTTTGTATCCAGATACTGGGTTCCACCACAAATCTACACACAGTGGAAATATTACCTCATCTCTAATGTATCACATCTACCATTCTATTCTAGATAGGTTCTTATAGCACACTCATCGTTATAGTAGCTGTGTGTCTTCTAGTAGTGCACTAAGCAAAATGACTAACATCTGTCATTCTTTCCCCCAGAGGAAGATGTTGATTTGTACTTAAGAGTGAAAAGTAATGAGTTTTCTAATGGGCCTTATTTCCTTTTGGAGTTAATTCCAGTCTTGGGCCATCCCCAAGAAAGGGGTGTCTCCTAAGGAGGCTCTGTTTCCATAAGGAAATGACCAGCTGCAAATACAAAAGAGGAAAAAGGACAGTCTGGTTATGTAGTAAACTTCTAGGGCAGGGGTTCTCAAACTTCATTGCACTGCGACCCCCTACTGACAACAAAAATTAATTACTACACAACCCCAAGAGGAGTGACCAAAGCTTGAGTCTGTCTGTCTGAGCCCCACTGCTCTGGGCAGAGAGACCAGGACTGAAGCTGAAGCCTGAGCCCCAGCTGCCAGTCTAATGCCAGCCCTGGTGACCCACAGTTTGAGAACCACTGTTCTAGAGGGATAACAGGAATTTTGCAGTTTTCTGCCTCTCACTGTAGCAGGAGAATCCCTCCTTTTGTCCCATTGATGTTGCATTTATTTCTTCAATGCTGGCAGGAGCAGAATGAATACTGGCCAGATTGTACAGCCCTACTGCAGATCTGTGTGGCTGTTAAAGCAAATAGTATCAAAATATTGCTTGATGGGAGATACAGTAGATATCTCATTAACTCATTACTTCACAAATGTAAGGGTTTATGTATCTGTTTTTTCTATCACTGCATATTGCTCTTCTAGCACTGCTTAATCCAGTTATGTTACTTCCTTGCCAGCTGGAGAGGCAGAAAAGTAATAGGCTGCTGCAAGGGTCTGGAAACTCTGAAGGTGCCCATTAGAAACTCTTGTGATATCACTGTCTTATTATGAAATAACTTCAGGAATCTGGAAACAAATTGGGCTTGGCAAGTAATTACTAATGTACCCATCTGTTAATAAGGTTTGATAACTGCCTGGCCAGACTGTAACCTTTTGACAGCAGGCATGCGTTTACAGCACAGCGCACACAGGTTGGTGGCTCTTGCATTCCAAGAAAGGGGACTAGTAAAATTGTATTTGCAATGTTGTCTGCTGTTTGCATGACAAACTTTTTCCATTAGTATTATTTCCCAGATGCTTTCTATCCACTACACAAACATGGGCTGATTTTTGTTTCTGGAGAAGTGCTATTCTATAACTTGCTAACAAACTCAGAGCTGAACTTGGTTTGAAAGATATTTAACTGTAGGGTGTACAAGCAATGCAGTTTGCTGATCTTGGGCTGGTTGTGCTATCTAGTGAATCTCTAAAAGAGAGAACTTTATTCAAGGCTGGAGCACAGAAATGCAGATTTATAATTACAAGAAAGCAACCTTTAATCAAATTGTTTGAGAATCTACCTATGATATACTGCCCAAGATGGTCCTCTATTGAATGAATTATTTGAATAAACCCAGTATATGCCTGAATGATATTTACCATCAGTTATTGCTACTTTTTTTAACCTATTTTATTTTATTGTCTTTGTCTTTAAACTGGTCATATTGTTTATATTTTGAAAATATTCTGTGTTGAATACATGGATTAGTGTTTTCCAAAATTATGGTGATATCTCATGTGCCCTGTAAAGAGGGAGGAGTTGTTACTGTGGACACCTTTGCTTAAGTTATGCTAGTGAATGGTGAAGGAAGCTCTCTGAGAGGGTATGATCATTGTCCCTTCCAACCCTGAGATTCTATGTAATCAGTTGCAGTTCTGCAAATATAGTGTCAGTTTACATGGTGTAATGGCCACTAGCTCCAAATTCTATACATCCCAGCTTAATGCAAGTTGTGAATTTGCATGTTTGGTTTTCATCAGATAACATTCTTTAAGACTTTGAGGAAAACTCTGAATAGTAGAGCAAATGCAGTGAGGGAATAGCAGGGAAAGGGTTAAAGTATATAGTCTTTTTAGCTCTAAGCCACATACTTTGCATAGCATCTGGTAATAATACAAGCAGTAAACTTATCGTGTATCTCAGTGATAATTTCATTCTTTGGCTGGCTGGTTTGCAGTGTCCTTCGCACCCAGAAAACCTCTACCTCTAGCTAAGGCAAGTTTAAAAGTAAAATTATAAATTCAGTTTATCGCAGCACACTAGGGCTATCAATTCCCAAATACCTGAATATATGTCTATTTCAGTCCATTGTTATTTGCAGACACGTTGGACCAGGGATATTAGCCCACCCACCTTGTCTATTGTGAGTCCATGAATACATACAATTTTAGAGCTTGTTCCATGTGCTGGCCTTTGTGATGCAGTTTTTCAATTCACATGAAACTCTGGGCTCTGGAAAACTTGTAGGCTAATAAGTGAAACAAGGAGATGAAAATTCAGTGTCAATGAAGAAATCAGCTGGCCATCAGGAAAACCAAGTTACTCTAGGATTAATGCCCCTTGTTGCTTTCCACTGGTTCTCTCATACTGTGTATTAAGAGGACCGACCTGTCAGTGGGGAGGCAGAGGTTTAACTGTGATACTCCCAAGGTGTTAGAATGGCACAATTCTCTGCCAGAGTTTGTTTAATATTATGGATTTTTACTATTTCTCCTTTTTCTCTAGGTGGTGATCACTAGGCTAAAACTGGACAAGGATCGCAAAAAGATCTTGGAACGCAAAGCAAAGTCTCGCCAGGTTGGCAAGGAAAAGGGCAAATACAAGGAAGAATCTATTGAAAAGATGCAAGAATAGAATGGTCTCCTGTGTGTCGCCCATTAAAAGAACTGCTAAAATGAAACCTATTGTTGTGTGTGCTACTTTTGGAAGCATTGGTACAATCTGTCTGGATTGGTGTTTGTCTTCATACCACTTTCACATGTTAATATTGGATGCTCAGAAAAGCACTTCTACTAATTAAAAGAACAGGCTTGTTTTCTTATCCATTGGACACTTTAAATTGGTTAAACAGATTTAATATCTTCTCATCATGCATGCACGTTGATTCTTGTATTCCTTTATGTAGTACAAGAGATGTGTATGCCTTTTTACAAAGCCAGTAAAGACAGATGCTATATACCTAAGAGTTTACAGTCTAAGAAATCAAGAACAGTAGCAAGAGTTGATGCAGGGAAAGGGGGGGGGGGCGCTCGAAGTACAACTGGAGAGAGAAAACACGTGGTTAGAATGAATAGTGCATGTACTGGGTCTTTTCTCCTCTCCATCTCTATAAATGAAACTTTAAGACATGTATAAAACCATGAAGGAATGTAAGTTATTTGGTTCGAAATACCACATACTTTGCAAAATAAGTGGGAGAAATTGGCCATGTTTTTAGTCTACAAAGATTTTTCAAGGCAGATGAGTGCAATGCTTGCAACCACATGCTCTTGCACTAGCCAACTTTTGTCTTCAAAGAAGTTAATAGGCTTGTCTGCATATTAGTTCTACACTGACATATAATGAAGTGGAAGTAAAAGAAGACAGACCAAGGTATTCAAGTACCCTGTTGTAGCTTTATTTTAGTTCTGTGCAGTTACTGAGATGTGATGTGCCTTTAAATTATTACTGAAGTTTGAAAACAGGCTTCCTTCATTTTCAGCACCTTGTGAAATTATACCAGAGTTTATGTAAGTAAAACATAATTCCATGAGCTTTGACATGAATGTAATAGAAATGACCGAAAGCTGTTGCAGACTGGTGAAGACAGTTTACTGGATATCTTACTGGTACAGTGAATGACTTATCAATCATTGATAAACTTGGATAAAAATTCAGCCCCAGCCTTGAAGATTTACCATCTAAAACATGGGAAGCAGTGAGAAACCAGAGGAGAGATTAATTTTGAATGTTTTAAATAATTTGTAGACCGCTGTTGCATAAATTGAGGCGTCATCATAGTCTCTTTCGGAATGTCCATACTGCATTTAGACACCTATGGCTGGCCTGTGCAAGTTGACTGGGCTTGTGTGGCTGTTTATTGCAGAGATAGATGAGCCCGAGCTCTGTGACCTCCCACTTCACTGTCCTAGAGCCTGGGCTCCAGCCCAAACTGGAATATCTACACTAATTAAACAGCCCCTTAGCCTGAGCCCAAGTCAGTTGGCATAGGCAGGGTAGACATACCCTTGTAGACTTCTTTCCATGTGTACAAACATAGTGTTTAATATATTTTAGTTTATGTTCATGTGGGAATGGGTAAACTTTACTGACATGGCCATGTTGGAGAACTGGGAAGAGTATTTCCACTATTTTACCAAAATAACTAGTCCATCTCTATCCTTTGATCTTTGAAACACAGTATTTATCTCAAAGTTTAGATGGAAAAAGTGAAATGCATAGGTAAGGTGACCTACCTAAGTCATCCAGGGAGGCAGAGCCAGGTCTATGAAGTGAAGCCCAAGTTACTTGTTCTAATCACTGCTTTAGACCAAAGGGCCACTTTTCCACTGATATGTGATAGGATTATATTCACATTCTCCAAACGTATAGTCCTATGTGTGCTATACCAACAAAGGCCCTTCAGTTTTGTTATGATGGCAGATATGGCCCCTGCTACAGTAGGTGCCATACAAAAGTATAGTCTCTGCCCTTACAATCTAAGATTTGAAATGGAGAATCCAAGTTGAAACCACTTCACATGGACAAAGCAATTGAACTTGCTGCTCCTGGAGCTCACAGCACCCTCAGAAGAGTTTCACTAGCTGTTCCATGTCTTTCTGGCTTCTTGCTTTAAACTAAATTCTGGAGGGTACGGCTTGCCCTCCTCTACTGCCACGGTGGGGTCCCCTTTCTTGTTCAAGCCTAGAGTCCGTATGGGCTGCTTCGCGCTGCCGGGCAGCGGGAATCTCTCTGCTTCCTGTAGCTGTGCAGTGAGGAATGAGCAGCAGGGGTGCGGCCTTCCAGCTTCTGGGGGGCTGGAGCCGACCCTGCTCTGTCCTCTCCACGGGTGCTGGGGGACTGCCCGCCTTATGTCTCTCGCTGAGAGGAACCGGGAAGCCGCCTACAGGAGCCCTAGACGGGACTCGCGCTGTGCTGCAGGGGACCTGAGCTCCCCCCCGCAGCTGGTGGCTGCTGGGCTACAGGCACCAGCTATTCCCAAGGGCAGTGCTGGGAAACCTGGGTGTCCTGCTGGGGGCGGCGGGGCGAGAGCTCGAAGCCACAAGTGCGGCCGACGGCTAGGCCGCGCCTCTAACGGCCGAACGTGCAGGGTAAACCAACCGCGCAGGCGCTGTGAGCCCCGTCCCGGGCACGCGCATGCCTCGCCCCAGTATGGGCCGGGTCGAGTGCGGGTTCCGGGCAGGGCGGGCTCAGGCCAATGTCACGTGCCGGGCGCTGGTTGGTCAGTCGGGCTGGGGCGGGGCTCCGCGAGGAACTGTGGCGGCGGCCGACTGCGAGCCGAGCAGGACCTTGGAGTGGTGCCGTCGCGAGTGTGTCAGAGTGAAGCCCCCAGCCCAGCCATGGCGTACGGCGGCCTCACTGTGCCCATCATCGTCATGAGCGTTTTCTGGGGGGTAGTCGGCGGCATCCTGCCCTGGTTCGTGCCCAAGGGGCCCAACCGCGGGTGAGTGACAGGCAGCCTGGAGAGAAGGGGAGCGGACCCCGACCCCGTGGTGGGCTGGAGCGTGTCCCCCACCCTCTGGCGGCGGAGCGCTCCGATGGGGGAGCTGCCCCCATGTCCCCCCACCCTGACTGGGGAGAGGGGCAGGGCCGCGCGCCGTGGGGGTGATAGGCGCCAATGTAAGATAAGTCCCCAAATATTGGGACTGTCCCTATAAAATCAGGATATCTGGTCACCTTGGCTGTGAGGGGAAGAAGGCTCCTGAGGCAGGGCTGTGAGTCTGGCCTGGCTGTGGTGGCTGCCGTGGTCCCCTCCCCACCTCCCCCTCACTTGGGGAGCGGATCTGGCTCTTTCTTCCCGTGGGGCCTCTTGTCCGCTTCGATTTCAGTTGGAGAAGGAGCATCGGGGCCCACCTTCCCCCTTCATCGCTCCCCAGGCTGTGTGCTCCTCCCCGCCCCCAAAGCCTGTAGGAATCCTCCCTCTCGGCCTGCCGGGCAGGGCATAGTCGATACAACTAGCGACGGGCCCTTGGCAATAAGTATCCCGACCCTCATATAATACAGCCCTCCGTCTGGAGAGGGGGAGGGTAGCAGGTGCCTGCCTGGGGTGGGGGTCCAGCTGCATCTCAGTAGCACAGACAGAAGTGGTCTTGTGCCACTTGCTCATCGTAGTTCCTCTTTTATTTATTTTCGGTCTGCTTGAATGTGTCTGTCTTGCTCCTCCTGAGCAGAGTCATGTGATGGGGGGGGGGTGCAGACTAATGAGCTGCTTTGCTGTGATCGCTGACTGTCTGCAGGGACTGAGCCCCCATATGCAGCTGCTGTTGTAGTGTAGCTTTTGTTTAGCTTCTTTTAATGACACAAGAACTTTTTTCTCTGTACATCCTGCTGCCTGGCATGCTCTCCCTGTATTTATCCAGCAGATCATAAGATGTTGCTGTTTTGTTCTTATGTACTTGGGAAGTGCTCCTAGGGTGAAGGGGCACATAAGCACCTATCTGGGGTTCTGAGGACAAATTTTTTTGGTGGCCTCAGAGTGCGGCCACCAACTCTTGCTGGTGGTTGCTCTCATACTTTTTCCTAAAATACTTAATTAGCTTTGGGAAAGCCCAATGAATATGCACAGATATATGTCCAAATCATTGTAACTTATTTATTGCTAGCTATTAAGTCTGTTGTGAAAAGTGTTATTAACAAACATACAAGTATCACTTTGCACAGCAGACTTACTCAGCTCTGGCAAGCCTGGGGACAAATGAAGCCCCAGATGGAGGGTTGGGGGTGGCTACAGGGGCGATGGGGGTGGGTGGGAGAGGCAGCGGAGGGCTGAAGACTGAAGTCCCGCAGCAAGAACCCAAAGCCCTGCAGCTGGAGGATGAGGCCCAGGGATGGAGCCCGAAGCCTGGGGCTGAGCCCCACCACCTCTGGGAAGCTAGGGAACTCACCGGCTGCCTGTTCCTCCAGCCTTGTGCCCCAGCTGTCTCCAGAGGTGGGACAGGGCCTAATCCCTGCAGGTGACCCCAGCAACCAACACCAAAGCCGTGCATTCAGGGGCAACAGGGAGGGGGATGGGGAAGGGATGCTACTTTGCTCCCCATTCCCTCAGCCACAGCCCATGATGCTGTGGCTGCACGAATTGAATAATTTATTCACCCAATTAACACCACTATCATCTTCTCATATATAATGCATAGCCCATTCACTGTTTTGCGCATCTCAAATTTCTTGTACAGTGTATTTGATGGATACTCTATACATTATAATTGTATTGTGTTTTAATCTACTTTTTAGAAACAACACCAGCATTAATGTTAAAGTTACTATTCTGGAGCAGATCTATGCATTTTATAGCTTGAGAAGCCAAAGCGAGTTACTTGATCTACCTATTTCCAGTGCTGATTAGGATTTTTATTATCTAGGTTGAACTCTTCTTACACAACTGAAAACCTACATATAGAGGAATTCCTTTTTTTTTCTTTTAATAAAAACAAAGATCATGATACAGAATACCCGTCTTCCGTTGAGCTCCAAGGGCAGAACATATCACTTTTTCTTGGAAAACATAATTTTCCCATCTATACAGGATTTTGAAATGTTTGTTCAGCCACGATTTTACCACTACAGCTTCAGTTGCTTTATTGTCATTTTAGTAACACCTGCTCCGACAATCCCCTCCATTAAGGATCTTCCCATTCTGGGCAACTGTCATATTATCTCCGAGATTTTGTTTGTCCTTTAAAGATCTTTAATTTTACAATAGTTACAGTCCACAGGATTCACTTTAAACAAAATAATTGGCTCTTAATTTCCTGGTTTTCAGTGAGACTTTCTGCAAACAGAGTATCCAAATGAAGAATTCTATAAACTGTACCTTTGGGTTTTCACATATAAATCTAACGGAAAAGGTGCTTTAGGATTTGCTTCTGATTCTCTGTATAGAGATAATTGTAAAAAAGAAGAAGAAAGCTTGTTATATGAGATCTTCTCTTTGGAACAGTCTTTTTAGACAAGGCTGTATGGTCTTGTGCTTTGTATTTAAATATTTATACTACAAACAAAAATGAGATGCTTTTATTTGCAAATGGCAAACTAAATCTGTGCAGGGTCCTAGGTTAGAGAAGCACATCTATCTTCCAGTTATACTGTTACATTACAAGAAATTAGATTGTCATTAGAACATTCATATTTTGAGTCACCTTGCATGTGATCATAGCCAAATGCATTCTTAGGTTTATTTTCTGTGCCTATGACTGTTAATCAGTTGTCTTTTTCCTATTTCTTTCTGCAGTGTTATCAACACAATGCTGGTGACCTGTGCTGTTTGCTGTTACCTCTTGTAAGTATAAATAATGCCTCCCCTCCTAATAATGGCACACCTGATAAAATGAAAAAGACCTCTTCTGTGAAGTGAATAAATGTTTAGGGGGGAATTTTCAAAGTACCAAAAGGATTTAGGAGCACAACTCCCTTTGAAAGTCAATGGAACTCTTGCTCCTAAATACCTTCAACAATCTTGAGAAAATTCCTGTTAGCGGATAATATATTAAAGTGAATCTGACATATACCCAAAGTTTTAGTACTTTTATATTGATATATCTTGATACTGTTTTCTGTTTTACAGACCTTGAGTTATTCAGCTCTTGAGAGTTTCTCAGTTCTTGAATAATTTGTATTAATTGTAATAACTATTTGTGTGTACCTCTTGTGATAGAGTGGCAGGTCAACCATGCCTAAATCCTTTGAGGTGCCAAGAGCCCTTGACTTCCACTGAAATCAATGTGCTCATTGATTATGCCTTCTTATGGTATTAACTAACAATTCTCTCTTAGCCACCTAATGAGCAGCTTCTGTGCTCATTGAAACACTTTGTAACCCTCTTTGCTTCCTATATCATCTTTCCTTGCCAATAAATAGATGAGTTATAGGTACAGTGTGCAGTGAAAACCCTTAATTCTGTGAAATGATTTCTTCCTCTTGATAGGGACTTGTGATTGAGATCAAACTACCTTTCAGGCCATTTTTTTTCAGGCCATTTCTACGCAGCGCTTTTTTCTCTACAAGTACAGACTGGTACAGACAGTAAACTGACATACCTGTTGTGGGTACATCTTGCTAGGTGACTGGTTCATAATTCAATGACAGAACAAGTCCACTTGGGAGTGTTCACATGTTCTCTAGTTGCAAGCCATCACTCATAACATACCATGGTGATGAGCTTAATATAAATAACCTCTTAGAGGGATACATCTCAATTTCTGGGACTTTGGGTGCAGGAATTGGCAGCACAAAGCCATGTTTTTAGTGTCTGCATTATTTGTAGTAGATGGCATGTTTAAAGTAAGGTCTGTCTTGTTCTATCTTGAGCTGGCTAGGGACACAAGCTTGTGTGGGTTTGGCTTGGTTGAATGCTGTGATATGCAGGTTTTATACAAGCAAGGTCCAGTTTCTGTTTATGGTTAAACAGGCCTGAAATATTTCACATGTGAAGCCTTATGGAATCTGCCTCCTGGCTGACTTTAAAAAAAACACCAGCTAAACCAGGACATATCCTATTTTTAAAAAGCTATTTTAAAAAAAATCTGTATTTAAATATGAAAAGATGTCTGTACATAAGCACTGGGAGCCCTGTCCGTCGCACTTGCAGTTCATATAGGAATAACCACCCAGTAGCATAATTATGCTCTCACAAAATATATACTAACCTAACTTGACTTATTGGCTGAATTGGCAGAACATACCCTTAGGGCTTTTGATGAATGCCATCAAATAGATAGCTTAATATAAATGTTTTAAAGTTATTTCTTGTGTGGGTATCTGCCTATTTAAGGATGAGTGCCTGGAGCATGCTGTCTTGTACTTGTCGAAAGCAAGTACTAATTGTGGTAGGGGAAGCTGTGTGTCCTAAAAAATGCCTAGGAGTAGATTTTAATGCTTAAATTAGACCAAGACTTGGCTGTCAGAGAATTACTGGATGAAGTGTAATGAAAAGCCTGTACTGATGAATTTTCAGCTGCCATATGTGGGAATTGCATTTCACAAAATGTTAATGAAATCACGCTCTCATACACTTAACTGCTGTGAATTCATGAAGGTGATTCTATAGAAAGTCAATGGAGGCATCTTTATTCAGCTTCCTTAGACTCTATGTGTAAACACGAATATTTGCCAAATTAAATATCCATGATGTGTTCCCCTTATTTCACCATGAAAATTGCATTTAGACTATGAGCAGATGAAATAAATTATGATTTGACAGAAGAGGAGCATAATATAGCTGTAGCATCTTAATTTATAGAGAGAGATTCATAGCTCCTAATAGAGGGAGCATACTGCCTCTTTCTAGGGAAATGTGAATGGCTTATTTATTTGTATTTAGGAGCTGTGGTCCCAATAACTTGAATTTTGGAGTGCCTTTGAGTCTCCTTCTCAGGTTCATAGCAATCCAGTGCATTATGAAGTAATCAGGTAGGCCCTGGCAAGACTGCAATGCTCTCTACATGTGACCAGTGAAACTGAGAAGCAAAGTCCTCATTTCCACTAGTAACTCTTTGCTGTGTTTGATGGTCTTTGGGGTACAGTGATTCTGCCAATTTAGCTTTGAGGCACTGTGCTTGTTTCTGTTTTATTTTTTATTTTTAATCAAACTAGAGAGCAGAAAGTTTGGGGAGAGTAGGAATTGGGATTCCAGATTTCTGACTTTGGCCCTGCCACTGATTTGCTGTGTGGTCTTGGACAAGCCGCTTAAGGCTAGTTTTTTTAGGTAGTGAGCACAGGCAATTTTCCCTTGAAGTTAATGAAACTTAAGGGTTCTCAGAATTCCTGGAAACTAGGTTCTTTACTTTTCTGTGCCTCAGGGTACGTCTACACTACGGGACTATTCCGAATTTGCATAAACCGGTTTTGTAAAACAGATTTTATAAAATCCACACTAAACACATTAAATCGGTGGTGTGCGTCCATGGTCCGTGGCTAGCGTCGATTTCTGGAGCGTTGCACTGTGGGTAGCTATTCCCTAGCTATCCCATAGTTCCCGCAGCCTCCCCCACCCCTTGGAACTTCCGGGTTGAGATCCCAGTGCCTGATGGGGCAAAAATCATTGTCGTGGGTGGTTCTGGGTAAATGTCGTCAGTCACTCCTTCGTCTGGGAAAGCAACGGCAGACAAGCATTTTTCCCCTGGATTGCCCTGGCAGATGCCATAGCATGGCAATCATGGAGCTTGTTTTGCCGTTTGTGACTCTCACCGTATGTGTACTAGATGCCGCTCACAGAGGCGATTCAGCAGCGCTAAACAGAAGCATGCTTTTGCTTTTGCATGACAGCAGAGATGGTTACTAGCCATATTGCACCATCCAAACCCTTCCATAAATTGGAACTGAGGATGATCATGGCTACCAGTCCTTTTGTACCATTTGCTGCTAGTGCCCCTGGCCAATCAGCCAAGATTGGTTATTAGCCATATTGCACCTTCCATCATCTTGTACCATTAGCTGCTGTCCTGGCCGATCAGCCAGGGGGAATGACTCCTGAGTCAATCCCTCCTTTTTGGTATCTAAAAATAGAATCAGTGCTGCCTAATATAGGCAAGTGTGCTAGAGAACCACCGTATCATAGAACCAGAGAGCACAGCTGCTCTGTGTCAGAGCCTGCAGAAATTATGATCTGTATGCTATTCACAGGGGGTGCTCCTGTAACAACCCCATCTGTTGATTCCGTTCTTCCCCCAGCCTTTCTTGGCTACCGTAGCATTGTCCCCACTTGTGTGATGAATTCATAAAGAATGCAGGAATAAGACACACTGACTTGTTAGTGAGAAATGAGTGGAAGGCAGCCTCCAGCTGCTATGATAGTCCAGACAGGACATAAAGCAGTGTGTAGGAGAGAAGCCCAGCATCCCACTGCTAGTCCAGGGGCAACTGAATCTTTTCTTTACACGTGAAGGGTGGGGGCTGATGGAGCTCAGCCCCCTGTTGCTATGATGAGGATGGTTACCAGCCATATTGCACCATCCATCCACCAGAAAAAATTAGGGCCAATAGGCTGATGACAAGGACGGTTACCAGTCCTTTTGTACCATCAGCTGAGGCTGATGATGAGGATGGATTTCCATCTTTTTGTACGATCAGCTGATGCTGATGACAAGGATGGATTGCCATCGAAGGATGTTGGTGTTGTGCAGCATCGTGTCTATCTGCAGCATTCAGTAAAGATAGGGTGACATGTAAAAAAGTCAGAGGATTGTTTTACCTTTCGCTTCTGGGGGTGGGTGGGGGGTGGGTGAGTAGATTGCCAAGCTATGCCCTGACCCACGGACACTGTGTTTGACCCTAGAAGCATTTGGAGCTCAGCCAAGAATGCAAATACTTTTCGGAGGCTGCAGGAACTGTGGGATAGCTTCAGTCCTCCAGTCCATGAGCGTCCATTTGATTCTTTGGCTTTCCGTTACGCTTGTCACGCTGCAGTGCGCTGAGTCCCTGCTATGGCGTCTGTCTGGAGATTTTTAAAAAAGGATTCTGAATTTCATCTTCTGTAACGGAGCGCTGATAGAACGGATTTGCCTGCCCTTACAGCGATCACATCCGCATGGTCCATGCGGGAGCTCTTTTTTTATTTTGATTTCGGACTGCATCGCCACCCGTGCTGATCGGAGCTCCATGCTGGGCAAACAGGAAATATTCAAAAGTTCGCGGGGCTTTTCCTGTTTACCTGACCACTGCATCCGAGTTCAGATTGCGGTCCAGAGCGGTCACTGGTGCACTGTGGGATAGCTCGGAGGCCAATACCTAATCCAATATGTTAATACCGATACTAGCGTTACTCCTCTCGTTAGGGAGGAGTACAGAAACCGGTTTAAAGAGCCATTAAAATCGATATAAGGTGCCTCCTAGTGTGGACGGTTTTGGCGTTAAATCGGTTTTACGCTCCTAAAACCAGGCCTCAGACTCCTTATCTGTAAAATGGAGATATTTACTTCACAGAATGGCTGAGGCTTGATTGAATGCTTTGAAATCCTCAAAGAAAAGGTGGTTGTGGAAGTACTGAAAGAGGTTAGCAACTACTGTACTGGAATAGGGCAGTGGTAAAACTGTTCTTCATTAAAGTGACTTGTAATCTGCTCTTGTGTGTTGTTGAATGAGAGATAGATTGACTAATCTGAGTAAATGCAAATAAATATGGTCCCAGGATTTATTCTCTGACATTTTCTTCTTTGCAAGGTGCAACTGAGAAAGTGGAAGAAGCTAAAGTCTTCATACGTGAGGTCTAAGGCTATGTCTACACTATGGACCTCACAGAGGTATCACTGCAGCTGCACCGCTGTAAGGTCTCATGTGTAGCCGCTCTATGCCGGCAGGAGAGAGCATTCCCACTGGCATAATTAAACCACCCCAATGAGTGGCGGTAACTATGTTGGTGAGAGTGTGTCTCCCGCCGACCTAGCGCTGTCCACACCTGCACTTTTGTTAGTGAAACTTATGTCAGTCAGTGGGGTGTTCTTTCACGCCCCTGACTAACAAAGTGCTATTGTAGACAAAACCTAAGTGTCTTAGTGAATACACAGTCAATCATATGGAATTAGATTTTTGGATTATATTTTTATGAATGTGGAGGAGAACTGTTGTCTCTTCTGATGCTCCAAGGTGGAATTGCCTTGTGTTGCATATTTATGGATTTGTTTTTTTAAAAATAGTTTCTGGAAATGTTGCACTTACATTCCATTTGTTAATCCTATTGGAGCTTTGGGATTTCAGATGAAATGTTCTTTGTGTGAAAGTATTTATTATATTGGTATCAGAGTCAAATTGATGTTAACTGCACTGTCACAAGTGTAGTCCCCTATATGTGAGATTCCTCTGCAAGGACCTACCACTCTGCTGAAGTGGCTGTTCCTTATTATGCAGTTTTTACAAAACCTTTTTGTCTTGAAATTCTGGATTAAATAAAATGCAAGTATAAAAATTATCTTAATTTCTTTTAACATTTGGTAGCACCAGTCTTAATGAAGTTCAGTTTTGTATCTGTTAAATGCCACTTAACTACCTGGCACTAGCCAAATACATCCACATTAAACTGAATTTATTCCAATTTAATCTCAGTTAAAAAGCAGTCATTGCCATTTGATAAAATAAATTGGCTTCCTCTGTGTGGAATTGGTAGGGGTCATCTCAATTAAGCTTGTTGACTGTGCTGTACAAATTTGGTTGCTTTGTGGGAAACTTTACACAATTTACTGTATATCCTTTTGTGCATGTGCTGTATGCTGTAACTCGCTAAAAGAAGTGTAACCAAACCCTCAGGAGCATGGTGGTATAAAGCAGAGTGTATAGTGGTACTACTTCTGTGTTTTTTGTTTGTTTTTTTGTTTTTTGTTTTTTTTTAATCCATTTTTGTAATAGTCTTATTACAAAAGCTCATAATAAAAGTCTAGCTCATAATACTCTACCAGATACCAGCAAAGCCTGAGACGCCTGTTTCAGGTCTTTTTTCCTGTTGTCTTTTTGATAAGAAGTTTATCTTTCTGTAGTACCTTCCATCAAAAACCCAGGGTGCTCAGCTACATCTATTTTGAAATCATTGAAGCCACCTCTGAGATAAAAGATATAATCTGTGTAGGAGGACACAGCAGTACTACCCAGTAGTTCAGAATAGAAAGTTTGGAATACTCCATCAGTTGCATCTGCAGGAGAATTCTGGGTGGGCTGACTGTAATTACCCAAATTGGAATCTACATAGAAACCAGAATCTGGGCTTTTATTCTACTATAGAGAGAGACAGATTGTAGTGTTCAGCCCATTAGAATGGAATTAGAATTAAAATTGCTCTGAAGTCTATACAGTAATAAAATGACATGGTTATACTTGATCATGATGGACCATAATTTCTTTGAGTTAGCATGATAATTAACATTGACTGTTGCAGGAGGTAGCATGTGGAATGTAGCAGCACTAAAACATTAGATGTTGGATATAGAGGTTTCCTTTATTGTGCTCTGAATGCCCCATTTTGTTGTTCCTTGTCGTGATAGATTATAGTGTAAAGCAGCCCGGTGTAAGATAAATGTGCGTGGGGAAGCTTTCCACAGTTCTGTCTTTCAAAGCACTGAACTCTGTGCTCCCCTACCTTCTACTACTGTGTTCTCAGTGATCAGACCTCCAGCACTACAGGGAAGTAATGGAGCTAAAGAGCAATCTGGGTATTGACCTGTAATGCCACTGTGCTTCAGAAGTTCTGTAAACAGCATGATCTGAACAAATAGCTTTTGAAACCAGTACAGTGTTTGCCTGGAGCCTAATTGTACAGCTGTGGACATGTCAATATTCAGAATGAGTTTCCAGCTCATTTATTTCACAGCAGTTTTGGGTCTGATCTCCGTGAACATAGGGAGAGGTCTGGGCGTGTGTGTTGGTGCCTGGAGTTCCTTTCTCTGCACAGTGTAAAGAGGCAAATTATCCCTTAACAGCAATCAACTGTTAGTTCAGGAAGTTAATGACAGTTGGTACAATGCACTCTGGTACTCTTCTAATCTGCCTTTGTATCTGAAAAAAACTTGTAAGTGGGCTACACACAGAGTTCTGGTGATGGAGGGGAGAATTTCTATCAAATCAATGAATGCTTGAGGGATTTTCTTGATATAGTAAAAGGATTAGGCTATGTTCAACATAATGTGTGTGTGATGCTGAGCGACCTTTCCCTGCAGTAGCTAGGGATAACAAAATAAGAGTATTCTGGTTCTTCAGTTTACAAGTGAGAATGAATTGGCTATTTTCCTACTGGTCCTGGGTGGACATTTACCCACTTCATAATATCCATTGTGCATATCAGCAAGAGTGACTGGTCTCAGTTGTTGATATTCACTCGGAATACTATTGAAGATGTGAGGAGTGAGGCATTGTTGGAACACTATGGGCACAGCATTTGCTTGATTTTTAGCTAGTGTCCTACTTAATCTTGTTACTTTTAGTATTATTTTTAACACCACTAAAATTTACAAATATTTATTTTGTCAGTGCCAAGAGGATTGACCTTCCTTTTATCTAACCCTGCATCTTTTGCCTAAGCTTCTGTAGCCATTTTGAAGCTGACCTGACCAGCACTTCATTTGCTGGTCAAAGCATCCAGGTTTATGTGGAATTTTCCATGACTGCCTAAGCACTTTGATGCATTTGTGGCAGCTCCTATTCAAAACTGCTCTGCTTTTTCTCCTCCTTACAAAGATTCTACAAATAGCAGATGGATAAGACAGTATGTTCACTAAACATGTGTATATATTTAGTATTTTACTTAGATCTAAATCCATGCAAATGAGAAGGTTTCTTTTGTAAATATTACAAGTTCAGAAAAAGCTAAAGCTAGTACATCTTATAATACTGAAATATTTATTTCTGTTCAGCTTTCCTGGATATTTTCCACATCCCAAATTCTTCTTGTTCTGCATTCTGGCTGTGGTTTCTGCTGAGTTAGTCTTTCAGCTGCTCTGAGGGAGAGGCTACTGCTGCTAATCTGGATTTTGCTGTCATTGACATTGTTTCAGTAGCTTTGCACCTCTTTGATCTAGACACCCATTTCTCTGACTTCCGTTCTAAATTTGTTCTATTTTTGTTCATGCTCTTATAAGAATTATATTGGGGGCTGGTGGTTTGAAAGTGTTCAATACATTTCATTAAGATCTTTTATTGGATCGTAATGTTCCTTGTAAAGCCAAGCCTAGTATCTCTGATTTATTGGGGGGAATGTCTCAGGCACAGAGGTTAAGTGATTTGGCCAATGTTGCATAGTAGGTCAGGAATACAATCAAAATTTCCCAATTCCTGTTCCTTTGTTTTAACTGCAAGATTGTACTTCCATCCCTCAATTTAATCTTTTTTATATCAATAAATATTATGACAGAGGCTCTGCTTCAATTTAAATTTCATCTGTATTCTGTATATCTAAACATTTTGGCATAGTTACGGTTAAAGTAAATGAGACGCATACTCCTTATTTGGAAGGTGATGTCCTTTTAGTAACCCTCTCTGACTTCTACTGCCATTCAGAGAGGCCTTGAGCAGCTCTGGAGGCAGTGTTGTTGGAACATGGGCCCAGAGGATGGGAATGTGTCCCAGAGCACTTCACCTTTCAAGAAGAAGCAGCAGCGAATTAAAAAGATGCTATCAAATCCAACTGACAGTGTCACTTTTAAATTGAACAGGATAGTTCTCAGTCTAAACATGCTACAGTCTTCTGAGGTGTAATACAGTGCTAGAGCTCTTCCATTAATGTGAGACCTTTAGGAGTTTGGGTTTAGCAGCATTTTGACTTGATGTTAGACCTTTAGTGATGCTGTCTTACTGTCTCCTGATACCCTTTATGCCTTGGCCAAGTCATCCATACTCTTGATGTCTTTTTCTTTTTTTCTTGCAGTTGGCTGATTGCGATCCTGGCCCAGCTCAACCCTCTCTTTGGTCCACAGTTAAGCAATGAAACAATCTGGTATCTTCAGTATCATTGGCCTTAAGGATGTCTGTCTTCTCTGCTGCCTTTTTTGTGGACTAGGTAAATATGGTTGGAGACCTTCTCCAGTTGTGTCTTTGGGTTTGCTAAATGCTCAGTGAAAACTTAGGCAATAGCATGGATAATGGGTGGGTAGTTTCACAAGAGGAAGCAGTGTTTTCGCAGTCTGTAACAAAGAAGGATTTGAGTTTGGGACTGGGTGCTTTTAATCTCATTTGGAGACTGAGATGTTAGCACTAGGATGCTTGATTTCTGAAAGGATGGAGAGGGGAGTGCCACACGTGACAGCAGGTGGTTTTGGGGGAACCATCTGTTCTTCCTAGCAACAAAATGAGAGCCTCGAAAATGGAGGTGGGGGATATCTTTGTTTCCTTTAACACCTATCATAAGTTGGTTTTGTTTTTTAACAATCTTCAAGTCCTTACACTATTATGGTTGAGGTGACCTGACTATCTTCCTGCAGAGCAGGTAATCCTCCCACCTTAACTCTCCAGAGTAACATTATTATCATTTTGTATTATTGTTGTGCCTACGAGCCCCAGTCATGGACCAGGACTCCATTGTGTTAGGCCCCGTACAAACACAGAACAAAAAGATGGTTCCTGCCCCAAAAATCTTACAATCTGAGGGCTGGCCTACACTACCCATTTAGGTTGACATAAGGCAGCTTACATCTACCTAATTATGTCAGTGTCTACACTACAGCCTTGGTCCCCAATGCAAGTGCCATACTCCATCTCCACCACAGGCATAGGGCTTATGTCAGTGTAGTTAGGATGATGCAATGTCTGTGTAAACGCTGTGTTACTTACATAGCTGTTGGTTGTCTTGTCAATTTCATGTCTCCTGCCCTAAAATTGACAAGAAAGCAGGGCAGCTACAGCCCAGGGTCCCTCCTCCCGCTCCTGTTCAGCCCCTCCACTTGACAACCCCCCCCCACCACCACCACCACCACCCTGGGTAGCCCACCAGGAGCCTGTGGGGCAGCTGGGCTCCTGACAGGGAGCTGCCAGTGGAGCTGAGGCGCCAGGCATTCTGCTCCCCACGCTGCCCCCTTAGGTCATAGCAAGCCCTCCTGGTGAGGATGTGTGCCACTGACCCAAGGAGGGTAGTGTGGACATACACCACCGCATACTATGGTGGCTGTAAGTTGACCTAATATAGGTCAACTTAAGTTTCTAGTGTAGATATATCCTAAGTATAAGACAAGAGACAGCATTTGTCAGCATGACAGGCAGTGGTCTCAGCACACAGTGGGGACCAATTTCATCAGCATAAGAAAACAAAGCCATGGAACTGAATGAATAATTCAAAGCACTGTGTTCTACTGCCTTTGTCTTGCAGCTTTAATCCCCCCTCACTACTATAATTTTCTATGTTTTGAAAGAGTTGAACAGCAGTATATGGATGATAGCTGACAGTGCCGCTCAATTGGATGTTGGTTGTAAAGCTTGTTGCGTACTAACCCTTAAGCATAACTCTAGTGTTTCCTATTCAGGCTGAGCCTGAATAGTATCAGACTGTGGTGTATGTAAGTCTGTTTTCTACTTTTTCAGTAAAAGCCAAAGGTAGGCTGGGATCTGCTGCAGATAGAAAGCTCTAACAGTGTACAGCGGCCAAGCTGGATTTGTTTGGTGTGATTGTGCTGGGTTTTGTTTCTGCTGAGTAATGACCTTGACCACAGGCAGAAGGGCTGGCATATCCCCAGAAGGCCAGGGGATTGGAGTTGGAATATAATCACCTTCATAGAGTGGACACTTCAGACTAGAGGATGAGGCTTGCTTTTAATTAATAATGAACCGTCTGCTCCATGGAGTGTGCTGCCACTACCAGCCGGAGTGAGAGATGGAATCTGGGTATGGCTATCCAGAGAATATCTATTGGAAGATGTTTCTCTTTTAGTGGAGTAGCATTATAAATAAATAGATACTGAGGAGAGGGGGATTAATGTCTGATAGAACAGGGGTGGGCAAAATATGGCCTGCGGGCCAGATGTGGCCCGTCTAACATTTCTGTCTGGCCCACCATGACTAACATTTCTGTCCGGCCTCCTCTGCCCCCCTCGCAATCTCTGAGTCCAGGACGCTAAAAGTCCTGCGGCGCACTGGGGTACTCAGGCAAGCTACCTGCCTGCCGTGGCCCTACGCTGCTCCTGGAAGTGGCCGGCTGCTGCTGGCACGTCTCTCCACGACCCTGGCAGGGGAGAGGTGGCTCCGTGTGCTGCTGCTGCCCCCAGCACTGTCCTTGCAGCTCCCGTTGACTGTAATCCGGTCAACGGGAGCTGCGGGAGTGGTGCTTGCAGGCACAAGCAGCACACGGAGACCTGCTGCCCCCTACCCACAAGGGGTGCCCAGAGACATGCCAGCAGCAGTCGGCTGTAGCCACTTCCAGGAGCGGCATGGGAGCTGCCTGTGGTAAGTGCCTCCCGTCCAGAGCCTACACCTCGCACCCTTGCCCCAGGTCACAACACCCTCCTGTACCAAACTCCCTCCCAGAGCCCTCTCCTGCACCCCAACACTGTGCACCAGCCCAGAGCTCCCTCCTCTACCCAAACTCCCTCCCAGACCCCGCCCCCCCCCCCCGGAATATAGTAGAAATGTGTGGCCCATGACAACTTACCAAAATTCATGGAGTGGCCTCCCCCCGTGAAAATTATTGCCCACCCCTGTGATAGAATGACCAGAAGCTATAAAGCAACTTGTATGGGTTTTTAACCTTCGGTTTATGTGGTGTCACTGAGTTACACATGTGTATTCTTGCCTGTGTGAACAGAAGAAACATGTAGCAACCATGCTGGGTATTGACCAATCTCTTCTGCCATCAGTGTATCTATGGAGCCACACAACTTTCGGTGGGCTTCTTGCTCCAGAACAAGCTTGCCATACAGACTGAAACTGAAAGAGATCTTGGATGTGCATCCCTGGTGTTACTTTGGAGATTCTGTGCACACACTACTAACTTCCAGGGCACCTGCCAGAATTCTCATCAGACCCATTTATAAAACTGCACAACTTCCCAGCTGGTAGCTTCTAATATGACCCAATTAAACATGATAAATGTACTAACACCATAGATGATGCTGGTTTGGGGATAGATCTCTGCAGAAAGAACTTTCAAACACCCAAGCAGATGAATTCTGTCCATACTCTATAGCTGGGTGGCCAACCTGTTGCTCCAGAGCCACATGCAGCTCTTCAGAAGTTAATATGCAGCTCCTTGTATAGGCACCGACTCTGGAGTGAGAGCTATGGGCATCAACTTTGTGCCGTGGGGTGCTCACTGCTCAACCCCTGTCTCTGCCAGAGGCCCTGCCCCCACTCCACCTCTTCCTGCCCACTTCCTTGAGCCTGCCATGCCCTCTCTCCTTCCCCTCCCTCCCACCCCAGAGCCTCCTGTGTGCCAAGAAACAGCTGATGGGGAGGGAAGGGGATGCACTGACTGGTGGGGCTGCTGGTGGGTGGGAGGCATTGGGAGCAAGCGGGGAGCTAATGGGGGCAGCTGACTCTTACTGTGGCTCTTTGGCAATGTACATTGGTAAATTCTGACTCCTTCTCAGGCTCAGGTTGGCCACCTCTGCTCTATAGTTACTTGGCCGCAACTGTTTCTTTACAGCATGGCATCTTCCTAGAAAGCAAACAGCCATGGTTAATTCACTGAGTAGCTCTTCAGCTAGTAAATTGCCTCTATGAAAGAGAGTGACTGAATTGCCTTTTGCTTTGCAGGTAAAGAAGATATTTCCTCTAGATGTAAAAACTACATTGATCCAAAGATGCCCTTAACATAGCTGGTTGGATACCAAACCTGCTTAATGCCTTAATGTTTGTATTGTGCTTAAAATGGCTTGTCCAAAGCCTTATATTTTTCTCCTGGTTTCCTTTTACACTGTTTAACAATGTGTCTAATACGTAAGATTTATACCTCTTTTTCTGTGCTATAAACTTCTATTTATTTCAATTACACTTGACAAAAATTATAACTTAACTTTCTGGGATATGTGAGTTTGAGGGCAGCCTCTTCCTTGTCCTTGGTGTTGCACATTCTCCATGAGTTTCATGAAACTTCCACACGCTAGGCTGCCTATTTATAGTGTAATACACAGGCATTTTCTGTTTGACTACAATTGCATAAAATAAAGTGTACAACAAAACTGGTGGCTGGGAGATGCTGCCACGTGTTTATGGCATTTATTTTTACAATGGATTGTATTCTCAAAGTTTAATCTTAAATTTCTGTGTACATGGGAATAAAATGAATCTGCTGCTTTATATGAAACATTCTTGGGAAGCATCTAATGGTTGTATAGTTATTTTGGTTTTGGGTAGACTTCTGTAATGTTAATCTTGCTTAGTTAGTCAAAGAGTTCAACTTCTGAAACTTTCAGAGCTTTCAGTATGTCTGTATCTAATATTGCTTGTTATTTCACTATGCCATCTGAATGTAAGAGTTCTTACCCAGCTGACTCCAACTCCCCAGCTGGTGGTCTATACTGAGGGAAATTACTCGGCTGCTTTCCCTCTGAATCCTTTCTTGTGGTGTTTCAAGTTGTTCAACTTCAGTATCTATATTTTCCATGATATATAGTAAAGGCCTATGACAAAATAGAGCTTGGTGCTTTGGGCTAAAGCCCCACCAAGAGTTAGTATAGAAAGTCACTGTCCTAATAATAAACTGCCTTAAATTATGCTACAGTGACCAACCCTACCTAATTATAAAGACTGCAAGTAGGGGAAAAAACACTAGATATATGCATCTGCCTTAGAAATAGACATTCTCTGAAAGACCCTTCAGAGTAAATGAGTTCCAGAGCTGAGAATCCCTCCCAGAATGCTCTATTGCCTGATGCCAGAGACAAGAGAGCCAATTTCAATAAGGCATAAGTGGATATACTGTTACTTGGCTAACCTGATGCCAGGACTTTTGAGGGTATTGATGGTATCAAACCCTTGGGGTTGACCCAGTACATAGCAAAAAGCACAAGGCCTACGTTTTGTACTAGCTGATGCTTCCAAGTAATCGTCAAAGGTGTTCTAATTCTAAATGGAGATCATGCCAATCCTTGGCCAAATGTGAAAAAAGACAGATAACTGGTGAAAGCCATGTATATCAGCTGGGCCTCCAGGAGGAGAGATTAATCTAATATTACCTGAGATTGGAAACCACTGAGGTGCAGGAAATGGGGAACAAACTTCTTCTATGCAGCGTGTAATCAAAATCCCAGTTCATGCCTACATGGGTTTGACACACTTACCCTCTTTCCTATTTAAAACATGTCCAGGATTTTGTGACCATTGTAGTTAGCCACATCTATATAGAGCTGAAGGGGCATCTCCATTATACACAAGCCTCAGATACAGTCTGTGATGATGATGATGATATTCACCACTTTGTGTTACAAAACAACACAAAGACAATTATTAGCATTAATATATTACAGTCTGAACAACAAATGAAGAGCCATGCTGGGGCACAGGATATAATTCAGCGCTTTTACAAAATTAACTACTTGGAGGTATCAGATGAGAGGTTAGGAGAAATTTGAATGAGGAAAGTGGTGGATTGGTGAAGTGGGAAACCATGGCATTAGTCACAAAGCAGGCTTTTGTGTAGGTAAATAACGTTCCTATAATTTATTATCCAAAAGAGGAGTATACGAGTTGGTTAACTCCATGCAAATTTTTATTAAGTCTCTTCTCAGTTTCAGGGAGAATCTCTTTTTAAAACCAGGCAACTCCCTTTTCTTTAAAAAGAACAGGAATACATGTGGCACCTTAGAGACTAACACATTTATTTGAGCATAAGCTTTCGTGGGCTACAGCCCACTTCATCGGATGCATGCAGTGGAAAATACAGTAGGAAGATATATATACACAGAGAACATGAAACAATGGGTGTTACCATACACACTGTAAGGGGAGTGATCAGTTAAGGTGATCCATAAACTCCCCTTCCCCCTTTGCCATATGGTGGTGGTGGGGGGTGTTGTGCTCAACTTGGATAGACATGCCGTAAAAGGCCTTGACACCTGTGGTGTTTGCCAAGCACTAGTACTTAGGGCTGTCTAAAGCTATTGACTTTGGCTTCCTGCAGACATGCAAAAAGCCATCCAGGACTGTGTTAACTCATTGCACCCATGTAGCAGACAGCCTGATAGTAATCAAATAAAGAGAGGTCCGCATAATACTCATTTTAAACAAAATGCAGATACCTCCAATGTTCTTCACATTAACTATCTGACAACTGTGTCTCTGAGAGGAAGTGTTAGCTCACCGTGCTGATGCATAAACTATAGGGAAATTCCTCAGTCATATTTATTTTCTTCAGCTGAATTTCTGAGGCTCACTCAGCTGGACTCTGGAGATACTTCTCTGTTTCAAAGTCATCACAGGTGAAACTCATCCCATAAACTCTATTCTTTTTATCTCGTACTTTGTACATTGACAGGTAGTTTGAAGCCCAAAATGTAAATTTTGTAAAAGATTTACAAAACTGCCTATTATACCATTGTTTTTTCTGCCATTTAATATAACGTTAAGTCTAAAACTAGACCAGCTAACCTTTGCTGATTATGTTCAACTTGTTTTTAAAGTTGGTGTCTGTTCAAGATTTCCAAGTACCGTTTTCTCTCTGAATCCTGATTTTTTTAATTTATTTTGATGCTATTGTTTCTGTTGATCTTGTCTTGCTAACACTTATTTTTACAAAATCATTTGAAATTAATAAAATTAATTTAAAAAAATGTAAACAGTTAAAACTGTTTGGATTTAGATTTTTTTCTGAACTATTTGCAACCCATACAACGTGGCACTATAGCGTGGGTAGATGAAAATACAAAACTGAAACTAACTATAAGCAGACTAATAGAGCTGTGCAGAGGATGAAATCCGATTTCCTAAAGGATTTTGAAATTTGACTTCATTCCAAATTGGAATGAAACCCAAAAATTCCAAAATCCCTCATAAAGGAAATTAAAAAAAAATTGTTTTGTGTCAATTAAAATATTTTTTAATTTTGTCTTTTTTAATTTGTGTGATATGAGACAAAATTTAAAAATGCACAATGAAAAGTCATTTCAAAACAAAAAAAATCAATGTCTTGTTCTGAAAATGTCAAAACAGGACATTTTGACATCATTGGTTTTCTAGTTTTCTTCTGAAAAGAAATTCCATTAAAACTAAATTGATTTTGTGAAGTGTTTCAGTTTTGACAGAACTGAATATTCCTACAGAATATGGCTTTCTCTGTTTCTGCAACCATCTCTACAGATGACTATTTTGTCCTATTTGTCTGCTTTTCTCTTCACCTCTTTCCTCACGGTGTGCAGTGCAATCCAGACCAGTGATTGGCTGTGTCACCCCTTCTCTGCAACCCTGGGTGTCTCACAATGCTTTGCTGCTGGGACTCCTCACAAACAGCCAAACAGGATGCAGGTTACACCCTTAGTGTCTGTATATAGCCATAACCTAGTCTAGCAACTCTGACCCCAGCTGCCTTTTAGCAAACACTAGCTATACTCTGACATTCCGCAGCCTTGGTTACCACTAGCTGGGTGAAACCAACACACTCCCAGTCCTGGATTTCTCCCCCCCCAAAATGTGTGTTCTGGACAATACTAGGTCCATTGCCCCTCTAAGGATATCAATATACAAACATTTGCTGCCATAATTGGAATTACCTACATGGTTCAGTTTAAAGACAATGCTGGATTAGTTTTAATTAAAGAATAAAACAAGTTTGTTTAATTATAAAGAAATTAAGTGAGTACAAGTATAAGGCATTAAAGTTAGAAATGGTTACAAGAAAAATAACGATAAAATGCTTTCTAAACTTAACAAACCAGACTTGGTTCAAAGTGAAATTCTTACCACAAGCTCCAAGCAACAGGGCTGACTAAATTTCAGGTCACAATCTGATCCAAAAGTCCATAGGCTGTTTCTTAATCATCTTACATGGAAAAGAGAGAGAGATAAGGAAAGAGAACTTGGGGTGTTTTTACTTTTTATAATTCAGTCACCCTTTGAAATTGCATTTTCCTGAGGGTTACCCCTAGATAAAGTTCATTCCTGCTGTGAGGATGGAGATTAAGGCTTTGTCTACACTGGAACCTGAATGACAGAACTTTTTGGTGGGGGGAACCACCTCTGAACGCCAAAAGTTTTGCCGATGAAAAATGGTGGTGTGAACAGTGCTTTGTCGGCAGGAGAGGTCTCCAGCCACTCGTTGAGGGTGGAAGTTTTTTTGTCTGTGGGAGTGCTCTCTCCTGCCGACAAACAGCGACTACACTGAGTGCCTTTTAGCAGCACGGCTGTAGTGGCACAAGTGTGTCACTAAAAGGTGCATAGCGTAGACAATAGCCAAAGAGACTGGTGGTGAAAACAGTCTCCATGCTGCTGTTTGCTAAGATGCAGATCTGTTTGTTCCTGCCCCGCTTCCTTTCTCAAGAATAGCCACTTGGTAGGTGATTACCTATCAGCTTTAGTGACACCTGGCTAGAGGTTTCAACTTGTCCTTTGTCTTTGAGAAACAGGTTTACCCACTCCCCAGACTTGTCTGGAAAACACACTTCAGTCATGATTTCACCTTTTGTTCACAAACTAACATATTGCTGCATGCATTCCACCATGATATTATTAGCCAGCAAGCTATTAGTTTTCAAACAATACCAAAGCATATTTTGTACAAAGATTATTACAGTGATGTGTAGAGTGTGAATACAGGGTGCATGTGGTAACCATTTCTACAGATGACTCTTCTGTCCTATTGTCTACTTCTCTTTGCGCTGCTTTACCCACACTGTCTTCTATGCATGTGTTAGGTAAAAAGCAAGTCCTTACTTACCTTTCCAGCACCCGAGTTCGTGTGGAGTTGGTATGGGGCTCACAATCTGTCAGAGACCAGACACCAATTCGTTGATCAACGGGCTCACACCATTCTTAGCTTAAAAGGCTTCGGAGTAAGTGTGGCAAGTTTATTAGGGGTGAGCATCAATATTTATACACAGAAGTAAACAAAGTGATTAACAGATCATAATGGTCATGCATAATCAAACAAGATTTTACAGGATAAAACAGGTTAAAATGTAAATTTAAAAAGACAAAAGGGGAGATGGCTACTTAAGGGGAGGGGGCGTGTTATGAGTAGTTCGCAGGTCAGAGCTTTGATTAAAAGTTTCAGACAGAGACATCAAGTCTGGGTTAAGTTTAAGCTCATCAAAAGTTCAGACTCAACATTCCTCCATTTGTAGCTTTGGGATAACTATTTACCAAAAGCTACACCCCATTTTAAGGAGCCAAGGGCCGCTTGGCAATTTTAGCCTGGGCCAACTCGAAGAGAGTAAGGCCTTTGGCTGAAGTAGGAAAAGAATAAACTGACCCACATGAGTTTATGAGGGAGGGGACACACTGAATACAGCAACACAGTATTATAAGGATTACTATGGCCCCAACAATACCTACCAAGAGTTTTTTAACCCACCCAAATCCAGGCAGCCAATTCCATAAGGCTTTCCACCAATTATAAGGTGGCTGGCCAGAGGAGTAGTTCTTAGCCATTTCCCTTAGATGTTTGGTACGTTGAAAGGTGTCAGGGTAGGTGTCATTTACAAAAACACAGCATTCTTTATTTATGAGGGCGCAAGTTTTTTTCTGGGCTGCTAACATTATGTCTAAAGCCATTTGGTTTTGCAAAGCTAACTGGCGCAGTTGGGACATTTCCCCGGCCTGATTTTTAAATAGGGTCGCAGTTTCATTGGTTAAAGATTCTAGTAGTCCCTGTAGACGGATGACACCACCCCTCAAGCTAATGAGACCAGCCCACTGCTGCCACGACAAACCATCACGGATATTAATATCTCTGAAGGTTTCACGGATGTTACGACGTGGGGAAAATGGGGGGGAGGTGAGGGAGATGCGAGAAGGCGGTGTGAGCCACGCTAAATAACATGACCCTGCCCAATCAGGGGAGAGAAAGTAATAAGCTTTGGGCCCGCACACCCAGTATGTTCCATACATTGCGTTTTGGGTATTCCATTTTTTAAAGTAGGAGGTAACACACCACCCGTTGGACCACTGTTCCCCTGGTAACGCAGAGGGGTCGTTGTGCGAACTGCAGAGGCACAATTTGGTAGTGGTGTTTTCAAAGTGCAGTGTAGTACTGCTTGAGCAGTTGTAGAAGGCAATCGTATATTTTTTAACAATTAGTTGGACACCCTTGTGATCTGAGCAGGGCTTTTTAAAAGCTGACTCTGAAGGCTTGCCCACCCATGAAAAAGTTGGATCGGGGCGAGGGATCCACATATGGGATAAGTGGGATGCGCAAGGCTTGAAGCCAAGATTTTTACTAAAGGCGGTGCCATTAAAATATATGTTGCATTTACTTGTTTCCACAAAAGTTGACCCCTTTTTTTTGACAAAACACAGTGATCCTGTCTGATTGGTTACCCTGAGATATTTGTTAATTGGCACTTTTGTTTTGTTCCATGTAAGATTGTGTTGGACTGGATTTTTTACTCTAGCCGGTGGCATCCAAGTCATATTAGCAGTGGTCAGGGGAATGGGTGTGAAGGGGAGTCCCTGTTCTGCATTTACTGGAAATTGAGTACATACCCAGCAATTACTTTTATTTCCTAAAATACGAGTTTTAACCTCGTGGGAATATTTAATAAAAGCATTATCTTTATAAGCAAAAAATAAACTAAAAAGGCATAATAAAAAACATACAGTTGTTAGAATAAAAGGTCCTCTCATTTTTTCCGAGTCAATTTAAGTCTGATGTCTGAAAGAGGTAAGCTGGTCCACTGGTCAGAGGCAGTGTCTTTAGTGGTGGCAAGAGCTGTTGGTCCGTCACTGTGGTCCACTACGGCTGGCTTGACGTGGGAGTGGTGGATCCAGGATTTGCGTTCTTCCAGGAACACTGCAGTCTGGGTTGTTAAAAGAACCTGGTGGGGTCCAGTAAACCTCGGCTGGAGGGTGTCGCCACGAACGAACTTTTTGGCCCAGACGAAGTCCCCTGGTTGGAACGGGTGGATCTGTTCTTCTAGTGGCACGGTCTGGGAAAACTGCGAGGCTTTTCAAAGGGTACAGAGGCGAGCCTGTAGGGAGAGAAACTGGCACGCGGTCATATGATTCCCTCCCAATAGTGAAACATCAGCACGTGGTAGCGCCCCACCTTTGAAAGGGGGGTGTTCATAGAGCAGTTCAAAGGGGGATAATTTCAATATGCGGGTTGGGCGAGTACGAAGGTGAAACAGGACCAAGGGAAGTACCTGAGGCCACTTTAACCCTGTTTCCTGACAGTATTTAGCCAATATGAGCTTAAGCTCCCTATTTATACGCTCAACTTTTCCGCTAGACTGGGGGTGGTAGGGTGTATGAAAGGAGTGTGAAATGCCCAGTCCTTGTTCTAAACGGCCAAGGACATTACCAGTAAAGTGGGGTCCGCGATCTGAGTTAAGCACGAGAGGGATGCCAAAACAGGGTACAATGTCTTTAAGGAGAATTTTTGCCACTGTGGCAGCAGTACAATTAGCAGTAGGAAAAGCTTTGACCCATGAAGTCAGAGGGCAAACCAAAACAAGGAGGTGCTTTTTTCCAAAAGCCTTTGGCATATCTGCAAAGTCAATTTGAAGATGTTGAAATGGAGCAGCAGGCGGAGGTCTTCCACCCTTAATTTTGCTAAGGGGCGGAGCAGGTCCATTACGTTGACATGTGCTGCATGCTTTTACTATTGACAGGCAGTAGGGTTGAATGCCTGGAGCATACCAAAAGCGAGCGATGGTGTCCACAAGGGCGTGTGTGCCGTAGTGACCCCCCTTATTATGGTGCCAGCGAACTGCCACGGGGTATGTGGAGCGAGGGAGGCAGGCTCGGCCATCCGGCATAAGCCAGGTTCCTTTGACCAGAGTGGCTCCGAGGCTCTTCCACGACTGTAGTTCAGCAGTGGGTACTGGTACGGGGTGCGGTGGAGTAAAGGAGGAGGTTACAATAGCCAACGTGGGCATGGCTAAGGGTAAGACGGCAGCCGTTTTGGCGGAGGCGTCAGCCAGGGCATTCCCACGGGTGACGGGGCTATTATTTTTAGTATGGGCCCGGCAGTGAACTATAGCCAGGACCGAGGGTTCTTGGAGGGCGTCCAAAAGCTTGTGGATGAGGGGGAGGTGCTGAATGGGTTTACCGGCAGCTGTCTGGAAACCTTGAAACTTCCAGAGGTGGATGTGACAATGCACAACTCCAAAAGCATACTTGCTGTCAGTAAAAATGGTAACGGTCTTACCAGCAGCCAACTGGCAAGCTCGGACCAGGGCATAAAGTTCGGCAGCTTGGGCTCCCCAGTTGCCTGGCAGTGAGGCGGCCTCTTGAATGTCCCATTCAGAGGTGACTGCATAACCGGTGAAACGCTTGCCATTAACATAGAAGGAGCTTCCGTCCGAGAAGAGGGTGCAATCAGGGTTGTCCAGTGGCACGTTAAACAGGTTGTTCCTTATTTGTAAGATGCTATGAACTACTTCCACACAGTCGTGCTGATCCTGGAGGACTGGCAGGTCAGGAAGCAAGGTAGCTGGATTAAGGGGCCCACACCTTTCAAAAATTAGGTTAGTGTCTTCTAGGAGTTCGGCCTCTAGCTGCTGCTGACGATGGGCTGAAAAGACTTGGGTCGTGCCCCTACGCAGAAGGGCTGACAAGGCATGAGAGGTCCAGACCGTGGTAAAATGACCCAGGGTCAGGCTCTTTGCCTTTGTGATCAGCAGGGCAGCTGCTGCCAGAGTCCGGGTGCAGGATGGGGTTCCCTGAGCGACAGGGTCGATCTGCTGAGAGTAAAAAGCAAGCGGGAAATGGTGGGGCCCGCTCAGCTGGGTAAGGACGCCACTAGCAATTTCGCCCCTCTCGTGGACAAAAAGGTGAAAGGGTTTGCTGTAATTGGGGGGGCGGAGAGACATGGAGGAGGCCACACTGTTCTTGAGGCTTGGATCGTGTCTGGGGACCACTGCAAAGGGTCAGGAGCAAGGTTAGCAGTGAGTCGGTGGAGCGGTTTGCTTAACTCCCCGCAGGACGGCAACCAGGGGTGACAGAAGCCAATTAATCCTAAGAAACCTCAAAGTTGTTTCTTGGTGTTTGGCAGAGGGCAGTTTTGGATAGTCTTTATGCGGACCGGGTCCATTTGTCTCCCCTCTGGGGTTAACAGGAAGCCCAGATATCGGACCTTCTGTGAGACCCACTGAATCTTGTTAGGGTCTACCTTGTGGCCTCTGGTGTGTAGGTATAATAAAAGTGCCTTACCATTGATGCGGAGGGCAGCTTCTTCGCGGTTACCTAATAGGATGTCATCTACGTATAGGACTAATGTGGATCCCTGCGGACTGGTGAAGCCTTCCAAGTCGTGGTGGAGGCATTGGCTGAAAATCGTGGGGCTGTCTCTGTAGCCTTGAGGAAGTCGTTGCAAGACATAACTTTGTCCCTCCCAGGTGAAACCAAAGAGATACTGAGAGTCTGGGTGCACAGGAATGCTAAAAAAGGCTGATTTTAAGTCAATAACAGTGAACCACTCAGCATCCCAGGGGATTTGGCTGATGATAGTAGCTGGATCAGGAACTACTGCATGAAGAGGGACCACATACTGATTAACAACCCGTAGATCCTGTACAAAGCGCCAATGAATAGGGTCTCCGTCCTTTTTAGGATGCTTTTTGACAGGCAGTATAGGGGTGTTACAGGGAGTGCGCTGAGGACGGACTAACTTTTGTGCAATGAATCCCTTGATAATGGGGTGGATGCCCTCCCGGGCTTCCAGCGACAGGGGGTATTGAGGGACTGACGGGGGGGTTAAGGAGGGCTTTACTTGAATCCTTACTGGCTCTGCCGAAAGGAGCAGGCCAACATCAGTGTCAGAAATTCCCCAGAGGGTTAAAGGCAAGTCAGTGAGGTCAGGGGAGAGAGAGGGGGGTGTTTCCCAATTACCCTGAGTTGGGGCCGAATCTCCTAACACTGTCATCAATAATCCTACCCCTTCAGGAGTGCAGATTAAAGTAGCCTCAAGCTTACAGAGTAAATCCCGGCCCATCAAAGGGATCGGACAAGCTGGGGAAAAAAGAAAACGGTGAGAAAAACATTTATCAGCATAAATAACATTTAGAGGTAAAGTGAGTCCCAGAGACTGTGGGTTGCCCTCCACCCCAGTTGCAGTTTTAACCTTAGAGGATAGCCAGGGAGAGGGGGCATGATTTAAAAGAGAGAAAGTAGCTCCAGTATCAATGAGGAAAGAGACAGGCAGTCCTTGGACTGAAAAGGTTAGAGGAGGCTCTTTGTTGGGAGGGGAGAAAGTGAGGAAGGAGCCGGCTAAAGACATTAAGGAAATAAGACCATCACATTGTTTGCCTTTGCCCCCGGGGTACCGTTATTAAGAAGGCTGAGTTTGCTGCAGCTGCTGCTGTTGCCCGTAGTTGATCCAGGCCTGAGGAACGGGCTGGGCTGGTGGTGCAGGGGTGTATTTGTCCCTGGTGTAAGTATCTGCGGATGCGACCGGACCCTCTGGGCATCCCCAGGGGCATTCACGTTTAAAGTGACCGGGCTGTCCGCACTGAAAACAATTTCCTGGTGGCTGGGGTTGCCAGGACCCTCTTTTCCGAGCACCCTGAAATCCCCTGCCACGGCCATGGCTTCTGCCTCTAATACCACCGCGAAAAGCTAAAGCCATCAACTTATATTTTTCCTTTTTCTCTTTCTTTTTACTACTTTCCCTTTCTTTCTCCCATGCAAAATCAGCTACGTCCAACACTGAAGTGACTGACTCACCTTCCCAACCAGGGCGAAACTTTAAGAAATAATCCCTTACAGGGGGTACTGACTGATTCACAAAAAACGAAATAAGAGTAGGGTGGTCTGCTTCTCTCTCAGGATCCATCTAATTGAACATTCGGGCCCCCTCCAATAGCCTCGACCAGAACTTTCTGGGTGGCTCATCAGATTCCTGCCGAATCTGCATGAACTTAGCCTGATTAGGTGAGCGGCGAGCCATTTTTTTGAGTCTCTCTAACAATCGCTCTCGATCTGTCCGCAGCTGAGTCAGCCTTTGCTGACTCCAGTCTAGGGGATTCCAGCCGGCGGCTTGATCCCGCCTATCCATCCAAGTGGTATTAACCGCATCGCTATCCCCCCATGTCCTTTCTGCCATCCACAATCTACTACGTTCCTCTCCGGTCAAAACTCTACTTAACAACTGATCTACATCCGTATAAGTAGGATTATGACTTGAAAACAATCTTTCTAAAAGTTCTGTGATCTTTCGGGGATTTTCCCCAAAGGACCCTGACAACCGTCCCCACTCTTTCAAGTCCCATTCTAGCCATCCTTTATATTCCACAATATTAGTATGTTGTAACTGGCCATTATTGTCCACAAAAGGTTGGTCGTGCACCTGTAAAGGCATTTCTCTACTTACACCTTTATTACTCACAAAAGGTTTGGCGGAGGCAGCCTCTGGGCTATCCTCAGGGGAGGGGTATGCATCCTGCTGCATCTGCTTGATCTTTTGCCTAGTAATTACTCCTCCCGAGGTGTGCCCTTCCATTTCCTCCTTATCCCTCTGCAGAGATTCTGATCTGGAGTCCTGCAGATTCCCCTCTGCGCTCTGGAGAGAGTCCCCCTGCGGAGGAATAGGGGCAGGTGCAGTGGGGACCAACTGACGAGTCAAAACACGCCGTGGTTTATACTCTTCATCGAAATAACATGGAGGGGATTCACTCTCGGGAGAATACCTGACTGCCATAATTTTTAAAGATTTCCACAGCTCTGCTGCTGTGTCCCAACAAAACCAGTAACATAACTGTCCCGGATGGTCTTTTTCGATCTGGCTCCTTACTCCTCTTAAGGCGGCCTGTTCGAAAGAGCCATACGAAGGCCACCTCATCTCCGGGTCGACCAATACCGCGGTATACCCAGTCCAATTTCTTACACACAGTGTGTACAACTTCCTCCTAGACATTCCTGTCTGTACTGGGAGTTTCCCTTCGTTCCATAACTTATTTACAATCCCCAGCGGACTCTCAAGAGGCATGCTAGTCCCTTGACCCATGGTGTCTGACAGGAGCCCTCCAACTGGCGTTTATCCTGCTGTCCAGTACACAACCCCTCAATATTGAATTGGCTGGGAGAAATCTCCGTGGCACCTGCCAATTCGTATATGAGTGGTCTGACCACTGGACAGAGGCACCGCACCAGAAGGATATCCCGGACGAGCCCCCAAATTGTTAGGTAAAAAGCAAGTCCTTACTCACCTCTCCAGCACCCGAGTTCGTGCGGAGTTGGTATGAGGCTCACAATCTGTCAGAGACCAGACACCACTTCGTTGATCAACGGGCTCACACTATCCTTAGCTTAAAAGGCTTCGGAGTAAGTGTGGCAAGTATATTAGGGGTGAGCATCGATATTTATACACAGAAGTAAACAAAGTGATTAACAGATCATAATGGTCATGCATAATCAATCAAGATTCTACAGGATAAAACAGGTTAAAATGTAAATTTAAAAAGACAAAAGGGGAGATGGCTACTTAAGGGGAGGGGGGGTGTCATGAGTAGTTCGCAGGTCAGAGCTTAGAGTAAAAGTTTCAGACAGAGACATCAAGTCTGGGTTAAGTTTAAGCTCATCAAAAGTTCAGACTCAACAATGTGTAGAGTGTGAATACAGGGTGCATGTGGTAACCATTTCTAAAGATGACTCTTCTGTCCTATTGTCTACTTCTCTTTGCGCTGCTTTACCCACACTGTCTTCTATGCATGCAATGCTCTTTTGAACTGGTCTGCCAAGCCACTAACCTCTCCTCTTTGACCTGTGATGAGGGAAAGACATTTATTTATTCTTAAACAATAATTGTTTGCTTCATCATGCATAAGCTTTTGCTGATAACATTATTTTACTGATGTTAGCTCTGTCCATCCTCCCTTATTCTCATTACTGTTTTGTTACCCCTCCATTTGAAATTAGGTCCGGAGCCACAAGTAGTAGTGTGTAGGGAGACTACTGCAGTCGTGCCTGGCACATTGCAGGACTGGGGCAATAGATTTTAAGATCTTCAAGACAGTGACTATGTCTTCCTGTTTGTACTGATAGTTGCCTCACACATTCTTGGATAGTGTCAAATAAATACTAATAATTGTGTTGGCCTGTGTGAAGTAAGTACAAAAGTAAACTGAGCAGTCTAAACAGCAGAAAGTAAATAAAGTTTTCCAAATATATTGGTTTTAATCTAAGGAGTAATTAGTAAGACCTGGAAGGTTTTTTGAAGCTGACAATGATTTTTTCACTATTCTTTACATCTTCTTTATTTAACAGACCTAGACATATAGGCAATAGAATTAAATTAATCAGTAAACAATATAGGCATCTACTTGCATCTAGCCAATAGGAAATAATGAGTTTGAGCAGCCAGCACTGAGGAGCAGAAATAGAATACAAGTGGATAAAATATGTAATGTTGTCCACAGCTGAGTAGGTGTCTTTTTATTTACAATTTACTTTGAGACCAAACTATTTTAAGTCAAAACCCATTCATTCTCCAAGTCAGAGAGAGATAAATGGATGAAAAGCTGGTGAGGACTGGGGTTTGCTTGTTTGTTTAATGCCCATTTGGATTTAACAGGGTGGAGGCCAGGAAAAAAATAAATGAAAAAATATATAAACTTACATATCACTACAATACACACTAGCTTCAGAGCCTTTGCTTATAGGCTGCAGCAGCTGCAGGAGAGATTTAGGTACCAAATGTGGCTCCAACTTTCAATTTTGTTTTTATTGAGGGTTTATACCATACGGCAGAGGTCCCCAAACTGTGGGGCATGCCCTCCCTAAGTGCAGGGTGGAGGAACATCTGGTGGGGTCTGGGCAAGCCCTGCAGGGGGGGGGGTGATGAGGGAGCACCACCCAGCAGGCTCCACCCACCCCCAATTCTGCTCTATTCTCACCCCTACTGTGTCCTAGGGTGACAGAAAATGTGAAAAATCGGGACAGAGGGTGGAGGGTAATAGACGCCTACATAAGAAAAAGACCCAAAAATTGGGACTATCCCTATAAAATCAGGACATCTGGTCACCCTACTGTGTCTACACGCTGTCCCCAGCTCCGGAACTGAGGCTGGGGGCCTGGCTGCCAGCCCTCACAGCAGCCTGGCCATGGCGCTGCTTCTGCCCCTAGCCTTGGCCCCTGGCTGCAGCCACACTCCCAGCCATGGCCCCAGCCTCTGCCCCCTTACTCCTGTCTGCATCCCCCCCCCTCCCAGAGCTCTGGGGGGTGGGGGGCACACTGGGGTAAGGGGATGCACAACCCTCAAAAGTTTGGGGGACCACTGCCATACAGGCACAGGGATAAAGAGGACAAAAGTTCAGCAGAGCTACAGAAATACGATTCTTGGGTTTAAGGTTTTAAACTACATCAAAATAATGCCCACCTGCAGGGTGGAAGGCCCTAACTCCACCACCACTGTGGGGTCTCCCTGGAGTCCCATAGCCCTGACTCCCCTCCGGTGACTCTCTGGGAGACCCCACAGTGGTGGTGGAGTTAGGGCTTTCCACCCTGCAGGGATGGGGGTCTCAGGGATTCAGCCCTGTGGGGTGCAGCTGCTGAGGCTGGGGTCTTCAGCAGGAGCAAGGCTGAAGCCCCCAGCCCCAGCAGGTGCCTCCTACAGGTCTGAAACCCCAAGCCCTTGTAGGTGCCTCCCACAGGGGAGCCCCAAGCCCCAGCAGATCCCTCCCATGGGGCTGGAGCCCCTGCAAAGGTGAAACCCCCAACCCTGGCAGGCATACTCCAGCTCTTGAACTTCTGAAGATTGTTATATGCAGCTTAAAGTGTGAGGGTCAGTAAACTTGGCCATTCCTGGCATATCCTGTATGGGCAGAGGCACCAATCCCACTGGGGCCCTCCACAGACTTATCCCTGTCACATGACAGAGGAGTCGGTGCTATGCAGCTTCTGATAGGCCCTGTGCATTATTCTCTGTGATTGGCCCGCTCTCAGACCCCCCCCTTCCCACGTGAGGGGGGCGAGTCACGCGATTTCCGGGAACCCGTCAGGAAGAGACATAAACAAAACAAACCCCAAAGCAGCATGGAGGGTCTGGGCCGGAGCGGGATGGGCGGCGCCCCCTACTGAGACATCCCTTTCCCCCGCTGGGTCGGGGGGACGCCAGGTGAGGGGCAGGCTGCTGGAGCAGCCTCGGGCAGGGAGGGGTCGTGGGGGTGGCGGTAGCAGCAGCCTCTGACAGGGCGGAGGCTAGAGAGACTGTTGCTCTAGTAGCCCATGGCAGGACAAGGGCTGGGGGCAGCGGTGTGGAGGCTGGTGCAGTCTTTGCCGAGTGGGGAGGGGGGCTGCATTTATTGTCTCTTTAACCCAGCAGAGGGGTACAGGGGCTGCATCCACGGTAGGTCAGGAGAGTCGCTGATACACACAAGGAAGGACCGGGGTACTGAGGCCAGGGCAATCCCAGGGTGAAAAAGGGGTGTGTCTGCCTCCGATTCCCTCTCCTGGTTTTGGAGAGGCGCATGGGATGGGGGAGGTACCACGCTGATAGAGATGTGGAGGGCAGCAGACACTCCCCCGTGCTCCTTCAAGGGGGCGGTTGTTGGTAGCATGATAGGAACAGCCCCGTGCTAGGCAGATGTCTGAGTTTCTCTGCTTCCGAGGTTTCTGACCCGTTGGCACAGTTGATTGTACTGCTGTCGTTTCTGAGGCCTTTGGTATGTTTTGAAATGAATGGCTACAAGTTAGTAGCAGAAGGAGTTGAAAGAGACTGCAAAGGAAAGCAGCAGCATGCAGGGCGTGCACTGAGTTAGCAGTGGCCTGTCGGCTTCCATTGCAACCTACATCTACCAGGCGTCTGTGCCGTGGCAAGGGGAGCAGAGCCTGCACTGCACGATCACGGGGATTAAAGCACCTTCCCTCTAGGGGCTTTGTGGGTTCTGGTAATATGGATGAACGGGTTGCTTAGCCCTCAGTATATAAGGGATCAGTGCAAATAGGGGAGACAGGCGACAGCTGAGTCGGAAACGGGTGAGGGAGTCTCCCAACTCAGCTCTGTGACTCTGTGTATCTAGTTTGTGGTTGTGGGGCGGGGGATCCGTGGGTTCCTGGAGGATTCATAGGCTTGTGACAGGCCTGGAAACTAGCTGGAGATCCGTCCTTATTTTCTCCCCTGTAGGGGGATTTGTGGGGCGAACCTAGCTGCCTGCGTGCCTCCTGCCCCTGTCTTCTTCCTCCAGGAGAGAAGAGTAGCTGCCTATGGGCCCCCCAGGGGGCGAGGGAAGCCCCCCCCCCCATGCCTGGACGCTGTAGTTGGTGAGAGTAGGTTCCACTATCCCTTCCCTCTGAAGCGAAGTAGCTCCCCCCTCTTCCTTTCCTTTGGAAGTGGGGGGAGCGGCACTGCCTAGCTGAGGAGCCTATGAAAGTGATTTGTTTACATGTTGCCTCACACTAGCTTGAAAGAGCCGCTGGGCGGGTGAGTGGCGGCGGTGCGGGCCAATGGGTGCGAGCTTCGGAGGTTGGGTGGCCAATCAGGTTGGGGAGGGGGTAGGGCTGTCTGTGTCACGGGTTAGGCTGCGCTCGGTGCTGGTTGGTGGGGCAGCCATGTTGGCTGGGAGGTGTGTTAGTGGGTCAGGAGGAGGGGGCGAGGCCCAGGCATAAGGGGCTGATGAGGGGAGACAACGCTTGTGGGGGCTGGGTCGGAGGTGGAGGAGGCAGGCGGGCTCAGCCAGGGATGTGCTAGGAAGGGTAGCTCCCTTCCCCTTTGAGGTGGCGGGGAGAGGCACAGATAGGGCTCCGGGACGATGCAGAAACGGGAGATGCCTGTTCCAGGTGACTGGGCTGGAAGGTTGAGCTCCTGCTCTCTGAAGCCAAGGGGGTGTCGGGAGGCACATGCTGGACAAGAAGTAATTTACAAAACTAGGAACACCCCCCTCTGCTTCTGTGACTACCCCACACATACCCAGACCAGTTCCCCTAGTTACCCTCTGACTCAGGGCAGACCTCATTCTCTGCTGTCACTCGCAGGACTTCTCATCATTAATATTGTTTGTATCAGAAAACTGAGGGTAAAACATCTTCATTTATTGTTAAGGAGACAGATTCTCCATAACTTAGTTCTTTAAAGTTATGTTCTCTCTCTTTTCATATTTAAGCCCTCCCTCCTTCCCCCATGAGTCTGTTCACTTCTGGCTTTTGTAAATGAGAAATAATCATACCCAATATTGATGTTCTACAAAAAAGTTTGATCTAAAATTCAGAAAATGTCACAAACTGTTCACTAACTATTCTAGAAATGTGGAGTTTAATCCAATATTAATCTGAATCGCTTCCCCTTTAAAACAAATTAAGGTGTTTATCCAAGCATGAGTTTTCTGATCATCCTTCTTTCCGTCTTTTCTTATAAATAAGAAAATATTAACACTCAATGAGATCATTCCTATAAGGAGTTTTGTGTTGATGGACCCTGGCATAGAGCCTCTTTCAAATCAATGGGTCACCAAATAGGTAGACTTCTGCACCTACAAGGACTCTCCTCTACTTCAATGGGGCTTTCAGCTGGCATCTGCTTGCCAGGGAGCTTTTTGTATGATTAGGGCCTTTCTACTGAACTTCTCCATCCCTTTGAGTTATGAGCATGCCCTAATCCAGGGGTCGGCAACCTATCAGAAGTAGTGTGCCAAGTCTTCATTTATTCACTCTAATTTAAGGTTTCGCGTGCCAGTAATACATTTTAACATTTTTGGAAGGTCTCTTTCTATAAGTCTATAATGTACATACAACAATAGTTTAGTTATAAAGTAAATGAGGTTTTTAAAATGTTTAAGAAGCTTCATTTAAAATTAAATTAAAATGCAGAGCCCCCCAGACCAGTGGCCAGGACCAGGGCAGTGTGAGTGCCAGTGAAAATCGGCACGCGTGCCATAGGTTGCCTACCCCAGCCCTAATCTCATCCCTGTGATTTGACAATTCCTTAATATAACTGTGGCATGTGCATAGGTGAGGCACACTAATTTTTTAGAGGATTATTTTCAGTAACTGATCCAATAATTAGTGTTTTAATTTCAGGACCAGAATTCTGCTACCTTTCATTCTGAACTAACCAATTAAAACGTTCCACTTTTTTCAAACTCCAGTACAGACTAGATTCTTTATTTTAAGTTTTTAACTGTACATACTGAAATATTAATTTCTGGATTGAAAGCACAGTAGGCCTGTTTTGTTCACAGTGTAAATCAGGGATAACTCCTTGAAGTCACACTGATGTAAAACCAGTATAAGTGTGATGAGACTCGACTCACGGTCTTTCAAGCTGTAAGAGACTTGAATTCAAAATAGAGTAATAAAAAGGTGGGCTGACATCTAGGATGCATATGTCAGACAGCTTGCTTCTGAGCACAGCTGAAGTACTGGGTTTTTTTAATTATAACATTTACACTTTTTTTTTTTTTAGTAAGAATAATATATGCAGATACAGAAGTTTTTTTGGTGGGGGACCTGGTGCATGTTCATTGTGGGCAGCCTAAATAAGGGGTGGAAGCTGCTAGGTCTGAGATATTTTAGGTGATTGGTATACTTGGGATTGTCAATTAACCTGATATGGTTGATGTTGAAGGAAAGTGGATTATGATCACATGGCCTATAAAACTCATTGCTTGATGGTATAGCTCCTGGAGTGATAAATGAGTTATAATTCTGAGTACTTTTTGAGTGCTGTACAAACACTAGCTAACTTATAAAGGATTGTCCGTGTTTGATAGAGGAATTATTTAGTGGTCAGAGGAGACCATCTCTGATGCATCATACCACTTAACCCTATACCCCAGTTTTCCCAACTGTATAATGAAAAAAATATTTATCTGCATCAGAGAGATTCCTTGAGGATCAAGCATATAAAACTCTATGAGAGCATTTATTTGAGGTACAGTAGAACCTCAGAGTTACGAACACCAGAGTTAGGAACTGACCGATCAATCACATACCTCATTTGGAACTGGAAGTATGCAATCAGGCAGCAGAGACCAAAAAAAGCAAATATTGTACAGTACTGTGTTAAACACGAACTACTAAAAATAAAGTGAACGTTTAAAAAGATTTGCTATCGTAAGGAAACTGTTTCTGTGCTTGTTTTGTTTAAATTAAGATGGTTTAAAAACAGCATTTTTCTTCTGCATGGTAAAGTTTCAAAGCTGTATTGTTATTTTTCAGGTGTAACTTTTGAAAGAACAACCATAACTTTTTGTTCAGAGTTCCAAACTTTTCAGAGTTAGGAACAGCCTCCATTCATAACTCTGAGGTTCTACTACAACAGAGAATAACCAATATATAGGAAAATCTGCCTAACAGATTGGTGCTAGGGGATGATTACTTGAATTTATTGCCTTAGGCTTTAAAGTGTATCCCGTGCCATAACTCATTTTAAGAAAAAATAAACACTTCAGTTTTTGTTCATTTACATTCCTACAGGTTTTTGGATGGCATGGGCAATTGGATTATATTTTTATGAGTTGTTTGATAATGGATAAATTGACTACACTTGCACCCTTCTTGGCTATAAAATATGTGAGTTTGAAGCATTTTGTGTTGAGATGGCAGTTAATCTCATAACTTCTTTTTGTTTCCATAAATATAAAATATAATTCCACAATAGGAGGACTTAGAATAAGTTTGCATTTCCCTTTACTCAGGGGTTTTCCGAGCATTAAGGATTTCTTCCTTCTTTGTGCCCCTCACATCCTCCTCAAAGACTCTGCTCTACACCCTGTACCCTGCACTGGCAGAAGAGTGGAGACGATGACTTCATATTCTACATCTCTATAGCATTGCTTATGCTAGGACACTCCTTCCAAAAGATCAGTTATATAATTGCCTAGTTTTGTTTTCGTTTCCTCTCTTCATTGTTCTGTTTCTAACAGTGAATTCCCTTGAAACGTAAGCAGAAGAAACCAGTTTAATCATTATCTCTTGTGAAAGTAACTCTTTTTTAGTTTTACAATATTTTGGTAAAATCCATATACTAATTAATCCCTTTCACAGTTAAAATTGATTCCTAAAAGTATAAACAGATCTTAAGAATTAATTGAAAGCTGTTAATAACTTGCCTGAAAATAGTGTAACCTCTAGCACTTGAATACAGATGAAAACACAAAACAGTCTTTCACTGTTGCACTTAACCTGCTGCAGTTTTCCACTTGGTCTGATGCTGTTTTTCTTGAATAAGATGTCCATGCAGCAGGTGTTCAAAGGAAAGTAGTGCTGGTAGTATTAGAGTTTCAAGATGAATGTAGTGTAGTGGTTAGAGCAAGAATATGAATCAAGATATCTGGGTACTATCCCCAATTCTTCCACAGACTTGCTGTGACCTGGAGCAAATCACTTAACTTCCCTGTACTTCAAATTCCCTGTCCTTTAGAAGAGGGATAATGATGCTTACCTTTTGAGATCCTTGGACTTAAGGTGCTACTGTTTGAAATATGTTGCTATTAGCACCTACAGCGGCAAAACAGTGAGGCAGGTGGTGCTCAATGATTTAAAAATATTAATTAGTCTGATATGTCCGTTCAAACATCAAGCTCCTTTGCCCACCCCAAAATGCACAGAAAAGTTAACACTTTATTACAAAAGGGATAAGTGGTTGGAGGGTTTTTTAAGAATCTTAAGTGTAACAGTATTGTTTAAAGTCTCTTTGAAATATGACATGCAGTGAAAAAGCAGTGATCAGTTGCTGGCATCTGTTAGTCTGCTTATGTAATATGCAGAAATTAAGCATGCCCAAATAACCTTTGAGCTATTTGGCTGAAATTCTTGCATAAGGATATGTGTTCAAATAAACTATGAATTTAGTCTTAATAATCTAGTACCATACTCTTCTTGTTTGCTGTAGTCGTTAAAGTTATTAATAGTATGGATCACTGTTTTGTGCAGTTATAGCCCAGTGGATGCCTGCTTGCAGACAAAGGGTTCTGTTTAATACAGTGGTGGCCAACCCGTGGCCCACGGGCTGCACGCGGCCCGTCAGGGTAATCCGCTGGCAGGCCGCCAGACTGTTTACATTTGCATGGCTGCCCACAGTTCCCAGTGGCCGGGACGTGCTGGCCACCGCTTCCCACAGCTCCCATTGGCCAGGAACGGTGAACTGTGGCCACTGGGAGCTGTGGGTGGCCGTGCAGATGTAAACAAACTGTCTGGTGGCCTGCCAGCAGATTATTTTAATGGGCTGCAGGTTGCCCACCCTGGTTTAATAGTATCACTTACAGGTCTTGAAAACAGGCTGATTTTGTCAAATAGAAATTTTGGGAGCATAATTTCACTTGGGAGAGGGGGCAGAGCAACTGGAGCTGCTGGTTCCTTCTTCTGAGGGAAAGAGGCAAACCTGGAAGCAATATGATGCTAGCAATATGATGCCTACTACTCTAAGATGAAGAGTGGAAGAATGTGCTAGCAGAAGAGTTCAGCAGGGCAGCATTTTCTTAAAATGTGGGAGGAAAGCTGGGGAGTAGAGTATCTTGAGCTGTTGCTTGCTTTTCAGGGTGGGAGGAGAAGCCAAAAGGCACAATGGTTCAGATTGTGCTGCTGCAGTTTTATCAGGATCCTGGTGTTGGAGGAGGTGAGGGAACTGAGCCTCTGGGCAGGTGCAGGTGAATGCATATACAGGTTTGGCAGGGGGAAGTTTCAACATGTATTTATAAACTCATAGACATTAAGGCGAGAAGGGACGATCATGATCATCTATTGTTGGAGGAAGACATTCCATCCTTCAAAAAAAAAATCCATCTTGAGTGGGTTGGGGAGAGAAAGAGGAGCGAGACTTAAAATATAAGAGCAGAGGTATAGAACAGAACTTAATGTAGGGAGACAAATAGGGGTCGGAGGGAAGATATGGATAATGTTGTCCATAACAGAAAACAAAGTGAAATAAACTCAGGAAGAGGAAAGAAGCTATAACAAAAACACAGGAGACAAATCTAGTTAACTTGGGGAAGAAAAAAGATTAGATAGCTCAGTGGTTTGAGCATTGGCCTGCTAAACCCAGGGTTGTAAATTCAATCCTTGAGGGGGCCATTTGGGGATTGCTCCTGCTTTGAGCAGGGGGTTGGACTAGATGATCTCCTGAGGTCCCTTCCAACCCTAATAATCTATGGTTCTATTGTTAATGCTACAGCTAAGTACAGCACACCTAGCATATACTACTGTTCTTCGTAAATTACATGGGAATAGGTTTTGGGGATGTGACATCTCTGGCATTCTTCACCTATGCTGGTAGGCTTCGTCCTCAGCCTAATAGGTGTTTGGGGAAACTTTCAAACTATATTTCTTCATCTTCCAAATCATATACAAATATTAATATCAATAAAATATTGATTAGTACACATGGAAGTCATGAAAACATGTTTTCTCCTCCCTTTCTTCTGGTATTAAAAATGGAACTTTGACATATTAATAGCAGCTGAAACACTTCTCATGATAGTGAAAATGTAATTGTTTATGTAATGCACTTTAACTCTGTAACTAAGTGCTTAGCTGCTGTGATAATAGGCACTGTGCAAGTCCTTAACAAAAGATATAGCTATACTTATTATTTTCAAACTGTACAAAATGTCCATCTAACATCACAAACATGAAATAGCAATCTTGCTCATAACTAATTAAAGTACAAAATTCATATTGCAAATTGAGGTGCACTGTATATTGTAAAGCCATTCAGCTAGATTATCTTGCAATTGTCTGAAAATTTCTCTTTGGAGTTTCTTTTGAGTGAATTTAATGCTGGTGAAAGGTGATGGATTTACAACCTGGGAGAATAAAATACAACACAGGAAGTGGCAATGCGAGCTCCCCTGCACTACCATATCAGTGTAACAACCCTGACATTGGAGGGTCCTGCTTGAAAGTTGTCTCTGTGGTTCATTTAGCATTTCTATTAAGATCAGCAGCAAGATAATCAAAGTGTGTTTTTATGTTTAGGAACTGATTTTAGATTAATATTTCATTTTACAAACTTGACTGAACAGGGGTTGGTTATAACTTTACGATCACAACCCACGTGGGGCATCAGTGATTTAGAAGTGAGTGTATTATATTACCAATGCCCAGTATCCTTTAATGTTTATTTAAGGAATTAATGGAACTCTCTTAAAGGGAAAGTGCTCCCATACAACTCTGCAAGTGTACTGATATTCAGTATTACTTATACTCCTATTGTAGGCCCCCCTTCAGTTCTTTCCATTCATTCAAGTTTGTATATGAAAAAGAATGATTATTTGAATACATTCTGCCTAGTCAAGTAAGGGCACTAGACATTTGAGAATATGATGCTATGAGTTTATGTTGGAGATCAACAACTACCATACTTAAATTTATGAGAGTTTGATATGTTTCTTAATAACCTTCATAACACTTGCAGACTCTGGAGATTGAGGAGCAGAGAAGTTTTTGGGAAGTGTCAAATCATTACCGAACCCATTGCCATAGGGCTTGGGCAAAATTCTGCCCCAACTTTATACCTTGTGTATCAAAGGCCGTGGGGTTGTATGGATTGTAAAAAGGCAGAATTTGACCTTAACACTCCATAGACTTGCAGTTTCAGATATTCTGGATGCCAAAAATCATTAGAAGCTGGCATATTAAGTTTATAGAAGATAAAATTGATCCCTTTGAACATAGAGAATTGCAAAGAGACTCTGACATGCAGATTGGTATTGAAAGATGAGATCCATTTCCTGAACCCTGCCCCCTCCCCAGCTACAAATATTAAAAGCCAGGCTCCAAAATGAGTTTCCATACTTTTTTTTTTAATTAAAGTGCAAAGTTTTGCTCCTGCATTAGATGAATGAGCAAATCTATTTTGCGACCTAATGTGAAATTTCACAGCATTGAGCAAGCCTGCTCTGTAGATGTCTCTTTTCAGTGCACTGAGACAGATAAGGGTGGCACACTTGATGCCCTGAGGCAGTCTGCCAAAAAGTTTAAACATCAGTTGACACAAAAATAAAAAAGGGATTGTTGGAAATATTAGGGTAGAAAGAAAATCTTACTTCAGAAAGGACTGGCTGGTTTTTATTTGACATCTAGACCCTAAAAAGGGTAGCTTCATTGGAAGCATTTGCATTGAGGACCTGTCTTGCCTAGTTAAAATTCGGGCTATGTGAAACTTTGTGGGTTTTTATTTTTGTTGTTGTTGTTTATATTTGTGACTCTCCAATTTAAAAAACACTTTATTTTGTGGTGGCACGAGCTTTATTTGCATTCTGTTTCACTTACCTTAAGATATAAATGACTTTTTAAAAATACTAAATTCAATATACAAAATGTTAGACTAACTCAGTGGGAAGGAATAATTTACCTTCCTGTGTTAGTTCATCTATAAAGGGGTTCTTTTTTTCCTGCCATGTTTACTCTGCTGTTCTAGAACATTTCTAGTGCTATTTCTGCATTTAAAAAATGACAAACTTTTAAAAGGGAATTGTGTGCAAAATAAAAAAATTACATTCAAAGAAATGGAAATATGTTTCAGCTGATATTCCTGCACTGTTGTTTCAAGGTTGATAGTTGGGATTTTGGTTCAATACTCATACAACACTGCTGCTGTCTGATTTATCTAGGCAGTGCATATAATTCCTTAAAGAGACTTTCATGTTTTTGGGGGTGTGGGAAGGAAAGCCAATAAATATTTGGCCAAATTCATTCCTGGTGTAACAGCCTTTGTCAGTGGAATTACACCAGGAATGAATGTGGCTAGTTAGTTCTGATGTATAAATCGGTTTCTCCTGTACTCACCATCATTTATCTTCGGAGCTTTTTGTCATATTTGCACCAAGTACTTCGCTTTTTCATAGCCTTCCTTCCTCATGCTGTTAGAAATGCAGGATTGTCTAAATAAGATCTCCTTTCCAATCATGCATTTGAACTATCCAAGAGATTACAGAAGATACTGAGTCAAGGAAATTACTACTGAATAAATTGGATCAAAACAATCCAGGCCCAGGCAGAAGTTAGTGGAAGAGTAATGAAATTGGAATTGGCCCAGACCTTAAGTTCCACTAAGAAAGTTCCCCTTTTTAATAGTGAGTGTGTCTGCTACACTTCCCTTCTGCCACTAGATATTACTGCATGAGAAACGGATTAAATTGTAGCAGGAGGTGGATGGGCTGAACTTGTAAGAGAAGGATGGGGAAAACACTAAAACCAGGTATGCCCTCAATATCCACTTTGGAAAAGATGATGATTACATGAGTCTCACTCTAGAATTTATTGACTTTGTGATATTAAATGTATGAAGACTGTTGTTTATATTGACCTAAAACTATGCTGGGCACTTTCCAGACATGTGAAAAGACAGTCTCTACCCTGAAGAGCTCGCAGTCTAGCTAGAGGACATACAAACACAGTGAGGCAAAAGGTAATGGAAAATAGTCTGAACTAGCAGCAAGATTTGCACAGGTATTGTTTGTTCCAGGCTTTTTCATTTACACTAGGGTGCGGGAGGAGAGGAGAACTAATTCTTGTAGCATGTTCCAGCATGAGGTCTATTCAGTTTTGCGGGGGATTTTTGTTTTTTGCTCCCTCAGAAATGATCATGTTGGGATACTAACTTTTTTTCTGAAGGGAAAAAAAAAACTTGTATTTTTCTTTTTTTTGTGGCTCTTAATTTATAGTGTAATAAAGGTTAACTTTTGGTGTTTGGTCTGTTCATTTTACACAGAAGTCTACAAAGAGAGAAGAGCTCCATGTGAGTGAACTGAAGTTATTTCAGGGAAAACCTCTATCCCTTTCATTGCATGAGTTATATGCTACCCACTGACACTGAAGTAAAGCTGGAAAGGAATCCAAAAGTGAAGAAAACAAGAAGTTTGGAATTGGATTTGGGGGATCTGGGCTTGGAAATGCCTCAGGTAAGCCTGGTGTGTGTGTTATGGTTGATTTACTTATGTAAAGTATTCCCTCCACGCACATACACGGCTGTATTTTTAAAAGTACAGTTGAATTACAGGATTCTTTTGAGCTAATGAGGAACCTTCAGAAGAAGAGTATAAATTATAACAAGTGAGATGCCTTTCCCAATCTGCTTTAAGTTAAAGCCAAGATGCTGGGTAGAATCAAAACTGTCCCCTTCTAGGATTTGGCTTTATTTAATAATAAAGTAATCATCAATGGACAAACAAAACTAAAAACTCAAGTTTTCTCCTCCGGTTTGACCGCTCTTAGAGTTGTTAACTCACGGCTGCTTAACCCATACCCTAGGTACTCTTTCTAGAGAGCCACTTTTACCTCTCTGTCTGTGGGCGTATGAGCCACCTGCAGAGTGAGCCAGTGAAACACACTTATCATGTTCCAGCAAGATCACCACCTACTAGCAAGGTGGGTTTTCAGGCAAACACCACAAATTATGACCTGCTAGTGTCCTAATTCAGAAACCTCTTGTCCAGTTCATTTCAAATTGTATAGAAGAAATTTTGCTTTCTACCAGTCTGAGTCCAGTTTGACTTCTTCTGTGGATTTTAGAGGGAGACTTTCATGGATTGAGAACTGGTTAAAGGACAGGGAACAAAGGGTAGGAATTAATGGTAAATACTCAGAATGGAGAGGGGGTAACTAGTGGTGTTCCCCAAGGGTCAGTCCTAGGACCAATCCTATTCAATTTATTCATAAATGATCTGGAGAAAGGGGTAAACAGTGAGGTGGCAAAGTTTGCAGATGATACTAAACTACTCAAGATAGTTAAGACCAAAGCAGATTGTGAAGAACTTCAAAAAGATCTCACAAAACTAAGTGATTGGGCAACAAAATGGCAAATGAAATTTAATGTGGATAAATGTAAAGTAATGCACATTGGAAAAAATAACCCCAACTATACATACAACATGATGGGGGCTAATTTAGCTACAACGAGTCAGGAAAAAGATCTTGGAGTCATCGTGGATAGTTCTCTGAAGATGTCCACGCAGTGTGCAGAGGCGGTCAAAAAAGCAAACAGGATGTTAGGAATCATTAAAAAGGGGATAGCGAATAAGACTGAGAATATATTATTGCCCTTATATAAATCCATGGTACGCCCACATCTCAAATACTGTGTACAGATGTGGTCTCCTCACCTCAAAAAAGATATTCTAGCACTAGAAAAGGTTCAGAAAAGGGCAACTAAAATGATTAGAGGTTTAGAGAGGGTCCCATACGAGGAAAGATTAAAGAGGCTAGGACTCTTCAGCTTGGAAAAGAGAAGACTAAGGGGGGATATGATAGAAGTATATAAAATCATGAGTGATGTTGAGAAAGTGGATAAGGAAAAGTTATTTACTTATTCCCATAATACAAGAACTAGGGGTCACCAAATGAAATTAATAGGCAGCAGGTTTAAAACAAATAAAAGGAAGTTCTTCTTCACGCAGCGCACAGTCAACTTGTGGAACTCCTTACCTGAGGAGGTTGTGAAGGCTAGGACTATAACAATGTTTAACAGGAGACTGGATAAATTCATGGTGGCTAAGTCCATAAATGGCTGTTAGCTAGGATGGGTAAGAATGGTGTCCCTAGCCTCTGTTCGTCAGAGGATGGAGATGGATGGCAGGAGAGAGATCACTTGATCATTGCCTGTTAGGTTCACTCCCTCTGGGGCACCTGGCATTGGCCACTGTCGGTAGACAGATACTGGGCTAGATGGACCTTTGGTCTGACCCGGTACGGCTGTTCTTATGAGATCAAAAATCAGGCTTATAGCAGTAACTCATTTGGAACCTTAACTGCCATTGCTTCATAGCATTGTTTCAGTTTGTTTGTTTTGTTTGTTTTTAAACTGTCTGTTGGTCTTGACAGAGCATTACATTTCCCCCTGCTTGTGCAAACAAATAGGGAGTTATAATTGGCCTGGTTCTCTGACAGTCTTGTATCCAACTGTGACTTCTCTGGGAATACTGCACTAAATGCTTACCCTTGCTGCAAAAATCAGTATAGAAATTCCATAGAATTTCTGGGCCCTGGTACTGATACGACTGGTCATGTAGTCTCTATCATAAAACAGGATTCAGCAAAGTTGTCTTCCTGATGAGGGTAGGTGCCTGGAACAGCCTTTTATTACTGCAATGATTCACATACCAGCCCAGCTCTAGGTGAGAGTAATCCAATCTTGCTTCCTCCCTAGCTCCCAGGACTAATGAGTGATGTCCCTTGGGGACGGGGTGGAAACAGTAAAGCAGGAGTAAAAAATAAGGACTAAGGGCAAAAAGCAGGAAGTAGTATTGTTACTTATTATTTCTGTGGCCAGTAATCCTAACCTAACTGCAAAATGTTTCTACGCAAAGTTCCACCTATTCTCCCCAGTACATGTGCAATTGGTTTGTAATGGTACAAGCTGGTAAAATCATCAGTCTCTACCCAGGATTGAAATAATTGAGGTGTACTTAAAGCTTCCAGGACTAGAATAGTAAGGGTGCTGCAAGGCAAGATTAAGGCCTACTGATGAAGCAATGGATGAAAAACTTAGATAGTGCCCATTCACAAGAGTATTGACTAGAGCTGGGGGTGTTAGTCTGTCACTTCTACAAGCACTAAAATATCACTAAACTCACCAAACAACTCAGAATTTCAAGTCAACAACAGAAAGAATAAATGAGCAACTATCTAGCAGCTATATGGTGGATACAAATTTTAGTGTCTCATGTGGGTAAAAGCACTGGATATCGTTAACCCGCTGTTTGCTTATTTGTTTATCTAAAAGTCTTCCAAATGCAAGTATAGAACAAGTTCAAAGTTGAGGTATATGGGGTGTAGGAGTGCGCATATAATATAATATGTATATATTTATATAACTTTTGTAGCATGCTTAACAAAATCAAACAATTTTGTTGTAGCCCAGTGTGAGCGGAATGGACCCTCCTTTTGGGGATGCCTTTCAATGCCACACATTTTCAGAACAGACGCTGACGAGCACAGATCTCTTGGCAAATAGTTCAGATCCAGACTTCATGTATGAACTAGTAAGTTACTTTGTTTTTTCCCTTTGGGTAGCACCTTTCTTTCCTATGTAAATGAGGGGATGGTCTATAGGGAGCTGTTCAGTGAAGGTCTGCTGTCTGATTATTCACTTATTTCTGACTTAGCCCCCAACCACCAGGCCACCAACTGGGATGTTTCACTTACAGGAAGCTGTTAAAACTAACCATCTGCAGAGGCTTTGTTATGTCTTATATTCAGGAGCCTCAGATTGAGCAGATAGGTGTATCGCTGCTGGGATGTTGTTTGCAGACATAAGTCCCAAGCAATATAGTCTTGTCTAGGAAAGACATTACATTCCCCCAAGTTGAGGATGAGACACATGAACAAAACAAAATGTAAACTAAGCTTATGTTGGAAATAACTAATTTTTCCTATACCAGACATGCATGGACTAGGAAAAAAGATTGATCTGGCTAGAACAAGATTCTTCAGGGTTGGGATATCTGGCATTGGTAATGGCTAGTATGTGGAGCCCTTCTTTTCTTGGTCACTTGTATAAATCTGACCCAGGTAAGTAGGGAACTAAAGTAATTTCCATCTGCTGGCTCTTTTATATAAGAAATGAATTGTTGGTCTTAGTCCAATTCCCAGTGGCCAGGTGTGCAAAACCCCATAGCACAATTGGCCAGTACCCTTGTTGGCTGTCTCAGCAGAGAAGCCCAGAATTGATGGTGCATGGAAACTATGCTCCTGCCTTTCTCGTAAAAAGATTCTTTAGCTCAGGGGTGGGCAAACTTTTTGGGCAGAGGGCCACATCTTGGTGGGGAAATTGTATGCAGGGCTGGGGTGGGGGGTTGGGGTGCAGGAGGGAGTGTGAGGTGTGGGATGGGGGTGCGGGAAGGGGCTCAGGGCAAGGGATTGGGGCAGAGATGGGGTGCAGAGTGTGTAAGGGGGCTCAGAGAAGGTGGTTGGGGTGTGGCGGGGGCTCAGAGCAGGGGGTTGGGGTGCAGGGTGCAGCAGGGAACTCAGGACAGGAGGTTGGGGTGCAGGAGGGGTGTGGGGTGTATGGGGAGGCTCAGGGCAGAGAGTTGGGGTGCAGGAGGGATGCGAGGTGCAGGCAGGGCGCTTAGGACAGGGAGTTGGGGGGTGGGGAGGCAGAGGGCTCTGTGTGTACTGCCCTTACCATGCCTCCAGGTACCTCCCTCGAAGCTCCCATTTGCCACGGTTCCCCATTCCCAGCCAGTGGGAGCTGTAGGGGGCAGTGCCTGGCGGCAAGGGCAATGCACGCAGAGCCCTCTGACCCCCCCCGCCTGGGGGCCACTTCTGAGAGTGGCGCCAGGCCTGCGGTGCCACGGGGGGGCAATACCACAGGCCGTAGTTTGCACACCCCTGCTTTAGCTCAACGCTGATCTACTTGTGCTGTGTCTGGTTTTGGGATAAAAAGGCCTCGTGTGCCATCAGGCTGGTACACTTCACCAGCACTCAGTGTTTGGGGGGGTTATTTGTTTGTTTTGGGGATTTTTTGTTTGTTTTTATAGACCAGGCAGCTGGATGGTCTATAAAGTGTGCCTTGTTAACTTATCTTATTATGCACAGGACAGAGAAATGGACTATCAGCAGACCTCCAGAGACAACTTCCTTTCTATGGAGGACTGCAAAGATATTGAAAATCTAGAGTCTTTTACAGACGTCCTGGATAGTGAAGCTGCTTTCACCTCAAACTGGGAGCAGTGGGACACGTACTGTGAAGACTTAACTAAGTACACCAAACTAACCAGCTGTGACATCTGGGGAACAAAGGAAGTGGATTATCTGGGCCTTGATGATTTCTCAAGCCCATACCAAGATGAAGAGGTGATAAGTAAAACTCCAACTCTGGCCCAGCTTAACAGTGAGGACTCTCAACCTGTGTCAGATTCACTTTATTACTCAGATTCACTCTTCAGTGTAAAACAAAACCCTTTAACTTCTCTGTTACCTGGGAAAAAAATCACAAGTAGAGCGGCAGCCCCTGTGTGTTCCTCAAAGAACATTCAGGCTGAGGCACCTTTGTCAGACTATGTTCAAAAGGCAAGCAAGCCCACTTCAAGCACACAAATCATGAAGACCAATATGTACAATAATGAGAAGGTGAACAGTCATGTTGAATGTAAAGACTATGTTAAAAAGGCAAAAGTAAAGATCAGTCCATTACCACAAAGCAGACCAGTGTTGAGCCAGGCACATGCAGATGCGGCAAAGGAGAACACCTGCTATTGTGGAGCTGTAGCAAAGAGACAAGAGAGGAAAGGGATAGATTCCCTTCAGAGTCATAATACGCCTATTTTGCCTTTTAAAGAGACTCAGGAGCTGCTCCTCAGCCCACCCCAGGAACCTCCAGGGCTAGTTGTGGGGGAGAGCAGCCTTTCTGCCAGCACATCTGTCTCAGATCCTTCACAGAAGAAAGAAGAGCACAATTATTCTCTCTTTGTCACAGACGGTTTGGGTGAGCAGCCAACCAAAGGAGACCCTGAAGAAGAAGAAGAAGAGGAGGAGGAGGAAGATATTGAAGACGAGGACCATGATGAGGGGTTTGGCAGTGAGCATGAACTGTCTGAAAATGATGATGAGGAAGAAGATTATGAGGAAGACAAAGATGATGACATCAGTGATACTTTCTCTGAACCAGGTTTGTTGAATTTTGTGGTGTATTAGGAGGTGGGCAACTCTTTCTGCCAAGCAAGTATTGGGGGAAATATGCTTTGGAATGATTTATAGATATAGATGGCAACACTTTACCCTTACATAGGACCTTCCATCCAAGGATTTCAGATGCAAACATGAAACCTCACAGCACCCCATTAGGTAGGTATTCTGCCTGTTTCACAGCGAAGGTCAGGATCACACAGTCAGTAGTAAAATCAGGAAGAGAGTGTAGAATTATTGACTCTGAGCTTACTAGACACGACTGCATGTATCTATCCATCCCTTTCCTGGGCTGGGATGTATTGAGTCAGTTGCTTGATAGTGGGATACACAGAGCCTTACAGCTCTGCAATAGGTTGTTTCTCTTAGTGCATCAAGAGAATTTTTATCCCCTGACAGTTGCCTGAGTAGCCCATGTGAAATCAGTTGATAGTCTGTCTCAATCAGGGAACTCAAACTCAAATCACCATGAGGGCCACATGAGGACTAGTACATTGGCCCTTTTCATACAACGATACAAAAGTATAGTCAAAAATGAAAAAAATGAAGAGTAATATAGTATGCTATTAAAAGTCAATGTATTCACTTTTAAAAAACTGTAATGTGAAGCGGGGTTTTAATAAAATATAAACACCTGAAACTATTCCTTATGTGGTCGGGGGGAGGGGAGCTTGGCTGCTAGTGGAGTCGGCGCCTATGGCAGGCCGCAGGAAATAACTCCACAGGCCACACGTTTTGAGATCCGTGGTCTAGATCCTACTGGACAATTGTCCAGAATACACAGATCGGTCCTATAATTGTCCCTAATTGTCCCCCTGTTGGCAGTCTCACAGACCAAGCATTCAATGGGACTGTGGAGACAGAACTCTTCTCTTATCTGCAAATAGAAAACAGAGAACTAACCCTCATCTGGAAGGTAACAATGCAGTAACTATTACTGTAAAGATTAACTATAAGCAAAGAGGGCTTTAGCTAAGGGGCTTAGTTTTATTAGTGGGCATATACATTTTACACAACTTTCTAGCATAGAATAGACATTAACAGCTTTTACAGACACTTGACAATATATAACTTTGGGGAGGAAACTCAAAAGGCAGTTAAAAAATTCCACTTTAAATCAGCAATCTCAGTCAAGCACATTTGTAAGGAAGAAGTCGTGAGTAGACCTTGTATAAAACAGTGTATTGGGTATTCAGTATGCTCTATATTACTTCTACATGTACATTACAAGTCTTTATTAACATCCTCTAAGCTTTCCCCCTTCGTTGCTTCTTTAGGGAATCCTCTCAACTTACTCTTTTTCTGAAGCTTTAAGTGGCTTCTGTTACATTTTTGTGTGGTATGACTTGATTGCCATACTGTATAACTTCTGGACCACTATGCCACATTATTAGGTTCTCATGTTTAATAATATGTAATCTTGAAAAGGATTTTTTTTTTAATTGCTGGAATTTCAGTTAGTGACATTGCTTTAATTGCTCTTTTGAAAGTTGTTTTTCTGACCAGCAATCCCTTCCACCTTCTATTAAATACTACTGCTCCTACATGCAGCATAACGAAGAAACAAAAAAACCTCTTGGCCTATAAAAACTCACTGGAGCTTCAAGTAAATAATGAAGGTCATTTATTCCAAGCGTGGAACTAAAAGATTAAATCACCATATAGTCTAATTACACTGTACCAGGGTTTGTGTTGCTTCTTTATTTTTCTAATCCAGCATGGAGCTTTGGCTTCACTAAAGTGTATCCCAGGCTAAACACACCTAGATGGGAAGGAAGGAGTGGTGAAACAAGCATAGAGCAGGAAGACTTTTTCATTCTGTTATATTGAAACTAAAGGTAGAGTGTTAACTTTGACACAGAGATGCATTTCACTGAAAGGACAGAGAACATACTGTTTTTATTGACTCCCATCATGTATATTTTTTACTTTGATTCACCTTTCCCTCCACCACTCCCCGCACTGTATTTCTGTGGGTTTATGAAGCACTGACTCATCTGAAACAATGATAAACTAATAATCTGCATGTTTCTTCATTATCCATAGTTTAAAGCAGTGCTTCTCAAAACTGGTCCACCGCATGTTCAGGGAAAGCCCCTAGCGGTCCGGGCTGGTTTATTTACCTGCCACGTCCACAGGTTTGGCCAATCGTGGCTCCCATTGGCCGCAGGTCACCGCTCCAGGCCAGTGGGGGCTGCGGGAAGTCACAGCCAGCACATCCCTTGGTCCACGCTGCTTCCTGTAGCCCCCATTGGCCTGGAACGGTGAACCGCAGCCAGTGGGAGCCGCAGTCGTCGGAACCTGCGGACGCGGCAGGTAAACAAACCGGCCCGGACCGCCAGGGGCTTTCCCTGAACAAGCGGCGGACCGGCTTTGAGAAGCACTGCTTTAAAGGACATCCTAAAAGTGGATGGCCAATTTCTGTCGAGCAACAACTGTTTTGAGGTCTTATCCTCCTCACTCAGTCATTGTGGAGGCACATCTTACGTGCGCTGCAGCTGAAAAGAGGGATAATCTAGTAAATAAATGAAAATTACACTTTGGGCAGGGGTTGGTGACTCAGTCTGTTTAACTACATTCTCCCTTTGTCAGGCCAGCACTGAGTTGTTTCTGCCATGGAGGCTGGAGTGTAGCTAATGTATAGTAAGAGCATTAGGAGCCCAAACTTCAGCAAAGGTCAACTGACATTGCATGGGATTCCAGGTGGGTTGTCTAGGTTCTCTCTCACACTAGCTAATTGAGGACCAGCTGTTTTTAAAACAAAATTTCTCTCTGCCTTTTCCATTATACAGGTAATAGAACTAGGGCACTAGTTCCTAAATTGATATATGTACCATTTCTGGGCATTCTAAGCTCTACTTTCCTATAATACTGAGAATTGATGCAGCACCACTTTCTCCTACCGACCTAGGAGTATTTAGGCTCAGATACACTTTGGCGTAGCCAAAGCTCCATGCTGGATTAGAATATTCAGTAGAATAAGAGGAGGCACTAGCTGGTTCATCTGAGGTCTAGCTGGTAAATTGCTTAGAAAGGCTGGGAACTGCTGATTTAGCAAGATGTCAGGGTGGATTGATTTAACTTTCAATCATGATATAGATCAGCAAGCAAGGAACATTTAATCTTGATCTGCATTTTACTCAGTTATTTTTCTATAGAAAGATTGATTCTTATTAGTTGCAGATCAACATTTTTAATGGTTACTTACCAGATAAATGTAGCCATTACACCAAATTTAATAAATCCTTTGGATAGCCAGGAGCATAACTATACATATATGTTAAGTTATACAATTGCTTAAATAAATACATTTGTTCAGTATCTTAATTATTACATTTTGTTATGTTAGAAAATGATGAATGACACATTTATTATTTACTAGATTAATATGTTATTCATGATTTGTGTCCAGATGCATTTGGATGGAAATAGGAATTCAACTAAAATGCCCCAAAACTGCACAATATTTTTATTAGTTTAAAAAAAACCTACCTAAAATGTTCTGGGTACATAAGAAAGATTTATGAAAACATGTTTTGATATTTCAAACTGATTTACTAAATAAAGGAAGTCTTATCTGTAGTTAGTGAATTGAACTGATTTTCTTATCACTGTGTTCTTCAAGATTTTAGAACTAGTAGATCTCATGCAACTCCCACTCAGTTTCTTGACTCTTAATGAATTAGTCATTGAACTGACGTAGTTGAACAAACTGAAATTAAAAAATATTCTCTCTGAACCTGCAGAAGCTACTACTGGTGTCAAATGCTGGGTTAGCATTTCAAATTTAATTTTAAATAGGTTTATTTTTAAAGTATGAGTAAATTATCCATTTTTATTCACCCTACAAAGTTTCTCAAGCTCCAAAATGTTCTTGCCAGAAAACCAGGTCCAGAAGGATTTCTACAGACTTGTATACTTCTTTTTCAAATCCCTGAACCCTAATAATACTGGGTAGTTACAGAAACAAAATGGAGTAGGTCACAGAGTGCATTTTAAAGCCTAAAGAAGATTGCAAGGGTCTTTCCTTTTCCTTACCATGAATTGTGTGTGATTTTTGGGGATTAGGGTGATGGCTCATACACTGTTCAGGAAAAATTTACCAGACATGCATGTCTGGGTTTTTTGTTTGTGGACTCTTTGTTTTAGTTGTTTTTTACAATGCACAATTGATGGTTAAGAGATCATGTTCTCTGGTTTAGGCACTGACTTTGTGTGACATTGGGTAAGTCACTTAACTTATCTGTACTTCAGTTTCTGTCTTTGTAAAATACTTTTCTACCTCAATATGGTGTTGCAAGGCTAAATCACTTAATATATGCAAAGCTCTTTGAGACCTTGTGAGGCAGAGGTTTTCAAATGGTGGCGCGTGCCATCCTACGGGGAAATGGAGGAACGTTCGGAGGGTAAGTGGTGACTCCAGCCCCATGTGTCAGGGCTCGGGGAAGGAGCTCCACCTCCACTCCCTGACTCATCTCAGCAGGCCACCCTGTGGGTCAGTGTCAACATCTGCTGCAGCTGAGCGGAATTCCGCTCATGGCAGCCTCCGTGCCCAGCACTGGCTTCACCCACAGACCGTCTCATGTGCTTTTTCCTCACCCTGAAAACCTGGGATGGGAGGGGCAGGTATTGTGTCTACTTCTGTGTGGGTTGGGGGACACAACCAAAAATTGTAACTCAAAGTGGGGCTCAGCTCAAAAAGTTTGAAAACACTGATTTGAGGAAAGATGCTTCTCTTGATTATTGCAAGTAGCTTATTGGATGCAGACTCCCTTACTCTTGCACATAGAATGTAGCAAAGAATGTATTTGGTTGATCATATTCTTAACTTTCAGTACCCATTTCTTTTACTAGTCCAGTGGGTCTCAAACTTCAGCAACCCAAGGACCACCATTTTGATTTGAAATTTATCACGGATCCCCAAGCCCTCCACTCAGCCCCAGGACCCACCTCCACTCCACCCCTTCCCCAAGGCCCCAACTCTGCCCCTTCTCTTCCCCATCTCTTTCCGCCTCCTCCCCGTCCCTCCCAACGCCTCCTGCACACCGCTGAACAGCTGTTCCATGGCATGCCGGAGGCACTGGGAGAGAGGGGGAGGAGTTGATCAGCGGGGCCAGCAGCCCTGGACATGACTCACAGACCCCCCAAGGGTCCGCAGACCCCAGTTTGAGAAACCCTGTACTAGACTCTAAACTGAGGGCACTTGCATTAATAGCTGCCCCTCTGGAATGACTTGATCTAGGCAGGGTCAAAATCAAACTAGATCATTTTCTTTTCCCTTCCCTCCCCAGTGACCCCAACATATCATCTTATAAAGCAACTCTTGAAAAGAATGGGTCCAACTAACTAAAAACTAATAATCCATCTGTTTACAGAATGCCCTGAATGTCTAATATTTACCCAGCCATGTCATTATCTGGAGAATCTATGTTTGGTAACTTTTCTGTTCCCCTTTAGAACAATGTCCCAAGACACAAGGAGAACGGCTCAGTAATCTAAACTTCAGATTTGAAATATCCTTGGAATCACAGTGTGAATTTTGTTATGTGTTTTGATGGTCCTGTAAGCCATTTCAGTTTTGCTTTTGTACAGTATAAAGTTCTATTAATTTAGAATGCCCAAAGGTGCCCAAAGAGTGATAGCTGTTAACATGACCCAGTCACTTGTGTAAAAATTACAGTATTATGCAAGGGTTTGGTTTATAGCAATGTCAGCCTGCTTAGTACCATGACAAACACACCATTAAAAATCCTTTGAACCTTTTGTTAAAGATACAGAAAAAGAAAGAAAAACAGTTAAAGCATTTCAAATGAAAGCCTTACTTAATACTTTACATTTTAAAACAAATGTTATTAAACAGTAGGAAAAGATGTACTCGAAATACTTACCTTCAGAAATGGAAGAGATTCCATCACTGGTCTGGCAAGCAACATCTTTCACCTGTTCATTCTTCCCTCCCTCCTGTCCTTGACTATCTGTTAAAGATAATCCTGACTTTAATTCTAAATTCTGTTAGCGTTAATTTGGTGACTATGACAGTCTTTCATTCCTCATCTGAGGGATTATCAGTGTTGGCTGATTCCACAACCGTGGGATTCATGAAGGGATTGAGAAGGCTTTTTCTTTAGATTAGAGAACCCACTCCTATGTGGGATTTAAATTTAGTACTTAAATGTCTTATGAAACACCCTTTCTAGCCAGTGGCCACTTGTTATTCCCTTCTTTACATGTCCATGAAGGCTGCTTTTTGGTGGCCATCACCTCTGACTGAAGAGTTGGGGAAATACGGACTGTAATTACGGACCTTCCCTTTATAGTGTTTTTCAGGGACAAAATTTCATTACATTCACATCTAAAGTTTCTTTCTAAGGTGTTGGCTGAGTTTCACATCAACCAAATCCTCCATCTCCAAGTTTTTTTTCCTCTAAAGCTACATCAGGCCAGGGAGGATGCTGCCTTCCATACCTGGATGTCAGGAGAGCGTTAACCTTTGGTTTGGGCAGAACCAGATTATTTAGAGGATCTCCCAGGCTGTTTGTCTCAATTGCTGACAGGCCCAAAGGGTCCACAGTCTCCTCCTAGAGATTCTCAAGGTGGATTTCTGAGTAATGGTACTTCTTGTTATGAATTTGCCAATATACACCCTTCTCCTAGAGTGTGAGCCCATTCTGAAAGATCTCTATCTACCTCGGTGGCGTTATTTAGAATCATAGAACGGTAGTGCTGGAAGAGACTTTGAGAATTCATCAAGGCCAACCTCCTGTGCTGAGGCAGGACCAAGTAAGCCTAGACCATCCTTGACAGGCATTTATCCAATCAGTTTTTAAAAACTTCCAATGATGGGGATTCCACAGCCTCCCTTGGAAGCCTATTCCAGAGCTCAAATGCCTTTATAGTTAGAACGTTTTTCCAAATATCTAACCTAAATCTCCCTTGCTGCAGATTAAGCCCATTACTACTTGTCCTACCTTCAGTGGACATGGAGAATGACTGATTACAATCCTCTTTATAACAGCCCTTAATATATTTGAAGACTGTTAACGGCTCCCTCCCCCGCCATCTTTTCTTTTCTCAGGACTAAACATGGCCAGTTTTTTTAACCGTTTCTCATAGGTCAGGTTTTCTCAGCCTTTTATCTTTTTTGTTGCTCTCCTCTTGACTCTCTCCAATTGTCCACATATTTCCTAAAGCGTGATGCCCAGACTTGGACACTGTCCTCCAGCCGAGGCCTCACCAGTACTGAGTAAAGTGGGACAGTTATCTCCCATGTCTTACATACAACACTCCTGTTAATATACTCCATAACGATATTAGCCTTTTTCACAACTTTTTCACATTGTTGGATTTAGGGCAAGTGGCCTTAAACACATTCTCATTATTGAGATCTGCAAGGCTTGGACCTTGATACATACGTTTTTCCAAGCATTATGCAATGCTTCATTCTTCTAGATCAGATGCTGCCCTTGGGATTGTAATCTTTTCTTCAGTGTTGAACTCTGCTCCAAGCTCCCTCCTCTAATGAGGATACTGCTCAGAAGTCACCTGAAATAGAATATCCATAGGGACACTAGTTGAAGAAGGCAAAGTCACTCACCTTGTGCAGGAACTGGAGTTCTTTGAGATGTGTGTCCCTATGGGTGCTCCACTATCCACTCTCCTCTTCCTCAGCTTCAGAGTTTCCAATATGGGACTATGTGGTGAAGAAAGAACTGGGAGTGGTTTGCCTGTGCAGTCCTAAATATCTTCAGTGTGGGGCAGAAAGATGTGTAGGGTGCATGCGTGGGTCAAACAGACATTGCTACCAAAAGTCTCTGACCAGAGTTACATGGGATGCTTGTGTTCTTGGAGTGGTCACTTGAAGAACTCCAGTTCCTTCACAAGGTGAGTAACCTCTCCTTTTGAGGCAATAGGGTTTTAGCAGCAATGCTTTCACCATGTTATAATACACTGAATGCCTTTATAGTTGGCTTTAGGAGGGAACAAACTTATCAAATCATCATGGGAGTTTACCAACCCAGGTATAAAATCTATATTCTTACATCTATTATGGCAGCCATGATGGGGGAAAAAACCTGATATTTAATTCACATCATCCTGTCTTCCAAAAAGGAAAATATGCATTAATTAACAAATAGAATCCCAACGCTTGTCCTACTCTCTTGGTGCATGAAAAAATTGAAGTGAGATTCTCTGTCTGTGCAATAAAACCACTAACATCTTTACTTATTACATCACATCATTCCATGCCCTGTTCCCAATTATCCATTTTTGTCTCTGCAATTTGTTTTTAAGTAACGCTCAATATTTTACCTTTCAAAAATTGTCCTGTTTAAAACTTCTGTGAAGAACTAAGTGGATAGAGAATAAAAGATAACTAAAATAATCCAGTACCAGTGCTGTAAAGTTGGAAAGTGAAAACTCTCTATTCTGTAACCTGGTGGTATAGGTATTAAAAACTGAGGCATAAAAACATGTTTTTAAATAATATATTTCATACAAACTGCATCCTAATTTAACTCGAAAGTGTCTTTTCTTTGTAATTGGATTATTTATCTCTTCTCCTTTGTTATTACAGAGGTGCAGACAAGGGATCAAACTGAATGGATCTTGGCTCTAGTTGTTTAGATGAGAGGTGGAGCTGGTGGCAGATAATGCTGAACAGAGGGCCTCCTATACTGGAACTTTCTCTCTTTCATTGGTCTGATGAAGCTAGCTATCATGACCTTCAGGGCATGCTACAGGGGTGATCTTTTTTTTCCTAAGCTTTTGAAGGTGTCAATGAGACAAAGTTTTGTTCTGGACTGATTTGATGGATTAGGATCTTGCTCTTTGTCCAACTTGCCCTTTAGGATGCTTTTTTGTTTTGTTTAAAATTCTGCATTGCTGGATAGATTCATTTATGAAATGAGGGAGAACTGGAATGTTTTTGCTGAGAATTGAAGGACAAAGTGATGAGAGAGATACAAGAAGGCTATCCAACACTACAAGAATTGCAGAGATGGCAGCTCTCACATTGTGTGGTGGGCAGATTGTGGAGAAGAGGAGAGTTGGATCATCAGTGGTATAAGAGCAGAGAGAGGCTTTGGATGCAGTGGGGACTTTCCCCAATTCAACAGTCACTGTCTTATCACAGTTGCAGCTGCATCAATAGCTGGATTTATGGCAAATGCCAAAGTAGCATACAATGTGAAAAACACGGTTCATTAGATAGTGTGGAGCAAGTCCGTTGAGGGCTTTAACTAAAAGTCTTCTCACTTGTAGTTTCTTGAAGGCTTGGTTTGGTACCTGTAGACACATTAGAATATTTCCAACCTTGAGTTTATAAGCTGACTAATGCAATTTATTCCTGTAGGTTACGAAAATGATTCGGTGGAAGACTTAAAAGAAAGTGCTGCAGTATCTTGCCGAAAAAGAGGCAAACGAAGATACTTTTGGGAGTATAGTGAGCAACTGACACCATCGCAACAAGAAAGAATGCTGAGGCCGTCGGAGTGGAGTCGAGATACGTTACCAAGTAACATGTATCAGAAGAATGGGCTCCATCATGGTAAGAGTAGTTCTTTAGTAACCAGTTAGCATCTTTGATGCTGTCATCTTCACATACCGATGCTGTCTCTGACTTCATGTAAGGGAGCTCTTGTTTTGCTATATGAGAAGGAATCACTGAAACAGTATAACTTTTATTTAACTGTTTGGAATCTGTAGTGCATCCAGGGAAGAGATGGTGCCAGTCCTCGCTTACAGACAGCCCCCCAACCTGAAGCAAATACTCACAAGCAACCACACACTAAAAACACTAACCCAGGCATCTATCCTTGCAACAAATCTGTTGCCAACTCTGCCCACATCTATTCAGGGGACACTATCATAGGACCTAATCACATCAGCCACACTATCGGAGGCTCGTTCACCTGCACATCTACCAATGTGATATATGCCATCATGTTCCAGCAATGCCCCTCTGCCATGTACATTGGCCAAACCGGACAGTCTCTATGCAAAAGAATAAATGGACACAAATCAGACGTCAAGAATTATAACATTCAAAAACCAGTCGGAGAACACTTCAACCTCCCTGGTCACTCAATTACAGACCTAAAAGTCACAATTAATCAACAAAAAAACTTCAAAAACAGACTCCAACGAGAAACTGCAGAACTAGAATTAATTTGCAAACTGGACACCATTAAATTAGGCTTGAATAAAGACTGGGAGTGGATGAGTCATTACACAAACTAAAATCTATTTTCCCCATGTTAATTTCCCCCCTGCTGTTACTCATATCTTCTTGTCATATGTTTGAAATGGGCCATCCTGATTATCACTACAAAAGTTTTTTTTTCTCCCACTGATAATAGCCCACCTTAATCAATTCATCTCATTAGAGTTGGTATGGCAACACCCATTTTTTCATGGTGTGTGTGTGTACACACACACACACACACACACACACACACACACACACACACACACACACACACACACACACACTCTCTCTGTATTTTCCACTGCATGCATCTGATGAAGTGGGCGTTAGCCCACGAAAGCTTATGCTCAAATAAATTTGTTAGTCTCTAAGGTGCCACAAGTACTCCCCGTTCTTTTTGCATATACAGTAGTAACCTTCAATATATTTTCCCTCCGGAGGAAAGTGGATGAATTGAGAATTGCAACTCCTGAAGCGTCTCAGTGGCAATACTGAATGTTATAAAATCTTCTCTGTGCAATACTTCTAATGTCATAAATTAGTAACAAACCTGATCTTTCCCCCTCGATACTGGGAGGCAGATCCAGTGTTGCTTGCAGTAGAGTTGACCAATACATGGTACTGAGATGCACTTTCATTCAAGTGTCAACTAAAGAATAAGTCAACAAGGTAGAGGTCTCTCTTGCCTGGCTCCTCTTCACACACTCCTTCCACCCTTGTGTATGTGACAGGCTTTTGGAATAATATCCTTGAATACTTAAGTATCTTTTCGGACTTCTTTGTTACACCCTCTTAGAACCTTAAAGTAATATTCTGTCTCTTTCCATTTGATGAACATATATCATATTTCTATCCTGTGACTTTTTTTTTTTTTTACAAGCCAACTTTCCTGTATTTTGGACATTATTGATGCTGTCAAGGACAAACAGTTCTGAGAATAGAGTTTGTTCTTCTGTCTTGTGCCCTCTGCTGGTAGGCAGTTCCCCTCCGTGGTCATAATTCTGAAGGGACATTGAAGTTAATGAAATAAACAAACTTCCTTAGTTGTACTGTTAACATCCTCTTGCGCTACTGAAATTGAAAACTTCCTCTGTCATTTTTAATACTGATAGTTTTCAAACCCTTTGTTTATAAAAAGTAATGCTACATGCTGTTCTGTCTGGGGTGGAAATTTTTTAATTCAGTTAATGCATTTCTGTTTATTTAAATGTGGAAAAACTTATAAGTTACAAAAATAGCAATATATCTTTATCACTAACAAATATATATTCCAGATTGGGATTTGCACTTCTGTTTACTTTTATCAGAAAGTCTTCAATACTTTCTTCAGAGGCATGACTTGGAGAGCTGTCTTGCAAGACCTTTGTACATAGAACTGCCCTTTAACTGAATGAGTTCTGTATGCAGAAGGCTTGTAGAATTGAGCACTTTGTTAGCATCCAGAAGTTGCAGAATTTAACATGTGTGAAAGGCCAGCTGATGTCTCATGATAAGCCATTTTAGTTATCAGTTCAGCTGGGAAATGTCTCTGGGGAAAGTGTTTGCCAGTATCTTTGTTGTTTTAAGTAAAATAATATCTTTCCTGTTTTAAATAAACTTAAGAAAGGGAATGTGCAGCAGAAACAAATACTCCTAAGAAATAAAGATCCTGATTTTTTTTCATGCACTTAGTCAGTTTGGTTTTACTAAGGATAGGAGAAATACAGGAGATATGTGAATTGCATATGTTTTATAAACATCAGTATCTATAAAGAGATTTCCTCAAAGATATCCACAAGGCTTTGACTAGTCTGTACAATTGTTGTGCTTAGATCAAGCTGTCGTTTATTGTAATACCAACCCTTTAATCTCACTTCATGAAGGAAAGACGATAACAGAGTAATGGATTGTTTTATTTCTTGGTGTGAATTTGATGACCATGCAAGTGAGATTAATGGAATGAGCTACAGTGGGAAGGTGTTATGAAACCTTGCTGTTTTGCCTCATCCCTGACTTGTAGCATCCACAGTTCAAAGATTATCCTGCATCCCACTCATCGCTGCTTATGCATCTCAGTCCTAACCAGCAGTGTTTGCTCTCCTGGTTCTGGATGGATTGTCAGTAGTGCCAAATTGTGTGGTGGTCCTGTTTATATTGCAGAAGGTAACAGGGACCTGACAGGTTGCACCCAGGTCTCCAGTGATGAAAAGATAACCTACTCCCCAGATGCGCACAACCTACTCCCCAGATACAGTTTAAGAATGTTTTTCAGTTGTATGTCTCTGTATTCTAACACCCTTCAACCCTGTCATCTGTGTATTCAAATAGGAAAATATGCAGTAAAGAAGTCACGGAGGACTGATGTGGAAGACCTGACTCCTAACCCCAAAAAACTTCTCCAGATTGGCAATGAACTAAGGAAACTGAATAAGGTGATTAGTGACCTGACACCAGTCAGTGAACTTCCCTTAACTGCCAGACCGAGGTCAAGAAAAGAAAAGAACAAACTAGCTTCCAGGTAAACTTTAAATGGCTTTTACCTGTGTGAATTAATCCTATTTGGGATTATTCTAGACATGTGCTTTACAAGTGAGACCTCTTTGAATTTCTTACTTAGAGAGAGGCTTGACAACATTGTAAGGTTAGTATTGACAACATCCTTGACAACATTGTAAGGTTAGTATTGCTTTAACAAAAAAACAAAAACAAAAAAAATCCCCCAAAACAACCAGGGCATCTGATTCACATTGAAAAATGCAAACTAGATTGTACTTTCTTTCTACTGGAAGCAGACCTAGCTGATAGATTTTTGGCACAGACCCAGAAAGCCATCCTGTTAACTTAACTAATAGGAATCTGAGATGCTACAGGAACTGCTGCCATATTGCATTTCTTTGTGTATACGAGTGATACCAAATACAAGCAGTGGTTGTAGAGACAATGTGGGAGCAGATAATAAGCCACAATCTCTGGCAGCACGGATGGAAGTTATCGGTAACGAATGTTCTATAGCGATTAGAGGCATATTGACTCTCTCTCCATTACAGGGCTTGCAGACTAAAGAAGAAAGCCCAGTATGAAGCCAACAAAGTGAAGCTATGGGGTCTCAACACAGAATATGGTAATTAACTTTTTTCACTTAAACAATTTTCCCTTTGTCTTAATACAAACAGTTGTATGGTCTGTATTTTCACGTCACCAGAGTCATACTTTGGACAATATTTTATGCAGAAAAGGATGTTGTATTTAACTTGTAGGTAGTGCGTAAAGATAACTTGGTTTGCTTTTGATTAGTTATTTGTGTTGTGGTAGTGCTATTTTAGGGCCCATTGCTATAAAGTGCAGTACATACACATAGGGAAACACAGTTCCTGCCCAAGAGAGATTACTATGTGATCCAATGTTGTCTTTTTCTGTAGATAATTTGTTGTTTGTGATCAACTCTATCAAACAAGAAATTGTTAATCGAGTGCAGAGTCCTAAAGATGACAGAGGAACCAACATGGAACAGAAGCTTGATGTACTTATTAAAGATACTCTTGGTAAGGAATAAATGTAATCAACCACATACTCCAAAACTGTTACGTAACAAGTGTTGAGTCCCTTCAGCCTAGTATTTCTATAGGAGCAGTTGCCCAATTATCACAGAGCTTTAGGCATTCTGCTTGGTTACTGACCAACAGCAGGAATTCTGAGAGGTTTTGTATTAATTAAAATATGCACATATGTGGGAATAAAAGAGATCTTAAAGTACATCCCTAACTTTCCTTTCCAGGACTACCTGTAGCTGGTCAAACATCAGAATTTGTGAACCAAGTTTTAGAGAAAACTGCAGAAGGAGACCCCACTGGTGGCCTTGTAGGGCTGCGAATACCAACGTCAAAAGTTTAACAGACATCATTTCACCTAATCTCATTGGTCAGAGCTCTACCTGTGTTAAGTACTCCACTGTAAATTTCATTCTGGTCTGCATGTCAGTTTAGCATTATGTAAACACTTAAAATTAGGTTCCATAGTTTTTTAATAACAATGTAACAAGATAAGTAAACGCACGATATAAAATGCTTAATTAGCATTTTTGGAGCATAAACCATATAGTATTAAAGCTGCTTCAGGCACAAATACAGAGATCATATAATTTGCTTTAGAAGCAAAAACACATTTTGTGCTAGTGAAAATTTTAGCGAAATGCTGAACATTGTGGCAGGTTTATGCTCTGAGTAAAATTAAAAATTAAGAGGAAGCATTCTTTGTAAACTGTCAAAGTTTAGTGGGTTTTTTTAGAATTACTGCTTTTTTTCTTCTAAAAAATAAAACCAATAAGCTTTCTTTGCACCCATTAACTTGTACATAGTGCACACAGCATTAGAGCTAGTGTGCCATATAAGACTTTAATTTTCTGAGCTTAATATTGTATTTAAATGTCTGTGAAAGTAAGAGGAGAAAAAAAGTATATTCTTTGTGCCTTGTATTTTGGGGGAGAGCTATAAATATAAGCTAGTAAAGTTTTTGTACGATGAAAACCCTGAGGAAAAAACAAGATGTATAGATGGTAAGATTATGGGGTTTCATGTATTTGTTCCAGCTCTTACAAATTTTTGAATGTATATAAGAATATGTTGAAAATGTAGATATATGCCACAGAGTCTATGTATTGTATAAAAGATGGCTCTAGAAAATTCAATTTCGGTACTTGGCCGGAAGAAAACAAATACTTGCACATTAATGCGATTGTTTATTTTTGTACCAAAGACAAATGCAACTGATATGGCAAACTGCCAGTCTAAGTAAAGTTTTGCACAGCTTACATGATACTGTACTGAATGTAAAAAAACAAAAACAAAAAAGAAAAAAAAAATTAAAGGTCAGGGTTAGGGATCTTACTGAACTGTGAATTTTTTTTTGTTTGGGTCCAATTATCTACAGAAGGAGCATTCATACATAATATTATTTTGCTGTTCTTCTAGTTCGCTTCCATAGTAGATAAGTTGATGACCATCTCGAAGTCTTTCAATCTTTTTTTTTCTCTGCATTTGCTGTAGGAAATTTTTAATATATGTGGATTTTAGAAAGCTATTGGAAAAATAGTTTTCAACTTTGAGAATTTAAAAAAAATTATTTAGCTTGTTGTAGGATACTTCCACCAAACAACCAAAATAAAATTATTTTTATTGTAATATGTATATATGTAAAGAGGAAAAAGAGCTACAAATAATCTAATTCCTTAGTTGCCACTTTTCCAGTTGATGTATTATTATGCATGTGATGTTTCAAAGGATCAGCACAGGCTTAAAACAAAAACAAAATTTATAGTTTTCTTTTATATTTTTGTACAGAAATTTCAAAACTAGCTTCTTCAAACTTATATGTGACTTATTCTTAATTCAGTAGTTTCTATGATTGGGAAATACTAACACACGTTAGTTCTTATTTGCTCTTCTGCTCATAAGAGTTTGCTTTGTTAGTCAGTGTTTAGAGTATAAATGAAAAGCTTTATCTCTTGACGAGAAAGTCCTTTATGTCAAGGCAAGATCATTCTCTGGTTTCATGGACCCCTTTTTTCTCCCCTTTCCTTTTTATTTAAAGATAATGACAAAACACTGTCTACTGAGAATAGAAATACCAAATACTTTAAAATGTAGCTGCTGAAAAAATGAAAAGAAAAAAAAAAGTCCATGAAGGTTTTCTTTCCACTCCCTTTGGGGAAATCTCTCTCCTTCATGTAGCTTATCTAAGTTTGTACTGTGACTCCTTTTATGTATAGGTAGGATTATTTTTATACCTAAACTTTTAGTGTAAGAAGGTCTGAATCAAAAGTAGTAAACTAAAGAGTGGAAGATGAAAATGGCAGTCCTGCTACATGCTTGTAGTGTGTCCACAACTTATTCTACATCTTGATAGTTTGAAAAATTTAAAAAGGTGGAGGAAGCCAAAATACCACTACTGAACTGTATCACAAGTTTTTCTTTCAAGACTTGTGAAAAAGTACCCAATACTATCTAGTCAAAACTTAGAAAATTCTCTTAAAGGATTTGCAAAACTTGAGCAAGGGACTGTCTTGTTTGTTTGGGGTGGGGGGGAGTTTGTGTGTGTGTGGTTTTTTTGTTTTTTGTTTTTTAACGTGGTGGGAGGAGAAGCACAGGTTTGTAGCTTCAGAACAGAACATAATGGGTCAGCTGCATCCCTGTTGTAATTCTACCAATACCAAGAGTTATACCAGAGATGCATTTGGCCATTGAAATCTTGACAAAGAATGTCAATGTCATGTAAATTTAAAGTCATGGCTATACTGAGATTTGAAATAATGTTAGTGCTTTCTGGTGTTTAAACATTTGTGATGCTGGAAAGGTGCAAACGCTGTATCAGAACTGTATAGACAAGGCAGTATTTCAAAATACAATGACAGCAGTTTTGCAATCAGGTAGGATTTACATGACAAATTAAACTGACGATAAGGTAGAAAAATGCCCTTTTCTAGCTGCTCAGGAGTACTGAGCTAATATTGCTTTATAGCTTTTTATTTTGTCTGAAAACCAGAATATGATTTTGGTCTAGCATTTCAAAAAAGACTTTGAATCTCTTTAGTGGATTCCGTACCCTTGCATTTCAGTGTTTTCTATGTATTATTTTAAGTTAAATAGTTAAAAGCTTTTAAATAGTTGAGCTTTTTAATGTTGACACTTTATTTTGTACCTATTTATATAAGTATGTATATCTTAGAAAAGCACTTTGTTTAAAAAGAAGAAGAAAAAAAATGCGTTTTTATATGATTCCTGCCATTTGCTGCTAACTCTGGGCTGGTCAGAATGCTGCAGCGATACTTGATCTAAATAAAACCTGGCAGTAAAATGTAGAGTAAAGTTAAGACCTTTGCTGGTTTAACTTTATCATAAAGATGACATAGGCAAGCTGTGCAGCTTTACATTTTAACCAGGGGACTCTGTGGCATTTAAACCGTCTAGAAATGGTTGTACTTTAATGCCAGTAACAATCTGCTTCCTCTAGTGTCATTAAAATATATATGTTTAGTGTATTCTTATCACAAACAAATCTTATAAGGGTAAAAATACAAATGTACATGTTCTGTTTTTTGGAAATTGTGGCATGCATTTTTGGATGATCTTTAGAGAATAGTTCTCTAAAGGCTTTCAGCATTCATACATGGTATGTGGATCTTAATGAAGTCCTTGAATATTTTTGAGTGTAGGCATTGTGAATATTCACTTTAATTCTGTCATCCAAAACCAATTATACATTTTGATTTAATAAAAACTAAAAGTTCTTCCTTTTTTCTGATACACTGGATTCTCTGGAATTTGTTTCCATATTAAAGCATGCTGTCAAACTGCTCTTGTTAAGATCTTGTCAGCCTGAATTTGGGTGCCACACTTTTTTAATCAGTATGATGGACTGCGTGTTCTACTGTACCATGTATGATTCTTGTCCGTTCCTATTTCCTTCATGCCAGATTATGATGTGGCTTTATATTGTGCCTTACTTGTACATTTAGAACTAAATGTTTTTATTTTTCATTCCCCTGAACCTATTAAATCCTTTGACCCTTCTGAAAGCAAAATCAGAACTATGATAAAAGCATCATGAAGGAACTTCAAATGAATCTGATTTCAAATTCTATTAATAGTCACTTTGTATTTGTATGGAAGAGCAATTTTGAATGGCCTTGGGAGATGGGGGTGCTAGGGCTAAACAAATAAAATAAAAAATATTTTCCACTACATCCCTTCAGCTAATGCTTTCTCTGACTTTCATGAGTGTATCAAACAAGTTTCCTGATTTATTTTTTGGGGGGTGCTTATTAAATCTCCAGATAGATGTGGATGTGCTTGATTCTCCTCTCATAGCAGTATAAATCAAGAATAACAACACTGACATCCGTGATATACATTGATGTAAAAGTGATGTGAGGATCGGGTCCAGGTGTGCTCAGTTCATCAGCTTGAAGTTTAGTAAGCTCTTTTTCCAGTTTAAAAATAAATAGCAGTAAAAAGCAAAATTCTTCCTTTATAAAATGCATGGCAAGTCTTTTAAGTAATCTAAAGGACCAGACATATTTCTGAATACAATACTGCCAGTTTGGGGTTCATTTTTAAAATCTATACCATTATCTGATGTTTGCCTTCATTTAATAAAACTATTAATTTATTCACAAAAATGTCAAGAATGGATGTGCTTTTATCTTCCATAAATCTTTTTAAAACATATACCGGTAGATAGGTGAAAAATCTTAGTTTTTTAAAAATATCTACTTTGAAAGGGTTGTATACAGTTGCCTTCAGCAGAAATAGCAAATATAATTTTGTTCCTCAAACTTGCTTAGCAGTCTTCCTGAAATTGTGTTGAGGCATAGCCCAGTTATGTAACATGAATGTTTGTATCTTTATTTGGCCTCGGGACCTGAATTTCAAGAATGTGTCTAATCATGATTTTTTTTATTTTAAAGTTAAAGGTTTCAGTTGGGTACCACTAGTTCAATATGCTACCAGATGAAACCTTCGCTTATTCACAGAGCTGCAGTTCATTTTGTTTATCCTAGGGATCATGCAAAATACATTTCAAGTAGTTACTGCTGAAGTGGCTGATTCTTGTTGTAACCATATAAAGGGCATTACCATGTTGAGAAAACACCACTTTTTTTAATATCCCAGTTTATGTTGGAGATATTTCAATGTCCACATTGCGGAAGTGGTACTCTAGAGTATATTTTTTCCCCTGCATCCAAAAATTGAATGATACCTTGCTGATGATGTTTGATTTACATTATACAATAGGCCATGATTTTTAATGGGTATAGCATGGTAAGGCGTGTGTGCTGAATTTATACCCCTCAGCGTCTTAGACATTCATGAACTTCCACAGAGACAAATGCTGAGTATGCATTTATTAACTGTCTTTCTGTTGAGCATTGGAGCCAAAAATACAGCCAGATCTATTTAAGACAAATCTCAATTTTATTTTTTAATCTAGACAAAAATCCTAAACTCTTTATTTTAAGCAAGCAATATATACTGTAGTACTGTACCAGCATTTAAAGATTGAATGGGTTAGGAACATTGGAGAGTTAGACATCTGGATAAGCCAAACTTGAGTGCATAGAATGGTTAAATTCGGATTCTCTTGGCTTGGACTTCATAATTACAAATGCATCTTCTACCACAATACTTCCTCTTTTTTCCCTTTCTCTTCGTGACATTAAAAACCAAAAAAATGTAGTGGTAGAAATGTAGCTGCTTTTTTAATCTTTCTTAAAACACTATATTCTACTAACTGCATTTCCTACCCTTTTTAGAAAACTTCCATTTGTCTAAAAGATGTCTTGTAGCTCAGTAATTGTGGCTAAGAATGAACTCTAAGGCTGATGGCACATGGTGGATTTAGTGAACTGACTGAAAGGCAAAAATTAATTTTTTTTAACAAAACGTGGCAACCTGCTCTGCTTATGCTTGGGGTCATGTTTGTAATGCTGTCCTCAATATTCTGTAGTCAATTTCCAACTGGAGCTCAGAAAAACTTACTGAAAGTCTTGTGTCTCTGTCAGAAAATAATTTTTCCTTGTTAAAAGCATGATCTGTTAAGAGTTGCAATGTTTAATGTTGGTTAATAGTTGTGCAGTTTTCTTTTTAAAGAGGCACAATTAAAATATTGATTTTTGTTGACTCTGTCACCCTGGAGCCCTAGCACTTCTATTCAGATACAAACTCATCAATGTATGCAACATCCTTTGTAATTTAAAATAAACAATTGTGGAGAAAAAACAGTTCTCAAATTCTTGTGCTTCCCATTTGGTGTGTTCTCTCTCCTGCAGTGCATCAGCTGAGGCATTGTTTCTATAGTTCTCAGGTAAAATTACTTGGGTTTCCCCTGTAGAATGTTGTACTGACATTGCAGGAAGCTTGAAGCCCTTTTCCCTGTCCCCATAGAACAGGGACAGCACAGTCATCAACAGGGTTAGCTCGTCCCATTGCCCCACTATCATGCTTCAATATTCCTCTTCGAGGGTCCATTACTAGATATGAGGATAATTTAATCTCTAGGCCCATTCAGTCCTTGGCATAGTAATAGCAACTAGCTGAAAAGGTGCTGGAGTGATGTGGACAGTTCTCCAGCAGAACCTAGATTGGGACCACCAAGTTATTTTACAAAAGCCACAAAACAGCTATGATATGGTCTCTGTGGACTTTGGTCTCTGCTGCCCTTTCAAGGTATGTTTAGCAAACTGCATGCTATAGGCCGGGAGGAATCCCTTTATGCATGCTAGGATGAGGTGGTGAAAAAGCAGGATCCTCACACACTCTTCTCTTTTTGTATTCTCAGGTGGAGAGTGTGTAACAGCCATTCCATACCTCTAATCATTTTTGTTGCTCTTGTCTGCTTTTTTTTGTTGCCCTTTTCCAATTCCAATATATCTTTTTTGAGATGGGATGATCACATCTGCATGCAGTATTCAAGATGTGGGCGTACCCTGGATTTATATAAACGCAATATATCGTCTTCTGTCCAGGGGTGGCTCCAGGCCCTAGCATGCCAAGCGTGTGCTTGGGGCAGCATGCTGCGGGGGGCGCTCAGCCGGTCACCGGGAGGGCGGCAGGCAGGGTGCCTTTGGCGGCATGCCTGCAGAGGGTCCGCTGGTCCCAAAGCTGCGGGACCAGCGGACCCTCCACAGGCACGCCTGCGGGAGGTCACCCGGAGCCGCAGGACTGGCGAGCGGCAGACCGCTCCCCGCGGCATGACGCCATGCTTGGGGCGGCGAGATGTCTAGAGCCGCCCCTGCTTCTGTCTTATTGACTATCCCTTTCTTAATGATTCACAAAGTTTTGTTAGCCCTTCTGAAGGACAAATGTAGAAAAACCTCTGCCACAATCCTCGAGATTTATCGTGAGTCTTTCGATCAGTTGATGTTTTTCAGTTGCTGGAATCAGGAGGTTGCATGAGATCTCATCTTTAATTTAAAAAACAAATACGGTTCAAATGCTCCTGGTTGTGGAGAAAAAAAGCTTGACACCTAAAGTGGCATTCCCCCCCCCCCGGAGTTTATTTGGGGCTGGTTTACAACCATTACTATTCAGCGCTGTACTTAGGCATCTCGGCCCAGGCCCTGCTCCTGCCGCTCACAGCCCTGGGGCAGCGGTCACAGGCAAGTACATCCCTGGAACCCGCAGAGGAGGCGCTGTATTCGCATCCTGTGCATCCAGGGCGCTGCCACTAGATGGCGAGGATGCCGCCCTAGGCGGGAGGGGGGATTCCGTTTTGATTTTGATCCCTCTAGCTCCCCGTAGATCTCAAGATGGCGGCGGCCGGGGACGTGCCTGTGCGGGTCTGTAACCAGGAGATTGTCAAATTCGACTTGGAGATTAAAGCGACGGTGCAGGTACCGTCTCCGCACCCCCTGGACCCATTTCCTGCGCCCCTTCAGACACCGCCCCCACGGTACCTTCCTGGAGAAGGGGTCATGGCCCCCGCCCAGTTAGACACCGGGTCCGGCTCCCTACTCTCCCGCCACCCCCCCCCGTGTGTGGGGGGTCACCCCGGGGCAGCTGGGCCCAGCGCCCGGTCCTGCCGCCACACCCGGGGTGTCACCTCTGGGGAGCTCGCTCAGCGCCCTGCCGCACGGGGGGGGGGAGAGTCACCTCTGGGGAGCTCGCTCAGCGCCCTCCCGCCATTCCTGAGGGGGGGTCACCTCTGGGGAGCTCGCTCAGCGCCCTCCCGCCATTCCTGAGGGGGGGGTCACCTCTGGGGAGCTCACTCAGCGCCCTCCCGCCATTCCTGAGGGGGGGGGTCACCTCTGGGGAGCTCGCTCAGCGCCCTGCCGCACGGGGGGGGTCACCTCTGGGGAGCTCGCTCAGCGCCCTCCCGCCATTCCTGAGGGGGGGTCACCTCTGGGGAGCTCACTCAGCGCCCTCCCGCCATTCCTGAGGGGGGGTCACCTCTGGGGAGCTCGCTCAGCGCCCTCCCGCGATTCCTGAGGGGTGGTCACCTCTGGGAGCTCACTCAGCGCCCACCCGCCAGTCCTGAGGGGGGGTCACCTCTTGGGTGCTCGCTCAGCGCCCTCCCGCCATTCCTGAGGGGGGGTCACCTCTGGGGAGCTCACTCAGCGCCCTCCCGCCATTCCTGAGGGGGGGTCACCTCTGGGGAGCTCGCTCAGCGCCCTCCCGCCATTCCTGGGGAGGTCACCTCTGGGAGCTCGCTCAGCGCCCTCCGCCATTCCTGAGGGGGTCACCTCTGGGGAGCTCGCTCAGCGCCCTCCCGCTATTCCTGAGGGGGGGTCACCTCTGGGGAGCTCGCTCAGCGCCCTCCCGCCATTCCTGAGGGGGGTCACCTCTGGGGAGCTCGCTCAGCGCCCTGCCACCCTGCCATACGGGGGGGGGTCACCTCTGGGGAGCTCGCTCAGCGCCCTCCTGCCATTCCTGAGGGGGGGGTCACCTCTGGGCAGGGGCGGCTCTACAAAGTAGGCTGCCCCAAGCAGCGCGGAGCGCTGCGCCGCCCTTCCCCAGTCCCGCGGCGGGTCCCCTCTTCCCGCGGCTCCGGCATCCTGGGGAGAGCGGCATTTGGCTCCGGTGGACGAGCGGACCTGCCGCAGTCATGCCTGCGGGAGCTCAACCGGAGCCGCGGGAAGACGGGACCCGCCGCAGGCATGACTGCGGCAGGTCCGCTCGTCCCGGGCTCCGGTGGACCTGCCGCCGGAGCCAAATGACGCCCTCCCCAGGATGCCGCCCCAAGCGGGCGCTTGGCCCGCTGGTGCCTAGAACCGCCCCTGCCTCTGGGGAGCTCGCTCAGCGCCCTGTCGCCCTGCCATACGGGGGGGGGTCACCTCTGGGGAGCTCGCTCAGCGCCCTGCCATATGGGGGGGTCACCTCTGGGGAGCTCGCTCAGCGCCCTGCCATACGGGGGGGGGGTCACCTCTGGGGAGCTCGCTCAGCGCCCTCCCGCCATTCCTGAGGGGGGTGGTCACCTCTGGGGAGTTCGCCCAGAGCCCCGCCCTCCTGCCACCTCCTTCCTAGTAGGTGGGGGGTCACCCCTGGGCAGCAGCTCTCAGCCCACTGGCCTCCTGCCACATTCGGGATTGGAGGGGTCGCCTCTGTGGAGTTGGCCAGTACCCTGACCTCTTCGCAGTCCAGAAACCTCTCCCAAGAACTTGATCCTTCCCCACCCACCAGCTAGGGTCTTTGCAAACAGATACGTGAACCCATGTCTCTTGTGAACCTCTCTGCCCTGGTCATGTTTCTTTGCGGGGTTTGGAGAACTGGCATTTAGGAGCCTGCAGGTCTGTGGAAGGGGAGTAGAAATGTTAGTTCAATTCTCTGGTGCCTGGTCCTCAGATGTGCCCAGGCTAACTGATTTTTACAAATTGTGTCAGTTCTGCCCCACTAAAAGGTTAATAGAGCATTTCAAAACCACTGGTTGTGTGTTTGTGCAGTGCCTAGTGCAATGGACCCTGTGTCCCTGGTGGAAAAAAAATCAACCAAAAACATAATACTGATAATGTTTATATTGAACCCACGGGGGAATCCCATTCTTCATCTTTAATCACATTGCAAACATTCACATTCGCCACAAATTGAAAAGTCCTACGTTTCTGCCTGTATGTCATTCAGCAGAGACACCCTTCTCAAAAACTAATTAAATAAATTAATAAGCAAATTCAATTACATTACATAACCAACTGCTCCTAACCTAGCATGCTGGTCATGTCTGTTATTTCTTTTAGGATATCAGTGATTGTCAAGGGCCCTTAAGTGTGCTTACAGAATTAAATGCCAGAGTAAAGGAAAAGTTTCAACATTTACGTCTCAGAATACAGGTGAGGCACAAAATAACCACAAAAATGAGATGCTGGCAGGTAACAGCAACAGTATTAACGGCGCTTGTACTAGGGTTTGACCGGATTTTCTAGAGAAACAGAAGTCTTATTTGCCTGTGCGTTAGGTAGAATGAAGGTTAAAATGTACCAGGGTGACACTGCAGTACTAGTGTCTTGGAGCCATTTATAAACCGTAATATTGAGAATTTCTAATTGTTTATATATTGAGCATGATATGTAAAAATAGTTAATTCTGGAGTCTCATCCCACAAATGTGTGTCTTGCAAGTATACTTTCCCTGACAATTGATGGAGTCTATGCTGACAAGTTCTGCAGAAATTAAATTTACTTTTAAAAGAAAAATTAAATTCCTAAACACTAGTTACAGTGGTAAACTTCCAAATGGGCTGATACTCATAGCTTTCTCTAAAATCAGCAGAGGGAAACTAGCATGATTCTTGTCACTTCCATTGTTGCCAATAGTCTGCTGAAAAGCAGGAATGAAGTTGACCTGCCAGTCTACTTCATTCACTCTTATTGCTCTGTGTTCTCTGGCTTATGAGAGAGAGAGTTGATTCTTGTCTTGTTATTGGGGACCTTTCAGCTGGTTAGGATGCACATGACTAGTCATTCTAAGCTAATCTAGATCCAAACCAAAGGTATCAGCAGTATCCAGTTAGTTGCTAATTTACTGAATCAGTTATCCTCTCCAGTTGAGAAAAAAGTAGTGACTGTAGATGGTGACAGCTTATGCTCAGATTTTAGTATGTCTGCTTTTATATCGAAGGAGCTCGAGCAGATGGCTAAGGAACGAGATAAAGAATCAGAGAAACAAGCCTTACTCCAAGAAGTAGAGAACCATAAAAAACAAATGCTCAGGTAGGTAAAGATGATGACAGTATATACGGATTCTTCATTTAATCATACACGCTTAGGATCTCAAAGCACTTTACAAAAGTGGGTGAGCATCATTACTCTCATTTTACAGATGTGGTCACCTAGGTCAGTGGTTTTCAAACTGTGGGTTGCAACCCAGTACCGGGTCACAGAATGTAAGGCATTGGTTGCAGCAGCTCTGGTTAGCACTGCTGATCGGGCCATTAAAAGTCCTGTTGGCGGTGCTGCTCGGCTGGTCCCTACCTGTTCTGACACAGTGCTGTGCCCTGGAAGCAGACAGTAGTAGGTCCAGCTCCTAGGCAGGGGGCCACAGGGCTCTGCACGCTGCCCTGAGAACTGCTTGCGCACCTCCACTTAGGAGCCGGACCTGCTGCTGGCCACTTCCAGGGCGCAGCGCAGTCCACAGTGCCAGGACAGGCGGGAAGCCTGCCTCTGCACCCTGGCTGTGCCGCTGACCGGGAACGGCCGGAGGTAAGCCGGCACTCCAGCCCACTGCCCCAGCCCTGAGCCTCTCCCAAACCCGGAGCCCACTCCTGCACCCCAAGCCCCTCATTCCTGGCCCCAGCCCAGAGCTCTGACCCCCTCCCATACCCCAAACCCTTCATCCCCAGCTCCACTGGTTCGCAGGTATCAACAATTTTCTTCAATTGGGTTGCTAGAAAAAAAGTTTGAAAACCACTGACCTAGGTGAAGTGACTTGCACAAGGTCACAGAGTAAATCAATGATAGAGTCAAGAATAGAACTCAGATCTCCTAAAGCACAGTCTCTTGGTCAAATCTCCCAGTTGTGTTTTATGGATATACCTTTCTGTCAAATGGAATTGTGTTTGAATAGTTATTCCTGATGACACTCAGAACAGGGATGGAATATAATTAGATTTTCAACAACTTGCACAATATTCTTCCTTGCCTTGCTCTCTAAACATACAGAAGAGGAGAAATGGATGAGGGAATGGGATATTTCTACTGTTAGCATGATGTAGAAGTTGTTAACATAATATATCTTACATGTTGGTTCATTGTTACTGATAAGCAGGTGGGATGTTGTTGGGGTGCAGTATTTATTTGTGCCCAACTGCCTTCTGATTATCTGGCTGGCACCTGAAAATCTTTCTAGCTTTGCAAACTGTTGCCATCATTCTAAAACATTGTACACTTGTGATTTCAGCAATCAGACAGCTTGGAGAAAAGCTAATCTAGCTTGCAAAATTGCTATAGACAACTCTGAGAAAGATGAACTGCTGCCAGGAGGAGACCCATTAAGACAAAGGTACTAAATCTTTCCTTTGTAATTAGAGAATTTAAACAATAGATGCTGTACCCAGTTATTCTCAAAAGAAATAGTAATACATTGTGTGTGTGTGTATAAGTGTACTGTAAACTACATGGTTCGATTTAGAAAGTGGGTCTTTTATTAACACCTTTTACCTTCTGTGTAAATAAAGGTGTGGTTGATTTGTAATATTCAGTTAAACTGTATATTCTCCCACCTTTGGCTTGTTAGGAAGGAGGAAAGTGTTAGACTGCTCCAAAGTTTGTGTGGTTAACATCAAGTATATCATAGACATAAAGTACAAGTTACAAATCTGCCTGCTATCATTATTTCACGCCAAAAATTGGATTGTTTTATGTAATTTGTGAATTAAACACTTGTCTTATTTAATCAGTGAGGAACATCAAACTAGATATAAAAGGTAACCAAGTGATGGCTTTCATCAGAGTTTCCATATTGTGTCATGAAATAGTATATTTGTGGATCAGCATCTGATGACACTTGGACCCTTTCTCTCAGCCATTGCCTAGCAACTGTCTCAGGGGTTGCTACTCTAAAATTCAGTGACTTTGGGCTTTAGTGAGGATTTTGGGTGCACACCCAAATCTACTACCTCATTTGAATGAGCACATGAAAATAATATGTTTATGTGCTTTGTACATCTGAAGATGGCTATGGTTGGTTCCAAATTCCAGCTCTAAACACCATATTGCTATCAGAAGCAGCAAGCATCAAACACCCTAAGACATGATTTTATTCCTTGCCATTTTATTTTTCCTTTCTTCCTTCAGAAAAACCACAAAGGAAAGCCTGGCAGAGAATGCAAGTACAATTACAGAGAACCTGATGGGCATTAGCAGGATGATGTCTCAGCAGGTCAAGCAGAGCGAGGAGACCATGCAAACACTAGGTACAGATGCAACCCAAGTCTTTGGTTATGGATTATAAAAAATAGATTGAAATTAATAGGCAGCAGGTTTAAAACAAATAAAAGGAAGTATTTCTTCACACAACACATAGTCAGTCTGTGGAACTCATTGCCAGGGGATGTTGTGAAGGCCAAAACTATAACAGAGTTCAAAAAAGAATTAGATAAGTTTGTGGAGGATAAGTCTATCAATGGCTATTAGCCAGGGTGGTCAGGGATGCAACCCCATGCTCTGAGTGTCCCTAGCCTCTGATTGCCAGAAGCTCGGAGTGGACAACGGGATGGATCAGTTGATGATTGCCTGTTCTGTTCATTCCCTCTGAAGCACCTGGCATTGGCCTCTGTTCGAAGACAGGATACTGGGCTAGATGGACCTTTGGTCTGATGCAATATGGCTGTTCTTTTGGATAGGATTATTGCACAAGTCTTTTACCTCTGGAGACCTGGGTTCAAACCTGATTTAAAGGAGAATGATGCTCTATTCCTAGAGGTGATTCTTCCAGGATAGAGTGAGAAAACTTGACAGGGTGCAGTGGAAACGTGTGCTGCTGCCCACGATGAACTTATTTTGCAGATACATAGACGACTTCTGTTTCAGGACTTTCAGTCAGTACTTGTCACCAGATCTAACATTTTCACGCAGAACAGAGAATAACAACTGGCTGTGGCTTGGAGTTGTGTTTCAGACCATCCTCCTGACTGGTGGCAAGTTTTGTAAAATCGTCTGAGAAAAAGAAGAAAGAGGAAGAAGCTGATTGGAGACAGGTTCTTGTAAAATCTTTTCTGTGATATGAGATCACTGGCATTCCACAGCAAATTTGATGGGACAGCAACAAGTTTGGTTAGTGTTTCTCAGGAACAGTTTGTTTGCTATTATTTTACACTGTTTTCCTAGCATACACGGTGTAGTATCAAAGAAATATGAAAATATGGTGTGTGGGTGTGTCTGTATAAATAGAGGCACATACCCACACACAGAAGGAAGTTTAATGGATACAAGAAGATTGCTTATACCCAGCCCTCCAGCTGGGTTGACTAAGGCAGGAGGAGATCAAGTGATTTGTACCCAAGGTCACATGCTGTGTCAGTAATGCATCTAGGACTAGGAAACCAGGATTTGGCCAGCTCTTTCCTAAAACAATAAATCAAATGGGCTGTCAAAATTGATGATTCATGAACCATTTAGAAGTCGGATGTGTGCTAGCTGGGCCTCTTATATTTGCTGTGCTTGGAGAGAGAAAGAAAGAAAGAGAGTGGAATTTAAAGGATAGGCTAGATAATGCAACTTTCTCCCCCTCACTATCTACCCCCATCTGGGGATGGCAGCTGTGCACAGTTCCTGCATGCAGAAAAAGTATGTTTCTTTTCCTTTTAAATAAGACAGTTTTGGCAGTCACTCTGTCACCCATTTTCTGGCTGAATAGTGCTTACAGTTTGTCATGGGAGGAGCTATCAAAGATTGTCTGCTGTGAGAAAACCAGCTGTGGATTTTGAGTCTGTAATTAGAATTTTAATTTCTAAAAAATAACAGTCCTTTTTCCAGTATTTGTTTGTGGAGCAAGGAAGCCATGCTTTGTCACTAACCATGGGAAACAACAACACTTTTCCCTTTGCCACTTGGATCAAGGACCTTTCTTTAAGGATGGGACATCAAAGTTTGTGATATGATGGATTATGATAATATTTATTTCATAAGATATTACAAGCTCATATGAGTGAACAGCACATTTGAAGTTTGACCTTTTTTATTCATTTAGCTCTGTACAAATTCAACTGCATTTTCTCAGTTACAGGATGTGGATTTTGTAATGCAAGAAAATGGAGACTCAGGCTTCTGCTTTTCATCATTTAATAATCTAAAGAGAGAATTGTTTTGCAAAAACACAAGCTGAAAATCCCCTGTATGCCATGTCATTATTTTGTTATATTCTCAGACTAACTCTTTGTTCAATGGAGTCCAGCTCCCTAAGATTAAAATTTTTACAAAGGAATTGTACATTTTTTAAAAAGAAAGCCAAATGTTAAAATGTTTGGAAGTGAACCATTAAGGAATCCCTTGAGGCCCTAACTGCTTCATCACTCATCACTCCTCCTGACTTTCATCGAACTATTGTCCTGGCTCAGAGGGACACTTCTAGTGGTGAGAGAGCAATTTGGTTTCCATGACCATACTCAGATGCTGGCCTGCCCTGAAGTTGCCAGTAATGGTGCCAGTTGTGATGGCAGTTTCTCTCTAGTAAGAATGGAGCTGAATCCACCAAACTTGTTTCACATAGACCTTAAAAGGCAATGACTTTTGTTCACAATTGACCTGAACTAGATTTGATGATCCAGTAATCTAAAAATGAATGGTCCTGTATCCTGTTACCAAATCTGCAAACCATCCAGCCCTCCTAGTTTATTTTGCTTTGTGTTCTTTTCCAAGGCATATTAGGGCTCCTCTGTGGTGAAAGATTCTGCAGGAACATGATCTGCATTGATGTCACCACTAGTCAGGGGGGTATCACTATCTGTAGTTTCCTTTACGCATGTTTCCTTTGTAAGACGTTTTGAAGCACATTCAGCTGAAACTTTACACTTTCTCATTTCAGCCAATTCTTCACGAACCATCCTGGATGCGAATGATGAATTTAAGTCCATGTCGGGGACAATACAGTTGGGGCGAAAGCTCATTACAAAGTACAACCGCAGAGAACTGACTGATAAGCTGCTCATTTTTCTTGCCCTGGCCTTATTTTTGGCCACTGTGCTCTACATCCTGAAAAAGAGACTCTTTCCATTTTTGTAAAAGTCCAAAGCACGTGGATTACCAAATATTATGAAAGACCAGAAAGGGAGATGGGGTAATAATAATGAAGTTCAGTGTAACCGGGATCAAGCACTGTTCTAGCTGAAAGAGGGCTAGAGCAGACAGGTCTTTATATTGTATAAATGGAATATGATATTGGCTAAGATGTCAAGTGAGCTTGCTCACACATGTAGGGGCAGGAGGAGAAAGAATGAGGTGGACAGAAGCAACACCCTTTTCTCTGCTGGGTTGGGGAAACAGAGAAGCACTTGGTGATCCAGACAGGTGCTAGTCTTAATTTTCAACCCTTCTCCCATCTCTGCATGAAATGACCTGTCACTTAACGATCTGATCAGGAGGTGCCTTATCAGCTGTATGTAAGAGGTTGAGAATTAAGCTGAGGAACATGAGAAGAGAAAAGAGGATGGATGCAAATAAACAAAAAAACCCAAACTTAGATACATTCCTTTAATAAACTATTTATAGTGTCTGCGTAAATTGAGTCTTATTTAAAAGGAGGAATTACACCTGTATTGAAGGAGACTGAATTGTATATACAAGGTCTTTCTGTCTTTAAAACTGAATCTGCCTTTGACTTACAAAGATGGCTGCTACAGGAGTGAAATGAAATAAGTGGCTTTAGAATGAAAACTTTCATGCCACCTTTTTGCAAGTCGAGTTCCAAAATTTAGAGTCTTATAATATGGGAAATGCATCTTGTGCCTCCTTGAGGCCAAAGTTACTGTGTTTCTTTGAGAATGTAGTTCAGATATGTTCTGTGGCTTCATTTCAGGGCTGCACTTGGAGAACTCCAGTTGATATTTAAGTAGAAAGGCCCATTTGCCTTGATTTAGCACAGCTTGTGTAAGAGGCATAGGAGTGTATTTCATATTATTAATTCCTAAGGAGTACATTGGAGTTACAAAAAAGGGATTTCAGTGGAGGATACAAAAACAACTTAGAAAAACCACAGCAAAAAATCATGCATTTCTTAACATGAACCCTGGAGACCACTTGGAGTATATCTTTGGTCATTACATCTCTTGGCATTTAAAAAAGAATTTTGTATTTATCAAAAGACCAAAGCACAAACAGAAGTCTCTGTTATAGCTCTTCTTACTGGTGCAATATTTTATTAAAAGCACATTGTCAAGGAAATTTTTCTGTAGTCTTTTGTGTTAGTTTCCCTTTATACGTTTCCTCTTAATATTTACCTCTTCAGAGTGCTGTCAACTTGTACATTTGAAAATGTTTCTTCCTTCCTCCTACAGTTTGACCTTTTTTGATTGGCAAACTTGAGTTGCCTTCCTCTCCCCTGTGTTTTGAATGGAGCAAAAATGAACGTGCCTGTTTGGTTTAACAGCACCATTATCACTATGCAGTACTCGATGTAGCAACTTCTTATACCGAAAGAACTGTGAGCTGAACCATCAACTGATGTCTGTGTAGCGCTAGGAAAAATATTTAACTGCTGCCTTAGCACCTGTAGGAACACCTGAAATGCTGGTTTTGTACGGGGGTGTCTAAAACTGGTGGCTATTTTTTTTTAATCAGTTGTTTAGAACTTAAGTTAAATAAAAATCAAGGCCCTTCTAAATAGAATCTAGATGATCCAGTTACATTTCAGTATTCTAGCGGATGTCAGATTTTGGGCTAAATCCAGCATGACATCCCTTTAAAGGTTAGGTTCCATTTGGGAGACCTTGAAAGAGGAAGTGGCACTAACTCCTCAAGGTGGGCCTGTCTTTGTAAAATTCCCTTACCAGATTTTACCAGCTGGCATAATTTCCCCTTTTTGCCAACTGTCAACATGCGTTTGAGTTTGGTAAGAAATAGGATGTAATGAGGGTGGACCAAAGTATCTTATGATTTAAGCCAACGCCTATAAACAGTTGCCATTGTGAGCAGGTACTGCCAACATGGTATAGGAGCTAGAATTTTTCATCAGCAGCTCCAAAAATAGAGGCCTCTGGGTGGTGAGTTGAAAGAGCTGTGCCAGTCCTTCATGGGGAGAAAAAGAAGTGATAAATATGCCAGCAGGCCTCCTGTTACATCCAGTAGAGGGCAGTATTGTGTGCACATGTAATGAGCCTTTCTTATGAGGTGAATCATGAAACAGTTACTGTTTTTCACCCAGTCTGATCCTTTCTGTATCTTATCTAGGCATGTATACACCACCCATCTATCTAGTGTAGAGTTTTCTATATTATCCCTCATGGGGGTGGTTGTTTTGAAGCTTTCCACTATAGCTGCATCCTAGGGGACTTAAAGTTTAGAACAAAGTGATATTAAGAATGTTCCATTCCTGAATAAAGGAGGAAATTCTTCATTTTCATCACAAATAGATGTATTTATTGTATACAGAAAATGATTAAAAGTCCCATAAGACTGCCTTTATGTGTTTTATTATGGGAGTTCTCATGAGCAGATTGAGGTTTGGTTCTTTTGGGCAGTAAAGGAAAGCATGAACTATTGTATTCTGTATGCAGAAGCATCAAAAATGTATACAACATCACAACTAAATGAAAGTGGTCTCTGTCCTTGATGTTGAAAAGCACTGCTTAAATATAGAAAATTCTAGTTCACCCTCCGTGCAGCAGAGGGTGACTTCTGATTTAGTAATGCAATACTATCTTACACATGTTTAAAGAAGTCAGAAGAATTCTCCCTTCCAGCCTGCTAAGTTTCTGGACCTGCTGTAGCAGTTTTGCTTTATTGATTTGTCTTGCCTTGGGGGAAATGGTCTTGTGTTCTAAAAGCACAATGCCTGCAGGTGATCAAACATTACAGCTGATTCAATGTTTCCTCCCTAATGTGAGAGCTGTATAAAAATAGATTGCGCTTAATCTCTGAGATAGTGGAATGCTGAGCAGACAGTAGAGCCACGCTGTAAGTAATGATGAAGTGCAACTCTCCCTGCAGGAAGTTTGTGGTTTATCTGCTTTGTCCTCTCAGTACAGAAGATAAATGTATCTCATAAAAGAAATGGCCTCTGCAGGGCACTGTGGGATTCAATAACTTTTGTTTTATAAGGAGTTCAGATTTTCCTGATGGGGATTGAAAATGTAGCAATTTAGTAAAAATCCATTGTTAAATGCTCCTGTCCTGTTTCTCTGTTGGCTTTGTGACTTGATATTACTGTTATAGATCCCAGAAATAGGCAATTAGAATATCATAGGAATAAAAAAATGGCTGACTCTACAATTATGAGCCCTTTCCATGACATTAGCTTTCATTTAAAAAAAAAAGTTTCTAGTATTTTTTTAATGTATTAGATTTGTACTCTCCAGAAGCTGGGGGATTTATACTAGTGCAAAATGGTCATACAGCAGCCATGAACGACTAGACCCTTTGAGAGAGAGTGAGAGAGCATGTGAGCTGCTCTTTGACCCAAGTCTTCTCCCATTGTGCCATTCCATCACTGCTTGATTTTCAAGAAATTTTATTCTACAGACCATCAGGAATGGTGCCAGACTACTAATGGACTACAAACTATACAATAAGAATATTATTGATGTGATATTAAGGTGGAATGTAATGCTCTCCGGAAGTGTGGAATGAAGTCATTGTATTCCAAATCATCACAATTTAGGTGATAATTAGAGGAGGCCTTGCCCCACTAACAAACCTATGGAACAGCTCAGCTTTGGCTTTCCTGAAGGCTATGACTAGAACAGTGGTTCCCAAACTGGGGTTCATGAACCCCTGGGGGTTTGCTGAATGTTACAGGGGATTCTCAGGAAAAAAATCCCTAATGGCAGACAGAGCTGTCCCTAGGAACCCTGGGCAGCACAGGGCCAGCAGCCCAGAGCCCCTGGACTTCCAAGAGCGAAGCAGATCAAAGCAAGCATATCTATCACACTTAGAAGATTTAAACTTCAAGACTCCTTATACGAAATGGAAAGGGAGGTGGATATTTTTTGCTGTTTTTAAAATTAAATAGGCAGCTAGTATTGTTTTTAAAATTATTATGAAGAACAAGTTTAAGCTTTGTTTGCCTGGACTGGTCAAGACCTGAATGCTTGTATAGGAGGAACTCTTTGATTTGGCTTTTTAAATATCTTCATGCTGTTTCACATCTGATACTCCTTGATGAAACATAGGAGCCCTGTCTTATAACAGGTTTATTCAAAGTGATACAACCTACGGAAGTGAGATCTTTAAAGAGTTTTGCCGTTTTCATAATGTAATAAAAATACTGTAATGATAAATAATGATAAATAGTGTGTAATAAGCATGTCATAAAACAAATTTTATATTTCCAAGATCACTTCTTTTATAATTTATAGTCAGGTAAAGGAGAAAATTCCTGGAAATATTCATTTTTAGGAGGGGGTTCATGAGACTTGACATTTTAGTGAAAGGAGATCACAGATTGTTAAAGTTTGGGAACCACTGGACTAGAACAATGAAGCTAGTGAAAATTAAATCCTTTTGGGGACATAAAATGTGATTTACTTTTGCACTGTATAAGGCACCTAGTTACTACTGTGGTGGGCACCTAGCATTACAAAAGTAGAGATATGTAATAGAAGTGGGTGAAATGCACTCCTGTAATTTAGACTGTCTGCCACAAGATGTGTATCAGTCATTGTAAGCTGGCAGCATGACTCACTGTAGTCAAGCTTTTTCTTCAAGAAACGATGTTTCTGATAAGAAATTGAAGCCAGTTAACCTGAACAAAAACTACTAAACAGAAAAGCTCCCTCGAGGTTAACCCACTCATATGGCCCTGGCTATGGAGGCATATCTGTCCAAAGGCAATGTCTTTCCTCAGAGTAACAGGGTGGCTTGTAATTGGATTGGAGAGGCTGGGGCTAAGCCAGCCCTTATTACAAGATGAGACTGAGAGGAATCAGGAGATTCCAACTGAAAAGACAGCAGGCAGATTCAAGGCAGGGGTGTGGCTCAGAAAGGGTTGTTGAGGCTGCCAGAGGTAGAAAGCTCGGGGATGCTCAGGAAACAGAAACCTGAGGAGATGTAGCTAGCAAGCATAGTTAGACTTCCATATTTGGGAGTGCGGCTCCAGTCCAGCCGCATGGGGGTGTGGAAGGGACAAATTCTGTTCTGGTCCACAGGGGCACCATTTCAGATATTTTGGGGGATGGGGCAACTTTAACCATGATTCCAGGGGCTACTGAGGCAACTGAATACTGTATTTTTTTTTTTGCAGATAACTTAGAAATTATCTGGCAGGAGCACCGTATCTAATTCCTATATCAAGAAAGAAAATTAAATAAATATTATACCCACTCAGCTCTAATACTAACATGTTCTGACATCTTGGGGCAAGTCACTTAAGGGACTGGTTTGGTTTAAAATTGTAATGTATGTTCTCTCTCAGATACTCTTACTAAAGTCAAAAGGAACCATCATGATCATCTGCTCTGACCTTCTGCATGTTTCAGGCCATAGAATATCACCCACTCACTCCTGTAATAGACCCCCTAACCGAGTTACTGAAGTTCTCAAATCATGATTTAAAGACTTCAAGTTACAGAGAATTCACCATTTACACTAGTTTAAACCTGCAAGTGACCCATGCCCCATGCTTCAGAGGAAGCGAAAAACCACCAATGTCTCTGCCAATCTGATCTGGGGGAAAATTCCTTCCTGCCCACTAATATGGTGATCAGTAAGACCCTGAGCATGTGGGCAAGATCCACCAGGAAGATTCCTGGGAAAAAATCCTCTGTAGTAACTCAGAGCCCTCCCCATCTAGTGTCTCATCTCTAGCCATTGGGGATTTTGGCTACAGGCAGTTGCTGATGGGCCATTGTAGGCAGTCTTGTCTACCATCCCCCTCCATAAACTTATCACGCTCAGTATTGAAGACAGGCTTTTTGCCCTCACTGCTCCCCTTGAGAGGCTGCTCCAGAATTTCACTCCTCTGATGGTTAGAAACCTTCACTTAATTTAAAGCCTAAACTTGATGGCAAGCTTGATGGAAAGCCTAAACTTGATGGCAAGCTTATATCCATTTGTTCTGAGGTCCACATTGGTGCTTAACTTAAATAACTCCTCTCCCTCCCTGGTATTTATCCCTCTGATGCATTTATAGAGAGCAATCTTATCGCCCCTCAGCCTTCTTTTGGTTAGGCTAAACAAGCCAAGCTCTTCGTCTACTCTCATAAGGTAGGTTTTTTCATTCCTCAGATCATCCTAGTAGCCCTTTTCTGCACCTGTTCCAGTTTGAATTCCTCTTTCTTAAAGATGGGAGAGCAAAATTGCACACAGTGCAACCTCCAGATGAGGTCTCACCAGGGCTTTGTATAATGGTACTAACACTTCCCTATCTCTACTGGAAATACCTCACCTGATGCACCCCAGGACCATGATAGCCTTTTTCACAGCCACATCACATTGACGGCTCATAGTCATCCTGTGATCAACCAATACACCCAGGTCTTACTCCTCTTTTGTCACTTCCAATTGATAAATCCCCTGTTTATAGCAGAAAATCTTCTTGTTAGTCCCTAACTGCATGACCTTGCACTTTGATCCCATTTCTGTCACTCCAGTTTACTAGGTCATCCAGATCTTCTTGTATGATATTCCGTTCCTCCTCCGTATTGGCAGTACCTCCCAGATTTGTGTCATCTGCACATTGTATTAACACACACCCATTTTTTATGCCAAGGTCAGTAATAAATTAAATAAGATTAGTCCAAAGACTTATCCTTGAGGAACTCCACTAGTAGCCTTCCCTAGCCTGACAATTCACCTTTCAGTATGACCCATTGCAGTCTCCCCTTCAACCAGCTCCTTATCCACCTTTCAGTTCTCATATTAATCCCCGTCTTCTCCAGTTTAATTAATAATTTCTCATGTGGAACTGTAACAAATGCCTTACTGATACCCAGGTAGATTAAATCTACTGCATTTACTTTGTCTAAAAAATCAGTTATCTTCTCAAAAAAAGATAGATATTAGTGTTACTACCTCTTGAATCCAACAAGTGAAACAATTGTAGAAAAATCTGCAATTACTTTCTATCATTTAGGCTACTTGCTTTTTGCAGTTCCCCATGCTTGGAACAGATCATTTAGCTTTGGGAAACATCCTAACAGCCCTTTCTTATCTTAATCACCTGTTAATCACTGTGTTTATAAACAAAATTCTGACTCCCTGCCTCAGAGGCCCACACTGGGAGAAGTCTCCTCAACAGAACTCATTACATTGCACACTCAGGCTGCCTGCCTGAGGCTTGCAGTTTGGTGGGGGGGCGTGTAATGCCCCGCCCTGCCGCCCCCCAACACCATCCATGCTAGCAAGCATGACTCCTGCAGAAACATTGAACTATGACCCAGGTCTGAGGAAGAGGGCTGGAAACCCCCCCAATTAAGGGGAGAAAGAAACTCTGAACTGGTGTTGGGGTTTGGAGGGTCCATTGTGCACCTGAGGACTAAATAAATTAGAGTCTAGGTGGGGAATGTTTTAATTTTCCTTTGGACTGCGTGGAATTTGTTTAAGGAGACCTGTGAAAGAGACAACAGAGGTGGAGTACTGCAGTGGAACCCCTGGCCATGAGGAAGTGCTTGGGAGGTAATAAGCGTCCACAATGCAGGACAGTGCATTGTCTCCCAGGCCTTTCTTATGCACAGCTGTGTGAGAGGAGGGGGAAACTGAGTTGAGATTAAACCCTTGTTCATGAGGGGCTTGATAGCGCCCACACTCCGTCAGATCATTTATTTACCTGTGTGATCAGTGCTTTATAGAGGACTAAGAAGACATGATCTCTGGCCAGAAAAGAGTAAAGTGACAAGGTACAGACTGGAATAAGACAACAAAAAGTCATGGGAGTTACTGTTGGGATTTTAGACTGGTGTCTTGATAGCAACATGATTTTTATTTTGTTTGTGTTCTGTCTAATAATGCCTTGCTGCAGTGATGTCTACAGTCCAAGAAGATACAAGCTTTGCAGGTATCTCCAGGCTTCTTTATTAGCAAATGTTTGAAGCTAATTAATTGTCAAGCATGCCCAGTACTGTAAATGATTATTGACCAAAAGCTGCAGTTTCATTTAGAGCTATGTTCTGCTTTCCCTTCCCTAGTATGCCTATCAAAGGGAAATCCTAATTCAGGCACAGCCGTATCTGTGACTTCTTAGCAGGGGTCCATAACATCCTTAATTTCTTCCCCCACATTGATACATTGTAACAACATGGGCAATTGCAGGGTCGGGAGAGAAATGTCTGGGAATTTCAATACATATTTTGCTCCAAACGTTGAGTATTTCTGGACTTTTTCTAATCCTACAAACTCATACATGTGGACTGATCCTTGCTCCCATGCAGAGCCTAAATTAACTTCAGTGGGGCTCACAGGCAGACTACTACAGTTGAGATTGGTGCCGAAGAGAAGGCTGTGTACAGAGGAATGTATCCAAGGGAAAATGCCTGTCCTAGGACATTGAAATAGCTCTTTCTGAACTACTTCTGAAAATCTGTGTTTCCATGAGGGGAGGAGTGAACTTTGAATGGCTTCCTACGAGCCTACAATTCTACTGTTTTAGAATCTGGAGGAAATAAATAGAAACAGTTCCAGTGTAGCTATGCTGAAAAGCCTGAGGTTTTACTTGATTTGGAAAATCACTGCCTCTGAAGCATTATTTGACTTCAGTTACAGAGTAGACTGATATAAAAACAGTGTAGGGATAACTCTGTGCATGGGAGTAAATAAATTATGTGGAAAGTGAATATGATTTTTAAACCAATTGAAGGAAAAATCTAAGTGCATATTTGAACTGTTTTTAAATGCTTTCCACATAATGGGCTTTACCAAAATGGAAGGGTGAATTCATAGCTTGAAAACTTTTAAAAATGTCATCACTAAATGTGTGCGGCTGCTATCGCATGCCAAGTGGCCCAGAGACACATGCTAGCAGGAAGAGGGCTAGGCAAGTCAGGCTGGAATCTTTGGGGTCTGAGAATATCCAGGATGCATGTGCATACTTGTCTGCAAATATGCAAAGCTCCTTTTCAAGAGAGAGGAACGGTCAATCCAGCATGTTGCTTTGCCTTCATTTTTTGTTGCCTGAAATCCCCCAAATGGAAAAAAAAAATCTGGCAAATACAGGTTATGCAGGGTCTTTAAAATTCTTTATAGCCGTAGAGTGCACCCAGCCATCAATCCTTTTGAATAATTTCTAGCTGAATTTTTACCAGGTTTCTAATTCTTGTGAGCTACTATCTAACCATTCATTCATAGTACTGTATGCGCAATGAGCCAAATACATTGTAAACCCAAGGTGGTATCTGCAATAATGGTCATTTGGAGGTGATTAGAGATATAAACATCAGGGGTTAAATCCCCTTCTAATCTTTGTGGGATTGAGGCAGCCCTTCATCTTTCTCAGGTAGTTTAGATAGATAGGAATCTCCTAAAGAAGAGAACTTCAACATTCAGTTCATATCTCAGGACACTTACAATAAGTGTGGGTGTTCTCCATTGTCCTTGGTCAACATTTCCCTTAGTGCAGTGTTGACATTTGTTGGTGTCACCCTGGCTGCTACTGCTGGGTGGCTGCATACCTGTAGTAGGGAGGGGTGAGTTATATATCCAGTAGTTGCCTATGAGCTTGAGTGGTTAGCCTGTATTCAGGGCCTTGCTGGGTTGTTTCCATTGATGAGAAATTTAATAGGCACCAGATATTTCTTCAGTGAAATCCTAATTATTTACAAACAATGTGCACAAAGTCCTGTTTCTCTGAGTACAATAGCAGCAACAGCATGCAGTTTCCTGCTTGTAGTTTACAGCCCTGTCTTTTCAAAGAGTCTTCTGCCCCAAGATGCTCTTTATTTGCTCTTTCTCAGAACCATGCTTACAACTGCTTCTCTTTCTGCCTCTGACGCATGTAGACACAGAAAGCTGCAACTAGTTAATGCCCCAGATTCTGCACTTGCAATCAGTCCACAGGAAAAACCATTGGCTCACATGGTATAGCTTCTGCTCAGTTTGCTACGCTGGCCAGTGCTTTGGGTAGTGGCTTCTATTGTTTCATGTCTCTCAACACAAAGGGGCACTTAATTGCTCATTCTTTTAGTCTGAATGAAGGTGTTTGACCCTACCCAGGTCTGTGATTGATGGAAACCGTTAACACCATCCAACATAACTACATTTATAAAATTATATAGTTTGTAAGGTGTTTTTGAATCCTTTCAATTGAAAGATGCTACATGCTTGCAAAATACTATGAAGCTTAGCAACATTTCTATAATAGTAGAAGAAGCTGTTCTTCTCATGTATCTCCAGTGCTGCATGATCCGTACCAGCTACCCTGTCTGCTTTAGGCTACAGTTCAAGAATGTTGGTTTTAATCAATAATCACTCAGTCAACTTTGCAAAAATATCATGAAAATGGGTCTTTACCACAATAATGATTTTAAAAAAAGATTATTTTAAACTCACTCATTTAAAAACAAAACAAAACAAAAATTCAATGAGAGCAAATGGTGGAGTAGAATTTAGTGAGGTTGCCTTAACTATTCTGGGATGGCCCCAATTACCTGACAGAGACCCTCGGTGTTGTTCTCCTTGTTGGATTCAGGTTTAATCTCCCCACGGCCTGCACAGGGAGATGTCAGTGAAGGTCCCACACCTCTGAAAACTGCTCCCTCTGGGGGTTTGTTAGAGCCTGGGATTGGTGAGGCAGGGCATTGTGTAACCATTATTTGTTTGGCCAGGAGTTTGATTATTTTTTATAATAAAGAGTTTTTATTTTGGCAAACAGTGGGGAGCTTCATTATATTCTGCTGTTACTGAAGAGAAAGCACTTAGATGCCAAAACAATGAGTATTAATATACATCTCCAAATAGATAGATATGATTTTATCAATGTCTCACTAACATGTATTTTAGGGCTAGGAAATGTTCCCAAGGCTTTTTGGCTGAGGTGTTTTTTCCAAATAATGTAATGGTATATTGTAAAAATAAGGGGTATGGAACAGTTTTCATATGAGGAGAGATTAATTAGATGAGGACTTTTCAGCTTGGAAAAGAGACAACTAAGGGGGTATATGGTAGAGGTCTATAAAATCATGACTGGTGTGGAGAAAGTAAATAAGGAAGTTTTATTAACTCCTTCTCATAACACAAGAACTAGGGGTCACCAAATGAAATTAATAGGCAGCAGGTTTAAAACAAAAGGAAATATTGCTTTACACAATGCACAGTCAACCTGTGGAACTCATTGCCAGAGGATGCTGTGAAGGCCAAGACTATAATGGTTCAAAAAAGAACTAGTAAATTAATGGAGGATAGGTCCATCAATGTCCAGTATAAGAGGGGTAGCCATGTTAGTCTGGATCTGTAAAAGCAGCAAAGAGTCCTGTGGCACCTTATAGACTAACAGACGTATTGGAGCATGAGCTTTCATGGGTGAATACCCACTTCGTCGGATGCATGTCAGCCAGGATGGGCAGAGATGGTGTTCCTAGCCTCTGTTTGCCAGAAGCTGGGAATGGGCAACAGGGGATGGATCACTTGATGATTATCTTTTCTGTTCATTCCCTCTGAAGCACCTGGCATTGGCAACGGTTGGAAGACAGAGTACTGGGCTAGATGGACCTTTGGTCTAACCCAGTATGGCCGTTCTTATGTAATATTCTACAAAAAACAGCAAAATTCCCTGCACTTTTAATCAATTCTTTCTGCAATTTCTATTCCCCTCTTCTCATTCCACCCCTTCTCCCCTCCCCCAATCCCTGGTGATGTTCAGGAGAGATCTGTCTTTCATTTTCTTTCTTTTCTTTTCTTTCTAGTTTACAATCTAAAGGAAGTACTGTGTTCCAGTGAATTGAGCACTGGATTGTGTTTCAGGAAAGCTGGGTTATATTCTTGGCTTTCCACTGACCTGCTGGATGACCTTGGATAAGTCATTTATCTTCTCCATGCCTTAGTTTCCCAATCAGTATGAGAGATAACGATTCCTACTTTGTAAATCACTTTGAGGTTTATGTATGTAAAGTACTATATACAAGATAGGTATTATTTATTTTATGGGTCATATGTACATATATAAAATGTGTGTTTCTATGTATGTAATATGACATCTTGAAGCTCATCGATTGATCAAACATACAAAAGAAGAAAACAGATTGCAAAACATTAGTGTAAGAGCTCAGATGTGCAAAAGATCCTATGTGGCAAAAATGAAACATTCACATAGGTAAAAATATTGTATGCAAGCCAGCTGACATGAATTAGATTTATTTCCCTTCTGGCATCTCTTGCAAGTCCTAAATTAACAATTAAAGTGTGAAAGAAGTGTTCTCAGATCAATTAGAAGCACTTCTGCTTTGTTTTAAAAACATTAAGTCTCTTAATAATTCATTTGACCTTCCATGAAGGAGCATATTTTACACTGGATATATTTGGAAGTAATTTGTGCTATGGAGTGTAATTTTTTTATGCTTATCAAGAAATGTCCAGCTTTTTTTTAAAAGAAAAAAACAACCCTGTATTAAATATTGGAGGAGTTTAATGCAATATTTAGCTCTTTCTTTCTTCTGAATGCACAGCTCATATTTCATCTAAATATTGTTCAGTCTTGTCAACCTTGAGACATGTTTATTCAAGAAATAATGGGATCAGTTATCAAAAACTTAATCCTGCTGCGGCTTGGAACACTGCAGTTATAGAATCTTGAATTGTGCAACGAGCTAGTAGGTTCAGATTATAGCTAAGCAAATAATGGAAAAAATTGTTTGCAAGTATGTTTTGATTACAAAATTTATAGACAATTGAGTTTATTATGACTCATGTTTACCTTTGTGAACATTTCAGTGCTCAGGGTTAGCTAGCACAAATATTTGGGAATAGTGAATTTTTTAAGCACAAATGGTTGCTGAAAGCAATTTTTTAATCACGTTTGCAATTCACATTGGGTTAGTCAGTTACAGAAGTAATCCAGTTAGGGAACAGAAACAATACCAACCAACTTCAGTAATTAACCAACCCAGTGTGCATTTCAAATAAATATTCACCCCAAACGGGCTGTCAGCTATTAATAGGGAATGGGAGAAGGGAATTCTAAAGAAATTCACAAATTTATCATTTTAATAATGAACACATTTGAGAAGCTTGGGAGCACTTTGCAAACAGATGAAAAAGCAAAATTATAAGAATAAATTATTTGTGATGAATTATTCACCCAATGAAATTCAGATTAATTAAAAACCTTGCAAATGCATAAAAACCCCAGTGGTATCACCCACTCTTTAAATAGAGAAACAGTAGGGAATTGTAGTGACTGGGTCTCTGGACTAGGAATCAGGAGACAAAGGTTCTGTTCCTAGCTCTGCCACTGATCTGCTGAGTGACCTTGGGCAAATCACTTCCCCTCTCACCCTTTGTTTGTCTTGTCTGTAACTTGAAAGGTCTTTGGGGAAGGGAGTGGCTCTCACTAGGTATGTACAGCATCTAGCACAATGGGGCCCACTCTTGTTTGGGAACTGTCGGTGCTACTGTAATAATAATAAAAATCAATAATAGCTTTAGGAAACAGGGTAACATTTGTGTAACCATCACGGGAGTATTTTAGCTGGCGTTTCAAACTGTTACAACAGATTTCAGGTGACATTCAGTATCCCTACCAAGTAGGTTTAATTTTAATCATCTCTCTGGGCTAGAAGAGATAAGGATGGACTAATAAGGAAGTCTGAAAGAAGAGAAGATGCCAAGAATAAATGCTTGCATATCTGGATGACGTAGACAGGAACAATGAAAAATATAAACACCACCAATATGTTGTCAATAGCTGTGATCACATTTGCTATGTTGCAACCTTCTTAAGAATGATTCCCAGTCAGGGAAGAAACAGAAAAGAGAAGCTGCAGACAGAAAAATCACCTTTGCTTTTCAGTTATCTACATTTCTAGCTCTATGTCATAGAATCATGGATGCTAGAGGTGGAAAAGACCTTATATGTCCTACCTAGTTCATCCACTCCAGGGGACAGTAGAAGATTATTTTATACAGTTCAATTATCTGCAGGGATAAGCCCTCTCTCCTCTCCCACTCTCTGTGTGACAAACTCCAGCAGAGAATGAGGCTGATAGGGAGTCAGAATGCAGATGAGATCTAGTCTACTTGCCCCTAAACAGGGGTAAGGGAATTATGTCCTCACTCCAAGGGGTAATATTCTTGTAGGCTCTACTTCAGGTTTTGAGAGAACATTGTGATGTTAAAAGGAGACTCACCAAGCTGGCTGTCTGATGTCAACCAAGGAGGACACACATGTTCCAGTAAATAACTGGTGGTCCTCTTCAAATATGCACTTAAAGGCTGTTCCAATATACTCTTATCCAGGCACTGTCAGTGGCCAGGAATCAAATGACCTATTACTTCTGTTCCAACCTTTGTCTACATCTCATGGCACCACTGGCATTTCTCAGTCGCATAAGATAGAGCCAGGGGCTGTTGTTTCCCTTTACTCTTATGCAGAAATGGCTCTGCACTTACCAGTGGTTGAGCACAAGGGTTCAGGCCTATGATAACTTGAATGAAAGGCATCTAAGAAACTGAAGGTCTAATAGAGATAGAAGACCTCCTTTCTGGTTCGCTAATTACTCTGCTGTAAATCTCCATTGTTCCTGACATTTCATCCATCATAGTCATCTGCATGAGCTCCACAGCAGCAGCTGTTACAGCGGTTTCAAAACCTCTAGCTAGAAGTGCATCTTCTCATAAACAAACTGAGGAGTTATTGTGATGAAGTGAATTTCTTTTCTAAATTCATAACTGGCCTGGAACAGCTGAACTGCATCTTTCATGTTTAATGTCCATCTGAGCTTCTGAAACTCAGGTTTGGCTTCCTGAAATGGGAAGCACATGGCACTATGGAAAAAAAAATGCCAGGAATTGATGGAGATGGTCTCCTAACAGCAAGTCCTACTAGACATCCAGGAGCTGACAGTGAACATGAGCAGAAAGATAGGACACCAGGCTATATGAACTATTGGTCTTTTCTGGAATGGCAATTCCTATATGTCCTTGCAACATGAACAGGGTGAAATTGATACAGTTAAAACAGAAATATTCAGTAGATCACCTCTCCTGTGCAAGAAGCACATTTTATTGCTATACAGGAGAGGAATGAATCATAAAGAGGGTATTGAAGTATCACTCCATGTAAGAAGCAGGACTTATTTTTCAGTTTTTCCATGAAAGAATTCTCCTCGGGGAGGAAGAGAGCTTTCTTTGAGTGAGTCTTTGTGCTTAATTCGCATTACCTCTTACATTGGTTTTACACCCCTTGTGACGCCATTGACTTCAGTAGAATTGCTCTTGATTTACATCATACTAAGGGCCTGATCCAAAGAGCCTGGGCTTTGGATCAGACCCTAAGTGAGAAGAGACCCAGAGGCTCAACCCTAGGCACAGCTGTAATACAAAGTGCTTTTTATGTCATTCTGTGATATGTCACCTGATGTCACCTGAATGACTTCTGCTAAACTGTCTGTCCGTGAGAGAGATTTAAAACTGCAAGCTCAGTGGGGCAGGAACTGTCTTTACTAAATGTTTGAACAGCACCTCCCACAGCATGACCCTGACCTGATTGGCTTCTCTCTGCTGTTGCAATATAAATAATACTAATCAAAGCTCTTTCAGGAATATTTAGGTGAAGTTACAATGCTATTCTATGACTTTTGTAGCCACTACTATTGCACCTGAAAAGTGACCTGCAAAGGATTTTTTTAAATGCTGGGCTTGTGCTATTTCCGCTTTATGAATGGTGGGATTTGTTTTGGGGTTTTTGCTTGTTTTTTACATTACAAATATCAGGGATGTCAACTCTGATCTTTCCTGGGTTTGCTGGATGACTTTTTGAGGGTTTCAGAGGATGCATATTGTGAGCTCTCACACCTTGAGGGGGTGAGAAGCGTTGAATCTTTAACAAACTTCTGTTCTCCAAAATATTAATTATACATTGCAGGTGTTAGCAAGGATTTGGCCATTTGTTTTTGTTCTGTCTGAACTCAGATAAACACCTGATAAAAGCAGAAGATTACAAGAGAAATTATTATTAGGGCCTGAGTCTCTATTGCCCTGCACAATCTATAGTTGTTTGCACCATTGTAAAGTGGGGGGTAAATGTTACCATTTTGGTTTGGAAGGATTTTTTTGCCCACTTTGTACAGGTGTAAATGGCTACACATAATGCAGTAGAATGGAGATTTGGGCACTTAGCCTGCAAACTCATCAGGGTGAACAAGTCTTGTACTTTGGGCTCGGTTTTACCACTCTTTAGTGTTGCCAGCTCTTACAATATTTGGTATAATCCCACAGCTCCCGGAGTCATGTGATCATATAAATCACAGATTTCATATAAAATGGAAGGTTTTTAGCCCTCATGGTTGCAGCTAAAACCTTGAAAATGAACCACAAAGGTTAAAAAACTAGACGTCAAATTAAAAGAAGCAAAAATGTATTATTTTTTACAATGTCATCATTTTTAAGCTAATCTTGTGAGATCCTAACTCACAATTTTTTAACACTTGGTGTTGCCAATACTGTTTATGCTGAGTAGCACCTCACTCCGGGAATAGTCCATTTACACAATGTGAGTAAAAATTGTAGAATCTAGGCCTCTGTGTTTGTGCAGTGCCTAGCACACGGGTGCTCTAATCCCAGTTGGGACCTCTAGACACTGCTGTCATATCTTAGTCATGATTGGGTTCTTATTTGTACGTATCTATCAGTATTTTTAAGTGACCAGTGTCAGATGGCAAAGACCAGAGTATGTCTATTAGTCTATACAGATATAAAGTGATGTTCAATAATAATTTTGGCAGAGGTTTCTTGAAGAATAAACTTGGTTCAGGGATGTGGTTTTCTCCATAATTAAGGCCGTTGCAGTTTCTTTCTTCCACTCAGGCATCCTTTTATTTTTAAACACACAATGTGAGACTGATCAGATATTATCATTGTTGACCTTTCTCTTCTACTGCAACATCAGAACCAAGTTGCATATCTCCAGCTTTTAGACTCTGCCAGCTGGGGTCACAGACTGTGGTGTTGCGCTAAGAATCATTTTGCTCTGCATTTGGTGTCAGTTTCTGCATGAAAGGAAAATGCCACTCGGCTGTTCTGAGCCTTGGCTGGCGATAATGCTGCATGTGTCCCTCTGTTCCTGTGATAAGTGCCCAAAGGGCAAGCAGAGAGAACGTCTCCTCAGGGATCAGTACACACCAGGCCCTATAGATAGAACCACATATATATAGAACAACATGAAAGCTTTTCACTTTCTTCTTTTCAACAGCATGATGGTTAAGTATCACATACAGTGACGCTTTTTAACCTGACCCTTCCAGGGGTCTGGTCTTTCTGTATCCACAAGTCCTTCAGTTCACATTATCCTAAACTAGGAGAGGGGGAGGGGATGGCTATTTGAAAATGAAATTGACACATACTGCAAATACATTTGTTTTTGTAGACTTGATACATGTACTCACCAAGAAGAGACAGTTGTAGAAGGATTTCTCTTTACCTTCAAACTCAATAGTAAAATAAAATGCAGTTTTTCTGCTGGGATCGTTGCCCTTTAATAGGCATCACAACATTACCTGGGGGAGAAAACACAACTAGCTTTTACTTCAATGAGGCTAGATATTTATAAAGACACCAGTCTCTGTGGTATCTAGGTGCTAATGTTAGTGCAAGGTCATCCATGGTTAGCCCAGGATTTGCAATATTGAATCAGATCATTGACCAATGCTTCTAAGAAAGGTGAAGCTGGTCTCTTGTACAATACTGCACATTTTGGATTGGATAAAGGGAGAATTCTTTCCTGACCCCGTTCCTTGAAGCATAAAATTTGATTAGTTTCCTTAGGATGTATAACTTACAAATGCTGCTAAGGGTCAGAATGTTGTTATGCTTTTTAAAACTAAAGCCACAATATTTGAAAACACCTAGAGAGAAAATATGGGCAGCTAAATCCTGGCTTCTCCAGGCATTCATTGAATATAAGTGGTTTCTGCCAGCAATCTGCTTGCTTGTTAACGAGAAACCTTTTTAAAAAAATTAAAAGAGACTTATATACTCACAAATATCAGCTCATCTCCCTTTCCCCTTTGATTTGTTTAAAATACCTCTTGTCAGATTTGCCAATTCCTGAAGCTCTTTAGGTCAATTCCTGCGCTAACTTAGGCCCTGATCTTGCAAAAACTGACACTCTTACTTAACTTTAAGCACGTGCATGATCAGTTGAACTCACTGGGACTATGCACATACTTAAAGTCAAGGGTTGGGAATTTATACTCCCTCAATACATGGAACTTCATTACCTTCAGTATGCATGGAGGGAGTAAGTCAGCACTGAATTTGGGCCTGTGTATTTAAACAAAGTTTTAACCCCCTCTCCTGCCCCTCCCACACCCATCTCACCCTCTCCCCCACCTTTCCCTCCTATTCAGAAGTAGATTAGGATGGCTTTATAAATTATAACTTCACTGAGAGATTCTGCAAAAAGAGGATGCAGGGACTTGGAATGCTAATAGCTAAAACAACAAGCAGAGTGAATGCAGAAAAACCCCAGCCAAATGAATGTTTAACTCTTGAGTAATGTTTAGCAACTGGGGCTGCAGAGACCAGAGGCAGAGCTATTTTTTGTGGATTAAAGCCAACAGATACTAACAGTCCTTTCTACAGTGGCCTATAAACCTTCATCTCAACACTTTGGATATTTTTTAGAGTTGCTTTACCAATAACCAGACTATTTATTGTTCATTGAAATATATAAATCCATTTCTTCCTATGAGACATCTTGTCCATGACTTAGAGGGGAAGAAAGTTCTCTGAGTAAATAAAGCTGCTTTACGTTCACATGATCCACTCATAGATCAGACTAGCTGCACTCTGCCCCATCTGCCTCCTGGATGGTTTAGTCCCTTAGTTTATATACACAAGGAAAATTTATGATTAGATTTGAGATCAATTCTTTTTTAACCCTGCGGAATGATAGCATCACATGGAAATTACGTCAGGGCTTAATTCACATGAGATAAACATCCTTGGATAATTATACAAATACATCAAGTGTGTCCTGCTATCAGCAGGAGATTATCTGTTTTATGTTAAGTGGTTAGTGGGCTTATACAAATGTTACTATTGCCAAATTACAGCCAGCCATTGTCTGTCTATTCTGTTTATTCATTTATATGCGAATATGTGAGTATACAATTACTAATTATATTTAGCACTTTTCAGCTGTAGGTCACAATGTATTGACACAGGAAATTGAAACACAGAGAGTTGAAGTGACTTGCAGATGGCAGACATCAGGTCAGAGAAACTATTAGAACTCATGAGTCTTGACTCCCAGTCTACTCTCTAACATGCCTCTGATGATTATGAATAGGGTGACCAGATAGCAAGTGTAAAAAATCGGGACAGGGGTAGGGGTGGGGTAAGTGCCTATATAAGAAAAAGCCACCAAAATCAGGACTATCCCTATAAAATCGGGACATTTGGTCACCCTAACTATGAAAGAAAGTTCTGGTTATCTATTGAAGATTCTGGCTGTCCTGATGTTCACTATAATGTGTTGTACAGGTGAATGTACACTGTGCAATCAGAAATATTTTGGTTTGATTGCAAGTGTCCTTATAATTTTTCCTCCTATTAGCTTCAACTTAAATACAGTAGTTCCCACATTTCCCAGGCAACTGTAACTGTTCACCGGAGTTAGACCTTGTCAAGTGGCATATTTGTATTGAGTTTGTATGTTGCATGTACTTATTGGACGGCTGATGTTCTTAGCCTAGAAACCACTAGATGGCACTGCAAAATAAAGTTCCACCCAATCCCACAAGATTTTAATGCTTTGTCTAAACCAATCTCAGCACATCAGAACAAAGAACAATTGGATCCCAAAATTCCTGGATTGTCATGGTGCAAATAAGACAGAGGAAGTGCAAACATACATAATAAAGGGCTATATTTTTCTTAAACATCCTCTAATGTTGTGTCACAGTTAACTGCAGACCTAATTAGCTGTAGGTGTAAAAGTTACCATTCAGATATTAAATGTATAAGGCCCCTGTTCAGCAAGGTGTTCTCAGACACCTCACATGCTTAAAGTTAAGTACATGCTCAAGTACCTGGGCGATTAGGGCCAATATGCTGCCATTTTAGCCGACAATTAATTGTGCTTGCAGTTGACTGCAGAAACTCAATTAAAGGAGGAGTTGAGACCTGTTAAATATAAATGATTAGGCTTCATGCTTTCATTGTGACATCTCATTAGTATAACTGAAATATGCTGCATTGATTAATTTATTGAACAGAATTCCTATAGAAGGTCTTTCCCCCTCAAAGTTGTCCATGTAGAAAGCCTGTGTTTATAGCAAGGTAATTTGGTTTGATTTGTACATAGTCAAACATATATATTCCTTTTGCACATCTGTTTTAGTTTGGGTCGTGTTAATTCTTATATAGTGTCAGATTTATTCCCCTGTCAGATACTTATACTAAAGGGATCAATTTTATTTCTCATTTGATTTTTCTTTCTGATTTTGATTTGGCTTGATGCACAGGGAAATTTACACTTGTGATTTATCGTATTAACTAGTATTCTTTTAAAGGAACACTGTCAGGTTAAAAATTGCATGCAAAAGAGGCTCTTTACTGCATCATCATAAAACATCTTTGATTATTAACCCTGAAAGAATTTTAAAAATAAAATTGACTTGTCATAATTTATGGATTTTGTTAATTTTTTACATTTCACCTGACTTTGACTATAGAAACAGACTGGGTCCCCGATCCTGGAGACACTTGTGCATGTGCTTACCTTTACACACAACTGCAGTGCCATTGACTATAAAATCTGTAATTTTCTGTATGCACCATAAGCCATATCATGCCACCAATTTCTAGGCAGAATGCCCCATTGAACTCTGCCATAAGTAGAGCTTAAATGATAATGTAATCCAGTGTTACATGAAACAAAATGTTCCGAAGTAGCCACTTATATTATGGGCCTTGGGCTACTGATTTCCAGAAGTACCAGCCACCCACTGCTTCAACCTGCGCTTTTGGTGCTTAATAATCTGTGACAATCAAGCAGGCTCAATGTATCTCATATTGGGCACTCAATCTCATTGGCTACTTTTAAAAAAAATGGTCTAAAAGTGAGTAGGCAGAGGACTGGGACTCAGGACAGCTAGATTCCATTCCTGACTCAGCCATTTACTGTCTTTATGATCTTGAGCAACAATTTCCCGATCTGTAAAATAGTTCTGTTCACTACAGGGGGAGTGTTAAGCTTAATCAACTAACGTTAGTAAGGTGTATGAAAAACCTTGGGCAACAAGGGCAAGGTATTTGTATTAAACAGTGTCTCATGTATGGTGTGAGCCAGTTAGTCCTCCTGAAGTTACACCCTATGTTATTCTGAAAGAAATGTTCTTATTTTCTACTGACAGGAGCTTTAATAACTTGCAGTTTTCACCTTCCTGTATGTTTAGCTATCCTGGTTTACAGGAAATAACATTGTGGCATCACCTGTTGCTCTACCTTTTCCTGTCAGCATTTACTGTGGTAGTCGCTTTATCTTATCTGGCTACTTCTGTAACATCCGCAAGTAAGTTGTATTGTATGAGGATTTATGGTGACTTTTCAGGGACCTTTATCATTAGATTAATACACTTCTGACACCTGTAGATCAACATAAACTTGACCCCTGGTCTCAACTGATCTATCATTAGGATTCTCCTTTTGAGGAGTATGGTTTGAGATGGAAGGAAATAGTATTAGTGGCAGGGCACGTCAAATGACCATTTCAAGGTCAAAAGTCAAAGAGATAAAACAAAAATGCATCTGCGTTACTTTGGGTTATAGTTCTATTATTAGTTGGTGTGGCAGGTAGATTGACCCTGGAAGGGGAATCACTGCTTGTTGTGGGGAAAGAATTGGTTCCCTGGTGTGTTTTCAGGACTACTTGGAATTGATTAATGATTTACCTCATTATCTCACTAGTGACTTATAAATCTATGCAACAGTTTTGCTCCTTCAGAATATCACGTATTTTATGATGAAAGTCAATCCTAAACCTCTCTACCATGAATTACTTCTGGGGTGTATTGTGTGTTATTAAAATACAGTATATGGTAATGTTAGAGCTGCTGACGGCTCAAAGTAAAAACCATATGAAATATTCTATTCAGCAAAAGTCCTGTTTCTGTTTCTATGCTTTATTTACTAAGGCCATTTGTCTAATAACAAGATATTTGCTTCTTTAAAAAGTTGCGGCTGCTTCTGCTGCCACTCTCTCCTTACCCCCTCCCCATGACACATCCACTTTCTCTTCTTTCAAAACTAGTTTCTTCTCTGAAGCAAACACTAACCCACATTTACAAACCTGCCACCAAAAATAAAAAATGGTGCACTCTAACATAGATCCTATGTCTGGATTGCCCAGAGCTTTTCGTTTTGCCTATGTATTTAGAATGCAAGCACCTTGAATCAGGGATAATATCTATGTCTGTGTTTTGTGGAGCATCAAGCACACTTTTTGTATTTAACAGAGAATAAAGAATATATTAATTCCTCACCTGAGGTTATCAAACTCTGCTTGTGTCATGATCGTTACGTTTAGGTGACTTGCCCAAGACTCTGCAGCAAATTAGTGTCAGAACCAGGATTAGAACTTGAAATCTAGTGACTCCACTCAATCCATGCTGAGCCGTCACTGCCTCTTTATAAAAACCCAGTACCATGACAATACCAAAATGCAGAAAGAGAACACAGAAAATATATGCAATAGAAAATATATTAATAGACTGATTTTCAAAGTTTTCCACAAGACATCAGCCACTTCTTAAAAGAAATTTCAAACTGAAAGTGGGCTAGTCTCTGTTACAGGCAGATTTCATGAAGGAGGTTATGCTGGTTATGTGATTCTTCCCACCTGATTTTGAACCTGGGCTGTTAAGCATTTTCATTTTCCTCTAGTGGCCGAATGGTATTCTAGTATTTTTGTTGATACAATAGCAGAGGAAATGGTTTCAAAGGAGACCTTTGGTTTGAAAACATCTGTCTAATGCATTCTTAAGAGGATGATGTTCTTCAACTGGCACACACCGAAATCTGCAAAGTTTCTGGTGTAATGCTTTTGAACATAAAAAGCAACAAGATGGTGTAAGTGGGAACTAATTGCTTGCATGGCCTCTCCAGGCCCAGACACCTGTACCTCAGCCTAAACTTGACTCCTGTCGTTTATGCTCTCTCAACATGCCACATTGACTTCTGGATGAAAGAACAGAGTAGAGCTAATGAGTTCCAACATCTTGATTTCAGCTGCAGTTTGGAACAGCTGTATGTAGAGAACTAACCTGCTCAGAATATGAAAAGAATGACCATCTGGAATAGGAGGAGGGGGAGAGAACGGTTAGGAGGCCTTTCCTTATACTACATATTTAATCTAGGCTTTCTGCCTTTCAAGATGATTCCTGGAGGGCCAACGAGCTAGCTTTCCTGAGAAGACTCCTTAAACATATTAATCTTGCTTCTGTAATAAGGACAGGTTTTATTATTAGAAGCAAATGAATGTCAGATTTTAACAGCATAACCTCCTCCCTTTTTGTTGTGATTATTCAGAGGAGATCTGCTATTCAGCAAACATCAAAATTAGTTTTCCATGCAGTGCAAGCTAGTTATAGTCAATCCAGTTTTTCCCAGAACAGTTTCACTCTTTGCAGAGTAATCACTAGAACCAAGACTAGATTGCATGTTGGTGCAAAACTAGTGGTGGGCCCTGAAATTAAAGTTCTGGGGCCAAACTCCCCTTGCTTTTGAAAAAGTCAGATCTGGGTCTAAACTTCACTTCTCAGGACCACTTGCTCGCTTTGTATCAGAGATTCATAGATTTTAAGGCCAGAAGAGACCATTATAATCATCTAGTCTGAGCTCCTGTATATCACAGGCCAAACCATCTTTCCCCTTTCTGTTCTCTCGTCACTTATCTGTTTACAGAGGACTTGTAGTGTGCCAATACAGAAGCCTACTGGTCCACATTTAGGACTGTCCTCACCACAGCCTAGATTTGATTCCAGAAACTAGGCAGGCTGGGTGAGATGCCTTTTCTGTCAAATTATTTTATGTATTGTGATGGGGAAGGGCATCCACACTTGCCCAACATTAGTGTAAATAGATACAGAGCTTGAATGTGACCAAGTCCAACCTACTGGATGTTATTGACTGCAGCAAAGAACTGTTATCATCCAAGAAAACTTAAATTGGCGTTGTCTTCTCACGCTTGTGTGTAAGGGGCAATGTAAGCTCCCCATTCTCACTTTTTTCCACATCATCAGAGGTTTGTATTCAAAATGGTTACTTAAGCGGGGGTCCTGTAAATGTATGTAAAATAAAAATGAGATCTGAAACAGAAAAATATTCCCTCTTGAAATACCCAGGCTCAGTGGTTAGTGCTGGAGCTTAGGAGCTAGGACTTCTGGGTTCTATTCCTGGCTCTCTCACAGACCTGCAGAGTAGCTCTGAGTAAGTCCCTTAGCTTCTCTGTGCCTCACTTTCCCCATGTGTAAAAGGGTGATAACAATAGTACTCCTCTACCTTCCACGGACGCTGTGGTGCGTAGTTCACTAATGTTTGTCTGGTGCTTTGAGATCCTAAAGTGAGAGGAGGGGGAGAAATGTAGAGCATTATTGTTTTCCATTTGGATCTGAAATAGCAGCAGTTAAACTGTTCTATGTTTGGTGGACATGGCCTCCGGGAATTATGCATGCACAGCTGACCTTACAATGCACTACAGATTGCTGCCTTGTACGCTGATTTCAGTATATGTAATCTGGACACGAAATGCCAAAAGTCATCCATCATCCCCTGTTTTGACCTTGTAACACTGCCTGTCCTGTACAAGGCCAGCAGTTAGAATGTAAGCTAATGAAGACAGCAGGACATGAAAGGGCTTTTCATTAGCTGATCAAAGGGCAGAAAGTAATGTTTTTATAGGCACAATATTGAGACAAATAAGACCAAAAACTGTGATTAGGATTGAGGAAGAAAAATAGGTCATTTGAAAACTAACCTAAAATTCTCTCTGTAGTTTGTATCCTACAGTGTGGTGTTTTTGTATTGTGCGCTGTTAAATAGTTGATGTGTTTCACCCAAGAAATGGCTACATTTCATTGCTGGATGAAGTAATCTTTGTGTATATACCTAGGGAGGCAGTTGTGCATAGCAATTAAAGCAGGGAACTTCATCAGGAAACTAGCTCTATTTCTGACTGATTCTTTGTGTAACCTGAGGCAAGGCACTTAGGTCCAAATCTTCAAAAGTGGAAGATTTGGAAACCTCATTTTTTGGATGGACAAAATCAAGACATCTTGGACCTGATTTTCTGTGGTTCTGAGCACCCATGGCTCCCATTGACTTAACTGAAACCTGCATACATGCATCAAGAAAGAATTTAGCCCATAGATCATAAATCAATGTGTTGAGTACCCTGTGATTGTTTGATGAAAGGAGCTGTAGAAATATCATTTTCAATTGTAGAAATTATACACAGGTGTTTTCAGAGTTACAATTAGGCAAAACAGTTTTTTTTTACATGACTTTAAAAGGCCTGTCCAAATAGGAGGGAGTTGAGGGGGTGTCTCTACCCCTCGCATCTGCACACAGCTTAACTACTGAAGTCAACAGGACTTCTGCACAAGGAATGGCTGCAGAGTTGGACCTTTTATTTACTACCCTACCACTAACAATTTTTATATATGTGTTCAGACTTGAAACCCTCAGAGCACCTTCATACAGAGTAACTGGAAGAAGAGTTTCAAACATAGCTAGACAGACCCAAATAGATCCCAGGGGGAGTGCAGAAAAATTCTCTGTTTACCCAACAGCCAGAAATAAATAGCTAAAACCGAAAATAAAGCCTCACCCAGAAGGATGCCACAGACTGGTGTAAGCATGTCTGTCTGCTTGTCTTTCACTGACTTCCTCTTTGATCCATAACTCATTCTGTCCACTGTTGGTAAGAGAATCTTCTCTGCAGCCCCTCCTACTTCATCAATTCTCCATCTTGTTTCAAATCTCCAGTGAAATCTTGGCGTCTCTTATTGCTCTGTATCACTTCATTTTTCTTCCCCTTTTCTATCATATAATTGTCTGTTGCAGTAAGCGTTCTATCTGTGGATTGACTCCAACGGGAGTTCTGGGTGCAAAGGGCTTTCAGGATCAGGAGCTAATTTCAGAACTATTATTTACCTCTGCAAACTATTTTGGGAGCTTGTTTGTAAGAAAGCCAGTATATAAAATAAGGCAGTTACTCACAAGCGCAATTTTATGCACATGAGCAGTCCCATTGATTTCAGTGGGACTACCCATGTGCACAAAATTAGGTGTTTGTGTACCTGTGTGCAGGATCTGGGCCTAAGTGTGCATGTAAGACAAGCAGCTGCACAGTGTACTGACTAATCCGCTGAACCCAGGTCAGGAAGAATCAAGTCCTGCTTTTCTTACTCACACAAGTAGAGTCACTGACATCAATCAGTAGAGCTATCATCATAAGCTAGGTGGTAGGATTTGGCTCTAATGTTTTGTTAGTATTTTACAGCTTTTTGGCAACTCATTTGACTGAAAGTTTTTGATAGCCTGTTTCTGAAACCTTCCTGATGACAGACTCACAGACTGGGTAGTGCACATGTTTGTACACCGCAGCCTCCTCAGACTGCAAAGGGCACTTTGAAAGCTGTTATCTCTTGCCGATAATAAGAGGTACAGTATATAATATACAGGTCAGGAAGATGGGATTTGGGGCCAGTTTCTAGGAACTGGTACTGGGACTTATTCAAAGCTTATGCTGAAATATACAAAGGATAATGCAATCTGTTTAGGAAACATCTGTTGTACTAAAATAAACCGTGGTATATTGGGGCAGCAGCATGCATTTCTAACTACTATTCCCACATTGGTAGAAGGTCTAGAAAGTGTTTCTGAACATCAATTTTTTTCAATTTTATAAGTATTGTTAGTTGTTAAACTGATTAGTTGGATCTAGGACAAAAATCACTCAGATGTATTTTGAAATTCCATTTCTCTTCATAATTAATACTTTGCACTCACTGCACTTTTCATCATTCAAAGCACTTTTCAAACATAGTTTCTTGTCCAGTTTGAGTTTGCTAGCATCTGCCTTCAGCAGTCTATAGCACCTTCCACCCAAAGATCTGAGTGTTTCACAGAAATTAATTCAACTTCACAAAATCCCCATGAGTTTGGCAAATATTATCCCCATTTTAGAAAAGAGAAAATGAGGCTCAAGTGTTGCAATGACTTAGGCCACACAGCAAGGTCCTGATCCTGGGCACATCTTTAACTTTACACTCATGGGCAGTTCCATTCAGCTCGATGGGACTTCTCAGATGTACCCAGGTGGAGCTCCGCTGAATTCTGTGAAGATCCAAGGGTCTACCCTCACTGATCCAGTTGCAGGCTCGGAACCTAAGTCTGTAGCAAAGCTGGGAAAACCGGCCAGACCTCCTGAATCCTAGTCCTGTGCTTTTGCCAATGCTCCTTCGGTGGCACCAAACAAATGTTATTTTAAGCAGGGATGGCTTAACACATATTTCTCACTGGGGCTGGTGTGTCAATTGTTCAGAATGTAGAACTGCTTTGTTTCTCTCTTTTTAAAAAAATTCTTTTTCTGGCTCTCCATAGCTTTTCTCTTTACTCCGTGTCCTGGAAATAGTTGATTTTCTGTCTCACCCCCCTTCTTACTGTTTTTAAGTCCAGGACCCACCAACATAATTTCACTCACACACGGTTTTCAGTTCCAGAATCTCTTTTGGCATGACCAAGATGTACAGGTGGCCAAAATTAGGAAAAATAGCTTAAGATTTGCCTTACCAGATTAGACCATTGGTCCACAGTACGCTGTCTCTGACAACAACCAATAGTAAGCACACACCTAATAGAGTAAGACCAGCAAAAATTGGCCAGCTGCAGGGGCTGTTCTCACCTAAAAGGAAACCAAATATGTGCTGGAAATGTCAGGGGTATTTTAAAGCTGTCCCTTATGGTAGGGGAGACAGTTCTTAGTGCAGCTTTCACCGTATTTAGAATCAGTGGTAACAGTTTAATCTATTACACATTTGGTGCCTCTGATTTGTAAAATAAAATACATTTTCTTGTTCCGCTGTCTGATTGCATTTCTCAGGGCTAGTGCTGAAGATGCAGTGCAAAAGAAAATAAATGAGTTTGGCTGATCCTCAAAAATGTTTCCTTTCTTGGTGCATGGGAGGAGGGAACTGCATAAGACAACATGTCACCTAGTAAGTTGCACAAGCTGTAGCAATACTGTGATCTGCATGCAGGCTGGAGCTGTTTGCAGTCAAATAACAAAGGATTTTTGATAGAAAATAATCGGTGAGGCTAGTTAACAATATTCAGATTCCTTTCTCTATGGAAAAAGGAAGCGAGATAGGAGAATAGGTTGGAGATGCCCTTTGGATGATTGGTCCTGTACCTGATGAGTCTATCATTCAGTGGAGCCTGCTCTGATTGTGAGGATGCAGAACTTTAAATTCTTATAAGGGGCTGCTGGTGGCTGCCAAATAGAATATACTGTTTCATTAAATAGTATTCAATGTTCTCCCACTGGAACACTTCGCAAAAATGTGCTTGATTTGATTAATTTTTAAATATACAGTACTAGTGTTCAGTCTCTGCTAGGAGGCCTCCATCTCCCTCTGTCTCTAAACTGAGCAGGAGAGAGAAAAGAAACACTGATGTCTGAGCAACTGAGGGAGAATTGATTCTTGTTTGTGTTGGGGGAAAGGGTTTTAATCCCTTGGGCCTTGTAGATGGGCCGACTCACCCCTGTGGCGCCTCCTGCTGGTGGTCCTTTGGAATTAGCTCAGTCCAGCCTTCGGAGCACCCTCTGCAGGCCAGTGACCCACCTGTCTCCTGGCCCCCATGTCCCTCCCAGGACCCCGGTGCCCCTTTAATTGGGTCTCCCCCTCCCAAGGGAACCTCCCACCCTTCTATCCCCACTTTGCCTCAGTGTTGGCTACTGCCAGTCATTCTCTAGCCCCACATCCTGGGGCAGACTGCAGTATCAGCCTGTTCATCATTGGCAAGGAGGGTTTGGACCTGCTGCCTTGGCCTACCCCTGGGCTGCCTCTGCAACCCCCAGTACCTGTTAGCCCTCTGCTAGGCCACAGCCTGGGGCTTTCCAGGCTGGAGCTCCCCAGCTCCTCTCCTCCTTTCCCCAGCCCTACTCCACTCAGGTATTCTATCTCAGCTCCCTGCAGCCAGGCCTATCTCCTTCTGAATACAGAGAGAGACTGTGTTCCTTCTGGCTTCCCTGGCCTTCTTATAAGGCCCTGCAGCTCTGTTTGGGGCGTGGCCCCAGCTGCAGCCACTCCTCCAATCAGCCCAGACTAAAGCCCCTTTCCAGGGCTGTTTTAAAGCCCCAAAAGGGCAGGAGCGGGTAGCCACCCCGCTACAGGCCTGATTCTCCCTTATCCTACACCTTGGTTAGTAATGTCCATGAGTAGAAACTGATTAGAAAATGCTACCATATCAAAATGGCAATATTTCTGTTTATACTGGTGTAAATGACTGACCAAGGTGTAAAACAAGGGAGATTCAAGTCCCAGTCTGCAAGCACTTTGCCTTTCTCACTCAGAGATATTTGGAAGATTCTCTTAAAGATGTTACTCCTTTTAAACAATCCTGATTAGAATAATTGATGATATTCATTAGACATTGCTTATTATCAGTACTGTTTGCTGCACTTTGGGTGGAGTAAGCAGAGGGTCTTTTGTAGTTGGCGTGTTCGAGAACACTAAGCTACTTCACTTAATTTTTGCGAGAACCATGGCTCCTAGTATTGTGTTGCAGGAATGCAGGACAAAAAAACCCAGGAATTACACTTCTTCCAACAGAGTAACTTTCCACACAAGGTGCAGGGAGTTACGGGACTCAAGACATAAAATCCTGATTTATAACACAGTCTGAAAACTGCATGGCTATTATTTGGGGAGAACTGCAAAAGGCAAAAATGCAATCTCCTGTCATTCCGTATTCAGCATGTTACTTTAACAACTGGGTGAATTCCAGCTCTTTTATATAAAGCCCATAACTTTATAGCTCACTTGTCCCATGAAGTCAAGTAATGCTGAGCAATATTTACTCCAGCTGATTTCAAATTGAGAAGTGGATGCTCAGGGCCCCTGAAAATCTGGCCTAAAGTGTACAATTAAGGAGGAGTGGGGACCTCAAATCCAAACTGCAATCAGTCTCCCTTTGCTTCACTCCCTGCCCTGCAAGGAGCCCACAGCATTACTATAGTTTCTGGAGTGTGGAAGGTCCCAGTGGAAACCCTACTGCCCCACACTCTCCTCTAAAATAGGTTATTGTAGGTACAGGGGTCTGTTGCAATATCCTATGGATGTAAAATGTTGCTGGCTCAGACAGAGAAATCAATTTATCTACATACATTCAGATTTTCAAAGCTGACTAGTCATTACAAGGAATGGGAATTGGGTGTCGAAATACCCTAAACAACTTTGAGAAACTCCACTATAGTCTTTGTAACAGTGCGGAGCCATCCAGTCAGATTGGTCCCTGGTCCCCGGCTGATTGATGGCTGAGATGAATTTGGCCCAAAATAGAAGCAAGGTGGCTCCGCTCCTGGGCAGGTGGTGGGGGCAGTGAGCACTCTCTCCTGGTATTACATTTAAGAAGGGATCCCTGTAATCGATCCCTGAAGTTTAACAAGGAATCCCTGTAATCAAAGTCCCACACTATGCCTCACTCTGCGGATCCCTAATCTGCTGCCAGGTTCAGGCTGGAGTACAGGACACTGTTCCAGCCAGCTGCAGTTGTGTCCTCTGCCTAAATTGCTTTCTGAACCAGCTCCAAGGCTCCGGTTGCTTTTCCAAGTCCCTGTCTTATCCTGCTCTGCATCTGTTTGTGATGCAATTCCCACAGGAACTGGGAAGTATGGAGAGGAGGGGAGACTGTGAGAGGCCTTGTAGGCAGAGCCTGTAGCAATACATGGCACACTGGCTCCTGCATTAATCCCTCTGAGCCATGAGCCCAGTGCAGCACTAGAAATCAGTCCCAAACACTAGGTTGAGAGTTGATTTTGTACTGTAGAGTCAGAGATGGGATTTAACTGGCTAGTAGTAGACATCTGCCACTGAAAAATTCACGTGGGATTACAAGTGCAGCCAAGAAAGGATGAGACAGGAGCAATCCCACCACATCCCCAGTGTATGTGAAGGACATTACTGCCTTTCTGACTGCCATTACTGACATCTCACTGCTGGAGTGAGAATCCCATCATGACCTGTTGCTCTGGGAAGCCTCTTCTTTCCCTTACTCTTTTTGGATCATTTTTCTTGCCCTCAGATAGTGTGCTGGATTCTGAGAGACCCATTAAGGGTCAGATTCTGTGGGCATCGCTCAGTCTTCACTTGGCCAAATTCCCACTGCCTTTCCCCTGGGTTAAGCAGCTCACCATTTGCCCTTAATATAAATTTTGAGGATTTCTCTGTGTTAAGTGGAACTCCCATCCTGGTCAAATTCTGCATTGGCTGCAGAAAGCGCAGGGGCCCTGAATTCGCTGCATGTGCGCTATTCACACACTCCTGGAATTAGAGCAGGGAGCATGTGTTTGACTGGGGATACACAAAGGAAACACCCAGTGACCTCTTTGCAATGTAATCCTATTTCATTAGACTGCTGCTCCTTACTGGAGAAAACTCACTTGAAGTTCACAGGAGTTTTGCCTGGGTAAAGACCTCAGGAGTTGTAACCCTGATCAAATGCTCTGATGTGAATGTTCAGGGTTAGGGAACTGCAGCAATGGGATCCTTGTCCCTGCCCGGAGAGGAGCATCATTTGCTTTTTCCAGTCAGAAGTCTAGGAATTGTATTGTGCTGATCAGCTCCCGAATGGCCAGTCATTCTTAGCTTCTCTGCACTGCCTCCTCTTTACAGGACATTTTAAAGACGGGGGCTCTCCGCTTTTCCTTTGCGGGATTCCGAAGTCATTGTGCCTCTGTCTGTGGCAATCCCTCCAAAATATGTAAACAGAATTAGTTTGAAAGATAGAGGGAGTCCGACAGACGGTTTCCAAAGGGGGGAAACCCCTGAGGCCTAGACAGGTGAATGCACTGTAGACCACGAGGGGCTCGAGCTGCAGCACTGATTGCAAATAGAAACCATCCCCCGACCTCCTTATCTCTGCAATCCTACCTGCTGGGGTGTGTGTGTGTAGGGGGGGATCGGTCCCGTTCGGGGGCGAGGGGAATTAGTGGCGGCCGAAGATCTCCATGTATTGGCAACCTTTCATCCCGTGTCCCAGGGCCACAGCCACCCTGTCTCCATCCCTGTTTACTGATGGGGCAGATATGGTGAGCCTGGGAGAGAGGCTGCAGGTTCCCCTAATTGCCTTATCAACAACCGGCACAATCTCAGACACTTAGAGGATGTTTTGACTGCGCTGAATTACAAGGTTTGTTGTTTCTCACTCCAATAATTGACATTTGATAGCGACTACTGTAAAAACGCTCCAGGTTGGATTGAGCATCTGCTCTTCCGATCCGTGTGGCCCGCGCTCACCTACACAGCTGGGCGAAGAAGCCTCCCTTGGGAAGACTTCTGCTTGCTCGCCCCTGAAGTCAAAGGTGAGCGAACTTTTGGGATTCGTTCTTCAGTGCTCGTTTCAGCAAGACAGCGCTTTTAATGCACAACCGATAGCTGCTGTTGGGACCCACTCCTGATGTTAAACCAGTGTGAATTGTTGTGTCATCCCTACCCCTTCTGTAAAGCTCAAGTCCGTGGCCTGAAAAGAAATTGAGTTTCAACTAAGGGGGCGGAGGGGGGACGGGACTGGCAATGAATGGAAAGTGACTAGATGAAAAGAATGGAAAAATTACTAGGGATTGTGTCCGTGTCTAGTCCAGAGACTATTGAAATCTCACTAGGACTTGCTGCGTATTATTTATAATTCGTGCCTTCGCTGAATACCGTATCCCGAGCTGTCTGCTCTAGTCATATTTTATAAAATAGATGTTTTGACTTAAAAGCTCTCTCTAATTCCCTCATGCACAAACCATGTTTCAGAACTCCAAAGGGCTTCACCCAGAGATCTTTTGAGGGGCCATAGATACAATCATAACAATCGCCATGCAATTAATCAGAAATAGAACTAGAAAGCCACCTACATAAATGTGGAAGTTTTTAGCACTTTGGATAGTCAGTCACCCCAGAATGAAAAGGGATTTAAAATGTTGATATGAATAAGTCTGGGGTGTGATTTCTCCCAGAATGGATGTTATATATAACGAGTTCTAGTTTCAAACGGAGATTTAAAAATTGAATAGTGAAATCAGCGGCATTTCCACAGGTCCGGGATTTATCCGCAGCAAAAATGTTACTGCTTTGGTTTTCACGCAGAACAAGTTACAGAGTTTAAAAATATATATTAATCCGATCTGATGAAATCAGGGAGTAAAATGTGAGAGACCCAAAGCAAATGAAATACAGTTTTTCACCCCAGCCCCCAAATAATAAACACGGACACCTCTCCTGGCTTTGTCTCCTGCGTCGCTGTAAACACAGATGCAGACTTAAGACAGGGAAAGTACAAATGCTGCAGGGGGATGCCGCCCGGGACACTGCGCTATGAGCTAAATCCGTCTGGCTTCACTCCTTCAGTTACATTCGAGACGAATCTGACCCCAGTGAATTAACTGAGGGCAAATAGGCCTCAGTCTCCTGCGCTGGTGTGGACCTGCCCCGGCGCAGTATAGAGAAATGCCTTTTCCCTCTGCACACCCCAGAAGTACTAAGCTAGCAACGGGAGTAATAATGGCTAGAATGAAAGCAAAGGAGCCGTGCAACATTAAGCCACTCTCTTTAATGTCACCGAGTTCCATCAGCTTGCACAGCCAAGGGAGACACAAACTGGTGGCTGCACAAGGAACAGTGCATTTAAATACTAAATCACATTTTAGTGCAATACCCTACGGGGATCTGGCATGTAACAGCATCTGAATTCCTTCATTTCGGGGCTTTGTCTTTAGCTTTTGTGTGCTGATGAGATCTATATACACGATATACTCTCCCACTCTATCTCTGGGCAAGGAAAGTTACATCTTAAATAAAATAGCAGACCGCATGGTTGTCACCACAAGGCCGCGTTTGAAGATCTAGGACAAGCGATACACTTAGCTTTAAGGACTCTTCGAAATCTAGTGTCCATACAGGAAGTGCAAAATGAAACATGAACTTTGCTTTTTAAAATAAATCGAAGAGTTTGCCCCGGCAATATTGTTCAAACTCTTTTTGAAGGAGCCATTTCTGTAGCGCAAAACAGCCCAGTGTTGGTTAGGCGAACGGTGCAAGACCTTCTCAGCTCTCAGGGCTTCCTACAGCTTTTCTGAGAAGCTAGGAGGGATCTGTGTGTAGCTTTACATGGGATAGGTAATGTGCTCTCCAAAGCGCCTGGCGTCTGGTAATTTTAATATAATCCCCCACATCTAATTGTGTGTGTGTGTAAGTGCGTGTGCGCTTTCACTTACATGGGGTAGAATAATCTGTACAAAGAACTTTCAAAACTTCCAACTGGAGATGCCGACAAGCATGCTGGTGAATTTCGCGAGGAAACTATATTAACCTGCAAGAGGCCCGTTCCCTCCCAGTCCTCCCAGCAGTTTGAAAATATATCGAGACACTTGCTTGTTTGCTTCTCTGAAGGATCCCAGGCGGGGGGGGAAGCCTGTCCTTTCCCTTAGCCTCAAGTCCAACGTCTCGCTGTTCGGTCCATTGATCAGTTTACAGTCCATGTGAAACGTCCCCATTTTACTGTTGCGCTGAGGTCTAGAATAGGGATGGGTGAAGTAAGTCTACCAGGCTCTGATCCCATGCAACGTGGAAATCCCTGCGTTACCCTGCGGAATCGGTGTTTGCACTGAATTCAAGTCCCCTACGCTGAAGTTCATGAAATTGTTGCCGGCTGCAGCAGGCTGCATGGTCTGCATGGAAGGGTAGTTGCAATTGTAGTTGGCATTGCATGCTGAGCTGTTGTAATTCGTGTAAGCAGGGTAGGCGTTGTAGCTATAGGGGTTAATGCTGACATTGTAGGGTGAACTGTAGGGGGAAGATTCCCCTAAGCAGGGCTTTCCATCTCTTACCAGAACAGGCACGGCTATCCTCCGCGGTGGAGGGATCCCGACCATTTCTAGGGTCTGATCCTGTCTCTGCCTTTTGCATTTATACCTTCTATTCTGGAACCAAATTTTGACCTGGGTGGAGGTGAGCTTTAGGACGTTTGCTAAATGGTCTCTCTCGGGGGCCGAGAGATACTTCTGTTGCTTGAACCTTCTCTCCAGTTCATACACTTGAGCTTGAGAGAAGAGGACGCGGGGTTTTCTCCTTTTCCTTTGTCTGGGGCGCTCTGGATCCTCCAAGCCCCCTTTCTCCTGTTCCAGGGTCTTGTGAAGGGAGCACAGTTCTGAAGCAAAACAAAGAAACCAACACACAATAATCAGTGTATGTGAATCGTTGTAACCCGTGTAAACGAGTATCACAGACTTTCCACTAAACTAAACTCTGCTTCTGTTTGAGCTACAGACTCCAAATAACTTTCAAGCCTGTTCGTTGCCGCTGGAGTTTCTCCAGGATGTTATTTCCACTGTCGAGTTATTAAACTATATTATTAAATGTTACTACATTTATGAAAGCGCCATAGTAAACTAGAAATTAGATTAATGCGTAATTACTTAAAAATCGGAACGTCTATTTTCGATCTTTAATCTCTTTATTACAGAGTTGATTCGTTTTATACCGTATTTGTAGCGAGTATCCAGCGACCGCATTGAAATCGGCTCAGCTGTTTCCTAATTGCACAGGAATAATGTCTGTCGCTTTTTTTTTTTTGAAGTAATATTCAAAATGTTACGGGCCTTAAATGTAAACCGGGCAACCATGGATATCCCTTACTGATACTGTGAACATTAAAGAGCAGGGACTGACTTTGATTCTTTTAGCAGAAAAAAATGTTGGGTGAGTAATAGATTTTGAAATTATTCTCCAGAATTAAAAGTTGCCAGTTTGCAATTCATTTTGATTCCACTGGCTGATCGTTGTTTTCCGCTTGCCAGATAGTTCACTTCGCTCTCAATTCATAACACACCGTTTCATTTTTGCTGTTGTACCAAAATACTTCCTGTAAACGAGTTTGGAAACAAGTTACAGGTAACAGGAAACTTCTCGGCAACATTCTCTCTTTTTCCTGCTACCCCACCCCAAAACCTCAAGCCTCTCCAGTCCCCTGCTCGAAGGATCCAGCTAGCTAGCAAACAGGAGTTGCTGAGCGCCTGCAGATCATAGTCTGGAAGGCTCCACAGAGATTAAAAAAAGGATAATATTGTTCGTGTACTATCTCCCTGTCTCTCCTTCCAGTAACATTCTCTGTAAATCTTACAAGCAGCAAGACACTGCCCAGAATTCAGTCAAAATGGCCTTTCCACGGGGGTTGGTCTGGAATCGCTAAAATAACCGGTCCTATTTCTCGGAAAGATCAAAAAGATAGACTGTTTTCTCGGGTACTATTTAATAATTACCTACCTGTACGTCTCTATTTATATTCTTGGAGCTATTATGTAAGTAATCTGCTTTAATTTACATCAGAAAGAATTACTAACAAACATTGCTATCAGGAGACAACCCCCTTCCCCTCCATCACTCTGAGCTGAGGGGTGTCCTGGGGTCTGGCCTTTTCCCTCAGTTACATGGAGTGGAAGCCGCTAAGTGATCTCTTCCCCCCTATCACTTTCCTCTCCTTTTTAGCAGCTTGGGTCTGATGGCCGATGGTAGGGAAAGAAAAGTAGATAGACATTGTTTGGAGGCACAGGGAAGATGATCTTCCCCCTTTCCCTTACCAGAGCAGCTAAAAATCCTCCCGCGCCCCAATAAACGGTCTCACCGCTAGATAACAACCCCCAGCCAGTTGCCAATGAAGGCCTGGGGTTGTACTTTCACAAGAGCCCCCCGCGATGTTATTTAAAACACTTCTCGGAGTGGTGCCCTTTTACCTTTCTTGTCCACTTTCGAGTCCTTGGCTGAGTCCACTTCCATGTAGTTTTTAACATAGAAGGAGCTGGGGAAGGTGGTGGAGTTTTTGGAAGGGTGACTCTGAGTCTGCTTCTCACTGAGTTCAGGGAGGGCTGTCGTCTCTGCCGTGTACGTCTCCTGTTTGAAGGTTGACAGCATGCAGGAGGAGGAGGAGGACAGAGTGGAGAGCTCCATCGAAGCCAGGCCAGTCTGATGCTGCTCCAGATTCAAAATATCCTTGACAGAAAAGGGCGTAGTAGTCACGGGACTAGGAAACATTGTGGGGGCAAGTGAGGCAGCGACCAGAGCCCAGCTTCATGTAAAGGTGAATTGGAAACAACCAACCTGCAGCGGTGGTGACTCCTGAGCTCTCCAATCGGGCACATAGCATTCCAGCAATTAGCCTTGACTTGTGGACTGGAGGCAGGTAGAACCAGACCATAAAGGAAAAGAAGGAGGGACTAGGCAGTTTTTGGGTGACTTTAGCTTTCCATTGGCTAACTGAGCAGTGATGGAATAAAAGATGCAAAGTTCCATGTCACCTAATATAGTAATACAACTCAAAAACATCCCCACTCATTTAAAGGGGCAGCATTGTATTTATCCAGCTTTCCCCCGCAGACTTTGTTGATCTTTTAACAAAAAAATCCCAAAATGCTCATGTGTACAAACCCCCTCTCTGATGCCATCTATCATACAGTCAGATTAAATAAACAGGCCTGGAGGAAACCATCAAGCAAATATGTGCTGACTTCAATTTAAAAAATGGAAGTTTGGTTTTTAGTAATCTGCACGATGTGATCCAACGGATAACAGAAGAGCCTGCACCATTCACTGGGACACATTTAAGGGAAAATTTACATCTGCAATTGAAGAAGAAATCGATGCGATTCTGATGAGGCATATTATCTACAACGCCAATGTATGGTGTATAGCAAGGTAGGGAAAGAGCCCACACGTGGTTCTTTTTCATCTGTTTGATTGTAACTCTGTTCAGGACAAAAACTATCAAAACTCTGTTTTTTCCTGTAAAAATTACCGCTTGTAATTGATCTCTTTTAACGTTTGCCACCCAGCATTCTGCAATGCAGCGGACTCAGAGGCAATATTAGTAATCTAGCGCATTTAAAGAGCGGGTTATGAAATAAATAAGCAATAAAGTGCAACTTTGTGGTGACTGTGGAGATCAGAGGCAAGATATGTGTGATGCAAAAGCACTAAATACAGCAGCAGTTAAGGAAAACACTGTGTTCGCTAACACAAACAACCGCTCAGCGGCGAACAACTAAAGTGTGGGCTCTTTGCAAATACGAATTGGAAAATTAATCTCTATTATCTGCCTCGGAGAGTAAATAGCTGAATCCCAGTCTCGGGGCCTGGCTTTCCATAAGTGGAAGGCTGTGACTGTGGATCACTGCAGCTCCTTGTATTCAAGGACCAGAAGTGGGAGCCCATTAATTTCATGCACTTATTGCCACTAAAATAAACCGCAGCAGCAAATCCTTCTGAAGGATTCGGCTGGGGGAGGGGGCGTTGCGATGCTTTCAGTTAAAAACACACACACACATGCAGACACACACAACCCAAAAACATGTAAGTAACTTCTTGGGGAAAGTATTTGGTGTGTGGAATCCCCAGAATTGCGTGGGGAGAAGAGCAGGCTCTAAAAGGCAACTGGAAAGCAGCTCTTCCCAGGCACATCTCCCTAATGATCTCTTAATTCAATCCAGGGTGATAAGAGATAAGGAAAGGGACTTGTGGCTCCATGTGGAAAAGTGGAGCGGAAAAGAGTCTTCGGGTGATATGGTGAGTTCGCTTGGCCTTTGACATATCCTTCCTGGGCAGAGATACTAGTGAAGGGGGGTGGCCAGTCTATTTTTTTCCCTAAGGCAGGGTCAGGATTTTTAGGAGGCGGAGAGGGGTGATGTCTGAGCTCTGTGCAGCAGCAGAGCCATTTTGAATATGTCCATCTATGCCTTCGTGCTAGGGTGCCGACTGCAGCCATCTGTAAGAGGGGAGAATGGCCGAAGGCATCTCTCGAGTTTTTATTCCGATTGGCAATAAAACGAGAAGAGGCGTTTGTTTGGGGTGTATGAAAACCCAGCTCCCTGGGCTGACATAGCATCGCCCCTTCTCCAGGGACTCACCTGGCATTTCTTGTCATGGAACTGCCCGGGGTGAACCCACCCGGTGCAAATGTGGGTGTCCCCGGCGCTTTAGGCTTTGCGGTGGAATTTAGCATTACTGGACAGGTCCCTTGTGTTGGGCAGCGGGTGCTTGGCTCCGGGGGAAAGGCGGGTGCGTGATCAGAGCCAGAAAGAAAGAGCTAATGTAGGGAGAGCAGCTAGAGGAGCCAGCCCCAGCTGCCCACGAACACGTGCGGCATAACAACCTTACCCAGAAGCACCTGCCCCTATTTATAAAAAATGATTTTTCCCTCCTGCGAACTAGACTCGATGGCGAGGAGCGTATTGTCAATCTCTTTCTGTTTGATCAGCCACTTTATCCGAAGAGCGTCCCAATTTCTTCTCTTTCCCACTGGGGATCTGAATTCTGACATTTATTTGTTGTTTACCAGCCGTTCCGCCCCTTTCCCTAGTGGCTTCTGATGTGTTTGTATTTTCTACAATTTGTTTCCTCCTGCTGATAATAGCCCACCTTAATTAGTCTCATTAGAGTTGGTATGGCAACACCCATTTTTTCATGTTCTCTGTGTATATATATTCCTACTTCCTACCTAAAGCCCATTGCATGCACCTGATGAAGTGGGCTTTAGCCCAGGAAATCTTATGCTCAGATAAATTTGTTAGTCTCCAAGGTGCCACAAGCACTCCTGGTTCTTAAGGCGGAAATGTAACTTTCTCTCGAATAATTAACTCGCTCTAGCCTGCAGTGTATCGACTCTCGCAGGCTGGGTCGAAGCTCCTTGAGTGTGAAGTTTGCTTTATCTCCTAAGTTGCTGCTATCCGATGAAGGAGCAACATCCGATTCAATTAAAATTCTTGCTGCAAACAATTGCTAGTGTCCTGGTACCTTTTCGTTGGTGAATCCGAGCTGGAACTTGCAATGACAGTGTAAGAGATTAGAGTGTACAGAGAGGCCTGAAATATTGCTATTTAATGGAGGGAAATGCAACCATTACAGCTGGCTTATTTTCAGCTATTCTTTCTCAGAAAATGTTTGGCACTTCTCTAGTAAATAAATGAAGAAGGCATTAAGAGCAATTCATAGATCAATTCGAGCGACTATTCAAAAATACGGTGTGGATGGTGTGTGTATATACATCAATATATGGAGAGACTAAATATAACCCTCCAGATGCTTACATAGGTTGGTTGCATCTAGAATGTATAAACTCCACTATTCAGGCTGCCCTTGCATCTCTAGTCCCTCTGAGGCGGGTATGTGCGTGGGTGCGGGTGTGTAAAATAAATGCGACTTCATAGGGTAGCAGCATGGGAAATAACGCAAACTCCGCGCTTAGGGAGCTTCTCCCCAAACAGATATACATACACCTGACTAACATTTAAAAATATGTATAGGGACATAAAGTTTAGGAACACAGGAATTGTCATGGTTAGTCTAGTATCCGGTTCTATGACTATACCGGTTAGCCCAGCGAAAATATCGAAGTCCCTCTGCTTCTCTCTCGTCTTCCTAAAGCTGCATGAAGTGAAGAGCTTTCCTGAACTAACATGTTTGCGCTCTTTTCTTCTTTAGAGGGCATCCATCTTTCTTTTAGCGGGAAAACTTCTTCGCTTCAGAATACAGTATGCTAGGTCCGTGCAAAGCTCCTCTCCGGCTCCGTCCTATGTCAGGACGAAACATTTTGTCTTTGCTTGCGCTTGCGTTTCCCTGTATAGAATGCTCTGTGCTCAGCTCCCCGTCTCTACATGGGACTGTTAATATTCTCTATCTCCCACCCTTTCTAAGTCTTATATATTTAGATTGTAAGATCTTTGGGGCAGGGACTCCTGTTTGTGCAGTGCCTCGCCCAATGGGGCTCTGATCTCGGCTGGGCTCGCTAGGCGCTCCCACCGTCTTTGCAGGGTCAAAGGTTCTCAAACTTTTCCCCGGCATCCGGGCGCATGTTGTCCTTGCTATGAGCTTGCAGCTTCCGTCGGTCTTCACTTCATGCCAAGTCTGTAGCTAGCGCGGCCTGTGTGTACACTGAGATGAAAGCTGCCTGCATATAAAATATTATTAATTGGAAACCGTAGGGTTCCTAGCGGGCCCGAATCACACCCTCCCGCCCAATCGATAGGGTCCTGGCTGCAGAGGTAGATGTGATTAATTGAAAGATAAGCCGGAGCGCTCATTTGGAATGTCATTAATGCTTTAGCGAGACATTCGCTGGAGACGGACAGCGTTATCCTCCGCTTTATCTTCAACAATGCATCCCTTTTAATACTGCAGTTTAGAAACAAATGGGGGCTTTCGGCTCAGCCCTGCCCTGCCGTGTTTATATTTTTGGAAGAATCACAAGGAGTGGGAGTCCCGGGCTCGGCCCCCTGATAAATGAACATTAGCACTTTTTAAAACTACTGTATCAACAAAAAGAGCTGCAGGGCCGCAATAATTGGTGAAAAAGCAAACACTCCGTAAAGAGAGGCCGGGTCTGCTCTGTGTCCGGCTGATTGATGAATAAGCCACTGACATACAGCAGCTCATGGACTTTCCGGGTCGGGGCTCATCACCCTCCTCCCCTAAATCCCCTCATCCCGCTGAAATAATTACCCCCAGTCCACTAAGCATGCAAGAGGCAGAATGGGAGGGAGGTGTTGGGAGGGTAGGGGGAGAAGGGGAACCAAAGCACCCAGCCTTGTTCTGAGTTCCAGAAGAGCTCCCCTCATGTAGATGGAAGCAAAGCCGAGTTAGTGACTTAGCAAGCGGGGCTGGACCCTCCTGGCAATCAGTCCTTCAGTAGGAAAATATTTAAGAGCCACTCTGCCTTAGCCAAAGAAACTCTGATACAGCATTGGTGTAGGACAGCCGATGACCTATGCCAAACAGGAATCCCTGCCTCAAGGCAGGGCCTTATAGGCTAACCTTGGCATAAGCAAGTCCAATGTGGAACAGGGGAGTGGGTGTGCAATTGGAGTTGCTGCAGCGTTCTTTTAGTTGTATCTGGTGTGTCCATCCGCCCAGTATTTTAGCATTGGAAGTGGCATTAATATACCCATAAGAGTTCCTACTCTCCAGCACTCACCTGCTTTCCCCTGGTTCTGTTCTTTCTTTGCTTTTGGCCAATATTTTGGACATTATCTTTGTTGTTGTTCCACTTGAAGGATCAGGTCCTGAGTTACCTGTCTCTGCTTTCAGTAGGAGTTAAGGGGTTTAAGGAATGCAAGCCGTGACCCCAAAATGATTGATCTAAAATCAATTTCCTTAGTCACAGGGGTATTCAGTTCAGCCGAAGAAGATGGCACTAATTGCCAAAGACCCCAGTGTTTTTAACTGCATCCTCCTTATTTCGCACAAATTAGTTTAGTTTTTACTCTTGTTCAGTTTTATGGCATCTGCTTACTCTGTAAAAAGCAGACAATGGACAACATCAGGGTAGTCACCGTGATTATACCTAATCCAGATTCCTTAATAGGGAAGTCAGGGCCTGATTCTGATCTCAAATATGCAGGATTTTTCGCTGTCACTATTGACTTCAATTGAGTTCTTTCTGATTCAGGACGGTAAACATGACAACAGAATCAGGTCCCAGATATATATATACAAAGAGAATAACTAAAAACACATAATCTGATAAATATCTCGTAGCAACTTCTCATTCCGAGTCCAGCAGAAAGCAGCCATACAGAATCAACTCTTTAACATTTGTGGGAAAATGAGTAAAACAAACAAACAAAAAAACTACCAACCCAAAACCCAACATAATATATGGGCACTCCTTGGTGAGTCAAAGCTGCCCTTTATCCGGACCTTGGTATAAACAGGAGCCAGCCCTTCATTCCTTATAGTACATATAGGTAGCGTTCACACTCGTTCATCTGCAGACCGTCTGTTTGCGGCATAGAACAATTTCTAGATTTGATTTTAAATACAATTGATTTTTTAAAAGCCTTGCTCTTAACTTTTTTTTTACTGCAGTCAGTTTAGGAAATAAACATTTCTCTCTCTCACTCTCTCTTTTAAGATATTGAAACCTCTCGTTTTAGACAGTTTATTTTATTTTGTTTTTAATCCCAGTTGGTGTAAATGTCTAACTCGTGCTCCCCGCCCCCTTTTGAATTTGCTGCTCTCTGTTGGAGGACTCTGTTTAAACGCTGGGGGTTTGAAATCTTGTCACTAATTGAGTGCTAACACTTAAGGTGCGGTATATTTATTAAGAGCTAGTATTCCAGAAATAGGCTATTAGGGTTTCCTTGAGTAAACTTTTGCAAATCTCCTAGTTACCCCCTTGTTGGCTGCAGAAGCTACTGGATAAGTTGTCCTGGAGTCTGTATCGGTCACTTCTGGCTTCCTGATTTTGTCCTTAGTTCTCTGTTTTCTACAGTTAGAGAGATTTTTAAACATAATTCTGCAAGAGAACAAAGGTTGGAAAGAGCTTGATATAAAATAATAATAGTTTTACCATTCTAACTTAAATTATCATGTAACTTGTGTGTCTTTCATTACTATTAATTGAATGTTCAATTGGCAACTGAGACAAATAGATAGGTGGGGTGGTCTGAAGTCTGATCAGGGACTGGGAATTAGGAACACTTGGGGTCTGTTACCAGCTGCCTCTAGGCAAGACTCTTAACTTCTCTGCCTCTATAAAATGGAGATATTGTCATTTCATTTTGAGGATTCATTGGTGAATGTGTGTACAGTTTTTCGAAGATGTGAAGTGCTATATGTGTTAATTTTAGCCTCTAGAAGCCCAATTCTACAAACTCAAACGGTGAGGGTAGGACCCATTAAAGGGAGCCGTGGAAGTTCAGTCCCTTTGCAGAGCAGGCCACTTATGTAGGCATCTAAAGCTGAAGTTAGGTGCCTAACTTTAGGTACCTCATCTTGAAAATTTGGCCTGAATCTTTAGAGTCAGGGAAGAGAGAGATTTGGGGAGAGCATTTTGGGGCTTCCACTGCAGGCTTACATCAGAGACATTAACATGTATATATCCTTAAGCTTTATGTTGCTAACTTTGTGTTTTTGACATGAAAACAGTGGTGGTTTCTTGCCTGCTTCTAGCTTTCTGCAGAGGAAAATGGAGCTGTCCAAGCAGGTCATGCTTGCAGCCTGTCTAGGAGAGGCTCCTTTCCGTCTACATTTTTAAACTATCCATTTTGCTTTAATGTTTTCTAACAAGAGACCCTTTTCTGGATGACCAGCTCACTACTTCTAGTGAGGGCTTGTGAATGGTTTTGAATTCTAAAGGCCCTTTCCCTTTAGGGTCTTATCCAGTTTCTAGTTAAGAAAATTGGAATGTTGCTATTGTCTTCAAGGCCAGCAGGATCCCTCCTCTGATTATGAGCTGTTGTGTGGATCCCTTTGTCGAGGGCTGCCACCTCCCATTCACTTTTGCACATGCTACAATTCTACACAATCTACAATAGTGCACACACTGGAATTCTTCCATGCACCTACCTGCACCAGGGGTTAGGTCACCTAACTAGGCGACCCAGGTGGGAAATCTTTCACATCAGCCCTCAGCAACGTAGTGAGGTCAATCTAATTTTTAAGTGTAGACCAGGCTTAAGCCACGATAGAACTGTAATCTCCCCAGCTACAAACTACAGAACTTGCACAGTTAATCAGGAGAGCTACTGGCTGGGGTAGCTGATGGCTTAATAGTAAAAGAGTAAAAATCATTATCACCCATCAGACATCATCATTACTAAGTGTTATTATATAGATTGTAAGGTCTGTGGGTCAGGAATGGTTTCCTTGCTCTGTGTTTGTACAGAGCCTAGCAGAGTGGCATCTGGGTCCATGACCAGGGCTCCCGGGCCCACCACAATACTACTTTGGTAATACCCATAATCATCCGATCTCAGAATCCCTGTGTACAAACACATTTCACAGCTGCACCATGACAGACTAGTTAATGGCAATGATTCATCCCCCATCCATGTGCTCTCAGCTGCAAATTTTAATCTACAAATAATAGAGGTCAGGCCCTCCATTCAAGGCACAACATGTAAACATACAAAATAGCAATGTGCATGTGGTGCACCCAGACAGCTGAAGCCAAACATAAAATAGGGAACTTTGTAGGTCCTCGGGGGCCTGTCCTTATACTGTGGATATAGCACAAAAGTGGCCATGATATTTGTCCTTGGTATTTGTTTTCTCTCGGTGGCTTCATCAGTCTTACTAGGTTAATAAATCCCATTGTGACTGTTACTACTGGGCACTCAACCTGGGATCAGTCCATCAAGTTGCCTGTCCTGCTTTGTGCATCCCAGGGCTAAGGCTGATCACAGGGCCCATGATAGGTGAGGCCAGCTCACCCTCCCGTAGCTGAGTGCATTGCCCTGCAAACAATAACAAACTTATCTTTCTTGGTGAAAGGAAATGCAGCTGGGAGTGGGTCAGCTGAGTTAAAGGCCTCGTTTTTAAATGCCATTCTTCTGACTGTAATTGCATTTCAGTGGCCTGTTGTGTTGAGAATGAGGATGAGGACAGAAGGCTCTTTTAAACATGTCTTCCTGCATTTTTTCCAGTGAAGACCCAATATGGCACTTGCCCATCCCTGTGTTTAACAGTTATTTCAATACACCATTTATTTCTGCATTTTCCTGCTTGACCATTGGCAGCTTATTAAAAAGTAATTATCAGCTAGGTTTCAAATGGAAACACACAAGGGGGAGAAGAAATAGTTATTCCTGGGCCCAATAAAACCCAGTGAAGGAGGTGACTTTCACAATAACTGAATTAAAAGGGGGAAGGGCTGCAATTGTTTGTAAGAAAAGTCCAACTTCTAGGATACACCTGTTTCTATGGATGCACAGGAAAAATGGTTGGAAATGAAATACCTCACAAAGCCCCTTAGAGGGGGCTTGTTTTGAAGGAGAAAACTATAGACCCAGCAGGCTGTATGGTTATGAGGAGGTTTGCAAGACAAACTCCTCCCCTCCCTTCTCTTCTTAACTGGGGCCTGATCTAACTCCCATGCCATGGAAAGATTCCCATTAGGCTTCAGTGGGAATTGGTTCAAGCGCTTGGCTGGGAAGCCTGACGTCTGTGCAAGGATCTCAGGGTGTCTGCAGCTTGTCTGTCCACACGATGTTTTCCAGAGGAGCTAAAGCTCTGACTTTTTGGATACTTCCTTCTGGCCGTGCAAATCCGATCAGTCTTGCGATGTCACAGTGCGTGCTTTCCACTGTGACGAGAGCAGGGCGGGGCTGAGCCCAGCTCCAGCCTCAGGGTTCCGTGCTACAAGTTTACAGTTAGTAGCACAGAAACAGCTGCTGGGTTCGAGGCCCCCGGCCGCCCAAATCCCGGGGAACAGCCGAGGTAGACAAGCGAGCTGGCTCAGCGTCCCGCATCCGCTGGACCCACATAACTAACGACAAAAACAAGATCCGCAAACCACCACACTTCTAGGGCAGGGAAACGCGGGAGGTTTATAGCCACGTCGAACACAAGCTGTTGATTAGTCTCTGTTAATCCAGATCTTTTCTCCTCCAGAAAGTTACTTCCCATCCGGGAAGATAAAGCACCCGATAGCATTTCTTAAATAACCCCCTCTCCCATCCCCCTTCCGGAGTTATCAGTGCCAGGGACTGAGATCCGCTGGGCTAGGTCGTGTTATCTCTTGTCTTCGCTGCTGTCCCCGGATGCTGCCCTGTCACGGGAGACGCGACCCAGACTGGAACCTTTCTGTCTTCAGTCACTCACGAAATCCCACGCGCGCCACCAGGGGAGCCCTCTCCCGGGGGTATTAGCTAGACTGGGGAATCCGGGCGGACAGCTACACGGATATCTAGACTTTGAAATATTTTTCCTGGGTTGGGGTCTCTCTCCACCTATTCCCTCCGCGCGTCTCCACGGCAGTATGTAACAGAACCGGCTGCCCAGGAGCCGTGGGAAATCGGCTGCCAAAGGGATAGTGAAAATCACTTCTGCGGTACACATGGAAAACAGGCACTGAACCTTGCAATTCTGCTTCCCCCAGCAGGACTCAGTAAGAGCTGTGGGGAAGGCTCAGATGTAGAGACATGATTTTAATGATTTCACTTCCCTCTGCATATTTGCGCGTGGGACATATTTATATTCCGTGCTAGTCTCTCTGGATGGAGAAGAAATATCCCCGCCACCCATTATTAATTGTTAGCCTGGCAATTATAATTAATTGTCCCTAGTTCAATTTATCCTGTCACTCAATGCTCCCAGGTTCCGACGACAGAATTTTGATCAAAATCTAGCCAGTAAAAGCGTGTGGAAATTCTTGTTTTTTGTCAACAAAGGCGCCTCGTTATGAATTGATCTATCATTGATTCTCCGCAGTGTTTTGTGCAGTAAACACAGATGTCCATTTCACCAATGTAGCAACGCAAATATGTGTTTGTACATTTAATATTGCATCTCAAGCCAGTTGATTGTGTGCGCGCACAAGAAGAATCTAGCTTCCACGTGTTGGTTTTGTTTTAGGCGGGTTTTTGCGGGTGGGTTCAGCATTTTAACTTAGACTTCCCGATCCATTTTTGAAGAGCTCTGTGCTTTCCCATATTGTTTGTTTGTTTGGTGAATGGCAGTTTACACACCCGGAGGGTGGTGACACTATCGATGGAGGGACGAGCCATCAATTTGGTTTATTAGCCCCAGACTTAAATCCGATGTCCTTGAAGGAAGCAGCAGCAGATCCTCAGCTGATGTAAATCGGCCATCGATTTCCATGGAGCTAGGCTGATTTAGAGCCGCTGAGGAGCTGTGGTTTTGTGTGCATCCGAGCGCCGGTTCCGTTAGACGAATTGAACTGAGAGGAAAGTCAGCGAGTTGGATCTTTTAATTTGGCTAGAAAAACCAAAGGAGTTTAGGCTCGACCTGACGATTCGAGGGGGTTATTTTTCTCTCCCCTCACGCGGAACCCCATATTTGCAAACAGGGTTAACCAAGGGGATTATTTTATTTTTATTGGAAGGGGAGCAGGAAAACAAATTATTGAAAGGGAGCCCACTAGACAGTGGGAAAACTAAATACGCCGGGATGAGGAACATGCCTCCAATGGCTGCAACTGAACAGCAAAACCAAGCAGCCAGCTACTGCCTGAATCGACATGGCTGGTATGAAACTTACCAGTGCTTTTAAGCGTCCCTGTTAACTCAAACAATGGGCTGGAAACGGGTCCGACCACCAGAACTGGGGCCTGGACAGAGCCGCCTCCCCTGCATAGGAAAGGGTCAATTAAACAATAAACGCGAAGGCGAAAAGTCTGTATAAAGAGAAACACCTGCCCTTTCGCCCAACCAAGCTTTATAATGCTTGCAACTAGCGCCTAACGCAGCACCTTCGACATCCAGAGGTGTTTTACCGCGCACCTGAGCAGGGGCAGTTAAGCAATTACTGTTTGTAAAGGGTTTCGAAGAAGAGGTAGAGGTAGCAGGAGAGATTATTTATTTCATTTGGACAACGATTAAGACATGTTCTCGGTTAAGAGAACTGTACAAGCATTCAGGTTTTGATGCTTTCTAATTTAGAAAATAGGCAAAGCCCCGAATTATCCTCAGAGGCGTATTTTCTTGGGTTCAGTGAACCAATTAGAATGAAAATGGTTAGAAGACAGAAGCTTCCAAAAATAAATATTTTTGGGGAGAGTTATTCAAGCAACCGGATCAATAGGAATATACTTGAATAAAACCCGTGCACCCAGGGCTCAGTGAGGGTAAAAGGAGAGTGGAAGGATAAAGGTGATTTTAAGAGCTTATTAACGAGAAAAAGGGGTGGGGGGAGAGAAAGGAGAACCTGCGAAAAGCCTTGTAGATTACTGGATTTTCTTCAAGGCAGAATTCCCCAGTGACTGGGATTTTTGGTAAGTTTCTTTTTAAGATGCAGAAACGAAGTTTACATCAAAAAAAACCAGATCTATAGTTAGTTACAATGGCTGTATTAATTATGTATCGGGCTTTCTTTCGTGACGGATATGGACATACAAAAGCAATTGCCATCCCAGAGCCCCAGCGGGAACAGCGATCAACTTCGCAGCGCAAACGCTGCCTGTCCACAATTTAGCTCATGCCCAACCACCCCCATTTAATAGAATCAGCGTTGGAACGATCCTTCTGCGCATCTCTCAAAATTAAAAAAATAAACAGCACTCTATAAACCTGGCAACATTTAAAAAAAAATCAAAATAAAACACAGCAAAATGTCTGAAAAGTTGACACCTCTAAATTTGTCTTTGATTAATAAGCCTTCTTTTAAACAGAAACACAAGCTCCTAACTTTGTTAGCAAGATTGTTTTCCTTGGGCGTGGGGATTTTGTGACGGGATTTTTGTTTTTAATTAAAAAGATTCTCCTGTGAGTACCACTACAGTAACTTGGCAAAAGGGCAGCGTGCGGATTTGGGGGAAGGTTTATTGTCTGTAGGACAGGAGGGGGAAAATTTTAATGAGGGCCAAAATCAGACTCGTATCCAAGCTAAACTCCCATTAAAGCCAGTGGGGCGCGTTGTGCCATCAGTTTTGAAACAGGAGTCCCCATTGACAGCAATGGTGAACGCTCTTTGCTTAATGCCTTTAGTCTACGTTCTTGGTGATTGTGTAGTGAAGTCAGTGGGCGTTTTCTCGAGGAAGAGCTACGGAATTTGGCTCTTCAGAGAGAGACTTGGGTTGAATGCCTACAGACTGCTGGCAGCGATCTGCACTGACCCCTGGGGTTTGAGTGCATTACGTGAACAGGGACAGACGAAACCTGGCATACCCCGAGCCTCCATACGCAAATAACCTCGCCTCCTGGCACAGAAGAGGGGCTTTTGTCTAAACCAGCCTGAGAGGACGCTGGAGCCGATAAACTAGGGAGTCGTGACCTTTACACCGATTCACACCCGAATGCTAATCCAGAGGGGACCATGGGTTGCAAAAAGGATGGAATGTCCCTTGGGCACAATGGGGGCTAGAGGTGGGGGATCCTGGTACATTTAACCCTTTGGCGCCCCCCAGAAGCTGTTGTAACCCACCAGTAAGCCTGGAACGGAACCCCAAGAGCCACTAGCAAATGACGCCTTTTACGGCGTGTCTAGGGAATCTTTTGTGTTGTTGCCCGTTTGTTTTTAGCAACCCACCGGCTTCCACGCCTGGGACCGCAGGCTGTCAGGGCTGCCGCGTTATCAGTGCAGTGGTAATTAGCGGTTAGTGGAGGGCGATAAGGGAGCCTGGCTGGTGCTGTGCGCTGCAGCGGCCCTGCAGCCCGTCCGTTTCCAGCGGTCCCGCTCACCCGTCGGGCACAGCCACCTCTGGGGATGCAGGGCGTGTCTACAGCTGATTTCACGGCGACTGTCACCGGTTGACATGGCTGACACGTGGTGTCCGGGTGGAACATGCTGGGGACATGTGGCAGCGGAATTGCAGGAGCCGGGAGACTGACCCAGGGCTCAGCATCAGCCTGAGCTTGGTGCAGGATTCTCCCAACCCTTTAAAGTGTTGAACACTGTATCTGAGGGGCTGCGGGGGGGAGTTGTCACTGAGCCCCGCCTTTTCCAGGGGCAGCTTTTACCCCGCTGATTGTTACTTTCTCTTCATCCACACACTTGGCTTTCTGTCGCCTTTAAGCTACAGACGTGCTCAAGCACCCTGCTGAATTGGGGCCATAGAAGAGTCCCCTCTAGGGGGGTTAGAAAAGCCTATTGAAATCATAGTCATTTGTGGCTCCCCTAAGCAAATTAACGGTAAAGTTCTACACGGGTTAATATTACTGCCCTGTTAAATAACCCACTTTGCAAAACTGCCATTGACTTCAGTTGGAAGCAGAAGCAAACTCACTATGTATATAGTCCTGGCATCAAACCCCCCTTAGAAATACAGACAGGCCCTCTGAAGTGAGTATCTGCTGTAGGAATGAATTTCTATTGTACCAAAAGGGAACTACACGTGTGTACACAAACACATGCATAGGCTTCTAAGGCTACAGCGCGGTGGAAAATTCAGAAGACAGTTGGAGTCAGTGTGGTCTGGAAGACTGGGCATCGGGAGCACTGGAAATTTAGTGTTGGCTTTGGCACAGACTTGTGTGACGTCTGTAAATCATTTCAGTTCGCCGTGCCTCAGTTTCCCAACCTGTAAAAGGGTTGTAAGGACTAATTTGTTTGTACAGGGTTTTGAAGAAGCGACGTTCTGTGTGAGACCACAGCAAATGGCTTTCATCAGAGGACAATTTTTTTTTTTCCATTTTGGAGGACAGGGCAGCCTGTTTAATTTCTCTTTCTGGCTATGTGATTTTTCCACTGCGGGCTGAAGTAAGAACCAACTATTGAGTAGCTAGCGGCCAGTCGGGAATATTCCCTACTGGGTTCTGATGTTTTCAAGTCTTAAGTAGAAACAACAAAACTCCTTTTATTTTAATTTCTTCTGGATTTATCGGAGCCTCCCCTGCGGGGAGAGATCGGAGCCTTTCTAGCTAGTCTCTCAGTCTGATGAAAATTATAGTCCTGGACCAGGAAGAGGCGAACAGCTACGGTTGGAATTATTGGCATCTCTGAGATGAATGATAACGTTAGGGTTGCAGAGAGTTAATCTGAAAAGGAGCAGCTCTGTCACTCTGATCTCTGTTGTTCTTTGTTCATGGTCCATCTTGGTTTTAATGTCCAGCCCTAATTAGAACTGAAGAGGATATTTCCTCTCCCAGCACTTCTCTGGGCAAAGAGGCACCAACAGATTTTCCAATAATGATGAAAACATCTGGACAGATCTTTAACTCTCATGCATTGTGCTGCTTCCTCGGAAACGACCTCCCTCCCACCGCTTTGGTCAGCTATCACTCCCCCTGCCCCCCATCCCGGGCATTGTGAATCTCTATGGAGCGGTTGATAGAATAATAAAATCATATCTTGTTTGGGCATTAATGGCCCTTTCTGCGCAGGGGAAACATTCGAAAAATGCTGCACGGTTGCTAACTTTAACATTGGGTGCCCTAGTGAAGATGGGACACTGGCTACTGTTGACATGGCCCAACCAGGATTAGATGACATAGAGATAAAAACACTTGAAACCAGTCTACACGGGTGCTCCTGCAGTTATTAGCATGGGTGGAGTTGCACTACAGCAGAGATCAGAGACTGGCCCCAAAATCTCTGTGCAGACACAACCTCTAAGACTGCAGAGCTGAAGGTAAGCAAGTTCTAATTGTGGGGGTGGCTTTTAATGGTGTGGTCAACTGTAAAATGGACTGAAGTGGTCGAACTCCTTTTGCACAGTTCACCGAACTGTCCTCTGAGGGAACAACTTTGGGTCATAGCCAACCTAGGTTGTATTTGAACTACCAGCCTAGGAGAGAAAATAGCTATAGCCCACCCACTCTCCTTGTTCCTCTCCTGTTCCTATCCTGTTGGTTCTTCTCCAGTGTGCTGATACAAGCAGAAATTAGGGGAAACAATAAAAGTAAAAGTTATTTGCTATAATGCATCTAGACTTTTTTATTTTATATGGTGAAAGTGAGAGGTGGTGGACATATCCAGGGCTAGCAGAGTCAGGATCTTGGAATTCACATGCAGGCCCCTTTGTATCTGTATATAATGACAAAAGAGAAGGCACCTTGGTAAAAATGTGACTTTAGTTTTGGCATATCCTGACATTTAAAATATAGATCTACTACTTAAGACAAAATCATCAAGAAAGAGAAAAACACATGCAAATATTGGCTCTGATTCAGCAGATACTGAAGTAGGAGTCCAATTTTAAGTGTTCCAGTACAGTCCTGTTGAAGTCACATGGGATTAGTAAAGATAGGCATATACTTCAGCACTTTGCTGAACTGGGTCCAGAAAAAGCCTCCCAGAATCTGGCTACATGCTGAAGGCTCGTAGTCTATCTGTGATTTTTTTTTCTTAAGAAGAAGTAAAACAACCATTCCTTCAAAAAAAAATAGATTGAAAAGCAACATTTGGGAAAAAAATTCTTTGTGCCAGAAGGAAACAAGTGCTCTTTATCCCATTAAAGATCCAGTCAGTTGAAGCCACTGTCAGAGCAGCCCAAGATGCATCCAGCTCTGTGTCTCATAATTTTCAATATCTGAAAAGGAAAGGCAAGGACATTTTAGGTCTAAAATGTGATTTTACTTAGTTCCCAATATGATAGAAACAAAGCAAACGGCAAACCCCTAAATGCTTCTAGAGAAAAAAATGTGTTTAACCACATTTCAAAACTTTCTGTCTGTCTTTCTGTTTTTGACATATAATATCTACCCTGGCAGCCAGTGGGTCATATTCTAACCTCTATCATTGCTCTCATTGATGACAAAGCCCAGCGCACAGCCCTATAAAAATAATATTAACAAAATATGCACCTGATCCTGCAGTCCTTACTCAGGCAAAACTCTCCACTGAAGTTGAGGGGAGTTTTGCCTGAATAAGGAATGGAAGATCAAGTCCAATGAAAATGGGACATCTATAATATTACATTCAAGACGGGCATGGATGTAAAAGTCACTGCTAGATCTCTGTCTGTCTGCACCAATTCTGAGATTCTAGGGATCCATCGTTGGTACAGCTCTCAAACTGTAATAGAGGTCTAACGAAGAGATCTTTTAGCCATCTGCTTAGAACAGGAAGTCTCTCTCTCATTCTCATTCTTAATGCATTTATTCTGAAAGATTTTGTTAGCATTTTCTGGATTAAAACTCCAGTGGGATAAAATGTCCTGAAATACAGATTTACATCCTCCACTCTGACATGAGTAACTGATGTTGGCTCTGTGTACATTTTCATGATAAGCCCCAGCAGTTCTGGAATAAATCTTCATTTTATACTTGACATCTGAAATGACTGCTGGTTGGAGCCAATCTGAATTGATTTTATATTACACTAAAAAATTATGCTCAAAAAGAATATTAAGGTTGCAGAATCAAGCACTCAAAAGTTAGGAAGTGCTAGAATTAAGGTGCTCATGAAACCTTAATTTATCCCTTTTGTGTATTTGCATTTTGATACAATCTCTAATTACATGGTCTATACTGAATGTTGCCCTGGTGATTTGTAATACTTAGACACAGGGGAAGTTTAAGATTCTCTCTGAATTTCCTTTGCCCTTGTTGGCTTAAATCAGATACTGCATATTATAAGAGCCTATACATACATATATATATGGAGATAGACCTATCTCACAGAACTGGAAGGGACCCTGAAAGGTCATTGAGTCTAGCCCCCTGCCTTCACTAGCAGGATCAAGTACTGATTTTTACCCCAGATGCCTAAGTGGCCCCCTCAAGGATTGAATTCACAACACTGGGTTTAGCAGGCCAATGTGCAAGCCACTGAGTCCTTATCCCTCTCCCCTGAGCCAAGCTGCTGGTATGCTGTACAGACAGTCATTTTGGGTGCTGATGCAGGAGCAGCCAGGCGCTATGCTTCTTGTTACTAGGGGTCTCTCTCTTGTTCACGCATGTTTATAATTTAAATGTAAGTGACATGCTAAATCCCTGAAGATGTGAGATCTTCACTCAGCTGCCTCTCTGGACATCCTGCCTGTCTACAAATTGAATGAGTACTGGAAGGGCCGGATTAAAGCCAGAAGCAACCAAAAACATGTTTTGGCTGTAAATGACACTCTGACCCACGGTATGGGAACAGGACTGGACAGTGAAAACAAGTGAGGAGATCCAGCGTGTAAAACCAATGAGGAGATGCCACACAACTGAGTCAAAAGCCAGGTCATCTACTGCTAATATTTGAAGTGGAATTTGAACAGTTAATTTTGCCTAATGTAATGACTTTATAATTTAGGAAACAACTGAATCTCTCTGATTAACTGAGAGGGTTTTCCTGCCCATGCTCAGTTCTTATTAGTCCTTCTTATGTCTAATTTCCACTTCACAATAATTAAGACCCTCCAGATCTTCTTAGAGTGAAGATTCCATTTATAGAATCCTTCAGCCTACTACACTGCCAAGAATGGCAGGCCTAGCATGTCTGCTTGCTTCAGTGTTAACTCTGTAAATACCTGCATGTAGTGCCACTCTAGGACTAGGTTACTTAGAGTGTCAAATGTGCTGACGCTTTTTTGTAATGGAGGCAGTAGTCCATTAGGATCTGGACTGAGGCCACTACCTCATTTCATCTAGTCCATCAAAAAGATGTCAGATGGGACCAACTCTGGTTACTTACCAACCTGGGCTAGATTTGAAGTGGATTGCAATCTAGAGGTTAAAGACTCCCTGTCCCATCACTGATATAGCCCCCCCCCCCACAACTCCTTTGTGGTCTCATTTCTGTGCAAGATGGAGCTGAAGGCAGGGCCACCAGAGGATTCAGGGGGCCTGGGGTCTTTGGCGGCGGGGGGCCCCTGCTTCGGCGGTAATTCGGCGGCGAGGGGTCCTTCCACTCCGGGACCCGCCGCCGAAGTGCCCCAAAGACCCGCAGCGGGAGCCCCCTGCAGCTGAATTGCCACCAAAGACCTGGAGTGGAAGAAGCTCTGGGGGCCCGGGGCCCGTGAGAGTTTTCTGCGGCCCCCGGAGCGAGTGAAGGACCCCGCTCCAAGGCCCCCGAAAAACTCTCGTGGGGGCCCCTGCAGGGCCCAGGGCCTGGGGCAAATTGCCCCACTTGCCCCCCTCTCTGAGCGGCCCTGGCTGAAGGAGGTTTCATAGCTTATCTAGGCTGTTTTGTAAGCATGAGACTCTGCCCTAGGGTGACCAGATGTCCTGATTTTATAGGGACAGTCCCGATATTTAGGGTTTTGTCTTATGTAGGCACCTATTACCCTCCACCCCATCCCAATTTTTCACACTTGGTATCTGGTCACTCTACTCTGCCCAAGGAGCATAGCATAATATATTTTATATAATATATGCCTGTGTGTAAATTTAGAGTCGACAACTCCCTCACACAATTGCAAGTTCAAGGACTATCCTATCAGATGGCAGCTGGCTGGTGGGGTATTTATAATCCATTGCTGACTGGAATGGATATGAATCTGTCATCCTTCATGCTATTGGGAGACCATTGAGCTAAGGGTTGATGATGCTAGTGGCTATTTGCGATCTTTTTTGGCAGTAGCTTAACATGCAGTTCTCAGCTGCTGAACGAATCTCATTCACTGTGAAAGGTTATTGCCAAGATAAAATACTGCCCTTCCTCTTCCCCCACCACAACAGGGTATCTGAGATTTGACATGGCCAGTAGGCTGCAGACCAACTGTGGCCAAAGCATTGCCTGCCAGTCCAGTGTAATCTGTAGAGTTCTACAGTGCAACCCACAGCTTCTTCCCTCTTGTAATGCAGAGGTGTAGCTTGTGCAGATTACTGGTCTTAGCATGCAATTGTCTGTGTTGATCTGCAAATCCATATTGAAGCAACCGGTTGGCGAATGCTTGGAATGGTTGGGATTTTCTGTTTTAAGCAAATTTAATGCAAGTCTCCAGCTCCTGGCATGTTACCACAGAACCCCCCAGCTGGGCAAGGTTTGTCTGACACCCCCACTCCACCAGTCCATTGCTCTGTTTTGTATTTTGCCCTTGAGAAAGGTTAATCTGATACCAAAACAAAGCCAGCCAGAAAGGCAGTCTCTGAAATGGATGCCTGGGTTTCAGTGTCACATGGGAATCCACTGGGAGGTGGAAGGCTGCTTTGGGTCAGATTTCAAAGATCACTGAAAGGATGCTCTTGTTTCTGGAGAGGGGCCTCAGTGCTTTGGCTTAAAGCCTTCAACAAAATTCTGAAGAAACTTTTGGGCAAGAGTTGCCTTATTTTCTTTTTTTGAACTGAATGTGATTCTCAGGAAGGTCAGGGCCTAAGAGCCCCGGCTGGTGCCAGGTATGGTGTGCGCAATGGCTTCCCTCACCTGAGCACTTGGAGATGCTGTGTGGGCTAGTTAATGCCTATAATATCTGTCTGGTTTTGAATGACTAGGATGTATCTAGGTTTCTAGATATGGTTGCTCATCACTGTGGTATCCGAGTGCTGGGCTCATTACTGATTTTACTTTAGAGACTCCGCAGCCTCAGCCTGGCTTCTTTCCATCTGACTTGGCTGCTTTGAACATCTCCCTGAGAACGAATGTTATTTGTGTGACAACAGTGATGCTCTTGGCACATGTCGCCTGTGCCTATTGGAGGTTTACCCATCCGAGCCTGGCAGACAGATAAGCTAATCACATTGGATTTCTCCTCTCAAACAAACTCAACCAAAGCACCAGAACTAGCTGACCTCCCTCCTCCACCAAAATTCATCCTCTTCTCTTTGCCAGTTGTCTGTATTTTGATTAATTTTTTAACCAAATGTCTACATGAATTCAGACCCTCAGTTTTCCACCTGATTAACACAAAAGTCCTGTTATCTGAATGGTCCTCTGCTTTATGCTTTGGCTTTTGCATGAGTTAAACGTCGTGATTTATATCAGCAGAATTCCCCTATATGCTCTCTGGACTCTCTGTGAGCATCCTACGTGCTAGCATAGCTGAGATACCAGCTAGCTGATTTGCCATAATTAGACCTAGATGCCTAAACTAATAACTCCTCTTAGCATCTTGCACCCACATCTAAGGCAGCAGTTGGCTGACCAAGTGGTGTATCCTGTTAACACATAGTGGCTAATGGAAAAAGAAATGCACCCTAACAGCTAAAATCCAGTGTTCCCAGTGTGTCTTCTCTTGTTATTTTGCTCTTTGTGAATGCATAGAACAAAGCCTGCCCCTGCAAATTTGTGGCTATGTTGCAGAGAAAGGCCCCAGCATACTGTACCTATTGTGGATGTTGAGGAATCTGTGATGCAATGTGATGGCATATGTGACAGTGTGAGGGAGAGTGATTGCTGGGTAAAGCCTCAAGGAGTGCGATTAGATTACAGCCTGTCTGGCAGGGAGACAAAACGAGCTACTATGAATTTTGGAGGCGGGAGTAGCCTTTATTTACTCTTTGGCAGTAGATACTCACGTCTGCTGCAAAAGGCAGCAGCAAACTTTTGAGAAGTGGTCAGAAAGCCAGCTCAACAGCCTGCTTGCTTTCTTGATGACCAGTTCTGACAGCTGTTTATATATATGAGTAGGTTTGCCAGAGTTAAGGGGAAAACTGAAAACTGAAACAATTAACAATTCCCCTTCAAAGGAGGAAATTTAAATAGGGAGAAAGATTTACACTGAAAAAACACAACAGCTGTATCTGTGGCTAAAATCTACACATCCCTCTCCTGACATTAGCTAGTGGGAGCAGATCCTGCAGCTGCCTCAAAATTCAAAGCTTGGTCTCTCTAATTTAACACTCTGTGATTTTGCTGCTGTTATCTGGATTGTAGAGGTAGCTGACATGTTTTCACACCCCGTATATAACCATTGCTACAGTCCCAAGTGGGGAAGCAGCACCTTTGCTTCAGATGCATGTTACTCAGCTGACCACCAGATAACATAAAGGACTCTTACCTAGTGTAGCTGGAGCAGGGACAGGACAGTAGCAAGGCTTTTGGTCTCAGCTCATCATATGTCTAGGATCAATGTCAAAAATCATGCAGTATTGTTAAAAATCACACAATTCTTCCCTCTATGTCATCAATAGGACGGATGCACTCTTTAAAGAACTAGGATAGGACTGAGGAGAGCTGGATTCAGTTCCCAGCTCTGACACAGACTTGGGCAAATCACTTCACCGCTCTGTATCTCAGTTCCCCATCTATAAAATGGGATAACAAATACTTTCTTTGGGTGTCTTCTCTATTCAGATTGCAAGTCTTTTGGAGGGGGAGGAATATCTCTTCGTGTGTGTGTGTTGTACAGTGCCTGATGAGATATACAATAAATATAATACATAAAAAAAAACAAAATTTCATTCAAACACATCTGCTGGTTTTTTTTTTTTTTTTTTTTTTGAAAAAAATCCAACAGTCTTCACAGTACAGAGTGGTGAAATTTTAAAAATTCAGAACATAGACAAAAATTTTTTGATTTTTTTTGACCATTCTCTAGGATGAAAAAAAAAAAAATAATTTCATTCAAAAAAACACAGATTTTTTCCCCCTCTCAAAATGCATTTTTTTTTTAGTAAACAAAATTAATAAAAAAAAAAGATAGAGGAACACACCTGAGATTTTTTTAAATGTTAATTTTTTTAATTTTTTTTTTTGCTTTTTTTTTTTTTTCTTTTTTGCAAAAGCTTTCTCCTCTCCCCTGCATTAACACATTGCTGCAATGTTTTGGATAGAGATACTTGTTTAAATCCAAACAATAAAAGCCCAGATGTTTTCATTGTAATTAATAGAAATATTTTCAATGATAATTGGTTTAAATATTAAATTTTGTAAAGTTTTCCCCCTGCCCAACCTACATTTTGGACCTAAAAATACTGTCCCTCAAAAAAAAAGAGGGGGGGGGCAGATAGTGAGATTGCTTCATTGAGACCCCCTGGAGAAATACCGAGAGGCTTTTCCTGTTCTCCAGAGAGACTCTGACTGTCCCTTCTCTAATCCTCTGAAGCACTGCAGTCTAGAAGCCCTAGCCCCACCCCCTATGTACTGTATCTCAGCATTTATCCTCTGTATTGCTGCCTACTATTGTGCTTGTCATTTGTGCCTCCAGGCCAGACAGAAGTGTCCAGTTTTCAAAATCCTCCCCCCAGTGCCTTGAGGTGTTTAAATGAAAACATCAGGAATTTAACATGAACTTTCAAAACAGTTTTTGGAATTATCTGTCTCACTGTAATGGATTGACTCAGGGAACAAAGACTTCAGGAAAGGCCCACAATTCTTGTTTGTGAATCACTCTTCTGTATTGTTACTAGATTCTTGGTTTGGCTCTGTCTGTCTCTCTAGATTCTCATATTTGTTGCAATACAGGAGCACTTGCATTACACTGCAGTTTTTCTGGCAGCTCTCCTTCCTCCAGGAGCTGCCAGACTCTCTCTTCCCTTAGGAAAGTTTCTTCTGCAGACCTGCTCACCCCTGAGAAGCCAGACTAAAGCAGTGAAGTTGCACTCACTAACTTCACTGAGGGTCCAGACTCTAGGATTTTGCATTGAAACTTCAGTCTGGTTTGATGGTACTGATTTAAGGGAAGTTTCATATCTCCAGTTATGAGTAAAGTAACAGTAGCTAATGTGAGTAATTAACTCTGCAAGTGTGAGACTGTCTGAATAGGGATGAAAACTTTCAGGCAAGTCTTTTCCATTTGATGCATTGCATGTGCACACAGAAAACTTTATCTTGACCCAAACCATACTTCACAAGTCCTCTTAGCAGCTGGATTTGGCTTATATGAATATGAACATATCAGACAAGAACCACATTCTGCATTCCTAAAGTCATATTAACTGCTGGAGACTTTGGCACAAAATATCCCTAAACAGAAACTCGAGCAAAGGCTCCTTTCCAGGAGTTTTATCACCAGATGGCTATTTTGAGCAAAAGGAAAAGAGCAAAATGTCAAATATGGTTCTACTTTGAAAAGTAACTTAGTAAAAATGACATTGTGGGCTGCTATGTAAATGGTCGGTATTTTCAAAATGGTATCAGTGATTTAGTTATGCAGCTTCCATTTAGGTTGATATTTACAGTGTTGTTGTAGCCGTGTTGGTCCCACTGGGATATTAGTGGATATTGTCTCTTTAATTCAAATTAATTGATTTTGACCTTTAATTTTTGTAAAACTTTTTTTACTGTAAATAAACTTAAAGTTTAAAATGAAAAATAATTTCCATCTGAAAAACTGAACTTTTTTGTTCTGAAAATGTCAAAATGGGACTTTTTGATCATTTTAAAACTTTTTTTTCAATTTTTTTACATGACAAATTCATAAAAAGCAATCTTTTCTTGAAACAGTTTCAATCTTGACAAATTGGCATATTCCAATGAAAAGATGTTCTGTCTAAAATTTCCCGACTAGCTCTAATGCAAGGTGCACTGGGGGACTTGATCCTGACTTCTGATACTCAGAATACCTATTAGATAGCTACAATCCACATTACCTACAAGTCTTACACAATGTGTCTTTTTATGCAGAAGCTCAAGATGATTGCCCCTGCAAGCTAAGAATCCCCCCATAAGCACATTTAGGCATTGACTGCACCCTTTGTCTTCTTAAATTCCCTCTGTAATTTCAACTGGATACAGTGTGTTTTCACTTTCTGTCCTAAACTCTTGCACAGGGCCGGCTCTACTGTTTTTGCCACCCCAAGCAGCGCCGGAAGACAGAAGCTGCGCCGCCGCGAACAGCTGAACAATAGAAGCTGCTGCCGAATTCCCGCCGCCGTGGAAACGCACGTGCCGCCCTAAGGGCACACGGATTGCCCCTGCCGTCCACGGCGGCAGCAATTCGGCGCGCTGTTTGGAGGCAAAAACACAGGGACTGCCGCCCCTTGCAGATTGCCGCCCCAAGCACCTGCTTGGAATGCTGGTGCCTGGAGCCGGCCCTGTTCTTGTATATGACTAAACCACTGCTATGTTCTACCCCAGCACTGTCTGCATTTTAACGATGGGTGTCTTGATTTCTGGATGTGTACGACTCATAGCATGCTTTCCGTTGGGGTGAAAGTCTTGAGATAAATGTAAGATGTTGGCTTAAATGCTTTGTCCTGATCATGGAAGTGGCGGGGTAAAGAAATGAATCCATCCTTTCATGGCATGATCTCTCCCCTCCCCCTCAATCACCCTTGCAGAATCCACTCTGTGGGTATTTTGCAGCATTCAAGAAAGGGGTTGTGTGAGAGGACAGCTGCTCAATGCAGTGTTGTTGTTGTTGTTATTATTATTATTATTATTTGAATTGCAGAAACACTTAGGAGCCCCACTCATGGACCAAAACTCCACCGTTTAGGTGACATGCAAACACAGACCAGAAAGATGGCCCTGCCCCAAAGAGCTTATATCCTCTGCACACACCACACCTACATGCCAACCTCAGTAAGCATGAATTTAAGCAAGGTCCTTGCTGCAGTGTGTGCTGCACCCCTGAGCACTGTTTCTAGGGGCAGTGGCCAGTGGGGCTGTTCCTGGTAGCACAGCCTCAAATGAGTGGCAAATCTCCTAACACTTCTATAGTGGGAAGGGGTAGGTGGCAAATTGTCCCCTACCCTCAGGGACAAATGAGAAAATTGTGAGTCCAAACTCTACTTCCTACTGCCTATTGAGGAATAATTCACATAGCAGAGTATCAGCCTGCTATTATTAACAACCACCTCTTTGAACTATTCAGGAGAAAAGTTGGCCAGGTTCGGAAGGTGACAACTTTCCTAGAAGAATGGTGGCTGAGATAGGTGGCCATGAAGCAGAACAGGGCCGCCCAGAGGGGAGGGGGGGCAAATGAGGCAATTTGCCCCAGGCCCTGGACCCCGCAGGGGCCCCCATGAGAGTTTTTTGGGGCCCCTGGAGCGGGGTCCTTCTATGTTGCAACCGTCTTAAGAAAGATTCCCAGTCAGGGAAGAAACAGAAAAGAGAAGCTGCAGACAGAAAAATCACCTTTGCTTTTCAGTTATCTACATTTCTAGCTCTATGTCATAGAATCATGGATGCTAGAGGTGGAAAAGACCTTATATGTCCTACCTAGTTCATCCACTCCAGGGGACAGTAGAAGATTATTTTATACAGTTAGTTCAATTATCTGCAGGGATAAGCCCTCTCTCCTCTCCCACTCTCTGTGTGACAAACTCCAGCAGAGAATGAGGCTGATAGGGAGTCAGAATGCAGATGAGATCTAGTCTACTTGCCCCTAAACAGGGGTAAGGGAATTATGTCCTCACTCCAAGGGGTAATATTCTTGTAGGCTCTACTTCAGGTTTTGAGAGAACATTGTGATGTTAAAAGGAGACTCACCAAGCTGGCTGTCTGATGTCAACCAAGGAGGACACACATGTTCCAGTAAATAACTGGTGGTCCTCTTCAAATATGCACTTACAGGCTGTTCCAATGTACTCTTATCCAGGCACTGTCAGTGGCCAGGAATCAAATGACCTATTACTTCTGTTCCAACCTTTGTCTACATCTCATGGCACCACTGGCATTTCTCAGTCGCATAAGATAGAGCCAGGGGCTGTTGTTTCCCTTAACTCTTATGCAGAAATGGCTCTGCACTTACCAGTGGTTGAGCACAAGGGTTCAGGCCTATGATAACTTGAATGAAAGGCATCTAAGAAACTGAAGGTCTAATAGAGATAGAAGACCTCCTTTCTGGTTCGCTAATTACTCTGCTGTAAATCTCCATTGTTCCTGACATTTCATCCATCATAGTCATCTGCATGAGCTCCACAGCAGCAGCTGTTACAGCGGTTTCAAAACCTCTAGCTAGAAGTGCATCTTCTCATAAACAAACTGAGGAGTTATTGTGATGAAGTGAATTTCTTTTCTAAATTCATAACTGGCCTGGAACAGCTGAACTGCATCTTTCATATTTAATGTCCATCTGAGCTTCTGAAACTCAGGTTTGGCTTCCTGAAATGGGAAGCACATGGCACTATGGAAAAAAAAATGCCAGGAATTGATGGAGATGGTCTCCTAACAGCAAGTCCTACTAGACATCCAGGAGCTGACAGTGAACATGAGCAGAAAGATAGGACACCAGGCTATATGAACTATTGGTCTTTTCTGGAATGGCAATTCCTATATGTCCTTGCAACATGAACAGGGTGAAATTATCACAGTTAAAACAGAAATATTCAGTAGATCACCTCTCCTGTGCAAGAAGCACATTTTATTGCTATACAGGAGAGGAATGAATCATAAAGAGGGTATTGAAGTATCACTCCATGTAAGAAGCAGGACTTATTTTTCAGTTTTTCCATGAAAGAATTCTCCTCGGGGAGGAAGAGAGCTTTCTTTGAGTGAGTCTTTGTGCTTAATTCGCATTACCTCTTACATTGGTTTTACACCCCTTGTGACGCCATTGACTTCAGTAGAATTGCTCTTGATTTACATCATACTAAGGGCCTGATCCAAAGAGCCTGGGCTTTGGATCAGACCCTAAGTGAGAAGAGACCCAGAGGCTCAACCCTAGGCACAGCTGTAATACAAAGTGCTTTTTATGTCATTCTGTGATATGTCACCTGATGTCACCTGAATGACTTCTGCTAAACTGTCTGTCCGTGAGAGAGATTTAAAACTGCAAGCTCAGTGGGGCAGGAACTGTCTTTACTAAATGTTTGAACAGCACCTCCCACAGCATGACCCTGACCTGATTGGCTTCTCTCTGCTGTTGCAATATAAATAATACTAATCAAAGCTCTTTCAGGAATATTTAGGTGAAGTTACAATGCTATTCTATGACTTTTGTAGCCACTACTATTGCACCTGAAAAGTGACCTGCAAAGGATTTTTTTAAATGCTGGGCTTGTGCTATTTCCGCTTTATGAATGGTGGGATTTGTTTTGGGGTTTTTGCTTGTTTTTTACATTACAAATATCAGGGATGTCAACTCTGATCTTTCCTGGGTTTGCTGGATGACTTTTTGAGGGTTTCAGAGGATGCATATTGTGAGCTCTCACACCTTGAGGGGGTGAGAAGCGTTGAATCTTTAACAAACTTCTGTTCTCCAAAATATTAATTATACATTGCAGGTGTTAGCAAGGATTTGGCCATTTGTTTTTGTTCTGTCTGAACTCAGATAAACACCTGATAAAAGCAGAAGATTACAAGAGAAATTATTATTAGGGCCTGAGTCTCTATTGCCCTGCACAATCTATAGTTGTTTGCACCATTGTAAAGTGGGGGGTAAATGTTACCATTTTGGTTTGGAAGGATTTTTTTGCCCACTTTGTACAGGTGTAAATGGCTACACATAGTGCAGTAGAATGGAGATTTGGGCACTTAGCCTGCAAACTCATCAGGGTGAACAAGTCTTGTACTTTGGGCTGGGTTTTACCACTCTTTAGTGTTGCCAGCTCTTACAATATTCGGTATAATCCCTCAGCTCCCAGAGTCATGTGATCATATAAATCACAGATTTCATATAAAATGGAAGGTTTTTAGCCCTCATGGTTGCAGCTAAAACCTTGAAAATGAACCACAAAGGTTAAAAAACTAGACGTCAAATAAAAAGAAGCAAAAATGTATTATTTTTTACAATGTCATCATTTTTAAGCTAATCTTGTGAGATCCTAACTCACAATTTTTTAACACTTGGTGTTGCCAATACTGTTTATGCTGAGTAGCACCTCACTCCGGGAATAGTCCATTTACACAATGTGAGTAAAAATTGTAGAATCTAGGCCTCTGTGTTTGTGCAGTGCCTAGCACAATGGTGCTCTAATCCCAGTTGGGACCTCTAGACACTGCTGTCATATCTTAGTCATGATTGGGTTCTTATTTGTACGTATCTATCAGTATTTTTAAGTGACCAGTGTCAGATGGCAAAGACCAGAGTATGTCTATTAGTCTATACAGATATAAAGTGATGTTCAATAATAATTTTGGCAGAGGTTTCTTGAAGAATAAACTTGGTTCAGGGATGTGATTTTCTCCATAATTAAGGCCGTTGCAGTTTCTTTCTTCCACTCAGGCATCCTTTTATTTTTAAACACACAATGTGAGACTGATCAGATATTATCATTGTTGACCTTTCTCTTCTACTGCAACATCAGAACCAAGTTGCATATCTCCAGCTTTTAGACTCTGCCAGCTGGGGTCACAGACTGTGGTGTTGCGCTAAGAATCATTTTGCTCTGCATTTGGTGTCAGTTTCTGCATGAAAGGAAAATGCCACTCGGCTGTTCTGAGCCTTGGCTGGCGATAATGCTGCATGTGTCCCTCTGTTCCTGTGATAAGTGCCCAAAGGGCAAGCAGAGAGAACGTCTCCTCAGGGATCAGTACACACCAGGCCCTATAGATAGAACCACATATATATAGAACAACATGAAAGCTTTTCACTTTCTTCTTTTCAACAGCATGATGGTTAAGTATCACATACAGTGACGCTTTTTAACCTGACCCTTCCAGGGGTCTGGTCTTTCTGTATCCACAAGTCCTTCAGTTCACATTATCCTAAACTAGGAGAGGGGGAGGGGATGGCTATTTGAAAATGAAATTGACACATACTGCAAATACATTTGTTTTTGTAGACTTGATACATGTACTCACCAAGAAGAGACAGTTGTAGAAGGATTTCTCTTTACCTTCAAACTCAATAGTAAAATAAAATGCAGTTTTTCTGCTGGGATCGTTGCCCTTTAATAGGCATCACAACATTACCTGGGGGAGAAAACACAACTAGCTTTTACTTCAATGAGGCTAGATATTTATAAAGACACCAGTCTCTGTGGTATCTAGGTGCTAATGTTAGTGCAAGGTCATCCATGGTTAGCCCAGGATTTGCAATATTGAATCAGATCATTGACCAATGCTTCTAAGAAAGGTGAAGCTGGTCTCTTGTACAATACTGCACATTTTGGATTGGATAAAGGGAGAATTCTTTCCTGACCCCGTTCCTTGAAGCATAAAATTTGATTAGTTTCCTTAGGATGTATAACTTACAAATGCTGCTAAGGGTCAGAATGTTGTTATGCTTTTTAAAACTAAAGCCACAATATTTGAAAACACCTAGAGAGAAAATATGGGCAGCTAAATCCTGGCTTCTCCAGGCATTCATTGAATATAAGTGGTTTCTGCCAGCAATCTGCTTGCTTGTTAACGAGAAACCTTTTTAAAAAAATTAAAAGAGACTTATATACTCACAAATATCAGCTCATCTCCCTTTCCCCTTTGATTTGTTTAAAATACCTCTTGTCAGATTTGCCAATTCCTGAAGCTCTTTAGGTCAATTCCTGCGCTAACTTAGGCCCTGATCTTGCAAAAACTGACACTCTTACTTAACTTTAAGCACGTGCATGATCAGTTGAACTCACTGGGACTATGCACATACTTAAAGTCAAGGGTTGGGAATTTATACTCCTCAATACATGGAACTTCATTACCTTCAGTATGCATGGAGGGAGTAAGTCAGCACTGAATTTGGGCCTGTGTATTTAAACAAAGTTTTAACCCCCTCTCCTGCCCCTCCCACACCCATCTCACCCTCCCCCCCACCTTTCCCTCCTATTCAGAAGTAGATTAGGATGGCTTTATAAATTATAACTTCACTGAGAGATTCTGCAAAAAGAGGATGCAGGGACTTGGAATGCTAATAGCTAAAACAACAAGCAGAGTGAATGCAGAGAAACCCCAGCCAAATGAATGTTTAACTCTTGAGTAATGTTTAGCAACTGGGGCTGCAGAGACCAGAGGCAGAGCTATTTTTTGTGGATTAAAGCCAACAGATACTAACAGTCCTTTCTACAGTGGCCTATAAACCTTCATCTCAACACTTTGGATATTTTTTAGAGTTGCTTTACCAATAACCAGACTATTTATTGTTCATTGAAATATATAAATCCATTTCTTCCTATGAGACATCTTGTCCATGACTTAGAGGGGAAGAAAGTTCTCTGAGTAAATAAAGCTGCTTTACGTTCACATGATCCACTCATAGATCAGACTAGCTGCACTCTGCCCCATCTGCCTCCTGGATGGTTTAGTCCCTTAGTTTATATACACAAGGAAAATTTATGATTAGATTTGAGATCAATTCTTTTTTAACCCTGCGGAATGATAGCATCACATGGAAATTACGTCAGGGCTTAATTCACATGAGATAAACATCCTTGGATAATTATACAAATACATCAAGTGTGTCCTGCTATCAGCAGGAGATTATCTGTTTTATGTTAAGTGGTTAGTGGGCTTATACAAATGTTACTATTGCCAAATTACAGCCAGCCATTGTCTGTCTATTCTGTTTATTCATTTATATGCGAATATGTGAGTATACAATTACTAATTATATTTAGCACTTTTCAGCTGTAGGTCACAATGTATTGACACAGGAAATTGAAACACAGAGAGTTGAAGTGACTTGCAGATGGCAGACATCAGGTCAGAGAAACTATTAGAACTCATGAGTCTTGACTCCCAGTCTACTCTCTAACATGCCTCTGATGATTATGAATAGGGTGACCAGATAGCAAGTGTAAAAAATCGGGACAGGGGTAGGTGCCTATATAAGAAAAAGCCACCAAAATCAGGACTATCCCTATAAAATCGGGACATTTGGTCACCCTAACTATGAAAGAAAGTTCTGGTTATCTATTGAAGATTCTGGCTGTCCTGATGTTCACTATAATGTGTTGTACAGGTGAATGTACACTGTGCAATCAGAAATATTTTGGTTTGATTGCAAGTGTCCTTATAATTTTTCCTCCTATTAGCTTCAACTTAAATACAGTAGTTCCCACATTTCCCAGGCAACTGTAACTGTTCACCGGAGTTAGACCTTGTCAAGTGGCATATTTGTATTGAGTTTGTATGTTGCATGTACTTATTGGACGGCTGATGTTCTTAGCCTAGAAACCACTAGATGGCACTGCAAAATAAAGTTCCACCCAATCCCACAAGATTTTAATGCTTTGTCTAAACCAATCTCAGCACATCAGAACAAAGAAGAATTGGATCCCAAAATTCCTGGATTGTCATGGTGCAAATAAGACAGAGGAAGTGCAAACATACACACATAATAAAGGGCTATATTTTTCTTAAACATCCTCTAATGTTGTGTCACAGTTAACTGCAGACCTAATTAGCTGTAGGTGTAAAAGTTACCATTCAGATATTAAATGTATAAGGCCCCTGTTCAGCAAGGTGTTCTCAGACACCTCACATGCTTAAAGTTAAGTACATGCTCAAGTACCTGGGCGATTAGGGTCAATATGCTGCCATTTTAGCCGACAATTAATTGTGCTTGCAGTTGACTGCAGAAACTCAATTAAAGGAGGAGTTGAGACCTGTTAAATATAAATGATTAGGCTTCATGCTTTCATTGTGACATCTCATTAGTATAACTGAAATATGCTGCATTGATTAACTTATTGAACAGAATTCCTATAGAAGGTCTTGCCCCCTCAAAGTTGTCCATGTAGAAAGCCTCTGTTTATAGCAAGGTAATTTGGTTTGATTTGTACATAGTCAAACATATATATTCCTTTTGCACATCTGTTTTAGTTTGCGTCATGTGTTAATTCTTATATAGTGTCAGATTTATTCCCCTGTCAGATACTTATACTAAAGGGATCAATTTTATTTCTCATTTGATTTTTCTTTCTGATTTTGATTTGGCTTGATGCACAGGGAAATTTACACTTGTGATTTATCGTATTAACTAGTATTCTTTTAAAGGAACACTGTCAGGTTAAAAATTGCATGCAAAAGAGGCTCTTTACTGCATCATCATAAAACATCTTTGATTATTAACCCTGAAAGAATTTTAAAAATAAAATTGACTTGTCATAATTTATGGATTTTGTTAATTTTTTACATTTCACCTGACTTTGACTATAGAAACAGACTGGGTCCCCGATCCTGGAGACACTTGTGCATGTGCTTACCTTTACACACAACTGCAGTGCCATTGACTATAAAATCTGTAATTTTCTGTATGCACCATAAGCCATATCATGCCACCAATTTCTAGGCAGAATGCCCCATTGAACTCTGCCATAAGTAGAGCTTAAATGATAATGTAATCCAGTGTTACATGAAACAAAATGTTCCGAAGTAGCCACTTATATTATGGGCCTTGGGCTACTGATTTCCAGAAGTACCAGCCACCCACTGCTTCAACCTGCGCTTTTGGTGCTTAATAATCTGTGACAATCAAGCAGGCTCAATGTATCTCATATTGGGCACTCAATCTCATTGGCTACTTTTAAAAAAAATGGTCTAAAAGTGGATAGGCAGAGGACTGGGACTCAGGACAGCTAGATTCCATTCCTGACTCGGCCATTTACTGTCTTTATGATCTTGAGCAACAATTTCCCCATCTGTAAAATAGTTCTGTTCACTACAGGGGGAGTGTTAAGCTTAATCAACTAACGTTAGTAAGGTGTATGAAAAACCTTGGGCAACAAGGGCAAGGTATTTGTATTAAACAGTGTCTCATGTATGGTGTGAGCCAGTTAGTCCTCCTGAAGTTACACCCTATGTTATTCTGAAAGAAATGTTCTTATTTTCTACTGACAGGAGCTTTAATAACTTGCAGTTTTCACCTTCCTGTATGTTTAGCTATCCTGGTTTACAGGAAATAACATTGTGGCATCACCTGTTGCTCTACCTTTTCCTGTCAGCATTTACTGTGGTAGTTGCTTTATCATATCTTGCTACTTCTGTAACATCCGCAAGTAAGTTGTATTGTATGAGGATTTATGGTGACTTTTCAGGGACCTTTATCATTAGATTAATACACTTCTGACACCTGTAGATCAACATAAACTTGACCCCTGGTCTCAACTGATCTATCATTAGGATTCTCCTTTTGAGGAGTATGGTTTGAGATGGAAGGAAATAGTATTAGTGGCAGGGCACGTCAAATGACCATTTCAAGGTCAAAAGTCAAAGAGATAAAACAAAAATGCATCTGCGTTACTTTGGGTTATAGTTCTATTATTAGTTGGTGTGGCAGGTAGATTGACCCTGGAAGGGGAATCACTGCTTGTTGTGGGGAAAGAATTGGTCCCCTGGTGTGTTTTCAGGACTAGTTGGAATGGATTAATGATTTACCTTATTATCTCACTAGTGACTTATAGATCAATGCAACAGTTTTGCCCCTTCAGAATATCACATATTTTATGATGAAAGTCAATCCTAAACCTCTCTACCATGTATTACTTCTGGGGTGTATTGTATGTTATTAAAATACAGTATATGGTAATGTTAGAGCTGCTGACGGCTCAAAGTAAAAACCATATGAAACATTCTATTCAGCAAAAGTCCTGTTTCTGTTTCTATGCTTTATTTCCTAAGGCCATTTGTCTAATAACAAGATATTTGCTTCTTTAAAAAGTTGCGGCTGCTTCTGCTGCCACTCTCTCCTTACCCCTCCCCATGACACATCCACTTTCTCTTCTTTCAAAACTAGTTTCTTCTCTGAAGCAAACACTAACCCACATTTACAAACCTGCCACCAAAAATAAAAAGATGGTGCACTCTAACATAGACCCTATGTCTGGATTGCCCAGAGCTTTTCGTTTTGCCTATGTATTTAGAATGAAAACACCTTGAAGCAGGGATAATATCTATGTCTGTGTTTTGTGCAGCATCAAGCATACTTTTTGTATTTAACAGAGAATAAAGAATATATTAATTCCTCACCTGAGGTTATCAAACTCTCCTTGTGTCATGATCGTTAAGTTTAGGTGACTTGCCCAAGACTCTGCAGCAAATTAGTGTCAGAACCAGGATTAGAACTTGAAATCTAGTGACTCCACTCAATCCATGCTGAGCCCTCACTGCCTCTTTATAACAACCCAGTACCATGACAATACCAAAATGCAGAAAGAGAACACAGAAAATATATGCAATAGAAAATATATTAATAGACTGATTTTCAAAGTTTTCCACAAGACATCAGCCACTTCTTAAAAGAAATTTCAAACTGAAAGTGGGCTAGTCTCTGTTATAGGCAGATTTCATGAAGGAGGTTATGCTGGTTATGTGATTCTTCCCACCTGATTTTGAACCTGGGCTGTTAAGTATTTTCATTTTCCTCTAGTGGCCGAATGGTATTCTAGTATCTTTGTTGATACAATAGCAGAGGAAATGGTCTCAAAGGAGACCTTTGGTTTGAAAACATCTGACTGTCTAATGCATTCTTAAGAGGATGATGTTCTTCAACTGGCACACACTGAAATCTGCAAAGTTTCTGGTGTAATGCTTTTGAACATAAAAAGCAACAAGATGGTGTAAGTGGGAACTAATTGCTTGCATGGCCTCTCCAGGCCCAGACACCTGTACCTCAGCCTAAACTTGACTCCTGTCGTTTATGCTCTCTCAACATGCCACATTGACTTCTGGATGAAAGAACAGAGTAGAGCTAATGAGTTCCAACATCTTGATTTCAGCTGCAGTTTGGAACAGCTGTATGTAGAGAACTAACCTGCTCAGAATATGAAAAGAATGACCATCTGGAATAGGAGGAGGGGGAGAGAACGGTTAGGAGGCCTTTCCTTATACTACATATTTAATCTAGGCTTTCTGCCTTTCAAGATGATTCCTGGAGGGCCAACGAGCTAGCTTTCCTGAGAAGACTCCTTAAACATATTAATCTTGCTTCTGTAATAAGGACAGGTTTTATTATTAGAAGCAAATGAATGTCAGATTTTAACAGCATAACCTCCTCCCTTTTTGTTGTGATTATTCAGAGGAGATCTGCTATTCAGCAAACATCAAAATTAGTTTTCCATGCAGTGCAAGCTAGTTATAGTCAATCCAGTTTTTCCCAGAACAGTTTCACTCTTTGCAGAGTGATCACTAGAACCAAGACTAGATTGCATGTTGGTGCAAAACTAGTGGTGGGCCCTGAAATTAAAGTTCTGGGGCCAAACTCCCCTTGCTTTTGAAAAAGTCAGATCTGGGTCTAAACTTCACTTCTCAGGACCACTTGCTCGCTTTGTATCAGAGATTCATAGATTTTAAGGCCAGAAGAGACCATTATAATCATCTAGTCTGAGCTCCTGTATATCACAGGCCAAACCATCTTTCCCCTTTCTGTTCTCTCGTCACTTATCTGTTTACAGAGGACTTGTAGTGTGCCAATACAGAAGCCTACTGGTCCACATTTAGGACTGTCCTCACCACAGCCTAGATTTGATTCCAGAAACTAGGCAGGCTGGGTGAGATGCCTTTTCTGTCAAATTATTTTATGTATTGTGATGGGGAAGGGCATCCACACTTGCCCAACATTAGTGTAAATAGATACAGAGCTTGAATGTGACCAAGTCCAACCTACTGGATGTTATTGACTGCAGCAAAGAACTGTTATCATCCAAGAAAACTTAAATTGGCTTTGTCTTCTCACGCTTGTGTATAAGGGGCAATGTAAGCTCCCCATTCTCACTTTTTTCCACATCATCAGAGGTTTGTATTCAAAATGGTTACTTAAGCGGGGGTCCTGTAAATGTATGTAAAATAAAAATGAGATCTGAAACAGAAAAATATTCCCTCTTGAAATACCCAGGCTCAGTGGTTAGTGCTGGAGCTTAGGAGCTAGGACTTCTGGGTTCTATTCCTGGCTCTCTCACAGACCTGCAGAGTAGCTCTGAGTAAGTCCCTTAGCTTCTCTGTGCCTCACTTTCCCCATGTGTAAAAGGGTGATAACAATAGTACTCCTCTACCTTCCACGGACGCTGTAGTGCGTAGTTCACTAATGTTTGTCTGGTGCTTTGAGATCCTAAAGTGAGAGGAGGGGGAGAAATGCAGAGCATTATTGTTTTCCATTTGGATCTGAAATAGCAGCAGTTAAACTGTTCTATGTTTGGTGGACATGGCCTCCGGGAATTATGCATGCACAGCTGACCTTACAATGCACTACAGATTGCTGCCTTGTACGCTGATTTCAGTATATGTAATCTGGACACGAAATGCCAAAAGTCATCCATCATCCCCTGTTTTGACCTTGTAACACTGCCTGTCCTGTACAAGGCCAGCAGTTAGAATGTAAGCTAATGAAGACAGCAGGACATGAAAGGGCTTTTCATTAGCTGATCAAAGGGCAGAAAGTAATGTTTTTATAGGCACAATATTGAGACAAATAAGACCAAAAACTGTGATTAGGATTGAGGAAGAAAAATAGGTCATTTGAAAACTAACCTAAAATTCTCTCTGTAGTTTGTATCCTACAGTGTGGTGTTTTTGTATTGTGCGCTGTTAAATAGTTGATGTGTTTCACCCAAGAAATGGCTACATTTCATTGCTGGATGAAGTAATCTTTGTGTATATACCTAGGGAGGCAGTTGTGCTTAGCAATTAAAGCAGGGAACTTCATCAGGAAACTAGCTCTATTTCTGACTGATTCTTTGTGTAACTTGAGGCAAGGCACTTAGGTCCAAATCTTCAAAAGTGGAAGATTTGGAAACCTAATTTTTTGGATGGACAAATCAAGACATCTTGGACCTGATTTTCTGTGGTTCTGAGCACCCATGGCTCCCATTGACTTAACTGAAACCTGCATACATGCACCAGGGAAGAATTTAGCCCATAGATCATAAATCAATGTGTTGAGTACCCTGTGATTGTTTGATGAAAGGAGCTGTAGAAATATCATTTTCAATTGTAGAAATTGTACACAGGTGTTTTCAGAGTTACAATTAGGCAAAACAGTTTTTTTACATGACTTTAAAAGGCCTGTCCAAATAGGAGAGAGTTGAGGGGGTGTCTCTACCCCTCGCATCTGCACACAGCTTAACTACTGAAGTCAACAGGACTTCTGCACAAGGAATGGCTGCAGAGTTAGACCTTTTATTTACTACCCTACCACTAACAATTTTTATATATGTGTTCAGACTTGAAACCCTCAGAGCACCTTCATACAGAGTAACTGGAAGAAGAGTTTCAAACATAGCTAGACAGACCCAAATAGATCCCAGGGGGAGTGCAGAAAAATTCTCTGTTTACCCAACAGCCAGAAATAAATAGCTAAAACCGAAAATAAAGCCTCACCCAGAAGGATGCCACAGACTGGTGTAAGCATGTCTGTCTGCTTGTCTTTCACTGACTTCCTCTTTGATCCATAACACATTCTGTCCACTGTTGGTAAGAGAATCTTCTCTGCAGCCCCTCCTACTTCATCAATTCTCCATCTTGTTTCAAATCTCCAATGAAATCTTGGCGTCTCTTATTGCTCTGTATCACTTCATTTTTCTTCCCCTCTTCTATCATATAATTGTCTGTTGCAGTAAGCGTTCTATCTGTGGATTGACTCCAACGGGAGTTCTGGGTGTAAAGGGCTTTCAGGATCAGGAGCTAATTTCAGAACTATTATTTACCTCTGCAAACTATTTTGGGAGCTTGTTTGTAAGAAAGCCAGTATATAAAATAAGGCAGTTACTCACAAGCGCAATTTTATGCACATGAGCAGTCCCATTGATTTCAGTGGGACTACCCATGTGCACAAAATTAGGTGTTTGTGTACCTGTGTGCAGGATCTGGGCCTAAGTGTGCATGTAAGACAAGCAGCTGCACAATGTACTGACTAATCCACTGAACCCAAGTCAGGAAGAATCAAGTCCTGCTTTTCTTATTCACACAAGTAGAGTCACTGACATCAATCAATAGAGCTATCATCATAAGCTAGGTGGTAGGATTTGGCTCTAATGTTTTGTTAGTATTTTACAGCTTTTTGGCAACTCATTTGACTGAAAGTTTTTGATAGCCTGTTTCTGAAACCTTCCTGATGACAGACTCACAGACTGGGTAGTGCACATGTTTGTACACTGCAGCCTCCTCAGACTGCAAAGGGCACTTTGAAAGCTGCTGTTATCTCTTGCCGATAATAAGAGGTACAGTATATAATATACAGGTCAGGAAGATGGGATTTGGGGCCAGTTTCTAGGAACTGGTACTGGGACTTATTCAAAGCTTATGCTGAAATATACAAAGGATGATGCAATCTGTTTAGGAAACATCTGTTGTACTAAAATAAACCGTGGTATATTGAGGCAGCAGCATGCATTTCTAACTACTATTCCCACATTGGTAGAAGGTCTAGAAAGTGTTTCTGAACATCAGTTTTTTTCAATTTTATAAGTATTGTTAGTTGTTAAACTGATTAGTTGGATCTAGGTCAAAAATCACTCAGATGTATTTTGAAATTCCATTTCTCTTCATAATTAATACTTTGCACTCACTGCACTTTTCATCATTCAAAGCACTTTTCAAACATAGTTTCTTGTCCAGTTTGAGTTTGCTAGCATCTGCCTTCAGCAGTCTATAGCACCTTCCACCCAAAGATCTGAGTGTTTCACAGAAATTAATTCAACTTCACAACATCCCCATGAGTTTGGCAAATATTATCCCCATTTTAGAAAAGGGAAAATGAGGCTCAAGTGCTGCAATGACTTAGGCCACACAGCAAGGTCCTGATCCTGGGCACATCTTTAACTTTACACTCATGGGCAGTTCCATTCAGCTCGATGGGACTTCTCAGATGTATATAGTTAAGCAAATGAGTAAGTTTTGTAGAAGTCATGTGGATGAACCCCTGGACCCAGGTGGAGCTCCGCTGAATTCTGTGAAGATCCAAGGGTCTGCCCTCACTGATCCAGTTGCAGACTCGGGACCTAAGTCTGTAGCAAAGCTGGGAAAACCGGCCAGACCTCCTGAATCCTAGTCCTGTGCTTTTGCCAATGCTCCTTCGGTGGCACCAAACAAATGTTATTTTAAGCAGGGATGGCTTAACACATATTTCTCACTGGGGCTGGTGTGTCAATTGTTCAGAATGTAGAGCTGCTTTGTTTCTCTCTTTTTTAAAAAATTCTTTTTCTGGATCTCCATAGCTTTTCTCTTTACTCCGTGTCCTGGAAATAGTTGATTTTCTGTCTCACCCCTCTTCTTACTGTTTTTAAGTCCAGGACCCACCAACATAATTTCACTCACACACGGTTTTCAGTTCCAGAATCTCTTTGGCATGACCAAGATGTACAGGTGGCCAAAATTAGGAAAAATAGCCTAAGATTTGCCTTACCAGATTAGACCATTGGTCCACAGTACGCTGTCTCTTACAACAGCCAATAGTAAGCACACACCTAATAAAGTAAGACCAGCAAAAATTGGCCATGCAGGGGCTGTTCTCACCTAAGTCAACCAAAAATATGCTGGAAATGTCAGGGGTATTTTAAAGCTATTCCTTATGGTAGGGGAGACAGTTCTTAGTGCAGCTTTCACCGTATTTAGAATCAGCAGTAACAATTTAATCTATTACACATTTGGTGCCTCTGATTTGTAAAATAAAATACATTTTCTTGTTCTGCTGTCTGATTGCATTTCTCAGGGCTAGTGCTGAAGATGCAGTGCAAAAGAAAATAAATGAGTTTGGCTGATCCTCAAAAATGTTTCCTTTCTTGGTGCATGGGAGGAGGGAACTGCATAAGACAACATGTCACCTAGCAAGTTGCACAAGCTGTAGCAATACTGTGATCTGCATGCAGGCTGGAGCTGTTTGCAGTCAAACAAAGGATTTTTGATAGAAAATAATCGGTGAGGCTAGTTAACAATATTCAGATTCCTTTCTCTGTGGAAAAAGGAAGCGAGATAGGAGAATAGGTTGTAGATGCCCTTTGGATGACTGGTCCTGTACCTGATGAGTCTGTCATTCAGTGGAGCCTGCTCTGATTGTGAGGATGCAGAACTTTAAATTCTTATAAGGGGCTGCTGGTGGCTGCCAAATAGAATATACTGTTTCATTAAATAGTATTCAATGTTCTCCCACTGGGACACTTCGCAAAAATGTGCTTTATTTGATTAATTTTCAAATATACAGTACTAGTGTTCAGTCTCTGCTAGGAGGCCTCCATCTCCCTCTGTCTCTAAACTGAGCAGGAGAGAGAAAAGAAACACTGATGTCTGAGCAACTGAGGGAGAATGTTCTGATTCTTGTTTGTGTTGGGGGAAACGGTTTTAATCCCTTGGGCCTGATTCTCCCTTATCCTACACCTTGGTTAGTAATTTCCATGAGTAGAAAATGATTAGAAAATGCTACCATATCAAAATGGCAGCATTTCTGTTTATACTGGTGTAAATGACTGACCAAGGTGTAAAACAAGGGAGATTCGAGTCCCAGTCTGCAAGCACTTTGCCTTTCTCACTCAGAGATATTTGGAAGATTCTCTTAAAGATGTTACTCCTTTTAAACAAACCTGATTAGAATAATTGATGATATTCATTAGACATTGCTTATTATCAGTACTGTTTGCTGCACTTTGGGTGGAGTAAGCAGAGGGTCTTTTGTAGTTGGCGTGTTCAAGAACACTAAGCTACTTCACTTAATTTTTGCGAGAACCATGGCTCCTTGTATTGTGTTGCAGGAATGCAGGGCAAAAAAACCAGGAATTACACTTCTTCCAACAGAGTAACTTTCCACACAAGGTACAGGGAGTTACGGGACTCAAGAAATAAAATCCTGATTTATAACACAGTCTGAAAACTGCATGGCTATTATTTGGGGAGAACTGCAAAAGGCAAAAATGCAATCTCCTGTCATTCCATATTCAACATGTTACTTTAACAACTGGGTGAATTCCAGCTCTTTTATATAAAGCCCATAACTTTATAGCTCACTTGTCCTATGAAGTCAAGTAATGCTGAGCAATATTTACTCCAGCTGATTTCAAATTGAGAAGTGGATGCTCAGGGCCCCTGAAAATCTGGCCTAAAGTGTACAATTAAGGAGGAGTGGGGACCTCAAATCCAAACTGCAATCAGTCTCCCTTTGCTACACTCCCTGCTCTGCCAGGAGCCCACAGCATTACTATAGTTTCTGGAGTGTGGAAGGTCCCAGTGGAAACCCTACTGCCCCACACTCTCCTCTAAAATAGGTTATTGTAGGTACAGGGGTCTGTTGCAATATCCTATGGATGTAAAATGCTGCTGGCTCAGACAGAGAAATCAATTTATCTACATACATTCAGATTTTCAAAGCTGACTAGTCATTACAAGGAATGGGAATTGGGTGTCGAAATACCCTAAACAACTTTGAGAAACTCCACTATAGTCTTTGTAACAGTGCGGAGCCATCCAGTCAGATTGGTCCCCGGTCCCCAGCTGATTGATGGCTGAGATGAATTTGGCCCAAAATAGAAGCAAGGTGGCTCAGCTCCTGGGCAGGTGGTGGGGGCAGCGAGCACTCTCTCCTGGTATTACATTTAAGAAGGGATCCCTGTAATCGATCCCTGCAGTTTAACAAGGAATCCCTGTAATCAAAGTCCCACACTATGCCTCACTCTGCGGATCCCTAATCTGCTGCCAGGTTCAGACTGGAGTACAGGACACTGTTCCAGCCAGCTGCAGTTGTGTCCTCTGCCTAAATTGCTTTCTGAACCAGCTCCAAGGCTCCGGTTGCTTTTCCAAGTCCCTGTCTTATCCTGCTCTGCATCTGTTTGTGATGCAGTTCCCACAGGAACTGGGAAGTATGGAGAGGAGGGGAGACTGTGAGAGGCCTTGTAGGCAGAGCCTGTAGCAATACATGGCACACTGGGTCCTGCATTAATCCCTCTGAGCCATGAGCCCAGTGCAGCACTAGAAATCAGTCCCAAACACTGGGTTGAGAGTTGATTTTGTACTGTAGAGTCAGAGATGGGATTTAACTGGCTAGTAGTAGACATCTGCCACTGAAAAATTCACGTGGGATTACAAGTGCAGCCAAGAAAGGATGAGACAGGAGCAATCCCACCACATCCCCAGTGTATGTGAAGGACATTACTGCCTTTCTGACTGCCATTACTGACATCTCACTGCTGGAGTGAGAATCCCATCATGACCTGTTGCTCTGGGAAGCCTCTTCTTTCCCTTACTCTTTTTGGATCATTTTTCTTGCCCTCAGATAGTGTGCTGGATTCTGAGAGACCCATTAAGGGTCAGATTCTGTGGGCATCGCTCAGTCTTCACTTGGCCAAATTCCCACTGCCTTTCCCCTGGGTTAAGCAGCTCACCATTTGCCCTTAATATAAATTTTGAGGATTTCTCTGTGTTAAGTGGAACTCCCATCCTGGTCAAATTCTGCATTGGCTGCAGAAGGCGCAGGGGCCCTGAATTCGCTGCATGTGCGCTATTCACACACTCCTGGAATTAGAGCAGGGAGCATGTGTTTGACTGGGGATACACAAAGGAAACACCCAGTGACCTCTTTGCAATGTAATCCTCTTTCATTAGACTGCTGCTCCTTACTGGAGAAAACTCGCTTGAAGTTCACAGGAGTTTTGCCTGGGTAAAGACCTCAGGAGTTGTAACCCTGATCAAATGCTCTGATGTGAATGTTCAGGGTTAGGGAACTGCAGCAATGGGATCCTTGTCCCTGCCCGGAGAGGAGCATTATTTGCTTTTTCCAGTCAGAAGTCTAGGAATTGTATTGTGCTGATCAGCTCCCGAATGGCCAGTCATTCTTAGCTTCTCCGCACTGCCTCCTCTTTACAGGACATTTTAAAGACGGGGGCTCTCCGCTTTTTCTGTGCGGGATTCCGAAGTCATTGTGCCTCTGTCTGTGGCAATCCCTTCAAAATATGTTAACACAATTAGTTTGAAAGATAGAGGGAGTCCGACAGAGAGTTTCCAAGGGGGGGAAACCCCTGAGGCCTAGACAGGTGAATGCACTGTAGACCACCAGCTGCTCGAGCTGCAGCACTGATTGCAAATAGAAACCATCCCCCGACCTCCTTATCTCTGCAATCCTACCTGCTGAGGGGTGTGGTGGTGGTGGTGGGGGATCGGTCCCGTTCGGGGCGGAAGGGAGAGGGGAATTAGTGGCGGCAGAAGATCTCCATGTATTGGCAACCTTTCATCCTGTATCCCAGGGCCACAGCCACCCTGTCTCCATCCCTGTTTACTGATGGGGCAGATATGGCGAGCCTGGGAGAGAGGCTGCAGGTTCCCCTAATTGCCTTATCAACAACCGGCACAATCTCAGACACTTAGAGGATGTTTTGACTGCGCTGAATTACAAGGTTTGTTGTTTCTCACTCCAATAATTGACATTTGATAGCGACTACTGTAAAAACGCCGAGTTGGAATGAGCATCTGCTCTTCCGATCCGTGTGGCCCGCGCTCACCTCCACAGCTGGGCGAAGAAGCCTCCCTATTGGGAAGACTTCTGCTTGCTCGCCCCTGAAGTCAAAGGCGAGCAAACTTTTGGGATTCGTTCTTCAGTGCTCGTTTCAGCAAGACAGCGCTTTTAATGCACCACCGATAGCTGCTGTTGGGACCCACTCCTGATTTTAAACCAGTGTGAATTGTTGTGTCATCCCCACCCCTTCTATAAAGCTCACGTCCGTGGCCTGAAAAGAAATTGAGTTTCAACTAAGGGGGTGGGGGGTGGGGAGAACTGGCAATGAATGGAAAGTGACTAGATGAAAAGAATGGAAAAATTACTAGGGATTGTGTCCGTGTCTAGTCCAGAGACTATTGAAATCTCACTAGGACTTGCATATTTTTTATAATTCGTGCCTTCGCTGAATACCGTATCCCAAGCTGTCTGCTCTAGTCATATTTTATAAAATAGACGTTTTGACTTAAAATCTCTTTCTAATTCCCCCGTGCACAAACCATGTTTTGGAACTCCAAAGGGCTTCACCCAGAGATCTTTTGAGGAGCCATACATACAATCATAACAATCGCCATGCAATTAATCAGAAATAGAACTAGAAAGCCACCTACATAAATGCAGAAGCTGTTAGCACTTTGGATAGTCAATCGCCCCAGAATGAAAAGGGATTTAAAATGTTGATATGAATAAGTCTGGGGTGTGATTTCTCCCAGAATGGATGTTATATATAACGAGTTCTAGTTTCAAACGGAGATTTAAAAATTGAATAGTGAAGTTAGCGGCATTTCCACTGGTCCGAGATTTATCCGCAGCAAAAATGTTACTGCTTTGGTTTTCACGCAGAACAAGTTACAGAGTTTAAAAATATATATTAATCCGATCTGATGAAATCAGGGAGTAAAATGTGAGAGACCCAAAGCAAATGAAATACAGTTTTTCACCCCAGCCCCCAAATAATAAACACGGACACCTCTCCTGGCTTTGTCTCCTGCGTCGCTGTAAACACAGATGCAGACTTAAGACAGGGAAAGTACAAATGCTGCAGGGGGATGCCGCCTGGGATACTGCGCTATGAGCTAAATCCGTCTGGTTTCACTCCTTCAATTACATTTGAGACGAATCTGACCCCAGTGAATTAACTGAGGGCAAACAGGCCTCAGTCTCCTGCGCTGGTGTGGACCTGCCCCGGCGCAGTGTAGAGAAATGCCTTTTCCCTCTGCACACCCCAGAAGTACTAAGCTAGCAACGGGAGTAATAATGGCTAGAATGAAAGCAAAGGAGCCGTGCAACATTAAGCCACTCTCTTTAATGTCACCGAGTTCCATCAGCTTGCACAGCCAAGGGAGACACAAACTGGCGGCTGGACAAGGAACAGACAGTGCATTTAAATACTAAATCACGTTTTAGTGCATAACCCTACGGGGATCTGGCATGTAACAGCATCTGAATTCCTTCATTTCGGGGCTTTGTCTTTAGCTTTTGTGTGCTGGTGAGATCTATATACACTATATACTCTCCCACTCTATCTCTGGGCAAGGAAAGTTACATCTTAAATAAAATAGCAGACCGCATGGTTGTCACCACAAGGCCGCGTTTGAAGATCTAGGACAAGCGATACACTTAGCTTTAAGGACTCCTCAAAATCTAGTGTCCATACAGGAAGTGCAAAATGAAACATGAACTTTGCTTTTTAAAATAAATCGAAGAGTTTGCCCCGGCAATATTGTTCAAACTCTTTTTGAAGGAGCCATTTCTGTAGCGCAAAACGGCCCAGTGTTGGGTAGGCGAACGGTGCAAGACCTTCTCAGCTCTCAGGGCTTCCTACAGCTTTTCTGAGAAGCTAGGAGGGATCTGTGTGTAGCTTTACATGGGATAGGTAATGTGCTCTCCAAAGCGCCTGGTGTCTGGTAATTTTAATATAAACCCCCACATCTAATTGTATGTGTGTGTGTTTGTATGTGTGTATGTGCGTGTGCGCTTTAACTTACATGGGGTAGAATAATCTGTACAAAGAACTTTCAAAACTTCCAACTGGAGATGCCGACAAGCATGCTGGTGAATTTCTCGAGGAAACTACATTAACCTGCAAGAGGCCCGTTCCCTCCCAGTCCTCCCAGCAGTTTGAAAATATATCGAGACACTTGCTTATTTGCTTCTCTGAAGGATCCCAGGCAGGGGGGGGGAAGCCTGTCCTTTCCCTTAGCCTCAAGTCCAACGTCTCGCTGTTCGGTCCATTGATCAGTTTACAGTCCATGTGAAACGTCCCCATTTTACTGTTGCGCTGAGGTCTAGAATAGGGATGGGTGAAGTAAGTCTACCAGGCTCTGATCCCATGCAACGTGGAAATCCCTGCGTTACCCTGCGGAATCGGTGTTTGCACTGAATTCAAGTCCCCTACGCTGAAGTTCATGAAATTGTTGCCGGCTGCAGCAGGCTGCATGGTCTGCATGGAAGGGTAGTTGCAATTGTAGTTGGCATTGCATGCTGAGCTGTTGTAATTCGTGTAAGCAGGGTAGGCGTTGTAGCTATAGGGGTTAATGTTGACATTGTAGGGTGAACTGTAGGGGGAAGATTCCCCTAAGCAGGGCTTTCCATCTCTTACCAGAACAGGCACGGCTATCCTCCGCGGTGGAGGGATCCCGACCATTTCTAGGGTCTGATCCTGTCTCTGCCTTTTGCATTTATACCTTCTATTCTGGAACCAAATTTTGACCTGGGTGGAGGTGAGCTTTAGGACGTTTGCTAAATGGTCTCTCTCGGGGGCCGAGAGATACTTCTGTTGCTTGAACCTTCTCTCCAGGTCATACACTTGAGCTTGAGAGAAGAGGACGCGGGGTTTTCTCCTTTTCCTTTGTCTGGGGCGCTCTGGATCCTCCAAGCCCCCTTTCTCCTGTTCCAGGGTCTTGTGAAGGGAGCACAGTTCTGAAGCAAAACAAAGAAACCAACACACAATAATCAGTGTATGTGAATCGTTGTAACCCGTGTAAACGAGTATCACAGACTTTCCACTAAACTAAACTCTGCTTCTGTTTGAGCTACAGACTCCAAATAACTTTCAAGCCTGTTCGTTGCCGCTGGAGTTTCTCCAGGATGTTATTTCCACTGTCGAGTTATTAAACTATATTATTAAATGTTACTACATTTATGAAAGCGCTATAGTAAACGAGAAATTAGATTAATGCGTAATTACTTAAAAATCGGAACGACTATTTTCGATCTTTAATCTCTTTATTACAGAGTTGATTCGTTTTATACCGTATTTGTAGCGAGTATCCAGCGACCGCATTGAAATCGGCTCAGCTGTTTCTTAATTGCACAGGAATAATGTCTGTTGCTTTTTTTTTTTTTTGAAGTAATATTCAAAATGTTACGGGCCTTAAATGTAAACCGGGCAACCATGGATATCCCTTACTGATACTGTGAACATTAAAGAGCAGGGACTGACTTTGATTCTTTTAGCAGAAAAAAATGTTGGGTGAGTAATAGATTTTGAAATTATTCTCCAGAATTAAAAGTTGCCAGTTTGCAATTCATTTTGATTCCACTGGCTGATCGTTGTTTTCCGCTTGCCAGATAGTTCACTTCGCTCGCAATTCATAACACACTGTTTCATTTTTGCTGTTGTACCAAAATACTTCCTGTAAACGAGTTTGGAAACAAGTTACAGGTAACAGGAAACTTCTCGGCAACATTCTCTCTTTTTCCTGCTACCCCACCCCAAAACCTCAAGCCTCTCCAGTCCCCTGCTCGAAGGATCCGGCTAGCTAGCAAACAGGAGTTGCTGAGCGCCCGCAGATCATAGTCTGGAAGGCTCCACAGAGATGAAAAAAGGGATAATATTGTTCGTGTACTATCTCCTTGTCTCTCCTTCCAGTAGCATTCTCTGTAAACGGGACCATCTTACAAGCAACAAGACACTGCCCAGAATTCAGTCAAAATGGCCTTTCCACGGGGGGTTGGTCTGGAATTGCTAAAATAACCGGTCCTATTTCTCGGAAAGATCAAAAAGATAGACTATTTTCTCGGGTACTATTTAATAATTACCTACCTGTACGTCTCTATTTATATTCTTGGAGCTATTATGTAAGTAATCTGCTTTAATTTACATCAGAAAGAATTACTAACAAACATTGCTATCAGGAGACAACCCCCTTCCCCTCCATCACTCTGAGCTGAGGGGTGTCCTGGGGTCTGGCCTTTTCCCTCAGTTACATGGAGTGGAAGCCGCTAAGTGATCTCTTCCCCCCTATAACTTTCCTCTCCTTTTTAGCAGCTTGGGTCTGATGGCCGGTGGTAGGGAAAGAAAAGTAGATAGACATTGTTTGGAGGCACAGGGAAGACGATCTTCCCCCTTTCCCTTACCAGCGCAGCTAAAAATCCTCCCGCGCCCCCAAAACTGTCTCACCGCTAGATAACAACCCCCAGCCAGTTGCCAGTGAAGGCCTGGGGTTGTATTTTCACAAGAGCCCCCCGCGGTGTTATTTAAAACACTCCTCGAAGTGGTGCCCTTTTACCTTTCTTGTCCACTTTCGAGTCCTTGGCCGAGTCCACTTCCATGTAGTTTTTAACATAGAAGGAGCTGGGGAAGGTGGTGGAGTTTTTGGAAGGGTGACTCTGAGTCTGCTTCTCACTGAGTTCAGGGAGGGCTGTCGTCTCTGCCGTGTACGTCTCCTGTTTGAAGGTTGACAGCATGCAGGAGGAGGAGGAGGACAGAGTGGAGAGCTCCATCGAAGCCAGGCCAGTCTGATGCTGCTCCAGATTCAAAATATCCTTGACAGAAAAGGGCGTAGTAGTCACGGGACTAGGAAACATTGTGGGGGCAAGTGAGGCAGCGACCAGAGCCCAGCTTCATGTAAAGGTGAATTGGAAACAACCAACCTGCAGCGGTGGGGCCTCCTGAGCTCACCAAACGAGCACATAGCATTCCAGCAATTAGCCTTGACTTGTGGACTGGAGGCAGGTAGAACCAGACCATAAAGGAAAAGAAGGAGGGACTAGGCAGTTTTTGGGTGACTTTAGCTTTCCATTGGCTAACTGAGCAGTGATGGAATAAAAGATGCAAAGTTCCATGTCACCTAATATAGTAATACAACTCAAAAACATCCCCACTCATTTAAAGGGGCAGCATTGTATTTATCCAGCTTTCCCCCGCAGACTTTGTTGATCTTTTAACAAAAAAATCCCAAAAGGCCTCATGTGTACAAACCCCCTATCTGATGCCATCTATCATACAGTCAGATTAAATAAACAAGCCTGGAGGAAACCATCAAGCAAATATGTGCTGACTTCAATTTAAAAAATGGAAGTTTGGTTTTTAGTAATCTGCACGATGTGATCCAACGGGTAACAGAAGAGCCTGCACCATTCATTGGGACACATTTAAGGGAAAATTTACGTCTGCAATTGAAGAAGAAATCGATGAGATTCTGATGAGGCATATTATCTACAACGCCAATGTATGGTGTATAGCAAGATAGCGAAAGAGCCCACACGTGGTTCTTTTTCATCTGTTTGATTGTAACTCTGTTCAGGACAAAAACTATCAAGACTGTTTTTTCCTGTAAAAATTACCGCTTGTATTTGATCTCTTTTAACGTTTGCCACCCAGCATTCTGCAATGCAGCGGACTCAGAGGCAATATTAGTAATCTAGCGCATTTAAAGAGCGGGTTATGAAATAAATAAGCAATAAAGTGCAACTTTGTGGTGACTGTGGAGATCAGAGGCAAGATATGTGTGATGCAAAAGCACTAAATACAGCAGCAGTTAAGGAAAACACTGTTTTCGCTAACACAAACAACTGCTCAGCGGCGAACAACTAAAGTGTGGGCTCTTTGCAAATACAAATTGGAAAATTAGTCTCTATTATCTGCCTCGGAGAGTAAATAGCTGAATCCCAGTCTCGGGGCCTGGCTTTCCATAAGTGGAAGGCTGTGACTGTGGATCACTGCAGCTCCTTGTATTCAAGGACCAGAAGTGGGAGCCCATTAATTTCATGCACTTATTGGCACTAAAATAAACCACAGCAGCAAATCCTTCCGAAGGATTCGGCTGGGGGAGGGGGCGTTGTGCTGCTTTCAGTTAAAAAAACACACACACGCGCAGACACACATAACCCAAAAACATGTAAGTAACTTCTTGGGGAAAGTATTTGGTGTGTGGAATCCCCAGAATTGCGTGGGGAGAAGAGCAGGCTCTAAAAGGCAACTGGAAAGCAGCTCTTCCCAGGCACATCTCCCTAATGATCTCTTAATTCAATCCAGGGTGATAAGAGATAAGGAAAGGGACTTGTGGCTCCATGTGGAAAAGTGGAGCGGAAAAGAGTCTTCGGGTGATATGGTGAGTTCGCCTGGCCTTTGACATATCCTTCCTGGGCAGAGATACTAGTTAGGGGGGTGGCCAGTCTATTTTTTCCCTAAGGCAGGGATTTTTAGGAGGCGGAGAGGGGTGATGTCTGAGCTCTTGTGCAGCAGCAGAGCCATTTTGAATATGTCCATCTATGCCTTTGTGCTAGGGCACCGACTGCAGCCATCTGTAAGAGGGGAGAATGGCCGAAGGCATCTCTCGGGTTTTTATTCCGATTGGCAATAATAAGAGAAGAGGTGTTTGTTTGGGGTGTATGAAAACCCAGCTTCCCGGCCTGACATAGCATCGCCCCTTCTCCAGGGACTCACCTGGCATTTCTTGTCATGGAACTGCCCGGGGTGAACCCACCCGGTCCTAATGTGGATGTCCCCGGCGCTTTAGGCTTTGGAATTTAGCATTACTGGACAGGGCCCTTGTGTTGGGCAGCGGGTGCTTGGCCCCGGGGGAAAGGCGGGTGCGTGATCAGAGCCAGAAAGAAAGAGCTAATATAGGGAGAGCAGCTAGAGGAGCCAGCCCCAGCTGCCCACGAACACGTGCGGCATAACAATCTTACCCAGAAGCACCTGCCCCTATTTATAAAAAATGATTTTTCCCTCCTGCGAACTAGACTCGATGACGAGGAGCGTATTGTCGATCTCTTTCTGTTTGATCCGCCACTTTATCCGAAGAGCGGCCCAATTTCTTCTCTTTCCCACTGGGGATCTGAATTCTGACATTTATCTGTCGTTTACCAGCCCCTCCGCCCTTTGACCTAGTGGCTTCAGATGTGTTTGTATTTTCTACAATTTGTTTCCTCCTGCTGATAATAGCCCACCTTAATTAGTCTCATTAGAGTTGGTATGGCAACACCCATTTTTTCATGTTCTCTGTGTATATATATTCCTACTTCCTACCTAAAGCCCATTGCATGCACCTGATGAAGTGGGCTTTAGCCCAGGAAAGCTTATGCTCAGATACATTTGTTAGTCTCCAAGGTGCCACAAGCACTCCTGGTTCTTAAGGCGGAAATGTAACTTTCTCTCGAATGAGAAAAATAATTAACTCGCTCTAGCCTGCAATGTATCAACTCTCGCAGGCTGGGTCGAAGCTCCCTGAGTGTGAAGTTCGCTTTATCTCCTAAGTTGCTGCTATCCGATGAAGGAGCAACATCCGATTCAATTAAAATTCTTGCTGCAAACAATTGCTAGTGTCCTGGTACCTTTTCGTTGGTGAATCCGAGCTGGAACTTGCGATGACAGTGTAAGAGATTAGAGTGTACAGAGAGGCCTGAAATATTGCTATTTAATGGAGGGAAACGCAACCATTACAACTGGCTTATTTTCAGCTATTCTTTCTCAGAAAATGTTTGGCACTTCTCAATTCGAGCGACTATTCAAAAATAGGGTGTGGATGGTGTGTGTATACATCAATATATGGAGAGACTAAATATAACCCTCCAGACACTTACATAGGTTGGTTGCATCTAGAATGTATAAACTCCACTATTCAGGCTGCCCTTGCATCTCTAGTCCCTCTGAGGCGGGTGTGTGTGTGGGTGCGGGTGTGTAAAATAAATGCGACTTCATAGGGTAGCAGCATGGGAAATAACGCAAACTCCGCGCTTAGGGAGCTTCTCCCCAAACAGATATACATACACCTGACTAACATTTAAAAATATGTATAGGGACATAAAGTTTAGGAACACAGGAATTGTCATGGCTAGTCTAGTATCCGGTTCTATGACTATACCGGTTAGCCCAGAGAAAATATCGAAGTTCCTCTGCTTCTCTCTCATCTTCCTAAAGCTGCATGAAGTGAAGAGCTTTCCTGAACTAACATGTTTGCGCTCTTTTCTTCTTTAGAGGGCATCCATCTTTCTTTTAGCAGGAAAACTTCTTCGCTTCAGAATACAGTATGCTAGGTCCGTGCAAAGCTCCTCTCCGGCTCCGTCCTATGTCAGGACGAAACATTTTGTCTTTGCTTGCGCTTGCGTTTCCCTGTATAGAATGCTCTGTGCTCAGCTCCCCGTCTCTACATGGGACTGTTAATATTCTCTATCTCCCACCCTTTCTAAGTCTTATATATTTAGATTGTAAGATCTTTGGGGCAGGGACTCCTGTTTGTGCAGTGCCTCGCCCAATGGGGCTCTGATCTTGGCTGGGCTCGCTAGGCGCTCCCACCGTCTTTGCAGGGTCAAAGGTTCTCAAACTTTTCCCCAGCATCCGGGCACATGTTGTCCTTGCTATGAGCTTGCAGCTTCCGTCGGTCTTCACTTCATGCCGAGTCTGTAGCTAGCGCGGCCTGTGTGTACACTGAGATGAAAGCTGCCTGCATATAAAATATTATTAATTGGAAACCGTAGGGTTCCTAGCGGGCCCGAATCACACCCTCCCGCCCAATCGATAGGGTCCCGGCTGCAGAGGTAGATGTGATTAATTGAAAGATAAGCCGGAGCGCTCATTTGGAATGTCATTAATGCTTTAGCGAGACATTCGCTGGAGACGCACAGCGTTATCCTCCGCTTTATCTTCAACAATGCATCCCTTTTAATACTGCAGTTTAGAAACAAATGGGGGCTTTCGGCTCAGCCCTGCCCTGCCGTGTTTATATTTTTGGAAGAATCACAAGGAGTGGGAGTCCCGGGCTCGGCCCCCTGATAAATGAACATTAGCACTTTTTAAAACTACTGTATCAACAAAAAGAGCTGCAGGGCCGCAATAATTGGTGAAAAAGCAAACACTCCGTAAAGAGAGGCCGGGTCTGCTCTGTGTCCGGCTGATTGATGAATAAGCCACTGACATACAGCAGCTCATGGACTTTCCGGGTCGGGGCTCATCACCCTCCTCCCCTAAATCCCCTCATCCCGCTGAAATAATTACCCCCAGTCCACTAAGCATGCAAGAGGCAGAATGGGAGGGAGGTGTTGGGAGGGCAGGGGGAGAAGGGGAACCAAAGCACCCAGCCTTGTTCTGAGTTCCAGGAGAGCTCCCCTCATGTAGATGGAAGCAAAGCCGAGTTAGTGACTTAGCAAGCGGGGCTGGACCCTCCTGGCAATCAGTCCTTCAGTAGGAAAACATTTAAGAGCCACTCTGCCTTAGCCAAAGAAACTCTGATACAGCATTGGTGTAGGACAGCCGATGACCTGTGCCAAACAGGAATCCCTGCCTCAAGGCAAGGCCTTATAGGCCAACCTTGGCATAAGCAAGTCTAATGTGGAACAGGCGAGTGGGTGTGCAATTGGAGTTGCTGCAGCGTTCTTTTAGTTGTATCTGGTGTGTCCATCCGCCCAGTATTTAGGCATTGGAAGTGGCATTAATATACCCATGAGAGTTCCTACTCTCCAGCACTCACCTGCTTTCCCCTGGTTCTGTTCTTTCTTTGCTTTTGGCCAATATTTTGGACATTATCTTTGTTGTTGTTCCACTTGAAGGATCAGGTCCTGAGTTACCTGTCTCTGCTTTCAGTAGGAGTTAAGGGGTTTAAGGAATGCAAGCCGTGACCCAAAAATGATTGATCTAAAATCAATTTCCTTAGTCACAGGGGTATTCAGTTCAGCCGAAGAAGATGGCACTAATTGCCAAAGACCCCAGTGTTTTTAACTGCATCCTCCTTATTTTGCACAAATTAGTTTAGTTTTTACTCTTGTTCAGTTTTATGGCATCTGCTTACTCTGTAAAAAGCAGACAATGGACAACATCAGGGTAGTCACCGTGATTATACCTAATCCAGATTCCTTAATAGGGAAGTCAGGGCCTGATTCTGATCTCAAATATGCAGGATTTTTCGCTGTCACTATTGACTTCAATTGAGTTCCTTCTGATTCAGGACGGTAAACATGACAACAGAATCAGGTCCCAGATATATATATACACAAAGAGAATAACTAAAAACACAGAATCTGATAAATATCTCATAGCAACTTCTCATTCCGAGTCCAGCAGAAAGCAGCCATACAGAATCAACTCTTTAACATTTGGGGGAAAATGAGTAAAACAAACAAACAAAAAAACTACCAACCCAAAACCCAACATAATATATGGGCACTCCTTGGTGAGTCAAAGCTGCCCTTTATCCGGACCTTGGTATAAACAGGAGCCAGCCCTTCATTCCTTATAGTACATATAGGCAGCGTTCACACTTGTTCATCTGCAGACCGTCTGTTTGCGGCATAGAACAATTTCTAGATTTGATTTTAAATACAATTGATTTTTTAAAAGCCTTGCTCTTAACTTTTTTTTTACTGCAGTCAGTTTAGGAAATAAACATTTCTCTCTCTCACTCTCTCTTTTAAGATATTGAAACCTCTCGTTTTAGACAGTTTATTTTATTTTGTTTTTAATCCCAGTTGGTGTAAATGTCTAACTCGTGCTCCCCGCCCCCCTTCGAATTTGCTGCTCTCTGTTGGAGGACTCTGTTTAAACGCTGGGGGTTTGAAACCTTGTCACTAATTGAGTGCTAACACTTAAGGTGCGGTATATTTATTAAGAGCTAGTATTCCAGAAATAGGCTATTAGGGTTTCCTTGAGTAAACTTTTGCAAATCTCCTAGTTACCCCCTTGTTGGCTGCAGAAGCTACTGGATAAGTTGTCCTGGGGTCTGTATCGGTCACTTCTGGCTTCCTGATTTTGTCCTTAGTTCTCTGTTTTCTACAGTTAGAGAGATTTTTAAACATAATTCTGCAAGAGAACAAAGGTTGGAAAGAGCTTGATATAAAATAATAATAGTTTTACCATTCTAACTTAAATTATCATGTAACTTGTGTGTCTTTCATTACTATTAATTGAATGTTCAATTGGCAACTGAGACAAATAGATAGGTGGGGTGGTCTGAAGTCTGATCAGGGACTGGGAATTAGGAACACTTGGGGTCTGTTACCAGCTGCCTCTAGGCAAGACTCTTAACTTCTCTGCCTCTATAAAATGGGGATATTGTCATTTCATTTTGAGGATTCATTGGTGAATGTGTGTACAGTTTTTCGAAGATGTGAAGTGCTATATGTGTTAATTTTAGCCTCTAGAAGCCCAATTCTACAAACTCAAACGGTGAGGGTAGGACCCATTAAAGGGAGCCTTGGAAGTTCAGTCCCTTTGCAGAGCAGGCCACTTATGTAGGCATCTAAAGCTGAAGTTAGGTGCCTAACTTTAGGCACCTCATCTTGAAAATTTGGCCTGAATCTTTAGAGTCAGGGAAGAGAGAGATTTGGGGAGAGCATTTTGGGGCTTCCACTGCAGGCTTACATCAGAGACATTAACATGTATATATCCTTAAGCTTTATGTTGCTAACTTTGTGTTTTTGACATGAAGACAGTGGTGGTTTCTTGCCTGCTTCTAGCTTTCTGCAGAGGAAAATGGAGCTGTCCAAGCAGGTCATGCTTGCAGCCTGTCTAGGAGAGGCTCCTTTCCTTCTACATTTTTAAACTATCCATTTTGCTTTAATGTTTTCTAACAAGAGACCCTTTTCTGGATGACCAGCTCACTACTTCTAGTGAGGGCTTGTGAATGGTTTTGAATTCTAAAGGCCCTTTCCCTTTAGGGTCTTATCCAGTTTCTAGTTAAGAAAATTGGAATGTTGCCATTGTCTTCAAGGCCAGCAGGATCCCTCCTCTGATTATGAGCTGTTGTGTGGATCCCTTTGTCCAGGGCTGCCACCTCCCATTCACTTTTGCACATGCTACAATTCTACACAGTCTACAATAGTGCATACACTGGAATTCTTCCATGCACCTACCTGCACCAGGGCTTAGGTCACCTAACTAGGCGACCCAGGTGGGAAATCTTTCACATCAGCCCTCAGCAACGTAGTGAGGTCAATCTAATTTTTAAGTGTAGACCAGGCTTAAGCCACGATAGAACTGTAATCTCCCTAGCTACAAACTACAGAACTTGCACAGTTAATCAGGAGAGCTACTGGCTGGGGTAGCTGATGGCTTAATAGTAAAAGAGTAAAAATCATTATCACCCATCAGACATCATCATTACTAAGTGTTATTATATAGATTGTAAGGTCTGTGGGTCAGGAATGGTTTCCTTGCTCTGTGTTTGTACAGAGCCTAGCAGAGTGGCATCTGGGTCCATGACCAGGGCTCCCGGGCCTACCACAATACTACTTTGGTAATACCCATAATCATCCAATCTCAGAATCCCTGTGTACAAACACATTTCACAGCTGCACCATGACAGACTAGTTAATGGCAATGATTCATCCCCCATCCATGTGCTCTCAGCTGCAAATTTTAATCTACAAATAATAGAGGTCAGGCCCTCCATTCAAGGCACAACCTGTAAACATACAAAATAGCAATGTGCATGTGGTGCACCCAGACAGCTGAAGCCAAACATAAAATAGGGAACTTTGTAGGTCCTCGGGGGCCTGTCCTTACACTGTGGATATAGCACAAAAGTGGCCATGAGGTTCCTTGGTATTTGTTTTCTCTCGGTGGCTTCATCAGTCTTACTAGGTTAATAAATCCCATTGTGACTGTTACTACTGGGCACTCAACCTGGGATCAGTCCATCAAGTTGCCTGTCCTGCTTTGTGCATCCCAGGGCTAAGGCTGATCACAGGGCCCATGGTAGGTGAGGCCAGCTCACCCTCCCGTAGCTGTGTGCATTGCCCTGCAAACAATAACAAACTTATCTTTCTTGGTGAAAGGAAATGCAGCTGGGAGTGGGTCAGCTGAGTTAAAGGCCTCGTTTTTAAATGCCATTCTTCTGACTGTAATTGCATTTCAGTGGCCTGTTGTGTTGAGAATGAGGATGAGGACAGAAGGCTCTTTTAAACATGTCTTCCTGCATTTTTTCCAGTGAAGACCCAATATGGCACTTGCCCATCCCTGTGTTTAACAGTTATTTCAATACACCATTTATTTCTGCATTTTCCTGCTTGACCATTGACAGCTTATTAAAAAGTAATTATCAGCTAGGTTTCAAATGGAAACACACAAGGGGGAGAAGAAATAGTTATTCCTGGGCCCAATAAAACCCAGTGAAGGAGGTGACTTTCACAATAACTGAATTAAAAGGGGGAAGGGCTGCAATTGTTTGTAAGAAAAGTCCAACTTCTAGGATACACCTGTTTCTATGGATGCACAGGAAAAATGGTTGGAAATGAAATACCTCACAAAGCCCCTTAGAGGGGGCTTGTTTTGAAGGAGAAAACTATAGACCCAGCAGGCTGTACGGTTATGAGGAGGTTTGCAAGACAAACTCCTCCCCTCCCTTCTCTTCTTAACTGGGGCCTGATCTAACTCCCATGCCATGGAAAGATTCCCATTAGGCTTCAGTGGGAATTGGTTCAAGCGCTTGGCTGGGAAGCCTGACGTCTGTGCAAGGATCTCAGGGTGTTTGCAGCTTGTCTGTCCACACGATGTTTTCCAGAGGAGCTAAAGCTCTGACTTTTTGGATACTTCCTTCTGGCCGTGCAAATCCAATCAGTCTTGCAATGTCACAGTGCGTGCTTTCCACTGTGACGAGAGCAGGGCGGGGCTGAGCCCAGCTCCAGCCTCAGGGCTCCATGCTACGAGTTTACAGTTAGTAGCACAGAAACAGCTGCTGGGTTCGATGCCCCCGGCCGCCCAAATCCCGGGAAACAGCCAAGGTAGACAAGCGAGCTGGCTCAGCGTCACGCATCTGCTGGACCCACACGACTAACAACAAAAACAAGATCCGCAAACCACCACACTTCTAGGGCAGGGAAACGCGGGAGGTTTATAGCCACGTCGAACACAAGCTGTTGATTAGTCTCTGTTAATTCAGATCTTTTCTCCTCCGGAAAGTTACTTCCCATCCGGGAAGATAAAGCACCTGATAGCGTTTCTTAAATAACCCCCTCTCCCATCCCCCTTCTGGAGTTATCAGTGCCAGGGACTGAGATCCACTGGGCTAGGTCGTGTTATCTCTTGTCTTCGCTGCTGTCCCTGGACGCTGCCCTGTCACGGGAGACGCGACCCAGACTGGAACCATTCTGTCCTCAGTCACTCACGAAATCCCACGCGCGCCACCAGGGGAGCCCTCTCCCGGGGGTATTAGCTAGACTGGGGAATCCGGGCGGACAGCTACACAGATATCTAGACTTTGAAATATTTTTCCTGGGTTGGGGTCTCTCTCCACCTATTCCCTCCGCGCGTCTCCACGGCAGTATGTAACAGAACCGGCTGCCCAGGAGCTGTGGGAAATCGGCTGCCGAAGGGATAGCGAAAATCACTTCTGCGGTACACATGGAAAACAGGCACTGAACCTTGCAACTCTGCTTCCCCCAGCAGGACTCAGTAAGAGCTGTGGGGAAGGCTCAGATGTAGAGACATGATTTTAATGATTTCACTTCCCTCTGCATATTTGCGCGTGGGACATATTTATATTCCGTGCTATCTCTCTGGATGGAGAAGAAACATCCCCGCCACCCATTATTAATTGTTAGCCTGGCAATTATAATTAATTGTCCCTAGTTCAATTTATCCTGTCACCCAGTGCTCCCAGGTTCCGACGACAGAATTTTGATCAAAATGTAGCCTGAAAAGCGTGTGGAAATTCTTGTTTTTTGTCAACAAAGGTTCCTTGTTATGAATTGATCTATCATTGATTCTCTGTGGTGTTTTGTGCAGTAAACACAGATGTCCATTTCACCAATGTAGCAACGCAAATATGTTTGTACATTTAATATTGCATCTCAAGCCAGTTGATTGTGTGTGCGCATAAGAAGAATCTAGTTTCCGCGTGTTGGTTTTTGTTTTGGGCGGGTTTTTTTGGGGGGGTTCAGCATTTTAACTTAGACTTCCCGATCCATTTTTGAAGAGCTCTGTGCTTTCCCGTATTGTTTGTTTGTTTGGTGAACAGCAATTTACACACCCGGAGGGTGGTGACACTATCGATGGAGGGACGAGCCATCAATTCGGTTTATTAGCCCCAGACATAAATCCGATGTCCTTGAAGGAAGCAGCAGCAGATCCTCAGCTGGTGTAAATCAGCCATCGATTTCCATGGAGCTAGGCTGATTTAGAGCCGCTGAGGAGCTGTGGTTTTGTGTGCATCCGAGCGCCGGTTCCGTTAGACGAATTGAACTGAGAGGAAAGTCAGCGAGTTGGATCTTTTAATTTGGCTAGAAAAACCGAAGGAGTTTAGACTCGACCTGGCGATTCGAGGGGGTTATTTTTCTCTCCCCTCACGCGGAACCCCACATTTGCAAACAGGGTTAACCAAGGGGATTATTTTATTTTTATTGGAAGGGGAGCAGGAAAACAAATTATTGAAACGGAGCCCAGTAGACAGTGGGAAAACTAAATACACCGGGATGAGGAACATGCCTCCAATGGCTGCAACTGAACATCAAAACCAAGCAGCCAGCTACTGCCTGGATCGACGTGGCCAGTGTGAAACTTACCAGCGCTTTTAAGCGTCCCTGTTAACTCAAACAATGGGCTGGAAACGGGTCCGACCACCAGAACTGGGGCCTGGACAGAGCCGCCTCCCCTGCATAGGAAAGGGTCAATTAAACAATAAACGCGAAGGCGAAAAGTCTGTATAAAGAGAAACACCTGCCCTTTCGCCCAACCAAGCTTTATAATGCTTGCAACTAGCGCCTAACGCAGCACCTTCGACATCCAGAGGTGTTTTACCGCGCACCTGAGCAGGGGCAGTTAAGCAATTACTGTTTGTAAAGGGTTTCGAAGAAGAGGTAGCAGGAGAGATTATTTATTTCATTTGGACAACGATTGAGACATGTTCTCGGTTAAGAGAACTGCACAAGCATTCAGGTTTTGATGCTTTCTAATTTAGAAAATAGGCAAAGCCCCGAATTATCCTCAGAGGCGTATTTTCTTGGGTTCAGTAAACCAATTAGAACGAAAACGGTTAGAAGACAGAAGCTTCCAAAAATAAATGTTTTTGGGGAGAGTTATTCAAGCAACCGGATCAATAGGAATATACTTGAATAAAACCCGTGCACCCAGGGCTCAGTGAGGGTAAAAAGAGAGTGGAAGGATAAAGGTGATTTTAAGAGCTTATTAACGAGAGAAAGGGTGGGGGGAGAGAAAGGAGAACCTGCGAATAGCCTTGTAGATTGTTGGATTTTCTTCAAGGCAGAATTCCCCAGTGACTGGGATTTTTGGCAAGTTTCTTTTTAAGATGCAGAAACGAAGTTCACATCAATAAAAATCAGATCTATAGTTAGTTACAATGGCTGTATTAATTATGTATCGGGCTTTTTTTTCGTGACGGATACGGACATACAAAAGCAATTGCCATCCCAGAGCCCCAACGGGAACAGCGATCAACTCCTTTGAAGTGAGTATCTGCTGTAGGAATGAATTTCTATTGTACCAAAAGGGAACTACACGTGTGTACACAAACACATGCATAGGCTCCTAAGGCTACAGCGCGGTGGAAAATTCAGAAGACAGTTGGAGTCAGTGTGGTCTGGAAGACTGGGCGTCGGGAGTGTTGGAAATTTAGTATTGGCTTTGGCACAGACTTGAGTGACATCCGTAAATCATTTCAGTTCGCCGTGCCTCAGTTTCCCAACCTGTAAAAGGGTTGTAAGGACTAATTTGTTTGTACAGGGTTTTGAAGAAGCGACGTTCTGTGTGAGACCACAGCAAATGGCTTTCATCAGAGGACGATTTTTTTTTCCATTTTGGAGGACAGGGCAGCCTGTTTAATTTCTCTTTCTGGCTATGTGATTTTTCCACTGCGGGCTGAAGTAAGAACCAACTATTGAGTAGCTAGCGGCCAGTTGGGAATATTCTCGACTGGGTTCTAATGTTTTCAAGTCTTAAGTAGAAACAACAAAATTCTTTTTATTTTAATTTCTTCTGGATTTATCGGAGCCTCCCCTGCGGGGAGAGATCGGAGCCTTTCTAGCTAGTCTCTCAGTCTGATGAAAATGATTGTCCTGGACCAGGAAGAGGCGAACGGCTACGGTTGGAATTATTGGCATCTCTGAGATGAATGATAACGTTAGGGTTGCAGAGAGTTAATCTGAAAAGGAGCAGCTCTGTCACTCTGATCTCTGTTGTTCTTTGTTCATGGTCCATTTTGGTTTTAATGTCCATCCCTAATTAGAACTGAAGAGGATATTTCCTCTCCCAGCGCTTCTCTGGGCAAAGAGGCACCAACAGATTTTCCAATAACGATGAAAACATCTGGACAGATCTTTAACTCTCATGCATTGAGCTGCTTCCTCGGAAACGACCTCCCTCCCACCGCTTTGGTCAGCTATCACTGCCCCTGCCCCCCATCCCGGGCTTTGTGAATCTCTATGGAGCGGTTGATAGAATAATAAAATCATATCTTGTTTGGGCATTAATGGCCCTTTCTGCGCAGGGGAAACATTTGAAAAATGCTGCACGGTTGCTAACTTTAACATTGGGTGCCCTAGTGAAGATGGGACACTGGCTACTGTTGACATGGTCCAACCAGGATTAGATGACATAGAGGTAAAAACACTTGAAACCAGTCTACACGGGTGCTCCTGCAGTTATTAGCATGGGTGGAGTTGCACTACAGCAGAGATCAGAGACTTGCCCCAAAACCTCTGTGCAGACACAACCTCTAAGACTGCAGAGCTGAGGGTAAGCAAGTTCTAATTGTGGGGGTGGCTTTTAATGGTGTGGTCAACTGTAAAATGGACTGAAGTGGTCGAACTCCTTTTGCACAGTTCACCGAACAGTCCTCTGAGGGAACAACTTTGGGTCACAGCCAACCTAGGTTGTATTTGAACTACCAGCCTAGGAGAGAAAATATCTATAGCCCACCCACTCTCCTTGTTCCTCTCCTGTTCCTATCCTGTTGGTTCTTCTCCAGTGTGCTGATACAAGCAGAAATTAGGGGAAACAATAAAAGTAAAAGTTATTTGCTATAATGCATCGAGACTTATTTATTTTATATGGTGAAAGTGAGAGGTGGTGGACATATCCAGGGCTAGCAGAGCCAGGATCTTGGAATTCACATGCAGGCCCCTTTGTATCTGTATATAATGACAAAAGAGAAGGCACCTTGGTAAAAATGTGACTTTAGTTTTGGCATATCCTGACATTTAAAATATAGATCTACTACTTAAGACAAAATCATCAAGAAAGAGAAAAACACATGCAAATATTGGCTCTGATTCAGCAGATACTGAAGTAGGAGTCCAATTTTAAGTGTTCCAGTACAGTCCTGTTGAAGTCACATGGGATTAGTAAAGATAGGCATATACTTCAGCACTTTGCTGAACTGGGCCCAGAAAAAGCCTCCCAGAATCTGGCTACATGCTGAAGGCTCATAGTCTGTGATTTTTTTTTCTTAAGAAGAAGTAAAACAACCATTCCTTCAAAAAAAAATAGATTGAAAAGCAACATTTGGGAAAAAAATTCTTTGTGCCAGAAGGAAACAAGTGCTCTTTATCCCATTAAAGATCCAGTCAGTTGAAGCCACTGTCAGAGCAGCCCAAGATGCATCCAGCTCTGTGTCTCATAATTTTCAATATCTGAAAAGGAAAGGCAAGGACATTTTAGGTCTAAAATGTGATTTTACTTAGTTCCCAATATGATAGAAACAAAGCAAACGGCAAACCCCTAAATGCTTCTAGAGAAAAAAATGTGTTTAACCACATTTCAAAACTTTCTGTCTGTCTTTCTGTTTTTGACATATAATATCTACCCTGGCAGCCAGTGGGTCATATTCTAACCTCTATCATTGCTCTCATTGATGACAAAGCCCAGTACACAGCCCTATAAAAACAATATTAACAAAATATGCACCTGATCCTGCAGTCCTTACTCAGGCAAAACTCTCCACTGAAGTTGAGGGGAGTTTTGCCTGAATAAGGAATGGAAGATCAAGTCCAATGAAAATGGGACATCTATAATATTACATTCAAGATGGGCATGGATGTAAAAGTCACTGCTAGATCTCTGTCTGTCTGTACCAATTCTGAGATTCTAGGGATCCATCGTTGGTACAGCTCTCAAACTGTAATAGAGGTCTAACGAAGAGATCTTTTAGCCATCTGCTTAGAGCAGGAAGTCTCTCTCTCATTCTCATTCCTAATGCATTTATTCTGAAAGATTTTGTTAGCATTTTCTGGATTAAAACTCCAGTGGGATAAAATGTCCTGAAATACAGATTTACATCCTCCACTCTGACATGAGTAGCTGATGTTGGCTCTGTGTACATTTTCATGATAAGCCCCAGCAGTTCTGGAATAAATCTTCATTTTATACTTGACATCTGAAATGACTGCTGGTTGGAGCCAATCTGAATTGATTTTATATTACACTAAAAATTATGCTCAAAAGAATATTAAGGTTGCAGAATCAAGCACTCAAAAGTTAGGAAGTGCTAGAATTAAGGTGCTCATGAAACCTTAATTTATCCCTTTTGTGTATTTGCATTGTGATACAATCTCTAATTACATGGTCTATACTGAATGTTGCCCTGGTGATTTGTAATACTTAGACACAGGGGAAGTTTAAGATTCTCTCTGAATTTCCTTTGCCCTTGTTGGCTTAAATCAGATACTGCATATTATAAGAGCCTATATATATATATATATATATATATATATATATATATATATGGAGATATACCTATCTCACAGAACTGGAAGGGACCCTGAAAGGTCATTGAGTCTAGCCCCCTGCCTTCACTAGCAGGATCAAGTACTGATTTTTACCCCAGACGCCTAAGTGGCCCCCTCAAGGATTGAATTCACAACACTGGGTTTAGCAGGCCAATGTGCAAGCCACTGAGTCCTTACCCGTCCCCCCTGAGCCAAGCTGCTGGTATGCTGTACATACAGTCATTTTGGGTGCCCCTGATTTATCTGCTGATGCAGGAGCAGCCAGGCGCTATGCTTCTTGTTACTAGGGGTCTCTCTCTTGTTCATGCATGTTTATAATTTAAATGTAAGTGACATACTAAATCCCTGAAGATGTGAGATCTTCACTCAGTTGCCTCTCTGGACATCCTGCCTGTCTACAAATTGAATGAGTACTGGAAGGGCCCGGGATTAAAGCCACAAGCAACCAAAAACATGTTTTGGCTGTAAATGACACTCTGACCCACGGTATGGGAACAGGACTGGACAGTGAAAACAAGCGAGGAGATCCAGCGTGTAAAACCAATGAGGAGATGCCACACAACTGAGTCAAAAGCCAGATCATCTACTGCTAATATTTGAAGTGGAATTTGAACAGTTAATTTTGCCTAATGTAATGACTTTATAATTTAGGAAACAACTGAATCTCTCTGATTAACTGAGAGGGTTTTCCTGCCCATGCTCAGTTCTTATTAGTCCTTCTTATGTCTAATTTCCACTTCACAATAATTAAGACCCTCCAGATCTTCTTAGAGTGAAGATTCCATTTATAGAATCCTTCAGCCTACTACACTGCCAAGAATGGCAGGCCTAGCATGTCTGCTTGCTTCAGTGTTAACTCTGTAAATACCTGCATGTAGTGCCACTCTAGGACTAGGTTACTTAGAGTGTCAAATGTGCTGACGCTTTTTTTAATGGAGACAGTAGTCCATTAGGATCTGGACTGAGGCCACTACCTCATTTCATCTAGTCCATCAAAAAGATGTCAGATGGGACCAACTCTGGTTACTTACCAACCTGGGCTAGATTTGAAGTGGATTGCAATCTAGAGGTTAAAGACTCCCTGTCCCATCACTGATATAGCCCCCCCCCACAACTCCTTTGTGGTCTCATTTCTGTGCAAGATGGAGCTGAAGGCAGGGCCGCCAGAGGATTCAGGGGGCCTGGGGTCTTCGGCGGTGGCGGGCCCCTGCTTCGGCGGTAATTCGGTGGCAAGGGGTCCTTCCACTCCGGGACCCGCCGCCGAAGTGCCCCGAAGACCCGCAGCGGGAGCCCCCTGCAGCTGAATTGCCACCGAAGACCCGGAGTGGAAGAAGCTCTGGGGGCCCGGGGCCCGTGAGAGTTTTCTGCGGCCCCTGGAGCGAGTGAAGGATCCCGCTCCAAGGCCCCCGAAAAACTCTCGTGTGGGCCCCTGCGGGGCCCAGGGCCTGGGGCAAATTGCCCCACTTGCCCCCCTCTCTGAGCGGCCCTGGCTGAAGGAGGTTTCATAGCTTATCTAGGCTTTTTTATAAGCATGAGACTCTGCCCTAGGGTGACCAGATGTCCTGATTTTATAGGGACAGTCCCGATATTTAGGGTTTTGTCTTATGTAGGCACCTATTACCCTCCACCCCCATCCCAATTTTTCACACTTGGTATCTGGTCACTCTACTCTGCCCAAGGAGCACAGCGTAATATATTTTATATAATATATGCCTGTGTGTAAATTTAGAGTCGACAACTCCCTCACACAATTGCAAGTTCAAGGACTATCCTATCAGATGGCAGCTGGCTGGTGGGGTATTTATAATCCATTGCTGACTGGAATGGATTTGAATCTGTCATCCTTCATGCTATTGGGAGACCACTCAGCTAAGGGTTGATGATGCTAGTGGCTATTTGCGATCTTTTTTGGCAGTAGCTTAACATGCAGTTCTCAGCTGCTGAACGAATCTCATTCACTGTGAAAGGTTATTGCCAAGATAAAATACTGCCCTTCCTCTTCCCCCACCACAACAGGCCTAAGAGCCCCGGCTGGTGCCAGGTATGGTGTGCGCAAAGGCTCCCCCCACCTGAGCACTTGGAGATGCTGTGTGGGCTAGTTAATGCCTATAATATCTGTCTGGTTTTGAATGACTAGGATGTATCTAGGTTTCTAGATATGGTTGCTCATCACTGTGGTATCCGAGTGCTGGGCTTTTACTTTAGAGACTCCGCAGCCTCAGCCTGGCTTCTTTCCATCTGACTTGGCTGCTTTGAACGTCTCCCTGAGAACGAATGTTATTTGTGTGACAACAGTGATGCTCTTGGCACATGTCGCCTGTGCCTATTGGAGGTTTACCCATCCGAGCCTGGCAGACAGATAAGCTAATCACACTGGATTTCTCCTCTCAAACAAACTCAACCAAAGCACCAGAACTAGCTGACCTCCCTCCTCCACCAAAATTCATCCTCTTCTCTTTGCCAGTTGTCTGTATTTTGATTAATTTTTTAACCGAATGTCTACATGAATTCAGACCCTCAGTTTTCCACCTGATTAACACAAAAGTCCTGTTATCTGAATGGTCCTCTGCTCTATGCTTTGGCTTTTGCATGAGTTAAACATCGTGATTTATATCAGCAGAATTCCCCTATATGCTCTCTGGACTCTCTGTGAGCATCCTACGTGCTAGCATAGCTGAGATACCAGCTAGCTGATTTGCCATAATTAGACCTAGATGCCTAAACTGATAACTCCTCTTAGCATCTTGCACCCACATCTAAGGCAGCAGTTGGCTGACCAAGTGGTGTATCCTGTTAACACATAGTGGCTAATGGAAAAAGAAATGCACCCTAACAGCTAAAATCCAGTGTTCCCAGTGTGTCTTCTCTTGTTATTTTGCTCTTTGTGAATGCATAGAACAAAGCCTGCCCCTGCAAATTTGTGGCTATGTTGCAGAGAAAGGCCCCAGCATACTGTACCTATTGTGGATGTTGAGGAATCTGTGATGCAATGTGATGGCATATGTGACAGTGTGAGGGAAAGAGTGATTGCTGGGTAAAGCCTCAAGGAGTGCGATTAGATTACAGCCTGTCTGGCAGGGAGACAAAACGAGCTACTATGAATTTTGGAGGCGGGAGTAGCCTTTATTTACTCTTTGGCAGTAGATACTCACGTCTGCTGCAAAAGGCAGCAGCAAACATTTGAGAAGTGGTCAGAAAGCCAGCTCAACAGCCTGCTTGCTTTCTTGATGGCCAGTTCTGACAGCTGTTTATATATATGAGTAGGTTTGCCAGAGTTAAGGGGAAAACTGAAAACTGAAACAATTAACAATTCCCCTTCAAAGGAGGAAATTTAAATAGGGAGAAAGATTTACACTGAAAAAACACAACAGCTGTATCTGTGGCTAAAATCTACACATCCCTCTCCTACTGACTTTAGCTAGTGTGAGCAGATCCCGCAGCTGCCTCAAAATTCAAAGCTTGGTCTCTCTAATTTAACACTCTGTGATTTTGCTGCTGTTATCTGGATTGTAGAGGTAGCTGACATGTTTTCACACCCCGTATATAACCATTGCTACAGTCCCAAGTGGGGAAGCAGCACCTTTGCTTCAGATGCATGTTACTCAGCTGACCACCAGATAACATAAAGGACTCTTCCTGGTGTAGCTGGAGCAGGGACAGTAGCAAGGGACAGTAGCAAGTAGCAGGGACAGTAGCAAGGCTTTTGGTCTCAGCTCATCATATGTCTAGGATCAATGTCAAAAATCATGCGGTATTGTTAAAAATCACACAATTCTTCCCTCTATGTCATCAATAGGACGGATGCACTCTTTAAAGAACTAGGATAGGACTGAGGAGAGCTGGATTCAGTTCCCAGCTCTGACACAGACTTGGGCAAATCACTTCACCGCTCTGTATCTCAGTTCCCCATCTATAAAATGGGGATAACAATACTTTCTTTGGGTGTCTTGTCTATTCAGATTGCAAGGTCTTTGGAGCAGGGAATATCTCTTCGTATGTGTTTGTACAGTGCCTGATCTTGTGATACAGTTAATAAATAATACAGCTGGTCAAAAACTTTCAAAATTTCAACACATCTGCTTGGCAAATTTTTTCAGTATTTTTCTGAAAAATTCTCACTGGCTTCCAACAGTTACAGAGTGGTGAAATTTTTAAAAAATTCAGAACATAGACAAAATTTTTTTTTGATAAATTTTGACCATTCTCTAAGATGGTTGAAAACCAGCAAAATATTTTCATGAAAAGCACAGATTTTTTCCCCCTCTCAAAAATGCACATTTTTTTACTAGCTCTAACAAACAGTAATAAAAATTGAGATTACAACACCTGAGAGGAATTTAAAATGTAGTTAATTTTCCACTATTTTTGCTGTTTGTTTTTGCATTTCACTCGACCTTATAAATTCCCCTTCCACTCCTCCTGCACTAACACATTGCTGCAATGTTTTGGATAGAGATACTTGTTTAAATCCAAACAATAAAAGCCCAGATGTTTTCATTGTAATTAATAGAAATATTTTCAATGATAATTGGTTTAAATATTAAATTTTGTAAAGTTTTCCCCCTGCCCAACCTACATTTTGGACCTAAAAATACTGTCCCTCAAAAAAAAAAGAGGGGGGGCAGATAGTGAGATTGCTTCATTGAGACCCCCTGGAGAAATACCGAGAGGCTTGTCCTGTTCTCCAGAGAGACTCTGACTGTCCCTTCTCTAATCCTCTGAAGCACTGCAGTCTAGAAGCCCTAGCCCCACCCCCTATGTACTGTATCTCAGCATTTATCCTCTGTATTGCTGCCTACTATTGTGCTTGTCATTTGTGCCTCCAGGCCAGACAGAAGTGTCCAGTTTTCAAAATCCTCCCCCCAGTGCCTTGAGGTGTTTAAATGAAAACATCAGGAATTTAACATGAACTTTCAAAACAGTTTTTGGAATTATCTGTCTCACTGTAATGGATTGACTCAGGGAACAAAGACTTCAGGAAAGGCCCACAATTCTTGTTTGTGAATCACTCTTCTGTATTGTTACTAGATTCTTGGTTTGGCTCTGTCTGTCTCTCTAGATTCTCATATTTGTTGCAATACAGGAGCACTTGCATTACACTGCAGTTTTTCTGGCAGCTCTCCTTCCTCCAGGAGCTGCCAGACTCTCTCTTCCCTTAGGAAAGTTTCTTCTGCAGACCTGCTCACCCCGAGAAGCCAGACTAAAACAGTGAAGTTGCACTCACTAACTTCACTGAGGGTCCAGACTCTAGGATTTTGCATTGAAACTTCAGTCTGGTTTGATGGTACTGATTTAAGGGAAGTTTCATATCTCCAGTTATGAGTAAAGTAACAGTAGCTAATGTGAGTAATTAACTCTGCAAGTGTGAGACTGTCTGAATAGGGATGAAAACTTTCAGGCAAGTCTTTTCCATTTGATGCATTGCATGTGCACACAGAAAACTTTATCTTGACCCAAACCATACTTCACAAGTCCTCTTAGCAGCTGGATTTGGCTTATATGAATATGAACATATCAGACAAGAACCACATTCTGCATTCCTAAAGTCATATTAACTGCTGGAGACTTTGGCACAAAATATCCCTAAACAGAAACTCGAGCAAAGGCTCCTTTCCAGAAGTTTTATCACCAGATGGCTATTTTGAGCAAAAGGAAAAGAGCAAAATGTCAAATATGGTTCTACTTTGAAAAGTAACTTAGTAAAAATGACATTGTGGGCTGCTATGTAAATGGTCGGTATTTTCAAAATGGTATCAGTGATTTAGTTATGCAGCTTCCATTTAGGTTGATATTTACAGTGTTGTTGTAGCCGTGTTGGTCCCACTGGGATATTAGTGGATATTGTCTCTTTAATTCAAATTAATTGATTTTGACCTTTAATTTTTGTAAAACTTTTTTTACTGTAAATAAACTTAAATTTTAAAATGAAAAATAATTTCCATCTGAAAAACTGAACTTTTTTGTTCTGAAAATGTCAAAATGGGACTTTTTGATCATTTTAAAACTTTTTTTTCAATTTTTTAACATGGCAAATTCATAAAAAGCAATCTTTTCTTGAAACAGTTTCAATCTTGACAAATTGGCATATTCCAATGAAAAGATGTTCTGTCTAAAATTTCCCGACTAGCTCTAATGCAAGGTGCACTGGGGGACTTGATCCTGACTTCTGATACCCAGAATACCTATTAGATAGCTACAATCCACATTACCTACAAGTCTTACACAATGTGTCTTTTTATGCAGAAGTTCAAGATGATTGCCCCTGCAAGCTAAGAATCCCCCCTGCCAGCAATGCCCCTCTGCCATGTACATTGGCCAAACCGGACAGTCTCTACGCAAAAGAATAAATGGACACAAATCTGACATCAGGAATCATAACATTCAAAAACCAGTGGGAGAACACTTCAACCTCTCTAACCACTCAGTGACAGACTTGAAGGTGGCAATTTTGCAACAAAAAAACTTCAAAAACAGACTCCAAAGAGAAACTGCTGAACTTGAATTAATATGCAAACTAGATACAATTAACTGTGGCCTAAACAAAGACTGGGAATGGTTGGGTCATTACACCAATTGAATCTATTTCCCTATGTTAAGTTCTCCTCACACCTTCTATGGGCCATCTTAATTATCACTTCAAAAAGTTTTTTCCTCCTGCTAACGATAGCTCATCTCAATTGATTAGACTCTGCCTGTTGGTATGCATACTTCCACCTTTTCATGTTCTCTGTATGTATAAATATCCCCTGTCTGTGTGTTCCATTCTATGCATCCGAAGAAGTGAGCTGTAGCTCACGAAAGCTCATGCTTAAATAAATTTGTTAGTCTTTAAGGTGCCACAAGTACTCCTGGTTTTTTTTTTTGCGGATACAGACTAACACGGCTGCTACTCTGAAACCTTAAATTCCCTCTGTAATTTCAACTGGATACAGTGTGTTTTCACTTTCTGTCCTAAACTCTTGCACAGGGCCGGCTCTACTGTTTTTGCCACCCCAAGCAGCGCCGGAAGACAGAAGCTGCGCCGCCGCGAACAGCTGAACAATAGAAGCTGCTGCCGAATTCCCGCCGCCGTGGAAACGCGCGTGCCGCCCTAAGGGCACACGGATTGCCCCTGCCGTCCGCGGCGGCAGCAATTCGGCGCGCTGTTTGGAGGCAAAAACACAGGGACTGCCGCCCCTTGCAGATTGCCGCCCCAAGCACCTGCTTGGAATGCTGGTGCCTGGAGCCGGCCCTGTTCTTGTATATGACTAAACCACTGCTATGTTCTACCCCAGCACTGTCTGCATTTTAACGATGGGTGTCTTGATTTCTGGATGTGTACGACTCATAGCATGCTTTCCGTTGGGGTGAAAGTCTTGAGATAAATGTAAGATGTTGGCTTAAATGCTTTGTCCTGATCCTGGAAGTGGCGGGGTAAAGAAATGAATCCATCCTTTCATGGCATGATCTCTCCCCTCCCCCTCAATCACCCTTGCAGAATCCACTCTGTGGGTATTTTGCAGCATTCAAGAAAGGGGTTGTGTGAGAGGACAGCTGCTCAATGCAGTGTTGTTGTTGTTGTTGTTGTTGTTATTATTATTATTATTTGAATTGCAGAAACACTTAGGAGCCCCACTCATGGACCAAAACTCCACCGTTTAGGTGACATGCAAACACAGACCAGAAAGATGGCCCTGCCCCAAAGAGCTTATATCCTCTGCACACACCACACCTACATGCCAACCTCAGTAAGCATGAATTTAAGCAAGGTCCTTGCTGCAGTGTGTGCTGCACCCCTGAGCACTGTTTCTAGGGGCAGTGGCCAGTGGGGCTGTTCCAGGTAGCACAGCCTCAAATGAGTGGCAAATCTCCTAACACTTCTATAGTGGGAAGGGGTAGGTAGCAAATTGTCCCCTACCCTCAGGGACAAATGAGAAAATTGTGAGTCCAAACTCTACTTCCTACTGCCTATTGAGGAATAATTCACATAGCAGAGTATCAGCCTGCTATTATTAACAACCACCTCTCTGAACTATTCAGGAGAAAAGCTGGCCAGGTTCAGAAGGTGACAACTTTCCTAGAAGAATGGTGGCTGAGATAGGTGGCCATGAAGCAGAACAGGGCCGCCCGGGGGGAGGGGGGGGGCAAATGAGGCAATTTGCCCCAGGCCCTGGACCCCGCAGGGGCCCCCATGAGAGTTTTTTGGGGCCCCTGGAGCGGGGTCCTTCACTCGTTCCGGGGGACCTGGAAAACTCTTGCGGGCCCAGGCCCCCAGAGTTTCTTCCGCTCCCGGTCTTCGCCGGCGGGGGGTCCTTCCGCTCCGGGGCAGAAGGACCCCCCCGCTGCCGAATTACTGCCGAAGTGGGGCCCCCCCGCCGCCGAAGACCCCAGGCCCCCAGAATCCAGAAGCACTTTGGCAGCGGGTCCCACTTCGGTGGTAATTTGGCGGCGGGGGGTCCCCGCAGCGGGTCTGTGGGGCACTTCAGCGGCGGGTCCCGGAACGGAAGGACCCTCCACCGCTGAATTACCGCTGAAGCGGGGGGCCCCCCACCTCCAAAGACCCCAGGCCCCCAGAATCCTCTGGGCGGCCCTGAAGCAGAATGGTTGTAATAGGGCCTCTCTGGTGCCAGGCACCCATAGCCATTTGTCAGAGGCAGAGAGAGATTTTGCTGTCTCCATCAGGGATCTCTCAGTGCTTTAATTTAATTTCTCTCTCATCCCTTCCCCACCTAGCCTGAAACTGTCTCTCTCTCCACCTGCAGATGAATGGGTTGGATCCTAAAGAATGTGGAATACTATTTGGGGAAAGAAGCAGTGGTGGCGTTTTCCCTTTCCCAGCCTGTTTCTTTCTATAGAAATGTGTGGCACAATGTTGCCTTCAAGTGAAAACAGAGGAGTACTGCAGGGTGGGGAGAGCCAGAGACTTTGAGCATCAGAATTGATAGTAGCAGACCTGAGAACTATTCTTAGAACTAAAAGGAGGACAGGCAAAGCCCTGAGCAGGAGAGGGAGCCAGTGAACACAAGCAAAATGGGGATCAACAATACTGACACACTAGCTCTGGCATCTCTTTGCAGCTCTAATAATCTCCACACAATTTGAGGCCTCTAGAGACCTCTCACAGAACAGACTGAGATTAGAAGCAATTTGGACTCCTCTCCAACCACTTACCTATGTGTCTGATGGAGGGCTTTGTGTGAAGGGTTGGGGTTTCCAGGATGAGATCAAGCCTATTTTATTATCCCATCATCTCCCTGCCCAGACCCACAACTGACAAAGTGAGATGTGGTGACTCTGCACGTCTTTTTTTGTGGTTAACCTCACAGATTTTTACTGAGAGTATTTTTCTTTGTGCTAACACTGGTGATTTACAGCAGAGAGGAAGAAAACATCTCCTGAGTACGGAGTAACAAGTATTACAAGAGCTCTTCTTCCAGTTACAATTGCACATCATTGCCCGTTGTTCTTCCAAGCCAGGTATTTAATACCAGATCAGTAGTGAGAACTAATTATTTTTTTCTGGCAGAATCATTTCTCTCTTGAAAAAAAGTTACCTGCCTTGGAATTAATACTACAAAAAGAAGTGTCAGGTTCTGTGAACATAAATTCAAACAAACTTTATCTTATTAAAGGGACAATTGGGAAGTTAAAATTTAGTCATTTTAAAAAATGAGTTAAAAGTTGTATCAGGTCCTACACATGTCCCTGAATCTTCTGGCCACTTCTTATGGTTTTGCAATCATATTTCCCTATTTTTTAAAAATGTCTTTTTCTCTCCCTTGTTGCTGTGTGAAAAACGCACACAAATAAGACGGAAAACTGATTGACAGTACAGGAGAAAAAGTGAAATTGACTATGCACAAAATGCTGTCTAATGTACAGATTAAATAAATTGAAAAAACAGAGAAACATCTTTGTTTTCTCTGATCTCTTTCAGTCCTAGCAATCTCAGGTGCTATTTGTAACAATAGAAAATAAAAGCATTCACACAGAAGCAAGATTTATAAGTGGGATGTGATTCTTTTTAAAAGGTGATTTATTTTTGTCATGGTTACAGAGAGGAGTTGGCTGTCCCTTCTGCATCTGATTTGCATGGGAGGAGAGTGCAGGAGGATTTTGGCAGCTGGGAAGATGGTTTGTCCTAGCAGATGTGGAAACACTGTAGGGAGCAAATGGGGGACATGTCCCTCAGCCCTGGCTTCTTAATGTCCTGTTGATGCCTCCGCCATTGCATGGCTCCCTCATGCATTCACACTTGTTTTCTCCTCTCCATATCCCCTCCAGCTTTTTGTAGGCGGATGTCCCATATGTGAGAGGTGTTTGGATGCTGTGGAGTAGTTTGGGGGGAAATGTCACAGGGATGGTGCAAGTGCAAATGTTGACAGCTGGCTGGGTTCAGTTGGAGGAGCAGAAGCGCTTTCCCGGGTGGATGTGGAAGGGTTGTGGCAAGCTGGAAGGTTGGGTAGTGAACAGTTATGAGGGATAGGGATAGCAACAGGCTGCTAAGTTTTGCAAATTGTTACAAGTTGGGCTGAATCCCAGAGCTGACTTCACAAGAAGTCTCTAGACCTGAATTCTCTAGCAGTAATCAAATCACTGCAATCATCACCAATTCATATTACATAGTTTTGTTTTATTTCAATTACCATTCAAGCTGTGATGTCCCTTAGATGCACATCTCCATGTTTCTTCCTATTCTGGAAGGTGCTTTCCTCCATACTGCTGCAAGATGGCGTTGCAGAACAGGGAAATGAGCCCTGTGCCTGAAGATGGACGGGCCTCAGAGATACTTTTATGCAGTAGATATTCTAGCAATAAGATGGGTTCCCTACAGCAATCAGCAAGTGATTGTGCCAGTCATCGAGGGAGAAAGGAAAGGAAAGCAATGTAACCAAAGGATGTGCATGAGATCTGTAATCAGATCGCTTGCTAGACATTGAGGGCTGCATTTAGACCTGGTGTAAGGCTGCAGCCCCTGTGGAAGACCGTGGGCCAGATTCAACCCCGATATAAGACAGAGTAAATAGCATGTCTGCTGTAAGCAGTGGATGTAACAGGCAGACCTAGGTAATGAAAAATGAATATGGGGGACAACCCAGACATACTGCAGAGCCCTGTTCTGCATGGATTATGTCTATTGCTGACAGAGACTTGAGGTTGTTGTGTCAATGGAGTGTTGAATTGACTTGTGTAACACGCACCCATCAGTCAGATGAATGCTTGGTGTAGAGGGCTTTCCTCTGCTGTGTTGCATTTTCCTTGTGTTAGTTGGTCTTTCTGCCATTCCCCACCTTTTGCCCCCTTAGCTTGCAAGTCTGACTTGTTTTATTCAGCTTACACCTAATTTCTGATCAATTTACACCGCCGTTTACACTGTTGCTGGATTTGCCTCACAGAGCCCTACTGTGGACATATTCCGCACCCAGAACCACCATGAAGCAGCAGGGGAGGCACCGCTGGACAGCACTGTGGAGAACCCCTCAGGCAGTAATGAGAAAGGAGCTAGTGAAGCTGGTGACCTTGGAGATGGTTACAAGTTGCATCTCAGTCCTCACTGATCACATCTCCTGTTCAGGACAAAGTTGGCAGATCCTCACTGCTGGCCATGAAGCTCCAGCATTATCATGCTCCTCTTAGCAGTGCTGCTCAGTACCTTGCAGCATGGCCAGCGTGCAGCTGCTCTGGCCTGGCCATTCATGAGCATGTTTTGCCCAGGTTGTGTCTGCCTGGATCGTGGCAGATTGCTTATATGCTGGCACTGTTGTTTTTAAAATCCTCTAGTGGTGTTAGCCTTGGCTAGATTCAAGACCATGTCTTGATCCTCATTCTGGTAGGTAACTTTGCCCATGCACTGCTTGCCTTTAAGAGATCCTGTGACCTTGCCTTTGCTGTGCAGGGTGTGAGATTCCTTCCCCTGAGATCTCAGTCCATCTCTCCCCATTGCTAAAAATCATTTGAAACCATTCCCCCACACACTCCATTTTTTTTCCTGAATGACCTAGTGGGGAGACAGCATGGCCCAGTGGCTAGGGCACTAGCCTGGGAGTCAGGAAACCTAGGTTTTATTCCTGAGTCTGACATTGCCCTGCTGTGTGACTTTGGGCAAGTCCCTTCCCCTCTCTGTGCCTCAGTTTCCCCTCCCGCCCTTTGTCTGTCATGCCTGTTGAGATTGTGAGCTCTTTGGGGCTGCCTCTTCTATGTGTGTGTACAGGAAACCTACCATGTGAGGCCTCAATCTTGCTTGGGGACTATAGGTGCTATACAATAATGATAACAATAATGTTCCTGTTTTTAGTGGATCAGACCTCCACACCCCTTCCCCATTACATTTGTGTTAATTGTTTATTTGAATGAAGGTGGATTTTTATCCCATTGCTTTTGTATATATTTCAGAATGGACACTTTGGTAGTACAAAGTGCTGCTATTATACTCTCCTCTCCCATCCTTCCTTACTCCCCCGTTCATAACGGGATAGTCGTCAGTGCCCAGAGCAACCACCTCTCTGAACTACACCCTGCACGCAGGCTTAACCTCATGAAAGCCTCATCAATCATCCCTCCTTCATTTCTTTTGCAATTATTCTGACCCTTTCTCCCCATCTTCTCCCTGCAGCAAGCCCCCTGCAGAAGGGAGGCATGTTTCCTCTGCTGTACCATTTCTTCCACTCTCTGTGGAGCCCACAAAAGCCCCATATGCGGTGTGGGGGGCCTGTCTCCTACCACCCCACAAGGATCCTGCTCAGAAGTGAAGACTGATGGATTCAGCACTAACTTTGTGCAGCCATCCCTCACTGATATACTCCCCAGAGAGGGGATTTTAGGGCCATTAGGAGGTCCCTGTTGGGGCAGCTCCTATCCTGTCTTCCATTTATTATTTCCTCTCTTATCTACCACCTCAGTTCCCTCCCTTTTCTGTTCCCAGTTATTTCTGTTTACCTGCTCTTCGTTCGCCCTTTCTTCCCTTCATTTCTCTCCTCCTCCTCCCTTTCATTTGCAGTTATTCTTTCCCTTCCTTCCCCCTTTCTCCTTCTCTCTCCCTCTCTCTAGTTGCTGGATATTATGAGCAGTGACAGCAGCCTCTGTGAGCTGGAATCTGGGGAGATAACAACATTGCCATGAGAAACAGTCTGCGCAGCTACAATTAGCAGCCTCACTGTTATCTTTCACCTGGACAGAACTGCCTTATCACTGCAACTTCTTGGAAAATTCAGGGTCCCAGATACCGATTGCAGATACCATGACTCTGGCATTCTCCTCCGCTTTTCAAGCTGCTGGAATCTCTCCTTGGCTCCCCTCTCTATACGATTAGCTTTGTATCCCTCTTGTGCTGCTGTCAGATATAAAGCAGGCATTGAAGCTTTCCAAAAGGGGGATGGTGGAGACAGAGGCCCTGGGTGAGCTAAGGAGAGATGCCATGTTTACCTGGTGTCAGCAACAACACGAGTGTACGAATCAAAGACTATTTAACCCTGTACATTTCTGAAGCACAAAACCAGAATTAAAATGACATGTCAGTCCCTGTGGCTGCTTTATCACTGGGCCTCTCTATTGGGGCTTCCAGTTAAGGTCAGTTGTGCTTGTTAACTGCTCGACTGGGACATTACCCCTTCCAATTCATTACAGAGAGGCCACTGAAAAGCTATCAGCTAGTAATTTGAATTCCATGAATTTGCTTCCAAGTCTTTTCTCTTCTCCGAGAGTGAGGTTTAGCCACTATTCCTCAGACCTGGGCTCATTGCCATTGCTCTCCAGGGCACTCTGTCCATGGCAAGCCCCACCTAGCTCAGGAAAAGGAGACCCAGACTGACTGAGTGCATCATACTAGACGGAGCCTAATCCAGGCCCTTTTATCTTGCTTTGCATTGTCTCTCTTTTGGATGCATTTCCCCTCTGTGCTTGCTTTTTAAATACAACTCTACCCTGGGAACAAACCCTGATTCCAAACATCCCTGGACTTTGAAGAAGTTTGAATTCAGATCTAGACTCCACAGGTTGGGTCATCTCTATCCAAGCCTAGTGCGGGGCCACCCTTTCCACAGATGACTTCCTTTCATCCATTTCATTTCCTTCCTTCATGTACATCCATTCCTCCTCTCATACACTTGAATCTAATTATTTACGGCCATGATTGCTGTCATTAGATGCCTAACTAACCAGTTTGCATTCATGTATTAGGTAGAAAGACATCTAAATGAACCCAGTGGTACCTGCACACAACTGGAAGAGTAAAACTACTCCTGCAGTTATTGTGCAAAAGAAGGCAGAGAATTAAAGACATGGCCCTTAAAAGGTGGATCCATTCTGTGAAAGTGGCCTTGTGGATTGCTACATAGGGCCAGTTTACGCTTAATAATTGGATCGACCTAGCTTTCTTGCTCAGGGCTGTGAAAAATTTCACACCTTGAGCATCGCAGTTAGGTTGATCTATCCCCTGGTGTAGACATGGCTAGGCCAATGGAAAAATTCTGTGGACCTAGCTACTATATCTGAGAGGGGTGGGTAAACTACATTGTTGGAAAAAACTTTGATATAGGAAGTGTCTACAGAACGATGCTACAGCGGCAAAGCTGCAGTGCTGTAACTGTGTTGCTATAGGGTCATAGATTCTCTCTTTCTCTGATTCCTGTTCAAATTTGCTCACTTCACAAGTAAAAAGATGTTTGAAGGGCAGTTGTATCTAGTGGATAGGGTACTGGAGTCTCTTCACCTGTATTTCTCCTTCCACTTTTTGTCCATCTGATCTGTTTAGACTGTAAGTCCTATGGGGCAGGAGCTGTCTCTTACTGTGTGTTTGTTCAGAATTTAGCACAGTAGGGCTCCAATCCCAGTTGGGGTCTTTTGGCACTACTGTAATATTACTATTGCTAGTAGTGTTTTATTTAATTGCCAGCTTTGTAAACTCAACCTGAGACCATAGAGTCATGCTGTGTTTTCCCAGCTCATGTGTCATCAGTCATAATAAAACCATAATAAAAATTGTGCTGCCTTCTATGACATCTGTGCAATTGCATTTCTGTCAGTGGGGTTCCACAGGTGTCACTGAGGGCATCATTTGAGGACAGTGCAATTACACTGGTGACTCTGCAGTTGGAACTCAGTTCTTTTGCTGACATAGGAGACAGAATGGAATCCAGCACCCTCTCCCAGGACTTGTGTGTGGGTTCAGCTGAGCAAAAGGCTGCGATTTTTACGATTTTTACTTAGTCTCTTTCAGAGTAGAACCGCGCTTGTATCTTTCACTAAGGTGGGGGTGGTCAGCTCCTGGAGACAGTCCCAGACTAGCACTGCTCCTGCTGTTGGTTGCCTCACTCCAAATGATACTTTTAAGGTGTCTGCTCACTCGGTGCTTTCTGTTTGCCCGCAAAGTAATGTTCAGCTGCAATAGCTGGTCTATAATTGCTTGCCATATCTCATGACCCCTTTTCTGAGGGATGTTGTCAGTTTCACCTACTTTCCTGTCCTCGGGAGTTGAATCTGTCAGCAGAGAAGGCCTAAAAATACTCTCTTTTCCCTTACAACTCAGGGATGCATGTTGCCTGAATGTGGGATTTGTCCAACATAGGAGTGCCCAGTCTTTTCCACTGCTGCTTTCTGCACTATCCCTGTGTCACCCTGCCAGGAAATCTGATCCTCTCCTTAGGCAGCTCCGCTTTGAATCCTTATTAAAGACAGAAGAAAAGATAGGTGGATCTTCAAAAGAAACCCGGTTTGATCAACTCCCAATGTTTGGATGCTTGTCTGGTCTTTTCATGTGTGCACAAATTTGATTAGAAGTTTCACAAGAGAGGATTTGACCATCCTAGTGGTCAAATGGATCATCCAGTGGATTTCCTCTTTCTGATTAATCTGAAAATACCATAAGAACAACTTTTCTAACTAACCCACTGAGATGTCCCTCTGCTTAAGTTGCATCATCATATTCTTGTTGCTGTGCCCTGGTCCTTCCTGATTCCAGCCCAACCTATTTTTTGTCACCCGGCTTATTTGTTACATTTGTTCCAAAACTCTGTTGGAGGCTCTTCAAAGCAGTTTAATGTGCCTGGCGCAAGTCTGGATACTGTAAAAATCAATAATAATACTGGTCCCCCCTGTCCCAGCCAGAATTGAGAAATTCAGAGGGGCATTCTTTTTGCTGCCCACAGCTTACCCAGCTCCCATCCTCTGCAGTGTGACATTTGGCATCTTTTGTTGCTTCTCTAATTACCCTTTTGCCTGCTTTACTCTAGATATCATAGAATCACAGAAATGTACGGCTGGAAGGAACCTCGAGAGGTCATCTAGTCCAGCCCCCTATGCTGAGGCAGGACTAAGTATGCCTAGCCCATCCCTGACAAGTGTTTGTCTAACCTATTCTTGTAAACCTCCAGTGACAGGGATTACACAATCTCTCTTGGAAATCTATTCCAGTACTTAACTATCCTTATAGTTTGAAATCTCCCTAGCTGCACCATTCTGCTCATCATACTGTTTTCAGTTTACTAGCTCCAAACATCCCTGAATTCTGAACCCAAAGCAGGCTCCAGATTTTGAAAAGGGCTCCATCTTCAAGGGGTCCCCATCCCGCAAAAAAAAACAACAACAAAAAACAGATCCAGGCATCCCTGAACTTTGGGTCGCTTGAAATCTGGACCAGAATTTTGCAGCAGGCCCTTCTCCATCTTCTAACCTCATATCAAGTATTTAAAACCTGATGCTAGTGTGATCATCCCAGAACCTTAAATGGACCCTAAGCCCAACCATAAAGCCCAATCCTGATATCCATTACTAGCAATAGACATTTTACCATGGACTTCAATTAAATCAGGATTAGGCCTTTATTTATCTTCCAGGGCTCATTACTTTATGTTACATTCCAGAATGTGCCAGCTTTTCACTGCTCCCTGTAATGCTGGGAGCCAACCAGTACTCTCTCCATGAAAACATTTCTCCCTTTCTGAGAGTTTAGCATTATTGAGCTTGCCACCCTCACCTGCCTCTGTTCCTTTGAAAGGCCTCTTTCAGCAGTGCCGACCTTTCTCCAGCTGCCTTGGCAACGATCTCTAGAATGCTCCAAAAACTGCCAAGCAGCCTCGATTGCTCTGACTCATCTTCTGTGCTAGCCAAAGTCTTTCTCATTGGCCTCTCCAGATTTGTGGTCACATACACCTTCTTCCCGCATTATAGTTTCACCCTTCCTCCTGCTTTGGTTCATGCACCACTTTTGGACCAACAAATACCGATGCTAGGACTGTTGAAAAAGATACAATACACACAATGGTTGTTCTGAAGAATGTTGTTAAATGAAGTAATTCTGAATGTCCAGGCCAGTCATCGGCAACACAACATATCGATTTAATCGTTCCCTTTCACTTGTACCGGGACACAAGCAGTGTCTAGTTCATCTGTTCAGGAGGTCAGACAAGTGTGATGGAATTGTCCCTTAGCTCTTATGCATTTATTATCTTGCAATGAGAGACACAAATCCAACACACAGAATGAACCGTCCCTTCCTAAACACCCAAGCCCCTATTTGCAAAAAAGGCCTGTAATTTTGGGTGCTTCATTTTTCTGCTTGCCCAATATTAGTACCCATGGTCTGATTTCCGGAGGTGCTGCGCATCCCCCACCCCTGTTGGCTTCACTAATGGCACTCAACAGCTCTGAAAAATCAACTGGCTAAAGTTGGGCCCTCAAATTGAGTGAACGCTTCTGAAAATCTGGGCCCAGAGGGGTAGCGAAACCCTTCCAATATAAAGCCAGAGGCCCAAATTCATCAACGTCACTTTTTTGCTCTGCACTGATACAACCAAGGGCTGATGTGCGTGCAAACCTTGTTTTACATGCACACCTACTATACAATGGCCATGAAAATGAGGGTTTGTGCATGCGCACCAGAGATTTACGTGCATGCAAGTGTCTGCAATGTGACATGCACACTTTAGAAAATCTGGGCCTGTATAATTATCCTACAGACAGTGATAGTTAGCTCTTTAGAACAGGGACTCACTATCTGTTTGTACAGTGCTTATCACCATGGGGCCCCGAGCTGGTAGGTCTCTAGGCGCTACCACAACAATAAATAAATAAAACAAATAAAATAATAATATTTTGAAGCAACCTAACGGCAGTAACTTGCAGCCCCCCTACATTTGTCTTTCTATTGATTTTTTGTTTTCATTTCAATTTATCAAACTGCAGAGTGTGCCATATTCTTTTGTACTTCATCAAACGGACTATCAGTGTAACAGGACTCCTGAATGTGAGTTCCTCCAGGCCTTTCCCAGCCTCCCACTGCCTGGCAGCTTCGCTTGAAGTCTCACTCCCTGCACTTTGCTGCTGCATTTATATCCTGGGGAGACAGAGCCCTTGAAATCTGAGCAGGAATCACGACGGGGAGGCTGAGTGACAAATGTGCTTCAGCATGAGCATGGGACAGGGCGGAGCACTTGAAATGTTCTTAGATACAAAATGAAGACTACTTGAGAGATCTAATAATCTTGGTTCCAGTGCTTTCATTAGCATGATACTCCTTATTCTTTCCATTGACCTCAGCTAGAGTTGCACTGGGCCTGTGTACACCACAAGGGGAGTTTGCTATAACAGTGTTTGATCTTTGCTGCGTAGACCAAGCTAGACCTTGTTTTACCCATACTATGGAACTATGTTACAACCCTGATCTTTGCAGCCTGTCTTATCACAGATACCGATTGCTACATCACAGCAGAGCTCCTTAGACTTCCCACAGCAGCAGTGCCCCTATGGCACTATTTTTCCAGCTCTGGAAGAACACCAAGTTTTATTTTTTTCTAAGTTATTCTCTGTCAGAGCCATGGCCCTCTCTGCACTGAGGCCTTCAGAGCACACTTTCATAAGGCTCCCTCTGTTTTTAAAGAATTCCTAAATAAATTCCAAACCACATTTTTACAAGCAAGAAAAGGTTATAATTCAAGGCAACAGCCGGCAGCTTCCTAGGAGATAGGAATTCTATCTTCCCCATAATTTCTCTTGTCTTTAAACGCCTGAAACAGAGTTTTACATTCTTGATCAAGAAATCATGAGGTTTTGATTTGGAAATGGCATTTTACGCTGGCATGGACATCTTTCACTAGGGAAAATATACAGAAAAATATAGATGTAAGTATATTGTTAACTATTAGCATAAGAATGGCCATATTGGGTCAGACCAATGGTCCATCCTGCCCAATATCCTGTCTTCCGACAGTGACCGGTGCCAGATGCTTCTGAGACAATGAACGGAACAGGGCAGTTATCAAGTGATCCATCCTGTCATCCGCTCGCAGTTTCTGGCAGTTGGAGGTTTAGGGACACCCAGAGCATGAGTGATCCCTGATGATGATCTCTGATCATCTTGGCTAATAGCCATTGATAGACCTGTCCTCCATGAAATTATATAATTCTTTTTTGAATCCAGTTATTTTTTTGGCCTTCACAGCATCCTCTGATAATGAGTTCCACAGGTTAACTGTGTGTTGTGTGAAGAAGTACTTCCTTGTGTTTGTTTTAAACCTCCTGCCTATTAATTTCATTGGATTACCCCTGGTTCTTGTGTTACGTGAAGGGGTAAATAACACTTCCTTATTCACTTTTCCCACACCATTCATGATTTTATAGATCTTTAATATATCCCCCCCCCCAAATAATCTCTTTTCTAAGATGAACAGTCCTAGTCTTTTTAATCTCTCCTCATATGGAAGCTGTTCCATACCCCTAATTATTTTTGTTGACCTTCTCTATACTTCTTCCAATTCTAATATATCTTTTTTGAGATGGGGCAACCAGAACATCATGCAGTATTCAAGGTTAATAATAATCATTATTAATTGTATTGTGGTAGCACCAAGGGACCAGGACCCCATACAGCTCCTTGCTATATAAGCACAGAACAACAAAAAAAGACCTGCCCTAAAGACCTAAAGACCTTAATGTTGTTTCGCTGTGAAACATAGGTACAGCTGCTCCTCCAGGGCCGCCCAAAGGGGGGCGGGGCAAGTAGGGCAATTTGCCCCAGGCTCTGCAGGGGCCCCCACGAGAATATAGTATTCTATAGTATTGCAACTTTTTTTTATGGAAGGGCACCCCCGAAATTGCTTTGCCTCAGGCCTCCTGAATCCTCTGGGCGGCCCTGTGCTTCTACCCCCCACTCCCCGCCCATGCAAACAAAATCTTTGTTTTTAAATTAAGTTAATGCTGGGACAAGATGGCATTAGTGCTACCAAAGCTGCTCTGTAATTTAAGCTTGTCCATTGGTCAGATGAGCATGGATAACAGCAGAACAAGATTATTTCATAACTAGTCCTGCAAGTAGTTCTGCGTGGTCCTATGTCCCCTGGGATTGCTTGAAAGCTGAAGATCTGAAAGGCTTTGTCCCCGCCAGCCCTTCCATTTCTAACCAGCAAGCACGATGGAAGCCATGATGGAAGTTGGAATTTGAAGTGGAAATTCAATGGAATTTTCATTTCTGGTAGCACCTGGCATGAGACTGCTTTTAATAAACACTGGCAGATGGTTTTCCAGCAGTTTTTAACTCCTTCTCAACCTAAAAAGATCATTGTGATCAACACATCAGACATGACTCAACAGAAATGTTCCACAGTTACTTCCAACCTTATTACATACTTCAAGAATCCCATTGGTTTCCCAATATCTTACCCCTATATAGCAGCACAGGCTTCATAATTGGTTTGTTCTAATTCCATTCATACCATGGTTCCAGCTGTAGAACAGTAGAAGTAAAAAGGCAGTGAGCATTGTCTCTTACCATTGTGTCCAGATACTTACCAGGAATATTCAGGAATTAACAAACTCTCTGTAACCTTTGGCTTAACATCGCTCCATGTGTTTGTAACTAAAATGACTACTGTCACCACTGTGGCAGAGGCAGGTTGACAACAACTGTCTTTTATTGTGTGGCCATTGAATCATGTCTGCAACAGCCAAGTGCAGATACCATGTAAATACCTTGGAAATCAGGGGTGGGCAAACTATGGCCTGCGGGATGGATGCGGCCACCAGCCATTTTAATCCAGTCCTCGAGCTCCCGCTGAGAAGCAGGGTGTGGGGCTTGCCATGCTCTGGCTCTCCAGCCAGGAAGCAAAGTCGGGGGCTGCTCCTCGTGGCTCCTGGAAGCAGAGGCATGGCCCCGCTCTGACTCCGATGCTTAGGGGCAGACAGGGGGCTCCGCTTAGCACGCTGCCTCTGCCTCAAGTGCCGCTTCTGCAGCTCCCATTGGCCACAGTTCCCAGCCAATGGGAGCTGCAGGGGTGGTGTCCGTGGATGGGGCAGCGTGCAGAGCTGCCTGGCCATGCCTCCACATAGGAGCTGGAGAAGGGACATACCGCTGCTTCCAGGAGCAGCTTGAGCTAAGCGCTGCCCAGAGCCTCCCTCCACACCCCAACCCACTGCCCCAGCCGTGATCCCCCTCCCGCCCTCCAAACTCCTCGGTCCCAGCCCGGAGCATCCTACTGCACCCCAAACCCCTCATCCCCAGCCCCACCCCAGACCCCACACCCACAGCCAGCGCTTGCACCCCTTCCCGCACCCCAACCCCCTGCTCCATCCTTGATCCCCCTCCCACCTTCCGAACCCCTTAATCCCAGCCTGGAGCACCCTTTTACAACCCAAACTCCTTATCCCCAGCCCCACCCAGAGCCCACACCCCCAGCTGGAGCCCTCACTCTCCCCCACAGCACCTCATGGCCTGCCCCAGCCCGGAGCCCCCTCCTGCACCCTGAACTCCTCATTTCTGGCCCCACCCCAGATCCTGCACCCCCAACCAGAGCCCTCACCCCTTCCCACAACCCAACTCCAATGTTGTGAGTATTTATGGCCCACCATACAATTTCTACTCCCAGATGTGGCCTTTGGGCCAAAACGTTTGCCCACCCCTGTTGTAAATACTTTGATAGACCCAGCTGGACTCTCATTTTTTTCCTGGAAAGGCTGCTCCTAAGCTACAATATGTGTTTTTCCCTTCTAACTGCAGTATGAAAAGAGAGGGCACAAGCTGAGTCCAGTCCCTCAGAAGATGAGATGATTCTAATGGAAACTACAATGCAACAATAAGCTGGGAAAATTGGCTATGTGTTTGAACTCAAAACAAATTTCAGTTCAACTATATTTGCTTCCTACTAATATTCGAGCACTCGAGCTTTTTTAGCATGAAAACTCCCAAACCATGACTTTTTTTCAGTTCCAGTATTCACCAACGCAAATGTTGGTTAGGCAGCATGGTCCCTAGAAATAGACAGGGTACTGGGCTAGGAGTCAGAAGAGCCGAATTCTATGACTGGCTCTGCCACTGATCTGCTGTGGCACCTTGTACAAGTCACTTCATCTCGGTTTCCTATTTACCCGTCTTCTCTATTTAGACTGTAAATTCATTGCGGGAAGGTCTGTTTCTTGCTATGTGTTTGTACAGCACCTAGCACAATGGGACACTGATCTTATTTGGATCTCTAGGTGGTAGTGTAATATAAATAAAAATAGTAAAAATTATAATATGTGCTGAACACCACAGAGTGGATTGAAAATTTACCAGTCAAATATAGAACTCATCATTTGCACTGTGTTGTTTGGTTCCATAAGTCCTCCAATCAGGGAAAAGGAACAATATCATGTGACTTGTGTAATGTCTATTTAGAGTGGCATAAATTCTGGTTGCATATTCGATTGCAAACTGCAAGTTACTTGCAAAACTATTTGCTGAAGACATTCACAAATTAATATGTAAGTGAGAAGTTTATGATTTGCCTAGGCAGTTTATTAACTGGAAAAATAAGATGAAATTCCTGGAATAAATTATTTGTTTTGACTGACACACATGATGCTATAGTGGCTGTAATCCTGCCTCATTAGAAAGTCAGGCTGCAAGGAGCTCACGCAGGAATGGTCCATACCTCCCAGCAAACCATCACAGACTCTCTTCAATGCAAGGGAGTAGGAAGTGGGTGTGTTGTGGTGGAGCTAGTGAAGTGCATACAGAGCAAATCTATAAGGGCTACAACCAATGTAGGAGGGAAGAAGGTGGCTAAATCTACTGCTCCCTCTCCCTCATTCATAGTAGTAGGTGACCATAGGCCAGTTACATGGTGAGGTTGCTCTGAAGTTCATTTTAGATCTGGATCCCTTTCTCTTTGTCTCTATACATTTTATGTCAGCACAACCCCTCATTATGCAGGCTTTGCTGGGTTTTATAAGACTGGACCCCCTCAGGAAATGCAGGGGTCACATCACCCATCACTGACATGTAGCCACGCCGGGAGTGGAATGAGATTCCATAGCACTATGCTTCAGGACATGGAAAATAACTTTACTAGCTAAAATTTTAGGGAGAATGGTAGTTGGCAGAACGTAATTACCTGAGCTGGATTTTGGCACGACTCTGACCCAACTCTTGCAATGAATGCAGTGAGCTCTTTAATGATCATGAGTGGCCAGAATCTCGGTTTTACATCTTATCTATAAGCCTCCTGGTGCAAACCGTAGCTTGGCATGGGGCCATTTCCTGCTATACGCTGTCACTGCACTGCTGGCAAGATGCACTTTCCCTTTGCACAGCGGTTAAAGATAATTGGTGGCAGGATTATGCACAAGCTGTTGCTAGGTGGCAGTGCACCTTAAACAAAGAAATATTAGAGATTATGGATTCCTGCAAATCACATTTAAGCTTGTGAAGTCCATTTTATCCAAAGGCTTAAATTGGATTAGTTATTTTTAAACCTCGCAGAAGGAGCATTAAAAATGTGCTTTTAATGCAAGCAGCCATAAACAATTCCTGCCTTAGGGCCTGGGTTTGCTCTTTCGTAATTCTCCCCCATCCCCACCCCCTGCCGCATAAATAATCCAAGCTGAAGAAGGGAAAAAAACAGTTTCCGGGCCTGGTCTCCAGTTCAAGTCACCAGCCTGGCTTTTTCCATATCTCAGCTATAGAGACCATTCAAACTGGGGTTTGCTTGCTTGCTTTAAATCCTGGGATTTAGCTGCTCTGCTTTGCTCAGGGACCAGCAGATTTCTAAGATTTTATTTACAGCTGCACGTTCAGACTGTTGCTGAAATGACTGTAACAGAGCAACTCACATTGGGATTGCATCTGAACACAAATCCTCAGCAACTGTCACATCTTTAAGCAGTGCATCCCATATGTAAGATACATGGGTTAATTTAGCAGTCATCAAAATGAAGAACTAAGCAGAATGGACTGGAGACAATGCAGGCAGCTTCCCTACACCCTGCTACCCAGTTCTGCCGATGCATCTCAATCCTGATTGCAGCACCAGTCTTGGGTTCCTCTATACGACTCTGGCAACATAACTAAATGCTAACCTGCATCCATCCTGCAGGTCCATTGAGCTTCATCCATCAGTTAAGTCTGTTGAGCAAAAAGTGCCAGTGATGTCAAATTGTGGGAATGGTTTTGTGATCTGAGTTACTGAGGACTAGGATAAATCTCAACAAGCCTCATGTGCCCATTTGATTGCAGCTAATATTTGACCCCAAGGCTCCAGAGGTGAAAGGTGAATCTGTGAGCACCAATGCATCTCCATATCTGCTTCTCACTCTTCAAGACGAACAGTTTAAAAACAGAACTAAGACTGAGCAGGACTCTTTTATCTATACAGTGGTATTACATGTACCTAAATAACACAACTCTGAAGCCCTTGCTTAGGTAAAACTCCCACTGAAATCAATGGGAGCTTAGTTTAAGGACTCCAGAATCAGGCCCTTTAAATAATACAATGATGGAGTCAAGATCTGCTGTTTGGCTTTCTCTACTGCAAAAGCGAAAACAAAGACCCAGCTCCTGGCCCCACTCTGACAGTGTAAAAGTGGCCAGAAAGCTGGTTTAAAGAACCAGCCATAGAGACCCTAGCTTGCATAGGGAATCCCCAGATTGCATACAGCTGTTGCAGTCAGGTCTACTTCACCTGCTCCTGCTCCCCTGACATAAGGATGTGTTCAGGGAGTAGGAGGGAGGTGGTTATAGCAAATGGCCCTAGGGCACCCTTCCAGCTGGTGCAAACTAGAACATCCCTGAGGCTGTTCTAACTTGTTCCAGGGTCAAATTAGCCCTCAGGATTGGGGGAAAGGACTAGCAGGAAATCACTGCCCTCTTCCTTTCTCAGGTAAGCCAAGTGCAGCTCAGGCATACCTCAGGTCTAGCCCATTGAATGTATCTATGTTGTTTAAAAGCCCAGCTTCAACGTGGTTTCTTATCTCTTACCAACATAGCTAGAACCACACTTAAAAAATAATAGTCGTAACCTCAGCAAGACTTATTCAAAACATTTATTAGTGTTTCAGGAAAAATAATAGCAGTGTGAAAAGATACAGAGCTTTGCCTAAATCCATATGCAATGTTTACAAGCTTATTTGGCTGTAAATTCTATATGAGATAGAACTAGTATGTTTTTCTCCCAGAGAACTGGAATTTAAGGACAGTTTTTTAATTATGTTTCAGAACTTCATTTTTAAAGACAGGACAGTGTTTTTGTGGGGTGATTGGTTATTTCTGTATTTTCCAGTAAGTATTTTACTTTTCCCAGTTTCTCTTATGGGTGGTTTTTTTTTCCAGATGCAAAGCTTAAGAGAAATATCCAGACCTTGTTTTTGAAGTTAAACCTCCTTCGCAAACAGCAGGTTCGGGAGGATTGTTGATCAACGTATCATAGGGTCTCTAAGGGGACAGTAGATTTTTTTTAAATTGATTTCACAAAGAATTAAGGCTATGTAGATGTCTTGATAACATACTCTCAGGTAAACATACCCTACTTGTTAGACATGAAAGAAGGTTTAACAATAAATAAATGATTTGTGCTGTCAATAACATTATGGAACTGTATAAAATTACATTTACGTTGCTTTAAACAACAACAAAAACATACTAGTGGCATGAATATATACAACACAGGTCATGACATACGTTTAAATTACCATAGCCAGCAGTGTTTGGTTTTTAAATGGAGACACTATAATAAATAGAAATGTTAAATATTTACAATAATAGCATATGTGGAATCAGTAGATGAACACAGAAAATCTTCACACACAGAGGAAAAAAATGTTATGCCATATACAAAATCCCCTGCCCCCTTGAAACAATAAAGAAATTGTCACTGAATTAACAAGATGGAGGAATATATACTTTTCCTCATGCAGAATGAATGAATAAAAGTAAATTGTATGCATGCTGAGGTGATATGTTGACTAAGACATTCAAGAGTGTATATATATCGCTATACGTTTGGTTCTCATAGATGAATCAGACCTTTAATGAGAGAGAGAGAGACCTTAATGGAGTTAGGCAAGAATATTAACTTGGTAGCAAGTCCTTTTTGCTGTCATGGTTTGGTTCTCTTTTTGGTTTGAGCTTGTTCTTTACTATGCCTTTGCGTCATCATGGGGCAGTGGGATGCTCATGAGGAGTTCACAGTGAGGGAGACCAGAGACTTTCCTATTGCATCACCAGCAGCAAGACACTTTGTTCTGGGGCAGGGAGGGTATCCTTCAAAGCACACCACTGGAAGCAGTGTATGTGCATTGACATTAGCTAGGGAACTACAGTCACTCTGAGTTGCACCTTCTGTGTGTATGAGCCATGGGCCACCATTGCCAGGACTGAATCAGTCATCTTGTCCATATACTAGAAGGAACTTGCCCATCCCTCAAGGGCTCTTAGCCTGATCCTAGATTCCCCGAGGTCAGATGAGAGTTTTGTCAGAGACTTCAATGGGAGTAGGATCGGGATCTTTTTTGATCAAGAGGTTGATGGCTGCATAACAGTGTAACTCTTCAGGTTAATGGTTGTTCTTTGCTCCCTCCCAACGAAGGAGATTTACCCACATGTCTTCTATTAAGAGTAATGCCCAAGATTCTGCTAAGGGATATATGCACAAATCTCCTACTGAAGATACTGGAAGCCACATACACATATCCAGAAGCAGAATTTGACTCAGTGGGAGTTACAGCTAAATCCCTTGTGGTGCTAATCACCTCCACTCCCACCAAGTGACAAAGATGTAGGTCAGTTCCCTGTGTTAGTTCAGTCTGTACCAAACTGCCTTCCCGCCACTGGTGATTTGACTCCAGGCCTCCTGAAGCAAAAGGCCAGTGCTCAGACCCTTGGTGTGATACTGTCTTGCAAGAAAGCTCATCCTTCCCCAACAGACGTTACTAAAGTTCCCACCCCTCTCTGCCTTTGGATACGATAACCAATGTTTTAAGAATAACATCCTAGGATAGGTTGTTGCAGCAGTACAACTTGAGGGTCACATTTGCATATGGGGATAAGAAAGGATGCACCATAGCATCTCACCCTAACTTTAAATAACTAAAGAAGATTAAGCTCTCCAAACCCATCTTATCTCTCTGCATTTCACTCTCACGCTGTAGGGTTTGGAGGTCACTATCCAGTGTGCTAGTTAAAAAAAAAAAGTTAACTGTCTCTCACTATCCCACAGTCATTTTTGGCACTTTGATAAACCATGGCCTGTGGCCAGATTTAGAACACTCGGTCTCTACAACCCTGCAAACTCCATAATGCTGCTTCCAAAGACAATAGAAGGAATAGATCTTCAACAGGCCTCCACAATACTCCCTAAGCCCCCAAAGCTTAAGGACACATCAACTGTTTGTGCCTAAGCCCCACATTTTGGGTTGCTCACAAGTGGGGAGGCTGCTGCAGCAAATGCTCCTCTGTGAGCACAGCCGCAGGTTCTGAAAGAGGACATGCCTGGGGACTTTGGAGGTCTGTGGAAAATGTGCTCATTCTGATACTAAGCAGGTCACAAAGCTGGCTACTTAGGCCACTGACATCTTGGAGTAACTGGATAAATAAAGTAAAGTTAAGCAGTGGTTAAAATACATACAAGGGGGCATTTAAGTCGGATAGTGTCACCCAGACAGGAACAATGGCTCAGGACTTATGAGAAAATGACATAGCTCAAAACATCAATCTCCCCGTGCAATAAACTGGACATTTATTTCATTAGAGTGTCACAGCAGCCCACTTTGAACTCTTACAGTCACAGCCATGGGCAGAGAAGATCCCTTTGGAAAGGGAATTCCCTTTGAAATCCCAAGAAATTCCCTTGGAGACTGCCCCCTAAGCATAGTGGAGCTGTGAGCTGTGAATGGCCAAAATAAAAGCTGGCTGATCCCTCCCCGCACCCTTTTCCCCAACCAAAAGAAAGGCAAATTGAAAACAATATCCACTTGTTCTGTTGTTTTTAAAAGCGGGGGTGGTGGTAAAATTTTTCTCACCCATTGGTTATATGAGTGTCCAATTCTCTGGAGACAATCAATAACCCAGAACCACTGCTCTCCCTCTACTAATCTATACACTATCACTGAAGTCCACATATCCCACAATGCCCTGTGCTTGACATCACCCCTCTGAATGGTAAAGGTTTTGGAATGTCCATAGCTAAGAAGATGGACTCAATGGAGGAAGTTTTGGTGGAGGGGGAGGGTTGAGTCGGTGCCTCCTTTCACCTTCGGATGTCAGAGAAATCGGACAGTTCTTCTGCCCGCTCAATGATCCCGTGTGCCCCTTTGGGGCTGTGAGCTCCAGCTTTAACCCGGGGGTGGGTGTTCAAGTGAGCCCTGCCACCTCTCTCTCCCTTGGCAGCTCGTGAGCTCTCCCTGTGGTCAGACTCGGGGTGGACTAGTATGTCCCCACGGCTGGTAGAGGCTTTGGTGGCTTCACCTGGCTTCCTCTCAGGACCCAGTGTGGAGTCGCTGTGCACGACTGAGGTGCAGAAGCTCAGGATGGAGCATAGGCTTCCCCAGTTCTGTTCACACTGGGTCTGGATGCTTCTGGTGATAGCCTTTTTCACTTCGTCCCCGCATGTCAGCAGGATGTTCACCAGGTCGACATATGGCCTGGAAGTAAATCAAACAGCAGAAGGGAAGTTAAAAGAGAATCGTGTTGCAAGATGCAAGTAGGTTACACATCAGCAAGTGGATATGAGATCACTGTTCCTCATTCTCCTCTTGCTTACTCCAGAGCATCTGCTTGGGGCTGGCTGTACTTGTCAGCTAGTGGCCAGATGCTATAGAAGACTTAAATGCAGTACAGGAGTTCCCTCATCTGGCAGCCACGTTTTATATCTTATATGTTACTACAACTGCGACTTGAGTCCTTTGGCAGCATCTTCACCAAGTGAACAATAATGTCCCGTCCCCCTACACCTGGAAGCTGCATTAGGCATGGCTTCTACAGAGACATGGCTAGTTGGGTTACGATGGGCAACAGATGCAGAATGTTGAATTGTCTAGTGGACAGAACAAGGGGGTAGGAATCAGGAGACCTGGGCTGCTGCTTGTGTGGAGTCAATACTGCTAATGTATTTTAGCACAAAAAGGTGGATGATTATATGGTGTCTGATCAGTCACTTGCATGCTTGGGAACAGCTCACCCATTTGAGGAGTCAAGATGAATTTTGTACTCAGTGCCCATTCTCCCTCCTGTCCCCCCCTGCACCCGAGTTGATATGGGCTGGAGAGTTGCATTGATTTGAGGGGTGATGCTTTTGGCTGCCACAAGCACAAAGATTTATTTTTAAGTTGAAAATAAAAAACATATACGTAGCAGAGGCAGAACTGTCACCAACTGCCCCAGAGATGGACTGCCTCCAGTCCTGCATTTACTCGGGCTGTGTCTACACTACAGCAGCTCCGATGCAGCTGCACTGCTGTAGCTCTTCTGGTGAAGATGTTCTATGTTGACAGGAGAGAGCTCTCCCATCGGCTTAATAACTCCTGCCTCTGGGAGAAGCTGTAGCTACGTCGGCGGGAAAAGCTCCCCCACCAACATAGCGCTGTCCACAACCTAAGTTATACCCAAGTAATTTGGAGTGTAGGCATAGCCTTAGGCTAATTGTGAAATTGTGATTTCAGAGCAGTTAGAACCAGAAAACACCTATTACACGAATGAATCCAAACCTTGTCAGGGTAGGATATTGCTTCCTGATACTTCTCTAACAGATATTAAATCAGTCCTACACGTGGCCTCTACAAACTTTATTCACTTCTACAAATTACTGTCATATGGGAGCCCATATGGGACTCAGCCTTTACTCCTTGGGACCACAGGAGAGAAAAAGCTGGGACTGAAAGCAGACTCTTCGGCTCTCTAGAATAGCTGGGATGCGGGGGGCTGAAAAAGGGCGGCTCCTAACTGACCTAGTGGCGATTTATCAGAGCATCACCCTGCTTATGTTTTCTGGGAGGGAAGGGGCAAGGTCTCTGGACCCTCTCAAGGACTGGTAGTGGCAAGAAAATATCCTACAAGGAAAAAGAATAGTGAAGCCTACTGGATACACCATTCACGTAAAAAGGAAATATGCAAACTTGCCCTGAGCTAAGGAGATGTTTTTAATATCATTAGATACTACAGTGGTGAGCACCTAAATAGTGTTTTCTCCAAAGCCCTGTCAGCACATCTGCCACTGACCTAATGCTCTGTGACTGTGCATGTTTCAGCATGGCCACCCTTCTGTCTCCTTCCCCCCACCTCCCTCTTAGTCGTCAGCTGAGATAAGGGACCTTAAAATTAGCCAATTCCCTTCCCATGTGGCCCATCGAGTTCCTAAAATATCTAGCTAATTACAGAAAATTGACTTGCAAAGTCACGCTATTTAATTGTAACACTAGTAGATACTCATATTATTGTACATAACAGTAACCAAATCTCACACCTCAGGGCATAAACTGATCACCTGCCTAGGTCAGGGAGAAATTTCCCCACCCAGGTGAACAGCATTGCGCAACAGGCTAGGGGTTTCACTGGGTTTTATCACTTTCATTTGCCTTCATCTGAAGCTTCAAGTTTCTGCCTCTGCTGGAAGCGGGATCAATAGGCCACTGATTTAATTCTATGTAGCTAGGAGACTTGAAGTCCACCTTGAAAGCATAGTTTGTTACCATATTGAGTTGTCTTCTCCAGACTTATTTGGTTCTGTTTCTTTGCCAACGGGTCACTGAGGATTGAAACTATCTTCACCCCCACCCAACTGAGGCAGATGGCAAGAGGATTGCCACTCTATGGCAAGTGACTCAACGCCTTTGGGCTGGCCTGAGAGCACAGGCAGAATACTGATCACACTTGGCAATCATCCGCCAACTGGGAAAACTACTGACTGACTATTTTTAATTTGAGTCACATCCTGTGGTGCTGCATTCACATGACACAACATGGCCAGTGAATGGATGACGCCCAGCTTACTTAGCAAAGCGTCAGAGAGAGCAAGTAGAACACTTGCAGGAGCACGTCTGGTAAGGCAGTATCACCAATAGAGCAGACTCTTATCAGACAGGCTGGGAGAGCCCAGAAGGGTGATACAGTTAAAAGTCTCTCGTCAAAGGAACCACCTGAATTGCAACTTTAGCATTCTCAAGGGTCCCAATTCAGCCGTAGTGTAAGCAGTGGCAGCTCCATTGATTTCAGTGATGTGCCCAGCCCATTTACACCAGGGTTGAATCTGGCACATAGAGTGGTGCTGATGTCATCTTCGGTGGAGACCAGTTGTGCATAGTGCGGGGTGCCGGATGAGCCCTGTACCTGAAGCTATCCTCTTGAAACAGGCAAAATAGACAGGGAGGGATAAGGAGAGCGAGCAAACGAAGATAGTAGAGTGGATGAAAATACCAAGATTTTACTCTGTTAAACTGAAGTTTGTATGGAATCACTAATGTCTGGGGATGCAACTTCTTTGAAGGAAGGAGTTTAAGGAATAAGGAATCCATCTTTGGATTCTTGACTGGGGTAGTGGTGTTGGGATTTTTTTAGTTATTTGGAGCATAACAGGTCCCAGAAGTGCAACTGTTCTTACCATTTTCACCATTATAATAAAAAAATAGATCCAAACCTCCATTCCCCCAACCTGCTCCCCAAGAGGTGCCCTTACGGCCCACAAGGTGCTGTTTAGCTTACACGTGAAGAGAAAATGGTAAAAATAATATGACAAAAGACTGCTCATTTTGGAATAGTACAGGAGGAGGTGGTGAGAATGAGCGTCAATAATGTTTCCTGGTCTAAAGTTTTGTCTTTTATTTGAAACAGGAACTGTGAAGGAACAGGACACGGTCTTTAATATGCCTGTCAAATGAGCCAGTGAGAATTTTACTGACATCCATTAAAAAAATTGGACTTTGGCTCTACAAAAATCACCTGAAAAATGGTGGTGCGGTTTTCCTGGTACAATTAGAAGCCTTTGTTAGTTGTACCCCTTACAGGTGTTTATAGTCTGCCAGAGCTCTGAGGAGTGCCTCTTCCTCGTTCCTCGACTTCATGCTCTCCTCATCCTACTTGCTATCCTGCCTACAGGATAGCTGTGTCCTAGTGACCTGAGCAAAAACACGAAGTCAAAAGACCTGGGTTTGTTCCCAGCTTTGCCACCCACTTGCTGATTGCCTCTGGGCAAGTCACTAAGTCCAAAATTCTCAAAACTTATCCTGATTTGGGGGGCCTCTATTTTGAGAGCCCAACTTGGGATAGGCAGGGCCTGATTTTCAGAGGCGCTGAGCACTCACAGCTCTAAACGAGCTTAGCTGACCAGGCAGGAGGTGTACCGAGTTGGGGACCCAAAAACTGAGGCCACTTTTGAGAATTCTGGTCTTACCCACTCTGTAAAGTGGTGAACATGGACTCACCTTGGCAAAGCACTCTGTTCTTATTGCATCTTTCATCTACAGAGCTAAAAAGTTTTACTTGTAGACAAGTATCCGCCAATTTACAGCCTGTTAATGCAGCTCCTGAAATGCCGGTAATGATGTGCAATGTGACGCACTGCTTGCCCTCACTGTCCCAGAAGAAGCCCGGCATGCTGGTGCCTCCACAACACTCTCATCCTCTACCACGAGGATAGAGACCAGAAATGGCAATGCAAAAAACAACTGCGAGGACACCAGCCATGCTGTTGATCCTAGCTTCAGGAAGGTCCATGCTCATGGAAGGAACGTTGCTCTCAGTGGGCCCTGTTCACTTTGTGAAACTGTAATTAACGATGGAGTAAATTTGTGTCACCGCTCCACTCTCCTTAAGCGTAACCTGGAGTTTAAGGGTGGGATTTTAACAGAACCTAAGGGAATTAGGCTGGGATTTTCAAAGGCCTTGGTGCCTAAGAATGCAACACTAACACCTTGAAAGTTGAACTGGTCATTTCATTGCTCCGTGCCTCAGTTTCCCCACCTGTAAAATGGGGATAATGATACTGACCTCCTTAGTAAAGCACTTGGGGATCTTCTGATGAAAAGTGCTATAGAACAGCTGGGTGTTATCATCTGTCATTGTCTATGGGTTTGGAGGGTTTGATTATTCAATAGGGAATGAGAAATCATTGGGGTATGGTATGAAGATGTCCAGTGATAATTTTTCTGCCAGCCTGTGGCTGAGCATCCCTGTTTCTGGGTGCAATTTCCACCTGCAGAAAAGTATTCTCTCATTTTTGCACCAGCAAATGAAGGGTGGGCACAAACCACAGTAGTTTGTGCCTGATTTGTCCCTTCAATTTGGGTAGTTTAGATGTGTTATTAATAAGACTTATACCGGCCATTCACTGCAGGTGTAAACTGTACTCCCAAAAGAGGGGAACTACTGAAAATCTAGACTCTGATGTTCCATTTTGTATGCAATTGTGTCCTTAGACATTTCCTTGGCAAACATATGGGGCTGATGAGAATAGGAGTATGGGGCTTTTCTTCATGATGGTCTAGGCCAGTGGTCCCCAACGCGATGCCTGTGGGTGCCATGGCGCCCGCCGAGGCATTTATGTGCACCCGCCTAGTGCCCAGCAGGGGAGAGAAGCTGGGGTTCCACGCCTGCTGGGGACAGAGTACTCCAGAGCTACAGGTTGCGGGCACCAGCTTTCTCTGTCCCTGGCAGGCACGGGGCTGCGGCTTCTCTCCGGCTTCTCCGGGGCTGCAGGCGCCAGTGTTCTCGGACCCCGGCAGGCGCCGGGCCCTTCTCTCCAGCTTCGAAGCCGGAGAGAAGACGCGGCTCCGCCCCTGCCGGGGACAGAGAACTCCGGGGCTGCGGGCTTCATTCTATGTTAAAGTAAGAATAATAAATATATTTGGACCAGCAGTTCAACAATGTTTTACTTTTTTTAAATAAATAAGATGAAAACTGTTTATGATATTTATTTTGTAAAAATTCCTTAATTTTTCTTACAGGTAGATGAAAAAGAGCAAATTCACATGGTAAGGTGAAAGAGTAATTGCCGAATAATTTAATTTAATACCTTTTACATGTAAAATTACCCTTTTTATCTTAGCGATTCATATACTATGTAACATTAAAAGATGATGTTTTTCATATTATTTAATGTACAGATACAAATAAGCCTTGAAAAATTGCTGGTGCCCGCCACACTCTTCTGAAAACATGAATGTGCTACTGGCCACAAAAAGGTTGGGGACCACTGGTCTAGGCAGTTTCTGTGACTAACAGCAACAACAAGATGCTTTAGGAATATGAATACTTGGGAATTTCATAAAGCAAATCAGAAATGGACTGCAATTAATCTTCATGCAAGATTATGTTGTTTGGATGAGGGGAGAGTATGACATCTGTTATTTCAGTAACAGCTGCAGATACCTGGGGATAATCTATTTCTTTACAAAATAGAACTGTGGCATCAAACTATTATTACCTAGTGTAAATACCATCTTGACCACTTCACTTATGTTTTCTCTCTTTCTTCGGTCAGTTTGTTTTCTCTTTTAGAATACGAGATCTTTGGGGCAGGGACTGGGCCTTCTTTTTTGTTTGGAAAGTGCTTGGCACACTTGTGGGTACCTCTGGAAACAAATAGTAAATGTCATAGCTAAAAAAAAAAATTGATCCAACTTCAACACGTTTGTTCCCCTCCCATTTTGTAAAATGTCAACTAGTCTTTGCAGCACCTCTACGAAAAGAGCTATCCCATTTGACAGATGGGAAACTGAGGCAGAATAGTTAAGTGACTTGCTCAAGGACACAATTAGATGGGATGGAACTCAGGATTTCCTGTCTCCTGGGAGAATGACTATACAACCCAGTAGATGACATGTCTTTTTAGGTGAAATTCTTCCCTCGCCCTCACTACAATACCAGGCTCCTTGCACACTCATACTTACTCATGCTGCAGCAGGTCTTTGAAGTGAATCATATCCACAATGACTTGGACATTCTCCTTGGCGGCAGAGCAGAGGTCATGTTTCAGGTAGCACTCCCGCTGTAACTGGAACACCATGTCTTTAATGGCAGGGCACTTGCGACTGATGCAGCTGAATTTGTGTCGCAGGGCGTGAGCCTTACACTTCAGAGCATCTTTAATGAAGGATTTTCCCTGAGAAGATAAGAAACAGAGTAGTTCTGTATTTGTGTCCGTTAAGCACATCGGGTGATTTATGCTCAACTAGCCACTCCTGCACATGACAGAGTCAAGGGTTATTAGACTGCTAAGGCTATTTGTTAATGTCTCCCCCCGTTTTATTTCTTTGCTCCTAAAGGCCATGTCAGGTTGTCCTGTCCTACCATTCTAGAAGGGCTGGATGCTGTTCCTAGGCTGGTTGTGTCTGGTTTTCTCCATGGTTATGTGATGCTTTCATTACCTCCTCCCAGCACTGAGTGCCCTGCCTCTACCACAGCCCCTGTCCTTGCTGGTCTAGGAGAGAAAGAAGCGGCTTCATTTCTAAACAACAGAGAGCCCCACTTAATGAACTAAATTCATTCCTGGTCTGTCACCATGGACTACATTGGGATTACATCACTGATGAGAGTGACCAAATGTGTTTTGAGTCTCCAGGACCACAAAGGGGATATTCACCGTCAGTCACACCAAAACTGCCTTTCCTTATCAGTTTGCAAAGTTCACATAGCTCTTATAGAAGCACTCCCTGTCCCCTTAAGAAAACCACTGGCTTCAGTGTTTCCTGTTTCCCTCTCCTATCCTCACAATAAAAGACTCTCCAAATCAATGCTACCAGCCCACTCTCATAAGCCACCCACAATAACATCTTTATGTTTGTGTCTGCTGGAGGGAAGACATTTCAATTTGAAGCCTTCACAAGCAAATTGAAGACAATAAAGGCTATTTAGGTGATGTCCGAACCATCTTCCATGCTCTCCTCATATTGCTTTACAGAGGAATATTCAAGGCATGCCCATCCCTATCCTTTCCTCTGTCCACCATTAGATATGATAGCTAGTCCTACTATATATGTATGTCACAATTCTCTTGGCAACTATGCTCAGCTTTCGTCTCCTTGTTGAGTGACAGCTGGGTGGTAGCGATCCCGTGTTGCCCCAGTTTTTATTAGCCTCAGGTTATCCTAGCTGATGGGTGATCAATGGGGCGATTTTTGCTCTCACTGATTCCAGATTTACACCCTTGTAACTCTGAGATCAATTGTTACACCAGATTCACACAGATCTGAGAGCGAGACACAGATGCTCCCCACTGATCAAAGTACTGTGTCAAACATCACTACCTTCCATTCCAAGTGCCAGATGCACTTCTTTGACCTTGCATTCAGTAACAAACACACATAGCACAGTAGACTTTAACTAACTACTGTACACACAGAAGAAATAATGTTTTAAAATCCCAGTCTCACATTTTTGCCACTGGAGAAAAACGTGGGTTAAGGAAAAGAGAGAATCACATGTGACAAACACTAGTCATGTCAGATAGGATTCTGAAACTTGCTCAGATACTGTAGTGATAAGGCCAGTAAAATAAACTGAAGAGAAGAAATTAAAGTAAATAGGAATTACACATGTATATTTTAGAGGACAATTTGTTCCAACAGATCCGTGTCTTTGCATTGCAGTAGAAACAATCTGGATGTAATATAGCCCCTGTTCTCTTTAAAGATATGAACATGTCCAATGGAGCAATTATTTGCTGGCTTTTATGCAATAATTTCATATGTGTTTGGTTTTCCCATGGCTTTACTTCTATAAACTTTTTGCTTGTTGATATTATATAATGTATAAAATACATTAATCTCTAATTATCATTCTCTGGCAGCTGCCTGGAAACTAAGGCTGAGATTTTCAAAGATGCCCAGAGGATCTGGACACACAGTTCCCATCAATTTTACTGGACATCCAGATCCTTTATGTATCTTTGCAAATCTCAGCCTAAAATCTCCAGCACAGAGGAATTTGTTTTTCTGCTAGGTCTGGTCCCAGGGCCGAACTAAATAGAACAGCTGGATCTGCAAGACAGCTCTGCTTTCTACTATGCTGTATAAAGTGCCATTAGGCTACAGCTGGGTGACTTCAGTAAAGTTATGCTGTAAACTGCACGCGTCAAGCCAAATGCCGCTGGCCCGTCGTAATGTTCTCTTCTCTCCACACTGAAATGGGAGAGTAGGTTTACGAGACATAATAACAGGATGCTTCAGTGATGCCTAAATGGTCTGGGGAGAAAATGAAGGAGACAAACTTAATACCGCATACTGCCTAAAGAATGTATTTTATTGTCAGTGTTCGAGCCAAAGGGCTATTTGAATACAGCAGCTTTTGGAGATGCCTGTGCTAGTTGTGTGTAGTTCTTGAAAATAATTTAACAAGCTCACATTGGATAAAATTTTCAAACATGGCTAAGTGACTTGTGAAAATGGGACTTAGGCTCCTAAGTCACTTAGATGGTTTTGAAAAGTGTATCCATCAACTCACTTGAATTAATTTGATCAGATTTGCATAGGGAATGCTAAAGTGTGATACTTCAGTTGATATAGAGATATTTTCAGCATCATATATACATATGTCACTTAAGTAGTAAAATGATACATACACAATACTCTCTGTGCCTCTAAGAACTTACAGTATTTCAACCTATTGGCAGAATGCCCATTCGTGTCAATGGGATCAATCCTACAGTCCTTAATCAATGCAGCAGGAGTTTTGTCTGAGTGAGGACTGCAGGATCCATTCATGGCATCATCACCATTCCATTTTTGTTATCACAGGTCCACTAGAAAAAAATTCTTAGGTGGGGGTACAGCTCGGTAGGAAACAGAATGTCTGTTGCATAAGACAACTTAAACACAATGCTTATGTTATTCTGTTCTTGGGGCCTGATGCAATACCATTCAAGTCAATGGGGTTGTATGCATCCAATTCTTAATTAAGGAAATGGGAGTTGGGCATGTGGAAGAGAAGATTTGGTCCTTAATTAAAGCCTTATTTTAAAGATGTATTTACAAAAAATAATTAAATTAAATATAGCATCTTCTAAACATATACTTCTGGGCATTTCACCCCCTCCCCCCTTTTTTTTTTGATTACCTGGGCATCAAATTTTCCAGCGTTGTGTAGGAAAGTCATGCAGATCTCATGTAAGCCTCGGATCTCACAAGAGTTGTTTTCAAAGCATTCAAACACTCCACATCCCACATCGCCAGCATTAACCAGGCAGTGCTGGATTTCAGCTAAAATGACCATTGATTATGGTTAATTTGTACAAATATTCATAAATGGGGGTGAGAGGAGAGAGAAGAGTTATTTTGCTAAGATCATCAGTTCAAAAGGAAAAGCACATGAGACAACAGTTCCTGTACCCACCGCATGTCCACTTTTTGCAGAAATTAGGCCAACACTTTTATGCATTTTGTTATGAATATGAGATCCAAAAAGTAAATGCCAAATTCACTCCACTTACATCGTAGCCATAGTCACTTGAAAATATCTAATGTTGTTTCATTCTTTCAGAGCATATGATGGGCCTGATATACAATTCCTACTCTTGCAAAGTCCCTCATTAACTTGAATGGAAATTTTGCCTGAGTGAGAACTGCAGGATCAGGCTAACATTTGTCTAGTACTCTGAACCAGTGTCTGATGATTAACACACCACTATTTGCTGACCATTGGAGGCCCCAATCCTACTGTCTTTGCAGTCAATGGCAAAACTCCCACTAATTTTCAATGGGGGACAGAGCCCCTTGTTGCATGAGCCCTCTCCCCATCACCCTCCTTACTATCCAAAAATTCAGATTATTTGAATGCAACAGTCAAATAGACCTTTCAGCCATCTTCACACTGAATCTGTTATTTTTCCCTTTTAAACTTTTATACAATATTGAAGCAAATAATGTTTTATTTCAAACATTGGACAGACACCTTCAAATCAAAATCTGAACAAGGCAGCTCCTTGCCCTTCCTTAAAAAAAATGCTGCCAAAAGGAAAGTGGTTGCTGAGAAGCTTAAGGATAAAGTCAAATAGGGGCAGCTTTTAGAGCAGAACTGAGGATGCTAAGAATTTGTTGTACTCATTTACTAGTGGCACCTTTAATTAAAGCTCACTTTTGGGATCTAGCCTAATCCCTCTCTAAACCGCAGCCTGCTTTTAAAACATCTGCAGCCTTCCCCCTTGACATGCTGCCATCTGAAATCCCTTACAGCAACTTTCGTTTTAATTTTAATTAACTTAGGGCAAAGAGGTGTTAATGTAATGTGCTGAGTTAGGAGATAATGGAATGTCTCTTAATATATCTCAACAAGAAAATTAATATGTGCAAATATCGTGTAATAACGACACAGACAATGTCTTAGGAGTTTGTGTTCAGGTAAAAAGAAAGACTATCAGATGCACAGGGGGGAGTGAAAAGATGGGGGAGGGCAGGAAAAGCCACATGGGGCTTTGCAGTTACAAAACCCAGGGGAGTTGGAAATCAGTTAATCAGTGTGACCTGGCATTGTGTTATTCCCACATGGAAAGCTGCACATACAGAGGCACACAAAACGGAAAGGGGTCTCTTTGTCAAGCGTTGTATAACTGCATCTTGGTTTTTTTGGGTCTGGAAGCCCAGCTGTAGTGCTTCTGTTGGCATTTGGATGCAGACGGTTCTCGGATCACATGTCCTGGCTCCCAGTTTGCTGAGAATTGCACAGTGCCGTGATTCACATGTGGCAGTCCCTAATGGGCATTCGTGCATTCCGGCTCGTGTGTGTGTTTAAACAAGGCTTGCAGCATTGAGACAGTTAAAAAAAAAAAGTAAGAGAGAAAGAGAAAAGTGTACAGCTCCCTCGCGCTCTTTCCATGCCTGGGAAAAGATCCAGTAATGTGCATGCCTCGGTTCTTTCTACTAGGCAGATAATACACGAGGAGGGATGAGAAGAGAAACCCCATGGCCAATTGCATCATTACTTGGTTCTCTGCGCAAGAGAAGCAGGCAGCAGCTCTAGTAATTTTCAGTTACGTTCTTCCCCCCTTCCCCCGATGTTTTAACTGTGTATTTAGCATAGAGAAACCTTCTCTTTCAGACGAAATCTAAACCTCTGTTCAAACAGCATCTCCTGGATTAGAAATCGCCTGCGTCTGACCTGCTGGAGTTTCTTGTTTGCCTCCAGACTGGTTGGATTATTTAAAATTAAAAGGATTGAAGTGGACTGATTTGCAATGTGCAAGGACGGCCATGGCACTTTTCTGGTTCAGTGCCACAAGTAACTCTAATCTTAAACAAAAATCGCGTCTTCACCATTTATGATCACGTGGAATAACTTTCCAGTTGCTGCTAAATTGATCTCTATACGGATTTCATCATTGTTTAGCAGAGATTAAATGCAGCGAGCTACTTGTCTCTGCGATTCAAAGGACAGCACGTGCTTGGCTAGCTGGGGCTTTAAAGGTAATTATAAGTGAACACTTATTTCCTCATGATTTATGTTTGACAGTCACACATAAAAATATGTCATTATGCATGTCTAGTTATCCAATACTCTGTAAATACAACAGAAAGACACCATTTCACTATAACTACTTCCTTACTGACCAATATTTAACATGCAGTTTGTTTGCATTTGAGTTTAATCAGACCAGCCTCTTCAAGCATTCCCCCCTTTTTAGATCACATACCTGTATTTTGCAAAGACAGCCGCCCTTTTTGTTGAGGGGCTCTCTCTTGGGGACCTTCCGGCGGATTGGTGGCTTCTGTGCCCAAAACTGGATCAAAGCTTGCAAATACCAACGCCAGGGTAACTAATTTACTTAACAGCTCTGCACACATGGTCCTGGTTGCAACCCCACACTGGAGACCTTGGTGGGTTTCCCACCTCTGTTTCTTTTCAAAGTGTGTATAAATGGAGGCTACTGCTCTTCTTGTAATCTGCTCGCTGGATAGCATGTGATCAGGGCTTGTGCAAGTGCTCAAAGTGGCCAGAAAGGGAAAGGATGGTGCCTCAAATATCCCTGGAAGCTCTGGTGTCACTTGAATGAAGGAGTCGAGCAGGTGTTGTCCAGCAGCCCGACCAATAGGAGCCCTGTCCCCGTGTGACACCACACATAGTGGGCGGAGCTCGTTCTAAACTACTACACGCCGTAGAACAAAATGTGAGGAAACTTGCATCAGCAGGTTGCAAACTGCACAATAATGATCATGAGCAACCAGGAGCATTTAAACACAGGAACAGACTGCAACCCAGTTAAAATCTTGCGTCTCGGAAGGAAGATCTCAGCCATTGCAGCTTCAGAAGCAGCACCAGGAGACTGAGAAAAGAGGGGATTCTGGGGTCCAGTACACCCCCTCCATCTATTCTTTCCTTTTGTATTCAGAAAGGCTTTGAACATTTAAAGCACGTTGCTTGAGCAGGTATCTGGAGGAGAATTTACACTTTGTAATCATTATTAGAATGTTGGGGGGAGCCAGCCAGGAAGAGGGGAGGGGGGTTTCCACGTGAGAGGCTGGAATGGGGTACATCATCTTTGCCAAATGACAAAACTCTCCCCTCCCCCGCTTGTTCCTTAAAGCTTGACTCCCTGCATGGGTGTAGCTCCCATCGCTGTGCGCTACAGACCTTAGCTTGCTCGCTGGGTGAGACGGGCAGCGAGCACAGCTCGGGAGGATTCCTAGCCTGCAAGTGGTGCCCGGGGATGGGTGCTGGATGGTGGCATGCAAACAAATCTGGATGTTTGTAATCTTCCCATGTGTTGCTTTGTAAAAAGGAGAAGGGAGCCCCAGAGATCCTCTAGTCACTGAAAGGAGCTGATCACCGGCCTGCACAGCTGCTGGGCTGGGAACAAGAATGCAACTTTAATCTACTTCAAACACACGTTGCCACTTTTCCAAATCTACCCACCACCACGCATATCTTTGCCTTTCTCACTTTGGGTTTCTTGGCTGGCTTTCTTGAATCATCACTTTGAATGGCTTGTCTGCAATGGGGTGGAACACCGCCCCCCGCCCACCCCCTCTCGCTCACACCGTGAAGTCACTTGGATCTCCAGTGTCTTTTCTTACTGCGGGACTGAATAGACACTTCAATTGCGAGAGCTGATTGAAAACATTCAGATCGTGCACTAAGTAGCGGTGAAATACGTTTTCTTAGGCGCTCCCCCTCGTTGGTATTTTATTTTGCATCTTTGCAGAGATTTATTCTGCCAAATTAAGCCCTGGGTTACACTCATTGGAGCTGCAGGAACTCGGCTTCTTATGCATTGATCTCTCAACCAGGGCCCGATCCTGCACTCTTTGCGCACCCTCTGAGCCTGGGGTGCGCAAGGAGTGCGAGAGCGGAGCAGCCTGTCAAATGTCCCTCTTTGCGCAAACTGCAGCCGCTGCAACAAGTCTCTCAGCCTGGCTGCTTCTTGTCTGGGTGGCTGGGGGAAGCCTCCAGCAAGTGATCCAGGAAGAGGGGGCGCGGGGCTATACCCCCTTCCTCCCCAGCTGCGGTAATACACATCAGATGTTTCATCAGACAGCGCTGGCCACGTGCAGCTCTTCTCTCTAGCTGCTGGGGAGAGCCCCTGCCTGCTGCTGCCATGTGGCTAGGGGAGGAGGCGCAGGCACCGCTCTCTGGCCTCTTCTGCTACCCTGGGCTGGGAGGAAGGAGCGGTGGGGGTGCACAGTGAGGAATTTCCCCAGCTGCTGCAGCAATGATCCGTTTCCCCACAGCTGTCCAAATGCACTTGAGGAAATCCACTCATACCTCCTAAAGTGAGGGTCTCCCTGGAAGGTCGTGACACCAAACTATGGCTCCATGGTTAAGGCTAAGACCCAGAGCTTGTCTACACTATGAAATTAAGTTGACATTGAGCTGCTGAATGAATTAAGTCGATTGTGCATGGCCACACCATGCTTATTGTCTCGATGGAGTGTGTCCTCACTAGCAGTGCCTGCATCGTTGCACAAAGTAGTGCATCGTGTGTAGCTATCCCAAAATGCAACTTGCTGCCTTGTGTTTGGGGAAGTTTGTGCAATGCCTCATGGGACCAAAACATTGTCACAGGGGAGAATGGGAACATTGCGTCGGCATCCCATGATGCACTGTGAGCCCTCCCTCAGATCAATGGTAAACAATGCAATAGTTTTTACGCCTTAAAACTGCCACACATACGCCATAACCCCAGAAGCATGAAGCCTGCTCACTTGTGTGCACTCTTGCTGTGAGCATCTCAAACACCTCGCTCCTTCCTCTGCAGTATTTCCAGAGCTGAAGTAGGGTCCGCCGTGCAGAACATAGCAATGTCCTGAAAGCAGCCCTGCTGCAAGCCATTTTAAAAAACAATACACAGTGGCTGCTGGCAGTCACAGAGTAGCTGCACTCTGTTGAGCACCGTTTCTGGTCCCATGAAACAAGCACTGACTGGTGGGACCGCATCGTTTTGCAGGTATGGGATGATGAGCAGTGGCTGCAGAACTTTTGAATGCGGAAGGCCACCTTCCAGGAACTTTGTGCAGAGCTTTCCCCTGCCCTGCAGGTCAGCAACACAAAAATGAGAGCTGCTCTGACAGTGGAGAAGCGAGTAGCTTACAACGCCAGACAGTTACCAGTCAGTGGGGAATCAATTTGGAGTAGGTAAATCAACTGTGGGAACTGCTGTGCTCCAAGTGTGCAGGGCTATTAGTCGACTTCTGTTACAAAGGGTACTGAGTCTGGGAAATGTGCAGGACATAGTGGATGTTTTTGCCGCAGTGGGGTTACCTAATTCTGGTGGGGCGATAGATGGCATACATATGCATATCCCTATTTTGGCACCAGACCACCTTGCCAAAGAGTACATAAACCGAAAGGAATACTTTTCAACGGTATTGCAAGTGCTGGTGGATCACAGGGACGTTTCACCAACATCAGCGTAGGATTGTCAGGAAAGGTTCATGATGTGCACATCTTTAGGAACTCGGGTCCGTTCAAAAAGCTGCAATCCGGGACTTTCTTTCCAGATGACAAAATGAACACTGATGACATTGAGCTGTCTATAGTTATCCTGAGGGACTCAGCCTTGCTCCCATGGCTCATGAAGACATACACTGGCCCTCTGGACAGCAGTAAGGAATGGTGCAGAATGGTGGATGAATGTGCCTTTGATCATTTAAAAGGGCGCTGGAGAAGTTTACTAACAAAGTTGGACCTTAGTGAACAGAACATCCCCATGGTTATAGCTGCCTGTTGTGTGCTCCATAATATCTGTAAAAAAAGAGGGAACATTTTCTGCAGGGTGGGTAGTTGAGGCAGATTGCATGGCAGCCATTTCTGAGCAGCCAGACACCAGGACAATAAGAAGAGCACAGCAAGGGGTGCTGCATATCTGCGAGGCTTTGAAAAGCTGTTTCAATAACGAGTCACAGTAATGTGACTTGCTTGTCTGCACTGTGCTTTCCCAAACTTTCACCTGGCTTGTATCACTGTCCCTGTAAAGCCAACTGTGATGTTATTAACATAAACTGTGACCATATAGATCATTGTTGCAACCAAGGTCCTATAGTTGCACCAAATCTTGTACAAAGAAGGTCAAGTAAGGTGTCTATGGAAAGGTTGTAATTTGCTGGTTATGATTATGCTGTGTGTATGGGGGTATCATTTTTGTATTTGAAGTTATGAATAGTGGCTATGCACTTGTATCTCAATGTGTTTAATTCTATTAGCATCAGTGAAGCATTTGGTCAGCTTCTTGAGAAAGGACTATTCTGAGTAAGTGCCCAATCAAGAAACACTTAACTGACAATGGATTTTGGGAGATGCCAATCCACATCTGAGATTTCCTTGGAATGTTCAAACTACCATGTAAACAATGGTGTCAGCCTGCTAAAAGCTGAATCATTCATGGACATATGACTTGCCCAGATGGCTACAAACTCCATTTTGTTGCTGTGATTTTGCACAGAAGAACAAGGGGGTTTCCGCCCACAAGAGAGTGAATATGAGAGGTCCTGAAAGCCTCTCCATTTTGTCTTCAGCTGGCTCAAGAGATGGCCTCTCCATCCCAAAGAGATGCCTGAAAGAAACTGGAACAAAGGTCTGTAACTACGGAGGCTGTGAGTGATTGCTGGACCCAGGCTATAAGCCACAAAATTGGGCCCAGACTAGGAAGGAGTCTAGTCTGTGAAAGAAGCTTATTGGGATATCTCTGAGGGTGAGATTTTATCTGCAATCAATTTCTTAATGTATTAGGCTTACACTTGCGTGTTTTGTTTTATTTTGCTTGGTAACTTACTTTGTTCTAGGAGTACTTGTGGCATCTTAGAGACTCACACATTTATTTGGGCATAAGCTTTTGTGGGCTAAAACCCACTGCATTGGATGCATTCAGTGGAAGATACAGTAGGAAAATATATATACACAGAGAACATCCAAGGCTTGTTCACCTGCACATCTACCAGTGTGATATATGCCATCATGTGCCAGTAATGCCCCTCTGCCCTGTACATTGGCCAAACCAGACAGTCTCTACGCAAAAGAATAAATGGACACAAATCAGATGTCAAGAATTATAACATTCAGAAACCAGTCAGAGAACACTTCAACCTCCCTGGTCACTCAATTACAGACCTAAAAGTCGCAATTCTCCGCAGGGTGCCCATAGACGGGTCGGACTCACCCCTGCGGCACCTCCTGCTGGTGACTCCGGGAATTAGCTCATTCCAGCGCTGAATCGCCCTCTGCAGGCTGGTGATCCACCTGTCCTCAGGCCCCCCGTGTCCCTCCCTGGACCCAGTGCCCTTTTACATGGGGTGCTGCCCCCGGCAGTAACTCCTTTCTCTTAGGGTCTCCCCTCCTCAGGGAACCCCCATCCTCTATCCCCACCTTGCCTCAGTATAAGGCTACTGCCAGTCATTGTCTAGCCCCACGTCCTGGGGCAAACTGCAGTATCAGCCTACTCATCACTGGCAAGGAGGGTTTGGACCGGCTGCCTTGGCCTGCCCCTGGGCTGCCCTCTGCAACCCCCAGTACCTGTTAGCCCAATGCTAGGCCGCAGCCTGGGGCTTTCCAGGCTGGAGCTCCCCAGCTCCTCAGCCTTTCCCCAGCCCTGCTTCACTCAGGTATCCAGTCTCAAGCTCCCTGCAGCTAGGCCCTTCTCTCTCTGAAGGCAGAGAGAGACTGTCTGGGCTTCTGGCTTCCCTGGCCTTCTTATAAGGCCCTGGGGCTCAGTTTGGGGCGTGGCCCCAGCTGCAGCCACTTCCCCAATCAGCCCAGCCTAAAGGATGTTTTCTTCAGCCTCGGCCCCTTCCCAGGGCTGTTTTTAACCCCTTCAGGGAAGGAGCAGGGGTCCACCCTGCTACAGTGCCACAAGTACTCCTTGTTCTTTTTGCGGATATAGACTAACACGGCTACCACTCTGAAACCTGTTACTTTGTTCTCTCTGTTATTACTTGGAGCTACTTAAATCCTACTTTTTATACTTAATAAAATCACTTTTGCTTATTAATTAACTCCCAGAGTAAGTAATTAATACCTGGGGGAGCAAACAGCTGTGCATATCTCTCTATCAGTGTTATAGAGGGCGGACAATTTATGAGTTTACCCCGTATAAGCTTTATACAGAATAAAATGGATTTATTTGGGGTTTGGATCCCATTGGGAGCTGAGTGGCAGGGTGCTAGAGACAGGAGCACTTGCTAAGCTGTTTTCAGCTGCAGCTTTGGAGGTGTGTGTCAGACCCTGGGTCTGTGTTGCAGCAGATTAGCATATCTGGCTCAACAAGGCAAGGTTCTGAAGGCCCAAACTGGCAGAGAAAACGGGCTCAGAGGTAGTCTCAGCACATCAGATGAAAGTCTCAAGGGGGTCTCTGTGACCGAACCCATCACACCAACCCTCCGCCCAAGCCCAATGCTTCTACTCAATAAAGAACATTTATTTCTCAAATCCATTTACTTTGTTTAACAAACATAAGTAAAGAAGGAGAACAGAAAAAAAGGTAACCTTGGGGAAGAGGGGTTGTAAAGTTGGAACGGGAGGAAAATTTTCAGCTGTGTAACATAACACCACATTCCAGACCATCAAAAGTCTGTGAATGGGCACTTTCTGTTCCTTGTACCCTTCCCCTGAGTTAGTGAAAGGAATAATGGACTTTTCGCCCACGCCTCATGGAACGTATGGAGGAGGGTGATTCTGTGCCAGGCCATGCTGACTGGCTGTCCACCAGGGTCTGCAGAGGGATCCTACCCTCCTGCTTCTGTTCCTGCAGTTCAGCCAGATGCCTCAACATGTCTGCGTGGTTCCTCATAATCTGAAGCATCTCATCCTGCACCACACCATCTTGCTCATTGGAAGCTTTCCTGCTCTCCATGTCCATGTCTAACTTCTCGGACAGTGAAATCCTCCACACTCTGAGCTTTGTGTCAGCTGTCCCAGAGGCGCTCATTATCTTGGTGCACACGTCCTCCTGCGTTCTCTTTCTCCTCCTTCTAATCAAAGAAAGTCTGCTTTCAGGTGTGACCAGATGTCCTGATTTTATAGGGACAGTCCCAATATTTGGAGCTTTTTCTTATATAGGCTCCTATTACCTCCCACCCCCTGTCCCGATTTTTCACACTTGCTATTTGGTCACCCTAATGCCGAAGGACAAATTTCCAGCTGTCAGTCATGGGAGAAAATAAAGGAGTCATTATACATGAATAAAATGTTTCCATAGCAAGGCCATTTTCATAAAAAAAATACCCTTATTACACTAGGTGCAAGCCATAACATAATCAGAATCTGTAACCGTTCACTGTGCGGTTTTGCTGCTCCAGCCATGGTGATAGGCCCCCACTGGGTCATGGGTGACTGCACTTTTACTGAAGTTTATGGCAGGCTCATGTTGGGAGCAGAGGTAGCTAATCGAAAAATGGCCCTTCCCCATAGCACTATGGGAAGCTGTTTATGAACAAAGCTGGGGAGAACCTTTTCACTCCAAATTTGCAGACTCTCTCATGTGGGGCCCCAGTCACCTATCAGCCACTTTAAACTATTTGCCAACCCAAGCTGAGCACAGTAAAGGCACATTAGTGGCAGTGTGGTTTGGCGATCTGGAATGGGGGTTGTGGGTTTACTTGCCCCCCCTTTTTTGTATGAGCACTTTTAATGAGAACTTCCCCCGTTTCCCCTAGGCAACCCTATGTGATATTAGTCTCCTGAGGGTAACAGAGGCGGAAAGGAAGGAGAAGCTGCAAGTGTCTGGGTATAGACCTGGTCCTTATGCTGCTGTGCTGTGTACCGCAATGATGCCAGCAGAATTAATTCAGGAGTTGCGTGGGAAAGTGTCCTACCATGGTGGAAGAAATAAGACTGCCCTGCCTAGAAACCTTTCTGCAAAGGTTTGCAGAGTACCTCCATGAAAGTTTCCTAGAGATATCCATGGAGGATTCCCAGGCTATCCCAGTCCACATAAACAGTCTTTTCTGGGGGCCATCCTCTGCATAGCTGGAACGGCCTAGTGCAGGGGTAGGCAACCTATCGCACGCGTGCCAAAGGCAGCACGCGAGCTGATTTTCAGTAGCACTCACACTGCTTGGGTTCTGGCCACCAGTCTGGGGGGCTCTGTATTTTAATTTAATTTTAAATGAAGCTTCTTAAACATTTTAAAAACCTTATTTACTTTACATACAACAATAGTTTAGTTATATATAACAGACTTATAGAAAGAGACCTTCTAAAAAAGTTAAAATGTATTACTGGCATGCAAAACCTTAAATTAGAGTGAATAAATCAAGACTCGGCACACCACTTCTGAAAGGTTGCCGACCCTTGGCCTAGCGTAAGCAGAGAACCACAGCACCTCGCTTTTTCTTCACAGTAAATATGCAATACCACCAAATGTGTGTGCCCACTAAAGTTTAACTGGACTTTGATAGTAACTGTATACTCACCAGAGGTGCCTTCCCGAGCATCACGGTCGGTCACCGTGATGTCCTGCAACCTAGAGGGTTAAAAAATTTTCCTGGCTCTCAGTGAGAATGGATTTACCGCTTGCCTGTCTCCCATTCTCCTCCTTCTCCTCTTCCTCATCCACAATATCGTCCTCCTTGTTGTCCCTAGACTCACACACCTGTGAGGTGTCCACGTTACTTTTGGGGGTGCTGGTAGGGCCACCCCCGAGAATTGCATGCAGCTCATTGTAGAACCAGCATATGCTGGGTTCACCATCAGAACAACTGTTTGCCTCCCTTGCCTTCTGGTACGCTTGGCGAAGTTATTTTATTTTCACATGGCACTGCTGTGTCCCCCTTGTGTAGCCCTTCTCCCCCATTCCATGAGTGATCTTTGCATAGATGTCGGCATTTCTTCTGCTGGATCGGAGCTCTGCCTGCACAGACTCTTCTCTCCCCACAGCGATGAGATCCACCACCTCCTGTGCAGACCAGGCGGGAGCATGTTTGGGGCGTGTAGTCTCCATGATCAGCTGTGCTCAAGCTTGCATGCTCCCAATGCTGATCAAACAGGAAATGGGAAATCAAAAATTCCCGGGGCTTTAGCAAGGCAGGGGCTGTTTCCTGTGTACCTAGCTGCAGTACAGCAGAGTTGAGAATGATCTCCACAGTAGTCACAGATGAGCATTGTGGGACACCACCTGGAGGCCAATTAAGTCAAATTACACAACGCTGCGTTTGCACTACCTCGCAGTCGACCCATGAAAATTGAATTAAGCGCTACGCCTCTCGCAGAGGTGGATTACAGAAGTTGACATTAGGGGCAACTTAGCTCGGCGTAAAGGGCCCGGTAGTGTAGACATCTACATTAACAGGTTGAATTAAGGCGGCTTCCTTCGACCTAACTTTTTAGTGTAGACCAGGCCCCAGTTTTGATTCCCTCCCAACTCCTTTTAACCTCAACATTCTCATGCTGTGTCTCGGGCCAGAAGGTTCATGTGTTAGTCCTGATCTACACACCAGTGTTGCACTGTTATAATGATGTCTGTTACACAAGTGATTTGTTTACTCCAATAGTTATACATGGTGTAATCCTGTGGTTTTAGTATGAGGGTTCCTTACTGGAGTATAACTTATTCCCCTCCCCCTATGGATGTAAGCACCTTTAGACGGATAGAGTTATAGCAGTACAAAATTTGTGTGTAGACAAGCTCTTAGAAAGTTTGAAACAAATTGGTCAAGCTGTTGTGAAATTACAGGGTACTAGGGACAGTTAAGGATCCTAGATAGACATGTGGGGTGAGATAATATATTTTATTGGACCAACGTCTCAGGTCAGACCTGAGGAAAAGCTTTGTGTACCTAGAAAACTTCTCTCTCTCCACCAGAAGTTGGTCCAGTAAAAGATATTACCTCAACCACCTTGTCTCTCAAATATCCTGGGACCGACTTTGCTACAACACCACTGCATATAGTTAAGTTTCTGACAGTAGCAAAAAAAATCTTAATTTTTTTGGCCACTCCTAATTCATACGCCACTTGATTTTGAGAATTCAAACCTCTTTGTGCACCTACCTAAAAAACAGTCCATAGGCTACTTTGGAACAGTATTAATCTTAAAACAAAATCCAGCAGTTTCTTACAAACTGGTTGGTATATGTGAATAGCTAAGGCTCTGATTCTGCAACTTGGTCTGCATGGGCAGACCTCTGAACCTGTCTGGAACCCCATTGATTTTGTCAGATTGCAGTATTCAGGTGTAAGATGTAATTGCTTATGCATTTGGGAAGTGCCTTTGAACTCACTGAATTCTATAGGCTTACTCACATGTGTTAAGTTGTTCATGGGTGTAAGTGTTTGCAGAATCAGGGTCTGGATTTACATTAGCAGCTTTGTGAAGGTATGGATCTGTATCAGCAACTATAAAGTGAGTTAAGTTAACCTGCATAAGTGTTCACAGGACTGGCTCCCATTCTGTAGAGAACTAGTCGATGGGAAAGGATCTGAAGAAATTGGGTTATGTATCGGAGAGTGGGATCTTACAGGTATCTGGATATGCATAAGTAGATTTTGCATCAATATGTCAGATGTTCATGTTTCATTTCTCAAATTATCTTTGCTTTTACAATTTTTCCTGCTGTGACACCCCCCCGCCCAAGTTGTTAGTAATGCACTGTGCTGTTTCAGTGATTTCCTTAATATCAACAATATTGTGACTTTTAAAGGTTGATTGTTTAAAATCTAAAGCAAAATACAAATAAGAGTTATTTTGTTGTATCAGAGTTGATTATATTGTTTATGAACTAACGTTCAGCTCTAGGCAATCCCTATTTAATTATTTTTTAGAAAAATGTTTACCATTTTTCCATTCTCTCCTTCCAGTACGGTTGGCTGGAGTGATGGATTTCATGGGTGTTAAAAGGTGTGTCCCTACTTTTTTCAGTACACATTTCTCATTGTAACTCTTTTGTCTTTTCGTGGAAGGGGTTAATTGGCATGGTCCCAGGCAATATTTCATTAAGAAAATTAAAAAATCTGTGGTTGTATTTTAAAGATGAATAGTATCACAAAAATGCACTTTCTGATACACAAAGCAACTTTGGAATATTTTGGGTAGCATAACAGTCACCCTCAGGTAGTATAACTGAATGCCAGTTCAAGTGCCAGGTAATTTTATAGAATAATTACCAGTCCTAACAAGTTGTTAGTGGCTAATTCCCAGGAGACTTAGGATGTTTAAGTTATCCGTATGGCACTGATCCTGCTGTCAGATTCATGTGGGCCACCCCATTGACCTCAGTGGGTGCTCTGAACCCATACTGGAATCTAACTTCAGGATGGGGAGGTCTAAGATAGCTACTTCCTGCAGACATTTTATTGTAATTTGCAGATTATTCCCTTTTTGCTTTAAAAAATGACTCTTCAGAAAGCACCCAGTTTTAATAGTTTTGCATTACAATTTTCTTTAGGAAACATGCCTTTATTTCTGTTAGCAAAAACATGCAGTTTTTATCTTTTAAGAGTGTTTCATGTTCTAAATAAAACGTGAAATGACTAAATAACAAAGTGAGCGTTTGCAAGTATTGTTGTGCCATTAGTGAAGAGTCTACCTCTTTTGGTTTTCTGAAGGGAGCAGGAGTTCACAGGATTATTATCAGTGATATACAAAGCTAGAAAACAGAAGATCAATGCTCCAAAGAGCTCACAGTCTAAAACAGGCACATACATGGGTGCAATTTCAAAGTCACAGAGATTTTCCTTTGGTGCAGTATCCATAAGAGGCCTTGCCATAAAGGTCAGGCTTGAGGAAAGTAGAGAAGAAGCATTTGGTGCACCAGGAGAGAGAGGACAATCCCAAGCATAGGGCATGCTATGGAATAAGGTTTCTAACTGAGAAAGGAAGATGGGTACTAAGGGGAATCTAATGGAGGAGTGTGTAGGAGTTACGGATTCTGAGAATTTGTCAGTGTCTAAATGAATTTAAGTGTACAGCTAAGTAACCTTTAGTTGAAAACCTGAGCTGTACATTGTGATTCAGTCAGACACCTGAGATAATAAGTGAGATAGTGGAATTTACTGCTGCCTTTTCTCTGCACTGTTGCTCCATCTTGGATCTTAAATCAGGATGCTGACTACAAATGGCATGTCTGTGTGTACCTACCATAGTGCTGCACTTCTAGGAGAATTGGTCAGTGAGAGCTTGAGCTGGAGCAGTGTCTAAAGCTGGCCTTGGAGATCAGCCAAAGTGTTAGACCTTCTCCTGGCAGTGGGGTGTGGCGGGGCGTGGCGGGGCCGGGTGGGGTGGGGGAGCTGGATTTAATTTCTGCAAGACATTTCTAGGATGATGCAAATACAATCAATTGCAGTGAATGAAATAGGGTTCAACATTAGCTTATAGGCTTTTTTAAAATCAAGGCTGTTGTGAGGTTTTAAGTATTCTTTTAAAGAATTTTAAGTTTCTTGCCCTCAGTTAACTTTGATTTACTATTTTTGAGTCTTCGATATTCACAGGTTTTATGATCTGTGATCGGAAGATGACTATAAACTATAGAAAATAAAATGAATGAAATGAAAGAAAGGGCAGAGTTAATGATATTTAAAATTACTCAAATGTCTTTTTTTCTGCTCGTTTTATATAAAGGTCAAATATTTGAAAAATGGTCTCAATGAGGAGTTATATTCTGGGTTTATAGAAATGCCCACTTTGTTGATAAAAAATGAACTGTTTGAAAGATTTACAAGGGTCAGAAATCCTGCTGAACGTTTTAGTATTTAGAGCAGCAGGAAACCACTCTGTGATATTTTTAAAACAGGTATTTACTGAAGTAATCGGTTACTTTTTATGTGGAATAAGAAAAACTGGTGTAGCTATATTGGACTTGACATAAAAGAGAGGTATGTAATTTGCAAGCAAAACAGAGTGGAATGTACACATTGTACCTGGGGAGGTATTTCAAGAAAGACAACTCTTTGCTACCAAAAAACAAAGCATCAGCCACGCTTGTTTGCATCTAGCAGTGTTTACTCCTTAGCTAATCAGCTGTGTAATAGATACTTGGAATTAATCCTGTCTGCTCAGGTAATTTAAGTTTCAAAATCCTTGTAACCTTTGTGGGATTCATAAAACTGATTACATGCAAATTGGACAGAAAACACATGTTTCTGAGAACATTTTGGTTCAAATAAAAAAAAAAGTGGCAGTGTTAGTGCCAACAATTTACTACAGAATATCTAAACCAGATGCCATTAAATCATAATTCCAAGCAATTTGCCAGAGTTATGCATTTACTTTAATCTTAAAGTCAAAGTTAAGATATGCAGGGGTTTTATTACTTGTGGATACAAACAAAAATGTGATATGATTACAACTAGTATGGGACAGATAATGATAAACAGGCATGATTTCAGTAACTACTGCTCTAGCTGAAGGAAAATGGGAACTTTGGTGGCAATAAGGTTAACAAAGAGTCTTCAAAATGTGGTTGTCCAGATTCAGACATATCAAGCAATATAATTCTTATCCATTAAGAGAATTGGCAAAATACTAGCTTCCCCACCATCTGCAGTAATACAAAGTTCTTAGGAATGATTCCTCTGTTATTTCTTAAGGAGAGAATGGGGAAAAGATTTGCAAGGCATGAAACATTATCCAGATTCCTAAATAATCATAAATAATATACACAGGGGAACCTGTTATAAGGATTGACTTGGGCAATCTCTGATCTGCCTGTTACTATCCACATGAATCACTACATCCAGCTGCTTAAAAAGAGTGAACTTCTCATGTCAAGGGATGTGTGTGGAAGCAACAATCTCCATCTTGGAAGGACAAAAAGAAATCTATCAGGTGTTTTAATGCCACCACAGGTTAGTCAGGTTATAAGTGGCTCTAACTGGCACTCCCACAAGCTGTAACATTCTTTACCTGCAGTTAAGAGGCCCTCAAAGGTAAAATAATTTCCTTTCACTTGGATCCTGCCAACTAAGTACTCCACTGATCAGTATTGGCCTGATGCAGAGAGGAAATGAATAACTGAATAAGCACTGCTCATGGCAGTCACTACAGCTGAATTTGTGTGTGTGTGTATCTGTGTCTGCAAGAAAAGTAGAGCTTGCAAAGGAGCCAGCGGTCTTACCTAGACATTAGGATGCTGGGAAGCAGCATCTTTTAGCCAGAATTTGAGATACTTTCAGATGATGTTCAAAAGCAAAACAGGGCTCAAAATGGTCCGGAATAAGATCCTAGCCCTTCTCTGGCAGCCCTGTCAGTTTCTGAAAAAATTATGCGTTCATTTTAAGAAAAATTACATGTGTAGGCCCCAGTCCTAGGAACACCTTATCATGCCTAACTTCAAGCTTGTGAGTAGTTCCATTGACTTCAGTGGGACTTATCACATGGTTCAAGTTAAACATGTGTTAGCAGGATCAGAGCCCTAGTCATTATGGTTGGGGAGACCACCTTCCAAATGTGACCCAGCGTAGGGCAGCCTTCAGGAATCTGCAGACAGACTGAAACAGTAGCCCTAAGAGAGATGTGAACTGCCGTCATTCATCTCAGTGTCCTAGGAATGCTGAACCACAATGCTAACAATTTAAATAGCTTTAACAGCATCATGGCTGATCTGCATAGTAGAAACACTCAGCCGATGTCCTTCTCCAATGTGGGCAGATAATATAGAAGTTACTGATGGGAAAGGTCTGGTAGGTCCCATCTAGTTGTTCTCCTTGCCAGTCCCAGGTTGTTCCCTACAGCCTATTCCCTGGGGCTTTCTCCACCCCTTTTAGGGGATTCCACCATTCCCCCTGAAATTTAGCTTACTGTCAGGAAGATTTTCTGGGCTATATTATTCCTTTTCTTCTCTTCATCCTATTGTTCATATTTACATCCTTCAGTTTAAAGTGAGTCACCAGAGAAGGAGAAGGAGTGGCTACAGCCAGTAAGAGACAGGAGAGGGGGAGCTGCAACTGGAGTTTAGTTAATTTCGCTGCATTTATTTTTCCCCTTCACCCCCCCCCGATTACGACTCCCTGCCATTTCTGTTCTTCCCATTCTCTAATGACCCTGTGTGATGGGGTGTTCACTCCACCCCTCACCTGAAAGGGTTAACATGGCTGGGAAGGAGCTAATTAACCTGATAGGCTGCACCTGGGGGAGAACTAGACTGGCTAGGCAAGCCCTAATAGAAGATGAAGCCCTGCTGGGCAGGAACAGGCTGAGCTGGTATAAAACTAGGAAACTGAGAACGGGGCTGCAGTGTGGAGGCCTGTAATCACTTGTAAGCCTTAGAGAAAGAATGGAGGAAATGAGGGGGAAAATAGAAGCCCTGGGGTCCTGACTCTGAGGGAAGTGTTGAAAGAGCCTCATAGAGATGTAGTAGAAAGTGGCCCAGGGAAACAGTATCAAGCTTTAGGACACTGCAGACCAGGGCTGGTGGCTGCTGTAGGATCCCTGTGCTGGAACCTGGAGTAGGGAGCAGGCCTGGGTTCCCCTACCAACCACTGGGGAAGTGGCACAGTCCAGGCAGCAGCACAGAAGACTACCTAGGACAGTCATCCAGTGGGACTTCGGTACCTCGGGAGAGGAGGACTATTGTGATCTGGCTGGAAGACTAAGCCATGGAGAGAGAGCACCTTGAGTTGCAGAGAGAGAGAGGCAGTGGGTGTGTGAATGAGTGGCAGAAGGGGGCATTGGACCTGGAAGGAGTTAATTCCCAGAGCAGACAGGAGGAGGCTCCCTAATGGTGACTGGACCCTGTGGCACCCCCTCCATGCGTCTCAGTCCTAACTTGCATCCAGGCTAGAACATAGGCTGTTGTCCAGCATGCTAGGACTACCAAAAGCCCCAGGTCAGACCTGCAAAACATGACTTAGGCTCTGATTTTTGAACGTATTTAGGTGTTGCCACCTTCAGTGCAGCAGTGTCTAACTGATTTAGAAGCCTAAGTGTCATTTTCAAAATGACTTAGGCAGTTAGAGCCTAACTCCCATCCACTATCAATGGGATTTTGGCCCCTAAGTGCCTAAATATCTTTTAAAATGAGATTTAGGCTCCTAAAACAGTCAGGCATTTTGTCACTTACTGGAGAGATGCTTAAACCAATGTTATCCTCTCCAGCTGTTTTTCCATGTTTGACTTTACTGATGGCTTTCCTATCTTCTTCCATTGCAATATTTCCTAAATCAATATCAAGCTCTGGTAGCAGGTCTTCATTACATATTTGTAGTAGTTTGCTTGGGTCTGGTCTATTTAAAACAGCCTCAGAATGATCAGCCCATCTTTAGCTTTGCCCTTCTGTACTAAGAGGAAATTTATGGACAAATGATAAACCACAATTGGATGACTTCATTTTTGCTGAAGAGATTGTCCTGCTTACTTCAACGCATTTCTTAATGGAAGAAAAGACCCAGCTTTTGGCAGACATAGCAAAACAAGTTGGTTTGTTCATCAACAAGGGGAAGACAAAATATGTGGCTACCAACATCTCAAAAGCTATCATCAGGGCAGACAGAGAAACACTAGAAGAAGTCAGTCATTTTACCTATCTAGGGAGTGAGATGTGGAATGTTGATGAGATCATGCTAAATGTCAAGTAATGAATATCAAAAGCAGCAAACAACTTTCATAAACTTGAAAAGAGGTGAAAAAGTAGCACTATTGGCACTGGCACACACATACAGTTTTTAACACTGGCATCATGTCTGTCTTCCTTTATAGATCAGAGTCAGGACAGTCTCTGACACACACTGATGATCAGCACATTACAAAGCAAATATCTGTGAAAGATCTTCAGAGCTCCTTGGATAGAGTGAAAAATTGTCAAGGGAGCAAACCAATCTAAAGCATTAAATGTGATAAGATGATGATGATGGACATATTTAGGACAAGCTTTAAGGATGCCACCAATATGACATCCACCTCAAGTGATAACATGGACACCACCTAGAAAAAGAGGGTGTCTTAGAGAAACATTATACAGGACAATAGTGAAAGAACCCAAATGCATCAACATGACACTCAGGAGCCTGAGCAGACCAACACAAAACTGAAATAAAGAGCAGAAAACGGATGCCCTATGCACCTGAGGGTGTGGGAAGATAAAGGGGAAAAAAATCAGTTAGACATTGCAATGCATAGCACAGCAACACCTTAATACCTTTAAAAATTTGAGCCTTTGTGCTTGTCTATGTGGGGAAATTTACAGGTATAGTTATACTGGTATAACTCTCCTTTGTGAAAACTTGTATTCCACACCCAGGATTTTTAAGTGCAGGTCAGGTCAGCTCTCGCCCTCAGCGCTGACTGCTCTTATGCCCTTGCCACAGTTTCATGTTGAAAGTCACCTCGCTCCTTACTTTCTGATGTCAAGGCAGAAGCTCTGTCATGCAGCACACCCTATCTGCTAGGAGAACACTCGCATAGATCCATCCATGACCTAGATGCAACAGTTTATAGCTCAGCAGTGTTGCTATTTGAATATTGATTTACTGTTAACTGAAATCAACAATTTAAAAAATCCAGAACCAGGCATACAAGTTACACAAAAGTATGAAATAGGTAGAGCATTATTGGTTAAGCACTAGCAGTTAGGATTGGGGGAATTTCTTTAGTCTTGTCAGGAATTGCAGACAATATGTTGCAAAACCCAAAGCAGAATGTGGTGAGCAAAATCGTGGAGTTAAGGCCTCGTTGCTAAATTTTCTTGCTTTTTCTGGATGCAGAATGGGCATTTACCAACAGCAGAACAGGTCTTGTATTTTAAAAAGCAACAAAATCTAAGGCCCTGATTCTGCAACTGGATCAATTGACTTCATTGGGGCTTAGCGTGGATGCAGGGCGTCTGCCCCTGCTGATCCAGTTACAGGATTGCAGTTTAAATTAATTACCTGTGTGTGTGTGTGTGTGTGTGTGTGATGATCAAGTCCAAATTATTGTTTGGTGCCAGTGTTATAGTAGCTTCAGCTCAGCTGTACCTATACATATTTTCTGCTTTATCCATTTCCATATATATTCCTAATTTCATTGTAATACCTTTTTATTTGGAGGCATCTGGCCATGACGGCATTTAGCTATTTGTGGTGACCTTTTATTTCAATGTGCTTAAAGTGATGGTGGTGCTAGTTAACACTGATTATACATTATCCAAGCACATGGCAGAGTACTCTATGCAAAGTACATCAACATACATGCATGCTTGCTTTCAGTGGGATTTAATGCCAATGAAAACACATTCTTTGAAGAGATAGGTAATTGCTAAAGGCTTTGTCTAATGTTACGGCAGGACCGATGGACAATTTGAACTGGTTTAATATTCATAATACGTGATTTAGGGCTGAATGAAAGGCTATAATTGTATTGAGGGGTTCCACTGCCATAACAAACCACGAGAGCTCAGCTAGTCAGCAGAAAGTAGAGATTGGATTACAGCTGGGCTTGTTGGCGCAGGACCATACATGGTTGTTTATCACTTCTAGAAATGATAATTTCAGGGTTTTTTTAATGTAAACTACTACAAATCCGTCCCCAAAATGGGACGAGAACATTCCGATGTTGCTGCATTTGAGAACTCTCCAAAGATGAAATCCATTCCCCTGCCTCCCCTGAAATAATGAGATTTTTATGCAGGGAAAGTGGGTTTGAATGGAAATCAGTTCTTCCATCCCCCCTCCACCCATGAATAGGCTGTGGCTTGCAATCCAAGCACCTCTGCCCCACCCTACGAAGGGCTGTGGTCCACTGGACCCGTGTAGTCACAATTCACATAGCCCTTCCTCCAGAGTGCTTATATAGAGTAAGTGCAGTTCCCTTTCCCTGCCACCAAACACTCCAGGTTGCACAGGTGGTGCAAAGACCTCTCTGCATTTTGTTCTGCCCAGGGTCCCAACATGCACACTTTAAGTGGTACAGTATTGAAGGTCTTGGGTCAATCTTCTGCACAGGAATGCATCTTATAGCCATTTGGAACAAAGATCCAAAAAGACCAATTTTGTCACATCATTTGGATTTGGTTAATAGCATTGAATAGTAACCTCGAATCCAACTGTTCTAGCCAGACCTGGGGAGTACCTTCCCCTGCTCTGCCACAGACTGACTGTCCTACTCACTTAACTGCACTGTGCCTCTGTTTTCCCCATCTGTATAATGGGTTCCAGAAAACTTCCTCACCTCACAGGCCATCTAATTGGTTTAAAGCACTTTAGAGTTCTGGGAGGAGGGGAGTCCCCGTGCAGTGGGGTTTGGAATATGGGGAAGGAGCAGGGCTGAAATAAACAACCACTCTGCAGTGGCAAACAACCACTCTGCAGTTTCACCAAACATTACCATCCATGGAGTAAGAGCCAAACAATGACAAGGGTTGCCTTGTGGCAGCAGCATCTGTCACTGTGTGGCTCCATGCCTTGTAGCATGAGGAGTCTCTTTTCCAACCCTTTGTACCACTCCCTGTGACAAGCTCAGTTTCTGAGGGTTGGTGCAGGAAGAGGATTTAACCCTGTGAACTTATAGCACTTCTCTTCTTCAAAGTGCTTTACCAATGTAAGCAATCTGACCCTCCTTCCCTGCTATAAGTATTATTATCTCCTTTGTACAGATAGGAAAACAGAGGCATGGAGAGCAGCAAAAGCTAATTCAGAATAAAATCTGCTGCATAGTACTAATCTTATAAAATGTACCATCAATTGTCTGATCTTGAAGTGAATGGGAATTTTGCCTGCATGTGGCCTGTAGGATCAGGCCCTACATTTGACCTAAATAAAAATGATAAAAGTGTGTGTATAATAAAATATTTTGACAATGGTCTTTTATACAACTGATCATGTTTCCATATTCAGCAACCAACCATCAGGTGCCATATGTTATATTAATTAGTGCATATTGTATTATTCTTATGTAACACAGCTTGTTTCAAAATACAGATGTTTTGGGGGTTTTTATCTTTAGATAGACTCATGGAAACCATGACAGCAGTTGATAGGACAGACAGGGATGGAGACAGGCGTAAGGGTATCCTGTGTAAGTAGCTAATAGTCAGATGATCATAACTGATAGAATGAATAAAGAAGAGAGACAGAGTAATTGACATGATAGATATTAGCTTTAATATTGTGTGTTGAGCTTTCAGTACATATTCTTTCAGGGTTCATGTTTCCTGATAATCCACAAGAACAAACTGGATGCTGGGTAAGTGGCTCAGACTGAGCTGACCACAGGGGTGGAATGTGTGGTATGAGAACATCAACGCCCGTAGGCTTATCCTGTCTCCCAGGCCTCTTTTCCTTCTCTCTCCCTTTTCCTTTCAGAGCTCTTGTGTCTAGACGGGTCCTATTTGGACAGAGAGTGCTTGGCTTGTTTTGCTGAGTCAGATCTCCCTGGTGCCACCTCTGCCTTCATATTTTTTTTTCTCCCCAGCAGTTTTGCTGATAGCTCTAGGGTGTTCATGGAAGTGTTAGCTCAGGCTGACCAATGAGACTAAAAGTGGCATTCCCAAGCAGGCAGGGTCAATTCAGATAAACTTCCCAGCCTCTTATGATACACAGGATGCTATATACAAAATGGCAAACAACCTGCCCCTTGATTGAAGAACTAGAAATATTGAGCCAGATCCTTCTCCAATGGCACAAAGCAACCAGAAACCCAGCTCAAGCACCTGAATAACTCAGTGCTCACCAGGTGGTGTATGGCCAGTATGATGGCTCCGTGTCAGTCCTCTTGCAGTCCTAGGCTTTGGGAGTGTGCCGGAGGCTGGGCACAGCACCTTTGCACCCTGGCAATCTCTGGTTGCCAAACCCCATTTTTGAGGGTTGTTGCAACTGGGCACAGCTTAGAACAGACTTGAAGCTGGTGTAAGGTGTACTAGGGGTCAACCTGGTCTCTGGGTGGCCTTAGGATCAGATTGCTGAAAGGTTTTATAATAATAGTACTTTGCCTTTTGCTAGCATCTTTCATCAAAGGATCTCAGAGTGCTTCAGAAGCCTTCAACCAAACTCAGCCCTGGTTTAAGCTGCTTCAAGCTCTACTTACATGAATGGGAGTTGTACCCATTAATGTCACAGGTCAACCTGCAAACCACCCCTGTAAGGTAGGTTAGTGATCACTTCACCCACCATTAAAAGGCAGCCACCTTCTCAGAGGGGGAAGAAGCTGCCGAACAGCAAAAAGCAACATTCCATAACAGTTTAGCACAGGAAAAGAAGAATAACTTAGCCATTTGGAACTGTACACTCTCTCCAAATGACATTGGAGTTAGGTAGGCAGAACATAACTACCCAAGTTTGAATTTTCCCAGAGTACTCGGTTAATGTCTCTGTGCTTACCAAAAGTGCCATGGGATCTTTACTGACCACCAGTGGTCAAGACTTTGATTTTATCTCTCTTTCAGGATCTGACCACTCTAGCAGCATGGCATATCCCAACACTGGGCTGTGAGCAGCGCTTTCTGCAGCATCCGGGTGTACTTCCTTGGCGGCCTCCCATCCAAATATGGACTCAGCCCATTTCTGTTTAGCACATGAGGCTGGTTGGGATCAGAGCATCTGGTGTGACCATTGCTCTCTGTCTCTCTTGTACATATGCATGCACACGCACTCTTACCCTGTCTGCCGTTTTCTTTCAGAGGAAAATCCCAGGTGGGAGTAGAGTTCCCCAGATTCATAGAATCAGTACAGTTCTGCATTTTTGTTTGTTTTTTGTGTGTGTGTGTGGGGGGAGGGGGTGCTGTGGGCCATAACTCTCCGAAGACCCTATGTGGATTCCCTGTCTAGTGCTGTCTGAGGTCAGAAGATTTACAGGAGTTACTGCAGCATTGGTGTTGCAGTAGTGGCCACGGAGTGTGTCCATGGCCGGTGGGTGAGGGTTCCCCAGGGAGAACTGCAGATGCTTCAGCTGCATGCTGATTTCCTGGACTTGGCCCTCTCTGAGAAGCATGTTCTCTTACTGTAGCTGTTTCGGTAGCTGTTTATTCCCTTTCCCCTTTTGTAAACCAGAATCTCCTATAAACTTTAACTTACAACCATATTGATTATTTTATTTAGATGTTTAAAAAAAACCAATTTCTTCATTAAAGGAGACTGTCATTTCCTATGGGAATATTCATGAGCTTTGCTTTTTCAGTACGAGGTTATTGTGCCTGATAACAGCTGGAGCTTGCAGTCTCATTACTAATCAGCGCTGGTGGTGGTATGAGCAGGCCTCAGCAGTTCCTTAGTCTATGTCTACATTACAGACCTTCCAGAGGCACAGCTGTACTAATGCAGCTGCACCACTGTAAGGTCTCCTGTGTAGTCGCTTTATGCTGATGGGAGACCTCTCTCCCGTTGACATAATTAAACCCTCCCCAATGAACAGCAGAAGCTATGTCTGTGGGAGAGCATCTTCTGCCAGCATAGTGTTGTCCACACTGGCGCTTTTGTCGGTGAAACTTCTGTCGGTTGGGTGGGGGAAACCAACCCCTGACTGACCTAAGTTTCACTGACAAAAGCACAGGTGTGGACAGTGCTATGTCAGCAGGAGATGCTCTCCTGCCAACATAGCTACTGCTGTTCCTTGGGAGTGGTCTAATTATGCTGATGGGAGAGTTCTCTCCTGTTGGCATAGAGTGGCTACAAGGGATACCTTACAGCAGCGCAGTTGCAGTGGTACAGCTGTCCCACTGAAAGGTGTGTAGTGTAGACATAGCCTTAGACTCTGAAATCCCCTGCATGGCTGATCACTACAGTTCCTCACCTATTCTGTGGTCCTTGCCCTCCCTCCTTCCCCAGGCCATTTTCACACCTTTCCAGGTGGTTAGATGAAAACTCTGGCTGACAGAGATTCGGGCTTTCCTAGAGCAGGATCCAAGAATCTCTTCCCCAGGTTCAAATTCAAGTAGACTGTATTGGCAGAGCAAGTTACACAAATCATAAAGTTGAGGTCTCTGCAATACAGCAAGCATCTGCCCAGGAGGGAGCATCAGAGAGAAGCTCATTCCTCCTCACTGAGCCCACCCCTTGGGACACTCCCCTCGGATCCAGCCAATGCAGAATAAGAGGATGTGCCACTGCCCAGCATTGCACACAATGGCACTTTCTTTCAGCAGAGCCTCTCGCTGGGAAGGAAGTGGGGAGTGAAGTGGCCAGCCAGAGCTCAGCTGCAAAGGGGATCACTCTGCAATGCAGCTGCTGAAGGAGAACAGCAGGGCGAGGGAAACACAAATCCATGTGCCTGCTGCTCCAACTGCATCGATCCTAACCTTACAGGACTTTCTGCAGAGGGACTGGAAAAGGAACCAGCCTGGGAAGGCTAAGGGCTGCCTTCCCATCTCTATGAGCAGAGAGCTCTGCACAAGGCACCGATCCCTTCCCACCCCTCTTTGCCGAGAGTCTCCTCACACTTGGGCAGAGTCTGTAGCAGAGGTGCAAACATACACTAAAATACAAGTGTGTGTGGGGGGGGTGGGCTTTGGGGTCAGTTGGAGCCTTTCTATTGATTCATTGGGCTTAGCATCAAGCCCAATGTTGGTTTGTTTTCCTTCTTCCTTCTTATTCCCAGGTTAACACTTTCCACTGTAACAGGAACATGCTGAAGGCTTTGTTCTGCTATGTAAGCCCTGACTATATATTCTCCCATAACTGTCTGGGGAAAAACTAGCTTTCATTTGGGCTCCTATCCTAGTGTCTGTGTGTGTATTTTCAGGTTCGTGTCCGTATGTCCATTAATTCTTTAGCATCCCAAATCTGCAGCAAGAATCAGTAATATAAGTAACCTCTCTCTGTTTCATTCTTTCTGCTTTCCATTTTTATTTTAAACTGCAAGCTCAGACACTTGTGCATATAGAACTTTGTTTATTTTTTAATTTTGAACTGGGTTTGTCAATCCCATCAGATTTTTTGTGATGGGTTTATGTTATGCATATAATGGAGTTTGGGAGATTATGCTGTTATTGCTGATATTCCCCAAGAAGATCAGCCCAGAACCAACTCTTGCTCTGCAAGTGAAATGAGCCATACTAAATGTCCACTCTGAATAGACACTCCCAGGGCCACCCAGAGGATTCAGGGGGCCTGGGGCAAAGTGGGGGAGCTGCGGCGCTTGTACTCACCCGGCGGTGGTCCGGGTCTTCAGTCGCTCCGGGTCTTCGGCAGCACTGAAGGGCCCCCCGCCGCTGAAATGCCACCGAAGATCTGGACCACTGCCGGGCCAGAGCTCGCGGGGCCCCTGCGGGGTCCAGGGCTTGGGGCAAATTTCCCCACTTGTCCCCCCCTCTGGGTGGTCCTGGGCACTCCTGGGTTAGATATGCTGGACCATTTGCTGACATTATTATACACTATTTATACCATGAATAGAGCTGGCCTGTGGCTTGTTTCTGTAGGGTTGCTTGTGAGTGCTGAGCTACTGACAGTGGGTTTGTTTGTTTTGAAAGCACTGAAGCATTTGTTTAAAGGGGAAAAACATTTAAAAAGTACGTGGATTTTTGTGAATAGAAGACAAAAATGCATCAGGTTTGAGGCCTACTAACCTTGACAATGTCCTTTTAAGTTATCTATGCAAGGAAAAAAGGATGGTTAAGGAAGAAAGGACGCAGTCTATATTTAGTGGACCTATTCCAAAGCCTTGAACAGATAAACATTGACTTCATAAGGAAGATTGTTCCTCTAATTGACTGATAAGCTACATGATTAACAGTAAATGTAGCCGAATCCCTGCGGCCCAATCCATCTCTCACTGAAGTCAGTTGGAGTCTTTCCACTGGCTTCAGAGGAAGTTGGATCAAATCCTACATTTGTCTAATGTGTAGGACATAGCACACTTACGTAAAAAGTCTTGGACTCAGTTGACTGTTGTGGAGTTGATGATCTATTCCATGTTAACAGTGTCTGAATTGTTATATAGGCCAGGCTAAAAGGAATCTTCAGATCTTTGAGATGGATGAGTGCCATATATATATGTTGCTGTTTAAGAGGGAGCTACTGTGTGTCTCTTGAAGTGTAATTTCATATAACAAAAACAGATTTTCCCAAGAAGTTGACTTAGTTAGAAGATACAGGCTGATCCCCAAATCAATAATGTGCCATTCTGCTGTAGCTGAATTGGGAGAATTTTCACCTCTGATCAGATGTGCAAGTTGAAAACTCACATCAGAATTTAAGTTAATGTCTTTTTGGTTGAAATTTTAAACCAAGCTTTCTGGTGGCTGAACAGGTGGATTGTAAAAAAAAACAACCTATAGCATTGTTCAGAAAATATGGGGAAAACCTCACCTGTCCTGTCTGACATTCCCATTCTCAAAAACAAATGGATTCTAATGCTCAAGGCTGTGTATAAGCTACAGCTGGGGGTCTGATTGAACCATCAGACTTGACGGTACCCTGTACAATCAGTATGTAAACCACTTTCAAACTTTAATAGCTTATTCTAATTACTCCTTGAGTAGCCTGTTCTTATTGGATAGATCTGTACTGTCCATTCAAATGCATTATTTTAACAAACTCAATCCCCGCATATTCAAAATTAATAATATTTCATCACTCAGCTGCATAAATTTTCACACATGTTCAGTCTTGTTGATCAGGCCTGAGACCGGCGTCCCTTATCATTTCAGTGAAAGACAATGAGTGCCTTACCTAAGGAACCTTATAATGATTGCTGACTTATCAAGCAAGAGATGTAAAGATACAGCTTGCTATGGGCTGAATAGCTACAGTCCCTTATAATCAAAGAGCCTCCAGGTTTCAGCCCTGAGGTCCTTACTCAGGTTTTACTCTGTCCTTACTCAGACAAAACTTCAACTGATTTTAATGGAAGTTCTGCCTGAGGAAGAACTCAGGAGCTGGTTCAGTATGTACTCCAGCTGTACTTTAACCCATGACCTATAGCTTAACTTTGCCTTGTTGTTTTATCTTGTATATCTGACACCCTCCCTTTCACTGCTGACATAAGAAAATAGCTTGTGCTGTCAACAGGTCTGTTTAACCTTTAATAAAAAAAATTAGTAACTAAAATCAAGGGACCAATTCTTGAAGCCCTTACCTGGGCAAAATTCCCATTGAAGTCAGTAGTAACTTTGCCTGAGTGATGGCTGTGTAAATTCCGAGTAAGGATCACAGAATTTTGCCCAATGAGCTTTGCTGCTGTTCTACTGAAAAACAGCAAAGAAGAGCACAGGCAATAAGGAAAGAGAAATGAATACATTAATTGGACCTCACTGTAATTTGTATTTAATGGCTTCATTGGAGGATCTGTTTGACCAGACCAGGTTTTTTTAATTCTCATTTTCATAGGCTATCTAATGTGCAGAAATGTCAATTCTGAGCATATGTTCATGCCTCTGGAGTCTTGTTCAGACATTAGAGAAACATTTTCTAATTCAAAAGATAAACGCTTCTGTTGCAGTTGTGGGACGGAAATTGTTTTCATTGCAGCAGGTGTTGCCTATTAGTTCTACTAGAATTAAACACAGTAAGCTGGGCTTTAAATGAGGTGTATAATCAAGCCCTTACATCATTGTGAGATGTACCGTACTTGAACCTTTTGCTTGTTGAGGCTGTATTTCCTCCATGAAGCATCCTGTTTTGCAATCCTCTGAATTCCCCATGTGCCATACAGTGTTAGGGATTTCGTCACCTCCTGGGCACACAGACTATACTTTCTGTAGAAGACTGAAAATGGGGTTGGGGGGCAGGGGGAGAGAGATCAAGGCAATCATTTCCTCGTTTTCTGGTGGCAATCTATGAAAGTTGGCTTTATTTTTTCCCCTTTGCTTGGCACGTTCCCATTCTGGCCTGTGGACTTGCAGTGTTTCTGAGTTTGGTGACTGCATCCTTTTTAGGAGGAGATCGTAGTCCATTTCTGTTCAGTTACTTCAAGTCACATCTTGTTCTTAAGTGCTCTTGGCTGTTTTATTTCTTCCTTCACTCTCCTGTCATCTGTGTATGTCGCGCATGTCATGGACAAAATGTCTGGAATATTTCGTCACTGTTTTGTAGATTAAAATCCTTAAGGACTTTAATCAAAGTCAGTGGATTTACTTGGGAATTGCACTGACATAACTGAGGGAAGGATATGGTTCCTGGTATTTCTACTTAATTGTATGTCTTCCTTCTTACCTTTCCCTGTTCATTCTGGGCCAGATTTCGGACTCTGCAGATTTCACTGGAGTTACTTGGATTAACATTAGGGTGACCGTATTTCTCAAAGGGAAAACAGGACACTGCACGCTGCCACTCCCCCACCTCTTCCCCTCCCCCACGGGGCTGGCCCGAGCCACTCGTCTGCCTCCCCACCACACACACACACGGGCGGGAGGCAGGGCTTGGGCGAGTAGTGAGACACATACTAGATAGGGTGACCATATTTCCCAAAGGCTGGGGCTGGGGTCACTGCTTGCTTGAGCCCTGCCTGCCCCCGCCGGAGCCCTGCCCCTCCCCCCCCCCATGGGGCTGGCATAGCTGCTCACCCCTGCTTCACGTTCCTCCGTATGCCACTTTTTTGACAAAAATGGGCATTTGTCCCGTTTGCTCTTGCCAACTGATAAAGTTAGCAAGAGCAAATGGGACAAATGCCCACTTTTGCCAAAAAAGTTGGGGCGGCCTGGACAGGGCTTAAAAAAGGGAGTGTCCAGGCCAAAATGGGCCACATGGTCACCCTAATTAATGTGGATGTGACTGAGACCAAAATCTGGCCTTCTCTGTTCAAGAAACATTCCTTTGAAGCACTGCCTGCCTGTTATTTTGTATAAAGCTGACTTAGAATGTGCTTTGAATCTAGCTACACCCCTGCTTCCTTTTTCACAGATTGTACTACAATCACAGTAGAATTTATTTAGCGTTAACTTTCTGTTCTTCAGTTTCAGTGACATCAAGCTACTGAATACATTGAAGAAAAATGGGCTCACTCCAACTTTTGCTGAAATTAAAAAAAAATACGATGCCATCTTTGTGTGATTAATTGGACTAGTCACTGGCTGGTCAACTATGAAATTCTGGATAAAATCCACCTTATCTGATCAGTGTGAGCAAAGCAGGGGCCTGATGAGATTGCAGCAAAGATTGCCAGTGAAATGAATCTGGGCCATAACTATATCTGTTCAGAGCTTAGCATCCCTTATTGGTGCAGAGGGGGTGGAAAGAAAGGAAGGGTGTTAGGACACATTCTACTCTAAGTGAATATTTTTAGAGCTTCAAAGTATCGTTCTGCATCAAAAAGAGGCAGTTTTTCCCAGGGGCGGCTCTAGGAATCCGACCGCCCCAAGCACGGCGGCATGCCGCAGGGGGCGCGCTGCCAGTCGCCAGTCCCGCGGCTCCGGTGGAGCTTCCGCAGGCATGCCTGCGGGGGGTCCACCCGAGCCGCGGGACCAGCGGACCCTCCGTAGTCATGCCTGCGGGAGATCCGCTGGTCCACAGCTCCGGTGGCCCTCCCACAGGCATGACTGCGGAGGGTCCGCCGGAGCCGCCTGCCGCCCTGCTGGCAAAATGCCGCCCCAAGCGCGCACTTGGCGCGCTGGGGTCTGGAGCCGGCCCTGGTTTTTCCTCATCCCACTAGAGGGTGGGTGCAGTTTGCACAAGGCTACATTGTGGCTGGTAACTAGCTTGGCAAAGAACACAACAGGAGGGTGAATGCTAATTAATCACCAACAAGAACGGTGCAGTTGCCAGAAAAGGCAGTTAGTCCTTAAAATGTTTTAGCTTTGGGATGGACACACTCTTTTTTCTCTCTCTCAGCAATCCAAACTCCTTAATCTGAAAATGGTTTTTTAAAAATAAATAAGTACAAAATTGGAATAAGTTAAATGTTTCCATATTCCAGTGATTTAAAATAAAGAAAAAGAGAAAAAAAAATTCCTTACTAACTAACTGATGGAAAGTCCTGGGGTTGCCATGTTCCATCAGGCTCAGAGCTGTAGAGTTTATGGAGTGCTTGTTCAATAGGGATGGCAGAAATTGGACAAATTGTGGATTTGATTGTATTTTCTTTTGATCAAGTGATATGTTGCAAAATCACTGTCTGCAAAAAAACAACAACAAACGAAGAAACAAGCAAAAAACAAACAAAACACAAAAAAAACCCAACAACCCTTGCCTGTGAATTCCCCTCTGGATAATGGAAAGTGACACATCCATAAAATAAATATCTACAGTTTAGAGAGAACCTGATTAATTGCTCTAGTATCAGTAGCTTTTGGGGCCAACTTTCCACCGGCCTTCTTCAGGAACAGCAAGCCAAATGTTATCATTCTAGTCTTATTATTTTCCCTGATTTATTGGTTTGTGTCATTAACTTTAGTGGGACATAATCACTATTTTCAAGGAATTAATAAAATCTTGGTTTAAAGCAAAGTTGCCTGATTAAATTCCTTGACTCCCTAACATTTGTCCAAGAAACCATGGAACAAAGATGAAAAGAAAAAAAATGATTAAAGGTTTTGGGGTGGGACGTTCTCTAGGAAGAAATTAAAAGGATCAGGATTATTTTGGAGACGAGTAAGACAAGGAAAGAGGGACAGAAATAATGAATAGCTCAGGGAAAGGAACTTATGTTAATTCTTCCATAATAAAAGAAGATACCAGATGAAATTAAAAAGCAACACGTTTAAGAAGATAAATAAAGGGAGCTACCATTTAATTCCATGTTAAATTCATTCGTGGAACCCAGTGCTGCAGGCTACAGTAAGGATCCAAAGATGATATGACATGTATTTTAATAAAAATAGCTTCAGCTGTTAGATTAGTCAGGATAAAAAGGAAATGACACAGGATATCAATCCTCAGGCTTCAGGGCATGGGCAGATCACCTGCTGGTGTCAAGAGGACATTTCTCTGGAATGATTTTACTTAAAATTGTACAACATTACAGTAATTGTGGTATAGTTTTGCACAGCTGTCCAAGTGTAGGATATAATATTGCACAGTTGACCCAGGTGCATTATGGGTTTGTTTTTGTTTTTTTTTTACCTTCCTTTTAAGCATCATGTATTGGCTACTTCTCGAGACAGAATGTAAGAGTAAGTGGATCACTGGGTCTGTTCCAGCATGGTAGTTCCTGTGTTTCATTCCGTATAGAGAGTAAACAAAAACACTGCCAATAGAGAGTCCTTGCCAGTTTATGAGCAATGGGAATGCTTTGCTGCTTTATCTGGCCATGATTATTGAAATGTGACATGACATTGGCCTACAGCTCTGTGGAATCTCATATGTGGGGCTAAATCCACACCTGGTGCAACCCTGTTGAAGTCAGTGGAGCTGCACCAGGCATGAATTTGGCCTGCTGTCTTTAATGAGCATCTGTGGCACCTTTTGTCATGATTAAAGCACCTGGAGAGCTGTCAAAAGCTTTCTTCCCAACATTGGGTTGTGCTCTTTCTCAAAGAAGAGTGCCTTGTGGCATTGCCAACCACTTTTCTCAGTCACTAGATCTTATGGAGTTTGTATCTTTGTCTTCCCTTTCCCCATTTTTAAAAAAAAAATGTAATGTGCAGAGCAGACAATTGAAGTGGCAAACACGATTCAGTGTTTGGCACATTATTGTCAATATCTAGGCTAATACACAAGGTGAATAGGTATGGGATAGCTGGCATTATGGATGGGTGATGGAAAGCACATTGCAGTGGTGCAAGATTGGAGGAAGAGAAGAGGCATACCATAGATCCTTTTTTTTTTTATGGGCACTGTTTAATTCCACTCTGCACTTAAATGTCATAGAAAAAGAAATTCCTGCTAATATGGCACCCAGGTTTACAGGTGACGCTAAACTAACTGGATGAGAAAATGATGTAGAGCAAAGGACTCAAAATTTGAAAGATCTACCTAGGCATGAACAAGAGTAGATAAATGGCTCATAACTGCACATCTAAGGCTTGAATTACAGGAATTTATGGGAGGGTCCAAACCCACTGAAGTCTGTTGAGTTGCAGCTGCTGATACTAGGGTTGAATTCAGCCCAATGTGTTTGACAGTCTAAGGATATGTCTACACTTAAGATGCTACAGCGATTAAGCTGCAGCAGTGCTGCTGTAGTGCTTCAGTGTAGACCCTACCTACACCAATAGGAGGGATTCTCCTATCTGCCTAGGTAATCCACCTCCCTGAGAAGTGATAGCTAGGTCAACAGAAGAATTCTTTAGTCAACTAGCTCTGTCTGCATCGGGGTTTCTGTCTCTCAGGGTTGTGGGTTTTTCATATCCCTGAGAGATGAAGCTATACTGAACTAAATTCCTAAGGTAGACCATCCCTTAGCCCGAAGTATGCCACAGAGGTGGACCTAGGAGTGTAGCTGGAACCATGAAACTGTTGTCCTAATGACTTATGACCATGGTTCCAAAGGCTAAGAAAAGAATGCTGGAAGAGGTCAGAAAGGGTATGCTGGTAGAACACATGCCAAAATACATTATCCTAAACACTCTTTTATTCTCATTTACACTATGTGTACACTATTGTGCTCAATTTCAGGTATTATACAACAGAAAGGACAGCAAGGGGAAAGGGAAGGTCTAGAGGTGATGTAACAGGGTGGTTTGTGTCTTTAAGGAATAAAGAGGCCTTGAGTTAGTCAGCCATGTTCAGTTAGCCCTGCTGGCATTGTGATTTCCCCCCAAGCCTTCTCTGTGCACCCTTGTCAGCTGCTTGCAGCTGGGGCTCAGGGCCATCCTGCCTGGAAAGACTCCCATTCCAGCTGCCCCCTTGACCCAAACAGCCAGCAGGCCCCATTCCCATCCAGCAGCCCTTTTGGTTGGGCCCAATAGCCTCATGGTGTGACTGCACCACTGTATTTATGCCACTGTTCTGGATCAGGGCCTTAGCGAATACATTGCATATGGGTAAAGTCAACATGTACGTGTCTGAGAGGAAAAAGAAATTTGACAATTAGTCATTGGGTCTTGTGTGGAGACAGCCTTGAAGTTAAGGAATAGCTCCTGCTTTTCATGCTGAAACAGGATGTGGAGCTGGGGTAGCCACCCAGACCAGGGCCTGACCACTGATTGGCCTGCCACCCTGTTTGGGGCAGGCAATGCAGTAGTACCAGGAAGGGTGTGGGTCAGGTTGTGGTGTCACAGAGGGAAGGCCCTGTCTACATTCTGTGGTGACAGCCAAGCCCTGCAGGCCAGGAGCTTCTATGTGTGGGGTGAGTGTGGGGCAAACTTGCTCTCCAATATACCACGCCTCAGGTGGCACCTCCTCACAGTGTCACACCCTTTGGTGGAAGAGCCTTCTCCCGTTCCCCATCCTGGGGGCAGGACCTAACCAGACCCCCCTCTGCCTCTGCATCTCCCACCTCCAGGAGCAGGACCCTCCCTATGCTTTCAATAGCACTCTGTACCTCCAAAAACAGGGTACAATATTTTCTGGAAACTTTTTAGTATTGTATGCAACAGGGAGAAATGAAAACACATAATATCAAAGATGTACTCTTTTCTTTGGGGAACTTTATTGTACACTTGCTGGTAAATAGATTCTGAAAGCCAATAGGCCTTTCCCATACCATGTTTTAATTGATGAATTGACATCCATGGATGGATGTTGAAGACAGGCCGATATTTTAGTTTGGATGGAGGGAGAGAGGTTCTGAATAGAGAGAGCCAATGTCATAAAGCTGATAGTTAAAGTCATGTTTGTAGATGAGATCACCCAGTGATCTGGTGTAGAGGGAAAGGAGGAGAGGAGAGGGTGGAGGAACTCCCACCAAAAGAGGTCATGTGGAGGAGAAGTACCCACCAAAAGAGACTGAAACAGCATCTGAAAGGTAGGAGGAGAATCAGGAGAAGATGGAGTTATGAAACCCAGGGAAGACAACATTTCAAGGAGAGTATGGTTGACAGTGTCAAAGGCATCCTATAGGCTGGTGAAGATGAGGTTGGAGGCTGAAGATGGAGAACTTCAAAATGTTCAGTCTGACTAACTGAAAGCCTCTCCTACTCCTTTTTATTTGTGAGGTTATTTTTTATTCTCCCTATTATACTCACTTAAGGCCAGATTCTGCCACCCTTCCACAGAGTAGTACCTTCCTCTAGAAGTGGTCCCATTTATTTGAATTGGATTATTCACAGACTAAGGGCCAGGTTTTTAAAAGGAATTTAGATTGAAATTACTGGGAGTTAGCTGCCTAAGTAGCTTTAAATTTTTTTCCCTAAAGTACTACTCATTGTGAGTGTGGGTGGGAGAATCTGGCCTTAATGAAGTGAAAAATTTGGATGGCTTAATTCACATTGCAGGTGATGCTGCTTTTAGGGCCTAATTCTTAACATAACATCAGTAAAGCCATTGGAATGACACAAATTTGGCTCACAGAGTTTGCATGTATGTGCAGCGTGCATGCCAGGCATCTTTAAAGAAAGAGACTGTTTTATCCTTTTCTGTATCTTCTTCATATAATTTACCCACAGCAGCCCAGGCAAGTCTTTTCTTGATCTGGAGATAGTTTCAGTTTCACATATATATGGTTTTCAAAGAACCATCTCAACCAGTCACCAAAGTAAGAGCTGTAAAAACAAGAAAAATAATAATCCAACTATTTGGATAACTGCTTGGATAACTGCTTGGATAACCATAGTGAAATACAGATCTCTGATAGCTGCCCAAAAAACTGAAACCAATCAGTCATGAAACAAATGCCTTTAAATCAACAAATAGAGAACCAAAGAAATATCAAGTGAGATTAATCACTATCAATTGTTCCAAGTTTTTTTTAAATGGGTAGGGTAAGGGGGAATTAATCTTGCAGACTTTACATACTTTTTTTTTTAAAAGGCAGCAGTTATCCAAGTCAGTAAAAATGAGGTAATTTATATTGCAAAACTCTTTGGATGAGAACAAGGCTCACAAACTAAAATCCTAAACTACATCTACCCACAGCAGAAAATTGCTGGAAATCAGGAGAATAGCAGCTTGTGTGTTTATTCTTCCTAGCAGAAAACAATTGACTCTTCAGAACTTATTTCAGAATGACTGAAAGCAGATGGCTTTGGAGATGCTTTACAGCCCAGAAGCATCAGGGTGGTTATGGATTCCTGGGGACTTGTGTTGTATTTTCTTGCCTCAGACTTAAACTGAAAGACAAGCTGAAATGGGAACCAAAAAACTCTGTGAGGCAGGAGCTCTCAAGCACTGATTCTTTATTGTTTTATGATGGTAGCATCTAGAGGGCATGGCCTCATTGTCATAGGCAGTGTATGAAACAGACAATCCCTTCCCCGAATAATTTATAGTTAATGTTTAATTCTACAGCAGGAAGCCAATCAGCAGAAAGCTGTGGGAGATACTAGGTTGAAGCTGTACAGTAAAACAGGGAGAGACACAGACTAGTGTTAAGGATGCTACTGTCTTCCATAACTGAATACAGTTCCTTGTTCAGTGTTTGAGGAAAGTGGTGATTTCTATGATATTTTCCCATTGTCTCATGACAGGAATTGGGAAAACATATGATCCAGGGAGTGGAAATGAAGCTGGATTTTGTTACAGTGCAGAGATCTAATAAGACTCTCATAAATCTCAGTCTTTGAGTCCTTCTTCCAAACAAACCAGGTACAGTGTAGAGCAACCACCTTAAATTACAAGTACCCCATAATCTTCACTTGCCAAAACAGGAGAACTGAGTTCATTATTTGTATTCTAGACTAATGAGGACAAATATATAAAATACATTCAATTCCCATGTTTTTATATATATTCACCATGATATTGCTAGAACTTATATATATATATATATACTGTGCATGTGTACATATCAAGACATGGGAATTGTTTTTATTTAATATATTCTCATTAGTTTAGAAACTAGACAGGTATATTTGATATAATATCTTTACATGAGGTTTATTGCTAATAATGTTCCACACTTTATTTTTACCACTCTGCCAAAGCAGATATACCCAACATTTTGTTAAGGATTCTGGGTAGTGTAGTCCACAAGCAACTTCCTGTACTAAGTACTACTTTAATTAGAACTACAATTAGAGAGCATTCACAACACAATGACCTAGATCCAGGGAAGTCCCTTGCAAGTCAGTGGGAGCACTCATGTATTTGAAGCTGAGCATGTGCTTAAGCATTTTACTGGCTAGGGGCCCATGTGCACATTTTGTTAAAGTGCTGTTATTTATAACTTGTTAAAATTACATCATAGGAAGATTCCAGATCAAAATGCTCAGTATGCAGGTCAAAAGATGATTTTTCTAGCTGCCAGCACAGCAAACTCAGCCTGGGATCTTTTCTTATTTCTCACCATCACAACTGATCATTGATGCTGTGGAGGGGCTGTTACTGAGAGAAGGTGTTAGTGAAAAGATGGCTCCTGAGTTTGATCTGAATATGATCAGGCTGGGACTCAGTCTGATCTTGTTTGGCCAGGAGTTCCATCAATGGGATCCTGCAGTCCTCAGGTCCCAAGAGTCTGAACCTGGGTGTGTCCAGCTGCACTAGTAGGGTGATGAAGCACTGGAATGGGTTACCTAGGGAGGTGGTGGATTCTCCATCCTTAGAGGTTTTTAAGGCCCAGCTTGATAAAGCCCTGGCTGGGATGATTTAGTTGGGGTTGGTCCTGCTTTGAGCAGGGGGTTGGACTAAGATGACCTCCTGAGGTATCTTCCAACCCTAATCTTCTATGATTCTATGATTGTCCTTGCGGAATGCAATTGTCTTGGTGGGTTGCAGATGGAGATAGCTAGGTCCTAACTGATGAGGGCCTTTTAAATTAGGGTCAGGACTTTGAATTCAGTCTGGAAGTGAATGGGAAGCCTGTAGAGTAGTTGGAGAAGTAGTTTGCTGAGAGGTGAATGAGTAGTTGCTTCTCTGTGATGTCTATTTATCACACCAATGCTGAGCAACTTGCAATAGTGTAACCCAGAGATGAAAAAGAAATGGATCACAGTGGCAAGATCTTTGTGATAGAGGAGAGGGTTGAAAGCCCTCAATCAGCGGTGATGCCAGTGTATTGGCCAGCTCCTCAAAGTGTTTTCTTCTGTGCACCATCATCACATTTCTCTTCCATTCCATCTGTTTGCTTACTCCCTCTAGGCACTGGAGGCTGTAGCAGTTGAGAAGTTATAAAGCTGCATGCCATCTGTATCCTGGTGAGACTGGGGTCCATGGCATCTCACAAATCTTCTGAGCAATCTCTTAGAATAGTGTGGAAGAGGATTTGGGAAGCAGTAGACCTGGAGTTGGCTGTAAAAGCAGAAATGCCTGAACCAAATCCTTATATCCAAACAACCCCATACTTGGGTGTTTGAAAATCGGATCATAATTGCAATTGGGCCTTATTTCTCAGTAATATGTTTTTTTATTTGATGGTTGTTATGAAATGGCTTTAGAACACTGCACATGGCTGGATGTTGGAAATACTGTATAGCTATTTATAATGCCCAGTAAACGCATGCAATTGTTTTCCCTATGTTAATGTTCCATTTCCTAACACGCCTTCTAGGTATTCTGTTTCAAGGAATTAATTGAACATCTTGGGTGCTCAAGGTCATTCACTCTTTGGCCTTAGCCAACATCTGAGGCATGCTACAATTACTCTCAAATGTTCTCCTTGGCATGTTGTATTGCTTAAGCACCCTGTAGGAATGTGGTATATCACTGGATAAATTATTCACCATGATATCACTAGAACTGCTGGTTTGACATTTAATTCCAGTGGGGTACAGAATGTTTCAAACCACGCTCATTAACATTTGCATTTACTAGAACACCTGGTGGAAGGATATAATAAAAGTACAAGCTCTAAGAAACCCCCCAAGAGAGCACATGTTAGTGTATAACTCTGCATTTTCCCGCCAGGCCTGTACCCTAGTTACATGGATTTTCAGATGTGAGTACTGCTGGTTCTGCTGACCTGCAGAATGTACTATGGCTCCTGCCATTGGTGTGCTGAATGCAGAATCAATAGTCTCCTCTGGAGGCATGTGCTTTGTTTGTGACATAATGAAGGTTTGTAATGGAGAGTACACTTGGTTACCTCCCAGTATAGCCAGACCGTGGCTCAAAAGTGGGGAGACCGTGGGGAGCTGTGTGAATGGACGAGGGGCTCCCTCTTTTCAGGAAAGTGCTGAAATCCCAAGTGCATTTTCCTGACTTTTAGAAGAATTGTAAAAAACAAAAAAACCTCAACCCCCGCCCCCCCCCATACCCCAGCAAAACTTATTTCAGACCAAAAAATGTTTGGGGAGGGGGGAAATATTTTCCTGGCTAGCCTGCCTAACTGGGCCAAAGTCTGGAGCCCTAACTTTAGTTTTATTGTGTGGTTACTCAAGCAAAACCCACAGTGACTCAAGTGAGAGTTTTGAGTGAGGTTAAAACCAAGTAGGCATTTAGTATTTTTCTGGATTGCTATGCTAGGATAAATTGCCAATGGTGAATCATGTTCTGTTAAATCACCAGAGAAAAAGAGAGCCGCAAAGAAACCTGGGGTCCAGATGCCTTGATGTATTCCCCATCTAACACACACAGCCAAAAAGCCAGCATGAACACTGTAAAACGAAACAGCAAAGGTTACTCCCTCCTTGATATGTACACACACCACATGCATACAGAGATGTCAGCCTGCCCTCACCCTGGGCAGTCTTGCCTTCTGATACTGCAGTAACATGTTGTGACATTATGGCTCTCAACTTTCTGGAAGCTAAAAGCAATAACACACTTCATTTTCCTTGTTTTCTAATCTCTCTGCCTTAAACTGATTTCCTTATTCTTTCTGTCTGCACCTGTCTCTTTCTCATCAACCAGTTTTACATTACTAGTTTCCACTCAGATTAATTTTATACACCCCTTTCTGCCTCTTAACCTCTGCCTTCTTCCTTTACCCGCCATCCTTATGTCTGCATGATGTCCTGTCTCCCCATTCTCTCCCATTCTTCCCTGATTTCCTCATTTCCACTCCACTCTTCGCTTCCTCTTGACCCATTCTGGGTCCTTTCTATCAGACCTTGCTCCAATGGATACAACAGATACTTTCTCTGCATTGGAACACAGTTACCCCTGCACCTTCTGCAGGTTGAGTGTTAGCTCTCTGCTCAATTATCTGAGCCATGGGTAGCTGGACACTCTCTATATACCACACTCCAACAGACTATTCAGGTTTTGAGTCCCAGAAAGATGTAGGTAGTCTGTTCTGAGTGAATGATTTGGTCTCTCCAAGGACTTGAGAGAGGAAAGTCCATATCTTTGACAGAAGGATGCCAGCTGACTCCAAGAAGTGGCCTTGGAATGTCCCTACCCAGCCTCTCCTCTGCCCTTGGGGAGGAAGGAAATGAGAAGGGGGACTATATGTTGAAGGTAAGCCCCAAAAGCTGGTCATAGTTCCAACTGGAACGGACTCCAACACTGTAGAGAATAAGATCCTAGTATCCTGTGTCTGCTGGTTGTGAAATGACCTTAGACCAGTAGGACTAGATAGTGGAAAATATGTGGTCAGTCACTGCAGCCCTGAAGGAATCCAAAATACCCCTATGTGTATCAAATGTATAGCTATGTGCTCAGCTCAGGGACACTGCAGCATCTAAGTCTACCCCAAAAACTTCATTGCCAAAGCAATGAAAGGGCTAGGGATGAGTCTGATGGAGCGCAAAAGAACATGATCTCACTCTGGAGGTCTTGAGTTGCCAGGATTTTCCTGAAAAGGGAGCTGATTTTGTGCAGACGGAATACAAGCTCTTTAATGTCCCCATTAGGAAAATTTCTATTAAAAATACAAACCCAGACACACACACTTTAATATTAATGTGAAAATTCTCCTGTTTATGAAATCATCTCTTGAGAAAAGAAGAAGCTGTTTGTTAGCAAAATGAAATCCAGACAAATATTTATAGCTACGTTCAAGTGGCTTTTTCTGACATGGATTGACTATCTTTAAAATCTTCCCTTTGACACCATTAAGCACTGTACTGGCACTCGGAATAAAATTTATGAATGTGTTATAAGAGTCAACAAGCCGGGGGCGGGGGGGGGGGGGAAGAAAAGAACCCCATATAAACAGTGCTTCAACTTAAGAAGAACAAAGAAGATCATAATTGTCTTTAGTTCACGGACAGAAAATGAGCCAAGAAGGCTGTTGAAAGCTGACACAAGCCTTGGCTCTTTTGTTTTCCCCCTCCACCTAACAGGAGTATCTTTAGGTGCTGCTAGTGTGGCAAATCCCTTTGTGAGCTGCTCTCCACCTTTTCTGATTTGCTCTAATAGCTGTTTTTCTCTCACCACAAGAATATTGGCTTCTTAAGAGATGGAAAGAACAGGATGAGTCTCAAGAATCTCCCCTGCAATATCATTTTAAGGGAGAAACAAATGTCCTGTGAAATATGGTGAAGTGTTGGATGAGATTTAATAATGATATAGTTTGCACATTTTTAGTAAATAGATGAATGGTGTCACCATGCTGGGTGTAACCAATAGCAAAATGTAGCCCTGTTGAAGGCAGCAATGAACTTGAGCCATGGTAATTGTTCTGTCATAAAAGGAGGAGCAAGCTGCTCCTGAGAAAAGTTAATCACCCCTGGCATGGAGTAAACACTGTGTGGCTATGTCGACATGGCTTTTGCTATTTGTGAGACTGAGAGAGAAAAGGCAATTGAATTGTACCCAGGGGATTGCTCTGAATCTGCTCGGAATATCTCATACTACACACAGATGCTGTAATAAGTAGACCTGGATGGAAAGTAATATTTTTTCCAACAAAAATATTTTCAACTGTTCAGCAAAAACACAAAAACAAACAGCCCTTCTCCCCTGAAAACTTTAGTCTGCAAACTGAACATTTCATTTTGGAAAGGCCACCACAGTGCCTCTTGGGAGTTGTATTTTGGGCATTTCATGCCCCCATTCTCCTTTATGGCTGGTCTCCCTGGCCAGACTATATCTTCCATGATGCACCATAGTCTTTAATCCCTCTGCCACAGTGCATCATGGGAGTTCCTGACCGTGGTGCATCATGGGAAATATGGATTGGCCAGGGAGCCCAATCCACAGAGAAGAATGGGGACATGAGGCGCCTAAACCACAACTCTCTTGAGGCACCCTGGTGGTATTTTTGAATAAAAAATTGTCAGGTTCTGGGTCTTTGGTTTTTCAATTAAAAGCCAAAATGTTCTGCAAACCGCAGACCCTTTTTTAAAAAATTGAAAACCCAATTTTTTTGATGGAAAAATGTTGACTAGTAATAAGGCTTTGGAGTGGGGTGGGAGAGAAGTACTGATTTTCAAAAGTGGTGAGGCCCCACAACTTTCTCTGATTTCAGTGGAAGATGAGGGTGCCTTGCATTTCTGAGACTAGGCCATTTGTGTAAGTTCCTAAAGGTGAATGTAGGTGTCTAACTTTAGGAGTATGATTCTGAAAACGTTTACTCTAGTGGCTTATCCAATGGCTCATAAAGCAGAGTGGAGAATAGACCTTTCCTGTGATTTAACCACTGTATCATCTGGCCTCCCTTAAATTGACTATTGACTGCTTATAACAGGGGTGGGCAAACTTTTGGCCCGAGGGCCACATCAGGGTTGCGAAACTATATTGAGGGCCAGGTAGTGAAGGCTGTACCTCCCCAAACAGCCTGGCACCCACCCCCTATCCACCCCCTCCCACTTGCTGCCCTCTGACTGCCCCCCTCAGAACCTCCAACCCATCCAAACCCTCCTGCTCCTTGTCCCCTGACTGTCCCCTCCAGAGACCCCCGTCCCTAACCGCCCCCCGGGACCCTCCCATCCATCTCCCCATCCCCTGACTGCCCCGACCCCCATCCACACCCCCACCCCCTGACAGGCCACCTGGGACTCCCATGCCTATCTAACTGCCCCCTGCTCCCTGTACGCTGACTGCCCCCTGGGACTGCCTATCCCTTATCCACCACCCCCCACTCCCTTACCACACTGCTCAGAGCAGCAGGCTCTCGCAGCCCCACTGCCCGGCTGGAGCCAGCCACGCTGCCCTCGCTGCCTGGCAGGAGCAGCGGGCCAGAGCACTGGCAGCGTGGCACGCTGAGGCTGCAGGGGGAGGGGCCAGGGGCTAGCCTCCCCGGCTGGGAGCTCAGAGGCAGGGCAGGACGGTCCTGCGGGCCGGATGTGGCCCGCAGGCCATAGTTTGCCCGCTTCTGGCTTATAACCTTGAACAGTAACAGATTTAAAAATAATATAAATATATTTTAAAAATGGCTGGAAATTATTCCCTCCTTTATTTTTCATCTGAAATCTGAGTTCAACATTCTTTGCTGCCTCTGCTAAGGTTGATGACCTACGCTAACATCTGAAGTAGTACACGAAACACAGCTCCCTGTTCTCTCTTAAGTATTGGTGAGGCCATGAGTTGTTGAAAGGGAAACTCAGAAGCCTTGTCAGGTATCAATAAGAAGTTTTTACAGTTCAATTTTAGAATAAAGCAGTGCTCTTGAATGCATGTGACTCTGTCCTTATTGGAGTTGAGGAGAGTTGCATGCACACATTCAAGGGAAGAATTTAGCTCTTTAGGTTTAATGGCCCTGTTTAGTAGGTCTTTGTGGAGAGGAGGCAATTACGGGACATTTGTCACGTCTCAGTGCCACATACATTTCCAACAGATCTGGAAGGTTTGTGCATATTAGAGATCCTCCAAGTTTGAATGGAAGAAGGGGAGGAAAACAAAACAAAAACAAAAAGCCTTTAGTAATCAAAATAGAGAGGAACTGGAAAAAACAAGTGAGGGATAATGAAAGAGCTATTATGGCTTTGAAAAGTTTGTTCCAGGGTTAAAGTCTGCCTGCTGCAGAGTTAGACTTTCTCCCGTTCCGAAACCATGTAAAAGTTAAACACTTGAACAGTCTTAGCTGCTGTAAATTGTTATCCAAGAAGCCTAGTACTCTAGGCTGGCTATGTTTTATCTCTCAGAATTGCCTTATCCTTTTGTATTTAAGGTCATTTTCTAGTTTACGGCATGACATAAATTGATAACAAAACCACACAGCCTCGAATGTGACCGAATAGTCTATTTGTTTTCTTTCAAGCACTATGTCTTGTTGAATTATTGAGTCTAAGGCAATGACCTTGATGTAAACATGTACTTTTGAACCTATGTGAGGATCAAAGCCAAAGTAAGTTTAAAGGGAATTTAGAGTCAAGGAAAAGGCTGCATAAAAACTGACATCATAATGTTCCCTGTCTGTTTTTTCTGTGATGTGACGTCCATAGTACATTTAAGTTCACAAGTTAAAAAGGTGGATTTTTCTAAATGCTGGTGCTACAAACTTCGTGTGGCATCTGAAAATCCAGAGTTCTTTCTACTCCTGACATCATCATTAAGAATGTTCTGCACAAATTAGTGGACAGTAGTGTTCATGATGAATGTGGTAGACTAGAACCCAGTTCTGTTTCCCACAGCTGTCTTGGCTATGAGGTGCTAACAGGAGTAAACAGTTGTCGTGATCAATAAAGATAGTGATATGACTCAAAGGCAGCAAGTATGTTCAGAAAGGTGTCATTTGTACATAGCCACTTTTCTGATAATAACTTCACTTCAGAAAGAATGAAAGTGGGATTTCAACCCTACTAAGCTATATTTATATTTCTTACACTTATTGGCTTTTTGTTTATCATTTCTAACCCAAGCAGCCAGAAAATATGTTAACCAGAAATAGAACTTTGATTGACACATTTGGAGACATTGAAGGGTGGATTGTATTGAGAGTATGTTTCTTGGTCATAATTTGGTCTGATTATTGTCATTGGACTTTAAGTGGTATTTCAGAAATCTGTGAAAACTGACCTGTTTCACTTCCCTTCGTGTTATGGAGAATGAAGCCCCTGAAAACCCTATATGGACATGAGAATCTGCAGTAAGATATGGGTTGCCATTTTCAAAAGTAACCTCTGATTTCAGGTTCTTCAGTTTTGGGTGCTCAGTCTGAGATAAGTTGGGCCTGATTTTCAGAAGTGCTGAGCAATTGCAGCTTCTATTGACCCCAGTTGGAATGGAGGGTGCTCTGCACCTCTGTAAATCAGACACACAGGCTCTGTCTACACTACCACTAGTGTCAGTAGAACTTATGTCGCTCAGGGGTGTGAATAAGCCATTCCCTTGCGTGACATAAGTTACACCGACCTAAGCACGGGTGTGGATAGTACTATGTCAGTGGGAGAGCTCATTGGGGGTGGACTAATTAAGTTGACAGGAGAGTGATCTCCCATCAGTTTAGAGCAGCCATACTAGAGAGCTTACAGTGTGGCCCTAAGTAACTCGCCCAGGCTTACTTACGAAGATAGTGACAGAGTTGGGAGCAGAATCCAGTTCTCTTAGGTGTTAAACTCTTCTAGACCATGCTTCCTGTCATTGTTTGGTTGCAACAGAAGATTATTCATGATCAATAGCATGAGTGGTTGTTTCTTTTAAAAAACAAACATGTGAGGTTAGGAAGAGTGCTAAAATCCTGCTGCAGCTATCTCATCCATTTTATAGGTTTGCTGCCTTTCCGGTGACTATCTATAAATGTTAAATATTTAAGGAGTTGGCTTTGCACTTCTAAGTGGCTTTAAACTGGAGATAGGTTTGATGAAAAATTGATTCTTCAGCAGCTGTAAATACCATATGGTAACAAAAGTTGCTTTTTCCAGCCACACAATGTCTTTAAAAGTTTTTTTAATTTTATTTTTACAAATAGTCATTTTTCCAGCTGTTGAGCAGATCAACACTTTGCATTTTTTTTCTTTCCCAGCTGGTCAGACGCTTTTTACGGTTTTGTTTTATTTTAGTTTTTAACAAGAAGGAAGTTGCGTTTGACTGCTTGGAGTTTTGTCTAAAAATACATTTTGCGAGAGCAACTGAAGGAAGTTTGTCACTGGTGCTTGGATTGTACAGACTTCTTCTGTTATTCAGATGGCTTTTCGGCAACATTCTTGCAGGCACAAGGAGGGGCTTCCAATGTGACAAGGCAGTAAAAGGGGTAATATTTACTTGCACACATGAGGCTGGATTCTGAACTCAGTTACACTGGGATAAATCCAGATTTAAATGTGTTTAGGATAGTGGAGTTATTACATTGGCGTATATGACAGCAGAATTTGACTGTGTGTGTCAGTTAGGGTTCAGTGGTTTCCTTTCTAATTCACTTGTGAAAAGGACCTTTTGCTCACAGATAACACCACTTCTGAAGGGATTGGGGGTCTCAGCCACCTCTGTGCTCTCCATGGGTTCAAGGATCAGCTTCGGGGGAGTGGGCAGAAGGGTGAGGAGTGGGTGGATGCAGTGAGGGAAGATCAGGGTGTAAAGGTAATAAGTAACTCCTCACTTAATGTTGTAGTTTATGTTCCTAAAAAATGCGACTTTAAGTGAAATGATGTTAAGTGAATCCAATTTCCCCATATGAATGAATGTAAATGGGGGAGTTAGGTTCCAGGGAAATTTTTTTTTGCCATACAGTACAATAGTTGGGAGGTGCCTCTGTCTTACCCCACACAGGTACAGCCCACTGGCACTGGAGACACTGAGGCAGGCAAGGAGGCTGAAGGTGCTGTAGGCTAGGAGAAGCACGTTGTGCAGCAGCAGCGGCAGCTTCCCCTACTCTGCAAGCACCAGGAGCGGGGGGCTCAACCCTCGGCCTGCCCACACCAGCCCTTCCCCCATCCTTAACTCGCCTCTTCTCCGCCCTCTCTTCCCCCTTTACTCCGCATGCCGCGTCCTCACTCCTCCCCGCTCCCTCCTGCCCATGGCAATCAGCTGGTTTGTGGGGTTTAGGAGGCAGGGGAGGGAGGGGAGCCTGCGGGCTGAGTCCTCACTCCTTCCCCCCTCCCTCTTGCCTCCTGAGCGCCGCAAGCCAGCTGGTTGCCGCGGGCAGGAGGCGGGGGGGGGGGGAAGGGGAAGGTACTTATCCGCAGGGTCTGTCAGCGGGCGGGAGGCGCTGTGGTGGGGGCGTAGGGGAGCTGATCGGGGGGCTGCCAGCTGTGGACAAAGCAGGCAGCCAAACAACGTTATAGCGAAGCATCTCACAACTTTAAATGGAGCATGTTCTGTAATTCAGCAGGGACGTAAGATCGAAACAATGTTAAGTGGGGAGTTACTGTACATCCCTCTGTGATTAAATCCCTCTTTCTGAGAGATTTTACAGGGCAGAAGTTGGTTACAGAAGATCTGGTAGAATGGCTTATTGTGTACATTTGAATGTTTTATTACAACCATTTTCTCTTTTACCTGCTAAGACCTCTGTTTTGAATTATATATATCTCCTGCTATAATCAATGACACTGAAGGTACCACTTCAGGTATTAGCATGATCCCATCAGCTGTTGCAACATACAACCACAAACTCAGATGTTGACAGGCCAAAGACCTTCCAGCTCACCCTTAAAGGTGAGACAAATTGACCATTATCCTGTTTAGCTGTGCAGCTGATTATCCTCTCTCCCCATCTCTCCCCCTCCTAGCTACCTAACCAGGGCCGGCTCCAGAACCCAGCGCGCCAAGCATTTTACCGGGAGGGCGGCAGGCGGCTCCGGCGGACCTTCCGCAGTCATGCCTGCGGGAGGTGCACCGGAGCTGCGGGACCAGTGGACCTCCCGCAGGCACGACTGCGGACGGTTCGCTGGTCCCGCGGCTTGGGTGGACCTCCCGCAGGCACGACTGCGGACGGTTCGCTGGTCCTGCGGCTCGGGTGCACCTCCCACAGGCATGACTGCTTGGGGCGGCCAAATTCCTAGAGCCGCCCCTGTACCTAACAACCTTCCCCATAAGCACCAGAAATGGACCTTCCCCATGGGCAGACCTTAGCTACTTTAATTCCTCCTGCTTCCTTGTCATCACTGGTGCTTTGCCAGAAAGTTCCTGTTCTCAGCTGCTGCTCTGAGCCACCTGCCCCTTACTACTTGCCCATGTGAGGTGAAGCTACACCAATCAGCAGGGACAAGTAGAGCAGAAGGGAAGGGTAGGCTATGGGAAGGCGGAGGAATTCCCTGCAGAGGGACGTATCCAGAAGTCCTGACTCGGCCTCATCTCCCAGCAGCCAGAGATGAGGCAACCTATCCAGTGAAACAGCAAACCCTACACTCCTCTCTGAATCCCAGAAACCTGGCTAGTCCTGAAGAAGCAAAACACCACTGGCCAGGCGAGCATCATAGGATGAAAGGTGCTGAAATATATTGGATGCCTCAATGGAATCCAGCATTTCCCATTCTGCAGGTACACCTGGGCCTTTCAGTCAGTTGAATGGACATTCCATTTAAAACTGCTGTTTAGACCCACGTGTGCTTGGATGGCAATGAAAGGGTTAGGTGGGAGGTAGAGGAATGATGTTATCTGGTGCAGAGTGATGCATAGCCCAGGCTTTGTCTAGCATCAGGCAGTGTACTCAGCTCAAGTTGATTCAGCAGCACTAATGGTCCAGTCATCTGCTTGTAAACATTTTATAGATCTATTTTCTTTTGCTTTTTCCAAAAAACAATTAGCAATGGGCATCAATTAAATCACTCTTAAGAGCTTTACGACAACAACAAAAGGAGAGGTTGCAGGGAACGAAGGAGCCCAACATCTGTTCTGGAGTTAATGGTCCAGTCCCCTCCACGGAAGCTCAAAGTATGGAACTCGGGGGTTGAAAATGAACAGAACTAGTGGAGAGAGAATTCACCTAATGGAAAATAAAATTCCTGTGGAGGCTGATAGCTCAGTACCTCAGGCACAAATGTTACCAGTGGATCTGGTAACTGAAGCAAATATGGCTGCATATTACTCTTCTTTCCCTAGCTCAGGGTTTAGAACATTTATAAATCATTGGCAGCATGGCATGTTGTGGATGGTAGCTTGTTGCCTCTATCTTCAGCTGATCATTTTTACTAGGAAAAGTAGCTGAGTTTAGGTCAGACTTAGCTAACACATGCCAGCTGAGCCTAAATTAAATCTTTTGCCTAATGTAGATGCGGGGTAAAACCATATATCTTTATTTAACTGGTTGAGTTGTAGCTCACCTGAGGAACAGCCCTGAACTGAACATCAGACAGTATTTAAAATATCAACCCCCGTCTTCTGATTAGCCCTTCAGATATCCTGTATTATGTGATACTTGCTTTTGGCAAAAAGAGAGTGCTAGCAAAAAGTTGAGTCCCAATAATGCTGAACAGATGAGAGTGTGCTAAAGGATTGTGAAGCATATCTGTGAAATAACAGGAAGAGACAAACAAAAGTAGCCAAGATTCCAGTTTTAAATAGCAAGGTATTATATATACACTCCTCTAGTATGTGATTAATGTGTCTTTCTCACCCCTTGCTCTTTTTGGTGGAAATGTATCTTAATAAAGAAAGGCTAAGGGAGCCTGATACAAAAGGTCATTTACTACTATTTGTAAACGTAAAATCATATGACCACCTTTGCTTGGCCTCCAAGATATGTTTAATGGGAGGACAGATCAGCTGACGGACAAAGTTCTTGTATAACAAAGGGAGATCATCAATCATTGTTTCATTCACTCGTTTTTTTCCTCTACTGGTAGAACTAGGTCAGCATGAAATCTAATCTGCCTATCACAAGGCCAATGGAAAAGGCAACATGCAGGGGCCTCACTCTTCTCATTTATGCCCTGAGGCAGGGTTACAGAAGACAAGGTGAAATTGTTGAAGTATACCCTCTAGTTACCCAGAGGTCACATTCCAGGTAGTCATGTGATGTGCCCCGCCTCCTTCTCCTCCCCCTCCCCTTCACATGGCATTTCCCTCTCATGAGTGGGAGATGGGAACTGCAGTCTTTGCCCTACCAGCATATAATGGGATGGCTCCATCGATTCGTGACCCTGATCAGAAAGAGGTCAACTTTTTGTATGAGTGTGTCAAATATAGCTCTGACATTCAAGATAAATGTCCAGTTTTACAAGTCATGATCCTGATGCAGAGAGAGCGCAGTGTGCCTCAGGCAAATGGGTGGAAAGTACAGAAGTTAAACCAAGCAAAACCTCCACAACATAGGACGTGTGTCAGACATTTCATCGGGTCAAAGCAATCTGCCTTCGCGCTGTATCAGTTGCCAGTAGAATCAGGTAGTACACTGGTGGGCAACTTGCAGGCCACAGAGACGTGCTGGTCACTGGTTCCCACAGTTCCCATTGGCCGGGAACGATGAGCCGTGGCCACTGGGAGCTACGGGCGGCCGTGCCTGCGGACAGTCAATGTAAACACTGGCTCGGCTCGTGGGCCACAGGCTGCCCACCACTGAGGTAGTACCTGCCCAGCATCAGGTTTCCCAGTCCTTCAGGCTGCCTCCAGAAGTCTCAGGACTTTGATCATGGTTGCTTCAGCTGTTATAGGCACTGCACCTGTGAAAGGGACATTGAATAGAACATAGGCAGTGTAGAGAAATGGGCTCTGCCCAGGCAGGCAACAAAGAAGATTGGTCTTGAGTGTTGAAGCCCTCTCAAGTGTCCAGATTCCCTTATAGTTGGGGATGGTGGGATGTACTGCCCCTTTAAGAAACAGTCTGGAACTTACTGCTGAAGCAAGCCTGGGTACAGTCTAGAATTCCCACCCCTGTCCAGCCCTGTGGCTGGGCTATTTAAACAGGAGGAATAAATTGGTCAGGGGCTAGAGGGCACATGCAGGCCGTGGTTTCATTCAGGCTCTAGGGGGCTAGCCTCACTGGGCCCAGAGGCTTTGTTTGCTAATTCTAATTTTGGGAGTTCTGAACCAGGGCCCTGAGGTAAGCTCCTTATGAACTTGGTTAAGACTACTCCTATCTTTAGACCTTCGGGTTTAGCTTCCCCTTGCTTGGATACTTTACATGGGGGTATATTGTTTTCCTGATTTTAATAAAGTTAATTAATTTCATAGGCATCTTTCTCTTCCCCCTCAATGGCAGAAAGAAAACATGTGGTGAGGCTTAATTGATAGGGAAATCCCCAGTTTTCAATTACCTGTTGCAGGCAGGTATCAGGTCTGGACGTGTGGACGGGAGCGTACATAAAGCATTCCCACAATATGGGGGACAAATCAATTTCTGGGAAATGTTATTATGATGAAATAGTTTTATTTGGCAGCTTAAGAAGTACTTCACTTGTCTTTACTGTCTCTGTTCAGCCTGTTCCTGTTTGAAATGGATCTATGCTAATAAATATTGTTGCGTATGGGCCTGATCCAAAGCTCACTGAAATCAGTGGGAGTACCTCCACTGACTAAAAAGGTTTTGGATCAGGCCCTAGATATCTTGGTAGCCCTTCTTTTTCCAGGGAGACAAGCTGTGATTCCTAATGTGCAGCTTGGGTAGAGAAAGTAAATCAGGGAATCAGTCTGAGTAATCTGTACCTGCCATTACCACAGGTGCAGACTCCACTTCAGTAATGGTGCATGCAGATTATACACATGCATTCTTTTAACAAATGTCTGACAATGTAGGTTTGAAATTCCAACAGAGAGACTGATAGAGGGCAAAATGCTTGGCAAGCAGCCACTGAATAAGTGGCAGTTCAGTACTCGGCCCTGTTACTAGGGAAGGGCAAACAGATTCAGAAGAAAAGAGAAGAGACCTGAATCTTTGCACAGAAATCCAGATGAAACCAAAAAGAAACTTTTATGAAGTTAGTAAGAAATGTTAACTCTTTCTCATTCCTTTTCATTCTTCTCTACTATGTATTTCCAGACTCCATCTGAGGCACATAGGCTGGGCATGCTGAAATACTACAACCAGCTGAGTCTGCAAAGCTAGACTGAACATTTCACAAGAAAGGTAATGTGACCATATTTCCAAAGTAAAACCCTGGCACATTTCCATGGCAATATTTTAAAGTGCAATAGTCAAACAGACAAAAGGACATTGATGGGTGGGGAAGGGTCAGAAAATCTCTATCTGGAGCAACAGAGCAGATCAAAGAAAGTCTGAGCTCTACCTCTTGCTTTGCTTCTCTCGATGATTCAGGTAACTGTAAAGTGGAGAGTAGCAAGGGACAGTGTGACAATCATGTGCCCATCCCTTTCCTGTCTTATTCTGCCCACTAGAAGCGGTCAGAGTTGGGCTTTTCACTGACTAAAGGGGGCATCAGCTCATCAGACTTATACTGCAGTCTTGTTACCTGGCACATTATGAAAAGCTTTGACGTTGGGCAATGGTTGCCATGAAACACCTTTGCTATGGGATAAAAGTGAAATGGGTGCACAAGACACTGTACGTGTCTAGCAATATCACTTGAACACACATTGTAGTTTTAAAAATTTCAGTGTTTTGACTGGTGACGTGGAAAAATTGGGACCTTTCAGGTGTCTTGAAAGAAATTAGGGATGCTAGGACATGATATGAAAATGAAATGATATGGAAATCCGGACTGAGATGGTAAAACGGAGATATACAGGCTTTAGAGAATGAGGTTTTTATGCATTCTTTAGTCCCTCCTGCTTCTGATAGAGCCATGAATACAGCCAGAACTGCTTTTCCATTGGTATTTTGTCTCTCTCTCTTCCACTCTCTATCAGAGCCTGAAGTTCAGGTGAAAATAATAATAAAACCTCTCTAAAGAGCTGGACAAACCATTCTGCACCTTTTCTGATCATTCTTACTCTTCCTGAATCAACTTGCCCATCCCTACTTAACATCTTTAAAGTTGAGAACACTAGTAATAAAGAATATTAATATAATAATACCTTTTTAGAGAGAGATGGTCCAGTGATTCTTGCACTAGCCTGAGGCTTGGAAGACATGGGTCCAATTCTTTGTGTGACTTTGGGCAAGTCACTTAGTTTCTCTGTACCTCAGTTCCCTGTCTGTAAAATGGGGATAATGGTACCGCCCCACCTCACAGCAGTGTTGTGAAGGTAAATACCTTAGAGATTGTAAGGTGCCATCTAAGTACCTTACATATTTTTCACCTTTTTAAAGCACTTTTTATCAGTGGATTTCAAAGCACTTTACAAACATTAGGCCTGAATCTGTGAGGTGTTGAGCTCCAGACCAACCAACTCCCATTGGGTATGTCTACACTGCAGCTGGGAGGCATGACTCTTGGTGAAGATAGACAGAATTGTGCTATCTATGCTTGAGCTAGGGTATCAAAAATAGCAGTGTGGATGTTGCAGCAAGGGTGGTGGCTCAGGCTAGCCACCTGAACTCAGACCCACGGGGTTGGGCCAGCTTGGACTTGGGTGGCTAGCCCAAGCTACTGCCTGTGCTGCTGTGGCCACACAGCTATTTTTATTGCGCTAACTCAAGCAGAACTAGCACAAAATTGTTTACGCATGCTGGGAATTGCACCTGCCAGCAGCAATGGAGACATACCCAGTGACGTGTGTGTGCTCAGTACCTTTGAAGCTCAGGGCACTTAAATATAAGTGCCTAAATGTGGATTTGGGTGCCTCTGGGCTTGATTATGTAACAAAGAAGTTTAACAGGAAATTGGCTGTTTGGGTTTATTGGGAACTGGATTGGGCCATATTTCAGATAGCCAAGTTTGAAAATTTTAGCATAAAAGGTTACTGAGCAAGTGGGTGGCAAAAGGAATGAAACTCAGGAGTCCTGGTTTCCAGTCCCTTTCCCTGACTGCTAGATTAAACTTCTTATTGTAGAGAAGTATTGTAGAGAAGCTCACTTTAGGAAGCATGTATTGTAGACACATGTGTATCATCATGTACTTAATCCTAATGCTGTATCTCTTCTCACTTTTAGACCTGGTCTACACTGGGGATGGGGATCAATCTAAGTTATGCAACTTCAGCTACGTTATTCACGTAGCTGAAGTCAACATACTTAGACCTACTCACCGCGGTGTCTTCACTGCGGTGAGTCGACTGCTGCTCCCCCGTCGACTCTGCCTGCGCCTCTCGCTGTGGTGGAGTACAGGAGTCAACGGGAGAGTGTTCGGGGTTGATCTATTGTGTCTAGACTAGACATGATAAATCAACCCCCTCTGCATCGATCGCTGCCCATCGATCTGGTGGGTAGTATAGACATACCCACAGTGTGCTCGTGCAGCAGTATGTTCTGCTTGGTGTTCCTTACCCAATGTAATACTAGCTCCAGCCTCCCAGATAGGAGGGTAAATCTGCAGGCTATTTAATATGGTACTGTGACACATCTGGCAATTTCCTGCAATATCTTTGCGAGAGCTTACTGTATTAAGTTTATGCATCATTGTGGGCCAGGGATTGTATGCAATTCCATGGGGGAGGGTGACCACAGTGGCTCCAGGAACTAAGAATAGCAGTGGGTGATTTAAGCAAATTCACTCAGGTTGTAACACCTCCAAGGAAGTACTACCACCTGGAGAGTATATATACTAGTTCAAACAGATTCTCCAGAAATCAACAGATAAAAGACTTTTAGATAAATAGCCCGAGTTTAAACTGACTCACGGCCTTCTTTCTGACCCAGCAGACAGACAGGACCTTCTGTCCAAAGGGTGCCCCAGTCCTTCCTGGGAAGGGTTGGAAGGACTTTTGGCCTACTGAGTCTCCATGAGACTAATGGGTGGCCTCTGGTAAGCTTTTAGCGCATGAAGTTTCTTTTATTATTATGTATATTATTATTATAATATTCTATTATTATGTTTGTTTTCTCTGTAATGCTTTTACCTTAAGAATAAATGTGCTTGCTTATGTAAAGAACGGTGTGATAATTCATAACTGCTGGCAATTGTGTTATTCATAACCTTTGAAGAATAAGCAAAGTGCACTGTTTAGGCAGCCTGGCTTGCTAGGAATATCCCAGTATAGGCGAGAAACTGTGCAGCCTGGAATAACCTCCAGTCAGGAGGGAGAGAGATGCAGGTCTCTGCCCAAGAGGTAAGAGCTGAGGAGCCAGGGAGCCTACAGTGGGTGACCCTGAGGAACCACAGAGGGGGAAATACAGGTGCAGTTGCCCTGAACAGTGAAAAGGTGCATTTTCTCCAGGGCATGACAATTGCAGCTACATCTCCATCACTTGGTGTTGATCTATGGAGAAAATTCACAGGGTTCTGCTCTCTCATTCTTCTCAAAGTGCATTTGTGTCATTGTTATATAACTGGGTACCTTAATTGTTAATAGTAATGGTAGAGCTATTTATGCAAGTGGAGACGTTCTCACATGAAACCAAGAGGTTTAATTTGGGACATTTAGAGATTGGAAAAGTGCACACAGGAATTTACCACTATTTGCCCACTACTACACTGTAGTGTGGGCTTGCCTCCAGTGTAGGCTGTAGTTACTACAGGTCAACATGGTAACATACAGTTGAGTAAGTGTGACATTCTATCTAGCAGGGGATCGTGGTGCAAGGATACTATTAGGGCCAGATCCTATTTCCTTTGAAGATGCTGGAATCAGAGTCCAATCTCTAACCAGCCCCTTACTCACTGAGGAGCTAGGACTAGTAGTTCTCCAAAGGAGTCTGAATTACCTTGCATACAGTATGCTCAGTAATCAGACTTGCCCCATTTCTTATTTGTAAGATAGAAATGTGCAGAAAAAACAAGGGGAGAAATGTGGGTATTCCTCCTTAGGCTAGCTGCTGCTCATACTCTTGCAGAAATTGGGTAAACTACTGTATTTCAAAAACTCATCTCCAGTTTGGCTTGTAGGTAACTATGGCTGTGACCATTGAACAGGGAAAGCTAAGGCTCCGCATAGGTTCAAATCATTTATGATGTCGGGCCATTGGCATCTGCTCTGCATAGTATTGTGTAGGACAACAAATGGGCTGTTCAGCAGCCGGGGATGGGAGGGTGGGGAACTGTAGCAAACCTTCATCCAATGGATCTGGCAGAGGAAATGGTGGCATTTTGGCATATTGTTTGTAATTTGCTTCATCCCATATTAACTTGCATCAAATTCATCTCTCTCATACGCATACACAATTACACTCTTATACATAGCTACAATCACACATGCATACGGAGGGAGATTTTTCTACAAGGCTGTGATCAGAGAAAGTGGTCAGCAAGTTTAAGTACCTAGATAGACATAGACTAGAGTACTGCTGCAAGAGTGTCAACAGAGAGTTGGCAAACTTGGATGTTAGCAAACAAGGTTGGCAGGAAAGGTCTGAAGGCGATTTGCACATTACACCATCAACCTTCATGATATGTTATCATAAAACTTAGCTTTGTTTGGTCTGACATGGCTCTAAAATTGGGGATGATGTAAGAAACTATGAAACCCATCCTACTGTGACACAGGAGCATGGTCAGAACTAGATGACCCAAGAACTCTTTCCCAATGCTGCTGCTGTATTTTCAGTTGGGTTTTTATTAGCCATTAAGACCAGGTCTGTTTTGATCTCTGTTTCAATAAGGATGTGTTATGTCTCTATTATAGGAACAGACAATATACTGGGAGCTTGCAGCTTGTATTGTTCTTGTAAGAGATGAATTGGTTACATCTTGTCTGTATGGTATTGCTAGGCAAATGCCATGAAGAAGGCCACTGATGGGCCATATGATGGTCCAGAGTTCTCTTAAAGCAACATGGGCTTGGTTTTGTGAACTGTATGTGCAAATACATATGTAAAAATTATCACCAAGACTTCAGATGCAAAGCTGGCCAGTTGTGTGGGCAGTTTACCAACTTGCCTATGTAAGGGTTTGCAGTTGGGCAAGCAGTTTAGAAAATCAGGCCAACAATATAGCAATTCCTTAACCTGACATAGCTATTACACTTTATACAATATCTAGAAATCCGTGAAAATGAATCTCAAGGTTTAAGGTCTTGCCTGTCCTAAGGTGGGCCCTGAGGTTAGCACCGCCACTGAATGTTATATGGGCTGTCCTATCCCTCCGTGTTCTAGTGTCACATACTTTTCAATATGCAGACTAATAAATGGAAGAAGGCGGCATTACCAAAAATACTAGGAGTTAAAAACTTGGTAGGGACTCAAATCCTATACAAAGGTTCTTTATTTGAGAAATAAATAAATTTTAAAAAGCCTCCTTCAGTCCAATGCTACAGCCCTGAAATGTAAAGACTTGTCTACACTTTAACATTAATTTGAATTAGGGTAGGGCATGATTTTAAAGAGCAATAACTATTCTGGAATAACTCCATGTGTAGACAAGCCATAACTGTATTACACTGATTGGGTAATCGACACAAAGAATAAGAAGAGCAGCACTTCTCAGATGGAGTGGCTGATGCAATTGATTTAATTTTTAAAGTACCTTCCATTTTTATCATTTTCAATTACCTACCTATTATCATTCAGCTTCTACTTCCTATGTTACATAACTTATAAAAGTGCTGTAATTCGGTGAGGTGAAATGTTTGTTCCAGACATATTCAGTAGCACAAAATAGCTGGAGGAATACATTTAAAAAAATCCTTTAGAATATTTGTACTCCTGGAAAAAATCCACCCTCATTTCATGCTTTGCTTTTTAACCAATGCTATTAACTGAATATGTATTTTCCCCCCAAATTTATGCAACAATATTTCTCTCCTTACTATCTTGGAGCTTCTTTCTATTTCTGGCTTTTGAAGATTTTTTTTAAACGTGTCTTATTACAGATGCTTTTTTTAAACTAAAGGCCTTTTTAGGAATGCAGGAAAATATTTGTTTTGAAGTTCTGCTCTCATCTTCACTACTTACCTTGGCCATAGCTGCTCACTTAATCAAATTCACTAGGCTGTAGGACATTGGATTTTTCTTCTGCAGTCCTACTGGGTAGGTTGGAAATCAGGTCCTCTCCAGTTCCGCCTTTCGTTATCCTCATCCAAAGGTGACTAGAGGTGAGGTGGTTTTAGCTCAGGTTTAATTACAGCAAGGGTCAGCAACCTTTCAGAAGTGGTGTACCAAATCTTCATTTATTCACTCTAATTTAAGGTTTCACGTGCCAGTAATACAAGTTAACATTTTTAGATGGCCTCTTTCTATAAGTCTATAATATATAACTAAACTATTGTTGTATGTAAAGTAAATAAGGTTTTTAAAATTTTTGAGAAGCTTCATTTAAAATTAAATTAAAATGCAGAGCCCCCTGGACCAGTGGCCAGGACCTTGGCAGTGTGAGTGCCACTGAAAATCAGCTCGTGTGCCACCTTTTGCACGCATGCCATAGGTTGCCTACCCCTGAATTACAGCATGCCAATCCTCTCTAGGACCAAAAAAGGTGAAGACAGAGTCAGGCTTAACTATGTCAGTGACCAACTGATCAGTACTTACAGATACAGAGTGGCACACAAAAAATTGGTTTGTGTGAAAGAGGGTTTTTTCTTTTACTAATTGTAGGGATGCATTGTCCAGGCCAGCACCTGGAAGACATTAAAGGTAAACATGATTGTCACAAACATTGAGGTGTTGAAATGTTTTCTTTTCTGGAACAGCTGCATTTTAAAAGAGGGGGAGAAAAGCTGTCTCATATGTGAGGGTATGAAGGTGACACTTTAGTTATCCAGAAAGAATGCTAACATGAAAGCATTTCAGAATTCTTACTAGCTGGGAGGTTATAAACCTTCACGTAATGATTGTTTCCAATAAAAAGAGATGTCTCATGTTTGGAGTGAAACTCTGCCATTCATGACTCCAAAGTGTTGCCTCAGACATCCACATTCTCACGCTCTGTCCTTTGCTATCTTCCATAGTTGCCTGATTGCTGGATCTCTTGTATTTATTTCACAGTGGTCCTCACAGTCCCAGTCTGGATCATAGCCATATTGTTTTAGGTACTGTACAAGTACCAAAGAAGACATAGCCTCTGCTCCAAAGGTCTCACTAGACTGTCCTTCCTACTCCCTCTAGAATAGTTTCCATGGTCCTTCAGAAACACTTCCGCATGTGCCCTTGATTTTTGACATCTCACCTTTGATTTTTCACATAGCTTTCTAGGGTTATCAACGCATCCACTGGAGAGCGGCATTCCCTGTCCCCAGGGGGTGAAAGGGATTTCTTCTGCTGGTGGTGGGTGTTTTGGGCTGGAGGATGGCAGAACAATATCACTCTGCTGAAGCTTAAAACCAAATTTTCACCCTTAGGTGCCCAAAGTTAGGCACCCAAAGTTAGGTTTTGACGCTTAAATAAGTCACCTGATCTTCAGAGGTGTTGAGTGCCCTCTGCTTCCAGAGCTGTGGGTGCTCAGCACCTCCCCAAAACCAGGATCCTTACTTAGGTACCTAATATGTGTGTTAGAGCATAACTCTGGGCACCAGAGTTTGAAAATCTTCACCCAAAACTTTTAGCCTACGTTAGGAATTTACTCCTAAGACACCGTTGACTGAGAGTTGAACCAACATGCACTTGTAAAAAGCTGCTGTTTCGTTAAACTTACAGCATTTTACTCCTGCCTAACCATTTGCCTTGGGCTGCATACATTTATTGATAGACTTGGCTTGATGTTTGGGGAGGGGTGCGGGGAGGAGGAGTCCCTCCTGGTTCCATTCCAGAAAATCCTGCACATGGGAAGGGAAATGATCTCCTCCATTATTATTATTTGTGTTAAAAAGGTGTAACTGTTGCATGAGAAGAAATAAAATTGCTCAGCTGATCAAATGATTCATAATGAATATTTTATCCAGTCGAGCTTCTTTTTCTGGTCACTAAATATCTGTATGCAGATAGTGATTGTCTCAAATATATATATTCCTAAATACTCAGTGAATTTGTTTAACTTTCTGAATTTCATCAAATTTTGATGTGAGTTGTATTGGTTAATGGGGATTTGGTAGTTAAGTCACATGTTACTGTTTCTCTGCCCTGGTGGGATGAGTGTAAGCATTCCCAAAGTGAATACAAATGTACAATCTGCTTTTCATGAACATGTGTCAGTAAAATCCGATTCCCTCCTATGTTCATAGCAAATGAACAGAAGAAGTCTGAGCATGAGCAAAAACTAATCCATCTAAAAATTCCAATAACATTCTTATGAATTTTATTCATTCTCCACTCAACACTGCAGTACTTCTGTGTGGGTGTTTGGCCCATGTAATACATTCAGTTTACATTCCTTTAACAATACTCACCATGTGCAGAGCACCTTACACAAGCCCCCATTAAATTCACAAGCCCCCCATGGAAGCAGCTACGTATCATAATCCATCCCACTTTAGTTTGTCACTATGGGTATGTCTGCACTTCAAGCTGGAGGTGTCAGTTCCAGCCTGAGGACACACGCCCACGTTGGCTTTGATCGAGCTAATGTGGAGAATAGCGGTAATAGCGGGAGAGGCTAGCCACCCTGAGTACATACCCATCTGAGATACTAGGCATGTACGTAGGGGTGGCTAGCCCCTCCTACCCCTGCAGCTACATTCCACATCATCTTGATCAGAGCTAATGTGGTTATGTTGCCTCAAGCAGGAATTTACACCTCCGTCATGAAGTGTACACATACCCTAAAAAGAGACGGTCATGTGATTGGGGGGCAGCTTAAGAGAAAAGTATGTTTGCTTCTGAAGTTCATGCCGAGACCCTATTCTCATCCTCACCCCCTCGTTTTTTTATTTTTTTTTTTGGTCTTCTCTGATAATCCAGCTTGTGACAGAGAAAATGTGGCTTCCTCAGACTGGTAGTATAATGGCAGCTCTTAAAAAAAATCATCCTAATTAAGGAGTCGTCCCCATGATTTGTGGGTTTGTATGCTGGAAAGCAAGCCAAGTCTGCCTGATTTCACTTCTGTAAAAGAATGTAATTCTAGTTCCTTGCCAGTTTATACCATTCCCCATGCTGGGCAATAGATAATTTCTCATGGTCCCAAAGCTTTCAACAATACCCCATTATGTTTCATGACTCATAAATGGGCTGGTGCCCACGGAAAGCCATGTGTCTCCGAACAGGCAGTACAGCTCCCTGCAGTATGTTTGAACTGATTTCATAGACTTCAGACCTAGCATGGTTTATTATTCTCATGACTCGCTCACTGTTCTCATTGTTGCTAAGAAAGTATTGCGTCAGTAGCGAAAATAAAATTAAAGGCCCTGATGCATTTCAATGGGAAATTAAATGCACGATATACTGAGCTTCAAATGTATGCAGGGGAAAACAACATCAAACAAAGGAGGGAATTGAAGTTCAGATATAAAAGTTCCTTGAAATAAGCAACTCCCATAAACTACAGCAGCAGCTGATAGATAAGAGGATATCATCTGATCTTATTACGCTGCGGTGCTTTTTGCTGGCTCACTTGTGTGCTTAATGCTCCATGGTAGTAGCTAGTGCATGTCCTTTCTCTGAGGTTAGAATAAACTATAAACAAATAAAAAACAAACTATATTTTATGATCTTGGGTCTTATTCTGCAACCTTTATTCAAATGAGTTGAAGTCACTGAATCCAAACATTACTTACATGATTATTGGTTTCTGGTAGTGCTCAGTCTGTTAAGCTCTGTACAAATACATGAAGGCACTCTTGAGTAAAGGTTGCAAGATTATGGCCTCTTGTTTAAAGGCTGATCTTGCTTTCATTGACGCCAGTGGCGAAACTCCCATTGATTTCAACTGGAATTTGACTGGGTCTTTTTGAGTCTGTTCTGTTACTTGGTAGCATTACTTAATCCTATTTTGATTTGCTGGTTTCAGCCAGTAGGATCCCAGTAGTTATGTGATGTGGGAAATTGCTGCTCAAGAGGTTTTTATTCAAATTCAAAACCAGAAGAAACTCATTTTGGGGGTGTTTGTGGCTGGTTGTGTCTTTGGGTGGGAAGGGACCCTGTCACACTCGAAGATGATATATTTTAAAATGTCATCATCTGTTGTTGTTTGTGTATCATTGTACAAATAACTGGATTAATAAGAATAATAGAATTTTTAAAATCCAGTGCACTTTTCCCAATGTGCTGTTTGCTTTTCTTTTTCATTTTTCTCTCAGTTTGGACAGTGAAAGTAGACTTCACCTTGAATGGTCCCTTGAAATATGTATTAACTACTTATGCTAAACCAGTGTTTCTCAAACTGGGGCCGCTGCTTGTGTAGGGAAAGCCCCTGGCGGGCCAGGCCGGTTTGTTTACCTGCCCCGTCCACAGGTCCGGCCAATCGCGGCTCCCATGGAGCCGCGATTGGCCAGGAGCCGCGATCGGCCAGACCTGCGGACATGGCAGGTAAACAAACCGGCCCAGCCCGCCAGGGGCTTTCCTTACACAAGCGGCGGCCCCAGTTTGAGAAACACTGTGTTAAACAATCTTGAATTTAGCTGTGACACTGAGTATGTTTCCCAGACCTAAAGAAGAGCTCTGTATAAGCTTGAAAGCTTGTCTCTCTCATCAGCAGAAGTTGGTCCAGTAAAAGATATGATCTCACCCACCTTGTCACTCTAATTTCACTATGAATTTCATGTTCAGGTACTCATGTTCTAGCATATGGCTGCAAGGTTTGGGTTGCAAACACTGTAGTGTGAATACTTATTTGTTCTTGAAAAATAAATTTCAAAGGAAAAGTTTAAAAATATATATATCTCATGCAACATGTCTGTTGGTCTTAGTTGTTTAACCTTTTTAAATTTTGTTACCAGATTTGAACCGAAAGTGCATAAAGTGATTTAAGATACACATTCTTTGTGCAATTGCTCTTACAAGTGTAATTTCCCATTTTCCATTAAAGTAAAGCCCCTTACATTCATTTTATGGTTTAGTCAATTAACATCTATTGAATGTGTGTATTTAAGAGGGCTAAATAATTTGGTTTAATGCAAGGAGAGTGTTTTATCCATGTGGTTATTTTTCTGAAGGAGTTACAGCAGTCATGTTGGAAATGTGCTTTGGTTTCTTGAACAATCTTTGGGTGTTTATACAGAAAACACCAGACTGCAGTCCTGGGAAGCTTGAAGAGGTACAGCATGTGCAGATCTGTTGTGATGCAGAATGATTAATTTGGTATCCTGCAGTTAATGATTACATGGAAACTATGTGCTCCAACCCACCCCCAAAATATCCCAGTAACAGACAATATCAAACGTTGTATTACCCAGAGTTGATGGGCAGCAGGTAATGTGCTGATCAGTCTGCATGTTTGTCACCATCAGCAGGTTTTGAAACTGATTCAATGAAAATGGCTGAGGCTTCACAGAGCCAGGTCTACAGTCTGGCTCCTACCAGCTTGAAGACATTTAGAATTTTGTGGGAAACTTCCCCAGTGTCGACCAGGCCTCAGTGGCTGCAACCTAAAGAGGATATGAGCCCTAATGAGAGAGCTGTGTAAGTTAATGGAGATTCTTCTTTAGTTCAAGTGTCTGAAGACAATGTTTTTGGAGCAGAAGGACTTGAATTAATTCCTGGATGCTGAGGGAGGTAACAGTAGCTGATTGTGACAGGAAGGATGTCTTTTACTATGCAGATTGCAGAGAGCCTGTACAAAAGTAGGAGACCTCCTCCTTGGCAAAGATCCATCACAGAGGAAACTTCTGTCAACCCCCAGTGTCACCAATTGGTTAGGGGCAGGATAAGCAGCCCAACAACTTATGAATTCAAGCAGGTGGAAGGGGAGTGCATTATTTCTGCTGCTGCTATGCAAAAGGGGAGCAGACATACGATAAACCTGAACTTCTGCTGGAGATAGTGTTGGGTGAATGCTTGTGATCTGCTGCTAGAGCTGTAGAAGGTTACCCATTGTTTTGACCCCCAAAATGCACATGGCTGTTGAAAATTGTCCAAGTAAGTCCAGTTGCTGCTCCAGGGAGATTTTGATAATTGGTCCTGTGCTCTAGTGTCTATCTGGCAGGCACAAACAAAGAGTGCTTCTTGGGAGGGGAGGAAAATTGAGTCTCCATGTCCATTCAGTCCTTAGCCACTCCAATTAGAAATAAGAGAGCCAGTTGTTAGGGTACTTCTGTGTGTGCTGTGGACATCTATCTAGTGTATAGAAGACTGAGAATCTCCATCTTATTTCACCTCAGCCTTCAAAGAACCATCAAATGGCAACAACTTTTTGTCACTGAGATGGGTCAGATTTGATGATAGAATTATTTATTGGATAAATAAAATGAGTTAGAGCCTAGTTATTATGGCGCAAGAGGTAGTAGAAATTACATAGATGGATTAAAAACAACGAGGAGTCTGGTGGCACCTTAAAGACTAACAGATTTATTTGGGCATAAGGTTTCATGGGTTAAATAGCCACTTCTTCAGGTGCATGGAGTGGGTTTTTTACCCACGAAAGCTTATGGCCAAATAAATCTGTAGTCTTTAAGGTGCCACCATCTCCTCATTGTTTTTGTGAATACAGACTAACACGGCTACCACTCTGATAGATGGATAAGTAATCATCCAGATCCTCAACTGCTGTAGATCATGGTTAGGCTGATTTCTACCAGCTGAGGATCTGACTGTTTGTACAGTCTGCCAGCATGACCTAATATAGGAGTGGTATGTATTGGTAATAGTAAAATACTCTTAATATTTAAACAGTACTGAAATCAGTGCAAATGTAGGCCAGATTTTCAGAAAGTTTGGGATGCACAATTTGATGTGTAATTTATGTGCATAGTTACTGTAATTGCAAATATAAGATAAGGGTATTGTATGTGCAAATGGCTAACCAGGTACTTTTCCATGCACAGTACTAGATGTTTGCATGTGATTAGTGATTGCATGTGCAGGCATGCACTTGAAAACCTAAATTGTCTGAAAGACAGGCTTGGTGAACTGCATTTAAAGAAGAAAAACAATATCTACAAATGCAATCAGCACATAAAATTGCTTTTTTTCCTTTTAGTCCTGCACTTCTTATAATCAGCTAGAGGGACCCAGGGAATGGTTTGTTTCAAGATAGCTATGCTCACTTCATTCAAACTGCCATGGTTCACTGACCATGAACCAACTGTAAATTTGCACAAGGCCCCCTGACTTGCTCTAACTCGTACTGATGTGGCAATAACTACTTAGGAGTACAAATGTGTTCCTGGAAAACCAACACTAGAGCTGAGCATCAGTTCAGTCAAAGATGCCTCTGGCTATAAAATAACGGAACACCTGCTGCATGCTTTTTTTTTTTAAACACAAAAAAACCTTCCAGGAGTTCTGTTCTTTTTTTAAAACTGCAGTGCCCTCTGACTATAAGGCCTGCCTTTCATACTTAGGGGACTTTGCTACAACTGCCATGAGCATTTACCAGCTCCAGGTGCAACATCTGCTCTCCCACCCTTGAGCATAATGACTGAATGTTATATTTACTCATTCATCAAAAAGCCACTTTTTTGGGGCATCTGGGTGAGTACAATTTTGCAAGGCTGTTTTATGGTGTGGGTTGGAAGAGATTATTTTTTTTTATGTAGCTAAAACAAATGGCACTGGCAAATTATTATTGTTACATTTTTATACTGACCTGTAGTAACTCAAATCCTGCCAAATTAATTTGGTGATTCAGGTAGATGTGAAGTCTAAAATGTGACAAAGGTGACATTTAATCCTTGCCCATACAAGGTTACTCCAAAAAGGTCTTTGTCTATACACAAAAGATGCATTAATTCAACTAAATCATTTTTAAAAATTGGCTTAGCTAAAGCAGTGTAAACCTTAACATGGATTCTCTTAAATCAGTTTGCACCTGGCTCATATCAACTTAAGTCTGGTATCCACTGCTCTTTAACTGCTAGATACTTGTGTAGACATGCTTCTATGCTTTCTGTGTAGCATAATTCCATGATGACTGTGGGCCCTGCAGATATCATGAGAAACAGTCAGTCATTCATCTGAAGCCTTGTCCACACAAGAAAATGTTCCTGTTGATGACAGTGGGTGGCACCCACTAGTGTAGCTGAGCCAATGCAGTTGCACTGCAGGTGCAGACAGGTATTAATTGTGTTCTGTACTGTTGCAGAAACGGGGTACGGAATGCTGATCAGACAAGGCTAGGAGTTGTACCTGCTAGGGAGGGCTTGGACAATCTGTGCTATCTCAGACAGTGTTCCCAGGCTATTTCTTTGCAATATAAGGCCCCTATATGATCAAGCCCCTAATGAATATTAGCTCTGATTTGATTTGATTTCCTTTGCTGTGCCTCTGAGCAGTGTTATATTTGTCTGGGAGGGTTGTCTAGTGACAACACAGTGCACTTCAAGGTGTGAAACTTGAGTTTGGGTTCCAAGCTCTGTCCTTTGCTCCCTGGGTCAACAGAAGCCTCAAGTGCTGTGGAAAGCAGCATGCTTGATGCCTGGGGAAGGGGAAGATTGTTTCAAGCGTGCCTCCCTGTCTGACTCAAAGGCAGCCGTCAATAAAGGAACCACATCCAGTCCTGCTCGACTAGACCTAGCCCATGATCTGATGGGACCTTTGGTAGGAATAAAGGAAATGTATCCCTGAAGAAAAAGAGAGCTCAATAGCTGTATGTTTGTTTAAAAGCATGGGGTCGGGTTTTCAGGAGGTGCAAACTGGCCTAGTTTTAAACAGCCAAGGAGCTGCCACTTGTATGCAAACTCACCTTCAACTCTTCCCATTCTGCTGTTATTTCCCCATCTCTGATGGTCATTTTTTTTTAAAGATTGCATTAATCACGTCACAGGTAGCTTGTAATGTTTTACTGACACGTGGAATTAATTTTCATCTCTCTGAATCCTGAAGGGGATGGTGGTAAAGGTTCTCCTCTTCTCCAGGTTTATGTGGCTCTCCTAGACCATCTTGGGGATCCAGACCTTCTCCAGATTCAGGGAACAAACAGTTCTTGACTGTTTTGAACCATTTGTACCTGGCACATCATAATTCTGGCTTTTTGGTACGTGTGTTCAGAGAAATTTGTAGATCTGTTTTCATAGTTTCAAGAAGACCTCAGTCAATCTAACGTGGTAGGTACTGACAAAAGCTGAACATATTGCTTCATTAACTGCTGCTCCCAGAAACTGGATGGTTCAGATGACAGGAAATGGAAAACAGTTTTTTGTCTCAGGAGCACGGGTTTGAATTTGAACATAGGGCAGTAAAACTGTTTGGATTATGAGATGAGTTTAGTGGGTTTCAATCCAGTTCTGAGAGAGAAAAAGCCACCTTCACATTTTCCCATGTGCATGTGTGGATTCTTCTTTCTCTCATTCTACACTGCTGTTCCAGAAATTGATCAGGATTATAGTAATCACTAATAAAAAGAACAAATAGATGTTTTCAGTGACTGGTAATGGGGTGGGAAGGAGGCAAATTCAGAATGTTTTTCTGGACTTCTGCTGTGGCATGGTATCTTCTGGCACACTGGGAAAGGATGTGAGAGAGAGAGAGAGAGAGTGTGTGTGTGTGCGCGCGCGTGCATTTTTGCAGCCACCTCCATTGTGGTCAGGTTAGAAAATGTGGCCCAAGTGTCCAAGAAGACACAGGACACAATCAGTCTCCAAAAGGAGAGGTTAGCAGCTGCTCTCCTACTACATGTAGAGCAAAAGCTACTGTGATCAGATGCCTATGCTAAGCAAGCTCTTTTTCTGTTTAGCTCACAACAGTAGAGGGAACACAGCAGTAAGTGGGGTCAGGTGGTAAGGCTGTGTGCTGCTGTCAGCCTGTCCATAACAAGGCTCCAAGAAATTGTGAGTGACAAGTGTGAGCCCTTCCAGAGGCTCAGCTAAATATAGAACACTTTAAATAACCGCAGATCCACCCATTCTCTGATACCTATTCTATGATGCAACTTGTGGTGCAATTGGTGTATGTGGCTCTCACTACAGTCTTTCCCTTCTACTTTTCCCCTCCCTCCAAATGTTTCTCTTCGGGGATGTCACGTCTGTCTTCATAGAGGGTTGTTCTATGATAATGTGACAATCATCGCTGGCTGAAGGCAGTTTTCCAGTCTCCCTGGATGCTGCTCTCCCTCAAGGCTGAGTGAGGGCTATTACTTCTAGCATGCAGGGAAAGGGCCTGTAGGGTCCCTGGTCTTTATTTTTTTAAAATTAGATTGGCCCAAGCCAGAATCCTGAATTCAAAGCACTCAGCCACAAAGCTTTTTGAACCTTAGGCCTTGGCTATGAATATTGGATCCAATCTCAAGAATGGGCCTGAACTGAAACTTACAATCCAAACATCCACAGACTTTGGGAAAGTTCCTCGTCAGAGCCAAATCCACATCCAAACTCTGCAAGTGGGGCCTATCTTCTACTGTGTTCAGCCATGCTCAGGCAGCTGCTTTGAATGTGTGTTTGAGACTAACACTAAGTATATGCAGCCAATATTTAGAGAATTGTGCTGTTCTCAGTGGTGGGAGAATGGTCTAGTAGTTAACACATAGGAAGTCAAAGTCTGGAGACTAAGGGCTTGGCTACACTTACAAGTTGCAGCGCTGGGAGTTACAGCGCTGGTCATGCAGCTGTGTAGGGCCAGCGCTGGAGTGTGGCCACACTTGCAGCACTTTCCAGCGCTGTATTGAGAGGTGCATTGTGGGCAGCTATCCCACAGAGCACCTCGTCCCATTTTGGCGCTGAGTATTGTGGGAAGGGGAAGGAAGTATCCGCTTCCTGTTTGCCAGCGCCCCGTGGTGCATCGCTTCACATCCCAGCATTCACTCTTTCCGGCAGCGTTTGGCGCCATTGTGAGTGTCTTTCTGTTTTACTCTCTGTGTGAATCGCGATTTCTGTGGCAAATGGAGCCCGAGCTGCTGAGGACTGTGCTGATGAGTGTTGCCAGCACAACACGTTTGGCAGTCGAGCTATTCCTTCAGCTCCAAAGTGACAGTGAGGAGTCTGACGATGATATCGATATCGATTCTCCTGCCGCGTGTGACACCAAAGTGCTTGTGGCATTCACAGAAATGCTCAGCACCGTTGAACGCCGCTTTTGGGCTCGGGAAACAAGCACTGAGTGGTGGGATCACATCGTCATGGAAGTCTGGGATGACGAGCAGTGGCTGCAGAACTTTCGTATGAGAAAAGCCACTTTCATAGGACTGTGTGCTGAGCTCGCCCCCACTCTGCGGCGCAAGGACACAAGATTGAGAGCTGCCCTGACGGTGGAAAAGCGGGTGGCTATTGCAATCTGGAAGCTGGCAACTCCAGACAGCTACCGGTCGGTCGGGAACCAGTTTGGTGTGGGAAAGTCGACCGTGGGAATCGTTTTGATGCAAGTTTGCAAGGCAATTAATCGCATCCTGCTAAGAAAGACCGTGACTCTGGGGAGCGTGCAGGACATTGTGGATGGCTTTGCACAAATGGGTTTCCCTAACTGTGGAGGGGCGATAGATGGGACGCATATTCCTATTCTGCCCCCCCCCATCTGGCATCAGAGTACGTTAATCATAAGGGGTATTTCTCTATGGTTCTCCAGGCGCTTGTGGATCACCGCGGGCGTTTCATTGACATTTACACAGGCTGGCCTGGAAAGGTGCATGATGCACGCATCTTTCGGAACAGTGGCCTGTTCAGGAAGATGCAGGCAGGGACTTTTTTCCCAGACAGGAAGATCACAGTAGGGGATGTCGAAATGCCCACTGTGATCCTTGGAGACTCCAGCACCTGTTACTGCCTTGGCTCATGAAACCCTATACAGGGAAGCTTGACAGGAGCAAGGACCAGTTCAACTACAGGCTGAGCCGGTGCAGAATGACTGTGGAGTGTGCTTTTGGGCGTTTAAAAGCCCGCTGGAGATGTCTGTATGGGAAGCTAGACTTGGGGGAAAGCAGCATCCCCGCGGTTATATGTGCTTGCTGTACCCTCCATAATATTTGTGAAGGGAAGGGTGAAACATTCAGTGAGGCATGGACCACCGAGGTTCAAGTCCTGGAGGCTGAATATGCACAGCCAGAGAGCAGGGCTAATAGAGAGGCCCAACACAGGGCTACAAGGATTAGGGATGCCTTGAGGGAAGAATTTGAGGCTGAAAGCCAACAGTAATGTTTGCTGCCTTGCATGGGAGTGAATTGCACTGCTTACACTGTTATTCTATTATCCATAATAATAATATGATTTGCAGTGCCTCTTTCTTTACTGGGCTAAGGTATCTTTCACTATCTGCTATAATAAAGACTGTTTTCAAAGCCAAGAATTGTTTTATTGAAAAGAAAAAAACTTCCTTGACAGACAGACAGACACACAACATTTCATGAACACAAGAGGGCAGGGGTGTGGGTTGGTGAACTGTACAGTCACAAGTTTGCATATGTCCTGTCTGGAGTGCTGTTTAATGAATCCTGCACTTCAGGGTGCATATACTGCATGGTGATGGGGGTTGAGTGCAGAGGGTAAGGGTGGTGGTGGTAGGTATCAGGGCTGGTTGGTGAACGTACAGGTGTTGGAGGCAGCTGGTGGTGGTAAGAACCTGAATGCTGGGGAAAGGCGGTTTGAGCTGACATTGGGGCACAAGGCAAAAAGGACGGGGCGGGTGGGGGAGTAGCACGGTAGTGCTCTGCTTGCATGGCAACGAGTGACTCTATAGAGTCCGCTTGGCGCGACAGGATGCTTAGCAGCCGCTCCGTGCTTTTCCTCTTGGCCACTGCATTTCTCTTGCGGATCCTGCTTTCCTTCTCTCTCCACTCCTTCAAGTCTTTACTCTCTCGAGCAGAGTGATGAAGAACAGTTTTCAGCATGTCCTCTTTGCTCTTTCGGGGATTTTTTCTCAAATTTTGAAGCCTCTGTGATGTTGAACATCTGGGCAGTCCAGTAGTCAAGGTCACTGTAGAAACACAGAAATGACAACATTTAAACACGGGCAGCATTGTATCCACTATCTCCAGACATGAATTGTTACACTGAGGGAGTTCTCACTTTAGCATTCTTTTCCCCACACGCATAACACAACAGAAGCCACGAAATGGTGAGTGAGGGGTGCTTATATAGGGAGAAGTGGGGCTTGAGTGATAGAGGGGAGCTGGTTGCTTCGGGTAATCTGGAGTGCTAGAGGGGTTGAGTGAAGATGCAGCTGCAGGGGTGATCTTATCTCCCTATCTCTTCACTAAAGAGTCTCCCAACATTTTTCACAGGAGTTAATCCTGGAAGATGTCTCCCTACTGCGAGTCACTAGGGAACAGCGGGAGGCTCTTTTAGAGCAATGTGGATTCCGCCCGGGACCCTATGCGGCTTGCCTGTGTTCAGAAATGGTCCCCCCACCACTGGCAGCAGAGTGGCGCGGACGCGTCACCGTCACTGGGACAAGGGACACAGTTGCTCTGCCTATAAACCTGTGCAGGCATATTGCCCACGCTCTGGATGAAACTTTTGCTGAGATAACTGAAGCAGATTACCGTGACGTGATAGACCACATCAACGGGCTATTCCACATCTAGAGGCTGGCATGCATGCAGCCATAACCCCCCTTCCTCTCCAGAAACATTTCCACCCAGAAAATAAAAGCCGCTTACCGGTAACCCGCTCCTCTGCTTGTCCTTCTGCAACTGCTGGCTGCTGCAATTGGTTACTTTCCTCCTGGCTTGAGAAGAGCTCCTGGCTGCATGCCTCCAGGGACTCTGGGGTGTCTTCCCCCATCCCAGGAGCTTCACTCGCGGTTTCCTCTCCCCCCCCCGCCGCCTCCTCTGCCTCCTCCTCCTGTCCCCCAGCCTGCTCAGAAGTGTCCATCGTTATCCTGGGATTGGCAGTGGGGTCACCCCCAAGTATCTCGTCCATCTCGCAGTAAAAAACGCAGGTCGTGGGGCAGCTCCGATCGCCGATTCCCTCTCGGGCTTTGTAATAGGCACTCCGCAGCTCTTTAACTTTCACCCTGCATTGTAGTGCGTCCTGATCATGGCCCCTATCCAGCATGGCCCTTGATATCTGCTCAAAGATATCGTAATTCCTACGGCCGGAGCGCAGCTGTGCCTGCACAGATTCCTCACCCCAAACACTGATGAGGTCCATCAGCTCGCCATTGCTCCATGCTGGGGCTCGTTTGCCACGTGGAGGCATGGTCACCTGGAAAGATTAACTGATTGCACTCCACACACACCTGGCTGCAGCAAACAGGAAGGAGATTTTTAAAATTCCCGGAGCATTTAAAGGGCGGGTCACCTGAGGCAAGAGCAGTAGAGTGCAAACTGATGAGCAGAGTGGCTGAACAGGAATTCTGGGATACCTCCTTATTCCCTGGAGGACAATTAAAGCGCTGGTGAGTGTCCACACCTGCTGAGCAGCGCTGGATCACCAGCGCTGCACTCCTTATACCCCTGCCGGGATGGGTTTTCAGCCAGCGCTGCAACCAGGGAGTTGCAGCGCTGGTTGTGCCCTGCAAGTGTGGACGGGGTGTAATTGCAGCGCTGGAAAGCCTCCACCAGCGCTGCAACTTGTAAGTGTAGCCAAGCCCTAAGGCTCTATTCCAAGTCCTGCCACTTACTAACTCTAATCTTTAACAAATCTTTTTGTCCCTCGGTGCCTCGGTTTCCCCATATGTTAAAACAGGAATAAAACTAGCTTGTTAAACCCGAACAAATACTCACCTCACAGGGATGTTTCAAGTATTAATGTTTGCAAAGCTATTTAAGGTTCTCTGCTGAAAGGAATTATGCACATATTAAGTGTTAAACCATTTACAGGACATGGCTACTGTGATAAATATCTGACTTGAGGAGGTGGCTCTCATGACTAACTGTGGAGGGGAGACCCTTAAAGAAAATAGTCATGTTGTACTTGTGTGGGATTTTATATTATATTTTAAGAGAGGCAGATCCCTTGGTATTAGATACGAACAATATGCCTGACTTTATTGCCTATTCTCCAAACACATACCTACCCAGTTTACTATTAAGGATTCTGAGTAATATATTCCAAAAGGCAATTTCCTAAATTAAGTACTACAATTAGTACTACCAGTCAGAAAATCTATGGACACATAGTACTACTTTATAAGTTATTTAATTGTTCAAAGAAGTAATTTGCAGAGGAAAGTGGGCAATGAGATTAAAGATTGCTCCTCAAAATCAGACCCAAAGAGTCAATAAATATGGGCTTCAGTGTTAATGGTGAGAATATTTGACGCTTCTGGACTGATTGGCCCATATTCTCCTCCACTGTTATAGTCAGCAATAACAGAAACTCTGGGCTAAATGTTGCCTATAGTTACACCCATGCAACTTCACTGACTTCAGTGGGACTGTAACAGGGAGTAGAACTTGGCAGCATAACTCTGGTATCACCAAGCTGGAAAAAAAAAGTCTAGCCAGTTGATTTTATTATGGTGAAGTTTTTTATTGAGAGACACAACTTAATAAATCTTTAACGGTCTGTTCAGAAAACTGCAAGCCAAGTCACACACTTGCTAGGTTGGGTGTGGGCAGAAATATTAGCAGAACAAAGTGACTGTCGAAGTTGGCCAAGGAGACTTGTGCAATTGTACCTAAGAATGGAGCTACTTACGTAAGTGAAAAACGAAGGACATTTCTATCACTCACGCATTGGTGCAGAAATCAAAGTGAGGAAGCTCACTCACCATTAAATACAAAACCCCAAAAAGTCTGGCAAGAAGTTCAAATACGGTGTGTCCTAAGTGCTGGGAATTCAAGCAAACTTCTTAGGTGGTATGTCAGCAATGCCAAATAGACCTACCCAATTGAAAACAGGACTACTCCCTGCCACATGGAGAGGCAAATTGTCAGGAGAAGATGCAGATCTGTAATCAAGGTATTTTGAGAAAGGTTTTTAAACAGACGGATGGTGATATAAGTGCTGTTGTCAGGCTGGAGGAGATCTTGGGAAGGCAAATCCCAAGTACATGATGAAGGGATGGAGGCTAAATATAGAGGAGTGTGTGTAACCTAGCCACAATCCAGTCTTGCAGAAATACACCCTAGGAAAAGGTATTGTTACCCCTCACTCATATGCACTATTTAGAATGTTCTTCCAGATCACAGCTGTTTAATAGCAGTGACGTGACCCATAGACCTGCAAGGGTCTGAATGTATACAAGGGCACTTCGCAATCAGTCTCTGTCCCTGGCACCTCACTTCAGTGAAACAATCTCCGCGTTTTCATTCAGCGGCCCTTTTCTCAAGTTCATTTATTAGAACATATTCCTTTCCTTAGAGACTGTTTCCAATGAAAAAATTGAGGTTCTTGGTTGGAGTTTGGTTCTGTATGTGTTTTGGTGAAAGCCTGAAATGTTGTCTTGGCCATATCTGTGTCTGACTCTCTCCAAACCTTTTCAAGGTATGATATTGAGCAGGCAAATGCCATGTAAAGCAGCACATTGAACATTATCTAAGGGCTTGTCTACACAAACATTTACACTGGTTTCACTGAAGATGTGTTTTTTAAACTGATTTTGTTAAACCAGTCCAAATCCTCGTGTGGATACTTTTACTGGCTTTGAGTGGCTTATAATGATTTAGCTTAATTCAGCCCTTTAGTGACCTAAGCTACATTGATACAAGTCACTATTAAAATATCAGCAGTTGCACTAATTGTTCAGTTTCTAAGCCAATCTAGTTTAAATCAAGGCAGTCTTTGTGTGTAGACAAGGCCTAGCGCTAGGAGAACTTCAGACAGGAACCTGAATATGTAGCAAACAGTTATAAACACAAACACATCAATCCTGTGGAATAGAGGGATGTTGCAAGGAGAGAAACTCCACCAGAGAGGTCCTTTGGGGCCATCTGCCTGTCCCAAGTCAGGGTAAAGGAGGAGAGGAGGGGGGCGGGGGGGGCACAGCACCCACCCTAAAATCAGCAGCTGCTAGAAAAACACAATAATAGAGAGAGAGAGAGACTTTTTTAGCCTGGAAAAAGAAGGGAAGAACTCAAGATGCATGTGGGGTGGTGTGAAAGCGACGGAAGCCCCTAGCCCAACCCACCTTCTTGCAGGAGGAGGAGGATTACCACATGCACATGAGGACGTGAGGACATGCGAGGAAGAAAGGGAAAGACAGGTTGCAGAGAGAGCAGAGATGAACAACTACCCCCTACTAGGCAGAGACAAGATGAACGACAACATGACGGACACTGACAGGACAGACTGTTGACAGAAACAACCACCCAAAAACCCAGACCCCAGAGACCCAGACTGCCTCAGGAGAGCTGCCAGAGAAGGATCAGAGAGACCCACACCATCACATCCACACCATCATCCCCATCCACCACCCCCAGGACCCGAGAGAAGAGAAAGAAGAAGAAGAAGAAGGGAGGAGGGGACATACACATAAGCAGCAAACAAACAAAGGCACCCAACCACCCCAACCAGACAGGCCCTGCAGTGCGGCCCAAGGGCAAAAGAAAAAAAGAAATACCTACTGACGCGACAGGAGGATATAAAAAAAAAAATAAATAATAGGCTAAAGGAGCTAGGATGCCCAGGGATAGAGACTATGGGAGAGATGAGGGGGGGGCCCATACGGTTGGGGTTGATGGGCATGTGATGATGAATGCAAGGAGAGAGCAGGAGAAAGCTTTTGACTGTGAGATCTGTTTGACTGTGGAAGACTCACAGAAGTGGTAGAATTTCTTGAGTCTCTTAAAATGAAACTGGACTAGGTGTTAGAACATACACTGTACAGAACAAACTTGTGTGGTAGAGGTGGGGAGTTGATGCCCTACAAGACACTTCTGAAAAATTTACCCTTTAGCCTAAGCCTAGAAGTTGGTTCACCAGATCAAATAAGTTAATAATGGAAATTACATAAGTCCTATTTTCAGAAGTGACTAAAGACACTAAGCCTCCTTGATTCAAAGTGCCTAAATTCAATTTTCAAAAGTGCCCAAGTAATGTTTTTGAAAATGTTCCCCTAAAATCTTTCAAGAAACTCTTCTAAGAATAGTCGTACTTGGAAACTTCAAGATGAATGCTGTTGTTTGGAGACAAAAGACCATGGTTAGCATGTAGCTATAAGCTGAAGACTTCAATATTTTTGAAAAGTGAGTAGTAATTTTGGATGCTGAGCACCTCTCCTGTGAAAATCAGGCCCTTTTAAGGTGTCTCAAGTGAGTACCAAACACTGAGGCCATCAAAATCATTAACCACTCTTGAAAATCTTGACCTAGGAGTACTCCTGAGGATAGATTCTCTTCTCTCCACCTCCAACCAGGTTTTAGTTATTCCTTTCCTGTTGACTTTAATGGGAAGCTATGGAGCAGCCAAACCACCTTTCATGCCTCTCTGAAAATATTCCACCCTAAAGCATACATCTCCCTTTTAGATAATTTTGCATAGTTTAATCATTCTTTCTGCAAAAAATATTATTCTAGCAAAAACAGATGAGCCTGTCAAAATCAGCCAGTGGAGGGCGGTGTTGAGCCATGGGAGGCCTTCTCCTTGCCTGGGGGGCTGATTGCATTGTTCCCTTCATTCAGCATTAGTTCCTAGACCTGTTTTTAAAGCAAACCAGACAGTTGTCTTTATTCAGTATAGGTCCACCTTGCATAGCTTTAGCTTCTCCATTGATTAGGGTATAAGATTAAGTCCTTTGCCACTTGGGCCCATCATTCTCGAAATACAAATCTTGCATCTGGATCTGAGTCTTGGGGTGTCTGGAACTAGAGCATTGTTGTGGGCCCATCTTTGTGGTAGAGCTTACAAGAGGTAATGGTGTGTGTACACATGTGTTTGTGCATGAAGCAATGGGTGTAGACCACTTCAGGCACTGTCAGGCCTGGTCTACACTAGGCGTTTAAATCGGTTTTACGAGCGTAAAACCGATTTAACGCCACAACCGTCCACACTAGGAGGCACCTTATATCGATTTTAATGGCTCTTTAAATCGGTTTCTGTACTCCTGCCCGACGAGAGGAGTAGCGCTAATATCGGTATTAACATATCGGAATAGGGTTAGTGTGGCCGCAATCGACGGTATTGGCCTCCGGGAGCTATCCCACAGTGCACCACTGACCGCTCTGGACAGCATTCTCAACTCGGATGCACTGGCCAGGTAGACAGGAAAAGCCCCGCGAACTTTTGAAATTCATTTCCTGCTTCGACAGCGTGGAGAGCTCATCATCACAGGTGACCACGCACAGCTCATCAGCACAGTTAACAATGCAGTCTCCTGAGAATCGAAAAAGAGCCCCAGCATGGACCGCTCGGGAGGTACTGGATCTGATCGCTATATGGGGAGAGGATTCAGTGCTAACAGAACTGCGTTCCAAAAGACGAAATGAAAAAGTATTTGAAAGAATTTCTAAGGCTATGACTGCTAAAGGCCACAGCAGGGACTCCGTGCAGTGCAGAGTGAAAGTTAAGGAGCTCAGACAAGCCTACCAGAAAACCAAAGAAGCAAACGGAAGGTCCGGGCAGGTCGAAAAACATGCCGCTTCTATGCTGAGCTGCATGGAATTTTAGGGGCTGCGCACAAGTACCCCACCCCTGACCGTGGATTCCGAGGTGGGGGTTGTAATCTCTGCCATGTCTGAGGATTATGCAGACGGGGAAGATGAAGAGGAAGAAGAAGAGGAAGACCTCGCAGAGAGCACACAGCACTCCGTGACCCCCAGCAGCCAGGAGCTTGTTCTCCCCCTGACGGAATTACCCTGCTCCCAGCCCTCACAAGCAACTATTGCAGAGAATGACGCCCTGGAAGGAGCTCTGGTGAGTGTACCTTTGCAAATAGCAAACATTGTTTTTAAGCAAGCCTTTTTAATGATTGATTTGCCCTGAGGAATTGGGATTCATTCGCAGACAGTATAGTTACTTAGAAAAGTTTGTTAACATGTCCGTGATTGAGAGGAAATCCTCCAGGGACATCTCGATGAAGCGCTCCTGTAGGTACTCCAGAAGCCTTTGCAGAAGGTTTCTGGGCAAGGCATCCTTGTTCCGCCCACCATGGTAGGACACTTTACCATGCCATGCATGTAGCAAGTAATCAGGTATCATTGCGTGGCAAAGCATCGCAGCGTATGGTCCCGGGACTGCTGGCATTCAAGAAGCATCCGCTCTTTATCTTGTTCTGTTATCCTCAGCAAAGTGATATCGTTCAGGATAACCTGGTTAAAAATCAGGAATTTAAGTAAGGGGTGGCCATTTTTCTACTGGGTTCATGGAATGCAGCAGCTTAAAAACACTTTCCTGCACGTAGCGGCGGGGAGGAGGTGAAATGCCGATGATCTTTTCTGTTTGGTCACCGGCGAGGCGATCTTCCCAAGCTACCGGACAAGCAGTGGGTGGGGAGGGGAAGGTTGTTGATTAGCAGGAGCTAGCGTGGTATTAGCCATGCGTTGGGGAGGGTAAATCACTGAGACAGTGGCTTACCATGGCCGCATGCAAGCTGAATCCTGATGCCTGGACCTGTGTCTGTGAGATCTGTAACCCCAGAGATGCAAGCAGTCACTATTAAGATGAAAATGCGACCTTGTAGGAAATCACATGTGCTATGTAAGGTGAATAGTGCTTTTCACTGTGAAAGAGTATAACCATTGTTCTGTAAAATGTATCTTTCTAAATATTTATCTCCCTCATGCAGCTGCAAATTTTTCAAGCATCCCTCCTCCTTCCCAAAGGCTAGCACAGATAAGGCGGAGGACAAAGAAGACGCGAGATGAGATGTTCTCGGATATTATGGAAGTTACACGCAATGAAAGAGCTCATCTGAATGAGTGGAAGGACGTGGTTTCAAATTACAGGAAAGAGGCCAGTGAACGTGAGGACAGGAGGGATGAACGTGAGGACAGGAGGGACAACCGAGATGAGAGGTGGCGGCAGGAAGACCGGCAGGAAAATCAGCGGTGGCGGCAGGAAGATCAGCGGTGGCGGGATGCAACTCTGGGGCTGCTGCGTGATCAAACTGACATGCTCCGGCGTCTTGTGGAGCTTCAGGAACGGCAGCAGGATCACAGAGTGCCGCTGCAGCCCTGTATAACCACCCTCCCCTCACCATGTTCCTTAGCCTCCTCACCCAGACGTGTAAGAACGCGTGGGGGGAGGCTCCGTGCACCCGCCCACTCCACCCCCATGGACAGCCCAACCAGAAGGATGCCGTTACTCTGAATTTTTTTTTAATGGCCTTCTCCATCCCTCTTTTCCTCCTCCCAAAGCACACCCTTAATTCTCTCCCTCTTTTTATAATGAAAAAATAAAGAAATCATGCTGTTTAAATGAGAGTGACTTTATTTGCATAAGTAAGCTGTACTCGAAGGGGAGGGGAGTTGCTTACAGGGACTGAGTCTATCTAGTGGGTTGGGTGTTCATGAACAATCACAGCAGTCACACTGTACCCTGGCCATTGATGAAGCTCGTTTTCAAAGCTTCTCTGATGCGCACCGTTTCCTGGTGTGCTCTTCTAATCTCCCTGGTGTCTGGCTGCGCGTAATCAGCGGCCAGGTGATTTGCCTCAGCCTCCCACCCCGCCATAAAGGTCTCCCCCTTACTCTCACAGAGATTGTGGAGAATACAGCAAGCAGCAATAACATAGGGGACATTGGTTTGGCTGAGGTCTGAGCGAGTCAGTAATGTGCGCCAGCGAGCCTTTAAACGGCCAAATGCACATTCCACCACCATTCTGCACTTGCTCAGCCTGTAATTGAACAGATCCTGACCACTGTCCAGGCTGCCTGTGTATGGCTTCATGAGCCATGGCATCAAGGGGTAGGCTGGGTCCCCCAGGATAACGACAGGCATTTCAACATCCCCAACTGTTATTTTCTGGTCTGGGAAGTAAGTCCCTTGCTGCAGCCATTTAAACAGAGTAGTGCTTCTGAATACGCGGCGTCATGAACCCTCCTGGCCATCCCGCGTGGATGTTTGTGAAACGTCCTTGTGATCCACCAGTGCTTGCAGCACCATTGAAAAGTACCCCTTCCGGTTTACGTGCTGGGTGCCCTGGTGCTGCGGTGCCAAGATAGGGATATGGGTTCCATCTATCGCCCCACAGTTAGGGAATCCCATTGCAGCAAAGCCATCCACTATGGCCTGCACGTTTCCCAGAGTCACAACCTTCGTAGCAGCAGCTTAGTGATTGCTTTGGCTACTTGCATCACAGCAGCCCCCACAGTAGATTTTCCAACTCCAAATTGATTCCCGACTGACCGGTAGCTGTCTGGCGTTGCAAGCTTCCACAGGGCTATCGCCACTCGCTTCTCTACTGTGAGGGCTGCTCTCATCTTGGTATTATGGCGTTTCAGGGCAGGGGCAAGCAAGTCACAAAGTTCCATGAAAGTGCCCTTACGCATGCGAAAGTTTCGCAGCCACTGGGAATCGTCCCACACCTGCAACACAATGCGGTCCCACCAGTCAGTGCTTGTTTCACTGGCCCAAAATCGGCGTTCAATGGATAGAATCTGCCCCATTACCATCAGGATCTCCAAAGCGCCGGGGCCGCGGTTTGAGATAATTCTGTGTCTACGTCCTCATCACTGTCATCGCCGCGCTGCCGTATCCGCCTCTTACTCGCCTCGGTTCAAAGGTCCTGGTTCAGCATATACTGCACGAGAGTGCGCGAGGTGTTTAAAACATCCACGATTGCGGTATGGAGCTGAGCAGGGTCCATGCTTGCTGTGCTATGGCGTCTGCACGGTTCACCAAGCAAAAAGGGCGCGAAACTGTTGTCTGCCGCTGTCAGGGAGGGAGGGAGGGGTGAGGCTGTACCCAGAACCACCCGCGAAAATGATTTTTGCCCCATCAGGCACTGGGATCTCAACCCGGAAATGCCAAGGGGCGGGGGAGGCTGCGGGAACTATGGGATAGCTACGGAGTAGCTACCCACAGTGCAATGCTCCAGAAATCGACGCTAGCCTCGGACCGTGGACGCACACCACCGATTTAATGTGTTTAGTGTGGCCACACACACTCGATTTTATAAAATCTGTTTTACAAAACCGGTTTATGCAAATTCGGAATAGTCCCGTAGTGTAGACGTACCCTCAGACAGCACCTTTCTTCCTCTTGGTTTGACACCTAGAAATAACCACCAATGAGTTTCAGTTTCTTGTTAACTATTTCATGACATTTTTCCCCTACCTTGGTGCTTCTGGAAATGTTGGCCTTACCATGATGAGCATTTGATCTCATTGTGGCATCTTCTGTTCTGAGTAGAGGCTATTCCTCAAAATGGTTGTAAATGTTGATATCTGTTTAGTGGTCATTACTGCAGATAATATTTACAAGGAAACTGTTGCAAACATTAGCAAGGGGTGGAAATCACAAGAAAAGTAACATCTGTACATATTGTACATAGGTTGCATTTGCTTTAGAGAGTTGGATGCCTCTCCCTGTGCTCCCTTGCATTGAAGGTAATGCCAATGAGAACATTATGAGACTGTTTCAATATCATGGCATTTTAATGATCACTGCTTAGGGCCAGCACCTCTGTAATCCTCTCCTAGCCAGTGCACTTGAAAGAACACTATGTTCTTCTGAATATGTGAAAATACCTGAGAGAAGGGAAAAACCTTGGCTTCCTGGAACACACAAAGCCAGTGATGACCGGTCACAGCACGCAGGTTAATATGGGAAGTCAAAGACTTCCCAGCTTGTTAATCCTACAACCCCTTCTCCCCCTTTCTGAGTCTATATGTGCATGCACACACATGTACAAACATGCTATTAAGTTCCAGTAAACACCAGTGGAAAACCAGTTAATCTCTGCTGAGACCACCCTGGAGTAACCCCAATCAGTAGGTTAATTTTGATGGTGCCCACTGGAACTTGAACAAAGACTACATTAGCAGAGAGGCCATAAACAAACCGAGTAAAAGCTTGGCTAAACCAGCATGGAAGGAACTCCCTACTGAAAATGGATTAATGCCTTGAATTTGCTCTGACTCATCTTTCAGAAATAAATACAGTGTGTATTGGTTCCCTGGGGTCAGTCAAATGATGTCTTTTATCAGTCAAACTCTTTTAAAAAGTACATTTGCAGGGACAAAGACATTAAAGTAAACCCAATAAATTCTGCTTCAGTTTTCAACCAGAGAAATACTGTGATTGACCTAGTCTGGTATGTTTCCCAGAAATTATCCCTCTTTAAAAAAAAAAAAATCAGCCCAACATGCCATTGCTTCCCATGATTAGGCATTAGGGGCCAGATCCTATTGTCCTTTACACTGTTGTAAATCCTGAGAGGATGAAAACATCCACTCAAAGTGCAGTGGCAGTCAAAAAAGCGAACAGAATGTTAGGAACCATTAGAAAAGGGTAATGTAATAAAACAGAAATCCGTGGTGTGGCCACACTTTTAATACTGCGTGCAGTTTCGGTTGCCTCATCTCAAAAAAGATGTATTACAATTTGAAAAGGTACAGAGAAGGGTGATGAAAATGATTAGGGTATGGAACCGCTTTCATACAAGGAGAGATTAAAAAGACTAGGACCGTTCATCTTAGAAAAGAGACGACTAAGGGGGAATATGATAGACGTCTATAAAATCATGAGTGGTCTGGAGAAAGTGAATAGGGAAGTGTTATTTATCTTCACATAACACAAGAACTAGGAGTCACCCAAAGAAATTAATAGGCCGCAGGTTTAAAACAAACATTAGGAAGTACTTCTTTGTACAATGCAGTCAACCCATGGAACTCATTGCCATGGGATGTTGTGAAGACCAAACGCATACTGGGGTTTGAAAAAAGAATTAGATGAGTTCACTGGGAATAGGTCCATCAATGGCTATTAGCCAAGTTGGTCAGGGACACAACCCTATGCTCTTGGTGTCCTTAAATTTTGAGTGCCAGATGCTGTGACTGGCTGACAGGAGATGTATTGCTCAGAATTGCCCTGTTCTGTTCACTCCCTCTGAAGCATCTGGCACTGGCCAGTATCAGAAAACAGGATACTCGGCTAGATGGACAATTGGTCTGACCCAATATGGTCGTGCTTATTCCATCGACTCCAGTGGATTTGCTTCCCTTTTCCTCAGGTGTAAATGTGAGATCAGAATCTGACCACTAGGTTTTCAAATTGACCACTATAAAAATTTATTGGGTAAAGGTCCATTTATTGAGTAAAGGTTCCAGTCTGAAACCAGCTGAAGACTTGTTAATATTTTAATTTAGGATTTAGTTTAATCAATAACCCTCTTCCCCACCCAGGTGACCCTCACTAGTGATGGGGAACTTCTGTGCCTGACTTGGGAGTGTGGGGAATGGAATTCCCATCACCTCTTTCCCATTTATTATCATTCATGCATTGGTACTTTGCCATGTGTGTTTGGTACTCTGCCATGTTAAGAAGGAGCTTCTCTCAATGTTCCCAGGAGAAAAACACTGGTGAGAAAGGGGAGATTCTGACCTTTACAGAGAAACAGAAAATACGTAACGCAGCAGCCCCAGAAGAGCCAGAATGAACTGAATGTTCCTAAACCTTTATGGTAATTTGCTTCAGTAATTCACATCATAATTAAGAGCTTGACCCTGAAGCCCTTATTGCTGTGAGTCATGACTGCAGGATCAGGCCCCATTAGCACACGACTGCACATCTACATGGAGCCTACAGTCAGTAAGCTATTGCCTCAGTAATTTTCAACAAGATAATATTTACTTTAAACATGTTTATTAAATGGAAGGTGGGGAGGACCGTGTGCATACACACATGGAGGACCCAGTTCAGGGGGCAGGTTGGTACAGGACTTGCAAATGTGGCATAAAGCCTCCTGCAGACTTTTGATCTCTGGAGCTAGCCTGGGCTTGGCCCCAATGGCGTCTCCAACTTATGGTTGGCTATTGAGGCTGCTGCGCTCTAGCCACTGCCCTTCCCTCGGCACAGTCTCTAACACGCTGCACAGTTTGTACTGCCAGAATGGCACAAAGCAGGTCCTTAGCATGGACCAGGATCTGACCCACTGTTTCCTTCCATCATCTCATTTGACCCTGTGCAGACCAGTCTATTTTCTTGCCACATCTAGCTCCCGTTGATTTACATGGGACTAGTGGGTGCTGAGCACCTCTGAAAAACAAGCCGTTGTACTTAGGTGCCTACATTTGGATTCAGGAGCCCATCTTTTGGACATCCAGGCAAAATTTTTGCCTTAATTTTAGGAATCTGTTCACTGTTTGTAATTTTTTGGATAGTTTATGAGAGCCAATTTCAGCCCTGGGGTTGTTCGTGAATTGTCCTCTTGACTCGTTGCTATTCACTGTTTCTGCTCCAGGATAAGATGGACACTTTTTAAAAAAAAACAGGAGAATTGGAAATAGTGAAGAATGGATACTCCAGTTCATGCATCTGTCCCCATTCTCATGAGCAAATCTGGGTGTTTTTTAAGAAATATGAGCATTCCCCAGACTTATGTGTGAAACCCCCATTTGAATGAATGTTCACTAAGGGCATGGGCATGTTTGGCATTTGAGTGGTTTCCAACATTTGCAATATTTCATCAGCTCTGGATACAAAGGGCTGTTCTGATTCCTCTTCCTCGAGCCAGGTGTCTGCAAGAATCATTGTGCCAAATTCTTCCCTGGTGTAACAGGTGAGTCCCTGACCCCTTGAGGTTCACTTTTGGCTCAGAGTGGTCACCATCCCAATGGCATCCCTAAAAGAAGCCTGAGCGGGCACCTTCCTGAAGCAGCTGCATGCAGGTTTCATGAGGTCTGTGAGTAAAAGGCTGGCATTTTGGTGAATCATTTTCTCTCCCTTTTCAAAATTCATTCTATTTTAAAAGAATCTACTGCTGGGGAAAAGCACTGAGTGACCGCCTTGAAGACTGAAAACCTCTGTCTGTCCTCAAGAGCAGGTACTGCCCAGAGAGTGCTAGATTCCCCTGCCAATGTGACTCCTCCCTGACCCGGAGGGATCCCTTCACGGGCAGGAAGGTAATTCTGGCACCAGGCCTATTCAGTGCTTATGTTAGGTCCCCATCATGGGGGTGCCTTTAAGAGGTGAAGATTCTGGGAAAGATGTTATTGTGGCTAATGCACATGACTGGGAGTCAGGAGAGGTGGGTTCTATTTCAGGCCCTTCATTCTCGATGTGTGACCTTGGGCAAGTCTCTATGCCTTAGTTTCCGCATTGAAATGGGGAATCCATGGTACTGCTTTGCCTCCCAGGCTTAATATGTGTAAAACACCCTGAGTTTCTAGGATGGGAAGCCCTACAGGAAGTATTATGTCAACAATTGTCCATTAGGAATTTGGACTTGACGCCACCAACTCATTTCAGGTATGTCAAGAAATGACTGGTAGGTACTCTTGGCTACAACCTGGGCCACTAGCATCCTAGTAATGCGCGAGCTACAAGCTTAGGGCTGGTTTGCATGTGAGATAGCTTTGGTAGGCTGATAGTTGTGAAAGATGTTCTTCCAACTCCTTCCTTGAATACTGCTTGCTGCCCAGTGCTAGTCCTTGTTGGGAACATGGAATCTCTGTTGATGCTTTTCGAATAAATATCCCTTATATCCATTGTGTATATACCTTACATGGTAAGAAAACCTCTCCTACGTCCATATTTGAGTGGTGCGTGTAATTGCATTCTTGGCATATGTTTATGTAAATGCTGCTCATGCAAAGAAGATTTGCAGCCCCAGCACATGCTGCCTATGAAAGTGTTCCCCGCAGCACGCTCATCCCTTACTGGGAAATGATTCTCTTTTTGGATGGCTTGTGATGAGCACAGAAATGTAATCCTTTGCGATGAGAGCAGACACAAGATCTTCTATAAAGCACTCGCTGTATGACTTGGGCAAGAATTACAACATGCTGTCTAGGAAGAATTCTAAAGCTCTTATAACTGAGAGTTTTCCATTTTATAACTTACCCAGAAGCCAAGAGATGACCTATTGGCCTGCATTATGGTTTGAAGAACAGCCACAGGACTATGCAGTGCTGCAGTTTAATATTCATCTCAAAGCCAAGCCTAAGTAGAGGTTAAAGATACAATCTGAATTAATGGTAACTAGACATAGCAAGAGGTAGTGTGGGAACACCGGCTTGAGCAGCCTCAGATAAGGTTCCTGGGCAAAGGAATGAATTGCAAATCCTAAAGTTTTTCCTTCTTGTTGGTTATAGAAGTCCAGCATTCAACATGTAACAGACAAAATGCTTAAATTACTGAATCATCATACAGAGCCTTCCATCCAAGAATCTCAAAGCATTTACAAACCTAACTAGCCAAGTATTTATATAGCACCTATCCTCATAATAGATAGGCACCTCAGTATCTAATCTAAGATAGCTAATATATCTGTCAGCCTCCCTGGGAAGTAGGTCAGTGTTGTTATCCTTCTGCATCGGGGTTCTCAAACTGGGGGTTGGGACCTCTCAGGGGGTCACAAGGTTATTACATGGGGAGTCGCGAGCTGTCAGCCTCCACCCCAAACCCTGCTTTGCCTCCAGCATTTATAATAGTGTTAAATATATTTTAAAGTGTTTTTAATTTGTAAGGGGGGGTCACACTCAGGGGCTTGCTATGTGAAAGGGGTCACCAATACAAAAGTTTGAGAACCATTGTTCTAGGTCGTGTGTGTCTTTTGGTGTGTGGGGGGTTTGTTTGTTTTGTTTTTTTTAACTGTTGAGGATATTGCGATTCTGAGACGTTAAATGACTTGCCCAAGGTCTCAAAGCATGTTACTGTCTGAGTCCAGGAGGAGCCAGGTCTCCTGACTTTCAGTCGCATACCCAACACACTAGCCTATGCTGTCTTCAGTTGCACACATGCATTAAACTGTAATTTTGTGCAAACTTTTGAACACACTCAAACACTGGGTCAGGCTGACTAAACTATTGATAGTGGACAATTGATACGGTGAGTTTACCTACCTGTTCTGTTCAGCCTAGGGCTTGCTCAGGAGCTATTCAAACTCCTTCCTTTATCCACCCCCCAGCTCCATGAACATTTACCTAGTACAATGAAGTCAAGTCCTAGTCAACCATGTAAAACTCGGCAGTCATTTGGTAATGCTGCATGGTACTGGGATTTTTTTTGTAGGACCTTATATACTACAACTTTAACTCTTCTTTACCAATCTAATATGGGTAAAGTCCTCCCCCTCCCTTCATGTAGAGATAAGCAGACATGGAAATAACCAACTTAGCTACAGATGGGGGTTTCTTATTTGTAGGTGGGACAAAACAAAATACCTGCTGCTGTTAATCTTAATTATTGGGTAACCTTCAAAGTTGGGGCAAATCTAAGGTTTGCTACCTAAATCTAATATCTCGTCCTTCCTCCTCCCCCTAAAAAGCTCCCACTGGAATAAACAAGGCTTAGGGTACATCTACAGTACGAAATTACTTCTAAATTATTCTATTCAAATTTTTGGAAGCGATTTTATATATTCAGTGTTGTGTGTCCCCACTAAAGCACGTGAATTCGGCGGAGTGCGTCCACAGTACCGAGGCTAGCATCGAATGTCGGAGTAGTGCACTGTGGTAGCTATCCCACAGTTCCTGCAGTCCCCGCTGCCCATTGGAATTCTGGGTTAAGCTCCCAGTGCGTGATGGGGCAAAAACATTCTCGTGGGTGTTTCTGGGTGTGTTGTCACTCGCTCCTCCCTCCGTGAAAGCTACGGCAGACACCATACTGCTAGCAGACGGTGCAGTTCAGTGCACCGCCTATCTCCTGGTACTATGGAATCCACTTCGCACGTCCTCTCGTCTTTCTATCTACTCCTTTATCTAACCATTTCCCGCCTTTTTTCGGCCACCATGAATCAAGCAGCACAGCTTCCGCCGCAAACTCTGCTCTCCTGCTCTTGCAGCGCTAGGTAATTTCTCCATGTTGTCTGTCCTGGGCTCCCGTGGAAGCTACAGAAGACAACAATTCTCCACCGTTTTTCAGCCATCGTGAACTGAGCCGCACAGCTTCCGCTGCAAACTCTGCTCTCCTGCTCTTGCAGCTTTAGCTTCCCGCCTCCATGAAAGCTACAGAAGACAACCATTTACCGCCTTTTATCAGCCATCTTGAACCAAACAGTTCTCCTATGTTTCGCGCCCTTTTTCCAGGATTACCTATGCAGGCGCCATAGTGTGGCAAGCATGGAGCCCGCTCAGATCTCTGCTGCAGTTTTGACCATTGTAAATAACTCATGCATTATCCAGCAGTATGTGCAGTACCTGCAAAACCAGGCGATTACTATACTGATGAGGACATGGACACAGACGTTCCTAGAAGCACGGCATGTGATGATTGGGAGATCATGCTGGCATTGGGCCACGTTCATGTTGTGGAATGCTGATTCTGGGCCTGGGAAACAAGCACAGACTGGTGGGACCACACAGTGTTGCAGGTCTGGGATGATTCCCAGTGGCTGCGAAACTTTCGTATGCATAGGGCCATTTTCATGGAACTTTGTGACTTGCTGTCCCCTGCCCTGAAGCGCAAAGACACCAGAATGAGAGCAGCCCTCACCTTTGAGAAGTGAGTGGCCATAGCACTGTGGAAGCTTGCAACGCCCGACAGATACCTGTCAGTGGGGAATCAGTTTGGAGTGGGCAAATCTACTGTAGGGGCTGCTGTGCTGCAAGTAGCCAAGGCAATAATTGATTAGCTGCTATCAAGGGTAGTGACTTTGGGAAATGTGCTGACCATTGTGGTTTAATGCTCTGGGGTTCCCTAACTGTGGTGGGGCGATAGATGGAATGCATATCCTTATCTTGGCCCCAGCACACCAGAGCAGCCAGTATGTAAACCACAAGGGGTACTTTTCCATGGTGCTGTGATCACGTGTGGATCACAAGGGATGTTTCACTGACCTCAATGTGGGATGGCCAGGAAAGATGCATGACGCTCGCATTTTCAGGAACTCTGGTTTGTTTGAATAGCTGCAGGAAGGGACTTACTTCCCAGACCAGAAAATTACTGTTGGGGATGTTGAAATGCCTACAGTTATCCTCGGGGACCCAGCCTACCCCTTAATGCCATGGCTCATGAAGCCTACACAGGCACCCTGGACAGTAGTAAGGAGCAGTTCAACTATAGGCTGAGCAAGTGCAGAATGGTGGTAGAATGTCCCTTTGAGTGTTTGAAAGCACGCTGGCGCAGTTTACTGACTCGGTTAGATCTCAGCACAATCAATATTCCAATTGTAATTGCTGCTTGTTGTGTGCTCCACAATATCTGTGAGAGTAAGGGGGAGACGTTTATGGTGGGGTGGGAGGTTGAGGCAACTCGCCTGGCAGCCAATTTCACACACCCAGACTACAGGGCTATTAGAAGAGCGCAGCAGGGCGCGGTGCGCATCAGAGAAGCTTTGAAGGCCAGTTTCATGACTGGCCATGGTATGGTGTGACAGTTGTGTTTGTTTCTCTTGAAGTTACCCGCCCCCTATATATATATATCTATATGAAAGGAAATAAAGTCACAGTTGTTAAAAAACCCTTCTTTATTATTTGTTGCACAACACATTGAGAGAAATCAGAAGGTAGACCGGAGGAAGGGGATGGGTATTGGGTTACGGGGGTGGAGGAGGAGGGAAGGACAAGTCCAGAAACCAAATCAAAAGTTCACATATGCCAACTTTCTGCTGCTTGGGCGATCCTCTGGGGTTGAGTGTGTGGGTCTCTGTAGCCTCCCCTTTCGTGTTCTTGGGGTCTGGGTGAGGAGGCTATGGAACTTGGGGAGGAAGGAGGGTGGTTATACAGGGGCTGCAGTGGCAGTCTGTGGTCTTGCTGCCTTTCTCGCATTAGATCCACCATACAGCGGAGCATGTCAGTTTGCTCCCCCATGAGCTTTACCACAGCGTCCTATCTGCTCTCGTCGCACGCATCCCTCCTCTCTTTGTGTTCCTGTAATGCTTTACGGGACTCCGCAATTGTTCAGCTGGGTCCTATCAGTGTGGGAGGACTGCATGAGCTCGGCGAACATGTGGTCCCGAGTTCATTTTTTCCGCCTTCTAATCTGGACCATCCTCTGGGATGGAGTAGATAGGGGCCACGTTGAAACATTTGCACCTGCGGGAGGAGAAAAAGGGAGGGTAGTATTTTAAGATACATTTCAGAGAACAAAGGGGACACTCTTTCTCAGTGAAACAGGCAATTCATAGTACACAGCATATGTTCTTTCTGTACAAGTTAGCATTTTGCCTCTTATACTGAAGTGCCTGCCACTTTGGTGTGAGTAAGCCATCACACACGAGGAACAGAATTCAGCTTGCAGGCAGTCTAGGGGCACGCGGGGTTCTGCTTCTTCCACATTCATTTCAATGCTTTCAAATTGCTGGGCCCCCTTTCCCATAGCAAGCAATGCCTGGTGGGTTTGCCATATAAAAGGAGGGCCTACAGGCTCTCTGGGATGATCGCTTCACACACACACACCCCGCACCCACCGCGTGGCTCCGATGAGGCTCTGAGCAGGGATGAGCCCTTTAAACTAAACGCGAACAGCCCAGCACAGCTGGGTTCCACCCCCCGCCAGCCCCCACTGCGTGGCTCCGATCAGGCTCTCACTCACCAGAAGTACCTTCTTCAGGGTCATGGTTTGGGAGCCTGCCTTGGGAGTGGGGGGAGGCTACTGGCTCCAGCGTTAAGAATAGTTCCTGGCTGGGGGGGAAACGGATTCCCCACTTGCTGCCTGTGCACTGTCCTCCTCCTGCTCCTCCTCTTTGTCCTCCAATAACTCATCCTCCTCACTCTGTGCAACTCCCCCCTTGCAGGTGTCCACGGACAGTGGTGAGGTAGTGGTGGTGTCACCCCCCATAATTGCATGCAGCTCACGGTAGGAGCAGAATGTATGGGCCTGTGACCCAGAGCACCCGTTCGCCTCCCTGGCATTTTGGTACACTTGCCTGAGCTCCTTGATTTTTGGACGACACTGCTCTGTGTCCCTGGAGTAGCCTCTTTCCGTCATGGCCCTGGAGACTTTAGCATATGTATTTGCATTCCTTTTTTTGGAATGTAGTTCTGCCATAAAAGATTCATCTCCCCAACATGCAATGAGATCCAGTACCTCCCATTGGGACCATGCTGGAGCTCGTCTGCAAATCCAGGACTGCGTGATCTCTTGTGATGGTGGACTCTGCATGGTCACCTGTGCTGATGGTGACCAAACAGGAAATGAAATTCAGAAGTTCCCAGGGCTTTTCCTGCCCACCTGGCTAGTGCATCAGAGTTGAGAGTGTTGTCCAGAGCAGTCACAAGGGAGCATTCTGGGATAGCTCCCGAAGGCCAATAACATTGAATTGCATCCACAATACCTTTAACCTGGGACTGCGATCTTGATTTAAGCACTACTTCACTTGCCGAGGTGGAGTACAGAAATCGGATTAAAGAGCCCTTTAAATTGAAAAAAATGGTTTGGTCGTGTGGATGGAATCTTTTTTTTTTTTTTTTTTTCAAATTAACTCAGCCAATTCCAAAATAACTGACTAGTGTTGACCAGGCCTTAGCTGTCCCAGCTAAATTACAGTTCTAGTAACTACAGTCTGACTTCCAAAACTTCCCCTGCATTACAGTTGGATTCAATATTCTCCTTCACCGCCTGTCCTGAAGTGTTATGTTACTTGTAGTGTTTCTGTGCACCATGAAATAGCTGCTGGGTTTCACCCTAGAGGTTGCTACATTTCAGTGGTGTATGAGGTAATTGCTATATACAGGCCAGATGCCTCCTTCAGCTGTGTGGCATGAGAGCCAAAGAGGGGTAGAAAGACCCCATAATGAGTGGAAGGGAAGGCAGGGGCTGCACAGCATGCTACTCTGTGCCCAAGAGCCTGCAGCAGGTCTGTGTATAAAGTAGGAAGAAGTAGCTGCTCTGTGCAGCATGTTCCACTCCAGTAGTGGCAGAAATACAAGTAGGAAATCAGAACTCTCTTCTGTCCCACATACCATCTACCTACCCTTTGTAGGTGCAGAGCATGGCAGGGGCAGTTAATGACATTACATGTTTCTCAGGAGCTATGCTGTCAGATGAGAGGGTGAATAGTGTGAGGCGGGGATTGGAGTCTGATTTCCCTGTAGAATTCTTGTCCATGACATGCCCTCTCCATGAGGCTGGAAATTCTCGCTCTCTTAGGGTCCTTCTTCCTCTAAATGGTGCACTGCTAAATTCTTTCAGTGGAGATGCTAATACTGCTGGGTGAACTGATGTAGCCATAGAATATTAGCCCAACGGACCTTCCGCTGGGCGCCAGGAAGATTCCCCCTGCCTCGGCTGATTGGATTATGGTCAGTTAATGAGCATGGGAAGCGCATGGAGTGGGAAGGAGAATGAACAAATAACTCTGCAGCAGTAGTTCCATTCGCAGCTGGGTTTAACCCTAGTTTATGTTCATATTAGGAGAGTTGCAGTTTACAGCAGTTTGTCCACAATGGAGTCAAGATCAGGTAACTGAACCAACATGTGGTAGCAGACTACGGATGTATAAAGTGCAGATTTTAATAGAACAGGACTCCCATGTTAAGAACTGTACCCAGAGCATTAACTCTGGGTACAGTCCTCTTTTTTTATTTCTGTATGTATAACAACATTGGCTGCAAATACTTTCTGGGAATAAATGGGGAGTGTTGTAATCTTTTGGTAAGAACATAATTAGAGGTGCTTTGAATAATATTCTGTCTTTTTATTGCTATATTGCACAAAATAAGAGAACCAAGAAATGAATGAAGGGCATGGATTCTTTGGCACTCACATTAGTCAATGGAGGAGTAAGCAAATACACTCCGACTCAGGGATTTCTCACTCTGCTTTATACAACTTAAAGAAGGGTTACCGGAGTAGAAGTAGGGAATTCTGTAGGTAAGACTTCTCTTCCCTTCTTGTGAGGGTAATATTTAAGCCACTGATTGTAAAACATTGCTGTATTTGTAAAGCACCTGAGGTCCCTCTGGATAAGTCATTACTCCAAAAGTAAGATGCCATAATTTAGAGTTTAACGTAATGCTCACTGCTGGCAAATGCTATTCATCATGTGGTCCAATATATGGTCACAGAGGTGCAGATTTTGATCTCTGTAGTTTCAGTGAGAGTAGCTTCCCTAGCTCTGAGGTGTTTCTATTTGGTTTTAGGTAAGCCCATTATGGAAATAGATCCAAGCTGCAAAGCTCATTTCTGGATATAGTTCTAAACCAGGGGTCAGCAACCTTTCAAAAGTGGTGTGCCGATTCTTCATTCATTCACTCTAATTTAAGGTTTCGCGTGCCAGTAATACATTTTAATGTTTTTAGAAGGTCTCTTTCTATAAGTCTATAGTATATAACTAAACTATTGTTGTATGTAAAGTAAATAAGGTTTTTAAAATGTTTAAGAAGCTTCATTTAAAATTAAATTAAAATGCAGTGCCCCCCGGACAAGTGGCCAGGACCCGGGCAGTGTGAGTGCCACTGAAAATCAGCTCGCGTGCCACCTTTGGCACACGTGCCATAGGTTGCCTACCCCTGTTCTAAACTTTTCCAAAGTTTGGGGGTATTGGGACCTGGGATTTTCATCACCTGACTTGAGTCCACTTATGCCAGTGGCCAGTACAAAAGTTTTTTAATATTGCACTCAGGTTTGGCCCTGCGGACCAGGGGCGGCTCTAGGAATCTGGCCGCCCCAAGCAGGGCGGCACGCCGCAGGGGGCGCGCTGCCGGTCGCCGGTCCCGCGGCTCCGGGGGACCTCTTGCAGACATGTCTGCGGAGGGTCCGCTGGTCCCACGGCTCTGGTGGACCTCCCGCAGGCATGACTGCGGAAGGTCCGCCGGAGCCGCCTGCCGCCCTGCCGGCAAAATGCCGCCCCAAGCGCGCGCTTGGTGCGCTGGGGTCTGGAGCCGGCCCTGCTGCGGACCTTCTGCCACAGTGGAGTACCAGTGGGGCCAAAATTGTGTGAGTGGCATTATGACCCAAGTGCATGGAGGATAGCGGTACTACTCAGGTATGGCCCCACTGGCTCTCTGCAATGAGGGAGGGCCAAAACTGAGTGAGTGGCGTTGTGAGTGGCCAGTGCTGCTGCTCCTTGCTGCTGCCACTGGTCCGTGCCATGTGTACTGTGCGTGTGACGGCGGGTGCTGCTGTTACACACAGAGCCTGGCTATTTGGCACACGAGAAACGAGGTGTTTCCAGCATAGAAGGTGGCATGGGAGAAGGTACAATAAAAGATGAGACCCCGATGATACACTAGAAGTTAGGAGATAGCTTTAGGCAGGACAGAAGGAGACAGGAAGAAAGAAGAGCAGAGAGGCAAGCAGGAGTGAGTTGAGCATTAATAGTTTGAATCCACCTGACCCCATAAAAAAAAGTTTGACTTCGGGTTGGGTCACTGGCCAATACAAGCTCCAGATGTGTACAGCTGTCTATGTCCAATACGCCATTGCGGAAAAGAGCAGAGCAGAATCAGCCAGAGGCTCCAGCTGGTAGAAGCAGAAGTAACCAAAGCAGGGACCTCTGGACAATTCAGAGAATTTTCTACAGGACTCTTTCTGCCCTGTGTTCATTGGCTGTTTTCTCCAACCCTCTCTCCCACCCTCACTCAGGCTCTTCACCTCAGCTTCACTCCACCTACCCTCTTACGTTTTTCCCCACTCCCTTCCCTCAGCCCTTTTCTGTCCCTCTTCTTTTTATTCTGCTTGTGTGCTATACCCCTTCTCTCAGCCTTTGTCCATCTTGTCTATTTAGATTGTCAGCTCTTCAGGGCAGGGAACTCCTGTGCTTCTACAGTACCTAGCACAATGGAGCCCCATTCCTGGTTGGTCTTTAGGCACTACCAAAATAAATAAGATTAATAATACTAAAAAAGCCCCATGCTACTTAATTTACTTCAGATGGATTGGGAGACAGATCCATGAGAAATCCATACAGACTGGAAGAGCTGCCTTGGGAAGCTAAAATGCGGGTAAGCTTGTGTTGTGCCCAAAGGTGTCAAGAACCTGTGGTCCCAGTACTTAGTTTTCTAGCCAAACAGGGCCGGTCTGTTGTATATGTTTGTGTAACCATATTGTGTAGTTGGGTATGTCTGCTGCTGACCTGGAGTTTTGGGTGGGCTCTAGCTGGAAAAATATTTTACAGAGATTGTTTCCTTTTCTAATGGAAGGGGAGATGTAACTGTTCTAAGCAGAGGCAGTAGAGCTTGTTGAAGTTTTTTTTCTTTTTTGTCAAAACATTTTATCAACAAAAATGTCTCCGTCCACAGTGAAAATTTTCATTTTACTTGACATTTTCCAGGTCTTTTCTTGAGTCTGTATCTATTACAGCAGTGTGAGGTTTGGCATTGACTTACAGGAAGCAGGAGTGAGGCCTTTGAGGGAGAAGAGGTAGTATTTTTTTACATTTACCCTCTGTTTGTTATCTAGCACCTGTTTTTTTTTCATTTCAGTGTGTCTCATCTCTGCAAAGGTGAAGTTTCTGCTCTATCATCAGACATTCTTCACTGTGGTTCTTTCTAATTTAATGTGCATGGGCATCATGGCAGTTCTCACTGCAGGAGAGATGCACAAGTAATCAAGGAAATGTTGCACCCTGATGGAATGGAGGAATGAGGGCACCTAGGAATGCAGAAATTAAATAGTGAGGCAGCAGATGCTACTCAAATGATTGGTGGAACAAATATTGCCGGCAGTGGGGTATTTTGTTGTTGTTTAGTAGAGTAATGAGTTGGGTCTGTACTAGACATCCAAATTCCTCCTCTGTTGGATGGTGCATTTTCACTGCTGCCAGAGCACCTGTTCGTCATTGCATCAGCAAGTCTAGAATCAGTGCTCCATTGACAGAACAGCCACTCTTGGCAGCAGGTTCCGCCACTGAGCAGCAAACTGACCCAGCCAGTAATGGCAGTTCCTGTCAGTGAAGCCCTGATTCTTCACTGCATCAGCAGACCTAGAATGGGTGGTTTGGCAGCAATCTGAGCTATCGAGAGCTTTTAAAGTTCACAAAGAAATGAAGTGTAATGAACATGGAGAAGAGAACAGAACAGAGAAAGAGCTAAAAGCGACCTAGATGCTTGAATATTTCACTTCCTCACAAATAAACCTGCATGATTTTCCAGGTCCTGGGAAGGATGGGGCGGCACCTTGAGTTGCATTCAGATGTAGCCAGAGTTGGCTTATCCTCTAAGTCAAAAGTGTAGGTTTCCTAATTGTCAGCTGTGTAGCCTGAACTTTGTACCAGGTCTGGAAACAAAGCCAGGCCATTCCTCCTTTGTACCACTTCACCAGCATCAGTGAGATTGGGGACTGTAAGACTTTGTCTATAATTCATGAGGTATGACCAAGGCCCTTCAGTTTTGTTATTTACCAATTTTTTTTCTCTGAAATAGTCCCAGGTTTTGAGAAAGCAACTGATTACTAGCTATCTTTTTAACCTGAATTTGGACGTTTGGGGGAAATTTTTTTCAGAGGAAGTGGAGGGGCTGCGCTGAAGGGCTGGGGTCAGGAGTGAGGCCAAACATTGCCCCCCCCCATACGTTGCCCATTGCCCTTCGGTTTTGATTTTTACTGATTTTTTTTTCACCTGTTTTTAAAATTTTAGAATAAACACTGACAGATTCCTGGGAAACTTAAAAAAACAACCAAAAAACAAAGGAACTTAGATATGACTGAATGCAATTTACTCTTCCATGACTGTCAGTTCTGAACAGGAGTACTTGTGGCACCTTAAAGACTAACAAATTTATTTTAGCATGAGCTTTCGTGAGCTACAGCTCACTTCTTCTTTAGCAGTAGCTCACGAAAGCTCATGCTAAAATAAATTTGTTAGTCTTTAAGGTGCCACAAGTACTCCTGTTCTTTTTACGGATACAGACTAACACAGCTGCTACTCTGAAACCTGTCAGTTCTGAAATGCTGACAGCAAAAGGCTAGAGATGGGCCAGGGAAAGTGGTGCTGGGATCTGGACCTGGGTCAGATTTGTTAGGGGTCAGGTTCAAGGCTGAATCAAGTTTGGACTGAATGCTTCTGAAATCTTGCAGGTGATTCCTGTTACAATCCAGCCTAGTGTGGCAGCACTCTAGGCCAGTGGTTCCCAAACTTGTTCCACCGCTTGTGCAGGGAAAGCCCCTGGCGGGCCAGGCCGGTTTCTTTACCTGCCGTGTCTGCAGGTTCGGCCGATCCGGCTCCCAGTGGCTGCGGTTCGCTGCTCCAGGCCAATGGGAGCTGCTGGAAGTGGCGGCCAGTAAGTCCCTCGGCCCACACCGCTTCCAGCAGCTCCCATTAGCCTGGAGCAGCGAACTGTGGCCACTGGGAGCCGCGATCGGCCGAACCTGCGGACGCGGCAGGTAAACAAACCAGCCCAGCCAGCCAGGGGCTTTCCCTGCACAAGTGGCGGAACAAGTTTGGGAACCACTGCTCTAGGCAGATCTGCTGTTTGGGAAGAATCCTCATGAGAATTCAGTCATCTCCAAAGCAGAAAATAGGCCTTTTCTAGTTTGGGATTTGATTTGCAACTACAGTGAGAGGCTGGTTTGGATATGGGTATTCAAGCTGGTCTCCCCGAACATGCACGCGCGCGCACACACAAAGATTTTTGGACTGGAGGTTCTGATTTTTGCACGAACAATAGAACAGGGCTTTACCAAATGGCTGTTTTTCTGCAGAGTCACTTTTCAGCCTATAACGTATTAATGAGGCTTATGGGATTTTAGTTGTGGGGGCAGAGAGCAGTTTCATTTCCCCTCCAATGCCTCCCTCCAGGTATTACCTGCACTAGACAGGACAAATCAGAAGGTTCCCATTTAAAAAACAAACAACAAATTGGATTAAATTTTGTACAAAATGAAAATCCTTAGCTCAAGGTTTTGCATTTAAGTAGGTATGCAGTTATTTAGTTTGATCACTGAAGTAGGCAGTGTATTAAAAAGCCTTATTTACATGAGCTTAAACCCTCAGAGCTGTTTCAATTTCACTCAGTCATTCTCACTATAGATTGTATATTCAAGGGAAAATCCTCTCCGCAATACTGGGCATGCCGCACTCTTCTCAGACTGATGTTTATTAACTAATACAAAGTTACAAATGATATACAAACACAGCTAAACAAAAGAGCCCAGTGTTGAGCCTAAATCAAGGTCCTAAATCATAAGCCGTGGTGTGACAAACTGCACAATGTTTGCCAGTACTTTTAAAATGGGGCTTTCTTGCCAGGCTGAGAATCCATAGAGCCTCGCCAAAGAAAACAGTGGGACGGAGCCAGGGTTCTCCCAAGTCTTGGCATGGAATCCACAATAGTAGCTTTGGCGCAGATCCATAGAATTGAGCACATGCTCCATAAGGTCACTTCAGAACACCATAATTACTTGGTATTTACTTCAGTGGGTTTCACAGACAAAAATAAAAAGGACACCAGTACAATTTAGGGACTAGATTACAGTCCCCGACCTCTACCATATCTCTACCCCAATGAGAGATAGGAGCCCTTACAATAGTTACCACATGCTTTAGCGGGAAGCATCTGAGGTTCCCTTTTATCTGACCATGCAGTTTAATAATAACAATAAATAATAATAATATTGATTAATAACTGGGGGGACTTAGTTGTTCATGGAACTGGGAATGGACTCCAGGTCATGGGTTGTAATCTATCCCATGTTAGTAGCGAGTGAGTCACTGCCATCCGATGGCTGTTTGCTGACTTTTATGAAGTAAACTGGTGGTCACAGCTCATTTGTAAGAAGCACAGCAGTCTCCTCAGAGAGATCAAGGACTGAATTCTATGGGGACCAGAGGAGACCCCTGTATCCTAGATCTGAAAAACCCAGAACTTTGTGGAGGTCTTGGAACCCAAGCTCACTTCTAAATATCATGCCCTTATCTCTATAATGGACCAAACTACAGCCCTTGATACGAACATGCCCAAACTTCTGGGGCCGGGTTTCCAAAATCTGCATCCAGAGTCGCATACCACAGCTTGGGCCCATCATAATGGAGAACATTGTCAGCTATTCCCCATTAGAAAAAATCCCTCCAGAGCAGGGTTGAGGCATGCCAGGAGGGTGGCGCTGAGGTTGCTTGCTCTGCCTTGCCCACGCAGTGCCTGTTTTGTGCATAAAGAAAGGCCTTCAGTCTCCAGGGCCCTCAGCCTGGCACTGTCCACTCATGCCAACAATCACTTTTACGATTTAAATTTTAAGAAAGAAGTCACATCTGATTATTCAGCATTCTTATTTTACATTTTATTGCTGTTTGCAAAACATGTCTAAGGCCCAGAGGAAACCTTGAGGCTTGACATCCTTAAAGTTTTAACACTTCATCGGATCTTCAGACATCAATGGCCAGCAAGCACATGTGTTTCTGAGGCTCCAAGTACAGCTTCTGCTGTGACTCTGGCCTGGTGACGCAAAAGAGACAAAAATTAATTTGAGTCAGTGCTGATTTGTTTGTTGTTGTCAGCTGCGTTTGGGGTTTGTGTGTTGACAGGAGAAAAGGAGGGAAAGCAGAGTCCTTGAAAAATAATGTCACATCTTAATTTTCTTGGGTTGGCAGTGCACGCATTCCACATACTCTGTAATGTGTAGAACTAATGAATGCAAAAAACCTATCATCAAATCCAGTACATACCAGGCATAGCACAGCACGCCCATCTGAAATCTCATCTGCTGGACACGAAATCCAAATATTTCTGGATGGTTAGGTTTAGGCAAAGGTCTATATCCACAGTAAAGCAAAACCAGACAAGTGCTTTCTAATTTGTATTTTGTACCAAAATCTTGCAGTGGACTTTATGAGATGGTTTTTAGAGAGAGGCTCAAGTGGCTAGATTTGAGGATGTTAAGACCCTGCATGTGAAGTGGACATTTTATTGTGGTGGTGGTGATTCAGGGTCAGTCTGTTCCCTCTCTTTTACTGCACCAATAGGCCTTCCATTATGGCCCCTCCAAGTGTGCTTTACACACACAAAATATGGGGCAGGTGGGGAGGGAGTGCCGCCCTACTCTGCCCCCAACTCCACTGTGGCCATGACCCCAGCTGCAGCTCTGGCCTGGCCCCCTTCCCTGACCATGGCTCCGTTCCTGACTGTGGCTCTGGCCCCAGCCCTGGCTCCAGACTGTGGCTATAGGGTGGGGGCATGGACAGATTCCATATGGGAAAGGGGAGGGGGGAACAACAGAAAAAGTTTGGGCACCACTGGTCCAAGGAGTCAGTGGATACCGCCCAGAGGAACTGTACCTGGAGGCACGATCGGACAAGATACTGGCAATAATTGCAGAGCATGCTGCCCCCCCCCTCCAGCTTCCTCCTCGTGGTGTGATGGAGGGGAATAGGAGCCATGCAGGCTGTAGCGGGTAGTGGTGGATTCCTCTCAGTCTCTAGGAGACTGGTCTGACTAGAGACTTTGTGAGGTTTAAGTTTGAGAGCTGAACCACACCCTTACGAACTGTAAATTGTAATTGTTCCTGTCCTGAAACCCTATTAAACAGGGACATGCTATGTGTTAGTGTGTGTTGGTTTCTCCTTGCCCTGGGCTGCTATAGTGAACTTAGTGCTGCCCCAGCTGGGGGAAATTAAAGTGGGACCCAACAGTGCCACACTGGACTGCAGGGGTGTGTGCAGGGACTGCCCGCCCCTTTCCAGCCTCGATGACCTAGACGTTCTACGAGCCCAGAGCAAGACAGTGCTTGCCCGCAGAGAGCTTACAGTCTAAACAGAGAAAGTGTTGACAACTCCCTTTATATTAACCACTTACTACTGCCTAATTATTGTAACTTAGCCAGCATCTTATGTGCCTTGAGAGGAAGGATGGTCTAATCTAGGACTTGGAAGACCTGGGTTCAGGTCCCTTCTCTTCCACAGACTTCCTGTGGCCTTGTGCAACTCACTTAGCCTCTCTGGGTGGGGGCTATGAAAGTACTTAGATGTCTAAGTCCCAGGGTTGGCTCTACTGCAATCCCCAAAACTCCCACTGAACCCTGTAGGTATGTAAACCTTTTGGGGTGTGTTGACGATAAATGGAATAAAGATTGTGAGGTGCTCAATGTTACTGTAATGGTAGTAGGGGGGAGACTCATAAATAGCTTAGATTCCCGTGTCCTGTCCTTTAGCTCTTACTACTGCTATATTTTGACCCAGGCTTGTTTCAGGTTTTTCCCTCAGCCTTCATCCATTCACGCACTGCCTCCTTCCAGTCTTTGCCTGTCTGCTGTTTAGCCCTGTCCTGTATTTCATTGCTGCAGTGGTCACCAGCTCCTCTCCCGCCCTCTTCTGCAGGGGGGTTTGGAGGGCCTCTCTCACTGACAGCGTTGCCAAACCCCAATGCTCAAAAAATCGAGTCTGACCCAAGAAGTCACGAGATTTTTTAAAAAAGAGATTACATGTTTTTAGAGCTGTCTTCTGATTTTTAACTCTTTCTCCTCCTGGCCCATGTGTGTGTGTTTGAGATTACTAGCGTTGCCAATTTATGGTAAAAAGTGTGTGTGTGGGGGGGCGGTGTTTTGTTTTTGCCACCATGCCCCTACATCCATTAATTCTGTGCTCCAGCCCCCACATGAACTCAGCCCACCAGCCACACAACACTTCTGACTATTGCTCCCTCCCAAACCTTACACCCCTGCTCCTCCTGCAGCTGTGGGTGTTCTTCACCTGCTGCCCCTGGCCCAAAGGGAGGGCAGCTCCACGGGAGATCACAAAATCATGTTCCCATAACTTTGTGAGAGCTGGCAATCTGGCACTGAAGGCAATGGGAGTTTTGCTTTTGACTTCAGCAGTTCAGTGTATCCTCCTCCCACCCAAAGTCCTGTGGGTGACACTTTCCTGGCTCTATAATGACCAGAAGAGCACAGAAATGGTTAATCCAGCTTCTCTGGCCATGCAGCTCTCTGCCTATCAGTTTTACATCCCTCCCAAATGGGACAACTGATAGGGAAGCTGGGAAGTTGGTGGGAAACTGACAAAAGGCTACAGATGATGAAGATAAGGAGTAGCATGAAATTGGCCTATGCTTCCATGTGACTGTAAGGGGAGAAATCAGCAGGTGTTTTCTGGTGGGGGTGAATGATTTGAACCAAACACCAGAAGCCCAATTTCTGTTGCTCAGGATTGTCTTTGCATAAGTCTCTTGTGTAGCCAGCTCTTGGCTCTCGCCTTCAGCTCAGTGTGGCTGCTGAATGGATTCAGATATCTGCACATCTGTAAATAATGAACGATAGCAATTACATGTTCTTTCTAAAAGACAAAGCAGTACATTGAACACTGTTGGCACGGGGAGAAAAGCCCAGCAGGATTTAGTTTGGGGCTGCTGACTTGAATCCTCTGCTCAGTTAAAGGGGTGTAGTTACTGGAGTGTAGTTGCTTAAAATGTGGTGCTTCGGAGCTTTATGGTTCCTTTGAACTGGCCCTATCTTATCCTGAACATGGCTCAGCAAAACTCCCATTAAAGTAAGGCTTGATTAATGTTTGGAGGGTTTGCCCTTGTACATTTCCCAGATTATCTTTCAGTAATTCTCGTCACACATGTAGCACCTGTCACCCAGAGACCACCAGATTGCAAATGGGGAAACCAAGGCACAGAGAGGCCAATCTTGGCTGAGACCACATGGCAGGTCAGTGATAGAGCCAGGAATAGAGCCCAGCTCTCCTGATTCCTATCCCCATACTTCAAACACAAGAGGTGACTGCCACTTCATTTCTGGTAAAATTAATACATTCTTAGTGTGTGATCCCTGGCTGTTTTTACATTCACCCACCACCTTCATTTGTGGCGTGCAAGGAGCCACAGATGGTGATCTACAGTATAACAGATTTTTGGAGATGAATAGGGTGACCGTATTTCCCAAAGGGAAACCAGAACACTACACGGGGCTGGCCTGAGTCTTCCCCCTCCCCCGCATGGGGGCTGGCCCGAGCCGCTTGCCCAATTTCCCACCCTGCAGGGCTGGCCTGAGCTCTTGCCCAAGTCTCCCTCCCCATGCGGGGGCAGGAGGAGGGAGGCAGGGCTCGGACAAGAGCAGCGATGACTAGATAGGGCCTGGCATCGCTGCTCGCTCAAGTCCTGCCTCCCCCGTGCCCGAGCCCTGCCTCCCCCCTCCCCCACGTGCAGCTGGCACACCACTCCCTCCCCCGCATGTTCCTCCACACCCTAAGAGTTGTCATTTGTCCCTAATCAAGTTGGCAAGAACAAATGGGACCAATGCCCACTTTTGCCCAAAACATCGGGATGTCTGGGACAGGGCTTAAAAAAGGGACTGTCCCAGTCAAAATGGGATGTATGGTCACCCTAGAGATGAAGCCTGACTTACTTTTGCACATTTTGCATCTCTGAAGCGTGCCCATCCCAGGCCTTGTTTGTATCATGCATTTAAACCCTATTGCCCTGGGCAAAACTGTTTTGGTGCAATGAGGTCATACACAGAACCATGCCAAAGCTTAATGAGCAATCAGAAAGGTGAAGGAACATTCAAAGTGTTATTTGTCCCTGCCGCTGCTGCTCGTGTCCTTTAACCCTCGACGTACACCACCATCTTATGCAAGTTTTGTTTTTTGCGTTCACTAGAGCATGTAATTGTCCCCACAATGACTTGAACTACTTGGAATGTTCAAAGAGCATTGGTGGTGGTGGTGGTGGGGGGGGGTTTGAGGAGAAACCAAGTAGATAAGTGACCTATTTAGACAAGGTTCACACTGATTTCACTTTCTGTTTGGCTTGTATAACCAGTTCATTTGTGGGCATCTCTTAGTTCTGTGCCAATCTCTAGAAATGGTCAGCAAGACATAATCTTACTGCGGTTTGTTGGTCATAAATTCTTGCATTATCTTCCTGGGCACAGAGGCTGCCCCAATCAGAGTTAGAGCTCCAAGTAGAAGAAAATGATACGAGGTGCAAATCAGTAGCTTTTATGTTCCCAGCCTGAAGTTATTGAGAGAGAGACTCCCAGTCCCTGGCTCTAACCTTGAGAACTCAGAATGAGAAGCTCAGGAGACTGTGTACCTGGGATCATCCAGGAAGGTGAATTGGAGAGAGTGCTCAGAGTGGGATGGCACTGAAAATATATATTCCCTCCCTTCCCCTCCCTCACCCCACTTTATTAGCTGGGAGCAGTAAGGTGTGTGTATGGCATCTTCACTGTTAGCCTCCAAAATGAGCATGAGAGAACAAATCTTGCCCCTTCCTCACTGTAGCACTGCTGCTTCCACAACCGGCTTCCAAAAGGGAGATTTGCAACTGTTGCAGGGATCATTGCAGCCCAAGGGCTGCAAAGTGACTCTGGTTTTTACTCAGGGCACTGTGGGAGAGGATTTCCTCCCAATACTCAGAAAATCAATTGCAACTGAATATTATTCAGCTTGTGCAGTGGGTCCAGGATTTACCCTTGTGTGAAGGGAATATTCAAAGCTGGATGGAGAAATATTGAACAACCAAGCAGTATCATGCAAGGGATGCTCCTGCTCTTCTTATATTATGAAGGTCTTTGGATCCCTGTTTATTACTAGCTATGGCAAGTGGAGCGGAAACATGGGAATTAACAAGAGTCCAAACCAGAGTGTAAATGCTGAACAGAAAAGCTTGGATCTGCAACCCGAAGAAGATCCAGAAGGAGAAGAAATGGGCGAAGGACATCTTGAAGATTATGGAGAAGCTCAAGTGGTAATGATATTAGTGAAGGTGATGGAAAAGAGACAGAACTAAACCTTGTGCCTGAATACTTCAGGGCTGAGGTCTTTACAAATATGCTTCATGACAAATGGTGAACACAGCAAAGGGTGGCGGGGGTGGGGGGGTTATGCTGAAAGCCTCTGGTAGGTCTAGCTTGGACACATTTGGCCCCAGACTTGGAATATCACTGAAATCCTCAAATGCAGCTGTGGTTATAGTTATTCCTGAGGGCAACCTTTGTTAGGCTCTAAAGCAGATGTAATTTACACCTGCAAAAAGTGCATTCCCATTAGGGGTGACCCAAACTATTTGAAAGTCAACAGGAATATTTCCACTGATTTCAGTGGGATTTAGATCAGGTATATGGGGATTGGGATAAAGTGACACATTCTGTTTCTGTCCTCCCACCCTCTATATTTTCCAAAAATCCCATTAAGAGAAGACAGTGGAAACTTCATTTTGAGCTGTTTCAGTTGCACTTAGCAAGAGCTCAGTATTATCATTATTGAATATCACAGGGCTCTCTACACAGGCTGGAGGTTGGATTGCTGCAAAATCAAAATGGGGCGAGGGTTTTGTGAGATTTCTCAGTAGTTAGAGCTATTTACATTGCTTGTTAAACCCTGGGCCAGATTCATCCCAGAGAGAAATGGAAAGAGCTTTGAAAGTGTTAACAAATTTGTCTTCAACTGCTTTAGGATTTTAATTATGACAGTAGAATTAATCAGGGCTGATTTTCTATTTATAAAAGCAGCTGACAAATCCTATGGCACTCTAGGAATCCGGATTCATCTAGTGAGTAGTTTAATACAATACTTGGGAGTTGAGAATACAGAGTATGATTCTATGTGGACAAAACATTGTGCATATATAATGGAAAGGGTTATGCATCCTTAACTATATAGGCAGCATTGATAGCAAAACCTAATATATGAAAAGATGGCCAATGTGCAAAACACAGCAAGTGTCCCTTTTTAATTTTTGCTAAATCAGTCTTGCTTTTGATATATGGTTTGCATATCATTAGCCCATGATGCTGGGCAATTCCAGACAGAAGATTTTGTCTTTATTTTTAATTTTTTACATTTTGGGTTAAAGCTGACTTCACAGGACACTTGGCTGTGTACTTTCAGGCTGAAGAGAGCAGGGTATAAGACTGCAAAGGGAACATGTTGTGCTCTGAAAGAACTATTATCACTGCTCCCATTGCAATCACAGAGCGAGGCTTCTGCATGCTGCTTCACAGCTTCCAAAACCATAATTACTGGCTGCTGCCTACACTATGAACCTCTTTATTAAGTCTTCAGAGTCATTAAGAATTTGTAGGGGATTTATGGGAGCTCAGTTCATATTGCCTGTTTATTTACATAGCCAAGGTATGACCAAAATGTAGCCTGCAGAGTTCTGCAGTGAAGCCCATTCTTGCCTACGTTCAGGATGCAGGTGAGACTGAGTGGAAACAGCTTTCTGCATGCAATGTGACATCTTCCGCTGAGCTCTCTGGAGTATTGCACTAGTTTCTGTGTGCCATGCCTCTGATCTGAATCAAAGACGAGGGGATAATTTGGGAAAATTAAGTGTGGCCCTGGGGCTCCTGGTGGAGTCAGGGCTGGCAGGTGCTGGGCAAAATCTGAGATTCCCTGATGGAGACAGCAGGTTAGATCAGGCCGATCCTGGAAGCTTGAGTCATTACTCAGGGAGAACGTTCAGTGACTTCAGTGGGAGAATGGACTGAAATCAGACTGATGAGGCTGTGGCTACACTTGCACTTCAAAGCGCTGCCACGGCAGCACTTTGAAGCGCTAAGTGTAGTCAAAGCGCCAGCGCTGGGAGAGAGCTCTCCCAGCGCTGTCCGTACTCCACCTCCCTGTGGGGAATAACGGACAGCGCTGGGAGCCGCGCTCCCAGCGCTGGGGCTTTGACCACACTGGCGCTTTGCAGCGCCGCAATTTGCAGCTCTGGAGAGGGTGTGTTTTCACACCCTGCTGCAGCGCTGCAAATTTGCAAGTGTAGCCATGGAAGTGGCCTTGTGTATTAATGAAATATTTTTCCTAGTAACTTTGCTCTGGAAGCATGAGGGGGAATTCTGAAACTGTGAAATAGTAGGAGCCAGATGAGATGTTGCTTGTTTGACAAATATGAGTATTCAGCAAGATGGCTCACAGATGCACATTTTGACCTAAACAAACACATCAAATGCTTCTATTTTCAGATAAAATTCACACTGTGTTATGCAAACACATTGTGGCATGATGACCCTACTCTCAAACTTGCTGCCTAACGTGGCCTGCATAGTAAGCACACTTAATGGTGTCACAATTCTGAACAGCTGGATCAATAAAGGCAGCCATCCTCAGTGACTGCCTCCAGAACTCACTTTTTTTAGAGTGTATGTGGGGGGAGGACAATAAGGGACATACTACCACTGGCACCAAAGGGAGATCTCTAGCTCTAGTGCTAGAGACCTGTGTTTTTTAAAGCTGAAGAGTGGGATCTCAGCTGTGAGTGTGTCTCTTTGGTCTGAAGTGGATACAGTTGTTACAGCATTATGGAGGGAGTTATTGTAAAGCAAGTTCCTATTACTCTGAATATATGTTCTCTCTATAATAATGCATTACACAAATTCTAGAAATATTTTTTATTGTAACTAGCTTGATTCTTTCTATTCCCGTTTAATACTGTCAGCTATATTTTCAGTTATAGGCTTGATGGCTGCACCCACAAAAATGTTGTGGCCCTTAAAATCCTGCTTTTCTGCGAACACGCTAGGCAATTATATGTCCAACTGTCCGTTTCTGGGTGCAATTACCCAGTAGGCATGTGCTAATAATAATTATACTTAGCGACCTGTAGTATATAATGTTCATCTTCATTGTGCTTTACAAACCAACACCCAGGTGAGGCAGGTTAGTAAGTATTGGTAGGGGAAATGAAGCTTAAGGCCACAAAGTCAGGGCCAGAGCAGGATTTAAAAATCAGGAGCTCCTGAGTCCCAGACCTTTACTCAGGCCACTAGTCTCTCCCTTTCTCAAATGCCTATTTGCATGCTCCAGTTTTAGGCTGAATGGCTTTGCTAGAAGAAAAGCTGGGTCTGTCATGGCTATTTGCCTTAAAGAGCTCTCTGGAAGGAGAAGGTGAAATATACCATATGTGTCAATTTCCGGATTTGCAGTTTGACCAGATACGGCCAGATTTTTATTTTCAGAGTTGGAGGTGGAAAGAAAAAGGTAAATTTCAATCACTCGGAAGGCGCATTATGTTGATTCACAGCCTGTGCAATCATTATGCATCATCCAGGTGCCTCCTCTGGCTTCTTGAATGGAACATGCCTTTAAGAACTTGATCATCCCCAAAAGAGCACCCAGGTCCTTCAGTTAGCCTGGGAGTTACCTCTGTGTGCAGACGAGGAGGGAGGCTGGGCCACAGAACCTCCTCAGTTATATACTTGGGTTATACTGATACACTTGGGTTTATTCATCAGGCAAATCGAATGGAACTGGCCTGCGATGAATGGCTGGCCTGTGTGACACTCAAACCCAGTTTCTTTTCAGATGCTCATCACTTATTTACACGAGATGATGAGTAACATCTGCATTTGGGGCTTGTTGCAGCTGTGGTCATCATGCTCAGTGCCTGGCTAGAGGGTGTTTGCTGGAAACATATTTCATCATACTGAGTTGGCTTGCACTTGCGGGCCTCTCTGGGAATACTGAACATTATCCATACAGCTGTGAGAAAAGTGTTGCCCCTTTTCTGTTGGGGGTGGCTGGGAATGCGGAGATTTTCTGGGATATGGAGCGAGTAAGGCCTTCAGGGTTTGGACTGTGAAAAGGAGGTGGTTCTTTTTAGTCTTGCTTATCTGATCTCTGCAAAGGATCAGGCCCAGGTCCTCAGCTGGTATACACTGAATGGAGATACCTTGACTGACACCAGCTAAGGATCTGGCCCTTTGTTTTTAAATGGTATTTGAAATTTCATTATGCCAAGCAGATTGTGAAATCTATTTGATATCCTGGAAATATCCATCCAGATTTGAAATTCCAAGTGGAAAGAATAACTCCAACAGCTACAATAAAAAAATGTTAAAGCTTCAATCTGGCAACAGCTTGAGTGGGCTTCCCCACCCCCTCCCTGCAGGGCCCCCGGGTAACATGTGGCTCAATAATAAACACACAACTCCGTCTTGTGAGGAAATTTACAGTTTGTACTTGACAGTGACCATCCATTACGGTTCAGCGCAGCTGTTCATGTGAGGACAGCTTTAAACTCTTCCAGAAATTGTTCACATTCATCGGCAGCCGTTCCTCTGCTGCCTTCTCACTGGAGCCTGAGAATGGGAGAGGCGCCCTCTGTGACCTGCCTTTATTCCCCTGGCAAGTGTAACACACGGCCATCACTTGGGCTTTTCTTCTGGCCATGGATGCTGAAGGCTCCCCTCGCAAAATCTCCTCTTTATCCTGGTGTCAGTTATTTTTTTTATATAGGACACCAGACATCTCCTTTCTCTGGTTTCTAAATGACACAAGCTGTGCCCACGGCATACACACCTCTTGCACATATGCACACATACAACAGCCCCACCTGTGAAACACCAACCATACATGGCACACATCGCTATTCTGCATTGACATCATGTTCGACCCTGGCCATCTACTGTACAATGTGCTTGCGCTATATTGTCTAACAGACTGTGAGCTCCTTGGTCAGTGTCTGTCGTCTTATACTGCCAGGCACTTGGTAAATAATAATAAGCAGACACATATGGATACAGACACACTTGCTCATATACTTAGATATGTACATAATCTCTCTCCCCTCTTCCTTGTAGTATGCTTCCTACTTTCCCCTTTGTTATCACATGAGAGGAATTTTCAGAAGTGCCTGAGTAACATAGGAGCACTAGTTCCATTGATTTTCAATTTCAGTGGGACTGGTGTGCCTAAGTCACATAGGTGCTTTTGAAAATGGCACCCATAAGCTTCTGTGTAATAGAAAAAGAAACCGAATTTTCAAATTTTTCTCTCCCAACTCCTGAACTGTCACTGGTATTAAAGTGATTCCGAAATGCAGGCAACCTCTGAGAGGCCAGAATCTTGGAAACTGTACAGGGCACAATTGTCAATTGTCTACTCTAACAAGGACCTCTCGTGTCAAACTGGACCTTCCTCCACCACATGTCCTCTGCAGGTAGGAAAGGGAAGGCTTTTCTCTTTGTTTAGCATTTATGCTCTGATTGCTGAATGCTGTCTTCCCATCCGATAGGATAACTTCCTAAGGAAGTGAAGTTTGGTCTGACTTAAGTATCAATTTATTGTTAAGATATAAATTATGGAGTTCTCTTTTGACCTTGTGGCATTTCTAATTCTATCTATGACACTTGTATGGCCCCTACGCCTATCTGAGCACCTCTTAATCACAAATGAATTTATCCTCACAAACCCCCTTTGAGGTAGACTAATGCTATTATCCCTATTTTACAGACAGGGAACTCAGGCAAAGAGGCAAAGTGAGTTGCCCAAGGTCACACAGAAAGTCTGTGGCAGAGCAGAAGTTTGAACCTGTCTCTCCTAAATGCCAGGCTATTGCGGTAACCATTGGGCCCTCCTTCCTCTTAGCTGAACTTAACAGGAGATAAGGGTACCCAGGGTCAGGCTCTGAATGTTCAGACATGGGATTCTTGGGGAATTTTGAAAGTATTTTTTTTTAAATATGTGCATTAGTTGCCCACTTCTTAGGCTGACAGTGACCTACATGGGAGAATGGACTCAATGTCCAATGAGTGTCTTGATCCCTGTAATTTGGTGCTCTGCATAAGAATTCAGGAGACAAATGCCATCCAGTCCCTTGCTCACAGAGACTGAGTGCTTTGCATGCATCTGCTGGATTTGAGCTTAGTACCAGTGTGCTCAGTGACTAGAAGGAGCACTTCATATTATGCCCAGCACCAGTCCTGTCATCCAGTTAAGGAGTTGGCCTTGATGGGCTCCAAAAACAACTGATCCTCCTTTGCTGGTAGATGAGATGACTCTGATGCAGCCAGAGGGTGGCAAAGCCAGAGTTACTCCAGCCTCCATGAGAACCATCCAAAATCCTAGAGGGGTGAAAAACACGGACACAGTATAGCCAAAAAAATGTACTTAAAAATGTAAAGCAACTCAATTGTTTATAGCCAGAGGCTTTTACCCAGCTGTTACTTTCCAATAGAGTATTAGGATCGGTAACTGATGTCTCTGCACAAGCTGGGAGAAGAATGACTAGGGCAATATTGGTTTCATAACTCTCTGGAAAATTGAACCCCAGCTGGGGCTAATAAGTGCTTTCGTTAAAACACTGAGCTTAATCCAAAACGGAGAATAATGTCCCCTCTGTGCTGCAGCTCTCCTCAGCCTTGACGTGGGCTATGCTTTTTATCTTCCTTTCCTTTCTTGTTAAATAGACAGGTCTCACCCTGGCATCGTAATAGCACCAATATTAGGTCCCAGGGAGGTGAAAGTTTTGTAGATTTCACCAATGGAATGTGTTCTTGTTTTTTCCATGCAACACACCCTTTCCAGAGATGGAGATGGAGGAGTGTGGCCACTGTGCCCCTTGAAAATCCCTTCGACTCCTCTCTCTCCCGCCCCTCTGCACCCAGTCATAGGTGGCCTCACCCACAAGCTAACAGGGGGAAAGAAAACCAGCCTGCATGCAGCATGCATGCCAGGATGTGCATGTTGGACTGTGAGGGAGAGTCTAAACCATTCCATCATTTCTGCACAAGGGTCCGCTTTGTCCTCCCAGCACTTCATTTTCCTCCAGCCGGGGCAGTGAAATAATTACTAATATTTTCTCATCCAGCACTCTTGGCGTGGAGAGAATATTTTACAAGCCACCTGGGTTTGCCCTGTACGGTCACAGAGGCTTTCCCCATTCTTACCCCACTGATATACAGAGAGCTCTCCCATATAGTCACCCTTCCCAGGGAATGGTGATGTAAGAAGTGGCTTTGGGGGCTAAGTTCAGTGCAATGTTCTGGGAAGTTAAGGTGAATCACCAGAACCCAATTTCCCCCTTTGTACATGAGGTCTCGTTTAGCTTCCAAGGGCAGAGCTGAGCTTCATTCTCCTGATCAAAAACATCCTCTTACGTCTTTCACAGGGGTGGGCAAACCAGTTCTTATAAAATAAGACATAGCCGTCCCCCCACCCCCAACCCACTCTTCCCTCTGTACAAGTGTTTGGTATGAAGATGCTCATGTCACTGTTTTCTCCTTTTCTATTTTTGACTTTTGTGTTCTTCTGCACTGCAGGGCTCTGGACAGGATTCAGAGCGGAGGGGCTGGGATACTGTGGGACGGGGAATTCCCATGGTTTTTCCAGCACAAATGAGAGCAAGAAATGCCAGCTGGAAATCTCATGAGAGTCATTTCTGGTGAGAACTTTCAGCTCCTCTTTGCAGGCCTAAGAGGTCAAGTAAAGATGAAGAAGAGAGTCCTTTGAGGATGGAATAATGTGACTCATTGCTATACTTGGCACCTGCGTACTGGCGCTTCTATGTTGAGTGCACCATATACGCAAAGATGGAGCAGGGGGTAGGTAGGTTCTGATCATTTGGAAAAGGCTTGAGGAACATCAGAACTTCAGGGTGCTTCACTGAAATGAGCTAAGGTTCACTCATTAAGAGCTTTTTATCCTTTGTCTCTTGATCCCCAGCCACTGCCTGAGAGAGAACAACCATCCCAGGTAGCAGAGCTAGGAATTCAAATTAGCAAATGTAAGACAGGGAATTTAGCAAATCTTTCTGAAAATATGTGGTCATTCCCAGTAGGCTCTTGTACCATCAGGGCAGGCCTGTAACTCCATTGTTCTTGCTCAATGGCTGCTGTACTCTATATTGGTCTCTTCGTTTAATCTAGGATTCCTTTCCCGGACTTCCCAGATTGAATGAAGGGCCATGCTCTGATATCCTCACTCACACTGGGTAGCACCTTTCCATATGAATAGTCCCATTAACATCAGGGGGATAGTTCTTAGGTAAGGATTTTTGGAATCTGGCACAGTGTTTTGTGATGCCCTGTATGAATAATGCAATGTAAAATCCTAGACGCTCATGCTAGAAGGTACCTTGTAGGTCACTAAATCCAATCCTCTTATACCTGGTGCCAATTCCCTCTATTCGTTGGAGTGTATTATCTAATTTCGCTATAAATCGTGCATTAAACACATCTCTTGATACCTGTTCTGTTCTGGAATCCTTCTGTCTAATCGGAATATTAAGTTTAAGTTCATTACTTCTGACAGAACAACCTGGAATAATATTTCTTGCTTTATATTATCCTGCTTACTGGTGTTTATAGAGCCTGTATCACCTTAGTGCTATGCTTACACTGGCCTGATTCTGGGTCACGTTTACACTAGGGTAAATCAGGAGTAACTCCCTCCGCCAAAGTCTGAAATTACACTGAAGTAAGTGTAATTTACCATAACTGGGTCACATATAGATAATGATAAAAAGCAGTTTTCAAGCCAGGGTTATGTTTATAACTTTGGGAAACTTGCATAAGTAGGGGCCTACCAAATTCACAGCCATGAAAAACACGTCACAGACTGTGAAAGCTGGTCTCCCCCCGTGACACTCGGCTATTGTAAGAGGGTTGCGGTATTGCCATCCTTATTTCTGTGCTGCCTTCAGAGCTGGGCGGCCAGAGAGCAGTGGCTTCTGGCCAGGTGCCCAGCTCCGAAGGCAGTGCTGCTGCCAGCAGCAGCACAAAATCGAGGGTGGCATGGTGTGTGGGGGGGAGTAGTCACTATTGGGAGGGCAAGGCTGGCCTTACAGGTGGGTGACTGCCCAGGGTGCCGTGGTCACAAACCCCTCCACACACAGCCAGGCCAAGGCCCCTTTAGCCCCCGAGCACTGGGCCCAGAGCTGGGGATGCGCTGGGCTGGGAAATCCCAGCTGGGGGCTCCTACCATACACCAGGATCTAGCTGATATTCCTGGCCAGACTGGGGAGGGATGGGACTTCCTCTTCCTCTGCACAGGCTACTTCCGGGGCTGGGTCTTTGTTACTATAATTCTGGCCACTGTGAACTCTATCCCAGACTGCTGCAATGTGCATTGTTTGGAGCTACCATTGAGGAGCAATCTGAAGCTTCCCCTGGGGCAGAATGCAGCGACTTACTTGTCTTTTGAACGTGGGGAGCCTCTTGCAGTGCATAACAGTAGTGCTCTGCGCTCTGCCTGTCTGCTTCTACATCCAGTTCCAGGTGTTGGTTATGAGCTATAAAACCAAAGCCACTAACATCAAGGGACCTGGTTTTAGATCATAGTTACCTTCTGTTGATATACGTCCATCATGCGTAAGGTCATATCAAACTTATGATTGTTTTCATTTAAATTTAAGAACTCGTGACATATGTGTAGTCATATTGCTTAATGCATGGCTGGAAGGCATTCAGATGTTACAGTGATGAGCGCAGGATAAAAATCTATGTACAATAGACTAGAATTGTTCAGGGGCTATGGCTGCATTTTTTATTCTAATTAAAAAATGTATGTCTGTACACATGCGTGCTCCCGTGTTCTTGTATGTATAATTGCCCCATGAAATGGATGCGCTATAAACCTTTGTAACTACATCCCCTTTGTTTTATAATCCTGGCCTCTCCTCTTACTACTTCCCAGCTGTTTGTTGCTCTTGCTAGTATCTTGTCTAGTATTTACACTGAAAGCTCCTTGGAGCAGGAACTGTCTTTTCTGTTTGTTTGTGGAGTGCCTATAGGGTGACCAGATGTCCCGATTTTATAGGGACAGTCCCGATTGTTGGGTCTTTTTCTTGTATAGGCTCCTGTTACCCCCCACCCCCATCCCGATTTTTCACACTTGCCGTCTGGTCACCCTAAGTGCCTAGTACATTTATGGGTACTCTGAAATGCTAAAAAATGGTAATGCATATGGTTGTCCCAAAGGCCTGCTCAGGAGTGCAGATGGATTCTCCCCTTGATGTTCTAGAGGGAAGCACTCACTGAGTATCACTAGTGCTGCCAGATGAAATCTGTTCAGATTCCAGCCTGCTGAAGGAAGACTATCCATTCATAGAGATTTGAAAACCGGAATGGCTGGAGGACTCCCTACTGGTTAATACGGAGCTGTTTGTTTCTGTAGATACTTGTGCTAGGAGTAGGGGGTCTGTTTAGGGACCACTTTACTGCAAACCATTATGTGTGCCCTGAGGCCAGATCAAACCTGGTGCAACAAGAAGAAATAGCAACATGGAGGGGAGTTTATATAAATAAATATGCACTGGCTGTTTGAAAGCATATCTGTGTGTCGAAGAAACATGCATCCCAATATGCAAGATGTCCAAATGTAAAACACACATGGGACGCATGTGTGTTGGTTTCCCTTCCCTTTCACTAAAGACATATAATTTGATTGTAATCAGGCTCCTCCATCACTGCTGCCCTTTTTCCTCTCCATTAGGCTCCTTGACGCACACTTCCTGCAATGCCAGTGCCCTGAGAACTTACCCATTGTTTCCCCCATCTAAAGCTGGTCAGGAGCCACATTCCAGAGTAGCTGGAGGGATCAGGTATTCACTACTAGTCCTTTCCCACAATGTAACGGCTGGTGGGGATGAGAGATTTGGACAGAGTGTCTGGCTGTTTACTGGTGTGTGGGGCTTTTGGGTTTTGTATTACCCGCTGACTAATCCTGTGCAGTCATCTCAGATTCCCAAGGCTTTGTTACAATTGTAACATTCATGCTCCTCCTTGCAGATGCTGTGGTCCTGAAATTTAACTTACGTTTGCTAGGAGCCTGTTTTACTGCAGACAATTTAACTGCTCAGATATAACATGGGAATTGTGTTTAAAAGTTCAAGCTGCAGTTAGGGTCAGAAAAGTGACCTTGTGTGACTTCAGGGATATTCTGTCCACATCAAGTTTGCTCACTTTATAAGCCCAAAGATAAATTCTTTTCTAATGGCCACAGCTCGAGACTTAGCTGGGCCTATGAAAATTAAGCTGAGTCTTATTGCCCCTTTCATCATCTTCAGTGATAAAGTGTAACAAACTGGCCAGTGTGTGAATATTGCTGTCCTGTGCTGGATAGAATCAGAACTGTTTGACAGAGGCCTTATACTGTTCATAGCAAGAGGGCTAAAACTCAGATCCTCCTGCTCGAAAAATCACAGAACCCTGGCACTTAGGCAAATGAAGTTCTCCCACTGTTGCTGTGAAAGTTAGCGCATCCATGGTATATGGATCTGGATCGTTTTGTAAACTGGGCTCAAACAATATGTGTTTTTAATATGGCTAAATGTAAATGTATACATTTAGGAACAAAGGATGTAGGCTGCACTTACAGGGTGGAGGATGCCATCCTGGGAAGCAGTGACTCTGGAAAAAATGTGGGGGTTGTGGAGGATAATCAGCTGAACAGGGTGATGCTGCAGCCAAACGGGCATATGCAATCCTAGGATGCATAAACAGGGGAATCTTGAATGTCATAGGTGTTGACTTCCCCTCTGCCCAGCCGATGCTCGGCCCCGCCCCTGCACCACCCTCACCCCACTCCATTCCACCCTTTTCCCAAAGTCCCCGCCCCACCCTGCCTTCTACCACCCCAGCCTCACCCCTTCCTGCCCCCATTCCACCCCTTCCCCCAAGTCACTGCCCTGCCTGTTCTCCGCCTACTCCCCTAGTCCCCACTCCTCCTCCTCACTCCAGGAAAGTCCTAAGCGCCGCCAAACAGCTGTTAGGTGGTGGGGTGGCGGCGGGAAGTGCTTGGAGGGAGAGGGAGGAGTGGGGATGCAGCACACTCTGAGGGGGAGGAGAAGGAGGTGAGGAGGGGGAGCTTGGCTGCCGGTGAGTGCAGCGCACCCGCTAATTTTTCCCCGTGGGTGCTCCAGCCCCGGAGCACCTATGGAGTCGGCGCTTATGCCGAGTATGACTAGAGGTTAGTTTACTTCTATGTTTGGCTCTGGTGCAACCGCTGTTGGAATACTGTGACCAGTTCTGGTGTCCACAATTCAAGAAGGATGTTGAAAAATTGGAGAGGGTTCAGAGAGGAGCCATGAGAATGATTAAAGGATTAGAAAACCTGCTTTACAGTCATAAAGTCAAGGACCTCAATCTATTTAGCTTTGTTAAGGGGTGACTTGGTTATGATCCATAAGTACCTACACAGGAAACAAATATTTAACAGTGGGCTCACCAATACATAAGAGAAAGGTATGATATAATCCAAAGGCTGGAAGTTGAAACTAGACAAATTCAGACTGTAAATAAGGTGTAGATTTTTGTTTTAACTTGGAGAGTAAAGAACCATTGGAACAATTTTCCAAGGGTCATGACGGATTCTCCATCACTGACAATTTTAAAATCAAAGCTTCAATGTTTTTCTAAGACGCTAGGAAATATTTTAGGGAAGTTCTATGGCCTGTGCTGTACAGGAGGTCAGACTAGATGATCATGATGGTCCTTTCTGGCCTGGGAATTTATGAATCTATGAAGACCCACAGGGAATAGGTCACTGAGTGAGGAAGAAGCAGTAATGGACCGAACCAAAGCCCCTGAACCTTGGGGTAGTTTGGATTGAGACTTGAATTTTACAGTGCTGACTCACCTCTAGTTTAAGTGTAGATTCTCTGTTTCACATGAAATACCCAGTGCTTTCTTTTTGTACAAGAAGCTGGCATAATATGTACAAATCAGGCTGGATGGCTGGCAGCTGTCCCAGCTGTAGAGGAATCCTGTAATCCCTTACTACTCCAGAGAACTGGAAATGAAAGGGTGACTGACTGCACTGGCAGCTCATACAGCTCCGCAGGCCCAGTTGTCAGGCCATCGCAACTGGTTCTTTTCCTGGATGTTGAGAACTGCTGTCCTTTGGGAAAATCAGGTCAGTGCCAAATTCTACTCTGTTACATCAGGGACTGAAGAGGGTCATTTCACAGGCTGATCTATCCCAGATGAGAGGCGTCTCCTCCGTTGATGTGCGAAGAGATGATCTGTCTCTGTCCAGCCTTCTTTTCTCTGTACGATCTCTCTTCCCTTTTCAAGGCAGGTGGTCTGGTGGCTAGATTTCTAGATAAAGGGGAAATATAATGATGAGGGAGGAGCTCAAAATAATCAGAGATCTGTTTTGGATAAGCACCTAAAGGTTTGGATGCCTATTGGAGCCTGCCAGTTTTGCAAACATGGGTTGGAAATCTTATGAGTCTCTCTCTCCAGATTTTTTCAGTACTTCCGCTATGTTAGCCTTTCTGATCATGTTGCTTGCGTATGTGTTCAGAGTGTTTGGTGACCCTGGTCTCTGTCTATGTGTATGGTTAGTTGGTGAACTGTGTATTTCTGTGGCTTAGATGTGATTGTTCCATCATGAGGTAATGTTTTGTCATTTCCATCATAAAATGGTGATATTTCTTCCTAGTGAAAATCCAGATTTCACAAAATTTAACCCATGTGACGAGAGGGAGAAAGGCAGAAATAACATTTTCTACATGAAAAGTTAGTGAAATGCTGACCTTTCCACCTAGGAACAAATATATGAGAGAGTCCGTTTTCACACATTAAGTGAACCAATGTGCTTGGTCTTCTGGCTCAATGATGTGCCTGGGAGATAGTACAGCACCCAGATCACCTAAGTTCTGTCGCAGGCTTTCTGGGTGCCTTTAGGCAACTCATTTCACCTTTGTGGGCCTCAGTTTCTTAAGCCGTAATAATAGTTTTCTACCCAAATGGGGTGCTGTGAGGCTTAAGCCACTAATGCTTTTTAAAATGCTTTGAGACCCTGGGATGGAGTGTGTTCTGAGTGCAAAGCATTCCTAATAAGATTCATGTAGTGCTCATGTCTCCATCATTTAGGTTGACCAGACAGCAAGTGTGAAAAATCAGGGCGGGGGTGGGGGGTAATAGGAGCCTATATAGGAAAAAGATCCAAAAATTGGGACTGTCCCTATAAAATCGGGACATCTGGTCACCCTACCATCATTCATCCTTGACCCTAGCTTACCTGTCCATTGATATGTTGAAGGACACTAAACATCTTCAAGGCTTCGTGTTTTGTTTAAGGTTGGTTTGCTTCCTCTTTTGCTCCCTACTAGAGAAATAGAGTGTAACCCTCACTATCTAGATTAAGAAAAGGATGAGTCTTCAGTCAAACTTGACCAGCTAAATGAGGTAAAAGGTGTTAACCTGTGTGCACCCTGTTTGGAAACGTTCATGGTTGCAGTTACCTGTTAGATAGCCCTGACCTCTGTCTTCCTAGTTTATGAAAACAGCCACCTTCTAAGCAAAGGTTCCCTGTCAGCTGAATGGCAGCTGTCTGCAACTTGCAATACTTTGAAACTCTCACAATGGACCCAAGCCTCAATCTACAGCTGGACTGAATTCCAACATCTCAAAGTTCAGGCTGCTTGGATCAGAGGCTTAGCTTTAGGCCCATCTCTAACTGAAACAATTTGGGTGATGCTCCTTCTGATTCACCCCAATTGCAGCTTCACCCTGCTTGCTCTCCTGCGAATAGGCTCTGCTGGCTGTCCTATGCTGTTGGATTTAGACTTTTGTCAAGATTCATGGTAGTCAAGGAGGATGGGAGATTCTGCAGGGATATTTTCCACTTTCCTAGGTACAATACAGAGGATGCATTTTTCCAGTGAGGAGACAGCAGAGGCAGAAGAGAACAGTGGGGTGGTTAGAAACATGCCCCTCATGAAGTTGCTGCACTAGTTTGCTGAAGTGTGTGGTCTGGTTTTGGGCGGGGTGCAGTATTCCAACAGATGTTGCTGAAACGACTGAGCAAACAGCTCACCTGGAGGGTGGTAGTGAAAACCTTCAACCATAAGGTCTGTCTTTTCCATGAGATCTGTTCCTTAAAAGATGCCGTCTCGCTTTAGTGGCTGTGGTGCGATATCCAACAACGATGAGCTGGTTTTCAGTGTTTACTTTATTTGTCATGTTGAGCTGGCGCGGTTGAGTGCTGCAATTGACTGAGCAGCCGAGTTGGCAGCGGGAATATCCAGACAGTTCCTGAACAGCAGCATTAATATATGTGTAGCACAGTATGCATTCATATTTGAATGTGTGGTCTGTGTGAGTGCATGTGTTCCTGGGAAAGTTGTCTGAGTGAGTGACTGTTGCATCTTAATTACACCCAGGTTCTGCAGAATAGCCTTGCTGAAAAACTTAAAATCTAAAGAATCCAAAGAAGTTAAAAACACCAATTGATTTCCTTTGCCTGAGGAACGCTCATCAGTCTCTTTTGTTAATATCATACAGTTAACACCTTGATGATAACTTCGGCCTCCAGATGTAGGCAAAGCTTTTAGTGTAACATGATTTCTTTGCCATTGGGTTAATGCCCCAATTTTCCTGACACCGCAAGCTTCTTAAAAGCAACGAAAGAAATCTGGGCAAAGGTTGTGTGTTTGGTTTTGTTTTCCTACAAATGAACTGGACACTGTTTGTTTCACTTCCATGGGGATGAGCGTAATCTGAATTTGCTCCTTGCTTGTGGTAGGATTAGCACTCTGGTCCTGTGAGGTGAGAGGATGGTGCTTTAATACTAACACTTTTGTCCTTTTGTAGCACTTTCCTTCCATATATCACAAAGTGCTTTGCAAACCTGATCAAGCATCATTTTATAGCTGGAAGAATTGAGGCACAGAGGGAAGTGACAGGCCTAGTTTCAGAGTCAGCCAGTCTCACAGCTGGGAATAGAATTGAGGAGTCTTAACTCCTGGGCTCTAACCACTAGCCACACTTCCTCCCAGAACTGGAAAGAGAATCCAGTTGGAGTCCTGACTCCATTGCTTGTTCTAACCAATAGAAGAGACCCTTCTTCTGGCATCAGCAGTAGAATACAGTTCTCTTGATTGCCACTCCAGAGCCCTTTCCACTGGTCCATACTGTCTCTGTGTAGATTAAGTGACTTGCCCAAGGTTACTCAGCAAGTCTTTAGCTCCACATGGAGCAAATGAATTGCTTCTGATTCTGTGGCTGTTATATTCCCCTCTATGCTGCTAGGCATTTCCTCTGCTACTTTTCAATTAATTAGCGTGCTGCTATCTACCAAAAGCCTTCAGCAGCTGCTTCCACCAGAGCTGCAGCAGTGGTTGTACAGTACGGAAATGGACACCTGTTCAGTGCAGACCCCTTGTTCCTCAGGGGCTTTGTGACTCAACAGAAGTCATCTGCTCTGAGCTGAAACCTGGTGCTAGAAGATTTTGGCCCAGAAGTTAATGTATTTACTTTGTACTGAGTACAAAAGAAGCCTAGGATAGAGCAGCCCAACAGTTTGTTTAGTCTAATATCCTGTCTCTAACAGCGACCCATGGTAGCGGTTCAGAAGAAGGTGAAAAAAAATCCCTATAATGCACCTGGCCACTTTACAACAGTATCCCATGGAGGTGCGTGCGTGCGTGCGTGCGTGTGTGTGTGTGTGTGTGTGGGTGTGCGTGCGGAGGGGGGGGGGAGCAGGAAGACACCTTGTTGCTCCTAGCTGGTGATCATCATTTCCCTAAAGCAGCAGGACCACCAGTGTAATTTTGTGGATGACTTAGCAATATTTTCCAGGTAGGTGGGAGAACAATTCATATTCCCGTTCAATGGGAGCCATAATGTGTTTCGTCTAGTTGTGGAAAAATGCTCAGACTCCACAATGGCGTCTACTTTTCCCAAGCAGATCATCTGCTAAAAAGCTTTGCTCGCTGTTCTGCTGCTTTTTGCTGGTCTGCAGCAGTTCAGTCTTGGCTAGGTACGAGTGTGTGTAGCCTGTCACAGCCGTTCTGTTCAGGGGCTGACTTCTGGCCAAGCAGTTAAGAGGACAGCACAGAGGCTGCTTTGTTTGGGTCAGATGTGAAGGGTAAAAGCATGTGTGTATGTGCCCTTCTGATGGAAGCTGGAGCAGAGGAGCTGTGACCGCTGCATGATGGAACATAACAATACAAACACGCACGTGCTTGGCCCTTGAGTCCTGAGCTGGAACCAAAATAGAGGTCTGTGTGATGTCAGATCAAACTTCAGCAGGTCAGGCCACAGCTACATCTCTGGAGAGCAAGCTTTGCCCAAGTCTTGTCACCAGAAAGTACAATGCAAGAATCCTCCTCTTTTCACGAATCTTCCCCAAGCTGGTACAATGATCCTGCCTTTGAGCTCTAGAAATATCCAGCTAGTTTTTCATCTTTCTGAGTGGCTTAAGTTTGGCTGGGAAGCAGGGGTAGGAAGATCTTGCCTCCCTCTTTTGAGGGAATTGATACTTTTAGATGCATGTAACTAAGGGCCAGATACCCTGATGAATGACTTACAGACACTCTCATTTGTAATATAATATGGCAAGAATGGGGAGGGCTCAAGTGGAATTTCTGCGCTGCTTCTGAATATCCATCCAACCCCTAGTGTCACAGTTCTATCCAAGAGCCTTAAACCTTCCATTCAGTTTGTAATACGGGGATAACAACACTTACCGACTGGGTGTACGGATTAATTGTTTTTAAAATGCTTGTAGATCAGTGGATAAAAGGTACTGCAGAACTTTATCACACTCACGCACAGCAACACGGTCCCAGTTCTGCTCTCAGAAGCATACATACTTGTATCTGATCGTTGACTATATCACAGATCACCCAAAGCTACCAGTCCTGGAATAAATGCCTTTCACCTCTGAAGAATCAGATTTCAAATCCTGGTTTGAGCTACATTTGAAAGCAAGATTGGGTGTGTGCCTAGTTTCTGTGTTGTGTATATCATAAATTCTTACATAATATAGCAAGGGGGGGCTATCTCTGCTTAAAATAGGGCTGAGAGAGGAATCGCGGGGGGTTCTGTCAGTCAAGGTTGTGGTGTACTGGCAGGGATATGTGTGGACTCCAGGATGGGAATAACAGGGTGCTTCAGGTATGATATGAGGTGTACTGACAGAGTTACAAGTATGTGTGGGATCCAGGACAAATAGCAGGAAGGTGCTTGGGGTCAGTGTATTGGCAGAACTGTGTGTGGTAGTTAAGACTGGAATCACAGGGAGTGCTACAGTCAGGATTATGATGCACTGAGACTGCATAGGAATGGGCAGTGTCTGCCCACATTAGATTTGGCTCTGGTCAGTGCTGTCAGCTCCTCACTTTCAAAAAAGTGAAAAATGTGTTCATAACATGATGAAAATAGGGCTCAAAATACCAAGCAAACACACAACATAGAACAGCACCTTGTGTGTTGTATTTCCATGCTTCCCGCTCAGAGTGCCACTGCCACTTAAAAAAAAATCACAAAAAGCCCACTCTGGTCCATATAAGCTTCCCATTACTTACACTGGGGTGCCTTTAAAGTATGATTAATTGATAACCAGTGATGTCCCGATTCCCTTACTACATAATGATCAATCTCTAAAATTCAAAAGGGCACAAGGCTATTAGCATTGCTTCTCACTTAATGCCAGGTTGCTAAAAAGGTTTATTCTCAAATGGTAGGAGCCAATGTTTTTAATTTCCCTGCCCAGAGGATGAACATATTGCTGCCAGGGATGATCCTGGGAAGGGGAAACAGGATAGGGAGTTATGGGTCTGCTGCATGGCAGAATGGAATTTTACAAGTAGGCTACTTAGCAGGCATCCCCCACCCACTGCAACATGACTCTGGATGTAGGGATATAACCCATGAGGTTTCCAGGTTCTTGTGTGACAGATTTTGCACACTAGATTCATCTGAGTGCAAATGTGAGATTTGCACTGTCCTCTTTACCTTGGACTTGTATTTTCCTACTACCTTCAGTTCTGATCCATACATGGGTGGGTAGGAAGGCGACTGGCCTCTTCATAGAATCACGCCATGGCCACTAGTATAGGGGATCTCCAAAATATTACAATCAGCTCTGCTTTCCCTTGTTCCCTTTTTTGGAGAGACAGAACCATAGGAATGGAAAGGACTTCTTGGGTCACACAATCCAGTCTGATGCCATCATAGGCAACCCTGTCATATAATCTTGTTCAGAAATTTAGCAAGTTGCATCTTAAAACTAGTTTGGTGGTTTCCCCCCACAACTCCAACTGGGAGGCTGTTCCAGAGCCTCACACCTCTGATGGTTAGAAACCTTCTTGTAATTTCTAGATTAAATTTATTCGTGGACAGTTTCTACCCATTTGTTCTTGATCCAACATTTTCCTTTAGCTTAAATAGGTCTTCCCTCTCTTTGCTGTTTAACCCCCCCCCCCCACGCTGGGGATTTATAGAAAACCGTCAGATCCCTTCTGAGCCTTCATTTTGCTAGGCTAAACAAGCCACACTTTTTTAGTCTTCTCTGTTAAGATAGGCTCCCCATTGCTCTGACCATGCTAGCAGCCCTTCTCTGTATCTGTTCCAGTTTGAATTCATCTTTTTTGAACATGGGTGACCAGAATTGCACACAGTATTCTAACTGAAGTCTTACCAGTGCCTTGGCATTAATACTTCCCTGGTCCACATGATGCATCCTAGGATCACATTTACCTTTTTCACTGCTGCAAAGTTTCACTGGCTCAAAGTTATCCTGTGATCAACTAATACACCAAGGTCTTTTTCCTTTTCTACTATTTCCAAGTGAGAAGCGCCCAACTTAGAGCAGAAATTGTTATTAGTCCCTAAGTGCATGATCTTGCACTTTATGCTATTAAATTTCATCCCATTTCTATTATTCCAGTCCTCAAGGTCATCCTGTTCTTCCTGTATAATATTGCAATGCGCCTCTGTATTGACAATGCTTCCCAAGTTTTTCATCAGCAAATTTCATTAGCGCATGCCTACTTTGATAAGTTCTCCACTAGTGACCTCCCTCCAGCCTGGTAGCTCTCCTTTCAGTACAATCTGATAGCATCTCCCCTCTAGCCAGTTCCTTACCCACCTAACAATTCCTGTACTAAGCCCCTCCTTCTCCAGCTTAATGATTACATTTCCCCTGTGGTACCAAGTCAAATGCTTTAGGGAAGCCCACAAAGATGAGATCTACTGCATTTCCTTTAACCTGTTAACTGAGCTCTCTGACAGTCTGCTACACCCAACCTCTGCTGGCCCAGAAAAATGATGGCACCCACCTCTGTTGTCACTTCCCCCGCCCCCCCCCCCCCCACACACAGAAGGGCTTCCTTTCTATGACAGGCCTTACTGCTGCGAGCCAAGCCAAAAGCCATGGCTTTACACCCAAGGATCTGGTGCTTTCTCTGCCAAAGAGTGTGGAAGGGGCATTTCAGTGCCACACGAGGGGTTTTATGGGTTTAGATCAAAGCCATTTCTTGGCATCTTCATATACCAACTGGAATATAGAACACTGTAATGGGAACGGAGCGTGAGAAAGGAAATATCTGAAACACCCAGAGACAGGCTGCGTTTCTTTAAATTGGCCTCCTCTCCTTTCCTGATAGCTCCACAGGCAAATGAAACCACTTTGAAAACTGAGCCCTGAGGTCCTCCCCTTTTCAAATGTTTGCTCTCCTTTGAGCACTTGCTACAGAGCTGGAAGGCCGTATATCTGAGAGCAGAGCACCTTGATGAGTGAGGGCGTTGGGGTCATTTGTCTAAGGAAAGGGACTCCTTATAGGGTGACCAGACAGCAAATGTGAAAAATTGGGACGGGGTGGGGGTAATAGGAGCCTATATAAGAAAAAGACCCAAAAATCGGGACTGTCCCTATAAAATCGGGACATCTGGTCACCCTAACTCCTTGTAACTGAAGGGGCTAAGAGGGAGTTTTGTTACTGCCAACAGAGACCCCTTGTTGTAGAGCCAGGGGATCTTGTTACAGAGAAAACATCCCTGACTTTGCTGGGGGATTGTGTTACTGATTTCTGCTGGCCCAGGTTCTCATCTGTCCCGGATCAACCTCCATCAGGAATTCCAACACCCCAGAACAGCAGCCCAGGACCACAGTTGTTAGAGGCTGAAAAGACTTCTTAGGTTGTTGGGTCTATCTATCTGCAAGGGCAGGACTTAATTCTCTCTCTGGAGGGCTCATATGATATTAAACTGATGGGAAGCTTGATCTTATTCCACACTGCAGTGCTGCCTATTTGCACATAGCTTTCTGGGCTACATGGCACTGCAGGTAAGAACTGCAGAGCAGCATCTAAACGTTAGCCTGCCACAACTCTTCAGGGCTTGCTTGCTCTCCCATTGGTGGACATACTGGACAGAATTCTTGGGGAGATAACTCATAAAATCATAAGATAACATTGATGATTTTACCCCCATTCCAGTTCCCATCCCTCTCTCACCCAGTACCTCGTACAATGAAACGTGGCTGTCACACTAAGGAGATTTAAGGATTATATTTTGGGTTTTAGGACTGGAAAAAGTCACAACGAATGTGTCTTGAACTCCAGCACACATAATACACTCTGAGGGTAGCTACTGTACAGTATATCCAGTACTCAAAGTCAGCAAGAGGACCGAGGAGTTCACAGAGTTTTACAAGGGTTCACAGGAGTTTAAAGGGGCCCAGAGGGATTGATCTTGAATAATTTTTACCCAGCAGGAACTGAACATCAGCAACTTCTCTGCAATTAAAAATATCCGTACACTTTCACTTGAATAGGGACAAAATGGCACAAAGATTATAAGAGGGACAGGGAGGAGGTGGAGGGAGGAAGGGAAAAGGGGAGAAAGCAGGAAGGGGGACAGTTAATTAATGGGTGCTAGTCTGAGAGCCTTTGTGCTCATTTCCCCATCTCCCTCCTGTTCTCTGCTCCCTGGCTCAGTAATTTACAAGCTCTTTGGCATCTTTCTTGTTAGTCTGAGTACAACTGCATACCATCCTGGAGCCTGAGCCTTCCCCCCAGATGGTACAAGGTACTCACATTCACTTCAGTGACAGTAGCTCATATCCTGTGGGATGAGTGGAAGCAACTGGACCCCTGAAGCCTTAAAATTCTACATGCCCTCTTAGGGATTTTTGTCCTGCAGGCTGAATCCCATTGTCTTTTATCGGAGCTCTGTTATACAGGGGTTTGAAGGCCCTGTGAGTCTCTACCTACATTCATATGTAACAGCGTGCAGTATTGAGAAGGTGTTTCCAGTCACAGTACAGTTTAGGCCAATAAATATGCCATCTATCTATCGAGCCACGGGACGTTAATAACAGAGGATGCATTTAGATTCGGTCTCCCAAACACTTAACTAATCAATCTACCTTCTCATATGCTCAGCACTGTCATATCTAGGCATCCGTACAATAATCACTCTTGCCTGGATGTGCGCCATCTTTTCTGTTCCTCTCTGGTTAGGTTGGGGTTCTTTGGAGTAGGTCTAGTTGGAGAACAAACATTCCATTTGGTGAAAACATTTCAAAGTTTCTACATTTATGTATGTTCTTCATTGGGACAAAACAGACTTTTTTTCCCCCCAAAATGGGGGTGGAAGGGAGAGTGAAGTGGAGTAGAGTGGAGAGGAGAGAGAGATTCATTCACTCCAAAGTAGCCAATAGCTCAGAGGCTAGGTTACTCGCGTGGGATGTGCAGCACTAGGTTGAAGACCCTGCTCACAGGACACAGACTTTCTCTGGTTTTGACCAGAAATTCCATCTTGAACCAGAATAACCTTCCGGACTAAAGTTTTGTCAAAACATATTTTTCTGCAAGAAGTTTTGGTTCTGACGAATCAGGATTTCGTTGAAAAAATTTTGACCAGCTCTATTTTGGAGCATTTTTGGAGGAAAATATCAGAGGGAAGGAAAAGTTTTGCCAGCTGTTTTGTAGCCTTATTTACTGGAGGAAAATCTATGCAAAGACTGCATCTTGCATCATGTTCTAAATTGCATGAGACATGTAACCCCTTTCTTCTTTCCCAGGTAAGGGACAACGTATTTCAGATAGTAAGACAAAAGCTCAAGTCCAGCAGCATTATCCAGCATTTTATACAGGATATGCTCTTTGAGAGTTCAGTATCAGTGCTCATAAGGAGGGGTGTGAGACAGAGAATTTGGCCCTGGGTGATTAATGGGGCTCCAGAGAAGTTCAGGTGGTTGTTATTCCTCTACAAGTTCTCCGGCTTCAAAAATATTCTAAAACTTACTTCCACAATGTTTTTTCCACAAAAGAAAAGGTCTCTTCCATTTAAGACCTTGAAGGCTTCTAGAGCCAGTGAAGTACCGGTGAGTTCTAAACTGTAGGATTTAGGTTCTCCTATCTTTATTTGCTCAGCCTTGCAAAATTTTATTCTATTCCTGGTTGAAAGGTCAGTCCTAAGAAGACAGCTGCCCACTATAAGTAAGATGAGGGGTAGCAAAGGAAATCTGTGCTGGCAAAGTATAGGGAAGAGCTTGTAAACAGCCATGTGGCTGATCACTAAACATACTAGTCAGGCATGAACCCTGAATGGGATGGAGAAAGAATTTCGAATCCAATATCTGTGTTGCCAGATTCAAGCGAATGGAATGATACAGCAGTATGGAACATCCCCTCTCTGACGGTGGATACTGAGAGATACATGGTCACTTTGACAAATTCCCAGGCTCACTGGAATCATTTATTGAATAATGGGCACAATTTATTCTGTACTTCACTGTCTTCAAACCAACCTACTTCAGGCTATAAGGATTGATACTGTTTACTCTTATTTCACCCCTTCCATCTAAAGGTCTCAAAATGATTAACCAACAATTGATGAAGCCTCTCATCACCCCAGGGAAATAAATATTATGATCCTTCCCCTGCTTTGAAACATGGTGAGAAAAAAGCTGGCACTTCCACCATGGAACTAATGGTTGTTTGGCTGATTCCAGCCTAGGAGTTATGACCAGACCAACTATGGAACAGAATGAACAGTCAATGGTCTATTGGGTAAATGTATGGAGTTCTCCTGCATTCTTTATCCTGCATGGTGGTGAATGCTTGTGTTTTGCTTTGTTTTTAAAGGAATACTCCAGATGTGCCATTGAGTACGCACTATAATATCTGCAAAATTTGGTGGTGTCAACAAGCTGTAAAACATCCATGCTAATTTATTAGCAGCTGCTCCCCATGTAAAATACAAAAACATTGAGCGCCATTGTACAGCACCTTATTACACAGGTTGCTTGAGCTGTGTTCCTGCATTTGCAAAACCGGGCAAAGCTGGGTTTCCTCAGCTCAAACACAAAACCTCCTTCTAAGGCAGGGGTTCTCAAACTGGGGGTCGGGACCCCTCAGGGGATTGTGAGGTTATTACATGGGGGGGGGGGGGTCATGAGCTGTCAGCCTCCACCCCAAACCCTGCTTTGCCTCCAGCATTTATAATGGTGTTAAATATATTTTAAAGTGTTTTTAATTTATAAGGGGGGGGTCGCACTCAGAGGCTTGCTATGTGAAAAGGGTCACCAGTACAAAAGTTTGAGAACTACTGTTCTAAGGGACTTTTCCAAGCATTTTTCATCATCATCCTATAATCAGGACTTAACTCTTTTTTCCCTTGTACAGTATGTATATCAAGTTAAACAGTCTACAGAGCTCCAGGGATTTGGGGCTGCCTCGTTTTCATGGGATCAGGTTCTACACTCCTTAACTGAGCTAAACTCCCATGGGCTTCAAGAAGAACTTGGTCCCAATTTTTCACCTACTGTAAGATAAGCCCCTTGTGCTGGATTTCCTGTGCACTGCAGAGCTGCAGTGATGGAAGGAAAAGGGCAGAGCCAGCTCTGCGGTGCAGGTGGTTACCTAGGGTAGTTAAGTATTGAGCAAGAGGATTGGCAAAATATTCAGACTTTTTTTTGTATCGATGACTATGTGCGGGTAGGGGTGGCTGTTTTTCTGGTTTTCCTGCAACCTAGACTCTATGCTATGGGGGGTAACAGGACCTTGAGATATGGTTCTGGCGAAGATTCATAGTCACGTACTTACACCAGTTCTGGGTGCTGACAATGGAGCAGACAAATAATATTTGATTTAGAAGCTGGCTGAAGGCTTAGGAGCCATTACCTGTGCAGTGCCTGAGCCAAACTCTCCCCTTGCTTTACCCTCTGTTAGCCCTTCATCATCTAAACTTCAAAACTAAGATCTTCAGTGGGAGGGACTAATTTAGAAAGCAGTAAAGACGAAGGGCGATATCAGACAGATCTGTACTTGTAGTTCAATACTTGCGGGGGGAAAACAGACCCTGATTTTGGCTGAATACATAAAGATCAAGTCATGGATGAGGAGATAATGGGCTTTGGGCCAGATCCTCAGGTTGTGTAAATCAGCTTAGCTCTGCAATGGATCTGTGCCAGTTAACACCAGCTGAAGAGCTGACCCCCTTTCTATAAAGCGCTAGAGTAAACATGGAGGAGAATATTGCACTAATCTCGACATCTTGGTAGGACGAAGACCTTGGCAAACTGGACAGAATTCAAAGGAGAACAACTACAATTAAGATTGAGGAAATTGCTTTAGAAGGAAAGCTCAAAAGAACAAAACCTAATTTCTCTATCTGAACTCAAACGCACACATCTCCAGGGTATCTGGATTCTTCTTTCTCTGCTAACTATACAGGATAAACATCTATAAGTACTTAAAGGGTATAACCAAAAATCAAGGAGGGAGAGGAATTTTTTAAGGTTGCATGAAGGTGGTGTAATTCAATGAAATGGCATGGAACTCAGCAAAGGGAAACACAGGCTGAATATCAGGAAACGTTTCCTAGTAGTGAGCTGAGTGAGCTGTAGTAAATGTGGAATTATGTTCAAGGAAAATGATGGAAAGTCCACTGCTTGGGATACTAGAACTAGCCTGGACAAAACGCTGTAGGGAACAATCTTGCACGGCTGGGGCATAGGCTAGGGAAACTAATTGAGCTGTAGAGGTTAGAGGGCCAAAGACTTCTCATTCTGTGACAATCACCTGGGCTGGTGTATCCATTTTCAGGCACTGTAAATCTGGCAATAAGAGTTTCTGTTGTTGGTTCTGATTTACATATGATAATCTATTGCGCTGTCTAGCTCTTATCGTGCTCCAGGTTATTGTTTTGAAGCTTTTCCCCTTCTCAGGAGCCCAACAATAAACTGGAAAGACCTATTCGGCCTGGGAAGCGCCTGAATTATTTGCAAAAAGATGTTGCCGACTGCGCATGGGAGCAACTTCCTCAATAGCCAGCCTCTCTGCAGTAGTGGTAGATGTGGGTGCCCTCTAGTGGCCAACAGAAGCCAGTTACAGATAGAAAGCCACCCATTAAAGTTATAACTTAAATTACCACAATGAAGGTTATCTGTACACCCCAAATCCTGAGCACCTGCAAGAATCATTAAGTAGACATATTTATTTCTAAGCCTAGATTTCAGGAAATTGGTGGGATGTAACAATGTCTTGAAAATATATTGTCTGTCCTCCAACACACAAAAAAATCCTCCTCTGTGATCAAAGAATGAATTGAATATTCTGGTAGATGGATTTCCTACCTAGCAGATCTAATTTCTGAGTATGGCTGATACTCTTTTTCTTGGTATTTTAGACTAGGCAAATGCCAGGTATTTCACATCTGTAAAACTTTATATAAGATCATGACTGGACTAAAAATATCTTTAAAGGGTCAGTTAAGGCCCAAAGTTAAGGTCTTGAGAAAAAAAGAGAAACAAAAATCCATTGAAGATATTGCGACCAGATTCTTTCCTGGTGTAAATGGACATCGCTCCACTGACTTCAGTGGTGCTGTGCTGAATCGTACCATATAGAATCTGGCCCTGATTTTTTCGGGGTGTGTGTTTTGTGTGTTGATTTAAACATTGGGCTGCAAAAAGTGCAGGTGAGACATGACAGTGTTCTGCTATAGCATGAGAACTGAAAATGTAAGTGACTAGTCTGTTTAATTGTCTAAACGCAGTGCGTTATTATCAATGATCTGTATTGCTGTAGTTCCCAAAGGCCCCAGTCAGGGCCGGCTCCAGGCACCAGCGCAGGAAGCAGGTGCTTGGGGCGGCCAATGGAAAGGGGCAGCACATCCAGGTCTTTGGCGGCAATTCAGCGGCGGGTCCCTCAGTCCCTCTCGGAGGGACGGACCGGCCACCGAATTGCCAACGAAGAATGAAGCATCTATCTATCTATCTATCTATCTATCTATCTATCTATCTATCTATCTATATGTATTTTTACCCTTCACCGCTTGGGGTGGCAAAAAAGCTGGAGCCAGCCCTGGCCCCAATCAGATTAGGGCCCCCCCTTCTGTTGTACAGATTTTAGGAGGGCATGGTCCTTGCCCCGAAGAACTTGCAAAGACAGATTTTAATAAGTGACTATAGAAAGACAAGGTAATACAGGAGAAGTCTGAGCCCAGTTTCTGAGCTTCACTTGCCATAGCTCAGGAGGGGATTGGAAAGGAGGCTTTAAGGCGTTGTTGTGATCCTTTGATCTTGGGGCTGTTCTGGAGCTGGTCCAACCCCTGGCATAAACTACAACAGCCAGAGGACTGCTGTAAATTACTCCCGTTGCCAGTGGCCTCAGGGAGTGTTTTGGCAGTGGAGAATTGCTGAGGTGCAGGTACAACTGGCCACATTCTCTTTTTCCTAGCCATACCCTCTGCACCAATGGCTGCGAGGAGGGTGCAGTAAGAGCCTCACTCGCAGTGCTACGCTGCTCAGGAACTCTTTTACACAGGGGGAATGTGGTTAAGCCGAGTTCAGGGCTGCTTTGCACTATCGGAGTGGCACAAAACAGACTTAATATCTGCCCCATTATTTTCAACCTGACAGTCCTTCATTTCCCTGAAGTTCAGCCATCCATTCCATCTTGTTTTACATTAACTTTGTAAGCTCTTTGAGGCAGGAACTGTCCTCTATTACATGTCTGTACACAGCCTAGCACAACGAGGCCCCTGGCTGGGGTTTATAGGTGTATTGTTATAATAATAATAAAAATAATATTGTGCCAGACTTAGACATTATAACTAAGACATTTTAGAAAACCTTATAAAAGTTCTAAACTGGTTTCTTTTCTCTACATAGTAATATTGTAATTAGAGCTAAAAGTTTTCAATTTTTTTTGTCAAAAATTGAACTTGTGATTGAAAAAATGACCACAAATCTTGCTGAATTTTTTGTCAGTTTTTGGTTGGATGATATTTTAATCTTTGAAAAAATGTCCCTGAAATTCCAGAAAACTAATTAAAATTTTTTGAATCATGTTCATAAAATTTTTACTGTTTTTTTTTAAACCAGCTCTAAGTCCTGATACTAAAGATCTGATATGTTAGGGATGTTCCAGGGCCAGAAGTAATAACCATTTATCCCATTGATCCCTTTTCAATGGTATAAAATTTCCTTTTCTAGCTCTGACAAGTCATGAGATGTTTGGCTTTAAATGCGTCACTGGTCCACGGCTGAATATTACCCATTATGAACCTCAGGTCAATGCAGTTTTGTGCAGGACAGAAGGGAACGATTAAAAGATAAAAGAAAGATGGCTGTTTGAAGATGCTGAAGTGGGTGGAATGTTAAGAGGAAGATCAATCAGTGAACAGGTGATATGGTCAAAGATGCATGGAAAATGCAATGCATCATACGACAGTTTGTCATATTTGTATCCCAGAGAGAGATGGCATATGTGAGCATAGTTGTACTATATGCTGTATATTATAATTATCTATTTAGATAGGTACATAAACTACATAAAATGGCGTGTTTATAAATATTTTCTGAATCTTTAAACATGCCTGGTACATTTAGTGGCATAGTAGATGCATTCCACATTAGTATATCTGGAATGTGCATCAGGAGCCAGCCAGCCAATTAGTTACTTATATTAACTAAGGTGGTTCAGGATTCAGTGAGTGTCCCATTGATCTCAAATGAACCTTCTCCATCGATTACCTACTATCTCATAATGAGATAATATCAAGCAGTTCCATCCACCCTCTTGCTCAGTCCATATCAGGACCTGGAAAGTTGGCGGGTGGGAATTTGGCCCTTGGCATCACTTAGCTTTACCTCTGGAAGGCTCCGAGGCTAAGAATGCGAAATACAACAAAGATGACACAAGAACTTGCTTGGAAAGAATCTACTGTTACCTTCCTCTGAAATGCTCTCTTCATGGAGGTTATGAGAAAAGGCATGTGGATCCTAGAATTGCCTCCGATTGCAACTGCAGGGTTGGAATTCATATGGGAATCAGATTTCAGTGTCATTGTGTGCCTCTCACCACAGACTCACAAGGGGCTTTATTTATATAGATATTTTAAATTATTTATATAGATATGAAGTCAATAGGAGTTTCCATTGACTTTAATGGGCTTTGGTTTAGACCTGTAGCATATCCATTGCTGTGGCATCTGGGTGTAGCACATATGAAAGACATGAATGGTAACAGACAATGAAAGTAAGAAAAGGATTGAAAAGAAACTGCCTGGAATTGGGCAGAGTGCTGGCTGAGAAGACAAGCTTTGCACCCTGCTCAGAAGCTAATAAACTTGTGCTCAGGTAGGCTTTTGAGAGAGCGATTTCCATACCAGGGATTCTCCACCGAGAATGCCCTAAAAATGCAGACCTAGGGCTTTACTGTGCTGTAGGTGGAATATTTTCACACTGCTTCAATTCATTTATAGAAAAATCTAGGTACTGCTACTGTTTCATCTGTCACAGGCATCCACAGCGTCACTGGCTTGGCTACTTATTAATGCGCAAAGAAATGCATGAATGCGTTCTTCAAAACATAGCAACTCCATTACATCCTCAGAAGTACACATCCGCACCAAAAACACTCTGCAAGAATTGCCACTTGTGCGTCAGGAACTGAATGAATAATTAATTTCAAGAACTTTCAAAATGTTTCTTCAGAACTATTAGAAAACTTGTTCCTTTAAAGACAGCTCAGTCCGGTGACATGGCAGGGCACAGCTGAATTCTTTTAAATGGCATTGTATGGCATAGGGAAGAAACCTATCAGAGAAGTTAGTTGTCTTCTTTTGATCTGGAGTTTGCACCAAAACAAGCGAAGAACACATTTGCTGCCTCTCCTTCTGTGAGTGACTTCCTTTGTCACAATAGTTGGTCTGAGTATTATTATCACTTTTACAGCATTTGCAACACGCCCAATGCCCACTGAAGTCAATGTGAGGCCTTCCATTTACTTTAGTAGGCTTGGATCAGGCCTTATAGAAAGATTAAACATTTTGGGCGTGGGAGTTTTGATTGTTCAAGGCTTGGACCCTTTGGAGAGGCCAGGCATTAAATCTTTTAATTGCTGCTGTTGTTTGTCTCAGTGCTGGGCAGAATGTAGGCGACGCAGTTCCAGTCCTAAAGGGCTTAGACTCTATGGGATTCATTGTGTTTGGCTCTCTATAGTAGTGACACTTTTGGCACATGTCCCTGGAGTCAGCATGCTGTTTGCCACTTCTGCTAGGGCAGATAACCTCTCACCTCCACCACACCCTGGTGGTTGCTAACAAAGCCCCAATAGAGTCTTAAATTAACTGGTGACAGAGCACCTCCACCTTGATCTTCAGGTATTTAAACAAAGCAAAAAGTCACATAAAATGTCTCATTGATGGAGCTCAGCAAGTGACCTACAACATGCCCTGAGTCTCCATTCTTGGGCTTCTACACAGTTCTGCTGGTGCACCTCAGTGCTGCCTGCAGAATCCCTTGCTGCTCCAGTACCCTTGCACAGCTCTGCTGAGGCACCTCAGTTCCGATCAAAATGTTTAAATGATTGAATCTGTCTATTTTAGGATTTTATGCTGTTGTCCATCAAAGTAGCATCTGAGTGCCTTCCTTGTAAAATCTTTTAGCACTTGTGAAGATCCTTGCAGACTTCATGGAATCTCTGGCTTGCCTCCTTTTTGGAGGTAAAAACTCGGTGGAGAATGAAGGCGTTTTCTACATGTTTTTATGAATAGCGTATGCACCTCAGTTCACCTGCTTAATATTATGCTGCCTGAATGCCCGGGGTAAATCAGGCTGTTAGGAATATTACACAGGAAAGAAAACAATGGTAGAGATAATGCACCTGGGGCTAATAATGTCAAGGGAATTAAGATAACTGTGACTAGGCCATTAATTGGAAAGATGCCATTTTCTGGGCATCAGCAACATTATACAGGTGTCTTGCAAAGGCCAGACCCTAGAGATTAAAAAGGGCCATAAACAGTTAAGAACTCTGGCCTCCACATGAACGGTGGGTGGATGGGAGCAGTGGCTGGAGAACCCTTTGAGAAGAAGTCACTGAGAGAATGCTGCAGTGGCTGACTCTCCCAGCCTAGGAGAAGGGAGCTTGGGCTGAGTGAAATTTACCCAGCACTTGCAAGGAAAGAATAAAGTTTAGTTAAGACCCAGGCGTATGGCCTTTGGTTATTTTATCCCTTTGCTCTGCGTGCTCTGCACCGTTGGGTGAATAAATTGTGCTTTATTTTGAAAAAGCTGGTTTTGAGTCACTGTAATCAGCAGCTGGTCACAGGAATCCTGAGGAAAAGGGCTTAGAAAGGCCAACACAGTTGGGCCTGTCATGTTACCACAGCTGGCATACATGGGGGAGTTGAGGGGTGGGGTGCTGCAGCCCAGTCTAAGAGAGGACTAGAGAAGGGGGAAGGTAGTGAAACCTGCCCCAGAGGGGTGCAATTGAGAGGGAGGCAAAGGGGTCCAAACTGCAGCCCACCCTGTGACTATGACACTTTCCTTGGAGTATTTTTGTTTGTGTTGATTTGTTTCAGGATTTTATTTTATTTTTATTTTGTAAAAAATGTTTGAAGGGTATTTGGGAAAGATGGGATGTCAGGGTTTTGAGTGTCCTCTGTGGAAAGGTTTTTTCAAACAGGAAGGTTTGGCAGCATCTCATAAAGTCAGTCAGACTCTGGATTTTAAAATGTACAGGCAACTGAGTTGGAAAACCGAAAACTCACAGAGATGGAACTGGGAGGCTCTCACCTTTTGTGGTTTCTGGCATCAGGAATAATCTCATTATTTCACACTTAAATCTTTGCAGTCCCACCAGACTGCAAATTAAACTGGGACAGGCTTGGCTGGGACTCAACCAAGAGACCTCCAAGGAAAACTCATGGTGCTGAAAGAAGTGATGTTAGTAACTCAGTAGGTGGTGCTCTTCCCTTTTTACAATGGTGAATGACTTTGCGTGTGGCTTATGAGAAGTGAATAATTTCCAGTTTGCAGAGGCCAACAAAGTTCCTAGAGCCAGTCCATGCCGCCTCTGAGTCTGTTCTGAACCACTGCCCCAGCACAGTGTTGGGGGACAGCGTACTGCTGGAAGTTCTGCCTTTCTGATGAGAGGTACATCTGGGGTACTGAGTAATTATGATGATTAAAAATTCCACTGCACATTTTGCATTTGTTATCTAGCCTCTGTCTTGGCCAAATTCTAAATGGGGCAATCCCATTCTGCTTCTCTAAATTTTCCTCTGACATTTTCATTAAATACGCTGTTCTTTTTCACTTGCCGACCTAAAGCAGTGTGTATTGTTGCTGTTAAACAACTGCCATGACTGACTCCAAAGGTGGCTGCATTTGAGTGGTGGCTGAAGTAAAATCTGCAGTTATAGGGTCTGATTCTGCAAGATGCTGAAGGTCTTCAGTGAAAATGAGGGACATCAGCATGATTCAGGTGCCGCTTGGCAATCTGCAAGTTTGGCACCCTAAAATGCCTGGGGATCTTTGGCATGGATGGCACTGTGTGAAAAGTAAAATATTATCAGATACAGTTTGACTGTTTGCAAAAATGCAGCTTATCATAATCCACTAAGGCCCTACTGTATGTGAAGAAAAAGAAGAGAAGGCAAATGGGTCTGAAGGTGTCCCTTCTACTAAAGAGCCAGTCCTTCCCTGATCGTTTCACATAGGATGGGGACAGCTGAAAATTCTCACACTTTCCTGTTGCTGGATCAGATTCCACCGAAGGAGGGAGGCCAGAGTGTCCTGGTGAAATATCTCAATAGGCTCAGACCCCTCCTGACAACAGGTCAAATATTCTGGGTCACATAGCTGAGGGCCTCGTGATGAAACTCAATATTATGATGGATCAAGTGCTCCCCGCCACATGCAGCTAACATGGTCCTGCACTGACAGGCTTGGTACGCTCAGCAGATGGTTGGGGAGAGCTGAGCTTTTAACCATGACTATTCCATAAGACCCAGACAGTGGTGATGGAGGAGGCTGGTCAATAAACCTCAGCTACACTTAGAAATTTACCATTAACCACTGATTGCAAGCTAAAGGGCTGTGATGGGGAAGTGGGAGAGGGAAAGGGAAAGGGAATACAGAGTTGGGGACAGCTAGATTTCTTCCAAGAGGAGGGAGGATAGGAAAAGGAATTTTTTCTTTTAGGAAAATAGCTGGTGTTCCTGTGCATTCTGAGGATTAGCTCACACAGAGCTGAGAAAATGGCTTTAAAAATGCTTGGCCTGATGTGTCCAAGATGAGAAAATGCAGTTGTGGCACTTTCATCTTGACCAGTGCCAGAGTCTGAAATTAAAACTTATTAAATGGCTAAGTTGGGATAGTGAAAAGAGTAAATATACATATATTTAAAAGCAACTGACAAAAATCCCAGTCAAGAGGACTGATCCTGCACCAAGAATGTGAAATGGTCTGTCCCTTCTTCCAGAAAAAAAGCCTCCCACCCAGTCACCTCCTATCCCAAGTTCCATTTTCAAAGCTGTAATAGTTTAAATTGCTTTCTGCTGCAGAGACCCAACTAAGCCCCAGATTCCATCATTTTTCAATAAAAATAGCTTATCCTTTGACGTCCGTGAAAGGTGAAAGTGTTCCCAAGTACCAAACCATCATAATTTGCCTCCTGAATGTTTTGAAATCCCATTAGCTGGACTTTGTTCTCCCGTTGTGCTTAATATCTTCATCTGCTCAAAATGAGATGACTTGGCTGGTTGGGAGACTCTTCTGTTCTGTGGAAGTGGCACTTAAAACTTTACAAATTTAGTCTCTGCTTCCCGATGAGAAGCACATTGCAGCCTGAATTCTTTAACATCTTGAAAGTTCAAAGTAATGTGGAAAAATGAGATTTAACAGTGAAACCCAATGCTATTTTTACTACAGAATTGCTATTTCACCTAATAAAATGTTTAGAATTCCTAGAACTTCTAAGGCCTCATGAAACTTTATGGCCTCTTTATTTTAGTAGGAATAATGTGATATAATTCCAATCTTGATGATGATGATGATGATTGATGATGATATGGTAAATGCTAGCATTGTTAATAATACTTGTTTTTTTGCCAAGTGAATCTAGTGCTGATGAAGGGTGCTTGAAGCTGGACTGATTGCAGTGAAGACTGATGTGCTCTGCTTAATCAGATAATAGTTTCTGCAACAGCACATGCAGTGTGAGAATTCCCCATTCATTCTCTGCCAGTGTGTATCATACTTGACCCAGAAGGGGCAGGTTTAGGGGTAAGTGTCTGAGGCTCATTGAAACCTTGGTGTCTCTGCTGAGACTGCAGACAAGAGTGGCCATTAATGGCAGTTGTGATGGTGGGGTTTTTTTGTGGCCTGTCCATTAGGAAATGAACTGAAATCAACAAATCAGCTAAAACACATCACTAAAGAGCCACCTGCTGAAGATGACTTTTAATCACCATCACCCTGCCTCATGTCACAGTCCCCAAATAGGCTGTGCCTTTTGAGCCCCTTTTCCAATTCTCCCAGTGCATTCCTTTCAAGCCTTCATAGAATCATAGATTATTAGGGTTGGAAGGGACCTCAGGAGATCATCTAGTCCAACCCCCTGCTCAAAGCAGGACCAATCCCCAAATCCCTAAATGGCCCCCTCAAGGATTGAATTCACAACCCTGGGTTTAGCAGGCCAATGCTCAAACCGCTGACCTATCCCTCCCCCCCCTTGGTTGGGACCCCATGATCCAACCACTCTTTGACTGGGGCTTTGGGTCACAAACCCCTGGTTACCACCTATGTTACCCTGATGGTCCACATTTGGGTTTGGCTCTGTGGTGGATTTTCCTCTAGAAGCCTGTGACAAAATGAGTTTGCAGTGGCACAGAAATAGCATCTTCAAAACAAAGTATTTATTTGCCAGAAGGGACACAGCATTGTTAATGGGTTAAAACAATGAGTCCCATGTTCATATTTTCTTATCAAGATTAATCTCTCTATCCCTAGCTCAAGTAAGTCTAGTTTATTCACATCTGTAGCTGAGAGAAGCAGACTGTCCTGTTCACAGCATTGTCTCTGTCTTTCTCTGCCTAAGGTGTAATTTCCAGCTCAGATAGACATACCCACACTATCTCTGGTCGAGCTAGCGTGCTAAAAATAGAAGTGGAGCCGTGGTGGCAGGACAGGCTAGCCACCCAGAGTACAATACCATCTAAAACCCTAGGTACGTACTTGCGGGGCTAGCTTGTCATGCCACCATGGCTACGCTTCTGTGTTCAGTTCACTAGATTGAGCAGAGCTACCATGGCTATATGTACCTAAGCTGGAAATTATTCCAGCTCTAGTGTAGACATACCCTTAGGGTTAGCCTCAGTCTGATGACTGCCTTTTCTGCCTAGCTGAGCATCTTTATGGTTTTAACATTCTCTCTGATCCTAGGTTTAGTCCTGGAAAAGTAAACCTTGCTGGCCCGGTTGGAGCCCATCTGAGTACATTCCCCAATTAATATCTCTGCCATTGTTTCCTGAAGGACCCCACGTGTTCTCTGAGATGGTATCTTATCTTTGCCATGGTTTTGTTTCTTGTTGGTTTCTCTAGCCTCACTTTTGATTTAACTCTACGCAGTCAAGCAGGTACACTGAAGTGCATATGATTGATAGATATATATACACACACACATACATATATATATGTATATATGTACAGCCCCCTCATTCTCCACAGCTAGATTCAAAGCAGTGACCAGAAGGGAAAAGTTCTGTAGCCCTTTTTGCTACTAATCCCCAGAGCTATCCTGCCTTCCAAAGCATGTTGGTTTTGAATCCTGAGCCCAGTCTCCAAACTAAAACTGAGATTGGTCTGGATGATGGAGATGCTGCACCTGAGCATCATAATACATAATAATTAGTTTATTTGCTGTCTGTTCTTGAGGCAGCAAGATCCAAAGGGACCAATCATCTCCTAGGTACGCCTAAGGCTCAGGTGACTGGATCTTTTCTGATTCAGTGAAGCAGAAGTCAGACTTGTAGTGATCATCCTGCCCAGGGAATCACCGCAGGTCCCTGAGTTTTGGTTATCAAGCACTATTCTAAAATGGATTGCCACTAATGACGGATGAACCTCAAAAGGTTTGAAGGTTCTTTTCTACTCAAAGCTTTGGATGCTTCCCTAAACCTCTTGTGTCTGCAGAATTGACCAGGAAATCTCATGAGAACAGGTTCTTTTTGTGATATTTTGGGGAATTCTTATTTCCAATAAGAACTCTGAGGAGCACCTGAAACTGGAATAGCAGAGCAGGGGATGCTGCGGGACAGGATTGAGATGTGGGGGCCCAGGACTGTGCTAGCAGGAGGTGATGCAGGACTGGATTGGTGTACATTCATAGAACTGTGTGGGATTCAGGACTGGAATAGCAGATGGTGCTGCGGGTCCATTGGCAGAACTCTGTGCATGTGTCTGTGCATGTGTCTGTACCTGTCTCAGGCGAGTGCTATCAGTCTCTCCCTTCATGAGCAGCAGTTTCACAAAGCAATGTTCTGTATTCTACCAAATATTGTTAACAGCAAGAAAACAGGTTAATTTTATATGGCTTTAAATATGATGTATATTTTGTGATGTACATTCAAAATTCCTTTAGGGTGTAGCTATGGTGTAAAAATGGCTTTTCCTTGCCCAGCAGATCTGCTGTCTCCTGTCTAGATTCACAATCATAGCTGCTTACTCTTCTCACACAATTTTTCACTATTTTTTATTCCTGTAGCCCAGCTCAGCTTTGAGTCTGTTCTGTCTTGTGCATTTCCAGTAGCACTGTTATTCAAGTACCAGTTGCAGAATCTTAATTACTGCTGACAATGCACAAGCCATAAAGAACCCAGATGGACTGGCTGGGGAAAGGATGCTGTTTTACCTTGCAAGTGAACAAAATTGGTCTGAGATTCTTAGAAACTCAAAGCAAATTCTGTGCTTTACAAAGCAAAATCAACTCCAGCTGTCCAGCATGCTGCAGCTCAACAGAAACTAGCCTAGGTGATCAGCCCCAGAATTCATGAGCAACCCTACTTCAGCAAACCTTCTGTGTGCAGTCCCAGTGCATATGAGCAACCCCTACAATAACAAAACAGAGAACGTGCATACCAACAGGAAAACAAATGTTTGGGGGAAGATTTTGATTTTAGTCTCCAGAGGAATTAATATTAATGAATTTAGAAAAAACATTCTAAGATTATGAAGAATGGCCTTAGTTGTGTCCTTCTTATAAAGTGTTTTTCACCTTATTTTCCCTCCCTTTGCTGCAGGAATCTATGTGGTACGGAGGTCATAAGAAAGATGATGGTATTTCATGCCCGGGAGCCCTGCTTTCCAAAATAGCTCATTTGTGAGCAGCTGTCAGGGGCAGGCAGTTGGGGACTTCCCATAAATCCAGCTTATGAGAAACCCTAATAAAAAGTTCTACCTCGACTCACGCACGTCTGCAGTCACAGGAGGTGGGAGAGGCAGCAGGAGGTGATGGTGGGGGGTTACATAATGCATTCTGTTGCCAGAGCAACCCACCTCCCAGGTCACTGCTGCTCAAGGAGAGCTAGTGTCTGAGTGTCCCAGCCCCTGGATGTTGGACTCTCTCTCAGACAGTCTCTCTTCAGGAGGCACTCCCAAGTTTGTCTGGGGGAAATGACAGGCAACTACTACACTGTGCCATACTTGCTTGCTTTTCATGAAAGGCCACTGATTCAAAGTGGTTGCCCCCCTGAACCAGAGGAGGTAATAGCAATGGTGTGACCAAGTGTGTGGTGGTGCAGGCAGATGCTGCACAAAGATTGGGAAGCTTCGGTTAGAGACAGCTTTCAGTTACACTACAGTAAATCCTAACTAATTCTGTCAGTCATTGGAGTCATTCCAGATTTACACTAGTATGATGGAGATCAGAATGTGGCCCAAGTGAATTACTCCAGATTTACACCAGTGTCACTGGGATCAGAATGTGGACCCCGTGCTTACCACTGCATTCTACATTGCATGCTGTTCTAAAATGTCCTTTAGAAAAGGTCGGGAGACTGTAAATGGACTCTAGAGCTTGCCACCTCTAGATTGCTGGCACAGTGTGAACCCAACTGAAGTTGGTAATGACTGGGGAACTGTCAATTACCGTGTATGAAAATTTGCCCAATTCCTTTTCAGCACGCTCCAAAGTCTGCTTTTCCATGTAATTACACGCAAAGGCAGCTTATGCATCAAAATGTGGGCATTCAGGGTTTCATGTGATGAAAATCAATCTTTTTGTCTGAATTTCAGTAATTTCAACCTGTAAAACTTCAGAAATATTGGGTTTTTTTGCTCAAAAGTAACTTTTTGTTTTGTTCCCCTCAATATTTTTTTAGTGAAAGAGGGATGATTTTTGTTTTCATAGAAATATGTGAAAATGTCAAATCAGATTTTTTTTTTTTGCAAAATTGCAATGAAATGTGAAATTCTGATTTTATGGTTTTCTAGTTTCACTGAAAATCTTTCCTACAGCCTGAAAATTGGTTACTCTTTGATGGCAGTTTGGTAGACTGTACAAAGTGAGGCTCCGATCCTGCAAAGAGAGTTGCTTGGGCAGACCTCTGCATCCTCATGGATACTTAATAGATGCGGGGCAGTTCCCGGTGCACAAGTGTCTCCATCACAAAAAACACTGACACAAATGGGATGCATTGGTTTGGGAGAAGGTCAACAAGATGCTTGTTTGGGATGCATCTCTTTCCCCTGTATGTGGAATCTTCATGCTTCCCATCCAGCTGGTGTGATACTGGTTTACATCAGGTGATTGTTTTAAAGCTTACCTTTGTAAGGAATAGGATAAAATGAAAGCAAAGATTCTCTTTTAGGGACCCCAAAGGCCAGGTCGGTGTGAGCCCCTCTGATCTCTGTTCAGCTTATCAGTGACTTGCACTGGCGTAGCTTCCTGCTTAACAGAAATCAGAGAGAGTAAAAACAAAATGTGCCTAACGTTGCACAGTAACAGTATTGGGGTGAATGCTGGGCTGGCGAAAGATGCTGGACTGACATTCCTGTAAACCACACAGACCAGTAGTAGTGAGAGTTTCCCCTATACTACTCTCCATCTCCTCTGTCTGATCTATGGCTGAGAGAATATACCAGTCTCCATGACTCATACAGTTTTTGGTCTTTCTGCTAAGAAAGCCATTTAGTGCCCTTGAAATGTCTCTTTATTTTTGGTATTGCCCTGCAGTGCTTTGGAACAATACTGTGACCATTTATATGAGTCATGGATATTTTGTCCAGGAGGAAAGGAACTGAGACCACGTAGGCCTCCCCACACTGCAATAATGGGTTCTCTAAAAATCCATAGGTAGATTTGGCAGGCCATTGAACAGCCACCCGATGAGGCCCACCTCTTCATGGGGTACTCATGGCTCCACCCCTATAACCCTGACCCTGCACTCTGATCCCACCATCTATTTTGTATATGGTGGCAGGGGGCACTCTCCTCTTCCAGAGAGGGTAGGGCAGTGGTATAGGGGGTCGTTGTACTCTCAAGAATGGTAGTTGGGCCTCTATTGCACAAGGGAGCGGAAAGGGTCCCAGCTTTCATGCAGAGAGGCAGACGTCATAGCACTGGGACCCCAATACTTACACCAGCTGCGGTGTATCTTCTTGGGTGGGTGGGCTGGAACCGCTGCTCTCTTCTCCTGCTACTCAGAGTCCTCTTGTGGGGGACCATGACCCTCAAGAGCAGTGGGTCTTGGAACTACTCCCCACTGAGATGCTTGGGGGCAGCTCACCTCTCTGAGCTATGGTTTCAGGCTGTTTCAAGTAATTGTCACTGCATTGGTTACACTCAGATCACATTTTTAAGGCTAGAAATAAATGTTTAAATAAAATTAAAGCTCAGATGCCAATATGATCACATGACTCCAGGATCTGGGGCCCTAGAAATGACCTATAGTCTTTGCCTTAATCTGCTTTGCCAGACCAAACAGATCAGTACCAAATTGGGATAGTTTAAATCCAGCAATGTAAAGGAGAAAATCTGTCTAGTTTTCCCATCCCTGATCCCCTGGGCTGTTCACTTCCCATCCACCCAGCATTAACGTATCACTTGCCTTTATTTCCCGTGATCAGATCTGTTGAGAAACAAATTGCTCCTTTTTTTTTTTTTTAACTTGAGCCCTATACACCTTCAGGATTTAAACAAATCCCTCACGAGAGCTTACTCCTGCCTCCCAGGGAAAATGCACAGGCGTCCAACTATCTTACAAAAGACACCAGAAGGCAGGTAACATCAGAGCTGAAAAATCACACAGTAGCATATCTCCCTCTTATGGCTGGAGCTAGTATGACTGCTCTCTACTAAAGCTATTCTCAAGGCTCCACAAATTGCTGGAAGTTAATTGATGCTTAGTTACTGAAATAAGGTGGGTTGGGTTGTGGGGTGGGGTGAAGTGGGGTGGGGGAGAGTGAGAGTGAGAGGGGAGGCACTGAATGACCACAACAAATCACTCCCAAATGTTACTAAGAAAAATAAGGAAAACTTTTCAGCTGACTGACTGAATGCTGGTGAGGTAAAAAGGTCAGTATTTCCCCCAGTGTAGAGATGGGAAAACTGAGGAACAGGGAGGCTAAGTGAGCTGTCTAATATTATGAAATAATTTGGTGTCAAGGATGGAGTTAGAATTTAGAAGTTCCTGGCTTCTTGGCCTGTATTCAGACCATCACCTCTGACTGCCTTTCCTCTGTTCTGCTGGTGATGGCAGCAGGGTTACCAACTATCAAGATATTTTCCCAGCTCTCAAGCATTTCCCATCCTTTGTAGAAGCGGCTCGTGATCTGTCAGCTCAAGTGTCTTGTCTGAGCTGCTCGTGAGGCTGCAGTTCTGGAGGCTGCTGTTGGCACCTTGAGCTGGTGGCACTGGGGAGCCGTTCTCCCCTGCCACTACTAGAGGCTGCCATTCCCAGGCTCCTTCCCTCTGAAGAGCCTCCTCTGTGCTCCAGGGTAGGGGTGGCAGCAACAGCTCCAACCCCTACCCCTTTTAGTGCTGTACTGAGTGAGTCAACACAGTAAATGAACAACCACCAGGGGGCTGAGGTAGAAGGGAAGGAGGCCCTGCAGTCTGCAGGGAAGTGTCTCCCTGCCAGACCCAGCTACTTGCTACTGGCAGGGGAGCAGAATCCAAGGGGCAGAGTTTGGTGAAGCAGGGGGACAAGGGAGCAGAAAACAGGATGTGTCAGCTGAGGTGGGAAATGGATAATGCCCAGGAGGCACAGGGAATAGTGATCATTAGAGGGCAGTATGAGAGAGGAAGGTGTGGTGGTGGGAGTGCCTAAGTGGTGCCCAGGGGGATTGGCAGAGGAGGGTGCTGGGCTGAGAGACACTTTCCCCATCAGTCAGGAGGAAGGGGAGGGGGCCCCTCCCATTTGAGTGCCCTGACTGTAGATTTAAGATTACGTTCCCAATTTGAAATTAATTCACACCCATCCAGTGGGGAGTGGGCACCTTCTTCTCAGAGATCAGAAACCTGAAGGCAGATCAAAAAAAGAAGGGAGACAAGGTGGGTGAGGTAATATATTTTATTGGACCAACTTCCATTGGTGAGAGAGAGAGAGACAAGCTTTCTCTCTCACCAACAAACATTGGTCCAATAAAAGATTTTACCTCACCTACCTTGTCTCTCAAATATCCTGGGACTGACACATTTACAACTACACTGCATGGAAGGAAAAAAAAAAAAGAGGCAAGCTACACCTTATTTCCAAATCGTACAGTTTTTTGAACTCACAGAGTAGGCAGTACTGCGAGAGACTGAACCACCGTGTGCTGCCTTTGTACAGAAGGAGGCTGCTGTCTCTGTGCAACAATTGCCTGCACATTTTAGGCAGTAAAATGACCGTAGTAGCAATGGTTTGGGCTGAATTGTGGGTTCCCTTTGTGTGTGACAGTGGTAAGCTGCTCCGGCCTGTCACGGGGAGGGATTGAAAGCCAGCCACACAGGATAGCTGACAACACATGCAGGGCACCCATACTGTTCAACTAGAAAATAAAGATCTCCAAGGGGTGGGGACCTGACAAAATATCTGAGGGCTTATGGGTCCCAAATGGACAGATCTGATTGATCATGGCTGAATCCACCACTTGCTGAGGAGAGATGTGTCTCAATAGAGCACAAGGTGTCATGGCATGAGAGCAGCACAGTGATTTAGTGGCATGCCAGAAGCAGATGGCAAATGTGCACCATTCTGACATGCTGCCTCCCTACTCCTTGCGTGGGATGCTGAAAAGGAAGCGAAATGGCTGTGCCCATTAACTGCTACATCTACATTTTCGGTTGTCTTTGTGCTGAACTAACTCAAAAGTTCTTGCTGGGTAGAGGGTGTCTTTCTCCTGCTGGGATCAAAACAGTGCGCTGTGGAATCTCCCTTCCTGGCACTCAGGCTTTGCTTTATATAAGGCCGGTTGTGTTCATCTTCCGGATCCTAAAGGAGGGAGCAGAAGCTAGAGAGAGAAAGGGAATCTGAAAATAGTGCCGTTGGGCTCGAGCCCCAAAGGTCCAATCCATATCTGGATGTCAAGCACCCCAAAGTGTGGGGTAGTTGGTCCAGTTTTTTGTTTGGTCCAGTATAATTATAAAAGATGGAAACAATTTGGGTTTCATGCCAAAGATCAGGAAATGTGGTTTGGACTCATTTGTAATCAATCCTGACCATCTCCTCTTCCACTTTGTGCTTTACCAAAAGGCCTGGAAATGCAGTGTAGTGCTGTCCCAAATGTTCATTCCAAAACCCCAAACCGGGCTGGATTTTGATACAAACCCAGAATTTGGGCCAGAATCACAATAGGAGCATTTCAGTGAATGTGAGCCAAGAGCTGTCACTTCTCAGAACTTGTCTACACAAGAAAGTTGCATCACTTTAACTTAAGGTGTGATTTTTTAAAATCTATTTAGCTAAACTAATAAGGCTGTCTAGGCTCTTTGACTTTGGTTTGAATCAAAATAAACCTAGTTTGGGTTAAATCAATTAGTAATCTGTTTAAATGGGAATAAGCTACTCTTGAGTAAGAGTGGCTATACAGGGGCTTGATTTAACTGATTTAAGTTTAAACCAGTGTAACATTTTTGTGTAGATGAGGCCTAAATTAATGGTCCAAGTGGTTCCAATCCAGGAAGGTAGAGAGTAAAAGTTGATACCATCTGACGGCTGTTTGGTGGACGATGTGAAATAATGGTCTCAAATAAGCTGCCTATGGACAAGTGTCTCAGCACCCCCCAAATCAGCCACACTGGAGCTGCCAAGGGCTGTGATTGTCTTTGCATAAGGGTTGAGGCCAACTGAGGGGGAGGTGTGTGGAGGAGAATTGTGCTGGTGTTGCTTATGTTCCAGGGACAAACTGGACCTTTATTACCCGTAATTCATTCCTGTCCCTTTCACCAGAAAGAAAGTGTTACTTGGAGAATGCAAACCACTGTGAGCTCAGGGAGCCAGGTGAACGGGATGAATGTCCCCAAGAATGTCCCCTCCCCCTATGTCTGAATGTGTGAGCTGCCTCACATTCCTCAAGTCTGAGACAGCTCTGCATTCATTGAAATGCCATTTCCCTCCAGCCCCTGAAAAGCAACTGCTCAGACATTAGCAAATTACCAGCTGGTAGCCTGACCGCTTTCCTAGGCTGCCATAAGGAAAACCCAGATTTGTGAACCGAGGCCAAATTCTTGGTTTCAGGAGGGAACAGGAAGAGAAAAGATGCATGGGATCAAAGTAATCAATACAATAATGATAATAATAAACTATAATAAAAGCAGGCAAGGTCCCATCCAGTGATGCTTTATAAACATCCCTGCAACTCATCAGGAGGTTATTTTATAGACTGGGTAATCAGGACACATAGAGATTAAGTACCGTGCAGGTCACACATGACCTGTTTCCTGTCATGACCACTAGACCACACAGCCTTCCATTTACAATACTTTCTAGAGATACTCTGGGTTTTTTTGCCTTGCTAAACCCTGAACTGAGCCCTTTAGGTCACCCAGGCTAAGATCTTTTGGAGGATTCCTTCTAGGCTTGCTATTGGGACTTCTCCTCATGGAATTAAATGTAGAATGTCCTCCTTATGTTCCCGCCCAGCCCTCTTCATCTCTCCACCCACCTAACATGGTATCTGGTGCTGACAGGGAAAAAACCTCTGGGAAAATGTCTGAATGGGGCAGTGGAAACTGCTGGTGAAGGGTTACTTTGCAGGACACTTTCTGAGGGATTGGACAAAGTACTGGATAAAGAATGACCAGTGGTTATTAAATACATTTTGCATTTTATCAGCAGCTACTCCTTGGTCCTTCAGCTAGAGAGAAAATGTGATGGCATTTCTACTGCAGGTGAACACACTTTCAAGCCACTAGTAGTGTGAGCACAACTGGGACCCAGGAGTGCCTGATATCCAGTCCTGACTTCTATACTCCTTCTATGGGCAGGTTATTTAACCTCTCTGACAGTTCCCCTAACTGTAAAGAGGGGAATGAAAGCACTGAATTTCCTACCTCAGAGGGGCGTTAGGGGATCACTCAGTTAATATTTGCAAATCATTCTGAAAATGAAAAGCCTTCATAGGTGTTGTGTCATTATTAAGCCTTTAATAATACTTGGCACTTATACAGGGCTTTCCATCTTCAAAGTGCTGTACAAATATCAACTAATTAACTTTGCACTTGGCTGTCAGGAAAGCCTGGCAAATAGCAAATGAAATGGCAATTGCTAGGATTAGGGCATTTTCCTTCCTGTTTCAGAACAGTTCCCCTCCCTTTTCCTGCACTCACATTGCTCAATTCGATGGAAGAAAAAAAATGTTCTTATAAAAAGAAACTTTCATACGAGGTGCCAAAGAGAATGTGTTTCTCTATGTGATCTTGGCTCTTCATCTTCCTACTACTGATGACATGGACCTGAACCAGAACGACCCAAATATCCCCTAGTGCTGGCTGAGTTAAATCCAGATGGGGATTTTGCAGCTTGGGCCCATTCCCAGCACATCCTGGAGCTTTAAAATTCCCCATTATGCAGGAAGGTTTCCTTTACAGAAACTCACGGTTGTTCAATAGAATGGAGCTTACAGGGTAGCACATCTCTGACTGGTTGAATTTGAAGACTCCAGGACTGTTTCCATTTGGGTGACAGCTGCCCAACTTCTCCTTCAGCAGGGTCCCACTTGGGGAAGGTGATGATATTTGTGACATTAGTCTGTTGCCATTGGGTGGAATTAACCTGTGTGAAGAGGGTCGGTGCAAGATCTATATATCATGTAAATTCTACTTAAGCCCTAATTTGAGAGTTTACTTGGGATTTAAGTGGTGCATGGACATTTTGCTGGCCCACTGCACAATGGTGAATTTCACTTATAAAGAGGAATTTATTATCACAAGTTCAGCTTGACAACTTCACTGAAATGTCTCAAGTGTGGGAGCGGTGGGATAGAAGGAAGATTCTGTTTAAATGCAAGAGTCCAAATTCTGTCTCTGGCTCCACTTGTGACTCAGCACAGGGTGGGGAGCTGCCCCCATGCATCTAGGGGTGGGATTTAGCCCTCCCGTCTGAAATTAGCAAATGATATGAAATGCATAAGTATCCCAAGACCCTAACACCAATTCAGCAACTGCGAACAGATGCATATGCTTCCTTTGAAAGGGTGCTCATGTCCCAATAACGTTTCATTTTTGTATAATGCCTTTCACCCTGAAAGATCTCAAAGCATTGCACAAAATAATAGTTATTATGGACTGGAATTGCCACCTACAAATGAAATGCAGCAACCACTGTAAGTGCTTCAGTGTCTGGAAATACTCTGGCATATTTCCACCAGGAACCATCAATTCTCCCAATATCCAACCCAACAATAACACAATCAATCCAGTGCAGGTTCCTCTGGAGACAATTTTTAATCTCCTAAAGATTGCTTAGAACAGATATGAGTCTTTTTAAGCTACACTGGGGAAATAGTGGGGAGATGAGTCATCCTCAGTTCGGGCACATTTGGTGGAATTCCCTAATAATAAAGGGTTTTAGTCTGATGTTCAGCATCCTGAATGACTCTGGAATAGGAAAACAGATCTTTGTCTTAGTGGATTTATTTGTAGGTCTGATTGGTTGATCTCATTGTATTGCTGGTAGTTATCCGTGGATCCCTTCTCTATCACTGGAGAGATATCCTGTTGGTTCAGCTGGTGAATGGTTCAGCATTATCTTGTTGGCTCTTCTGATGGACCCTGTTGTCTTAGTCACTGGAGCAGAGGGGAACCAGGTAAATGCTGACAGCTATCCACCCTGCTTTACTATCCTCTGGAATGAGCTGCCTCTTCTTTCTCCTCCTTGTATTATGTTTTTTAAAACCGGAGTTATAGTGCTGTGGAAAAGGTTACTTTGAGAAGATACACATTTGTCACACAGGTTAACATCTGCTCCTTATTATTTTACACTGAGCAACCAGATACCACATTCACACCTGTACTTTTATCCTCTTTACAGCTGCACTGAGGACACTATCTGGGCAAGGCCTGCACATTGAGTGTTTTGGTTTTCAGATGTGTCAGTCAGATTTCTAACCTTCCCAGCAGGAAGGAGACAGCTGATGCCCAATAGATTCAGTTGAAGGATTTAGTTCTAACTTGATTTTTTTATTAAATGTATCATTTTAGATACATAAGCACATTTTAAAAAATAGTCTATGTGTTAAAAGATCTGTGTCTGCATGAAGTGACTAAGGAACTGTTCATTTGATAGTTATAACATGATGACAGCCACTTCAGGTGCATTAACTTTATTTGAAGGGAAGACAGCTCTTGTAAAGAATGGGTCATGATGCTAGTTCATGGAACCACCTCCATTCACTCCATTATTCATGGATCCTTGAGTGAATGTTGTAGAACAATAAGCATGATGCATTATGAATATTGTAGGTAGCATCTATAGCAGGGGTTAGCAACCTCTGGCACGCGGCTTGCCAGGGTGAGCACCCTGGTGGGCTGGGCCAGTTTGTTTACCTGCCGCGTTTGCTCACTCCTCACCCGTGCCGCTTCCTGCCGCCCCCATTGGCCTGGAACGGCGATCGTGGCTCCCACTGTTTACCTGTTATAAGACTGCAGTGCAGATCTGGAGATTGGAGCAAAGCATAGGAGAAGATGGGGAAGCAAGGGAGCTTCTATAATGCTGCAGGGCATGGTTGAGCTGATGTGCGTGTAGGGGGTAAAAAAGGGAGCTCCTGTCATGACCCTAGAAGGCCTTTTTTCCAATTCCATGACTGCAAAACTGGTCTGATTTGATCCTCTGCTTAAATATTTTCTTTCTGTTAATTTCCATTTTCTTTAACGCCTGTGCTCCTTTCTTTGCATTGCTTTATTTCTCCTTGTAAGAAATAAGATTTTGAAGTTTATTTTGGTTAACCTGGGAAAAGCTGCTTGCACTTGACTCCTGCTAATGGAAAAGAGTGTCTGAATTCAGCTTCTGTGAAATGGCTTTGAACGGTGCATGTACAGCAGGCAATAAAGCAATGCTGCAGGGGGAAAGAAAGCCGTGGAATTCTGGATTAGCCTGAGCCCCGAATGGCGGAATTTATTGTAACGCTGGGACTCAAAGATGTGTGGATTATAAAACTTCCAACTTCTGGATGCCCAGCTCAGCAGGAAAGCCACAAAAATGTGGCTCAAACACTTGGCATCCAGATTAATAATTTCTCAAGTCTACTCTTGCCAGGAGAGTCAGCTGGAGAAAGTTAATTAATGTAACCCACTTGCTATCACGCTGGTACTCCAGGCTAAGTGGTGACCACAGCGTGACCCACCTGTGCTCAATATGGCCCGTTACACTGCAGGGCATAGCAGCTGAGCCAACATTGCAGCTGAGCATGACAGCACCTGCTCTCATTTTTGTCACTATTGTAGTCCTGTTAACACCTCCCTTCCCCCCATGCAACCCAGTGTCCTTCCTTTGGCTGAAGGGAGCTGGATAGGACTCTTTCAGAGCTCATCAATGACCCTTCTAGACTGGGGCATCTTTTGCTTTCTGCACTTTATTCATGAGGGACGTGTGGTAATTCCTTTAACAGGGAGCCAGTGGTTAGGGTTTCAGGCAACACCTGATACTCTGTTTGGCTGGGGCTGATAAATGCAAAGCCTGTTGAGACTGGTGCACAGTAATACAATCCTTTGACAAGTTTATTCCTTTATCGGGGTTGTACAACTGGGTTTCATTGTTCAATTTTATTATCTGCTTCTCATTCTGGAGCCATAAGGTGGCACTGAATGGCACTGTAATTGAAGCTGCCAACCCAGCTTACAGGGACATGTACATTTAAAGATGATTGCACAGGGCTTGGGACAGCCAAAAGGATTAAGCCTTTAAATCTGCTGGGTCCAGAACTATTTAATGATGTAAAACATATACTGGGTCCCACCAATGGATATTAGCAAAGGTATATACGCACCAGTATGTGTGGCATAGTACTGTACATATTTCTATAACATCTTCCTTCTGAGGATGCCAAGGTGCTTCAAATACTAACGCATGAAGTGTCCTAGTACCCCTGGCAAGTACATTGGTATTATTTACCCCATTTTACAGATGGCAAACAGACACAGAGCAGTGAAGTAACCTGGTCAAGGTCTCATAAGGAAATTTGGCCAGCGCTAATAATACAGAAGAACCAAGTTCTCCTTAGCCTCACCCAGGGCCGGCTCCAGACCCCAGCGCGCCAAGCGCGTGCTTGGGGCGGTGTCCCGTGGGAGGGCAGCAGGCAGCTCCGGTGGACCTCCTGCAGACATGCCTGCAGAGGATCTGCTGGTCCCGCGGCTCCGGTGGAGCATCCGCAGGCACACCTGCGGGAGGTCCACCGGAGCCGCGGGACCAGCGGACCCTCCGCAGGCACGTCTGCAGGAGGTCCACTGGAGCCACGGGACCGGTGACCGCCAGAGCGCCCCCCGTGGCGTGCCGCCCTGCTTGGGGCGGCACAAATCCTAGAGCCGCCCCTGGCCTCACCTCAGACCCAAACGGCAATTCTAATTCTCATAGTCTTGTCCCTGCATTTGTGGGATTCCCAAGTGAGACATATGGAAGAAGAACAGGATACTGGAATAGGAATGTGCTGAGTGGCTCTGAGAGAATTCAGCCTTTAGCTTTGCAGGGTTAGATACAAAGCTTAGAGTAGGGCTACTCTAGAGCTGGAAGATGTAATTACCAGCCTGAGTAGACATACCCGCACTACCTCCGATCGAGCTAGCATGCTAACAACAGTAACAGAACCCCTGCAGCCACGTGAGGGGCATGCTGCCCAAGTACATACCTAGGGTCTTGGACAGGATTGTATTCAGGCTGGCTAGTCCATCCCACTGCGTGAGCTGCTTCTCTTTTTTAGTTTCCTAGTTCAGTCAGAGCTAGTGTTGTGGGTATGCCTGCTCCAACTCCCATGTAAATATACCCTTCAGCGTGGGCTACACTTAAAAATTAGATCGACTTAGCTATGTCACTCTGGGGTGTGGAAAAAATCACCCCCCTGAGCACCGTAGTCAAGCCGATCTAATGCCTAGGATAGATGCAGCTAGGTTGACGGAATAATTCTTCCATCAACCTAGCTACCACCACTCAGAGAGGAGGATTAACTGCAGCAATGGAAAAAAAACCTTTCCACCACCTCAGGAAGCCTCTACACTACGGTGCTACAGCAACACAACTGTAGCGCTGTAGCTGTGCTGTTGGAACGCCCAGGGTATAGACATGACCTTAGTGTTCTTGTCAGTTGCTCACCATTTTTCTTTCCACCAGCGGGGAAGGTTTTCCTGTTTCTTATTGTTTACTCAAGACAGTGAAAATCTTTTTTAAAGGTGAGCTGCAAAGCAAAATTGAAAGGTGAGTTAGGCCCAAATTCCCATGTTGAATGTCCTTACAAACCAGGCAACCAGTGGGCATTCAGCACAGAAATATGTTTTAACTGGAAATGAGCCCAAGCTGCAATGTTTAGATCAGGATCCACATCTGAATTTTGTCAAAACTTGTTCGGACCAGGGTTTTGGTTTGGCCCATATAGAGCCTAGCTGGAACCAGCTATCAAGTGCAGGGGTGTTCCGACCTGGGGACTTGTTCTGGGCTTATTTCTAAGGTTCTTCTCCCTCTACTAAAATCCTCTTGGTACCTCTTGGCTCACTGCAGGTATTCCAGATACTATGGGTTGCAATAGGATGCCTATTTGTTATAACTCCTCCTGGGCTAGCATGAGTCAATCAAAGTACCAAAAGGGTTTTATGAAGGTGAGGATGAATTTAAAAAACAGCAGTCCAAACTGCTTTATGCACAGACTGGTTAGTGGGACCATTCTACACAGCAGTCAGGACTTCTCAGTTGTATTTTCTCTTTGCTGTTCACCTTACGCAACTCCTTCTATTTATTGCTAGTAGAAGTTCTGTGGCTAGCCAAATCCCTTGAACCTAGAGAGCACTTATCATCCAAAGGAGAGAAGTATCATCATCACCACTAGTGAAGGGGCTTCCTAAGGTGTCCAACTGGACCAGTAGAGCCAGGAATAAAACCTCCTATCCCCTGGTTCCAAGGCTCGGGCTCTACCCACTGAGCCACACTGGCTCTCAAGGGCTTTAGCGCCTGTCTGACATTCCTGCATGGCAGAGCAACAAGGCTGATTTTTCCAAGAATGCAATTCAAGCTCCCTGCAATTTTTTTTTTTTTTTTTAAATTGCAGCTGGTCTCTTGTGACTCGGCAGAAGCGAATACATGTGGCCAGGACAGGGGAAAGCTGAGAAGGCAGAAAATCTTTTAAGCCCCTTCACATTATTAATGTATCAGATGAAGAAATGCAGCAATTTCCTGAGACCTATTAAAGGCATTAACGTATTCATTGGAGAAAGCAAATTCAAGGTATCAAATGACTGCCCAAGAAACAGGAACATTATCAATCAGAACCTGAGAAGTTACTGTGGGAAGGAAAAGGACCATTTGATCCACTGAGGCTCATCCTCTTAATACACAGTCCAGCCCCAGGAAAGCATCTAATTGCTTCTTGAATTACATCAGCATCTTAGATTCATCAGCCTTGCCAGACAGTTCACTGCTGACGTTACTTGCTCTCTGAGCAAATTCAACAGCATGTCAGGTCTTTGGTAAAAGCCAGACAACACAATGGCTGACCTTAGATCAGCAGACCAGAAAATTATGGCACAGCTAGCTCCACTTCTGATTGTGAAACACAGAGAGGGGAATAGCGCAAAACTCATCACCTCTGAAATAAATGGGGGAAGATTTCCTTAATGTTAACTGTATTTACTGGCAGTGTAGCACTGAACCTATGTTTTGTCTGGCTTGCATTGGTTAATGGCAATGTAAACTGAATTATAAGTCATTTTATTGGGTTGCACTATCTAGTCTCCGTTTCAGATGGAAAGTGCTCCCTTTTTAATGTCGGTACTATCTCTGACAGGGAACTTAGGGTCCAGTTAAGAATATAGATCTTACCATGCCACTGGTCCATCAAGGCTGTAATCCTGTTTCTGACACTTGCCAAGGACAAATGCTTAGACCAAAGGGCATTTTTCCCCTGTAATGCACTGTATCATGGTGGGGATTCCTTATTAACTTTTCTAAGGGTTGTATCAGAGGCTTCATTTACCACTTCCAATGTTCTGCTGAACCCTTTATGCTCTTCTAGGTGTTGCAGAACAGTTGTTTCTATTGATTAGTTTTTTCCTGCTACAGTAAGAAGCTGAACTACATTTTAAAAGTTTTATAAGTGAACGAGGCCTGATATAGACAAGCAAGAATGTACCCATTTAAGTAAATCAGTTTTAAAATAAATTTAGTTAAATTGATGCAAACCTTTGCTTTAATTAGTTTAATTTGCATCTCTAAATTGCATGATTACATCTCTACATAGGGTGTTACATTAGCTTACTAGGTCAATTTAAAATCGATTTGGTTAAACTAGTGCAACTTTGCTCATACAGAGAAGGCCTGAAAAAAATCACTTCTGAGCATGCTCAAGGAGACAGATGCTAAGATTTTCGTAGCCTTAGGAAGGGAACTCTACCCACTCCAAACCCACCCTTAACTCACTAAGGCTGAGTTATCATGGCCTGGCACAGGGCCTGTAGCTGGGGGCAGTTTACATGAGAATGACTGGAAAGGTCTCTGCTGAAAGCCCCTCCCTCCCACCATAGCCTTATGGTGCATGGTTCAGTTTATTATTTATTTAAACACTGACAGTGTGCTTGGCTTTCCATGAGACACAATCCCTAATTCAAGGAGTTTGTAGTCTAAAGCAAAAGATGCCACCAATCAGACTCAAACCTACTGGGAGAAGCTAGCACATACTCATTTCTTCTTCTTCCTTGTTTTAATCCCATCAACTGGGGTCCATTCTACAAATCCCCTCCCTCTAAAATGCTCTATTCAATGCCATATCTTCTATCACACCACATGCCAACATGTCTTCCTTTGTGACATCATACCACTTCTTGGGTTGGCCTGTCTTTTTCCTTCAGTCTTGATCTGTTGGACACTCTTATCCACATTGTCCTGAACTGTGCTTTACATGACCAAACCTGCACTTCCTCATCTTTTTGTTTATGGGTGTTACTTTGAGCATGTCTCTAACATATATCTTCCTCACGTGGGCTCAGGAGCACCATTTTACAGACTTTCCCTTTTAAACTTACTGGTGTCTTCCTATCACATACTACACCACTTATCTCTCTCATTTCAGCTAGGCATTTATTATCCTAGCTCTAATTTCATCCTTCATTTTCCCCATTTCCCTGGATTCTGGAACCCAAACACATGACACCTTGTATTTTCTCTATTGTCCACCCATCTAGTTTCACAGATAATTCTTGAGTGTTTACATTATTGAAATTACATACCATATACTCCATTTTTCCTCTGATAATTTTGAACCCATGTCTCTCCAACACCTCTCAATTTATCATGATTAAAGCTACGATTATGTCACCGAATCTGTGACTTCCATTGACCTCCATGACATTTTCTGCCCTGGGACTGGAGCTCGCTGCCAGCCCCACCCTTGCAGCTCACAGCCCCGAATCTGGCAGGGGGACCCCACCCAGCTGCCCAGCCACGTCCAGTGGCTGGAAGACCCTGCAGCTACCAGCTGCCTGGGGCGAGGGGACCCCGCAGCAGCCCCGCCCCAGGGGCAGGGCAACCCCAGAGCTCCCACCCACCGCATCAGTGGGGGACCCAGGAGCCCCAGCAGCAGTGGGTGCTGAACCCACCTACCCCTTTTGTCAGGGATATTTTTAGTGAAAGTCAGGGACAGGTCATGGGCTGCTGTGAATTTTTGTTTATTGCCCGTGACCTGTCCATGACTTTTACTAAAAATACCTGTGACAAAAACTTAGCCTTAATCATGATCCTCTTCTAGACTGTCTTTCTCCTCACTGCATAGAATATCATCTGCTAAAAACATGCACCAAGGGGCCTCCTTCTGTATCTTCTTTGTGAGGGTATCCAGAAGGAAGATAAACAACACTGGACTTAGTGCTGATCCCTGCTGCACCTCCAACTTTACCAGTAGTTCATCTGTTTTATTACCAGAAGTTCTGATTTGTCACTAAACAAGCCACACACAAAGTTCTGGTACCATTTTCTCCCTCAGACACCACCAGATGCCTTTTCTAGGAACTAAGTCAAAGGCCTTTTTCAGGTTAATGAGCACCTGGTGAGTATTTTTCCTTTTCTCTCTAAATTTTTCCACTAGCTGCCTCACTGCAAAAACAGCATCTATTATTGACCTTTCTGGCATGAAGCCATGATAATTTTCACTAGTATCTACATCACTTCTTAGTCTATCAATGACTCTCTCCCAAGCTTTCCTTGTATGACTCATCATACCTTTATACCTCTATAATTTGTGGAGTTGTCAGTGTCACCTTTTCCCTTGTGTATTGGCCCTGAGATGCTTTTCCTCCACGGGGTTGGGATTGAACTGAACAGGGATACTAGACCATGAATGCCTTCTAATCTAAGCTTTTTCCATGCCTCACTAGGGATTCCATCTGGGCCAAGGGCCTTATTATTTTTCATTTATTTTACAGCATTTGCCACTTCATCTGGCACAGTACATTCCGCTACATCATTTCGATGTTGCATTCCTTCTTGCGTTTTCTTCATTTAAGGCCATTCAGAATACCTTTTCCATCAATCCTCTACATGACTGTCATCAGTCAACACCATATCAGTTTAATCTTTGATTAACCTCACTTCCTCCATATCTTTGGTACTTCTGTAGGCTTCTTTTCCCCCATTCCTTTTGTTCAAAGTCTTAGGTAAAGTTCCTTGAAGACCTTTGGCTTTCATTTTTGCATCTATATTACTGGCCAATTTCTTGTATTCAGTGATGAGCTGCCAAAATCGTAACAACCGGTTCTCTCCTCACTCCAGGAGGGGTCATCGCCCATCCCCTGGGACTCCTGCCCCATCCAACCCCACACGTTCCTTGATGCCCCCCCCACCTCAGGGACCCCTGCCCCATCCACCCCCCTTCCCTGTACCCTGACTTCCCCCCACCGCCCCATACAACCCCTCCTCTCATTCCTGATGGCCCCCCGGGACCCCTGCCCCATCCAACCACCCCTTCTCTCTGTCCCCTGACTGCCCCTGGAACTCTTGCCCCTGACTGCCTCCCACCATCCCATCCAACCCCTGATCCTTTCTGACTGCCCCACCGGGACCCTTGCCCCTATTCAATCCCCCTGTTCCCTGCCCTCTGACCCCCCCACCCCCTATCCACCCCCCCACCCCCGAACTTCCCTGCCCTCTCTCCAACACCCCCCCCCCGCCCCCTTACCGCGCTGCCTGGACGTGGCGGGCGGCGCGACAGTCCGGCCGCGGCCGGAGCGGGGAGCCCGGGGCCGTGGGGCCGGGACAGGAGTCGCGCGGCTGGAGCCCAGGGACACGGGGATAGAGCCGGAGGGCCGCGGCCAGAGCCAGGAGCCCGGAGACGCGGGACCGGAGGATGTGGCGGGAGCCGGGCAGCCGGAGCTGGGTGGCTGGCTGGCCGGAGCCGGGGAGGGCCACGGCCGGAGCTGGAGGGTCACGGCTGGACCTGCGCTGCCGGAGCCTGGCCGCGTGGCACCACAGCAGGAGCCGGGCGGCTGGAGCCACGGGGCCGGGCTGGAGCCGGGGGGCTGTGTCCGGAGCCGGGCATCCGGGTAGGTGGGGTCGCGGGGCTGCCGCTGTGCCCGGACCCGCACTACTGGAGCCAGGCCGCGTCGCACCACAGCAAGAGCCGGGCGGCCGGGGCCGGGCAGGGCCGCGGGCGGAGACGGGAAGGGACGCGGCTGGAGACTGGTGGCTGGGGAGGGCCGCTGCCGGGCGGTTGGGGCCGCGGGGCCGGGCAGGGCCGCGGCCAGAGCCGGGCAGCCGAGGCCGGGCAGGGCCGCGGCCAGAGACGGGCCGGGGCGCACGGCCCTCCTCGTTCCCTCTACCCCTACCCCTACCTCAGCGTCGTCTTCCTGGGCCTGAGCGGGAAGCCTGCTTGCTTCTCAGCCCTCCCAGGCTTCCCGCGCGAACAGCTGATTCACGGGAAGCGGGGGGGAGGAGAAGCATGGCGGAGCATTCATGGGAGGAGGTGGAAGCAGAGCTGAGGTGAGCTAGGGCTGCAGCAGGGAGCGCTTGTTAAATTTAAATGCCCTTTTAGAACCAGTTGTCCAACGCAGGACAACCGGTTCTAAAAGGGCTTCTAAATTTAACAACCGGTTCCCGCGAACCGGCTGCAGCTCACCACTGCTTGTATTCCTCCAGGTCTCCTTTGCTTCTGTACCTAGCACATATTCACTTATTTCATCATTCAATGTATGGTTTGGAGTGGTGATCTTTTCCGTTTTTTAATAAGCTTATGTGATTGACTATTCACTTCATGGAAGGAATGAGTTCTGAAAGATGAGCAGGGTATATTCCCCAGCAAGGTGCCTGCAGGCCTCCCTGAATGCTGCTAAGGATTTGAACTTGTGGTTCCAGAATGCAACAGACAAGGATCACATTTTGCTGCACTGTGACCTTACTTTGGGGGTGGGGTGGGGGGAGAGCAACACCTGAATTAATAGTTCAGGGAAGATCACCTCAGAGCCAGGGGATCTAGTGTAGGGGTACATTAGCCCTACCCACTTCCTGCTGTCAGCACAGGGGTGAGTGTGGTCAGAATGCAACTCTGGTATACCAGTCCAAAGACTGGTGGCTATTAGAGGCTGACCTAACTTAAGTCATATGATTTTAAGGGCATTATGATCACCTAGTCTGACCACCTGCAGAACATAAGCCCTTAAACTTCAGTAATTTCTGCAGCAAGGCCCAGACCCTCAAAGATTTCAATGGGACTTAGGACCTAAATATCTTTTGAGGATCTGGACCCAAGCCTGTAACTTCTGTCTGAGCTATAACTTAATCCTTTAGGAAGATATCTAGTCAAGACTTAAAAAATTTCAGGTGCTGGTGCATCTACTATTATTCAGAGGTAAATTGTTCCAGTGGTTTATTACCTTAATTTAATGCAGCCCTCAGGCCGGTGTACTGTAGAGTGGTGGCAGAAGTCATGCACATGAGTGCAGTGCAAGTGGGAGTCTTATGCCCAACTTTGCACAGCACGGAACTCAGGGTAGTGTCGTTTGGCTTATCCCAGTATGTGGCCCCATCTACCTCATTAAGCATTTCCCTGTGGTGTACATCTGGCTCCAAGTTCCTGCCAAATATATACCTAAAGAATGAGGTGGTATTTTGCCCCTAGGAGCACCCACAAAACTAAAGTCAAGTCATTATGCACTTTTTGGGACCTCCTAAATATTAATGTGTTCAAAAAACTCAGTTTATCCTGCTACAGGCTCCACCAAGCAGCTGGCTCAGTAAGCCCTCAGCCAGCAGGTATTTAATCTTTGGCTCCTATTTACAGGGGTATTGATAAGAAGCCCACGCATTTCTACAAAGAAGGCTGCACATATGTGTGACCTCTTCTGCATCTGAAAGGCTGCCTAGTGACAAGCCATGTGATGGGAGAGGAAGAGTCCAGTTTTGCAAAAGCCTGAAGTAGTGCAACATATGCAACAAGTGAAAGCAGGTACATTCTTGCATGTCCTAGTGCTATGTTCACAACAATCAGAAGCCTTTCAGAGAGAGCCTAAGCTATTGTGTTTGGGTGGCAATAATATCCCTGAAGCATGGAAGGCTTGCGGTGGACACAAACCTCTAAACAAAAACAAAGTCCCTCCCTCTCCCCGTCCTGTTTCCAGTAACTCTGTCAAACTGGTTTCACATCTCCTTTCTGAAAAGATTAACAAACAAGCTCTCCTGTGAGGCTCTCTCAAATATACAGCCCCTTGTTTGCATAACAGGAAATGGACAAAAGATTGTATTGGTTTGAGGAATTAATTCTCCTCTCCTTCCCTCCCCTCCTGCTGGATCCCTCTAGATGAGGACTGAGGGACAGTCCTGGGGGAAGCTTGTCCAGCTGTCACCCACCTGACATGGATAGATTTTGCTTTGAATAATTCAGCAGCTTTCCCCAGCTCACCATAAACAGGAAGCACACAGAGAACAGCACAGAACTCTAGTTTGTTTTATATACTAGTGTATTCCCAGTGACTGACTCAGAACACCAAATTTTCTACTGAATGTTGTTTTAAGTTTGATAAGGACTTCTCCCTTCAAGCATCAAGCAGCTTATTTAATGGAGGGGGGAAAAAAAGTTCTAAGGGCTGTTGCTTATGGAAGGAGGTAGCTGATGTCAGAAGCCCTAGATGAGCTAATTTTCCCCACCAAAACAAGGAGGAAACTAACCAGACTTTTTAACATGAGTATTAAAATGACTGACAGTACATGCTGCTTTCTCCATCACACAGAACTTAAGAACTCCTGCTCCAAACAGTATCCTAGTCTATGCCCTGTGCCAGACAAACTTCAACTCAAGTATTAAATTTCTTCCAGTTGTATAACAGCAGGATTTCACACTTGCATTTGGTGCCCATAGAAAAGCTTTTTACACTAGACCTATTTAAGATATTCTGAATAGGTTTTTTTTTCCTGAAAAATGAGTTTAGTTAGAGCCCAGCAGTTTTAACCACTCTTAATGCGCTGAGTGACTGAGTTTGAGAGGCAACCTGGTCAAAGAGCTAGAGTACTGGACTGGGGGGCTCAGAAGACCTGGATGCGAGTCCTAGTTTGGTTAATGAGCTGCTGTGTGACCTTGGGCAAATCACTTTGCCTCTTTCTCCTTGCAGTCACCGTCTGTGATGGGGCCCTGTTCACGACCTCTGAGAGGTACCTGAAAACATTGGTTGAATGGAGTGCAATGCTCCTACTTCTCAATTGTAGAAAACAGAATACTTCAACTTTTATGGCCGTGGGGATGCTAATAATGCAACAATTGTAAGACTTCAGATGCTCAAACACTGAAAAGCCTAAAAATGCCCCAGAGCTTCTGAACAACTCTGCAGCAAACTAAATACAGAAACAGCTTTTCATAAGATAACAATGAAACCTTCCTCATGCTCTCATTGGTAAGTTGTAGTCTCTAAAAGGTGAAATATTTTGATTAAAATCTAACCAAATTTATGAACTAGAACCATTAGGCCTGCTTTCCTTCAGTGGTAATTCAGTGAATGTCTTAGCACTGCATAATACTATGCAACAGAAAGATGCTTGTGGAACACACAGCGTTAAAGATAGTTTTAATGTGCTTTAGGGTTTTCTTGGTGAAAGTGCTTCATGGTTTGTACTGTATGCAACCCAAGTATGGTCTGTAGTTTTTATTCCCAGCTATTGTAATATGACTAAAATGGCAGCTCTGTTGTTCACAGTAGGCCTAAGTCCTCAATTTCCCCATAAAGAAGTCAATGACCCTCTTTCCCCCCCCCCCCCCCGAAAGTAGAGCCCTTTAAGCTTTAGTGTTCATCAATATTAAATGATTACTAAGCCAACACATAGGAAAAAGGTTTTTCCCTTTCCCCGCATCCATCAACAATAACGGGGCATTCTTTTCACATGCTGACAGCTCCTAACACAGAAAGAAGTGAGAGTTTACAGTGGCAGGATGAGGTGAGCAAGAGTGTTCCTACTTCAAAAGTTACAGAAGCAAACCGGCATCACTCAGGCTGTCATTTTCATGAGTGCTGAGCACTCACTTCCTACTGGTTTCAGGTAACACTTCAACCGCTAAGCACTTGGGGGGGGGGGGGGGATCAAGCTTTACCTGTATTTTTTTCATATTAAGACCACAACCTAAGTAGATCTTTGCCACCACCATTCATACTCTTTCCACAGCACCCAAATGCCCCTTCAACTCTGGTGAAAACCTGGCTTTGATCACACTCAAAACTAGATCAGGGAATCTGAGGTCAGTCTACATTTATTACCTATACCAGCATCTGTCCTGCCAGAGTGTGCCAGTAGAAGGGTCCCCTTTGGAATAAGAATGGCGGGGAGAGGGAGAGAAGAGTTGTTTGGTAATAAGGAAGGGTGTATAGCTCCTGACTGGGGGTAAAGTTGTACAACAGAGGGCCCACACAAGTTTTCCCACCCCAGTAAAGGCTTGTAGAGGCCCAGGCCTAGAACATAGTTCAGATGTTCTGCCTTAAGTTCGGGGAGGGCACAAGGTACCAAGTACTAATACAAATGAAAGACAATGCTTCCTGCAATAACCACAGAAGAGAAGTATTTGCAAAGTTTAGGCTCTAGCACCAAATTTCCTTTTTCACCCCAACTGAGTTTAAGTTTCCATTTTGGATAGGACACTGAACTGGTTGTGCGGAGTCCTATTCTCTGTGAGAGGCTCTATAGGCCATTGTATTACAATTACATGCGATATACAAAGCCCATCCACTCTGAAGAATTTGGACACCTGAAGTCTTCTAAAGTTCCATTCACAGGCATTTTTTTTCCTCTCAAACATGACCATGTTGTTCAGAAAATGAAAAGCCCCATTTCACATTTATTCAAGATGCATTTTTAGAGGTTGCCAACAGCACTAGTTTGATTCTTCTGGTGAATTTTATCTTCAGAAGCCCCCCAGCTGGTGTGCAACACAATGAAGCACAGAAAGATATTAAAGAAACCTCAGGTTTCTCCCAGCAATTTGTAAGTGGTGTTTTACAGTAAGGAAAGGAATAACTCAGCTCAAGATCTCCTTCAGTGTATCCCATTTCATGGTAGATTCTGGAATGTTATGTTGTAAATGGGAGAAACGATTAGGTTAGAAGTGTAGTCTAATGGTTAGAGCACGGTACTAGGGGTAAAGACTTGGATTTCTGATACAATTTCTCTGAGCAGGTTCCTAAAAACATATGAAGTCACCAAAATAGGCTTTCAACTTTTTATTATAAAAGATCAAGACATGTGCTAGCAGAATACTTAATCACATTCCATACTTGACGGCCTTCCCAGAGATTTTCTGCCCTTTTAAGCATGAAAACCGGGCATCTACTAACAGTCACCTGAACAATATTGTGGGTGAGAACTTTTTCAAGTTAAAACACAAAAGTGTCAGATTTTTCACCCACTCACAGCCCCTGCTTCTAAAGTCTCCCTGGGAAATAAGAGCTATGATTAAATCGGATATTATTCAGCTAGCTAAATTTAAACACTAGTTTCCAGAAATCTGCTAGAAGTTGGTCTCTAAGTACTCCTGGATAACTGACACTGAAGAGTTCTTTCCAGTTGTTTTAAATCAGGAACATCCTCTTTTCAAGACAGGCACTGATATAGTGACAAATTCGATTTGGCATCCAATGCTCAATAATTCTTCATACAGTAAACAAGCATGAAGTTATAAAACTTACTGACTGTCTCTCCTCTGATCCAAATCAAACTTTTTAAACTAAATCTCATGATAGCTGCCTTCCAGGAACTATACAAAAATTAAGTTCAGAGGCCCATATACATCTTACATACTTTTCTTCTCCTACCTTAACAAGTCATATTAGTATCACATCCAAACCCTTTTCTTAGCTCCTCCATGCAAGAGATATTTGATACCCTCCACCCCAATGCATGATCAGCAAGGACATGTGCTTCTTTCTGGATTTCTATCAATAGCAAAACAAGCTTCATGTTGAGCCTATCCACATTAGGCACTCTGGGTGCATGTGAATTCTACTAATGCTTTCCTCAGTTCTGGTATCATGATCAATCTTCATTAGCAGACTGTAGTCTCGTGTCAAATGGAATAAATAGTCCATTGCCAATCTAACCAAACTTGTATTTAGCAACTGCAGCTGTTTTTAGTACCAGGAACACACTGTAAAAGAAAAAAGTTTACAGGATTCTATCTTTCAGAGTAAATGCAGTTGAATACAAAGTCATATCAAGTTATACAGCAGCACTTGAATAGTTCAAGATTAATAAATTCACAGTTAAGCCAGAAACACAATAGGGTGCAGTAGGACATTGGTGAGGCAGCATACTACATACAATTGAGCTAACCCAAGCTGGACAGTGAACATTAAGCTTGTGTGTCACAAGTTTAATTCAGATTGGTCGATTTCTCTAAATTCTGCTGCTATCCAGGAAGCTACTGCCACCATCATTAAACAAAAGAATGGATTAATGATGAATACAGTAGATCATGTTATTTGTTGGCCCTTATGAATATAACATTTACTGTAGGACCAAGATAATTTTCTCTTTTGAAAAGCATTAGTAGAGAGCAATTAAAATACATTTTAATTTCCTTCTGCATAATGCTGCTATGAATTTGCCTACGCTCCAAGTCTCAGAATGAAACTTTTTGCTCCAAAAAAGTACCTCAGCCACCTATAATGGGAGCTTTCAGAGGACCTGAACAGTCAATTCAGACATGTTAAAAGGCAGGTCCTTTGACAGAGATGGGGTGAACAGTTGTGTGTGTTAAGATGCAGAAGTTTTTTGTTTTTTTTAAATAGCCCTATGAAGAGCATCACTTGAAAGTTTTATTTTAATCCCTAAAGCCAGAGCAAACTCCTATCCAACACAGAACTTCCTCAGTTTCTAGCTGGAAAAATATACAGATGCCCTCCTGGTTACGCAAACCCAGCTTACGCAAATCTGCACTTACGGAAAAAGTTCCACGAGCTAGAAATAGGAGGGTTTTTTTTTTTGGCGTAATGGGCGGGTATACGTTTCCGACTTATGCAAAATTTGAGTTACGCAAGGTGTTCGGGAACAGAACGCTTGCGTAAATTGAGGAGCATCTGTAAGTTGTTCAGCTGTAAATCAGTCCATGCTGTCAAGTTTTGAAAAAGCCATTATTCACTTCACAGAACAACTAACCTCTGCATTAATCTTTTTCTAGTACTAGCAAACTGTTAGAGAAACAAACAGTTCCACTGAAGAAACCAGTCACCTACAACTTTAATGCCAAATCTGCATAATTTGTCCTTAGCTCAATTTTTGGTTGTATTTTGGCACTTCTTAATTTTTAATCCACTTGAAATTTATTCACTCAATTCAATTTTTGCAGTTGTCTCATGACCTGCTTTTAAAGGACTAAAGTCCTTTTGGATCACTGTTCCAAAACCAGCCCTGAAAGCAGAGTTGCTGGCCAGAGTGTTCCTCCCTAATCCTAGATAATCATTTTGCATCATCCTTATCTCCGATTCTGATATGCTTTTAGCAGTCACTTAGTATAGCTGCTAGATGTTCTAGTAAAAAGCTGATGATCAGAAAGAAAACTTTTACTCCCTGTAAAGCCAGGTAGAATACCACAACCAGTTTTCCAGTGGTACAAGATCTGCATTTCTGACTCTGAAGGTTTGTAAACTGTAGGACTACAGAACTGTCTCTGGTTCTTTCCTCTAGTAGTGTTTTTGGTACCAAACCAGGACAGACTATCAGGGTCGTGGCCTGCTGGCCAGTGTAGTTTATGTTCCCTAATTTAATGCTGTGCAAGTGAATTAAGTGAGAGGATTTGCTAACTAGGAGCGAGTGGGAAGGTGCAATGATACAAGACCTTACGAGGCATCTTGGGATGGAGCAGGAGGATCCTGATTCTCAGGCTCTGGTGGAAGAGCTGGCACAGTTTCCTCTTTCTTTTGCGCAGCCAGGAACTCATGAATCGCTTTCTCTATCTGTGGCCTGAAGATGTGGTTTAGTTTTGGATCCACCACCTGAGAAATAATTCTGTCCACTCCAGCTTCCAGCATCCCTGACCTTGGGCAAAGACAAAGGAGTCATTCAGCTACTCTGAGCAACTTCCCTGCTACCCCCACTGGGAACTCTCCAGAGCCCTCATGTCAGCTGCAATTAGCATTAATATGGTGAGAGCTGCAACCCACTTGGTAGCTCCTTCAGGAGGGAGGCGTTCCAGTCGCCACACAGAAACCAGAACATTTCCACCTATCAACTTTTCTATTCCCCCCTGCAGTGTTCACAACTGACATCTGGTCTCCCAGGTACTGAAATGAAATACTGGATGGGAGCCACTTCGGGAGTGCTCATTCTGAAATGAGGTCAGAAGGAGCAAACAAAACATGCTTTGGCACAAACAAGGGAAACAAAACGTATGAGGAGGACAGAAGGTGAGAGGTTTTTTTTTCCCCCTTGGGCTAACACTCCAAATTGAGATGAGGCCTTCACCCCAGTGTCGTTACCATCACCTGCTCCTTGCAACAGTACCTACGCAGGTACTTTTGTACGAAAAAACCCACACAAATGCACACAGCACAAAAATAGAGTTTTTTGGAACTGAGGGATGGTAACTGAAGTGACTTATTGCTTTAGCGGCTGTGTCAGAATCTTGGACTGTTGGACACGGGCAGTCTGGCGGGTTTAAGTCATGTCTGCAAGAGACCAGGGGAGGGGAAACGGAGACATTGCCTAGCATTTGGAAAAACAGCCACCAGACTAAAACGGCAGTGAATGTTCATGAGAGAATATTCATGTTCATGACTGCATCCACTGCTTTTTCAGGTCATGGGGACATCAAATAAAGTCTAATATAGTTAGATGAATGTGTGTACTTGTACCCAATGATGGATGGGTACACGTACACATCTTGGCACATTTCAACTCTATCTTATTCTTGCAGCCTTCACAGTAACTTAAGTGAGTACTCTAAACCAGTGCTTCTCAGTGGTGGTCCGCAGACTGGAGCCGCGGCGACTTTCCTCATAAGAGCGTCGAATAGGATAATATGGCACTGGTCCCTGGCACATTGGGAAAAAATTGCCGGTCCCACATCAGATAGCTTGAGAAGCACTGCTCTAAACCCTTAATCCTTGTGTAGTCACTGCCTATACCAGTAGTTCATCTAACTGTGTTTAAAAGGGAGCAAAGCTCCCTGGTGTATAACAGTACAAATGCCATTTACTCTAGTGAAAAGAATAGTAAGGCTTCCTCTAGTACTCAGGGCCGGCTTTATGAACTGCGGGGCGCAATTCAAATACCCGGCGGCGGTCTGGGGCTTTGGCGGCACTTCGGCGGTGGGGGAATCCGCTCTGGGTCTTCTGCGGCACCGAAGGACCCCCTGCCGCCGAATAAAAAAATTAAAAAGGCACCTAAGGCGCGGGGCCCTCTTACGTGTGGGGCCCTATTCTGGGAATCGGGGGAATCGGCCTAAAGCCGGCCTTGCTAGTACTATTAATCCATTACTGTCAGTTTCTGATTGTTGGCTACACTTCTCTCTATGTTGTTGCTGTATTTTGCACACAAGCCCTTTCAAGCAATACTGTAAAATGCAAAAATCAGTACATCTAGTTAACTTCTACCCTGAGATCAGGGTAATTAGGGCAATCCTCACTGATTAGGCCAAGCAGTTTGTACGTGAAATAGACATCTGTAGTTTCTGCTACTTGCACTGAAATTCTAATTTTGCTTCCTGCAAGACACTTACTGCTGTATGTTTAGTTATTTTCCTTTTGAAATTAAAAGCCCCTGTCTCCAGTTCCCTGATTCTTCCCTACTCATGCCCTTGTCCTACTACCTATTTCCAGCCCCACCTTTACTGAGGTGCTACCTACACACCAGTTTCAGACACCAGTCTCAGGAGAAATCCACAAGTTCAAGCTTTTTTCCAGACTACGTGTGCATGTTTCTATAAAACTGAACATGGCCTCCCTGAAAACATTGGAGTTTATTCAACAAGTTTGCCAGTAGCACAAGTTACAGAGTAAACTGGAGTAGCAGTAGGAGTTAGTAAGCCTAGTACTCCATGGACGTGTGTTTTTGTTTGCATTTAATGCATTAAAAAAACGAAAAAACCCGACAACCAAAAAACCCTATGGCTTTAATGTCCTGTCTACTTGTGCCAACAGTGCCATCTGCTGGATGGAATCAGACGAGCCTGAATTTGATTACTGCCCACTAGTGGCTGGAGGTTTGCAAAAAACAGAAGAGACCTAATAAGAGATCCTTCTTTTGCTTAAGTGGTAAATGCCTGTTTTTGAAGCAGAAGACCACAAGTTCGGTTCCAAACCTCATACACAGCTTAGTTAGCAACCATGGTGTTAACTGTATGATGCAATGCTTTGGTAGAGAATGCTACACTTCAACAGCATATTCAATACTTCAACGGATGTTGACTGTATTATCCTACTCTGGGAAACTGCCTGTTCATCCTCAAGGAACACTGCTGTGATGCGAGTTAGGTCAATGCAGTTTGAGTTGATATAGTGAAATCTGGGAGGGCACAGATGACAAAGCAGGTTGAATTCAACCCTTAAAATTGTCCAAATGCACTTAGTCTTTTAGGGCAATGATATGTGACTATTACAGTTTTCATCTATCAAAAAACATTCCTATCAATTTACAGAATGCTGCTTACTTACTGAATCACACTCTGTCTCAGACCATTTCGTAACTGGTTTTTGTTCATTGTTGGGTTCCACTCCTGTTTGTCCAGATGGGTAGATACAAAGTTGTCCACTTTCTGCCTCAGATTTTGGTAGGCTGGCTTGAAAAAAAAATCCGGCTTAACTAAAAGATCTTGAAACAATTCCCTGCAAGAATCCTTCATAATACATCTTTTGTGGTCTATTACTGTTTTGTTTAACTGTCTTTTCTCCTTTATAGAGAGACAAGGTTGGTGAGGTAATATCTTGTATTGGACCAACTTCTGTTGGTGAGAGAGAGAGAGAAGCTTTCAAGCTACACAGAGCTCTTCTTCAGGTCTGGGGAAAGTACTCAGGGCTTGGCTACACTTGAAACTCCAAAACGCTGCTGCAGAAGCACTCCCGCAGCAGCGCTTTGAAGTGCGAGTGTGGTCGCAGTGCCAGCGTGGTCGCAGTGCCAGCGCTGGGAGAGCGCTCTCCCAGCGCTGCAGGTACTCCACCTCCCTGAGGGGATTAGCTTACAGCGCTAGGAGCCGCACTCCCAGCGGGGCACTGTTTACACTGGCGCTTTACAGCGCTGTAACTTGCTGCGCTCGGGGGGGGGGGTGTTTTTTCACCCCCCCCCCCCAGCGAGAAAGTTGCAGTGCTGTAAAGCGCCAGTGTAGCCAAGGCCTCAGTGTCACAGCTAAATACAATGTAGCACAGATTGTTTAGAAGTAAACACACACTGTAAGGGACCATTCAAGGTGAAGTGGCCTGTTCACACCTCTACAGTCAAAGGACAAAAAGGAGGCGTTATTAGATTGTTATAATAAGCCATAAATTCTGTGTCTTCATTAAGAAGATGATTTTTAGTGTCTAGCAAAGTTATCACTCACCCTGTGAGGGTGATAAAACAGTGGGGATTGCACCCAATTCCTGCAAGAGGACTTTGACTGATGGAAGTCCTGACCAGTGGCAGTTTTCATCCAAGTGAAGACCAGCCCTGTAGCTTTGGTGTCCCCTACTCCTGCACCACAGTCAGAAATTACTTAGGGAATAGTGACTTTTACTGAATTACCAATATTGCTTTCTATGGTCTCTCAGGAAGGCCCTGGCCACAGAAATTGGAAGGGCATACGCAGGGGTCAGAAAAAACACAAAGGGGGGGGAAAACCTTGTCCCCTCACAGGATAGACAATGGCACAATAATGGAAAACTGAAAAACTTCATATTCTCCTCCGTATCATCTTCTGGACTCCATGAACCACTCATAATTATAGTTTAGGTCACTCTTCTTGACTGCAGCAGCTGGGGCCCAGAGGACAACGTCTGCAGCACCAAGACACGAGAATGCCCACAAAATCCTGAGGCAAGGCAGGCCTGTGCCCTGGGCTAGTGCTGTGCATGCTCCCTCCTCCCCACAAATGGAACCGGGTTAGAGACGGAACCAGGCTCCCCAAAATAAAGTTAGAACCTACAATGAAGTGGGTGGCTGAAGCAGAACCCCTTTCAGGATGGCATCTGGAAACTAGGGGACGGGGTCAGACAAGAGACCAGAACTTGGGGATTGCTGTTTGAGAGAGGAAGGTGAGGAGATACACAGTTCCTGGTACCCATGTCGGCCAAGCAGCCCAGGCCAAAGCTGGGGCAATCAAGTAGTGAGACCAGGGGTCTTGGGTGGGGAGAAGTCCCTACCATCCTGTTGCCCATGTCAGCAAGGCAGTCCCAGCAGAGCCGCTGGAGCCTGAGCAAGGGCCAGACCTAGTTCCCGGTGCGACAAAGGCTTAGCAGGGTCAGAGGACGCCCAGGCGACTAGGTTCCGAGAAGCAGGAGGGTACCCGGCTGAGCCTGGCCCGGGTGCTCCCGGGGTAGGGGGAAACCAGACCCAGTGCCCAGATGTCCCCGTCGGAAGACCCCTCCCCGGCAAGCAGCCGGGCGATGCGCTGGTGGGGCCGGGCCCCTGCAGCGGTACCTTGGTGTCCACGTCGGCCAGGCAGTCCCGGCGGAAGCCGTCGAAGAGGCCGCGGCTCTTGAGTTGCTCCACGATGAGCGCGATGAGCTGCGCGTCCCCGGGGGGCAGCGAGGCCGGGTCGGTGGCGCCAGGCCCCGCCCCAGCAGCCGCGCCCCCGGCCCCCGCCGCGCCCCCGGCTCCAGTGACGCCGCCTCCCCCGCCTGAGGCAGCTCCGCCGGCGCCGCCGCTCTCCGACATGCCCCACACCTGGTACCCGGCGCAGCCGGGACCCCGCAGCCGCCGCTCCCCGCTCACCCGGTGCCACCGGCACCGCTGCCGTCGCCGACGGCGCGCCACATTCTGCGTAGATCCGTTCCACTGCATCATGGGAACGGAAGTCTTTCCGCGAGCGCGCCTCTTATAGGACTTGAGCCATTGAGCGGCGTAAAGAAACTACAGCTCCCAGCGTGCACCGCGGCGCTAGCCCGGAAGGCCGTGGGGCGCGGCGGGCTGGGCAATGCATTCTGGGAATTGTCGTTTTTGTGACTCCATGTGCGCGGAGGGTTCGTCAGCTCCCGGCCCCTGCCTGCGCCCGCCCGCCCGCAGGGGGAAGGGAAGGGAAGGGCCGCGCGCGCGGGCCGGGCTCAGCTCCGAGGAGCTGCCTGGGTTCTGCTCCTGGAGACCCGGCTCAGGTATTTATACGGCCCCTGTCACGGCAGCGCTCGAGCGCCGCCCGCTCGTGTCGCTCCCTCGGGGCCCCGTGCTGCTCCAGGGACTCCTCGGCTCAGGCAGGAAGCCTGTGACGGAGCGGGGCCGCCTCCCTTCCACTGCCGCCGGGCCCGCCCCACCTCTGCAGGCCCGGCTCCCGCCCCCCGTGCACGCTGTGCCGGCAGATGTGACTGAACGGCCCCGCTGACCCCCGTGCAATGTGCCCGACACATTCCGAGAGTTGTGCTGAGCCAGGCTGATTGCCGGCAACCCCAGAAACTTTACCGGTCACCGCCCGGTACCGTCCCCCCAGTAAACTAGGATGGAGTGTATGTAATACACGTATGTGGCCACCGGGGGAGGCTGTGTCCTTGGCAATCGCCCTCTGTTGAACTGCCTCAAAGTTGACAAGAAGGCAGCAGGATTGCGGTGTTGAGATTGTTTTTGATCATGCATTAAAATATTTGGGATAAAGAATAATTTTCTTTAAGAATCGATTGTTGTTTCACTGGCCTTAAATGAAACATGCAGATCCTTTGATCACTGGATGTCCATCTAGTTTCCCTGTTTCCTGACAGTGCCCCAGAATTCTCTGAAGAAACATGCCAATTTGTAATTTATTTTAGTACACTCCTCAGTGACTCAGAGAGGTAATCCCCTGCCTCCTAACAGCAATAACACAGTCTACTTTCCTCTGATACGTCTATCTAATAGTGGAAGACTCCCCATCACTAAGTGCTATAGTCATTGATACCATCTACATCAAGATCTAATAGTTCCTGCATTTAAGGTGCAACCCTAATAATCAAAACTATTTTTGTAGGTTTAGTTTTAGGGGCAAATTTTGTTCTCAAGAACACTAATGTAAATCCAGAGTAAATTTATTAACTTTAATGAAGTTACTCTGGATTTACATTAGGGCTGTCAAGCAATTAAAAAAAAATCTGCGATTAAAAAAAATGAATAGTGCGATTAACCACACTGTTAAAGAATAATAGAATATCATTTATTTAAATATTTTTACATTTTCAAATGTAAATATTTCTACATTTTCAAATATATTGATTTAAATTACAACGCAGAATACGAAGTGTACGGTCCTCACTTTATATTTTTGATTACAAATATTTGTACTGTAAAAAACAAAAGAAATAGTATATTTCAATTCACCTAATATAAGTACTGTAGTGCAATTTCTTTATCATGAAAGTTGAACTTACAAATGTATAATTAGGTACAAAAAATAACTGCATTAAAAAATAAAACAATGTAAAACGTTAGAGCCTACAAGTCCGCTCGGTCCTACTTCAGCCAGTCGCCCAGACAAACAAGTTTGGTTACAATTTGCAGGAGATAATGCCACCTGCTTCTTGTTTACAATGAGACATTCACATGACACTGTTGTAGTCAACGTTACAAGATATTTACGTTCCAGATGCGCTAGAGCAGGGGTAGGCAAACTATGGCATGCGTGCCGAAGGCGGCACATGAGGTGATTTTCAGTTGCACTCACACTGTCCGGGTCCTGGCCACCAGTTTGGGAGGCTCTGCATTTTAATTTAGTTTTAAATGAAGCTTCTTAAACATTTTAAAAACCTTATTTACTTTACATACAACTATAGTTTAGTTATATATTATAGACTTATAGAAAGGCACCTCCTAAAAACGTTAAAATTTATTACTGGCACGCAAAATCTTAAATTAGAGTGAATAAATGAAGACTCGGCACACCACTGCTGAAAGGTTGCCAACCGCTGCGCTAAAGATTCATGTGTCCCTTCATGCTTAAACCACCATTCCAGAGCCTGACGACGGGTTCTGCTCGATTACGATCCAAAGCAGAGTGGACCAACGCATGTTCATTTTCGTCATCTGAGCCACCAGCAGAAGGTTGATTTTCTTTTTTTGTTGGTTCGGGTTCTGTAGTTTCCACATCTGAGTGTTGCTCTTTTCAGACATCTGAAAGCATGCTCCACACCTCATCCCTCTCAGATTTTGGAAGGCACTTCAGATTCTTAAACCTTGGGTTGAGTGCTATATCTCTACTTTGGAAATCTCACATTAGTACCTTCAGGGGACATACAGGTCTCCCGCAAGGAGTTCAGTCACAAATTTAATTAACACTTTTTTTTTTTTTAAATAAGCATTATCAGCATGGAAGCATGTCCTCTGGAATGGTGTCCGAAGCATGAAGGGGCATATGAATGTTTAGCATACCTGACCCATAAATACATTGCAACATCGGCTACAAAAGTGCCATGCGAATGCCTGTTCTCACTTTCAGGTAACATTGTAAATAAGCAGTCAGCAGTATCTCCCATAAATGTAAACAAACTTGTTCGTCTTAGCGATTGGCTGAACAAGAAGTAGGACTGAGTGGACTTGTAGGCTCTAAAATTTTACATTGCTTTGTTTTTGAGTGCAGTTATGTAACAAAAAATCTACATTTGTAAGTTACACTTTCAGGATAAAGAGATTGCACTACAGTACTTGTATGAGGTGAATGGAAAAATACTATTTCTTTTATCATTTTTAGTGCAAATATTTGTAAACAAAAATAAGTGAGCACTGTACACTTTGTACTCTGTGTTGTAATTGAAATCAATATATTTGAAAATGTAGAAAAACATCCAAAAATATTTAATACATTTCAGCTGGTATTCTATTGTTTAACAGTGCAATTAATCACAATTTTTTTAATTGCAGTTAATATTTTTTAGTTAATCGCGTGAGTTAACTGCAGTTAAACGACAGCCCTAATTTACATTAGTGTAAATAGCCACAGAATTTGGTTCACTTACCTCTATTGGCAAGAGGAAGTTCATTGAGCCATTCATTCCTATGGCTTCTCTGCTTAGAGTGTAAGTATGGGCTGATGTGGACACTTGTCTGCTGGGAACTGGACTGAAACCACCACCAGCATTTATCATACCTGTCTACCTACCAATATTTTTGTGAGTCATCCACTTCTATGTTGTGCTGTCTTTCAGGATGATTTATTCATCCTGCTGCTTGGCCATGTTGTATGCAAGATATGTAAAGAGTTACCTACAGCCTGTTACCTCTGGATCACAAAGGGTCTGGTTCCAAGTCAGCCTAGCATTAACATACAGGACATACACATGCACAGTGAGTCTGACTACTTGATTGTCTGACCAATCTAAATTCTGCTTTACTGCCAGCGCACCAAACTTGGTGACTAGCATATCTCAGTTAACAAGACTGTTGAACCACTGTCTCTCCTGAACCTGGTCAGGACTTCTGCTACCAAAAAGACTTAAAGGAAGGTGTCTGTGAATCAATCCCCCTGCACACATACACCCCAAAAGAGAACATACCTGTCCAGTGTCTCTCTCATATAAGTACTTTCCTAAAGCTACAGCAAAACAAGGGAGCAAATTCAGGGGAGACAAATTCATCCCTGTCTTAGCTCCTTTGACTTCTATAGTTACATTAGGGCTGAATTTGACTTAGTGGTATATTCCCATCTCAAAAATGGGATGGCTAGATGAGTATGATTCTTACAATGATGCCCTCATCCCAAGTACACTGTAGGGGAGTAGCCACGCATCCATGTCTTTCTGTGTGTTGCAGCAGGTGTTGAAAGGGGGGGGACACACACAAATTCTGCATGCAATGCATTGTCCTTTTCACCTGATTAAAATTCAGCAGCTCTGAGAAGCAGCATAAGCTGTCCCACGCCATCTGGCAGCTATGAGGAGGAAAAAAAAGCCAATGTTTATAGGCACTGAGATGTACATTGGAAAGTGTGTTTATTACAGCGTATTGCATAGTATACAATGTTCCGTATTATAAGCAGGGAATCTGTGACACATGAGAACTGTCCTACCTAAGCAGAAAATGATCCATCTAATCTGGTATCTTGTCTCTGACATTGGTCAAGGCTGGGTTTTTCAAACTGAGGTGTAAAATTCCCCACAAGGCATTTAATCATGCAAAATTATCTCATAGGGTGACATTTCTTCCTGACTACCACTAGCAATCCGCTTCCCACTGCCACTAGTGATCAGCTTGTGCTTTGAAGTGGGAGGTTTGAGATCCCTTGTAATTTTGTTACAGCTCCTACATCTGTAAGTCTATCCTTATTCATATAAACATATCAGCCTCTTTTTTAAAAGTTACTAAGCTATTTGCCATAATATCCTGCTGCAGTGAGTTCCACAGCAATAGGTTAAGGTTATACCAACCTTAAGGCAATGCACTATAAACACCACCATCTTCACCACATATGGCAGTAATAAAGCATACTTTGTTGTTCAGTATCAAAAGACTGCCTATTTCTGCCAGTGAATATTGCCATACCTGCACTATATGTTCGTTTGGACAATGCATATATGGGTATGTGACTTTAGTTCTGTGTTCTGGGATGTGTGTGTTTTTTCTTCGGCTTGTTTCCTCCAATAATCTTTTCACTTCACTGCTGGAGTTGGTTTCAGACCACTGGATCTCAGTGTCATACAATATCCAGCCAGGCTGGCGCATGTAGAAGTTCACTCCTCCTGCCTTTAAAAGGCTCTGTGCTGCTAGAGGCATCATCTCTCAGGTCAGGAAAAACTCAGGTTACTGCCACTCATGATCATTTAAGGAAAACATGATGTTCTTTGCAAGGAGGGTAGGGAATCAGATGTGAATCTTGGGGTCCAACTCCTGGACAAATTTCAGTTTGGGGAACTTACGTTCTGCCTTCCTAAATTCTCCCTATATTTTCATTTGGGTAAAATGTTCTTTTTCACTCCCTGTCCCACACTGCCGAGTAGTGTTTCTGAGTGTTGTTAAACAATATTCCTCCCAAGAATTGACTGATTGCTGTGGTTGTTGAAGTGATCTGTGTATGGGACAAATTCTGAGTCCCTCATGCAGTGGGAGTAGACTCCAGGCACAGCTGTGTGGCCTGGCTGGGCTCTGCTCCAACAGAACACTAGTGGCATCCTGAGGTGGGAAGCCTTGTTCTTAGGGACTGCTGCATTTCCCTGCAGCCACCCAGTTCACCCCCCCGGCTGCCACGTATACAATGGAGGATGGAGGAATGACTGTGAGGCAGGGCAGAATCTCCCCAGCGTTCCTGGACAGGGGTCTCCCTGAGATGTCAGCCAAGAAAGGATCTGGCTGAACTAGATAATGGGCAGTGATTAAAAGGGAGGAAGAGCCCTTTGACTTCCTCAAATCTCACCCCACCCAACTAAGTTTTGGAGATGGGAGCTCCTAAAAGCTCCTGCCCAACCCAGGTATTTCCTGAACACAGGCCTCTCTGAGGGTACTGCTGGCCCCAGGCAGCAGGAACACCTACGGTCCTTGTGTAAGTGAAAGAGAGTAATGGATCCAAGGAGGCCTAGTCAGGGCTGAGGAGCAATGTAAATGGCTTTCCTGGGATCCAGTTGGACCAGCCTGACTATCCCCAGGATTAGTCAGGCTGGTGCAGAGTTCCTTTCCCCAGCTCCTAGGGCTTGTCTTGTCCTTGGTACATTATGTCAGGGTCCCTTGAGGTGGATGGCGTTGCTTAGAATAAATGTAAGACTATGATAATTGTCTCACTAGAGGGCACCACAGTGATGTGCTCGGTTATTTGGGGATGGAGTTTCCACTAAGCAAACCAAAGCTTCCTGATTTTGCTTGCGACAAGTTGCCAGTGGGAGCAGTACATCCTGTCATTACCCGTCATGCTGTGAGGCAGCGATGTTATTAATCGATTAACGTCAGTAGTGAACAAGCAAAGGAAGCCAGAGAGACATCTCTGAGCCTGCATAAAACGTGGCTATTTAGGCAGCATCAGGCAGGGAACTCAGTGAAAGGCAATCTTCTGTAGGAGCCCACGGCTCCTTTCTGCTCTGGGGAGGGCCTGATCTGTGCTCCTGGCTGGAGTGCTGTGAGTCAGCACGCGAGGCCAACCCCTGAAGGTGAGGGTAGAGCAGCAACAAGGGTCCATTGAGCAGGGCCGGAGAGTCCAGTCTGGGATTTACTTGGGATTGTCACAAGTGAAAATTCTTCCAGATTAACAAATGACTCAAAAGGCTGTGGGAGGCCATTGTGTCCTTCCGACCAGAGAGCAGGCCCCTGGGACATCTCCCACCTCCATCTCCCACTGCAGTTTTTTGCCCGTGCTAAAAGTCCTCTCGCTTCCCTCATCAGGATACCACGTGTAGAGCCGACCTGCTAATGGCAATGGTATGGGCAAGCAGTGCAAATGCTAGCTTGTTAGTGAAGGGTTATATGACACAGAGGTCCATTGGTGCCAACTGGCAAAGGGTTCACTGTTCTTTACAAGCAACTCCTGTCTCGGACCTGACAAACTCACTACGGCTAATACACCACTTTCATGGTATCGATCCATAAAGGGTAGCATATGTGGCCTCTACTGAAAGCTTGTAACTTATTAATACTCATAACCATTGTGAGATGTGTGTATGGGTAATATTTAAGGAATAATGTAACTATACTGAAAATTATGCCTTATGGACTTGGAGGAAAAGTTAGTCACCAGAGAATTGTGTGTCTTGGTGGTGGCCCATTCAAGCAGAAGGGAGTTGTCACCCCTTCTTGGTTAGCTGGTGATGCAAGGCTCCATTGTCTACCTTTGCAGCAGCTCTAAACAGTCAATGGAAAACTGTCAAAGACAAATGTAAACAATCAAAACAAGTTGGAGGTAAAAAGGGAACATTATAACAGATGGGGGATCAATCACTCTGCCTGGGAATAAGGACAAATGATTGATGCAGTGTAGCGCAGGGTGGAGAAAGACACTCTGCATCCATTCACTGAGCAGACATAGCTTCATAGAGTTTAAGACCAGAAGGTACCATCATGAGCATCTAGTCTGTCCTCCTGCACATTGCAGGCCATAGAACCTTGCTCACCCACTCCTGTAACACAGTGGTCTCCAAAGTGGGGTGCGTGCACCCCAGGGGGTGCGCAAGACGATCCATTAGGGGGCATGGCAGGAGGAGCGCTGCCGGGGGGAGAAGGGGATGGCCGGAGGAGGGAGGGAGTGGGGAAGCTGCCCCCCCGCCCCGCAAGCAGGGCTACCTGGAACGCAGGGGCTTTAGGGGCTGTAGGGCCCTGGGCTAAGGGGGCCCTGGCCTGCAGCTCTAAAGCCCCTTTCAGAATGCGGCCCTGAGTTCTCTGGCCCATGGAGGAGCAGGAGCAGCCGCACAGCCAGCGGCCGGAAAGAAGCGGCGCTTTCCCCTTCAAAGCGTTGGCTGTGCAGCTGCCCCTGCTCCTCCTGAGTCCTCTGGCCCGTGCTTGCAGGGCCGCATTCCGAAAGGGGCTTTAGAGCTGCAGGGCCCCGGAGCCCTCTTAGCCCAGGGCCCTGCAGCCCCTAAAGCCCCTGTGTTCTGGGTGGCCCTGCCCAGGGAGGGTGGGATAGTTCCCAGAATCGTGGCCATGGGGGCGGTGCCGCGCTGCGCAGAGCCACCTGCACACCTCCTGCACCAAACAGGAGCTGCCCCAGGTAAGTGCTCTGCACCTCCTGCCTGCCCCAGCCCTGAGCCTCCTCCAGCACTCCACCACGAACACCCTCCCGCACCCTAACTCCCTCCCAGACCCCTCACCCCCACCCTGAGTGCCCTCCTGCACCCTAACTCCCTCCCAGACCCCGCACCCCAACCCTGAGCGCTCTCCCACACCCTAACCCTAATCCAGACCTTGGAATCGCTGTATCACAAAGTATTAAACAAAGATTTTCAGAAATAATGAAGCATATTCAATCACATTGCTCTCACTAAAAGATATTATTAATAATAAAAATTTTTGTGAGAGCAAAAAGGTTTTTTGTACTGTTAAATAAAATACAATACAAAATTATTTTCAAAATATTGTTTATTTCATCTTTATCTCATCCTTTTTTAATTTCTTTTTTTTGTATGTTTTATAATGTACATAATAGTATAGTAGTACATGCATATAATTTATACATAAATATACATATATTGGGGGTGCATGCTCAAAAATTTTTTACTGATAGGGGTGCGCAATCAAAAAAGTTTGGAGACCACTGCTGTAATAGACCCCTAACCTCTGGGTGAGTTACTGAAGTCCTCAAATCATGATTTAAAGACTTCAAGTTACAGAGACTCCACCATGTACGCTAGTTTAAAGCTCCAAGTGAGACATGCCATGTTGCAGAGGAAGGTGAAAAACCCCCAGAGTCTCTGCCAATCTGACCTGAGGGGAAATTCCTTCATGACTCCAATATGACAGTCTGTTGGAGCCTGAGCATTTCGACAGGACCTAATAGCCAGATTCTGGGAAAGAATTATCTGTAGTAACTCAAAGACCTTCCCATCTTGTGTCCCATCACTGGTCATTGGGAATATTTGCTACTAGCAGTCACAGATCGGCTACATGCAGTTGTAGGCAGTTTCGTTATACTATCCCCTCCATAAACTTACCAAGTTCAGTCTTAAAGTCAGTTAGGTGTTTTAGCCCCAGAACTCCCCTTGGAAGGCAGTTCCAGACCTTCAGTCCTCTGATGGTTAGAAACCATCCTCTAATTTCAAGCCTAAACTTGTTGATGGTCAGTTTATAACCATTTGTTCTTGTGTAAGCATTAGCACCTAACTAAATAACACCTCTCCCTCCCTGGTATTTATTCCTCTGAACTATTTATAGACAGTAATCATATCACCCCTCAACCTTTGTTTGATTAGGCTAAACAAGCCAAGGTCTTTGAGTCTCTTCTCATAAGGTAGGTTTTCCATTCCTCTGGTCATCCTAGTAGCCCTCTTCTGCACCTGTTCCAGTCTGAATTCATCTTTCTCAAACATGGGAGACCAGAACTGCACACAATATTCCAGATGAGGTCTCACCAGTGCCTTGTGTAATGGCAATAACACTTCGCTATCTCTGTTGGAATTACCTTGCCTGATGCATCCTAGGACTACAGTAGCCTTTTCACGGCCGCATCACATTGGCAGCTTATAGTTATCCTGTGATCAACCAATGCACTCAGATATTTCTCCTTCTCTTTTGCTTCCAGCTGATACATTGAGTATGGGTGTTTCATAAAGATTGGATCCTGGCTGGTTTTTGGAGAACCAGCGAGCTTTGCAATGGACTGAACTTTGGGGGGAGAAAAAACCTACTTGTTAGATAGGAAAGATAACTATTAATAAGTGTAGACCTGAGTTTGCAATTTATGACTTTGTTTTATATTGCAGCTGTTTGTTTTGATCACTCTCTTGTTTCTAGTGGAATCTCCAAACCATACTTTGTTTCATTATAAGTGATCAAAAGTGCTGGATTGGCGATTTAAGGTAAAACTGGGGTCCCCTTTTCCATTGGGAACAGAGGATCTGGGATTTCTGTGAGTAGCCAGTGTAAGGAAGGAAACGCTTCAGGGGGACTGAGGTGCACCTCTTGTTAACCTGCCAGGTAAAGAGAGGGCTGGCGTAGCCTGGAGGGGAGTGCTTGAGTGGCTGACAGGCTGGTAATTTGGTGACTCGTGGTCCTGGGTACCCCAAGAACTGTTATAGGTTGCCAACATCATCACTGGACCATGCAAACAGGTTTGTTATTTGTAGACTTGTGGTGCTAGATGCTGTGGCTTATGTCTAAATATGGGACAATAAAGTGATGTTTAGTGTTGCAGAACAGCACTGAGCTGTGAGGAAGGTGTGCATTCTAGTTGTTAGTTCAGCAGACTAGGAGTCTTGGGTTCTCTTCCTGAGTCTGTGATTGACTTGCTGTGTGATTCCTAGTCAAGCCATCCAGCCTCTCTGTACCTCACAAACTCCATCTGTAAAATGGGTACAATAATAATACCGGCTTCACTGAGTTCTTATGGGGCTTAATTAACTAGCAGATCTCTAGCTGAAAGGCACTGTAAAAAGGGCTTTCAGCCATAAAGAGTTTTATCAAATCTAGCTGGACACATTATCCATTGCCACAGTACATAGGCAGACACATTAGTTGTGGTAAACAACCCCTGGAATAGGTTTATATAAAACAATGTAGGCCCCCATAGGGAGAATTCCTCACCTCTTCTATCAGGCTCAAGCTGCAGAAGGCACCAGCATTGTGAACTCAGTCCCTCATGCATTCATGCCCCAGAAGGAACAATATTTATATTTTGTCCAGTGTGCCAAAGGTTGCCAATCCCTGATTTACAGCATCACCCCCTTCTTTCAGGTGTCCTGCCCTTTCAACCTTTCTCCCCATTGAGGAGCTTAGCCAGACACAACAGCTGTTAACTAGCATTTCTTTCAAAGAAAATTCTAATGTAATAGGAAAAGGCTACTCTCCACTACAACTACATGCAAAGAAGAGTCCATTGCTGTTCAATTTTTTTTTGTTTTGTTTTAAAGACATCTCCTCTGAACAGAAGGGTTTGAGGCCTGGGGGTGGGGGTAAGAGGTCCTGTCTCCCATCCTCCTGGGGGCTCTAGGGAAGTGAATTATTGTCCTTTCCTTTCCCTGTCACTAAGCCAAGCTATCAATGGCCAAGCCACACCCTCCTTCTGCCTTAAACACCCTCTCAGTGAGACGCTTGCAGGCACAGAGCTTCAGTTAATACTGCTTCAGTGCTTATATCCATTTACTCAGCAAATTTGAGCTCTCTATAGTAATAAAAGTTGTCACTGCAGCTTTCCTTTAGCAAAGACCCCCATGACAATGAGAGGAGGAAGAGAGTCACCTCCTTATGTATGCAGGGATGGGTAGGATTTCCTTTTCCATCACTTGCTCTTTCCTGGGTTACCTCCTCTGATCAGATCCCAGAGGCAGGAGCAGTCTCTGCATGCTCGGCTATGATATTTCTTCAGGGGATGGTGTGTTTATTTTAATAAAAAATGATTTCAAATGAAAGGCCCTGATCATCAGAATTCTCTGGGGGAAACTTTCTCACTAAGGGTGGTGGGGTGGGGGAGACAGGAAAACAAACCCTTCTGGGTTTGCCCCACAGCTCCCCATGTCAGTGATAAAAGAGTCTCGATTTGCATGGAAGGGAAATAGTTGGCAGATTTCTCTTCACTGTCCTGACAACCTTTGGCCATGAAATTAAAAAGCCAGTTATTGAGTTTAGTTGCTAATAGCTTTGTCCTTGCCAATGATTAGACAGAAATCTGGAATAGGTGGCTTTAGCCAGGCATGGTATGTGCTGAAATGCAGGCTGAATTACAATAGGGAGCCATTGCAGAGGAAGGAGGGGTGTGCGCGCGCACACACACACAATCTGCATGAACAAAATGATTGAACTCTGGCAATTTCAACTGAAACATTCCAGCATTGTAGCAGCAATGCTGATTTCTCTGATAGACTTGGCTGCAAAGCATTACACAGAGGTTATTTCCCATTCCCTGTGCACTCTGGTTTGGAAGGGGGAGTTGGACATGGATGTATTTGGAAAAATCAGATGACAACACTGTAACAGTAAATCACAAACTGTGTCAGTAATTTGGGGGTAATGGTGGGGAGCAGAGATTGCCTGGGACAGTTCTGGAATTGCAGACATTCCCAGCACACAGACACACATGCTCCTGCATCCATCGAAATTTAAAGAAAATGAATTCAGACTTGAGCTCTGGGTGCTTCAGGAGGTCTCTGATCTTCACTTCTTCAAAGCTGTGTCTCAGGGAGGGGTTTGGTGGAGAGATTATTGAGGAATTCGGGTAACACAACAGAAGATATTTTATTTAAAGAGACACTATCAGGTCAGATTTGCCTCCACACAGGTTTTGTGAAACACACTAGGATAGGTCTGTATTCCCATTTTTGAACATGAATTTTGTAACTGCAACCTAGTTTATTCAGACTAGAATTGGGCCCCACTTTTCAGGGTTTTAGCATGATTCAGGAGCTCAGCTAAAACATTATTCTGTCCCTTTTATACAGCAAGACAGAGCTGTTTTTTAACAGTACTGGGGGACAGCTGTTTTGTAACCCTGTCCTCCTTCAGCTTGGTAGCAATTGCAGTGTAGAGCAGAAACCTGCAGAGCTGAGCAAATTTGTGTATGTGTGTTGGTTTTGCCTATCAGATAGAGTTCCCAATATGTGATCACTGTTTAATCCTATGCATCCAAACTCATATATCTAACTGGTCAATGCAGCATCCATTGTGTGTTTGGATGGAGGTGGGGGTGGGGGTGGGAGGGGTGGTCAGTGCTGTAGTCAGCTTTCTTTGGCAGCCAGGGGAAGTGCTGGAGTTTTTACTTCCTGTAGATTTACAGAATGAACAGCTTGGCTGCACAGGTGGCAAATTATCGCAACAGTTGAGAAGTACAAGGAATGTTTGCCCAGCCCATAATTCTCTTCTGAAGAATGTACAGTGTGTACTAAGCCTGCCAGCCTTTCAAAAAGATCCTAAACCCAGGGAGAAAATGTATATTCCCTGTTCATTTGTCATTCATGTTGTGCAACATATTATCCAGGCAGCATATGCTATGTGTACATGACACCTTCTGAATTGGCCTCAATTCATAATACAAACACTTACGCATGTGTGTAACTTTACTTGTGTGAATTATCCCATAGATTTCAGTGGGCCTGCTCATGTGAGTAAATTTACACATATGTTTCAGTGTTTGCAAGAGTGGCCCCCTCTATCTTTTTAAATATTATTTTTTATACTAATGCATACAACTGCCTGGGTGTTGCCATAATAAACACTTTACATATACCTTAGGTAGATATTTGAATAGTATACACATTTTTATAATTGTGTTGTAGTCTAACTGTTCTTTGGTGTGTGTTGCTGGCAACTGGAACAAGTTGGTTCTATGGACTGCATCATTAAGTGTCTATGGAGACTATATTTGTGAGGCAGCACTGATGTGGATGTTACAAAGGAGACTTGCTGTGCTCTCAAATTGAAATTTCACTTTTTTTTTTCTTGTTTCGTTGTTTCCCTTTTCATAAAAGTCAATCACACTGAAAGTATTCAGAAAAATATAGCATCTTCTCTATTAGATAGATTATTACGTATATGAAAGTGGGAAACATAAGAACAGCCATACTGAGTCAGACCAAAGGTCTATCTAGCTCAATATCCTGTCTTCCAACAGTGGCCAGTGCCATGTGCCCCAGAGGGAATGAACAGAACAGGTCATCATCAAGTGATCCATCCCCTGTTGCCTATTCCCAGCTTCTAGCAAACAGAGGCTACGGACACCATCCCTGCCCATCCTGGCTAATAGCCATTGATGGGCCTATCCTCCATGAACATATCTAGTTCTTTTTTTAACCCTGTTATAGTCTTGGCCTTCATAACATCCTCTGGCAAGGAGTTGCACAGGTTGACTCTCTATTGTGTGAAAAAATGCTTCCTTTTGTTTATTTTAAACCTGCTGCCTATTAATTTTGTTTGGTGACTCCCTACTTCTGTTATGAGAAGGAGTAAATAACACTTCCTTATCTCTTTCTCCACACCAGTCTTGATTTTGTAGACCTCTATCATATCCCCCCTTAGCTGTCTCTTTTCCGAGCTGAAAAGTCCCAGTCTTATTAAACTCTGCTCATATGGAAGCCATTCCATACCCCTAATCATTTTTATGGCCCTTGTCTGAACTTTTTCCAATTCCAACATAGCTTTTTTTGAGATGTGGTGACCACATCTGCATGCAGTATTCAAGATGTGGGCGTACCGTGGATTTATATAGAGGCAATGTGATATTTTCTGTCTTATTGTCTATCTCTTTATTAACGATTCCCAACATTCTGTTAGCTTTTTGACTGCTGCTGCACATTGAGTGGATGTTTTCAGAGAACTGTCCACAATGACTCCAAGATCTCTTTCTTGAGTGGTAACAGCTAATTTAGACCCCATCATTTTATATGTATATTTGAGATGATGTTTTCCAATGTGCATTACTTCGCATTTATCAACACTGAATTTCATCTGCCATTTTGTTGCCGTCACCCAGTTTTGTAAGATCCTTTTGTAGCTCTTTGCAGTTTGCTTGGGCCTTAACTATCTTGAGTAGTTTTGAGTCATCTGCAAATTTTGCCACCTCACTGTTTACCCCCTTTTCCAGTTCATTTATGAATATGTTGAATAGGACTGGTCCTAATACAGACCCCTGGGGGACACCATTATTTACCTCTCTCCATTCTTAAAACTGACTCTTTATTCCTACCCTTTCCCCGCATCTTTTAACCAGTTACCAATCCGTGAGAGGACCTTCCCTTTTATCCCATGACAGTTTACTTTGCTTAAGAGCCTTTGGCAACAGACCTTGTCAAAGGCGTTCTGAAAATCTAAGTACACTATATTCACTGTATCCCCCTTGTTCATCTGCTTGGGGACCCCCTCAAAGAATTTTAGTAGATTGGTGAGGCATGATTTCCCTTTACAAAAACCACATTGACTCTTCCCCAACAAATTATGTTCATCTATGTGTCTGACAATTTTGTTCTTTACTATAGTTTCAACCCGTTTGCCCAGTACTCAAGTCAGGCTTACTGGCTGGGATCACCTTTGGAGCCCTTTTTAAAAATTGGCATCACATTAGCTATCCAATCATTTAGTACAGAAGCTGATTTAAATGATAGGTTACAAACTACAGCTAGTAGTTCTGCAATTTCACATTTGAGTTCCTTCAGAACTCTTGGGTGAATACCATCTGGTTCTGGTGACTTATTACTGTTTAGTGTATCAATTTGTTGACACTTCAATCTGGGACAGTTCCCCGGTTTTGTCACCTAAAAAGAATGGCTCAGCTTTGGGAATCTCCTTCACATTCTCAGACGTTAAGACCGATGCAAATAATTCATTTAGGTTCTCTGCAATAGCCTTATCGTCCTTAAGTGCTCCTTTAGCACCTCAATCGCCCAGTGATTGTTTAGCACACTTCCAGCTTCTGATGTACTTAAATTTTTTTTGCTATTATGTTTTGAGTCTTTGGCTAGCTGTTCTTCATATTCTTTTTTGGCATTCCTAATTATATGTTTACACTTCATTTGCCAGAGTTTATGCTCCTTTCTATTTTCCTCACTAGGATTTAACTTCCACTTTTTAAAGGATGCCTTTTTGCCTCTCACTGCTTCTGTTTTGTTGTTTAGCCACGGTGGCACTTTTTTGGTTATTAAATTATTTTTTTTTAATTTGGGATATACATTTAAGTTGAGCTTCTATTATGGTGTCTTTAAAAAGTTTCCATGCAGCTTGAAGGGATTTCACTTTTGGCACTGTACCTTTTAATTTCTGTTTGACTAACTTCCTCATTTTTGCGTAGTCCCCTTTCTGAAATGAAATGCTACTGTGTTGGGCTGCTGTGGTATTTTCCCCACCACCGGGATGTTAAATTTAATTATATTATGGTGGCTCTTAGCAAGTGGTCCAGCTGTATTCATCTCTTGGACCAGATACTGTGCTCCACTTAGGACTAAATCAAGAATTGCCTCTCCTCTTGTGGGTTCCAGGACTAGCTGCTCCAAGAAGCAGTCATTTAAGGTGTCAAGAAACTTTATCTCTGCATCCTATCCTGAGGAGATATGTACCCAGTCAATATGGGGATAGTTGAAATCCCCCATTATTATTGAGTTTTTTATTTTTTTAGCCTCTCTGATTTCCCTGAGTATTTCACAGTCACAATCACCATCCTGGTCAGGTCAGTAATATATCCCTACTGCTAGATTCTTATTATTAGAGCATGGAATTACTAGCCATAGAGATTCTATGGTACAGTTTAGTTCATTTAAGATTTTTACTTCATCTGATTCTACGCTTTCTTTCACATATAGTGCAACTCCCCCACCAGCACGACCTGTTCTGTCCTTCCAATATATTTTGTACCCTAGTATTATTGTGTCCTTTTCTGTAATACATTATAGCGTGTCAGGTAACTATCTCTGTAATCTATTGCCTTTCATTTAAGGATCTCAAAGTGCTTTATAAACATTTACAATGTTCACTAATGAAGCCTGTGAGTTCAATAAGTATCACTATCTTCTCTTAATATTCAGGTAAGCTGAGGCACTGAGAGGTGAAATTAGTTGCCCAAGGTCACTCAGGGCTTGTACACACTACCACTTACGTCAGCATAAGTTGTGTCACTCGGGTGTGAATAAGCCACTCCCTGAGCAACGTAAGTTACACCAACCTAAGCACGGGGTGGACAGGGCTATGTCGGCGGGAGAGCTTCTCCCACTGACATCGCTACCGCTGCTCACGGGGATGGTTTTATTATGCCAGTGAGAGAGCTCTCTCCTGTTGGCATAGAGCATCTTCACCAGATACACTACAGTGGCGCAGCTGCACTGATGTAGTGCTTCTAGTGTAGATTAGCCCTCAGTGAGTCTGGTAGAGTCAGGAATAACAGCCAGGATATCTGTGTCCTCTTCAAACTGCCGGACAACACTTACATGTCCGATAGAGCGGGCAGCATTAAAATTTTATCATGCTCTGATATAATACCACAGAAGTTGAAGCCCTCCTGTACATATAATGGGAAATGCCTCAAAAGCCATGCAGTAAATTTAACGACCGTGGGCAGTAAATATAGTTTTAAATATCACCATCTGTCTATAGAGAAGTATATATTGGAAAGGGCATGTTTGTCTCAAGTAGGCGGCTGCTTATTTCTGATCCTTTGATTTCAACATCAGTATCAGGAAAATATAATATCACTGTTACTGGGAGACACCCCTCCTCCCCACTCCAGTGAGTCCACCCCTTTCTCAAGAACTCCATTCTCCGAACGTCTTGCCCTGGAACTAAATGGAACTGGGATGGAAAGACCTTTGATTCTCCTCTGCTCCCACTCCCCCCTCCACACACACTAGATGGGGAAGCAGACCCCATAGTTATAGTCGCTGAAGTGCAGGAAAGTGTCACATACTCAGCATATAGGGACTTAATGCTCCTTTACAACTGATGAGTGGAGATACACTAATGTCCGAGAGAAAAAACAGCTGTTCACCTACCTGCTAATGAGAGGGAAAAGGCTGGGCTTTCTCTGCCACAGACAGAAGTGGGGGAGCAGAGGGTGGGAGAATGAAAAGCAATCTTTGAAAATAATTTCCACTGCCCCTCTCTCTCCCTCATGCACCCATCTCCGCAACATCTAGGCACCATACATCTAATTGGAAAAGCTTAATTTCTGTCCAAAAGGGGCATTCTGTGCAGCACCCCCTTGAACTCTAGAAGACATGCTGAAGACAGCATGGAGGGGAGCTGTCTCTCTTCCTTCATATGCTGGTTTTGGAGCAGGACTTTAATCTCCTTTTCACAAATATTGATATATAAATGTGCGTGTATGTGTGTGGAAGCTAATAACATGGATTTACATTGCCCCATATAATTCTCAATTGTCCCTTATCTACAGACCCTGGCTGTCCTCCCTTCCCTGGAGACCTGCTGTTCTTGACATTTTAGCATGGTAAATTATTTACATGTGAAACACTGAATCAGGAAGATCAGTTTTGAGAAGATGCTGCGTGTTCTCAAGGAAAGAAGCTCACATTTGTTCATGAATCAGGCTTTCTTATGTCCTTCGTTTAAAGCCTGTGTGATACCCTCCGTACCCTCTCCTATTGTGTGGCAGAGCTTCCTTTTACACATGTCTGTTTCATTTATAAATGGAAAGTTATTCTTGCTTGAATTTTATGAAGCTTGATCAATGTGTGGTGTGGAGGGGTTGATTTAGTTTGGTTTCCTTCTTGACTGTGGAGAGGGATTGAAATGGGAAGATTTCTTTGGGGGTGGGCAAATTCTGGTCCCTGCCCCACCCTGCAGCAGAGATTCCATTCTGGTCCCCGCTCATCCCTCACCCCCACCGGGACCCCAGATCTCCCTCAGCTGAGGAGTCTCCCCTCTCTTTGACCCACACGGTACACGAGTAGACGCTGCCAGGAATTCAGTTCTTGTCAGATTCCCCTGTGTTCCACTATACAGGAACAGACTCCCCATGTGCCAGGTTGCAACACTCACTGCACAGAGGGGCAGCTGGGTCAAATTTCAGTGGTGTTGCAACCACACAGATGAAGCAATGCTCCACACTGCAACAGCAGCAGCAGTACTAATTTAGTATGGGACCACTGCTTAAAAGCCCTGGTTCTCCTGGCTCTGCAGCCTTTGGAACTTTGAGCAAATGCAAAAACCTGGGTGGGGGGAGAAATGGGAGAAGAGGTGTGTGGTAGAGCTGCTGTTCAAGGAGTCAAGCTAGGGGACACCATTAGAATTAGTATCGGAGGGGTAGCCGTGTTAGTCTGGATCTGTAAGAAGCGACAAAGAGTCCTGTGGCACCTTATAGACTAATAGAAGTATTGGAGCATAAGCTTTTGTGGGTGAATACCCACTTCATTAGACGCATTAGAATTAGAAGAGCCTAAAATTCTAGATGATCTGGGGGCTGCTGTTTGGTCAAAGATTGACCCTGCTGCGTGAAAACATTGCCTGACATAGAGATTTGTCAACTTCTTTCAGTTTCGTCAGACTCTGGATATTGGGTTTGGAGAATGGGGCCCTGTCCGTGCTATGATGCAGTAGATAGAGCACTGAACTGTGAGTAAGGAGTCCTAGGAGCTATTTCTGGCTCTGCTACTGTCTCACTATGAACCCTTGGGCAAGTGACAAAAGCCAAACTTTCCAGAGTGGCCTCTGACTTTTGGGTGACTTGCTCAGCTTCGGATGCTTTGGGTCTAAATTCTGAGTTGTTGAGTCCTCCCAGCATCAGCTGAAGTCAATGGAAGCTATTGGTGCTCAGCACTTCTGAAGATTGGGCCCAAGGTGTCTCAAGTTGGGCCCTCAGAAATCTAGGCACCCAAAATCAGAGGATGCTCAGCTCCCCTCATTCTTTTTGTAACACAGTTATAACAACACAGGTCTGAGAAAACAAAATCCTTTTCCAGACTGATGGGGGCAATGGCGCTAGAATACCAGTTTCAACAGTACGCAGGACCTAGAAAGAAAACAAACACCTGCAAATATTCCCCCCAGGGGGACAAGGGAGGCTTTGAAGCAGGAGGTTATTAACATCACATGGTTCCTTGTCTCAGAAGTTCAACTTGGAGATATGTGAAAAATTCCACCTGGAATTGTAAAAGTTTGAAAACCAAAGGTTTGATTTGGAATGTTCCAAAATGGTCCAATTTTTTCAAAATACAGCTATATTTTCCTTATATTTTTATTAAAAAATAGGCTCATTTTGAGTGAAAATGTCTTTTGCTTGGAAATCATCCTGGTTTTGAGCAAAAGAAGCAAATTTGTTTTGAAATTTGAGATTATGAAACTGAAAATTCCTTGTGGATGATAATCAGATGTGTTTCCTCAGGAGCCTGGGAAATTTCCCATTTCCCATATTTTGGTGAGAAAAATAGCCATTTTATGGATATAGCATGAAAAATGAAATTTGTGTTATTGAATGGCCAGAAAAGTAAATGAAAAGGATCACTTAGAATTTGTGAGACAGAATTTTAATTCCTTTGGTGTAGCTTAAGAAACTATACAGTGGATCGATCATCTTGCCACTACATGCAACTAACTGCTGTTTATTGCAACCTGAGTTACTGCTGTCATGTAGAGAGAGACAGGCCCCAGAAGTTAAGGAAGAGAGAGAAACACTCTTGTATAAAGAGATGGGATTAGACTTTCCTCAGCAGGATTCTAAAAGGAGTGTCAGATTTGTAAATGGCTCCTATTGATTTTATATTTGCAATCTAAAAAAATTGGGTTTGATCATAAAATCCTTGGAGTGAAAAATATTTCCTCCCCCTTCTTCTGCCTTCTTCTGAGCTTTATGCAATGCTCACAGCTCATCATTTAACCAATGCAAAGTAACCAAAAACAGTGCAGCTGGTGTTTGAGATCCTTTTAGCCAGTCCCCGTAAAAAAAATTCCTTCAGGCAGTCCAGAGCCCTGGGAGAGTGTCAGTTTCTTTGATTGCTTATTGTAGCTATAGCACCGGAGATAAAAGTTTAATGCATTTTTATTTTCTCAGAGCTTTTAAGTATTCATCAGTGCTGAGCAGTGCATCTTCCTCCACATTATTATATGGAGATATACTATCTCATAGAACTGGAAGGGACCTTGAAAGGTCATCGAGTCCAGTCCCTTGCCTTCACAGCAGGACCAAGTACCATCGCTGACAGATTTTTGCCCCAGATTCCTAAATGGCCCCCTCCAGGATTGAACTCACAACCCTGGGTTTAGCAGGCCAATGCTCAAGAATGTGGTGGGTTAAGATTAACAGATACAGTATCAAGTGTTTGGTGGATGGGAAGTGTAGTGGCCATGTATAAAACCACCAATAAATAGAGGCAGTAGTAGTCATTCACAAATAAGAAGTTAATAGAACAGATGGCAGGTGAATAAAATCAGGACTGCCTCAAAGTTCACCATTGGAAGTTTGTTATTGTGGGCTACATGTACTGGTTCTTACGCGTGCTGGAAGGCATGCACTGTTTTGTTACTCTAGGGTTGCTCCCGAATGCTGGACTAACTGCTAGAACTAATTTCTTTTCTTTCCCTACCTCCGCCTGTTTTTGTTTTTAACTAAAACAAGAAAGAGAGGGTAGGTCAAGATTGGGGATCTCCTAACTTTAAACAGCTACATAAAGATTGCTCTAGTGCCTTTTGCTGTAACATTGTGGATTTCCCTTGTAGCTCCTAGGAAGATGCTTATTATGCTAATTTCCTTATTCCTCTCCCACCCTCCCAACCCCAATTCAGTTTAGTTGCTCAAGAGAGGTCAGGAGAGCGATGCCCTCTTGCTGACACACGGGTAATCCAATCTTCCACCCTGTTGGTCTGCCAGGTTGAATTCGAACTCATTTGATTGTAGTGCCGGGCTATTGTACCGACTCTGCCATCGGAGCTGGGAAGCTGATACACTTGAAGAGATGTTAATGAGGAAGAAAGTTAATTAGTTAATGTAAGAGGAAAAAAATAATCCCCAAAATTTTGCAATCCACGTTCTCTGTTTCTTCTGCAGCTTCCTGCAATAGTTAGCACAGGGCCTGCTCTGAGCTGTGCACGCAGCTTCCCCCCAAATAGAAACATGTGAGCAAATGCCAGCAGTAACTGAGAGGCTTAAGATGAGCACTCAGATCTGGGGTGGTAGGGACAGGTTGGGGCACGTAGGGGATTAACAGTGTGGTCCCCACCAGCCACATGGAAAATGCTAAAGAAAGTCCATACTGTCTTTTGGAACACCCTCTGCATTGGGACCTTCCTTTACAAGGGGTTGGAGTGGGGCATCTGTTGGCTGATGAGTCCAGGAAGCCAGAGCAGAGCTGCTGGGGGTGAGGAGCCAGTGCGGACGTACAGGATCTCTGTGAATGTCGAAGGGCCTCCAGCAACACCACCTAAATCTGCGCAGATCTGGGGAGATTTGCATAGTTTGGGGGATAAACCCTTTGTTCTTTTGTGTGGGATGGAGGAGAACCCCACCTCAGTGAGAAGAATTTACCCTGCTTCAGGGTGGTGTGATGGAGCCCAGTGTTATTAATGGAACTATCTGTATTTGTTATGTACCCATCACTGAGGTATCCAGGTACTGCTAAACCAGTCCCTGCATGTCCAAACAAATGAAACATGAATTTCCCAAAACAACCAAACCTCCAGTGAGATATTGGATCTGATTCTGATCTCACTTAGAAGCAGTGTAAATCAGGGGCACTTACACTGGTGTAAATCAGGTCCACTGTATCTTGAGACATCGAGTGCATAACTCTCCACCAGCACCTATTCATCCCTGAGTAGGAGGCATTTGGGTTCTAGAAAATCCCCAAAGAAACTAACAGGGTGTGGAGTAAACCATCAAGCCTCAGGAATGAATCATATACTGATGTATGTATTGCTGGTATAGAACGTGTCTGCCAAGCTCTGGGTGCTTTACAAAGACTATAATACAACATTTAATCCTAAAATAAATCACATTTACCCTTCTGACTTGACAGATGAACATGGAGGAGGAGGACAGAGTTAACAGCTGCTTCAGGACCTTCCCAGGGGGTGGCATATACCCTTCATTCAGCTCCTTGCTTTAATGACTCCTCACTCATACACTCTAGCTGAATGGAGACCATTTGTATTTTATATTCTTATGGTTTGAGGGGAGGGAGAGGGAGTGAGGTGAAGAAGAAAGGATCCAAAGTCTATGGCAATCGATGGAAGATCCCTATTAACTCCAGGGGGTGCTGGATTAGGCCTTAAGAAAAGAGAAGGCAGTGATGAAGGAGAGAGGGAAAGGGGAGGAGAAGAAATAGCAAGGGAAGACAGTGAGACACACAGAGGTAAATAATAACGTGCGTGGGTGATATTTGTTCAGCAGCGTTCCCCTTCCCATAGTTGCCAGCAGTTCTGCGTTCTTGCTGCAGAAATCAAGCCCCTGCCCCTGTTTCCCCCACAAACACCACCTGTTTTAGTGCAGTGAATTGTCAGATGGGCTGGGGAGGGACCAAACACTAGGAACAGCTGGGATAAGGACCATCAAGGTCAGAAGGCAATAAGAGCTTATCAATTATTTGAGAGGACAGAGTCAATAAAAGGATCTTTTCAATATAAATATCAGCTGTATTGGCTGTGATGGGACTCAGAGGAGTGAGTTGTTCACACCAGACTAAACTCCAGCAGCCCTGGAAGATAAATTTTGTTTGAAGGAAGCCTTCACAGTATTACTTCGGTAGCAGCTACCTTTTCCTTGCTTGCCCCAGCCCAGTGACGGGTCTGTGGTCTGAACTGCCACCCCGCCATAGGCACCATCACACCCACATAATTTCTTGTGCACCCAAACACTTGTCCTCACATGCATGCAGTCACACAGGGTCACTGTTACTCACATCCTCTGGCACATTCCAATGCAAGTGTTCTTGCACAAATGTACAACGCATCCACATGCACTCGCCTCATACAGAAATATTCACTTGCACACATATGCTCTTGTATGCTGGCACAACTCTACTCCATACAAATGCTCACTAACATACATTCAAAGTGAATCCACATTCACATACAGGCATGTTCATACCCACATCTTCCCAAGGTTGCTGACACTGCTTCAGCTGCAAGCCTGTTAGTAACCATGGCAAAAATTCCCCCAAATTCCCTGCTGTAGAAGAAGTTTGAGAATAGAGAATGCAGCTGGATATTAGCTCTTGGCATGTTTTAGAGATCTGTAAGGTGGCCATTAACAAGAGGCCTGCTTAGGAATTTGAGTTTCTCAAAGGTTTTCTGTTTGCCTTTGCACTCTGGAACTTGGCACTTTAATGGTAGCTGTGTCATGTAAAAAACAACACCCTGATGTGAATATTCATCTCATCAGGTTTCTGACCACCAGCTCCTAGATTTTTTTTAAAATTAAATAGTCTGTGTCACAAGGCTCAGGATGAATTAAAGAGACAGTACCAAGACAGTCTGGGATTTAATTTGATTATTTGCCCCTTTATCTATTTGCAAAGTCCAGGTATTTCTTTATATGTGTGTATTTTTAATAAATGCTTCAATGCCTTTTAAAAAAAAAAATCAGTGGCAGTCACCCAGTACTCGAACAACCCTACAAAACGAACCAGTGCGCACATCTTAATGTTCATGAGCAGCCCCACGATCATAAAACTGTGTGTCGAGCTTAGTGCTCATGAGCCAGCCTATCTGTTTCAGTAAGGAAGCAGATTTCAGTTTCAGGCTTCCAGGGAGTTACTAATGAGCAGTTGCTCAAGGAAGCTGCCTTGAGCTTTGTGAGTTCTGAGGCCCAATAATACATTCTTTGTGCACTGAAGTTAATAGAAGAATTAGGTGCACAGGGAATGCAGGACTGGGCATGTGGTAAGTTGGAGAACTGACTAACACCTAGAAGCAGGGAATCAAATGCATGGACATGATATAGCTGTAAGACTCAACATTTTTCTACTTCCTTGCATGGTGAAAATGTTTCTTTATTCTGTATTTGTCTCTGTGATGCAGAAACCACGGACAGTAGATATACTATTACAGTAAAGTAAATATTTGCTGTGTAATAATTGCCATGTTCATGGCTTACAGATGCTATAATTAGGGTTCAGTAAAGGTTTCCATTATTACCTCTGCTTTTATCTGATCACGTCTTTCTCAAAATCCTCTTTTTAGTCTGAAATGGTTTTGCTTAGTCTTTTCCAAAAGATGGATTTATCATTTCAGCAAAATAGGTTCAGCCATGCAAGAGGGTGAAGTTTGATGGAGAACTGCATGCAATATGCTTAGGAGGAAGCGTACTTGCCCAGATTCTGAGCTGAATCTGAATTGTGTTCAGTGAGACGTGGATTGCAAGGGAGAACAAAGGCATTTGAACACCACCCTAACAGATCTTGGATTCTCGGTCTGGCTGCAGACTAGAACCAAAATGGAACCAGACTGCAGGCATTTACAATTAAAAGGTTGTAGAGGAGTTTTTAAACTAAGCGCTGGGGAAAGGCCGACAGATGCAACGGAGCACATGGTTCGGATAGACACATCCCTTAGGGGAGGATTTATTAAAGGGGATACTCTGTATCAGGGTTCGGTAACCTTTGGCATGCAGCTTGCCAGTGTAAGCACCCTGGCGGCCCTGGCCAGTTTGTTTACCTGCCGCGTCCGCAGGTTCGGCCGATCGTGGCTCCTGCTGGCCACGGTTCGCTGTTTCTCACTGGCTGGAAAGCGGCGCGGGCTGAGGAATGTACTGGCCGCCGCTTCCCACCGCCCCCATTGGCCTTGAGCGGTGAACCGCGGCCAGTGGGAGCCGCAATCGGCTGAACCTGCGGATGCGGCAGGTAAACAAACTGGCCCGGCCTGCAAGGGTGCTTACCCTGGTGAGCCACACGCCAAAGGTTGCCGATCCCTGCTCTATATCCTAGTAAAGAGGAGAGGATAGAAGTTCATAAAGTACAGGTAGGAACTGAAGAGACACAGTCAAATGAAAAAGAGTGGCATAGTACGTCGTGCTGGTGGGGGAGAGGCACTATATGTGAAAGAAAGCATAGAGTCATATAATAAAAATATTAAATGAATCAAACAATACTGTAGAATCTCTATGGAAAGAAATTCCATGCTTGAATAATAAGAGTATATCAGCAGGAATATACTAGTGACCAGGATGGTGATGGTGACTGTGAAGTGCCCAGGGAAATTAGAGAGGAAACGGAAAACTCAATAATAATGGGGGATTTCAACTATTCCTATATTGACTGGGCACATGTCACCTCAGATGGGATGCAGAGATAAAAATTCTAAACCCTTAATGCCTGCTTCTTGGAGCAGCTAGTCATGGAACCCACAAGGGGAGTGGCAATTCTTAGTTTAGTCCTAAGTGGAGCACAGAACCTGGTCCAAAAGGTGAACCAATCAATAATAGCAACCATAAAGTAATTATATTTAACATCCTTGTGGGGGGGGGGGGAATATCAAAGAAACCCACCACAGTAGCATTTAACTTCAAAAAGGGGAATTTCACAAAAATGAGGAGGCTAGTTAAACAGAAATGAAAAGGAACAGTGACAAGAGTGAAATGCCTGCAAGCTACATGGAAACTTTTTAAAAAACACTGTAAGAAGCTCAAACTATACGTATACCCTATATGTATACCCCAAATAAAAAATAAAACAATAAAAGGACCAAAAAATGCCACCATGGCTAAACAACAGAGAAAAAGAGGCAGTCAGAGGCAAAAAGGCATCTTTTAAAAATTGGAAGTTAAATCCTACTGAGGAAAATAGAAAGGAACATAAACTCTGGCGAGTCATGGATAAAAGTGTGATTAGGTAGGCCAAAAAAGTATTTGAAGAGCAACTACCAAAAGACAAATACGGACAGCAATTTTTTTAAAGTACATCAGATGCTGGAAGCCTACCAAACAGTCAGTGGGGCCACTGGGCAATCAAGGTGCTATTGGACTACTTAAGGAAGCTAAGACCGTTGCGGAGAAGCTAACTGCATTCTCTGCATCAGGCTTCACCTCAGTGGATGTGAGGGAGATTCCCACATGGAGCTATTCTTTTCAGATGGCAGATCTGAGGAACTGTCCTAGACTGAGGTGTCCATGAATGAGGTTTTGGAACAAATTGATAAACTAAACAGTAATAAGTCACCAGGATCAGATGGTATTCACCCAAGAGTTCTGAAGGAACTCAGATCTGAAATTGCAGAACTACTAACTGTGGTATGTAACCTGTTGCTTAAATCAGCTTCTGTACCAGATGACTGGTGGATAGCAAATGTAGTGCTGATTTTTAAAAAAGGCTCCAGAGGCGATCCTGGCAATTACAGGCCAGTGGGCCTAACTTTAGTACCAGGCAAATTAGTTGAAACTATAGTAAAGTGCAGAATTATCAGAGACACAGATGAACATGATATTATTGGGGAAGAGTCAACATGGTTTTTGTAAAGGGAAATCATGCTTTACCAATCTATTAGGTATTGAGGGGGTCAACAAACATTGACAATGGTGATCCAGAGGATATAGTATACCTGGACTTTCAGAAAGCCTTTGAGAAGATCCCTGACCAAAGGCTTCTAAGCAAAGTAGTCAGTCATGGGATGAGCAGGAAGGTCCTCTCATGGGTCAGTAACTGGTAAAATGATAGGAAACAAAGGGTCCGAAGAAATGGTCAATTTTCACAGTGGAGAGGGGTAATTAGTGGGGTCCCTCATGGGACCAGTGCTGTTCTATATATTCATAAATGATCTGGAACAAGAGGTAAACAGTGAGGTGGCAAAGTTTGCAGATGATATTAAATTACTCAAGATAGTTAAGTCCAAAGCTGACTGTGAAGAGTTACAGAGGGATCTCAAAATCTGGGTGACTGGGCAACAAAATGGCAGATGAAATTCAGCATTGCTAAATGCAAAGTAATGCACATTGGAAAATATAATCCAAACTATACATACAAAATGATGGGGTCTAAATTAGGTGTTACCACTCAAGAAAGAAATGTTCAAGTCACCGTGGATAATTCTCTGCAAACATTTTCTCAGCAGCAGACAAAAAAGCCAACAGAATGTTAGGAACCAATGGCAAATGTCGGCAGACAGGATACTGGGCTAAATAGACCATTGGTCTGACCCAGTATGGCCGTTCCTATGGCAGCTCTTGTCCTCAGCCTAAGTGAGAACAACCCAAAGCCCAAATTAATTTACACCTGGTTATCCAAGGTTTAATTTACACTACAGCCTTTTGAGCGCTTGGGAATAACCAGGGCGCACAAGTGCTTTGGCCATGTCCTCTTTTCTCTGGTCACACTCCTACCTGGCTGTGACGTATGCTAAGCCAGCTCTTTGGCACCTGTGAATGCTGTCTGTGTAGGGGAATCTCCTGGGTAGCTGGATAGGTTGACTTTCCAGCTCTTTTGGTGGACCAGAGTGGAAGGAGGGGAGGGCGGAATCTGTCCCATTGTCTTTATGGCTGTTCTTGTTGGAGAAAGCAGCCCTCTCTATCCCATCCATCAGACATGATGACATCTTTGGTATAAACCCACCTGGTGCTTTTTTATCCTGGAGTCTGTGTGTAGTCTGGCCTAGGTATCATGTAGCAAGGTTGCTGCCAGAAACCTGTACAGCAATCTACCTTCCTTTTCTCCAGCCCTCAGACCACAACAGATTGCTGCAGAGGAACTGCTTATCCTTCTCCAAAAAATGGCTTTATGGCCCAGATTCTTAAAGGTATTTAGGCACCTAACTTCCATTGATTTCAATGGGAGTTAGGTGCCTAAATAACTTTAACAATCTGGGCTTTACTTAGCTTTTAGATCTTTTCTGGAGAGACAAAAACCATGTGTGCAGCACCTCCAAGAGCCAAAGCAACAGGAACTCCAGCGTGGAACACATCCCTCACCCGCAGTACAAGGGTTCAGCAAAAAAAACTGCTGAGTCTGGATTTCCCCCAGCCCACCTCTCACAGGGCATCTCTGAACACTCGGTGAAAGGTAGAGACTTTAAAACGCCACCACGTGGTTATAAAACAAGTGTTCCGCCTTTACTGCTACAGGAAATGTAATATATTTAGTTCATGTCTGATTCTGTTCTGCCTGGCACTTTATGTTGTCATTTATATCTGTGCAACATGTATATAAAAACACTACCAAATACAAATGGCAGGGTTTGATGCCTACCTTGCTCTCACTGGGGCCAATCGAGGGCAGGTAGCTTGCATTTCCCCTGTTCAGGGGCTGCAGGACCTGATGCAGCACAAGACTAGGGCAACCCTGAGGATTGTCCTGCATTGCACCTCTGATTCAGTGGCCCCTGTGGGCACAGGTCTGCCTCAGCCATAACCCTTCTGCACCTTCTCTGCTTCCTTTCTCCTCCACCCTCCTCTTGATCCCAATCCCTGGGAAGAAAACACACGCTGCTTTTATATACTGCTTGTGCACACTCCACATATACACACTGCATGTACACATGCTGCATACAAACACTGCTCATGTGCACTATGCTCATACACACTGCACAGGCACACTACACACACACACACACACCCAGTGCACATTGATGAGACACACTGTATTGTGGAAAAGTTCCATAATATTCTTTAGCCTTTCCAGTGAACCCATAATCATTGTATGGGTCTGGATCAGTGTTGCCTGAGATTTGATTTGAGGTTTGTTTGCACCCTAGACTCAAAGCCCAGTTCAGGGGAGTTTTGAGAGTGGGGCAGATCACTGAACAGTGCCTGGATTGGAACCAACTGAACTGTTGGCCTAATCCCTTGCAAAGGGAAGCTGCTGAATTTCACACAATCTGAGTTGCCACTTGGTAGCCCAGCTTGTGGGATGTGAAGGGTCTCAGTATCCGCCAAACAATAGTGTGTCCAGCGTCATCAGTGCCATTTAAGGAAGCTGCACCATATCACACTGCCACACAGGCATTGCAGAGTTGCCACTTGTGACCTTGTCCCAGCAGGCGAGCTCCAAAGAAGTGGCAACCCCCAGAATAGCATCCAAAAAAAGGCTGCTAGGAACAGAAAGTTCAATGCAGGTTTATATTGCCTGAAAGTTCTGCTGCAGTGTCCTTGAGTGCCCTCCCTCTGCCCTCAGTCTTTGCTTCTAATGTTTTATGCTCCTCTAGCTTAATCCATTTTACAAAACATTCCATCCCTGTATCTCTCCGCCTCATCAACTCTCCGGGTCTTTTGAAATCTCATTTCAAAGCATCTCCTTTCTCCCTTGCCTCTGCCTCTTATTTTCTCTCTCTCCTTTATTAGCCCTAGAGCTGGAAGCTTTCATTTATTCCATATCCTGACTTTGCATCACTGTTTTCTCTCATTTCGACACCTTTTACGGGCTTGACCTGTAAAGCGCTCAGGACCCCACGTGTTTGAAAGATGCTCTAGAAATGAAGGGTCCAGGCCTGCAAGGCACACTGTGCTCTTGACTCCCATTAAAGTCTGTGGGAGTTGAGGGTGCTGAGCACTTTGTGGGATGGGCCAGAAGGCTGCATTAAGTTGTATTGTAGAGCTGGGGAACCCAGTCCTCATTTTAAAGTATACTTGTGAAATTTTCTATAATAGCTGGTTAATAGCAGGACTCCTATTAAGGATTTTTTTTCCCCTAACATCTTCCTCTTTGGATGTACACATGCTACTTTCTGTAATAGTCCTATTGCTCCTTGTAGCGTCCATCAAATTCAGCACTAAACAAATACTCGAGCAAGGTCTTCTGGAAGTGTGGATTTCTAGTCTTGCCTACCTTTTGGTTTTGTCTGTGGGTACGTCCATACTACCCGCCTGGGTCGGCGGGTAGCGATCGACTTCTCGGAGTTCGATATATCGCGTCTCATCTAGACGCGATGTATCGAACTCCGAACGCGCTCCCGTCGACTCCGGAACTCCACCACCGCAAACGGCGGTGGCGGATTCAACGGGGGAGCTGCGGACTTCGATCCCGCGCCGTGAGGACGGGTAAGTACTTCGAACTAAGGTACTTCGAGTTCAGCTACGCTATTCGCGTAGCTGAACTTGCGTACCTTAGTTCGAACCCGCCCCCCCGCCCCCAGTGTAGATCAGGCCTGTGTCTTGCCATCATAGACTGAACTGGAAACTGGGTCTGAAGCAAGCTTGAGACTAAGGTATGAGCAGAATAGAGTCAGTTTTTATCAAAGGTTGGAGCAAAATGGACAGTAAGCAGATATAGTGGGACACTGCTTAATGCTGTGTTTTAAGTCAGGCAAGAGGGTGGTTAGCAATGCTACAGTGCGGGAGTTCCAGACATACTATTAGCATAGAGAAAACTTACAGGAAGAAGTCTTTTGGCTCATGGTCAGATGGATCTAAAGTACTGTACTTTAGGAGGAGAAGACAGGGACGAAAGTCTGCAATAGTCCAGTGTTCCCCCAACGCAGTGGGGGACTTGGGTTGTTTTTCCACTGTATTGGTCTGGAACTAGCCAAATATATTGTAATAATGATAATAGAATAATTGTTGTATGTTTAGTATTAGAGCTAGCAAAGCTGACTGAAATCCAGAGGTGGAGTCAGCTAGGGGAGGGACTTTGGAGAAGGGACAGTATACGGAAGGCACTGAAGAAGAGGGACTTGAAAACAAAACCATACACAGCATAACAGAGAGGGTGAGGGAAGAGAGAATGATAAAGAGATCCCCCAAGAGTTCAGTCAGAAGCTAAGGGTGTATATCTGAAAGGGAGTATCCAGCCAAGTGAGTTATAAATCTGTTTTGTGTTTTTGTGTGGCACAAGCTATACGTTAATCAGTCCCGAGAAGCATTCATTTCATTACATTTTGACTAGCATCCCTTCAAAACTCCCACAATCCTTATTAGGAAGCCTCAGAGCATGTGTGTCTCCTAAAAGCCGTAGATGTGCCAATCTCCTTTCATTTCCTATGGAATAAACTAAAAACATTGGGCCAGGTCCAGATCTCAGTTGTAGTTTATTGCTGTAAATCAAGAGCATCGTTATTTTTAAATACTTGGGAACTATTCTAATTTCAAGGTGATGGGCACCATGTAGATTGGTAAGTAGGTAGATAGTATAGCAACTCCATTGATTTCAGTGAAGTTATTCTAGATGTACGTTGGCATGAATGAGACAGGATCTGGCCCACACTAAGGAAACATTGTTGACCTCACACTATTTAAATACTGAGGAGAGATTCTCTTGAGCAGATCAGGCATATTCTACTGCCAGGTTTCCTCAAGAAGGATGGGATTTTGCACGTGTTCTGATATTACTGAACCTGAAGTGGGGCCCCTTGGGATGAATGGTGGTGAGGGACGAGAGGAAGAAACATTAGGCTAGTATCATACAAACCAGACACCCTCTTTTATTGCTTCTAAAGGATAGGGTCAACAGCAACCATCTGGGAACAAAAAAATCTCTGAGGGGCTATAATGTAGGTCATGTGGACTGAGTAACAATTAGGCCTTGTTGCATGATCTGGAGAAAGTGCCTCCTTCTGGAGCCTTCCTCACCTCCTCCTCAGATTGCCATTGCTGGAACCAAAAAGTATTGTGGTTGTATCAGGAAGAATTCCAAATAAACCCTCTACAATCTGGAGAGTTGATCCTGGGACCTTTGGCTCCATGCCACAGGCCAAGATACCCTCATCTTGGAAAGTAAACACCCACGCCGTTAGCACTGCCACATCTGTGAAAGATACAGGTCAATCAGACTTGCATGCTGCTGAAGCTGCCAAACTGTCACCCCATTACAGTGTCGTGGGAATCTTAGCCATTTCATTTCAGCCCTGACTGATGCCTCCCCAGTCTTGATAATGAGATGCAAGCTCTTTGATTTGCACGCCTGCAGCAGAAAGGCCTTTCCCAGTGGAGCGACCATATGTGCAAACTTCAGGTGTCCTAGCAGTGACTGCATATGCTTTAGTGTGATTTATTTTTAGGGACTCTGTTTCCTTTACTGCCAGGCTACGTAATGCCTTTCTAACTTGTCCCCTGGCAACCTAGATGCCATTTTAATGGAGTTTATCTCATTGCCCTCTAAAATGGGATGTCAATAGATATCTCTTCTGTTTCATTAAGAGCTAATGGAACAGACAGCAAACCCCCTAACCAGTTTGCAAAATGGTCTGGCAAGGCCGCCTCTGGATTCCTGGTGTGGTGCATGAGGCTCTGCATCAAACAATCACTCTGGTTGGCTTGGATTGAGGAAACCTCCCAGTCATATCAGACTTGGTACCTACCTGAAATCCAGTTCATAACCTGCTGAGACAGTTTTCAAAAGCTGTGCTAGATGCCATCCGGCTCTGTCTGGGCCAGGGCTGAGATTGAGTTGCTTGTGGTTGGTACTGGCTATAACAGCCCTTCTGTGATGACCCCGTCAGTTACTGCGGAATTTAAGCTTTCATGTAATACGCCCAATCCCTTGCTCCCAGAGTACTAGTCCTTATGGCTTGTGATGATCTCTTTCAGAACATGACATGATGCAGGGCTAAGTCTCCTGACAATCAACAACTCGGAGGACAAATGCCTCTGCTGGAATTGGAGGCCATAAATGCAGCAGAACGGAACTGGTCCCGCTGAACATCGTGTATGTGTGCGTGCAGTTGGGGGCGTGGGGTGAAGAACAGACTAGGACTCTATATGGAAGTGTTTGGTAGCATGTTAGGGGTAGACGATTAATAGATTTACCACTACATAGATCTGCAGATGTAAATCACCCAAGTAATGGGTGCACACAGAGATTGAAGAAGAGGGAGTGGAGTGGCTATGTATCACTCCACACCAAGATACTAGGCTGGGGTAAAGAATTTTCCTCAGTTCTTTTTAGATCCTCTGTGCAATGCCCATTTCATTTGTTCCTGATAGGTCTGGAGGGATGGCTTCAGTAACACGATTTCACTGCCAAGACTGCAAGGCCAAAATCCAGGTAAGGTCACGCAACTCTTTATCTTTTTAGGCAGGGGTGTGTGTGGGTGTGTGTGTGTCTTGTGAACAAGCTCTTAAAAATCATGTTCTCTGACACTTTTTTGGAAGACTAGAATTTGTTCACTGGTGTGCTTGGCCAAAATTTCAGCTACTACCTTCACCTTTCTGTGTTCTCCACCTAGAAATGGCTGCATTTCCAAGGTGTTTGAAGGGCTCTGGGGTTTTTCAGGATGAAAGGTGCTATATAAATGTAAAACACTACTACACAGACATGCACATATATTAGCATTATATACAGTGCAAATATAATCTCTTCTGCCATCAGCCCTCATAGTATGACTCATATATTATGCTTACCCACAAACTCTCTGAGAAATATTACAATCTCAAAGGCACTGAGCAGTTATTTGAAAGGACTTGTAGTATGAAAAAAAACCCAGAGCATCTACCATAAAAATTCAACTCTCCTGACTTTGGTTTTCCCCAGGTAGAGAGAAAAAGTCAAAGCCAATACAATATAGCAAAATGATATGTATATTTATATCTGGTATGTCTATACTAAGTGAGGTTATTCTTCTCTTGATACCTATGCATAAAACCCACTGCTAAGGTGGGGGTTGTGTGTGCACATTAAGGGGACAGTATATCCTCACATATAACATAAATTCGGATATAATGTGGTAAAGCAGTGCTCTGGGGGGGAAAGAGGGGCTGCGCACTCTAGCGAATCAAAGCAAGTTCGATATAACACAGTTTCACCTATAATGTAGTAAGATTTTTTGGCTCCTGAGGACAGTGTTATGTCGGGGTAGAGGTGCATGTGTGTGTGTGTGTATATATATATTTACAGTGTATACACACACATATTATGTATGTATTGTACCATTAGTCTCCATTTGTCATATTCACTCTCAGTAATGGCAGGTGATGTGCACGTCACATTCCCAGCCATGCAACATGTAGCCAGATACTTACTGGGCCTATTTAATTCCCTCTGTTCTGGGATTCTGACCAACTGTTTTGTACACCCTTTGTTATGAAGGGGTCAAGCATATACCCAGGGGCGGCTCTTGGAATTTGGCCGCCCCAAGCACGCCGGTCCCGCGGCTCTGGGGGACCTCTTGCAGACGTGCCTGCGGATGGTCCACTGGTCCCGCGGCTCCGGTGGAGCATCCGCAGGCATGACTGCGGAAGGTCCGCGGGAGCCGCCTGCCGCCCTCCCGGCAAAATGCCGCCTGAAGCGCGTGCTTGGTGCGCTGGGGTCTAGAGCCGACCCTGCATATACCACTATCCAGTCAATTTAACTATATTAGCACCAGGGCTCTGGCCTAGGGTATGGGAAACAGTCTCTCCCTGTAGTGCTGTGCTGCACGCACATTGTACATAGATAATAGAGATTCAGAGATCCAAATGCCAGAGGACACATTGAATGATCAAGGTTTTGGACAATCATAGGAACTTTCAATGACACTGACCGATTGTAGAGGACATGACCCTGTTTCAGGTAACTGATGTTTGAATAATCAGGTTTGTACTATGTTCACAAATCTACAAATGATTTCAATATACTGTGTGAATAAACAGGTACAAGCCTCTGCTTTGACTTCCAGTGATGTTTTACTGAATTTCTGAACCACGCAGTTTTCATCCTGGTTGTTCAGTCATGCAGAGTCAAACTAGTTTGTGAAAATCCAGCTGCATATTAAATCACTCCACCATCATACATCCTGCTTCTGTCTGAAACTGTGGACACTAATCCCTCTGGAATTAGGAGGGCTGGTTCCCTACTATCTGCACTAGCTGCTGTTGACAGCAGTAATGTCTGAAACAGGGAGTAGCATACAGTTTGATTTTCAGGAAATTGGGTTACTATGGCTGGAAGATTGAACACACAGACAGTCAGACCTACAAAGACATGTGACAGGTCAGGCAGAAATCTATTTTTTCCTGCAGTTTATAAGAGGCATCCGTACAGAGGAGGCTTATAGGATCAAATTCACTGACTTCAGTCAAGTTACCTCAGGGATGAATTTGGCCCACAGAGAAAGCAATAAGGTATTTAAAGCAAGGAGAAACAACACGGAGGTGGAAGTGAGAGCAGTTAAAAAATATGAACCTGCCTGACCCTAATTTGCAAACCTCTAACTGTAAATGAATATTTCTTGTTTTGAAGTTCAAGCATAATAACTTATGGAACCATTAGGGCTCTGATTAAATGGTTCCCCCAGCTCTTGACTCCTTTGTGTCTGGGTGTGTATATTTTCTTATGTAATCTTTCATTTCGAGTTTGTTTTCTTGTTTTAACCTTCCAGTTCACTAGCAGTGCTGAAAAACAGGCCTTTTCCCCCTTGTACCCCCCCAAAAGATTGCATCCAGTGTCTGAAATGTGCTAATCTCAGCTGTCTACCCCACACCCACTCTTTCTCTGTTGTTATTTTTTTTTCTTTTTTTTTTTTTTTTGCGCCTTTGGAGACTGGAGTCCCTACTGCAGTCAGGCAATTATGTTTCAAAGCCAGAGAACTCCACTGAACTTTACCAAAAACTGCTGAAGCAAGCAGGCAAGTGCACTGGTTTTGAATGCATGGCACGGAAGTGCAATCACATTCCAATCAGGTGCTCTCAGGGCAGGAACAGGGCAGTTAGATTTGGAACAAGAAGCTAATTTCAGTGCTGGATTGTTGGGAAGCTTTAAGTTAATGCTGTGATTTAAGGGAAGCCTTCCTGGTGCAAAAAGTCTTTTGTGTTCCAGTGGAAGGTCTGAGACAGGGGGAGGGGTGATATCTGTTTTATCTTTAAAGGAATATTTTTAAGCTTGCCCAGCCCAAAATTTGTCCTGTGGTTTTTTAGTTTTCTTTCTTAACCCTTCTTACTAAGATCATGCTGTTTTTTAATAGTCAGGCTGTCAGAAGAAATACTGGAATGCTCTGTTTACAATAAAAATAAGAATAATCATCTCCAGCAGCCCAGTCCTCATAAGGAATCAGATGAAACCTTACAGTAACAAATCAATGTGCACAGCCCATCAAGAAGCAACCCTTTAACAACAAGCCAATACAGTAACTCCTCACTTAAAGTCGCCCCGGTTAACGTTGTTGTTTCGTTGTTAGGTTGCTGATCAATTAGAGAACATGCTAGTTTAAAGTTGCGCAATGCTCCCCGATAACGTTGTTTGGCAGCCGCCTGCTTTGTCCACTGCTTGCAGAGAGAGCAGCCCGTTGGAGCTAGTTGGTAAGGGGCTTAGAACCAGGGTGGATCAGCAGCCCCCCTATCAGCTCCCCGCTCCCCTAAGTTCCCTGTGTTGCAGCTGCCCAGCAGGCTATCAATTGCTGGCAGTTCAGCTGTCCCTCCCCCCACTGCCATGTGCTGCTCCTGCCCTCTGCCTTGGAGCTGCTCCTGGGAGCCTCCTGCTTGCTGTGCAGGGGAGGAGCGGGGGCTAATGTCAGGGTGTCCCCCTCCCCCCTGCTCCTGCCCCCTGCTTACCTCATCTCCATAGAGCTTGGGGTGGGGAGGGGGACACGACAGGGCTCAGGATGGAGGGAGCTTGCTGGCAGCAGCTGCTGTCTCAACTTGCTGATCTACTTAAAAAGGCAGTGTACTTAGAGTGGGGTCATCGTACTTAAAGGGGCAATGCGCATCTCTCTCACACACAGGGTGTGTGTCTCCGTCTGCCATGCTGTCTCCCCTCCCGCCATTTGTGCTGCCTTGTAGAGTGTGAGGCTACATTAACAACAATGTGTTAACCCTTGAGGGCTCAGCCCAGTGCTAGTTCATCATTTAGCAGTAAGGCATTCCCTAGGAAATATCCCACTCTCTTCCACCTTCTGACTTCACCGCCTCAACCAAGCTTCACAATCATCATTGCTGTGTACAGTTTTAAATTGTTTGTTTAAAACTTATACTGTGTGTGTGTGTGTATATATATATATATATATATATATATATATATATATATATATATATATATATATATATATATATGTGTATATAATATAGTCTTTTGTCTGGTGAAAAAAATTTCCCTGAAACCTAACCCCCCTCTCCCCATTTACATTAATTCTTATGGGGAAATTGGATTCGCTTAACATCGTTTTGCTTAAAGTTGCATTTTTCAGGAACATAACACAACGTTAAGTGAGGAGTTACTGTATGTGGAGCCCTCATAGTCAGAAGCATCCCTACAATAACAATGCAGTATGAACAGCCTAGCACTCACTTGCTACAAACAACTTTTCTACAGCAAATCCATGTGTGAAGCCAAGCAGCAAGCCTACTGGTAGGAACTGATATCTGCGGCCAAGCGCTCATGAGCAACCCTACAATAATAAACCAGTTTGTGTACATGTGTAATGGAGCGGACATACAAAAAACCCTGCTGGCAACCACTGGTAAAGAAACATATTTCTAAGGGGTTATAATATAAACAGCGGTAAGGGGAAAGGCTGATATGGAGAAATAGCTTGCAGCATTGTCCGGACTGTATGCTAAATAATGCAGGAAGGAAAAGAAAACTCTTAATGGATGTTCTGGAAGGTCTCGCCAGCACCTGAGACGTCTTTGGAGACATTCCAGCTGCAGGAAAACAAAACACAGACGTTGTCAGCCTTTTCAGAAACCCATTGGCCTCCCTGGTGCAGGAAGGTTGCTCAGGGAGGCTGGTCTCCCAGAGAGTTTGTATTTATGAAGGAGATAGGATCAGCGGTGGGAGAGGGGGAGGGGTATGCTGAGATTCACAGACTCATTCAGCCCTCCATTCACAAACCAATGAAAAATCCAAATCTGCTCCTACTGAAAACAGCGGGGCTGCATGCAGGTAACTGATGGCAGAATTCAGTCATTGCAAGTTTTTTAAATTTGTGCAAAAGCGATGAGAGGGAAATCCAAATAGCTTTGATCTGTTAATGCAGACTGACCCAGCTTGTTGGTCCCTTTAACTTCCCTTATATCTCTGTTAACAGTATCTGTTCCACGTAGTGTAGAGTGTATGCTCCTTGGGGTTGGGACTCTCTAAACACTGGGCAAAATCATGCCCTGTGTTGCACAGGTTCACTACTCGGGGAAAGGGAGTGAGGACCCCTTCTTCTCCGCCAACCCATGGGGTGCAACTCATAGGCAGGATTCTACCCTCCTGCCCCATTGAGCTGGGGAATCAAATAGTGTACTGCTGACACATCCTGGCCCCAAGGTGGTATAGTCTGCTGTCATAGCTGATTGGACCTTCATCCACAGGCTGCCTAATGACAGCAGATAATGAGCACTCCAACTCACTTTCTCATTGTGAGGCATGTTCTTTTTCATCTCTAATTTCTTGGCTTCTTTTCTTTTTTCTGCCATAATATTCAAAAACTTGTATTTTCATCAGCACAACATATTCTTTTTTTGAACCTGAGCTCAAATTGGGCGGGGGATAGAGAATCAGAGGCTGGTGTTTTGCCTGATGTCACACAATAAGTCAATAGCAGAGTTGGAATCTGAACCCAGATTTCCTGTTTCTTTGATATATCCTCTGGTCCACACTACCTGTTGCGAATGTAAAATCAGCACTTCATTCAAAATGGTGAGAGGAGAGAACCCTTTTAAAATATTTACTTTCAAGACCTAGAGGACGGGAGACTCTAGAGGATGGGATTAAACAAATGGCCGGGGGAACTGTAAATTGTCCATTATATAGTGTTGCTTCCTACTAACCACTGGGAAGAACTTTTTCACCCATCACAGAAATGCACCATAGACTTTTTTTTTTTTTTACACATTCAAACTTGTGTCTGAAACAGATGACTTAATGCAGACAAAATTGCACTTGCAAATTTGTCCCCAGTTAGACGCTAATGTGTATGTACAAGTAGCAGTGGTTACATGATTAATTGTGCACGTGGCCTGGGTTAATTAGACAGTCTGATAATGCTTTACGTCTGCTGGTCTGCATGTGCAATCACTTGCCTCAAACCTCATTAATTTTACTGGCTGCCCCTCCTGTTGGAGTTCACAAATCAAGCTGAGCCTGCCCACATATCCCTTTGAGCAGGTTTCCCTAATAAAGCAAATCAGGCATCACAGAAAAATCTCAGAGAATATCAAAAACAACAAAGCCACAAGGACTGGCATGATGATTTGGCAAGGAGGCTTTGTGCTGTCAAATGGGAGCTGCTGGGCACTGCAGCTTCATAGGCCAGTGGTGAGCAGGATTGTTGCTGAGGTGATGTAATAGTATCTTGTGATTACACACACACGTACATTCTCTCTCTCTCTGTGCGTTCTTTGCATACATATGGTATCAAGCAAAAACAGTGGGATTCAGACCTGAGACCTCTGCCTGCAAAGAATAGCATCCCTTGGCAATTGACCAAAAAGAATTGGCTTGATTTCACATGTCTTAGGCCTGGTCTACACTACGGAGTTTGGTTGATGCAAGGCAGCTTAGGTTGACCTAATTATCTAAGTGGCTACACTAAAACTTTGCTTCTGCTGACATAACTGCCCCGTGATGGCAACTTAACTTCCCTTCCATGAGTGGTGCAGTGTCAATGTCAACGTAGTTAGGTTGACACAGTGTCAGTGTAGACACAGTGGTGCTTACGTCGACTGTTACTGGTTTTCAAAAGCTATCCCACAGTGCCCTGCACCGATAGTACAAGCAACACAAATGCTCCTGGTGAGGACACGCACCACTGACACAAGGAGCAAAGTGTAGACACAAACAAGCAATGTAATTACTGTGGCAGCTGTATGTAGGTTGACTTAATTTTGTAGTGTAGACATGCCCGCAGTCAGTAGACAGAACTCTTACAAATGAACCGGCTCATCATACTCCAGTAGAGGTGACCTATGTACAGGTGACCTTGTTGAGTATGGAGGATGATAGTTGCACCCATCCACCCTTTCTCAGAAGATCCAAAGTGGCCAGTCTTGACAGTGGATTCGGAGAATGCCATATCACCTGCTGTTTGAGCCTGTGGGAGAAGGCAGTGATAATGCTCATGGAAGGAAATGGCTGTGTTGTTTGCCAGGACCAGTGACTCAGTCCTGATTATGAATGCATCAGGCAGAATGGCAAGGGGTTTTTATTCCCTTTTCTCTTTGAATTTTCTGAACCATAAGGTAGGTAGCATTCCCCAAACACAGCCCAGAACCAAATTCCCATTGACTTCAGTGGGGCCAGCATTTCACCCATTCTGCCTTTGGACTCAGCTGCATTTAACTGTCATACCAAGTGCCCTTTATGGTAAATGGAAACTAGAGAGGGCTCAGAGAAGAAGTGCAAGTATCTCCGTTTTCCTACTTGCAAGTGTGGGTGATGCTTCTGTGAGCCCCTCCTTCCCCTATATTATACACATCTATCAGTGGAGAGACAGTACTGGTTGCGACTATGCTTTTTTTCATCTGCACTGCAGTCCCTATTATGGATGCAGTGCCGAGGAGCTTATTTTACAACTGACTGAAGGCAAAGACATAAGCACAAGCTGCACATGAGGGTATTTCTTTGTACAAGCCAACATCCTTCAGAGATCGTTTTTTAGTGTGTGTTGGAGGTACAAATAAAGGGAAGCTGCTTACTTAAATATTCTCTGGATAAAAAGGGGGGAGAGAGGCCTACCAGTTTAAGGAACCCAAGTACAGCACAGATTCTAACATAGCTAAAATATGGGTTAGCTCTGCATTATTGAAAGGACTGAACTACACCTCTACTCCGATATAACACGACCAGATATAACACGAATTTGGATATAATGCGGTAAAGCAGTGCTCCAGGGGGTGGGGCTGCGCACTCCAGCGGATCAAAGCAAGTTCGATATAACACGGTTTCACCTATAACACGGTAAGATTTTTTGGCTCCTGAGGACAGCGTTATATCGGGGTAGAGGTGTATGTTTTAACCCTGCCCCTAAATTGCACTTACAGTACTTACATCTCTCCTTCATCACCATAGTATGTGAGTACAGCCCTGCTAAAGTCCAAACACTTACATAGAAACATAAATGGGACTGAGCCATGTTATATTCATCCTGCAAATTGAATTGTGTTAGAACTGTGTCAAAGGACAACTGTGACATGCCAGGGTCGAAATTACAGTGGAATTGGGACCTTAGAAAGGAGGAAGGTTTTCTGCAGTTTTTTTCCAGCTCTGTTGATGAAAACTCGTAGGTGTTCAAATTACAGTAACTCCTCACTTAACATTGTTGTTCTGTTCCTGAAAAATGCGACTTTAAGTGAAACGATGCTAAGCGAATCCAATTTCCCCATATGAACGAATGAATGTAAATGGGGGGTGGTTAGGTTCCAGGGAAATTTTTTTTTGCCAGACAGTACAATAGTTGGGAGATGCCCCTGCCTTACCCCACACAGGCACAGCCCACTGGCACTGGAGACAATGAGGCAGGCAAGGAGGCTGAAGGTGCTGTAGGCTAGGAGAAACACGTTGTGCAGCAGCAGGGGCAGCTTCCCCTACTCTGCAAGCACCAGGGCGGGGGGCTCAACCTTTGGCCCGCCCATGCCAGCCCTTCCCCCAAGCCTTGGCCCTTAACCCACCTCTTCTCCCCCCCCTTTACTCTGCATGCCACATCCTCACTCCTCCCCCCTGCCTCCTGCCTGCGGCAATCAGCTGGCTTGCAGTGTTCAGGGGGCAGGAGGGTGAGGGGAGGAGTGAGGACTTGGAGTGCAGCCTCCCCCCTCCCTCTCCTGCCTGCAGCAATCAGCTGGTTTGCGGGGTTCGGGAGGGAGAGGGAACCTGCGCGACGAGTCCTCGCTCCTCCCCCATCCCTCCTGAACGCCGCAAGCCAGCTGATTGCCGGAGGCAGGGGGAGGAGGGGGAAGGCGCTGATCCGCAGGATCTGCTGGCAGGCAGGAGGCACTGTGGGTGGGGTCATAGGGGAGCTGATAGGGGGGCTGCCAGCTGTGGACAAAGCAGGCAGCCGAACGATGGTATAGCGAAGCATTGCACAACTTTAAATGGAGCATGTTCTGTAATTGAGCCGGGACGTAAGATCGAAAAAACGTTAAGCGACAGGACATTAAGTGGGGAATTACTGTACCTTGAAAAATTAGCTATGATTGTTGTAAAATAAATGGTTAAATCTAGAGGATAGAGGCTGCCCGAATAAGAGAGAGAGGTTGCGTTAAGAGAGAGACATGATGTGCCTTTAACAGCCTTGAAACTGCTCCAAAAGTAATGTTTAATCAAAGCAAGCTGACATTTGCCTGTTGAATTGTTATCAGAATTGCTTAGTCATTCATGTGCCATTGTGCTTCAGAATTGGGAGCAAAGGATTTATTCAGCCTGACAGGAGCTGCTCCCAGTCATTAGCATTTCCCTGACACCTGATTGGTAAACAAGTCACCTTAAGGCCAAGGTGGCACTGACCTCCCGACACCCAGGAAATATATATGCAAGCAAGAAGCAAGCTAGAGATAACGAGGTTGCTTGCATATATATACCTGCCCCTGGAAATTTCCACTACTTGCATCCGACGAAGTGGGTATTCACCCACGAAAACTCATGCTCCAAAATGTCTGTTAGTCTATAAGTGCCACAGGATTCTTTGCTGCTTTTACAGATCCAGACTAACACGGCTACCCCTCTGATACTTTTTTCTTTTATTTTCACCAAGAGACTAAGCTGCTTCCCTAACCTGCAGGGGTGGGCGTTGTGCTATTTGTACTCTCCTTTGGTTTCATGCCACTGTAAACAATAATCAAGAGCCCCAGTAAACTCTACCAGATCCATCTTTGCTATAAATAGGGCAGAGGGCTCAAGAGACTAGCTATGGGATTGCTGACATATGAAATCAACTCCAGCCCAAAGCTTCTTTCCCCCAACCCTTGTGATAGGTCCCAGGAAAGGAAACATCCTTTGTATTAGGCTGTTTGCGGGAGGAGGGTGTTATTTGGGAATGGGCGGGACTAGGTGAGAATGGATGTTTAGTTTACGTGAGAGAGAGAGGAGGGGGATATGTTGCTGGGAAGTGCATGAGAAAGTGGGTAGATGCAGAGACGTGTATAGTTGTAGAAGCCCTAATATATTTGGTAGTAATGGTTCAAGACACCACAGCACATGTTCCTGGAGCCACAGGGCAATTACGGCAAAGTACTGCAGTCTTTCTGTAACATATGGGTCTGTCCAGGGCTGTGTATGCGTATCGGGGGCTGGGTGCACAGATATGGAAGCATATTGGTTTGAACGGCTGTAGGTAGATCTCTGTAGGTGCCTGAGTGTAGATGGCTGAGTGTGTGCTTGTATGGTTGGGGGGGTGGGTAGGGTGACCAGACAGTAAAAGTGAACAATCGGGATGCGGGTGGGGGGTAATAGGAGCCTATATAAGAAAAAGACCCAAAAATTGGGACTGTCCCTATAAAATCGGGACATCTGGTCACCCTAGGCGGGCGGGAGAGGGTGGTGGTCTAGGGTAGAGTGCACCAAGTGAAGGGTAAGAGCCAAAAACCTATCTGAGGATTGAGGAGAAGGGGGAACTGGCAAACTACTAGCAAGGGGGAAACTTGAGCGGACTGCACAGAGAGGGAAGTAGAGGTTCCTGCATCTGACTAGTTAAACCCTAAGAGCATGTCTGGTTCACTTTGGGGATAGGGCTGATGTGCTGGTGCACTGATGCGCCCACTGGAATTATGCCCTCTTTACCTTATGTGATGGGGTATAGAGACCCCATGCTGGCTGGGAAGAGGTTAATAAGAGTCTGTGGGCTTGCTCAGCCTACCCCATTATATCTGTGAGAGGTGTCTAGCCTGGAGGGATGAGTTAAAAGAGTGTATTGAGTGTATGCATTGGGTCACAAGATTGGATTCCTACATATGTATTAGCGATAAGCAAACCCTGCCATGAGTTTGGGAATTTGCTTCATATGAGCAGCCACAAACTTGAGATGCTTCTCTGCCCCTCAACCAAACTGCCTAGAACTCCTGGGTCTGCGATACTAGAGCTGGATGCCTCATGAGAACAGGCCTTTTTAAAAAATTTCCTGTGCATTTGCTTCAAGTCAAGCCAGGAATAGCATCAGAACAGTCTTTTATGGTATTTGGCACTTCCAGTTCCAGGTGGCAGAAGCTGATGGAGCAGTGAAATATAATGAAGAAAGTAGCCTGGACTCTTACAAACCTCAAAAGGTTTGGTTTAATTTTATGCCAAGGTTTGAGTTTGGTTTTGTCAATATTTATCCATCCCTGCTATAGTACGTAAGAGTTTCCAACTTGGACATGTAATTCTATGAGAAATTGATATGATAGGTGTCTGTGAACCAAAATTCTGGATCCAAATATCCCCCTGATCTGTGCAGAAGTTTGGATCAAGATCTCAATGTGACTTTTGGGGTTGGACCGCCTTTGACTGTAATGAGCTGAACCCAACTCCCCAGTACTAAACTGTTTCCAAACTTTGGAGAAACCTGGGCCCAGGCTTTGCAGCTGCAGCCAAAGTCTGATCCAGACCCTCAGCCAGTTTTAACAGCAACCCCTCCTCTTCTCTTGTACATAAATATGAGGAGGGGACACGGAAAAATGGTGACAATCTTGCAGCTTACAAGCCAGCTCTTTCCCCTCAGTCTTCCCTTTCACATCTGACGTCAGCAACATGGCCAGCTAGTAAAAATGTCCCAGGCTGGCTCATGCTGAGGGTAGGGAAGAGTCAAGGTAGCGCCAGCTAATAAGAATATTTGACCAAGATCTGCCAGACTTCCCAGAGAGAGAAGGAAGTTTGCTATTTAAAATACAACTGAATAAATTAAAAAAAACCCAAACAGACCTTTTATATGGAGATCTGACAAGGTGCCCATTTATCACACACTTGCCAACTTTTCTTATGTATCAGTGTGGGAGTTAACAGGAACCCCCTGTGTGGACAGCTGATATCTTCCCATCCTTCTTGGGGGTATCCCTCATATTTATGGTACATATCTGGAAGCAGAGGGAGGAATTCCCACTGAGGGTTTGTTTTAAGTTAATTGAGTGCTGGCAAAAGGTACCTGGAGCTTGCAGTCCTAGTCTATGTCCACAGAACTGGTGCAGCATGGGAAGCAACCATGCAAGCTTCCCTTTTCCTGCCCCAAAGATACCCTTATTCCCGAACTGAAAAGTCCACCTGTTAGTGGTCCCAGGCTGGGGTTCAGGAGACCTTGGTTTGTCACTGACCAGGTCACTAGATCTCATTGTATTTCAAGTTCCTCATCTGTAAAATGGAATAATACTGACCTGCCTTTGCAAAGCACTTTGAGATCCTTGAATAAAAAGAGGTGTAAGTGCTAAGCGTCATCATTATCCCCAGCCTCTCTACTGAGAGGGTTGATGAGGTAGCTAATTAGTGTGATCGGTCCATGAAGAAGTAAACCAAGATTCCCCAGTATTTCTCACAGAGACCACTGTATCCCACTGAGTTATTACAGAAATGGGTGGCATTTGGGGTGGCGCAATTCCTAGAGCCACCCCTGCTCCCGCATCCGCAGGTTTGGCTGATCGCAGCTCCCAGTGGCTGCAGTTCGCTGCTCCAGGCCAATGGGAGCTGCAGGAAGCGGCGCAGGCTGAGGGACGTACTGGCCGTCGCTTCCCGCAGCCCCCATTGGCCTGGAGCAGCGAACCGCAGCCACTGGGAGCTGCGATCAGCCAAACCTGCGGATGCGGGAGCAAGGGTGGCTCTAGGAATTGCGCCGCCCCAAATAGGGCGGCACGCCGCAGGGGGCACTCTGGCGGTCGCCGGTCCCGCGGCTCCGGTGGACCTCCTGCAGACGTGTCTGCGGAGGGTCCGCCGGTCCCGCAGCTCCGGTGGACCTCCCGCAGGCGTGCCTGTGGATGCTCCACCGGAGCCGCGGGACCAACGGACCCTCCGCAGGCATGCCTGTGGGAGGTTCACCGGAGCCGCCTGCCGCCCTCCCGCGGCACGCCGCCCCAAGCACGCGCTTGGCGCGCTGGGGTCTGGAGCCGGCCCTGTGCGGGAGGTAAACAAACCAGCCCGGTCCGCCAGGGGCTTTCCCTGGACAAGCGGCGGCCCTAGTTTGAAAACCACTGGTCTAGGTATTATGTCACCTAGTAAACATGGGGCTCTGTATACTAGAAATGCTTAAGAGAACTAAACACACAAATAATGGCTATAAACAGGGCTATAAAAATGCACTGCAAACCAGGCAATGTATCTGAGTTGGGATTTCCTGTGTGACGTGGGTGGAGGAGGAAAAAGTGAGTATCTGCTAGATCAGAAATTATAAATAAATTCCCCCATGAAAAAAGGGCAACTAAAAAACAAACAAACCCTAGTGAACCAGGAAGGTTCTGAAACTGCTGCAAAAGCTCTCTATAAAGGAAAGAACTACAGCCAATATTTTTTGGGTGTCTTTATCTGTTAGGCCTTTACTAGTTTAGTCTCAAAAGCTGTGTTAACACGTTAGCTAACATGTGCTAACTGGCATGTCCTAAGAGTATGTCTACCCTGCAAGTGAAGATGTGATTGCTGCACGGGTACCAATAGTACTGAGGATGTGGTGGCATGTGCTATCTGTCAGAGTACAAGCCTGCTGGGGAGCCTGGGTATGGACTTGGGTTGCCAACACGTGCTTCCACATCTTCAGTACTGTTATGTATTCTAGCTAGATTAAAGCTAGCATGGTGGACCTATCCATGCTGCAATCACACCTCCACCTGCACTGTAGGCATACCCTAAAAGTCTAGTGTAGACTTTACATGATCTGAGCTCCTTACTACACTGTTGAGTTAAAGCCTACGCTCTTCCCACTGCCCAAGCTTTAACTCAACCAGTTCAGCACACGTTAAAGGCAGTGGGTAAGATTTTCAGAAGTGCCTGAGTGACTTCAGATCTTAAATGCCATTTTCAAAAGTAACCTATGCTCCTAAGGGTTAGATTTTCATAGGTATTTAGGCACCTAAAGATACGGATAGGTGCTTAGTGAGGTTTTCAGAAGATCCTAAAGAGATTAGGTGCTCTTGAAAATCCTGCTAGGTACCTATTTCCATCTTTCAGCATATAAATACCATTGAAAATCTGGCCCATGGGAGCCTAAGTCTTTATTGATTTTTCAGTGTTCGTAAGTGTCTAAATAGCTCTTGAAAATGGGATGTAGGCAATTTTGAAAATTGTGCCCAGTGTGCCTTTTCTACCCTAGACTTTTAAAACATCCTAGCTAACCTGTGCCAATGACACACCTTTAAATCCTCATCTAGTCAAGGCTTTGGAGTTTGGTTTTACTCCATAACTCAAATGAGGATAAAGGATGAAGAAAACTAACCTGGATGTTCCATCTGTTGTAGGGACAGTTCTTTGCTTTGAGTAAACTAGAGGTGTCATCCCAGCTACAGCTTCCAAATGAGATGAATATTTGAGTCTATAGAGCTCACGCTTATGCACCTGCAGTGTGTGTTTCACTGAAACAGCTTTCTGGCCATCCTTTCTCCCTCTGCCTCCCTTTAGTACATCATCACAGAACCCCTCCTCCAAGTGTGGTCCATGCTTGATACCTTCCGGTGTTTATTTAGTAGGAGACAGGAAACCTTTTTAGTGGGATAGCGGCCTGTCAAAAGTCTGCAATGCCAAGACAATCTTGGTTGGTCTTTCTTCCATGTCTTCCTCAAATATATCTGGCTTGGGCCAGACTTATGCTGGCACGTGTAGGGAGGTACATATTATATTTCATTTTCCTGAGGCAAGACCTTGGAAAGTCTTCCTAGGGAAAAGGCTGGCTCTGTTTTCAGCATCCTGCTCCCTTGAGACTTCTGCTGGGGGCTTCGTAGGATGTCCCTTCTACCCTGGCCATGCCCCCATCCAACCATCTCCAGCTGCTCAGTGGCCAGTTGCAAGACCCCGAGCAGAGGGGTAGTTAAGCCTTGTACTACCATAACCTCTCCCTTTGTCAGCCTTTCTGCTGCTGGGGCCCCTGCACTGTGGCTCAGGCTGGCAGAAGCTAGTCGAGTGAATTTAGCCTCCATCATGTGTGTTCCTTGCAAATTTCACCCCAGCCAATTATGTTCAGGGATGCGGATGGTTCATTATCAAAACACAAAAAGAAAATCTGCTGCAGGTGCATGGAAAATGCTAGGGGAATTACATCGGGAAAGCTACAGCGGCACAGACATCCTGCCATGTGAGACAGCCATGTGTGCATGTATTTGGAAGGCAACAGTAACGGAGGGATGCACCCACCTCCTCTACAATCTATATAAGTCTCAATACGTTTATTTGTCTGGGACATGTGCGTTAGCTGCGTTGTCGTGATAACTGCATCTGCTGTTTCAGGCTCATCATAATCAGAGGCCCCCCACAAGCTGCCAGGCAGCAGACTGATGGCTGCACCGCCCATTGGGAGCCCATTATTCAAGTCATTGTATGGACAGTATTATTTGCATTCTGCCTCTGATATTTACAGTCACAGCTGCTGGAACACTGTTTGCAAATTTGTGCTGATTTGATTAGCTTCTAAGAGCAGGATCTGGCCATAAAATTATGTTCTGCTGCATATGACTCTATTTGTGGTGCGTCACTTGAGAATGCAGAGTATAGGAATATTGCAAGGGCCAGGAAGAGACCATATGCTGTATTCAAAGTCCTCCCGCCACCTTTACAGTCCTAGGCAATATTATACCCTTTGCAACCCTACTGAAGTCAAAGGAATATCAGCTCTCTCTAATCATATGATCTTTCATCCATGCTGACCATATGTTGGCAAGTTAACAGTTTTGTCCATAACATTGTCCCCAAATCATCCTTGCCACTGAACCCATATAAGTCTCTAACTTTCTGGATCCTTTTTCTTCCCAAGGGGAATGACAGTTAATGCATATTCCTTGGGCAGTCTTTCCAAGTGGCTAGAGTGAACTATCAGAAGTCACTGCCAAAGACCATTCTGTGCTTCCCAGAATTCCTTCAGATTTAATTCCTTCCTCCTAGGGTAGAACCTTAAGCAAGCAGTTTTCTAGTCTCTTTTAATCATAAGCCTTTTAACATTTCTCTTCCCTCTCAGCCACCTCATTCCCCCAGGAAAATGGGGGTGTGACCTTCATAAAGACCATGGACCTGATTCTTAGCAACTTCACTCCTCTGCTTGGGGAGGGATCGAGTGAATATGGCGGTGGGGCAAAGATGGCTTTAAGCCAGCTTTCCATTTACCATATTCTAATACAGACAGGGCCTTGCCTGGCTCCCAGTGTAAGTAAGTGAACCACTTGGGATGCCCCAATTTACACGCTGTTTCCCATGAACCCTTCTAGTGCAGTGCATCCTGTCTGCCCCTATGCTGGGGCCTGGCAGCGGGAATGGCGTAGAGCCCTTAAACCAGTGCTTCTCTTCCCTCAGGGCTAGGGAGGCCCTTTGCATAGATGAATCATCAGGGGGATGCTTCTGCTGCATTTAATGCTTCTCTCTGCTGCCAGAGAAGTATAAGAGGGGCCTAGGTATAACCGAGGATTGGGCCCCTTGTCTAATTAAAAACTAAGGCAAAGCCAAACCAAAACACTCCCAACTATGGCATCTCTGTGAATGTCCAGTTCTATCCCCTTGCCAGACCTGCCGCCCTCTGCTTTGGCTGTTTACTTCTTACAAGATCAAAGATGTTTGGGGTAGAATGGAGTCACCAATAATCTCAGAGTTTATCCCCCTGAAAATTCAGGACACAACAAGCCAGCGTCTGCCTTTGGTCCATGCACACACCTTTCACTGAAGACAGGCAGGCATCCCTTCTTTCCTGGAGTCCAGGAGAGTTGTTTGTGCATGGATCCAAGAGAAGAACAAGGCCAGTGTATTTTAATTTGTACCTGAGCCATATTGTCCCCCCTGCTTGTAACTTGTATTCTGTACATCCCGTGGACTAACCGGTTCCCTATTGTGTAGTTCTGTGTTTGCTTCTGTCCCCCTCCTTTTTAGATTTCACTGCAGTCTTATTCTCAAACGTCATGAAATTCTGCTCAGAATTTCCCACGTCCCCCTGCACCTTGCTTTAATTTATGATTAATAACTTGAACATTATGCCTAGGATTCATTCAGCCCACACCTTGTGCTGGCTGACATGTGTGCTGCGTTGGAATGCAGTCCTGTGGCAGGTCTGCAGGCACATCCTCTGGGCTTATTTCCTCCTTTTTAATGGCATCCACTCTATGGCAAGCCAGTGTGAATGTCATGAATCTCGCCATTTCTGAAGTTATTTTCATAGCCTGCATCCTCTTTCTGCTTATGTGGCCTTTTCTGGACACTCTCATCCCTCTCCAACCAGTACTGAGAATTCACTTGCCCACTCATGTCTGCTCACCTTGCTTTTCTTCCTGAGGTGATTCCTTTGAGGTTCCCCTTTTCTTTCTCCCACCTTTTAACACTCCTCCTCCCGCTGTGAACTTGGACTCCTGTCTGAGAAGTGCTGCACATGGCACCTCCTGAAGCCTGCCAGCCTATCTCGCAGGCTGGGTTAAATTGGAAATTATTCCATCCCTTGTCCTCTTCCACTTGAAAGTATAATGGGGTGATCCTCTTCTCCTTCAAATTCCCAGGTGATGACTGTGCTGCTCCCATAGAGCTCCCAGCTTCTGCTGGCCATAGGAAAGATGAACTGAGGCTTTAACTAAATGGGAGATTTGCCACAATTTCTGTCGTCAGTGTAACTGCGCTGGTGCAAACTCCTAATGTAGACAAGATAAACTCCTATTAGCTGCAGTTTGCACCGATGTTGCTTATCCTGGTTTCAAGCAATAGTAAGTGGCATCACTGTTAATAGTAGCTTTGCCTGTCTACTTTGAGTGAGTCAACTACATCAGTTGTGTGTATGTGAACCACTGCCCTCTACTGAATATAATCAGAATTGCTCAACCATGTGTCATAGACCCTGTGCCAGTGATGCTAAATAGAGATTCTCCTTCTCCTCAAATGGTAAGGATCTGTGTTTCTAGAGCAGGAGAATCTGGGTTCTATCCCCAGTTTGGCTGTGAGCTTCTGAAAAGCATAGTGACAAATGTGAAGTTTCCCGATGACCACAAACTTGTTCCAATTCATTCACAGACAGGTTTTGATTATTTCTTCGTAGTGAAGCATATGGGGTATCCAAATAGACAGGTGAAACTAACAGACAATGTCCTGGCCATCACCCTGGGCGCTGAAATGGGGCTTCTAAAGCTAAAAGCATGAGCTGCTACAGCTCAAGTTAAAAACTTCTTTGTAGAATGGCCAGAGGGGGCACATGTAACACACCTGAGTTACAAAGCCACAGTTCTTTGAAACCAAAGAGTCTGCATTGTGTGAAGTAGAGAGGCCTGTAACCAGTTGTAGGGGATACACTACATGCATTTCTATAGTTAGGGCATTTAGGGTTGCATTCTGAAAGCATCTTCTGGGCAGTGTATTAGAGAAAGGAGAGGAACCGAATGAGTGGAGACTGCCAGGTGGCTTTCTCACATGCTTACCAAGAAATGCCCAGATGGGTGAGTCTTTTATATTCAGATCTAGCTCTCCACATGACCCATTTATTGATAGTGGCAATATTAGTTTGTCCTACTGCGCCTTCATCTGAGGATCTCAGAGCACTTTACCAGGGTGGGTGAGGAGTCACCCTCATTGTCACCAATGGGAAAACTCAGGCACAGAGCAGGTAGGTGACTTGCCCTGTGTGAGAGTGTCAGAGCCAGGACAGATCTCCTGAGTCATTAGATTCTGCAACCTTCTCTTTCGGCGTTGTCCTTTTCATAGATTCCAAGCCAGAAGGGACCATTGTGGTCATCTAATCTGACTGCTTATAAAACACAAGCCTGAGAACTTTCCCCAAATACTTCCTAGAGCAGATCTTTTAGAAAAACATCCCATCTTGATTTTAAAAAATGTCAGTGACAGAGAATCTGCCACAACTCATGGTAAATTGCTCCAATGGTTAATTACTCTCAGCATTAAAAATTTACCCTTTATTTCCAGTCTGAATTTGTCTAGCTTCAACTTCCAGCCAGTGGATCATGTTATACCTGTCTCTGCTAGACTGAAGAGTCCAATATTAAATATTTGTTCCCCATCAGTACTTACAGACTGTAATCAAGTCACCCCTTAAGCTTCTTTTCATAACAAGGTAACAGTTTATGAGTTACCTGGTTCTACAGAATCTGAGGCAACTACGAACTGTGGTCGACACAAGTTACATTGGAGTAATGTTTTTACCAGAGTCCAGTTTATACTGGGCCCAATGTTAACCTGGTGTAAATCAGTATAGTTCCATTGATTTCAAACTGACACAAGAAAAAAGATACTTCTGGTGCCTCCAAGGTAAGGTAGGCTACTAGGAAACTAGGAGTGGCAGGACTGCACATAGCACTGAGGTGCAACCACGACCTCTACCTTCTTTTGCTATGTGAATAAGAATGAAAACTCACGTTCCTAACTATAAGGGTGGGTGGAGTGGGGTGGGTAGCACAGACCTTCCCTACTGAGCAACAGTTTGCATTTCACTAGGGCATCTCAGTTCTGTGAAAGGCCTTTCCCGTGGCTTCACACAAGATACAGACTCTCCTGGGAACTGAATTGGGGAAATCCCTCGGGAGCGCTTTGATCACAGTCACCCGCCCTGCTTCCAAATGGGAACACAAACCTGAAGGGATAAATTCAGACCTGGTGTTACGGGGATGCAGTGCCACTGATCTGAATGGAATTGCACCCGCTTATACTAGATCTGGATTTGACTCCCCTCTTGTAAGTAGTGCTGCCTCTTCAATAAATCTCTTCTCCCTTTCCCCGGTAAATATTTCACAGTTCACCAGAGAATTCCAGGTCTGTTGGCTCAGGACAGATGAGGCTCTGGGAGTTCTAGTACCTGCAGAATCTAAAATGATCTGGGCCCCTTAGGGCCTGATTTCTGGGGGGCGGGCGAAGTGGTGACAACTCCAAATGAAATAAATGACAGTTGTGAGTGCTCAGCACATCTGAAAAATCAGGCCTATAGGTGCTAATTGTCTTCATTTTTAACTGTAACCATTTGTTATGTGATTGGCTTGACTGTTTTGATCGAAGTGTCAGATGCTGGAAGTGGCTGCTAGACCAGAGGAGAAGAATCAAAGGGAGGTAGTGGGAGAACAAACTGGGGAGCAAATAGAAAAAAGCCCTAATCAAATCCTGTTGCTGATTGAAGTTTAAACTCAGTTTCACCTTCTGTGGCCCCCCTGCTGGTAAAATCCCTGTGATTCCTGCAGTGTCTAAAGGGGAGACTAGGCGAAGTCTGTGAAATGGGTTCAGCTCTCCAAATGACCCTGCAAAGAGGAAGCAGTGATGTAATTGCAAAGGGGAAAATGACCCATGCTTAGCTCTCTCCACAAGCACTGTGTTAGATCACAGGCTGTGTCTCAATGAGCCAGGCCCCAGTAATCTGTTCAGAAGAACACGCCAGGCAGTGGGGAGTGAGAAGGGAGGGGCAAGTGCTCTGGGAGAACAAGCACATGTCTAAAGTTCTGGAGAAGCTGGTAGATCAAAAGGGAGGCCAGTGTTTGTAGTGGAAATGAGTTCATTAGCGGATGACATTTAGCTTTTAGGGAGACTATTATGGAGAGAGATAAATTGTTATAATGAGCCTGGATTTATTAAAATTCTTATTTTTTATTTTTTAAAAGCCTAACATGTAGGGGTGAATTTAGAACTCATGAAAATGAGCATCTCACAGCATTGTTAGCAAATGTTTATCTTGATTTTTCATGATTTCACACCAAAAATAGGCCTAGAGCACACATATTGGTCAAACTTGACTTACTCAGCACTGCCAGTGTCCCTCACACCTGATTTGCAGCATCTTCTGCTGTTCCACGCCAGGTCGTCCCACACAGCTCTGCTAAACACCTCAATCCTGACCTGCAAAATACCCTATTGTTACAGGCCTGGGCCCCTTCATGGCTCAGCTGGTGCACCTCTGGATAGTAACATGACTGAAACAGATGGCTTAGTTTGTCAAACAGAGTTTGAAGAATGGACTGAAAGAATAAGACTGAACAATTGGGAGAAATGAGTCTGAGCAGAAAGTGTGAGAGTCCTGGATAGGCAGAATGCAGTCACCCAATCCATCCTGCTCTGGCGAAAAGTGCCACTGAGTTCTTTAATGACCAAAAAGGGCCAAGATCTTGCTAGCTGAAAAGCAGCTCCTTGAGAAATTCAGCACATTAGTTCAATATTGACTAAGAGACTCAGTAGTGAATAACCAACACCTTTCACTGCAACTTCCTGGGATTCCATTGGTGGGTTCCCACCTTTTCTAGCATAAGAGATCTAACAAGAGGACAGCCAAGATGGCAGCTCACCTTTGACTGGTGGTTGAAAGTACTTCTTGCTGCTTTCTGCAATTCAGAAGATTTTTTTCCAGAGGTGGTTGCTCTTTGGCACTGGGGTCTGAGACCTTTCCCTGGGCCTGCATTTTCTAGCCCAGTGCAGCAGGCTCAGAGAGGAGGCTGGATTTCTGATAAACCTGCCCAGATTTGTACCAGGTTTTGGTACTGCTTATCCGCTCTGCACAGATTGTTTGCCCATATGAAGCAATTTCCCATCTCGCCCACATTAACATTTTCTGATGAGCCAGTGTGTTAATTTTGTGCTGCACGGTTCTCTGCTCACGGGCATCTGCTGGCAAAACGGCTGCCTTCCCTTCTGTTAAACAGTCCCATGTTGTGCACCCTCAGCTCTCATTCTGTGCTGTTCGGTTAGCACATCCTCCTGTCTTGCTTGGTGTAGGGGGCATGCTTCCCCATCCTTATCTTATTTAAAGGGGAGCCTTTGTGTACTGTCTCTTTAATTAAAATAAAAAATATTGACTTAATCGAGACATAAAAGACATCTTAAAGCAGCCTCCTGGCACTCCATCAAGCAGCTTCCCTATTCTGACTGATAAGCTCAAGGAGAAGCTGCCCTTTTAAGCCTATGGAAGACTAAATACCAAGCCATGATACTGTAAGACCATGATAAAAGGGGACTAAATTGCAAATGCTGATTGCATGGGAGAAGTAGAAAGAGGAAGCCATGTGTTATAGTTGCATCAGCTATGCCTGCAGTGCACCTTTATATACTCTTCCAGGTCAGGTAGAAGCAAATTGTGTTTCTGCATCTGAGAAGAAGCTTTCTGAGATCTGCATTGTAGTAGAAGGGATGTGAGGGCTTAGAAGGAGTGGTCAGGTACAGGGAAATGCCAGGGAAAGAGATCCTTATTATAGGGGAAAAAAACCTATCATCCTGTTTTGTCAGGCACAGCCTAGCGCCACTGGGTGTTGCGAGGGTTCCTTCTTTTGAGGATGTGCTTTGCCATTTGCCATCTTTGCATGGACCCAGGGTCCTCGCACACAAAGTATTGAAGAGAAATTGTCAGGTGGTTTCGACTACAAAGATACGTTTTGTTTAAACAACAAAAAAGCTTTTTACAAAATCTTAAAATAAAAACAAATGTTTTCATGATTTATTTGAAAATTTAAATACTGTTTTAATTTCAGACATTCTCTTGCGCAGTCATTGGAACCAGAAAATGAAACTATCTTTGACTTGCTGATCATCAGGCAAAATCATGAGATTGGCTTACAAATTGTGAGTCAAAAAAACCAGCAACCCAAAACAAAACCAGAACACACTTCCCCCCAGCAAACCTTTGTTGTCTGATTCCTGAGTCTTTGGGTCACACTCAGGTTACTTTTCAGGCTTGACTCTGCAGCCATAAGGGCTGGAAACATATATGTATAATGTATAAATGAAAGCTGTGATTCTCATGCAATCTCTTGATTCCAATAGCTGGGACTTTAAGAAAAACACCAAACGCTGCAAGATCTCTGATAAAACTGCAGGAGTTGGCAACGCTGCTGACTAGAAACAGCACTTTGATACCATGGTGATGAGTGCTATTGAAAAACCTAAGCTAGATGGAAACAAATGGGGAAGTGAGTCTGCTTTCATTGGCTGAGCTGAGTGATTGTAGACAGTGAACAGCAGAAGTGGTGAAAGATCAATCATATTTTCCTTTTTTCAGTTTTAATGGTGTAAGTTACATCTACTCCAATAGCTTTCATCCAACTGTTTTCGCCAGAGGGCCAAACATATTAGTGTAAGTCAGGGGGCCATGATGAATACTTGGAATACTTTGCTCTCTCCTGCTCAGGTAGGGTCAAGGGAGCAGAAACCATCCACCAATGCCCCCAGTTTGGGGGTAAGTAGAGTCGGTATAGCCAGCTCCCATGTCTCTTTCCCTGAACCCTGTAGCATGAGATATAGTGGGGTAAGTCAGGCAGAGAAGGGGTGTGGCTGGTGAATGCTGTGCTCTGGCTATCCCTGGCTGGCATAGGCCTCCTTGGGGACCACGGCCAGCTGGCAAAAATAGGCAAGAGCCCACAGCTGCTCAGAGCACTCTTGGGGTTGCAGGGGAAGTTGTGCGAGTCAGCTGGGGAGGCAGCATGTGTGGTCATAGGGCTGATTCAAATCCTTCCATTTAAAAATCACAGGGCCTGGCTCAGGGATCACATATTCAATTCGTAACCAAATATACATTTTCTTAACATAGATGCTCATGATGGCCACATTTTCGTGCCTCAAGGGTCACCAGGGACCCCAGGGCCACAGGTTGGGTACCTCTGATCCATCAGTCTAGCTATGGTATATTTTTACTGTGCCTGTTACATTATTATCTAAGCACCAAAAATAAGCAAAAATATTTTTGATTTTTAACTCAAAAATTTCCCTTTAATTTAAATTATTTTTTTTTTTACAACAATCCAGTGACTTTAACTTTGATAACACTTGGATCCTTCCATCTAATCTGCTTCTTCCAGGCACCTGTGTGCAAATGATGCCTGTTCTGTCTGGGCAGTGACAAGTTTTCTGTGAGAGTCTTTCATACAGAAGTTTATCAGTTATATATCCTGTCAGATGTATCAATACCTCTTATTACAGTAGCTTTGCTTCTTGTTAGCAATTCGTTGTGTGACTCTGAGCCACATCGTATGCTGGGAGATGGGGGGGCAGGTACTGCGATCAAAGTGCACATCAGTTGCAATGAATAACTGGCATTTAGGAAGGAGAAGGCTTAAAGAAAGCGTCAATTCTTCCTCTGCAGACACGTCAGGGCTATGCAGTATGTGACTTTCCCCGCACTCCTAATTGGATCAGCCGAGCTCAGACACAAAGATGGGGGTGGCTCACAGCTCTGCTCGGCCCTGAAGGCAAGTCACCAAATGAGATTGCCCCCTCCCTCCCCAACCCCGAAGATAACTGCAGGATGAGGCTAATAAATCAGCTCTGAGAACAACTGCTGCACTCCACCTCTAAGCCACTGGAGGGTGTGAGAGTGGGAGGCACAGAGAGCCAGCTCTGTGCAGGCTGGCGTTGTCAGCACTCAGCTGACATTAAAACAAACACCCTCTATACAAAGGGCAGGCTGAGCACTCGGTATTTGTAATTAAAGCTTCTGGGCAGCTCACATGAGTCACGCAGTGCTGCTGAGCTACATGCCAACCCAGCATAACCACTTGGCCTGCTTGGAGGAGAGAGCCTTTTGCCCCACTTATCACCCTAGATAGCATTACAGGCTTTATTTGGTGGTTGCTCCTCCCCTGGAGATTCCTGTTTTTCTCCCACAGAAAGCCCCTTCCTCCTAAATGTCTCCATATCAAGACTTGTTTGAGACCCATTAAGGAGGGGTATGGAGTAGGTAGGCTATTAGTCCAGTTTTAAAATGGCCCTGCTTTTAAATGGTTTGTCCCCCGTCCGGTACTGAGACAAAACCCCACATAGTTAAGTCCAGTATCATGGATGGTGGACCCCATTTTGAAGAGTGTGCCACTCTGCCTCTGCCAGCATGACCTGGCACGTACGGTGCTTGTGAGGTCATGCCACATGGAGAATGAATGCCATTTTAAAGAGCGCGCTGCCCCGCCCCTACTGGTGAGACCATACATGTGCAGGCATTCAAGGTCACACTGGTGAGGTGGGGCAGTGTGCTCTCCAAAATGGTGTCCTCCAGGAGTGAGAGGACATGCCAGTGGGGACAGAGTCACGCAGATGGCGGCGAGCCCACACTGTTCCCAGAAATACCGGCATGTCTGGTATTTTGGGGAATGCATGAATGGACACCCTAATATGGAGGTGTGTTTGAAGGTCAATAGAACATTAAGTGGTGCCTACCTGCATCATGTTGATAGTGCTGTACAAACATTCCATTACTGTCTACCGCCTCTTTGCAGTAATACCATCATTCTCATTTTACACATGGGAAAACTGAGGTACAGAACGGCATTGATAGTGAAAGATTACAGTGGAAATAAGTAGCAGACACATGAAGGTGAGGTGCGTGACTATGAGCTTTATTGAACATGACAGCATAATATGAGTAATCAGTTGTACAGCACTGGCTGATCTCCAAGGGTGAGATCCTCAACCCTGCTTATCCCTTTTACAGCAGGTAAAAGGGCCCGAGGGCAATAAATGGGCTGTAAAATCCTTGGTTCGCCTATGGGAAAATTCCCCCAACGTAGGCACTGCAGAAAACAGCCATAATCCACCATAACTTGGTCAGGTCCTCATGGACTGTCTACATTACACCAGGGGCCCCTCCAACCCCTTGAGCAGCCCAAGATCAGGAGGGCACAAAGGTGGCTTAAAGCCACCCTATTTCTCACCCCTTGGTTGGCCAGTCCTGGGCTACACAGCTTAAAGTCCAGTCCCTTCTGTAGCGTAGATGTTCTCTATGGCGATGGAAGGAGTTCTTCTGTCGCGGTAGAAACGCCACCTTCTTGAGTGACAGTAGCTGAGTTGCTGGAAGCATTCTTCCATTGACCTCGTTGCATCTACACCAGGGGTTAGGTCAGCGTAGCTGCGGCCATCAGGGTTTGGATTTTTTATACCCTTGAGCGCTGTAGCTATGTCAGCCTAATTTAAGTGTAGACCACTAAGTATTGATTGAGAGTGAAAGGTCCTAGAGGTAGAAATTTGAGGAAGTCCTGCTGCAGGGGGAAGCTGTTTATCTTAGGAGCTGTGGGTCCCGTTACCCCCTCCCCCCCCTCCCCCCCCCACATCTATTAAATTTAGAGATAGGCCCGAAGCAAAAGCCCAGATCCAAAAGGCCAAGCTCCATTCAGTCAGTTTCAAGCTGGGCTCCCCTGCAGTTACATTGATAGCATGACCAGGTGATGCACTTCCCTGTTGGTGTTGCTGCATGTTCTGAGGAGGGATATGTGGGGTTTCTATTTTATATGTTTATCTGAATTTGTATTTGCTTTTAAAATGCTGCAGGGGAGCCAATTAGGAGACTAGCATAATGTGTGTTCTGGTCTCCTCACATCCACCCCAGTCCCTGGATAGTAAATATACTCGTAACACAATATCTTGTATTTTTTCAGCTCCATAAATGGCTTCCCAAGTCGAAATTAAGCCATTTTAAGCACATGTACAAATTCTAAGATATGTCAGTTTCATTTGTCTGGGCTCTTGCACACGGGTCATACACACTGCCCTGCTTCCTCCCTGGACTGTAACTGCTAAAGCACATGCTCCTGGTATTAGCTTCATAACGAAAAGCCCAGGTATCCTCTCCCTGATCGATAAGATAGTACACATAATATGAGATGGGAATCACAGTCATAAAATTCCGGACTAGAAATATACAGCATGTGTGTATGCCACTAACTGCGCTATCTGAGGCTCTGAAAACCAAATTCTGTAAGTAACTGAACACACCTCAGCATAATTAGTGATTACAGCTTTGTGAATCTATAACAGATGATGTGTCTATGCGTGATTTATGCAGCATGGCGCTGGCTTTGTATGTGCCTGGAATGTGACGTTGGTGGCTCTTTATGTGCTTTTGTAGCACGAGGCAGGAGCTTAATGAGGGGGTTATTCATATTCTGGCTGTGCTGCTGATTCCACTGTTACAGGTGTATGCCTAGCTGCATGCTCATTAATATGCCTTTCAAACAGAACACAAAGCCCTTCCTCAGAAAGATGGTCTCCTTGACAAGGGAGCCAGCATGGCCCAACTGGCTGGCACTGCTGATCCAAGTTGTGAGTGACACATCCAAGTAACAAGTGATGTGAGCACTTCCTGCAGCCCTTACTGGAGAGTGGGAGGGAGAGGAGGAAGTTGAGACTGGTGCAGTCTCTGTACCACATCCTGGCATTTCCAGGAAACCTCATTTTTTCCTTTCCTTTTGGAGGTCTACGTGCTCTGGATCATACCTCGTTTAGTGTTGGGTTTGGTGCGTGGCGGCGCTTCTTCTCACCCCCATTTTTCCTCTCTTTGCCCCATCTCCCTGAATTAGGGTGACCAGATAGCAAATGTGAAAAATCGGGACGGGGGTGCGGGGTAATAGGAGCCCATATATAAAAAAGCCCCAAATATTGGGACTGTCCCTATAAAATCGGGACATCTGGTCACCCTACCCTGAATTTGGAGAAATGCTCTAGCAAATGCAGTTGATTTTCATTTACACTAAGGCCCCTTTGCAATGTGCTAGTCATGTAAAGGGGCCTTAAAGGGGATGTAAATTCGCTCACATGCACGGTAAAGGGGCCTTCATGCAAGCATATGTCTACACTGAAGTAAAAGTACCTGTGTCAGTTGACTTGGGTTTGTAGGGCTCGGGCTGCAGGGCTATAAAATTGCAGTGTAGACATCTGGGCTCGGGCTGGAGTCCAGGTTCTGGGACCCTCCCCCTCGCTGAATTCCAAGTGAAGAAGGCAATGGAAGCCAAAAGAAGTTACTTTGAATTCACACCAGTGTAACTGACAGCCAGATCTGGCCCAGTACATACATATCTTCTGATATTTGTGAGTTAATATGGTGCTTATGAAAGGGTGAAATAGCCCAGGCTTGAGCCAGGTGTTGTGTATGAACATATTGGACTAGCAGCTCCCCTGACAAATCTCTGCCCCTTACTCCTCATCCGCTGGAACAGTCCCCCAATCGTGGGCCTCTCACACAGCTTTGACAGTGCTCCTTAATCCTGCCCTACATCATACACTCACACTGTGTTAAGGAGAGTGGTGTAAAAGCCTGGACAAATAGATAATACAGACCAGCCTCCCAGGCCTGAGCCTTGTCGAAGAGTTATGCTGAGGTTTTGTAATATGGACAAATGGATAAGTTCCAACAAAACTCATTTTTATTCATGCCGGGGGTGGGGAGGGGAGGGAGGAAGCAGGAGAGTGAGGTCCTTGGCTGGCATTGATGTGGCAGATGAGCCTTACAGAGTTTCCTTGAATATCTTTAATTTAAGACTTCTGTCTACAAGGGGACAGGGATCAGCGGTACTAAAGTATCAGTCATTGCAGCACATAGCGTCAAGAGAATACACCCCATTGTGTGCTGCCAGAGCATGCCCTTGCCAGAGACTGCTTAGAGAAACACTGGGTATCAGATCACATCTCAGTCTCTCCTTCCTGCTCCAGCTCTCACCAGACTCAGGATACTTCTCTGTACATTGGCTCCTTAATGGACTCTTCCCTCCCTCTTTCCCCTTTTTGCTGGTCTTTGACATAGCTCTTCCCAGGCGTTAGCTTGTCACTGATTTCCCAGCTAGAGAATGTATTTTCCACCTCCCCTCTCTCTTCTTTCCTGTAGTTTGCACAGTCGTTTCCTGAGCATATTAAAACATGTTGTGTACCTCCCCTTGCAGCTCTGAGATCTTTGAGTGGCCTTCTCCCCATCCCTCCTGTAGGAATTTCACAAATAAACCTCTGGGGTTGTGCCTGAGGTGTTAGCAACATGTAGCAGTGAGGGCTCCTAGTTTGCTGGGCTTGCTGTTTCTGCATGTTGACGCCATTCCTTATTTTTTGTTTTGAACGTGGATAATGCCTGAAAATAAACCCAAATCTGTAAAAGATTTGGCATGTCATTCCCACAAGCTGGGAGCCGACATGTCCCTATAGGAGTCTTGGAATTTAGGAATCTGGGATGTGGGAGGAAGGACTTAAGCAACCATGAGCATTTTAATTTGTGGAGCTTTAGAAATGTGTCCTTATTGAGACAGTACACCTGGTGAACTGCTCTGTAAAGACAATGGGAAAGCATATGGAGCTGGGAAACCCATTGTCTTATGCTGCACAGTTTAGGGTTAACGGTACTGGCAGGTTGCTTTGTGATACAGATGTTACTTTTTGAAATGAGCAGGAATCCAAAACCTGGCCCCCAACCTTTCTGGAAGTGTAGAACCAGAACTGAATTCTCCTGAACCCCCTCCACCAGGTCATCAGTAGGAATAGAACCTGGGACTTCTAGCACCAAAAGACCAGTTTCTACCACCAGAGCTAAAGAACAGCTCTCCAGTGTGGGACCAGCCACTAACAGGCACACAAAACCAGGCTGTTGCACAGATGCACTTTTCCTAATTTTGACTCTGCCTCCCTTGAAGAGGTATGTTTTTTACTCTACCCCTCTTACTCCTCTCAAGTAACCCCCCACACATACACTGCTTCTGGCAACTGGCCAAAGCATACAGTACACTGCCTGAAAACCCTGAGCATTCGTCGCTTTATTTGAACTGCAGGGGCTTGCTTTGTACTGCGTATCTCTGTTGCACATGCTGCATTGAAGCTCCCAGTTGGAAATCGTTTCTCTCTCTGTGGAACAAAAGCAAAATCTATCTCAGATGAGATCATCTCCTTGGGACAGAGCAAACAGTTAATCTCCTTGATGCTTAACCATTGTATCAACAAAATGAGTTGACCTGTTACATGAAATGAATGTGACTTTGGCAACGTGACCTTTGGCCCTTTATTATCCAAATGAATGTAAAGTTATTAGAACTGCAATCTCCATCTCCTATGGCATGTACAGTTGGGGGAGTATTAAAGGCATTTTGAGGAGTGTGTGTATTATGCACATCACAGCTGCCCAGTGAATCCATCTCTTTGGGAACCTGAGCAATTGAGAGGGAGTCTCAGCTAGTTAGCTGTTTGAAACTAGTGTTGTCATAGCTGTCCTGAGTGTACAGGGAGCATAACGCTTCTTGCCATAATGTTGTTATGCCTGATTTTGTGTGTGCGCACACACTCAGTTCAATATGGAGGGAGAGAAATTCAAAAGCTTACCAAATGGTTGACTCTAAAATAGCATAGAGTGCACGTGCTCAGAGGGTGAAATAAGAAGTCTTCAAAACAGACACATTGCAAAGAAGGAAATTACTGAATCATCACATACCAAATGCAGCATTATGAAGAATTATAGTGTAGGCTTTGGGAATAAGCATCCTGTATGAGGAGGAGTCCTGATTTTGATCTACTAGGGTGTGTGTGCATAGGTGCTGGAAGTGCTGCCGCACCCCCTGGCTTGAAGTGGTTTCCATCATATACAGGGTTTACAGTTTAGTTCAGTGGCTCTCAGCATCCCCATTATAAAAATTGTTCCAGTGTGTGTGTGTGTATGTGTGTGTCTGAATGTGAACTCAGTGTTGGTGAAATACCAGCTTATCAGCCCTGGAAAATAAAATAATATATATACTACAGGTTCAATACAGATGAGCAATTAATGCTTCCTCCAGGCTGACCTACCAGAGGGCCTCAGCTCTGACCTAGAAGTGAAAGGAAAGTCTAGTCTCCTGATGCATTTCATACTTGGCTTCTGCTAAGGTGCCAGCAAAAGGATAAGTGCCAAATGTGGTGTTTTTATGACATGGACACATGTCCAGTAGCAAATAGACTGGAACAGCCATTAATTAATTTTAATCCTTGACAGATGCATCATGACTACTTCCAGAGGGGCTGAAGTTTGGCTAAATGTAAGGTTAGCATCCACTCACCTCCATGATAGTCATGAATGCTTCTCACATATGCTGTAGAAGACCCATCAAACTAATAAGTGTAGTAGAATATCTGAAAGAAGACTTCTATGGCAAATACCTTTGTGTTGCACTTAATTATGTCCTGAGGTCATCGCTGTTGAATGGGAAATAGTGTGAAAGTGATCATTCCTTGCACTCCTATAGTGCCATGCATTTGAGGATCTCAAAATGATTTACAAACATGAACAAACCCTCACAATGTGTCTCTCACAGATGAGGGACCTGAGGCAGAAGAGTTAAGCGTCTTGTCCAAGGTCACACAGTAGAGCCAAGAACAGACCCAACCTAGACAGGAGTTTTAACCATAAGACTATCCTTCCTGCTAAATGTGTCAGCTGGCATTGTCAGTGAATGCAGCACTATAATTCTGTACTCTTATATGTATGTACAGTATTTATGTATCGTACATGTGCAAGTTGTAAAATCAATATTAGCAATTTGCAGATATAAATTAATATTATTGCTTCACATTGTTTTTTATCTTAGTAATTTTTTCACATTTTTTATGCCCAGAACCCCTCCTCTTAAGTGTTCAGCAATCTATGTGGATTTTAAGTAGGTGCCTGCAATCATACTATCAGCTTTAACAAGCAATACCAAGTTCAGTTGGAATAGTGTTTGGATGGGAGACTGCCCAAGATACTTCCAATAGCAAGTTAGAGGACATTGTTGCTCTTTTTGCCAGAATAACAGGAATCAAGCTGTGTGTATCACTGATTGGGTTAATGGAAAATGTCAGTCATTGGCAGTGGTGATCCTGCCATATCCTAATATTTATTTATTTGTATTGCAGTAGCTCCTAGGAGTCCCAGTCATGGACCAGGGCCCCATTGCAGGGGTGCTCCAGGGGGACCTGGGGGTCATGGCCCCATCACTTTTAAAAGTGGGAGGGTTATGCCCTCTCATTTTTTACCAGCCATAAGAGTGAGTGATGGGGAAGTGGGGGTGGGGAGGAGTGAGCAAGGTGTGGGATTTTGAGGGGAAGAGGTGGCATGGGAGCAGGGCCTCAGTGGAAGGGGCGGCATGGGGGTGTGTGGCACTCGAGGAGAAGGGGTAATGTGAGGATGGGGCCTTGAGGGGGAAGGGTGGTGTGGGGAAGGGGCAGCATGGGGGTTGGGGCATGGTTCGGGCGCCGACACGCCCCCCACACTTTTAGGGAGCTTGTACCGCTCCTGCCTCATGGTGCTGGGTGCTGTACAAACACAGAACCCTGCTCAAAAGAGCTTACAAAAGTATAAGGCCAAAGACAACAGGTGCATACAGACAATCAGATGGCGTACTAGAAAACACAGAGATGTATCTCAGGACGGGGCAGGGAGTGGGATGAAGGGAAATTTATGTTGCTCTTTATCAGAATTTAGCCTGAATTCGTAAGTTCACATCTGAATTTTATCAAGTTTGGCAGAGTTCGGATCCAGGGTTTGGAGAGAGAAAGTCGGCACTGTCATGCCCCTCCCCCAGAGCTTAGACACCTGCTCCTGGGCTGGAAGCCAGGCACACTTGGAAAATAAAGGAGAAGGAAACCACAGCAATGACTGCCCAGAGACAAGGTTTCTGAATCAGCAGCAGACTAAACAGCATACAGCAATTGCTAGAGAAGAAGGGGGTATGTCAACAGCACAGCCACCAGATCCTCTGTGTTAACTAGGGGAAATTGAAGCTCCATTTCCACTGGACGTGGAGTCTGATGACTGGAAAAATGTTTCTCTGTTTACAGGAATCTGAAACCTTGTAATTCTCTTCTGCTTCCTCCTCCTCCCTGTCTCCCTTGGAGCCAGCCAATCGCTAGCAGACACATTTGCAAAGGAAGGCTTATTCTGATCCTGAACCTCTGTAATTTAATAAAAAAAAAAAATACAGGAACAATAGCAACCACAGCAGCAAGATAAAAAATATAAGTAAAAAGGAACAAATCCAAGCTTACATGTGAACACAGATAGAAAAGTTTGGACAAACTGTCTTGAAATGGGAGGCGGTCCCTTCTCTGTGGGTCAGTAAGTTACAGTAACAGAAGGGCATCCACTTGGTAGCACTGCTGTCAGCTCAAGGGTTATCCAGCAATCCCATCATTTGGAGGGCGGATCTTGGATTTAACAAGTTGTTTTAGGAACATATGAATTACCAGACTGGCTCAGACCTGAGGTCCATCTAGTCCAGTATCCTTTCTCCGACTAGCCATCACCATGTGTTTCAGAGGAAGGAGTAAGAAACCCCTCAATAGACACACATGGCATAATCTACCCCCGTGAAGGTCTCACCTTAATAGATGGAGAATAATCCTTGGACCATGAGGTTTTATATCCCTGTCCCTGAGCCTGATTGGCCATGTGGTGGGATATTTAAAAGGAGCTACAGTTTGTGCTCACAAGGTGCAGAGCAGTGGCTGGGGTACATTACTCCTAGGGATGGATTTGGATGTTATCAGGAGAGGATTCACATTACATTGGGCCTGGATCCAGTAAATTCCTGCCCCCACCAAAAAGTATCAGGGCTCTCTCTTTTCCAGACTATTTTTACAGTTCACCGTAGGCTCCCCCGGGTGGACTCTTTCCTCCTTGATTTTTCTCGAGTGAGGCAGTGCAGCTGCCCACTTTGGAGCTATCAGCTGTACACTCTGTTTGTACTTGCTACTCTGCCTCTACTTCATTCCTCTGTCCAGGCATCCTATGTCCATGGGGTCTAGAGCCCAAGGGTCATGCCTTAATCTGACCCCTCGAAAACAAGCTGAATTTTCCTAGTCTCTTGGATCTTCAAACCCAGGTTGGGCACAGGCTATGAGATTGCTGTATCAGTTGTAGAATCCGCCTCTCTCACTGTACTTTAGTAGTTGCACGTCCAGCAGGATTCAGGACATGCAGAGGAGCAGGAAAATGAAGAATAATTGGGATAGGGGGCACCTAGTCCACTGGACTGAGACTGAAGAGAGCTGGGTTTGATTCCCAGAAACAAAGCTCTGCCATTAGCCTACTGGGTGACACTGGGCGAGTCACTTCACCTCTCTGTGCTTCATTTTCCCTGTCTGTAAAATGGGGGTAATGATCCTGCACTCCTTTGTAAAATACTTTGAGATCTATTGAGGAAAAGTCTGGTAGATATTATTTATTTATTATTTATTATTACGGATGTTTGAAGGAGTTCTCCACAACTTATTGGGCCTCAAAGAGATTGGAGTTTCAGGTTCAGTTTCAGTGCTGAGTGAAGGTTCAGGTCAGTTATTTATTTGATCTGGAAATGGGCAAAACAGGAAGTGCTGGGGCAATTTTGCAAAACCAAAAGCAGAGGTGGTTTGGATCCAGCATTATTTTCCCTAAACCAACAAAGGTCAGGCTTCTGGATGAATGGGTCCATTTTTGTCCCTTTTTTATATCTTATGTGGTTTACCCATCCCTTATTATTTCCTGCACATCTTTCATTTTATATCCCATCAGTATCAAATCAATCAAAGCAAATATGGCCATTTATGACCCGACTATATCTTTTAATTCTCTGATTTCCTGGGCAGCCTTTCCTTTGCTCTTGTCTTTCATCTGCTGAGCAGACATCGAAGGAGAGAAGTTCACTGTGATGTTAAGCCTAGAACTATGCAGTAAGTCATATTCAAGTTTTAACCATGACTTCAAATCTATTTCCAATCTTTCCCCTCTGTCTGAAGCAACAGGAGACCCACTCACTGAGGGTAGTTAATATGCTTACAGGAACTTGGAGATCTATATGTAACAGCTGTAAAAGGCTTGAGCAACTAGGTTCATGAATTCCGAGATGTCAGTGCCTGCATGCTGGGGTTTAGCAGTGGATAACTGAGCTGATTTCTCTTTGACACTGACTGCCATTCCTGTAAAATCAGCTGCCCAAAGTACCCAGCTTTTTCCATAATTATACTTGCAATGGAAGACTTAGCAGACAAATCACAGTGCAGGAAAGAAAGATTCGAATACTGGAGTTTGATCTATCTTTCCTGGTATTTTTTATTCTGCCACTGAAAACCTACTGTAGACTATTTCCTGAGCTTTCTCCAGAAGAGTAATGCCAAATTAACTGGCTATCATAGATTCATAAAGCAGGAGACTAACTGAGAGGTTGGCAGTTTTAGGGCATTTCTGAAGGTGAGGATGAGCCAGTTGAAAATTGCAGAGACAGAAGGCCCAGACAGATCAATGGAGGAATTTACCTTTCTCGGATTTCCTCTCTCCACCTCCTCTGACTGGCCTTTGCCAGCCTCAGTGTTGTTAAACCTTTAGTATTATTTGGGGATTGTGTGTGTTTAAATACCGCAGATGCATTATTTACCAGCAGAAAATCCTGGCAGGTTTGAAAATACCACGAGACATGGAGTGAAGCAGAGGCCTGTTGAATTATTCATGAGCTCGAATAGAATGCAATCGTTACTGCTGCTGTAACAAGTTATTACTTTAAATTATTATTTTGTGGTCCCCCCCCTCTTTTTTTTCTTTTTAAGCTCTATAATGTCTTACATGCTTACACAGACACATGGGCTGTTGGAGCCCCTGTCTCTCTTCAGACTGTTTGTTCATCTGAAATAATGACAGGTTAAAATTTTCTAATACTTGTGCATATACTATTGACATCTGACTCAGGAAATACGTATTTGGTGTGTGTAGTTGTTATCCCACACTAGCCAATCATGTTGGGCCTTACACAGGGCAGAGGATTGAACTCTTCCATTCAATTCCAAATATGGACCCCTGTGAGTCATCAGCTGTCTCTATCCCTGTCCATGCTATTTCCTTTCCCGTCTTTTGAATGGGCTGTCTCTACCTCCCTGGATAATTATGCTTCTTTTTGAACCAGTGAATTCATACTGAGGTTACATGGTATTTATTATGAAGGGCAAAGATACTTACAAAGAAATAGCTGCATCCTGGACGCCTTGATCCTGAAGGTTGCATGATACAGCATGTTGCACAGTGTTGAAATGCTCCACCTTTAGTCCAAACAGAGGCTATGTGTATGTGCAAAGATGTCAAAGATCTAAGCATGGTGCTCTGCACTGGACAGAGTCTCATGCTCCTTGGATCCCCAAAATGCAAAGCTCATTGATGTCCAACAGAAGTTTTTCCATTGACTTGAGTAGACTCTGGACCTTAGTCATGAGAATGCAAGGCTAAAAGGCAATGGGGTGTGATCAGAGAATGAGAGTGCCTGAGGAGCCATGGGCTTAAGTGTGACCTTCCTCACAGTGGCTGCGTAGTCCCTTCTTAAGGTTAGATTCAGTCACCTGTACTCACATTGGAGTAATACCTTGATTTCAGTAAGGTACTATGTCACGTGAAGAAGTGTAGCAGAATCTGGCCCTTAGGACACACTCCTGCTGTTGGGCAGGAGTAACTTGGCAGCCATGTAGCTGCGCTCCCAGCAGTGCAGGATTGGATTCCCGTGGGTGTCAAGTCTCACATCACTTTCTACTTTGCACTTATGTATGTGAAACCCTTGGCTTCTGCACTGTGCAGGATCAAGCAGTAATGCAAAGCTGTGTGAATGTGATAGCCTGGGTGTGAGATGCAGTATATCTCCTGAACTTGGGCAGGAGAAAGCAGAGTGGGATATTCCACTCATCTCTTTGTTCTTTCCCAAGAACTGGGATAACTGCTTCACCCCACTCCCCCCAACCCTGTTCCTCCACTTCCATTATGGAAAAAAACTTAGGTTGCTCCCAGTTTTTGTGTGGAAAGATCCCTTCATCATCTCTCCTCTCTTTTATTCTTTGCTTTTAAAGTGAATTTGTGAGGGGAGGGGGAACCACTGTTTTGACAGCCCTGGAGACTGAATTCTTTTTAAATCTATATTGTTATTAGAGATTAATTGAAGAGGCAGTGTTTGGATTGAGACCCTGAGTGGGATCAGACTGGGCAGTGGCGGGTTCAGGATTAAAGGCTGAAGCAGGGCTGGGGTTCAGGTTTTGTTAACACCAAAATCCCATGAGCTGTTCTCATGAGACATCAACCCCCAATAGCAGAAATCTGGTGAGAATCGCTGATCTCATGAGAACACTTCCATTTTAAGTTGAAATCTCGTGAGATTGGCAGTTCTCTCAAGGTGTCTCCTGCATCTGAACTTGTACCAGCGAATGGGCCTCTTCCCATTTTGGTTTGACCTGGAATCAGTTATTCGTATCTCAGGATTCCAATGTACATTGCCCCTCCCACTTCCACCCGCCTATATTTGAAAGGGTTCGGATTAGAGGGCTCAATTTAGGTGCACCCCCTCCCTCGCATATGCACATGCGCACACACACACCTCTAACTTGTAATAGTTTTTTCCTTCTCCACTAGCTGGGGTTGCAGGTGGGAATGGCTTCAGAGAGGCTGGGAAAAGAAACAAAGTGTTCATTTAGTGGTGACACTGCTTCTTGCCAGTCTTACGGGAGGCAGGTGCTGTTGTGTGGGTTCTGGCTACATTTAAAGTTTGTTGGAGGCTTTTGGCAACCTGGTCTCACCTTATTCTTTCGGATACCCCCAGTGTTACTGTAAATAAATATGCAGAAACAGGGATCTGCAAAGGGACTCCAGAGTAAGTAGAACTCCTTTAACAACTTCCTTAGTATTTTCTACGGTGAATAGATTAAAATTAAACAATATCCCAGAGAATCATTGAACCCTTCTGTGTATTCCCAGGAAGCAACTTTCCCACCATACCCATGTGACTCCACGTTGACCCGGAGGTATGTCTACACCGCTCATGGGAGTGAGCCTGTCAGCACAGGTCAATAGACTCTGGCTAGTGGGCTTGCACCAGTGCTAAAAAAATTGCTGTGTAGACAGCGCCTTGAAATTGCGGCTTGGGCTGGAGTTCAGGCTCTGAAGCCTAAGAAGGGGGGGTGGGCTTCAGAGCTCCAGCTCCAGCCTGAGCCACAAGGTCAAAGCAGTGCCTATACAGCTATCTTTAGAACGCTAGCCTGTGTCTGTCGACCCAGGCTGGGAGGCTCACTCCTGTGGGCTTCATAGGCAAATACCGAGAGACTCACAGTAGCAGTCAAAGGAGAGTTCAGTCACTGTGACCAAGTCCGTTCTAGGCCTCTGTTGAGAGTACCAGAAAAGATGCCATGTGCATTAACAGTTGGTGTGGCATGCACATTATGTTTGCAACTGTGTGCCTAAAATATTTGAAAATTAGATCCTTTTACTCTTTCATGACTGGCCCATCATAAACTACTTTAGACTGTCTTCAGTGCATGATGCTCAATATATACTCATGCGCTGGTTTAAAAAAAAAGTAGCATAATGTAGCACATTGCACTGTTGTCAAATGCTTATAACATGGTCGGTTTATTTTACCCACCATCTCATCTTGAGTGGGGCTTTTCCTTTTTATACAATAGCAGGAGTAATCTAGACCATTGCTGGTATCAAAGGATCCCTGTGTCTCCTTGATGGTTTTATTTTCAAGGTAGGCCAAGATCCATTCCAGGAAAGCAGTTTCCCACATCTGGTTGAGCCAGCAACCTAAACTTAGCTTGTCCTCCCCCTGAATTTTCCAAAAAGGGGTGGTGGTGTTTGTGGCCTTTTTAGATTATAACTTCATTATATTTCAAGGAAATCTCTCCAGACATGTCAAAGGGGCGACCCCTCAGTGAGGTCTAAGTCCCTGGCAAGTTTATAGTTCAGAAATAATCCATTTTTTTAAAAGGATGTGACCTCAAATAAATAATTTGCAAATGTTGTGGATTGGGTGTTTGGATATTTCAATAATGGTCGAAAATGGAATTGATCAGATTTTTCCAAATGATTCACCTCTGGGCTTAAAAATAACCAAGAGGCATTTCAGGCCAAATGGTGATTTTAAAACAGGGGATTAGATCCAAAGTATCTTCTCGCACACAGTGCTGGAGTGTCACAAGGGCAACACCATGATAATTTTATGTAAACAGCTTGATGCAGGAGAGATAGGGGAATGGAAAAAACAACTAGAAGCGAGGTCTGTCAGATTCAGAAGAGTTACTCTGGATTTCAGGTGCTATAGCTGAGGGTAAGAAAGTGCCCACCAGTATTTTAAATATTCAGTAAGGATTAAAAAACCCAACCAAAAAAAAAAAAAGAGAAGGAATGGGAAAAGAATGCCTCTTGAGTGATGCAAAAAATGGTGCTGTCGTCTTCAGGCTAAATTTATCAGAACAGAGCATCATAAATCAAAGATTCATTGCTCCCTCTGCTCATTAGCTGTGAGAAACTGTGACTAAGCTTGAAGGTTAGTTGGTATAGTTCAGTATTATTGTTCTTGCTGCCTTGTTCTGAATCAGGAGTGTCGGCAGGCAGCCATGACTCACACACACACACAGCCTGCCCCTGCTAGCTGCCAGATTTCCACTATTTTTTTTCCATAAGGGGGAAGATTGTGGGGCCTTGTATGTCTTCTGGCTTCATTAATTTTTGCCTGGACAAAGGCTAAATTATTCAAGTGGATCCCTTATTTATTAAAGGAATTGAATTTGTACACTAGTCTAGACCTGGAATGTAATAAGCAACAATATAAAGCATTAAGGATACAAGCCCAGGGAACATTTTTACTTTAACAATAAAAATATGCAGTCTGTCTCAGCAAACTACAACTGCTGAGCAAATTAATTTACATTAGATGTTTTTTGAGACCCACAGTTCATTCCTTTGTTCTTCCCTTACAGCAAATGTGTTTTTCTGACTAACATAATAAGAGGTTTCAGCTCCATAAAGCCTTTCATCACATGATCTCAAAGCACTTTGTGAACATTAGTGATTTGCTTGGGAGAGATGAAACCTTACAACATGTCCTGTGAAGTCAGTAAGGATCCTTCAGTGGGTGGCAACTAGCTAACCTTGTGATGGTACATCATAAATCCTAGAGCAAGAGAAAGACTAAAGTAAAGTGTTATACTCATGTGACTATTAAGTGCAAGGCAAAATTTCCCAGACCAAAAACTTTAAGATGAGTTAAAGTTGAGACTATTTAGCTTTATATACATACACACACAATATCATGCAATTAAAAAAAATTCAATAATAAAATAGGAAAATTCAAAGTTAAGGTGCAAACATCTCCCTAACTCTCTATCTTCCGGATTAACCCTGCTCCTGATTCTGGGCTGCATTCTAGCCCCTTTATGCTGGTCCTGTGTAAAGCTGGGAATTCCCCTGACAGGCTAGGATTCCCTGGGTAATGTAAGATTGGCATAATGGTCCTGTGCTGCATCCCCCCAGAGGCCTCCACATAGGGGTGTGCTGAAGGTGTGACTGGTCTATGCCATAATTGAGAGAGGCTATAGCTTGGCCTCTCTGTGCTCTGGTTATTCTTGGTTTCTGGAGTAGTCCATAGGCAGTTGAGGAAACTGTCATAGATTAGAGAAGGCCAAGGGACTGCGCTTACTTGAGCCGGGGGCTAAGGAGGTACCCAGCCATGCTCAGAATTTGGGAGGCAGCCAGCTTTGCCTGGGCTGCACCTGCTGAGCTGAGCTTCTTATGAGTCACTAAATCAGGCCCACTAATTCTGCATTTATATCTCCACCCATCTTCCACCTGTAGTCTCTAGGGTCCTGTTACTGCTGCCCTGTCCCACTCAGCTGCCATACAAAGCTAAATTTACATAATTTTAACATGAAACCAACCATGTGAATCTGAGCATAGTTCTGAGTTTGCAACAAAACTAGAGATGGAACTTTAAAGCTGAACTCCCTTCCCTGTACACTGGCATCTGCAGAGGGGAAGATTTCAGCCTCTGAATTCAAAGTTGCCCATGCAGTTCCCAGACTGAGACACACCCCTTTTCTGGGTACAGTTTTGATACAGCTCAAAATAGCACAATTCTTGCACAGATGGTGGAAATCTCACAAGACTGGATGGTCTCTTTGGAGCTAAAATCTCATGAGAGCAACACCAAAAGTTTTGGTGCCATCAAATCCAAATTTAAATCTGAGCTCTGGTCTAGACTCAGACTAGGGTTCTGAGTTCAGGATTAACTCCATTCTAGTTCTGAACACCACCTTCTTTGGCTTATCTCTAAGCAAAACCTCTAAGACTTGAGGTTTCATGAGGTGAGTCACGTGTCTTTAATTTTAACTCAACGGGTCGGTGTCACGAGGTATAGAGTTTTGAGATTGAGCCACCTTGGAGCTCCCCAGAGAAAAATGGAAACTTCAGCTGTACTAAGAGATTTACATAATGACAGGAAAAACTATTTAAATGCAAATGGCCTAGTAAGATGGTTGGAAAATTTGCAGTGGCTCTGGGAGTCTGGTATAACTTAAAGAAGAAGGGGGCTAAACAAACACGCACTCCACTGTGTGAGTCATCTATTCATGAGCAAGGTTTGTTCCTGTGGCAGGTATTCTTTTCCTTCACCTAAAAAACAGCCTCCTCTTAAATTACTGTGAAGGGAACATCCCTATGTACTGTATATTCATTAAACATGTTCACCAGGTGCCACATGTAGTATACATCCTTATCGAGTGCTTTCATTGGGTACTGTAAATTCAGGTGAAGTGTAGACTGGTACGGCCAATGTATTCTTTTTCCTGCTCCTTTCTATATCAAGCCGTTGGGTATGCACCAATGTCAGAAGATTGGGGAAAACCAATCAAAACCTGTTCACTATGCAGGCTCTCAGCTATTAAAGGCTCAGCTGACCTTGTGTCAAAGGTCAAGGATGTGCTCCAGGAGGCTGGAGAACAACCCTTTCCGAAGCCTTCAGGTAAAATAAAGCTACAACACAGGCTGCCAGTGAGTTTGAAATGCCCCTGGTAGTTCCTGGGGTATCATGTACAAACAAACAGGATAAGGCAGGTCAAAGAGGGTTTAGTGAAAGCTTGAGAGAGACTCAGACTGTTGAGTGAGCTTTGAAAACAAAAGAGGCTATTAGTTTTTCCTGCAGTGATTATCACATTGCCTTTGGGAATTTCCAGAGGCATGTGAGAAAAGAAACAAAGCAACCAGTGAGAAACCGTTGTTTTCCTCATTGTGCTTGTGAATGCATGTTTTGGGTTAGGCATACTTGTATTTTCAACCTTGTGTGGTCAGGCCTCAAAAGCCTCAAAATAAAAGGGACCAGCTGATATCATGATGGGGTCATTGCTGGCCTTGTGATTACAGCGTAGAACTAGAAGTCGGGAGATCTGGGTTCTTATCCTAGCTGTGCCATAAACTCTCAGTGTTAAGACCATGGGAAAGTCATTTAAAACTCTCAGGATGAAATCTTGCCTGCTGTTGACTTCGTTGGGGCTTGGATTTCACTCTTGGTGCCAATTTCCCCATTTGTGAAATGGAGATGACAATACTTCTTTACTTCATAGGAGGTCATGCGACTTAGTTAGCTTACTGTTTGTAAGGTGTGTTGTGACCTGTGGACAGACGGTCCTAGAGAAGGACAACATATTATGATGTATCTAGTGATTAATTGGCTGCCATTTGATTTTCAGAAGTGCCATTGAGTTCTGCTGATTGTTTCTCTTTCAGTCACTTTAAGAGAGGCATTCAGTCACTTTAAGAGAGGCATCCAGTGTGCTAAATTAACAGCAAACTGGAATGGGTTCCACTGCCATGAACATCTCATCTAGTAGACCCAATGGCCCATGCTATTCTGTTTGTGATATTGTATATGTAATTGATCTGTTTGCAGATATTGTAAATATTTGGGAATTTGCTTTTGCCTGCCAAAATAGTGGGTCTCTTTTTACATCAACCAGTCTAATCTGAGGCCTTTTCAGAGCAAAGTTAAATGAGGTACAGTCTCTAAGTGAACAGGACAAACAGAGAAAAAGGCCATATGTATTTTTTCAGCCTATATCTAAGTGAATTTCAACCATCATAGCAATTAGGTTAAAAGGTAATATAAACATTTATTGCTAAACTCATCCAGCATGTGCAACAAATTCTGCTAGCCCAGACCCTGGAGGAGTGTTTCTGGTGGCAGAAAGTCCACCAGACTTGACTAGTATGAATCTTGGTCAGTAAGGACCAAAAGTTGTCACTATCTATTGGCTGTTCGGTGCATCTGACATGTTAAATCTTGGTCCAGTTTCTAGCACAAAAGTGCTCATATGACAAGAGCCCTCGTTCTTTTTGACAGGCTCAACCAAGAAGTCAAGTAATGAACAGGTATGGAGCTACCACTCATCGCAAAAGGTGGTCTTTTCAGAGCAGGGTGGAGGCATATCTGCAAGGCAGTGTGGGGAAAGCTTACACCCACTCATTTCTCATAGGTCATCATGCAGCTCTTTTTGTCTCTCCCAGTCTTGGCTGGAGTGTTGACAGGTACCATGGTGTTTCCTTGGTGAAATAAATCAGTTCCATAATAATTAGAGATTTTCTTGCCTTCAGTGTTTCTCTTGTAGACATTTTGTCTCTCTTTACAAAATCTGCAGCTGGCGTACTGAATTTTCAGTCGGCTGGCTCTAGTTTAACACATTCAGTTCAATAAGGCAACTGAAGACAACTTGAGATAAGGAATTAAACTGCCACATCACAATGACTGAATTAACACTTCATTACAGCTATGACAGTCCTTGGAATTTTCCATGCCTCAGACATTCCGAGTGTGTAAAACTCTCCACAACTGTTGTGCCGAGCACTTTAAGTCAGTCCTTCAGGACAATAGAAGTGGAAAAAATATCCAGGAGATGTGCAATATAATATGTGAGAGCTAATCTGATCTAGCAATTATCTCCATTCATCAGGGCAGATGTGATTACTCATGAAGAAAAAGGTCACAATAACAGAGATCAGCCATCATGTGGTGTTTACACACGCTGATTACAGTTTTATTGCTAGATATTGGAGATACAGAAGTAAGAGGCTCCATGAAGTTGACATGATTACAGGTATCTATGCTCATTGTAATTGGATTTCTTAAGGTAACATAAGAATGTTTGCAAAGGAATCTACACTTGACTCTGTACCTTCATGTGCTCCATTTAGGGTAATATACCGCCTTTGATCTACACTGAAATTCCCATTCATGTTAATGGAAGTTGTGTGACCATTGTTAGCTCTGGAACTTAAACAGATTCAGTTAATGATCTAATGCAGTGGTGCCCAAACGTGTTACACGTATCAGGGCCTCATAAACATAAGCACAGCCATGTGTGGGCCAAACAACTTCTACATATTTTAATATGAATTAAAGTCACCTGAATTGATTTATATTTTAAGTTCAGCTTATTTAGTCTGTATTTAAATAGGTCGTTCCTATGAACAGTGTTGGCTGTTTACATACTTGTGTAAACTAAAATGATGTAAACATGACAACAAAATGCCAATGACTCAGCCATTAGTGTATTGTGTTGAAGCAGGCCGCAGGCCTTATGAAATGCTCTGGTGGGCCATGTATGGCCCACAGGCCGTAGGTTGGCCACCATGATCTAATGTAAAGCCCAGTGACAGTAATAACCAAGGAAGAGCATTGTTTTTCCTGTTTTTTGGTATTTTCACTAAAAAAAAGGTTGGGTTTTTTTGTTTTGATTTTTGTTTTCCCCAAGAATTTGAATGGGCTTGGTGAGATTTTAGCTCTCCCCACCTCCCTGCTGCTCCCAATATGGAATGTTACTTCATCCAACCTCAGATTTCTGCTTCCTAAGGGAAGTTTGTTGTAATATATTTAACAGTTCTGTATGCTCACATCCACACGAATGATCAGTTCTTACATTTTCTCCCTCAGTTTCAGGCTAGTGTAGAATCTTCTTGGTATGTTTAAATAAAAAATAATAACGAACTGTGAACAAATCATTGGACAGAAATGTTGCCAGCCAGGGAGAAGGATCATTTTACCATGCAGAGTAAATGTTTATAGAAGTGGTTTCAGCACAGGGTCCTTACTAATCAATGATTACTTGCTAGAAACCAGGGAGGAAGGATAGGATACTCCACTACTGCAAGCTCAGGCCTGATTATCTGGCAGTCAAAAATATTCCAAAGCTTTGTTTGGGTTCATTTTCTTGTCACTGATTCATGGCTGCCTGCTACAGCTGGGTTAATAAATATATAGCAGTTCATTTTAGATTCACTACAGGTTGACCTCTCCTTCAGTGCAAGGACAGTTTCCATGTTCCTCTCAACCTGATGTGAGTTTTGAAATTGCGTTGGTAGGACTGGGGCTTACTCCTTTCAGCAGCATAACCCTACCCACTCCATATTTTCATCCTTGTTTTGCTACTAACATACTAAGGTCCATATTTTCAAAAGTGCTACAAATTCTGAGTGCCCAGCTTCAGACACTGAGGGCCTGATTTTCAAAGGGGCCGCACTGGAGTTGTGGGTCCTTAGGTCCTGGCTGTTCCCCAGTTGCTTCAATGCACATAAGGCCATGGCAGATGGGATGTAAGTTAGGGCAGGCCAGTGCAGGGGAGAATCCAGGCTTCTGTATCCTGGCCCCGTCTCTCTCAGTCTTGGTGCATCCCTGGCTTTTCCCCATTTCCTGCTCATTTAACTAAAGAACTCCCTTCTCCCCACACCTGCTCTCTGATTTGGGGACATGCTGTATCTTTTTCAGCCTATATTCCTGAGATACAAAGTAACCTGCCAGCTGTTTTTTCCCCTCAGATGCATCAGCTGACAGGATACGGTGTCATGAGGTAAAGGAGGGGAGATCAACAGATTGCTGCGTCCTTGTGCTAATTACAGTTTAATAATTAGCACCTATCAAAATCCTGCCTTTCAACTGCCACTCATTTTGCTCTGTGCCTGCCAAATAATGTCACCTTTCCCCAGCCGCAGCCACTGCGTTCAAGGGTCACAGAGTGAGCATTTTTTATTTTCACATCCAGGTTCTTTCTCATCCTGCACTTTAACTTCTTTGTTGGTTTCGGTTTTATTCCGTATGTTGAAAGGCACAAATAGATTTCCACACAGCTGTGAAACACAGCAGCCTATTACAGGTGAACTTTCTACAGCTGTCTAGCAGATCCTATAGCAAAAGCAGCCCAAAGAAGATGCTTGGCCAGTGCCATGATAAGTATTAGAGGCTCATTTTAGTCTAATGTGTCATTGTAGGCACACTAGGGAATCAAAAGCCTGGAAGACTAAGGGCAGCCTGTTATCCTTTCCCAATATTTTACATGCACTGAGAATCAATTTTGGGTACCTTTCTTATAAGCCTGAGGGATGATTACTCCCTGACCTCATGCTTGGTGCACGTAGAAGGGAGATCACCAGGATTTAGTATCTCATCTGTTCACACCTGCAGTGATTTGATGTGTGAGTTACTGTCCGTTTCCCACTCCATTAAATCTCAATAACATGAGTCATTCATCACCATCTTTGCAGCCAAACCAAGTTCCTTCCCTCGTGATAGCCATATGGGTCTCCTGAGGACATGAGTCTCTCTTTGCACTATTGGACCATGACACATTCTACAATGTGCTGATAGCTGATCCAATCTTGACTTTAGTGCACCTGTGCATCAAGAAGAGGCCGAACCTAAATCAGGTCATTGGCCTGGTCAGGTTGTTCTGTTTGGTTGTCAGCCAGCACACTTGGGGCTGAGGTTTTAGTGCTCTGTTCCACCAATGTTACTGTATGTTAGACTACTAATTAATTGAAGCCTGGAGATGCTGCAGATCAGGATCCAGCATTGCTGTGGGGTCTGATGGTATGTGCTTCACTGCAGATAAAAGGTGAGCATGAAGACATGGCAGCTCAGTTTTTATCTCAGTTTAGCAGCTTGAATTCAACCCCAATCTCCCCACAGTCTTTAACTCGAGCTGCTAACCCAAGTGAAAAACGGAGTTGTGTCTTCACTACTATTTTAACCAGAGTTAGCTAACAAAGGTTTGCCAGTCCAACTCAAGGACATGTCTTTTTCTTCATTGAAGACGTAGATGTACCCAAATACTTTAATCACTGGAGCACCTTCTGATAGGGGAAGCTTGAACAGTGCCTGCCCACACATGCTTTGCTCTAACCAGCATGACCAGCCCCTCTCTTTTATTGACTCTCTAAAATCCATACAGGCTCCCGAAGATGAGAGTATTAGCATAAGCATTCTTGTCTCCTCCCCTCCCATCATTTTTCTCTTCTCTGGAATGACTGTGCTGGAACTGGTCACCTGAGAACTTCCTCACAGTTGCACCAAAATCACAAGTACTTGTGGCCCACGTCCGAGTCCCTTCCTGTGATAAATGGTCAGGAGTAGCTGTAAATAGCATCAGTGCTATCACTTAAGTACATGTCTAGAAGCAATAAAAAGCACATTCCACCTGTGGAATGATTCTTTGGAGCTGTAACAATAGCAGCCTGGAAATGTCAAACTTGAAACCAAGGCCCGAATGGGTCACAGAGACTGAATTTCCTTCTTGACCCTAAAGGTGTTCCTTCCGGTTCAGAACTGAGGCAGAAGGATGTATGTAGGAAGCTTCCATTCCTTGCTTCCCAGGATGTACTTGCTCTGTAGATAAACAGGGCTGTAATCTGTCAATACAGCTTCTGTCACCAGCACTTTAAAACTACAGAGCTCATGTACCAAGTGATATCTCACAGTGGGCTTTACCAGCCGAGGTCAAAGAGCCCAAGAATCAGTGAAGTGCTGTCTTATAAGTACCGCCATTCTAGCAGCATCTAATACAGAGCTAAAACTGGCAGGTGCTCAAGCTTAGCCTCAGACACACTCCTCCCATCTGAGCCTGGGAAGTTTAGATCTAGTGCTAGGCCCATCTTCCAAGCTGGTAGTTCTGAGATACCTGCCAGTCTGGTGCTGTAGCCTGCTGAGAATTGAGATACAAACTGCTGTTGAGTGTCAGATAAAAAATACAGTTCCTCTACTGATCGTATCCATAACTAGATCTGAGCACCTCATATTTTGGCCCATCTTTATTTGCAGTGTGGAACCTTATCAGATATTAGTTCAGTTAAAGAATTTAATTCATTTTAGAAAATTCTCAGCTTGACACATGGGCCATTAACTCTATGACGCACCCACCTCAGGTTTCATAAATGTGTGGAGCTGCTTGGGTAAAGCCCTGGCAGGGCTGCCATTCAAATGAAAGAACTGGGTGGAGTAAGTGAAGGCCCATTCTGACAGAAGAGAGCATTCTGGGAAAGCAATGCCACAGGCAGGGCCGGCTACAGGCACCAGCTTAGCAAGCAGGTGCTTGGGGCGGCCACTCCGGAGCGGGCAGGGGCGGCTCCAGGCCCCAGCACGCCAAGCGCGTGCTTGGGGCGGCAAGCTGCAGGGGGCGCCCTGCTGGTTGCCGCGAGGGCGGCAGGCAGGCTGCCTTCGGTGGCTTGCCTGCGGAGGGTCCGCTGGTCCCGCGGCTTCGGAGGACCAGCGGACCCTCCGCAGGCAAGCCGCCAAAGGCAGCCTGCCTGCCATGTTTGGGGCGGCAAAATTCCTAGAGCCGCTCCTGGGAGCGGGGCGGCACGTTCAGGTATTCGACGGCAATTCGGCGGAGGGTCCCTCACTCCCACTCGGAGCGAAGGACCTCCCGCTGAATTGCCTCAGATCGCAATCGCGTGGTTTTTTGTTTGTTTGTTTTTTGTTTTGTTTTGGGTTTTTTTGGCTGCTTGGGGCGGCAAAACCCCTGGAGCCGGCCCTGGCCACCAGATGCTCTCTGCTCAGTGGTGGTGCCGTACTGCTTTAAAGGAGCAGCATGGATGGGACTGCAGTTCTGAGGCAGCAGCATATGCTGCAGCTGTCAAGGAAGCAGGAAAATGTATGCAAGAGCACACATCCCACTCTGAGTGGTGTTGGTTATGCAGTCAAGTGCCCTGTTGTACCTCACTGGCATGACTCAGCTAATACTTTCTTTCATTGCAACCTCAACAGGCCTTCCTTACCTCTCTGGCATTAGATAGCATTAGAGAGAGAGGGAAGAAGAGAGTTATCAGCAATCCCAGCATGCTTCTTCAGAAAGGAGCAGACACTCTCAGTTGGGCAACATACATGTATTTTTATAAGCCTAATCTTTTCTGCAATGTTTGTTCTCATGTTAGCATCAACAAACAGCCGCTGACCTTGCCTGTTGTTGCTTTAAATGCCCTGTTACACTACAAGCATGGGAATGAGCTAGTCACATGGAAAGTACTTAGTCTCACATGGACTGTTCATGTGCAAAGAGGAAAAAACCCACTCTTACAAATACAATAATCTCTGCAGGAATCTCTCTCTCCCTAGCAATGAAATAGAGAGGCCAGATTTTTGCTTTAAGGCAGAATCATATCTTAGTTTCAAGTCATTTAAAAAAACCCAAACAAATCAATACTTCATTCTGCTTAACAATCATAGTATTAACTTTGTCACAGAGGTATACATGGCACTTAAGAATCCATCTTTTAATATAAAGTGCTCGGATACCATGGGGCAGAGTAGAAGAAATGATGAAAAGGTGCAAAAAAAAGCCATAATGCCCTGAAAGAGAGCAATGTACAGAGAAGTGGCAGCACTGATGTGTCCCCCACCTTGGCTCTGCTTAGTCAGCCCAGGGTTGGGCTGCTGATGTGCGGGGAACCTGCATAAACACAGCAAGGAGGGAGGGGTATGTAAGCAGGTTGAATGGCTGCAATGGTCACAAGTGAAAGCAGCTCCAAAGGACTCTAAAATGTGCTGTGTTACATTCTGGGGACTTCCCCTCCTGGTTCCTGACCAGGACTTGACAACAACCAAAAGGAGGGCCTCAAAGGGAATCCATGCCAAGATCAGCAGAGAATTCAGTGCAGAGAGTGATCAGACTTTGGGAGGTTAGTGAGCATTGTGTTGATACCTGTGCATCACAGACATGATCAATAAGGCTCATACATACCTCAGCTTGTAAGGCTCAGAGAAAAAAATATTTCTTGTGCTCTCTTTTAGATAGTAAAGGCCTGTAGTACCTTCTTCCCTGCCCTCCTGGGGGGAATTCTGTCAATGTGTGGCGGAATCCAGAGTTGGTGCAAAGCCAGCACTGCCAGCTCTACAGCAACTCCCCTTCCCCAGTAGGAAACCCTGGAGCAGGTTGCATGCCAGGGATATTTTTGGGAATGGCTGTGTACTCTGCTCCAACTATTCCCAGTTGCCAGAATGGCCCTTGTGGCCAATGCAGCTAAGATGCAAGTCAATGGTAGACCTTCAGGGTGCTCTAACTTGTTTTGTGTGCCATACTAGCCTTCAGCAGTCCCAGCGTAGGGATGCATGAAGCCATCTTTACTCCTCCACCTCCATCCCTGTGCGAAGCTGAGCGAAGGTGCAAGGATGACATGGCCTCTCAGTGCCTTGACTTAAGCATCAACCCTGGGATCATAGTCATAGATTCTAAGGTCAGAAGGGATCATTTTGGTCATCTCATCTGATCTCCTGTATAGCACAGGCCATAGAATGTCCCCAAAATAAATCCTAGAGCAGATCTTTTAGATGCACATCCAATCTTGATTTTAAAATTGCCAGCAATGGAGAATCCACCACAACCCTTGATAAATTGTTCCAGTGGTTAATTACCCTCACGGTTAAAAATACAGTAGGAAGATATATATATACACAGAGAACTTGAACACCCATTTTTTCATGTTCTCTGTGTATTTTCCACTGCATGCATACGATGAAGTGGGTTTTAGCCCACGAAAGCTTATGCCCAAATAAATTTGTTAGACTCTAAGTTGCCACAAGTACTCCTCCTTCTTTTTTCAAGTACACCTCTATCCCGATATAATGCTGTCCTCGGGAGCCCAGAAATCTTACTGCATTATAGGTGAAACTGTGTTATATCGAACTTGCTTTGATCCGCTGGAGTGCGCAGCCCCGCCTCCCTGGAGCACTGCTTTACCATGTTATATCTGAATTTGTGTTATATCAGGTTGCATTACATTGGGGTAGAGGTGTAACCCCAAACTCTGTATCAGTGATCTCTCCTCTTCACTATTTACCACTCCCCAATTTTTGTGTCATCTGCAAACTTTATCAGTGATGATTTTATGTTTCCTTCCAGGTCATTGATATAAATGTTAAATAGCGCAGGACCAAGAACTAATCCCTGCAGTATCCTAGTAGAAACAATCTGCCCAATAATGATTCCCCATTTACAATCATTCTGAGACCTATCAGTTAGCCAGCTTTTAATTCATTGAATGTGTGCAATGTTAATTTTATCTCATTCTAGTTTTTTTTAATCAAAATGTTGTGTGGTGCCACATCAGATACCTTATAGAAGTCTAATGATATCATATCAACAGTTTTGCCTTTATCAACCAAACTTTTGTAATCTCATCAAAAAATATATCAAGTTTGACTGGATCGATTTTCCATAAACCATGTTGATTGGCATTTAATTGTTTATTAATCAAATCCCATATCAGCTGCTACATTATCTTGCCTGGAATCTGTGTCAGACTGACAGGCCTAAAATTACCTTGGTCATCCTGTTTACCTTTTTTAAATATTGGCACAACACAACTTTCCTCTAGTCTTCTGGAGCAGCCCAGTGTTCCCAAACTTATTGAAAATCAACATTAACGGTCCAGTGATCTCCTCAGCTAGCTCTTTGGAGCTCTTGGATGCATGTTATCTGGACCTGCTGATTTAAAAATATCTAACTTTAGTAGCTGCTGGTTAACATCTTCCTGAGATGCTAGTGGAATGAAAAGAGTGTTATCATATGGTATTACTACATCTTCTGTTTTTTTCACAAGTACAGAACAGAAATATTTATTGAACACTTCTGTCTTTTCTGCATTATTGATAATTCTACCATGTCCATCTAGTAGTAGGCCAATACCAGTGTTAGGATTATTTTTGTTCTTAAAGGTCGATGTGTGTCCCTCTTCATCATCTGCCATGCTGTATGTGTGGACACTTCTGACTCAGGATATGGGTCCCAGGCTCCTTATTCATCCACCTGCCCTGCTGCAGCAAGTGTTCTGCTGGTGATAGATTAGTTAGTCTCTGTTGTGCCCACAGCGCCACGCCATTGGAGCACATAACTCTGTAACCTTTGGGCAGCTTGGATGTTCTCTCTGTCTCTCTCATACACACACAGGTCAGACACTAACATTAATCACCTCTATGGAACCTGTCTTCATGCCTCAATGCTCACTGCTGCTGTCTGTGAGGCCACAATTTATGACCGCTCTCTCTCTCCCTCCAGTTCACAGTCCCCCGTCATAGCATACTCCCCAGTCCTTGCTCTCTGCTGCCTGTGTATCTGTCCGTTATTACCAGGAGTTTTGGGAGTGGAAGGGAGGAGGAAGGTTTAGTGCACTTGTCCTTTTGAGTATAATTTTTGCCAGGTTTCCCTGGCCAGCTCCTCAGAACACCAGGGCCCAGGACTTGTTAGCATTTCTCATTCTGTCCACACTACTGATGCCTTTAGCTCCCTGAAAGAATGAATTTCTTGAGACCAGTATTTCCAAAGCCTGTCTGCCTCAGATGCTTAGGGCTGGTCTACACTAGGGGGGGGATCGATCTAAGATACGCAACTTCAGCTACGCTATTTGCGTAGCTGAAGTCGAAGTATCTTAGTTCGACTTACCTGGCCATCCTCACGGCAGCAAGTCAACTGCTCCCCCGTCGACTCCGCTTACTCCTCCTGCCGAGGTGGAGTACGGGCGTCAATTTGGGGATCGATTTATCCCGTCTAGATGAGACGCAATAAATCTATCTCTGATAGATCGATTAGTACCCGCCGATTCGGCGGGTAGTGTAGATGTGGCCTTAGTGATGCTGTTCTACCTGACACAAGAAACCGATGAGCTGTGGCATGATATTTGCTATACAGTGTGTAAAGCAATTCAAGGCTCTGACACATTAAAGGATTTGAAATCTCTTTCCCCTCATCCCATTTATGCTAACTGACCTTTAATTTTGATTTCTGCTGTAGTGATGAAATGTTGTCTTATGTGCATTTAGGGCCTGGGCCTGCTCTCTGTTGCAACGTACTGGCTGTGTGTGTGACATGGGCCTCTAGTGGCTGGGCCCACAGGGAGGACAAGGGAATTCTCCTTTAGTTTAAATAGTAGACTTGTGTTTTTGGAACTGAAGGGCCAGGGATTTCAGTGTTGACTTCCCAAGTGCGTGTGATTTATTTAGCAATTGTGCCTGTTGCCTGCAACACATGGGAATAATGCTGTGTAGCGCTATCGATTTAATGGTTGCACCACTATAAGGAGGAGCAGAATTTAGCCCCGATTGTTTTGACAACCCATTAGTGGTAGTTTTAATTGTAGCACTTCTTAGTTAAAGAACTCTCCTCTTAGACTACACTACCCAGAATCCTTAAGAGGCAGTTGTGTGTCTCTGTGTTTGAAGAGTAAAAGATGATGCCTGGTGGATTGTTAGCAGTGAGAATCAAAGCTGACTTATAAAAAATCATACAAATCCTAGAAGCGAGAATACTGAAAATACACCAGGCTGGCTCTATGGCCCAGCAGAATAGGTGGTCACCGAGGGCAGCATAATATTCTGTAATGGCTTGCAGGCTGACTGGTACATTTGTTGTGTGTGCCAAGGACACCAGGAACCCTCAGGCCTTTAAACAAAAAGGTCTGTCATTTTTATGCAAATAGTATAAAATTAGCATATATGTTTTGTAAGTTGAACTTATTGGAGTTCCTGTATTGACTCCTTGATGAGCCGATATGAACATGGTCCCTTTTACTTGCTACAGTCATACTCACTGTTTGTGTAACATACACTAATGTAAAAAAGGTATACTATCTTTGTGTAAGAAACAAATATGTCCTCTTGCTATGGGAACACACCGTGCAGGCACACACTGCAGTGAATGGAAGGTTTTGTATGATTGCAGCTAGTTTCCCTTAGATCTGACTGTTTTCTGATGGTATGTTTGTAGTTTAAACTGACTTCTGACCCCTCAGCCTGATATGTGTCATTCAAGAACACACATGCCAGAATTCCCAATTTATTTTCTGTTGAGGAGTGTGTGTGTACTTCTATGCAGTTACCACTGAAAGTAACATGAGGCTGTATCTGGTTTGCACTGATCACAAAACTGCAGAGAGGTAGTGCAGCTTCATCCACGTGAACAATGCTGCAATGGCTCGTTTGCTATTAGCCAATCCTGACATTTAGCGTTACCTTGGTGATTTCCTGGATTCTGCAAAGTTAGCCTGAGCTAACGAAAGACTGTCCTAGAGCTGGTCAAATTATTTTTTGTGAATAAATTATCTGATTGATATAGCCTTTATCGCTTCTTGCGACTCACTCATTACCCATCCCTGCTTACCACAAAGCCATTGGGTATTCAGGAGTGTTAACTGAATAATTTATACAAACAAATTTCAGCCTATGAATTGTTTGTGAAATTGTACACTTTGACTCTTTGTTATGTGTGATTGGTCACCAGAGTCACAGGTGTGTTACTGTTAGTTCTTTTCCCTGATTTGGTGAAAACTTTTCAACAGGAAAATACTGTATAGCTGTAACATGCTTCCTGGTACTGATTCTCAGAAGAATAAATCGTTATGTTACAGTGTATCAATTTGTGTTATGATTTCTATTATGGTAGCACCTAATGAGCCCAATCAGGCATCAGGGCTCTGTTGTACTTGGCATTGTGCAAAGAAGTAACACAAAGAGAATCCCTGTCCCGGAGAGTTTATTGTCCTAGTTCAAGGCAACTGCACCTGTATTCCCCTTCTGTGAGCCCTTGAGGGCACCACTCTAGTTCCTAGCTCCTCAGCTGTCATTTCCCTTGGACAGAGACTTGTGTGTCTCTCTCTCCTGACTGGGGTTTTTCCAGGCTGCACATTTCCCTGCCTACCCTGTGGCATTCCCAGCAAGTCAGACTGCCTAAACAGGCCAGTGTCTGCACTTTACTTTCTCTTCAGAGGCTTCTGAACAGCATATTTGCCAGCAGTTATGAGTTACCACATCACTCTTTATAAGCAAGTGCAGTTATTCTTAACGTGAAAGCATAAAAATTATAAAAGAACCTACATGCATGCTAAAAGCTTACCCATCTGTCTGATGGGGCCTCAATAGGACAAAGTCCTTCCAACCCTTCCCAGGAAGGATTGGGACCCCCCTCAGACAGAAGGTCCTGTCCTTTTGCTGAATCAGAAAGAAAGTCTTGAGTCAGTTTAAACTCAGGCTATTTATCCAATATTTATCTTTGGCTGTTGGTCCTTGAGGAATCCTAATTGGACTAGTATACGTGAGCCTCTCCAGGTGGTGGTACTTCTCTGGAGGTGTTACAACCTGAGTGAATTTGCCTAACTAGCCTCCAATGTTCTTAGTGCTTGGAGGGGCTATGGTCACCCTCCCCCAAGGAATTGCATAAAATCCCTGGCCCTCTATGATACATATGGTTTAGATACAACAAATGCTGCATCTTGGCAGGGGGTTAGACTAGATCACCCTTGCGGTCCCTTCTAACCCTCTGATTCTATGATCCTATAAACTTAACACCGTGTGATCTCCCAAAGACATTGCAGTAAATGGCCATATCTGTGTCACTCATAATATAGGATTGTGACAATAAACAACTGGTGAATAAGCAGGCAAACGGGGGCATTGGAGACTAAGCTAATAGTAAAGACAGGTGCAGGGGCATACATTTTTAGTCACAATGATCTCATTAATTGAAACTGATCATCAGTCTGACCTTGCACAAATAAACTGGTGATTGTCTGAGTCCATCAGCAATAGATAATACAGACCCACAGGATAGAAGATGCAGCTCACCCTGTTTATTGTAAAAAGCATTTGTAAATTATTCTGTGTATTATTTGTCAAGCTCCACACAATTCCCTTGTGGGATGGAGTCCTCTGTAATCAGAACACTCTTCTCCAGCAGGCTGTTTCATCTTACGAACCATCCAGAAGTGAAAGATCATTTCCCAGATCTCCTCCCTACCTTCCTAACAAACCAGTCCCCCAATGCTTGGTTGGACCCTCCAGGATGGCCTCTGCTGAACTGTGGCAGTGTGTGGGTCACTATACTGCTTTCCAGTGTAGTGTCCTTGGTGCTATATCTCTTTGTTTTACTTTTACCATCATATATTTGGTTGATTGTTCAACATCTCTGCTCAGTTAAGAGGAATTTCCCTTTAAGTATCCCCCTGCCCCAGTTTCTTCCAGTAAGTAGGTTCCATGTGCCTCACAAATCTGCCAGTGAGAACTCCCAAAATGGGAAACTTCAAGCACTTTTAATTTCGTGATTTCACACACCTTATTCATGTATTTGGAAATGGATTCATGTAAAGAGCAATGAGCCTGCTCCTGGTGCCATTGGAATCAATGGCAAAACTCCCATTGATCTGATTAGGAGCAGATTTGGACTCCAGTAATAGTTGTGTGTCTCTCTGGCTATTCAGTGGGGTTACCACCTTAAAAAGATTGTTCACATGCTCCGCTCTGGCCATGTTTACGTTAAATGAGCATCCCTCCAGCCTACCCACTTATTCACTCATTAGGCTTTTTGCTTAGAACCATTCAGCCTTGCTATTTTGATTTTGTAATAGGCCAAACTCCAAGTACTAGCAGCATAAACAAGATTGCATGGCTAATGATTTGTGAGCTTAGCCTGAATGCAATTTACTGCAGAAATTCCAGTCTATGAGACTTTGTAACCTGCTAATAAAGCACTTTTGGCAGAGTCTGTACAAACAGAGAGAATTTTGCAGCCTTCCATTCTGGGTTTCTCTCACTGTCCAAACTTATAGTGATGCTGCTTTCCAATGTAGCTTAACTCTGTAACTCTGCTGTAACTGGGCCATGTTGTCTCTCTCTCTTTTATTTTAAAATTGGTTTATTGTTCAGTTAAATTTCATAAGGTAGCCAGAGTCCACGGGTGCCTTATAAATAAAATGTGAACATCTCTATCAAGTATTTAATAACAATTAGTAGTAGTAATATTGTGCCAATCTACGTAGGAACTGCAGAACCGGTGAGCCAGATTTATGCCTGTGCTGATGCAGGGTGAGAGAAAAGACAGTTTGCATCTCCCCTGTTCAACAGCTCTGGGGGCTGATCTGGTCACCCACACAAACTAGAGCAGCCCTAAATTGCACTTCTGCTATAGTAGCCTCTATGAAGCCACTGTAGAGTGCAGAAGCAGTGGGTTGCAGGTCCACGCTGGCCACACAACACCTTCTTTTGGTTCACCCTGAAATGCCATGTGCAACCTGAGCTGGTGCATCTGGTTTTGTGCCTGGTGCAGTGGTCCTGTATGCTGGTGGGGGCATCCCCTAGGTGGATTTATATCCCTCCCCCTACCTTACTTACATCCAGCTTAGTTGGTGGAAACAGGCCATAGAACAATGATGAATTGGACCCAATGTAGATCATTTGCAATGTTCATGCAGGGGACGTACCGCAGACCTACGAGTCAGGAGACCTGGGTTTTATTAGTGACTCTGCTACTCAATATTTGACCTTGGGCATGTCAATGTGTCTGTGCCCTCATCTGTCAAATGGAGATATGATACTTTCACCTGCTTTTTGAAGAGCTCTGAGATCTTAATAATAATTTTAAGCTGCTAAAGATTTCCTACCAACCTCAGGGGCCACTGCTACTGTGGCACCTTAGAGTTTCTCTCCCCCCTCCCCCACCTGCCTTACCTTCATTTCCAGCCCAGCTCACACAGGACTTAGGAGGATGAGTGGATGGGTAACCAAATGCACAAAAAGTGAGCCTCTCTGCTTCATTTATTTGTTCACACCAAATTGCTGAAATTCTGAAGATCAAGATTGATTTATGGAGTTTTTTAGATTTGGAGGCCAGTCTAATGGTGTTCAAGACAGAAAATTTCTCTGTCATTCATATACACAGTCCACTCCCAGGTTTTAGTTGTGACGATGAGGAAATGTCTGGTTATCCATGTCTTTGTGTCAGACTCAGAAACCTCTTCCAAACAGGGCATTAGCTGACACAGGCAGACTGCTAGCTGGACAAACACTGTCCTGTGTGTCACGTTCTAGTAAATACCTGCATTTGATTCCAAAGGGCTCCATTGATTAAAACTGGCTCTCACCACAGGCCAAGAGAACAATCATCACAATAGGACAGTGAGCCATTAAACATTACTGTACAAAAGTACTGTTAGGTCCTTTAGTTTTGTTGTTCTTATTGTTGTTCAGATCTGGAAAACTACCCATCAATCAGTCCATAAGCTTTGCAGGAAAGATAAACTGAGCACTGGATCAAACACTGCCACTGAATTCATTAATACTTGCTATTGAAAAAGAATTAAAACCAACAGCAACTCTGTAGCACTTGATTTCTGCTGCCCTCTGTAGCATTTATTTCTAGTCTGTTTCAAATGCACTGAAATGGGCATATGAGATAAGAGGCAGAGCCTAGGACTCTTCGATAGGACAGTTCCTACAGCACTCATATTTCTAGGGTCCCAGACACAATGGATGGGCTTGCATGGAAACTAACCTGTCTGGATATTTGGTCCATTGGGTTTATTTATAGTCAGACCATTGCAAAAGTTTTTGGCACAAACAAAAATTCATAGCAGTTAAGACTGTTGTGGTTTGTAAAATTCAGAACAGAAATAAACCCAAGTATTGTTAGAGCTTTTATTTAGTTTGATTTGGGCTGTGTTGTACTTTTCTAGTCATACTAAGACCTTCTTAGAAACCTTTGTGGTGACATGTGAGAGGGTTTCCACTCTCAAAAGAGTAGAAGGCATTTACATGAGAACTCTGACATTCAGAATGACTATATTATGAAACTTACCCAAGGAAACCAAAACGGAACTGGAGAGGGTGACAGAAGAGCTGACACTGATTTTTTTATCCCAAGCAGTCTTGGTCTTACGGCTGTTTCACCTCTCATATTTGAGTATCTTTTGTTGTGTAATGGCTGTGTGGTTAAATTTGGAGATGGGACAGAACTGGACCTTGGATATTGACCTCTCCCAATTTGGGAACGAGGGGACATATTTAAGGTTGAAATCCTGGGATCTGAGTCTGCCCTTATGTTTTCAGTTCTGGGCCAGATCCCAAACCGGAAGGGTCCTATTTCCTGGATCTGGTTCAGACATGGCTGAGATCTCGTAAGAACAGAAATTTCTGTGAGAGTTTGGCACAAGATATCGGAAGTCTCACAAACCAGCTATAGACATGAGATTTCCATCATCTTGTGAGACTACTTCAAGAACAGCTTTTGAGATTTTGACACCATCAAATCTGAACCTGAATCACAGCCCAGATTTGGTTTCAGATTGAACTCCAAACCCCACCCTAAAATTAATCTGGACCTGAACCCCACCTCTCCAGCCAACATCTACTTAAAATATACGGGAAGAAATAGAAGAGACAGAGAGAAACAGAAAGACATAACATTTTAACTTCCAATGAAGAGAATTGTGTTCATGTGATCTTATATGCGTTCTTCTGCTTGCAAAGATGAACTCAAAGTCCATTGGGTGGAATTTAAACCACTGTTGCTGAGCTAACCGTAGGCACACGGCGTTACTATGGAAAATTCCTGATTAAAGTCTGCAAAGAATTTCCTATGCAGAGGCTGTTTATTAATAGGTACCTCAGCCTCGCATCTGACATTGACAGTTCTGCCCTTTAAACACATCATTTTGCAAGCAGCATGATAAAATGCTTCACTTTTTTTGCCGACGGAGGGATTGTCCCTTCCCTTCCCCCATGCCTCTCTCAGCTCTAACCCCTACAGTTTGCTTTGCTAAGCACAGGAACAAAAACTGCAACCATGAAATTATTTTAACTAGACCATAAAAAAAATTGCACAAGTGATGCTTGGAAAAAAAATCCTCGCTCTAAACTAACTAAACAGCACTATGTGTCCTTGTGTAGTTCCTGGTGCATTTCTGGTTCACTCAGTTTCAATAGATACATAAGGACTGGAGCCAGGGCTCCTGAATGACTAGCTCAGAACAAAAGCAGGTCTCCTGAGTATTCTTGAGCAGCCAGCAAATTGAGGGAAAGTTATTTTGGGTTAATCAATGTACTTCAGTTGCAATCACATTTAGCCTCTAACAGAGAAGGCTGCAAACAAGGAATTACTGTTCCGGGCTCAACGATGGATAGGACTGGGAAGTGTCACTGGCCAGCCTATGCGCTCCTCAGTGCTTTTTTAAAATGTGTCCCGAATTCAGTTCTGTAATTTCGAGTATCCTCTTCATTTGCATTTTTCTCCTGCTTATTTATTTATTTATTTATTTATTTGTACTGGGAGTCTGGGAAACTATTGGCAGTTGGTTGAAAGTCCCTATGGGGGAGTATTATAGCCATGTCCTAGCTGGGACTGCCATATGGAGCCAGAGTAATTATGATCAGTATTCAGTTTTCTGATAGTAAAACTATGGATTATGTGGGAGAGGTCTCTAAATGCTTGTAGTTTAAATCACTTGGGGAAGGCAACATCATGAGCAGAACTTCCTGCGGGACAGGCGTATTGGTAGTTTGAGTACTTTGGGCTAGATTTTCAGAAGAACTGGTCAGCACTTTGACTGATCAGCTCTTTTGAAAATCTGCCTCCAGATGAGGACATTGAGCACTGGAAGATCTGGCCCTGAGCTCCTTTGCAAATCTGGCCCATGTACTAAGTTTAAAGGAGTCCTACTGCCTGCTGTTTCTGCCCCCATCACAAATGTCTATGCAAATGCTATATAGTCCCAGAAGCCCCAGCCTGTTATATAGGTTCCTAAACTGCTGCTTCTACTGTAGTGTCTTATCTGCTTCAACTCCTCCTTGCCATCCGAATATGTGCTATTCTACCACAAAACATGCCAGATAATGTAAACCCAAGCATACTGGCTGTGCTGCAAGCACAGGCCCAGCAGACATGTCTCCATCCCCATGCAAATCTGCATCTCCACCCTTTTAGACTCCTAACCATCCTTCTCTCTAGTGAAGATCCGGCCTCTTTAAACTTCCAGTCAACTTTCTGGTCCTGATGGGGGACAAACAGCCTGTTTCTACTCCCTCTTTCAAAGCCCAGTCCTGCATGATCTGAGAACTCTCAATTCCTGCTGAACTCAGGGAGCTGCTCGGGCTCTATGGAGCACCATGAATGGTTTCTTTACCTGAGCTGCTGCAATTTAAAATGGGATGTGTATGTTTTAAGTGCTTTGCTGGATCAAAGACAAAGAGCTCAGCACCTTGCAGATTCGAGCCCAAGAAGAATAAGGCCCCTGACCTCTGGTCTTGTGACTTACAATCTGCTGAAAGTGAGTGAAAACACATGCACCCCCCATAGTTAAAATGTTGCTATCGTTATTTTGTTGTCTCTAGTACTCTAAAGATGGATAGGAACTTCTGTAGGCGAGGCCTTCTGTTTCAGAGGTTTATAATCCATCTGTTCTGGGATTGTATGTGCGCTTTCCCTAGTTCAGTTCCTTCTGTTAATTGTGCGTCGAGTAGCTGTTCAAAAATGTCTTTATCTGGATTTGCTTATGCAGTACTTGTAGAATTCTTGGGTGGACGCCATCACTCAGAATCCCATTACTTTCTCAAGCATGGCTTTCTCTGCTTATTGCATTCTGCAAGGGTTGCTTCAGCTCCTCTAATTCTGCGCTTAGAAGAGAATTAATTTTGTTATCTGTTCTCCCCCTTCCCTCCTCTTGCCTCAGCTTCTCCTTACGTAGTTTCCTTTCAGTTTCTTTGGTAACAATCCATTCAGATTTACCATTTTTTAGAGAAGAACCTGAACTAAAATACAAGATCTTGAGCCTGCGCTACAGTTTGCTTTGGCTCTGACGTTCAAGTCTTCAAGTGTTGCTTTCTTGAACAATCAAAATGAGAAACAGAGATGAGTCGTGGACCTGGTAAGTTTGATAGCCTTGCTCACCTAATTACAAGTGGTTTTTGAAGGCCAGTCCGTATATATTTGAAACATGGAATGGCTTTGTGCATGGATGGAATGGCTTCCATGTTGCTGAACGTTTGCCTGGTTTGTGGTGTCATGTTGCATGTGAAAGATTTTCTGGACTCAGAGAAACTCAGGCCTTCGACATCCAAATTTCCACAACATCTAGCTTTAGAAGCACCTATAAGGAAGCAGGGAAGAACGCAGGCAAACCTGTCAGGTCCAAAGATTCAACTTGGCTTTTCCCTCTGATGTTATTGGTGTTACTCTGCCAGTCTGTCTGAAAGACTTGACCCATTAAAGTAATGTCAAGCCCTAAACATTCAAAGCATTTCATAGGGTTGTTAGCTATGTGATTCCTTATAACCAATGGGAATACTGTATGCAATGATTTGAAAGTCTAGGGGATTAAAGTCTAACTTCAACTGAGATGAGACATAATATGCACTTCTGAGAACTGTTGCTCCCCTTCCCCTCCCCTTCTATGAAAGTATAATGCATGGTGGTTAGAGCAAGGAACTGGAAGTGCCAGAACTCCTTGGCGCTGTTCCCTGCTCTGCCACTGACTCACTGTGTAACCTTGGTGTTAGTCGCTTTACCTCTCTATTGCAAAATTTCCCCATCAGTAAAATGGGGATAATACTTACCACAGAGAGATTTGGTGAGGCTAAATAACCAATGTTATAATAATAATATTTAATTTATTAATAATATAAGGATGCAATACAGCAGAGGTCCCCAAACTAGGGGGCACAGAGGAACATTGTGGGGGAGGGTGTGGCTGAGGCTCGGGCCAGCCCCCACAGGTGGCGGGGAGGGAGTGCCACCCAGCTCTGCTCCTGGTGCCAGCGCTGCCTGCCAGCCCCATGCCTGGGGACCCCACTGTTGCTCTGCACCTGTGGCTCCGCTCCTGGCCCCTTGCCCGAGGCCCTGGCTGCCGGCCCTACATCCAGGGCTCCATTCCCGTCCCTGGCTGCCAGCCCCGCACCCAGGGCTCCACTCTTGGCCCTGTCCCCAGCTGTGACCCTAGCCATGGTCCCCTTACCTCTGACTGCGTCCCCTCCCCTGGCCCTGGGTCGGGGAGGGGGATGCAGACAGACGTAAAGGGGGGCACGACTCTCAAAAGTTTGGGGATCACTGCAATACAGAGTTAGCTGCTGCTGATGTCCTAGGTGTGACCCTGGATTTTCTAGCTTTTAGCAATTTAGATCATGAATCTCTCTCCCCTTCATGGTATCTTAACACAGTTGTTTATGATTCTTAAGACAATAGGCATTTTATTTTATTCCGATAAGTAGCTCTAATTAGATTAAGCTGCTTCAGATTAAGCCAGTCAGATTTCTCAACTGAAATTGACACTTTCATTCTTATTGTGTCTTCATTATCGGATTAAATCTTGATCAAGGGGAATCATTTCCTGAGGCAGTTTTATAACAGGCACAAAACAACGCTCTGTGTACTGTTCTCTGCCACTCTCATGTGGGAGGCATTGCATATTATAGCATGACACAGATGTTTACTGCAGTCATCTGCAAACTTGCTAGCCAGTGGTCAACAACAGCTCCCCATGACTGAGAGATGTTGCCATCAAAATATATTTTTAGACTTGTGTGTATTCTGAACACCTCACAAACATTCATGAATCTAGCCTCACTGTTCCACCCACAATTTTCTCACTTTTTATCAGAAGAAAGGCTCAGGGGTGACTATGCAGAGAAACTGAACTCTCCCCACAGACCGCGAGGTGATCTCTTCAGGTCAGAGTTAAAGTATGTTCTCTACTGCCAACCCTGAAGCCTTTAAAAGTAATGAATGAGGCCTCCCAAAATCATGAGGTTGGCCTAAAAGTCATGAGATTTAAAAAAGAAAAAAATTGGGGTTCTTTTTATTTGCCTTCTGATTTTAAAGCTTTAGGGTGCACATAGGCCATGTTTTCAAGGTATTCCTGGTAATCATGAGTAAGGCTATGGTTGTGTCATGAAAGTCATGGAAATTATGGAATCCGTGACTTCCATTGACCTCTGTGACATTTTCTGCCCCGGGACTGTAGCTCATAGTCAGTCCTGCCCCCGCAGCTCTTAGCCCCCTCCCTGACAGGGGGACCCCACCCACAGCTGCCCAGTCGCGGCAGGTGGCGGGGGGCTGGCAGACCTTGCAGCTGCCCAGCTGCGGGGAGGGGCTGGCGGACCCTGCAGCTGCCCAGCCGCGGTGGGCAGCCGATGGACCCCGCAGCTACCCAGCCGCAGCGGGCTGCAGGGGTTCTCCACAACTGCCCAGCCACGGCCTGCAGCTGGGGGACCCTGCAGCTTCCAGGGGCGAGGGGATCCGAAAGCAGCCCAGCCCCGCAGACAGTGGGACCCCAGAGCTCCCATGCACTGCAGCAGTGGGGCACCCGGGAGCCCCAGCAGCAGTGGGTCCTGAACCCGCCTACCCCTTTTGTCAGGGATCTATTTAGTTAAAGCCAGGGACAGGTCATAAGCTTCTGTGAAGTTTTGTTTATTGCCTGTAACCTGACCATGACTTTTACTAAAAATACCTGTGACAGAAACTTAGCCTTAATCATGAAGGCTAGAAACTCCCCCCCCCTCCCTTTTTTTTAAAGGAAAGCTGAGACTCAGTTAGTTAGAAGCATCCAGGAGCTGGGGCTTCAAGAGGAGCACCAAATATCCCAAGTGCCATGGTAAAACCACAAATTGTTGATGCTGCTGGTTGGTGGGGCATGTAGAGAAACAAGCACTTCTGCCGGGGCTGTCTCCTCTGAGAGTTCCTACTAGATTTTCAAAGGCACAAATGGGAGGTAGGTGCCCAAACTGTGCTGCTACCTCCCTTCTGCACCTTTGAAAATCTCTCCGTAAAGCAGCTCATATTACTAACTCCAGCTGGTTATAATTCCACTTCAGATAGCCCTGCTCAGCATTGGTGCCCATGACAGCCAAAGTTCAAAGCCAGCATTGTAGGTTGGCAGTTGGCCAGAAGCATAACTTTCTCCCACCTCTGCTGAGGAAAGGGAAAAGCAGCTCGGTATTTAAAGTCCCCATGCCCCTCCTTCCACGTCACTTCGTGCCTTGACTCTCCCATATATTTGAGAGAGGGGTACCAGAGCCCCAAACTGCTCATTTGGGGCCTATTCCTTGGACAGCACAAGGAGAACCATATTTCACTCCTCAGTCAAACATCTATGGGTTTTATCAGGGTTCAGTGTGACACAACACTCACCACTGAGTGCCGGATTGGGGCCTAAAACAACATTCAGTGGCCTAGATACTGATATAACCATCCTCCGCACATCATAGGCTTGCTGCAGAGAGTTAAAAACACCCCCTAACCAGCCCCTTTTTAAGGGCTATAATGCAGAGGAAACAAATAGGTGGGCCATGGACTTTCTCTGAATTACATATTCTGAGAACAAAAGGTGCAGGAGGCTTTCCTGCTCTGTGCCATATCTGTGGCAGGCAGAATATGTCGAGCTTCTTATTGGGACTGTGCAGGAGGAGGAGAAGGTGACAGCTCTGTCACTAATGGACTGGTTTACCCAGATTTTTATTGTTTTGGATACACTCAGGGATGCTGCAGTGACTCAGACTAAATTGCTGCTTTGTCTGAGAGACATGTTTTCTCTGGGTAATGAGTCGATCTTAGCTCTGATTAGATTTCACTGCAGTAATAATAACCAATGAGTGTTGGCAGCAGTGGGGGTGGTGGGAGGGTTAGTTCAACATAAAACATGGAGAAGAACTTGCACTACAAAGGGATAGTAGGAGAAAATGAATTAATCACGACTCCAGCTGATCAGACAGAGTTGCATTGTTCTTCCTTCAGTCAGACAATTCCTTCAGTCTCGGGCAGACTGGCCCCCAGTAGCACTGGGGATCAGAGGAAAGTACAAGTGATTTATACAGCCACATTTGCCCCACCTCCCTACTCCAGCTGTGCCAGGCAAGGCTCTAATACAGCTGGGGGTCTGAGCCATAATGTGAAACTCACTCAAGTGTGGAGGACTGGTGCAAGGCCCCCTGCATTAGTTAAACCCTGCATAGGGGCTGTCTGAGATGTCCGCCTACCGAACGCACATCAGTACAAAAGACCTCATTGAGGCTGGACCAGCATCAGGCCAGGATCTTTGGATCTGTGCTTAAGCAGATCCAGGACCCCTAGTATCTTGTACAACCAGCATGATATAACTGTGACTGCTATTTAAGCCCACAGGGAATAGCAGGTATAGCAAAAGCTGTCAGCATCCCACAGCATGGCCCTGGGCTGAGAAATTGGTGAGGTGGATTTCGCCCTCCGCTTTCCAAGATATAAAAGCCCAAGTTAATTTCACCCTCAGTTCTATATTCATTTTACATGTTGTGATTCACTAAAGTACAAGACAAAACTCTGTCTCAGGCAAGCGTGATGTAAGAGTACAGCTGGGCAAATCATACAAGTGACATTTTCTGCTGCTATAAATTCAAACCAAAATCCCTATTCGATCCAGCCATCTTCAGAGCCCTTCTGTGATCACTCCCACATGATTGCATTGTGCTAGCACAGACGCAGGCAGAAAGTGAACATTAAGGTCACACAATTAAGTACTTTGAGGAAAAGTCATCTTTAGTTTGCTTTCCACAGGCATTCGCACTAGAAAACGGTTTCCAATAATTTTACTCAGCTAATCACAGAACAGAAGCAACAGCACGAGTAATGTGGGCAATCACAGCTTGAATACTGAATATCAGAAAGCAAGCCACAGTGTAAAGAAAATGCACTTTGTCACTATTTTGAATAATAAATATATCTGATTAAAATATCATCTATCCACAGAGGTTCTTCAAACAGAGCTTGATCCTTGTTCACCCAGTGTGCCTGTGGGGGCCGCCTGCCTCACAAGTCGCATTCTCTCTGGGACTCTGAAAACGAGAGGTCTAGCTCCAGCCCAGTGCCAAGATCAAGTCTGTTTCAGCCCCATGCTTCAGGGCACAATTTACTGTTCAAACACACCACCTCAGGAGTGACACCAAAACAAAGCAATTCCTCTGACCAGCAAGGCCTGCAGGTTCTTCTTTTGCCTCTCTCTGTCCCTGGAAAGAGCATCCTTCCTTTAAATGCCCTGCTGACTCATGTGACTGGCAGGGACCCCTTAACCCTTACCTGTCACACACCCTGTCACAGACTGCTTGTCCCTTTCCTGTGCACATAGGTGAATGGATGGGCAAGCATAGGGAACGGGTGGAGTCTTGCCTTCATATCCCCAATGCACTGACTAGCTCATTTGAGAAGGCACAGAGGTGGAGGTAAACTGATAGTCTGATCCTGTCTCTGAGTCACAGTTCAACCCTTCTGCTCCAGCGCCAGCACAACTACATGTTGCCTCCTACTCAGGGCACACTGTATTCTTACAGCCTGGCCCCAAAAGAAGTGAAATTTGTTTAATAAATGATTTGTTACAAATGATTTGCTCAGCTCTACAAAGGAGCCTGATGTGACATAGTAACTCCTCGCCCCAGCAAATATCTAGGAAAAGAACTCAATGTCACCTCTCCTTGTTCCCATAAACCATCTGGTGACTGTGCATAACTACCTCCTTTCTAAGCCTTAAACAAACATTTGGTCAAGGAGGCCAGGGCCTCTTTGCTTTGCTTATAGCGAATGCCCATGAGAGGAGCCAAGTGCCAGCTCTCCAACTCTCTGTCAATATAATACTTTCCACATCAGCCTCACCAGCTCCTGACAGGTCAGCACGTAGCATGAATCACACAATGTGCAATGGCAGTTGGTGCTATCATTTAATGTTTTAAACAATGTTTAGTCTCTCAAGCTTTCTGTGGCTTTATGCATCTTAGGGCTGGGGGGGATCGATCTAAGATACGCAACTTCAGCTAAGTGAATAGCGTAGCTGAAGTCGAAGTATCCTAGATAGATTTACCTCTCGTCCTCACGGTGCGGGATCGATGTCCGTGGCTCCCCCGTCGACTCCGCTACCGCCGTTCGCACTGGTGGCGTTCCAGAGTCGACGGGAGCGCTTTCAGGGATCGATATATTGCGTCTAGATGAGATGCGATATATCGATCCCCGAGAAATCGATCGCTACCCGCCGATACAGGGATACAGATACAGGGATCAGTTTTCTGGCTCATTTCTTGGCTTGTTGCTTCAGCCACACCACCTCTCTCTTTACAACCCTCCACTGGCTCCCTGTTTGCCACAGAATCAAACATAAACTACTTGTCTTCACTTTTAAGGCCCTTCATGGCCTATCCCTCCCTACCTGTCATTTTTATATGCTATTAAGTGCTGAATCCCATCTTTGCTTTGCCATAGATGCCAGTCTTCCTCACCAGTTTGTTAAATTTTCAAACGCCTTGATGCTCTCGCTTATGCTGCCCCTTATGCATGAGGAACCCCCTGTAGACATTTGCAGAACCACCTCATTATCCTCCTTCAAAGCCTTCCTTAACATTCTCCTCTGCCAAAAAGCCTGCAAAATACTCTACAATGGTTAGGCAGCTGGTGTGCTATCAGGATAACCAGTATTGTCTCATCGTGTCCTTGTGCTCCTCCTGTCTGTTTGCATCACCGTTATCTCATATCTCACACTTAGATTGTAAGATCTTTGAGGCACCATCTTTAAAGTCCCTAGCACAACAGGGCCCTCCTGCATCGTTGAGGCCCTTAGGCAACTACCACAATATAAATATTAAGTAAGGGTCTGATCAAACTCCCACTGAAATCAGTAGAAGTCCAACCAAGTGTTTCTTTCTCTTTCAGGTCACACCATATAAGAGCTCAAAAGCCAGTTTGTTACTATTTCCATCTTGCTTTTACCCATGTGAGCTCTGTCATGGTTTCACAGATAGAGGTTAATGCTGGCCATATGGAAGCTAGAATGCCAAGCTCTTACGTGGTTTTGGTTTCTACTAATTTCTATACATTGTGATTTCTAGTAGTGTGTTTGGTTTCTTGTAGTTCTTTAGATTGTAACCTAGCCATTTCAGACTTTCTCAGGACTAGTCATTTAAGATACCAAACCTTGAAATTGTTACTGGTCCCTCTGCTGAGAAGGAAGTTTCTTCTTTTGGCACTTGTCTAAGACTGAATCTAGTAAGTTCCAGATGATTATCTCCCCCACCCCCAAATAAATAAATAAAAAAGATAAAACCAAAAGCTAAACTAGTGTTAAGCTATCAGGGACCACTCCTCCATATCTCAGAGAGTTATCCTTGTTAGTCTGGAAGCAAATCAGTGCTTTCCCTAAAGGGAGAACATTGTTGTGACTTCATGTAATTGTTTTTGAGCCACTGCTCTTTAATTTAGCTGAGCTGCAGCCATGGGAACTCCACCACGCCTTCACTCTAAGGGTATGTTTTAACTGTCAGCTCAGGAGGTCTAGGAGGTAGAGGGGTGTTCGTACATTCCCTCTCCTTGTGTTTGTTACCCACATAACCTGAGTGTTTCTCCTTGGCAGCTACTAACCTGGCACCCATTCTTTGTAAGTGATTTTAGTGTGGGAGCTCAGAGCAATGTGTTTTTGTGTTTATCAGACTGCAGAGTAACAGATCTGGGAATTAATCAACCTTTCATTTCTTACACTGCCTGAGGAAACCTGCAAACTTTAAACAGTTTTTCTGATCTTATGTTTCAAATGCTAGAGAGCATTTTCACACATTTCTGAGGGCTTTGGTTTAGTTGGTGGGTAGTTTCATGTTGTAGCATTACCAGCTATTGCTATTATGGCAAAGTGTCAATCGCATTTTCCATTGTGAATGCCTACATTTTTTCCTGGGGTTCATTTGTGAGACAGTCAGGAAGCAATATCTTGTATCCTAAAAAAAAAAATCTGTTTAAGGCTGATATTTTCAGTACTGCATAGAAAATCGAGATGTACAATTCCCATTGAAATTAATGGGAGTAGTGCATCTAAATCCTTTAGGCAGCTTTGAAAAATCTCACTTTTTTGTAATAAAGGAATAATATTTTTTTGGGTGGCTTCAGAAGCCCAATTTTAAGTCTAGAATTTTGTTGACTCTTGACCCTTGGTATAGTTTGGTGCCATCAAAAAACTAAGTAGAGATAGGCCTGAGTAGCAAAATTTGGTTCCAGTTCTGGGTTTCAGACCCTTCCCTCCTTCAAAATTCAGGAGTGGTCACATCTGGAGTTTTGGTTTAGCCCATTACACAGATGGGACTAATAAAAAAATTGGCTTCAGATTTAGGTTTGGATTATGATTTTGAAGTTTGAGGGTAGTAGACTTGGGGTCTTAGTTTGAGCCCATCTCGAAAATAAACTAAGCCGAGGAGCTGTCAAACTGAAAAGCAAATGCTGTGGGTATGGGAGGGAAAGGTGAGGATTTTCCTCCCAATCATCATACTTCTAACTGTGCAAGGCTCTTCTCAGGACCTGTCAGTGGCTCTTTAACTAGGTACAGGAAGATCTTCCTTCCCCATCCAGCCAGGAGATGAGTGGACCAGGTAGAGCAGGGCAATTTTTTCAATAAATATTTTTCTGGCCAAAAAATACAGTTTGGGGACATCCAAAACTGTTCACAATACGGGGTCAAATTTGTCAAATGTTTTCAGACTGGGGAATTTTGAAAAAGTCAAAAAGGGTCATCTTGACTTTTCATTTTGAAATGATTGTTTCCAAATGTAGCTAGATTTATCTTTAAAAAAATGTTTAAAACATCCAGAAATGAAACACAATGTTTCATTTTGTTCAATCCTAAACTAAACTTTTTGGGGTTTTTTTTTGGTTAGCCTCTGAATTGAAAAAGTCAGTTATTTGCCCTGCTCTAGTGCCAGACCTCTGCCAGCCTATGGAGTCAGAGTGCAGAAGAGGGTTCTGTTGGGCAAGCAGGCAAGGCATGGAAGCTCAAAAGGCAGGGGATGCTGCAGGTAAGGACAGAGGTGCACAAGCACACAGTGTGAATAAGGCCAAGGACAGGAATAGCAGAGGGTGCTATTATGCATGACAGAGATGTTCTGGCAGAACTGCATGGAGCCTTAGAACTGGAAAAGCAGGTTGAGTCGGGTGGGAGTTCCAGGACTGGAATGGTAGAAGGTGCTGCAGCTCAGGATTGAGGTACATCAGCTAAATTGTGTTGGGAAGGAGTTCATAGAGCCTGCCTGTGCAGTGTCTGATTATTTGCACAAGTACAATCCATTCCTCACCTCTCTGAGCACTAAATTGCATTGCTCAATTATCACGTCCCAATCCCTCGTGTGCCACCCACCTTTTATGTCTTGCCTTTTACATTGTAAGCTCTGTTATTATTTAACATCTATATTGCATTAGTACCTAAATGCCACACTTTGTGTTTGATGCAGTAGAAGGGAGCCAATGAAGGGACTTAAAGAGGCAGTGACATAGTCAGAACAACAAGACAAGGAGATGATCTTAGCCGCAGCATTTTGAATGGATATGAAAGGGGTGAGGTTGCAGGCAGGAAAGCCAGAGAGGAGAAGATAGCTTAGTCAAGGCATGAGATGATCAGAGCTTGCATAAGAGTTTTAGCAATGTGGGCAGAGTGTTAAAATTGAAGCTTGGAGATGTTGTGCAAGAATAAATGGTAAGAACTAGACTCAGCTTGGATGTGTGGGTCAAAGGAAAGGGCTGAGTCAAAGATGAAGCCGAGATTATGAGCTTGAGCAATGGGGAGGGTGGTGGTGTCCTCTGAAAGAGAAAGGTGGAAAAGCAGAGGGTTTGGGACGAAAGGTCAGGAACTTGGTTTTGGCCATGCTGAATTTCAGTGGAAAGTTGGCCAGGAACTGTCATTTGTTATACGTGTGTACAGTTCCTAGCACATTGGGGCCCCCACCTGTTTGAAGCTAGGTGCTACTGGGGTGGTGTTGATAAGGGTAAGGACCACAGTGTGAACCCTCCCAAACCTGGGGGCAGGGAAGTATTTAAAATGAAACCCAGAACTGCACCACCCCTCCTTATAATTACACAAAACCTCCCCAATGCTTTTTTTCCCCATGCTCAAGCCATCTGTTCCCCGTTTCACCAGAAAAAAGCTTACCCAAGGAAAGTATCACAATACAGGCTCCCTCCAGTTACATTTACACTGCAAGTACAAGGAGTATACGTGACTTGGGTTAGCTCACCTGCATAAAACAGCAGTTCAGACACAGTGACTCAGCTTTTAATTCAGGTTAGGCTTGAACCCAAGCTAAAAGCAGAGTCTCCACTGCTATTTTAACCCAAGTTAGCTCACACAGGTTAGCCAACCTGAGTTAAGAACACAGCTCTTTTTGCAGTGTAGAAACACCTACACAAAGGGGTTGGCTGGGTGGGAAGGTGAGCAGCTATTTAACATCCCCAGATTTTACTCTTCTCTGGGGCTAACGTGTGAAAAACGTTACTCAATCCATTAGAGTTTTGCAATATTTTCACCCAAACCAACAAAAACAACAACAGAAATCAAATTGGTGCCATCTCATTACAGAATAGGAGCCCTGGCGACTGAACAGCACGTAACCATGTTGGAAATCATTAAAGAACAAGGTTGCCTGTGAGTGGTTTTAAATGATAAAGCAGTGAGGTCAGTCTCAACCTAAAAGGGATCCAGGCACACATTGTACTGGGAAGAGAGAAATCTGAGCCAGCTACCTGAGCATTCCGTACCTCATCATCACCCCAAGATGACTAGTGAGACTGGGGACAGTTTGAAGAGACCGAGGGGCATGGGAGAGGCAAAGAGGAAAAGCAGTCCAGTGAAATCAAAATAAATTAGGAGGTTGCTAAACCTCTTCGTTTGCACGGCTGTGCCAGGCCCATCAAAGACAAAGCTTTGCTCAGAAGAGAGGGAGTTGCTCTTGGTTAAACAGCCAGTTGATTTTTCACCCCTGAAATTTCCACAAAAAAAGACAGACCTTTTTTTTCAACATGATTTTTTTATTTGGCAAGCTTTTGACTAGCTCCTGATCTGTCACATCTCAAGACTTCAGTTCAAATTCTTCCACTGGATATACCAAGTGAAAATTAGTTAGTAGTGTCAGTACAGTTGTCCATCTATGCACATCACAAACTTACCATATTCACATGGCTCAGTTGATAGTCTCCACTCAAGATCTGAAATAGCAGGCTCTCCAGGGATACGTTGCAGGTCAGGGCTGACATGCATTGATAGAATGCTATTGAGTGTGCAGGCACAGGATAGGAATAGCAATGAAAGTGCCAGTCTAGAGAAATGGCTCTTCTTTCTTATGTACTTATACACCTAAGCACTTCAGTCTTTAATGCAGTCATCCTCCCAACACCTTGTGAGGTAGGGCAGTGCTATTATCCCCACTTTACAGATCAGGAACCGAGGCACAAAGAAATTAAGTGACTTGCTCAAGGTCACACAGGGAATCTGTGGCAGAGGAAGGAATTGAACCTGAATCTCCCAAGTCCCACATAGCACCCTAGCCACTAAACCATGCATGTTGTGGGCCAGGATTAAAACAATAAATTAAAACTATAATGCAGTTCTAATATAGCACTTTTCATTCATAGATTTCAAAGTACTTTACAAAGGAGGTCAGTGTCATTTTACAGATGAGGAAGCTGAGGTGACATGACTTGCCCAAAGCCATCCAGCAGGCCAGCGGCAGAGCTGGGAATAGAACCCAGGTCTCCTGGTTCACTGCTGTATCTACTAGGCAACACTTCCCCTGTTTTGTTTTAACAGTGTGATATATAGGAAGACATGAGCGCACGACCGTTGAAGCAATGGGTTCTTTGGGTCAAGGCAGAAGATCATCTTGTCCAGGTATTTAGAGAGCACCCATTGACTGAGCTGCGAGTGTGGGAAAGCATACGTAACACTCGGTCCTGTTAGCTTTAGCCTGTGCAAAAAGCCCCTTGCTTTTAGGAACATTAAATTAACTACAAAGTAAATAAATGAAAATGAAAAGTTCTCTCTTGCTATTGTGTTGCAGGCATCGTTTGTTAGATGCTGCTGTACTGTGGAGTCCTTATCTCTCCCTCCAGATAAACTAAATCAGGATTCTCGAGGCTGACTCTCCTAGAGTGTTCTCATCTGCCAGAGATTAAGCTGCCCTTTTCTTGTATGTTTTGCTAGAGAGTGATTTTTTTTTAAAAATTTTACTTTAACCCCCAGCACACTCATCATTCATGACTTACACACTCAGGACATAAAGGACTGAGGAGGGATGCTCCAAGGTTTTTTGTTGATGAACTTTACTTTCCATAGGCAGCGACAGGATCTCTGTTAAACACAGATTCTTCAGCCATGCTAAAAAAGTGGTGTCTTGTGTAGGGTAGAACCTGGAAGAGTTCATAGACAGATCGGTCACTCCCACCTCTTCCCATGCCATTACAGTAATTAGACTTAGCTCCCCCATCACTCTTGCTTTCAGTATTCTTTTAATGGGGCTTAATGAGGATTCGGCTGTTGAAACATGAATCAAATGTACAAATTACACTTGAAGTCACTGGGGAAAATCAGTTGACTGTTATTTCGAGCCCCAGTGACTTTTCTCACTCTGCAGGGGTATTTGGTCCAGAGACATGGAAAAGGCAGGTCTCAGGTGGATAAATGAGGCTTGGATTTTCAGTTCAGCTGGAGGAAGATTTGGTGAGACACCATTGCTTTTTTAGCTTACAGACATTATCTACTCATCCTGCTGATTTATTCTGTGAAGGGGGCTGAAATCTACTTTTAATTAAAGCCTATGGGCCAGAGCATAAATGTAGGACATACATTATCTTCTATGCACAGTGGATCTCACTGATGCTAATGGGACATTTCCACAAAAAGCAAGGGTCAAATATGGCCTTTCTGTGATAACTCAGCTTTTAGATATTATCATTGTTATTTAAGTACCTGACTGTCACATTCAGCATCACTCAGAAGGAAAACACACTCCACTTTTAGGACCACCACTATTTCTGCCCTTTATTTCTCTTCCTTTCCCACCTTCCTTTCAATGCTTCTCTTCTACTTCCCTGTCTTTGTGTCCTGCTGCCTTGCTACCCTCTGCATTTCTCTCTCCGCAGTCCCTCCAGCCCTGCCACGTGGGCTTCCCTCTCATCTCTTCTATAATTTATCTGCTGAAATCATCCACGTTGAAATAATTTATACCAAGGTAAAAACTATAGTGCCTTCTCTCTAACTAGGATTTTACATTGTTAGCTTCCTCAGTACAAAAGCACACTTTTTTTTGCAGTGAAGAAAATGCCTTAGTTCTATTCCTCCTTCCAACAGGGTTCGTCTTGAGTAAATCAGTTAATTGGTCCATGCCTCAGTTTGCTTACCTGTAAAATGGGGATAGTGCCCAAGTTCTACTAGAATAGAGAGAAAATATGTGAGACCAAACAAATGCAAATAAATGTTGAATGACAATAAATGATCTAAATTGTTGGACAGATATTTTAAAGTTTATATTAATAATATATATCTACTTTCTTTGATTGGTGACCAAGGACTATACAAAACAAAGTGACACTCAGCTATATGACATGTTGGTATATGTCCAGACTGCTGAAGAAAAAGAATGTGTATATATCATGTACGTATATATACATACATACATTACACATATATATATATATACACACACATACACAGAAATGTCTAAATATGAATACTCATATACAAATACATACACTGTGGATTTGGGTAATCTATTCAAATGTTAGAGATGTTAAATAGTAGTAAAAATCCTGTATTCATTTTTTAATTTTCCAAAAACATATTCAGCTGTTCCATCCACCAGAAAACATCTGTCTCAGGAACTGGAAATTGGGGTTTAACAAAATCCAATTCCTTTCGAGGGTGATTTTGATCCAGCTGCACCCAGTTATGAAAGTTAAAACAAAAAAATCACAACAAAGCAGCCATCACTTTAGGATGACTTTAGAAAGCAGCTCTGAAACCTCCTAGCAACAACTGCCTAATTATCTCTGCAGGTTGGTGTTCCTGTTCTAAGCTGCAATAAAGCACCCTGTCACCAGCCCTAACTGTTACTGCTGTAATTCACAAGTGGGTATCTGCTACGCAGCAGGGGCTGACGGTTAACATACATTTTGCACAGAAAGTAGAGTTTGTTTTCAAGATCTACAGAACCTTGAACCTATTTCAGCACCCAAACTATGATGGTAGTCGGTATTGTATGTAAACCTGTGAACATTTCATGAGTCAAGATCACTACTGGAATTAACTGGGCCTTGGTCATTTAGGAAGGAACAGCCTGGTGGATGTCTCCCGGCCCTATATGCCCTGTATTCCAGTGACGTGTACAGGTTTTAATTTCCTGAAGAATCATTTATGTTCTGGAGAAGACAGGGAACGATGGTTGGGTGGTTAGGGTGCTAGCCTGGACTTAGGAGACCTGTCTTCATTTCATCGCTCTGCCACAGACTTCTTGTGTGACTGTGGGACAAGTCACTTGGTCTCTCTGTGCCTCAGTTCCCCATCTGTAAAACGGGCGCAACAGTACTTCCTTATCTTACAAGGGATTAAAGATTGTGAGGCATGCAGATACTACATAGAAAGAAGGCCATCAAATATCATGGATAGAGAGGAGGGCATTTTGTTCATCAGGCCTTTTATTAATAAATTGTGAATTCTCTAAATTAAGGGTTGAACTGGGCTGGCTCATGACAGCTTGAAATGTTGCTACTCTTCCTTTGTGTTTGCAAGGAGCCTGAGACAGCATATCTGAGAGAGGAGTGAATAGCTTCAATCCATGCCAATTCATGTTAACTCTGAATAGTAATGAAGACATTTTTCAGTATTGTCAGCATGATCAGGCTTCCCTATAAATTGTCACATCCTACAACTAAATTGTTAAGCATCAAAGGCTACAGACAATTTTCTGCGTAGGTGATGAATTAACAATATTCCGATACTGGATAATGGGGAAAAATGGTTTGAGTAGAAAAGTCAGCAGAGTCTGCTTTCTGTAAGTTAACCTGGAAACACAATACAGCATACAAAGGAAATTGTATAGTTTAATGGATATGAATCTTTCATCTCCATTAATGATGAGCCCGAGCTGCAAATTTCACATCCAGATCTAGAACTTTTATAGAGTTTGGGGTTATCCAGATCCAGGAGTTTGATTGCACCAATTATACAGTGAGGGGCTATGTCAGAGGGTTTTTTGTTGTTGTTTTGTTTGTTTGTTTTGTTTTGTTTTTGTGGGCGGGGGGAGCAGATTCTTCTTGCAGTTACAGTGGTGTAAATCAGAAGTAATTCACTAGAACCAGCTGAGATACACCAGTGTAAAACTGGTATAAATGAGAAGAGAATTGGGCCTGGAGCTGAAAGCCATGGTGAGCATCTCATGACTTCTTGGAGGTCTCAGTCTAGTTCCTAGCAGGTCTACACTAAATTCACTTTCTCAGTGATTTAAATTGTTATTATGTTGGTTATTATTAATTTGTCTTCCAGTGGTAAGCTGGGCCCCAACCAGAATCGGGGCCCCATTATGCTAGGCATTGTACAAACACAGAGTAAGACTTAGTCCCTGCCCTGAAGAGCTCACGGGCTAAATATGGCAGGAGTGGGTGAGAAGGGAAGGCAGAAGGGGATTAGTTAAAAGCAAAAGAAAAGGAAGGGAGGAGGTCAGGGAGGAAAGCGGTGCTGGATTAAAGAATTTTGGGGCCTGTTGCTATGGAATTTGGGGGGACCTTCACCTTCCTTAAACTAGACAGAGCATGTGGGGGCCAGATATTCTGACTAGGCACCAAACCTGAGCGCTGCCGTGACCCCTTACACCAGGTCACAGTGCCACCCACTCAAATTTGGCCTGGTCGTTCCTCCATTAGGATGGAGGGGCGACTGGGACAAACCTGAATGAGTGGAGCTGCAACCTGGTGCTTTCCCCCCACCCCATAACCATGTTTATGTGTATTATTGATTTGGGTTGTGTGTTTTGTTTTGTTTTCTGGTGGTTGGAGCCCTATGCAAGTGAATTTAGGGCACATTGGTTAATCCGAGCCTGGAGAAAAACATGGAGAGGTGTGTAGAAGGAGGCTGAAGTGAGGTGCCTGTGAAGGAAGAGGAGCAAAACCCCACATCCCTGAGATCTCATAGCTGGAGGTGTAACCATTCCGGGGGGATTAGGATTCTTTCACTCTATTTCAGTTTGGTGAAACAGCTTCCATTTGCTCATGTGGTGCTCCTAGAATTTCAGAGTTAAACCAAAAATTCTCCTTCCTCTATCTCCCTCTTTATTTTATAGAATCATAGGACTGGAAGTGACCTCGAGAGGTCATCTAGTCCAGTCCCCTGCACTCATGGCTGGATTAAATATTATCTAGACTACCCCTGACCGGTGTTTGTCCAACCTGCTCTTAAAAATCTCCAATGATGAAGATTCCACAACCTCCCTGGGCAATTTATTCCAGTGCTTAACCACCCTATCAGGAAGTTTTTCCTAATGTCCAACCTAAACTGCCCTTGCTTCAATTTAAACCCATTGCTTCTTGTCCTATCCTCAGAGGGTAAGGAAAATAATTCCCCCTCCCCCTTGTAACAACCTTTTATGTATTTGAAACATAAACTCCTTGTAACAACCTTTTATATATTTGCTTTGCATCCCTGAAATTCCTCGCTACTCTGAGAGTTGAAGTGCCCGCTGGCATAAATTAGAGTATCCCTGGAAATGCCCAAATTTATAGTAGCCTCCCAAGAGTTGCCTAGTTTGGAGCAGCCAAGAATCTCCATAGTAGCATTCTCTATAGACTCCTTCTGCCCATAAAATACTGACTCCTTCCCTCACCCCCAGCATAGCCCCTATGCTTGGATTTGGGTGGGAGCAATGTAGTACCACTTACAGCAGCCGAACGTTACGCTTGAACTGGCAGAATGCTCCCTGATCCGTTGGAGCACAGTTCCGTCCCATATATGCCATCAGAACAGCACATAGGGGCTGGAGCAGGGAATTGAATCTCTCCTAATGAATCTGTTGCTAGGAGAGCACAGTATTCAGTTTATTAAAGTCTGTGGGTGTGTTTGGAAGAGATGAAATGTGTGGAAGGGGTGAAGCCTTTTAAAGTGAGGTTGGGGATATCCTTCCCATCGAATATTAATTTAAATATCTGGCCTTTGTTGCAATCTGATCTGTTGCTAAAGGCTGATATATTCTTATGAGCCCTAGGGATAAGTGATCTCTGCCAGGAATGATTCAGGGGCACTGAAAGAGGCTGCAGAATCACCTGGACTCTCCCAAGCACTGGGTGGCAGAATTTTAACAAGGAATTCCTGACAACTCCCCTCTAGCACATCTAAGTTTTTATACAATGCTCATTGCCTGGGTATCTGGGTGCCATGGTATCACCACTGCTTCCCAATCCTAAACCTTATGAAAATGATGAGATGAGACTCTCAACTCCATCTTTTATCCATCTCATAGGAAGGTCAGTGGTGAGGATCTAAGTGGACATCAGAGAGTCCAACCTCTCCCTGCAGCCTCCCTGCTGGGATTGAATCTCTGCACCACTCTCAGGCTCACTCCCTTTCTGAAAAGGTCCCCATTTCAAGTCTGTGATGCTTTCATGTGCAACAGCGTGTGGGTGGGAAGCTCTGTATCAGCTACAGCACTAGCACAGTCCTCAGGTATATGAGCCTGCAGAATAAAAAAATGGCACAACAATGCCTCATTGGAGAACAGCCTTTCCTGGAACATTAGACTAAAGAGAGAATGCTCAGGCTATGGTCTCTCTGGATTGTGTTCCAGGAAAAGCTGTTCAATTATTGATCAAGGACCTGCTGACATCACCAAAAGACAATGAGGCTCTTGCTTCCCTTTAGTAACTTCTTACTCAGCAGATATCACTTTTACACTCAGCAGAATCAGCAATGCAGAGACATCAGCTGAAATACAATATTCATACTGCAGAGAAAGGACACTGTACAGCTTTTTTTTTTAAACTGTAAAGAAAGAAAGTGCAGGCATCACCCAGAGTGAACATTATTTTGCAAAATGCTGTTACTTTGACCCTTCCTGGAGCTTTTCTCTAATGCTGTTAACAGCAAATTGCTGTTTTATTTTATCATTTATGGTTGGTCTTGGATTCCATCCACCTCCTTACCCAGTAAGGTAAAGGAAGACTGATGAAAACACACTTGGCCTAATTGGATTTAACAGGCACCATTCTAGCTAGTAAAGTTTGTCCCTGTTTTACTCAGGGTACAGTTCTGACATCTCTTGCCGGGAGGGGCACTAGCCCTGTGTGATCCCATTACCAGCCCTAGTTGACCAAAGTTAGCACCTTGAATTCAAACCTCTTTGAAGGCGTGTGGGACAGCAGGATCTCCAAACATGTTCCTCTAGATTCAGTTCCAGGCTGGAGCTAAACTGGAATTTCAAAAGAACTTTGTGAGATTCTGGCACCATTGAACCTGAGCCCTGAGGCTAATTTGTCCCCAAACCTCAACTGTGAATGGCAGCCTAACATGGCAGCCTGAAGTAAATCCACATACACAGTGCCTTCTTAATCCACTTGTAGTATTCATTCACAGCTCTGAGCCTGCTGGTGGCTGCCATACCACTAACAAATGTGATCACTGGCACCACTATGGAGCCTAATGATTGAGGGCTTGTCTACACAGTGGGGTAATGTGCTCTACGGGAGTATGATTTCTAAAGCACACTCATGTGTTGCACATTAATTGATCCATGTAGACCCTGCTGGTGCACTTCAACATAGTACTGTTAAAAACAATACTATGTTAAAGCATGCTATGGAACTTTTAGTGCACACCACCAGGGTCTGTATGGACTAATTAATTTGCGGTACAATAATATGCTTTAGAAATCACACCTCCCCCCACATACAGTGCATTACTCCCCTGTGTACACAAGCCATGAGTCTCATTCGCTCCCATGCAGGCAGTGCTGATTGTCACGTAGGGCTTTTGTGTCAACTTGAAATCACTAGGCCTGAAGCCTTCCATAAGTTTCACATGTTGTTGCATCGTCAAGACAGCACAACAGTGTGCTCCAGCAGGGAGGGTCATCTTGGTCATGGAGTTTCACACCATGACTTCCCTTCTGCTTGAGAGAGCTGCAAAGTCAGAGGCTGCCAAACCAGCTGCTCTCCCACTTCCATTCAGGTTTAACAGCCAGAAGAATGTCTGCGTTTAAGCAACCTGTTTGCTGTTCGAAGAGTAAACAGCAAGGTTCTTCTGTTAGCGATTGCTCCTGTATTAAAAGTAGATGTAAACATAGCATTGCCAATAATACTAGTCACAGGCTTCAGACCTTTTTCAGCAGAAAGGTTGATGCCATTGGGAGAAATGATTTTAAATAAAAAATATGGCAGGATCTGAGGATCTGGCCCAATATTTGTCAACACGTATGATAACCTGTGAATATTAATATGTTCTGTTTTCCTAGCACCTTGCATCCCAAGGCATTTCACAAATTATATTCATTCAACCCCACTGAAATGCAGCCATCTTTGGGGTGGATGACAGAAGTCAGGCAGATGACTCTCTGGAAGAGAGTGGGGAAGGAAATTTTGGCCACAGACACTTGAGCATTCTTGATTTTTCTCTCAGTGGTGTGGGATCTTTAATCTATGTGCAAAGAAGTCAGCACTTTGATTTCAGTTCTTATCTGAAAATATGCAAACAATAAAACAGCAGAGTACTCTATGTTGGAAAGATAAAGGGCTGAATCATGCCTGCCAGGATTTTGAACCTGTGTACCAGTGAGCCTAGTTATTTGAAATCTGCTGTGTAGACCACTGAGAGTCCCTTCCAAGAATATTCAGTAGTGATGGTTGAAGCAGAAAAATATGCAGATGAACATTCAGATATTTTGATAAATGTTAGCCAAATTTCTCTGAATCTTACTTTGAGAAAACTAGCAAAAACAAGCTTTTCTATGGCATCTCCAGCCATAGAATCCAAGTTGGATCAGAACTTCAGTCAGAATAGTGCAGAAAATTAGAATGCTCCCTGACGTTCCAAATTGAGAAGATCCATAAAAACTTCAGGAAAAAGTTAGCCAATATTTTTAACCTCAAAAGAGAGACAGATGCATTTTGTTTCACTCAATACAGCAGGGATCGGCAACCTTTGGCATGTGGCTCGCCAGGGTAAGCAGGGCAGGGCCGGGCCGGTTTGTTTACCTGCTGCGTCCGCAGGTTCGGCTGATTGCGGCTCCCACTGGCCGCAGTTCACCACTCCAGGCCAATAGAGGCAGCGGGAAGTGGTGGCCAGCACATCCCTCAGCCCGTGCCGCTTCTCGCAGCCCCCATTGGCCTGGAGCCGCGATCGGCTGAACCTGTGGACATGGCAGGTAAACAAACTGGCCCGGCCCGCCAGGATGCTTACCCTGGCGAGCCACGTGCCAAAGGTTGCCAATCCTTGCAATACAGGAAAAATTAGGGTCAGTTTCTTTTATTCCAACAGATTTATCTGTCCCTAATGCTACCCAGGTTTTTCTCCCTAGATGAACTTTCAGGTCATAGCTACTGATATTTTTTTTAAGTGCCCATTGCCATGGAAATCCCTTCAATCTTTGTACAATTCCAACAAATCAATATCCATCCTTGCATTATACCAACCAACCAACAATAACTTAGTGACGGGCCATCTTCTAACATACATTTGACCAAAAAATGTGACATATCATGCCCTGAGGGTGACAAACTGAGTTCCATAGCCAAATGCTTTCCCCTGAAACGCTAGTCCCTCAAGGATACATAAGAGAGACCTATTGAACACTCAGCAGAATGGAGATAACTTGATCTGAAGCGGTGGAGATCTGATATGGGACAAGCAAACTGATTTTGTTAAAGTTTTTTCCCCCTGCTTACAAAACTAAAGCAACTGCCAGGAACATATGGATGAACCACTGCACAGCTCTGAGCTTTGAGAACAAGGAATTTAGATGCTGTGACGTTGTTTTCCTCTGTGCCATTCTTAGCTGACAAGTAGTAGCAGTTACCAGAAACCATCCTGCACTTTGTACTAAAATATAAACTGTGCCGAATACTTGTCATAGTCCTTTGAGCTTGCTCCTGACTACTGCAGAGTTTAATACTGAGAATGGCAGCACTAACCTGTCTGATGTAATCCATTCCATTACAGATAGTTACAGCATGCCGTATTACAGTATAAAGGCCGAGGCTTAGAGACTATAAAGATGAGACAAGCCAACAAAACCAATGTGATCAAAATGAAGCCTGATGCTGTGGGGTTCATTCCCCTCACTGTACAGTCACATAATTCCTTTTGATGCCAGTGGGAGTATGTATAAAGCAAAATTCAGATGTAGCGTAAGCAGGAAGTCAATGAAGTTACTTTTGTTTGCAACGTGACTGAATTTGGACATAAGTCTCTAACTTATGCTAGAGGTGCAGAATTACAAATGTTCAGCAGTCAAAGCCAGCTGTAGGATTCACATAAGTGGGGAGGAGGGAGTCTGCAAAAATGCTGACTAGAGCATCCCTTTTCCTTGCCTCACTGTTAGAAGGGTGGGCTCTACTCTGCCCTATTGGGAGGTGAGCATATAAGAAAGTCTCTGTTCCCTACTCCCCATCCTGTACTGTCCTTCCACCAGGGCCAGCAAGCAGTCTAGATGAAAATTGTGGTCTGTGAGTGACTCCAAGTCTGAAACTCATGTGCAACTGAGTAACATGTTAAGGCACTTGTTTTTCTCCTGGAGAGATCCTCACCCCCATTTCCCTCTCTCTGAGTCTTGGCCAGAAATTGTTGTTTGAGAGCCATATTGAGCAGTTTTTTAATATTTAATGGTGTGACTTGACTAGGTGAATTCATAAATGTTTCCAGAGCCCAGTTATTTTCTCCAATCCACCCTCTATTGTGGTCTCTGTCGTGTATTCTGCACTAATCCTGCTAGAATTTTCACTGATCTCAATAGGTGCTCTGCCTGCAGAATGTGCCATAGAGACCTGCCTTTTAAATTAGAGGTTTCCATTGAAGATCACAGAGGATAAATTTGCCTCAGAACTTGCAGGTTCTTGTGACTTGGAGTAAAAAACTGCCCACCAACCCACCCCAACCAACCAACCCCAGATAATGAGATCTAAATGCAGTGCTGTGTATTGGACAGAAACAGACCTAAGACAAGAAGTTTATTTCCCCAAAGTCTTTGAGAAGTTGGAGCTGAGGTTCTCATTTGGATCTATTTCTAATTTTGCATGTAGTTTATACTGGAAGTTTAAAATGGAGAAAACATGCATGGAATTATACATCTATTATTTACCTAATAAAGCAGGATCCAAACTGGCTTCTAGCTTTTTGCATTGGCTTCCGTAGTGCTATTGTCACAAATAATGTTGCTTTTATATCAGGTAAGCTGATTTCAACTGCAGTTTTCCCTCTCCTGACCTCTGTATTGCTGGCATTTGAAAAGATTTATTTCATGTACCTATTGATTACCTGACATGTTATTCTAATCTCTAGGAAATACAAACATACCTCCTATATCATACAGATGCCTTCAGATCCATTTAATTTGCTTGGATAAATAAAGCATGTTTTGCCAGGTTTTGTAGGTGTATTAGAAATGGGCCTGATTCTAATATCACACAGGCTTTACACTTGTGCAGTTCCAATGACCTTAGTGATATTACTCCTGAGCACATAAACAGGACCAGAATATCTATATACATTTTTAATTTTTTCGGGGACTAGATGCCTTAAAAGCACTCAGCTATCATGATCCCATTACCAGTCTACTGTAGGTGCCTAGATAGAAGACTGGTAATGGTTTAGGGAGCTTTTAACCAATAGGTCATTGTGTCAACTCCTTCATAGGTAAATAGTGACTGAAAGTCATTTCTTTCTGCTGCCCGTTCAGTGGTTTATGAAGTTGGTGGTCTCAGTCACTTCTCTGTATAGCATTTACTGACCTACAAAAGGCCTTCAACACAGTTAGCAGGAATGGCATATACAAGATCCTGTCGGAAATTGGCTGTCCACAAAAAGTGCTCTCCCTATTTAAGGAGTTCCATGAGGGAATAAAGGCAACTATCCAGTATGAAAATGAAACATCGTCTGAGTTTAGCATTGATACTAGCAGGCTGTGTCATAGCACCTATCGGTTTTGGCATCTTCTTCTCTATTCTTCTTAAGTACACTTTTGGAAACAATCAATCTGGCATACTAATTGAATCGAGGATGGATGGCAGCTTATTCAAACATCAGGTGATTTCAGAGCAAAAGGCACATCACCCAGTTCATTATTTGGGATCTGCTCTTTGCAGATGACACTACATTCATCTCTAACTCACCTGATGAATTGCAGATCATGATGAATAAATTCTCTGATGCATATATCAAGTTCGGCCTGGTAATCAGTATCAAGAAAACAGTTCTCAAGTCACAAGGCACCAACATCCCACCTAAAGTCTACATTAATAATGAAGCTCTGGACAACATGGATCACTTCTGCTATGCTGGCTCAACTCTGACCAGCTCACATAGCCTGGATAGAGAACTTGATGTGAGAATCGGCAAAGCCTCTGTCACCTTTGGCAAATTTACCTCACGTGTTTGGAACAGCAAGCTGCTAACCCTGAACACAAATGTGTCCGTTTATCAGGCTTGTGTCCTGCGTAGCCTCCTTTTTAGCTGTGAAAGCTGGGTCACATACTCCAAGCAGGAGCAGCTTCCAACTTTGCTGTCTCAGAAAAATCTTTGAAGTCATTTGGGACCAGTGGATTACTAATAACAAGATCCTTGAGAGAACCAACTAGCAGTCTGTGCAGACTATGCTGGATGCTTGCAGGCTTTGGTGGCTAGGACACGTGGAGTGCATGCCTCAAGATCGTCTGCCAAAGGCTGTGCTCTGTGGCCAACTCAAGAACTGCTCGCGACACAGAGGAAGGGCAAAGCTCCCATACAGCTACAAGGTCAATCAAGGTCTCAAGAAATTCAGCATTCCCACTGACAACTGGGAGAACCCTGCCCTCAACTGCTCATAATGGAGAAGCCACATCAAGGCTGGTGCAGTCATTGTGGAGAGCCATCAGAGAGCCCAGGCTGAGGCCCACAGGTGAGCTAGGAAGTAGAGTGTGCTCCCATCTCTATCTGGCGAGTGGACCTGTAGCCACTGTGGGAAGGTCTGCCGCTCATGCATTGGACTCTTCTCCCACACTCACAATCAAGCACCCATTGTCTGACTGACTTCATTGTGTTTCCTTTCATCTGTCAAGATGTTGGATGGCCGTAGTAGTGGTCTCAAATCAGTTCCTCACAGAGCGGTCTGTATCACAAATGCTACCAGCACAACGGCCCCCTTGTTGGCAGTGTGAAAGGAGAGAGAATGGAGTATGTAGCCTTCACTATTCTTAGTTGTTGTCAGTCCAGCTCAGAGAAATAATAATACTAAGAGTTTCAGGGGTACCTGCCCACATTCTGTCTGTCATGTGGGTAGGTAGAAGATTCCATTCTTTAGGGTTTTCAATCCAGTACTTTTCACCCACACAAAATTCAATTAGAAAAACCAAAACACCCTCTCAGAATGTATATCGCTCCACTCCTTTGAAGTTTCTACTGTCTGCTAGTTAAAAATTCATTTGTAAAACTGTTTATAAAAGTACATTATTTACCTAGTCCAGAATCATCATGGTCTAATGTGTAAATGCTAAGGCTCATGTTCCATCAGAGCCAAGTCTAACGCCCACATTGTGAAAACCTGCTGGAAGTTACAATCACTTCCAAAATAGAGTTGCATCTATGCTAGGATAATTGAGGCCCATAATTTTCCACTAGTATATCTCCACAGCTGGGAACAATAGCAGAGACAGTAGCACAGACAAAATTCAGTCATTTTTTACCACTGTGTTGTCTAATTCTCTGCTTGCAAAAAAATGCCTGCTTGCTGTCAACACTGTATCCTACCACCAATGAAACTATACCAGTGGGTATGTATGAGTCCTGGTTTTTCTAAAAAGAACAGGAGTACTTGTAGCACCTTAGAGACTAACAAATTTATTTGAGCATAAGCTTTCGTGGGCTACAGCCCACTTCATTGGATGCATGCAGTGGAAAATACAGTAGGAAGATATATATATACACAGAGAACATGAAACAATGGGTGTTACCATACATGCTCTAACGAGAGTGATCAGTTAAGGTGAGCTATTACCAGCAGGAGAGAAAAAAACTTTTTGTAGTGGTAATCAAAATGGTCCATTTGCAGCAGTTGACAAGAAGTTGTGAGGAACGGGGAGGTGGGTAGGGGAATAAACATGGGGAAATAGTTTTACTTTGTGTAATGACCCATCCACTCCCAGTCTTTATTTAAGCCTAATTTAATGGTGTCCATTTTGCAAATTAATTCCAATTCAGCAGTCTCTCATTGGAGTCTGTTTTTGAAGTTTTTTTGTTGTAATATTGCGACTTTTAGGTCTGTAATCGAGTGACCAGGGAGATTGAAGTGTTCTCCGACTGGTTTTTGAATGTTATAATTCTTGCCATCTGATTTGTGTCCATTTATTCTTTTACATAGAGACTGTCCGGTTTGGCCAATGTACATGGCAGAGGGACATTGCTGGTACATGATGGCATATATCACATTGGTAGATGTGCATGTGAACGAGCCTCTGATAGTGTGGCTGATGTGATTAGGTCCTATGATGGTGTCCCCTGAATAGATATATGGACAGAGTTGGCAACGGGATTTGTTGCAAGGATAGGTTCCTGGGTTGGTGTTTTTGTTGTGTGATCTGTGGTTGCTGGTGAGAATTTGCTTCAGGTTGGGGGGCTGTCTGTAAGCAAGGACCTCTCCAGTGCATCATCAAGGATCTACAACCTATCCTGAAGGATGATCCATCACTCTCACAGATCTTGGGAGTTTTTTCTCTCCTGCTGGTAATAGCTCACTTTAACTGATCACTCTCGTTAGAGTATGTATGGTAACACCCATTGTTTCATGTTTTCTGTGTGTGTGTATCTATCTATCTACTGTATTTTCTGCTGCATGCATCCGATGAAGTGGGCTGTAGCCCACGAAAGCTTATGATCAAATAAATTTGTTAGTCTCTAAGGTGCCACAAGTACTCCTGTTCTTTTTGTGGATACAGACTAACACAGCTGCTACTCTGAAACCTGGTTTTTATAGTGTGAGCAAACTCTAGGTGAGCTAAGCATGGCAGCCTCAGCCTCATGAATGTCTTAGGCCCCAATTCAGGAAAGCGTCTTTATTCAGGAGAGCATCTTTATTCAGGACAGCACTTAAGGATGTGCTTAACTTTAGACACATGCTTAAATCCTATTGACTTCACTCACACTTAAACCATGTGCTTAAATCCTTTCCTGAACTGGAGCCTTAAAGAATAATGTTGATACAGGGCTTGTTTTTTGTTTTGTTTTAAGAAAGAATAAATCATTTGAAAAGGCTGCTTATGGGTATCAATATTAAAAAGAGAAAAACAAACCTTTTGTAATTCCCACTCCATAGCTAGAATGAAAAGATGTTTAAATGCAAGTTACGTAATAAGCAGCTAAAAAGAGAAATATTCTCAGTCAATATAAGCAATGAATGGACAATCATCACTCTTCTTTATGGCTGGCTGGCTAAAAAGATTGATTCAAAAAATTGTAGTTACAGTTTATGAGCCAGATCCTGATCTTGTTACACCATTGTAAATGAAGTTACTCCAGATTTACATTGCTGCAAATGAGATTAGAATCTGGCTCTGTGTAGATATTCATCTTATCTAGTTCTAAAAATAACATTACATTTCAACTGAAAGAGCAAAGAAAGAAAATAAATCCACTGACACCATAATTTGTCTCACTAGATCATTTTTATGCTTGTGTTCCATTTAAAAGAATAATCTGTAAATTACTTATTATCAAGAAAAGTTATTTGTTTGCACTAATCAAGCCTTAAACTTAGAGGCATAATATGGAACTAATTATTTTTAACTAACTAATCAACATGCTTCATTCATAAGTTGGGATTTATCAATATAGCACATGAAAGGAGAGAACATATTATTATTTCAATTTAGATAATATGCAAAAAACAGTGTGTTTGTAATGACCTGCTTTCACTGAATATAATCAAGCTGCAAAGCTCTATTACAGGCTGGAAATAGCAGCAGCTTACTTTAATGAGATTTCTGGCTCTGGGCCCCAGCTGTTCTACGCAAGGCTCTCCCTTTGCTCTATGACCTACCAATATGTGCTGTCACCAGTAATGAGACAGGACCTATTTCCTAACATGGGGAAAAATTGGAAAGTATGTGTTCAATCGACTACTGTGGCAGATACACACCCCCTTTTTCCAAGCATGGAAGAAAGAGGGAACATGTAATATGTAACATCTTTATCGGACCCCACTGCTCCAACTTGCATTAAGATAACGTTTAAACCCGTAAACCAGAGAATTCAGTGTTAATGCTGAAACTCTATTCTTAACTCATCCCTGTTGCACATAGGTATTACTGTTCATTAGGTACACACAGTATATGCCCCTCCCCTATGAAAGTCCCCTGACAGAGGACTCAAGTCTGCAAGGCATGGGGAAGAGAGGATGATTATCGTCGTAGCCTTAACTCGGAATTTTCTGGATTTGGTGGAATTATGTTAGAACAAGGACTGGGAACATGCCAGGAGCCAAAGTGCTGCATCTAATTTGCATAAAATGAGCAGATTGCCACTGCTTTTGTTTTTAATATGGAGATGAAGCCTGGAGACTACAGGTTCCAGCAAGCAATGCTGCATCTCTATCTGAGCAGCCTAGTCACTGAGCTCAAGCTAGAGCACTGCATCCTGGGACCTGAAATCTCTGAAGGCTGTACCTCTGAAACGAAACACTGGGCTATCCTCAGGTTCCACTGTAAACTCTGTGAACTGCATTTTGGTCATCCTTAATACTGTCTTCACTGTTCTTTTTACGAGAGTTTCTTTATCATGTTCAAAGAAAAAAAATCCCTCTCCTGAAAGTGTTTGATAGTTTCAGATTTTTATTTTTTAAACATATATGTACCTGAAGGCCATAGCACCTCATTTGGAATCATTCAGGCTTTCACTTGAATCCGTTGTTTCGGGACAAGAAGCCATCATATGTCAGTATTTCAAGAATCTAAACCCCAGAAATTATTCTGTTGCCCTGCATACAATCCTCCTAGGAAAAAGCTGATGAACATTTTAGTCAGAGCACGGGAAGGTGTGTGGATAACTGCACTTTGAAATTAAATGACTTGCTGCTTTTTAATTTGTCTTTTCACCCTTCCACAATACCCAAAGGCACTAGCCCATATTATAAACGAATGGGCTTTGAAATCTTACTTTGAAAAATGAAGATGTTACTGAAACTATGTCTTCACTGCAATTGAAGATGTTATTGCATCTTGGGTAGACATATCTATGCTAGCTTTGATCTATCTAGCACAGCTAAAAGCAGTGAAGATGTGACGGTATGGACTTCAGTGCAGGCTTGAAATGTAAGTATGGACCTAGGGTTCTGAAGTCCATACCACTGAGTCTTCACTGCTATTTTTAGCCATGCTAGATAGATTAAAGTTAGCATAAGGTATGCCTACCTGAGCTGCAGTCACACCTCTGATTGCAGTTCAATTGTGGTGTAGATACAGCCTGCGTTACATTGATGATAATACTTGGCACTTATACACTGTTGCTCTTTACAGGCATTGACTAATGACCCTCACAATACCCATGATGTATTCCTATTTCATTAATTATTCCTCTTTTATAGACAGGGAAACAGAAACATTGAAGACCTAATTCTCCACTAGCATAAATGGGCTCAACTTCCATTGATTACACTGAACTGAATTTGGTTAAGAACACACACATTACTCTTGTCTACACTGAGCTTTTTGCTAAAATCTCCCCCTGTTGCTCCCCCAATGGTAGTAATGCTGTGTCAGAACTAGGATTTCTAGGATTAGGACTCAGGAATTCCTTCCTCTGCCCAATCCATAATGGTTAGATACCACAGTAATATGGCAGGTGCTGTATAAAACCTATGATTGGTAGAGCACAAGATGCTGCATTTTTGGAAATTAAATGGAAAAACAGATTTTATTTCAAATTTTCTTTTAAAATATGTATTTTTGTTAGAATTTTTCTATGCCCAGTGTTATCCCAGAGAAAATTGTTATGGCTGAGTGAAAATAAGAGTTTTCAACAGTCAGGTTGCCAGTCTTTGCAGTATAGTTGCATAAAGAACACCACTGTCCTAATACTACCTAGTTCCTCTTTTAAATTATTTATATATTTATTATATTTTACATGAGCTGTGGAACCTGGAGGCATTTTTGCAGTGTCAGGTCATTCTGAAGCACATTACATACAAAGAATCTACTCCATTACATTACAGGGCTGGCAAATGCAGTTGTATGTGATATTGTTCATTAATATTGCATAATTACTGTATGTGAAATAGTTCTTTGGGCAGTGATGACATTTTTTCATAAGGACTTAAAGCTCCAAGGCAATGTTCTCCATTAAGGGGCTGTTTAACATATGAGGGTATATCAATATACAGCACCTTAATGCAATTGCAGAAAAATAGTGAAGGCTGCTTAGCCAAATGAAGCCATTAACATGTATAATGTATTTTCCACAAGATTTAAATCATTTACTGAGTTTATAAAAATCACACTTCATATCTCAGCTCTGTCATTGTAATACCTAATGAATATCTAGTGAGTAGCGGTTGCAGCTACATCAGTTTCAGACAAATACTAATTTCCTATGTGGAGATGAATTGTTGATTTTTCTCTGAAGCCTATAAAATACTTGTGCGCTCTTTGAAAATTGCTGTAAAATCAGAATTTTCTCTAGATCTTGGATAATATTAGCTATTCCTAGCATGCCTGAAGATTTTAGCTCAGTCATTCTGGAGCGATGGTTGAGGACAAAACATTTTCTTTCAAATCTGTCAGTTGCCTTTAGCACTGTTGAGCATGAGCAGTGCCCTATGTACTGTGTGGCACGTTAAACCTAAGCTATTTAGCGGAGACCCCAGAATTATGCTCCCCACAAATCCTCTTACCTTCAATTATTCCTTCCACCCTCTGCAGTCCAGTCCAATATGTACTGTATTCCTGACACTGTAAGTATAATTTTAATTTTGACACTTCATTCAATTAATTTCATGTCACCCCTAATATTTAAATGTTTAGTGGGTTGCAGGCTTCTCTATGGTAAGGCATAACTGCCCCATAGAAGTTGCCAGAGGGCCAAGCTGGTGGTTTGGGAACATGGGTGGGGATTTTGACACCCAAAAAGCAAGAACATATGTGAGCTGTTTTTGGTACCTAGGATATAATTGTGGCATCTGGTTCTGGGAAGAGGTTGCATCTCCTCTTTCCACTCCCTCTTTTGGACAGGGCCTTTAAATCTGTGGGGAAACTGGAGATTTGAATTCCTTGTTGCTCCACCCCAATGTCAGCAAATACATCCCACAATGACAAATGAGCGTGTCAGCCTGATGTTTTCCTAATATTGTTGGCAATAGTGCACAATGCTAACATTTAAAGTTTGTGCCCTTATTAACTCAGGGTTCGCCTTTCTACACAGATGATATCATGGCATCTGCACTCAGTGGAGGCACTAGAATTTACAGTCCCCTGATTTAAAAGAGGGGCCTGCTGATAGGGCATTTTCCATAAGGGGCGGGGTGGGGGGGAGTCTTTTGGCTTGAGAGGGCCCTAATTTTTTAACATCCAGGGCATACTGCAAAGCACTTTTGTTCTCCTGGGCTTTTCTGGAAAGAGAGAGGTGAAGGATTTAAGGATTTGTGAGTTGTAGGTACTGGGTTTTTTGGGGGGGAGGGTTGTGGTTTTTATGAGGACCTATCACATTATGTTATGGCTTATTATGCCATTAAGTTGGTTGTGTCATATTCTATATTGTTATTTAGGATATATGGCTTGGTTGGCAGAGTTCTTCTATTTTGCATTGAGAATATTTACTCTTTGTTGTGTTTTATCATTTGTACAGCACTAAAACTTTGGACAGGTGCTTTATTAAATCCAAATAAACCACAATCCCAAGGTTGTTTCTGAGTCATTAAAGTAAGTGAACAGATTTTTCTGCACCACTGCAGCTTTTCTCAATTTTTACGGTGACCCAAGGTAATGTGTTGCAGTCAGAACTGTCAGGATAAGGTTTTTACAAAGCAGACTAGGAAATCTAATCCTCTAAGAGAGCAATACATTCCCCCTCATGAGTTAGCCTTGCAGTGAGGAGCTGGTCCAGGAGCTTGTGCCCCTGAAAAACTATTGTAGGATGGTCCATCTCAGTGGTTAGCGCCATTGAAGACCCATCAACTAGAACTAATAATGCCAGTAGAAATGGTCTGTAGAATTCCTCCATATAAGTCAATAGAAACTGAACCCATTAGATATTGGTAATACAGTAATTTGTTATGATACCTTACAGTTAAATAATATTTTAAAAATACTTCATTTCTAAAGCTCTTTCAAGAGAGAGGTGCTAGCTTCATACATCACCACTAAATTGCAGCCTTCTCTTTGATGGAGGGTGGCCGCAAACTTGCACATTGCATCTTACACAGTCTTGATTGTGGGGAATGGAAATTTTACAATATACTAGAGCAAACCTCCACTCTTGTGGTCATGGGATCTTTAATGTCCAGGAGGAGCAGACAAGAACTTAGGGTCAGATTTTTTAAAAGTTATTATGGTACCTAAAGATACAGATAGGTGCCTAGGTGCTTTTGAAAGGCCGAGTAAGCGCCTTTCTGCAGTTTTAGGTGCCTCATTCATTCATTCATGCCCGTCACCCCAACCGGGGTATGGGCCGCCAACCACAGATCTCCAGAGTCTTCTATCCTGGGCCATTCGCTCTAGCTGGTTCCAGGTATAGCCCATTTTTTTGCTATCAACCTGAAGGTCGCGTCGCCAGGTATTTCTTGGGCGGCCTCTTTTCCGCTTGCCTTGGGGGTTCCACCGCAGTGCCTGTCTGGTGATGTTGGTTGGCTGCTTGCGTAGTGTATGTCCTATCCAGCCCCACCTTCTCCTTCTAATTTCTTCCTCTGCTGGGAGTTGACGGGTCCTCTCCAAGAGGTGGATGTTACTGATGGTGTCTGGCCAGCGGATCTGGAGAATCCTTCTGAGGCAGCTATTAATGAAGGTCTGGATCTTCCTGGTGGTTGTTTTGGTTGTCCTCCAGGTTTCAGCTCCATACAGTAGGACTGATTTCACGTTGGAGTTGAACAGTCGAATCTTTATTGCCAAAGACAGCTCTCTGGAGCTCCAGATGTTCTTGAGCTGTAAGAAGGCTGCTCTTGCCTTACCAATCCTTACTTTGATGTCTGCGTCTGTGCCACCCTGCTGGTCGATGATGCTACCTAGGTAGGTGAAGGACTGTACTTCTTCCAGGGGGCGTCCATTCAGTGTGACTGGGTCATTGCTGATGGAATTGATCCTAAGGATCTTGGTCTTGTCCTTGTGGATGTTGAGGCCAACCTGTCATGACGTGGCTGCCACTACGTTGGTCTTCTCTTGCATCTGCTGTTTGCTGTGTGAAAGGAGTGCAAGGTCGTCGGCAAAGTCCAGGTCATCAAGCTGGGTCCACAACGTCCACTGGATTCCGTTCCTACGCTCGTAAGTGGATGTCTTCATAATCCAATCAATGACGAGAAGAAAGAGAAGTGGTGACAACAAGCATCCTTGTCTGACTCCGGTTCGCACCTGGAAGCTGTTTGTGAGCTGCCCTCCATGGATCACTCTACAGTGTATGCCGTCGTATGAGTTCTTGATCAGGTTGACCACCTTTGCTGGGATGCCATAGTGCCGAAGGAGCTTCCAGAGGGTCTCTCGATCCACGCTATCGAACGCTTTCTCATAGTCAACAAAGTTGATGTACAACGAGGAGTTCCACTCCATAGACTGCTCGACTATGATGCGGAGCGTTGCTATCTGGTCCGTGCATGATCTGTTCTGCCAGAAACCTGCCTGTTCATCTCGTAGCTGTGGATCGACGGCATCCTTCATTCTCTCTAAGAGGACTCGGTTGAAGACCTTCCTTGGCACCGACAGGAGTGTGATTCCTCTATAGTTGGCACAGTTGCTGAGGTCTCCTTTCTTGGGGATTTTGATGAGATATCCCTCTTTCCAGTCAGCCGGAATCACTTCTTCTTCCCATATCTTCTCAAAGAGGGGGTACAGCATTTCCACTGAAGTATCCAGGTCTGCTTTCAGGGCCTCTGCTGGGATGTCGTCAGGTCCAGCCGCCTTACTGTTCTTCATCATGGTGATGGCTTTTCTGATCTCGGCTCTGCTTGGTTTATCGCAATTGATTGGGAGGTCCTCGTTGGCTGGGTCGATGTCTGGTGGATTTGGTGGTGCTGGTCTGTTCAGGAGTTCCTCAAAGTGCTCCGCCCATCTGTTCATCTGTTGTTCTATTCCTGTTATAGACTTTCCCTGCTTGTCTTTAACGGGACGTTCTGGCTTGCTGAACTTTCCAGACAGTCGCTTGGTAGTATCGTACAGCTGTTTCATGTTACCGCTGTATGCTGCCTGCTCTGCTTCTGCAGCCAGTCCATCCACATAATCTCTCTTATCCTTCCTAATATTCCTCTTCACTGCTCTGTGGGCTTCAGCATACTCTTTTTGAGCTTTGGCCTTTGCTGCTCTAGTCCTGCTGTTGTTGACTGCTGCCTTCTTCTTCTTTCTGTCTTCTATCTTAGTCAAGGACTCTGCTGTGATCCACTCTTTCTGCTGGTGTTTCTTAATTCCAAGCACTTCCTGGCATGCTGACCTAAGCGTGTCTCTCACTTTCTGCCATCTGTTGAGTACACTGTCTTCCTCTTCCTCAGACCGATCCTGTAGTACTGAAAACTTATTCTTCAGCGTCAATCCAAAATCTTCCTTGGTCTTATGGTCCTTCAGAAGGTTGACGTTGTACTTCGCTCTTCTGTCTGACGCGTCTATCCAGTTCTTCTTCAGCTTCAGCTTCAATCTGGCCACCACTAAGTGATGGTCGGACGCCACGTCTGCTCCTCTTCTAACTCTAACGTCCTGCAATAAATACCTTTAAAAATCTGACTTTGTTTTTAAGGTTCCACCCAAAAGAGACTCATGTAATAAGTGTCAGAGAACTCTACGGGAGGAGGATGACGGACTGACTTGACCCTGCAAGTATTTGGGTTTGTGGTTTGAGTTAGTCTAGATATTACAAAGGTCCTGCTTAGACTTCTAAGCAAATATTTAATTAGATCAATAAGAATATGTATATATTGAAAAGGTTTTTAGAAATAACTGTCACTGTTTCAATATGTCCATCACTGCAGAAACTAGTAATAATATCTTTAACTCTCAGTGGAGGCTGCTGCTGTTCTGATATTCCCAGCAGGAACTACAGGCTGGTGATGTAGCATATGATTTGGAGAATGCAAGCTCCTATTTTAACATTTAGGAAAGCAGGAGACTTTCAGAGTTGATTGAAATTCTATAGCTGTTAAATGTGATTGATTTAAAAGTATTTATATAACGTCTAAATTAATCAGTTAAAAAAACTCCACAAAACTTATGTGGCAAATCACAATTCCTCCTTTTTGTTCATGCATTCCAAATAAAGCTCAGCTGCATTTCCTGAGCTTTTCTTACTTTACATCATCAAACCATCAGTGCGGCAGCTTCCTTTCTGGTTGCTCATATTTATAGACACTACTAATTTTCTTTAGTGATTTATTCTTCTTTGCAATTACATGTCATGACTGCAATCTCTTCTATATCATTGTGCAGTTTTCCTTAAAGAGATTGTATAAAATGACGCAAATCCTGCTGGGCAGCCGATGCCATCAAAATATCACCCGTTGAGAAGCCTCCCTCAGGTAGCTAGTGCCAGGAAACCGTGTTTTTCATGCAAGGTGATGAACGTTAGAGTTTGGAAGTTCTACTTGTATCACTAGTTGATCAGCACTTACGCTAATACATTGCATGGGTGTGCCTGAATTTAAATGAAGGCCATCCACGCAGTCCTTTTCCAACTGTTTATTCAACAATACATTGTTGGAGCCAGGTTCATTGCTTCTTGACAGAAGTGCTTGTTAAGTCTGAATCTATGATGATGATGATAATAATAATAGAGTGACAGGAAAGTGTAGAGAAAAATAGTGTTTAAAATTCAGACATGCTTGCATAGGTTGCAAAACAGTAAACAAAAGGGGAAATTGTAACCCAGTAATTAGATGTTTGAAAACAATGATGCTTTTCATTGTATGTAAACAAATATATTTTCAGAAACAGGGTGTATACAATTTCAGAGAAAAGGGCTTACTTAATAAAATGCATGAACAATACTGGATTTGTTGAAAATATCATGTCGCAATTGGGTGACAGAACGGGTTCAAAACGGCCTTCGAGTAGGTGGTGGTGGATACCCCACTACTGAGTGAAACTCTTTGAGAAGTGTTTCTATGTGGTGATTTCCATCTTTCCCTCTAGAATATACCGAACATCTTAATTTCTTTTTCCCTTTTTTGTTACTTAACTCTGGAAAATGCTTGTATTTATTTATATTGATTTATAGACATGCTGAAAAAGGACGCCCTATCACTAGATGCCCTTGACATAACTCAAAATATCAGTGTAGAACTTTAAGATCACTCATCACAATCCTCCACCCCATTATTTCCCCATCTCTCCAATGACAATCCTGTCTCCCACCTATTTTCTAATATCTGGTGGGAGGGAGGGAAAATGAGTCTATGGCAAGCACTGAAGTTCATCAACTTTGGACTATTTTAGACCATGGTGGAGCAAATTCCAAAGTTGTGAACCCGTTACAGAGAATACCCTGCTAGCAGTCCCTATTATTTATAGCTCATCTGATTTCAGCTGTAGCAGTGAGGCATGGGGATAGAAGTGATCTTTCAGGAACAGGTAGGTAGTTTTGTGATGGATATCCAGTTGCCCTGTAATAATTTATGAATATTGTATACTAACCTGGTTATTGGGATATTTATCGTATTAATATATTGGTTTAGTTTAACTGTGGGCTATAAGGAAAAACAAGCAGGAAGGGGAGAAGAATAGCTCAGGATAAATCACCCCTCAGCAAACATTTGAGGATTGATATGGGCTCTGTCGCGTCTGGCTCAACCTCCTGTTAAGCCTACTGAACTGATTTTGTCCAGAAGCCAAAGAACAAGGGACTCTAGCTGAACTAAAAGGGGCTCTCTCTATCTTGAGTGAGGAGGTAATTGTTAAGGAGCTGGTCAGGGAAACCAGACTGATGCAGGCATTCACAGGAATTCTGAGGAATCTAGGCCTAGGATCATCACAGGATGATAGTGCGATAGGTAAGACAGCTGTGCATGTAGACTGTTGTTTTAAAATCCTTTTTCTGCAGAAGGAAAAAACCACAGGTGCCAAACCCAGTTGGACCGGCTGAGTAAGCACAGTCAGTACACCAGGTTCTGTAGCCCAGGACCTAGGCTAAGTGTGGGAGAATCACAGGATTGCACTCTAGAGGAGATAACGGCATGAGGCCTATGACCTGAGAGGGTGCCCTCATAGAGACTACGAAGGGGAGAAGCCTAGCTAGCCCTGTAACCAGCACAGATCTGTTTATTTTTCATTTAGAAAATGCAACCAATACAGTCTTTATGCTGCTTGTTTAATATTTAACATAAGATGACTTTTAAAAGACAGAAATGGGAACAAAAGATTCCCTTCCCCCTCCTCAGGATAAACTACACACCAAATTCCACCCAGGGAAGGCAAAAGCAATGAGCCCTGCATCTATACAGTCCATACTGTGTTGCAGGGACAGATTTTCAAACATGTGAGGTATGCAAATACGTGTCTATTGTGTGCATGCAGACCAGGTAACGGCCCTCAAATTAGGCCCTCAAATTAAGCACGGAATTTCACTTTGCATACCTAATAGCCTTGAAAATCAGGCTCACTGTATGGAGGTTGCTATTACAAGGTACAAGAATAGTAACTAAACTTTTAATAAACATATAGGTATATAACAAAGTATGCTTAATTACTATTATACATATATATTGCCTTTCATCCCTAAGCTTCCTAAAGTGCTTTAGAAACCAAGGACCTGATCCTGTAGTGCTTACTCAGTCAAAACTCTTCACTAAAGTCAGTTAGATCCTAGGTTCTACTTATCTACTTCATGCCAGTGCTGGTATTCAGGCTTAATAATGCTGTGGCCAAGACATGATAGTTCAAGAAGAACTTACAATAATGCTCATGAGGGCAGACTAAATTAAAATGGTCCTTTCCTTCCACCACTCCAACTTTGACAGTTGAATTCCAGCACTGGTATATAGTGGTATGAACATGGCTCAGTATTTTTTCTATCCCTGTATAAACACCCCTGTTTTTATCTCTCATGTTATAATGTCCTCATTTCATCATCTTGAAAGATCAGATTTAGTGGATATCACAATTTAAACCTCCACTCCCTTCCTCTACAAATTTAGTTAAGAATCACAACCACTTTAAATTACCCAATGTATGCACGGTGACTTCCGTTTACATTGATACAAGAACATCTGATCTGAGTTCTGGATTTTGTTTATCGGTTTATGGGGCAAAGGAGGAGGGGGAAACACTTGCAGATGAAAGATTCCAGCTGACCTTTGAAGTCATCCCGAATAGGCATCACTCAGCTGCCCAAATGACTTTGCTATATGTTCTCAGTGACGTCTATGGGTAGAGTTAGTGCCAGAAGGACAACACCATGGTGGACTGAAGGGGAGAGGTCTGAGCATGTGAAGCAATATGTGCCACAATGAGTTGCCATCTTTAATGAGAGCAAAATATGGCTTCTTGGGTCTCATTTTATACTGAAACTCTGTCCCTATTTTCATTCTAGTTTATTTGGAACTCATTTGCTTTCAGTGGGAGTAGCTGTGGTGAATATTTTAAACCCTTCATCCTAAATTTAATGTTTTTGTTGGCTTTTTGATTATGAGGGGCCTGTGCAATTCCTAGTACCTGCAATCAAATTTATTGTACCTTAATTTGTTTATATTCATGTTTATATCTTTCACTAGCAACTTTTGCCTCAGGGAGAAAATTCTAGCGCCAAAACACCACAAATTCTTGGATAAAATTTTCAAAATTACGTAAGTGACTCCGGAGCCTAAGTCCCAGGCTCATAAGTGGCTAAGTCACTTTTGAAAATGGGACTTAGGCTCCTAAGCCAATTTAGCCAACTTTGAAAATTTGACACCTTGTCTTTGTATGCTATTTCTGCCATATAGAAACTAAAATGTTGAGATCAGATCTGATAGTATTTTATCTAAATATATAACTCCTTGAAGCATTAAAGGCAGTGAGAAAAACACAAATATAAACACCAGAATCTACAGGTGGGTTTGTTTCCTGTGGAACCTGCATGTTCAGTCCCGTAAATTATTTCCTTGACCTTTTTAAAACACATGTATTCTTCTGTAATGGTACAACCCTCCCACATCTTCAAGTAGTGATATTGTAATGTTTGGGATGATTAGATACTGCAGATATGGGGTAGATAGATTCTAGAATATACTTCAATATTTATTTTATGGGCTCTCTATGAGCTAAGATCCCCGTCCATGGAGTCCAGACCCTCGGGGCCCTCAGCAAACAAGTTTGCAAGACCTATAACAAATGGATTGCTTTCTGGTGTAGCCGCTGCAACCTATCCTTCAAGACTCAAAAGAAATGCAAGTTCCATCAAACCACATGCAAGGGACCCCTCACGACCACGAAGGTGAATCCCACTAACACCCTGCAGGTTCCAACCCTAACCCCCACTGATATTCTGGCTACAGCACCCCAGCCAGCATCCCCAGAGTCACAGCAGGTAAGAGGGGACCAACCGCCAACTGAGGGAAGCACAACCCCCACCTCGAGGACTGACAGTGCCACCAAAAGAACCAGCCCCGTCTCCAGAATCCCCACGCTGGACCCTCCTGCGAGGGGGATGACCGCCACCTCACAAGTCAGCAACCTCACCAGATGCCTCAGTGACCTCAGAGAAACCATCCGGCACAACACGGATACGAGACGGGGCAGCGCTCCCCCACAGGTAACCTCATGCCGCCCTGCCGTAGGTCAACTAGCACCACCTCCCAGGCTCCACGGCAAGACGCAGCCAATGGAGGAGCCTCCTGCAGCTCCCAGATCCCATGGCCGGACCCTGCCCCTGCAAGACCCAACACCTTCTCCAAGGTTACCCAAGGAGCCTCTGACCGCCAAAAACCCCATTCCCCACCGAGGACCCCCCAGCCGGATACCGCCCACAGAAGAACCAGAACCATCTCCAGTGCTTCCGAACACGACCGTGCCCCCCCAAAGCCCAGCACCGGTGCTGCCAGAACCCCACTCCCTCCCGGAAGATCCAGCGCTGCCTCAGAGACACCGAGAGCTGCCCTCCCCACCGCACCAGGACCCCCGCCTCAAGACCCACCTGAACACTGCCTCCCAGTCCGAGGGACAACAAGGCCGCAGACTGTCCCCACAGCCCCTGAACCTGCAGAGACAACACAGCAGGAGGAGCAACGGCCACAAGCGAGGGTTGCCACGCCGTTGCAATCTGCCTGGATGGAGGAGCTCACAAAGGCTGAGGACTTTGAGAACTTCAACACCCTGACGGACAGACTGACTGCAGAACTGTCTGCAGAAAGTACAGCCAGAAGGAGAGAACCCAGGAGGCCGCACGGGCCACACGCAGATTCCCCACGCCGAGCCATGACAACACTGCCAGAGAAGGCAGGAGAGGGGACGTCGGCTGCCACTACGATCCAGCGGCTGCATCTCGTATTCAGAAACTATACAGGACGAACTGGATGAAAGCCATGAGGGAGATCCTCGACGGGACCTCCTCCTACTGTGCAATCCAGCACGAGAGGCTCTACTCCTACTTCAAGGACGTGTTCAATCATGAGGCCCAGACCAACTTGCGATGCCCAGAGTGCCTTTTCCCGCTACCCCCGGATCGACCTCACGGAGGACCTGGAGCGAGATTTTTCCTTGCAGGAGGTGCAGGCGAGGCTGATGAGGACCAAAAACACCGCCCCTGGAAAAGATGGCATTCGCTACCACCTGCTGAAGAAGCGAGACCCCGGCTGCGTGGTGCTCGCTGCCCATCTTCAACAAATGCAAGCAGTTTCATCACGTTCCCCACTCCTGGAAAAAGTCCATGACAATGTTCATCCACAAGAAAGGCGAATGAGACGACCCCGGCAACTGGAGGCCATCTCCCTCTGCTCCACCATCTACAAGCTGTATGCCAGCTGCCACGAGGCAAGGATCACGGACTGGTCAGTGTGCGGGGGCGCCGTCAGCTCAGTGCAGAAGGGTTTCATGTCCCGCGAGGGATGCTACGAGCACAACTTCCTCCTTCAGACGTCCATCCAGGAGGCCAGGAGGTCCAAGAGGCAGTGCGCCATAGCATGGCTTGACCTGACCAATGCCTTTGGGTCCATACCCCACCATCACATCTTTGCCACCCTGGGAGAGTTCGGGATGCCAGAAACCTTCATCCAGATCCTCTGGGACCTCTACAAGGACTGTATCACCACCATCTGCGCCACGGACGGAGAGACGGACGCCATCCCCATCTGCCGCGGCATGAAACAAGGATGGCCCCTCAGCCCCATCATCTTCAACCTGGCCATGGAACCACTCATCCGAGCCATCTCCAGTGGCCTGACTGGCTTTGACCTGCACGGCAAGAAAATCAACATCCTGGCCTATGCGGATGATCTGAGCCTGGTCGCCAATAGCTTGGAAAGCCTCCAGCAAATGCTTGATGTCACCTGCCAAGCTGCCGAGTGGATGGGCCTTCGCTTCAACCCAAAAAAGTGCACCTCCCTCCACATTGATGGTGGCGCCAGGGCGCTGGTCTGGCCGTCACGGTTCCTGATCCAGGGTGAGCCCATGGCCTCCCTCAAAGAGGGAGAAGTATACCAACACCTCGGCACACCCACAGGAGTCCGCGTCCAACATACCCCGAAGACACCATCGCGGAGATTGTGCGAGAAGCAGCCCAAATTGACTCTTCCCTGCTCGCCTCTTGGCAAAAGATCAACACCCTCAATACCTTCCTCATCTCTCGCATCTCCTTTGTCCTCAGGGGATCGGTTGTAGCCAAGGTGCCCCTGAAGAAGGCCGACAGCACCATCAGGCAGCTGGTGAGGAAATGGCTCTACTGTCCCTAGAGGGCCAGCACCAACATCATCTACATTTCCCACAGGCAGGGTAGTGTCAACGTACCGCGGATGGGTGACCTGTGTGACATGGTGGTGATGACCCACGCCTTCCGCCTCCTGATGTGCCCAGACCCAACGGTGAGGAGCATCACACAGGAAGCCGTATGGGACGTGGTCAGGAAACGCATTGCCAGGGCCCCCTCCGAGCAGGACATCACCACTTACCTCAGTGGCTCCCTGGAGGCTGAGTTTGGGAGAGAGCGGGGAGACCTGTCCTCTCTCTGGTCCCGCGCCCGCAATGCCTCAAGACACCTAGAAAAGAGGATTGGCTGCCGCTGGAAGTGGTGCGAGGAGCGCCGGGAGCTGGGAATACTGGTGCCACGCATAAAGACCCCGGACCACACCATCATCACCCCGACCACCAGAGCTATGCTGGAAAGGACCCTGAAAGACACCATCCGCTGCCACTATGCCGAGAACCTCAATCGGAAGCCGGACCAGGGCAAGGTGTTCGAGGTGTCCAGCAAGTGGGACGCCAGCAACCACTTCCTCCCTGGGGGCAGCTTCACCAGGTTCGCCAACTGGCTGTTCGTCCACAGGGCCCGACTCAACTGTGTTCCCCTCAACGGAGCCATCTGCCATGGCAACCGGGACAAGCGCTGCAGGAAGTGCAGCTACGCAAATGAGACCCTGCCCCATGTCCTGTGTGGATGCAAACAACACTCCAGAGCCTGGCGGCACCACCACAATTCCATCCAGAATCGGCTGGTGAAAGTCATCCCACCGTCCTTGGGGAAGATCACCCTCAACTCGGCCATCTCCGGGACAGATAGCAGACTGCAACCCGACATCGTTGTCATGGACACAGAAAAGAAGAAGGTCCTCATGGTAGAGGTCACAGTACCCTTTGAAAACAGGTCACCGGCCTTCCATGAGGCCTGAGCCCGGAAGGCGTCGAAATACACCCCGCTGGATGAGACCCTGAGACCCCAGGGCTACGAGGTCCAGATACACGCCCTGATTGTGGGAGCCCTGGGCTTGTGGGGCCCTCACAACGAGCCGGTTATGAGAGTGTGCGGAGTCAATTGACACTACGCCTGGCTCATGAGATAGCTCATGGTGTCCGACACCATCAGGTGGTCCAGAGACATTTATACGGAACACATCACAGGACACCGTCAATACCACACTGAGTAATTGAGACTGCCGACTAGGGAAATAACCCACTTCCTTCCCTGACAAACCAAGGGATGCACCTCACCCATGTACTCATTCGCTACACTGATACTGACTTGGACTCCTTATACATTCCATGGGTGGCATACCCGAGCCCACTTATCCACTGACACTTTAAAAACTCTTGCACCCCAATCTGGGTCTATGCTGGCTATGTGATATGTATGTATCTCTTCACCCTTGCAATCGATACCTGTAATTCCTCATAACTCAAGCCTGACCCCAGATGTACAGTACCTTCCCTCTTAACTTGTGTCTATTTAATTTTAAACATTAACTTTAATTAAAAAAATATGTTATGGGTTCTTTGCGCCTTGTTCTTTCTCCTGTTTTGTTCCATTCTTATTCACTTCTCATCATGTCTGTGCCCTGCAGTCCACCCTTGGGATGACGTGGTATTGATTACAGGGGGGTGGAGTTGCAATGGGCCTCAGTTCACAGAGTGATGAAGTCCTATAGCAAAGTAGCTTTTGTAACATACATCAGTCCACGGGGTGATAGGGCAGTGCAGGGAGGGTGGGATTGCTATACTGCTCAGCCCTTGTGGTTTCAGGGTTTGCAAAAGACTTCTGCCCTCGGGGCAATGAGGGGAGGGAGATGGGGCTTGAAACGGGCCTGAGCTTTCAGGGTGTGGGTGTTACAATGAGGTGGGGTTTGCAGTGAGCCAAAACCCTCAGGGCATTACTGGGAGGTGGAGTTTGGCATGGCCAGAGCCCTTGGGGCATACAGTGATAGGGGGTTGGCAGCAGGTGTTACGTACTCCCCAGCTTTTCCCTGTGCAGCTCTGTCTCTTACTGATTTCAGGCCTTTTGCCCTTTCGCCTCCCCCATTTAACCAAGGCCAAGGACGTGCCCCCTGCTCCTTCTCATCCATTCAGGACAACAGAGAAGCAGCAGTTCCAGAGCGCTGCCATATTCAAAGATGGCTGCTCAAGGAGTACCTGCTTTCCTCAGTCCAAGATGGCCGTCCTGCTGGCAGCTAGCAGATGCTTGCCCCAATCCAAGATGGCCACCAAGCAGGGCAGCATGCCCACCACAAAGATGACGGTCGGTGTGGCACCTCCGTGCCCCTACCAAAAATGGCCGCCGCCCCTCCTTGAATCTCGTGGCGTCGCCAGGAAGAGGCTTGTAAAGCAGGCGGGGGCGCGGCCTCCGCCTGAGGAGACGCGAGGGAGGCGGGGCAGGAGGCGTGTCCTCCCCAAACCGGAAGTGCCGCGCTGCCTCCCTCCAGCTGGTTGTCATTTCGCTCAGCGGCTCTGTCCTGAGGAGACGGGACTCGGCGGCGGCCGGGAGGGGAGGGAGGTACCGGCTGCGGCAGCGAGCAGGAGGCGGCCGGGACAAGAGATTCCGTAATACCCAGACTCGCCGATTACTGAAACGCCTCCCGACTCCTCGGAGCCGGTCTCGCGCCCCCTCCCCCCGCGATAATCGATTGTTTTACATGAGGGGTAAGGGAAATCGCCTGCAGCTGCGAGGACGCGAAGCAAGGAAAGGACGCTTCGGAGCCGCCGCCGCAGGACCCCACCCCCCTGGTGACTCCAGCGGTCTCCCTCCCCTGCAGTACTAATCGATCGTGACCCTGTCCCGTAATCTGCGGGCGATTTGGGAGAGCCGGTTAAACACCTTCCATGGGGGAGAGAGGAGCCTGGCCCCTCGCCGCCTGCACCATCCCCTCCCCGCTGGAGGCGGCTGCTCTCCTGAGGTAAAATCCCTCCTGCCTTCCCAGACGCCAGGACTTCTGAGGGGGGGGGTGAAGGGGGTACCCCATAGAGAACAGGGGCCTGGCGAGCTCAGCCTCCCTGCACCAGCCTCTCGTCCCCTGCCGCATGCCGAGTCCCTGAGGTAAAATCCACCTTCCCTTGCAGACAAGGGCTCCCGCAGCTGAAGGAAACCTACCTAGCTCAGTAAAAGGAGGCGAGCCCAGTACCAGAAACCACCCTTCCAGAAGCAGCAGCAAGACACCTCCCTCACCCTCCTCCTGCAAAAGTCATTGCCTGCTCTCCCCCCTCCCCCGAATGCTGAATGCAGATTTCTAAGATGAAACTCTTCTTCGGACAGCCAGGATTCATCTGAAGGACACACAAATATCTGATCATAAATAGGAGGTGAGCCTGGCGAGCTCAGAAACCCAACCCAACAGGAGCAACATCAAGAATCCACCCTTCTCCTGCACAGCTCACTCCCCTCTCATCTCCAGAATACCGACTTTCTGAGATAAAAATCTTACCCCTTCAATAAGCTGAGACTCCTCTAAAGGACACATACAAAATAGTATATATTATTATTATACACAATAAAAGCTTACCGAGCAGCAGCAGGGGAAAAAAAGCTTCCTGCACAATTCACTCCCCCACTGAATGCTAAAATCCTGAGGTAAAATCTTCCCATATCAACAGCAAGGACTCTTTTGAACAGGAAACAAATATATATTAGATTATATAGAATTTATTAAATTATTCCAGACTTTTTTTTTTCCCAGTCAAGAGGTGGAGGGACCAGACGTCATTGTTTCTCTTTTCCTCTTAACTCATTTATGGCCGAGTCAAGGCTGCTGAGGAGGAAAAAACAGGATAGTTAAAATCTCTTTATATCTGTCTGCAGAAGATTTTTCTCTTATTGATGTGCATTTCCTTTAGGAAAAGGAAACCTCTTATTTTGCTAACCAAAGATTTATTTTTCTTTTCCTTCTAACCAGAGAAAGGAAACAAACATAAATTGACACGTTAAATATTTAAAGAGATTTATCTTTGAAAGAACCAGAACTTATATCCACATCAGAAATATCTAAGGAGTGTGTGGAGGAAGAAACTGTGTCTAGATTAAAACAAGATATTTGCTAGTTCCTCTTTGGTGGCGGAGGAGAGAAACACTAAACGTTGTTTTTTTACAGGAGAAAATCAAATCCTAAATATAATAAATGGGGGATTACGGGTTTGGAGTGTTAGTGCAAAACAACACTGGGAATAAATCAGCTTTTCCAGTGAGATTTCATCCACATCTGCAGCCTCCACACCATCATCAAAATGCAGCCCCCAGCCCTGCTGCTTTTATAAATAATAACACAGCTGCCAATGGCAGTAGTGCTGGGTCAGCTTGGCTCTTTCCTGCTCCAGCTGCCCATAACATTCAGGATGAGATTCTGGGGTCAGAAAAATCTAAAACTCAGCAACAGGAAAAGCAAGAGTCTCTAGAAAAACAGCAGCTTTCCCCTAGTCAAAGTCAGGAAGCAGGCATGCTGCCTGAACCTGAGAAAGCTAAATCTGAGGAAAATCAGGGAGACAATTCTTCAGAGAATGGCAACGGGAAAGAGAAAATAAGAATAGAATCACCAGTGTTAACAGGATTTGATTATCAAGAGGCTTCAGGGCTAGGTACTTCAACTCAGCCCTTAACATCCACTGCATCTTCTTTGACTGGTTTTAGTAACTGGTCAGCAGCTATAGCTCCTTCTTCTTCTACAATAATCAATGAAGATGCCAGTTTTTTTCACCAGGGAGGGGTCCCTGCTGCCTCAGCTAATAATGGTGCTCTGCTATTTCAGAATTTTCCACATCATGTCAGCCCTGGCTTTGGCGGTAGCTTTTCCCCTCAGATTGGACCCCTCTCTCAACACCACCCTCATCACCCCCATTTTCAGCATCATCACAATCAGCATCAGCAACAGAGAAGATCGCCTGCAAGCCCTCATCCACCTCCATTTACACATAGAAATGCTGCTTTTAATCAACTGCCTCATTTGGCTAATAATCTTAACAAACCACCTTCTCCATGGAGCAGCTACCAAAGCCCATCACCTACACCATCTTCTTCATGGAGCCCCGGTGGCGGTGGATATGGTGGGTGGGGAGGGTCCCAAGGGCGAGACCACCGCAGGGGACTGAATGGAGGGATAACACCCCTGAACTCCATCTCACCCCTGAAGAAGAATTTTGCAAGTAATCATATCCAGTTGCAGAAGTATGCTAGGCCCAGCTCAGCCTTTGCTCCGAAATCTTGGATGGAAGATAGTTTGAACAGAGCCGACAACATATTTCCTTTTCAGGTGAGTCTACTCTGCTAATATACATGGAAAAATGATTTAATTAAATTTTTATAGAAATAAGTTTTTTTTCCCCAATATACTTCGATTATCAGACTTGCATGGTTGAAAATGAATTTAAATTGAAATAAAGTGAACATGTCTAACTTGTAATTCACCCTGTTACATTTCAGTCTTCATGATCTCTGAGCTGTGAATCATGTATTTTTTTTTTCAATAGTGCTTGTCAGATAAATATCTATTTATAGCCCAGCGGGACATCTATTAAAGTTCAGTTCCATCGTGTAATTATTACACGCAGTAAGCAATAACAGTTAGTGAACAAATGTTTCTGCTTTTTTAAAATGTAACATAAATAGGAGTGAAGAAATGAAATATTTTTTTACTTTAACACTTAAAGATTTTAACTATTTGGAAATGATATTGCACTATATGTTGAGAACGAGCATTCAGTAATCCTTAAATCTGTCGTCTGCCTTGTGTTGCAAAATAGTTCATGGATTTCCATTGTGACGTGACTTAAATATTTTTTTAGATTTTATTTTTCCCCTGTACAATTGAAATTACTAATCTGATTTTTTATTTTTTTCAGTGAACTACATAACTTTTTTTTTCTCACCAGGAATGGAACAAATATTGGTTATACAATATTAAATCTTTACTAAAAATAGATCTGGACTAGTCAGTTGTTGGCCTGCACTGTGCTACACCTTATACTGTCAGGAGGCAGGGTGTCTGACTCTTCAAATTCATGAGAAACATATCTAGTTTGTGGAGGTTAAAATTAGCTATCTGATATTGATCCAGATATACAATCAATATTTGCATTGTAATAGTTCTCTCTATCTGACCACTAGTTAAGACCTAGCTTGGTAGCTTTCATATGTTTAAAAAAGACCTCATAAGGTGGATCCAAAACACAAGGTTCTTTAATGTCTAGTGGCTTGTTTTTCAGGATCTTCAGACAAGGGCAAAAGTAAAGATTGCAAAATGATTGCAGTAAGAAGCAGGATGACCTACTTTTAAGTAATTTGGGGATGAAAGATCAGTAGATTAGAAGAACCTCAGAACATTTGTCATGGTAACTACAACCCCAAAGAGATCTAAATATATTTTATAATGACCTTGTAGAATCAGAGGGAGGATCAATTCATTTCCCCTTGGTAAATTATTCAGTTTGTTTGGTTTTCAGGGCCTATGCAGCCTTCTGAAAACAGCAGCAGCTGCTGGCAATACCTTTCATTAAGGACTTCTTTTTACTGCAGAATTACTAGCAGTTTAAACATCAGGTAGAGTCCGTAACCTTGGACTGCATAGCAATAATAGATCTTAATTTTAAGAGTTGGAAATAATATAAAGAACTGGTGTCCAATATACCAAATTCATACACTCAGACCATTAGCAAAGGGACACAGCTGGAGCTGGTCTTTTTTCAGCCTCACTGCAGCAAGACTTGGCTTGCTGTTTAATTCATTCTGTACCCTGACACGTAGCTGATGTACAGAGTGACAGAATGAGATCAAGTGTGTACTTGGTGCCACATTTAAGGCCCAAATGTATATGTACTGATAGAAATGTGCTCCTTTTAGTATCGAGGAAATTAACAAAGCTAAGTGATTCCTGAGTGTGGCTTTTGTATTATGTTCTAAATCCAAAAATATGTCTGATATTTTATCATGGCTAAATATAAATTCTACATAGCATACTGGTGTCTGTTTATGTAAACAGTAAGATGAAGGTATATATGTCAAGACCATGTCTGACACTTCTTCATGCCAGGAAAAGGAAAGTGTTGGAGTGAAATGCTTTCCAGTCTCTTACTATCACTTATGTGCTGTGATGAACAAGAAAAGGGCAGGGCAGCAAAACAGGACTCCAGCACTGCAGATCCAGAAAAGATGTTGATGATTTTCCAGACCATTTTAGGTAATTGCTTTTTATAACATTTGTGGTGTGAAATCCTTAATACCTTTGTAATCATTTTAAAAGGTGACTTCAGTTCTGAGAACACTGGGGAAAAAAATATGTAAAATTTGTCCATAGGCTTTTGTTATGCTGGAGGTAGGGTTCAGATTGTATTCTCATGTCAAATCAGTCATGAGGATTTTTGCTTATGATGGAATATGTGTATGTAGTTGCACATATATGAAGCGTCCTTGAGGAGGTAATCATGTTTTGCCTGAGACTTTCATTACCAGAATCTTCTTAGATTCTACCTTACTACCAAAATCTACCTTTGCTCCTGAAACAGAATGGGGGTATTTGATTAACTCTCTGTTCCTGGTTCTCCCTTTCATTTAACATTTATTTTCTTATTTAAATCTGTTCATGAGTGTTTCCCTCATATTATGAAAATTAGCTTATTTAGAATGCAAGAGTATGGAAGAACAAACACGAATTTTTGAGTGTGATTTTTAGAAAAGATATCTTTACTCAAAAGCTTAGTGAAATACAAAAGTACATATTGGAGCATATCTTGTGACAGAGATCCTATAGCAGCCATACCTAAATGCTCATTTTTTATTGACGAGTGTTGCATATGTCTGTGTAAATAACTTACGTGAACAAATGTTGATTTTAATTGTTTTTACCTCATGACTCTTAGTGACTTGCCATAAGACACATCCCTAATTTTTGTAGATAAAAATAGGGATGATTTCTTGTGTTGATTTGCTTGGTATTTTTGTAACAGCGAAGGTAGCTCATTCAGTATTGTGGTGGCCATGTACAAATTGGTTTGGTGTTTGTGATGCCTAGTAGTTCTATAGTACTGCTCATTTGAGAATCTCAAAGTCTTGGAGCACAATTTGGGATTAGACAAATCCTCCTCTTACAGTTGGGGAATCCAAGGCACAGGAGGTTGAGTGACTTGCCCAAGATCAGCTGGCAGAGCAGTAAACAAAACTGCTCCTGGAGGTTTTTCGCCTTCCTCCGAAGCATGGGGCAGGGGTCGCTTGCTAAAGGAGTGGGTGGATGGGCTTATGTGGCCTGCATCTAGCAGGAGGTCAGACTAGATGATCATAATGGTCCCTTTTGATCTTGAATTCTATGATTCTATGAAAACCTAGGTATTTTTACTCCTCATCTTGTGCTTTTACTACTGTACAAAGTGTCCTCTCAATTAAAGCAGTTAAATCTGTTTTAAAAATTAACTAATTCCTTATTTTTTTTAGCTTTTCAGAATTAGACTTACAAAAGATCTATTTCAAAAGAGCAAAGCCACAATTTGTCGCCACCCTTTGTGACCTCTCATTTGGAAAGTTGCTAGTTTTCAAAATAATAAACTGTGCTCTTGAAAAGGGAAATGTTAGGTTCTTAGTTATAGTAACCTTCCATAGACATCTGACCAAATGAGTGAGGGGACCTACCTTGTAATATAAGGGATTTTCAAAAAACAATTGCTCTCCATTTTCCTCCCTGCGACACTGAAAGTTTAGTAGCTTACTGGGATGGTGAATTGTCAGTAATTGAACTGCGTACTGCAGCATTGTCCTCAGGATTGTACAGACTTTCCTCTTGCTACATACTTGCACTTTTAAAAAGATGAGCACTCTGCTTGTTATGCAATATATAAATCTTGCTTTGATAGGCATTTCCAGGTTTCAAGCTCTCATCTTCAAACACGTGAGGATGTTTGTAGAATCAGTCCTTGAAGGCACTAACAAGTTGAGCAATAGTGCTCAGCTTTCTGCAAAAAGTACTCAGACAAATTTCTGCATAGCTTCTTTGACTAGGACGTGAAAATAAAAATTCAAATTACCCATTTCATAGAACTTTACACTTGTGGGCAGTTCACTGAATTCACTTGCTCAAAATGTTTTATTTTCTCCCCCAGAGAAAGGTCTCCAGACATTTAACCCCATCCCAATCCATGGAGGTTCTGTGCCAAGGGGGCTTTCTTTTCCCCAAGGTAGATGTGGAATGTTTGTGAAAACACACATGACTACTTAGTGTAAAATTAAAACTCCCATCTGTAATCTGTTTGTACACAAAAATCCTGACTATATTGATAAGTGTATTAAAACAATCCCATTCATAAAGCATTTTAGAACTAAAAATATTCTCTGTTACATGCATTTGCCAACCTTTCATCATAAAGGGATCTTGCTAATGGTCTTTAGTTTGCTCACTTTAGGATTTTGATTTATATTTTCTTATTGTTCTGAAGGAGCCTCTCGAGAGACTGAGAGCTGGCTGCATAAAATGATGAGGCAACCTGTTTTGTAGAAAAGGGTTACTTTTATTCTGTACGTAGGTTTTATTCCATAAAGCTTTAAGTTGTCATTTTAGATTAAAATACGTGTATTTTGGTTTTTTATATACCTGCTCACCCATTTTCTATAACTGTATCCATTGCATAGTAACTAGTGTTTTTATGCCCTCCCCCAACTGATTTAGCTATTGGTCTGTGGAATTAAAAGCACTCTAATGTAGTAGTTTGTAACTAGAGAATTGTGGTTGAAAGTGTCTGACATACACAATTTAAGTACTGTGGAAGTTAACACTGTTCTTGTTTTATAAACTTACTACTGACGTTTGTACTTAGGCTTCAGCCCTCCTGCATATTTCTGACCTCAGGGATTTTTTAAAAAGAGGGCCTTTGTTAGGAAGCTATTTGAATTATGTTTTCTAAGATTAAAAGAAGCAATCTTATTAAGCATTTTTCTTTGAAAATGAATTGTATACACAGCAGGGTAGCACGGAGCAGAGAACATTGGGTGGTGTACAGTAGTAGATGCATAAAGAGGTTTATGTGCAGCAGGTATGTTTGAAATTTATAGACAGGACAGTGATTCTTCTTGATCTTTAAAAACTTTCAGTTTGACAGAGCAATAAGAACTTTTGTGGGAGTGAGCACTTTTGATTCACTTGAGTTTTCTAGCTTTCATCTTACTCTTCCTGGTGAAGCTATAAAAAATGATCAGAGCAGCATACAGAAACATCCGTTCAGGAAAAACCTGTTTATTCAGTGCCTTGTTAATTCAGCGGTTACTGGATTGGGAGTTGGAAGACACCCCTTACTGGGAGGGCTGGGTGGGGTGTATATAGCAACTGAGTTAAGCTTCATCATTCTACTTCAGTATGAAATAAAAATGTGGAATTCATGTCCAGTGCCTAAGGCTACCAAGACACTTGGCTAAGTGTTAGGGACTCCTGGATATAGAGTTACTAGAAACTATAAAGGCAAACATAAAAAAACAAAACAAAACAGGCTTTGGTTTATAATAGTAAATATTTACTTTATAGCTCTGACACAAATTATTTAAATTATGGGAACTAGGACAAGTTTTCAGAAAGCTTCAAACCTCCAAAGCACATAGAATGAATAGGAATTAGAGGCGATCTTTCTACAACTGTAGTATGCAGCAATTCTGCAAAGGAAGGTTCTCCAAAGAACTAAGCAATATATATTGAATAGAATTGATAGTAAAGTATGATATATGCAACTATGCTTGCCCCATAAATACTGCTTAATCATCTTCAATAAATTGCTTAAATCAACAGTTTACTTTGCATCATTATAGATGCCTGACTCTTCAAAAAATTCACATTTTGTAATATTAGGCACAGCCTTTGCTACAAGCAAATTGTCACACCCAGGCAGGCTTTGATTTTATACTGTTTGGCTTTCATGGCATTGGCAGACTATGGTTGTGATTGCCTCATCTTGGGAAGCATTGAATAGAAACTCTCGGTTTCTGGAGTCTTAGTTTGTCAGGTGATACTGATGGCATGGGTACAGATTAAATGTAGTTAGGCCTGTACGTCAGTGGTTGAATTCAGATCAACTGTCTGTGAAGCTTAGGAGAATTTAGATCTAAGTTTTGGTGAACATTCTCTTCCATGGCATTAAGCTTTCATGTTCAACTTCCAGTGCATATAGTATCACAATAGGTGCGATACATAATTTATCCTAAGTGTGTTGATTCTGTATTGGGTCCCTTTGGACTTCAAGAAGGGAAGAAGATGGATCTTATGGAATCTGAATTGTATGACTTAATGGTTTCCTACTTATAAGCATCTCCATTTTAAACTTTGTCCTTACATAGTACCTGTCAACCATAGATTTCAAAGTACTTAAAATATTCTTTACAGATAGATGTGGGGAGAACACGGGGCACAGAGGTTAAGTGACTTGCGCAAATTCACATGAGTCAATAGCAGAGTTGAGACTAGAATCCGGGAGTTCATCTCTCAATCCTTAACCACTTGTATGTATTTTGAAATTATTTCTAGGCAGCATGAAGGAAACAGACCAGCAATTCCATTTCCTTTTTAGAGTGATTTGGTCAGACCTTTGCATAAAGTTCACTGTTATGGAAATCAGCTCTATATTAATTGGGTGTGGCCTGCTAAATATTACCTTTATATAATTAGTCTTCTAAGCAATGCTGTTTTTATATAAATTCCACTATTTCTTACAGCATGTAAATGTTGATAATATCTTAAAAGCAGCCTTTTGTATTGGGCCTATAATTTGATGCTCATTAGGATCTTGTTTCTCAAAGTCCTCTTTTGCCAAAGGTAAATGTGCTTGTCCTTTGAGAGCCCTCTTACAAAGCAAAAGTTCAGATACCCAAATACAAATTCTTGAAATGCAAAGTTCTTCTTGTGATCAGCTTAGGTAAGCAATGTCAGCCACCAGCGAAAATGTCTATAGCTATATAGACATTTTACTTTCTTTTGGGTGATCATTATCCCTATATCCCATTCTTTCTCATTCATATATTTATTACACACAGATCACTAGTAGGATTCCCCTGGGGCCACTGCCAATGTCACTCAGTGAATTGGGCCATTTAGAAAACAACACCATGCTGTGGGATAAATCTCCCTACCCACTGTATGCTTGAAAGAAGAACTACACTCATTTTTGCTGATTACAGCGTAGTGAAAATTCATATGCTTCTCAAAGACCAACTTTTCCCCATATTTGGTTACCGAGTTAAAAATCAGAGCTTTTAATATTTATATGTTACAGCAGTAATGTTAAAGCAGTATTCAGTGTGTAGTTACATGTCTCTTTGGCAAGATGGCCACTAATGCTAGTCTCAGATGTTAATTTTTATCATTTTCAGATAAAGTACTTGTTGGTTTGTTGACCACCATGTGAACTTTTAGAACACAGCAGTGAGCAAAACTGGTGCTGTTTTCTTTTAAGTAATTCAGGAGCAAATATCTTACATTAATAGAGATTCTACTAAAAGTAAAAATGTGTTCATGGTGCTTGTCTCTCTTCAGGCCATTGTACTATCCTGATGCTTAGCCTGGCAAATTGTTAATGAACCTCTCTGCGCGGTGAACCAAATTTGCTGATTTAAACACTGCAAGCTCACTGAAATTGATGTTTCAGGGTAGTCAGCACAGATTTAGGTCTGTATTCAGGAATCTGGGAGCCCTGTGATATCTGTACTTTTCAGAATAGGCACCATCTACAATTGATTGAATAAACCAAGTACTGGGATTCACCCAGTAGTTCCAAAAAGTAAGTAAACCAATAAAATATTTGCTCTATCCACTTCAGGAATAGATCTGCTTTTCTGGTTTTATGCCTTGTTGCTCCCATCTGGGTTCAAGGTGCTTTGGGTATTTCTAGGCTAGTCTATCCTACCCAATGTAAATAATACATAATACAGGGTGGACAAAATGCTTATAATTGTGCAAACTGGCGAATGACATGCTGCGTTTTGAATGTCTTACAGGTGATTGAGAAGCCGTGCTGAAAGGGAATTGCAATTAAATAGCACTCAGGACACATGGCTTGCTGTTGTGAGAGTGTCATGATATTAATAGGGACATAGTCTGCTTAAATTCTGCAATTGGACAATAGCATCAGATGTCATGAAATAAAGTATTTGTACTGGGCTTGCCACCATAGTGACTGAGCAACTTAGAAAGGTTATGATAACTAGAGTAGGGTATTGGTCTAGCTTCTACTTTTTCACTAATAAGTGGTGCTTTGTGGCAGGCACATGATGCTACTAAGATGCATATTAACTTGGTTTGTGGTCTTTTAATGAATGCCCTCAATAAGCAGGGACCCTGAGGAGCAAACTTTTTCAAATGTCCCAGTAGCAAGTCTTGTGTTTTCCCAGGATTGAGGCTGAGGCAACTCAGTGCCTCAAGCTGACTACGCCATTAGGCATTCCCTCAAGCCTGAGAAAAAACTTGCTTATCAGTTGTATATTGAGAATGCTCTAGATTGTTTAGAAATCTCATCATATCATATGACTGAATGAGGAGGATAAGGGCCTCTTGGTAATTCAGCATTTTGTATCACCCAGACTCTTTTATCATCTAGGAACGACTGGAACCACGAGAGGGTGGCGAGGATGAGGCTCTGAATGTTTTAGAAACATCTGCACCCTTCCATTGTGAATGATCCATTAATGGTGGCTACCAATGGGAACACTGCCACGTAACTTTATTTGGTAATCAAGATGAGCATGGTTTAGAACTGCGGGTGGGTAACCTTGGGAAGCTGAGCTTATAAGACATGGATATCCTCATTAAAAAATCATGTCTCATAAAGGGGGAGAATAAATGGGGCATGTCATTAAAAATGGAAGAGGTAGAAAGTGAGCGGGCTCAGGGAAAATTTCCATTAAAGAATCTAGTTGTCCCTTTGAGGGAATTTCCAGTTTATTCCCTGTTTCTTCTCCCTTATATATGATTAAATACTGCCTCTGTTCTGAATGCCAAACACTGCCCCCCCCCCACACACACTCACATTCCAGTTGATGAATGCAAATCCCTCTCTGTGACATTCAATAATATAACTTAATCTCAGCACAACACTAAAAATTTAGGGGAGAGAAGTTATTTTGGGGCTGACCCTACAGTTTGTTGGCAGCATTGCATGCAAAATACCATACAGAAGCTGCCTGGCAGTATTCTTCTCATTAAATGTTTGCCAGATAACTGAGATGTCATTGACAGTGTGGCTGCTGAAGGGTCTGCAAGCTCCTGAAATGCCATGCTCCCCCTGTTGTGAGATAGGAGCAGTGGCAGATGCACACAAGTTGAAGTTTCCAGCTGCTTCAATGTTGGTGAGGCCGAGTTCTAGATCTATTGCTAAAGAGAGATTCAAAACACAAAATAAGGTACAGAACAGAAAGAAATACGTTGGGAGAAATGTTGAGAGATTGGAAAGTGCTACAATATCTTTAAAAACAAAAACAGCCTCCCCCCCAAAACAAACAAACAAAACCCCCCCCACAAAAAGAAAAAACAGTCCTGGATGGAAGCAATACAGACACTTTGAAAGTTTAGAGACATTGTCTGCCTTTATTCATTTCTGACTTGCATGGATTATACCTATTCCCATTCAAGTCAATAAGGATAAGGAACACCTTTTTACCTCTGTAAACTATTCAAATTGATTTAATTGAAATGTAAGGCTTATCTACACTTTCAGTGCTGCAGTGGCACAATTGCACCCGTGCAACTGCACTGCTGTAGTGCTTAGTGAAGAGGCTATCTATGCTGACGGGAAAGCTTTTCCTGTTGGCCTAGGTACTCCTCGTCCCCGAGAGGGAGAAGAGCTGGGAGAAGCCCACCTGATGACATGGCGCTGTCTACACCAAGAGTTAGGTCAGTGTAACTGTCACTCACGGGTGTGGATTTTCTACACCGTAGAGTGATGTAATTATACCAACATAAGTTTATAGTGCAGACCAGAGCTTGGAGTTGTTAAAATTCTAACTAGACTTTGAAATCTATAGGAACCAGGGACAAAAATATCAAATCAAGAAACTAAAAGTACCAGTGAAGAAAGAAACAAGTAGGAGAAGAAACAAATGTGAAGCTGGAGGGAAAAAGTGTAAGGAACCAAATGTTCCTAAACTAGTATTTTTTTGGTAGATACGTGTGCTCTCTTGTTATACAGGTTAGTGAGAAAATAAAACTCTGAAAAGATGGGGCAGATACACGGCAAATTGAATTTTGGCCATATTAGTATGGTAAATGTTTCTGTCCTGTTAGTGACTGGAGTACAGCTAACTTCACCTTTTTGCCATACTTTCTCTAAGGGTCACCTACATGCTACTGTAATGAGCTGCCTCTGGAGAAGAGTACTTGAACCATTCTGTGGCAGCAACACACAAGGTTGTGGGTTTTGGGGGTGTGTTTTATTTTGAAGGGGAAGTGAAAAATAAGTTCTCAGTTAAAATGACTATTTCGTTTTTGGTAGGAATGTGACTTACTAAATAGGAATTAGGCTAAGACGCCAGAGCCAGCCACTTCTACTCTTAAAATACCACGGAGTATTTAATGCCCACAAATGGCCGTGACCAGTTTCTCATTTAAAGATTGACTCTCCTGCAATACAGTGCCCAGCCAAAATGGCAGCAGTATTTCAATATTGAGGCAAATGAAAGTATCCGTTATTGAATATACAGCACTGTTTTATGCAGTTTTTTTAAACTTCTCATCCAAATACTGAGCAAATCTGGCTCTACTTTCTTTGCAAAATTACAGCTTTGCATCTAGATGTAGAGAGAAACTAAACCCCCACATTGGTGGGTAATTGATATAGTTGTATATAAGTTTACTCTAATCTCCTATCTAGAGTTGCTTATAACTTTTCTTGTTTCTTTATGGGCAGAAACTTTCCGCTCTTGGTCTTGGTTTTGGGTTAAAGGAGAATCTCTCTTGGAAAATGAACAAAATATAACACCTGGGATTAGAGGTGGTCTCCTTTTTGAATACAGAAATTAAATGCAATGTCTGTTAATGCAGTTCTACTTGCCTGTTTCCTTGGGAGAGGGTGGTTGTGGGGAAACTTTTTTCAGTGATGACTAAATTATTTCATCATGGGGCAATATATGTTGTGCCTGGACTAGTGAACACTTGTAATTTTGCAAGACTCTATTATTGAAACATGAAAGTTAAATATAGACACTAAAATCAAGAAATTGAGAACCATAATGCTTGGCCAAAGTGTTTGGGGTTGGTTTGGTACTAAGTTAATGCAATACATTACTTTTAACTTGCATAACCAGATAGGTGGCTTTGACAGACATGTGTGAACTTTGATCTTCTCTTCAGTTGAGCATTGGCTGTTTTAGTCAAGAAAGGGTGACCTCTGAAATATGCTAAAGGATGATGCTAAGGAGAAATCCTTGGTAAATTTACTTCAAATGGATCAAGATGATGTGATGGTAATGTATACAAGTCAACTTGTCTCTAAAGTTTGTCTAGTGCTTTGTTTTTAAGTGTTCATTTAAAATTGCTAAGTTCTGGGTATAGAGAGTGAAATTTTAAAGTACAAAATGTTAACTTTTTACCAAAAAACGAGGCTGTTTGGAGTAAATGGGAATATTTGCAGTAAATGGAATTCTGTGAACTTCAGTTTTAATTGTGCAGACTCTGAAATGACTGATAACTGTATAACACTGGATTAACATCCATTGTATTGTAATGGCAGAGTTTAAATTGGTAAGTGCTTTCCTTAACAAGGATGCTTTCCTGAACTGGGGCCTTAATTTGCAATTCGTTTCATTGCTTCAAACAGGATTTATTTGAGGGTGGAGAGTATTAAACTTGGCAAATAAAGTTTTTGGAGTAGTTCAGCCTCCAGACTTGAGCTGGCCTGAAAACGTCAATGGAAACTAAATTGATGAAAAAGGAAAACAAACTTTTGTGTGTCATTTGTTTTTCAATTTTCTAGCCAACTCTAAAATATACCTGAACACTCCTATCTTACATTACTTTTCTTTCTTAAAACAAACATAAAGCAACCCAAATTTTCTTGGCCTCTTAACAGTATCAGTTCTGACTGTATTTCTATGGCTGGCAAAAATAAATGTTCAATGTCAGTACGATAAACGTATCTTTTTTTTTTTTTTTTTAAAGAGAGAGATTGCTTTGCAGTGAGTTTCAATAGAGGCTGTCTCATTTTAGTTGTTTTAAAAACTACTTATTGCAATGAGGCTTTTTTAGGAGTAAAACTGTACTTTCATTTGTTTTCAGATATTTTGTTCATGGTGTTGCTAATGCAAAACTGAAACTTCAGATATGAATTTACTGTTACTCAATAAAAGCCCAAGAGTCTTGTAGTTTTACTTAAACATATACGATGAAATTATATTTAAATTCTGATCTAATGACATAGGGTGGAGTTGAAGCTTCTGCATATTTGAGGTAACCTTGGATAGCATTTTGCTGTCTAAATTGGCTTTGTTTGTGTTTACTTACAGGATCGCGCAAGAACTTTTGACATGCATTCTCTGGAGAACTCGCTGATTGACATAATGAGAGCTGAAAATGATTCACTGAAAGGTAAATTTAGAAGGCAACCGTTTCCTGCAGTAAATAATTAGGATGATGTGCTTGGGCAGGATACAAAACTTGTCTTTTGTTAGAACAACTAAGTATCATTTGCATATTGCATGCTGGTCAACTCATCTAGGCCTCATTTTCCTTCTCTGTCAAGAGACGAAGGTATCAGTGCACATGAGCACCTGTGTGTGTCTAATGTCTTGATTAAGGACACTACGAAATGGAAGCACAAGGCATTCTTTTGTGTAATAAGTGGCTTGAATAGTGTTGATTTTTTTTTTAAACACGCAGCATGGTAAAAATTAAATTCCCAGTTTCTGGAATCTTATTCAGATAGGTAAAGCATACCAACTTACTTGACAGTGTTTTCCCTCTTCAGCCACATATGCACTTCTATGTCTGCAAAAATACATCTTCGGTACTTATTTAACTAACCCAGTGTCTAATATGACTACTAAGCTATTTCATCACAACTCTGTCTCAAGTATGCTTTCCATTGACTATGCCACACACTTGCGTAATTGTGTCCATTTCCCTTTTGAATTATAAGGTTCTCCTGATGCAATACTTTCTCCAGAATAAAGATTGAACATTCTTGTGCTGTCTCTCAGGAACGAGAGATGCTTAAATATATAGGAGAAGTATACTTTGCAAGTGAAAGATTTAAAAAGAAATGAGTTTTAAGCTTCCCAATGAAAGTGTTCTGAAAATATCGACTAAAGAAATAACTGTCTTCTGAAACTGCTTTTAATACACATAGGTTTTACATTAATATATTGCTTAATAGAAGTAGTACATGCTATAAAACCCTGAAGTTTAGTTCATTGCAGGTCAGTGCTAAACACTAATCTTACAATTTCAGTCTCAGGGTTACAGTTGTCTGAGTACTTATTTATTCACTTCAAGGTTTTTTCTCATTTTTTGTTATTGACCTGAGGCCACTAAAACAGATTTATGGTAGTCTTTAAAAATAAATTTCCCCTAAACCAAGGTTTGTGTTATTAATTAAAGTGACTTGCATTTTAGTAGTGCTTCTCATCTAGTACAATCCCGAAGTACTTAACAGATGTATACTAAAAGTTCATGCATCCAGCTCTGGGGTGAAATGCAGCTACATGACAATTTAGTGCAGGAAATAACTTTCCAACTGAAACTGCAAGGGAGTTCTAAGTAGACAAAACTTCCACTGAGTTTAAAAATAAAAACAAAAAACTTTCCCTGTGGGGAGAAGGGTACCAGTGCCATTGGCTCTTTAGTAAGGTTGCCAATTTGGGCTGGATGTATTCCTGGAGGTTTCATTACATGACATAATCTTCAATTAAACATTAATCTTTAATTCCTGGAGACTCCAGGACAATCCTTGAGGTTTGCTACTGTTTAATAACAGCAAGTTGTAAGGGCCTTATTTTTTTTGTTTTTGTTTTTTCCCCCCACATGCCATCAGAGCACAGTACCCTGTGTATACCTTAGCATCATAATGGAGCCTTAGTTCAATACTGAGTCAAAAGTCGAGTCCCACTTAAATTAAGTATCTGGAATTTGCTTGGAGGCCTTTCATCCAGCTATGAGGCGGGCCCAATCCAGCTTTTAGCTGATTAAATCTGACAAGCTCACGGTGATGTGTCTGCAGACCAAACTGAGCTTTTAAGAAAAAATAGAGTTTTCTAACAAAGTAAGGTTGCTATATTGTCATGTTCAGTAATTAAGGGCAGTTTTATACAGTACTGTGATTGGTTTAACTGCTCTGAAAAAGTCCTTTGGTTTTCAAATGGTTCTTTACTTTAAAAGTGAAAAGTATTCAAAGAGTGGAATAAATGTCAGCAAAGAATAGTGTATATTTCTGAGGCATACTAATTCTTGCTTGAGCTTGATTTGTTAATCCCCAGTGCACAATCTATATTTGGTATAAAGCTCTGTATTGTTGCATAATCAGAACACAGCAACATCAATCAGATATTATTCAGGGAAATTTTCTACTGTATTTTCGTTAGGTGCTTGACATACATTGACATATATTACTCTAAACTATAATATTCTTTTTGGATGTTTTAAGGTTAATAGCCATAAAAATATACTTGCCTTAACAATGCTTCCATTTTGAAGTAGTACTTCCTGGGCTATGTTTTTAAGTTACTTACATGAAATTTGTGGTACATAAATCCCTGTTCTCTGCTATTATAGCTTAGCAGGCTTGTGCAGTGGTTTATTTGCTGTAATATTTTAAGGAATGTGCCTTTAAAAAAAAACAGAACTAGCTTGAATAATGTTTAAAAGAATCAGCAGAAGGTAAGAATCTTAAAATATGCTGACTTGTGGTTGTCATTTTATAGTCTTGCTGTCCTTTTTTAATACCTGCAGTTATGTAAGTTGATCCATAAAAATAGTTATGAAGTTTGTTTTTGTATGGGTTACTTTTCATGGGCAGTGTTTTTAAACTAATTTGGATTGGCCTTCCATGTGAGGTGATGGAAGTTCCATTGCTTGAGACTTTAAAAATAGACTGGACAGAGCACTAGAAAACATACTGTAGGAAACAATCTGGGATTGGCAGGGAGATGGACCAGATGATCTAATAGGTCTCGTTGCTAACTTCTGACTCTTTGATAAAATTTAACAATGACTTGCATGTCAGTATTCTAAATCAGGTTACTTCTTCCTTTCATAGCACGCTGCACTCCGGAAATAAGGAAAAATATTAAAATACACCAAGTGAGCCTTTTAAAGTCTTCAGACTAATTCAGAACTGGGGGGGGAAATATGTTTAGGGATTGGGAATCATACTGTTGGGACCATTGTCTCTTAAGGTTTTGACAGAAACGCCTGTATGTTTAAGTGATGGCCTGACTTAATATTGGGATGTACAGAATAGTGGTAGTTTTTTGATTTGGCAGTCTAAAGCATAACAATCAGAAAAACTAAACAAAAAATCTATATTCTCTGTTATGACTACTTAGTGATTGAGTCTTACATTTACTAATCTTGGGTTTCTTTATGAATAAGTGTAACAATTGTTCTTTGCTTGTGATATTAAGCATACAAACAAAGCAATGCTTTGGTTTTTTGGTGGATCCTCAAAGCATTTTGAAAATAGCATTGATTCACTGTTAGATTCAGTGTTAAAATCCTGATGAGATTTTGTAAATTGTGATAAAGAATATTTTTATTTGTGGCTGTTTCATTTTTTCTTCCCTCGAATCCTATCCCCATTTCCTTTCCTGAACAGCTGCCATTTCAGTATGTTATTTTTATCCACGAGAGTGAGCGTGCTGACTTCTGCATAGCCAATGACAATCTGCAGAAGCCTTTCCCTAGAGACTAATTGCATCTTCTTTATATTGTACTCGGCCTTCAGCTGAGCCAGAGATCCAGAGACTGATTTTTGAATCTGGGTCTTCCAGATTGCAGTTTCAGCATTGGTGTAACACTAGACGGCTAACTAAATATTTCCTTCTTTCATCTAGAATGAAATGTCTTTAAATGCTGTGTAGTGGCAGACTTGCTGCTTTAGTGACTATCATGTACCTTTGTTTTTTCCAGGCTATGGGACTGGCGCTTATTGCCTGAAAGTGGTGCAAAGTGAAAGGGATTAGAGAAGCAGGCTGGCACACATGCTTCCAGCACTGCAAAGCACTGTTGTAAAAGAGTCTGTGTAGAAACAGCCAAAGGAAAAGATGTGAATCCGCTCTAAAGCTGCACGAGAGATACATGGGAAAAATTAGGCTAAAGATGGCTAGGGTGAGAAAAAGCTAGGTTTTGGATAGAGTAGACTAAAACTGAAAAGAATTGGGTGCATGAGGGCGGACGGGGAGGTAGATTGCCTGAAAATCGGAGAGGAGCAAGGCAACCTGATGAAAATGGAATTCAAAGACCTGATGTTTCTCAAAATGGTTTACTTTGAGTTAACTGCTACATGTAGTAATATTTCTAGAACAATCATAGCCTCTTCAAGTCCTGAAAAACTACTAGATTTTTAAAAAATGGGTGACGATCCATAATGATCCTATCGAAAAGATATTTGTGTCAAAAGGTTGGGATGACTTGTGCAAAGATTTTTCTGAATGCTTGGGAAGGAAGAAATTAACAGGCATTTTCTTGTGCGGTGTTTGGAATGTGGTTTGTTTTTGTGACATCCTATCTGGCTCCTCAAATATATATATTCAGATAATTGTTGACACAGAGTCATGTGTTAATAATCGCACAATGGTCCCTAATCCTGATTGAAGCCTATAGATGCCACAGTAATAACAAAAACTAATAATAATATATAAGGCTGTAGTTCTGGCCAGATAAGTGAGTGACCATGCATAATCGGTAAAAAACCTAAGGTTTGATTTTTGTCAGCATCCTAAAGGGATCTACAAAAACAGAAGTATACATATTTTTATACTGAGCAGGGATGTTAAACTTAGTAGCCAAAAACAACTCCTCCTTTCCTCCCTTGTTTTGCTTTGGGAGTGCTACACAGTACCCTTCTGGGATCCTAAGGGTACTCAGACCCATGCGTTAAGACCTGCACTTTAATATAGCTTTATAATCAGTGAAGCCTTTTGTATTCTCTATTAGTTTGGGTGAAAGAGGAGCTGCAATTTTGCCTGTCAATTTTTTATAAAAAAGCTGAACTGATGATCCAATCTTTGCACCCTCTTCTTTGCACCCTCTTCTCTGAGCAATTTATAGAAAAAAGATCATTACTCATTTGAAACTGAAATACATAGAACTTAATTTGTGAAATGCTGAAAAACTAACTGCCTCTTCCCCTCGTTGTGTTGTACGCTGGCCCAATTTGTCCTAACCATGATTAGGAAGTACTTGTGAGTTATGCATTAAATGACTGCAGCTTGTAGTCACTGGTGGTCATCCTGCAAGTTCACTTTGTCATAATTAAAATGAAGAACCCATTGGATTTCTGAGTTAATTGGTAGTATAATTTAGATTACAAGCAGATGAATTATTCCATTTTAAAATGGAAGTGAATGTAATACCTATAAGTTAGGGTCTAATAGACGAGTTAAGAAACCTGCTAGACCTGACACTACATTGGTTTCCCCTCACCATGGCTCTGCCAATCCTGACCTGGGAACAAAGGATTCCAGTCCTATAATTGTTCATTGCAAATGGGTTAGGATGCTACTGCCAGACTCTTCATTTGTGACAGTCAAGGATTTGTACTCTTGCCAAATGTTGTTAATGTACTAACTCATCATTTGACCTAGTCCTTGAATTATTTACAAGCCTTTATTTTAAGCCCTTCTAGCTATTTCTAGTTTACAACATGTTTATTTCTACAACTTGTGTGGGTGTGTACATATTATATGTACATATATATAAAATGCCGTGTTTTCTATACCTCTGTTGGTTCTCCCCAACCTCTCCTGTATATCTTATTGGCTCTTTCCCAGAGCCTTTATAATTTAGCTATTTTTAAATTAATCTCTTAAGTATCTTTCTGTTTGGTTTTTAACAAAATTAAACAAACAGAGACACACTAACAGAAATCAAGGCCACGTCGGAGGTTTGGTTTTAAACTAATAAAGGAAAAGTAATGACCAATCATCAGGTCTTGGCTTTCATGATTCTTATGCCTATTATCTGGCTAATTTTTGACACACTTCCATTTAAAAAACAAACCCTGAATCACCTTAGATTGTGATCATTTCACTTTTTTAAATGTGGAAGAACTCAAAATTAATGGCAAGCAGGAAGAACAGAGCAGACAGGTGGAAGAAATAATGTTAGTACTGTGGTAAATGAAAGACTAAAATGGACAGCGCAAGTACTTTTGCTTTTTGACACTGGTTTAATGTATTAATTGTTCCTGGTCCTCCATTGAGCCTGGTAGTCATGTAGGTACGACCCATATATAAAGTGCCGTAAGATTTTGAAATCAAGAGGGAATTTTTTTTGAGCTCCTAAACAGATCTGAGATGAACTTCTTAGGGCATTTTTGCAGGGTGGGGAAAAAGGAGAAGGATGACCAAACCCCGTTCCAAATTCTGCAATTTGGCCTAAGCTCGAATTATTGTAGATTAAGAAATAGGAAGACGGATGCTGGCAAGTGAATTTTTGTTTTGATGTAGCTAGCTGTCACGGAATTTGGTCTCAGTCTGAACTCGGGGTAGATTTGCATCGAAGAGATACTTAGCATGATGTACCATATGTAAAAAAAATAGAAATGGCATTGATATTAATAGTTTTAGCAAGAAAAAATTGGATATGCATCAGATCAGCTCTGGAAAAATATGCATGAGATGGGTGAAGCTCACGGTATACACTTAAAAAACAAAATAACCAAAACAAAAACACTCCCACTTTGTGAGCCTACAGTGTGTAAAGTCATTACCCTAAAATTTCTATAAAGAAATAAACTGAAAGATTACTTAGGGCTTGCTTGCTTGTCTTTCTGGAAAGTGTTCAGTCTCCTGAGCTGGCTGGATGATACCAAATACTGTGAACTGCAGGTGAGAGCACATTTTAATTCCAGAAAGAATTGAAGTAGCTTGTATAAGTGTTACAGTATCCTGAAATACAGTTTGTTATTTGAAAGCAAAGGGTTTTGTGTGTGTGGTGGTGGGAGTGGGAGGGGGCAAAGACTTGGTGGGAAGTGTAGGAAGGAAGAAAATATTTTCGACTCCCCTGCAGTTACGGCTGTTATGGTATGTCCCAAATACTTGTTTCTTTCTGTGCCTGTTCTGTTTGTGTTGCTGCTATTTTCTTAAGTGCCTGTAATACAAGGAGCAGTCCTAATTTGCGTATGAAGATTGTACAGCACAAGGTAACTTCTCTCTTGGGATGCAGGAAGAAGGTGTACTTGTGGGGTTGTGGTGTCCCATGCAGTCACTGCAATGCTTAATAATGAAACTGCAAATGTAACATTAGCCTGCTCTCTCTGGCTTGCTTTCAAACTGCTGCCAACTCAGAAGATTCCTGTTGGACCATGGGTGGGGGCCCACACGTTGGCTTGTATGTGTAATGAATAGCTCACTGTAATGCACATCCATTTTTGAAGTCCATCTTTAAAGGTGATCATTTGTTTTGTACTTCCTGGTGGCATGCCGGATTGTGGATTGCTATCATGTCAGTTTATGTAATGTAAACCTTAAGAAAAAATGGAGGAGCTTTAAAAAATGGCTGGAGTCTTGAAGTCACGTGTGAGCCCCATGATTTTTTTTTTTCATAATATAAGTCTCACTCATAACACACATGCAAAACTGGGATCTCCGACTAAACTATAAAACATACAGGAGATTAGAGAGAGGAGGTGAGTGAGGTAATAGCTCTTATTGGACCAACTTCTGTTGGTGAAAGAGGCAAGTTTTCAAGTTTACACAGAGCGCTTCTTCAAGTCAGGAGAATAGTTTAAAGGGTCATCTTCCCCATATTCTAATTTGAGACTGGAAAAAAAAAAACATTTAAGGTTAAAATTGATCTCTAATGTATGTAGTGATTACCTTTGTTTAGTACCAGCACAAAATGAGACCTTTGTCTCCAAAGAAAACAGGGCCAAATTCTGCTCTGATTTATAATGATGTAACTGTGAAGTCAGTGGAGTTAATTTACACCAATGTAGACTCAGAGTTATTATTAATATGGGGAGGGATAGCTCAGTAGTTTGAGCATTGGCCTGCTAAACCCAGGGTTGTGAGTTTAATCCTTGAGGGGGCCGCTTAGGGATCTGGGGCAAAAATCAGTACTTGGTCCTGCTAGTGAAGGCAGGGGGCTGGACTCAATGACCTTTCAAGGTCCCTTTCAGTTCTAGGAGATGGGTGTATCGCCAATTATTGTTTATATTATTTATTTTATTCCCCCCCGATGTTGGCATTTTGCCTCTGACATTCAGATTTTTGTTTGGTTTGTGCCAAATGTGTGTCCTTCATTTTCTTACCTTAATTTCTTCTTGAAATGTTGATTGGCAGCATTTGCTGTGCTGTTTTTAACAGAAATAAGTAATTTAAACTTTCTTTTTTGACTACATCTATGTTTTTAGAGCAATGGTCCTTGATAAATGCAAGTTTTAAACCAACCAGAGATTTAGTCTCATGGCAGAATGTCTCAGTGAAAGTGTTTGAGCGTTTGTTAACTTGCTGCCTCAGGATAGACCAGATTAATGACATTATGCTTTTGAGTGAGAATAACACCTGCATTTATGCCATCTGACCTAAAAATTAGGAATTAACAAATCTATACTTCAGAGCAAAAACTGATCACTATTTGAGACCTGGAAATTCCTGGCACCGCCATGGGGCATTACGGCACATCTGCCCACTGGCTTTTTGGGCTTGATCCTGCTTTCACTGATATCAGTGTAAAGACTATTGACTTAACTGGTGGAAGATCGGGTCTTATGTGTTTGTTTCACTTTCTCCTGAAGCATCTAGTATAGTTACTGTTTTACTTAAGATCCAGGGTGAAAATTAAGTGCACCTCATTGGTTTGTTCAGATATGGCATGTGTACATAATATGTAAATTCTCTTTATAATAAGAAGCATCCATTGTGATTAGTGGGAGCAGTTTTGAAAATCTTGGTTGAGATCTGGCCACTTTTAGTCAGGTCTTTTAACGTGCTGAACCATGATTTTCAAACACTTTCCTTCTGTTTTAAGGGCAAACCACGCTTTCTCCTTTTTAAGACTCTACTTAACTTCCTCTCCTATGTTTTGCCTAATCTTCTCCTGTTTCACCCATGTTTCTCTTGTGACTTCTTCCTTGATGGCCATTTCTCATTCTGGGTCATCTTTCAAGACACTCTGTAAGTTTGGAGCAGCACTCCCAAGTAATATTTGCCAGCCTCTCCTCTCTGCTTTCAAAAAAACTATCAGACCAGCTGTTTTGTAAAGAATACAAACTTTCTTCACTCATTTTTGTTGATTTTTTTCCACTTATTTCTATGCTCATTCTGCAATTCTCATCTCTTGCCTTCAGACAGTAAGCTCCTCAAGAGAGGGGCTAACATGTTTGACATGTTTTACTTACTCCACAGCATTATATACATCTGCAGTGCCATATATAAATTGGGTAGAAATAAAAAAGAAAATTAAGACTAAAACAGTTGCATCAGGTATATAGACCTGACAATGAAGAGGAAATTGCAGAAAAAAATGAAAAAAGGGACAAATATTGAGATGAGAAGATAGGACTGAGACAAAAATGCATGCGTTGCTACAATATTAGCAACGGATGTAAGAGAACAAGAGTCTGAAATATGCAAGTGGTGGGCCTGCACTTTCCTCTGTGCTCTTGTCAACTGAGGGAAAAGTCTAGGACAGGCGTCGGCAACCTACGGCACGTGTGCCGAATTTTGTTGGCGCGCGGGGCGGGCTGAGCCACTCTAGGGTTCGCACTGTTGGGCCCCTTGCCAGCTGTGGCCCCGCCACCGGTCCCACTCAGCACCTGCTGCCGGCCTGGGGGATGGAACCCCAGGCTAGACCCCAGCTGGCAGGAGCCAGCGGCCGAAACCCCAGAACTCTGGGGTTCCCACTGCTGGCCCCTTGCCCCTCGCCAGCCGGGGCCCCTCCCAGACAGGGTCCAGGCTTCCGGCCCTGCTCAGCCCTACCAGCCGCCAGTTCCACTCACCTCAGCTGCTGATCTGGGGTTCTAGCCGGTTAACAACTGATCACTCAGAAGTCTGTGTGCAGCTTAAAGTATCCAAGTACATGCCACCAGACATTGGGAAAACTCATCAAGGAAAAGCAAGGACAAGGATCACACTAAACTAATAAGATCTGCATTTTAATTTAATTTTAAATAAAGCTTCTGAAAGATTTTGAAAACCTTGTTTACTTTACATATAACAGTAGTTTGGTTATATAGTATAGACTTAGAGAGAGACCTTCTAAAAAACGATAAAATGTATTACCGGCACGTGAAGCCTTAAATTAGAGTGTATACATGAAGATTCGGCACACCACTGCTGAAAGGTTGCCGACCCCTGGTCTAGGAACACAAAGCTGAAATGGCTGCCTTGTTTCAAACTTGAGTGATGGAACATGTTGCAGGAGTGGAATTGCTGTCATAGGTGATACTGTAGATGTCAAGTCTAAACTACAGTGCTTTAGGAAAAATGAAATCCAACCCTGCAGCATTACAGAGGATTAACTAAATGACCCTCTAGAGACTCACAAGAGTCTTACCTGGAGTGCTGTGTGTAATTATTAGGACCCTACCAAATTCAAGGCCATGAAAAATGCTTCACGGACCGTGAAATCTGGTCTTTTGTGTGCTTTTACCCTATACTGTGCAGATTTCATGGGGAAGACCAGTGCATCTCAAACTAGTGGTCCTGACCCAAAAGGGGATTGCAAGGTTATTTCAGGAGAGTCACGATATTGCCACCTTTAGTTCTGCATTGTCTTCAGAGCTGGGTGGCCAGAGAGTGGCGGCTGCTGACCAAGGGCCCAGCTCTGAAGGCAGCGGCACAGAAGTAAGGATGGTGATACCATAATATGCCATGCCTTCTTTTTGCGCTGCTGCTGGCGGCGTCTCTGCATTCAGAGCTGGGCTCCTGGCCAGCAGCTGCCACCTTACCTTCAGAGCTGGGCGGCTGGATCGCCACCGCCCGCAGCAGTGCAGAAGTAATGGTAGCAGTACAATAACCATGCAACACTTCCCCCCACACACACAACTCCTTTTTGTGTCAGGACCCCTACAATTACAACACTGTGAAATTTCAGATTTTAATATCTGAAATAATTAAATTTATGTTTTTTTAAATCCTATGACCATGAAATTGACCAAAATGCGCTGGTAGGGCCCTAGTAATGATAAAATAGCAACCTTTTCCACAGTGCTTTCTCCTGATCCTATATGATAACACCTAGGGCTTGGCTACACGGGAGAGTTGCAGTGCTGGTGGTGGCTTTACAGCACTGCAACTCACTCACCGTCCACACTTGCAAGGCACATAGAGCTCTGTATCTCCCTGGCTACAGCGCTGCATGTACTCCACCTCTGCCTGGGGAATAACGACTGCAGCGCTGGTGCTGGAGTGCCAGTGTAAACCATGATTAATCTTACTACACTGTAACTGACCTCCGGAATTTTCCCATAATGCTTTTAACTAAAGAACTTTCTTTGTTTTGTTATGATGCCTCTTTGTTTTGTTGTGGACTCCCGGAGCTGCTTATCTGAAAAACAAACACAGCTACTGTTTGCTGTGAATGAGGCAGGCAGGAGGATGAATGTCCACAGCTAGTGTTTGCTTGAGGAGAGAAACAGCATGGCGGGAGGCGGGGAAGGGAGTCCGTCGGAGCAGCTGCTTATCTGGTCTGAAGGCTGTTTGCATTTAAGAGTGAATGAGGGGTCGGGGAAGTGGTCGGAATCTGCAAGGCAGGGAGCTGACAGTGTTGGCTCCAAAAATCCACTCTCTCTCTCTCCCCCACGCTTCCTGTCACACTCCACCCCACCCCCCTCTTTTGAAAAGCACGTTGCAGCCACTTGAACGCTGGGATAGCTGACCATAATGCACCACTCTCAACACCGCTGCAAATGTGGCCACACTGCAGCGCTGGTAGCTGTCAGTGTGGCCACACTCCAGCGCTTTCCCTACACAGCTGTACAAAGACCGCTTTAACTCCCAGCGCTGCACAGCTGCAAGTGTAGCCAAGCCCCTAGATAGGTCTTCACCCATTTGTACTTAACACTGTCATATAAGGTTGGCCAAGTAGTGCAGTGTATTGTCACCCAGGAACAAAGGTCTTTCTGCTTTGGAGGGTTGGGCATTGTAATGTGGAGTTGATTCTTGGCCTCTAGGGTGGAAGCCAGGATGCATAGGGGAGCAAACTTTAGCTCCCCAAATGGCTGATTATAGTATAGGAGGCTGTTTGTGTAGTATTAGGGTGACCAGATGTCCTGATTTTATAGGGACAGCCCCGATATTTGGGTCTTTCTTATATAGGCTCCTATTACCCTCAACCTCCTGTTCTGATTTTTCACATTTGCTGTCTGGTCACCCTATGTAGTATGCACAGGGGCTTCTGGCCACCTAATTCTCTGCACAATTTCCCCCCCCCCCCAACTTTGTGGCGATCATGTAATTAAAGACTGCATCATAATGCATTTGCGCAGGGGGGCCAAATTAAGGTTGCACAGGCAACTATAAATGTGCTCTTTCTTACTTTTGAATTCTTGACTTTGCAACCTAAATAATGTCTTTAATACATTTCCTAGAATTTTATAAAGGAAGCAGGCAACAGTAGTTTGGAAACAGAAGTCATGTGTTTTGAGACTGCATGCCTGTGATGTTTGTCAGGGGATAACTGGCTAAAATCCATTGCTTGTTGAGACACTTACATTTCCTACAAGTTTTCTTCTCTGCCTAAGTGAAAGAATAAACAAACTTATGCATTAGTGCAAGTACACTTATCAGGTCACTTTTCGTTGTGTTTGACTCCTGATTTGAGAACTCTGATACCTGCTTTAGAAGTTGAACAGTTTTAGTGATATTGGGGTCAGTTTAATTATACAAATGCTTACAAACCAATACCATTCATTCATTTAATTTAAAAAGAAAATCATGTAGACCTTGATATGAACCTGGGCCAGTATTCCACTTCTTAAAAGCTAGCAGCATGTATACAGTTAAACCAATGGTTAAATCTTCTGGCATGTCTTTATGGCTACACTTCTTATCTCTAAAAATATAGTGTAAACTAATTATGATAGCACTCTTAGAAAGACCATATAAATATAACTTCAGTATTAGGTGATCTGTGTTTATATGCAAAAGAGATTCAGCAGACTGAAATCTTACATATGGTTCATTTATTTATGATCTCTTGTAATTTTAAGATTCCAGAAAATTCAAATCTAGAATTTGAGCATGTGTAGTGCCAAACTTAATTTTTTAGCAACTGAGGACATTCGCTATAAAGCTAAGATAATTTTTAATTAGGTGACTATGAACATGCAATTTAAATTTTAAATGACTTATTAAGAAATAGGTATCATCCTAGTGTGGTTTGTTTCATTGTTTGTGGAATACAAGCTGATTAGCTATATTGCTGTGTTTTATTAAATCTACCACCGATGGCTTGACTTCCAGATGTGTGGAGCACCCACATCTCCAGTTGAAGTCAGTGAGAGTTGCAGATGCTCAGCACCTTTGTAAAGTAGGCCATAGAAATGAGACAAATTCTTTGGCTTATACCCTTGAAATGCCACTGACAGTAATGAGGCCATGTAGGTATTTGTAAGAGTGATTTGGTCCTTGGAACATGTGGAATTTTTGTGATCAAATAAGTTAAGATATTTAAGTTGGGTATAAAATCTTGTCCCAGTAACATCTAAGAGTAGTAATGTTTCATGGAAGTTTCCAAGATGTGGTAAGTGTTACAGGATAAAGGTTTGGGCAAATAAAGCCCTGTACTGGGTTAAAAATGCAAAGACACTCAACAAGGTATCACGCTTGTCCTCGGTAGAATTAAATTGTTGGGAAAATTTTGGTGGTATCCAAGCCTCTCTTCCATGCAGGCAACCATTCAAAACCTTGACAGGGCAAGTGGGGAGTCTGGTTTTTTTTTTTTTTTAAAGAGAATTATTCCAGTTTTGTGATGCAATTTACATGTGATGAAGAATGTGTGGTACAGCCAGTTTCTACATGAATTACTGCTTGTAAAATAACAGCCCTCTTGTCGTTGCTCGTTATTGTGAAAATGAGAAATGGGGAAGCATTGGCTGCAAACAGCTGGGGTATGTTTGCTGCTGCTTTTGCTGGGACTACCATTTACTTGTTGCTTTGGGAGTGAAATAAGAGGAAGCTGTAAAAAAACACAAAAACCTCATGTAAAATTCCAAACTGCCCTGTGAGCATTCCTTCCACAGACAAAAGTAAGTTTATTTGAACCTACTAGTATTAACCATAAAAAATCCATGCTAGTTTAAATCCTGCAGCATGCTAGTACATGTCAACATAAATCCAGCTCTTGCTGTGAATCATGTGCATGAATTGCACTTCCAGTTATTCATGAAATCATAGGAAGGGTTCCGCCTGCCCATCTATTTAAATTGTTTAGCTGTTAGTATGGGAATAGACCAGCATCTGCTTGAGGAGAAATACTTATATAAAGACTCCAGGAATAGTGAATGTGATTTAGGAGTATGAATGGGAGGTCTGGGAAGAAGCTTTACAGCTTTTCCAAATGCCTTTTCTTTTCTCATCCACGAACAGTTTAGCAAGATAAATTACAGATTAGAATAATCCCTTGGAAAAAAAGTATTCCACCAACAGGACCTGTAGCGTATGACATCCTACTTACTCTTTCCCTTTGGCCATAAAGACCATCAGTTTCATATAACACTGCTTTTGCCAGCTGACTGTAGATTGGTGTGGGCAAACGACGGCCCATGGGCCACATCCAGTTTGCCAGCCGATTTAATCCAGCCCTCAAACTCTCACTGGGGAGCAGGGTCTGGGGCTTGCCCTGCTACAGCCAAGGAGTAGAGTCGAGGGCCGCTCTGCAGCTCCTGGAAGCAGCAACATGTCTCCCTTCTGGCTCCTACATTTAGGGGCAGCCAGGGGGCTCTGCCTTGTCTGCAGGCAGCGCCCCCGCAGCTCCCATTGGTTGGGAACTGCGGCTAGTGGGAGCTGCAGGGGTGGCGCCTGCAGATGGGGCAGCGCGCAGAGCCACCTGGCTGTGCCAGAGCCGGAGTGGGGATGTGCCATTGCCTCCTGGAGCTGCTTGAGGTAAGCACTGCTCAGAGCCTGCACTCCTAATCCCCTCCTGTGCCCCAACCCCATGCCCCAATGCTGATCCCCCCCGCCCTCCAAACCCCTGAGCACCCTCCTGCACCCAAAACCCCTCAGCCCCCCCAGAACCCGCACCTCTTGCTGAAGCCCTCAACCCCCTCCTCCCCCCGCACCCCAGCCCAGAGCCTCCTCCCGTACCCTGAACTTCTCTTTTCTGGCCTCACCCCAGAGTCTGCACCCCCAGCCAGAGCCCGCACCCCCTCCTGAATCCCAACCCCAATTTTATGAGCATTTTTAAATAAGTGCATATATCCATTCTAAAAGGTGATAATCTTTCTCTTCTCCCCCCGTGTCATAAACCCAACCCCTTGAATCTCTGTATTTTAAAAAAAAGTGGATATAGCAATAACACTTCACCTTCACATCATCTAACCCGTTCAAATCTGAGATTTTGTAGCATTCCGCCAATATATATGTGTTAATTGATTTTTATCACTTGGAACCACCAAGGAAGTAAAGATAAGATCAACTTGAAATTATGTTCCCCTTCAGTCAATTGAAATAACTGGTATAATGTCTCGAATTGTGAAATGATAGTGGTACACTTTGGATAACGTGATACATTATATGTTTAGGATGTACAGCAGATTTAAAAACTGGAGACAAAACTTCAGAAGAGTATTGAAGTGCACACCTCAGTTTGACACCAAAGAACAATGTAAAGTGCATTATAGCCTAGTCCCATGGTAGTCAATGTGACCAAGATTTGGCTCATAATCTCTGGTCAGTTGTATGGTGGCTGCAGTGCATGCAGATCATCTTTTGGGGTTCAGTCCATAAAATCACATTTTAATATCAAGAAGCAGGATGCCTTAATGCTAGTAATGTGGTGTTGTCGGGGGCGGAGGGGGAATAAATGGTAGATTCATTTATATAAATGACTAAGACATTTATTTCTCTCTGCTTAGATCCCAGTGATATATTGAAATATAACATTACAAAATCTGCTCAATATTGAGAAACTTTGAATAGGCAGATTAAAGCCCTAACAAATGAGAGCCACTTATTTCAACTTCAGTTTTCCAGAGCATTCCCAATTAATGTTAAATGTTAAACTATAAGGATTTCCCCAAAATTTATGTCCAAAGATCTTCATTAGAAAATATTATTAAAATGTCATTGTTCTGGTCTGTGCCAAACGAACAATGAGGATCTCTTTCCCTACTCCACAGAGCCAATCTAAATCAGACAAACAATTCAGCATCTACTGGTAGAAAACAATGTGAGACAGTGCTGATGTTTTTCAGAAGGATCAACCTTGACAGGCTTTGCGGAAGTTTATATTCAGCAGGGATTTGGAAGACAGAGGTTACTTAATGTTGAAATATAAAATAGACTATAGTGTGATAACGTTGAATTTAAAACCAAATAAGGCCCCTGCCCTAGTACTGTAAAAAACAAAACAAAACCCAGAAACGTTATTACAATATGATCTTATCTGCTTAACACATTGGTTTTCTAATACCTGTACAAGTTTGATCTCCAGCATGCTTGCCCCAAGAAAGATCTAGGAAGGGATCTGATTAAAGCTTGTGGCACAGTCTTTCTTACGTTTGGAGGTAGAGTATTCAGAATCTCATGCCCGTTTATTCCATTCAAACCACCAACATATGACCTGGCATTTCCTCTTCAATGTATACGAAGTAAAAACAATGAGGAATCCTTGTGGCACCTTAGAGACTAACAAATGTATTTGGGCATAAGCTTTCGTGGGATATAACCCATTTCATCAGATGCATGGAGTGGAAAATACAGTAAGCAGGTATAAAATATACAGCACATGAAAAGATGGGAGTTGCCTTACCAAATGGAGGATCACTGCTAATGAGACCAATTCAATTAGGGTGGATGTAGCCCATTCCCAACAGTTGGCAAGTTGAAGAGGCGGTGTGTTACTGTGTAGATTCATCTAATTAGTTGCATTCAACTTTCCAAAGGAAAAATATCCAGAAATATCTTAATCTCAAGACCTTCCCAATCAAGGTGTTGTCTGTCTCCACAGTGACTATAATATTTTTATTGTGCTCTTTCATAATAAAACGAGAAAAATTTCAAAACACCTCTTTCTCCTAGGATTCTGCAGGATCAACAGCAGTATATGTGAAGGGCACTCTGCTGTTTATTCTGGAGCCAGACAAGCCCTACTTTTGTATATATGGTACCTTTTTGGAGTTGCATATAGTGCTTCATATTATGTGAGTTTCCTGTAGGTATACAAGGGTTTTCTTGTATTCCTAGAATTTGATGCCAATATTTATTTTACAAACCAATATGCACATCTTTCTCCAATGTCCTAAGTTTGAAGACTTGTATGAGAAATCCATGTCATGTAAAGTCTCCTACATGTTCCCTTTCAGTATGTCATGTGGCATCACTATTCAAACTAAGTCTTCCAGCCTTCCAAGTTAAGAACAAAAACCTAGGAATGCATGAAAACGACATTTTCATTTTGCCTTATGACAACTTATGAAATTTTCTATCCTAAATCTGGTTAAAATTTTCTTGGAAATAAGCATTCTATTGTAATGCCCATTTTATCAAATAGGTGCCCAGTATGTGTACACATGAATATCTGACCTGGAATATGAATGTCTGCTACAAATATCCAGAATAACTTCAAATATAGTTATAATGGAATATACAAATACTCAAAATAACTTCATTGGTCACACTGCATAATCCTGTCATTACAAAAAAGAAGCAATATTTTATAAACCTGGCATGTCAAGAAGTACATTAATACTAGGTTGGCCACAGTATTTTGCAGCTTGCTTTTAGCCTTGAGCTGAGGTGGGCTGGTATAGCAGCATACCTATTTCCATGGGTGTGTTTTTGCTTGCATAAGCAGAATCCCCTTCTCTCACTATTTCAGAAAGATTGGATTCATTATCCAGTTCTTTTTCCTCTGAAGTCCTGGTAGTAAACTCAAGTTAAAATACTTAAACTTGCAATATTAATATTTTTAAGTACAATCTTATCTGACTCATGCTTGCTGTTTCCCATGCTAGCTTTAAGGGAGTCTTCAGGGCTACCTGTTAACATAAAATGCATTGTTTTCAGTGATGCTGCAGTACACAGAATATGCATTTAGAGAGCAAAAACAAGGATTCATAGTAGACCAGGATGTATTCATCACATCTTGAGGCATTAAAACGCTATTTTCTGTACAGATAGCAACATATCACTGAGGGATACATACTTGTAACTTCTGTGCTAATTATTCATTTTTGACTGTGTAATTAAAAGGGATCTTCTGATTTTAAGCTGTATTTGGTTGTCTGTTTTAAAAAGCCTGTATATACAAACCAAGACAGGAATTTTCAGCTGACATACACAGTGTTGTATAAAAGGGAAGTGGTTACCTCTTATTTGATGAGAATTTGAATGTAGAGACTGTGAATTAAATAATTCTTCTAATCAGTGGAAATCTTACTTCCGCTGACTAGTACTTTACTTCACAAGTTGCCCCTTGACTTCTGTGGAACTCCTCATGGTATAAGCTACTATTTAACATGAGTAGGAATATCATCGCAATCTGGCTCTTTAAAGATAATAGAACTACTCATGGAGTAAGTTGCTATGCAACGTGAATGAGTGGTAGAATCTGGCTGTCAGATTGTAATCTTTTTCCTCAGAAAACAACAGATAAGTTAAATAGAAATAAGAGTCTAGTCATTTTAGCACACTTCAACTTTTCTGGGTAATCAGTCAGGGCCCAAGTCCAACAACAAGAAGATCCTTGTTCAAATGGAAAACAAACTGTCCAGCCAATGCAGTGAATCTTCATATCTTTAAAAAACAAAACAAAACAAAAAACTATTCAGAGAAGTAACTGTGAAAGTGAATTGCAATAAATGTAGAGTATATTTTTTTCTAGAGGCAACCTTCCTATCCCCTGCTTTGACTCTGTTTTAAAGCTTGTTCACACCTCTAATATTTTTTTAAATGACAGCTGATTTTGGGGTGGGTCCTTGTTCTCTTTGAGTGATCTTCTGTCCCCAGGCTTTCACCTGCCAGTGGTGCAACTTATGTCTTATATAATAAAGGACAGATTCAAACACTTCAGTGTAAAATCAAGTTCTTATTTGTTGAGAAATTAATAGCAAAATATCACTGCATTAGAGAGAACTTACAAACAATGAGTCATTTGGGCAGCCCAGCTTGGTCACTCTTAAATATTGAATTTTAGGGCCTGCACTAACAGTATAGTACTAAACATTCAGTTTAGTATATGGTGCTCAGTATAGTATAGTACTAAGCATATGTAGGTTGGCCTTTAAATACAAGCTTTCCAGCTTCTCAGATTTCAGCAGTGGTAGTATAGGTAGTATAGGAGGTAATAAGGGGTTTTTTGGATGCTTGTTTTTGGGGTCATGTGGCAGGGAAGGGGTGTTACTTTTCCCTACTCTTGCCTACAAATAAACTCCCATGTGAGTTGCCAAAATTAGTCACGATTCATTGTAGATTGTACAGATGTTCAAATTATGTGTGCTCTCTGAGCTCCACTGGGGTCTTTGAGTTTTGCTCCTCCTTGGTGGGGCTTCAGAGGAGAGAATGATTAAAGTATTGCTTTATAGTGATAGACTCAAGGAGTTCAACCTGTTTAACTGGACAAAAAGGGGGTTAAGGGATAATCTGATCGGTTTACAAATCCCCACTGGAGGAAAATATTTGTGTTCTTCAATGTAACAGCAAGATCCTGCATCTGGAAGTTGAAGATGGACCAATTCAGATTGGAAATCTATAACAATGAGGGTAATTTAACCATTGGAACAATTTACCAAGGCTTGTGGTGGATTCTCCATCACCAGCATTTTAAAATCAAGACTGGATGTTTGTGTAAAACACATACTCTAGTTCAAACCAATTATTTTAGGGGCAGTTCTATGGTTTGTGTCAAGCAGGAGGTCAGACTAGGTCAGTGGTTCCTTCAGGCCATAGAATTTTTGAATATGCCTGTGGATTCTGCTATAGGTTCCTTGGACTTGGCTCTTTGATTTAAGGAGAAGGAATGGTGGTATATTCCAAATGTTACCCATTGGTGGCACCAGAATGGCATGTCTCTCAGTAAACTACAGATCTGCAATCCTCTCTCTCCTTTCTTATGTGAGGAATAAAATGATTAACAATGTTGACACTTAACTCAGATGTCCAGTGGTAGTAATTTAATTCCTTAGTGAGGTGGATGGGGCAGTTCACACTTCTCTGAGCTGTTGTTCCAGGCTCTTTGCAGATTCACACAGGGATATCTGTATCTGATTACATAAAAACTATAAACAGAGCACTTCTTCATAATAACAGCTAGAGACTGTAATTTTTTAAAATTAAAACTAAGATTCAGGAGAACAAGGCTTCAGAGTGGTGCCTCTAGGCTGATATGTTTCTGAACCCTGGGTGTTTAGTCTTTGCATGATACACTTCATATCTTTTGTCTTTTGTTTTTAATTATATATTTACTCATTAAAAATAAATCATGGGGGTCACCATTTGCAAAATCCTTACATTTTGACAGGGTGAATTTGATTTAAATTGATTGATTTAAATCCTGACTAGTGATTTAAATCAATCATAATTCAAATCAATTTGATTTAAATCAAATTCACCCTGTCAAAATGTAAGGATTTTGCAAATGGTGACCCCCATGATTTAATCATGGATTTCTACATAAAAGTGTGTTCTTGTTGGTTTTTATAACCAGTGGTTCTCACTGGCCGCAGTTTGCTGCTCCAGGCCAATGGGGGCTGCGGGAAGGGCGGCCAGCACATCCCTCAGTCTGCGCTGCTTCCCGCAGCCCCCATTGGCCTGGAGCGGCGAACTGCGGCCAGTGGGACCGCGATCAGCCGAACCTGCGGGTGTGGGAGGTAAACAAACCAGCGTGGCCCGCCAGGGGCTTTCCCTGAACAAGCGGCGGACCAGCTTTGAGAACCACTGGTTATAACCTTAATACATATCCTTCACAACTCAGATGGATGTAGGTTTCATTTTTTTAAAAATACACACTATACATTTTTGAAGTGATTTATTTTGAAAAGTTTTCAGATTAGTTTTACAGCTATGTCAGAAAATGAATGATTGGTTATTTAATTTACGAAAAGTAATTGAAGCAGATCTTTATGAAGTCATTGGGAGGTGAACTATCTCCAATTCAACAGGTTAATCATTAATATTTGGAGGATTTTCTTGCCACGCTGTACTGGGAGGAGAACATCACCAAACATATTTAAATTGTGTTATTTAACTAAAGCAACAGTGTTATGTATTCTGGATTTTTTCAACAGCAAACATATAATATTTTAATAAAACAAGCATATGAATTTTTGAATTTAGTTAAACATTAAAGTTTTTTAAAATCAGGTTTGTTTTTGTTAAAATTGTTTTTAATTTTAAATTTTAAATTTAATTTTAATTGTTTTAATTGTCATTGCATATTTCTCTTTAAGATGTCACTCAGTTCCTTCCAAATTTCAACAGCGTTAGCAATAAAACAGTTATTTCCCTGCACTTTGTTCAAGGCTACAGAAATAGGCTTCAGGGCACTCAGCATGTGTTCAACATTTCTCTTAAGCCCAATGTTACGAACTTTTGGCTGTGACAGTGCCATCTATTTTTTTCACTATTTTGTTCACAAACTGTCATCAGATTAGGCCAGTCCTTGATATAGTGCTCAAAACAGTCCACTACTGAGTTCCATCCCACATCTCGTGGGAGAGTTAGCTTGGTTCCTCCCACTTTTTTCAAAGCAGCTGCTGCAAAGCGGTGGTTATGGAAGTATTTTGCAATTTCAGCAACATTGGCCTTTATTTCTGGAACACTGAAGTCTTTGGCTAGGAAGTTTATCAAACGAGCACTGCAACCATATGTTAGCTTGGGACTCTTCTAAATTTCTTCTCATCTTGGATACATTTGCAGCATTGTCTGTGACCAAGCTGCATACTAGACATTAGAGTTTTTTATTCAGTTTGTTATAGCTTTTACTGCTGCTTCTTGTAAGTATTCTGCGCTGTGTGTGCATTTCCTGATGTATCAATTGTTTCTGTAAGGAAGACATTACCTTCTTCTGTTGTCCCACAAGCACATACAACAGGATCATTGTGGACATTGCTCGACCCATCAAGACTCCGGTTAACAATTTTACATTCTAGACCTTTTGCACACTGCTCAGTTTCTCTTTCATACTCTTTATCCAGCAATTTTCCTGCGACATCTGCTCTGTTGGGTGGACTGTATCCTGGTCGTAATGACTGAATCATGTTAATGAAGTGTGGGTTCCCAATCATATTGCATAAACAAACCGGGCAACTTTTTCATCAGTTACCTCTTTTTGTAATCTGCTGATTCTTATCACAAACTTATCTATGGTTGTTTCTGGATTATGTAGGGTTTTTTGGTTTTGTTTTGGGCTGTAGGTGATATATTGTGGCTATGTTACCAACATGATGTGACTGAAACACTATCATTGGCAGATAACTCTGAAACTATAGAAAATTATGGTGATCTTAAAGGTGGTTAGTCTTCAGAATCCTGTATGTTGAGGATGGATGCTCTTAAACAAAATAAGTCAATGCAGTTATTTAATTATTATTACCATACTGCTCATTTAGTATTACTCATTGCATTCACTGACACTCAGAACTACTTTAAAGGTGAAATTGTAAAAGGAAGATCTGCCTATTTCAGCTATTTATTATTTTATCACAACTGCATCTAAAATGATAGTACCATAGAGTAACTATATATATATATTTTTTGCTCAAACATGAGAATTCAAGAATAGTCCAGAAGGAAGACAGGCAGTCCTTAAGAAAGAAGTATGAAATAATGTTTACCAACCTGATGATCCTGCATGTTCAGACGTGTTCCTTTCATCATCTTCAACGCAGCTTCCTCCTGAGAAGGAACACTTCTCACGATGTTGTTTCATTTAGGCAACCAGGCCTTGCATTTCTTTTTTGCACTTTTTGCATTTTGCTCGCATGCCTGTCTTACCCACAGGTAGAGGAATTTCATTAAAATATTCCCAAACTGGGTCTATTTTACAGCCTGCTGCAATTATAGGTTTTCCCTTCTAGTGAGATAATAGTATGGTAGATCTCAATTCAATGAAGGCTATGCTTAGAAAGACCTCAAGACTTCTGGAATATGCTGCTCAATCTGTTTCACTTTTGTTTCTACCGCCTCTCCCTCTCCTCTCACGTTTATCTCCAGACTTCTTCTCCTTGTCCAGACTTATTCCACCTACAGCAATCTTCTATTCATTGCACTTTTAGAGAGAAGTAAGGGATTGCCTCTGTGTACACAAATTTGCAGAGGGACAGTAGGGTTGAGATCTGTTATTTCTCACCTCTGTATATTATTTACTTAAAAACATTTTTGCTGTTACCTCTAGAGACACAAATCCACAGTTTGAGAACTGCAAAACTAAGCATCTCTGGTCTCTTCTAGACTGAGCACTGAGTCCCATTGGGTAGATAGAAAGCTTAATCTAAATCTATACAGAAACCCTTGGAACCCCATTAAATTGGGTCCCTAATCCATGAACTATTGGAACTCATTTAGAAAACTTTTCTTAAACATTACATGAATATATATAAATTCCCTATTCCATGATGAGCTTTTTTTTTTTTAAATAATTGATTTTTATCCACCCTGTATTTTGGGAGTTAGTTTTCTGTAATTATCCCTGTTTCCCTGGCTCTGCATCAGCAGGTTCAGATTTGGTTCAGAGCTTCTCCGAAATTCGAGGCTGTTAGAGATTGATCTGACACTTTATTCTGGCCCTAATATAGGTTGAGAGTGAATACCAACCCCTCCCCTGGTAATAAGTGATATTCACTTATGACCTATTATTTTTCTTAGCAATAGAAATGATTCTTGTTAAACAGATGCTGTTGGGTCACATTTGCCACTATAGTCAGCTTGTGTAAAAACTTGATTATAAATCTAAGCTCAGTGGGAATGTTTATCCTTTTTATTTTTAAAATAAGCATTTATTTGCAGCCTCAGCATTATCCTAGTGCAGGGGTCGGCAGCCTTTTGGAAGTGGTGTTCCGAGTCTTCATTTATTCACTCTGATTTAAGGTTTTGCATGCCAGTAATACATTTTAACGTTTTTAGAAGGTCTCTTTCTGTAAGTCTATAATATATAACTAAACTATAGTTGTATGTAAAGTAAATAAGGTTTTTAAAATGTTTAAGAAGCTTCATTTAAAATTAAATTAAAATGCAGAGCCCCCCGGACAAGTGGCCAGGACCCCAGGCATTGTGAGTGCCACTGAAAATCAGCTTGCGTGCCACCTTTGACACACGTGCCATAGGTTGCCTACTCCTGTCCTAGTGCTTGAAGACCTCAAATTAACTAGAAACTTACTAATGAAGCTGGTTTATTTCAGTGTTAGAATTAAAAAATGAAAAAAGCATATTATGGATATAATAAGCATATTATAGTAGAAAGTGGCAAGTGCCTTATGTTGGTTGGTGTGCTAGGCAAAGAATAGAATAGCTGTCTTAAGGACCTTCAAAACTGAAGGCATACGTGGGTACAGTACTCTACAAGATAGAAAAAAAGGGTTGTTTTTTTTTGGTTTTTTTTAACATGCCAGCTGACACTTATTAAAATCCTAATGTAGACAAAGCAATTGTGATTGTTTTTTTTTAAAACGCATGTTGGTCGATGTAAATCGTAGGTTGCCCCCTCAGGGTTTATTTTGACTAGCTAACATAGTTTCCCTGTCTAAATTAGGATTTTAATTAGAGTTAGAGAACATGTATAAAAATATATATTTTGTTTTCCTAGTGTAGATGTAGTGTTAGGCAGACAGGGTGGTGTGTGATCAGTGAGTTTGGTGTGCTAAATGGAGCTTGTGTGTCAGTCCAGCTCCCAACTTTGTGCTATCTTACATGTTGCCTCTTTTACATGGAACAGCCTCCCAATGCTAGGCTGCTGGCCTTCTCATTCAAGTCCTCATTCAACCCACACATAAAACCAAATTCATTAGGGCCCCAATCCTGCAAGTTGTTCCATATGAGTGGATATCTTTTAGGAGCCCCACATAAATCATGAGGGGCTCTGCATGGGCTGAGGGTTTCTCCCGCACAGTGTTGCAGGTTTGGGATTTAAGGAACTTTAGATAAAAGGGTCACCTTAAATTTATATTCTCCAGTGTATTTTCTCCTGTCGGGCTGTCTTCTAGATTGTGAGATCTCTGAGGCAATGACTATCTGTGTGTTATACAGGGCTGAGCCCATGGTAGCACATAATGTAATACTACATACTCCTCTTGTTGGAGCTTCTAAAAGAAGATGGAAGGAGCTTGACATATGTTGGAGACTATACTAGGCATGACAGGTGGCATGGAGATGCCAGTAGACAAAAGGAACCATTGGAAGTCTCACATGGGCTTGAGGGAGTGAAGGTGGGAGATATATGAGGAGACAAGGATCTAAATGGACTCATTGAGGAGTGCCTTGAAGATGAGGAAGTGCAAATATCATACTGTACTCAAATTAAGGGAGGTGATTGGGGACATTGAGGGGGCAGATGACCGGAAATGACTGGTTTTAGACTAAGTTGCTTACCCCTTACTTTCTTGGGAAAAATTTTTCCTGGGCTAATAACAGTAAAAAAATAAATATATATATATATAATTAACTATATCAGTGGTCCCCAAACTGTAGTGCGTACTCTCCTTAGGTGGAGTGGAGGAACATTCCGGGGGAGCGTGGAGAGGCCCTAGGCCAGCCCCCACATGGGGCAGGGAGGGAGCGCCACCTGACTCTGCTCCTGGACATGGCCCCAGCCTGCCTGCAGCTCCCAGCCATGGCTCCGCTCCCGCTCCCAGCTCCGTCCCCAGCAGGGGCCGAATCTCATGGTCCCAGGAGGGAGCACCACCTAGTACTGCTCCATCCCCGTTCCTGTCCCCAGTCTAGGCCCCATCTCACGGTCCCAGCTGCAGCCCTGGCTCCGCTTCTGGCCTGGGCCAGCCCCCACATGAGGCAGGGAGGGAATGCCTTCCAGCCCCAGCCGAGGCCCCATCTCGCAGTCCAGGCCGCGGCCCGGCTAAGGCAGACAGATTACATTACAGGGAACCGTGGCACACAAAGTTTGGGTACCACTGGTCTAGGTGATACAGATGTTATGGCAGAACAGTGGGTGAGCTTACATGCAATATAACAGTATATTGCAATTTTCTGGCAAAATGAAATGAGTTAAAGATGAAGTTTCAGCCTTCACCCAACTTTCTTGGGTATGAGCCAAGCCCTTGATGTTGTTTTTAACTTAAATTTTAGAGGAATTCAAGAAACACTAGGGTAATCAGTGAAGAGGAAGCTGTACAAAATAACACTGAAGTGATCTTATTTTTTAGTGCTAACTATATAGACAGGTCTTCTTTTATCCAAGAACTAGGAGACAGACTTTGCACCACTGGTAACTGTTTCCTTAAAGAAGGCTTTATTTGAGCTGAATCTTAGTTAGTACAATTTCAAAGCACAGATTTCTGTAAAGTAAATAATGAAAGTCATGTACCGAATAAGGCTTTAGTAAGTTTTAGTCAGGCATTTCTTCAGTCTCCCCAAAACATCCCCAAAAGTGCACAAAATACTGGGACATAATGGGCTCTGAGCCCAAAAGGCAGGCATGGTTTGTGTTTCCTTGGGATATCTTTACAAAATAAAATAAAATCTGTGGCTCCTAAGGAATATTTTGAAATGTCAAAAATAGAGTGGATTAGATTAAATAAATTTGGAAAACTACAATGGAAAACTGCTATATTTTTAATTAAAAAAAAACAAACCAAAAAAACCCCCAGAATCCAGGCATAATGAGTGATTTTTGAATGTATCTTGTATTTCCTTTTTGGGGGAGGGAAGACCGGTGTGTTTGGGGGGGAGAGGAGAGGCTTGCTGTCTGAAAAATAGGGTTGGGTCTCAGAATCTGCTCAACAATATTCTGTACTGGAAATGCCAACAGCTAGTTGCTGAACTGCATTTTTATACTGGTAATGCTGAGAAAACGTGGCTTGTAATGATACAGGTGGCAAAGCAGCAAGGAATCTGCTGACTTACATCTCTGTGTCACATAGGCCCGTCTCAGGAATTACAGCTATGTTGAATAGCTAGTTTTCAGGAGTCGGTGCACGAGATAAGTGAGTTTGTGTATGTTTTGGTTTTGTTAGCAATTTACAGACCACAGGATTTTATGTTTTTATAGACAGGGTACACTTTGAAACCACTTTAGGTTCTTAAATGTACAAAAGCTTCTGAGCTCTCTGTCCAGTATGCAAAGCAACTGGCAAGGTCATTGCATGGAAAAAAGCTTGTCATAGCTTTTCACTCATTTGGGAGCTATAGGAGCACATTAGATTTCTTACTTCAAAAAAGCAGTATTAATTACTATACAGAAATTGTACTTGTAAAGACCTCAAAATGTAAGCTACCGTTTTTAGCAGGAAATATGTGCCAAGCACTTGTGGCTATATTCTCAACTGAGGACCAGTGCTTAGCTATACTTTCTCATTGGGATTGTGTGTCGAATGTCCCCATCAGAAAAGGATCAGTGAAGTAAATGTAAAATAAACACCTAAGTAAACTGAATCGATATGGTTTCTTGCACATGGGTTAAATACCCATGACTTGTAGGGGGTTTAAAACATTTAGATGCTGTAGCAAACTACGGCGAGCCCGATGTGGCCCTTAGGCCAAAATGTTTGCCCACCCCAGCTGTAGCTACTTGTGGGTCTGCAAGATTAATTCTAAATGAGGAAAGAAAATAAAACTCGTGATATATTCAGAACTTTTTATAGTACTCTCCAGGAAATTCAGACTTTGGAACCGAGTTGTTTTCCTATCTGTTGAGGATTTGGACTACATTATTAGTTTTAAGTTTAATTTTGAGTGGGGAATGAGTTAATTATTTTGGCAGTAGAATGTTCTCCACTTTCATCCCAAAAAGGTGCACACAAAAAAGGGAGGGAGCACAGTAGTTGTAGCTACCATGTATATACATCAGTTTTAATAAGGGAGTGCATAAGGTTCTTGAACTGTGGTCCATAGATCTCTGGAGGTGTGCGGAGGCCAGTGGCCCACGAAGCTGTTACACTTCACCACTGTGACTGTCTGTCAGTTTTGCAGCAGTAAAGTTTCTTGTAAGTAGTAAGTTAATCAAGGACTCTCTTAGGGTTTGTGCTGGCTTTTTGGCAACCTTAACTTAAAAACAAAACAAAACATTCAGGCACCTTTTTGTATCCGGTATGTCTTTTATCAAGAGTTTTCCTGTAAATTCTCGTGATCAAATTTAGGAGGCACTAAAATTGGAGGGGTAGGGAACACACAGAATGGCAAAATCAGTGTCAAGTAACTTTAGTGCCTAGTACAATGAGGGGTGATCCATTACTAATCAAGTCATACATCCAGGGAGAGCAGTAAAGAGCACACATACTAAATAAGGATGTAACCCAGATGCTAAAAGAATTGTATTAAAAAGCAAGTCTCTTTACTATGCTTCTCTCCTTTGCAGATGTAATGTTAATTTGTGTAACCAAACAGAGTGGTGCAGGGAAGGTGTGGGGGAAGATAATCTTGTGGACACCATTTTAAGTGGTCTGCAGTATGGAAAGGCTTGAGAACCACTAAGCTAGTATAAAGGAGATGATACTAGATCTTTTGGTCCTTATAACAATGTTTGAAAGGCTGTTTTCTTTCTCATTTAACATGCAGCAAGGACATATGGGAGAAGGCGAGGTAACAATATTCCTCTTTAATTTTCTAATGTTGACAATGTCTCATGGCGCACATAGCACTAAGCTGTTATTAGAAAGCAACCTAAAAAGATAAGATGTGAAACCATCACTTTAACCCAAGCTTACTTACTAGTTTGTCTGCATGATGTGGTAAACATTTTAACTGAATGAAATATCTCCCCAGAATAGTACTACCTAGGTTGAGATGAGCATAATCCTGTAGCTAAGTGTCATCTACATGAATTACTACTTGGGAGAGCTAAAATGCTGTTCTTTTCCTCTTGTGTTTGTTTATGAATGACAACTCTGTAGAAGTGATTCCTATTACTTGTATTTGAGTGCTGACAGTTTTGTTAGGCCCTGAATATAGGCCCTGTCCCATTGGATTTATAGTCAAAGGCTCGGATCCTGTAAACATGCATACTGAATAAGTTTATGCATATTGGTGTGTGGTTGTGTTCATCATGACTACCTAGATATTAAAAGTTACTCCCATGCATAATTGTCTACAGGATTTGGGTCTTAATAGACAAGACAAATGAAAAAGGGATAATGCACCAGATAAGGAGAAAAACCACTGTAAAGCCTTGAAAGCTATAATGGTAGAAACTTAATCCTAAAAGTGGGTGTGATTCCATTTTGTCAGTTTTCAAAGGGTTACTTGAGTAAAAGACATTTAAAAAAATAGATTGTTGAATACTGAAACTAAGACTGGGTCAGTATTGAGTTCTTTAATTTTCTGAATATATTAATTTCGTAGATTAAGGAAGAAAATTGGTGAAGTGTGATCTCTATTAGACTTTGACTTTGCATAGAATGTCTGAATTTCAGAGGTGGTCAAATCTGCAGTCTCTAATAATTTGATTTAATTTAAAATCAAGTAAATGTATGTAACCTATTTAACAGTGCAAATGAAGGATAACAAAAGAAGATAAATTAATGGCACTGATAACCATTTTTATAGATTGTAGTGAATTCTGAAATATCATCCCCATATAGCAAACTGTAGGCAAATGAAAAATTATTCTAGAAGCCTTAACATACCTTACATCTATTTGCTTGCTTTTTCCAATGTGTGTGTTAGTGGAGGACTGGCCAAGATATGTTGTGACTCTATTTATTGTATTTTGTAATAAGGAGTAGTAATATTGCAGGGATCAGTTTGTGTGCATTCATATGTATTGTGTTAGACAACTGCATTTGTAAATTAAAGATCTTTAGTAAAGGAATATGCACAAAAAGTGTTACAGCAAAAGGACATGTGACTGTCTCAATAGAGGAAGAATGCTTGCAACATGTTAGAAAACGAGTTAATGAATGAATCTTCTTGTACAATATCTCAGTAAAGTTGATCTGCTCCAAGAATGACACGTTACTTAAATGAGTCTTCAGTCATCATTCACAGGAAATTACAGTGGGTCTTACTGCTTTTATCAAAGTGTTCTTGTTATCTACAAGAGTATGGTTTGTGTTTGTTTTGATATTGAGTGACCTAAAAGATTAATGTATTTAGCTGGTGTGGGAATCCTTTTTTCATCTGTACTGTGAAATTACCTTGTGCATGTAAGAAGTTGTTGCTTGAGAAATGGTATGCGTCCTAGATTTTTAGTTATGTATATACAATCAGGACAGTCTCCACAAAGTAATTGTGGTTATATAATGTTCCTTTCTGTGGCAAGTCTTTTAAAAATATGACTTACATAAAAAACAGGCAGGAGAATTAGGCAATAGCAATTGCAAAACTTCTCAAAAATGAGCTAAGATGAGTTCTAGCTGTGGAAAGATTGTGGATTTTCAGGACCTTTTAAAATGCTGTTTGTTTTGTTACAAATTTTCTCTAATAAAAGATACTGCCTCTTTCTGTAGCTGTGTAATTAACAAGGCGTTTGGATTGTTGTAGAACTAGAAATGGTAAGGTTAAATGAAATAGGCAGAATATCAAAATGATCATGTTTCTAGTCTTCCCATTACTCATTCAAGGGGAAGAGTACAAGAAGATGTACTGCTAATATTGAACATTATTTCTTTAATAATATTTAAATGGTATGTTCTTTGTCCTATTAGTATGGGGTTTTTTCCCTTCTTTTTTTTTTAGGTCAGTCTTCACTGTTTCCAATGGAAGACGGGTTCTTGGATGATGGACGTGGGGATCAGACTCTTCATAGTGGCTTAGGATCACCACACTGCTTCTCTCACCAAAATGGAGAAAGAGTGGAACGGTATTCCCGCAAGGTGTTCGTAGGTGGACTGCCACCAGATATCGATGAAGGTATTTTCAGAAACAAGCTCAGTCAGAACAATCCATGTCGACTTAATGATAAACTATAGAATGGACGCTGTTGTTAACAAGCTAAAGAATGATGATAGATTTTTTTTTTAACAAATTGTTGGCCAGATCCTGAGCAGCACTGAACACCTGCTGTTCCCATTAGCCCTGTCTCTACAACTGCTTTGCTACTAAAAGATAAAAATATGAGCTCTTTAAAAAGGAATAGTGCTTCGGTTATGAATTTGAGAATGAAGACTTAATGTGCTCTAATGTTTGTGTGATAAATCTGTTCTTTCGCCAGCCCCTCCATTTAATTGTATATAGCCCAGACCTAGACCATAAAAAGGGGCAGATCTGTTTTAGGGAGCTGGCCATGCGAAGACCTTCATGTTTATGAGATTATCATAGAAATGTTCTTTGGTCAGCAGCTGTGGTCTTGACAGATGGATGCAATGCCTTAAATGCTTAAGGCTGTTGTATCTAATCTAGATCAAAAACTTTCAACATTGAGAAAATACAAATCTTGTGACAGAAATAAATTGGTTTCTATTAGGGCTGTAAATTAATTGTAGTTAACTCACATGATTAACTCAAAAAATTAATCACATTTGAAAAACAAATCACTATTAATTGCAGTTTTAATCGCACTGTTAAACAATATTAGAATACCAATTGAAATTTATTAAATGTTTTGGATGTTTTTTCTACATTTTCAAATATATTGATTTTAATTACAGAATACAAAGTGTAGTGCTGACTTTATATTATTTTTTATTACAAATATTTGCACTGTAAAAATGATAACCAAAGAAATACTAATTTTCAATTCACCTCATACAAGTACTGTGAAAGTTCAATTTACAAAAGTAGATTTTTTGTTACATAATTGAACTAAAAAACAAAACTATCTAAAACTTTAGATCTTATAAGTCCACTCAGTCCAACTTCTTATTCAGCCAATCGTTAAGACAAACAAGTTTGTTTACATTTATGGGAGATAATGCTGCCTGCTTCTTATTTACAATGTCAAAAGAAAGTGAGAACATGCGTTCGAATGGTACTTTTGTAGCCGGCATTGCAAGGTATTTATTTGCCAGATATGCTAAACATTCGTATGCCCCTTCATGCTTCAGCCACCATTCCAGAAGACATGCTTCCATGCTGATGACGCTCGTTTAAAAAAAGTGTCAATTAAATTTGTGACTGAATTCCTTGGGGGAGAATTGTATGTCTCCTGCTCTGTTTTACTCACCTTCTGCCATACATTTCATGTTTATAGTAGCCTCGGATGATGACCCAGCACATGTTGTTCTTTTTAAGAACACGTTCACTGCAAATCTGACAAAATGCAAAGAAGGTACCCATGTGAGATTTCTAAAGATAGCTACAGAACTGGAACCAAGCTTTAAGAATTTGAAGTGCCTTCCAAAATCTGAGAGGGACGAGGTGTGGAGCATGCTTTCAGAAATCTTAAAAGAGCAACACTCCAATGCGGAAACTACAGAACCCGAACCACCAAAAAAGAAAATGAACCTTCTGGTGGCATCTGACTCAGATGATGAAAATGAACATGTGTCGATCCATACTGTTTTGAATCGTTATTGAGCAGAACCTATCATCAGCATGAATGCATATCCTCTGGAATGGTGGTAGAAGCATGAAGGGACATATGAATCTTTAGCACATCTAGCATGTAAATATCTTGTGACACTGGCTACAACAGTGCCATTCGAACACCTGTTCTCACTTTCAGGTGACATTGTAAACAAGAAGTGGGCAGCATTATCTCCTGCAAATATAAACAAACTTGTTTTGTCTGAGCAATTGGCTGAACAAGTAGTTGGGGCTGAATGGGCTTGTAGGCTCTAAAGTGTCACATTGTTTTATTTTTGAATGCAGTTATTTTTTGTATATAATTCTACATTTGTAAGTTCAACTTTCATGGTAGAGATGGCACTACAGTACTTAAGCGAATTGAAAAATACTATTTCTTTTTTACAGTGCAAATATTTTTAATCAAAAATAAATATGAAGTGAGCACTGTACACTTTGTATTCTGTGTTGTAATTGAAATCAGTATATTTGAAAATGTAGAAAACATCCAAAAATATTTAAATAAATGGTATTCTGTTATTGTTTAACAGCACGATTAAACAAGATTAATTTTTTTTAATCCCTTGACAGCCCTCGTTTCTATCATTCTTATTAGAAACATGTTAACTCTTTCAATTGGGGGGCAAGATCAGTAGGTCATACCTGTTCTATCTCTGCCTTACCATGATCAGTGCATAAATAAATACCCACACTATCATTCTCAAGTGTCTTTTTTAAAAAGCTGTTTTATGGGTATTTTTTTTCACAGTTGTCTCTTTTTATAAAATTTTATAAAACCCAATTTCTGATTCTTATGTATTTGTAGCTTTGGGAGCTAGATTTTTTTTTTAAATGTGAAAACATGCAATATTGAATTGGTATTTGAATAAACCTCTACCCCGATATAACGCGACCCGATATAACACGGGTTCGCATACAATGCAGTAAAGCAGCACTCTGGCGGATCAGCTCCCAGACGCGGCACTCCGCTTCCCGCTGCCGGTGAGTGCAGGGAGGTTGGGGAAAGGATGCCCCCTGTACTCACCTGTGGTGGGAAGCGGCTGGGAGCTTGTGGAGTGGAGTGGGCTGGGGCCGGGCTGCTCTGCTTCTACTGCTGCCGGTGAGTGCAAGACCTTTCACACACACACACACACACACACACACACACACACACACACACACACACACACACACACACACACACACACACACACACACACACACACACCCCTCCAGCGAGACGGCTGAGGCCGGGACAGGAAAGTGGAGTGGACTGGGGCTGCAGCACTCCGCTTCCTGCTGCAGGTGAGAACAGGGGGGCGTCCTTTCCCCAACCTCCCCGCACTCACTGGCAGCGGCGGAAGTGGAGCCACCCAGCCCACTCCACTCCGCCAGCTCCCAACTGTGGTACTCCGCTTCCCGCTGCAGGTGAGTATGTGGGGCGTCCTTTCCCCAACCTCCCTGCATTCACCGTCAGCGGGACGTGCAGCGCCATGGCTGGGAGCTAGCAGAGTGGAGCAGACTGGGGCCAGGCTGCTCTGCTTCGGCCACTGTCGGTGAGTGCAGGACTTTTCCCCAACCCTCCCAGCAACACGGCTGGGGCCGGGGCAAGGAAAGTGGAGTGGGCTGGGGCCACGGTGCTCCGCTTCCCTCCACAGGTGAGTATGGGGAGCGTCCTTCCCCAACCTCCCCGCACGCACTGGCAGTGGGAAGCAGAGCACCAGCTGGCGGGCTGGGGTCAGGCTGCTCTGCTTCCTGCCGCAGCCGGTGAGTGCCTGTCAGGGGTCGGGGTGTGTGGATAGGGGTCGGGGACAGGGAGCAGGAAGGTTGGGTAGTGGGTGGGGCCCTGGGGATGATTAGGGATGGGGGTCTCTGTAGGGGGCGGTCAGGGGACAAGGAGCAGGGGGGCCAAAGCAAGTTCGATATGATACGGTCTCACCTATAGCGCAGTAAGATTTTTTGGCTCTGGAGGACTGCGTTATATCGGGGTAAAGGTGTATTAAATCACTTGAATCATATGTTTCAAACTGAAAAACAGCTGGAAGATGAGGAACTAAGTTATCCCTCTTCCTCATGAAACCCATTTTAAAATATTCTTCTAATGGGCTTCAGAAACTTAAGAGTAGGAGTAATATTACCAGTAGTTCTATTAGGTTTGTACAATCTTTTAGGTTTTGGCTCTTCATTCGGCTCCATATGTAAAGTGTTGTTCTATTCTGTGGCAGCTTTTGACAGTGGTTATGTCCAGTGGTAGCTTGTCACCCCAGTGGATGGTAAGAACTGAGTCAGGAATCAGTGCAGAGGCACTTAATTTTGGTGAGAAGCCAAGAATGTTTGAATTCAACATGAATATTGGGGGTTGAGGGACACTGCAGTGTTTGTGTAAAGAAACACCCATGGTATGTAGCAGCAGTAAGGCCATGGCTACTCTACCACTTACGTCTGCAAAACTTGTGTTGCTCAGGGGTGTGAAAAAAACACCCCCCTGAGCAACATAAATTATGTCAGCATAAGTGGTAGTGTGCACAGTGCTGTGTCAGCGGGAGAAGCTCTCCCGCCGACATAGCTACCACTGCTGGTTGGGAGTGGTTAAATTATGTCTATTGTAGAGCTCTCTCCCATCATCGTAGAGGGGCTACACAAGATCTTACAGTGGCACAGCTGTGCTGGTGGAAGCTTGCTAATGTAGTCATAGCCTTAGGGCTGGTCTATACTGGGTTGGGGGGGAGGGGATTGATCTAAGATACGCAACTTCAGCTACGCTATTCGCGTAGCTGAAGTCAAAGTTTGTGTAAACTTTGTTCGACTTACCTGGCCGTCCTTATGGCGGCGAGTTGACTGCCGCGGCTCCCCTGTCGATGCTGCTTACTCCTCCTGCTGAGGTGGAGTACAGGTGTCGATTCGCCGATCGATTACTACCTGCCAATCCGGCGGGTAGTATAGATGTACCCTTAGTGTTGCAGAGCCACTTCTGACAAAGGAATCGTGTCTCTCATGATGTCTAAGCACGAGAGGGGCTGTAGTTAGAGCATGGTGGCAGCTGCAGTCCAGAAAATTAATATTCTATGGATTTTTCTTAACCAGAACATTATTTTAATCTAGACTTGTTGTATTTCAGTCAAAAAGGTGGTAATATGTTGCACTGTAAATCACTGTGATATGACAGTCTGATATCCCTGTCAAACATAAGCTACTTTCACCATGATTACCATAGTATATGCTTTTAGCAATTAAAAGGTCAAGTTTAACATGACATTTACAATAAAACATTCTTGGGGAATGTGTTCTTTATTCCCAGGTAATGGCTTTTTAAAAAAAAATATTTTTTATCTTATGAAACCAGGTGGGCATGTGAACAGTTCATTTTGTGTAGGACTAGACTTACCACAGTTGTGTTGCCTTTGTTCAACCTATGTGAAATAAGTTGAGTTCCCTCAAGAAATGTTCTGTTGTCTTCCTCTTCCACTACCCATCCCCCCAAAATGAACTAGAATAAGGACCACAGTCCATATAGATACAATTTAAATCCACCTCACCACTGACAAATTTTAAAGTCCTTCTGGTCCCAATTCAGGAGAACACTTAAGCATATGCTTTAAAATTGGGCACATGTTTAAGTGCTGTCCAGAATGGAGACCAATTTTAAGTATGCCTACAAAGTTACAAAGTGGTGAGCTCACTGTGTCTGTCTACATCAGCATGTAACCCTGACACATTTCCATTGCAATATACATTCCTGATGACCCTTGGGCACAAACAAAGAAAACTGTCAATACCAAAGTTAGTCAACTTTTGTTCCACTAAAAATATAGCAAAAAACTCCCCTCGTGTTGGCCAGATTGAAAAGCACAAAATTGGTGACACTTTTCCAGGTTTTTAACAATTTAAGATGGGTGGGAAAACCCCCTACATGTTATAAATACATGATACGTAATATCTTAAAAATAGCTGATGGAAATCAGTCCTGCAGTCACAAGAACTCTTTCTCTCTCCCAGGTTAGGAGAGGCTTGGACTCCTGCAAAGCACTGTTGCTCTGCCCTGTGTGTCTCTACTTCTCTGTACAAATTGTCAGTGACCAGCCCCAAGTGAGGGAAGATTGTTGTAATGTCTTTGAGGGAAGAGATCAATAAAAGAATAGAAAATGGGGGGAATCCAAGAAGTTGCCTTGTAATTTCTATGGAAAAAATTGTTTAGTGTGATGAAGAGATGAATGACACAACATTTTTCTAGGTATTTTTAATGTATTGTAGCACCTAGGTGCTAACATAGTCTACTTAAAACTTGCAGATGCCTCTTCAGTAATAGGAAATTTTATCCCTACTTGAGCTTTATACACAGGTGTTTCTTGTTCAGAAGCTTCTTATTACTAGCAACCATTCTACTTAAGGGAGAAAAATTACCCAAGCTCAAAAAGAACAATGCCATAATTAGTGGAATATTTTTACAGGACTAGCAAATATAAATTATCTTAGCAGAATATTGAAGTGGAAGGAGGATTTGAAGTGGATGCTGCAGTTGCTTCCTTGACACTACTGTGTGTTCTCTGTAGTCTTTCCTTATAGCTATTACATAACTGCATTTTGCAAGCATTACTGTTAGTCAGTCTGAGGTCAAACTCAGATAATGCAGACAGATGTGGCACAAGCATGTGATGTGAACAGGCTTGACTGGGCCTTGATATTCCCTTTCCTTTTCTCCAAACTGTTTGTGATTGCAAGGCAGATTGGCAGAATTTACTGCTAAGCAGTCAGTCAAGGATTCGGACTTTGAACTCTTTATGTGGGAGAATGCCTGAAGCTAGGATATGGTAGCTATTTAGATTGATTTCATTCCTGTGACTTAGGGGGCTGCAAGCCTTTATTTGTAATCATTATTAAAGAGACAAAACCTTGAACTTTTAACTGTTTTCCTCACTATTTAATGTATGTTCTGACTTGCCATGAAGAGTCCCCTTCCCTCAGTAAACATTATCAGCGATCTGATATTTGTTTATAGGTTAGGAAAAATATTACCTGAAATCCAGATTCTCCAGGGTTTTATGTTCAGTAGGTTTTAACTTCTATTTATGCTCCTTTTTATCTCTCTGTTCCTCATCCCTCAGATGAGATCACGGCTAGCTTTCGTCGCTTTGGTCCTTTGATTGTGGATTGGCCGCACAAGGCGGAAAGCAAATCCTATTTTCCTCCTAAAGGTAACAATCATGATGTTAACATTATTTTAAGAACCATTGCAGAACCAGTAACTGACTGTATTTTTAAGTGTGAGGATTTGAAGTGTAATTTTTATTGTGTAAAAGATCTTCATGTTCACTGTCCCCTCACCCCCCCATACCATGCTGAAAATATCCCCTAAAATCATGATGTAACTCAAATCCTGCAGGATGTTGCAAGTAGGTGGACTGCAGAGCAGTGCATGAGAATACACATTTAAAATAATTACTCTTACTTTGCTTCCTGTCTGACTCCCCTTTCTTTCTCTGTGCCTCTTTCCTCTCATTTCTCTGTTCTTTACTCTGCCTAGCCTCTTATTTACTACATCATATGCAAAATGTTAAAGACCAGCACTGTGTAAGGGGAATGCAGAGCTAAGCAGCCCACGGAAGAAATTGTACCTCACGTTCACAACTAACCTGTGCTGGCAGGATGGAGCCAAGGCTCTATTAGTTTCCATTTCTTTGCTTGCTTCCTCCCCACCAGTGCAAAAGAGAGATAGGGAGGAAAGAGTACTGAGCACACAGCTCTTGTTTTCCCTCCTGCTTTTGGAGGCATGCTGGGAGGCTGCACAGGGGAGCATTTGTGTGTGTTGGGGGGTGTCTTACTGTTAATCTCTCTTACGTTGCTGTGTAATCATGTTGGATCGGCGCATAGTCTGGCCCTAAATAATGACACTGAATATTATAAACTATAGAAAACTAAATCTCTGAGAATCTCATCAGGAATCTTGCAAGTCATCTTGTCCTTTTACCTAGGATATGCGTTCTTGCTGTTCCAAGATGAAAGCTCTGTACAGGCTCTGATTGATGCATGTATTGAAGAGGATGGAAAACTCTACCTTTGTGTCTCCAGCCCCACTATCAAAGACAAACCGGTAGGTAACATTTTCATGTACTTTAGAGTTGGTATAAAATAAGGCTATAAATTGTGCACGGCAGATGTCATGCATATTTGCTGACTTCAGTGAAACAGATTAGGTTCCAAAGAGGATGGTATGGTTATGCATTATGTACTGGTACTGCAGTGACTATGGGCCTGATCCAAAGCCTAGTGACTCCCAATTATTTCAGAGGGCTCTGGGTCAAGACCCTCTATCGGCAGCCATTGTTGCTGAGTAAATAAACTATGCATAGCCTTGCATGCTGGACCTGTGTTGTTGTGATAGTGATTAGCCTAATGTCTACAGTACAGCTTATTCTGTCAGAATAACACACATCATGGATACATGCGTATTTATAAAGTTTATATAGCATGATTGGATTGTGATAATGCATCACGTTAACAGGAAAAACTTGTATATCTCATACCAGTTAAATAACAAGGTGAAATCTGATCTGCTTAGGTCACCATTAATAGAGCATATTGGCATTAACTCCTAATTGGTAGTTGCTGTATACAGTTTGAAAGTGAGTTCAAAGTATAGTTATTGATACCATTTTAAAGTTTTTATTATTGGGGAGGCTACATTGTAACTGACAGTTGATATTGCTAAAATTCTTACCTCAGCTCTTAATCTGAATTAAGAACAGTAAAAAATTTTTTTCTGGCCATAGGTTCAGATCAGACCTTGGAATCTCAGTGATAGTGACTTCGTGATGGATGGTTCGCAGCCTCTTGATCCACGAAAAACTATTTTTGTTGGAGGTGTTCCTCGGCCATTACGAGCAGGTATAGTACATGTGTTGCAGCCTTTGGCATGTAGTACAGTCAGCCTTACTGCTTTGGGAAAACACTGGGAGTTATTTCAGCAGGACATCTCAGCGCGCGCGCACACACACACACATATGGAGAGAGAGATAGCATATAAACATATATTAGTGTTTGAAAAATGTAAGTATTGCTGATGCTGTGCAACTGTAGGTAGAGACAGGAGTACAAATAAACATGCATATTCAGTGCTTAAAATGACAGAAAGGGGATTTAGAAAATAAAATCTACCTAACTGAGTGTTTGTTTTTCTGCTTTAGTGGAGCTTGCAATGATAATGGATCGGCTGTATGGAGGGGTATGCTATGCTGGAATAGACACAGATCCTGAGCTGAAATACCCCAAAGGAGCTGGGCGGGTTGCGTTTTCTAATCAACAAAGTTACATAGCTGCTATCAGTGCCCGCTTTGTTCAGCTGCAGCATGGAGAGATAGATAAACGGGTAAGGGCTAAAGCACATTTTGTTTGTTTAGTGTCTTGTCTAGAAATGTCTTGTTTCCATGTAAATATCAGTGTTTCATTGTGAAGACTATAAATGTTACATACAAATGTACTGCATGCTTAGATTTAGATTGTGCCATGTAAGCACAGCCCATGGTGCACTGGGAGGTAACCTAGAGGTAAAAAGCCTCCTTGAACTCCCTGGCACATAGGGGGGTCATGCCGGTGCCATACCCCTTCAGAGGGGTATAGAATACTCCCACTGCAAGGCTGTCTGACTCTAAAGGCTAGGGCAGAGGGATGGACTGAAGCATTCTTCAAAGAGGGAGCAGTTCTTGCTCTTTCCCCACCTCCACTGTGCACCAGCATAAAGGATAGGCAGAATCGGTGGGTGTGTGTGTGTGTGTGTGTGTGTGTAGTCAAGAGGCAAGAAGGGACCACCAGATGATCTAGTCTGACCTCCTGTATAACTTCGGCCACTAACACCAAACAGCACCTGCACACTAAACTCAGAAACTGAAATTAGACCAAAGTGTTAAAACCCACAGGAGACTAGACTGGTTATATACTACAGGCAGAGAATAGGAGGGTCTAAGAGATGCGCCAATGCCAGAGAATTCCCTGCCATTGCAGGGGTAAATGGCATAGACACAGTCCTGGCAACCGACACGTCAGGGGAAGGTCACTTTGAATCTGATCTGGGGCAAATTCCTTCCTGACCCCAAAAGTGAGCTAGAACCAGCTAGCCAAGCACCTGAGAGAGAGACTGATCAGTGCCACCTCAGAGCACTGGCCTAGCCCATCCAGTGTCCCATCTCCAACGGTGACCATCTCTGGTGCTTCAGAGGAAGGAGAACTAAAAAAAAAAAATCACCCCACCCAACAACAGCAAAAATACATTGAGGGGAGGAAAAATCCCTTCCTGACCCCAGTAGGTGACTGCTGAGGCAAGAAATTTTGGGAATGTTCCCATAAGAGCATCATAGGAGTGCAGTGTACAGCATACTGTCAATATTCTGGTTTAGCCTCATAACAACCCTCCCCACCTGGCTTAGCAGTTTTCCGTATTTTGTTATGTCAAGTTAACTTTTTAAAGGAGACAATTAAAGGAGCACAGTTGTCCTCACTCTAATATACCTGAAATTAGTGTGCCAGTTGTATCAACACTGTGTGCACCTCTGCCTGTTGTCTCTGCTTCACATGTAAGAAACCCAGTTTGGTCATCTGAAAGGCTTCAGTGTTCTGGACTATAAATGAAACAGACTTTCAGGTCATTACCGCCACTCTTTGCTCCATTTAGTGCTACATCTCAGGTTTTTCTTTCTGCAGTTGGTTATTCTCTCATTTTCTCTTTTGAAAAACTTTCCCTAAAACTCCAGCAGTATCTCACTACTCTCACTACACTACTGGATGACAGAACTGCTCTTATAATTTTCCTTCCACTCTGGGCTCAAAGTCTGTGCAGACAGGTGGTAGTCTTTCAGTGATTTGAGAATGGCACTGGGAATCAGGAACTCCTTTGTTCTAATCTTAGTTCTGATATGGATTCCTTCTGTGGTTTTGAACAAATCACTTAAGGCCCAGTTGTGCAACCTCTGCTTGCATAAGTGAGAATGTGGGTGAATAGTCCCACTGAAGCCCGTTGGACTGTTCATCTGAGTAAGTCCTTGATATTATGAGTGAGGATTTTACAATCAGGTCTATCCTCCCTGCCTCAGTTTCCCCATTTATGATTAAAAAGAAATGGGGGGATGATAATAGATGCTGGGAGGATTCTTTAGAAGAACACTTAGAATGTGCAAATGGTAAATAAATGCTGAATGGTATTGTTACTAAATAAAACTAAGCACTGCTAGACTTCAGAGATGAGCATCAAAACATTCATTTTCTTCCAGATATACAGTACTGGGTAACACTGATTGCATATTTGACCTTCTCTTGGAACTCTTCTCTCCCCATTACTCCTTCACTTAAGAAAAAGGAGGCTACAGAGTGCCCATAGGATTTTCTTCCCCAGCTTTCTGTGTCTAACAATGAGGGTGGCAAGAATATAGTTGGCATCAGTTCACATCATCCCTTCACATCTTCAAAAGGGAGCTTGTTGGCTTTGTGCTCACTTGTACTACTTTCTCAAAATGAAACTGGCAGTTCTGCTGGCTAGTTAGATATAGATTAAATTCTTGGTGGTGACTGGCTTCCTTTGGATGCAGGTGAGAGGAGGAACCACAATAGAGCTGGATGCAGCTCCCTGAATCTGGGGCCTATTCTATCTTGGACCAGTCACCAGTGTACTTTAGAGAAGCCTCTCTATGCTACTACAAAATATGCCAGCTTAGGCATATCCCCAGTGGGTCATCTTTAGCTGGGAATTGCAAGAGTGTAGCATGCTCTGACCATGGTCCTTTCCATACCCCTCATTGTTCCATATATAGGGATTGGCATGGGAACTACGTATACAGTAGTCAGAACTCTTCTATAGCAAGAGACTCCTTAGCTAGGAAGATCTGTGTGCTTTCTGCATTTTTTTTTCCTGTGCCAGAGTGGCACATAGGGGCTAGATTACTGCTCAGAATCATGTCCTTGATGTCAGTTGTATACTTGTATTGTGTAATCTATCCTGTTCTAGTCTCACTAATAGTAAACAAGTAGATCAGTTACATCTCCTACTGCTGACTGGACTAAGTTGAAGTACCAAAGGAAAACAAAAAACTCAGTGTAGCATTTGTTGTTAAAGGTGTGAATGAAACTCGCAAATAAGTGGAAATATGGACTTTGGACTTGTCAAATGTTTGAGTGCTTAAGCTGCGATTTTAATGTTATGTAAATAATTTACATTCCTGGCTGAAAGGGAATTTTGTGAACAGTAATGCCTGTAACTATATTTAAAATAAATCCCCAGCATCCTCCTTTGATTTTAATATGAATCTGTTCACACAAGTGCTGGAACAAAACGAATTGATTCATCCTTGTGCTGACAACTGCTTGTGCAACATTGATTTTCAGCAGCTAGTTCCTTTCTTAAACTGACTCTCAACCAAAAACAGCATCATTGAGAGTATCACCTGCACAGTTACTAAGTATTGTAAACTTTCTTGTTTTTTGAATGCAGGTGGAAGTTAAGCCATATGTCTTGGATGATCAGCTGTGTGATGAATGTCAGGGGGCCCGTTGTGGTGGAAAATTTGCTCCGTTTTTCTGTGCTAATGTTACCTGTCTGCAGTATTACTGTGAATATTGCTGGGCTGCTATCCATTCACGCGCTGGCAGGGAATTCCACAAGCCCCTGGTGAAGGAGGGAGGAGATCGCCCAAGACATATTTCATTCCGCTGGAACTAAAAGATTACTGCAGTGCTCATATGCAGGCCTCAAAATAAGTGCACTCTTCTGTTATCCTGATCCCCTCCCCACCATCCCCTTTATTCAAGATAGCATGTCCTTTTGTAGTAGTCTGTAATTTAACAATAGTATAATGAAAGAATGACCTATAATATGGGTATTTTGTAGAATCTTGTCATTGAAAACTGTATTGGGAACTCCTTTTCGTATTGATAACATGTTGCATGTAAGTTACATCCTCTTGTCTTTGGTATCAAGAGGACATTTACTTCATGCAATGTTTTCATAGAGGAGTGAAAAAAAGTTAAGAAAAGAGAAATGAAATAGAGTATTTTGTTTTTTTAATTAAATTATTGTTAATAAAAAACATAAGAATACTTTTATTAAAATAACCATGCAACAATAACACTATCAGTCTGTTCTGACACTCCCCTCCTTCGCCCCGCCAAGGGAAGCCTGTTTTTTGCCTTTTCTTACAGTTAAATTTTACAGCAATGGAAGAAGCTAGCAACTGCCTAGGAAAGAGCATGTTTAAAGCAACAAAAATGCATGAGCAGGGTTGAAGCAGCATTATAACAATTATTTTTACTTATGTTAAGAGTTTTGAGGCTGAATTTTTAGCACAGGATATATCTCACCATGTTTCCGACTTCCAACCACATCCAAAGTACTAATCAAATAGGCAGATCTTAGTATATTTTATCAAAACAATTACCTTTTAAAGGTTCCCAAATATAAAAGTTGGGTAAAATTACTACTGAGTGGAGTGGGGGGGGGAGGGTGCACTTATTACTTTTCATTAAAAAGAGAGAGAACTCAATTGTCTGGTTACTGCCCTAGAAATCCTACCAAAGCTAGAATAATAACAATTGGTAAACTGGCATTTCCTCTCCTGAAGGACAAATGTATAGATTTTATTTTTGATGGTTATATATAACTCTATATCCTAATATAATAACATTCATCAGGGGCCAGCCTTTGCTCTCCATTTTGACATGAAAAATAAGATACCTCAAGGATATCACTGATTTTATCTAAGTTCTGGTATTCCACTGTATCACAGACTAAAAATTGGCTGCTAATTGGTTTTACTCTTGGATGTAAAGTCAGTTTTAATATCCTCTAACTTAGCTAGCTATAAGGTAGAAAGCATAAATAGGACAAAGCTAAGTAGTCTCTAAGTCTGTTTTGCACTGTTTGCTGAACTAATAGGTGTGTAAATTTGTGCAAAGAGGCATATGCCTATCTTACTCTTCCTGTAGAGAGAATCCTAACTAAGAATCCTTTTCTTCAGAACTTAGCATGGGGAAATAAAGAATTACAGGTGTCTGAAGTGCCAACTTCGCTAAGTTAATGCATGCTTTGTTATAAATAAACTCCAGCTTGAGAAGCATTAACACAATACATGATAACTGAATGCTTAGGGGTGAGGTGGGGGTTTTGTTTGAAATAGTCTCTTGATGCCCTGGAAGGGACATAGACTTCCAAACTTGATTTTTAACTAATGCCCTGGTCAACTTTTAAAATGATTGTGTAGCAGTGTGCAAAACAAACCAATCTAACGGCAATCTTCTAAACTGTCTGACTGGCATGGTACCATCCTAGATTCTCTCAAACCAAAGATTTGCCTCAGCGCTGCAGAAAACATCTACTCTGTGAGCCCCCTAACCCTCAAGATTATCTTTATGAGAAGCAGTTTTTATTTTCAATACAGGCTTTAATGAACTATACCTTATTAAGTTCCAAAGGTCAAAATGGAGACATTTGCTGTCTACTAGTCAAATAAAGAAAGGGAGCTGCTTTTAATGAAATCCCTGAAAATATTGACAACAGTAATGCAAATAGAGAGTGCTCTTGTGTAGATTGTCAGGGACTTTTTTTTCTCTGAAGTCCATAATTATAGTTGGAATGTTCCTTTTAATTTTTTTTAAATGCTTGTTAGATGGCTTGGGGTGTGCTATTGTGCCGATCCTACCCAGTAAACAGGTGAGATGGGTTACCATTACAAGAAATAACACTGTTTGAGAACTAGCTTTGAATAATAATTTTCCCTTTGTACATGACCTGCTGAATTTCGGTACAGTGTTTTTGTAGCTAACTTATTTTGTCATGCACATAATGTATATTTGTTATGCACTACTTTTGTATATCTTGTTTTTCCAACAGTGAGCATTTTTAGGCACACTTTTCACTGACGGGATATCTCTTTATGCAATACCTCAATTTTTCATATTGCAAAGAGTAGCTTTTTGTACTTTTATTACTGAGAGATCTTCATATACTTCATTTTTTAATATAAATAATTTTAATAAATTTTATTTTCTTATATTCTGCTTTTTATACATTTCAGTGCTCTGCATACATTTTGAATTATGGATGTTGTGCACTGGCAATGCTATTTTAGAATCTGCAGAGAAAAGAAAGCATGTTGCTTAAACATCTTAGCCCAGCACCATGTATTTGGTGTACATATAATTTAAGAAATAGTATATGTAAAGTTGAGAACTAAAGAAGAAAAAAAGCATGAAAGTGACAAATGACAGTCTTTAGACCCTCAAAAATTAAATGCATAAATGTAGTGTAGAAATTTAAAAGTAAAGTAACATCAAAATTGTCTACCGCTTCTTACTAAGTTTTTAAAAATTATACACAAATGCAGATGTTTTTGGTGAATGTTTAGCCATTTTTAATATTAATAACAAATTGATGTTAGGTGTTTGATGCAGAAAGGTGTCTGCTCTTTTAAATTATATTTAAAGAAATAAAAGCAAGCCTGCTATGTGGCAGGCATGTAATGTTAGTATGCATGACTAATGTAAGAAATTGTTATTCTACTAATATTCACTTGTGATTGTGTGACAAGCGTGTTTACAGATTATTTGGTTACACTTCAATTTACAGGGCATAAACAATTACATATATTACTCTGTACTTAGATAGTGATTACATGTCCTTCTGATTACATGGGATTTGTAGCTGGAGTTACCATGTCACTCCAAACATAATTAACATGCAATTAGTTTACAAATCTTAGGGTATCACTTCAGTTTGCAGAAGGGTTAAGCCTGTAGTTCTATCACGCTAGCATGGCACTGGCCATGTATTTACAATGTAGTTACAGAGTAATTACATGGTTATTTTTGCAGTGTAAAATAAAGTGTTTCTGATTACTTTATATGTAAAGGACCCCTACTGCCCCATGCTTTTTGGTATAGTATATACTTCTCCATACACAGACCTCTGCAGAATGCAAATTTAAAACTTGCAGTGAATGAATCTAGCGTTTTATAAGGATGCTGTTGGAAAGACTTGATAATTCACCCCTTTTGTTTTTGAAGAGTTAAAACCTTCTGTTAAAAGGTGATTTAAAACTTGAATGTGATGAATTGTGGCAAGTTAACTTCAAGTTATGTGCAATACTTATTTCAGACTTCTGGAAGATCTTTGCAGTGTAATTCTTTGTTTTTAATTGCAGACATTTAAAAATGTCATTTTCTACTGTTCTAGTAAATTCTCTTTCTTGCTGGTGTTTCTAAAGAAAAGAATCAGAAATCAATCTTTCTACTAATGTAAATTTGAGATTATTTTTAAAAAAAGGAATAAAAGAGGTTTGGTCATTTGCTTTATTTTATTATCTTATTTTAAAGCTACTGTGATTGATAGCATTGTAAGAATTGGGACAATATTGTATTCAACTGTTTTATTTTTTATATTTTTAAATTTTAAAGTATAATTAGTTTTTATAATTTTCATCAGATTTTTTGTTATATTTTTTGGACGTGAAACTTTTAGCAAGTGGGTGTCTAGTTTTTACTAATCCCTAATATGTTTTTCCCCCAATGTATTGCTCATATTATCAGAAGGAAAAGTTATTTAAGTATGTCAGTTAATTGTACTACTTGGCTGAATTTCCATATAGTTTTTACTGTGTATGGGGAGGTTGTAGTATTTATTATAGCATTTTAAATAAGGGTAATTCATTTTTTATTAAAGTAATTTTCACATTTAAGTTCATATTTTTGTATGTTCTATTCTAAGTTATATAACACAAGTTACTTTTTTTTAAAAGAGTTCATTTGTTGAAGTGCTAGTGGAAAATTAATGTTATTAAATAGTTTGCAAATGACTATTTATACCAGTATGCATATAATTTTTAAATATTTGTAATGTGAGATGTTGAATGAATAAAACTTTTAATTCAAATTTCTTTTTAACCTTTTTATTTTAAAACACTAAAAGCAGCAGCCATTTGTGGAAACACTGTTTTACTGTTTGGCTGGTTGAAGTCGGGTAGGGCCTGGAATGTGATTTTGGTGGAGTGTACAGACATGTCTGTGTATACAATGTGCTACATCCTTAGGGCCAAATCCTGCAGTCCATACTCGAGTCAAAACTTCTGTGGACTTAGAGCTTGATGCTATAAGGGGGTAAAAACTGCTGGTGCCCTCAATGAAATCAGCATGAGTAGAGGCTGCTCAACACTACAGAATCAAGCCCATAACTTGGGAGCATTGCCTGAGGAGGACTGCAGGTGTTAGCCATTTTGCATCAGGTTATCCTCTAACTGTGCTGTGAGAACAGTCTTGAGAGCTGAATAGTGGTTATATTTTGTGAATCTGATGCTTGTGGAAATGTGAGATCACTGGCTGGAATTTCATGTGACTTTGCAGTGACCCTCAAGCAGACTCAGCACCTCAGTGTCTCTTTTTATTTGTGCAGTCTTCAGCATGTCAACCAGGCCAAAGAGTAGTAGCCAAATGTTCAATCTCCTGCTTCCACTTGCTGCCCTTCTGCTAGTAATTAACAGGGACAGGGACAAAGACAAGCCCAGGACAAAGCAGAAATAATGGAATGTTTGCTGAAAATTAAACCTAACTGGGCAGGCAACACATCTAATGAGGAGAACAGCCCTGAGCCATTGGCAATGCAGAGCCTCAGAAGTGACTGTGCGGACCATGTCAAAAAGGCTTGGCCAAATCTGGGCTAGAGCCAATCGTGGAATGGACAGACAATGGCCCTTGTAGATTCACCTCCACCCCTAACACGCTCTGAAGCTCCTTGAGGGGAAAAAGACTAAAGCTTTTTCTAAAAAGCGTTAGACACTGCAGCGATCGATCCACCAGCGTCAGTTTAGCAGGTCTAGTGAAGACCCGCTAAATTGACCACAGTTCGCTCTCCCATTGACTCCAGTACTCCACCAGAATGAGAAGAGTAAGGGGAGTCAACAGGAGAGCGTCTCCCATCGACATAGTTTAGTGTGGACCCCGCGGTAAGGAGATCTAAGCTATATCGACTTGAGTTATGCCACTAAGGTAACTCAAATTGCGTAGCTTAGATCGACTTTCCCCCCATAGTGTAGACCTGCCCTAAAATTTAGACATGTAGGGCTGTAGCTTCTATTATCTTTGTCTCACAAGGAACATTCTGAAGGAGCCTCACAAGGGATTTTAATTGGCACCACTTCAGCGCCCTGGATCCCCCAAATAGCTTAAGCATTCTTACTGTGCTAAGAATATCCAAACTTTAGAGAATCTGAATTGGCCAGTAAGGAAGTTGCTTTCCACCTGGTGGAACCATGCATTGGAATGTGTGCATGCCTCCCAAGAAAATACAGAAACTCCCCAAAATAAGAGACTATTTTGCCAGCAAAAGAATCAAATCCATGCCTTTTGTGATAGCTCTGTTCCCCACAATCCCACTCACTGCACGTAAATGAGCTGCTCATCTGAGCAATTAATTTCCTATACCATGATTTAGGTACATAGGTTTCAATTTAAGAGGCTCTGTCCTGCCAAGTGCTGAGCATCTTGTATGAGGTACTGGGCAACTTTAATTTCCATTGGCAGCTGAGGCTGCTCAACACCCTGCAGGATTGAGGTCCACTCACATTGGCTTGAGAAGATGTGTACATAGGGAAAAGTTAATACTTTTAAGCAATGTACTGTTAAAGCAAAGTTTTCATTAATAGATTTAATACTGAGAGACCCTCAACTAATTGGCTTGTCACCCATCCCCTCAAAACAGATATTTTAAAGACAACAGTCAGCCGTCTAATTGGGTCATAAGCACAAATTTACAGAAAAATTTGAATGTCTCCTTAGTAATGAATTCCTCATTACAGCATTTCGTGCCAGCCAAATAGTCCCAGTCAACATCAACCATGCTATGGCATGTGACTTGGCTCTTTACATAAGTATTAATTATAGCTCCTTTCCCTCTGTTACTGTTTTGTTATGGACTAGAGGTGGTTTGACTTACCAAAAAAAAAAAAAAAATTTAGCATACCAGCCTAACACCCATTTTCAAGAGAAAATAATCTTTTAGAAAGTGTGTGTGTTGGGGGGGAGGGAGGGGGGTAAATGCTTTATCTGCAAGTGATTTAAAAAAAATTGTATAATGAACTTAAAGGAAGCTTAGTCCCTGAATGTGGACTTCTGTTTTCTTCTGATGCTGTATCAGTAGTCTTCCTTCCCAAACAGCGTCTGTTTCATAGGAATTCATACGGCAAAACCAGATGCAAAAAGTTATTGACTAGAATGGAAACACTGAACTAAACTGACTGGGGGGGGGGGCGGATATTTTAGTTGTGATGTTAAACTTTTGTCTTTAGTTTCTTCCATTTGAGCATCTTAAATTACTTTATAAACTTGCTGAACTAAACCTCATAACACTCAGATGTGGTACATAAGCACTATTACCTCTATTATAAGGAAGCTGGCACAATGAGTTGAAGTGATTGCCCAAAGATCATGCACGTTGCAAAATGAAAGTTGTCGCTTTTGCTATCTGTTGCTGAAGTTGATTTGCTCAGAAGCAGCTTTCTAGGGAAGCAGATATATCAAGGTCCTTTTGAAACTGATTATCTCCTGAAACAATTGAAATATTATGGGCAGGCATTAGAAGGTGGAGATGCACATGATGATAGGTAGAACTCCAACACCACCTGAGCACATAAATCTTTGGAAAGTATTTTCCTTCACACAGACTGTTCATTGAACACAACAGTAAATCACATTTTTCTCTGGGATACCATATTCACTGACTGAACTGATATTTTTCCACATCAGTTGAGAGAGATTCATTTTGGAGGGGAAGACAAAGCTATAGTGTAGATTTTCATCAAATGGTATACTTTTAAAAAGACTTTTTTCTGCCAGACTAATTGCTCAGAAGAAATTGTTAAGCAAATGTCTGTCATGATTCTTCAGCTGCTATTTATCCAGTGCTATGAAAGCCTGCTCAGACCACAGTCCAAAAAGCACACTGCTTCCCTACTGGAAATCAAGGATAAATAGCACCAGAAAGGACAGATGAGGGAAAAACACTGACATCTCTTCCAAGGTGTAAAATAAGCTGATTGATATATAAGCAGCCTCCAGGGTGAGACTATACATGCAGCTGTCTTCAGTTGTAGAAATTTAATTTCGAAAAAAGACTGAATTGATTATTTAAATAGATTACATCCTAAATCCCCATTTAGAGATGGTTCTGGAGAGAATCTAACTGAAACTAACCACTCTAGTGCTGTCAAATATCACTTGCTTTCAAGGCAAATTGTAGCTTATGTACTTACTTTTGCTTGGAATGGGAAGTCCTCTGAATTCTAAGTATTTTATTTATTTTTAAATCCATCACTGAGAAGATTGAGGAAACCCCAATACCCATCATGGCTATGGAATTGATGACAATTTTGTGCTCCCCTGCTGGCTTTATGGTAGTATTCTACTAGGATGCAGGCCTAAATTTATGATACTGGTTCAAATATGTTAACATAAGACGGTAAACTTCCAGTGGGCCACTTTAGCTGTCTCTGCAAAACATGAAAATGTTTGTTTTTCCTGACAAAACATGGGTTGATTTTTCTTTTTTAAAGTAATTTTAGTGGTTGTGAAAGATACTGGCTTGATAATCTGTGAGACTGAAGTCCTCTGGCCACAGAGCAGATCCAGAATAACACAGCTAGTGGGTGTATAATCAACATGTCTAAGGGCTGCCCTGCCTTTGTGATATATACCCCATTATGCAGGTGAAATAATTAAAGCTCTGGTTTAAAAGCTCCCCTGTTCAGGACTGTACTTCATTTTAAGCATGTGCTTAAGTGCTGTCCTGTCGATGAATAGGTGCATATGCTTTTAAGTGCTTTCTTGGATTGGGGCCTAAAAATGTCCTTTTATTGGATTTATATTTGAAACTCAAATTTTAGTTTTGCAGTGCTCACTGTATATCTGGCACTTCTAGGAATATTCATAGTATAAGCAGCATAGAATTGCCCCCAGCTTTGCTTCAGCAGGACCAGCTGTTTACAGGCAGATGCTGCTCTGTACACATTGGCGGAATCAACTCAGTTCTCCAATCAATAGCAAGAAAATTTGCTCAAAGGTCGGTTTTTCAAGGCAGTGTCTTTTTGACTAGATGTTGATGGCAGAACAAAGCGGCGATTGCTATAATTTGCTTTGCAGAGCTAGCTCCCGAGACAGATGCTCCGCTCTGTTCTCTTTTGGCATCATCCTTATGTCATCTGAGAAATATGTGACTGTAAGAATTTGAAACAGTACTGGGAAGACCTTTCATGGTTAAACAAGGTGTATGTGGGGCTAAGGAACAAGTGTACTCACTGATATTTATTATTGTTATCAAATGAAATCATCTCACATATCCAGTCAGATGTATTGATAGCACAGGTTTCTATACAACATTAGCCAGCAGCCAAGTTTGGGGCTGTGATCATATCAGATCTCACAAGCTAAGATAACTCAGACTTTTGGTACTTGAACAGAAGGCCCTGGAAAACCCAGTATACTGCCAAATGTAGAGCTGGTGATTTAGTGATTCACATTCTGAATCTATACCCAAGCACTGCTCCCAGGATAGTGTTAAGAATAGCAGTGCAGTGTTGTGCCTCTTGTCAAAATTAATTTGACCACTTGTGAGGTCACTGAAGATCTCATCACATTTTTTCCAAGACAAACAGTAATAAATCTTAGCACTCCAGCCCCCACAGATGTAAATAGAGGGAAAGCATCATTATCCTCACTTTGGAAATTTGGAAACTAAAGCAGAGAGATGTTAAATACCAGTAATTTATCCAAGGTGTCAAACTCTGATAAAATTGGGAACAGAACTGTAGTCTTGACTCTGTCTTCTGCTTTAACTAATGGACCACAGCTACTTCCCTAAAATGTTAACCGTGGTGCCCTAGATCAGTATCTCTCAATGACTGGGCCGTGGACCCTGAGAGCTCCCTGACAATTTAGGAAGGCAGCAAGCTGGTTCCTAGTGTCAAAAAAGTTCTGAAACACTGCCTTAGATATATTCAGTTTTGGTGATCATTTTGTCTATCTAAATTCCCCTGCTGTTTCACTTGACTTTGGTATTCTTCCCTTATTATATTACTGATAAGGCAGGCTTGGCAGAATTTGATTTTTTTTTAAATAATATCTGTTCATTTTTAAGCATTTTACCAATTTTTATTTAAATTTCCACAGTTGTGAAAAATTTATGGAGGTCTGGACAGTTATTTAATTACAGTAGATATTGCGATTCGAAAACTTCAAGCTTTATAACCATTAAAACACAAACTGTCAAAATCATGACAAAATATACCAAGTAAATAAATAGCCTTAAATCAAACCAAGTTTTCAAGCAGCATTTTTCTTTGCCTATCTGTATGTTTAGATTAGCAATGGAAATATTTTTTGTCAGTTTGTGTGTGTTTGGTGAAATCGACATTTACCAATAATCTAATCCCTCTAAGCCTATCCATAAACTTCTAAACCAGAGGTGTTAAACTTCTTGTGAGGTGAGGGCTGAATTCCAGTTTTGGTTATAGTCCATGGGCCCATTATTTAATAGGAGATTTGCAGAAAGATCCAGGGGAGGTTCAGGCTTTTATGTACTAAATAAATGTTTTTTATTTGTTCAGTACCTTTGTCATGTTCAGCATCACTTAGTAGGAGAATATACCCTTACCTCCCTTTGGCCAACTGCTAGTTCTGCCCTTTGTTTCTCTTCTTTCTCTGTTTCCTCTCTTTCTTTTCGATTGTTGTCTTTCTTTTATACTCATTGCTTTTCCTTTCCCACAGCAACTCCTAATTCCTGCCCTTTTCACAGTCACCCTTTCCCCTGTTCCATGAATAGAACTGAAAGAGGCAAGGCTGAGCATCAGTGTCTTTATTAGGCTGAAGGCCTTGTCTACACACCCATTTTGTAGCAGTGCAGCTATTTTGGTTAGGGGAGTGATTTTTTTTTTAACCAGTATAGTTATACCAGTAGCCATCCTAGTGTGGATGCAGTTATATTGGTACAAAGGTGCCTCATACTGGAATAGATCATTCCCCTTCCCGTATGGGAATGCTATACCAGTATAAAACGTAACTCCACCTACAATAGGAGTTTGTATTGCTTTAGCTGGTATAGTTAAAATAGTACAACTTTTGCATGTAAAAAAGATATTAGTGCATGCTGTAACAAGATAAACCAGAAAAGGGAGGGGGGTGCGCACGCGCATGCATGGGTGTGTTCTCACCTCTCAGAACTACTGTATTAGACTGGCAACACTGCACTGGTTTACACTTGGTTCCAATATGGAAGGCTTTCTTCACAACCATTTGTGCTAGAAATTTACTTCAAAAAAATTAAAACTGAGATTCTCCAGAATCTGTGTATAACGTAATTATTATTTGTATTACTGAAGTGCCTAGGAGCCCTAATAATGGACTAGGACCCCATCATATTAGGGTCTATGTAAACATGGAGTCCCTGCCCCCAACGATTTTACAATCTAAATCTAAGACAAGAGATAGCAGATGGATAGAGAGAATAGGGGAGTACAGGGGAACAAATGAGACAATATTGCCTAGGGAGTGAAATCTCCCATCATTGGAGATTTTTAAGAGCAGGTTAGACCAACACCCATCAGGGATGGTCTAGATTGGGGTTCTCAAACTTCATTGGACTGTGACTCCCTTCAGACAATAAAAATTATTACACAACCCCAGGAGCGAAGCCTGAACCAGCCTGAGCCCCTGGTGGGGGGGCCAAAGCTGAAGCCCATTGGCGTCAGCCACAGGCAGGGTCCCTGAGTCCTGATGTCCAGGGCTGAAGCTCTCAGGCTTTGGTCCCAAGCCAGAGCAAGTCTAAGCCAGTCCTGGTGACCTTATTAAAATGGGGTCCCAAACCACTGTTTGAGAACCGCTGGTCTAGATAATACTTAGTCTTGCCATGAGGGAAGGGGACTGGACTAAATGGTCTCTCGAGGTTCCTTCCAGTCCTATGATTCTATTCAGATATAAATTTCCTGTGTTGTATGGGTTGATAAAACACTTTCTTACATTTGTTCCTATAGAAATAATTAGACCAACACCACTGACCAAGTCAAAACTAGTGTGGCTATTGCTATTCCCTCTACGGAATATATGTAAGTGGCGGCAAACCTAAGCCTCAGACCCTAAACAGAGCTGCATCACTGGTGCTTATAATCAGCGCTCTGCTCTGCTGCATGCAGCCTCCAACTAAAAGAGGACAAAAGAGCTCACCAGAGCAAATGTCTCCCAGCTGGATGCAGCCATCATGCTACATGGAGTCCATCATGGCTGCAGTTTGCATGCATCTGTTAAACTCTCCACACCGCTATGACTCCTGCAGAAGAAAGATCCTGTAATCTCAGCTATGGGCTTTCCCCACAAACACTGTCAAATGGTAAATAATTAGATGGAAATTACTTCACTGAAATTTCTGGCTGAGAAATAGTGATCACAAAACATGGGAGTTTGCACTGCTCCTATATACATTAGCAAAAAGGTTAGTGAAAACCTATGCTGTACTAGGAACTTAGGATGGAAAAACAATGGTTAATAACTAAACTAACAAAGCCCCTTGTGAAGGAGGAAATCTGAATATCTAAAAACAGGTTAGTCTTCCCATTTTGCACCTGCAAAACTGTCAAGACTTTATATGGCATCAGTTTTGCCTGGAAAAAACAGCAGATGCAAAATGGGGTGCTGGATAGAGGTTTCTATCAAAATCAAGTTTGCTTCCGGCAACATGTTGGTGGGAAGGATGGATAGAACTTGTCACATGAAGGATATGCATTGGAATCAGCGAAGATGAAAGAGCAGCATAAAGTACAGATGCTGAGCATACCATCCATTTGGCAAGCCTCTTATAACTGTCATCCACAGAGCTATTGAAGGGACCATAGGAGGGATGTTGAGTGCCAGCTGGCAAACTGAACTCATAGGCAAAAATATGCATCATCAAGTTTTCATGTTAAGTGTAAAACAGTTCTATAATCAAAATGGGTGCTACTAATGTTTATCAGTTGGGAGAAATGCCTGCTTACATGGCTTGGGACCCTTGTATATCAGAACCCTTCCTTATACTCTCTCACCAGACAGTCCTAGATTTGCACTCTGAGATCGGAGCATTCTTAATGGAGCAGCCCTCAAATCTGGAATTGACAGAACTCAAGTTTGTTAACTCATCAGGAACTTTACTAACCCTACCTGTCTGTCTGTTTGATGTGATGGGGAGGTTGTTTTTTTAAATTCATTGATAGTAGTTCAGCTGATAATTGTACTACAAGCACATGATCTCATTTTTATTGTATGTGTATCTGGAGGCCATAATAACTGCAATTATCATGGGAAAATAAATATTATTTTGGGCAAAATAGGCTGTTTCCACAGGTTGTTTCCTCTTTTTCATGCACACGTTCACACACGCACAAAATGCCCTTTATCTACAATGTATAAAATAGCAGAAAATCCTGGATACCTTGGGGAAGGATTTATTGTCTTTAATTATTTCATCCTCTGGTTCCCACAGCAACGCTGATTTAATTTAAATGGTGTCTTTTACATAGGTAAGGCTGCCATCTTGTGGAATATTTCTGACCAACACTTTCCTTTCAACTGTACAGTTTATTTTGACAGTCCAGGTGCTATTAAAATGGCCTTTAAAACTTAGGAATCATAGGTCTCATCGGTCTCATCCAAAATCCACTGAAGTCAATGTAATGACCTTTAGCTTCACTGGGCCATGGATCAGGCTGCAAGAAAAACCAATACATTTTCAGCATATTTTACATTATAAGTCTCATGTCACATTAAAAATACTATGGGAAGAGTTTACCCAATATTGTTCAGTTTAACTTGTAATTTTTTTGTTCTTGTGACCAATTAAATGCCTCAACTCTCTAAGAAATAATATTCATTGGTATTTTCAAAATGCTTACATGACTAAGCAAAAGTCAATGGGATTGTGCTTTTATGTGCTGTTGAAAATCCCATCTGTTCTGGAAAAATCTGATAAGTGACAAAACCCACAACTGCATATTAGAACATTTTCAAATGTAACAGATTCAGAATTGAATTGGAATCTTCTCAATACTGCATCATGCAACCTTTTGACCGTGGTTGCACTGGGAATACCACACTTTAAAACAAATTTGGGCAGAAACCTACACACAGGTTAAATCTGTATTTCCACTTGTAGCTTGGGCAAATGAAAACTGCACTAACTAACAATCACAGCAGGCTAGGGTCAAGTTTATTGGATTATACGGGTGAATTTTAACATTCTATAAATGCGTCCACAGCAAAAAAGATGTCAGTTGATACCATTATAAATCAAAATATATACATAAAATAAATCAGTATGTCTCCAGGTGGTGGTAACATAAGAACCAGACTTGAGGTGGTGATAAACTTTGAACAAAGCCTTAAATAACATGAATCAGATTCAACCTCGCAGAATCTGATTCTATCAGGGTGAGCAATATTTTGACAAGCGAGTAAACTATGACTAGCTTTTCCATCAACAGCAGCATCATGGCAAAGGTGGGTGTGTGGATTTTGTTGCTGCTCTGTCAAGTTTTCATGGCAGTTTTGCAATACCGCTTGTACTGAATTCCTCCCTACCGTGATTCAACTGTGACCTGTTATTACATGCTAACACACTTGTTACCCACGTACAGTTAAGAAAATGGTTTATTGTCTGGTGAATCTGCAAGCCATAGCACAGAACTTAGAATTGAGTCCTGTATGCAACTGCTAAGCTGATTGTCCAGTCCCCCCAGTAGCACAATACAGACTCCAGGCCACAGGGCTGAGACCTGGCTCAGCGCAGGAAGCAGCTGCAGACCCCGCCCAGGTAAGTGCACAGTATAGCTACCCTGCCTCTCCCCACCCATCTGAATGGGCTTTCTCAAGGCCATCCCTCAATTTGTAACCGACTCCCCAGAATTCCAGCTTCCCCCTCTGAAGGGACACTACCACTCCCAGTGGTCTCCCCCCCATTCCCAATGGGTTCTTCTAAACGAGTCACTCCCAAATCCAGCGGCCTACCCCCCTCGACCAATCCCATCGGTCTCTCACTTCCAATCCTAGTGGGCTCGCCCAAACAGCTCTCCCGCCCAAACCCAGTGGGCTCTTCCAAGCGGGGCACTCTCCCCCAATGGTCTGTCGCACGCTCTTCTCGGTTGGTCTGGCCTAGAGCTGTCTCCGAGCCGCGTGTTAGAAGAGCGGGCGCGCCCGCCTCAGTATCTCTCGAGGATGAAGCCCCGTTCTGTCCGGGAGCGCATGCGAATAGTTTACGTGAACAGCTTCGGCACCCACCGCTGCGGCTCCGTGATCCAATATGGCGGCGGCCACAGGCGCCGTGAGGAGAAGGCCGCCGCTTCCGGTGTCGTAGACAGAGATATGTCCTCTACTTCCGCTTTGAGGCGGAGACGGGGGGCGCTGAGGGGCGAGGCGGTTGCTGTTCCCAGGGAAGGTCGCGGAAGCCCCCGGTTCCCAATCCCGCCTGGCACCGGTCCGGGGGGAGCTGCGTCGTGTGCTGCCGCCCAGGGCCCGAGCCAGGGTTACCAGGCAGGGGGAGCCCCCAGTCTCCGGGAGGGCGGGCCGGGGCTGCGGTGCACACAGAGCAGAGCCGGCGGCAGCGCGCAGGCACCCGGCGGCCCCGCCCTCGCGCCCCGCGCCAGCCAGCGATACGGTACGCGCCACCCTGGAGACGGGACGGGCGGAGCGCAGGTGCCCAGGCGGCGCTGCCCCGCGTGCCCGTGGCTTGGCCTCTCGAGTTACGTGGGGATGAGGGTCAGCGCCTCTGGCTCTTTGGCTGGGTCGGGAGGCGCCAGTGTCCCCCACCCCGTTGTGTGGCTGGTAACTGCCCGGGTCTTCCACATGCACTGAGGGATCCTCCCCCTGCGCCAGGAGCAACAAAACTTGGCGCTGGGGGGTGGGAGTTAGGGTGACCAGATGTCCTGATTTTATAGGGCCAGTCTTGATTTTTGGGTCTTTTTCTTATGTAGGCTCCTATTCCCCACCCCCGTCCCGACTTTTCACACTTGCAGTCTGGTCACCTTAGTACCCTGGGAGGGAGAATAACATTCTCCAGAGGTGAATGGAAAGTGACAAACCCCAAACACGCTTTTGCACCAGACCCCTTACACTGGTGAATGGCGAAGATCCCACCCCCTGTCAGGGGTGAAGGCAGCTTTGTCCTCTCGCTGTTCAGCCTTCCACATTCCTCACCCAGCAGAACAGGGACCAGGGTCACTGAAATCCATCCCTAGGAGTTGGTGTGATCTGTCTTCAGCTCCTGGATCCTCTCCGACCTTGCCTGGACCCCAGATGGAATAGTGCCGTTGGAATACTCAAGCTCACCTCCATACATGTCTCAGTGTTATTTTTCTTTGTGTCTGGGCCCAAATGAGATGGGGATAGGTGTCCCTTTATTAACTTTAAAAAAAAAACTTTTCCTGATGTGTTGCTAAAAAGATCAGTTTTGCTGCACAAAGTAAATTGGAATGGAAATTGAGAACTTGTCTCAGCTCTCAAGATGAGAGCATGGACCTTGAGGAAGAACTGGGAGGCTGTTTCTTAATTGTACAGAACTGTTAACCCTAGGAAGCCAAAAAACCTTTAAGGATGATAGATCCAGATTATCCATTACTTTGTATTTCAGAAATAAAGACAACAGTTAGACTAGATAATAAACTAGTAGATTATTTGCTATCACTTATCACCAGTAAGAGCAGTTAATAGAATTTGTGAGAAAGCTCAAATTAAGTTGAGTACAAAGGTGAAATCTTCATTGAATATATTTGTACTGATCTGCCAAAATAGTTTTAGTACTAGGAGCAAGTGAGATATCAGACTTCAGTATCACAATAGTGATTACCATCTTCACTTCAGCTCAAACAGGATTTTAGTGGATACTATCAAGAAAAATGAGAACTAGAAACCAATGGCATGTCACCTGAATGCCTGTCTACACTTTCAATTGTTATAGAGTATTAATCTCTTTCTTAAGCAGCTTGAGATAGCAGATGCTAGTAATTGTAATGGAAGAAAAAACAAGATGATAATCAGAATTATGTGATATGAAAGTCTGCCAGTGCCTGAAATGAATACTGTAACATGGAGGGATGGAGAATCCTCACTAGTTTGATACATTCAAGCTCTTTTAATTTTTCTTTTAGGTGGGCTTCAAATGAATCAGGCTGATAAGTTTGGATTCCCTTTCATTTCTAAAGTTGTTAATAAAGTAATAAAACGGAAAAAGGAAAAGGTATAAAATATGGGACTAAAATGAATGAAAGCATTAGCATTTTAAAAGATAAACTCCTGCTTGCACTGTATATGTGTGTAAGAAAGAGTGGGTGTGAGAGATGCAAAAGGATGAAACAATACTCTAATATTATAGGAAGTTTCACTTGTAGGAATGAAAAATAGCATTATCTTCACCCCTTTAGAGTTTAAATCTGCAAGATCTGAGAATTCTGGCCCCAGTCCAGGAAAGCACTTCAGCATGTGCTTAACTTGAACACCAGTAGTTCCTTTGATTTAAATGACCCTGACCCAGCTAGGGGTGGCAGGTTTGTAGAAATTTTGGTGGTGCCCAGAGCCTGCCCCCCCCAAGCTCCACCCCCCACCTGTCAAGGCTCTGGGTGGGAGTTTGGGGATGGGAGGGGTGTGTGTGGGAAAGGGGTGCGGGTTCAGGCTCTGGGAGGAAATTTGGGGGAAGGGATGTTTGGGGCCGGAGGGCAGGGTGGGAGTTGCAACATTTACCTGAGGCTCCTAGGCAGAGTGGGCCAGGGGGCTTCTGTGTGCTGCTGCCCCTAGGCACTGCCCCTGCAGCTTCTTATTGGCTACAGGGGCACTTGGGGTGGGACACACCCACCCTGCCCAGTGGCCACAGGGAGGGGCCAGCAGCCACGTGGAGTGAGCAGGTAGGAAGCTGCTCAGCTCCTCTGTGCTGCTGGTGGCGAGTGGGGGCCCCCCGGGAGATTTTAAATGGCCCAGGCGATGGGGGAGTGCCCGAGGGTAGAAGGTGGGGCCGAGGCCTAGTGCCCAGGCACCACAGACCCATAGAACTCGCTGCCCATGGTCACCCCAGAAATGCTTTGCTGGGTCAGGGTCAGGATGCACCACACCTTGCTGGATTAAGCCCATAAGGGCCAAATTCTATCCCTACTTATATATTTTAGGTAATGGGGTTGCTTAGGGAAGAGATAAGTGAGAGCAACATTTGGCTATTAATATTATATTAGTAGAAGTGCAAAATTACATTCTGTTTCACAAATGTATTTCTGGTACTGTTGACTAGTTCACCCAATGCTTGACGTTAAAGAGACATTTTTTAAAATGGTAACTCATGAGATTTGCCATATATGAGGTACAAATAAATCAGCTATAATATAATACAGTAATGTCACAGATACATGATTTAAAACAAGGAGAAAACTGACTTCAAAGGTGCATTTAACACTTGCTACACTGTCTCTTCTAGTTCATTAAATAGTCGCCAAGAAGAACAAGGAATATATTTTACATTTTAGCAGTGAAGCTTGATGAAGAAGAAATTATTAGATTTAAACCAGTTTCACAGTGCATGGTCCAAATATCACCATAACTTTAGCATGTTATAGCAATTTAGATCCTGTAATCTCCTATTTTTTATGTGTTAGCAAATCTGAATTTGTTAGTACTTCAGTTTTGGTATTTGTTATGATGCCGGTTTGAAATGTGCCAGTTACAGAGGGAATTTTGTACATTTTTCAACTGAAAAGGTCAGTAGATAACATAAAAGTAATTAATATTGATATATCAGAACAGATCAGGTCATTGTCATGCTGGAATCTGAGTGCTAGGTCTAAATTGTACTTCAGGCAAGGGACTGGAAGGGAATGTGCTTGACCCCTACTGGGGAAAAGGATCATCTTGCATCTCTCTCATGTATTCCCCTTCTGGCTGACCCTGAAGAGACTTTAATGGCCCCAGAGGGAGTCACATCCAGTTCTCCTCTGCAAGGACAGGATCACAGGTGCTGGGTAATGAGAGATCCAGGGAAGAAAGGGTGAATGAAAAATACAGAGGAATAATCCAAACACTGATTTTAGACTTGTTAAATAAATGTGTTTATGTTCATACATCTAGTCAATTACTAGAGTTGCAAACAAAGCAGATTGACTACCCTTGAATGTTCAGCACTGGAAAATTCAAAATCCTATTTGAGAGGAGATTTTAAAAACAAACTTTTTGACACTGTTCATTGAGAATGTTCTTCCTTTATTTTTAGTCTGAAGTCTTTCGTGGAGTGTTGAAAGTAATTTCAAAAATGCTTGAAGAAAATGAAAAATTTAGAGGCAGACTGTTGACTTGCCGTCAGTTTAATACTGAAGGTAGGTAATGAACCAATAATGTATTGCATTAGAGAATACAAATAGGTTCTTAATACATATGCATTGACTTAAGAGCTCCAGATTTGGGGTCCATTAAATTGTTGCTTTTGGGTGATATGCTTTCACAAATTATGGATTTTATTGCATACTTGGTCACTGTTACCTGTGTTTGAACTTCCCTTTGGTTCCATTGAGAGTCTTGTAGTAAGTGTGTGTAATTGGAAGGGGATGGTGGCAGTAGCTCTTTACTACACTGTACAATATGAAAAACATGAATGTAAAAGCGAGTGGAGTCTGCACATTTTTCTGACCATGTAAAATATGTAATGAAACTATTGTTCACAGATGCCTGTACTAGTTAAAGGAAATACTTTAAGATTAATAATTTTTTTTCACCTGCAGCATAAAATTGGAAATAATTTGACTTCATGTAACTCTTAAGTAAATTAGCTCCCACATATGTGAATTGTAACCTAATTTAACATAACTAGCAACCTTTATCCTCAAGTTGTGGCTTGACCACAGCTATTTCATTAGTGGAAAATGACTCAGGAATTAAAGCTGACACACTGAGTAGATGCAACTTCAGTTAAAGTTCTTGTAGCTGCTACTACAATTTAAGGCAATACAGTATATGCCTAACAAACAAAATTGGAGTTTCCGGCTTGTCAATTTGATTAGTTTTAGGAAAGAGAATTTACCAATCCGTTAAATATTATCAGTTAAATTAAAAGTGGCATATTCTCTCAGTGTGTCTGCTTAGCTCACATTAGTATTAATAGAAGTTTTTCTCATGCTCTGAGGACAAGGTATATACCAAAATAGTTGTAAGCCATTGTTAGTGGCTTCTGTTAGTAAACCTTTGTATATTTCATCTATATGAATTTTACACATATATGGTTCCAATATATGTTTATTGCTTATTTGTTTGCCTTAATATAATGTACACAATAAATATACAACTGTAGGATTGTATTTGACCTATGCCCACTGTCTCTCCTCTTTGCAAACACATGTAAGTGGGCATTGAATATGGGAGTTGGACAGAGGTCAGGCATAGAATCCTGTTTTCAGGCCTTTGCATTCCCTTTCTGTGGGAGGGGTTTTGGCTGGAAGATATTTATTGTTGTTCCACTGGCCATGTCTGTGATATCTCCATCTTCTGTAGACTTTTCCTCAAGGCCAATGTAAAGCTGTGCTCCTCAGTATGTGAAAGCTGTGGACCCCATACATAGCTTTTCCACATCTTATCCCTCCTTTTCTCACCTGAATCATTATGGGTGTTAATTTGCACAGCCTTTATTTGGGCTGAAGGATTTGGCACTTATACAAGAAAAATAACTTCCCTAGTTTAGTTTTTTAAAAGATGTCTTACATAACCAGAGAGAAGGAGAAACTGAGCATGCAGTAGAGCTTTGGGACGCAGTCATATGTTAGAGAAAGATCTTGTTGGACTTAGAGCCTTTTAAAATTAGGGCTGCTAATTTAGTCTTCCATTTGTTAAGGGGACGGTGCTATGAGCTTTCCCAAGAGGCTTGTGTTTATTTCAGGAATGAAGGGACATGGGCTGTTTATTTCTCACCTGTGTTTTCAGTTGCCTGTCTCTTTTATCATCGGGGGTTAGATAACATCATTTATCTTTAGGTATAATTTGCATCTACCAAAACAAACTTTATGCTATCCTCAGTCCTAACTGCAACTTGTTTTTCTGAAGCTTTAATTGTGATTTCACTAGCTTCACTTTTGCTTTACAATTTTTGAAACTAGATTAATACAATTAACAAATTAATCTTGCATTTTATTATCTCTGTGGTTAGTTTTATTGAAAGATGAAAGTCTTTTGCAGTTTTAATGCTACATATTTCTTCAGTGGAAAACTAGCAATCAGAATCAGATACAGTACAAATGAAAATGATGTCACTGTGCCTACACATTGTATTCTTCCATAGGCAGTGATGTGAACCAAAGCTCACAGAATGAGGCTTCCTGCATGGACAGAGTAAGTAGTCAGTTAAATGCCAAACAAGTTCAAATGGCAAAATAAGTTTTTAGTAAAATAAAAAATATATGCATAAAGATATTGTTAAAAGATACAAAAGCATGACATTTTTATAAAATACTGTAGTCTATTAAATATATAGCTCAAATATAAATATTTTAAGGGTCTGAACTATGCTTGGGAAGAGGAGTACGAGTATCAGCCACCATCAGCAGCAGTGCTTTATATCTCTGAAAGACTGGGAAGCAGCTCTTGCTATACCTTTTACTGCCTGGTTCATTTCTGCCAGTGTGTGTGGGTGGCAATGGCTGTGACCCATTCTGTTCAAACCCTCTCTGGGACTTCTAGTTTGCTGGTGGTGCTTGCAGCCACCCAGCTCTCTGATGCTGTTTATACGTGCCCCTGTGCAGGAGCATGGGAAAGGTTTCATTGAGCTCTTTCTCCTTTAGTGCACCGATAGTTAGCTATAACGTGTAATAAATATGGGTCATTGTACTTTTTAAAGATCTGCTGAAGCACATATTTTAAATAGCTAATTGAAGTGCAGAAGCCAGAATTGTAGACATTTTGGAATTACTTTGTTTTACATATTTAGGCTCACTAAATTAATATGAGTCCTCTCTTCAAGGATCAGAGGGGTAGCCATGTTAGTCTGGATCTGTAAGAAGGAACAGAGAGTCCTGTGGCACGTTACAGACTAACAGACATATTGGAGCATAAGCTTTTGTGGGTGAATACCCACTGCGTCAGACGCATGTAGCCATATGGAATGGAAATCCATCTGACATAGCTGTTAGTCTATAAGGTGCCACAGGACTCTTTGTTGCTCTCTTCAAGGAGTTACCTGGTATATAAATATAAAAGTTAAACATTATCAAATGCCATAGTATGTAGTATCAGTATTTTGAATAACATAAGTGCAGTGTCATATAAAGATGTATGTTTGTTTTAGTCATAATATTCGCGTCATCAGTTAAATAGATATAATTCTAAATACAGTGGACTAGACTGTTGGTCTGATCTAGCTCTGGGTAGAGCGGGATCTGATTGGAGGGGTTGCACAATGACTTTACCATATCACTACACCCCTCTAATAATCTATTCTTAATCCTGGGAATGCCCAGAGGTCAGTTTGGCTGTGCTGCAACTTTGAGCAGCCTCAGAGTTGTTCTAATTTGCATCTGTCTGTAATAGCTTCGAGGGGCCATTCCAGTAGCCAATGATTACAGGAGCATAGCAGCACTCCGGCCATGCTGTGTTTCCCCAAATACAACCCCTAGTTTGGGGGCTGTGAAAGAGTGACGTATAGGGATAGCTATGCTGGTTATATAGTACTGGAGGATTTTAATACCAGGGGAGACCTCAGCAGGCCACTTAAACCATATTTAAATCTGTTTTGTGCTGCTGGACCATTGCAAATGAGACATAATGGGGCTAGGGATCAGAACCAATATGTATGTGATAAGTCTCTTTATTGAACTGCAGCATTTTTAGAATTCTCAAGTGTAAATTAAAGGAATCTGAATAAAGCCGTTAGCATTTGTCATATACTATATAACTAATCTAATTGTTGCGTGTATTTTTATATTAAAAGAAATTGCTTCAGTTTTGTCATCTTTTTTTTTTCTTTAGGATGAGTCCATCTTTGGATGGGTGTAGCAAAGAAGTAAATGAAGATTTAGTTTCAAGTGTTGCATTGAATTAGTGTTCATTTTAGATCTGATCTAACATCCATCTGACATTAATGAAAAGACTAACAATGATTTCAGTGAGTGTTGGATCAGAGTATATAGTTTGTCTGTCTAGTATTTTAGCTTGGAGAGCTACATTTTAATATGGGTTCAATTAAACTTTTCAGTTACAGAGTATTGTTTTGTTGAAATCCTTATTAAGCATAATATATCACTTAGTCATTGTTCATTTTTGCAGGCTTTTTAATGAACATTATAGTGTGATGGTTTGCATTCAAAAGAATAGTAATATTTTATGTTAATTATATTATGAATATATATATTGCATAATCAGCAGCTTGTCAGAATTGTTAACAAACATGTGTTTAGTAAAATAAAATTTCATACAAGATACCTGTCTAAAATGAACCACTTGCATTCTATTGATTTAAATATTTTTTATGATATTATATTAAAATAACGTACAATCACCCTTCTGTTCATTCATCCATTAATACACAAATCTCAGCAATTATTTCAAATAAGAATCCAGGTGAATCCTCTCAGCCTCATCATTCATCATCAACCACATAAATTTATTGTTTATCTGGGTGTCCTTAATAGTAACATGAGGTGATTTTTCTGTGTTATAGAACCTTAAACTTGGAGTTTTGATGGACTAGTGAAGCCTTTTTAATTGGTGAATTGTGTAAATGGAACAAGGAGATTGCAAAAATAATTTTTCTGTGTGTGTATTTCCTCTCTATAGATAAAACATTTATCTGTCATTCTTGGACCCTTCTTGTTCTTATGAAAGAACAGTTTTTCATTTCAAAATGTCTCAGCATTTGCAGATATAATGACTAGAATTTCAGCAGCACTGAGCTTTAATAACATGCTAGTGGTTGTATCATCAAGCAGCAAAGCACTTGGGAGGGTTTAAGCTCAGTTTTCTTAATGATAACTGCAAGTAAATAACTAGACTGTACCTTTTTGATTGAGTACTCTGGCATTAAAGTTCTCATTATGAACAGTGATTTGTTGTAGAATAATATTTTAATGTTACTCAAAACAGTTGACATTTCAGCTTGGGGAAAGAAAAATATTCAGATGAGCACATGATCATTTTTTCAGGAAGAGTAAAAGTTTGTAAGTCCCTTAATATAATTACGCAGTGGTGTTGTAGCAGTGTCAATCCCAGGATATTAGAGAGACAAGGCTGGTGAGGTAATACCTTTATTGGACCAACTTCTGTTGGTGACTGAGGCAAGCTTTTGAGTTTACACAGAGCTTGAAAGCTTTCCTCTCTCACCAAGAGAAGTTGGTCCAATAAAAGATATTACCTCACCCATCTTGTCTCTCTATTTGCTTAATAGACATGTAGGGTCAGAATTTTTTTTTATTGTTTATGAGTTGGTCATTCTATTTCTGCAGTTCTGATAATATGAAAAGCTGTCTGAAGCTTCTTTAATGTAAATAAATCCCAGATTGTGAGCTCTAGAGTTGAGGTTATTTCTGAGTAAGCTACTACTAACAGTTAGCATCCTTAGTGGCCCAGACTGAATGGGCCCTGGAGATTAAACCACTCTTTTCACCTTTATGATTGGTCTTTCTTGGGGCGGAGAGAAATATATTAGCCTGGTAATGCAAAGGAAGAATGCCCATGCTATTCATGTTCTTTGGATAATAAATACAGGCTTCACTCTCCACAGCTGTGCTAAATTGACTTTAAAAGGAAGAAATTACACTACATAACAATGGACCTGATTCTTCACTATTTTGCGCTTTGTGTAGTCATTTATACCTGCCTGGAGTGGGTGTAAATAGCTGCTGTCGTTATCCTCATATTGCACTCACTGGGCACGCGTTAAATGACTACACAGGGTGCATGGTTGGGGAGAATCAGGCCCAAGGAGACAGATCGAACCTTTTGCTGGCACAGGTGTCAATTCAGGGACAGGAGGAAGGTAGTTTGAAGCTGCCCTATTCAGGGGCTGTTGGGGTGAGCTAGTTTAGCACCCAGTATTATATCCCAGTTTTAGTGTGGCTTCTGTAGATCTTTACAGTGACATTAAACAGCCTGGGTTCATGTTGGCTCTGGCCTCTCTCCCTTCTCTGGCATGCCTGTGCTCTGCCTCCACTCTACTCCCAGATCACTCCAGAATGCCCATTATGCCCAGGGTGGTACGTGGGTGTAGAGCACCCTTGCACTGAGGGTATTCTCTGGGGCACTTTATGCTTGTTCTACAGCCTTTTTTTGTCAGCTTGGCTAGCACAAAGGGATTGCAAGGCAGTGCTGAGTATGGCCCAGTATCGGAGCAGTAATGAAGTCTAGCTTCTGACAGTAGTGGCCTGATTTCAAATACACTGGTATAAACAGGAGTAATTCTACTGAAATCAAAGGAGTTAAACTTCCGAAAAACAGGTTTAAAGAAGAATCAGCTCCAGTATGTAGACCCAATGCAAAGTGAAATCCACACCATGAACATCAACTCAAACACCTAAAGCATAGTGAACAATATTCCAGTTATAGTATTTTGTTTCTTAATTTGAAGTGCTAAACGTAAACTGTAGATGAGAGAGTGTCTGTTGTGTTGAGTAATAACATACCCATGTGAACCAGGCAAATGACATCTTCAACAAGAAAAAAGAGTTGCCACCCAGAAGAAATACATTATTTAAAATAGATTCATTAAAAGGAACAAGGAATAAACAGTGAAACCTCAGGGCAGCAGATCAGAGTTCAGAAATCAAATGACCCTCCCCTGAGATCCCTTAACAGTTACCCCAGAAAAGAGAAGCAAATGCCATTTCATCTTGTTGTTTCTGGGTAGGAATAGTATTTTTCAGTTTTCTTTTCAAACTACAAATCAGTTACTTTGACTTTTTAATAAGAAATCTAGATTGGCGTGTGCGCAGTGCAAGGTGATATATGAAATTATGGGTAATTATCCATATTTGTGTATTGAGAAGCTTGATGCTTTGTAAAAGTTAGCAATTTGTCTTAAGGTAGTATAATTCAGGGGTTGGTCTGAGCAGGTACCCCTTTGCATTCAATTTATACTAGTGCAAATGATTACAATAGTTACAGAGCCAATGGATCAGTCTTTTGCATTCCTGAGTGAAGTTAATGGTACATGTCTGTTCTGGCTACTAAGGTCAGTCAGCAGGATTCCTCTGCACCTCCATACATGATTCTACAGCCTGAAACCCAGTCAGGATATTAACACTTAGCCATAATGATGTTAATTAAAAATGAACGTTGTTAGCTGTTTGCTGATTATTTCAGCAGAAGCATTCAGCTGTTATGGGATTTTGAGCAGACTTTAGGACTGTGAGCAGAGCTTGCAATGTTAGGCGGAGTTTGACTAGAATAGCAAGGTGATTTTCAGCTACCCTGGACATTAATATACAGTGAACTGTGCATTTAGGGAAACCTCCAGTAGGCAACCTCCCTGTTTTAACTTTTAAGTATATCCTCAAGGCTTCCAGTACATTTTGTATGACCTCTAGTTTAGCAAGTGATTGAGTTTTGTTGCTCCTTTTGGAGGTGGCTTAAAGCTGATTTAGCAGTGTATGTAATTTTTTGTGTATGGGTAGGTCCTGTAAGTATGAAAGAAAACAGGAGCCAACTATTTATAGTTCTTATAAATATATTTGCAATGACATAAACAAAGTTTGTATTTTGGCTAGTATTGTAATTACATAAGTATTTATGTAACTATGATGATAGGATACTGGTTGCACAGTAACCAAGACAGCATTGCCTTGATTTGTTGAGCAGAATAGGTTTTGCACCAAACTATAGTAGCAAATGAAACGGTTTTTAAATGGAAGCTTATATCCTGGGGAAAAGAGAAAAAGCTCTGGAAGAGCATTAAACCCAGTGAGATTTTTCCATAAGTATTCACAAGCAATCACTAATCAGTTGGTGACAGTGCCATGGAGATTAGATCTGATGAAGACAGTGCATGGTTCTTCAGCTCTCAGAGTGCTACAGTGGTTTTTCCTTTCCCTCTCAGTAATTCCTGTTGCCTGTCCACACACCTCCAAACTCTTCCATTGGTCTCTTGTGCTCCCAGATTTCCAATATATATTTGATGGAAATAATGTTGCTACATAAAGTAGTGTGCACAACTGTGAAGAAAATGCATTTGTGCATGAAATACATTTAATGAAAAATAAAATGTGCTTATACATTAATATATCATAGACCATGGGGGAAGATGGAGATTGAGAGTAGAATGATGTATAGCTTGGGACTCTTAAACTGTGTAGAAGTTGGGCTATTTTGTAGCTATCACAAACTTGTTGACAAGTTGCAGAAATTAAAAATGTAGTGAAATGCTTCATCTGAGACCCAGTTACAAATCTTAGGCCTCTTTAGTGTTAACTGGTAATGAAAGCAGTAATTCTATTCTGATTTGTTTAGCTGGAAATAAAAAACAATAGACTCTGGGTCTCTTATTAAAGGAATAAAAAGGGGCACATTTTCTGTTGACAGAAGAATTGTCTTGTGTACCCATGGAATTTCCTGTTGATCATATTGCGTCTTTCTCTTATAGCCAGTCATTGATCTGCTTTGTGTGGGTAGAAATGTTAGACATTGTATTCACTCTGTAGTAAAATCTGTAAGTTACTGTTTGCTTTGTTGTTTTCAGTTTGCTTTCCCTTACACTTCCTTAATGGTGTCTCTCTCTTTGGATCTTGCTGACAGCTTTAAAATGTCAATTTTTCACGAAGCACCCAGTTTTATAAGCTTATTACTGCTATTTCATATCTATTTGTGAAGATCAGTGTTGCCGATTTTCAAAGAAACATTTTCAAATGAAAATGAGGCTTTTACACTTTCTAAAGTAGCCACAGAGATTTCCTCTGTCTTTTTGGAGGAAATTCTGCAATTTCTCTTTATCAGGTTGCCACATTTTTCAGATGATGGCACTGTGCAATTTCAGTAGGTGCATTCCCTGTGTATATTCACAACCATACCTGTTTATTTTTAGTGACAAAGATGTTTTTACACCTGCCAGTCCTGGAGAGCCAAGGCAGAATGAGGGGTTCTATTCTGTCTCATGTATCCTCAGCATAATTCCTTATTTAGTTCCAGTCAGTTACCTATGGTATTGCAAGGTATAACTTCATGGAATTTAATAAACAATACTATTTGTAAATGCACGAGAAGGAGTGGAGTACAGTGTGCTGCCCCTTATCTGTGTTGGCCCTGAAGGGGTAATGGGAGTAACAATCAGAAAAAAAAATGTTAATACTAAAATAAGTTTGAATATATAAAGAGAGTCAATATGGTGAGTAAGCAGGTTTCATTTTTGTATCTGCATTCTTCATAGCACAAGCATAGTCTCAGTGGGTTTGCAGAGGTGGTGCTGAAGGCACAATTTGAAAGGCATAGATATGCACAAATGTCACTAATGACATCATTTGAAGGCAGTGGGGTTGCTCAGGTGTCACCGAGCACATAATTTGGCTTCCAAGATCTTTACTGGTGTTGATATACAGTGGTGCTGGAACATTTTATGTAGTGGGGGTGCTGAGAGCCATTGAACCAAACTGTAAACCCTGTATACAGGGCCGGCTCCAGGCACCAGTGAAGGAAGCAGGTGCCTGGGGCAGCCAATAGAAAGGGGTGGCACTCTGTCCGTCATTGGGGCAGCACGTCCAGTCTGCGGTGGGACTTGGCGGCGGGTCCTTCAGCAACTCAGTCTTCGGCGGCACTTTGGTGGCAGCTCAACTCTGCTTCAGTCTTCGGCTGCAATTCGGCGGCGAGTCCCTCACTCCCTCTCGTCCGCTTCGGCGGCACTTCGGAGGCAGCTCAATCGGGTTTTTCTTCTTTTTTTTTTTTTCCCCGCCGCTTGAGGCGGCAAAAAAGCTGGAGCCGCCCTGCCTGTATATGATGGAAACCACTTGAAGCCAGGGGGTTCTGCCATACCCCTAGTTCCCTCACCTGTGCTGATATATTTGAAAGCGAGGTGTGACTTTGAGATCACAGGGTGAATTTGCAAGCCTGGAAGTTAGAAAAACATCCGTTTGCTTCATAGTACTCTTATCTGGAAATCACTGACACACACTAAACATGGAAAGCCATGATGCCATTTTAAAGGAATTGCTTCTCATAGTAGAAGTGTACAAAAGTTGGCACAAAGTGATTACGTTGTTTCATTCACTTGAGTACGTGGAGTGACAGTCATCTCGCTGGTAGAGGAGCTGTATAATTCCAGTGTGTACTCAGCAGCAGATAATTACACTAAGCATCTTTAGTAATATAATGAGATACAAGGTATCTTCTTATATGTTCAGGTCTAGAGAAAAATTTCAGTGGGCTTTGGATCAGGCCCAGATATGCAAAATATTCAGGATTTAACATAAATTCAAAATTAAGGAAAATAAATGGCCAATTTCTTTTTAAAAAGTATAACTCTTATCACTAGGTCAAAAAAGGGGCATAATCTCTCAGCATGAGAGATTTTTTCCTTTTGCCCCATGCCTTGTTCATGCACACTATTTAAACCAAGTTCTGAAGACAAAATTATTAATTTTCTCATGGGCTTGTGAGTGGTACTTATCACTATGGTATCTGAGTGCTTCACAAATAGTTTATCTTCACAAAATGCCTGTGAGGGGAGGAGGTATTATTATGCTCATTTTACAGATGGGAACCTGAGGTGCAGCGAGATTAAGGTAAAAAGTATTCACTATTTTGGGTGTCTAATTTGAGACACCCTAGGACCTGATTTTTCAAAATATGTAGAGCATTATATAGCACTTCATATGTTTGAAGCACAGCTCCCACAGACTTCAGCTGCAGCTGTGAGTTCTCAATACTTCTGCACATCAGTGCCCAAAGTCCAAGGAAATGAAGGAAATACAGTTAGTGACCACCTCTGAAAAGTTTGATTTAAGTGACTTAACTAAATTCACACAGGAACACTGTGGCACCGACAGAAATAGAATCCAATTCTCCAGGGAAGCATTCCAGTTGCTTTACTTATTTCACTGTCTTTTCTCTTCTTGCAATCTGCCTTATTCACTATGCACCTTCCAACTTCTGCAACAAATGGAGGGGTCTCACAGACCCTTGTCGTCTTCACTACATAACCCTGATTCATCCCCAAAGCAGGTCCATCTTGTGCACTGAATGAGGTTGGCATCCTGTGGCAAAAACAGATATGATCATGTGTTTAAAACTGCATCATAATGCATATGCACAAAGGGCTGAACTGGGGTTGCACAGACAACCTAACTCTGACATTTCCTAACTGAGGAGTAGGGGTCCACTTAAATTGCTGAGAAATCACACAATTTTCGCAGGTTGGTCATGGCATAAATAGCATATTTCGCGGATGTGTTACACAGCTGCAACATTTGCTATTTATGCCATGACCAACCCCCCAAAATGTGTGATTTCTCCTCAGCGTTATTCAAAATAGGGGCCTGGACCCAAAAAGCGGTTGCAAGCCTATTAGGAGGTCACGTTATTGCCACCCTTAACTTCTCTGCTGCTGGTGTGTGGTACAGCCTTCAGAGATGGGTGTCTGGGCACCAGCTGCCACTCTACTCTGCTTCCACAGCTGGATGGCTGGAGACCAGATTTCACAGTCCATGATGCAATTTTCACAGCTATGAATTTGGTGGTCCCTGATTTATGAGTGCTTGACTTTGCAACCTTAATAATGTTCTTCTAATGTAGGGTTATGTGTGCATAGTTTCCTGTTTTTGTTGTTGTTTTTCTTTTAATAAAAGCAAATTGGGAAAAGCAGAAATTCCATCACGTGGCATCTTATTGACTGCCACGTCGGCCATCAGCAGGTTTGGAACCTTTAGATCCACCACATAAACTTCTGACTCTTGAGCTAATGAAGTGGCTGATAGCAGTAGTACATTGTCATCCTCTGTGTGGACCAGAACTAGATGCAAATGGGACATTGCCACTGGGTTTCACAGATATTTGCTAACAGCAGAAGAATAGTGAGATTCAGGAATTTGGATTTCATTTCAGTGTCTGCAAAGCAGAGTGCTGTAGTGGGCATCGATCTCTCCTTTCCTCCCAAGTATTCCCTTTTCTGCCCACTCCCCTCCAACCTGGTCCCTGTTCCAATCCTCTCTCTTCACCACACCTCACTCCAGTCCCAGTCTCTTCACCTAGCTGGCCCCAGTCTTCACTCCTTGGACTGCTCATCCTAGTCTGCTCCTCCTTGCTCAGCAAGTCTTAGTCTCTCCCCTACATACTCTCTGCCTCAATCTCAGTCTCCCCACAGCTTTCCAGTCCCAGGTTCCTTCCCAGTTGTCCTAACCAGCCCTCCAGCTCTTTGTCCCAGTCTCCTTGCCCAGCCAGTCCCATTTGTCCCTTCCTGGCTTTTCATCCAATTTGTCTCTCTCCGTTGGCCTCCAGTTGGACCCTTGCTGGCCCCTGTTCCCTGACCCCACTGGCTCCCTGTCCCAATCTCCTTCTCCAGGCTCCTCACCCAATCTCAGGGTTTGTGCCCCTCTTCCCCCTCCACCCCAGCTCCTTGTCCCAATCTCTTAGTCCAGCCAATGCCAGTTCTTCCCCTGCATTCTGGTTCTTCATCAGATCCCCACTCATCTCCTTCCCCCTGCCCCACTGGTTCCTAGTCTCGGTCTCCTTGCCCAACCAGTCCCCAAAGATCTGATCTCAGCCTTTCCCCATCTACTGGCTCCCAGTTTCCCTCCATATTTCCTTCCCCAGCTCCCAGTCCTAGTGTCCTTGCTCAGCCAGCCCTAATTTCCCTCTCCCCCATCCTCAGCCTCCAGTCTCAGTCTCCCTGTTCTAATCTACCCTTGTCATCTCCCCAACAGTTCTGGCTCTTGTCTTCTCTGTATTCAAATCAGGCAGCCCCAGCTGGGCGGGGTGGGGTGGGGGAATCATTGATAGCACAGTTGAGACAGGCTCCCTACTCTCAAGGGAGGTGTCTGGACCCAGCAAGCCTTGCAGCACCCCAGAGCTACACTTGCAAGGAAAGTCCTGCTCAGTCCTAGGCTTGAGCATGCCCAGTGTAGATGGAATCCTCTAGGAATTTAGCTGCTAAAATCCAAAAATTGTCTACAGAAAATGTGTGAAATGCAATTTTTCAAAAACTTATTTTTGCCATATTTGGGTGATTTTTTTCACAAGGACAGCAAAAAGCACAGTTTGGACATGAAGGCCACCTCCTGTCAAATGTCAAGTCCCTGCTCCAAAGCATATGGGGCATTACAACTTTTTGAAGTAAAGGAGGCCAGAATGTTCATCATGGGCAAAATAATGTATTTTCCCTTGCATGTTTCTCAGAAACTGAAATAAAAATAAAATAGAATACAATGCAAAAAATTATTCAGCCTGAGGCAGACACCCTGCATGGAAAATTTCAGCCAAAACAGTTAAAGTTTGGTAAAGTTATAAGCAACTGAAAACAGGCTCTTAACATGGGAAGTGTTGGGCACCTTAATAATAGACAGCACTAACAGCCTTGTCTATAATAATTCCTCCCTCAGGGCTTCTTGCACTCAACAGCCATACTTAGCACTTGGAATGAACTCACAGAACTGTAATGAAAGACTTTGTCTTGCCTGTGCCAAGGTATCACTTAACAGCATTATCACAACTGGGCTCCAAAAGGCCTTCTCTACACAAACAGTTCACAGCTTTTAGAAGTAAATTTAGTACTTGTAAAAGATGCCAGATTGAGAGCCCTAGAGACAAAGCTTTATATTTATAACCAATCTGACAGGGCATGTCCAGTAACAGGGTTAGATTGCCCCATGTTACTCTCTAAGTAAGCTAAGCAAAGTGCTTCAGCCCTATCCTACAAAGGCCACTTCTTATGATCTAACTATTGTGGTGATGGGTGTATTTGAAATGTGGATAGATAGAGTTCAGTGTCTGAGCTCAGTAAGTTCTTAGCCTTTGTGCCTGCTAGTACCAAATGAGGTGGTGGTTATGCAATATAGAAACTTGTCCTCTGGAAGCTGAAAGAGACCTCCCAATCCCATCATCTCATTTCACAAAAGGTTCAGCTAAAAAGCCAGGGGCAGTTATAACTTTCACTCAGTACCAGCCCTGACTGGATTTGATCCAAGCACTAAGACGTGAGAGGCGTTGCATCCCAGCACTAGTCCCTTTCTTGTTTCTTTAGGGGGCTAAATCCTGCAACCTTCACTCAAGATTTACTAATTGGAGCCAATAGACGTTTCCCCTAATTAAGTCTGGAGTGAGGGCTGCAGGATTTGGCCCTGTCTAGGAAAACTCCGCATTGTTGGCGTACCATAAATGAAATCACAGTTGCACAAACAGGAGTTTCCGGGCTTAGGTACCGCGCTCCCGATTGTATCTGAAAACTCCCTTCTCGTTCCCTGAGCAGGCTCCAGGTGGCGGTGGTGGGTAAACGCGTTCCCGGCTGCCCTATCTGACTCCAGCTGATTTTCTGCAGCACTTGTGGCCATGCACTGAAACAGCAGGTGGTGCCAGATTCCACATGGAAGCCGCTACCCTAGTATTTGTGTGTGTGTGTGTGTGTGTGTGTGCGTGCTGCAGGCTGGCGCTGCTCTCAGCACTCCACTCCCCGCTTCGCCGTCAGTAGCGTTTGGAGCCAGGCGGCTGCAGACCGAAGCGCTGTCCCTTCAGCACCACCTTACTGCGCTAGGAAAAGCCCAGTCCTGCACAGCTCGGCCCGATCCACCCCAATAAAGCGTGGTTTGCAGTAAGTACAGGGAGATTTGTGGCTAGGGGGGAGGGGAGGGGTTTGTTGCTGGTGTGTTTTGTGTGTGTGTTGTACAACATCCCCGGTGTGCCTGTATAGCTTCACCACCAACAGCAGACAATGAGAGCTCAGCCTGAGATGCATTGTGCCACAGTTTGGGGGGAGGGGGGTGCCTGTCCCGCTCTGACAGGGGATCAAGCTTGGGGGGTTATATTGAAAATCAAAACCCCATTCTCGTATTAATATTTTGTCTTCTTTAAACAAAAATAGCCTATAGGAGAGCAGCGACCAGCCTGTAATAGCAGCCCCATCATCTGATTAACCACAGGACAAGGGGAAACATGCCAGTTTCAGCAGCATTCTTTTCAGCGCACTTTTTATGTTGTCCACTAACAAGGATTTTCATAGCTCCAGACACCAACAATGTACGTGATGAAACAAATACTGGGCCAAGTTTATCCCTGGTAGAAGTCCATAGGCATCAGTGGATTTACAGTAGGGATGCATTTGGCCCATGTGCAAGGGCTTTTTGCAACGCGGTCCTGATCTGTGACAATATTTGCTGTGTTAGTAGGATTGTGAGAGGTTTTATTTGGACTCACTTTGGGCCTTTTGAGGAGTTTTTTATTTCTTTAATGTACCTTAAAGTGAAGTTGTTCCAGATTTGATATGCTTTGTCTCTAGCAATCCAGTAAAAAAGCCCAAATGAGCAATGACTGATAAGCAGAATTCAACGGAGCAGTGTCAGACAGAATCCTCTTCTCCATCTCCTTTCCCCTTCGCCCATCCCCATCCCCTTGTAACATCAGTCATCTTGATTTGTTTTAGGTCTGGAAAGTGAGGTCCAAGAATGGTGAAGCTGGGGAGTAATTTGAGTGACAAGAACAGCAAACAACCATCCAGTGAAGATGGTTTTCAGACAGTTCCTTTGATCACACCCTTGGAAGTAAATCATCTGCAGTTCCCAGCTCCGGAAAAGGTAACCCCCCCCAGCCCAAACAAACACAAAAACCTCATAGAGAGCAACCAGGTCTCTGCTTTTCACTGCCCTGTTCCATTATTGGTCTCTGACGGGCATTCAAATGCAATCCTTCTACCTTATCAATGCAACACAATAAAAAGGGATTTTTTAAATTTTTTTTTTAACACAACAGACTGACACATGCAAACTAGAAAATGTTTCCTCATGATTGCAGGTTGGGAAAAGGCTTAATATATTTTTCCTAAAAATGGCAATAAAATTAAATAGGAAAAAAGCTTAGAATGTATCTGAACAACAAAAGAGGCATCATGTGAGCAAGTGAGGGTGCACCTGCATTGAGAGTGATGAGATGACTCTTGTGTAATAAACAAAAGTTGAAGGGTATCTCATTTTAATTACGCAAATCAAGATTTGTGTTCTTAACTGTGGCCTTTCAAGGTCCATTTGATTTTTAATTCAGTGTGATCTATCTGACTAGAACAACTGAATTCCCCTACAGAAAATGTGGTAATGGGTCATTCCATGTATTCTTTTTTCCCCATTGGCTTCTGTGAGGGAGCAGCTTTTTCTCCTAGCCAATCAACACTCACAGAATTTAAGTGCTGCACTAAATGTTCAAAAATAGGCACCAGTGATTGGATGGTGTTTATCAGCTGGGTTTTTTTAAGGTACGATATGTACTATGAAATCATTTTGTCTGTTTATATACAGTGATGATATATGTCAATAATGTTACAAGGAGATAATGTGGGATACCATTAGGATATTCACAATGAGATCAAATGTCCAAGAGATTCCACTGTCACTGCTCCTTTTGAAAAAAAAAAAAGGATTGCTGCAGTGTGGTGCCTAGATACCACAGCGATAAATGCCATGTCGATACAAAAGACAGAGTGAAGGAGTAAATCTCATGGGATAATGATAGCAAAATTATATATAGAAAATACATAACAATGTGTGTGCATATATTTCTAATATATACACATATGCTACGTATTTATATTTATGTGATTATATATATATATTATATACATATAAACAGATTATTATTTATTTTCTATAAATAAAGAACTATTATATGTGTGTGTATGTGTGTGTGTATATATATATATATATATATACACACACACACACATACACACATATTAATTTGGTTCTGAGATATATATATATATATATATATCTCAGAACCAAATTAATTGACACATGTTGGTTGAAACCAGCTCCATGCCAAAATAGGGATAATGGGCTTGATTCTCCTTCCACTTGTGCCAGCGTCAATGCACCGGTGTCAAGTAAGAGTAACAAAAATGAAATAAATAAAGTGATGCTGATCTGAACTGGTGTAAATGAGAGGATAAACTGGCTCTTTACCTCTAGTTCTGATAAACTATCTGAAAATTAATAATAAAAAAAACTAAAAAAGATTAACATGATTTATCAGAAATGTCTGAGAGGCACTAGGGGAAATCAATGATGCATAAGATCAACTCATTTTGATGCTACCACAAAGCAGCCAGTCAAGTTCAGGCACTAATTTTCATACAGTGTGGGGTTTAAATTGCTCAGGTATTGGCTACCACCTGTAAAATTAAAAAACAACATTAAAACTGATAGATTGATAATGAAGACTCTGATGATTACCATATTACAATTATCTGTTGGTGAAAACCCATTGTAATGCATTGGTCTAAATGGATACCCAGGCACTCTTTTTGCTTAAATGAATGTGCCAATAATGTGTATTCCTCTCCATGCACATGTAGTTACTACACTTGTTAGTTGTGGCTCATACCCCTATGTCTTTTGTCCTACCCTTGCCTGAGGGCTGTAACACCTGCCAAAGGACAAAGGCCCTGATCCAAAGCGCATTGAAATCAATGCTATTGACTTTGATGGACCTTGAGACAGCTTTTAGGTGCATTATAGCAGGAGTTAGCAGTAACAGAAAATCTGTTATAAAAAAGGAGAAGGTGCTAAAAATCCCCAACAATCCTTGTTACTTTATTATTTATAGGACAAATCCTGAAGGGTGAAAGTCACTCCATAGCAGAGGGCCTTTGTAAGGCCCTATTAATCAGCTGAACCTAAGGTAAAGAGAATTTCACCTTACTCAGTGTTTGCGCAAGCAAAACTCTCACTGACTTCAGTGAGACATTGACCCTGAGGAAGGACCGTGGGTTGGCCTATTTATGTTTGAATTTGTTTTGCAGTCAGGGAGCAGGAATGTTTTCGATTTTATTTTAAAGGGAATTTTACTTTCTGTCTGTAACAGACGCAGTCCTGCCAGCTGTGGATTATGGCTTCTGAGAGTAAGAACACGAGCCAGGCTGGCTTTTGATGCCTCTTAAATGAGTGGTCAAAGGGGTCAAAACTAGCGTGCAGTGGGGGCTTGTGCATCAACAGACAAAAAGTCACTGCTCTCCTTCTTAAATGTAAATCAGTTGCTGCTTACTTTTAATCACAAGGAGCAGTGTTCTAGACCTCTGCCTTCCTATGTTTGCTCATCAGTGCCATCAATCACTGCTCTGTTGCCAGTGTAACAGAGAAGGATATGTTTCGGCATCTTTCCTTTAAGTGAAGTCCTGAAAAACCTCTTTGGTTAGTAAGCTCGCCTGCTATAAGTTCTCCTTCCTGAGCTTACCTAGGGTACTACAGTTATTCTCATGTAGGGCACCACAAGTTCGAAGGCTGGCCCTGAACTCAGGTCATTGTGCACAGCTTGCAGGAAATTGAGGCTATTTTCAAAGGTGATGGGATTTTGGCACCCAATCCTGTTCAGACCAAGGCTGGATGTCTTCCTGGAAGACATGCATTAGCCAAGCACAAGTTATTGGGCTCAATAGAGGGCTAACTGGATGAAATTCTATGGCCTGTGTGACACAGGAGGTCAGATTTGATGATCGAATAGTCCCTTCTGGCCTAAAATCTGTAGCTCCATGAATTTCTTTCCCTCCCAAATTCAAGGGGATCATGGTTTTGTGGGACTACATAGGTCAGCTCTGATGCTGGAAGAAACCTTTCTCCTTGGCAGGAGCAGTACATTTTATTTATCTGTCTTGCCAATACCAAAGCCTCTCAGAGTGAGAGACTCTCCATTATTAATAATCCTGGGAAGTAGTATTTTAAATTTTCATGATTTGCACTTTGCACCACCTGAACTGTAATATATTACATGTGCCTTGGCAGTGAAGTGGGAATTACATGAGGGCTGTGTGTCCTTTTCTAAATGAATAATTTAAAGTTTTCACAATGCCAGTTATGTTAAATGTTATTACTCATTTCTTTGGGGAAAATGCAGATCTTAAGCACAAATATAAAGTGGCAATAAATGATATTACATTTAGCCAGGCAAAAAAAAAAAAGACTTGGAATTCATATCATTTTCTGAATCTCCTACTTCATCCTTTTACAGGAAAATCAGATTTTTAAAAGTTTCAGTAATAAATGTAATGTTTTTCCTTGTTACATTTCACATTTACCCCGCTCCTGCTTAAAACAAATGGTTTTAAATCCTTTCTTTCTTTCTTTCTTTCTTTCTTTCTTTCTTTCTTTCTTTCTTTCTTTCTTTCTTTCTTTCTTTCTTTCTTTCTTTCTTTCTCCTTCATCAATTGAACATTTGGAATTCCCAACATTCTCTCTGCTGTTTAATTCCCCCCCAGGATGTAGGTCATAGTTTTTAACATGCACACATAGCATCTGATTTGTTGTTCCTCACCTCAGTATACCCATAATCTTCCAAAGCCAACACACCATTACGCACAAAGGGCTTGATTTTGGACTCATTGCTGACAAAGATAATTTTGCTTTTGACTCCAGTGGGATGAGGATTAGGCCCAACATAGTAGGTGCATTTAGTTATAGACCTCTGTGACTGTTTTAATAAAAGACTTCATCAGCCAAAATTCTGCTTGTATGCAAGGATGAATATTACCTACAGGAAATGGAAATGCATAGCAAATATGGCTCGTGCCTACCTACATTGTCACTACTTTTAAAGGCCTAATAAAAACCCATTCTAGAGGGTTATTATTGATAGGTCTCACAGAAGAAATGTGTTTTAAGGAGGGATTTGAATGAAGAGTGAGAGGGTGATTGGTATTCATGCACAGTATCCAAATATGTATGCTTTATGAAAGGATGCACAAAGATAAGAGCAGGGAGAAGAGTCATTTAGGAAGGAGGTTTTGGCATAACTTGGGTAGCAGGAAGAGGAGTAGGAGAAGCAGAGTAGGAGAAGCGGAGGGAAAAGATGTCTGTGGGAACTGTCTGTTGCAGGACAGGAGCAGGTGCAGGAGACATTACAATGCTTGAACAAGATGTGAAAGGTGATAGGAAACCAGAGAAAAAGAGCAGACTCAGAGGTTTTAGATTATTGAAGCAATTGAGAGGTGACATTTTTCATACTGGTCAAGATGTCAAAAATTAGGGGAAAATAATTCCAATATTAGGAAATGAGATGTAAATAGGGAATTTAAGATGAACTAAATTACACAAAGGTTTCTATGGAATAATGGCCATTTGTCCTCTACATAGAAATAGGGCCTGGAAAATCAGTGAGTTTGAGCTCACAGAATTCCCTAAACAATGTTCCATTTGAGGAGCAGAATTTATTGCTTCTGGAATGGGCAGGAGACTTGGCCTTCTGAAGCCACAGACTGCTTGACATCTGCAGAGAATATCCATGGATCCTGGGCCATCTTTGGAGAGATGGGCCTTTGGCAATGGTGTCTCAGTACCCCTCTCCCCCCACACTGCTTCCAAGCCTTCCCCTCCACACACAGAATAGATTCATTAGGAATTGTGATCCCATGAGCCCCTGTAACTCATATTGCCCAAGTGAGACTCTTTATCCCCTTCTAGAGGCTGATCTTTATAAGAGGCTAATGAGGATGCTGCAGCTGCCAGCCAGTGGACTTGGTTCTTTAGCTCAGAGGCAGAGGTTCATGCTTTTCATGGGAGAGTTCCTGGGTTTAATCTCTGCTGGTGATCCATGGTGGGCAGTAGCCATAATCCCACCATGTCCTTGCCATAAAATCCCCCTTTATTTCAATGTGTGGAGGGTGATCTTACACTGCAGTATCCCAATCGGCTTAAGGGGGGCCATGCTATGGAGAGCCTCCATTTCCCTGGTCTGACTTCCTAGTTCCTGATTCCACAGCATACAAAAGGCTTCCATGTGCTCAGATGGAGTGTGCCTTGGAGCCATTGCTATCCCATAATGTGCCACTGTCCGAGCTCTGCTCCACTTAGCTTTCTGTAGTGGGGGAACCTGAGAGAACATGGGGTGTTTAGAGTAGCAGTGTGGTCAAGGAGGTAGAGCATGGGCCTGAGAGTCATGAGAGCTGGTTTCTATTCCTGTCTCAACCATTGACTTGCTGGTATGACTCAGCAAACCACTTCCCCGTCTCTGTTTCTGATTCCCAATCTCTACGATAAGGAGAACGATTGATGTGCTGTTATGTAAAGCTCTATGGATGAAGAGCATGACAGGCCTGGTAAGCATTATTATTATAAATTGCTGAGTGAAGGTGACGGGAGCAATAGTCTTAGGCTCTGGTCCATCAAAGCACTTAAGGATATGTTTAACTTTGTACATTTGAGTAACCCCATTGACATTAATAGGGCTACTTCTATGTGGCAAGCACATGCTTAAGTACTTTGCTAGAGTGGGGCCTTAAAGACTGCAAGAGATAGCTAGGCTTGTTTCTGGAGAAGGGGGTGGGGTATGGCAGACGGGAGCCAAAGAAAGAGAAGTGCTTTCATGTTGGGTTTGGCAGCTTTCTCCTCTTCCTAAAATGTCTTACAACCTATTTACAAACTTCATTTTGGAAGCAGCTTTCACAGGACAGTTCTACCATGGACACGAAATGAAGTAAACATAGAATACTTTATTTCTGTCCCCTTTATTGCCTTTGCTATAAACAGCATCGTCCCTGTTTAGATGAAAGGTGGGGCCTGGCTGGGAAATGTAGTAAGGAGTTTGTAAACAAGTTATAGCAGTAATATCATTTTGCCTAAAGATCCTCTGAGTTGGCATTTGTCTAGACCACTAGGGCACAGAGCTTGAAAGGGTCACAAAGCCTATAGATAAAGTATAGCTAGCAGTAAAGCTACACGCTGCAAGATTTCAGTGGGATGAACACCGTGTGTGAAGTTAAGCCCATTCGTAAGTCTTTGCTAGATTGGGGCATAGGTGAACACACACAAAGGCTGACAAGTGTTAAGTGGTACTTATTCAGCAATCGCAGATTTTAAACTGATCCCACTGATTGATAGGCTGAAAATTATTTTTCAGCATGACATCGATGTGCATGTTGCTTTACAAAATGGATAAACATGGATCCTCTGCCACAAACAGCTTAAGCCCAGATCCTCAAAGGAGCTTAGGTGCCTAACTCCCGTTGATTCCCATTGATTTAAATGGGAATTAAGTGCCTAAATGCCTTTGAGAATCTGGGCCTTAGTCTAAGATGCTGAGCTGCTAGCACAGACCCTCGTGACCATGCTGAATCCTACTGAAGTCGAGGCCAGAATGACAGGAGGAGATGAGAACATAGGGAGGCATGTGCAAAGAAAAATGAGAGACAGGACTGTGGGGCTTTATGGGTCACTCGGGAGACTAATGCACGTTGACAGGGTGCAGTGAAGACATTATTTATTTCTCTAGCTAAATGAGATTTTGAGTGAATGATTGCTTGTATTATAAATGCACAAAGGGCCATATTTAAGAAACCTCCTAAAAGAGTGGTAACCCCGTGCTGGGCAATGCTCTCTAGGGAAGTTGTCTTCCTCATAACAGACCATTTCCACTGTAACTTCACCAGAAAGAAGCAAGTAGGGAGCCTGGGAATTTCTTTTGCATCATTTTGTATTGAGATCAAAAACACTTTGGGGCCCAATTCTCTATTCCTGGTGTCAGTTAGGAGTAACTGTGGGAGTCAGTGGAGTCACACTGTTGTAAAATGAGTGAGGGGAGAATGAGGCCCGCTATATTTTCTGTGTTTTATAACAAATAACTGGTGAGATATATGGTGCCTTATTTTTAATTCAAACAATGGGATCCTCGTCTTATGATGGAACTGCTTCAAGGACATGTACAAATAAATGATCTCTGATCACTGTATTGATTGTGGAGGTTCCACTGTGGGGATTTTTTTATTATTACATAGTTCTACAGCCATTCGGCTGTAGATTCTTATAAAGTCTACTGCCATTTAGAGAGAGAGAGAGAGAAAGCGTGGGTGTGTGTTCAAACAAAAAATATAAAAAAAAAATCACAAAAGAATTTTGAATAAACAAAAATCCCTCAATTTCTAAACTGGCAGAATGAAAATGATTTTCCATTTCTTTGTGAAAAATCGGTACCATGTTTTGACCAGCTGTAGTTTAGACCTGCTCCAAAGACAGCACTATAGAGATAGATGCAGAGAGAGCCATATTAGGCAGCACTTGGTATGGTCTGTGGGAGGATTTCCCTGTGACGGGTTGGATCACAGAAACCCCCTTGGGGGTGCCAACTGATGTGCCAAGATTACTTCTGCCCCTGCCTTCCTGCCCTGGCACCTTTGGACTTCAGTGCCCTGCCTGGTTTGAGCCAGACTCGCTAGCCTGCTGCAAACCCAGATCCAGGTCTGAACCACGTCCCCTAACAGCTGTAGGCTTAGCTGAAAGCAGCTTAAGCAGTGTTCCTGTTTTTAACATTTAGATGCCCAACTCCCTATGGGGTCCAAACCCCAAATAAATCCGTTTTACCCTGTATAAGCTTTACATAAATTGTTCGCCCTCTATAACACTGATAGAGAGATATGCACAGCTGTTTGCCCACCCAGGTATTAATACATACTCTGGGTTAATTAATAAGTAAAAAGTGATTTTATTAAATACATAAAGTAGGATGTAAGTAGTTCCAAGTAGTAACAGACAGAAGAAAGTAAATTACTAAACAAAATGAAATAAAACATGCAAGTCTAAACCTAATACAGTAAGAAAACTGAATACAGATAAAACCTCACCCTCAGATGTTTCAATAAGCTTCTGTCACAGACTGGACGCCTTCCTAGTCCGGGCACAATCCTTTCCCCTGGTACAGCCCTTGTTCCAGCTCAGGTGGTAGCTAGGGGATTTCTCATGATTGCAGCCCCCTTTGTTCTGTTCCACCCCCTTATATAGCTTTGGCACAAGGCGGGAATCCTTTGTCTCTCTGGGTCCCCCACCCCCTTCTAAATGGAAAAGCACTAGGTTTAAGATGGATTTCAGTACCAGGTGACATGGTCACGTCCTGTGAGACCCCAAGCCTTCATTCCTCCCAGCCTGACTCACAGGAAGGCCTGCCTGCCAACAGAGCCATCCACAGTCAATTGTCCTGGTGGATGGGAGCCCTCAAGATTTCAAACCACCATTTACGGCCCATACTTTGCATAATTATAATAGGCCCTCAGAGTTATATTTCATATTTCTAGTTTCAGTTACAAGAGTGATACATTGATACAAATAGGATGACCACACTCAGTAGATTATAAGCTTTGTAATGATACTTTACAAGAGACCTTTTGCATAAAGCATATTTTAGTTACATTATATTCACACTCATTAGCATACTTTTATAAAATCATTTTGAGTGCAACGTCACATTCCCTACCACCTGATGGAGCTCATTCCTACTGCTGGATACTGCTAATCTAACCCCAACTGGGTGATTTTTTACCCATGTGACTGGGCACTTGGTGAACAAGGGGTTAACTTTAGCTCAACGCTCAGCACCCCTTGCATTGGCTTTAACAATGACTGTTCAGGAATAGAGTGGGGAGATTACCCTTACAGTTATAGGATCCACACTCATCCTGTCTTTTTTCTGCCCAGTCATTTCACCAACTGCCTAATCAAGATACTTTTGGAGAGCAAATATTTGGCCTTTGGACTGTACCAGGTTGTATGTAATAGAAGAGCACTCCTAAATGCCTCTGTTACAGCTCTGTCACACCCCTGCAAATTAATCTGATCAGTGGAGCAATTAGGACCCCACCCATACAAAGGTTTAACTGCTAGAGCAACTAGCAAAGGGGGCTCACGTAGTTTCTCTGATAACTGAGGACTAGCATTTCTTTTCTCCCTCCTCCTGAGAAGACTGTTACAAAATGGTGCAATGGACTGTTCAATAGATAGTATGGGCTTGGCTAGATTTATTTTTCAATATCACACTTGATTCCTGGTTGCAGCTAGCACAGTTAAACCTTTATTATGGAGAGGTCCTTGGCTGAAGTAAAGCTGTGAGTAAGAAAACCAGGGTGAATAACAAATGTGCAGGAAAATATATAAATTATACATAGAAACAAGTAAGGTTCTCAATATTTTATTTTCTAGCTTTATAGCTCTGCATTGAGGCCTACTGTCTGAGCATAAGGGAAAACCCTCTTACCTATCATTATGGAATTTATCTACACACAAGATCTACATGAAACAAGTGAAAGGAATCTGAAAGAAGTCAAAGGGATTAAATTGAAAACAAATCAGACACTGTGGAAAGAAAATGAACACTGTTGCGTTACTTCTGCATTGCTGTCTACAATCACATGAAAAAATATACACAGCTGGAAACAGCAGAGTAGAGGGGAGCTGGGTTATGTGGATGGTTGGTTTAAAAATAGGACAAAAGGTATTTTCTGAGCACTGGTGTGCAGGTGCTTATAGATAGTACTCTATAATCTACTGTAGAGGCTTTACAAAGGGTGAAGAGGAAGAGAGGGGTTAGGGCCCAATCTGGTGTGGGTTTGAGCAGTCTCAGCTCTGTTTTGGCCAAAGCCCAAGAGCCTTACTTATTTTTAACTTCATTCTTACTCAGGCACATTCACACTAACTTCAGTGGGAGTTTTGCCTGAGTGCTAACTGAGTAAGGACCACACAGGATTGGACCCCTGCTCTCCACTGCATAGAAGATCCACTGTCACTTCAAACCCGCCAGGCCAAATTCACCCCTGGTGTTGCTTCACCAATGTTAGTGTAGTGCTGCCAGGACTCAGTTTGGGCTCACTATAGTCTAAAAGGCTATTTTAATAGAAATGTGTTTGAATCACTTCTTCTGACTCTTTTAAGGCTGTTGTGATTGCTACTGTAACAAATAATATGGAAAGGGATATTATTCAAGGGTATAAATATTAGCTATTAGCTATGTGCTTTGCATTTGAACCCACAGGGGGTTTCCTCCTTCTCCAAGTTTCACAGGATTTAAGTGCAGAAGGAGAATCCTAGGGACACTTCCTGGTCCAAATCAGGCTTCATATTCTTCATTTTACAATTACTGGCCAACTTTCTTCAACAGCTTTTTAGGGATTGCCAAGAAATTCCCATACTTTGAATGACCAAGTTCCTCAGAGTTCCAGAATTTTGTTCCTCACATGTGTCTTTTGCCTTTTTGTGGAAGCCCTCCTTTTAGAAACTTTATGTTCCAGTTCTCTCTCCAATAGTGGTATTTTTTTTTTAAAGGGATGGAGTTGACATCTCAGCTGTTAGGTTTCTGAGTATGTCTGTCTGATCTTCTACTAGCCAACTCTAGGTATAGTCATGTGTTCAGTGTGTAACATTTATTTTGGTGGGTTTAGTACAAAATACTTTATCTAGTTATTCTGCCTAGATTTATAAAAAGGTTCAATATAGCTCAAAGTTGTAGTGTTATTAATTTGACATTGTCCCTCTAAAAACCTGTAGCTGTAGCACCTTGGATTATGCCTCATCATTCTTAAAAGCTAAATAGGAACAGGATTGGTCAGCACTTTATGTGAAAACTTTTCAGGAAAAGGTGGAAAGTGGTATGGGTGCTCAGGGCCTGATTGTGAGTGCTCAGCGCCTCACAGAATTGGGCTCTTAATAAATTATGCTCTTTCTTTAGAGGGCTAATGGGCTGTGCTGTTGCAAGTTCTGTCATTTGGGTGGGATATAAAAGTTATGTCTTTGATCCTGTAGCTATTAAAGAGCAGAAGTGATAATTCAATGTCCTAGCACAACATAAGTAATTATATATAGTCGATTGGAACGCCTTTTGCAGATTCAATTGGATGAGATATTCTTTACTGTTGTGTAGTGCTGCAGTTAAATAGCTAATGTTTCATCTCAGAGGTGGCTGCATTTCAATGATGGATGAAGTTATTTTATCTAATCTAATCTATTTTATCTCGTTTTCCAATTGTATTAATGTTTGTAACACATTTGAGAGTGGCCAGTGAAATGGCATATAGAAAAGCAATTTATTTAAGATAACAAAAATGCCTGCTTTGCACTTAAAGCTTAAAAGCGTTGACATTTTTCAGGTGATTGTGAAAACAAGAACAGAATATCAGCCTGACCAGAAGAACAAAGGAAAACTCAGGGTGCCAAAAATTGCTGAATTCACAGTCAGTTTCACTGATGGCGTAACAGAAAGATTAAAGGTAAGAAATGGTCGTTGCCTGCTACCTTGAGATGTCAGCTTTATATATTGCAGAATAACTGATACAATGCAACAGTGAAAATCTCAAAACTTAATGCTGTACTCACTGCTGGGGTCAAAGAGAGTTTTGCCTTTATAAGGACTGGGCTTTGCAGTGTTGTTGTAGCATATTGATCCCAGTATAGTAGAGAGGCAAGATGGGTGAGGTAATATCTTTTATTGGACCAGCTTCTGTTGGTGAGAGAGACAAACTTTTGGCTTACAAAGAGCTCTTCTGTAGGTCTAGATTCAGGCTGTTATTTTAGGAAAGAACACGGAAATATCCCAGAGAAAGAGTTTTCCTATCCTGGGAAAAAAATTGATATTTCAAACATTTTCCCCCTCTTGAATCATGACCAAATGTCAAAATCTCAAAATTTTTGCAAACTGACAACCCCAAAATATTTTGGGTTCAGGTCAATTGAAACATTTCGGTTTTACATTTTCTAAATATTTTGTTTTGATCTTTATCTTTTTAATTAATACTTTAAAAAACTATAACTAGCTTACATTTTGAAACAAATCACTTTGAACCAAAAAAGATTAATTTTAATGTTTCAACACTTTTGAAACTTTTCTCCCAAAATTTGTATAAACCAAGAAATTTGTCAAAACTGACCCTTTCAGCGAATTGACATTTTCCAGTGAAAAAAAATCTTTTCAAAAAATTATCAACCAGCTCTACTCACAGCCAAAAAAGAGCCCTGTCTGGTGAGGTACTGAGTGCCCTCAACTTTCCTTGACTGCCGCTGAATTGGGGAGGCTTAGCTCCTCCTAAAATCAGACCCAAAATGTGGCACAAAAACCATTAGAGCTGCTGAGAGGAAATATTTGAATTAAGCAATACACAATATGGAATGCAATCTTATAAGGTCTGATCCTGTGTCTAGTAAGGTCAATTACAATTTTGTCATTAACTTAAGTGGGAACAGGATCTGGCCCCAAAGGGAGGAGACTTGTGTCTGGTCCAACAGTCCTTGTCCCTGAAAAGCTAGAACTGGGCTTGTAATAATGTAAGACTTGGTTCAATTCCTTGCTGTAGATTTCTGGATGTTATGTCACATGCACGCTCTGCAGTCCATTATTTTGCCCAGTTGGACTTGTTTCTGTATAAGACACTGAGACATGAATGTCTCAGCAAAGTCTGAAACTGAGAACAATGCAGACTACAAGTAGAAACACAATTTTGTTACAGCTATCCTCACTACCTCAGGAGACAAACATCACTTTTTGACAAAATGTAATACACAAAAACACGATCCAATACAAATCAGTTTAATTGGTCTTTATTGCAGTTTGAGACTTGATGGTTCAGCTTTCTAGAGTGTTCAATTTTTTTAACAGCATTTTTGTAAAACACTGTTGAATTGTTTAATTTCTGCTTTTAATCAATTCACCAAGTAGCACACGTGGGTAACTCCATTGATTTGATCTGGGACATTTAAATCCGTGACCCATTTTCAAGTGGTCTATGAATAAATGTTAGTGGTCTCATTTTTTCAGGAGGCATGTTGTGCTTTGATCTCAGTTAGTTACATGGGGCCATATCATGCTGTTGATTTTTACTGCATTGATATTATCAATGACACAATTGCCTAGAACTTTTCATACCCATTTTCCATCAATGGTGCCACTGCAGTGGTCCCAGCAACAGTGTAAATGCTACTATAATCTATAATCCCGGGTCATGGAAACCACAGCATACATATCCCAGTGTGCATTATGCAAACCAGCAGTAGAACTAGATACTGTACCCAGGAAACAGATTTACAGAGGAATAAAATACAGCATGCTGTTTTCAAGATGTGCATTGTGCTAGAGCAGTGGTTCTCAACCTGCGGCCTGTGGGTCCCTTGCAGCCGAATCAGCACAATGCTGTGGCCCATGTGACACCCTCAGGACCATACAGGTAGTATTGGATGCGGCCCACATAACACATTGAGGGCAACATATGCGGTCCACAATGGTAAATTAGTTGAGAATCATTGTGCTAGAGGCACCCAATAAATGGAATTGTTGTCATTACCGTAAGTAACTATGTGCTACCATCTATTTAGAGCTCAATCCTGTAGCCCTCAATCTGGAAACAGACAATGCAAGATCAGATTTTAATTCCATCCAAGGATCTGGCCCTGTTAGTTAAAAAGAACCCAGGAACATTTGATCCTTCTGTTTTACACATGTTGGAGGCCCGTGATTTATTATAATATATGGTTAAAAATATAGTCTGCCTAAGTGTATAAGTCTTGTTTCATCTTCTCCTGTTATGGGTTTCTTATTTTTCCAATTACTTCTGTAGCTCAGATCCTCCTCTTGAATTTTTGTGCTCTCATCTTTATATTTCTAGTCCATCTCTTTCCCTCCCCTTGCCATCTGCTCTTGACCTCTTCCCCACACATAGCGTAAGTAGCCTGGCCAAGAGACTGGCCATGGGGAAACAGGCTGTGATGCCAAAGCCAATGTCAGACACGTCAATGTGTAAATGTTTAAATTGGCTTTCCTTTTGCTGCACTGGAGGGCTGCTGTGGACCCACAGCTCTTCCCATGCAGCCTGGCAGCGCAACGGTTTCTTTTTAAAGCTGTTTCCTTTCCTCTAAATCCATATGATTTTCATTCTGTACTTTTCACTGTCACTTATTAATCACTCAGTGGATAAGACTATGAATCTCTACCCGCCTGTTTTTCATGAGGCTTCCATGTATTGTATTAGGTCTGTGGTATTATTTCCTAACCAAAATGAGCTGAGATAATAGATTATATTTTATTGCTTTTGTACTGGATTTTTTTCTATTATGCTTCATTTTTACATGGATGCATGTTTTAGGAAAGTTATTAAAAATACCTCCCTCTGGTTATAGGCAGGTCTATTATCTGATACTGATTAAATCATTTTGCATTTGCTTTCTGTAAGAGGAAAGCACAGTAAATGCTTAACTTTTATTATCTCAGTTTGGGCTAAATTTTTAAAAGCTTTTTTTCCTCCTTCCTCCTCCTTCCTTTTTATTTTTTTTTATTTTATTTTTAAAGACCATATAAATGAGATCATAATTTTCTGTTACTGGCTAGTTGCTCTGTACAGCATTCCAGTGAATGATATCTTGGAAATATCATCCACATGTTCTCATTAATGGGCCAATTAAAATTAGAGTATTTGTATACACGTGAATCAGATCCTCAGTTGTAAAACTGGAACAGAATCTGGCCATATGTATCCTAGGCCAAATGAGTCATCCCATTGATTTCAACAGGATGAATGGGGTAGGGAAGGTGAGCGAGCTGTGGGTCAACAGCTGATGTGTGTGAGTGGGGTGGAGGTGAGGAAACAGGCAAGAAGGTAACCAGGAGATTGATCTCCTAATGCTCATGTACATGTCATTTTACTGTTGGATTAGGCACTCAGTAAATCAAGTGTCATCTTTAAAGGATAAGAAATGAGGTGTCTTGCTTCCTGCTTTCCCCGCTAAGGGCAGTATTATCATCAGTTCAGCCACAAATAAATGTTTTGATAATAAGGCAAAGTGAGACTATCATTAATAACCATGGGTGGAAAGAAGCTGCTGGAATTCCATGTATGATTGTTACCCACCTGCTGCTGCTTCTCCCTCTGCCTGTTAATGTTCCTTATCTAGTGCAAGGGTTCTCACAATACATTTTTTGGTGGCCTCAGAGTGCAGCCACCAACACTCGCTGGTGGCTGTGCTGACAATTTTTCCTAAAATACTTAATTAACTTTAGGAAAAACAAATAAATATCCACATATTCATGTCCAAATCATTGTAATTTATTTATGTAGGATTTAATCATAGACTCATAGATTTTAAGGTCAGAGGGGACCATTATGATCATCTAGTCTGACCTCCTGCCAATGCAGGCCACAGAATCTCACCCACCCACTCCTGTATCAAACCTGTGTCTGACCCACTGAAGTCCTCAAATCATGGTTTAAAGACTTCAAGGTTCAGAGAATCTTCCAGCAAGTGACCCGTGCCCCACGCTGCAGAGGAAGGCAAACCCGCCCTGGGGCTTCTGCCAGTCTGCCCTGGAGGAAAATTCCTTCCCGACCCCAAATATGGCGATCAGCTAAATCCTGAGCATGTGGTCAAGACTCCCCAGCCAGACACTCAGGAAAGAATTCTCTGTAGTAACTCAGAGCCCACTCCATCTAATATCCCATCACAAGCCATTGGGCATATTTACCGCTAGTAGTCAAAGACGAATTAATTGACAAAATTAGGCTATCCCATTATACCGTCCCCTCCATAAACTTATCAAACTTAGGGTACGTCTACACTACCCGCCGGATTGGCAGGTAGTGATCGATCTATCGAGGATTTATTGTGTCTAGTATAGACGTGATAAAATCAATCCCCGATCGCTCTGCCGTCGACTCCGGAACTCCACCGTGGCGAGAGGCGGAAGCGGAGTCGACGGGGGAGCGGCAGCGCTTGACTCGCCACTGTCCTCACAGCCAGGTAAGTTGACCTAAGATACGCCGACTTCAGCTACGCTATTCGCGTACCTGAAATTGCGTATCTTAGGTCGACCCCCCCACCTCCTCCGCCCACTGTAGACCTAGCCTTAGTCTTGAAGCCAGATATGTCTTTTGCCCCCACTACTCCCCTTGGAAGGCTGTTCCAGAACTTCACTCCTCTGATAGTTAGAAACTTTCATCTAATTTCAAGTCTAAACTTCCTGATGGCCAGTTTATATCCATTTGTTTTTGTGTCCACATTGGTACTGAGCTTAAATAATTCCTCTCCCTCCCTGGTATTTATTGCTCTGATATATTTATAGAGAGCAATCATATCTCCCCTCAGCCTTCTTTTGGTTAGGCTAAACAAGCCAAGCTCTTTGAGTCTCCTTTCATATGATGGGTTTTCCATTCCTCGGATCATCCAATAGCCCTTCTCTGAACCTGTTCCAGTTTAAATTAATCCTTCTTAAACATGGGAGACTAGAACTGCACACAGTATTCCAGATGAGGTCTCACCAGTGCCTTGTATAACGGTACTAGCACCTCTTTATCTCTACTGGAAATACCTTGCCTGATGCATTCCAAGACTTCATTAGCTTTTTTCACGGCCATATCACATTGGCGGCTCATAGTCATCCTGTGATCAACCAATACTCCGAGGTCCTTCTGTTACTTCCAACTCATGCCTCCCCAGTTTATAACCATAGTTCTTGTTATTAATCCCTAAATGCATGACCTTGCACTTTTCACTATTAAATTTCATCCTGTTACTATTACTCCAGTTTACAAGGTTATCCAGATCTTCCTGTATAATATCCCGGTCCTTCTCTGTATTGGCAATACCTCCCAGCTTTGTGTCATCCTCAAACTTTATTAGCATAGTCCCACTTTTTGTGCCAACGTCAGTAATAAAAAGATCAAATAAGATTGGTCCCAAAACTGGTCACTGAGGAACTCCACTAGTAACCTCCCTCCAGCCTGACAATTCACCTTTCATTATGATCTGTTATAGTCTCCCCTTTAACCAGTTCCTTATCCACCTTTCAATTTTCATATTGATCCCCATCTTTTCCAATTTAGCTAATAATTCCCCATGTGGAACCATATCAAATGCCTTACTGAAATCGAGGTAAATTAGATCCACTGCATTTCCTTTGTCTAAAAAATCTGTTTTCTTCTCAAAGAAGGAGATCAGGTCGGTTTGGCACGATCTACCTTTTGTAAAACCATGTTGTATTTTGTGCCAATTACCTTGACCTCCATGTCCTTGACTACTTTTTCCTTCAAATTTTTTTTCCAAGACCTTGCATACTACAGATGTCAAACTGACAGGTCTGTAGTTGCCTGGGTCACTTTTTTTCCCTTTCTTACAGATATTCAGACTCAGTAATAAAAATAATTTACAGTTGTCTCTATTCTTTACTGGACATAAACAGAATAGAAACATAAATAAGGTGTTTTGCATGTTCTTGTCTTTTTGTTGTTGTTTCTTTTGCTTTTTTGGTTGCACTTTTTTTTCTTCTAAGACTTGCTAGCTGGTAAGTCTTCCGCTGTGAAAAGTAATATTTGTGTGTTTGTTAATATCACTTTTCACAGCAAACTTACTCAGCTCCAGCAAGCCCTGGGACAAGTTTAAGTCCTGAATGGGGAGGTGAGCAGGGAGGCAGCAGGGCCCGGGGACAATGGCAGGGCTGGTGAGCCTGGGGCCGGAGCCTGGAACCTGAGCCTGTCAGCGTGTGGATGGAGCCCAAAGCCCCGTGGCCAAAGCCTGCCTGCCTCCCCTACCCCTGGAAAAGTGGGGAATTCATCAGCTGTTTGCACCTTCAGAGTTTTTGTCTCTGGAGGGGGGCAGGTCCCAACCGCTGCTGGTGGCCCTGGAAGAGGGGCCACTGCTTTGCCCCCCCCCCCATCAAAGTCCAGATGACTGTGGCCGCAAGGAAAGGCCCTGGTGGCCACATGCGGCCACAGTGGTCACATTTGAGAAACACTGAGCTAGTTTGTCAACTCTTTTCTCTGTGTTAAATTCCCAGGGCCATCTGTGGGGGGGGGGGAGGGCAAGTGGGGCAATTTGCCCCAGGCCCCACAGGGGCCCCACAAGCCCTGGCCCTGCGGTGGTCCGGGTCTTCAGTGGCATTTCAGCAGCCTGGGGCCCTTCAGTCACTCTGGGTCTTCGGTGGCATTTTGGTGGCGGGGGGCCCTTCAGTGCTGCCAAAGACATGGAGTGACTGAAGGGCCCCCCGCCGCCAAAATGCCGCCGAAGACCCGGACCGCTGCCGGGTGAGTACAAGCACCACAGCTTCCCCACTTTGCCCCAGGCCCCCTGAATCCTCTGGGCAGCCCTCTAAATTCCTCTCTGCCTTTGGTCACTTTGGTACAGGAAAGTTCACAGGGAAAGGAGGAGGTTTTCTGAAGGTTTTCATTTTTTCCGAGCCATGTAGTTACATCACAGAGAACTCTTTTCCTTCTCTGGGGAAGTTTCAGGACCATATGTACACGACAGTCAAATCCTCAGATGCCCTTTATTTTGCCGTACTGGATATCTTTTATTGAAGATGATGATAAATTATTAGACAACCTTCTAACATGAGGCTGCCAAAGTCAGAATCGAAGCTTATATATGTGTATCTTTCATCCATCTAGAACATTACAGATCTGATCTCTTTAATTATCATAAAGTCTGACAGCAGCAACTGTCCCCAGGCGATGATTCTTATTTCAGTCTTACCTCTTCCTGGAATTTTAGATAGTTTCTGCAGCTTGTCACTTCTAATATATGAGATTGTGTTTCTTTATAGCTCAGCACAGTGTGTCCTGGAACTTTGACCAATTAGGCTTATTTTTCAGCTAGATGAGTCATCTCATCCATAGTTTGACAAATGTTTAAATAGCTATGTGTAGACAGGTTACAAGAAAATGATGTTAAAATAGCATTAAGGTAGAGCCGTCTATACACAAAAGGAATTTCTTCCCTTTTTTTATCCCTTGCCCCCCCAGAGAAGAAATGACAAAATGTTTCTAAGCCAGTTGGCAGTGGTTTGTGTGTTTTATCCCTTCTGGGCTGATATACGTTTATAGAGTGCCTCTCTAGGAAGTTTTTGAACTGGCTTTGGCTGTTTTCCTCTCACTCTGTGATACTGAGGTATTCCCAGCCCTCCACGAGATCCCACCAGTCCATCGACGAGGGGCGGGGTGAGAATATAGAGATTACTTTGAAATACATAGCAATTATTTGCCATGCTGTCAGGGCTGTGCTTATTACTATCCCTTTTGTTAGGTAACAAAGCCGTGGTGCAGTAGATAAGATCTGGTAGTTAAATGCATGATCATAGAGGTGCCTTACAGCCCTGCCAAGACAGTGTATTGCTTTCTGGAGAGTCAGAATGGATCCAGGCCTACCTATATCAGGTGAGGCTCACCTCTTCTATAGCCTATGACATTGCAGATGATGGCTTCTGAGAACAAGCTGGTGATGTGCTAATATTGTACGGCAATTCTGAAGTGGCCATGTTAGCATCTTTCTGTCAAACTCAGGACATGTCAAATACTTTTCTGGTTTCAAGGCACATTATTCTTTGAAGGTTTTTGGCTATTCGGAAGGGCAGTGTCTCCAGTGGTTCCCTTTGCCTTTCTACCTTTTCAACCTTCCAGTTAATATAGAAGCCTCTGATTCAGTTACTCTTTGTACCCCATCTCCTCTCCCCCTTATTACAAGCAAGTAATTTCCCTGTGTGACCAGTGTGACTTCAGTAATCACTAAACTCTTTAAAAGCTGTGGAGCACTGGCGTTCATAGCTGAGTGGTTTAGTGCATCAGCTGCGGGGATGGACTGTAGATACCATCTATTGCAAGACTTCCACATTTCTTTGCTTTTTATGGATCCTCCTCTTGAGAAAGCTAAATTCATTGGTCTCCGGACATTGAAGTAATAAAACCACACTCTTGTATCTAACAGAACAAGGTTGAGAGTGGATGGATAGGGGAGAAATGAAGATATTTCAGATGATGTTTTCTTGTGAGCAGTTTATCTAGCTGGAAAATCAGTTGCACGTATTGATCATTGCTTCACTAAACAAGATTGGAAACGTCACCCTTTGCTATAAGGTAGCGAGATCCATTTTCAGAACCACTGGCTGTGTAATCCTTTCCTTTTGAGAATGCAATCACAATGCATTTCTTATCACTCCAAGTCAGAAAAGGTCCAGAGATTGCTTGGAGGAAGGTATTTCTAATATGCAGTGGGATTAATGATTCAACTCACTTTTCAGCAGGTTCCCAAAGCGCAATGGAACCCATTTAAATATGCCTGTTACCTGAATACACATACCAAAGCAATGAGCTTCCTCTGACCCAGAGTCAAAGAAGCAAAATGAAACCACAGAGTCTATTTCAGAGTCATGTTTATTCACTAAAAAGTAAATTGCCATAAAAGCTTTTCCCTCCAAAGGAGAGAGCCTGGGTGCCTCAAGCCAAACCCTGCACGGCAGACGATGTGATAATCTCTTGCTAATCAAAAGCGTGCATGTATTTAATGCCTTTGTCTCAGAATTAAGAATGGCTTTATATTATGGATTGATGATGGGGCAGGGCCAAACATTCTGCTAGTATAAATGGGGGCAGGTCCATTGACATCAAAGGAGTTTCATCTACTTACACCAGCAGAACATTTGGCCCCTCCATGTCCAAGAGGTTACTTAGATAGATGTTGCAATGCAAGCACACTCCTCTTGTTGGCACTGCATTTCTTAAGGAAAGAAAGAGTGCTTGGCTCATTCTCCTATTGGAGTGATTAGGGGAGTTTTGCCATTCACTTTAGTAGCGGCACATTTGGGTCCAGAATCTTTATTTATATATTTCTGTAGCTGAAATCTGCTGAGATGCCACCAAGAGTTTCTTACACTGCGTGGTGTAAAGAATTTGCTGTGTGAATTTTTGCCTGCCAAAGGCATGTCCAAATTATTGCACCTTGATTTGTATGTTGATTTTGTAACATGTTGCACTGTAACATGAACAGATGGATGGATCAGCTACACATCCATCCACGCATTTTTAAAAGGGCACATCGCCATTGCATCTGGGATACCAAGCATGGTACTCTATTGTTCTCCCCGGTGAAATTCTGCTCTGCCATGCTCCCTCATTGCCCTCCCCCACAAGCATGTCATTCTTCCACCTCCCCTGCCCCTGGGTGCTGTTCTGCAACACTCCCAGTAAGATATTGACCTGCCATGCTCTCCATGTGCGTCTCCATAGGATGGGAATGAATGTGCTCTGCTTCTCCATAAGTTGCTGTTCTCCCATGCCTGCCCACGGGGTGCTGGTCTCCCACTCTTCCATGTAAGGCACCGCTTTTCCACATTTCTCTGTAGGACTCTGCTCTGTGCTGATATTCCAGTCACTAACCTGCAGACAGATACTTACTTAAAAGAAAATGGTCTGGTGTGTGTCCTTGTACCCATTCACTGTAAATCTGTATTTTTAAATAAAAGGATCCTTCAGTTACTAAGTTGCCACAGGGCACAGTTACTGATGGGGGCGGGAAAGCTTGTGTGCAGGAGTTGTGCAGTTTTCCCTACTTATTTTTAATAATAATAATAAATAATAAAAACAATGTTACCATAGCAACTGCCACATCATGTATCAGATATCTTTGAGATACAGGATGCTGCTGAAAGATCATATTACGGTCCCTAATGCCAACGGTGCTTCGGGGAGGGAACATGCTCTAATAAACAGAGATTTTTCTCATTTTAGTGATAATTGTTAATGCAACTGGGTTATTCTTTCCGGGCTACACACTACGCATGGTGCTCTAATGTTCTTTATCTTCCAGGAAAGCCAGGGGCAAAATGAAGAGTTACAAGTGGAGGTGAATGGGTAACATGGAGACAGGGGAATAGCCGGAGTGAGTGTGATAGGAGTGAAATGCAAGCTGAAGTGAAAACTTGTTGTTACTCGGGGTACATCCAGCATAGGTAGTGTGGCAATGTGCTTTCCTGGTTGCTCAGACTGTGTAGAATGTCCTGGGTCTCATTCAGCTTCAGGATGTTTCTCTCTTAATCTGAGGTGAAAAACTTGAAATGTTAGAAGGTTTTGCTGCTTATCCATGTTCTTTGGGAGTATTCATCTACTACCAGACTTAGCTCCCTACCTTTGCAGATAAACCTCCTTCCCCAGCAGGCTCTGACTCCCTTCTACTCTGACATGGTGTTGTCTTAGGGGAATTGGATGGTTGCCTGTTCACTCCCTCTGGCATATTCTTTGTGATGGGGTGGCCCCCAACGAATCTGAGTCTTCTGAAGAAGGTGACTGTGGCCTTTTCCCTGGAGCTCCAGCCTTAGGCTTTTTTCTAGGATGGCCAGGAGGAATTCTCTCCCACTCCGCTGTGATGGGTTACAGTGCCTCCTTAGTGAATTGGCTGATTCCATCACTTATGGTTTAGTGGCCTCTGATCCACTTTAAGCTAGTGCAAACTAGATCCCGTGCAGCTCTGGGATGAACTTACACTCACACTCAAGGCACATGTACAAGAAAATAAGAAATGTTGCTGATCTCCTTTTTGCCTGAGACCTGCCATCATTTTCCCCCTCCTTTTCCCCCGACTGTGAGGGGGACAGAAGAAGACTGGCACGTGTGTCCCAGTTAGGGCTGCCAATTTTCTAATTGCACAAAACTGAACATCCTAGCCCTGCCCCTTCCCTGAGGCCCCACCCCTGCTTACTACATTCCCCCTCCTGCAGCGGCTCAGTCTTCCCCACCCTTACTCACTTTCTCTGGGCTGGGGAAGGGGGTTGGAGTGCCAGAGGGGGTGAGGGCTCTAACTGGGGGTGTGCGTTTTGGGGTGGGGCCAGAAATGAGGGGTTCAGAGTGTTGGAGGGGGCTCCGGGCTAGGGCAGGGGGTTGGGTGCAGGGAGGATGATGGCTCTGGGCTGGGGTGCAGGCTCTGGGATGGGGCTGGGGATGAGGGGTTTGGGGTGTAGGAGAGGGCTCCGGGTTTTGGGAGGAGCTCAGGGTTGGGGCTCGGGGCTGGGGTGCAGGCTTACTTGGACAGGTCCTGGTCAGTGGTGCGGCGGGGCTAAGGCAGGCTGCCTGCCTGCCCTTGCCCTGACACTGCACTGTGCCCTGGAAGCAGCCAGCAGCAGGTCCGGCGGCTAGGCGTGGGAGCAAGAAGCTCAGTGAGCTACTCTCAGCCGCAGGCACTGCCCCTCCAGCTCCCATTGGTCAGGAACCAGCCAATGGGAGTGCGGAGCCAGTGCTCAGGGCAGGGGCAGCCTGTGGAGCCCCATACCCCTCCCCAACTTAGGAACCAGACATGCTGGTGTTGCGTAGTGCGATGCAAGGACAGGTAGGAACTAGCCTGCCTTAGCCCTGCAGCACCGCCGACTGGACTTTTATTGGCCTGGTTGGCGGTGCTGACCACAGCCACCAGGGTCCCTTTTCAACTGCGTGTTCTGGTTGAAAACTGGACACCTGGTCACCCTCGTCCCAATCATTCTCACACCGTGCACAGAGACAGAATGGTTTAGCCAGTTGTGACAGTGACAATCCTAAGCTTTGAAGATGAGTTGAATGGGTGTTTGTGACTCACTCACTAAAAAGTAGATAGCACCATTTTTCATATGCTCAGATATGTTAGCTTTATATAGTACTATCAGTCAGGCAACTTTTCATTTTTCTGCATATGCAAAAGTCTGAGTTACATATGAACACTTCCAGCTAACACCTAGCTTCCTGTTACAAAAAAGCCAAGCCAGGAACACCTCCATAAAGGTTCTGAGACTAAAATACACAAAATAAATACATTTTGATTTGACTGGATTCTTGGATAGAAATAATTGGGGGCCACCTTACAGACAAAAGAAACATAGGTCCTTGTATCAAAAGTAAAAACCCAAACAAACACAGGAGTATACCTCATTTTCATGTCCATATTCTGCACATAAATTCTCTTGTACCAAAGTAATAGTTAAATACCTCAGATGTATTTCCTGCTTTCAGTAAACATGAACAAATTAATCAGCTGAGCAGATTTAGCTGAAGGGGTTTTTGTTTGTTTGTTTGTTAGCGGAATTTTGTGGGGGAGAATGCAATTTCTGTTCAGACAACATGTATGTAAATTGACAACCACTGAGATCAGTGGGACTACTCACATGAGTAAGTGCTATTTGCATGAGTAAGAGTTTGGTGATTTGGTTCCCTGAATCTGTATTCTCTGCAGAAACAATGGAAATCTCAATTGACCCTTCACAACAGTGTCACAAATACAGTACAATTCCTGAATGGGTTTATGTTAAAGGCAAGGGTTTCTGAGACTAGATGGGAGCCCACACAGGGCACAAATTGTAGAACATAATAGCAGCTTCAGTTTAGTTTGAATAATTTCATTAGACGGGGTCTCTTTGTCTTTAACAACCAAATGTAATATTTCCTTCTGGTATCGTCCCCTGGTTATGGCCCCTATTTATAGGGTAATTTTCTTGTCAGCAGCAGGGTGGAATAAAATATATTTGAGGCTGGCTTAGTTTTTAGCAAGCGAGAACTAATGTAATGGAAGGGGCAGAGATATTTGTTGACTCGAAGCCAAGGCAAAGTTTGTTAACTCTCGCAAAGTGCATTTCAAGTGCTGTATCCAAACCTCAGAATGCTCCAAATTGGACACTTCACCCTAGCTTTTCTGTACAATTTCATTCTACTTATCATAAAGCAGCACAGGCTGCTGACTGAGCCTGGAATAGAACTGAGCTCCCTCCTGTTAACACTTGCAGGCATATTAAACATGTTGGACCAGATCCTCAGTAGGTGTAAATTGGTGAACTCCTTTGAAGACACCAGCTGAAATTTTTTAAAGTAACATTTGTATTTTAATACAGTAATACCGTACTCATTTAAAATAAAAGAACTTTAAATTCTCCTATTGCCCAGGGGACGCATTTGTGGCCCAGCCAGTTTGTAGTAAATGCAGGAATGTCTCTACACTATGTACTAGTGTGATGTGCCCACATAATAAACATAGTTTTGTGAGAGAAATGGGTGTATTGGACCATGAATGCTGGTGCTCTATTAGTTTTATTTCCTGACCCACGATGACACATACAGATATGGAAATACATTTTAGTACCTCAGCCTTCTCAAAGGAAAAAACTAGCAATTGATTTTTTTAAACCACCAGGGCGCCCCCAACAAAGGCGCTTTAAAATATGCAAGAGTGGCCTTTGATTTCATTTCAAGTGAAAAGTCCACTGGCTTGGGGTGAGGAAAGTCATCTCATGCATTTAAATGTAACAGCTCGATTGTTCCAAGGATATTTAAATCATTAAATCAAGGCCTCTGTTGCTATGGAGGATGTGCTAAATGTCAGAGTTGCATGCAAAATGGAAATGTAAAAAGTGACGGGAGCACAAATAAACAGGAAAAGAAGCTTAGAAGAATATCACTTTGTGGTTCAGCCCAGTGAAACAATACTGAGGCTGCAAACCCTGCTTAGGTAATTGCACTGTCCACACATGGCTTCAGCAGGTAAGTTGTGTGAGGTTGCAATTTCTCAACCCAAAAAAAACGGTGCACGAAGCAGTGGAGCAGTCAGATTAAACTGATTTGAGGCATTTAGACACCACCCCAAATAAGGGGTAGTGCTAGGTGCATTGTTCCAGGGAGCATAATCAAGCAAGGATTATGCCTCAGAGGGTTTGCTTAAACTAGGGGAATTTTTTTAAAACTGGTTATAGCCTTGATGTAAAGCTGCTTTTAGCTAGTTTAAGGATACCTGATCAGAGCACCTTAAACTGAGTCTAAAGAGTGGGGCAGATTCTGTCTTGTGCCCAGAGCTTCACTCAGTGTAGGAGAGGAGGAGGCAGCATCAGGGAGCAGGTGCTAGTGCCCTGCTCTGAGATTTGCCATTGGTGGCGGAGTGGATCTCTGCTGCTCCCCCACCAGGCTCTCTACCACTTGTATTGTGCTCCTACTCCTGTAAAGGGGTGGGGGCAGAGGCACCAGGCTTGGGTATGGCTCATTTGTGTCAGTAGGGAGTTCCTCTCTGAGGAGAGCCTTCTTGGCTGGCAATTTGTGGACAGAATCCAGCCCCTTGGCATGTCTGAATTGCACAAAGGATTCAAATCTCAGGAGAGAAGCTGGTTTATTGTCTCTAACCATTTTAAAAATCAATTTAGCTGATCAGGTTTTAACAGCAGTTAGAAAACTTCCCCAGCATCGAAAGGTCCATACAGCTCTGGCATCATCTCTCTCTGGGAACAAGAGAGCTCTTGCACTCTTCTAAGCCAGGCTGTCATTAAATGCATGCTCCCAGCAGTGTTGGCCAGCTCCAGAACTGTGGTTGTCCCTTGCCCTTTGTGCAGGGTGTGCCAGGTTGTTGTAGGGAGGCTCCTTGTGTTCTCTTCCTACCCTGCACACCTCCGCACCCAGTCCCCATGACTTTTAATCCAGTGAATACTTCTGTATGACTTTCCCACTTAGTTATTTAGTTTAGTTTTGTTGAGTATCACCAACAAATTTGCAGGTTATGGCCTGGTTTTCAGCATTGCAGAGCTCCCAAAAATTCCATTAGGCCAGTGGGAGTTGCAGGTTCTCAGCATCTTAGAAAATCTGGACACTGCCTACTAATATCAAATCATACACACATTGGGCTGAAAGGGACCTGGAAAGGTAATCTAGTCCAGCCCCCTGCACTGAGGCAAGATCTTGTAAACCTAGACCATCCCCGACAAGTGTTTGTCCAACCTATTCCTAAAAACCTGCCACAACAGGGATCCCACAACCTCCTTTGGAAGTCTATTCCAGTGCTTAAATACCCTTATAATTAGGAAGTTTTTCCTAATATCTAACCTCAGTCCCCTTTCTGCAAATTAAGATGATGACTTCTTGCCCTACCTTCAGTGGACAAGGAGAATAACTGATCACCATCCTCTTTATAAGAGCCTTAACTTATTTGAAAACTGTTGTCAACATGTTCTCCATTCCATTATCCAAGTCATTAATGAAAATATAGAATAGTACCAGTGTCAGGACAGACCCCTGCAGAACTCCATTAGATACATTCTCCTAATTTGACAGTGAACCATTGATAAAATTTCTCTAAGTGTGATCTTTCAACCAGTTTTACACCCGCCTTATATTAATTTCATCTAGACCACATTTCTTTAGTTTGCTTATGAAATGTCATGTGGGACTATGGTAAAAGCCTTACTAAAATCAAGTTATATCACATTTAATGCTTTCCCCTCCCCCGTCACTAGGCCAATATGCCTGTCAAAGAAGGAAATTAGGTTGGGTTGCCATGATTTGTTCTTGACAAATCCATGTTCCTTTTTACTTATGACTCTTTGTCCTCTATAGAGGACTCTTTGTCCTCTATTAAACTTGATTGTTTAATAGCTTGTTCCAGTATCTTTCCATATATCAAAGTTAGACTGACTGGTCTATAATTCCCCAGGTCCTCTATGTTCCCCTTTTAAAAGGTTCAATGTTCTTCTCCAGTCCTCTATGAAGTGGATCATGGTGTTTTATGGGGAGAACAAAATTAACATCCAATAGGATTATCCCAATGCCCAAACACCATCTAGGTGCTGTTTAGCTGTGCACATCAATCTATCTTAGGTACATATATAGTCACACTCACTGTAGTGTCTCAGCACCTCCAATACCCCTCTGTGGTGTGGAAGTACTATTATCCCATTTTACAGATGGGAAGTGGAGGCACAGAGAGGCTAAGTAACTTACCCAAGACCACACAGGCCATCTATGGCAGAGTCCTAGGCTAGTGTCCTGATCACTAGACCATTCTTCCTCCATATGTGATAGCCACCATCTTGGCTGACACACTGGGGATTGAACTAAGGACCACAAGAATTAAATGCCCGAGCTGCTACAGTTTGATCTAAAAAGGCAAGACTCCCTTGATGGGGCTGTAACAGACTAAGATCCTCTGTGGACTGGGAACAGAGGGGGATCTGTAAAACATACTAACCAGTAGGTTATGTATTCATCAAACTCTTTCACCTGGTCAGATTAATGTTGTTCTCTTTCTATTCCTCAAGTGCTAACTGGGAGGAGCTCCTTTCCGAGTGGGTTTGAAATTGAAAATGGTGATTCTGTTTTATAGACCTGATACTGCAGCCCTTATTCATGTTAGCAGATCCCTGGTAAACTTGGGTCCTCAGTGAATGAGGGTATATGAGTGGGACTATGACCTCCATGTCTACAGTAATGAATGCTGCTGACAGCTTCACCATGCACAATCCAACACAATATAAACAGGGAAACCAGAGAGAAGATTAAATTCTTGAGAGCGTCCAGTGAGAGATTGAGTTCTGTCAGTCAAAGGGTTGGGAGAAAAACATTTTGTTGGTGACACATCACATTCTCTCTTGCCCTCCCACTGCATTTAAAAGTGCCTTTGGTGAGCTGAGGCTTCTACAGTCAAGTCCCACGTGCAATAAAGGGAATGAAATGTCATGGATTAGACATTGCACAACATGATGGGGTGTTATAAGATGCTGATAATGAAAGGTCAGCAATGGAAGGAAGAGTCCTTGTACAACAGTCCATTAATTGAATAACCTACTCATATTAAAAAAAAAAACAGGAGTACTTGTGGCACCTTAAAGACTAACAAATTTATTTAAGCATGAGCTTTCGTGAGCTACAGCTCACTTCTTCGGATGCTGTAGCTCACGAAAGCTCATGCTTAAATAAATTTGTTAGTCTTTAAGGTGCCACAAGTACTCCTTTTTTTTTTTTTTTGCGGATACAGACTAACACGGCTGCTACTCTGAAACCTACTCATATTAGTGATTTAGAAAAAAGTCATTTCCACTCTTGCTCAGCACCTTTTTCTGAAGGTTCATTTATAAAAACTGTATGCCATGTGTTAACTGGGAATTTAGATTAGAAAATAAAATCATTACAGTTGGCATTCCTGAGCAACCAGCATGTGTGACTGGAAAACGGAGTTAAATTTAAGAGGAGAACTTCACTGTTTGATCTTTAAGCACCCTGAATCTGACCTTGGCTGTACTTGTGTCACTTGCATTGAAATCATCCTGTCCTCTGCACATGTCACCATGTATCTTAGCAAATCAGCACTGGCACTTGACACATGGCGTAGGATATGTTACTGTGTGCTTCAGCCATATGGAAGGCCAAGATTGAAACCATCTAACAGTGACTGATAAGCTTCTGCACATCAGTGGGATTTGCAGCATCTTGGTGCCATTGCTGGGTTGATAAGATGGCAGAAAGGACTCATTTTTGTTGGAAGGAAAAATATCAGTTATTTCCTGTCTGATGTACCTGCAGTAAGCTATTTCTTTTGGGTAACAGAGGAGGAACTTTCTAAGGCACTCAATGCAAAATCTTGTAATTAAAGTGGAAATTAATTAGCGTTCAACATTTCAAGCCTTTCCATAGAAAATGGCATTTTAGAACTTCCATAAGAAACAGGGGCTTGCAAACTGAGCAACATATTTTCCGTTCAGGGCCTTTGACTTGGCACAGAAATATGTCATACAGACTGCAGCTGGCACCATGCATATCTAAAGAGATCTGAGGCTATTAGTGCCTAAACAGGCACTAGAAATTATGTTACATGATGGAGACTAGCTAATGTAATTGAGCCAGCTAGTTATTGTGTACATAATTTAATTATTTGACAAATTGCTTGGAATCATGGCGTTCTTGTTCCAAAACCCGGGCTGTGCTCACAGTATTACAAGGCACAGGGCACGGGCAGTTATTGGTGGGAACACATATCTCAGTAGATGGGTGCTTCTTTCTTAAATTACAAAATAGAGGTATGGCAGCATTAGAGATTGTGGAAACCAGAGTGATAGAGCCAGGAAAGGAGTCAGAGGGGACTTGACTGAGATGGAAAATTGGTACAGAGATGATTGATGTTGCTTCAAGTAGATATACTTGCTATTTTAGGGGATAATGTCATGGACATAGTCTCCTCCTCTTTCGTTGGCCCCACCCCATAGGACCTATGGAACCTGATTTCTGTGGAGCATTTGCTGAGGGGCTTCCACAGGATCTCAAGGGATGTGGAAGAATGATGGCATAAGCATGGCACATTTTCCCATCCTCTCTGCTCACAGAAGCCAAAGAGACGGTAAAGATAATAAAATCTTACGTTTCATGACATAAGTTGACTGCCATAGGGCTATTTTCCCCCTTGCACTGAAAATTGGTTAGATTCATTTTGGGGGATTTTTCCCTTATTTGAACGAGCTGGAACCAGATAGCTGGACCAGAGGCTGATTCTGTATACTGAACTGTATATTCCTAAACAGCACCCAAGCAAATAGGAAGAATCAATTGTGCCCCTTCTTATTTATCTTTTTAGTCTGATCCTTTCTTCCTTTCCTTCCCAGAGACTTAATATAAAGCAGGAGTAAAATGCAGCTTTTTTAAAACACTGATAAATGCAGCCAGATCTGTTTTTGCTTACAGAGCCACTCAGATCATGTGACCAAGAGCATGATGCTGGCCATGGGGTACGTGATTGGACTACATATTGTATTAAAATCTAATTATCAGCTTGGAGAAGTTATGGGATGAAGGGAAAAAATTACACTCCTAAAATTTTTCAGCGTCGACTGTAAATCCTTCTAATGAAATCATCCTGAGTTTATAGTGAGATGTCTTCATAGCCAAAAACTTCCTACTGACTAGCAGAAGCTCTGGGGATTGGTAACAATTGATTAACAATTTTTTGTGTGTGTTTGTGCAGTGAATGAGGTTGTCAATTGACTTCATAGGTTTCCAAATGGAATGGCATTAATTTGTCCAAAACTCTCATATGGGAAGAGACTTGTTTTTTATTGGCATTATGCCCCTTCTCTTAAAATTACCTTGGCAGAAATCCTGCAGATCTAAGTGCTGAAAGTTCCCCTATATAGATTCTTTGTTCTTGCATAAAGGGAGACTCTCAAAAAAACATTAGCTTTTCACTGCTGGGATTTCATGTGAAATGTCACATTAATTGCCCACTGCTGAGTAATGTCATATACTCGGTGTCTTGAAGAGTTGAACGCTCTGCTTCTGTGGTGGCCTCATTCCCTGGAAAAGTGGATGTGAAGAGAGAGATTCAGAGCAGGGTACAGACTAGTAATACTAGGAACTATTCTGTAAGGGATCGCAAGAGGTGTGTGGCCTCCAAAACCCACTGTTCCCAAATCGTTCCCACCGTGGCTACCAGTACCAGGAAAAAACATGCAGAATTTTCCTTCCTACTTATCCCCCTCCCAGCAACTCTTCCATGGAGGAATGTTGATCTTTCTCCAGGAACTAAATTCCTGCATAGCAACACAAAGCTCTATGCACTATGCTGGTGTTAACTCATTTATCTGTGATGCTTCAAAGGCTGATTAATTCTATAGGTGGCAACTTCTGTTAATGGCCATTGTTCCTTCCTAATCTGACTAATCTCTGGACTTTTGTAAACACAAGATTCTGAACATCTGGAAAGGTGTAGGGAGAAGGGTATCTGTTTGCAAGGTTTAGAAAAAAGCTCTCTTGGTAGGTATATCAAATGGCAGAACAGGTGTTAATAAAGGCCATACCTTCCTCACATGAGTGGAGACGAGTGAATACATTTTTCTGCACATTTTTATTCAGATTTAACAGTGAATTTGCTTCAACCACATTTAAGCTATGTGATCATGTTTTACTAGAGGAGCATAGGATTTGCCGTACAGATCAAACCAGTGTCCATTTAAACCAGAATATTCTTTTGGTGGCCAGTGCCAGATGCTTCTGAGGAAGGTGGAAGAAGCTCCATAATGGACAATTATATAACAACCTGAATACAGTTAATTACTGGTTTATGCCCTAAAACATGTTATTTTACCCATTATATTTTATTGATCCTAGTTTATGCCATTGTGGATATTATCCATATCAATGTCTAATCTTTTTTGAAATCTTATTAAGCATACACCAGTGATATCTTGTGGTGTGAGTTCTGTAAGTATTTACATGTTGGGTAAAAAGAATTTCCTTTAGTTGTTTAAAAAATGTAGCCTTTCCATGTCACTGGACCATTAGTTATTTTATATCTCTACTCATGCTGATTAAAAAAAATATTAAAGAAAGTGCATTTGAAACCTGACTATAAGAGCTGCATGAAGTGGTGTTGTAGCTGTGTTGGTCCCAGGATATTAGAGAGACAAGGTTTATTGGATCAACTTCTGTTGGTGAAAGAGAGAAGCTTTCGAGCGTACATAGAGCTCTTCTTCAGGTTACAAGAGGAGCTCTGTGTAAGTTCGAAAGCTTGCCTCTCTCACCAACAGAAGTTGGTCCAATAACAGATATTCTACCTTCCCCACCTTGTCTCTATAAGAGTTACAGTCATCCATTCGGAAACACAATCTTTGTTACATGACTTGTGTGAAAAATCTGTAACTCCAACACAGCTTGGATGTGAAATGGTAGTAGTGAACAGTCTGTGTCCAATCCATAGAGTAAAAACAACATTCAACAAATATTTGCTGGATCCATTCAAACAGCACGTGCATTTGAGGGAAATCCATACAGAGAGAAAACTAAATTGTCTGAACAAATTCTTCGTTGTGAATATCTGCACAGCTCTACATGCTAGTAATCCTACTAGGTTCCATGAAGTTACTGACTGGAGTAAGGCGAGCAGGGTTTGGCCCATACTTGGTATTTCCAGTGAGCTCAAATTTCCTAAGTCTCTAAGACCCTGATCATGTACTGAACTCCATGCAGGTGAACAGCTGTGCCCAGCTGGAGCCCCATTGCCTTCCGTGGGGTTCTGCACCAGCCCAGGGGCCAGTCCGCAAGAGACCATTGCAGAATCAGGGCCTATATAAGATGCCAGGATGACTCACAAACCCCTGCGCCTATTCAAAAGCAAAAGATAAGTAGCCCGATTTTCAGAGATGCTGAGCACACTCAGCTCCTGTTGACCTCAGCTGGGGCTGCAGGAGCTTAGCACCTCAGGCCAAAAGATGGAAGAAGCCACTGAGGAAAAGGCAAGGAATAAAAATGTAAGACATCTTGAAATGTAACTGGTTATTAACAGAATGCCCTGCTGTTTAAATCCAGTATTATTCTGGGTTTTGCTTTTAAATAAGGCTTTTCACCGTGACTAAAGAGGGACAAAGGGAATTTTTGGTGAAAAATCATGGGCAGCAAGCCATGGAGACCAGACACAGTACAAAGGATGCTCAGACTCATGGTATGAGAGCCAGGTTACCAGAAACACCACCACAATTAGCTATCATCTCACTGCAGTAAACCCAATGAAAATCTAGACTGGCTTGTTTGTACTTGGAGGATTGGCATCCTTTAGCTTTTACATGGGATCTTGGGAAAATGAAGCGTTTGTTTTGTATTTGGAAAGGGAGGAGGGAGAAAGTGAATTTAGACATTGATCCAAAGCCTATTGACATTGATGGGAATCCTTTCATTGATTTCAGTGGCTTTGGATCAGGCCCTTAGTTTCCAAGGGAATTCTTTGTGTGCGTGCGTGTGTGTGCACACACGCATGCACATATGTGTGCATGTGTTTTCTCCTACTTCTATTCCAGTAGAGTGATCTTCTGGCAAGGACCCCTTTTCCAACAGATTTTTCGGATACACATGTGAGGTGTGTGACATGCCCCGGGGTACAACCTGGACTGTGGAATTACTGTGCCCTCTTAATTCTCTGACTCAGAGTACCTCTCACACTGCTTTGCTAGTGACAAGAAGCCTCTTCAGGCTTTGTTCTCACACAGCCATTAGCATGTGAAGGCATACCCAAAGTTACACGAATACTCTCCCAAGCCACTCATGAACTGAATACAGGGAGACCCCCAGAAATTCCCCCAGCCTTGCATCCCAAAAATGTACATCTTACACTGCTTCTTGATCAATGCAAGCTCATTAATTAGTTCACCACTCAAAGGGTAGCAGACATGCGCCAGCCTCTGTAACCTGAGCATACTCCACAAGCACTTTAGACAAACTGGTTGAGATTAAACATCAAAATAAGTTTATTAACTAGTGAAAGATAGATTTTAAGTGATTATAAGTGGGATGCATAAAGGTTAGAGTTGGTAACATAAGAAATAAAAAGTAAACACTCATTCTAAATCCTAAACGTTATTAGGCTAAACAAGATTTGAATCAAACAGTTTTTCTCACCCTACTGGACATTGCAGGCAGTTTTCAGTTCACAGTTCATACTAATTAGAAAGTCTTCTAGTCCCCCCACCCCCGCAATTCGAGACTTTTCTTTGTCTTCCAAATGATCTTGTGTCGAGATGGGGGAGGAGAGAGAGGCCCCATGGTGATGTCACTGTCCCTCATTTACTTTTCTCCAGGTGCTGGAAAAATCCCTGCTGTGTCGTGGGGTTAGGCAGCCCTCATGGTATACGTGAGTTGCTGACCATCCTTCGTTATGAATCGCAAATTTTTGCTTGCACCTTTGGGCTACATGGGGTTTGGTACATAAGGCCTCTGTGTTTACAGTTTTTTTGTCCTCTCTGAGTGGCTAGTCTGTGAGTGTTTCCCAGCCTCACAGCATTTCAGTAACAAACATGTAGCAAAATCTCATAACTGCATTGACACTGATGATACATTTCAACAGGACAGTAATGGTCACTAGATTATGACTTTTCCAATGAGACCTCACCGGGCATACGTTGCACAAGATGTATCATAATTTGGTAAAAGCAGTGACCATAATGGTGTAGACTGTTTCACCGCTGGTCAAAAACTTCTCCCATTAGCCCAATCCTGCTGCCACACACGACAGATTCATGCCTGTGGTGCTTGTAAGTTTTGTCAGCTGAGTACCTTTTATTTCCCCTAAGTGAGTGTTTATATTGCTTTGAGACGGCTGAGGTTCATGGTATTCATTTTTTTTAAAATGTGGAGGTTTATTATATTGCAGCGATGTGAGTCTTTGGTATTTGAATGTTAATGAAACTTTGTATTTTCTGGAATAACTAGGGAGCTGGATCTTAGCTCAGGCTTGGCAATATATTTGTGGGCGGATTTTTTCTTCTCTTTTTCCTCTAGGTTTTAAAACCTTATGTGACATTTCATCCCAGATCAATTTTACATTATGTATCATCATGTATAATATTGTGTCACACTGTAATTTTGCAAGTGCATGAAACTGCAGCAGAGAGGAAAGTGGGCTCATTTACACAAGGGAGAGAGAGAAATTCTAATACAACTGCCTGGTTCTAGGAGGTTATGAATTGGGTGTTAGCATTTTGCTGCCACAATAGAACATGTCTAAGGAGAGCCTATTGTCATGAGAGGCTCAATTGGCAGAGAGGAAAGGGACTGGTAACGTCAGATTATTAATGATTTCTCATATAGCATGTATATTCACATGGGACTTAGCAGCGGAAGGGACATTCCTGTGGCCCCAAAGAGCTCAGATACTGAGATTGGTCTTTCACCCTTAAGAAAAACAAGTAATTTTACCACCTTAGCTGGCTTAGAAGGTTAGAGAGGGACTTTGCCTCTGCCATCCTCATGGCCAGTTTCCAGTGTTAGTCTCTAGACTTGGGAGATGATGATCTCACAGTTTTGGGACTATCCCCCCAGTCCCATTCTCTTCTCAAGCGGCAAATTAGCCCAGATGCTAGGACTGGGCTTGAGAGAGCCGGGTTGGTCTGCCCTGTAAAAGCAGGGCATTGTGTTGTAGACATGGGAGGCAGAGACTGAATGGGCTTTGATGTAGTGAAAGTCCAATGAATGATACTATATCCCTGGTGGGGGGAGGTTGTGGGAACTGAAAAATAGGTCAGAGGATGAGTAACCTCTTGCTATGTAGAAACAGCAGGTTGGTTTTTTGACACGTATGGTTGTCTTAGGTGTATTGATGCACATATTCAGTGTAACTTCGTGTCCTTCTTTGCTCTTACACTTACTCTGATCCCCCATCAGTCCCCTCCAATCAACCCAGAGTAACAGGCCTGGCAAGATTCCTGTGCTATATACTGTAAATAGTGCAGAGCAACAGCACCATATAGTTCAACACTTCATTCTCAGGACTTCTAACCAGCATCAAGGGCTGCCCTCCAAACACTCATATTAGCATAGCAACATATACGTCTTGCCGTAGTGCCATCTTGCCAACTTGCAAGGGAGCTCAGTCACCATCATTATCAAACTACTCACTCTCAACACACTGGCAGTTGTGATCATCAGAAGTGCACGAGTGAATAATTTCCTGTATCAAATGAGATGGGGCTGGTGGCAGGAGCTGTTTTTCTGCCGTGGCTTGCCAGCGCTGGGATTTGGTGATTTTTCAGGATGTGCTGTAAGAATAATGTTTTCCCAAGCCTCTTGCTGGAGTGGTGAGTGAAGGGAAAGTGGTGGGTTGCAGACAGTGGTGAGCTGGAGCCGGTTCGTGCAAACCGGTTGTTACATTTAGAAGCCGGTTTAGAACCAGTTGTTAAAGGGTTGGGCAAACTCCGGCCCATGGGACCATCCTGTCCGTCCTGCCTGAGCTCCCGGCTGGGGAGGCTCCCCCGGCCCCTCCCTTACCTTCCCCCCTCTTGCAGAGCCTGGCGCCAGCGCTCTGGACCGCTCCTGGGCAGCTCGGCGGCTCCTGCCGCTTTGAGCGGCATGGGTAAGGGGGTGGGGCTGTGAGCTCCAGCGGGCCGCGTGGCATTGATACACGCTGCCCTGAGCAGCATGGTAAGGGGGCCGGGCCGGGGCTGGGAGGAGGGGTTGGATAAGGGGCTGGAAGCGGCTGGAGGGGGCGGAGGTGCTGTGGGGGCAGCCAGGGGACAGAGAACGGGGGGGGTTGGGTAGGCATGGGAGTTCCAGGGGTCTGTCGGGGTGGTGGTGGACAGGGGCGGCTCCAGGCACCAGCACGCCAAGCGTGTGCTTGGGGCGGCAAGCCACTGGGGGCGCTCTGCCGGTCGCCGCGAGGGTGGCAGGCAGGCTGCCTTCGGCATCTTGCCTGCGGAGGATCTGCTGGTCCCGTGGCTTCGGTGGACCTCCCGCAGGCTGCCTTTGGCGGCTTGTCTGCGGAGGGTCCGCTGGTCCCGCGGCTTCGGCGGACCTCCCGCAGGCTGCCTTTGGCGGCTTGTCTGCGGAGGGTCCGCTGGTCCCGCGGCTTCGGCGGACCTCCCGCAGGCTGCCTTTGGCGGCTTGTCTGCAGAGGGTCCGCTGGTCCCGCGGCTTCGGCAGACCTCCCGCCTGCGGGAGAAGGGCGAGTTGGGTAGGGGGTGGAGCCCTGGGGGGCAGTTAGGGTGTGGGGGGTCTCGGGCTTGTACTCACTGGGTGGTGCTTAATAACCACTTCCCTACAGGGTTGTTGGCGGCACTGCGGCGGTGGGTTGTTCACTTGCTCCCAAGTGCCGCCAAAAACCCGGAGCGAGTGAAGGACCCACCGCTGAAGACCCGGTAGAGAACCGGTTATTAACATTATGGCATCTCATCACTGGTTGCAGATCTTTAGTGGATGAGAGTTTTTCTCAGGATACATATCTCCTGAGTATTTATTTGGATGTGTTTTTATTTCAAAGTACTGGTAATACTTTTACATTGCATCTGCAGAATCTGACAGGCAATTGAAAAAGCCAGTTAAACAGATTAGATAGTAAACTTTGGGGCAGAGACCATGCCTGCCTCTGTGTTTGCACAGCACCTAGCACCATGGGGCCCTTATCCTGATTGGCTACTATGATGTCAACCTTTTCTATGCTGCGTCTTCCTTTTCCACCCACCTCCTTCTAGCTGGGATGTACCCCAGAGCCCCTCCTTTTTAGCAATATGAAAAGGGCAGGGTGGCTGTTTCCTCCAGGCAGAGAACCTCTGGGCTACCAGAATATAAATATCAAATAAATACCCATTGAAATTCACCTGCAAATCCAATTCATCATATAGTAAAAAGAGCCAACATCTTCATAGCTGTGGGTAGTATTTTTCATGCGAATGTGCTGCGTTTCTACCAACCACCCCCGGTGCAGTACTGAATTCCCTACAAGTTATATTTGATTAGGGCTGGCAATAAGTATCTGAATCTCACCCCCGCAGACACCTTGTGCTTACGTGACCCTCTTTTCAGCACATCAGGCCTCAAGGGGAAGCTTAGTTTGAAAGGTTCATTCTGGAGGGGGCTATGGCTTAAACTAGATTAGGATGCCAGAGAAAGTTGCAGAATTCACTGCAATCCTTGTGTTTGAGTCACCAAACAGTCACTCTAGCCTCTATCTCGCCTGCCCTCATTATCTCTCTACATTTCATTCTAAAACTCTCTAATTTACAAAGAGCTAATTAATCACTGCAGATGAGAGTATCCTTTCCCTCCCCTCTCTCCCCTTTGATTTGGAGTGGACCTTCTGGAGTTAGATTCCGCAGGGGACATGTGACATTAGCTGTACTCTTTCCATTCAACATTCTTACAACATCCATTGAAAATGTAGCTTTGTATGTCTTGGCCATCGTAGGTAGCATTGCCAGGTTTACTGTAGCAGCATGTAGTATAAGTAATGGACCAGACACTGTGTGCTTGGGAATATACCTCACCATGTGGCACATCTTTCTGGAGTATTTACCAGGCCAGATCTGTTCCTGATTTGCAAGCAATTCCAACAGCCTGTCTGAGCCCAGGTATGGATTCCTATCATACTGACCCTTAGAACTGCTAGAGAATTAAAGCAGAATACAGTGTGATCCAAGAGTCACCTTTTTTTTTTAATTGAACTGGATGGTGCTACTATAGATTCTGAATTGCACAAGTCTGTGCTTTATTGCATAGACTAGTTACCTTTCCTGACAATTCTGTCTGCTTTGCTATAGTTCTGTTTTTTCTCTTTTCTTAACATCACCAGGCTACTGTGAATAGGTTAAGGGAGCAGCTTCTAGGAGTAGATACTATGGGTATGTATAATTAGTGGGGGCCCTATGATCCAAATAATAATAAAGTCTACAACTTGCATCATTGAAAGAGAGAGATCTGACTATGTCTCTGTGTCTCCCTTTGCCACAGTAGTAAGCAGGAGGGCAGAACAAAGCTAATTACTGCCTTAACCCTTTGTTTCAGCCATTTCCTTGCCCTAGGGTCCCACACTTGCTTCACAGAACACAGAATCGGTTCCTGCAGCAAGAGCCTTACAATCCCTCACCAGTGCAGGCAGCCACCCTGCAACCTTGGACAAGCATTAGGCCCCATTTGAGAAGCTGCTCCTGCCCTTTCCAGCCAGCCAAGCGGGTGGGGGAAGTGGCCATAAACGCTCTGCCTGCCAGGGGTTTTAAGCTTTAACTTCATTGCACTCCTCACCCCTGTCATCCCACAGAGCAAGAATGTGACCTCTGCTCTCCATAGTAGTGCAATGGGCTACATCTGAGCCCCAGGGATGGTTATTTTTTAATGCCAATCCAGTCAGCATGATGCAACAGCCTTGACAGAACTGGTAGTCATAGTATTGGCAGCACAAAGGCAGATTGCAGGGCTGAAGCCTCGTTTTGCTTTCTGCTGCCCACCTGCTGAACACCTGCTAGGATAAGCAAAACCTTTGGGGGATTAGTGCTATTGCTGAGCTGGATGTTCACAGTGAAACCTGAAACCACGAGAATTAACCCTCATTTTGGGTTTCATTACAAACTTGAAACACATCAGATTCGTCAGAAGATCGGGGAGCATTTCAGGGCCCAATCCAGGTCTCAGTGGGAGATTTGCCTGATTTAAGACAGCAGGATCAGGTCCTCAGAATGAAGCTGGTAACTCCATTTCAAGAGAAACTGGGTGGTTTGGAGAAAATGGAATTGCACCAGTCAAGCAGAATGGCTCAGGTGGGGTAGCACACTCAGGCATGGGGGGACAGAACACTGAGTTGGGTCCAAAAAGGAGCATTGTGTGTGCTATTATCAGTGACCTAGCCAGGAGCCAGCAGCCACACAAGGGGAAGAGAAGCATTGGCCTGATCATCACCAGACCCTCAATCTGCCTGAGCACACTGCCTGTGATCATCACTGTACAGGACGTGTTAGCTGGTCCTTTGCCTGGCTCTTAAAACAAAGGGCTGGGTCACCATTCTGCAGCTGTGTATGGTAGGGGAAGACACCCCTTCCCCTCCCACCAGGAAACCTAGGCAGAATTTAACCATGTAACATCAAGCTGAATGTAAAGAAGGCACAGAAGTAAAGTGTGTCACGGAGACTTTATTCTTGTTACCCACTCACCTGCCTTTGGTAAATGGAAAAAATAGGATCTTACCAGGGCCAGGAGGCACCCTTGGCTACAGCTGGTTAGACAATGACTACTCCCCCAGTTTGTGACCTCTGATTGACACCAGCGGGCCTGTATGCAGATACTTTCTATTGATGCCAAGATCAGAGTGTGAGAACACAAAGCCTTTTAGAGCATTAAATCTCCTAGTGAATATCTAGAAATGTGTAAGAGATTAAACATGGAAAATGCAACATCAAAGGTCTTGGGTCGAGGGGGGAAGCATGACAAAATTTAGGGATATTGGATGTAGCACTCATTCAATTACTACAGCACGGGAGTGAAGACTGCAGGCCACTAGAATGCTTGTTAATATATGTCATTTAATTGTGAGATTGCTCATATGCCATTTTAACATATGTAGAGTAATATTATCCCTCTTTTGTAGGTCACTATTCTCATAAGTCTGGCTCTTGCGTTCCTTGCCTGCATAGTCTTTCTTGTGGTATACAAAGCCTTTACTTATGATCACAGTTGCCCAGATGGATTTGTTTATAAGGTAAGAGATTCCAGCCAAATAGATTCTATCATCTCTGACAGTTCAATTGACTACATGGTCAGAGTCTAACAGAGCATTTACAAGAATATGTTGAAAAGTGGTCAATGTTTTGGAAAATGTGAACTTCCATCTGCTTCCATCGTTTTATATTGTAATCGTCAGGATTAGATCTCTGTGAATGCCACAAACAAATGTCCCTAAATAATCCCTCATGTTTTGGAATGAATGCACTGCAGCTGAATTTTGGGTTTGCTTCCCACAAACATTTAAGTGATCAAGTTTTTCTGGCATAAATGTTCATGCAAGGCAAATTTCAATGCTGCATGCACGAGTGTCCACTGATACTGATTTTGAAATTTGCATGTGCAAGTATTTGAGAGGCATGCTTTTGCACCTCGTCCAGTAGGCCAACAGAAACAAAACCATGTAACTTGTTTGACCAATCACAGCTAACCAAGAGAGTTTGAATATTAGACAGTCATTGAGAACTGTTTGCTCAGTCCACAGAGTTAAAAAAGTTTGCAAAATACGTCATTGACTCATTATTTACAGCGAATAAATTCATAGAGGCCTTAATTCTTTGGGGATATTCTATGAACAGGAAAAGAGGCTCAGTTATTCGATATATTGTTCGTTGTAAATTATTCTCTTAATGTACATAAAATCAGAGAGATGAGTCATGACTTTTGAATTCTGAATGTGAATTTCCTCAGAGTTCATGCACTTTGGATTTAGTGTTCTGCTTTGGTCTTTAATCACACTAGAATTGGGGGTGGAGGGAACTGGATGGCTACGAGGCATGCTAATTATAAATGGGGCCCTTCACCTCCAGGTCACCACTATCAATCTGAGCAGGTTGGACCAAAGGTTCTTACCATTTGTTGGCTCTTCTGTGGCCTATACAAAGCAAATTGGTTTTCTCAGTACAGTTCTTAGTGGACAAGGGTCCACATTACAGCAGTAGAGACTAGTTGGCAGCCTCAGCACAGAGGAGAAGCACAGAAAGGGCCATGGAGACTGAACTGGCCACCCATCTCTAGGGCTGGTCTTCCTGCAGGTCAGAGATAAGGCACGGTAGCAGGGTAGCACATAAGCAGCTTACATTGCTTCTGCCTGGCCTGTATCTGTTCTATGGATTAATAGAGAACGTCAGTCTGCAGGGCTGTCAATCCAACACTTTGAGAGCTAACCAACGTCCTCTCCCAGTACCGCTGCCAGATGCCTGATCTTAGTGCGTTCCAGTGCCATGCCAGAGCAGCAGGATCCCCATTCTGTAATTCTGGTTCTGTTTCACAGAATGAAACCAGTCTTAATCAGGGCTGCCAATTCCAGCAGGTTTTGACATCTGTTGACCCTGTCTCAGTGCCCCGTGCTATCTAATGTTTCTGGACATCCCCCAAGCTTTTTGTCAATGGAGGAGCACATATGTTTCCATTGGCACAAGTAGCCCAATTGCTATGAACCAGTGAGATGAGTCTGTCATCCACATGAGAATGAACTGGGAGTTTAAAATAAATGTTAAATAATGTGACTGCTACTTACTTGTCCTGCTTTTTCCCTCTCTCCAGCATAAGAGATGTATCCCAGCCTCCCTGGATGCCTATTACTCAGCACAGGATTCCAATTCCCGGGGCAGATTCTATACTGTCATAAGCCATTACAGCATGGCTAAGCAAACCAGCTCACGGTCTGTATCACCCTGGCTTTCTTCGGGATCGGTAAACCATGAAGCCAAGGCTGCCAAGACAGAAGGCCATTAAAACTACTCAGTGGTGACGGGAGGGGTTGGGAGTAGGGAAATAACACCGTGTCTATGAAGTATCGCTCTGCCTCAGAGAGGGCGCAGTGCTAACAGCACAAGAAGAAGAAATGAAACTCAAGTGCAGGAGTCATCTTAATTGATATTTCTTTTCGTGCATTGTTCTCGTTGATTTGTAACCGGGCCAAGCTCTTGTACAAAGGCATGTTTGATGTTGACTGTAACTTTACGATGTAAAAATATTTTTAAAATCATTGCTTAAATATTTGTTAGAAAAATAAATGAAAAAACAAAAAAAGCAAATTCAGAAAACAACCAGAGAGGATGGAATCAAGCAAAGAGAATCTCCCAGAAACTGTATCTTTGGCAGAAAGGTGTGACCCTAGAGCAGTATGTAACGGAAGAACATTTGAATACCTTGTTTGACATGCAGGGGTAGGGGGAAGTCTTTTACGAATCATGTCACTGGGTAGTTAAACTTGCCAGAGCAGGGTCCTTCTACTGGCAAACTGAGCTGCGCAAAATACGGTATCAGCATTAGTTTGTGGCCAGAGAAGTACACACGCATTTGTGTTCAGTCTGAGGCCTGAATTAAAAACAGAAAGATCTAGGGATTTGGAATACATAGTCATGGTATTGGAGATCTTCAGTGGGTTTGTCAGAATTAAGTATTTTGGACATAGAGCAGGAGAAGGAAGCTGTTGTGTTTAAATCTCTTCAGCACAGGACCGGGAGTCAGGCTCTATTGCCAGTTCTCCCACAGATTACCTGTGTGATCTTGGACAAGTCACATGGGGCCTGATCCTTTGAGATGCTGAGCACTTCTTTGGAGAGCAAAGAAACAAATAACTTCATTGTAAGTCTAGGATGCTTAGCACCTCGCAGGAGAGGGTTAGCACCTTAAAGGATCAAGCCCCCTCTGTGCCTCATTTCCCCCTTGTCCTTATTTCATGGACACTACTTATGCGGGGAATGTGAGGGTTTGTCTGTTGGTGTGTAAAATATTTGGAGAGTTAATGATAGACAGTGCTATCAAAATTCAAAGTATGAGTTGACTTATAAACCCGTGAACGTAAAAACAAACCCCAAGCCGAGTCCAGCCCTGTACAGTGTTCAAACACAGCCCAGTATCTAGCATGTAAACTGATCTGAGCAAGCACGTCTGTTTTGTAAGACTTGAGCAAAAGGAATTTTCTTTTCCAGAGCTGCCACCCAAAACATCGCAGTGTGACAGTTAAAATACTTGTGATCGTAGTCAGCTTGAGTTCAAAAGAATAAGCACCAGGAGTAGGACAAGACAGATGTTTGGGTTTGGAGTTTAAGGTTTGCATTTCACCAAGACTGCTGATCAGATTTGTGGGTGTTGCAGGCTAGAAATTGGGAGCCAAACCCACTGGGCAGAGTTTTGTCCTTCATTATGCACACACAGCTGCTAGGGGTTTGAATGGGACTAGCCTGGTGTAAATGGGGGCAGGACTGAGCTGACAGGAGTCATGATAAGCAATGGTATAGTATAGCTAAAACTGTAGTGCCAAACCCCATCGTCTGGCTCCCCCTCCCTCCATATTTCACCTGTAAATTCATTTCTCACTTGAAATGTACAAACCCCACCACAGAAAAATCAAAACTCCGACAAACGACTGAAAAATTTATAATTTTGTGGTGTGTGTTTTGTCAGTAGGTAGCGGAGACTGAAGTATTTTTTGGTGTAATTCTTGAACTTTTCTGACAGGAAAAATAAAGCTAGATGTGTCTGAGAGTCTCAACTGCCCCGAAGGGTTTCTTTTGTCTGTGTCCTGCTGTCATGCTGTGAAGAGGGAGCAGTGGGAATGTTTGTGTGCACGGAGCTGCTGGGTGTGGTGGTGGCAGAGACGTCTACTCTGTATTGGTGGAAATGGAAATGTTTGGAAGCTTCAGAGGTTGTTCAGAACTCACTTGCATTTATTGCTGGTGGGGGGAAACTCACACACTTTTATTTGTTTGCTTGCTTGTTTTTCAGCTGAAAAAACCCTTCAAAACAAGAGGGGCTTGAATCATTCTGGCTTTAGTGTGGGTGCATCTACTGGATCATCTGATTCTCAGTTCCATAAGGCCCCCCCCTTTTCATTGCTCTGGCAAAATAAAAGGACAGAAATATCACAGTGGACTGCTGCAGCCTGCATGGAGCTGGCATACAGGTTCAATGCCATCCCTGATCCTAGTGTAGGGGGCAAGTCAGGGAGTATAGGCTGGAGATGGGGAATAGAAGGGGAGGGAGCAAGGAGGGGTTGTAGCCAGAGTACACTGTGCTATGGCTATTCTTTGCTGGGCCCTGGGAAGTATAGTGTACCTTAGAGTAGCCCTGTGGCTACTCTAATTTACACCAGGGCTGGGTATGCTGCCAACTGCTTCAAGTTCAGGGAAGGAGAGCACAAAAGCATAAACAACCTCCATCCCGCTCACCCTGTCCCTCTAATTTCTGCCCCAAACACAGAAAGGAGGGAACTGAGGATAGGGTACAACAATCTCTACAGGTTTGAAAGCTATTACCCCCATTTTAAGTACGGAGAATGTTTCTCAGATTGGTAGAATCTTTCAAGGAAACTTTGTCAGTAGTGTACTTTGACCACCCTTCCGTGGACACCAGTGAGAGTGTTGTCTATGTATGTACTGGGCTCAATAATAATGAGCAATGTTACAAGAGAATGGTACATGAAACCACACATACACATATTACAAAAACTAGAGATGGGCTGTATCAAGAGCCTGGATCTGGCCGCCCCTGAACTTTGGATCTATAGCCAAGCTTTGTGGCTTAGTTTCTAGCAAAAACATTTCCTTAAATTCACCCAGTAGCTCTTTGAAATGGAATGACACTGTCTTTAAAGTTGCTAGTTTCTGCAGGCTCATGAAATGCTTTATAATGTTCCAATAAAACCTCTGGATGATTTCCCTTTTTGAAAAGCTCGGTTGTGAAATTGAGCCACTGTAGAAGAGGAATCAGTAGTATTATAGGTCACCACAGAGAACCTGTGAAATGCATTAAAAAGGATATAGTGCTCTCTTCCAAACTGAGTCACATTGTAATGACTGGTATTTCTATTGCATCTCTCATGGTAATACCTTAGTCCACTGTTTACTTTGATCAAAATCCCAGGAATCAAATTATTTGTATTCTTGGGTGGAAGGTATAATTGGATAAACCGAGTCAGTGGCAATAAAAAGTTTTTATTTAATAAAGGAAGAACCAAAATTGTTTATGGAACAGAACAAAAAAGGGCTCAAGGGAGACACAGGGGACAGTAAAAGACAACTACAGCTAAAAGTTTAATCATTCAGCTCATTGCCATTGCCACGATTACCACAGTCTATGTTCAAGCTGCAATATAAATTCTAAGTTCAGCCACTTATTTTAGTCCCAGGAATGGGAAGAGACTTGATTGCTATTGCAGCACCTATCCTCTAGTGTTTTAAACAAAATGTTTAAAAGCTGCCACTCTTTTATTTTCAGGGGCTGGTTAGAGCATCTTGCTCAGCCGGGGTCAATGGGCTCTTCTTGTCTCAGCACCACACTGCTTGCTGCCTTTCATGAAATCCAGAGTTCCTAGCATACTCCCAGTGTCTCTGTAGAAGGGTGCTTTGTTCTGGGGAAGACCTCCTATGAAAGGGAGGTCTACTTTAATTCATTATGGTAACCTCCACTGTTGTATTTACGCTCACACAGTTATTTACCGGGGCCATATTATCAGCATATCTGATGCTACCAAAGTAGCACTGCAATTACTCTTATCAATAAACCTAATTGCCTCCTGGCTAAGTCAGCTGCTCAATATACTCCCCTTCCTGCTGCTTCCTCCATTTGACTATTACTTTTCTTTGTGTTGATTTCTACACAAAACCCTCATCCTCATTTCTGGGCCCTCTCTGCTCTGTGTCCCCAGGCACCTTGCTGGCTACTGCTCGGGGAGGGTCAAATCCTCAAACAAAAAGCTTCCTCTGTGTGGGCCATCAGCCAAGTCTGACAGCTGTTTGCTGACCCCAGTGATCACAGGCTCAATCAGCAGGCGGTAGGCTCAGGTTTAGCGTAAGCCCAATTTCCTGTGATGCGTCTAGATTTTGGCTAGCAGGGCTCCTACTCTCTCCTGGAGAAACAAGAAAGTGGCTGCATCTGCAGTTCTGGGGAAAGCTGTTGGTTACTGTTTTCCAGAGGGAACTTAGAGACAAGTACCTCATTTGATAGCAAAAGGTGTTTGCAGTATCTTGCATGGAGACCAGAAATGGTGGAGGAAAATCAGATGTACCCTTGAAAATGAAAATTTCCCACAGACCCTTCTTATTCTCATTTGTTTTGCATGTCTACCCTTGAAAGCTTTTTCTAGTTTGCAATAGTATCCCAAATACTAAGTTTAAGGGGCCTACACTGAAATTTCTATAGTCACACTTTATGTGATTAGTGTTTTTAAAACACCTGAAGTATTATAGTCAAATTGGATTAGACTGCTTATAGACTAGATTTTTGTTTTTACAAAATGGAAAGACAAAATGACAAGGAAAAATCCTCTATCCTTCTTTTGGCCGCAGTAATTTTTAAACACCTTGCACTGTCAGTGATGCTGAATTCTATTCCTTTGAGCTGTATTTCATGACTATGTAATAAAGTCAGTGTTCCTTAGTATTCATCTCACCTGCTGCTGTGGGCAAGTGTCCTTCAAAGAGGCCTTTTATTCTCTCCCCTGCCTCCACACTTGGGCTTCTGACAAGGAGTGTGCAGACAGGTTAAGGTAAAATTATCCTTCTGCTAAAGAAGTTGGATGTTACTTTCATCAGGACTGTCACTGATGAGAAATCCATGTGACACTATCAGAGAGAATAATCCCTTGCAGGTTCAAGTAGGGGAAGGAAGTGAACTCAGTTAATAGCATTACGTCCTAACCACACTCACTGGCCAGCGTTTTCAAGAGGATGGACAGGATTCGTGCTGAAGAGGCTTTTGTCCTGCAGTAGACTGAATATTAATGGCAAAATCAAAGGAGCTAGAAAAAGCACAATCTATTACAGTAGGTCATTCAGTCTATCTTTGCCATGCCAGTGCCTGTTGTTCCACTCCAGAGATGACTGCATTTCAGTGGCAAGTAAAGGGATCCCTTTATGTTGTAATGAAGTGGCTAGGGTGGACCTGCACAATTGCCTTCTACTGATGCAATGAGAACTTCCCAGCTGTGTGAAGGGTGTGTCATAGGACCTAGTCAGCTAACAGAAATTCTTCACTAGCGCAAGTGGCTGAGACCTGTGGATCTGGAGCACAAGAATCCATGTGCACTGATATTGTAAAGATGCAAATGGCCATGGTATGCGCTCTAACGAAAACCCTGAAGATTTAGGTGGCCATTTCTTACACTGTTTATAGCATTTTGCTCACCTAATTTTCAATGACTCAAGTGATGAGGCTTCTACTGAGACTGCTATGAATGATGATGAAATTATTACCCCTTCCCTGCATGTATATCATGTAAGGACTGGTCTCCAAGCACAATCTGCCTTGCCCTGGGTGTGAAAAGTCATTGAAAAATAAATTCTATTAGAATCTGCCCGGTACCTTCCCAAACTTACAGGGTTCAAAGAGCAGAGTTCATGCTGTCGGTAATTGTGATGCTCCAGTAAACCTGGCTGTCTAGTAAAGTTATTATACAATAAGCTTTGATTTGACATGTGCTTCATTGTAGCGCACGCTATCCCTGGTACCAAAGCCACCCTTATGTGAATGGGTGGAGGTAGTGGTTCAGCAAGACAATAGGCTTTTCGGAGCAGGGACCTCTGTTTGTTCTGTGTTCATACAGCAGATAGCACAGTGTGGGTCCTGGTCCCTGATTAGGGCTCTGAGATGTTAACACAATATAAATACATTATAATAACGAGGATTAACACTGCCTGCCAATACATGCACTGTGCTGTGGCAATCAGTCATACCAGCTTGTGCTGCCAGACCTTATCAGACACGGGTAAGTACTTCGGTGCAAGACCTCCAAAGAACACCTTGCTCCTGCAGGAACCGGGGGTGGTTATTCAGTCAGTGGCAATCTTCCCCCAGAGTGAGTATTCAGCTACTGCTCCAGGATGCTTTATGGGGGCTGTGATATCTTTTGAGTGACCTATATAACTAAGATCATAAAGATCTCAAGGCACTTTTCACAGAAGTATGGGTTTTATCCTGGCTAACTACCAACTCAGGTAATTACCTCCTCCTCACAGTTTCAAATGGAAATGATATTATACTTCATGTCCTGCCTTAAACTTGCAGTGCAGTTGAAAACGGTTGCTGAGTTTCACCCCAGCGATGGCTGCATTTCAACAGTAGGAAAAGTGAGTTCTGTGTATAAGTTTGTATGCCACGTTATTAAAGCACTTTGGGATCCTTTGGAATGAAAGGCAATTACATAAACATAAGACCATTATCAGTAAATGCAAAGGGTCAAAAATACCCTATGGAAATGTATTAGAAACAGCTTCTCTTTTGGAAATATAAATATAGCATTTGGCAGGGTTAATGGACCAGCTTGTCATGTGAACAAGATCCCTAATCCATTGGGAAGAAAAGGCTATTTTTATAGTAGAGCTTACAAGTACTTGACCCAATTTGTTCCCATTCAAGGTTACAACTCCCAGGGTTTGAATTAGGTCAGGTCACGTCAGGGCAGTGACCCAATACTTTATTTATGTCTGCCATCTTGTTCTCCAGAACCTGGACATTCATTTAAAAGGAAAAGTAAGTCTCTATCTGGCATGATTTCCAAGAAAGCGTTGGAAAAGTAAAGCAAGAGTAACCAATGCAGAGAGATCTGTCGGCCTCTGCAAAGCACCAGAAACAATAGCGCTGAGATGGGAACTGCTCTGGCCATCTCAATGGGGTCAACTCAGATGCCTCATGATGATATTTTAAATGGCAACTTTATTAACCGTTTCATTGTTGATCAAAGGATATTAGAAATGAGAGGGAGCGTCACAGATCTGCATAATGTACAATGAATTGCATCTCATTTTGGTACCGGAAGTGTATTTTTTTTTCTTAGTCTGACTCATGGAGCCAAAGGAGAGGCACAGAGTGTGGGGAGCATCTGAGCCGCACCAAGGGGGAGCCAATCCCACAAAGGGAAGTGATGTGCCAAAGAGTCTTAACTAGCACCACCACCTTAGAGCACCTGGGGTCAGGTTGGCTCTGGTTCTGGCCGTGGGGTTAAATGACTTCTGTAGTAGCTGCTGCTCCTGCTTTTGCTGAAGTCTGGCTGCAGATTCAGGCAGACACTGCTGCATCCATGACGCTTAGGTCTAGTTTTAAGCTTTTCTTGGCAACCATGATGGCTGGAAACTTTTGTTGTTGTTATGTTTTAAATGAAAACTGAGGTTATGTCAGCACATGACTCTGGGAGCTGGGGCTTTGTTCTGTCTAGGCTTGAATCCAGCCCTGCCTAAGGGTGTACGGGGACCCTGCTGAAACAGAGAACCACACCTGAGTAGCCCAACAGAATATGCATGATCACATGTTCACCATCCACCCGCTCTGCTGTGAGTGGCATTTCATTTTGCCATCTCAAGTGGGTGGAACTTGGCTTCTCCCACATTTCAATCCCCGGCAACTGCAGTCAGTGTTGGTTAGCTGTGTTTTACCTCAGGTCGGTAGAGACTTGGAAAGTATTTTGTTTTTTGTAGACAAAAAACTTCATGCGACTCCTTTAGAAGACATTTTGCTTTCACTTTAAATTAGTTTTCATAACCATTGGAGAGTTAAGATATGCCAATACATGAAAACCATGATAACATTGGTTTATACTATTTATGCTTGTCATATGCCATCGTTTAAATGTATGGCGATAGTAGGCCACAACCTTAGCTGGTGTAAATTGTCATAGCTCAGTGGAGCTGCATTAGCTTATGCCAGCTGAAGCTCTGGCCCCATGATGATGATGTTTTATACCCATACAGTGCCTGTCATCTGAGGTTCTTACAACAGTGGATAAATATTATTCCCATTTACAGATGGGTAAACTGAGGCTCAGCACAGGCCAGATTTGGATCCCTTTGCTCACACTGATACTATAATTTATTATTTGTACTGCAGTAGCTCCTAAGAGTGCCAGTCATGGACCAAGACCCCATTGTGCTAGATGTGGTACAAACACAGAACTAAAAGATGGTCCCAGCCTCAAAAGATTTACAGACAAAATAACTAATGCCACAAGTAGCCCCTTAGAAGTCAGTCAATGAACTTGTAAAGCAAAGTGCTACTCACTGTGACCACAATCTGGTGCACAGCAAGTAGTAGAGCTAGGAATAGCACTTGGGTCTCAGATCCCAATACTGTTATATCCCCATGAAACATCAAAGATCATTCTTCACCATCACAATGTTTCAATTGACAGTGAGTTGATAAAGTAGCACAGTAGAAATCATATAACAGAGCTCAACCAATAAAGGCATAAACTAGATTGTAAAGTGTATATAACTCATTCTTATTCTTCAAAAACTGCAAATCTAATCTAACCCTCTCCCAATGAGTTAAGAAAGAGCTTGTTTAAAAATGTCTGGCCTTGCAAAAGAGACGGCATCTTCTTCTCTTCAGACTAAGTAAACAAAGGGGGGAAATATCTATATTCTGTTTTTCATGCTGCACCATTGTTTTCTGGATTTTTTCCCCCTGCCAAATTCAATCTCTGTGGCCCAGTGATGATGGTCTATAATATTAAGAGGGATATATATTTTTCTTCTTCTCTTTCCAGTAACATTTTGGATTATTTGTGTTCCAAGGAGAAGGTTGTTGACTTTCATCTGGAGCCATATTAATAATTTGACAGACAGACAGAGCAGGGGGGAGAGAGAAATAAAGCATTCAGGTCCTTGCAAGAGCTGATATTAGTAGGTATCAGAGGCTGCTTCTGTAAGAAGTTTATTGAGTCCCATTAAAAATGCAGCAGGATTGGGAGCCCTGGAGTATTCTATCAGTTAGTCCGACAGAAATAAATTAAGGGTGGCCTTACTTTCCTTGGATACCATGTGCAAGGGCATTTGGCCAATCTGTTACTGATCCATTTCTCTCTCTCTCTCTCTCTCTCTCTCTCACACACACACACACACACACACACACACACACACACACACACACACACACACACCCACACCCACCCACCCCCCAAAAGAAGAAAACACCCACCCCCATTATTATACTGAAGGATATTGGGCCATTTGCAGAGTGCTATAGCCAAGTCTCTGAAATGGATTTCCTGTTACCAGGGAGTCTTACAGCTATTTTTATGGTATTGATTTTAAAGCAGCAGGCATTATAATGTTTCATTCCCTGGCGCCCCATATGTAACATATGTATTACCATATGTAACAATAATACCTAGAGGCCCCAGCTGAGATCAGGGTGGGCCCCACTGTGCTAGGTGCTTATACAAACGCATTGTAAGAGAGATCCCTGCCCCAAGGAGCTGATGTTCGACATAGACAAGACAGCTGCATGAGGGAAAACTGAGGCACAAGAAGGGGATGTGGTTGCTCAAGGTCATACACCAGGGCAGTGGCAGAGGCAGGAATAGATGCCTGTAGTTGTAGTTCACAAACCTATCCACTAGAAAACACTGCCTCTCTAAAGCATATGACTGGTTAAACAAGAAATAGGTATCTATGAGCTATTTAACTGCCCAATTACCTTGGTACCCAAACACTTATTCCCCGTATGTTTTGTTATGGAATGTGTGCAGGGACTATGTGCCTGAGTTTTTAGTGGCACTTGAACGCAAAAGCCAATGTGGTTTACATGAGGTTAGGAATCCACGGGCCTGTTTCTCGTCTCTCACCATTTCTACAGTGGAATAACACCACTGAGCTCAGTAATTACCATGCTGGTGTGAGTACGATCAGCATCAGGCCCATGAGTTATAAGCCTTCCTTTGCCAACCGATTTGCTGTGGGGCTTTGGGCAAATGTGTTTCCATCCCCCCCAGCTGTAAAACAAGTCTCACAACATCCCTCTGCCTTACGGGACTGTGTGGGGGGGGTGGAGGTAGAGAGGGTTCATTTATTAGCAGACTGAAAGGGCTTTGAAGATGAAAAGTGCTAAGTATTGTTTTTATTATTATTCTCTTCCACAGGCGGGAATGCCCCCAGCTGAGCCATGGTGCTGAACGTGCAGATGCCCTGTCAGTTCATGTTTTGAACCATCATGGGAGGCTGGGCTTTGTGCCGGCAAATCTGTTTCAAAGTGCAGCTCACCCCCGTGCTAATGACGCGTGACGATGCTGGAGTTGTCCCTTTGTTGCTGTATATGTTCTTTGCTGTGCGCTTAGGAACCGGCCAGAAGGAGGCAGAATGGCAGGCGTAGAAATGGCTTCATTAGCTCCCTGTTTGCTGTCAGAGGGTGTCGGGGTGGAATGCTGTGTGTGCCTCTAAGCCCAGAACTCAGAAGGGAGGCTGTGGCGGCTTCAAGCCACCTTTGTGCCCTTCCGAGCCAGGATTGTTCAAGGGGCTGCAGAGCCTCCTTGGGTAGTTTAGACAGCCTTGGAGGCTGCCTATAATTTCCAAAGCATTTTGTGCTACAGCCCAGCCCAGGGCCTGGAAAGGGGGGGGTCCTTGGACACAGCCATATGGCTGTCCCTGGAGTGCATGTGCAGGGGAATCCTCCCCCATCTGGAACCACAGCTTTTAGGGCCCTTTGGCACCTCTCCAGCCTTTTTCACTCAGTGTAAAAGGGCCAGAGCAGGGGTGAGAATCTCGCTCCTGGCATTTAGATGCTCAGAATGTTTACCATTAATAATGTGGATTATTCAGAAAAGGCTGAATGCTGGAAATCAGCGCCAATAGCCAGGTGGGATGCCAGGGTTCTCTGTGAGACTGGAAGGAAGACACTTGCTCCTTGATCTTCTCCCTGCCTGCTAGACCAGTGTCTCCTGTGGTAGACATAGGACTTGGTTGAAATGAATAATAAGGGGTTTCCTTCACTGAGGCTACTGGACACAGACCGATCCTGTGGTTCGCTAGTTCCCTGACTGATGGCCTGGGCTGCTTAATGTTCCCATATAGGGTCTTCCTAAATCCTGGATTGAACCAGACTGTCATGGAAGGGATTGGTGCCTGCATCTTCCCGCTCTGCTTAAGGTAGTGGCTGGTGGAGTAATGTAGAATGCTAGGGTGATGGAAGAAAACACTGCTGATTGACTGAGCATCCTCCCCAAATCCATCCCTTGTCTTTCTGCGTATGAAGGAACTGTACCCGTTTCTCTCAGTCTGGGGACCTCCTTACCTGGGGGCCAGCAGGTAGAATTTGTCCCAGAAAACAGGGCTGAGGGAGTTATTTGCTTTAGTCCTTTGCATGATTGGGGATCCAATATTCTGCCTTCTTCTCCTTAAAACACCTTGCACTTGACTGCAATGTCACTGCATGGTAAATCAGAAGTAAGCTCCATTGAAGTCAATGGAGCATAAACACAATGTAACTAAGATCAGAACAAGGCCTTTACAATAACTGAACTGATGCATCAGTTCAGAAGGTAGATGACATTCTGAAACACTTTACCTTGCTGCTTACTCCCACTTTTCCCAACCAATATTCCACCTGATTAGAATACATAGAGCTTAATTACCTGTAACAATTGCTTTGTTTATTAAAGTAAATAAATAAAAGAGGACAGAGGAGATGGAGTAGCCTGCTAATTGGTTTTGAGTTGCTGGGAATTGTTTTGGTATGCTACTGTCTGACAACCAGCAAATCTGTACTGCACATGTACTTTGGTGTTGCAGCCAGTCCTCGACACCAGAACATCACTCAGCATTACAATAATTAACAGCAAGATGCATTCCCCCCACTCTCAACAATGATGAGGGAGAATCTAAATACAGCTATGAGGGTTTTTTTCTTCTTCTGATAAATAAAAATTCTGTTGTGAGACTTAAAACCAAACAGGGCTAAGGAGAGAGACCTGGTGTGGTGGCCAGACCCCAGGACTGCATCTAGAAACTTCTGAGTTCTAATCCTGGTTATGACACTCAATCCCCATGTTATCTTTAACTTCTGTGCCTCAGTTATGTGAAGTATCAAGATAACTATTCTCATCTACCACACAGGATTCGTAAGGAGGGTTAATAAATAAATAAAACATTATGAAGATGAATAAAAAAACAGAAAATGTAGTGTAGTGAGCCTGGTAGCACATCACTGGATGCCGCCTTAAGGTGGAATGAAATAATTGGGACATAGGTCATTTTAGCAGGGGCAGGGACCAGATTATTGCGTGCCCAGAAGTGTGCACAATGGGACACACATTTGTATAGGAAAGTTCTATAGAATAGAAGAAAAAAACCCTTTTCTACAGGTGTTTTGGACCATCCTATAGAATGTAACCAAAAATTGTATCTCTTCACACAGAGTTCTGTAGGGTGGCTCAAAAATGTATAGACAGAAGAGATTATTAATTTAGTTGAGTAGGTTTGTATTGTAACTTTCATGAAAGCTAATTGTTTTGTTCCCTGTTCAGTTCTATAGGACTTTTTCGTAGGGGGAAGTGACAGAGGGTAGGGTATGTAAGCAGCAGGATGGGGGCAGCAACCTGTGAGCTACCCAGCTCTACTTAGCAAGACACTGGGGCTAGGGAGGGGGGCTTCTGGTTTGTGACCGAAGAAGCAGCACAGGCTGTATAGCAGCGGATGTAGGCCCATAAGGCAGAGGGGAGGCTGACAGACAATAGGGAGACCCATGACGCCAGAGGCAGATCCAAGCTCATGCCTGAGGCTTAATGTCTCCTCCTCCCCACCCCCCAAGAGGGGTGGACTTGAAGTGGCACCCTTAAGGACAATGGCACCTTTGTACTTTCCTATTGGGTATCCTATTTAGGGGCTTAATGAGGAATTATTCTGTACGTTCAATAACTATCCACTCAACTTTTGTTCCTAGGGTCCCTTTGTTTCCTAGCCCTAGTGACGATTGCCCCTTTACTAGTAGCTGTTTATTGGGATCCCACCAAGGGCTGGAGCCCAATGTTTGAAGGCTCTGCTAAACCTGTCTTCTGTCTTGTAGTACATATAACATAGTAACAGCCGTTGGAAAAGAAACATACCATGACCTCACAGTGACACACAGTGAAGTGAGGGGTTGTCTGTGTGCACGAGAGAGAGATTCTGAGGAACAACCCTGCATGATTTGGCTGAGCTAACAGAATGGTCTCCTCCCCTCCACCCCACGCTCTAATTTCTAAGGTACTATGACAAGGACAATGTGTAACCCACACTCCCCCTGGGAGTGGTGTTCTGTCCCATCTAGTGGCACTGAGACCACTTAGAGAGAGAGTAATGAATCTGCTCTACAGCCGTAGCTAAGGGCCATAAGGCTTTTGGCTCATACACTAAGTTGCAGAGGCCCCAAGTTTGATCCCACCCACCAATGACTGGGGTCTGTAGGCATTGCAAATAGGAAGTGCTAAGAATCTGGAGTCCTATGTTGCCTAAGACAGTAACCCACAGTTCTCTCCCCGACCAAAAAACAAACAAACAAACAAACCTGGGCCATTAGGGAAACCAGTGTAAACCTGGGCCATTAGGGAAACCCTGCCAGCCCTATGGAAGACTGTTTGGGTAATATGAGTGACAACCCCTATCTGGTGGCTGGACTTTGTCCTCACCCACAACTATTTCACATTTGGGGACAATGTATACCTTCAAGTCAGTGGCACTGCTATGAGTACCCGCATGGCCCCACAGTATGCCAACATTTGTATGGCTGACTTAGAACAACGCTTCCTCAGATCTCATCCTGTAACACCCCTACTCTACTTACGCTACATTGATGACATCTTCATCATCTGGACCCATGGAAAAGAAGCCCTTGAGGAATTCCACCAGGATTTCAACAATCTCCACCCCACCATCAACCTTGGTCTGGACCAGTCCACACAACAGATCCACTTCCTGGGCACTACAGTGCAAATAAGCGATGATCACATAAACACCACCCTATACCTGAAACCTACTGACCACTATACTTTCCTGCATGCCTCCAGCTTTCCTCCAGACCACATCACACGATCCATTATCTACAGCCAAGCTCTAATACAACTGCATTTGCTCCAATCCCACAGACAGAGACAAACAGCTACAGGATCTCTATCAAGCATTCTTAAAAGTACAATATCCACCTGCTGAAGTGAAGAAACAGATTGACAGAGCCAGTAGAGTACCCAGAAATCACCTACTACAGGACAGGCCCAACAAAGAAAGTAACAGAATGCCACTAGCTGTCACCTTCAGCCCCCAACTAAAACCTCTCCAGTGCATCATCAAGGATCTACAACCTATCCTGAAGGACAATCCCCCACTCACACAGACCTTGGGAGACAGGCCAGTCCTCACTTACAGACAGCCTTCCAACCTGAAGCAAATACTCACCAGCAACTGCACACCACACAACAAAAACACTAACCCAGGCATCTATCCCTGCAACAAACCTCGTTGTCAACTCTGTCCACATATCTATTCAAGGGGCATCATCATAGGACCTAACCACATCAGTCACACCATCAGGGGATCATTCACCTGCACATGTACCAATGTGATATATGCCATCATGTGCCAGCAATGCCCCTCTGCCATGTACATTGGCCAAACGGGATAGTCTCTACGCAAAAGAATAAATGGACACAAATCACTCATCAAGAATTATAACATTCAAAAACCAGTAGGAGACACTTCAATCTCCCTGGAAACTTAGTAACAGACTTAAAAGTGGCAATTCTTCAACAAAAAAACTTCAAAAACAGAGTCCAATGAGAAACTGCAGAACTGGAATTAATTTGCAAACTGGACACCATCAAATTAGGCCTGAATAAAGACTGGGAGTGGACTGGTCATTACACAAACTAAAAACTAATTTCCCCATGATAATTTCCCCCCTACTGTTACTCACACCTTCTTGTCAACTGTTTGAAATGTGCCACCCCCGATTACCACTACAAAATTGATTTTTTCCTCCTGCTGATAATAGCCCACTTTAATTGAATTGTCTCATTAGAATTGGTAAGGGAACCCCCATCTTTTCATGTACTATGTATATATATATCTTTCTACTGTGTTTTCCACTCCATGCATCCAATGAAGTGGGCGTTAGCCCACGAAAGCTTATGCCCAAATAAATTTGTTAGTCTCTAAGGTGCCACAAGTACTCCACATTGTTTTAACCCCTACCCCAGTGTATTTAAATCTGCCTGCCTTCTGCTGCATACAATAAAATGACTGCAGAGATAGCGCCTTAAAACTGCCTTGAGACAAAGAGGGTGAATTTGGGTAGTTGGGGAAGAAGGAGAGGGGAGAGAGAGAGAGAGAAAGAAAGCAATTGAAAAAGAAGCAGACCCTGTCTACTGAGAATTCCAGTTCAACAAAACAAATGGTCTCTTTACTGTGCCTACTTAAAAAAAATTACACACAAACCTTTACCGCTACAAAGCCGGAAATGCTGCTGCTATTGGTAAACCTTGGGTGGTTAACGCTGTATTGATTCTGTAAGTGTGTGTGTGTACGTGTAGCAGTCCCAAGTCAGAAATAAATATACTGAATGTTATAGTTATACAAGGCAAAGGAATAGCCTGATACACTGGGTGCAGGCCTATCTGGCTGCTGTTTGTATTTCACGGTGCTATTTTTGTTCCAGTTTCAGTGCCCTGAGGGGCCAACTTTCAGATTTGAGAACTTAAATCAGGATGCCCAAGTCCACATTTCAGTTCCTAAATGACACTTCTATAGGGCTAGATCCACCCCTGTATTAAGGCAGCTGTGCACCGCATCACCAGAACGAAGATGTCCCAGAGCTGGCCAGCTGCCCAGCCCCAGTGCCTTTCCCAGTGCAGTGGCTCCTGTGTGTGTGGTGTGAGTGCTGGGGGGGGGGGGGGTCCCCACTCCCCCCTGGAGGCTGTGTCCCATGACGGCTGTGTGTCAGAGCTTGACCCCTTGGGGGGATGCTGACAAGAAGCATAAGTAAGAGCAGCAGAGGGCCCTTGGTCTTCTAAGCCCTGCTAAGGAGCTGAGAAGTGAGAGGAGCTGAGTTACTGTTGGTGGACAGGGGAGAGAAGAGAAGAGAGAAGGACAGGGAGAGAGGGAAGGGCTGGGGGGGGGGGAATCCGGGATGTAATGGTGGGCCGCGAATGGAATGGAATGCAAATGGGCCTCATTGATGTGGCCGTGATGTGATCTGTGGTGGGTGAATTTTGAAAAAAGTTTTGTTTTAAGTTTGGTTAAAAGTTAACATTATTATCGCTGCTGCAAAAAAGGATAAAGAACTGAAGAAAGGCACCCACCACACCACCATGCATTGAGAAAAACTGAGAAAGAAAACTGAAGGCTGGACAGATGGGGTAGAGAAGCCTGGAGAGAGAGAGGGTGAAAAGTGGCTAAGTGGTTGGGTTGAGACTACACAGCTGAGCTGATAAGATATTACTGATGAAGATAAAGGATTCTCTTCTTTTCAGGGGATCAGGGAGGAGGATGGAATATACAAAGAGAAGATGGTGCTGAGGTGGTTTGGCCTGAAGCAGCAGCAGTAGCAGCTGCCTAGCTTGAAGGACTTTGGTGAGGGCCTCCCTTATCAACAGGACCAATAATGAAATTTGAGCTGGGTCAGGTGATAAGAACTCCTGGAGCAAGCTAAGCAACGTTTCCCTTAGGGGCTGGAGATGGGCCTGCCTGAAGTTTGGACTCTGTCAACCCTGGACAACAAACTGTGAGTGGGGAGTAGGGGTGGAAGAAGTGGCTAATGTGAGACTGCATTGCTTCAGCAGCCACTCACAGCCATGAGAGAGGGGTGGAAGTGAAGACTATTGACAAGACACCCGGGGGGGGGGGGGAACTTCTCTAATAGATATTGTGGGTTTATTAATTGCTGGCTTTCCCAAGTTTATTCTGTGCCTTCTCCCTCATAACCCTCCCCCTCATGAAGTTCTTTGTTTTGGACTCAGTGTTTGTGAGGGGAAAGTATTGCCTATTAAGTGTGTGTAGGAGAGGTAAGTTAGTTTTCCCAGGTTTCTGGATGGGGCACAAGCTGGTGGTGTTTTCAGAAGGAACCCCTAGATAATTGAACCTGGCACTTTTTGCTGCCGACAACAGGTGGCAGAGGGATTATACGTTCATAATCTTTCAAAAATGGGTTTGTTGTTTGATCTCCCTAACCTGGTATGAATTCATGAGTCAAAAAATATGAATTAGTGATAGGAAGAAACTCATGTGTGTGACAGCTCAAGTATGACTAGTGAAGATGATGTCTTAAGATTGTTGCATTGCTAGGGAATGCCAGTTATCTGATTTATCACACCTGCAAGTGTGAACAAAGTCTTCCTCAAAACAATTTTAAATTTTGCAAAGTTCCTTGACTGGAAAATAACATTGATATTTAACTGGCAAATTTTTGATTGCTTAATGTCAGTTGCACATTTCCTTCTACTGTATAAAATGTAATGAATAAGGAAAGTTTCTGCAGGATGGACTTAGGCATTTAAAACAAGTCAGTTTCCTGTCTGGTGTGCATTTAAAACCAGAAGGCAAAAACAAAATCTTCAGTTATGTTACTATTGTATCAGGGCTGCCCTTTCATGTTGGATTTATCTGCTGTGGGTATTACTGTTGTTTTCAATAGTGAGAGTCTATCCATAACAACTTGTATAGGTACTAAACAAAACCATCCTCATTACTTGCAGAGAGAGCCTTTTGCAGCATATAATTGAGCAGAAGGATTGAGGGAGGGGAGGAGTTTGATCTTGTTAAAGTGCTGGATGGGGATTCATGATTATTTGTGTATGTAACACATTTTGTGTCAGGGATATACATGCTGTGTCAATAAAAGGTATCACAATAACTTCAGTGACAGTCTGATGCCACATGCTTTACTGTGGTCTGATGAAAAAAGGACATCTGGGGTGGAAAGGGAAATGGAAATGAAAGGTGACCCTCTGAGGGAGCATTGCTTATTTCCAGGGTGGCTGCAGGACATACTCAGCAATGTGCGGATATGAACTCTATGAACCTAGTCAGTTGCAATGGATGTGGGGAAGGGGGCACGTGCAGAGTCTCTCTCACTGCTGGTAGAGGGTCTGTGTTATTTTTACTACAGCATCTATAGTGTATTGCCAGCAGGGTGCTAGCGCGTGATATAAAATTTCAGTTTGAATTCTCATCTCTGGACGGTTTGAAAGCCATTAGATTCAGCTTGCGCTAGAGAGAAGAGCATTGTAATTGAGATGAAATAGTCCTTTTTTCTGTTTACAGCATGTGTTCATTTGCCCAGGCAGAAACCATTTCCACTCTGCTTTCCACTTGTTTCTAAGGTCTGTTCTTTATTTTCTTTTTCTGTATTGGTGTTTTGTAATAACCCAAGGAGCTCAAGGCAAACAACATGTTCCAAAAGCAAACGGACACTCCAGCCAGTTGCAGATTCCTTCAGAGATATGGAAATGAGGAAGCAAAAGCCTGGAATCTGTTGAGAAAAAAAGCCCTTCCACCTCTGGGACAAATGATCCTGAGCGGTGCTGAGCACCCTCACCTGGAAGGGGAGCATGCTCGTCAGCTTGCATAGGGCCAGATGGAGCTATTCCCATTATACCAGCTGAGGATCTGGCCTATAATGTCTCTGTGCAAAGATCTCACTCAGTGCTGGGCTCGGACCCAGCCTAAGGTTTATTTTCAGTACCTTGATTGAGACATGTAGGCTGCATTCTAAGTTCCATGCAGGTTACCTTTTATTAGCAGTTTTCCAGCCCTCAAATCAAACAGGATTTCTCTAGGTCTTTTTCCATATGTTTGCACTGGTCCATCTCCTGGCTAGAGGTCCTGGAGTCCCAACTCGACTCCCACCTTAGGATAAAAAGCGAGGGGATGGAGGTTATGCTCTCATTGCAGGAGCTCTTCTCCAAAGAAGCCATCTCTCTCTTGGATTCTATATTTCTGGGAATACCACCGGCAGGAGGAGGAGTTACAAAACCCATCTTCCTAATAAAAGGGCTATTTCTTTTTATTTGACCACTTAGAATTTCACCCCCAGTTTAAATCCAGTTTTGGTTGGAAAGAGACTTTGTGACGTTCACGAAAGCTTTTGTGGCAACTATAAAGACAATGTATGGTTAACAAACCTCCCTGTTCACTGCTCAGGTTCCGTGTTACTGTGAGATAACAGGAGATGTATGGGCATTATTGGATTAATTATCAGTTGACTAGATCTGTACTATAAAAAGCACCAGCTACTATATAACCCAGAATGACCGTGAGCATCTGCTGACAAATGGCTCTATTCAGAAATAAAAGGATGTTAGTGTCTGATCCCCTTAATGCAGGGCACACTAAGGCTATCAAACTTCTCAGAAAGTAATCCTACCTTGAGACTGCTGTAATGGAACATTAGGACTGGTCAGGCATACAGAAGGGAATGGAGCTCTGGTGCCCAGTGCTCTGAAGAGACAACACCCATGACATATGCGATCAGCTGGTGTTGTGTTCTCCTTTTTGCAACTTAAATTTGGTCTGGCAATTTGTAGGAGGGTTGAAAGACAAGCATTTCAGATCAGCTGTTTGCTGCCTCATGCTCCATGTGGAATTAGCACATAATGTTTCCTGAGATGAACAGATACAGCTAGTATCAGAGGGGTAGCCGTGTTAGTCTGGATCTGTAAAGAGCAACTAAGAGTCCTGTGGCACCTTATAGACTAACAGACTTATTGGAGCATAAGCTTTTGTGGGTGAATACTCACTTCGTCAGACGTGAAAACTTATGCTCCAATATGTCTGTTATTCTATACGGTGCCACAGGACTCTTAGATACAGCTGGTGTGTTTCTCTACAACAAGTTTGGGAAGGACGTTCATTTCACACTCAGTATAATCCCATTTACAGGCCTGCTCAAATTGATTTACCTTCATGAGCAAGGCTGCAAGGAGAACTTGGGCAGGGTTTAGCCTTGCACCAATGGCACCTTTATGATACAGAAAAAAAATCCTCCTGGCTTTAAAGCTCGTGATTTCTCAGCTCTACTGGGTCTGGAAATCAGTGGCCATCTTTTCAAAAGAGGTCAGCATCCACTAATGGGGCCAGGTTCTATATGGGAGCTGAGCTCTTTTGAAAATCAAGTCCAGTAGCTTTATCCCACTGGAAAAAGAATATTCTCAGCTTCCCCGTGGAACACACGGCGTTCCCGTCTAATCCTGGAAGGGCCCCAAATCAGGATTTTTTTGTCAGGGGGTCAAGTCCTGGCCCCACTGAATTCTGTGACAAAAGTCACCATTTCACTCATGATGTCTTTAGAATAGAGTTTATTTTAAATCTTTATTAGATGTCTCAATGGCTCCCTCTGAGCCCTGTGAGACTGTGCTCGTGGTAACTAAGAAACCTGGCTTTACAGATGCAGGGATAAAAATAAATAGTACCTAGAATATTTTTAACTCTCTCAAACATTTTTCAAAATTGTTTTTTGGTAACATAGGCAGCATATCCAGGATACGTGATGGAGTAAGGTGGTGTAAAGGTATCATCAGCTGAGTTTTGGATAACTCCCTTCTCACCAGTACTGAGTAATACACCCATTCATGGTGATAAACTTTTGTACCACCTTGCATTCCATACCTATTTGTTTCTCCCACCATATCTATAGTGATCTACATCACACAGGCATAATAGGCCAGGCATCAATGGAGGATCTGGCCCTATATGTTTTAATAATTCACATCACTATGTTTTGTTTTGTTTTTTACCTTGACCCTGCATTCTTGTAGTCACCTGCAGGTTTCTCAAATTACAGTGTAAACTCTGAACAGTTGCTTCACTAGACTGTAGTAAAAGCTATTATTTTAATGCTACTCTATTGTATTTCTTTCTTGGAGAGAATGGGAACTGTTTATGCCAGTTATAAAACTCTTTAATAGTCTTGTCCATTTTCAGCAATTTTCCCACTCTGGCAGCTGAGCAAACTGAAAGAAAATGATATAATTTAGTGAGGCATAGAATAAAGAGTAACTGTATTTCTAGTGTCCATTAATATATTTTCTGCTGCCAGTATTTACATTTTGTCCAAATAGCAATGAGAGATACTGGAATGGACATTTTTATCCCCTGCCAATTATACTAATGTTTAAGTTTAAATCTGTGATGCTCTAAAGATTAGAGTGGATTAAAGGAACGTTGATGAGGCCTGAAAAATGATCTTGTTTCCCCTGATCTTGTATCTGTTTGCTAAGTTCATGTGACTTTTGAGTCCACCAATCCAAGTTTCATTCCTGAGGGAAAATAATCCGAGTTCAAGTAGCCAAGCATTCGTGAACAGTCCTACAATAACACAACTGTGTGCAGTTTAGCCTTCATTAGCACTGCTATAATAACTGAGAGATGGAAGAAACCTTTGGGTAAGAAGCTTTCATTTTCAGTCTGAAGCTTCCTAAAGATCAGTATGAAATTGAGGAAGCTGCTTTGACAATATCCTTTTCACATCACTTTTTCCAAGTTCAGAAAAGTTTAACACTTCCACCCACCCCCGGAGGGGTTTAGAAATGAGTGAAAGATTTTTTTTTGTTACCTTTGTTCTTGGTTGGTGTGCCACATGACTGATATAAGACTTAATATCTTCCAGCTGTTAATCAAAATGATATACAGGATATTAAAGACCATTTGTGCTGCTGTTAACTGCAGGAGGCTCCAAATGCACTCGGACCGCTGTCTTTTCCAATTAGACTCAAGAGAAACTATGTGCATACAGTATTTCTATCCCAGGATAGCCAACTGATTCACTGGGTCACAAGGGTTATGGAGGAAGGAAGCCCATTCCATTGAGCTCTGTGCTGTGACGCTGGTGCAGCAGAGAACTAGAAAAGGCAGCCATGCTGTATCCGTTGCCTGTCTTCACCATCAATTCTTGCCAAAGAAAGCAAGGGGTTTCCTGCCCAAGACTGGCTCTGCCTTTGAGGCTGACAAAGAAGTTGGCTTCAAGTGGCCTTGTCTCTGGGGTGCTATTGTAGCCCATCCATACTTGATGGGAAAGCGTTGGGGGTGTTGCAACACATGCTGTAGTAAGATGGCCACCAGAGTTGAAACTTAAAGGAGAGAAGAGGAAATGTGCCACAACTCACATCTAATCCTCCAAATCGCTCACGTGAAATTGAAAGGTTTGTCGCATACATACAAAGGACAAAATATATCCATGATGTGCAGCTCTGGAAAAACACACTCAGAACCCACCCCAGGAAATGAAAATGGGAGCAGCTAGAGACTCTGACTCAGTGATGCTGGAACAATTTATGTAGTGGGGGTGCTGAGAGCCTTTGAACCAACCTGTAAAGCCTGTATATGATGGGAAACCACTGCTGCACCCCCAGCACCCCTAGTTCCAGCATCTATGCCCTGACTGAGATCATATCCTCACAGTGCGTGCGTGCACACACACACTCACTCACTCTGACCCAAAGGGCTTACAGTCTTAATAGACAGACAAAGGAAGTCCTATTATAACCATTTTAAGATGGGGAGCGGAGAGACAGAGAGGTTAAGTGACTTGTGCAAAGTTATGTAGAAAGCCTATAGCAAAGGCATGAACTGAACACAGTCTCTTCAGTCCCCGAGTAGTGCGTTAGCCACAAGACCACCCTACTCCTCCATGCTATAGTCAAACACCAGCACTGCACATGCTGTATCCTGCACTCAATATGACACAGCTGTGTGGAAGCGCAATAAGGATGCTAAGTAAAGCCCTCAAAAATCAGGAAGTGCCCAAGACAAGATCCTGCACAGCCCCAACTGTGTCCCCTACTTACTGCCTATGCAGAACAATACAACCTTTGAGTGCATTTTATTCCCCCGCCCCGCCGTCCCCCTGATCTCATTCAGTGTGCAGGCTAGATGGTGCACAGTAAATGAGGTAGCTGGTCAATATTTAGGGCTTGTCTACACAGGGATACTTAGGAAAGTAAATCCGAATTAAGTAAAGATGTGAATTTGAAGTGGATTACTTAAACTCCATTAAATCCCAGTGTGAACACATTCAAAATTAAAGTGGCCTTACTTTGGCTTAGTTTAATTCACTTTGATTAATTTGGATTAATTCACCTTTAGTTAATTTAGATTAGTTTTCCTGAGTGTCTGTGTGTAGATAAAACCCTTATATTTATCCTCAATATTCTCTGTACATCTCCTAACTTATGCAAGGACCCATTTGTGTAGTTACTTTTCAAAATAAAAATGCCTTCGGTTGGGAAGTCTGGGCCACATGTGGACAGGCACTGACATTGTTCACCTAATTTGCATGCACCGTTATTGGACTTATAGTTATAAATCAGGCATTTGTTCACATCTAATGGCTGCCAAATATGGATTTGGACGTATGCTGCAGTAATTGCACTAGCAAGTGCGATGTGCATTTTTGAGCATGGCACTGGCCTTCTGGTCTTTGAAAATCAGGCATTAGAAAGTGGGATTATCATAAATGGGCAACACGGGAAAATTATTATTCCCATGAGACCTACATATTTGCTTTTCCTGATTTCTTCTGATTCAAATCTATAACATTAATCTTACATAACCATAAAGTAGAATTATTATATTTTTATTTTATGGTGAACAAAAAGAATCCCCCCTCCCCCAGCCCATTCATAATAACTGCACCATTTAAACAGTTCCCAAATAGTCTTGGATGAATACACTTTTAAGTGATTGGCATGGGGGCTAGTGTAACGAACACCATAATAAGATAACAAAAATAAGAAAGCGTATGTACATGCATTTCACGGCAGTGCATCTAGTGATTAGAACTAGGGACTGAGAACCCAGGAATCCTGATTGCGTTTCAATCTTTGCCACTGATTTGCAGTGGGAACATTACCAAACCACTCAAACTGCCTGTGCCTTTCTTTCCCCATTTGTAACCTGATAATGTATACATGGCTTAATAGAGCTGGCCCCTTCATTAGGATTTTCTCTGGGAACTGATTTAGCCTAAATAATTGTGAATGGTAATGAGTGTTATGCTCTTGGGACGCCACTAACAAATTCCACTTTGCAAGGACATATTTGGATAGTGCCATGTTGTTTAAGTGGTGTTTAGCCACTTGTTAAATAAAGGACCAAGGCACAGATTCTCACACTTATTTCACACCATTTTTGGATGCCTGTCATGTGGCATCTAAGCACTGTACAATAAACAACACCACACAAAATGTTAAAAATAAGTCAGAGTAGCTCACCCACTCCAAAAGCTGAGCGACAGAGATCTCCAGGCTGATTTTTAAAGGAATAAGAAATGAAGATGAAATGTGGGATTATTTTTGTTCCTATGTAAAATATTATGTAATTTACTCAGTTTAGTCATTTTTTTCACTATTTAAATAAAAAGATCATTTTTTAAAAAGGTGTTCTCTTTTGGCCCCAATTCAACAAAGCACTTAACCATGTGCTTACATCATCCTGGAGTCCATTTAACACATGCTTAAATGCTTTGCAGAATCGGTCCCCTAATTCAGATGATAAACTCTGACATAAGTGGGTTCTCCTAACTTAACTAAACCCCAAAGAATCCTTATTAAGTATAACTTGTAAAATGCTTTGAGATCCTCACAGGGAAGGTGATACTGATGCACAGAATATAATTACTCAGAGGCCTGGGGGGGGGAGAGTTTCTAGTGACAGCCAGCATGTCCCTTGGCATGTGCTGCTTCCTGCAGCCCCCATTGGCCTGGAGCAGTGATCCGTGAGCCGCAATCAGCCGGACCTGCCGATGCTGCAGGTAAACAAACCGGCCTGGCCCTCCAGGGGCTTTCCCTACACAAGTGACGTCCCGGGTTTGGGAAACACTGCTGTAAGGAAATGGGAGCCGGGATAGAGCTCCAGACCTGAGGCAAACCACTTGGGTAGTGCTGTGTTGAGCCTCACCTCGCATGATTAAATACAGGGCAGAGCCATGCAATCAGGAAAGCGTTGTGGGACCAGAAGTGAAGCAGAGATCTGGGAAGCAGCAGAATGTTTCAGAGCAACAGTGTCATGCCATTCACGGATGATGCAAAGGGGAGCCCAAGAAACAGTCCAGACTTGTCTATAAGGGCCTGCTTGTTTGGTGACTGGGAAGAAAGTTGCACAGGATGCGCATATAAGCTGCCCCAAAGAACGCCCCTGCAGAAGTCTTTCTTTACTCCATATTTCCCATCTGCAGCCACGGGCAGCATGAAATGCAAGCAAAAGCAACAGAGTAACAAAGTTATTTATGTTGTTAACTGAGACCAGTAAAAACCCAGAGGTGACTGAGATCCATAAGTATGTAAAGAATGTCCACACTGATATTTGTGCTTGTTTGTATTATGGCAGCACCTAGAGGCCCCAACCAGGATCGGGGTCCCACTGGGCTAGGTGCTGTGCAAACACACAGTAATAGAGATTCCCTGCCCCAAAGTGCTTAGTCTAAACGTCCAAGACGAAGATGGAGAGGGAAACTGAGACAGTTTAAGTAACTTGCCCAACGTGTCACAGCAGGACAAAGGCAGAACTGGGAATAGAACTCAAGTTTCCTGACTATCAAGCCTAATAATTAAGTAACAGAGCTACTAACACAGCTGTAACAAAAGTGGAGAGGATCTGAAACAAAATTAACGGACATAGTTGACATTTAGGGTGTCCCATCTCTCCATCAGTCGGGCGACCCAACTCACTGCTTAGAACACCTGAGTGTCATATTGAAAAATTGTTACCATTGAGGAAATGATTGATTGTCATATTGTCCTTGAAATGGTTGATTTCATCCATGTAGAAACAGTTTTTCTGGCAGAGCCTTTTTTGGGTTCATAGCTGGCACCCTTTGCAGCCATGTACCCTGAGACTCTGGGTGCAGATGCCCAGCATTGTTTAATGAATAGGGGCTTTTGGATAGATTCTAAATTTGAGACATCCCATGCTGGGATGAACTTAGGAAGAAGGAATACTGTCTGAACCAGAGGAGCTGCTATGCTTGTGGCTTCTGGTCTACAGTATAGGAGAGCACAGCAAGACTTGAGATGAACATCTCAGAAAGACTTGAGTAGAAGGCTTCATTGCAGCCAACCAATGTTTATAAAATAGCCTGCACAGTTGCTGTATGAAGAGAAGTTATTGTACAAGCATTGTAAGCTCAAAGCACTCTAAGCAATAGTTTGTTGTGGTTCTCTTTCATCTAGTGTGGACAGGGCCTTTGAACAATATCCTCCCTTGGTGAAATATAATTCACTCTAACCCTCTTCCTGCCCGTGACAATTTCCCTGTGTTAGAAAGAAACCATATGATCTTTTCCCTCCTCAGTTCAGTTGTTACAATCTGTCCAGACTATCAGAGCCAAGCGCCAGGATTGTACTTGCAAAGACACTAAGCATCAAAGTTAACAGTGGAGCTTGGAATTTCAAAATGAAAATGTAAACCATTCCCCTGAAGCTTTCAGGATGCTGAACTAGGAGCATATGGGTTTATCTCATGGTCACTTTGACTGTTTTCTTTAGAACACCCAATCCTGTGAAGTGCTGAGTGCATTCTGCAAGGAACTGAGGGTCTTAAACTTCCAGTGAAGCTGGTAGAAGCAGAGGAGATGCTAAAACATATATAATGGGGTCCCATAGTACTAATTTTGATATTCTAAAGAATTCTTATAGAGAAATAGCCTTACAAGGTAATTGACAGGTCGTAGGATCTCTTGTGTATTAAAAGCTCAAAGTACCTGATAGACCAAAGGGCTATAAATTCAGCCATGTCTAACATAAATCTGGTGCATTAAAATAAGAACTGAGAATAGCAAATGGGTTTACAGTCTCTCACACAATACCTCTGTGCAATCTTTTTTCCTTACCTTCTGAAATCTTATTAACCTAGAGATTTTTCTTTCTTTTTGATTGTTTGGTTCCTACCAAGTCCAAATAAGTCTAGGATGTGCAACATCCCAGGAAACCCTTTGGAAGTATTTCATATATGCTGTTTAAAATACTTGCATAGAATAACTGCACAGGGCAGGAAGAAAGCATCTGCTGGCTTTCTCTGATTTTGGTGGTTCACTAGAAAACTTAAATTTATGCTAGGCTCACTTTGCATGAAAATATTGAAAGAGAAATTCTCCCATCCTTTGTCCTGCCTATTTAGATTGGGTGGGGACGTCTCTTACTACGTGTATGTACAGTGCCCAGCCCAACAGAGCTCTGATCTCCGTTGGGCCTTCTTGGCATTATTGTAATAATAATAATTTCAGTTAAATTGCAATAAAAGTAGCTTGTTGAAATTGTAAAGGAGCCCGACTTTGCATTGCAACACATAGCCATAGTTCCACCTGAGGGATTCGGATGATGATATGGTACCCTATGCAGATAAGTGATGTGGCATTCCTAGCCGCTCAGTGGCTGAGATAGGTGCTATTCCAGTGCACAGGCACCCTGTAGCAACACTATGGTCTATTTCCATGAGCCCTAGAGGAGAACTGCCCTGATCTACCCATAGCAATGTGTCTGAGCACAAACAGGAAAGCAGGGCGTGAGTCCATATGCCACCAGGTTTCCAGTGCGGCCTGACATATTCCTATATATTTTGCCTCCCACCATGCAAGTAGGGATTGCCCCTCATTTATCCTTTCCCCAAGCTAGTTCCCCAATCTCCTTCCTCCACCCCACTTTACTTTGTATTGCCTCTTGCTGATATTTCCCCCGTACGCCATCCTACCAACCACACTGTAAGAATGCAGAATCATTCCAGGCATTCAGAGTTTGAGCACCGTTGCTGCACAAGGTCACTGAGATGGCACAAGCTGCCTGCAGCTGTTATGGGGACACTTTGCAACAACCCTATTGCAAAAATGTCAAGCCAAAAGGAGATTTGTTGTGAATGTTTTAAAGTGGGCTAAAGGACTTTTCTTAGGCCGTCTCTCTGGCAGCCATGGATCCAAGTCCTGAAGTTCAGATCCTGACCTGTATCCAAATTATGACTTTCCCCAGCGTTTTTAGGATGTTCTGGTTCAGTCCTTTGAAAAGGTCCAGAGGCTCCGCGTGTTTTCCAGCAAGTAAGGAGTTAAGTTCCTGCTAGGTCCTCTCTTAAAGACAGTAAAAAAGCCAGGGCTGATTATGGAATATTAAATGACGCTTTAGCAGAAAATATAGGAACTCTATTAAAATTGGTGGTTGTTATTAATTAATTTAATTTATGTATTTTTATTTTATTGATATTATAGTAGCCTTTAGAAACTCCAGGCAAGCTCTTTTGTGTTAGGTAGTGCTGTACAAACACATAAGCCTGATTTAGTTGGGGATTGGTCCTGCTTTGAGCAGGGGGTTGGACTAGATGACCCCCTGAGGTCCCTTCCAACCCTGGGATTCTATGATTCTATGATAAGCCAATAAGCTTACAGTCTAAACAAAGGAGACAGACAAAGGGCAGAGGAAAGGAGATATTCTCCCCATTTTGCAAATGGTGAACTCAAGCACAAAGAACTAAAGTGATTTGTTCCAAGTCATGCGGTTCAGGGCCAGATCCTCAGCTGGTATCAGTTAATGTAGCTTTGTTAGAATCAATGGAGCTACTCTGATTTACACCATCTAAGGATCTGGTCCTATGTTTGGAACTGAGTTTCCAAGAATGAGCAATGAAATAATGGCCAGTTAGCATTGCCCCTCTACAGCCAACTTCAAAAATTTTGCTTTGATTTTTATTTTTGCTGTCTTGGTATTTAAGTTCCAGCTATGGCATTACATACAGGACCTGGATGTAACAAGATGGAATGAGCAATGCACATTTAATCTGATAAATAACCTAACATTTCCATTTCCTTCTGCAGTATGAAAATCATTAAGAGTTTTATATTTATTTTCAAATGAACATCTCTTAGGCTTTTCTAATGCTCCCATCATTTATTTTAGTATCCAGAAGCCAATATAAATAATCCCTTCTGTAGAATATCTTCATAAGACTCCAAACATTTTAAGAAATGAAGAGAATAAACCTAGTTATTGTCTGAATAATCACTGGCTTATTGATGGAGACAAGCACATTCCCGTATGATGATTTTCCTTGCTCTGTGGTGATTAGATTATGATGAAACGTGACATTAAGTGATGAATATGGTACGGCTTTAAAAAAGTGGCTATTCAATTATTTTATTTTTGTGTGCTCGTGGAATGCATTAGCCCCATATGAAGGATGCTGAAGAACACTTGAAAATCTAAGTGCTGTGAGAGATGAAGGGGTCATGTACACACCCTCAGACATGCATGTCATCTTTGTACCCTGTCCTTACTTTTTGGAATTCATTGGAAGCCTGAAACTAAAGGAAAGTGGTGAATGAAGGCAGCATTTTGAATGACACTGGGGTGAATTTACAGTGAATTTGGGATAATTCGTGGGTTCAGGTCAAGTGGATAATATATAAGACTGAACTGATTTTGCATAGTACTGTCAACTACATGTGAGGCCAGATCCAAACTTCAGATTAAGCCACAGCTGGAGAGGAGTTCACAATAAAAATTATGCTCTAGATCTGAATTTTGAAAATGGCTCATTTCTTTAACTAAAACCCTGGAGCTGATCATCCCCAAATGTTGCGGTGTTAGAAGTTTCTACTTTCAACCAGAAACCAGGACAAATGTGGCCATTTTGGCTGAGTTACACTTTGCTTATTTGGGTTCATTTAAAGTTCAAAATGAAACTCACTGGATGAAAACTCCACATGGGTCAAAGCCAAAAAAAAAAAAAAAGCCTTCCCAGGAGTGAGGCCTTCTGAATCAAACCCACTACATTTACTGAGTTCAAATAAATGTTTGAAAACAGCCAGAATCTCAAACCCAACTTCCCTTGAACATGAGGGGTGTTCAAACCCTGATCCAGAGATTAACATCGCAACCAGAACACTGAATCCAAACCCTTTTGATGACCCCTGAACTTTAGGAAAACTCAGTTTTTGATCTGAGCTTTACAGCCTAGTGCAGTCTATGTAATGGAACCCTGAATTAGGGGAAGGACAGATTCAGAACCAGCATCTGTGCCGCAAGCCAATCTCCTGGAATAGTGCGAGATTCTATTTAATCTCCATGCACCCTTCTACTTCGTGCACATGCTATAGTCTCGGGATCATCAGTCATGCACTGGTCGCTACAATAATCCTGAATCTCTCACCCCCTTTTTGGACTTTTAAGTACAACACACAAGTAGGGAGACAGCAAAAAAGAGAAGAAGAAAAGAAGAGAGCTGTTATTGGGGAGTATTATTCCCATCCTTTTACGATGGCTTCTGAAACACCTGACCAGAAGACCAATCAAGGGACAGGATAATTTCAAATCTCTGTGGAGGAAGCCTTTTGTCTGTGTTCCTTGTGCTCTGTGTGTCTCTCTTCTCTCTAAGAGGCCACTCATCATGTCTCAAGTTCTCCTGGGTCCTTCCTACTATATCAAGTGTGTAATTTAATTAAGGCGAATTAGTCTATTAATTTTTTTTTTTTTTTTTTTGTGTGTGTGTGTTTATTTTTTTTTTTTTTCTCTTGTACTGTTATACTTTTTACTGAGAGAAAGGAGGGAGGGGATTCTCCAGAGATTTTAGACTTTTGTTATGTGTGTATTCTGTGTGGGTATTGATCTAAACTAGGATTTAAGTTTAGAAGGATCCATGGGTCCCCATCGCTTCACTGGCTGTGTGCACCATGCTTTTGGAGCTGGATGTTTAATCAGTGCCTGTATCATGCTTCCGGAACTTTTAGCGCCCCTCCCATTGGAATTGCTGTCTGATCTGGTGGGCGCTGACAACCAAAAAGCTCTGTGTTGAACGTAGCAGGTGCTCTGTATGGACCACCGATCCACAGGCAGCCCCCATGAGCCACTGGATGAACCACATTGACTCCTCCCCTTGCAGTCATCTGTCTCAAGGGTGGGTAGTCAAGGAATCCTGACATAATGAACCAGGAAACAATTATTCTGGCCTCCAGCAGATCTCTGCAGCCGTTTCCATCTAGTCTGCAACTAACTATTCCATCAAAGAACCAGGCCAGCTTTTCAGACATGTTCTTGTCTATTCATGTAATTATTCTATTTCCCAGCTCTAACCGTTTGGAACAGAAATGGGGTTCAGGGCCAAGCTACATGTTTGATTAGCCAGGAAAGAGCCTGTTAGAGAGCAAAATGCTCAGTCACGGTAGCTTAGCACAGCAGGCTAAAGAGAGACCAAGGGGCTGGTAACCGGCGAAGGCCTTTGTGCTTCTTCCTGCTGCACAGTGAGGGGGGAGAAATAGAGAGTAAAATGCCAAAGGCAGGGCAGCCAATGCTCCCTCTTCCAAGCTGCTGCCACAGTACCCTCTGCGTCCTTTGAGCTGTACAATAAAAATCAAAGCCCGTCAGTACTACCAAAAACAAAGGCAAAGTCCCGTTAGAGCAGCTGTTACCAAGAGCATTCACATGTATAGTCCCATTAGCAAAAACTTCATTTGAAACCAGCTGAAGTTGTTTAAAGGTGATGTTCCCAAATCCTGCCAAGCAAGGAAATGCCAAATTAAGTGCTGCCTCTTAACCATACGCTGAATCACTGTCAGCACATTTCCATAGTCCGTGGCAGACTGGGCCTCTCCAAGGCATGTCCTTTTGTCTCCAGTGGAGAAGGAAACACACTGCACGCAACACATTCATCTCCCTTTGACTATAGCGCAAAACCTTAACTGAGAGATCAGTGGCATTACAAGATAAATAATATATTATTATAAGATATTCCACGTTGACACGCACATATAGGTTACGTACGGGATGTGTTATGAGACTGCAGGGGAAGGCTGAGATCTCCTTTATTAAGGAGGCACAAAATGCATTTGGTGTTGCTATTCCCCTGGCTTGCCCTGATCTGTCCTAAGCAGCTCTAGCAGGGTGACTCCTGTCCCCATGAATGGATGGTACCACTATGCATGACTTTCTGTGTTAAGCGCAAGGTTTCACCCACAGTTAGTGGATACTGTGGAAAGAAAGATGCTCCAATAGATTCCCAGTGATCGGAACCTCCTTTTCTAATAAGCTATCCCATTGTCTCTTCTGGTATAGCCCTGTTGCTTAACTCCCACTTAGCCAATTGCTTAATGAGTCAACCAGACTTGGTGTCATCTGAGTGATTTTAATCATCAGGATTCTTCTGTGTATAAAATGTGAGCTATTGGAATGCCATGACATCGTAGTGGAATGCCGTGACATCGTAGCGGAATGCAATGCTGTAGCTGGGGGAGATGAGCCTGTGTGACCAGTACTGCGGGGAACCTTCCAGAAAGGGACAATTTGGGCATGTCAAGGCACATGGGCATCTAAGGGAGTTAACAAATGCAAACAAGGTGAAACTGATTTTTTTAAATGAGGGAAGAATTCAAAGGGAACAAGATGTGAAATAGACTCTTGAGAAGGCAAGTAATTAAATTATTGGCTGCTGATTGACACATTTTAGAGAAACACTGTTCCTTGGTCTTCTCCGCTCCTTCCCCGGCAGTGGTTGGTGGGGGAGCCAGGCAGCCTGCATCAAGACTTTGAGGTATAAGAGGTGGAGAGAGACAGAGACCAGGATCCCTTTGGGAAAGTCTCCTTGTTCAGTGTGGTCCCCCTGCCAACCCCCATTTGCTGATTGGGTTTTGCTCTTTAGAACACAAATGCACAGCTCATCATCAAATATTAAGGTACCCTGTTCTTTCAGACTTCTTGGGTGTTCAGTTTTTTTCTCAGATACCCTGCCATGTCCCAGCTCTCACTCCCCTCTGTTTTCTGCTGGCAGCTCACTGACTGCAGCACTGCAGTCTGCTCTGCTGCAGGGGTCTTTGACTAATAACTGATTAGACTTAGCTCCCTTGCTGTTACACCACCTGTGCTCTTCAGCCTATCAACAAGAAGCTCATACATTACTCCCCGTCTGCAGGGAACTGCCTCTATTTCATGCCAAACCTCACAACTAACCTGTAATTTGCTCAGCCTGTAAAAGCTCCCTGAAACATGCTCTGCTCTGTGCTCTTTTGAGGGGGGCCCCCCATTTTCTGCTTCCTCCACTCAGTCAGCAAGACCCTGTTCTCACTCTTCAGCCCTCAGCACAGGGTCAATTTCATCTGTTGTGTCCAGGAACATCCTTCTCCTCAGGGCTATTCACAGGGATAAAGGAAATGTGCTAATTAGCATCTGTGGATCACTTGACCAGTAAATATGTTGCCCTTAGAGTTTTTAAAGTAGCTAGAGGTGTCAAATCCCCTGGAGAGGACAGTCTAGCAGCCATGGGCTTTAGATATGAGAAGCAGCCAGAAGAAAATGCATATTACCAGTGTAGGAAACATGGAAGGCTGGCAGGGTTTATTTATTTTACCATAAATAATTTTTTCCCTACCTCACTTAATGTTTCTGATGTCAGAAATCTACAGTAATAAAAATTGAATGAATAGAGCATGTGTGTGGGGAATTTGAGTTGTAAATTGCAGCTACTCCTTGTAATGAAGGACAGGTGAGAAGCATGCTACAGTTTGGGATGGAATGTACTATCTCTGTCGGCTGCTATAGCATAGAAAGTACTATCCCTGCAATTTTCATTGCCCCATGGAATAGACTACCTTGAAATGTATTATAGCATGAAGTATATTAACCCTGTAGCATGTGTTGCTGTATTACATTTGCTATTCCTGTAACTTTTATTAACACATGTGAATGTATCATTCCTGCAACAATATAGATATGGTATGAAATAGCTACCCCAATATGTTCTGGCACGGAATATATGAACCCTCTAACATGTTACAGAGCATGAATACTTCCTGTCTGATACTATTTTTTCTTAACCTCTATGTTGATTTGAAAGAACAGGAGATGCACAGACTCAGAATGGAACACGTACTGCCCATCTATGAATGCTGCATATTAGACGTAGATGGGTGTTGATACCTGACTTGATACTATCAAAATACACTATGGGTAATGAGGTATCTCACTTAGTATAGTATTCCAAAGAGCTACAGCTTGGGTGTACTGTTGTGATGCCAAAAGCATGGCTGCATGGGGTTTGAAAAAGTCTGATCTCATTAGCATTCATCACACATGGCCAGAGCATGAAAGAGAAGCGATAAGAGAAGAGGCTTGTTGTGCTCCCACAAAGAACAGTTACTTCTAATACATAATAATAATAATATAATAATAATAATTAATAATAATAAAAATTCACTTCCATTTGCAGGTTAGGGAAACAAGAAGCAGGTTGTAGATTACAAGCCTGTTCTGACTGATTGGGGAATTAACTCACACTTAAGAAAAGGGAAAAATAGAGCCTTTGCTTTTCATGCCCCAATCCCCTCTCTCCATTTTACAGGGCTCATGTCTTAATTTTAATTCTGCAATCCGCAGACACTTTCTCCCTCCTTTTTAAATATAGGTCTTTTTATGCCTGCTTTCAGCTTTGCATGCATTCCTTGCCCTATCTATTCCCTAGACTCTCCCTTTTGCAGACTTCTCACTGTTGTTAGCTTTCCTCCCAGCTTCCCTTCCTGCAGAGACTCCCACAAGCTCTGGGTTGCAATTCAGGAAATCATCCCTATTCAGCAAAACACCTAAGCACATGCTTAACTTTAAATATGTGTGTAATTCCCACTGACTTAAAAGTAAACCTTTTGCTTCTCTGACTAGGAATGGATTTAAGCATTTGATTAAGTGCTTGCCTGAATGGGAGCCCTTGTACTTTGCAATAATGGCCAGACCAGTTTCAGCCATTCTACTGGTGATATTGCTTCTCTCTCTATTTTAAGACAGATGTGATATAAATAATCAGTCCCCCAGTAAATGAAGCTAAGTGGCAAAGTTTTAACAGTCTCCTGCCAGGCTCAACAGTCCAGTGAGGCACAACATGAACAAATTAGAGATTATAGAAAACAGAGAGACTGGTAAAAACTTTACGGAGCAAACTGGCTAATACAGCACTGGACCCCGAAGACCTGTGCTCTATTCCCAGCTCTGCTACTGGCCTGCTGGGACACTTTTTGGGCAAGTCCCTTCACCATTCTGCTCCACAGTTTCCGCATCTGTAAAATGGGGATAATGATACTGACCTCGCTGTGAGATGTACTGGTGAAAAGCTCTAGATAAAAGTTGGTGGTTATTGTTGGTGTTAATAGTGATACTTTCCAGGGCTCTCTAGTTGGCTGCTAGCGTACGGGAAATAGCTGAAATACAGAACTGAACTAAGTTTCCAATTCTGTACTTATAGATGTCTATATAGAACTCCTGCAAATAATGATTTTTACCCCACTGTGTCTATTAATCATAAACGGTGTACTCAGCAAGGAACACATTAGCAAGAATAGAAGGAACCAGTGCTGAGTGACCAGAAGTTCCTAGAACTTGTTTTAAGCCTTCTTAGATTATTCCAAGAATTTGTCAAATGTTTATGGCTGTCTTCAGGTCTTCCCAGTTCATTCCTGGATCCAGTAAATTACTTAAGCATGTGCATAATTTTAAGCACTTGAGTAATTGGTTAGCTGAGCTTCTTAGTTATACATTTGCTAAATACTAAAGATAAGCCAGAGCTGCAGAAGTAATACATGCCAGTATATTCTGGGGTGTGTGTGTGTGTGTGTGTGTGTGTATAAATTCTCTGGTTAATCAATCAAAGCTCCATACTATATAAGGCAGGGGTTCTCAAACTGGGGGTCGGGACCCCTCAGGGGGCTGAGAGGTTATGATGTGTGTGGGGGGGTCATGAGCTGTCAACCACCACCCCAAATCCCATTTTGCCTCCAGGATTTATAATGGTGTTAAATATATAAAAAGTGTTTTTAATTTATAAGGAGTAAGTTGCACTCAGAGGCTTGCTATGTGAAAGGGGTCACCAGTACAAAAGTTTGAGGACCACTGATCTAAGGACAGGAAAATATGAAGTTCTGCAGTCTTCACCAAGAGGTAGATTTTTGCATTGAAAATATATACTTGAAATTCAGGTATTATTTCATCAGGGGCCTGCAGCTTGCCCTGTGGCAGTGCATGATAATGACAGCGGTGGATCAGGAGAGATTTGTTTAGTCTTTTTTGGAGGAATTTGTGTTAGAGACTTAATGTTGGGAGGTCAAAGGAAAACCAGCCAACCAATAAATACAGTGAACAAGTTACTTGAAGTAATTATCTGCAGAGCTAGGAACACACAATCTGAGAATGCCTGTAAGTTTACATTGAGCACTTAATGAGGGGATTTAGTACCAACTCTAGAGATCATGACACACAGCCGTTGGGAATATGATTAGGCTCAACAGCTACTGTACCTGAGATGCTGAAATTGATATTCTCCACCTATTCAGAGTTATTATCTACATTTCATTTCATATCATGCCTCTGATCAGAGTTGAAAGAATAATAGGAAAAAATGCTGTTTTTTAAAAAAAACAACAAATGAATAAACGAAGTCTATTTCTGATCAGACTGTTGACTCTCTTTTATCTAAATTCCTGTTTATCTCATAAAAGCTGTAGGAACCTCATGAAAATTAAATACAGAAGGCTTTGTTTGTATTATGACAGCACCTAGGCTTTGGAAGACTCTTACCAATTATTTAAATCTCACAACCCTTTACCTTGTAGAGGGGCCATTGTTATCCCCATTTTACAGATAGGAAGACCGAGGCACAATAAAGTTGATTATATATTTAAAAGCATACATGCTGGAACTGAGTATGCTAAGTGTTGGGGTTCCCCCGAGACCTCTTCCACTCAGCTAAGTGCCTAACCCAGATGTATAATTCCGTGCTGTGCATATCTTGACATGTGTACATGTGCAAATCTGCACAGCAAATGTGCACCTCAGACATGTAGTGAATCGCACCGAGGGGTGCATACTTTTATGCATGTACTTTAACAATGACTTACCCCAGGTTCACAGAGGAAGTTGATGGCAGATAAGGGAATAGACCCTGACTCCCTGGTCTAATCCACCATTCCACTGCACCTGGTGTAGTCATTTACAATGGTGCAGATTAAATAATTTGATGGCATTTTACACCCACCTTGCATTCATTCATACTGGAGTAAATGACACATAGTGCGGGGCAATCAATGGTGACTTGGTCCTCGATCTGCTGCTAAAACTATTGCGTAAGTTTCTTTGGCGTTGCACTTATCGAGGTAAGAGCCTTTAGCAGAAAATATAACTAAGGTAACATCCATAGGACATCTTAGGCAGTCAGAGGGACGTAAAAAACAAAATGTTGATGCTTATATTGTCCTACATTCAAGCTAAGGACTCTTCTTGTAGCGTTAGTTGTCATGGACTATTTGGTCAATGAGATGTAGGACTGCCAGTGGAATGACTCAGTAAGTAGCTGCCAGTTAACTCCAATATCTCTAAGATGCCAATAAAATGTATTCTAGGTTTTAGAGCAGATGGATCATCTCAGGGGGAAAGGCAGTGTTCTGGGCTTTTAGTTGTCTTGGGAATGGAAGCTTTTTCATTGAGCCATGAGGAATAACTGTGGGTGAACACCAAGATGGTGCTGCACACTTAGAGGGATTCCACAGAGGCAAGAGTATCTAGTGTTTAATGGCCTGGCATTGCTCTTAACGAGAACAGAGAAAGGAGGTTTTGCAGAGTTCTCAACAGGCAAAACAGCGTAAGTACTTTCCAGTGCCTGACTCAGTATCAGAAAGGGGAGATAAAGTATCAGGTATTAGCTCTGTCATATTGTAAAGCTCAGTATTCTTCTCTAGGACATTGGCCCTGATTCTGACCCATCTTACTTATGTTGGGAGAACTCTGCCAGGGTAAAACTGTTGTATGTGAGATCAGAATCTGGCCCATTGTATTGAAGAAGAGTTTGATAAGCTCCTGCTAGCAGCAAATGGGAAGCAGAGGGGAAGGAAGAAGAGAGAGAACTTTGTGAGCGATGACAGCAGGATGGGTGGATAGAACTATATTTTATGGATCAATGTAGTAACTATTTTTTTATAGCACCTTCCACTTTAAGATCTCAGAGTACTTTGCCAACACTAATTAATTAATTCATCCTCACAGCACTCATTCGAGGAGGATTTTATCTCCAATTTCCAAATGGGTAAACTGAAGTACAGAACGTTTAAATGAATTTTTCATTATCACACACTAAATCTGCGGCAGTTAAAGATTGGATCCAGATCTCCCAGTCTTGTGCTTCAACCACAGGATCATCCTTCCTCTATAGTATGTAGGGTATCTTGTAATGCATATATCCCTAGTTTTATTTCATTTGTCATTAACCAGATTTGTTTTGAGTTCAGTCCCAAGGGATTTGTGGTGCACCTTTTTGAGTACTTTCAAGTGTTCTGATTTATCATGAAACCAACCTTGCTTGAATACAAGCTTCTCCTAAGAAGGCACAGAGCATTTTCTTTAAAATACATTTTCCTTAGAAAAAATGGGAAGGAATCAAAGGAAGCAAGCGAGCAGGCCACTTAATTTGTTCCTGTGAAAACAAGATTTTATGGAAAATCAGAGTCACCAGGAAATGGTACTTTTTTGGACCTTCATTGATGTTATGATTTTCAATTAAGCTTATGGAAAAGAAGGTAAAGATGCAATTTAATCATGATCTATAAGTGCCTATGTAGGGAGAAGATTTGATACTAGAGGATTCTTAATATTAGAGGCACAACATGGCTGGAAGTTTAATTCAGCAAAGATGTAATTAGAAATAAGATACTTCTTTTAACAGCAAGGATAATTTACCTTTGGAACAAGTTATAAAGGGATGTGATAAATTCTCCATCATTTGGAGTCTTTAAATCCAGATTATGTTCTATAAAACAAACCAACAAAAAACCCCTCACTCTATTCGTGTTCTTTCTCATCTTACTCTTAGAGTGTAAACTTGTTGGAGCCATCTCTTTGTTGTTTGTTCTTACAGTGTCTAGCACAATGGAACCCTGACCCATGAATGCTCCTCCCCCCCAGGGGTTGCCACAATACAAATAAACAAACAAACAATAATACTATTCAACCACAAATAGCTGGGATCTATACACGAGTCCGGGGGTGAAATTCTATGGCCTGTCCTATGCAGGAGGGGAAATTAGATTATCTTAATGGTCCCTTCCATCCCTAAAATCGATGCCTTCATAAATCTGTTTTTAATTTGGCTATTGTAATGGCTGACCTATGGGTGTGCTGGAAGACTGGAAACAAATAAACCTAAAAGACTTGTTGAATTCTTCTTTGTTAGATTTCTTTGGAGAATGGATTGGTACTAATGAAACCAGGGAAACCGCAGTGTACATAGAAGGTTGAAGGTTTCAGGTTCCCTCTCTATTTGTGTGCTAGCCCTCTCAGGCTTAAGACACCTCAGCATTATCTATGTAGGTGGTTCAGTGGGATGTTAGAATTTAGGAAATGAACTTCTGCCATCATCTCTTTTCCTCTCTTCTCTGCCAGGAGATTCTGAGGTGTGAAAAGGCCTGCTCTGCACCTTAGTCAGCCCCCTCAGAGAGGTTATGGAGGAGGCCAGTTGAAAGACGAAGGTGTGAAGTATCTTCACCCAAGCTTCAGAGCATTCTTTTTGTATTTACTCCATTTTGACCGTCTCAGAGCAGGGGGGAGAGCATGTTGGCACAAGTCAGGATCCAGAAATCCAGGTAACATGACGACAGTTTTCAAGTCAGTGTTGCAGTGTTTTACACTTTCTCTCAGTACCCTTGTGAGCACTGACTGATAGTATCTCCCAGTACCTATCCATGCAATGGTAGAGACTGTCCTCTTTAAATTCATCGTTGCTATGCATGAAGAAAGAGTTGGCTTTATCCCTTTGGGACCCAGTTTGGAATCCAACCTGAGGTTATAAATAAAATGAATTTGGTCGAGTTCAGTCAGCAGGGGACTCTATCTTGATTGTGGAGCTATCATGCTCCATTATGGCTGGTGGGCAGTCTGAGAACTAGAGGAAGGTTTGAATCCAGTTTGTACAGAAACTGAATTACCCTTCATCTCCTTAAAAGAAAATGGCTTCACCATGCCAAAAACGCTGTCTTTGATTGAAGGATGCCACTTCCTAGCATTACCAATCCCTGACCTCTCCCAAACACAAATAATTTCCCTGAAGTAAATAAAAAGAAAAGGACAAGCTGAATATTTTTAAATCAAGATCTAAACATCTTAGATCACTCTCTGTTCAGAGCTGTTTAAAAGTAAGGTTGAATTCCCAGCCAGTAGAAAACAACACCACATCAGCGAGTAATTGGGAGCTATAAATCTCCTCAAGGACTTTTTTTTTCCTCCTAATTTTGATGTTAGTTGCATTCTGCTCTCTTCCCATTACCAGTTCTGGCATCTATGTATAGTAGTGATGTAAACATCAATATATTAATGTCAAAGAAGCATCCAAAGTGAAATTGAATGTCAGCAAGTATAAAGGAAATGCAACAATAGCTTTCCTATTGAATCCTCGGCAGATTCCAGAGAATGGATTGACTTTCAGCTCATAATCAGGAACCCATTTTCACCTGAAATTTGAACTATTTCTCTCTTAAATGGTGATTATTTTCTGATTCCATTACCAGTTTCAGTCTTGACACACTAGTACAATTTCTTTATCTCTCCTTTAAAATGTGACTGTATTATACAATGTAAATGAGAACAGACACATTTTCCACTGGTGGCTTTTTATGCATGTGATTTATTAAAAGTCCAAGTAATATTTCAGAGGACAGCAAAATGCTGCTGAACGTGAAACACATTTGTATTGTGCAAGTGCTCCAAACAGATATCCAGCAGTATTCCTTGGGCACAACAATGTAGCATATGTGAATAGTTAATTGTTAATATGTAACAGAAGCATCTATGACACTACGAACAGTTATACAGTTCCAAGCAGGGGCGGCTCTAGACATTTCGCTGCCCCAAGCAGGGCGGCGTGCCGCGGGGGGCGTTCTGCCGGTCGCCGGGGGGGGGGCGGCAGTCGGCTCTGGTGGACGCAGGAGGTCCACCGGAGCCGCGGGACCAGCGGACCCTCAGCTGGCACGCCTGCGGGAGGTCCACCGGAGCCGCCTGCCGCCCTCCCGGCAACCGGCAGAGCGCCCCCCGTGGCATGCCGCCCCAAGCACGCGCTTGGCATGCTGGGGCCTGGAGCCGCCCCTGGTTCCGAGAAGTGCTGAACTTGACATTGACCACTGTCTTTTTCTGACAAAAGTGCACCTATAACTTTGAAGAGAGCCAGTTAATGAGCTGAAACAATAAAGCCATCAGTGAGCTTTCCATTCTGAACTGCTTAAGGCCATCAAACCATTAGAGGCTTAAGTCTCACTCCTTCTGACTCTGATGTGGAATGGCGTTGTTTCAAGTAATGAGAGCTGACCACAGCCAGCTCAGTGATGGGACCTCAGCCCTTCAAATGCCATTCATGGATCAATGAGAAGAGATTCTCAGTAATGGAACTAAAAACAAAACAAGGCTACAGTTTGAGTCTTCAAATATGTATTTACTGGGAGCAAAAGTAAAGGGTGAATGGGTTTGACTTTGGAACATCATGAAGTCGTTTTGTATAATAATAATAATAAAAAACGGAATCCTGGTGGTTGACTCAGCCAGTCAGTTTAGAAAAGGCTGCTGGCAAGCAGGTTCTCTGTGTCTCTTATTCAACTTTGTGTTGTTTTTAGGGAAAGGTGGCACCAGCTTGTCCAGTAAAGAATTGGGATGGCAGCATCAGCCAGCATCTGCAAGATGAGTTGTGTCGATGGGAAGATCATTTCATGACACTCTGGCTCTGTAATGGAACCAAAAGCTGCGTTGGAGTTGATGGCAGATACACAACATGGTTTCCTATTTCCATGGGAGTTTGGCCAGGCTGTGTTCTGTAACCACTGTTAAATATTGGCATTGATTGGCTGATGGATAGGCTTAAGGAGGCAGCTGTTGGTGGCATTGAGCTGAACACCATGCGGCTTTGAAGTCTCTAATACACCGGTGGCATTGTCATGTTGGCTCAGTTTGGTGGATCGCTGGAGCTGATGGCTGATGTGGCTGGGCAAGAAACAGCATGCGTTGGTTTGGTTATTAATCAGGATAAAACTAAACCCCTGGCCATTACCATCAAGCAGCCTCCAGTTCCAGAGTACAGCCAGCTCAATATTAACCCATCCAGATGGGACATTGAACAGGTGGCAACTGTCAAATATCTGGGCATCATCCTAGACAGTGCTGGAGCATGCTTGAAAGAGGTGGATGCATTTATAGCAGCAGCTGCTGCCACGTTTCAGGCCTTTCAGTGGCCTCTGTGGAGACTTTGCGATATCAAGTATGCTACATAGCTACAGTGCTATAGAATCACGTTTATATCAACTCTTGTACAGAGAAGTGAAACATGGATGCTGTGGAAGGCTGAAGAACCCTGGATCGATGTTTCTGGTTCTTGTTAATTTGTCAGCTGCTCCATATCCAGTGAAGGACAAGATCAGAAATAAGGATTTTTTTAAGATGAATCCAGTGACCACCTCCATCAACACAGGGTTGGTTTTGGCAACTTTCTTGGTATGGACATACTATTAGACTGGAAGGTTAATGAACTCCAAAGTGTGTATTAAGGAATACTGCTACGTGACGGGCAGTCACATGGGCACCAAAAGCTTCGGTGGTATGATAAGATTGCTGGTGATGGACCATAAACTGAATATACAGCCAGACCATCTTAAGAACCTAGCCAGAGATTCATCTGTGTGGCACTTGATCCTTTTGGAATTTGCCCTGATGATGATAAGGGGAGTTATGCACCCAACTCCAATTGAAAGTTAGTGCATTGGTAGGTACTGATTCATTCATGTCCATCAAAATCCATATTTGAATGCCCCATATATTTAGATCTGGGGCTTTGGTTACCCTATTCTAGGGATTTAGGGGCCTTTTCACAAAATTTGGATGTAGGTTCAGATTATAACCATCTTGAAAGATCAGGGATATTCAGATCTGGAGTTTTGCTCAGGCCCACCCATAAATGTTGTATCCTGTGTACATTTTCTGGTCACAGAAAGAGAGATGACAGGCTGAAAGCAGGTGTGGAACACATCTAGTTTAGGAATGTGTTAATTGAAAGGTTCACTGCAGATTGCCAGCTCTTTGACAAACCTGAGCTGTTTAAAACCATACGAAATTCAGGATCCCTCTTGTCAGCTGTGGAAAGCTTTAATGTTTTGTAGCTTGTAGAATTTCTTTCTCAGATCAAAATGTTCCTTAATTTCCCTTGTTTATAGAAATCTTTTATTTTTCTAGCACCTTTTAGATATAATTCAACACTAATGATTTGGCTTCTCATTTGCCATCATGCTAAAATTACCATAATACTTGGGATTAAAAAAATATACTGTACAGATGCTGGATAATTGACTTTAGGGAACAATTTTGCATTGGTGGGGAGATGGACTGAGTGGTCCCAGACATTTTCCCATCTCTAATTTTCATGACCCTTTGCCACTGACTTTCTGGTTGGCCGTGGGCAAGTCACTTAACCGCTCCATGTCTCAGTTTATCTACCAGTGAAATGGATATAATAGTTCAGTAGGATGTTGGGAGACTTAATTAAATATTGCAAAATGGTGAGATCTTTGGATTAAAGGCACTATAGAAGGGCCATTTATGATGATAAAAACAAAGTCCCTCAATAAGTATGTTTCCGCTGAATTCTTATTGGGCACCTGCTAAGAGGTTTGGCTGTCTTTACTGTATGTTTGCAGGCCTGCGGTCCTCTTTGATGCTGATCATCTGTTAGTGCTGCTTTCAGAAAAAGTGCAGCTAAAACAATGTTAGCTGGGAATAAGCTCTTGTTTAATGGCATGTTCCAACAGCAATGACTCATTTAGCTGGAGAACTCTAGCACAAGATAATTGACCTTGACAGCACAGTCATGCACCCTCGCCTTTGGTTTGGGCCACATAACTAAAATCATGGTCAATTATAGAGCCTGCAAGAGTGAGCATAAAGACTTAATTAAAGAGTAGCAAGAAGTGGACATATAAGAAAGATCTTTGAAATTAAAGTCCAATAGATTGAGTCCAGTTGCAGTGAAATAAACAAGCTCTTAATTACATAGCGTTGGAATAATGGTCTCCATTGGACTGACAGAGAGTCATTACTTTCTAGTGCCTGAGATCTCCAGGGCAGCAAAGGTAGAGCAGCTCTTTAAATAAATAAAGTAAACAAATTAAATCTGATTAGGTTTTCCTTACATTACAAAAATGTGCATTGCCAAGTACAGAAGATCCATTTTTGCAGGTACATAGTTCCCCCAGGGTGAGCTCCAACATATGGGTTACCAGTGCATGGTTTGGGGACAGCTTATGGCCCTTACATTGTTCACATGGCACAGGGAAAAAAAAGAGATCAGTACAGCAATGCATCTGTCTATGGGCAGGAGAGAGGGCTTTGTGGTTAAACCAGTGGACTGAGAATCAGGAGATCTGGGTTATACTGATTTCATTTTATTCCTGCCACTTCAAGAAAATTCCTATGCAATTTTTGGCAAGCCACTTAACTAGGTTTCAGTTTTCCCATCTGTAAAATGGGGATAATACTTATTTACCTCAAAGGAGGGTGGCAAAGCTTCACTCTTTAATGGTAATTTTGAGATCTTAATTAGGAAGGTGCTATAGAAATGCAGAGCAATATGACAATTCCAAAAGGGGTTGGTTTTGTTGACTCTGTTACAGAAGATAAAAATTAATAAAATCCAATTCTATCATGCACCAAATGGCCTATGGGTACAGCATTGGATGCCTAAAATCCATTAAAGTGACGTGAAGCATGAAAGGAATTTCTGGATCCAAGCCTTCTTGCAATAGTCAAGGGGGGTGGGGGAGAGAGAGAGAGAGAGAGATGCTTAGAGATGATTTTCTTTATTCACTGTGACAGAGAAATATTCAACCCAAATAATTACAATCAAGAAATTAAAGTCCAATGTAAAGGCAGAATATATGCATGGCAGTTTCATGGAACGATTTTGATAACAATAAACATAATAATGTGTTCTGGGAATTACAATACCCAATTATTTCAACCAACACCTTTTTCAAGGAGAGTGATTTTAATTTTTCCCTGCATCTCCAAACTGTGGCTGATGAATGATAAATATAAAGCAAGTGACAAAAAATTCTTTATTGTATTCTACTATACTTCTTCACGCCTGCTGCAAGTGAAAATATTCCTTACAACTGAACTCAGATAATCTAGGATCCAGCAAGCCATATTTTTTACAGAAAAACGTGGCATGTGGGAGGGGAAGAGACACTCATTGTCACATGGCTACCAGCAGCAATGTTGCAAGGACCCAGGCAGGATATTAACTATTTCACTGCAAAGTACCTTCCATTCTAGGATTTCAAAACGTTGAAGTTCTTATTCAGTTTTTACTTTGCAGGAGTAATTACCAAGGGCTGGATTTTTGCCACCATTACTCACACTGAGTAGTAGGTTACTCTCATTGAAATCGATCCAGGGCTACTTACAGCATAAGGTGCTACATAATATGAATAAAAGTGACAGATATTAGCTATGAGTAAGAATTTCAGGATTGCCCCATTTTTGCATTAAGATGGTGGAGACTGGTTCAGAGTGCTTGAGAAATGGGAATTGTGTAAATTACCAGTATTTTTGCCTGGCTGGAAACAGTATTTAATTGTGGCTATCAAGGCAAAAATACAGGCCATTTAGCAGACCGATCTCTTCTGCTCCTAGAAGAAGGGTGGCTGTGGCTGCCACCACCCCTACTATAACTAGCAGGCCAAACCCTCTAAATCCCAGCCGACACCAGAAAATCTATCTCTGTGAAATCTTAGTGTTCTGGGTGATCTGATGTAATTAGTGTGGGTATTGTGGCAAATAACTTTGGTCAGACCCTATTATGCTGCCTTCTGGAAGCTTTCATAATGCAATATGGATGACATATGTTCAGAAAACTCATCCTTGAGTGACATGGTACCACTGGAGTTGAAATTTGGTGCAGAACAGGAGTTGGGCATTGACACATAAATATCAGAAAAAATGGGAGAACACCAAAGCAGCGCTAATGAGATCACATAAACTTCCTCTTCTGGACGTTCTTGTCATTTTTCTCTGTAACAAAAGAAATAAGTTTGCTGAAGGTCACTTTCTTTGTTTACATGGACTAGTACTCTTGGTTTGCTGTATAAAACAAGAGACAAGTGTTTGGGCAATTGCCATGGAAACGTATAAAGAGTACACATGTGTGACACATCACCTTCACCAAATGCACTTTTGTGAACCAGAAGACAGACAATGAAAGCCAGACTCCTAGTGATATTTCAGCACTACAGGAGATGTTACTAGGTACTGAGGATTTTTTTCCTGCTATATTAATACAGCCACAGTTATGAGCCAGACAAGTCAGCTGGTGGCTCTTTATACCAGGCTTGACTGCCAATGCTGCTAGCTCCTTCCCCTGGATTTTCCTATGTCCTTAGTTCTCTCTGGACTTTCTCCAAGGAGCATCTAGATCTTGATCTCCAAAGTGCTAAGTGCCTTCAATCTGTGTTGACATTACTGGGAGCTGAAGTCTTTTTTTTTTTTTGTTTTACGTTTCTGGAGTGCATGATATCACACATTAGAAATGTGCAAATTGTTGCTGCAGAGCTTTTGAGAACCATAATGAAATTAAAAGTTTCAAATACAGTGTGTGTTTTTTTTTAGTTAGCCCCTAGGTTAATTTGCAAAAGAAAAAAAAAGTTGAAGGTGAAATTGACTCCTCCCAAATGGTAGTGTGGTCATTCAATTCTAGGGTTGTGTTAACACACCTCCACTCTGTGCAACAGGTACACACAGAACAGCAGGAGTTGAGGACAAGTTTTTTTTTTTTTTTTTTTTTATGGAAATAATCTTCTCTTTCTTTTTTTCTGTATTTGAATTCAAGCTGAGCATCGTGCAGTGTTTAGACACGTCACTTGGCATTTCATATGACTAGGTCCCTACTTGCACACACCCCTTTTCTGAAATTAACATGTGATCATGTTTCTTTCCTTAAAAAAAGCCTCTGTTTAGACTGACAAGATTTATGTAAACCTCTATATAAAGAAGCAGGAAGCCATGCTCCATCCCAGAGGGGTACTGACTGCCAATAGGGTAGTCCAGTCTACTCTGATTTAACATACCAGTTTTTGTTCACCTTTCCTTTTTAACTATATTATGATCTCTAATTCTGTAGCGGAGAATCTATTTTACCCAACATTGTAGTGTGCATCCTGTGATGCACAAAGTGGACACGGTCATTACTTTATGTTCACCAGTTTGTCTTAAACAAATATTAGTGAGCACTGCTCCCCTGGGTAACATTACAGCGAGCAGCAATTTTCCAGCAAGCTTAAGAGTAGATTGCTCCTGCAGCATCACTGCGTACTGAGGCACTACTGTATTTTTATATGATGTAGGTGATACATTTACTGCATTCAAAAGGGAGGGGAAAGAAATATCCTACTGACATAGTACATGCATAAGAATGTATTAATCTGAGAGAGCCTATATCTCATCTGAACACCTTGCTTATGGGGGTGATATTGTCAGGGGGCTTCCTTTTTTCCTATATCCTTTTGTGGCGATCCACGATCCCTCCCTTATCTCATTTCTTGAAGCCCTTTGTCGTTGCTAGTATCATTCTGGTGAATTCCTCCATTGGGGCTCCCTATGGAGCCGATCAAATTTTGCTCCCGAGAGGGTTTGCTGTTGAGAGATGTAAGGCACAATTCCCTTCCAGCTCCGGCTGTGCAAACTGAGACTGCGATTCAGTCTTTGGCTCCTACATGGACAATGCAGAGTCCTAACACGAGGCCACCAAAGGGGCAAGCCCATTAGTGCTATGGTTCCCATATCCTCCCACCCACTGCCAGGGAAACAAAATCAGGGTAAAGTAGGAGGCAGCATGGATTGGGGAAAAATTATATGAGATGTTTTCCCTCTGCATAGTTGTTTTCTTCTGTACAATATCATCCAAGCCCACTGTTCTCATGGAAGAAAGACAGAGAGCAGAGGTGCTGGATGGGTAGGATGCATTCTAAGGAACATGTTCCCCCTCCTCCACAGACTGAACTGTGCGTAACACTGAGAATTAGTTAATGTAACTTGAAATAGTCAAAATGGGAATCTTGGGGCATTCAGAGAACTTTCTGTGTGCTGTGCTGATTGGCTGTTTGTGCCAACCTTCTCCCTCAATCTCTTCATCTCAGTTCACTCCACACCTGCCCTTTTCCTTTCACCCTCTTTCCTTTAGTGTCCCCTCTTCCCATTTAGCTGATCCCCCCCCCTAATTAAATAACCCTAAAACCAAGCAAACAAAAACTAACATACCCTCTGCCATCCTCACATAGTTCACTCTGCTCTGTCTAGTCTAAGTAGACCATAAGCTCTTTGGGGGCAGGGACTGTCTGCTACTCTTTCTCTACAGTGCCTAGCATAATGGGGCCCTATCCTTGGGTGGTGCTTAGGTACTATAATAAACATGATAAATAATCCTTCCCAAGCTGTAATGCCCAGAGCACAATCCCACATCCATCAGCTGTTGCTTGGGAACTGGGATGCTGAGGTGAGGTATGTAAGGTTGGCAGGGTATTCATGGGTCAGAGCTGCGGTTTATGGAGGATCCTCGGCCTCTAATCATTTCCCTGTTGTCCCTCCTCATGCCTGCCTGGGGACTATGGCAGGGGTGAGCAAACTTTTTGGCCTGAGGGCCACATCGGGGTTGTGAAATGGTATGGAGGGCCGGGTAGGGAAGGCTGTGCCCCCCCAAACAGCCTGCCCCCCGCCCCCTATCTGCCCCCTCCCACTTCCCATCTCCTGACTGCCCCCCTCAAAACCTCACCCCCTATCCTGCCCCCCCTCCCTGACTGCCCCCTCCTGGGATCCCCTGCCCCTAACCGCCCCCGCTCCCGGGACCCCACCCCTAATCCACCCCCCCACTCCTTTCGGAATGTGGCCCTGCGAACATGGGCAGAGGACTCAGGAGGAGCAGGGGCAGCCACGCAGCCAGAGAGAAGCGGCGGTTTCCCCTTCAAAGCACCGCTTCTCCCCGGCCGGCTGCGCAGCTGCCCGGTGCTCCTGAGTCCTCTACCCGCACTCCCACCACCCACACCGTCCGCCTGCTCCCATTGCCCTGCAGTGCAGCCCCTCCCCCCGCACTGGGGGTGCACTGGTGCTGAGCTGCCCGAGTGCCCGGCCCTGGGTCTCCCTGTTGTTGGGGGACCCCATGCCAGGGCACCCTTTGTTCACTTGTAAATCTGCCCCTGAGCCGCACTGCCCGGCTAGAGCCAGCCATGCCACCGTGCTGTCGGCACGGCGAGCTGAGGCTGCCAGGGAGCGGGGAATAGCAGGGGAGGGGCCAGGGCTGGCCGGGAGCTCAGGGGCCGGGCAGGATGGTCCCACAGGCCGGATGTGGCCCCTGGGCTGTAGTTTTCCCACCTTTGGACTATGGGGTGGAGGTCAGAAAGCAGCCTATACTCATTACTTCCTTGTGGTTTTGCATGATCTTGTTTTATGTGCACTCTTTATTATGCAGTAATGGTTAAAATAGCCATACAACACTGTTTTGTAGCTGTTTACATGCATAGACTGCAGCTAGGATTTCCCTTACTGCTTAGAGATGACAGACTGATCAATTGGGAGCTGGAGTTTGGCTGCTGCAGAGATACACATTTCACACTAATGAAAGGATCTTCAGGGAAATAACAGGATGTTTAACAAGACAATTAGTATGAGAGAAAATGAGCAGAAGTAACTGTGATGGTGCATCCCATAAGGCTTTATGAAAATATGCTTATCAATGTATATATATGACATAACTGGAATATATTTCATGTTACATATGCCATGTAACATATCTCTGTAAAGGTTATGATCTACTGAATCTATTCATCTTATTTATATGCTTGTGTCGTTGTTGTATTCAAAGTTATGAATATTGGCTGTGTACTTGCTTGATTTCTAAGTAGCCTTAGTAAAGCATTTGGTCAGCTTCTTGAGAAAGGAATGTGCAAATTAAGTGCCCAATCAAGAAACACTTAAAGGACAATGAATCTTGGAAGGCTCCAATCCACATAAGAAGTCTACCTGAGGACATTTGGGGTAGCATGTAAACAATGGCTGCTGCCTTTAAAAACTGATAGAGTCCTGTGGCACCTTTGGAGCATAAGCTTTCCTGGGTGAATACCCACTTTATCAGACGCAGTGGGTATTCACCCACGAAAGCTTATGCTCCAATACGTCTGTTAGTCTATAAGGTGCCACAGGGCTCTTTGTCGCTTTTTACAGATCCAGACTAACACAGCTACCCCTCTGGTACTTTAAAAACTGAGCCATGCATGGACATGTGATGTGCCCATGTGACTCCAAAACTCCATCTTGGAGCTGGACATTGCTTAGGAGAGAGGAAGGAGTCTCCACCCGGAAGAGAAAGTCTATTTAACCCCAGGGAAGACCCCTCCATTTTGTTTTCAGCTGGCAAAAGAGAGAGCCTCTCCATCCCCAAGGATACCGGAAAGAAACTGGAACAAAGGACAGTAACAACAGGGGGTGTGAGTGAGTGCTGGACCCAGACTAGAAGGAGACTAGTCAGTAAAAAAAAAATCTTACTGGAACTCCTCTGAGGGTGAGGTTTTATCTATATTCAGTTTTATTACTGTATTAGACTTAGACTTGCATGTGTTGTTTTATTTTACTTGGTAATTCACTTTGTTCTGTTTGCTATTACTTGGAACCATTTAAATCCTACTTTCTGTATTTAATCACTTTTTACTTATTTATTAACCCAGAGTATGTATGAATACCTGGAAGGGTGGGGGCAAACAGCTGTGCATATCTCTCTATCAGTGTTACAGAGGGCAAACAATTTATGAGTTTACCCTGTATGTAGAACAGATTTATTTGGGGTTTGGACCCCATTGGGAGTTGGGCATCTGAGTGTTAAAGACAGGAACACTTCTTAAGTTGCTTTCAATTAAGTCTGAAGCTTTGGGGCACGTGGTTCATACCCTGGGTCTGTGTTGGAGCAGACGGGTGTGTCTGGCTCAAAGGACAGGGTGCTGGAGTCCCAAGCTGGCAGGGAAAGCAGGGGCAGAAGTAATCTTGGCACATCAGTTGGCAGCCCCAAGGGGGTTTCTGTGATCCAACCTGTCACAGGGAAGGAAACAAATGACATTGTTATAAGAGATCTATCTTGCTATCACGTGGATGGCCCCAATCACTGAGGTATCTGATCTCTGATTGGGGTAAACTTCCACTGTCTAAGATACTTACTTGTCCCCCATTACTGTGATATCTGATACCTCACCATCTTTTAATGAATTTATCCTTACAACATCCTTGTGATACAGGGAGGTGCTGTATCCCTGGTGTGCGGATAAGAAACTGAAGCAAGGAGAGGCTAAGTGACTTGCCCAAGGTCACACAGGAAGTCTGTGACAGAGCTAGGAATTGAATCTCTGGCTAGTGCCCTGCTCATTGGACTCTCTTTTCTCATCTTTCCTTTTCAAATGCTAAAGATTAAGGGACAAGATGGGTGTAAGAAGGAAGAGCTTGTGATGGAGGGATATGCTCTCTTATGGGATTTGGAGTGTGGTGCAATCAGACAGCAATGATCAGTCAATTGCTTTTTATTCCCAGACTGCACTCCTTGTACACCCGAAACTCCCACTCCCAGGAGAAATGAGTGTATAAAGGATGCAGGGTCGGCTACTAATTCAGGTGGGATGTCTTAACGCTAGTTTCTAATCAGCTCTGACTGTATGAATGATGATTTCTTGTTTTCAGAGCTTGCAAATCACAACAGGAAAAGGACCCTCAGCATTTCAGACTCGTCGTTTGCAAAAGAAAACCCACAGAGTGACCAGATGTTCAGTCATGAGTTAACTAATGAGTTTTTAGGTAAAATTTACAGGGAGCTTTGAAATTGGATGGTGCTATATAAATGCATAGTCTTACTGCTATTCAGACTGCTACCTGTGCACGCTGTCAGACAGCAGCGACTTGCGCAGATTTTTATTCAATACGGATCTTGGTAAGCCTGGGGCTGTGTGTATTATGGGGAGTGGCTGAGCATGTACAGTAGGGTCTGGGTATTGCTTAATACTGGATCAGACCAGTTTGAGACTAGTCTGAGATCAAGTGTGAGATGTGCCTCATTAGCATTCACAACTCATCTGGACCAGAGACTGCACTTTATTTTCATGTAAGAGTCACAACTGAAAAAGAGAGAGAGGGGGGAACTTTAGGGGCATTTGTAAGCCTAGATCCTCAACTGTGCACACATACCACCTTGTCAGCCTTCAGAATGTGCCAAGGGAAAAGCTGAAATAAATGGGCCACTGGGACCAAAAGCTCAATCTTGGCAAAGATATTTCATGTAAAAGGGCTTCAGCAATAGGGAGTCAGTCCAGTTTAAGATTCTAAGGTGAAGGATCTCCTACGATACACTCCCAAGCCAGCCTATGTTTATGCATAAGCATATAAAACCTGGGTATCCTTTGAAAGCAAGATTAGTGTTTCAAAGCTAGTATGTCTGACATGCTGAAATGCTTCCCCGCCTGCTCTGCCCCCTCACACCTATACCTGCTAGTGGACTGACAGACAGGAGGCTTAATTCTGCCAGATTTGTGTGCCCTGACCAGACTCTGATCTTCATACAATTCTATCCGTTGCTGAATAAATAATGCCCAGGCAGCCATGCATTTTTCATGCTAAGGTTTTTAAAGGCCACTGTAGTGGTGCATGTAAATTCAATTTAATTTTCTCTGCCCGCTAAACAGCCAAATAATTATTAACATCTGACTCTCAGTACGCTGAGCTGCTGCACCAGCCACAGAATCTGCTGCTGCCTAGACACTGCCCCTTCCCTTCTCCCCTCCTTCACCCCCCCTCCTCGATATAGACAAAAAGGGAGTGAGATGATCTGACTTTTTATTTTATTTTAATTTTATTTTTTTTGTGTGGCACAGCACACATATGAGTGCATGAAGCAGAGCAAAGTGACTGGCTTGCGGGGTTGATATTCTTCTGGAAATGTGCTAATCCCTTCCCGAAAAGCAAAGCTGGGGTCTTTACTTGTAGCTGTTGACTAATCTGGATGTCAGAGGCTCAGAAGGGTCTAGGGGCAGCTTTGTCAGGAAAGTGAGTGAAGGGCTCTGAGGGAAGAAGCGAGAAGCTGTGCTGTGAAACGGGAGCTCAACTAACAAGGATAGAAAGCAAATCCTGCAAGATGGGGCCAAAGGTGTGAATGTTAAACCCTTCAGGTTAACTCCGTGTCTTGGAGCCACTCTAGCCAGTGTTCCCTACTAGAGCAGAGTTCTTTATGGCGAGGTAGCACTGAAGCACAGAGTAGTGTTCAAAAAAATATGGGGAACTTCTTCGCACTAGCAGGGTGGTGGGAAAGAGGATAGTGCTGGTGGTGTTGAGAATAGATGGCTGGTTAGTTTCTTCCATCTGTACTAGAAATCATTCATGAGAGCTCATTAGGAATAAGTGCAGAACTACACCAGGCTAAGCGACCTTTTCCTTGGGAAATGGAACGTAATCCCCACCATCCTGTGGCATGAGATTTACCAGACAATTATGCTTCTCTTTTCCATGAAATGTACTGTCACATAGTCTGCTCCACGTATCCATTAGACTTTCCAAGCAAGGCATGCGACTCTCCCGGAGACTGTCACTGTATATGGAAAATACAAATTGCCTTAAATACCTTGTAGTCCTTACCCCCAGTGAACTAAATGGGAGTTTTGGTTGAGATGTCAGGATCTGGAACAATATAATTGAATGGTCAACAGTTACCATCTATGTGATAAGGACTTTACCCGGTGACATAATGTATTAGCTTTTATTCTTTCTGTTTAACATTAACGGGCCTGGTTTTTAAGCAAGTTAGGCAAACAATGGCAGGAACAAAATCCATGCACAATTACATCTGCAAACTAGGTAATTGCACCTGCCAGGGGCTAACGGTGTTTATTTGTGCATTCAATTTCCTGATTTGTCCCCACAAGATCAGTCATATGTGTGAATTGGGGCCCTGATACAGCAAAAAACCCACAAGTACATGATTCCCACTGTAGTACATTTCAAGGTAAGCACAGGCTTTAATGCTAGGAAACTAGGCTTGCAAACACAGGCCAAACCTAATGAAATTTGAAGCCTAAAATCTGCTTTTAAATCATGACTTAAAGAGCTTTCAGATTTCTTTTTCTTTTTGTTGGGCCTCTCGTATGAAGTGAATGCATGAACTGACCCCAGAGGTGACATTCTCTTTTTGCATAGAGCTGTGGCTATTGCCAAGGAAAGACTCAGGGTTGTCCATTTGCACGGAGAATCAAATAATATTTATTCAATACTAGGAAGAGGAGGAGGTCCATAAAGACTGAGATCACTGAAGGGATGAATGGAAAGGGGACCTGCTGCTCAGCTGTCTTCGTTATGCTTGGCTTGGGGAACTGGGAGGTCTCATTTACTAGCAATCTGAGCATGGTATAATCTGGTTTTATGCACAGTTATTAAAAGGAGTAAAATGAATCCACCCATGTAAATCTAATTTAGCATTTATTCTTAAAGGAGCAGTCCAAGTTTAAAGATTCTGGCTAAAGCCTTTTGTGTATATACAGAAGCCTCATGTAAATTCATCTGTCCAACTGAAAAAGATCTGAAATAGCTAGTTGTGCTGAATGCAAATGCTTTTAAAGGACTCAGAGACATACTCAAGATAAATTATGGAAACGAATTGCTTGCCTTTCCAGATCAATGCAAGGGAATCCCTTGGTGAACAGTGCATAGATCATTTAAAGAACCTTGAGCCCTAAATTCAATAGGATTCTGCTGAAAGGTACACTGGCTGATGTGAAGTGTTAGTAGTAATTTTGGCATCAAGGAATGAGTCATTTGCACATATTCCATGGACTTCCATTACCCCTTTCATCTGAGACTTTAATTTATGGGCCTGTTTAACTGTAATGTGCATTTAGATGAATTTTTAAAAAATCTGGGGTAAAGATGGAAAAGGGAAAATGCCGCCTATTGATCTTTACAACTCCATCAATGGCATATTTTAATTGACAATGAAAATGATGAATCAACAGATACCCAGCCCCCCTCCCCCCTTGATGTTCTGAAGCCATGTGTGAAGTTTTGTACTGCTCTACTGGCATTGGGGTATCCACATCCCTGACTTGCTGGAGAATTGCTTTAGTTGTTCATCTCCAGCAGGAGATTTTGTTATATACTGTGACTAGTTCAGAGCAGTCAACATCATGCAACTCCAATGGTCTCTTTATTCCAGGAACTTCTAACCAGCTTCACGGATCATACCCTGGGATGAATATGTACACATTCCATAGGCGGACAGTGGGTTACTATACCTAACTTCCACTTCTGCTGAGACCTGGTTTCATGTCCTGGCTTAGTACACAAATGAAAGACTCTGAGAGAATGCTCTCAAACTAGTCTTGTGAGGGCTGGGTGGTGGTCCTATCTGAATTCAGCACAGTTGTCCATCTGTGCAGTGAAGAGGCTGTGGACTGGGCTGGAAAGGCTCTTTAAAAAATAGCATCATAATGCTTAGCATTTTTATTGGTACTTTTCATATTTAGATCTCAAAGTGCTTCACCAAGGGAGGTAGATATAATTATTCCTATTGTACAAGGGAGAAAACTGAAGCCTGGTGAGGTTAGTGACTTGCTTAAGGTCACACATTGATTCAATGCCAATGACGAGAACAGAACCCATGTCTCACTCCCTGGCCTATGGTCTAACCACTAAACTACACTACTGCAATTTGCAGGTAAGGTCTGAACAGGCTGGTAACGCAGTTGACAGTCCTGGGTAAGGTGCACTCCAGGTCAATTCATAGTCATCATTCAGTTAGGGGGCAGCATTGTCATGCTCCTCCTAAATGAAGGCTCAGTCCTGCACCCATTGAAGTCAGTGGTGCAGGATCACACCTTAAGTCCTGTCAGGTTAGGATGATCAGATGTCCCGATTTTATAGGGACAGTCCTGATATTTGGGGCTTTTTCTTATATAGGCTCCTATTACCCCCCCCCCACCCCCTGTCCTGATTTTTCACACTTGCAATCTGGTCACCCTATGTCAGGTTCTCCTTACTCTGAACGTGGAGCTTCTCTGTGTATTAAGAAGGTAAGAGACACAAACCATTCTGTTAGTGTCTAGTATATATGGATCATTACAAGCGATACTGAAAATGTAGGCATTTTTCTTTAGAAAACCCCTTTTTTCCCCTTTACCATAATACCATGCAAGCCTCGCTTTCCCTCCCACTCATGCCTGTGGACCTCCGCACTCAGGAAAATCAGACCATATATGCTGTCTACATGTTGTACTGAAGAAGAATTGAAAAAAGAAACAGTGTAGGTGCTGATATAGTCAATGTTTTACCGTTTTCTTGGGAACAGAATGACACCCACCCCCCACAATCTCCACCCCTCTCCTGTCAAGAAAAGCATGAATCCTCTCTTCTTCTTTGTTTTGACCAGTGACAGCTTCAAATAGCTGCATCCTGTTGCTAGGCTACCAGTCTCTGTTCTACAAATCCCACATACCTTTTGTTAACCTCACATCAAATTGCAGATCACATATTGTGCTATTTTTAGTTGTGGGGGGGAAGGGAGGAGAGTGAAATGAGGAATGATGTATATACCCGTTCAAGTGCCAAGATACCTCTGGTCATTTGTGTATGTGAGTGGTGTTCCCTACTTAAATAGGTAGTGGGTATGCGGTACATTAATGAAATATCTGACTGGCTAATGAACATCATCAGGTGACACCTTTTGTGCTGTTTAGGGTCCTTGATAATTTGTCTTCTGTTCAGTTAACAGCCAGAAAGGGCTGGAAACAGATTTTTGTTATGCACTGATCCATCAGGAAGTCCATAAAGACCTGGCAACGGTGGCATAAAGCTTGGCATTTACACATCCACAAAATGCTCATCCATTAATAGGATTCTGATTCTCTCTCTCACACTCTCTCTCAGAGATTGTGCATGTGTGTGAGAGAAATGGCTGCAGAATAAATTAAATTTTTTTTATAGCAAAGGCTGAATTTAATTATCAAATCCCTTTAAAACCTTCCACAGTCAGTAGCACAGGACAGTGCAGTGATGCTGTTGTAAGCTGTAGTTTCTGGGACCGTTGCTGTGGAATAGTACAGCAAATGTAATACACCTCAATTAATTAATAGGAATGACAATAATGCCTACCACTTATATATTACATTTAATAATGTTTTAAATCAGAATCTGTCGGCTTGTTAGAGATGGTGAAACTGAGGCACAAATAGGCAAACATATGACTTGCCCAAAGCCACACCCTGAGTCTGTGGACTAGATCCCATGGGCAAAATCCTGCCCCCATCAAAGTCAATGACAAACTCCCATTGACTTTAACAGAGACAGGATATCACCCCGTATCTCCCAGCTTCCTGTCCTGGGCTCTGCCCATTGGACCATGTTGCTGCCGAGAAGTTCAGGGATAGACTTTGTCTAAACTAATTTATTCTAGAGCTTTCCTCTTCCCCTTTCAACCCCTGGCACGTGTCTTCTGCCTTTCATATTTTAAAAAAACAGGGTGCAAAATAGTGTACAGCAATGTGGGTTGTGCTACATCAATGGGGTCTTGTAGAAAGTCTTCTGATCAAGGTGTCTTCAACTCTTTAAAAATGAAAAAAACAGCCTTATTTTTAAAAGCCACCCTACCTTTCTTTTGCCCACAACTTTTGCCCAGAAGTAAGTGTGGTCACCATTCTGGATGTGCAAACGAGGCCACGCAGCATCAAATGATCTCATTGCCATTTCAAATCGGGTAGATAGCTGCTTACATGACATCAAGAAGTGGGTGAAAAAAGGGGGCTGGCGAAGGCCCATTTGGAGCTCAGAACCAAAGGGCCAGCTGAAACTCCCAGTAAAGTCAGTGGGAGCTTTTCTATTGGCTTCAGAGGAAGCTGGATTCACCATTAAGTATTGCCAATTATATGCGAAATAAATGTCTGGCATAAAACTGAGGGACAAGCCTAAACAAGCTGTCCTGGCCTCATTCCCTCTGTTCTTATGAACACGTAACAACTATCCCAGCTTTAGAACTGTCCCCTCCACCTGGCGTCAGCAGGAGACTTAATATTGGCAGTAGCACTAAGGGGCTCAATCCACAGCAAAGGGATTTCTTCTATAACTCTCAGCAGCAGTTTCAAGGGAAATAAAGGTGGAAGCACCTAAGGAATTAGCATTATGAAAGATATCTGAACTAATGAGATGAAGAGGGAATGGGGTAAGGAAAAGGACTGTACTGACGCTGTGCAGCATTCAGAGAAATGGTGCTTTTTATTGGCTCGCTCTCTTTCTGGAAATTCAAAGGTCTTTTTTATATAGCAACTTATCGCCTGTCTGATTGAAGAACAAAACCCCCGACATACTGTACCAAATTGTTTTTCCTCTTTGCTTTCTTGTTTTCAATTGATGAGATGCTCAAATCTATAATGCGTTTTCCACCTCCCTCCGCAACCCCACTACAAAATAATTAGAGGTGAGTTAGAAACAAAAAACAACCCACAGTAGTAGAGTTGTAGACTGTGCTGTAGAACCCTGGTGGAATAAAAAAAAATCTTCTCTAGTTCTCCCAAGATCAAAGTAGCAACCCTTGAAATTGACTGGTTGGGAACTTCTGAGAAAGGAGGTTGTTAAACCAGTCATGACTTCTATGTCTGTTTTATCAGCCAGGAGACAGCGACTTTTTTTTTTTTTTGGAACTAGGTACCAACTTTTTTTCCCACTAAGGTTGTGCGTGATGGTTTCTGAACATGTTTCCCAAGGCTAAAGGTCTGTTCTGAGCCTAGTAGTGCACTTAAAACGGCACATGCCTCCACAAACACAGGCCTAGGTTTCTCTTTCTCATTGTTTAAATCCACTGGCTTTTGTTGTATCACATACAGCTAAATTTGCACGCATTGCAGACTAGTTAACTAGTCAATTCCACACATTTTCCTAACCCCGTTCTTTGGAGCTTTCGTATAGGCCTATATTCATTGTTAACTGCTGCAGTTGCCTTCTCAACCCTCGTTATTCATGTTTGCTTTCATGCAGATTCAGTTGAGGTCAGGGCAGGTGCAAGGATGTTTTGTGCCCTAGGCGAAACTTCCACCTTGCGCGCCCCCCCTCCCGAGCCCTGTGGCAGCTCTCCGCCTCCCCCTGCCCTGAGGCGCCCCCCACCCCGCAGCAGCTCCCCCCTGGCCCGGGGAGCTGTGCAGCAGCTCACCTCTGCTGCGCTTCCTCTCCGAGCACGCCATCGCCGCTCCACTTCTCCCGACTCCCAGGCTTGCGGCGTCAATCAGCTGTTTGGCACCGCAAGCCTGGGAGGGAGAGAAGCAGAGCGGGGCAGTGTGCTCAGGGGCGGAGGCGGAGCAGAGGTGAGCTGGGGCGGGGAGTGGTTCCGCTCCATATCACGGCCCCTCTTACTTGCTGCAGGCGGCCCTCCCCGCCCCCCCCCCCCCCAAGTCCCTCCACCTAAATGCTGCTGCTGACCGGGGCAGCCGAAGATCCACTCGCTGCCGAAGAACCTGCAATGCCGCCCCCCCAAATGCTCGTGCCCTAGGCGACCGCCTAGGTGACCCAATTGGTTGCACCAGCCCTGGTTGAGGTTCCAGTGCCAAATTCTGAACTGGGGTAGGCAGGTGTAAATCCATTGGGTCCTTTTACTCCAAGGCTAAATTGAGCCTGGCATCGTGTCTGACACACCCATTTTGTGGATTTTTCCCTCCCACCCCCATTGTTCAGAACACTGTCTTGGGATCTGGAGAACACAAATCTCTTCATGCTGATCTTGTCCCTCTCTACATGGCAAATAAACCTCTTCTGTTTGGTTTTTCTGCTAGCACTGAAAAAGGCCACCTTGTGTTTATTCCTCCGTGCATTAACATTGGGTGAGTGGAGATGATCGGAACCCCAGTAGTTTGCGGGAGAAGGGGTTGAATAAAGGTCTCCAATTTGAACTACTCTGGATTTTAAAGAGACACTGAAATTTAGAGATGAAATAGACCTATTGGCCACTGAATTCCTCTCCCTGAAAATGGTGAAATGCACCTTATTTTACATTTATTCACTAGTCCTTTGTCTCATCCTATTCTGAATGTGCCAAACAATGGGGAGTCTACCACTTCCCTGGGGAAAGTATTCTATCAAAACAACCCCCCACCCCTTATTTTTTGGCTTGACCTATTTAGCGTCCTATAATTTTGGGAAGGCTGCAAGAGGGGAGTGTGTTTGGAGAAACGGGACCCAAATCTGAATGAATTCTGGTAGTAAGTTCACAAAACCAAAACCCAGCTGATAAGGCGTCTCCACCCACATTCTCCCCAATTCCGTGAGTGAATTTACTCCATTAGCTGGAACCTGCGCATCTCTTGGGAGCTGGCCACATGCAAACAAAATGCCAGGCACTGCTTCATCTTTATATTCTGTCCCTGTGGTTGGGAGCTCACTGCAGAAGAGGGTGTTACAATGCGTGCAGCAGAGCTTGCCTGTATTTTTATGTGATACAGCAACACCAGAATGGAGATTGTTTAGGTGTCTTTTTTAAAACAAACACTTCTTAGCAATAGAAGATGGATTTTTAAAATCGTTGGATTTTTTTAAAAGTGAGTATTTCAAATGTGGAAACCATTATCCTTTAGATTATTACAATATACCAGCAGATCACATCTGACCTTTAAACGAGTTGATAGTTTCCTTGTAAATTCAGCTAGCGGCACCCATTCTAGCCAAACACTTTTTGAAGGACACTAACAAATAGTCTTAGATTTAGGGCTAGATTCTCCTTTGCATTTTGGCCCCTTTGTGCAGAGGGGCTGGAAAGCATTCAGATCTGGCCAGCTGATAACTTCCCTGGCATGGGGAAAATTGTCAGCTGGCACAGAGCTGGTCAGCTCAGCCCTGTGCCATCCCCACTTGGCCCCAATGCAGGGTGTTTGTTGCAGTAGGTAGGGGGCATAGCCTGAGTGCCCTATGCTTTAGCGCTGTGCAGTTGATATATGTTCCCTTCGGCACAGTAGCCAGATGGTGTAAATTAGAGCAACCTCTGGCTGCTGTAAAGAATGCCAGGGCTCAGGGTGGCACAGCTCTGCCCTGAGACAGGGATTCATAATTGGTGCCCCATCTGCCCTTCTCGCCTGCTGTAATGAGAAGTCTGGGCCTTAATTTTGGTTTGGATTTTAGGATCAAATGTAAATGTTGCAGGGTAGGGAGCCCTCAGCCAACCAAACAACTACATTGACACTCCTAGACACACAACAACACTGCCCAGAAACATACCAAACACAAACAACGAAAGGATTTTTGCAAAGCCTAATTAGAATCCTCGTTTCTTTGGATTTGTTTTCATTTTAAGGAGAACAATCCTGTACAGCACTGTGAACCTACACTACAAAAGTGATGAGTTAATGCATGAAAAGCAGAAAGTGGCCAGTAGCCTGCTACAAACAAAAGCACCATGGACCAATGTAGTTCACTTGCCCATGACAAGTGAAATGTTTATTAAAAAAAAAAAAGACAAATGGTGAAATGTAAGTCATATTTTTAATATTCTTTCCTTCGTTTACTAATCTGTGGTGGGCTTTGTAACAGAAGGAAGGAATTTGTTGAAAAATAGATGAGTTTTATGTTCCCTGGATCTCTAAAATGTATATGAAATATTCATGGGGTGAGTGGGGGAGGGAGATTCCAAGCTTGCTCTGCTGCTCAAATAAAATGAAATGAAAAAGACAATAACTAGCCAGAGATCTTTTCGTCCCTGGTCAGTGTTAAAAAGAAAATAGTGCTTTTCTCTACTCAGTTATTACAATGATGAGGGCCATATAAGAACCTAACCTAGATAGAGAAATTTCCAGCCTTTTAAAAATTCTCTGCAGCTTGCAATTACACATAGTCTAATTTATCACAGATGCCAGATGGCACCGCTAACATATTGACAATGACTTAAACAAAAATAAAATAAAAATGGCTGGCCCGTTCTGTTCCTCACATCCCCTCCTCTTTCCTCAGAAAACCTTTCCTTCCCTCGGTTTCCTTTATGGATGGTCTTTATTTAAACCTGATATTTTGAGAGAGTCAATCTAGAAAGACACTCGCTCTGGTTTAATGACTTCAGGGTCCTTCAACAGCAAAGGGGTAAAAATAATTCAGTTTAGGACCTGATCCTGCAACAGTAAATACTATCAACTGCAGTGGAGTGTACATGGAAATGTAGGGTACATGAGCACTTTGCAAGAAAATAAACACTTACACTGCAGATAGAGCATATAGGGTGGCATTGAGGTTAAAAATTATTGCACGAGCTAAGATATTTCTCATCTAAGCAACAACATTGTTAAAGATCCAACGTTAAAAAGAATTTTTAATTTTACCTGCTTCCAGCTGTTGGTTCAGATTTAAACAAAACAATACAAACACACACTCAGAAACCAGCCGTTACAATTGTGACACTTGTGGCCAGACTTCAGGTCATCTCAGTTCCCAGCAGGCTGAGCACTGTTGAAAATCTGGCCACTTATTTTGGTACCTAAGTGAGAGCTGAGTTCTCTTGAAAGTCTGTCCCTAAACAGTGTTTGAAAATCTCACTCAATATCCAAAAATTAAAAAGATAGCCATGCTTTTATGGCTGAAACTCTGGCCCCCCTTGAGGTCAATGGCAAAACTCCCATGGACTTCAACAGGGTCAAATCAGACCCTATATATCTCTTTAGATTTCTATGTAGACCTAGTTCCAATCTACCTGCTTTAGTTTATTTGCTATTTCATCATCACTGATTTGATTTAATTTTTTTCATCTATCATTGTCACAGCTTTTCCTGTTGCTCCTCTTTGATTGATGCCGATAACCCTACCTATCAGGCTATATCAGGTTAAAAGCTTTCATCTTTTTTCTCTCTTTAAATGCACATCTAAAGGGAAAAAAGAACACATGATGCAATCACTTTAACAGCCTTTAATTTCACCCCCTTGTATACGCTGCTGTTCAGAGAATGAACACTGAGCCCACAGTAACAAAGCTATCACCTAGCCTCAGATTGTTCTGCTTTTCACCCTGTGTGTGTGTGTGTGTGTGTGTGTGTGTGTGTATGTATGTAATGGGGAGTGGGGGAGAGGCTGTACAGACAAAGAAAATACGACACCTTACACTAGCAGTTCTGCATCACTCATAGGGACTGTCACTACCATAGCTTGTTGGGTAAATGTTGGCATATTAATTCACCAGTCTCTATTTCACCATGTCAAAGCGTAACCAATCAATGTTCACAGATTTATTTTTAGTCCTATTTTTTGAAAGACATCTCCCCCTGCCTCTCAAAGACACACACATCTTCTTTGCTCCTATAAACAGAACGCATTTGCTGCACTGAGAGGTTTCCCCCTCAATAGATTTAGGGCTAATGTTCTGAAAGGCTAATTTCTCCTGGGGTCTTTTGTTAGACACTGAGGAAGGAAGCTATGGGGAGCATGTTATTCCCAGGCTGCTCTGTGCAGTTGCAGTAATTTGCAGAGGGCGCGTGCGTGCGTGTGCACACATGGAAATAACTTGCAGCCTCATAGGATGAAATGGGAAATTGACACTGCACAATGTTTGACTCCTTGTAGGCTGAAATAAAGCAAAACAAAAGGAATAGTTAAGAAAATAACTTGGAAGGTGGAATGAGTCAGTCATTGCTGTAACAATATGTGTGAGAGACCGAATGCGTATTCGACATAAATATAACCCAACTGAGATAACATGTCCCTTCCGCTTTTAGAAAAGCAAAACATAATAGTGTCTGTTCATTTCTTTATTGCTCACCTGATCATACTTCATTTCAGACTCATATTTACCTCTGCCCTCTCCATTCCAGAGGGGTGCCATATAGTTTTAGTGAAATGCCTCCAAGTAGGGGCCCAAAACATGAGGCCCTTACTCTGGTCCTGATCATTGCCTCCCATTGGAATGTCACGAACCAGGATGTGGGTGGTCGGGACTAGTGGTTGGAGCAGGAGCCAGGCCTAGTGGTCAGAGCAGTCGTTATGAGTCAGGAGCTGGAGTCAGGAATTAAAGCTGGAGATCAGAGTTGGAGTCAGGAAGCCAGAAGGGAAGCAGGGCAGGAGCGTGTCTGGAGACGAGGCAGACACGGGAGCCATCGCAGCTGTGTGCATAAGCATTGAGTAGCCAGAGATCAATTGTTGCTGTTTGGCTTAAGAACAGCCTTGTTGACTTCCTCAGTCAAACAGGCGAAGTGGTCTGTCAGGGTTAGCTATGCTCATAAGCAGCTTGGAGACTGTGACAGGGAAAAATCTAGGAGACTGGGGTATGGAGGAGGAAATCTTTACATGGGGCCCTCACATACTTCCTCTATGACTGTTAGCGGGTGCAGGATTTGGCACTCCTTTGGAAAAGGCTATGAGTTTTACCTAGATCCTGTGGATACCAGGACATCTACACTGAGGGCCTGGTGCCTCCATACCACTGATTCCCTGTTGATTCTTTTTTCTCAAGTGTAGCTCCATTGAAGCCAGACTACAGGGATTCCCAAAGCCACGGTTGCTTCTGGGCCCCAGATGAGGGCTCTACAGAAAGTCACTATTGATGCAGCATATGATATCTTTCCCAAGGAATCTCTGCAGGGCTGGAGAGTCAGTGTGCATCTGCATTGGCCCCAGCCCATCCACCCTCAACATGCTCCCCCTATAGAGTCCCTGTGAAACATCCTTTGCAGGATGGATGGATTGGGAATGGTGTAGAGGTGGCTGACGTCCATTCATGGGAGAAGAGGGGAAATATGCATGCAGTGTGTCCCATCTATATACATGTTGGGTCTGGGGGGAGCCTCAACTGACCAAAGTGTGCAAAACCAAATCCACATCCCAGTCTCCAGAACCCATCTTCTGTCTTAAATAGAGAACACAGAAGTGGAGATGCTTAGTGGCAGATTAAGAGAGGTTCTTTTTTGGGGAGGGGTGGGGGAGCATTTGTTTTTTGCACTTCTACACTTTCAGATTTACTTAGTCTCACCAAGGATGTGAGCGATTTTGAATATTGAATGTATTGGGAATCTGTAATCTGCTCCCGGACCTTCCCCAAGCAGAAGAAGAGGCTAAATTCACTGAGTGAATAATTAGCTTAGCTCTAATGATAAGCCCTTTAGCAAAAAGAAGGGTGACTTGGGCCAGCTTTTCAGTCTGTTTAGGGAAGGAATCCATTTCTAATTGGTGCACATACCAACTGCATGTGCAAAGGGCTAATCAGATGCATTTATACTTGCACTCATGGTTAGGCCTCTGTGTTTATCACAGAGGTCGTGGAAGTCATGGATTCTGTGACTTTCCATGACCTTTGTGACATCTGCAGCGGCTGGTGTGGCTGACCCCAGAGCTGCCCAAGCAACTGGTCCCAGGGCCAGCTGCTCAGGTGGCCCCGGGGACCACCCGAGCAGTGGTGGGCGTGGCTAGCCCCAGGGACCGCCCAAGCAGTGGCCCCAGGGACAGCTGGAGCAGCTGCTGTTGGCAGCCCCTGGCAGTGGTCCCTGGACTCAGCAGCCTCTAGCAGCTCCCTCCCACCCCCGCAACAGCGACCTCCCAGGGTGTCCCCCCCCAGCAATGGCACCCCACCCAAGATTTAGTCAGGGGTATTTATAGTATAAGTCATGGACAGGTCACAGGCTGTGAATTTTTGTTTATTGCCTATGACCTGTCCATGACTTATACTAAAAATACCCATGACTAAATCGTAGCCTTACTCGTGGTAACTGCGTGTGCAAATGAGATGCACAATTTATACAGGTATTTGCACACTTTGTCTAAAAATCGTGTCTTCAGTTATCTGTGCTCCTAACCTTAATTTCCTCTCGTTCCCAGATATTGCAGGGAGTGTATGTACAGCTAATGGCATAACATACTTTTTTGCAATACTCAGAACAATGGGGTAAGAGACAGACAGATCAGTTGCTATTAAACTATGAATTTTCCTGCCTTTTCTTTGTTTTCTTTTGTTTGGGGCAAAGTATTACTTAGCAGTAAGTAGGCTCTTTCCCCTGCCCCCCTATTGGGCTTGTTATTGTTTTAACAGTGCAATACTCTAGTTATTAACTTCTGCCACCATAACCATGCTGCGAATGTCAAGCCTGCCTATGTAATGTCTGCATGTGGGTGGGAGCACCCTTTGAGAGAAGGAACGAGAGCGAAGAAATAATGCCATGAATAATTGCCTTGGCATCCTAGAGAAGAGAGGAGGAGGTTTATGCCTGGAAAACAGCTTGTCATTTGACTTTAATAAGGAACAATTGCAAACAGATTTCCCGGAGACACTGGCCACATATTGAACTCATTAAAAATCATGTGCTTATTGATCGTTGCTTCCTTCCTCCTCCCAGCTGCATTTCCTCCTGTATTTGGAGGCCCAGGAGCTTCCTCCCAGTGCTCAAGCTTGCAATGCATAATCAAGGGCCAAACATCACCACAGGGAATAGGGCTGGGGAGGGTGGGTAAGGCATGTAGGATGTGTCAGTGGATAGAGCAGTCAGGAGAGCTAAGTTCTATTTACAGTTCTGCAACTGACTTGCTGTATGACCTTGGGCAAGGAACTTAGCTCCTCTGTGCCTCAGTTTTCTCATCTGTTAACAATGGGCTAATGCTACGTACGCACCACTGCCAAATTCTATGAGGTATATGGCTGAAAAGTGCTAAGTGTTACTAACCCTGTATATGAATTGCTCCTCATTGATTTAAAAGAATTACTGCTGTAATCCAGCCTAATGGCTCTTAGATGCTACCGGGATGTGCATGGTGAAAAAACATGGAGGGTTAGACTGAGAGAGAAATTATGCCACACTCTTCCAACTTGGGACTTAACATTCATAGCTTGCTCACTCACTCTCTGCGGAAAGGAGTTTTGGACACCAGAAGGTGGTTGGCCCACTTAGAACTGGTTTTGTTTTCATTGACCTACAACCAGGCTGATGTCCCTGGACAGCATAAAGTACCTACTAAAGCTCCATCTGTTGGGGTTTGGAGGAAATGATCCCTGGATCGGGCCCATATTGATGTTTCTTTTTCATGTTCTCTCTTTTTTAAAATGTTTCCTTCTAGCATTGCTTTGTAACTTGCTGGATGCACGGCCTCCTGCTGAGCAGAAATGCACAATCATACGCTCCCTGCCCCGCCCCAACCGAAGTAGGGAGTGTTGCACTTCGGGATTGAGGTGTGCTAGCAGAGATCTGTTGGGGATAGAAATGGAATTAAAGGGAGTATCAGCCTGGAGGCGCATTGATAGGCATGCTGAGGCTACACAGAAGGTGTCACGTGGTTTGGATATGTACCAGAATCTAGCCAGTTCTGTGAATCTCTTCACTTTCTTGAACACTAACAAGGCCGAGATTTTCCATGACTAGTGGTTTCGATTCAGTTTCTGAGACCCATTAAAGGGCCGGATTTTCAGAAAGTGCGGAGCAAATCAGGCTCCTTTAAGGCATCAAAATAGCATCTGGAAATGAACCCCTACCCCAAGTCACTAGTCCCTTGTGAGAATCTTGTTCTAAGTTCACTCCAAAATATTTTAACGAGAGAAATAAAAAATTAAAATGGTAAGGGGTAAACCTTTTCCTTATTGGCTTTCACCTGCAGCAATTTATGGCTATCAAACTGCAGGGTAAAGTGTCTCTGGAAAGAGTTTAATTTTGTTTTCATATTTTTTAAAAAATAATAATTTGTTGCCGCAGTGAAGAGTGATTGATAGCAATAATTACAGCAGGAGGATAGTGCTCAGTTGCTTTCAGTCAGACATGGAGAGCACAAATCAGCTAGTCCAGTTTTTTTGAGCACTCATAATTAGGTTCTTATAATTACCCACCCTGATGGGGAAAAAATGGGTTTCTGAAGTGTTGGGGACTGTTTTACATATTCATGGAAACTGACACTGGAGAGGCTGGTTTGAAAGTATTGGGCGGGGCGTGGGGAATATAAAACAGAAAAATCCATCTGAAGTTATCGTGCCTTATGTACCATGTTTCTTTGTATTTCTCTTGTACGTGTGATTTTTTTTTCCTACTTGCCATATACAGAATTTTTTATTGATCTAAAATTGTATTTAGTTTTATATTGTCCAGATCTCAACTGTGTATTCCTGGAAAGGTGGGGCTTATTTATAACCTTGGGCAAATCACTTAATTGCGCCATGACTCAGTTTCCCATTCTATATTTGTCTGATTCTCCTTTCTCCCACCCTCTGACTGTCTTGTCTATTTAGACTGTAATGTCTCTGAGGCAGGCACTGTCTCCTGCTCTGGGGCTCTGATCTCAATTGGGGCCTCTTGGTATTACTGTCATAAAAACAAAACAGCAATGATTATTATCATCCTCATTATTAGACCTGGCCCGTACGCGCATGCAAGTGAGGTCCAGGGAGAGAGCACAAGCAGATGCCCATGTACAAGAGAGAGGCAAAATTTCAATGGGGAAAGGAGCACAGCAAAGGTCCTGTTTGCAGCCACATGACCAAATGGTATTTCAGCAGTGTTGGAGGAACTACCATGTTGTAATGTGCCCTGCCTTTTATGGAAAAATCGTTCAGGATTTTCTAGGGAGTGACAACTTCCCATAGTCGTATGCAGTGTTGTTGTAGCCGTGTCAGTCCCAGGATATTAAAGAGAGAAGGTGGCTGATAAAAGATATTACTTCTCCCACATTGTTTCTCTAACTTCCAATTGACATTTTTCAGGACCAGCCTATATAGCAGGGCTGTAATTCTCTATTCTCTTTAATTCTCTGTTAATAGATGGGCCAGATCCTCAGCTGCTGGTTTGCTCCAGCCAAGGATCTAGCCCAGGGATGGCCAATCTTTGGCACACGGCCTGCCAGTAGGGTGACTAGACAGCAAGTGTGAAAAATCAGGACAGAGGGTGGGGGGTAATAGGAGCCTATATAAGAAAAAGACCCAAAAATCAGGACTGTCCCTATAAAATCGGGACATCTGGTCACCCTACGTGCCAGGGAAATCCCTTCCTCTCTTCCCCCCCACCCCCCACCCCCGACTGACTGGCTGGCTTTGGCATTAAAAATGTATGGCCACCTCAGCTGAGGTTTTTTTTTTCTCTCCGAGATCTTGCGTTGTGAGCTCATTTCTGGTGGAAAGCCATTCAGACAGTAAAGGGAGGTGGCTGGATAATAATCATTTGTGCACACAACTGTTTTGAGAGAATCCTACAGAATTCCTAGAACAGTGGGTCTCAAACTTTTTTACTGGTGACCCCTTTCACATTGCAAGCCTCTGAGTGCGACCCTCCTAATAAATTAAACACCCTTTTAAATATATTTAACACCATTATAAATGCTGGAGGTGAGTGGGGTTTGGGGTGGAGGTTGACAGCTCGTGACCGCCCCCATGTAATGACCTCATGACCCCCTGAGGGGTCCTGACCCCCCAGTTTGAGAGCCCCTGACCTAGAAAGAAAAAAGAAGTCCGGGCAGTAAGTAGGGCTGACAGAAAGCATTCCTCTGTTGGGGAGTGAGTGATTAGTCAGGATGGCTGACAAAAACACCGTGTGAGGGTTTAGCATGATAGAGGTCTATAAAATCATGACTGGTGTGGAGAAAGTAAATAAAGAAGTGTTATTTACTCCTTCTCATAACACAAGGACTAGGGCTCACCAAATGAAATTAATAGGCAGCAAGTTTAAAACAAACCAAAGGAAGTATTTCTTCACACAACGCACAGTCAACCTGTGGAACTCTTTGCCAGAGGATGTTGTGAAAACCAAGACTATAAAAGGTTTTTAAAAAAGAGCTAGACAGATTCATGGAGGATAGGTCCATCAATGGCTATTAGCCAGGATGGGCAGGGATGGTGTCCCTAGCCTCTGTTTGCCAGAAGCTGGGAATGGGCAACAGGGGATGGATCACTTGATGATGACCTGTTCTGTTAGTTCCCTCTGGGGCACCTGGCATTGGCCACTGTCGGAAGACAGGATACTGGGCTAGATGAACCTTTGGTCTGATGTCTGATTTGGTATGGTCGCTCTTATGTCTGTGGGATACTGAAATGCACTGGAGCTCAAGCCATCCCAAGAACCACAGCACAGTTGAACCAGGGTACCTATGTTGTTTATGTGGTACTAATATTGTTATTGCTGCCGGTCAAAGGAAGTTGAAGTAGTGAAGGTGACATTGAAGTAGCGTTAGGATCCCGTCTTAAAGTGAGAAGAGAAAATAGATACCACTCTGTGTTAAGGCTGCCACTCACTCCATCATGCCTAAGTACTGGAGAGCTCTCCAGTCAGGTCTCAGAATATTCTGGACAATACCTGCTTCAGTATCTATCAGGAGTACAATCAACAGGCCACAGATGATCTGAGCTCCCAAAAGTTCTTGGTGCCTGGTCTCAGGGCTGCCAGAAGGTTGCTGTTGCTGCTGCTGCTGTTTTAAATGCTGCTTCCGTGTATTAATTCTAATAGAAGGATTCATCTGAGAATCTGTTCTTGCCTTGTAGGTGTCACGTTAACTTTACATCAGAAATGTTCTGTTTGTTCAGGCCTCAGTGGATGTGTGTGCTTGGGGTATGGTTTCAGTATGGTGTACCAGGTTTATCTTGGCAATTGAAAGGTACTGAGCACCCTCAACTCCCATTGATTTCAGGTAGGCTTTCTCTAATAACAAGCTAGCTCAAGCCACATTAAAGCTCCATGGCTACCTTAGGACTAGATCCAAAGCCCACTGAAGTCAACAGGCTCTCAGAAAGGACTACATAGGCTTCAGTTTTACTTTAGGAAATCTGTTTTGCTCTGACAAAGAATTGAAAACAAACAAATGTTACAAAGTCACTTAAAAATTTCAGATTTCTCCTTGAATTTTGCTCTGTCAATGAGATACCGTAAATCCCTAGCTTCATGAGTCTGCAGTCTAGAAGGAGATGCAGGAGAGGGCAATGCTAATAAGGTGGAACTTTTCCCAGAACTCCTCTCTGAACTTGCAGATGAGTCCTGAACAAATAATCTGTTTACCTTTGTTGCTTTGGGTACTTTGCTGATACAGTTTAGCAAATATTGGCCCCTTTTTGGAATATGCATTAAATTATTTTTAAGTTCCACAGCCACTAGTCCCAGGGGTATGCTGGATAGAGCTAACCAATAGAGCCAATTCTTTCCACAAATTTTGCTTTTTGTTTTCTCCAGTTCATGAATGAGCTACAGACAGAGCACAAAATGTTTGGATTGATTTGTTCTGAATTGTCTGTAAACGTCTTCCATGAATAATGAAACTGGGTTGCAGATCATTTCACAAACAGTTCTTTTGTGAATAGTCGCAATTCGCTATTCTAAATTGAGGCTGTGATTGTTTGGCTAGTTAGAGATATTACATGGTACTTTCTGTTCCCAGACTGGATGATTTATGTAACTCACCAGTACACCATGAATTGTGATTGTAAATGTCACAACTGCTGAGTTAATTACGAGCCAAACTGGAAAAAAATCTAAATGTTGATGTGTTTTTCTAATAGATCTGATTCTCCACTGACATGGGTGTAATTGTGAATGGGAGATAACTTCACTGATGTTAATGGAGCTACAGTATAAAACTGGTATAAGCGAGAAGGGAATTATGGACCATCTTACTCAAATACCTCCACAGATGCTGCCTAAGAAATACTGAGCAATATATATAATGACAGAGAAATGACCCATTTTAAAGCCATTATTGTCTCTCTTTCTGTGAGAATTTGCAGATAGTCCTGAGTGCTCGCAAATCAGTAGAGATCAAATGTAAAATGGTTCAAAGGGGCTGATCTAAAGCCTTTTGCTTTAAGTCTGAATGAATGGCTAGAGACCATTTTTCTCTCTCTACTTGATCAGCTGTAATACTAGGCCAATGGGTTTAGAAAGGATAAGCAGTGGCCCAACTCGAAGGCCCATCCCCACCCATCTTAACCCTTTCCCAAGGTTTACAACCTCCTCTACCCCAGCTATTCTTTTGTACCCATTTCTTCAGGAGGCTAGCAGCTGATTCTTCCCTCTAATCTGGACCCCTTAATTTCTGTCATCATCCACCAACTTCCCCCTTCTATGATGAATCTGCTGTTGGGGCACCTGGGCCAGTAAGAAAATAAAATCTGTGTAAATATAACTTGGTGGGGAGGGGAACAGGTAAGAGAGGTCTAGTTGTACACACAATAGGTTTTCTCATCTCTGTGTCTACACAGTATCGCCAGTGCCTTTTTATTTTGGTTTGGCTTTCTATATTGGGCTTATAGAACTAGAGAGAGAAAGGGCTTTGAGGAGGAGAGGGAGGCTGTGTGTTGTATGGAACCAGAGAGCTCATTCCAATCACAAGAATATTAAATGTTGAGGCTCTGTAGACATAAGCACGTGTGTATGTGGTTGGATAAAGCTCCATTATAACTTCCCAGCAGTAGGTTTCCTCCCGTGGTATTTATATCCGTCAGCCAGTCCCTCCGCTATCCAGACAGATATCAAGAATTCTCACATCACTGGCATTCTTTCACGCTCCCAAATTGGAGGGGGAGGGGGTCAAGGAGAGGTGACAGCTCTGATCAGTGCATGTGTGCAAATGGGCTCATCTGAATGCCAAGCCACTGGAAAATACATGTGATGTGAGTTCATCAAATGCAGTTCCAGCTTGCAGGTTATTGATCCCGCTCCCCATGACCCAAATGGAAAAAGAGTTGCTGGCTTCATTTAACAGAATGATATGAATTTTAAAAAGTACCTTTTAAGAAAAGTCTAAAATGACTCTCTTTAAATGGAAGTGCCGCCTGTAACTTGACAGACTGTTTCCCCCCCGCCTTCCTATGCCCTGCTAATGAAATTCCTGAAGATGTGATGGGTGGTGGTTGCTATAGTAACCTAGCACGGGTAGAAATTGTAACCGTTTAAGGCTGCAGATTTATTCATGCGGCTTGTTAGTCAAACTTGATGCAATAACAGCAAATTAATATTTCTGTCTCATCAGGTTCCTGCAGCTGTGCCTTTCTGCAGCATCTTTGGTGGGGAAAGAAATGACAAACTCTGATGATGTCATTGGCCAAACTGTACATTCCCTCATCTGGCAAAGGGCTTGTTGTATTTAGTGACAGCTTTACCTGCTACAGAGTGAGGAGCTGGGCCTGTTCTTGCTGATAACAAGGGGAGTATTGCCATTGACTCCCATGGTGGCAGGAGCAGGGGCTGAGTAAGGACTGCAGGGAGAGTCACCCTCTTTTATTCTTCTTCCCAGTGTAGACTCTTCAGGATGGGTGTGGCAGAGAATTGATTCCCTTTGATTTGAGTCAGGCGTCTCATCTGTCCAAGGGCTCTAACATCTTTTTGTCAAACATCCCTTTTTATGTTGTCCTATAACATAGGACGAAGCACCCTGTAAATATTAACTGATAAAACCTAACCTGTGGGATAGATAAATATTATCTCCTCCTCCCTCTGCCATTTTAATGGGGGAAACTGAGGCAAAGAGGTAACTGACTTACTCCAGATCACACAGCAAGTCAGTAGCAGAGCTGGGATCAGAACTCAGGACCTCTTCCTAACTCTCAGCCCCCAGCTTATTCCTCCAGACTGTACCATCCCACTGTGCCAGTGTGAACTTTACCTGCTGCTGGTGCAAAATGGCTCTGATCACAACACTACATGGCAATTTCGCCTACCTATTTTCAGATATCACCGCCTATATAGTTTCTTTCAAATAATCGAAAGCAGGAGTGCTGCACGTTCCATGGCATAACATCACAAACAGGATTATGGTTACAGAAAGGGTGATGTGCAGCAGGTGCAAACTCCTAAGAATAAGATCATCATACAGCTTCTTATTCATAATTTCTTATCAAGTCTTTTGTCATGGACTGCCCGAGTTGCTTCAAGACTGTAGGGCTGTTGAGGCCAAATTTTTAAAAGGGCCTCAACTCCAGGATGTACATGAAGATGAGATGTACATCTCAAGGCATTTTCTCCAAGTCATAGACTATAATGAATTGACTAGTGCGCAGATGCAACATTGCTCTCTATTGGGTGGAACCAGAACTGCTCAGCTGCATGCCATTAGTTCTTTACTGCTAAAAGCCAAGGGAGATAGTCACTTAGCTAAAACGGTAGGGACCTGAGGCCTTTAAATATGAGGATTCTATTTTTGATGGCACCATGGGGTACATAGTGGCAAATGATTTCTCTAATATTTGTGATTTGTCTCAAATTAATTGTTTTTTGTGTTTTTTTAAAAGATTTTTCATGGATGATTTTTTTAAAGATTTTTCATAGATGATTTTGCTTCTGAAAGTTCCCACAATGTGCTAGGTGCTTTCCAAACAACAACAAAAGGCCTGGTCCTTGCCTCAAAGGGCTGACAAGCTAAAAGATGGACAGAAAAATAGACCAAAGGAAGGGGAAGGAATGTAGCATAGGAGTAGAGTGGTCAAGGTGGTAATTAGACATATTATATCATGGTTATGGTTCAATATATAATTATTTGAACCAATGTCATGAGTTCTTTTTGCTTAGAAAGATACAGTATATAGCTTGTGGCTTACTCCCCACAACTTAGAATCAGAAGGTTTTTTCTCTCTTGTCTCCATAAATCCTTTGCAGTTTTGCAGAAGGAATCATTGCCAGTGCTTCTTTAATGACTCTCCATTACAGGCTGTAGAGAAGATAGACCCCAGTGGGATTAGTCACACTGTCTATGCATCATAAAAGGTGGAGAAGGTTAAAAGGTGCTGAGGGGATTTTAATTGGTGAGGGTTATGTTAATATAATTGGACCTGTGTTTTAATGGAAAAACATGCATTTCTGTCAAAGAATTAACAACCTAACACCGACTTTAGCATTCCTCCTACAAAGGTATGGTGTGTGTGTTTACTCTGATGTAAATGAGCAGATTAAATTTGGGGTCATTCACTCTCAAGGGAATCTCTGTGAACTTTGCACTTGTGTGTAAAGATTCTGATCCTGATTCTGCACATGACTGAGCATTTCTGACAGGTGCTGAGTATCCTCAACTCCCATTGACTTTAATGGGAGTTGAAGATGCTCGGCAACTCTTGCAGGTGTTTCGGACCCTTGCAGGGCTGCGCCTTAAGGCAGGGGTACTTCAGCACCAGAAGAGAGAGACCTACCCTCCCTTATCTATGAGGGAAGGCAATGGAGGTGGAGTGTTAGAGACAAGATTTTGAAACTTGAGTGCTTGTCAGTTGAGTCAAGATGGAAGTCAATGCATGTCTGAAAATCAGGCCATCTACTTAGGTGCACATAAATGCAGATTTATGTGTCTAACATTAAGCACTATGTCATGGCTTTGGGATACTTCAGGATGAGAGCAGCTTTAAGACATCTTGGACAAAATTCTGTGCTAATTTATACTTTCTTCAATCCCATTTACTTCACTGGAGTCCCTTACAATGCAAGTCAGTGCAGGATCTGTCCTATGGACATTAGTAAAAAGAAATTAAAAGGCTTTAAGAAGTAGACTGATTGGGAAGTGAAGTGATTACTAGCAACTATTGTCAATGCTGCACACTTGGTTCCACTTACGAGGTTAATTCCTGTAACAAAGTGGATCATTTTAAATGGATATTTCAGGTGACGCTCCATGCAAATATTCATGCTTTTTTTTCTGAATGCTTCACAACCACATACAGGAAACGAAGGACAATGGAAATAATCAAAACGCAGACTAAACTGCACAGACAAATTAATGGACTTTTGTTATAGCTCACAGGAGTACAAATGCATATCTCTAATCTTTGAGTTCTTTGTGAGAATCCATCTCCTTGCAAACCTGGACTGCCCACAGGATCCGTCAATTATCCTTTTTTTTTTCTCCTTGGGACTGAAGAGCCTCCTGTTGAAAACATTGATTCAATGGTGCAGTACTGAACTCTGATTCAGCAGAGCACTTAAGCACATAAAAATATGCTTAAGTCCATCCTGTGCTTAGGTCCCAGTGAAGTCAAGCTTAAAAGAAAAGTTTAAAGTTGATCAAGTGCTTTGCTGAATAGGGTCTGTGGGGCTCAATTCTGCATTCTCATTATCTGGAGCAGGCCCATTGACACCAATGTGACATATGTGTAGCATATGCTTGGTAGTGTTTACAGGATTAGAGCCTTTGGCTTTTGACACTGTGTTTTGGGGATGGAAAAACTAAAAATATTAAGAGATTATGAAGGGAAGAATTTTGTAAAGGGCTTTCTGAGAACATATAAAACTTTTTCTTATGTTTCTTCATCACATCATGGTACTTGCACATAAATTCACAAGCCCTGGACTGTTTAAAATATTCCATCCACAAATCTTTGATTTAGGGCCTCCTACATATATGGAGGTTGGATTGTTTATTTTCCCTGTATGGGGAAATGTAAAGCTTAAGAAAAACTCCTTTCATTCCTATAATGTAGATGATAGCTGTAGGTTCTGCCACTACTACTCACATAAAAGTGAGCATTTACTCACATAAAAGTCCCCTTGAATTCAGTTGCATAAGTACTACTTGCTGTGAGTAAGCAGGTAATGACTGTTGCCAAAGACTTGTTGGTCTTTAACTAGGCATTTTGGGGTGGATGAACGAGTATGGCTCAAATGCATTTGCATTCCCAGTGTTAATTCCTATGGGGTCTGAAATCAGAATGCAGGTTTCATTGGCAACACTGCTAACTTGCCAATGGAATCTGTCATCTGAGCATCTGTGGTAATCAACAAGTTTACAGTTAAAACCGAGCCAAGGTTTGCACCTGTCAGAAGTCATTTTACATGCCATGCATACATTTATTGCCATTGCTGTAAAAGCTGTGTAATAGGTTTCCAGCAGTCCTGATCGGAGACCAAAATAAGACAATCAAATAATTACATATTTTTTGTAGACAGTGTGTGGTTGAGAACAGGTCGAGGATTACAGCTGGTGTAGAATGTTATCCAGCCCAGGTTAATATATATTTAGCCAGAAAGAAGTTGAGAGGAAATCCTATTAAAAATTATCATAAAGGGCCAATGTCAAGCAGTTTTCAGGCCTCACATGGAAGCTATGAAGTTTACTAAACCCAAATGGCCAAGATTAGTGGTGATATAAACAATGTGTTGCACTCCATGGGCAGGGGCGGCTCTAGCCATTTCGCCGCCCCAAACACGGCGTGCCTGCGGGAGGTCCACAGGAGCCGCGGGACCAGCGGACCCTCCGCAGCCACGCCTGCGGGAGGTCCACAGGAGCCGCGGGACCAGCAGACCCTCCGCAGCCACACCTGCGGGAGGTCCACCGGAGCTGCCTGCCGCCCTCCCGGCGACCGGCAGAGCGCCCCCCGCGGCATGCCGCCCCAAGCACGCACTTGGCGTGCTGGGGCCTGGAGCTGCCCCTGTCCATGGGCCTGATTCTGAGCTCAAACCAGTTTAAATCAGAAGTAATTTTACTAAGGTCAGTGTAATTACACTGGTGTAAAACCAAAGTAAGTGAGAGAAGAATCCGGCTCCATGAGTAAGTTGGACAGAAAACAAAGGTAAGTAATAAGGGAGTAACTTATATACACAGTGTAACTGTAGCTGTGTTGGTCCCAGATATTGGAGAGAAAAGGTGGGTGAGGTGGTATCTTTTATTAGACTAACTTCTGTTGCTGACAGAGACAAGCTTTCAAGCCACGCAGAGCTCTTCTTCCCCGGCCAGAGGACGAGATCTGTGTGGCTCAAAAGCTTGGCTGTGGCTACGCTACAGCTTATGTCTGCATAACTTTTATCACTCAGGGGTGTGAATAAACCAGCCTCTTGAGCGGCATAAGTTACACCCATGTAACCGCTTGTGTGCACAGCGCTATCTCGACCGCAGAGCTTTTCCCACCAACACAGCTTCTGCTATTTCTGCAGGTGGTTTTATTGTGCCAACGGCAGAGCTCTCTTCCCTTGGCACTGCGTGTCTTCACCAGACGCGCTGCCTAGATGCAGCTGCATCGGTACAGCTGCAGTGCTGTATGTGTAGACGTGCCCCTTGTCTCTCTCGCCAACAGAAGTAGGTTCAGTGTAAGATAATACCTCCCCCCTTCTCTCTTATATTAATGTGGCATTCAGTGGGTGTGCAAAACAAATATCACTTCCATACTGTCGGCAGAGAGAGGTGTGTAGCAGGAAAAGCAATTTTCAGGGCCATATAGGATAAAATGTCGGATTCTCCTCTTATTTACATCACAGCCTAGATTTACACTCCTGTAAGAGGGGAGTTGTGTTTAGAGGTGGAAGGTTGCGGAAACAGGGTCTGAGGGAGGAGGCAACATCATGCCAGTATTTGGGAACCAAGAAAATGAAACTGCCTAGAAAACAGAGGGATATGGACTAATCCAAACTAATGGAAGTGCAAACACACAAATCAATGTAATAAATGGTCAAGAATGAATGATTCAAAATATTTCATTTTTAACATAGGCAAGAGTGTGTGTGTGTATATACATATATATATGCATATATGTACATATGTATATGACTTCTATTTTGATAGTCCTTTCCATACAGTCTCAAATCACTCTGATTTCTGTAATACCAGCTGTCTGTACCCTCCCCGCCAAGCATCACATCTGGAAAAACATTTCTTGTCATCGGGCAAAATCAGGAATTCTCACCATTGAGCAGATCGTCACTATTTCTGGAGGTAGGGAGGGGGGAGGCGGAGAGGACTGGGCAGAGAAAAAAATGATTAATTGGCAGAGATGACAGTTTTGCTCTGGGGCAAATTTATGACATTCTCAAAGAAATATCATCTTATCATATGTGAATGGTAGGCAAAACAGATACTTGGAAACATTTGTCCCAGGTAGAAATGTTGCAGATGTCCCAGGGAAAACAACCCGCAGCAAAATATTGGTTTTTCCTCCTGTGAAAGCTTTTCTGAGCTGACCTTCTATTCTGATGTGTTCTGTGTGTAACTGAGGCAAGGGAGGCATGTTTCAGGGCAAATCCAAATGGGCCAGTGGAGTTGTACCTGCTGACATGACGCCTGAGTTTTTCCCAAGGTGTTTTATTGCATTGGCCATACTGCTGCCTTCCACTGAAATCCGTGAGAATGTCAGGATGTTCCTGAAAGTTTCACCAGCACAGCAAAGGAGTCCTTTTCATTGCTGGCATGAGTGCAACTCCACTGACATCCTTGAAATTGCATTCTCCTTATGCCTGTGGCAAATTTGGCTGTGTGTATTCTACTTAGGTGTGTTTGGAGAATCCAGACGCAGAAGTGCATCCTTTCTGAACCTCCTTGGAAAATTCAGCAGTACAGCAGGCCATTTTACTCTGGCAAACACAGACCAAGGAAATTTTTCCTGGATGTACCAGGAATGCATGATATCAGAACAGGTATGTTCCAGCTGGACATGTAGAATCTGGAGTGATCAGCAACTCCTACCTGAACACAGCAGGAACACTTTTCAGTAGTCAAAGTCTAGCAGTTAGGCAAATAGTTCCAACTGGAAAAGGGCCCAACCCACACATGTTTAGATCCCAGTTTGGAACACACTCAAGTTTGAAGGTGTTTGGATCCAGATTTTGGATTCACGATAATCTCTACTTAAAATAAACTTAGTGTTTTGGGGTTTTGCTATGATTTTTCTGAGAGATGTCTGGGGCATTCTCCAAGTGGAATGTTATGGCCAGTAGCTCATACAGCAGCAGTTCCTATTTCCTCTGTTCTTTGAACTTTCTCATCTCCCTGTCCACCATTTCGATCATCATGTACAACTTGATACAGTAATTCCACCACACCATTACAGAGCCTTCCAGCATGCACCCATCATCCTCAAGAAATATTGCTCCACATCGGGGTTAGATATATTGGACATCATCTTACCATTCCCCAAAACAGGCTGAGCGCCATTGGAATTACTCTCTAAATATTAAGGAAAGAAGGTGCATCATTAACTCATTGTTAGTGCTAAGCATGCTGGGCATGGGCTGCAGTTCATCACCTTATTATTAACTGACCTGCCAGCAAAGTCCCATATCATTGGGACAGAGTAAATACAGATTCATAAGGAAAGGGAAAGAGAAAATCACAGTTTGGGAATATATTTAATCTCTTCAAAAGGACTTCATAAAGATACCTATTTAGATTTGTGTAGTACCTAGCGTCCTAATACCAGCTGCACTGACAGTCAAACACTGAGGGTATGTCTACCCTGCAATAAAACACCGGTGGCTGGACTGTGTCAGGTAACTTGGGCTCTTGTGTCTCAGGCTGTGAGGGATGAGGGCCCCAGAGCCTGGTCTCCAGCCTGAGCCCGAATGTCTACATTGCAGTTTGATAGCCTGGCAGCCTGAGCCCATGTTAGCGTACACGGGCAAGCAATGGGTGTTTTATTGCAGTGTAGATGGACCTTAAGGGGCACAGAGCTTTCTCCTGGGGTGGTCAGACTGTGGAATGAGCACCCCCCCCCCCCCAAGAACTAAGAGCCATCGTCAACTTTCAGCTCCAAGTGCCAGGCACATTTTCTTGACGTTGGCTTCTCTAATATAAACACACAGGAACAGGTTTATATATAAATAAAACCAAGGCCCGCCCCCAGCACACACCCTGTCAAACCATGACAGTCGACTGCACACACTTCTCCCTGTGGGGAGAGGATGAGAGAATAAACACCACATGACAAATGTGTAGTCATGTTGCTTAATGCATTACTGAAAGGTGCTCAGATGCTATGGTGATGAGGGTGATGTAAGAACCTATATAGAATAGAATGGAAGGGACTGGATATTGGAATTGAGAAAAGAGGCTTTAAATTCTAAGTCACTATTCTTTTGAGCTTGGCAAACAATATAGATCCATACAAAGCCTTGATAATACTTGAGGCGTCTATCGACCCTTCCATCTGAGGATCAGAAACCACTTTGCAATGTAAGACAAGGCTGCTAGGAGTGGCATTCTGTTCCCTTGTAGTGGTGGCTAGGCCAGTGGAGATTGATGAGCCTGCTACAGCCTTGGCTAAGAAACCTGTGTCTTTGAGCTCAGGCAGTAAAGGCTCATGCATTAAGATCCAGAGGGGTTAAAAGCTAGCTCCACAAAGGGACTTAAGCACCTAGGTGCCTAAAAAGGCATTTAAGTCCAACATCTTGGCCTATCTTGCCTGTTGGGCCCTATCTGGTAGGCATGCTCAGAGCATCCTAACCAGCACAAAAGTTAGCCATGGACAAGATGTTTTGTGGCCGACTGTGCTTCATTATATCCAATAGCCTTGTAAGTGGAGCACTCACCTGAGATGTGGGAGACCTAAGTCACTCTGCCTGGTTTGGAGCACAGACTTGAAGCCAGGTCTCCCACCTCCAAGGAGAATGCCCTAGCCACCAGGCTATTCTGTGGTGGATCTCTCTCTCTCTCACTCTGTGGTTGAAGCGATGTCCATTTTGTATAGCTAAACATTCTCTGGAGCAGGGACTTGAACCTGGCTCTTTTGCGTGCAAGGGGATTGCCCTAACCCATGGGCTATTGGCTATAATGGGGTAGGTGGCTCTCTCGCCCATGAGAAAGGGCTGACTTGGCTCAGCTTCTCAACTCTAGGGCTCACATCTGTGAATACTGAGCAGAGATAGGCACCTAACTACCCTAGGCCCCACTCCCTCTTTCCTTGGCATTTCCTACTGGCTAGACTAGGCACCTCCCCACTCAGCTTGCTGGCTTCTGTGAATCTCTTTCTTAATTTCCTAACTCTCTCAGTACAATGCATGGGGAGCCTGGGTGCCTAACTGAGGGCTGTGAATTCCACTGGGAAGCAGAATGCCTAGGAGTTAAGCATTGTAACACCTACCTACTTTTGCGGCTCTAGTTCTAAATGATTTTCCCAAAGTCTTGATTTAGGAAATCTATGGCAAAGCTAGGAATGGAACTCAGAAAAGAACTCTGTCTTAACCATGAGAGACTCCTTTCTTCCTTAAAAGAAAGGAGAGCAGAGACATGAGTTCATACTGTCAGCTCCCTTTACAGCCCTCCTTCCTCTTTATTGGCCACGTCTTCCATAGACTTCTGGAGCTCCCCAGAAAGAGATTCAGGAGTCTAAAACTGCACAGCCCCTTCCCCTCCCCCTCCCCCCGTGCCCCGAGACAGCTCCTATACATTCCATATGCAAATACACTTCTGAGCCTACCCATCAAGCTGGATCACTGTATGGTACATGACCAAAGACATCACTATCTGATGGCTGTTTGGCCATAATACTAGCTACGGTCTCAGGCCATTTCCTATTGCACATCTGCCCACATCACTGCTGACACTTATCTCAACAGAGGATTGAATTAAACTTTCTGCTCATGTGACTGGCTGGGTAGTTTGGGGGAAGCTTGCTCTGTCACTGACCTTATTATTCCTGTTCACTGGGGAAGGTTGCTATGCTAACAGCAGCAATGAAGTCACAGGTTTGTCACCCTTACAGTATGGTGAGGAAATATAGAGTAGGGTTTTTTCTGCCAAAAGTTTCATGTACATCCTGCACTAAAGGCTGATGGCTGTACATAGACTACTGAAGTTTGCAAGTTGCTGGCTGATAAATCTTAACATGATTCACAGGTTATGTTGTCCAGTAGCCAATGTTAACTGAACAGTGCAGGAATACGATGCAATATCTACTTGAAAACACCAGTGGCAAGTTGGGGAAAGTTGAGGAGGACAGAGGAGCATATGGATGGGGAACTGTCATCTTCTAGGGGATGCTTTAAATAAAGAATCCAGCATAATCCGAGACAGCTCCCTCGCTTCTGTCAAAATACAACAGAAGGGACTCAGCCATTTCAGGAGACTAATTATTCTGGAAGGCGCCTCTCTGATCATTTGACAAAAAGCCTGTGATGCATGTTGATGATAATTATCACTTGCTCTGTGTCCTTAAACGTCTCTTATAACTGTCAGGCACATCAGATGAAGAGGTGTTGAAACCAATTCCAAAAGATAGCGAAAGAAGCTGTGACCATTTCCACGCCTGTTATACTGTGTGCATTAATGTATTTAATTTGTGTGCTTGGTTGCAGAAGTATGCAAATTTATATCCAAATTATACAGAGGCCTGAGATGCAGTGACTATTGCAACTATCAGTGTCAGACAGTGTAGGGGCACCTCTAGTAAGATATAGGAAAGAGCAGTGCAGAAAGAGTCCACAAGTCTCCATACCCAAGAGTTTCCTGCTTGCATATAGGCAGTTCAAATACTCTGCAGATGGCCAAGGTATAAAAAGGGAATTGGAATAGAAAATGAGGCTCTTTTTACTTACTGCTTCTTATCCTATGTAGTGTCTCACTTGACTCTGCTTTCTCTTTCTTGAGTCACAAGACTCACTCTTTCTCTGTGACTCAAGGTATATGGTATATTACCAAGGTATATTACCAATTCTAACCAGAATGGATAGTTTTTTTATTAAGGTCAACAGTGCCGTTAAAATGCTTCAAGGCATCAATCCTATGTTCCAAATTTATAGCAACAAGAAATAAATTATCTGATCACTTAACCAGCTGGCAGAGAGACAGGAAATGGACTGGCTGGGGAGGCAGGTTTATTTTCTCTGTTTTTTTTAAGACGCCAAATGTTTGGAGCCATAAATCTCCCTGTGCAGCACACAGAGCTGAAGAAGCCTAAACATTGTGTGAAATGTATTTGCACATGACTTTGTAATTCCAGCAAAATCTGCTTTAAGCAACCACTCCAGGCTACAAACAGAAACTGGATACTTGAAGGTTGTTTTCTATCTGGTACTTATATGTGGCCTTCATTAATACAGTATCTGAGTACCTGGATTTTAGCCTCACAGTTCCCTAGTGAAGTATTAGCCTCATATTACAGGTAGGAACTGATACAGTTGAGATCAACTACTACTACCATGCTCACGTTCACACAGGCAGTCTGGGGTCGAGTTAGGAACAGAACCCAGGTCTCTTGAGTCCCATTCCACTCCGTCATCACTAGACCAATTTTTTTTTTGCACTCCAGTTAGGTAATAATTGGAGATATACCAATCTCCTAGAACTGGAAGGGACCTTGAAAGGTCATCGAGTCCAGCCCCCTGCCTTCACTAGCAGGACCAATTTTTGCCCCAGATCCCTAAGTAGCCTCCTCAAGGATTGAACTCACAACCTTGGGTTTAGCAGGCCAATGCTCAAACCACTGAGCTATCCCTCCCCACTTTTGCTTTAGATGAAGGTGCTGTATGCAACGAGCCAAACTGCTCTGTTATACCAGTGTAACAGTTTTACCCTGATGTAATTTTTTCTATTTTCATAGAAAATAAAATGTACTTTCAGCCTTGCTGGCTTTTAGCTGAACAAAATAACAAGGAAAGAAAGAACAAATGTAAGCCTCCTATAAGAGGTTGCAGATAAAGGTGTCAAGTATCAGAGGGGTAGCCGTGTTAGTCTGGTTCTGTAGAAGCAGCAAAGAATCCTGTGGCACCTTATAGACTAACAGACGTTTTGCAGCATGAGCTTTCGTGGGTGAATACGAAGAAGTGGGTATTCACCCACGAAAGCTCATGCTGCAAAACGTCTTTTAGTCTATAAGGTGCCACAGGATTCTTTGCTGCTTCTACAGATAAAGGTGGTTTCTGGTGCAGGTTTAATTGTGTAGAACTCTATTTTGTGTTTAATAAGCATTCCATGCGGCTTATGTTTTCTGATAGTTATTTAATACTAATTCTTGGAGGTGCAGTTTAGTGCAGAGGCCTTTCACTTCTGAGGAGCTGGGATCAGATCCTAGCTTTTGTCCCAAGGAAAGATGGGTTTGTTCATTAGCCTTAACTTGGTTCCTCTCCTTTGCACATCACACAACTATTGCTAGACACAGCAGGATTCATTCACTCTGCTTATAAGAGCTCCTGAATTGTTATAAACAGGTGGTGGGTTCAGATTAGGCTTGAGAAGCACTGATATTGCAGGGATGAAATAGATGGAGAATGGAAGGTCAGGAAAAATTGTGTGGGGGAACAAGAATGAAATATCACAGCTGCTATAAATCATTGGCCGAACAATGCTGGGGAAGCTTGCACAATACTTACACTCACTGTTCCTGAGTGTGGAATTTTGTACAGTGTTTATACTCACTTTATCATGCTTGTCGCTGTGAGCAATAAAATGCACTGATAATTTAAAAAAGAAAATATGAGAAAAAAAATCAGTAGAAAATATTTGAAGGCTGATGAGAGAACAATAACAAAGTGTAAATATAGGCCTATGAATGGGCTTTTTGAATAAATAGGATAGCTATTCAATGGTTTCGGAAGAATAAGCAGTTTGTCAGGATACGTTCTCTGACTGGCTCACTTAAATTCTAGTTACAATGTAACTGGTTTTGTATAGAACTTCTAAACAAGATTTAGGAGAACTGAATAAAAATGTTCTCTGCTCTATAAAATGTTACTGCTTTGCCTTTACTGTCTGGATAGCAGAATAAACGAGAGCTACAAAAGATACTGTTAGAACTACCAGTGCACATCCTTTTCAGCCCCTGAATATACAATACACTTCCATTTACCCAAATGGCCCAGGGGACATTCAGAACTTTTGGATAACCAGGTGTTTGGATAAATGGAAGCAGCTATTAACTAGCATTGGGCTACATAGGAGACCCACTGTACGTTCAGATAACTATGATTTTTGGATGAAGGGAATTTGGAAATCTGGAATTATACTGTGTGTGTATAAATGTCATATTTATGATGGGAAGAAATTGAAGGGAGAGGGGAAAGTGAACAGCTCTGAGGGTCTCAGAGATATCTTGGGTGGTTGGCAAAGGGAAGGACTTGAGATATTTTTGCCTGTTAGGCTTAGGTATTCTATAGAACTAATCCAGTCATGTGATTGCATATTTCATTTGCAAAAATAAAACATTTGTGCGCCACTAGGTCTTTACAACCCTACCATAAAACTATGCACAAGAGAATTCATTTTACATCTGAGAGCATTTGAAAATAATGTCACTGTTGCAATATTTTTTCTGGTTGACTCTGTTATGGAAATATATTTCGTGTCTATGGACTTTGTCGGGAACTAGAAAGATTTGCCAAGTTTGGATCCCTGAACTAATGCCTTCTTCCCTGATGCTAAACAGATTAATGATAGCATATCAAAGAATGACTAACATTAGGGTAGAAGAGAAGCTTCATCACCTTAAGCTGGATCTCAAAAGGATAAATTAGGCTAGTACATTGCTCTGGTTTGGACAGAAAGATACTGTTGGCTGATGGTTAGAAGGGGAATAGAAGTGAGGAGTTTTGGCATTTGGTATTCATGTGTTGGGTGGCCTTGGGCAAGTCACTTAACATCTCAGGGCCTCGGTTTACTCTTCTGTGAGTTGGCAATATCACTTAGGCTATGACTATACTGCCCTGCAGTTTGGACTATGGGGGTGTAAATAGTGTGCACCAAAGTGCTGCATTGCAGCTCCCCTGTGTGGATGCCGTGGGTGCAAACTAAAAGGTTCCTAGTTCACATTCCTGTAATCCTCTTTGAAGAGGGCTACTTCAATGAGTACTAGGAACCTTTAGTCCATGCCTGCATTATTCACATGGGGGGGTTACAGTGCAGAACTTTGGTGCACACTTCTATTCAAACCCCCGAAGTCTGAACTTCGAGGTAGCATAGACAAGCCCTTAGGTAATGTCCCATGGGTTTTGAGAGAGATTCAATTGATTAAAGTTTGTAAAGCAATGGATTCTTGGATGAAGAGGTACCATGTACGTGCAAAGTATGATAATATGAAAGTCGGGGTAGAAATGAATAAAACACATCATGCCGTAGTATGCTAGCTAGATATCCAATCACAAAGGTTCAGAAGAATTCTTATATTAATCAAATCAACTTGTCCACGCTCCCCATTATTTCCTGAGTGCACAATCCGAGGTTTGGGTTGAATGCCTCACCGTGTGATCCAAATTTTAAAGTTGGAAGCTCAAGTTCATTCATTAAATACTGCAATAAAAGTGTCCTGCTGCTGAATGCACAGTTATTGTGATATACTGTACATGCAAATTGACTTAGAATGGGGTATTCATAATTGTCTAAGCGCCTTAGAAACACAACCCCCATTGAAAATCAGTGGGATTTGTGCTCCTAAATTATTTAGGTGTTCTTGAAAATCCCACCTTTCATGTAAAAAGCTCACTGTGACCTTAATTAGCTATTTGTGTGGGCATTTATTTATTTGTAGGCCCAATACATTGGCAAGACCCTCAGCTGACATAAATCAACCTAACTCAGTGGAGCAATGTTGATTTACACCAGGTGAGGATCTGCCCCACAATGGTCATGCATGCAGATGAATATCTTCCGCCCTATGGAAAGCTGGTTTCCAACCATTTGCAGTTATTGTCCATCTCATTCAGTATTGGTGGTCGAATTGCTTTTTCAAGCACTTGTGTTTTATGGGGATATCTTCTGTCCTCTGACAAACCCAAATTCCTTCAGGAGCAATCAGTTGTCATGACTCCTCTGTTTCTGCTGCTGCTGCCACCGCCCAGTGCTAGGATGAATGGAAGACTAAAGGAGACAGAAGAAAAGCCTAATTATAGCCCAGACTCTCTAAAGTAGAAGGGAATGTAAATTATCATTCCTGGATACAAAATCAAATAGAATTAGTTATCTCCTGAAATCCCCACTGATCTGGCCACTGCATAGCCAAGCAACTGTGCTGTCTAATTATCCCAATGACACACAGCTGCAGGAGGAGGAACTCCCAGGCATGGCAATAAATGAGAAGCAAAAAGGAGATGGCTTAGAATATTTATATGCGCTGTTTCCCAGAAAGATTTCAGAGTGCTTTTTTTGTTGTTGTTTTTTTAATTTTGAATTAAACCATAATTGTAGCAATTCACTGCTGGATTCTGAACAAGCCTGCTTCAGGGAGAAATGTGAGCAGATGACCTTTCGTAGAGAAGATAAAAACAAGGATTTATGATAAGGTTTAGAGTGTAATAAGGAAAGCCTGGTCTAGAATTTCAGGATTCTCTGATGAGATTATTTTTTGAAGAGCTCTTATCCCTTCAGATTCTCTGAGTGTCCCCTCAGCCCCAGAAATCTCTCAATTTCTCCTCCCTCCATCAGTTTTCCCTCTGCTTACTCTCTCTTCCTATCTGGGGGGGTGAAAGGGGAGCAGACAATGTGTCCTCACATGATGGCCTGGAATAGGCTTTCGATCTATCTAGCTGTATGACTCTATCACCGAAGTATCTAGGGGCCTGGGAAACATTAAGGGTGAGATTTTTCAAAGAAGCGTAAGGAAGTTAGGAGCCCAAATCCCAATGCAGTTCAATGGGATTTCAGTGTTTAGGTGCTTTGAAAATCCAAGGTTTATCCTCACCACACTTGTAAGACACTGATAAATATTATCACCCCCATTTTACAGATGGGAAAACTGAGGCAGAGAGTGTGACTTGTCTAACGTCACAAAGAAAGTCCGTGTCAGAGTTGTATGCTTGATTAGATCACTAAGTCAGTGCTTTAGCCATAATGCCATCCAATTTCTCCATACTCTCTCTGCCCTGAGGCTGAGATTTTAGGGGGCGTCTTTTCATGTTCCAGCCAGTGGGTGGAGAATAATGAAGGAAACATTAGGCAAGTCTCATATTGGCTGGAATATGAACAAAGCCAGTTATTATTTAATACCAAAGAACAAAGCAGAAAATTCAACTCAAACTCATTGAAAAATAAGCTTCCATGATGGGAATTGCATCATTATCCTAGCATTACACCAATTACCTGCAGTCTGTATCATATGTTTAAGCTGCTCACAACAACTCCTTGCAATTAAAGGCAGGCCTGTGCCAAACCCCCAGATCTGGACAACCCCTAACTTTGCAGATATGCAGAATATAAGCCCAGACCTGCATTTAATTTTGTCTCTGTCTTTATAATGGTCTGGCTGTTGTGGTGTTTTGAAACCCAGATGCAAATTCTGCAGCTAGAGCCCATCTCTATTAATAATTCTGGGCAGAGAGAGGCAGGGGAGCTTTTATGAATATACAGCCAAAGGATGAATGTTAAATCTTTAAGCAAGGTGTCGCTCTTTCATCTCCTGTTTGATCATTGGTGTGTTTAATGTTGTGCATTAATCGGACAAAGTGCCTTTTCTTCAGTAATACCTGTTGCAGGCATGTCAGCCATGCACAGTCACTGCATATCCATGACATTGCTGTGACTTGGCATGAGGGGAAAAGCCAGGCCATGAATGACCAAGCTGTAAGAGAAGAAATTTTCCAGTGGGCCTGTGATTTTTCTCCCATAGAAAGAATTGGCAAGTGGATGGAAAAATCAGGGGACAATCCATCTGCAATGGATTTAGTGACATTTCTATACCAGGGCTTAGAATGAGGCACCAAAAGATTCAGTGTATCATAAACTGCAAACATGAAATACATCAGAGGAGCTACATCCTCAAAACACAAAACAACCCTCCCTACAAGCATTAAACTGCACCTTTGAATACACTGAAAATAAATCCTCTTGAACCTCTGCATACAAATGCAAGGAGAGGTCAGGGAGTCCAAACTCTGTGTTGTTCTAAACATCTCTGGTGAAACTAGGTTAATACAAGTTTGCAGGCTGACATTTCTATACAAACATACAGAATTGCAGCCTGCCGGTCTCCTCCTCAAGCAAACAGCCCGTGCTGAACACTTAATAAAAAGTTGAGTTATGCCAGCTGTGTACTGTACATAGACAGCAAGTGAGGGTAAGAGTTTTGGGGTATGTTCTCAATGATGGTTTCCTGCACCTTCCCCTCCCACATTAACATTTATGTGTGTGCATAAAGGAGAGAGCATTGGACCTCTCTGTTTCCAGCCTGCCAGGTGGCCGTGCTTACCTAGGGGAGTAGGTATGCTGGACTGAGGTAGTAGAGATTATTTTTGATCTGATCCTTTATAGAATGCACTTTCCAGTTCAAATTCTAAGCAAGGAAAGAGAAGTGAAAAGACCTTGAGGGAAAGGTCAGCTGTGTAGATTGTGCCAAATGTGTGGTTTTTCCCCCTCCAGGCAGCGTGCGAAGAATTCTTCAGCAAACTGCTAGTGGGGGTTGCAAAGGTTTTCTGCCCTTATTAATTAGTCCTTGAAAAGGAGGAGACAAAGTGCTCGGAATAGTGATTCCTCTTACTGAACTGTCAAATGCATACACATACACCCCTCCATGAACACCCATACCACACATATACTTACCCACACATGCAGACATGTATGCTCATGGACACCACACACCCACTAGTCTTCCATATATATATAATGCACAAATAAAGACACAAACACACATACATGCATGTACATACACATGTGCACTCACACTCAAATCAGGAGTCCTGGAGAAGATCACACCCACCATCTGCCATAGCCCAGTGAACAGCACATTTGTGTCCTCGTACTGGCTATTTCAGAAACATGCCACTAGTACTTAAAAGGACGAATAAGAGATTAGTTCCTCGCCTCTTCTCTTGCTGAATAACTCAGAGTCTCCATTTAACCTTAACTTCTCTTTTGGCATCAGCTCATTATTTTAAAAATTACCCTTCTGTAATATATTCTGTGAACAGGCTGCTTTTTCTTCTGAGCAGATTCATACAGTCAGATCTGATAGAACCTAAAGTTATAGGGTTTTTTATTTCTATCAATCTTCATCCTTTTATTTTCAGTTGATACTTCAAAGAAAACTCAAGAATGAAATTAATTAGCCTCTGGTAATGGGGATTATCATTTTATCTGTGTAATAGAATTCCATCCTCACAAATGAGATGCAGCTTCCTTCCTGCACAGCTGCAGTTCAGATATCTGTAACAGTGCTTGAAGGATAAAAAATGATCACTGCTGCTCTGCCCCTCATTGGGACTAGACATTAAATTTATTTCTTTTGACAGCTTTGACTCTAAAGTGATCCACTCAGCTTGAGGTGCTGGGAAACTGCAGCAGAGTACATGCCTTCTCCCCCAACCTCCCCAAGTATGATGGTGAAAAATGGGCTAAATGAATGCCGCTGCAGAATAATAAATGGTTTTAATGGTGACATTTCCTACCATGTAAGTCATGAGCCACTCATGATGGAAAATGGAAATTGTATTTTTTCCACTGCCAGGCAGATTGCATATAGAGTTCAGACAGGCTTATTTTACACTCATCACATTAGCTCCTGATGTGTAGCAGTCATTATAAACATGGTACTATTTCCAATGCAAATTATGATTTGCAATGCCATTCATGACCCATAGAGGATCTAATGACAAATATGAAAATCACTTATGCCTCAACAAGGCATATGCTAGACTGGTGAGCAAGGGCGCTTAGCACTATGAATACTAGCCTCTATTTGCAATTCATTTTCATCTGACAGTGGTTACGTGCCAAGTGGGGGCTTTGACAGCCCCCTCTCTTTTTGCAGAGTCCCTGATTTCTCGTTACATGAGAGCAGGAGCCATGCAATTGGAAGCCTCCATGGCAGTGCCTGGGTTTCCCGTCGTTAAGTGGCTTGAAATGCCATTTCATGGCTCCCTAGTCAACGTGGTTGGAGAAGCTGATTTACATGACTGTTACAATCCCATTGAGCAGCTACGTGACTTTGCTTCAGTACAGTGAAAGCACTTTTTGCTCACTGCAGAACATCAACATGGCTTCCTTTTCTTCCTACCATTTTTGTTAAAAGTTAGAGCCTTCTGAGCTCTGTGTGTTGTTAGGGGGAGGGGAGGAGAGGAGAGGACTCTCAGTCACAGAGAGGACAGAGAAAGAGAAGGCACTTGAGAGGGGAGATCTCTCGCATGACAAGTGGTGAGGAACAAGTGGGCTTAGACCCATGCTGATGCGGAGAGGAGACGACTCAGGTCCTGAGCCTTCGCTATTTAAGTCAATGGGAGCTTTGTTATTGACTACAATGGCTGCAGGATCAGGTCCTCAGATGGGTAGGGGTAGTATACTGCAAGGTCTTTATCTGAACAATTGATTTTTGCCTGGTAAGCCTTGGCCATCCCCTTTTTAAAGTCTGTCCAAATCCCTTGCAGCCTAAGCATCACTGCTAAGCTTCACCCCATAGTCTTACTGATCATGTATCTGGCCCTGCAAGAAAGGAATGTTCTGAAACACTGTCACTTTGTGGCGGCTTAGAGATCTAGCACCACAAGGCGTATTTTCATTGCTTCATGTGGGGCATAACAATAAATTCCCTTTATAGAGCATCTTGGAGCCTGAACTGTACATACATCCCCCTTGAAGGGCATCAGCTTCTGAGCCATAGCTCATCAGTCATTTGGTGCACTGTGCAGTATTGGAGGGAAGGGAACGTTTTGGCCAAGGATGCTGGATCTCAAAACAACCAAGAGGATCTTGGGTGTAGGTTTGCTATCTGTCTAATTGTTATACCACAGCATCATTGTGTTTTCTTAGCACCTATACAGACAAGATTTTGGTTTTCAAAGGCAGTCTGACAACCCCCCACAAAATTAACTGCATTGGGGTTCAGTTGCCCCAGCTGGGATTCAACATGAGATTTTAAGGAATCGGAGACTTAAAATCAGTAAGCCAGGCACTGCACTCCTGTTGCAGTGAAGGGGTTATCAGACAGACTTCTGACCCACTTCCTTTCCAATACAGACACTCTGGGAACATTTCTGCAGACCTGCAATATGATGTTATTATATTAGTGTCTTGGTGATGGAAATGAGTCCACCCACTCAGGCCATTTTTACTTACTCCACGCTGCTAGAACATTTTATCTTAAAGACAGTTACAGTTTGTCTTAATTTCATAATTCATTTATGTGCATTAATCCTCACACTAAATTCCAAGTGCTCAAAACCTACCACCTGAATCTTGCTAATTAAGATGAATTGTTGTGATGCTTTGAAGATCCCTGGGAAATGCATTTCATTGCACGTTACAAAAGGAAAAACAAAGCTTGCTTCTGTAATGCTTATTAGCTTTGTTATTTCAGCCCTTTATTTTGTTGGCTTCCTGCTGGTTTCCAGAATATATATATGTGTGTGTGTGTGTGTGTGTGTGTGTGTGTGTGTGTGAATATATAATATATGCATATATAACTGACTCAGACATGCAGTACGTGAAGCAATTTAAATTCATTTTCATAGCAAGATCTCAGGATAGGTACATCATTGCTACAAACCAATCATTCCAGAAGAGTTAATGGAGCAAATACATCCCCTTATGTAATTCCCTTGGCTTTAGTGGAGTTACACGAGGAATGAATATAACCTTTGCCTAAGGATCAGATGCTCTCAAGTGTTCTGGCCCCTCTGTGCTACTCACCCATCACAAAGATGCCAGAAAGAATCTGGGTCTGGCCTGCTGAGAATTCCCCCTGTGTAAAAGAGCTCTTAGCTGGTGCACAGCCAGTCTACCTGGTTGCTTCACTACCCAGCCCCACTGTCAAGGCATTCAGTGGTGGAGTGAGGACATGGCATAAGTACTGTGTACTCAAGCAATCCCCAGCTGATGTCTAGTTCCTTTTGGACTAGTCCTAGCTAATTCCCAGGCTGTTCTAAACTCTCCAGGGGCCATGCTGCAGTTGGCTGCCTGACAGCCCCCTGATCCCTTCAAGAAATGGAGCTTGGCTAAAGAGGAGGTCTCAACCTAATTATTCAGTGATCTATAAGAAAACACTGCCGTGTGCATCATCACCATATCACTACTGGCAGATCATGTGGATGACAGTTCTGTATTGATCCCAGGAGGCACCAGAGTTATTCACTTAACCAATAGCTTGAGAAATGTTTAAGCCTACACTATTCTTAACCTATAAGACTATTAAAGAATAATTGAGGAGGACAAAGAAACTGAGTGGACAAGGGAAGCGTGTGGGAAGAAAGAGGATCAAGCTCATCACCGATAAAAGGCTGCGTCTTAGATGAAGTGTATACATGAATGACACTTTTGGAAAAAAAAAATCTCTCCCTTGATCTCTCATCCATAGTATACCCACTGGATGTCCATTTCTCGAGCTGTCAAATCAACATCTTTCATGGGCACTACACTCACTGCCACAAAAGGAAAAATAATCCATTTGAAAATGCCTCACATGTCTCGTTTTTTTAATTGACTCTGGAAATGTTTAGCCAACTAGTTCTGTAACACACTTCTAAGGTGGTAGGCAAATACTGTCTGTCCTGGAAGCAGTGTTTGTACAAGTCCAGATAATACTGGGATGGTGCTGTGGGTTGGGGACCTTGCTTCTGGGCCTTGGATATCACCATTCTTACTAATCCCTTTGCCCCCTGCAGACTGGATGACCTCTACCTGCCGATTTTTGGAACTTCAGCTGGAAGAGAATGGTCTCAAAGGCCATCTCCAGAAAAAAGGGTGTGAGATATGTGCAGTGGGAGGTCCTTGACTTTGGAATGTGGTTCCTTTCTTGATCTGACATAATTTAGAGTTGGTTGGCCTTACAGGCTCAAAGTGGTTTATTATTAGACATGGGCTGTAGTGTCAAGTTTGGACACATCTGGATTCAGATGTTTGATTTGTGTAAGGCCCAGTGGGTCTCAAAGCAAGCCCTGTACAGCTTCCAGGTAGTGAACACGTCTACAGTGCCACCCAGCAGCAGCTGTAAGCAGTTTGCACTCCATTTACCCAAGACCACTGCATACGCAGACCACAGGAAGTCCTGCCTCAAGGGGTCTGACAGGCAGCAACCTCATGGTTCCTGATTGGCTTCCTTCCCTATATAATCCCAAGGGAGCGGTCCAGGAAGTGTCTAGGCAATATTGTGGATCTCCTGTCACTATCATGCCCATTCCTGCTCTTGAAATGCTGGCTTTGATCTCTGCTTGATTTGGAATTCGACTCCTGACATGGACTATGAAACCTGACTCTGCTCTAATCCTTGATATTGACACTGGCCTGGAACTTGACTATGAACTCCTTTGCTACTCTCAGCCTCAGGTTTGACCTTGCTATGATCCTTGGTACTGACTGCCCTTGTCAGGGTCCTGACAGCTGGGCTCATTGCCGAAAATGGGGCCACCTGCAAAACTCTGATTTAGACTTGGACTTTTCCAGAATTTGGGGTTCTTTGGCGTTGGGGTTTGTTTTGCCTCTAAAAATTCTTTCACTAAATTATTCAGAAATTAAAACAAAACCAACGGTAATAGCTGCAAACAGGTTGGGATCCAAGCAGTGAGTCCAAATACTCCTGAATGGTGAGAGTGTTTGGATCGAGACCCAAGTTGTGTGGCTATTAATCATTATGTTTGTGATGAAGGCGGGGAAGGAGGCTAACTTTGCTGGCTGATTGTGATAGAAAATAGACACTATTCTGAGAACTGAGATTATATGAATGATGGTGCAAAAGCATCTTTCTCAGTGTGGCAACACAAATTTGGGAAGTGAGATTGGTCCAAGTCTCAAAGGGCCAGATTCTGATCCCCTTACTTACTTTGAGTATTGTCGTACTCAGTTGCTTTCAGTGCTCATTCTGGCTCACAATGAAAAATACAAGAACAAGTGGGGAGCACTAAATGATGCATGATTAATCACCTCAGCATTTATAACTTTGTTCATAACATAGTATTCATGATTCCAGTGGTTCAGTAATATACAGTAAAAATAATTTGTGTTGCAACTGCAGTAAACTTGGATCTACAATGCGGGGTATCCCTAATAAGGAAGGATGTTTGAATTCTTTGTGCTGAAACACAAAGAGGTCTCAGTAGCATGCTGAGGCCAACATTCATCAAATGTTGTTGTCATTTAACACACAGAACTTCAACCAAAAAACCTGCATGTGTACATTTTAGCTTAACTGAAAACCCAGGAAAAATAATTTGCCAAAGGGGAGAAAGGACTAAATGGTGTGGGGGGAGAAGACACTTCCAAGCTTTTGAAGAGGGAACTGCTAACAATTGGGCAAAAGAAATAGAGGCACTATAAAGAATTGACATGAGTATCCATTTCATGCTGAGCATGTAATGGAAATTAATTTTCTCCTGGAAATGGACCTGGTAATTAGACGTATATGTCACCTTCTGTTTGCCACATAATCACAGCTGAAGTTTCAATTCTGGAAGAAGTCCTCCTCTCAGTGTTTCTTTCACTAAAATGAAAGGCGAGACATCTATAAATTATCATCAGAAGGAAGATAATGGATGCTGACAGCTCCCTAAAAGCAATTTTTGAGTTTTCTTTTCTGAGTGGATGCTAAACACTGTCCAGTGAAATTCATTAAGCAATCAGCATCCTCCTCCAAAGAGCTGACGTCAGTCTGCAGCCTAGGAGCTGCAATTATAATCCTATTCAAGTGTATGGCTGCTTAGTTACAGCATGATGTGGAGTCTATAAGATCTAGCTGACACCAGCTGCCCTCCTTCAAAGAGTTTATAGTGGAAGGTGAAGAATTAAGACTAGTCAGATCTAATCATTTTTAACCTTGGAAAATCTTTTACCGGGTCATATGATTCTCCCCGCCACCCTGTATTTCATTCCTTTCCTCCCTCACAGGAAAGAAAATGAGTAATGCAATCAATTAAAAGTATGAATAAACATCTGAACTTCTGAATGCTTATCTGAACTCTAGACTCTCTGAGCATTGCAGAGCCGTTCTCACCAGTACAGAGCAACAAAGCTGCGCGGCCTTTTTCTGCCTCTCACATCTGCCAGCTAAGTTCCCAGTTCTAGAATCTTCACAGCCACTGACAATGTCAAAAGTGAAAAGAATATATCAAGGGCCCTGCTGGGCTTGTGGAGACCTGGCATTCAGAATGTTATTCTCAGCAAGGCACTATCACTGCTGGGTCCCAAGTAACCAAATCTCTAGACCTTGGGGATATTCACTTGGCTGGACCCAGATCCATTTTCTGGTGTCTGAGCCAATTTTGCAAGTAGAAATTTGGCTCTGCCCATCTAGATGCACCAAATAAATGGCTGTACTCTCTATAATAAGCTTCCAGGATTGTCTCCTGTCTGTGTGTCACTCTGAAAACTGTTTAGTCAGTATGAAGGGATAGGAACAGCTACAAGCATGGCAGAGAGCTCTTTTTGTTCAGAATATCACCAGGTTCAATCATTGCTCGGATCTGCAGTGTGATACCATCCAATTTCTAAGTTCTCTGCCATTTTGACTTCACGAATTACACCTGTGTGGTAGTGTAGACCATTGTGATGTCAGAGGCAACTCAACAAATCACCACCCTTAGTCAACAGCTGAAGATGATGGAGTACTTGGCCCAACTGCCTCACCTGTGCAACAGCCTGGGCTTTCAGCCTCTACTAGTATTAATAACACCCTGAAACCTCCTGCCTCGGGCACCCCCACTAACCACTGATGTCTCCTGGCCCTCCAATCCAAGAGTCTTTCAGGAAGTGATAGCTGGCACAAGCATCCCCCTTCCATCCTTTCATCCCAACTCCCACCAAACAGTCGGATGAGCCCCCTGCTCATACCATGCACTGGAACTACACATCACAAAAGCCCCTGTGGGGATAATAGTAGGTGGGTGAACACTGCAGTGCTGAGTTGAGGCCCAGTGGGAAGGAAGATGGTGGAAGTGGGAGGATAGGGAGAAGTGGAAATATAGTTCTCATGAGATTTCTGCCATTTTGTTTCAGATGTTAAAAATCTCAATGTGGACCAGGATTGGGATAAAAATTCACCCCTAAATTTAGACTTTGGTGGTATCCAGATTGGACCATTATATATGTGACCTGCAGCTGAAATATTTCAAAGGCTGTTGTGCTGAAAGAGGATGACTTTGTGATGGAAGATGCTGTTTTATAAATGCCTAGGAGCAATATTATTGCATGTATGTTAACCTGAAGGCTGAGGGACAACTTTATCTGTACCTCATATTATAGCTTCCATTAGTCTTTCATGACAATTTACACAAATGACTTGCATCTGTTTGATGAATATCTAGTACTGCCAGGCATTGCTAGCTCCTTTCCTTTCCAAGGCATTTTGCTAACATTTGGCTGATATTAATTTTATTACATAATGGCCTGATATTTCTATTCAGGCATGTATGATGAATGGTACAATGCAGTGATCATTTTTTGTTTTGTTTTAAGACAAGCTCAATGATCAGACTGCTGCAAGTGTTCATTACCTATCTACTTTGTTTCTAAATGTTAGGTAAGCATATATTTAAAATATACAGTATTCCTCTAATAAACATGGATATGCTCTTCTTTTTATGTATCCCACTTACACTGGTATTTATTATCAATTAATGCACATCATAAGAACATAAGAATGGCCATACTGGGTCACCCCAAAGGTCCATCTAGCTCAGTATCCTGTCTTCCAATAGTGGCCAATGCCAAGTGCCCCAGAGGGAATGAACAGCACAGGTAATCGTCAAGTGATCCATCCCCTGTTGCCCAATCCCAGCTTCTGGCAGATAGAGGCTAGGAACATCATCCCTTCCCATCCTGGCTAATAGCCATTGATGAACCTATCCTCCATTAATTTATCTAGTTCTTTTTGGAACCCATATATAGTCTTGGCCTTCACAACATCCTCTGGCAAAGAGTTTCACAGATTAACTGTGCATTATGTGAAGAAATACTTGGTATTGTTTATTTTAAACCTGCTGCCTATTAATTTAATTTGGTGATCCTAGACCTTGTGTTATGAGAAGGAGTAAATAATACTTCCTTATTTACTTTCTCCACACCAGTCATGATTTTTATAGACCTCTATCATAGCCCCTCCATCTCTTTTCTGAGCTGAAAAGTCCCAGTCTTATTAATCTCTCCTCAGATGGAAGCCGTTCAATACCCCTAATCATGTTTGTTGCCTTTTCTGAGCCTTTTCCAATTCCAGTATATCTTTTTGGAGACGGGGTGACCAAATCTGCATGCAGTATTCCAGAGGTGGGCATACCATGGGCATACTAAATATAGCGGCAATATGATATTTTCTGTCTTATTATCTTAATGATGCCCAACATTCTGTTTGCTCTTTTGACTGCCTCTGCACATGGAGTGGATGTTTTCAGAGAACTATCCACAATCACTCCAAGATCTTTCTTGAGTGGTAACAGCTAATTTAGACCCCACTGTTTTATATGTATAGTTGGGATTATATTTTCCAAAATGTGCATTACTTTGCATTTATCAACATTTAATTTCATCTGCCATTTTGTTGCCCAGTCACCTAGTTTTGTGAGATCCCTTTGTAGCTCTTCACAGTTCGCTTTGGACTTAACTATCTTGAGTAGTTTTGTATCATCTGCAAATTTTGCCACCTCACTATTTACCCCTTTGAATAGTACTGATCCCTGTACAGACCCTTGGGCTTTTTGCAGCATGAGCTTTCGTGGGTGAATACCGACTTGCATCCGACGAAGCGGGTATTCACCCATGAAAGCTCATGCTGCAAAACGTCTGTTAGTCTATAAGGTGCCACAGGATTCTTTGCTGCTTTTACAAATCCAGACTAACACGGCTACCCCTCAGATACTTGAGACCCTTGGGGGACACCACTATTTACCGCTGTCCATTCTGAAAACTGACCATTTATTCCTACCCTGTTTCTTATCTTTTAACCAGTTACTGATCCATGAGGGGCCTTCCCTTTTATCACATGACAATTTACTTTGCTTAGGAGCCCTTGGTGAGGGACCTTGTCAAAGGCTTTTTGAAAATCTAAGTACACTATATCCACTGGATCCCTCTTGTCCACATACTTGTTGAGTCCCTCAAAGAATTCTGGTAGATTGGTGAGGCATGATTTCTTTTTACAAAAAAACCATGTTGACTCTTTCCCAACAATATGTTCATCTTTGTGTCTGACAATTCTGTTCTTTACTATAATTTCAACCAGTTTGCCCGGTATTGAAGTCAGGCTTACTAGCCTGTAATTGCTGGGATCAGCTCTGGAGCCCTTTTAAAAAATTGGCATCACATTAGCTATCCTCTAGTCATTTGGTACAGATGCTGATTTAAATGATAGGTTACAGACGACAGTTAGTCGTTCTGCAATTTCACATTTGAGTTCCTTCAGAACTCTTGGGTGAATACCATCTGGTCCTGCTGATTTATTACTGTTTAGTTTATCAATTTGTTCCAAAAACCTCCTCTAATGACACCTCAATCTGGGACAGTTCCTCAGATTTGTCACCTAAAAAGAATGGCTCAGGTTTGGGAATCTCCTTCACATCCTCAGCCGTGAAGACCGATGCAAAGAATTCTTTTAGTTTCTCTGCAATGGCCTTATTGTCCTTGAGTGCTCCTTTAGCATCTTGTTTGTCCAGTGCCCCCACTGGTTGTTTAGCAGGCTTCCTGCTTCTGAAGTACTGCACTTAAAGAATTTTTTGCTATTACTTTTTGAGTCTTTGGCTAGGTGTCCTTCACATTCTTTTTTGGCCCTTCCTAATATATTTTTATACTTCACTTGCCAGACTTTATGCTTCTTTGACTTCTGCTGAGCTATGATGCCTCTGAGGATCTGGGGCCAGATTTTTCAAATGTATTTAGGTGCCTAAAACTGCAGTTGGGTGCTTAGTGGGATTTTCAGAAGTGCCAAAGAAGGTTAGGTACCTAATTCCTGATTGAAATTAATGGGAGTTAGGTAACTAAGCTGCTTATGTGCTTTTGAAAATCCCATTAGGCACCTAGCTGCATTTTTATATCTTTGAGAAATCAGACTCCTAGACCGTATTTTGAGTCAGTAATGCTGTCCATCCAGAAGGATCACAGAGTACTTCACATGCATTAAATATTATGGGTTGTTTCTTCCACCATTGAAATTCAGCCTTTTCTGGGATAGAACACAGCATATTTGACAGAGCACATCATTTTAGGACAGGACACCATGTCCAACTGAAATAGGGGGAATTTAGGGCAGCAGAATGTAATCTGGCTAGAACAACAGTCCTCACCTTATCATTGCTGGGAAGAATGCCATGGGATCTTTTAAAGGCCATGAATGGTCAAGACATTTCTCATTTCATGAGGGATCACCGGGAGAGAGCTGAAAATAGCTGTGTAGGCATTGTACTTGAGAGCCTGAGCTCCAGCCTGAGTCACAACATCAAAGCAACATCTAAGCAGCTATTTTTAGCACGCTAGTGCAAGCCCCGCAAACACAAGGCTGTTGACCCGGGCTAGGAAGCTCGCTCTCTGAAGCAGTGTGGACAGATCCTTGGAGGGATGTGAGGAACGAATTGAGACTCTGCAATCTCTTGGCAACAGGTGTGAGTGAGTGGATTTACTCCTCAGACTTTAAATGGGTTAGGTTGGTAGATGATGCTAAGAATATAGGCATTTAAATCGTTTTAAGGTACTGTTTTGCCCATACCTAACACTATGCTGGAGCTTCAGAAGATCAATTAGTGTGCAACAATAACAACAAAAAAGGTCTTGTGAGATGGGAGCTATTTTCATGCACCATGCTCATTTTCTCCACCAGGTGTAAGCTTCCTATTTCTCATAGAAATGCACCCCTTACAGCACTGCTGTGGCAGACTCCAGATCAAACCACCAAAAGCCCTGGGAGCATGTGGATCAGGCATGGAGATCTTCCCAGTACAGGTTATGACATCTCCAAAGGACATTCTGCAGAAGAATAAGTTTATAATAAAATATGAAGAAACTAGATCAGATTTTTCTGAGGGGATCTCCTGTATCATGATTTGTACTGGGCACAGATACCACTAAATCATTTGAAATAATACAGGGAGTTGGAGAACTGTCTGTCACTTCCTGAAGACAATAGTCATGTACTAGTCCCAGTCTCTAATTCAGATCAGCAGTCTAAACAGATGAATTAGCCCAAGCTGATACAGAGCAGTTCCTGAAGGGCATCCAACCTGAAGAGATGCGCTCTTGAAAGGATAGGCATTCATGGCTTTGCTTACTCTTGTATTTCTCACACAGATTCTAGTCAGGAAGCCATGTAACAACCTCCTTTTCAGGCTGCATTAAGCACGCCTAGTCTGCAAAGGTCTAGCGAGATGGAGCAGCTTTCAGTGATGTGCTGTGTCATCTGCTCACAGTTGCAGCAATCATGTAGAAGGCCATCCCTGAAGGACTGTACTGTCTTCATCAATTTTCCACAACCACTCACTGGGCCAGTGATATCCAGAGTACTCTGCTGTCTATTTTGGCTCACTGTAGTCTCACGGTGAGCCTAAGGGCATGCTACAAAGAGCTGAATGTCTGCTCAAGTAGTCATGTGTACAGATAGCTTTGCAGTTGTATCTCTAGTTCAGGAGGACAATAGGTAAACCTGTCATTAGGTGACTAGGATGGAAAATATGATAAGCTGGCATTTTTGGAGTTGTTGTTTTAGAAGGACCACCCAGCCTCAGCTAGGAATCCCAAGGCTGCTGTCATCTGAGAAACCTGAACAGGGAAGCTGTAAGAATGATGTGATAGGAGCTGGATAACTGATTTCTCCTCTAGTAACAGATCTTTGAGGTCACCACAGTTTAATGGTAAACATGAGTACAAGCTTTCCTTCCATTCTGCAGCCCTCAGGAAGTGCTACAAGCTCCTTGCTGCCAGTGCAAAGAGTGGAAGAAAATTGCTAAGAACAAGTGCTCTTGACAACAGATCCCAGAAGTATAGCAGGAGAATCAGACCTTCTCTGTGATGGTGAGAGGAGAGAGTGGGGGAAGAGAGGATGATTCAGAGGAAATAATTATGATTGCGGCACAGCCTAAAGAAACTAACAGGATGATGTGAGAGCAGCTTTAAAGAAGAACCAATGACTAACATATATGGTACAACTGGATACAGCTTGCATGGAAGAGCAGCTAGCTAGAAATGCCATGCACTCGAAGACAAATTGGTGACACATGACTTCATAGAGTTTAAGGTCAGAAGGGACCTTTAGATCATCTTGTCTAACCTCCTATAGAACACTGGCTAGTCCATTTCACCCAGATACCCCTGCACTGAGCCCAATAACTTGGGTGAACTAAAGCATTCCAGTCCTTAGGAGATTAAACTGTAGTGTGTCGCAGGGAGAGAACCTGCGAATGGCTCAGTTATCTTGTCAGTGTTCTTTGCTTACAGAGTTAAACTAGATGAGATGTACCTGGCGAATAACATCTAAGAGGACTAGCAGAAGGTGGGAGAATGATTCTATGCCCTCAGATTATATTCCACATTCCTGATCCAGGCTAGGGTCCCTCTCAAAAGAAAGCAAAGTCCTTCTCAATATAGTCCCAAAACTAGAGATCACCCAGAGTACAGAGGGCATATCTTCATTCCTGTTACTAATTTCAATAAAAGTGTTCTAACACATGAGTCTGTTTTGGCTTCATGTGTCTCCTGTCTCACAGCTCTCTTAGCTTTTATTCTTTCTTGAGCCTCTTTCTTCCATCCTGCCAGCTTCCTTCAGGTTCATGGCTTCCACAGACTTCCTTTTCTCTTTATCAGCACCTCTCTGCTTCCCCATTCCATGTTCGTTCTCTCTCTCTCTCTGCTTCATTTAATCTTTTATTTTTATATTCTGGATTCATTTCACTTCTCCATTTGTCCCTTATTCTTTCTCACTCTGATTTTGATTATCCCTTTTCCTCTGCTTCTTCCTAGTTTTATAGCCATTTTGGTGTCTCTTTTTTTTTCTCTGTGTGTGGTTATCTTCACCTCTATCTGCCCCATTTTTTTCTTCTCTTTTTCTCTCTGTATAATGAGAATGTAGCTGTTTCACCACCCTGCTGTTTCCTTCCTATCTCTTCCCAGTTCTGTACCGTTTCTGTTTCCTGAGTATGCTCTCAATTAGTGAGCTTCACTAGAAAGAGCCTGGAACATCTACTCCAAATAAGGCATTAGAAATTCCATGTAAATAACCAGTTTGCTGGTATTCACACTGATTTATCTAGGACTTTATATCACATTCAGTGCCAGGTTAGCTAATGATGGGACATCATGTTGTGATGCATTGCCATGGAGTTCATTTTCAGTAGCTGGTGCAGGAAATAGGGATGAGGAGCTGATTTTAAAATGGGCCATTCTCATACTTGCCATTTAACTGCATAGCAACTATGTGTTCCTCTGGACTACATTTTGCAGACGTAAAACAATGCAATTGGTGTGCAGACTGGTTCAGGGGCAGAAGTCAGCTTGAATCACTTTAGTTCTGTTTATGTAGCTGTGCATTTATCCTGACCCTTCTGGTATGTGGCTGTTACCAGGTAATTTTTTTGTTTACATTTGCTGTATCCTTGTGTGATATTTGTGCCTTGTCTGCGATGCTTTTAATTGCAAGCTCCTGCCCTCCTTTGGGTGACAGAATGGTTCATTGTAAGTGTGTCCTTGTCACTGAACTTAGGTGCAAGATCTACCTGCAGGTTGATTTACCAGCCTGAAAAATGGCCCCTGGTAGGGGAAGCATAGCCCTTTAATTATGCTTTGCTCTTTCGCTCAGAAAGTAAATCTTCAACAAGTGATAGAGCAGGTAATCTGTAGACTTGTTTATCATCTTTAAGGACTGCAGTAAGATCAACCTTTCCTCAAACTCTCCAGCAGAAGTTCCTGTTTCCAAGTGCCCTTGATGTTGAAGGGATGTTTGTTAGCCAGGGGGTGAAGTATTTGATGCTGAATGCCTTCAAGACCAGGATCTGTTCCCCTTGTGACTGGATGATTAAACTGTTAAAAAGTGTGTGTGTGGGGAAATTACTTTAATTTGCATATTCTTACGTGCACCAGCTAGTTGCTGGTTTTGCTACTCTCTCTTCTGGCCTCTTGGGGTGTGAGTGACATCATCTTAAGGTCTAGCTACACTAGAACTGGAAGTTGTGAATTCCAGTTTGACTCATTCAGAATTTGGCCCATAATAAGGGAATAGAGAATATAACAAATGAAGTTGTCGCATTGATTCATCTTTCTTGCATCATGTGTATGGAATCACGGGTAAGGATGGGCATTAAAACTGACCTGAACCTTCTTGCAGAACTCAAACCAGACCTTTTCTGAGGGTTGGAAAAGTTTGGATAATGTTTACACAGATAAGGGCCTGAATTGGGACATCAAATCTGAATTCCTCCAAACTCTGGGAAAGTTCAGATTGACTTCAGACTTTGTGGCTTGGGCCCATCTCTATGAGAGTGACCCAAACCTAGAGGATCTGAATCCTTTAAACTTTGGAATGGTTTGGATCTGCATCCAAATTTCACAGCGTCAGTCAGATAAGACCAAAAGCAGAAGTGGTGAAAATAGTGCAGTTCTTGTCATATTCCCAGCTTAACTACATAGGAAACCTCACAAGAAAAGTAGTTCTGATAGGAAATCTATCTAATTTCTGTGCAGTTCAGATATGGTTAGGATAAGCCATCGAAGTGGGTGTTAGCTGGAAAAAAATCTGGTATTCTTGATGTTTTCCCATCACTAGTCCTATAGCTGTTGATGTAATATGAAGTAACAGCTAAAAATGAAATAAGACAAAAAATGAGTTGGAGAACAAGTCCCCAGCATTCTTCTACTTTGGAATTGCTTCTCTTAAGATCTGTTTCTGCTTATAAAGACATCTTGGATCAGGCTTCATATTTACTTTCCTTCATTGACCTCCACATCAGAGTTACTCAGCTGACAAGTCAAAGCAAAATTTCTCAAACTTTTGGCACTGTAAGCTCTGCCTGGACTCTAAAAATCAAGCTGTGCTTTCTGCTTCATACTGTTAATCTCCAACAGCAAAGATCCTGGAACCAGAACCTGCCTGGCAGGTTTTGCTAATGATGCAGGGTAGAATACAGATTTGCAGCTGTATTAGATCCACAGGGCTGATGGCCTTAAAAACTTTCTTCCCCATTAACAGAAGAAAATCGAGTGACTCAGGGGAAACACAGAGAGCAGGTAACTAAGGTGCTATTTTCACAGAGTTCATTTTGTGATCAGAACCACATTTGAAACTGGTCTCAACAGGAACGAGTGTGCTCACTTCAGAAGCTTGACCTTTCCCGTAATTGGCTTTGAGTTATTTGCATTTTATATAAGCGATAAAACATGGCAGATTTACAGGGAATCTGCCAACCTGTTTACGGGGCTCAAAATCTAAGTTCTCCCTGCTGTTTTGTAGCAAGCAATAAATAAACAAATATTGGGCACAGCTCTGGGAACATTCTCACTGAAATTACCTATGATGCTTATCCACAGAGGGAGGAGTAAACAAGAAAGGAGCCAGGTTTTGTTACTTATATTTGGGGCGTTTGTTGGGTTACTGGGGCATGAGTTAGGCACATTTTATAAAGCGAAATAATGAAACATGGGTTACTGCGCTAGTAAAACCAAACCAAAATAAAACAGCTTCCCTCCTGATTAGGAGTGACCACCTATGTAGGTGTGAGAGGAGTTGTCTCCATGACCAATACATTTCTTGATACATCTACTTGGATTGCTAACAAGTGTGTCAATTGTGAGGTGTCAAAAGGAGGGGAGGGACTTATTCTTCATGTTATCGGAGAATGGGTGTTGCTTTAGAATATGTTCACTATAATTTATGTACACAGCGTTTGGGTAACAGGCTGTTAAATAAAAATGAGAAAAAGTAATTATAAGAAAATCAGAAGCAGCATTTCAAAAGCATAACCCCACACCAGCTTTTTATAAACAGCATCTGTTTGAAAATTAAATCCCACTGTACTATACGCATAAAAATCTGCACCTGTGAGTAAATCTGGACCGGGAGCCAGAATGTTTGCATTTAGCTGTATCCATGGAAATAGGATCAGAGTTGAAAAGGGCCATTGTGGCTAATTTCCCTACTTTGGGTGCCCCATGGTTGACCTTCAAGTGGAAGAAATACAATTCTTCTAACTTGGTGCGGTGGAGTGGCAAAGCACCTAATGCTGAGCAATTCTGGCTATCTGCAGACAGGAGCTTGGGGGGAAACCCTGAAGCTACTGCAGAATACTTCAGAGATAAACTATAGCCAGAGTAGGAAACAGAAGTACATGGTGCAGGATGGTTTTTACTTTAATGAGAACATTCCTGCTGAGCCAAGACACAGAGTGGCTAATTAAATGTACAACATGGATTGTGGGAAGGCCTGGGACTCTCCCTTATCTTTCTAAGTATAATAGTTTGTTGATTGTCTTTTGCAGGCGCACAGGAGAGGTCTGAGCACAGGTTTCCCTTTAGTGAGATACAGGTCAGCATTTGTTTCAACCCAGATAGTGAGTCAGTACATGAGCTCCACCTGAATGTGGTGTTCAAAGGTTGCACTGCCTTTGTCTTGCACTGACTTTCTTCCAGTTTAGCTTTTCAGTCCTCTCTCTCGCCCTGATTCTTCTGTGGCAGCAGAAGTTTGTGGCTGGGAGAGTAGGCAAGATTTCCTTATTTTTATTTTTACCTATCTTATGGTAGTGCCTGGATGCTCTATTTGGGCTAGGTGCTCTGTAAATACGTAGTAAGAGACGGTTCCTGCTCCAAAGATCTAGATCAATGAGAGGTGAAATGACTTGTAAATCTTATATACAGATGAGTCTGTGGCATAATTGGGAGGAGAAGCCAGGCCTCCTGAATCCCAGTCCAGTGACCTGCCCACTAGACCATGGGTCCCTTTCCTGATGCTGTGGTGCTTTGTGAGCAGAGTTTTCCCTTTTATCCTCTTTTCCCTTTCCCCAGGCTATAAGCACAACTTTCTCTTTACCAGTACGGGCCTCAGTTTCCCCTGCTCTTAAAATGGGGAGAAAAATAGTTACCACCCAGAGGTGTTTGGGAACTAAATTTGCATTTGTAAAACTCAGTGAGCTCCTCAGATGGAAGAGGCTAAAGAAATGCAAGGACACCTTATGTTCTAGTATCCGTGAGACCCTTACATCTATGGGCTTTGACGGGAACAGGCTTTCTTCAAGCAGGGACATTAAAGGAGCAGCTGATAATGATTGTGAAGCAGATTCTGTCTGAAGGCCAAATCCTGGAGTCTTGATTTTACTGGCTTCTATAACAGCCCTCAATGGATATTGATCCCTCCCATGTGAGAGGGGTTTAACCATTAGTAAACCCGACCCATATCATGTGCCTTGTGCCAAGAGAAAAAGACCAGTCTCTTACCGGCACTCTGGTGTGACACACATTTATTGCAACTTTTCAGTGGCAGTTGCACTGCGGGAAGGAATGTAGGTTTCGCCCCATACTGAAAACGCTCATACAGTCACCACTTCCTGAAATCCATTGGAAGAAAGATCTTGTTATAACAAATTAATCCTAATACCCTTCTCCCTCCAGTTATAATGATCACTTGTGAGTATGAGTTATTTTAATAGACACATTGTTTCAACGAAGCACCCACCATCTCTGCTGCCCTCTAAATACCAGTGCAAAAAAAGGCACATAATTTGCATCATCACGGTAAAACGAAACATGATGCAAGTGATTTAGCTGCATGGGTGTGAATGTGTTTGCTATGCATTTCAGTATCCACCTATGCTTCTGGAATGGGTGCCTCATGTTTTAGGTGCAAATCAAGTGCAGACTGCTCTTGCTTAGTGCAAAGAATGTTTTCGTAAGGGGGAATTTAAGGGAAAACATTCTGCAACCCTCCCTCACCTAGTTTGCCACAGAAAAGAAACTCAAAACACTCACAAGCAGGACAGGAGATCCTTTCCATCTGACCTCAGCAAAGCTATGAGCCCAAAGAGCATCAGCATGGAAAGACGCCAACTCCACTGGCTTTCACTGCAGACTACAAGTTTTTGGCTTTTGCTCCACATTCCCCTGTAGACTTGCAGGAATCTCTTGTTTTTGTGATGCCAAGATCATGGTTTAGTGTGAGACGGTATGTCCTATGGAACCAGGGAGTAATATGAGTGTGTTAAGAAACAGCCTTGGCACCTAGGTTTTTGAGTCCTCCTTTGGATTTTCCTGATATCTTGCATAATTTAAAATTTCCCAACCCAGATACCCTAGCCTCTCTCCACAGGCAGAATTGTAAACAAATGTTTTTCATCTTTGTTTAATGACTACCCTTCTCAGGTGCCTCACTTCACACTGTTCAAGTTTGAAATTGGCTGTGAGAACTTCTTGGGGCTCCCTGGGGTCAGAGAGAAAACATTTCTGCCCCAAAATCCAACTGGGTAGGAAGTTAGTCTTGTGGCTAAGGCATTGGACTAGCACTCACAAGACGTGGGTTCCATTCCTAGAGCTGCCACAGACTTCCTGTGACCTTGGGTGAGTCACTCGGAGTCTGACTTTTAAAGGTAGTCAGTCACCTAACAATGCAGGTAGGCACCTAGTGGGATTTTGAAAATCCCACTAATTCCTATTGAAAGTAGTACGAGTTATGTTCCCAGGAGCATTTGAAAATTCCCCCTATGTGCATCATTAGGCACCTAAATACCTTTACAAATCCGGCCCTTAATCCTTTCATTTTAAGTGACTTGGCTTTCTGCATTTCTGTTTGGCATTTCAGGGGTTAATTAATTAAAAACAACCTGGCCTAGATCTGGGCATTCCATTCTGCTCCTAAAAGGAGTAAACCTGGCCCTCACCCTCCTCACCCCCTTGATGGGGGAGGGATAGCTCAGTGGTTTGAGCATTGGCCTGCTAAACCCAGAGTTGTGAGTTCAATCCTTGAGGAGGCCACTTAGGGATCTGGGGCAAAAATTGGTCCTGCTAGTCAAGGCAGGGGGCTGGACTCGATGACCCTTCAAGGTCCCTTCCAGTTCTAGGAGATTGGTATATCTCCAATTATTACCTATAGTGCAAGAAGGATGGAGAGTTGCAGCCCACAAGTACTGTCAAGCCTCTTGTTCCCTCTCCTTTAATGCCCCTTACTGCTACCCTCTTATTTTCCTCTTGCTCTGACTTTGTGCCTCAGTATCAGAAAATGAACCTTGTTTCTAGTGGGCAGTTGCTTTTGGCCTTTTGCTTTTGTGGGTGTCTTGTCTCCCCAGATCTGTCTCATTTGTTTGAAAGTTTTTGTGCGCATCAGAGCGGTGCGAATTCTATCCTATCCGATTATCATTCCGTTGATTTAATGTGGCAAGCAGCACGTATCACCAGCCCACATGAATTGTGCGGCATGATCCTCTCTGGCTGCAGAATGGAATCTTGAATCATGCTGCAGGCTGGCTAAACGCATGCACGCACACACATAGCCCTTCGTTCGTCAGCACTATCAGTCGTTCCTACAAGTATCCCAATTGACGCTAAGCTCCTGGGGGAGGGGAAAAGGAGGAAAGAATAAATTGTCAACATTTAAATGAAAAATGTATTGGAGATGAGCTAACAGGGCAAAGACTGTGAATAAACTGTTCATTACCTCTATAATACATGCCTGTTGTCTTTAAAAGTAATGGAGAAAGTGTTATTTGGATGATACTAGCCAGCACTGAGAGAAAATGAAATCTTTCTATTATTTAGCCAAGACGCTTTCAAGGCTGTAATTTCCCCCCATGTTATAGCCAGTAAGAGCAATAGTATCAAAGTCATCCCTGTGCAGGTTGTTCAGAAATTCTGCTGCTTGAATACTTAGGGCTGAACTGAAGCAGTGCCTGCATGCTGGTGTACGTGGCTGATAAGCTCAGACAGAAATACGCGTTATAGGTGAAACCGTGTTATATTGAACTTGCTTTGATCCACCGGAGTGCGCAACCCAGCCCCCCCGAGCACTGCTTTACCGCGTTATATCCAAATTTGTGGTATATCGGGTGGCGTTATAGCGAGGTAGCGGTGTATCATGGAACAGGAAAAGAGAGAAACTAGGAGCCAGATCCACTTCATGAATCTATGCAGATTTCCACAAGGCGAGGATCTGGCCATAGACATGGAAAATGATGTTTGCTCCATTGCACAATCATAGAAACAGCCTGATGAAATTGGGCATGACATGGAATTTTTCCATGACAAAATAGTGATCTGAAGCTGCTCAGTTTAGATCTGTTAATTCTGAATAAAGACATGACTTTTGGGAGACCGTATGATGTAGTGGGTTGGGGCTGAGACTGGGAGACCTGAGTTCCGTTCCCTGTGCTGCCACTGACCTGCTGGGTGAGCTTCAGCAACTCACTTCAGCCCTCGTCCTTCTCTTCCTCCTCCCACACTTTGTCTTTGTCTATTTAGATCATAAGCTCTTTGGGACAGGGACACTCTCTTACTATGCGTTTGTACAGTGCTTTGCACAGTGGGGCTGTGATCTCAGCTATGACTGCCAAGAAGCTGGGAATGAACGACAGGGACACTCGATGATGACCTGTTCTGTTCATTCCCTCTGGGGCACCTGGCATTGGCCACTGTGCGTAGACAGGATACTGGGCTAGATGGATCTTTGGTCTGACCCAGTATGGCCGTTCTTACGTTCAAGTGCTCCTGTAATCTAAATAGTAAATTTTACGAGGCTGGATTTGGATTGAATCAGTTACAGTTGAGCCAGGCACTGTATCTCACTGAGCTATAGAGGAGGCTGGTTGTGTGGGGTCTTTCCACCTCTTCTATGTCACAACTTCCTATCTCACTCCACCCTCTAATTTTTAAATAGCCACTGCCTCACACGCTCTCTGGTGGTGTCAAAGCGTAACCATTATTTAAAGAGCTCTAAGGAAATTATCAAGAAAAGTGTGCTACTGTGATAAACTATTCCTGTGAACACCTGTGAACTGTTAAATGTTACTGGGCTGACGAGTCAGACTCAAAATAGGATTAGACATATATAAATTGGATTAACACCTGCACCATTTACATTGTCCTGGATAAAAAGAAGAGGGCTGCCAGTGCTGATGCTTAGGACATAAGCTGATGACCACCCGGGGACAGAATGAAAGGTTTCCTTATATTGGTATAATGTTGCTCAACTAGCCAAATGCATTATCTGGGCATTTCACCTCCTTTAGAAGCATCTGGTCCCCGCCAATATCAGAGATAGAGAGCTGGAGTCCGCAGACCTTTGGTATATTGCAAATGTATATACAACAGCATCTTCTTGTTTATTTTTTAGGCATCTGGGCATCTCAGTGGCTCAGATTTCGATAATTAGTAAAGGTTTCTACCTCATGAAGCTAAAAACTCATATTCATATTCCGACCTATTCATGATGACAACAGCACCTCCTTTGTTAACCTTTTTTATTATGATGTCATCTACCAATGTGATATATGCCATCATGTGCCAGCAATGCCCCTCTGCCATGTACATTGGCCAAACCGGACAGTCTCTACGTAAAAGAATAAATGGGCACAAATCAGACGTCAAGAATTATAACATTCAAAAACCTGTCGGAGAACACTTCAATCTCCCATGTCACTCGATTACAGACCTAAAAGTCGCAATATTGCAACAAAAAAACTTCAAAAACAGACTCCAGTGAGAGACTGCTGAATTGGAATTAGTTTGTAAATTGGACACCATCAAACTAGGCTTAAATAAAGACTGGGAGTGGATGGGCCATTACACAAAGTAAAACTATTTCCCCATGCTTATTCCCCCCCCACCACACACAGTTCCTTACATCTCCTTGTCAATTGCTGGAAATGGGCCATTTTCATTACCACTACAAACAGTTCTTGTTCTCTCCTGCTGATAATAGCTCACTTTGACTGATCACTCTCCTTACAGTGTGTATGGTAGCACCCATTGGTTCATGTTCTCTGTGTGTATATATATCTTCCTGCTGTATTTTCCACTACATGCATCCGAAGAAGGGGGCTGTAGCCCACTAAAGCTTATGCTCAAATAAATGTGTTAGTCTCTAAGGTGCCACAAGTACTCCTGTTCTTTTTGCGGATACAGACTAACATGGCTGCTACTCTGTAACCACATTAAATGTGTTCCTCATGGGAAAATGAGTAAGAATTGCTTTAATGACATCCTAGTGAAATAATATGGGCTGTAAAACTGAACAAACCTCGACTGACCTGCACTTACAACAGGGATGTCGTTTTTATGTTTGTTTAAGGCGGGTGACACACTTTGGGGATCTGTCTCTGTGAGTTTATGAAATCCAGCTTGATTTTATGAACTTTCTGCAGAGTCCCAGCTGAGAAAAGGGTGTTGGTTAGGATCTGAACCCTGAGAATTTGCCTAGAAGCCCAGAGCTTGAGACAGTGACTGGACACTGTGCAGACCCAGCCTGCCTAATAACATGTGGAATCCATCCAAGGTTTGGGTCTGTTACAGCTGCCTGGTGAGCATCCCCCAGGGGGAGCTCAGCCATGGTTGTTGCAGCGGCCACTGAAGAGAATGATAAATGTTGATGATTGTAGCAGAGTTGCTCTGGGATTGCCCTACAGATCCTCAGACAGTGATGCCTTTCAGCTGACGTGGTAGCATTTTGCAAAGGTGAAAATAATTTTTTGCCCCCAAAACCAAAATACTCGATACAACAACATTCCAACAATGACAGCCCGTGGAAGACTCATGCACAAAGAGCAGCGAGAACTCAGAAAGGCTCAGGACACACATCAGTCTCAGAAGGCACAGTCCAAGAATAGGGCTACTCTAACTTCTGGGAACCATACACAACTGCCTCTGGGCTGCTATGCTGCTCAGCATATCATTAGCATGAACCTTTTAGAGCCCTTCCCTTTGCCATAGAAAGGGGCCACAATCTAGTCTGTAGTCTCTATCGCTCTAAGTTACACTTATTCAGCATTACACAAAGATAAATGTTCTGTATTTTTCATGGCTGCTAAGCAAGACACATATTGGCCAATTATATTGTTCTAATATCTCTCTCTGGTTTTTCTTTTTTATTGTCTAAATCTCCTGCTGCTTTTTTGAATTCTTGAGAGTATTTTCCTGACGCGCTCCCTTCTTCTCTTCTCGACTTTTCTTTTGCTCTCCGTTCCTATGAAAGTCACAATCTGGTTGCTGCCCTACTTGGAGGAATGCACCTGCATTTTAGCACTAACAGGGCTGGGTTTCAGGATTACAATCCAGCCTTCAGTAATTAGCCACATTTATTTGCCTTCTCTCTCCCCCTCCCTCCTATAAGCCTTGCTCAACTCATTACGGCTCAACGGCCTGCAGGATATTCTCACAAAGTCTCCAATTCTCTTACGGCATTTGTCTTCCCACACTGCCACCTACTCAGTGTTGCTTTTCGCATTCTGAGGAAAGAGAAGCAATGTTTGGCTGAAGCCCTGACAAACCTGCTATCTCTTGTTCTATATACTGAGTACATCAGATTAACCATTCCCCTCCTCCACGAACAGGCTGTTCTTGTGCCCATCAATTGTGGGGGAGGATTTAGATCATTTTGTGTGTATCCGAATAGCAGAGATTGATCGTGAAGCCCAGACAGTATTGCTTTTTTACTCGTGTCTGTGCAAGCACTATACGCTGCAGCCAGGAAGCAGTCTTGGCTTGTTTCATTGTTTGAGAAAGACGCACACTTAATATCGACATTTATTACATTTTCACTAACGCAGTGGTTTCTGCATTCAAAGGCTGTCAAAGTATTTTTCATATTTTCCCATGTATAAGCATCATTTCGCGATCTTTAGTATATAACCAGAAGGTCAGATCTGTTTTCTTACCAATTTATTTTCAAATCCATCATGTGGACACGTTGTTTTCCTATTGCAGGGTTGGTCCTGAGTGCCAGATTGTGCACCCCGGCTTGCTCTTGCAGAGCACACTGAAGCAGAGCTGGTAGAATAATTAGTTGGAATTAAGCTATCTGAAAATTTCAGCTTTTTTGTAACTCTTCCACAAATGGGCTGTGGCTTTTATCAGTAGTTATTTTGTCTTACCGTAGCATCTAGAGCAGAGATCCCCAAAGTGTGGGGCGTGCCCCCCTAGAGGGGCACAGAGGACTGTTGCAGGGTGTGGTGGGGCTGGGATAGGGGTGGGGAGTGTGTGCCACCCTGTCCCTCCCTGCCCCCAGCACGGCTCCAGTCTGCCTCCAGCCACGTCCCTGGCTCCCATCTCCATGCTTGGCCCCGTCCCCAGCCTCGGCGTGGCTCTGCTCCTGGCCCTGCACCAGCCCCCAGCCTCAGCTGCTGGCTGTGGCCCCAGTCTTGGACCCCCATGTCTTTATGTCCCCTCTACCTCTGAGCCACACTCTAGGCCCTGGCTCCGGGAGGGTGGGGAGCAGACAGAGGCAAGGGGGGTGTGACCCTCAAAAGTGTTCGGACTACTGATCTAGAGGCTTTGTTGAGCTAGACATTGGAAGAGATGTCCCCTGTGTCCTAGAGCTTCCACTCTAAATAGCCACAGCCAGCAAAGGGTGAGAGGGGAAACAGAGATGAAGTGACTTGCCCAAGCTCACGCTGGGAGTCATTTGGTAGAGTCAAGAATGGCCCCCCTGTCTACTGGTCCACCTGCCCCTTAATTTGGTTCTTAGTCACTATGGTTTGATGAATAGTTTGTGTGAACAAGTTTACCATGTGGTTTATCAACTGGCTGTTCTAAATATTTGCTGCTTGTCATTCACTATTGTTCCCTATGTCACATGGCATCATTTCTGTTTCCTATACTTTATTACCAGGAAGAGTCCCTTGTTCTGTTCCTCAGTTGTCTGCCAACAGCTGTGTCTGTTAGATTAATCTATTTGAAGAGAATTAAAAGGGAGGTGTGAATATTCTTGCAAAACACTTATTCATGATGCTTTTGCTTTCCAGGAATACTGCTGTGAATATAATATTCATAAATAAAAGCCTGATCCGAATCCATAGATATCAATAGAAAGATTTTTATTGACTTCAGCAGACTTTGAATCAGGCCCTAAATATACAAAAGGGCTTGCAAGTTGCCAGGTTTTAGATGCACAAATATCCCCAAACACATTTTCTGATATGGGTTTTCTTTTCCAGCTCTTGTTAGGAGTGAGGATCTCAAGACACATGTGTTGCTTAGGTGAACACTCATTGGTTATTGTAGGGCTGCTCAGGCATGTTGAGTTGCTCACACTGGTTTATTTTTGGAAAGAAGAGCACCAATGGATTTGTTTGGAAACAGCATACGAAGACTTTCATGAACTTTGCAAACAGTACAATGTTTCAAATTCTGAGCCTATGAACCTTGACCGTGTCCTTTTAAATAAATTCCATGGAGTAAAACTAATGTTGACCTCCTCTCCCCAAAAGAGAGAAAGTAAAAGTCATCCCAGTAGTGTTAAAGGTCTGTATTAAACCAACTGAAGCCTACAGGAAATTCAGAAGTAAGGCTGACACCAACATCTTTTTGTTTTGGCTGTTGATGCTCTTGATGTTGCTTGTAACCTAGGCTGAATTGGAATAGAGTGACCGTTTTAAGAATGGCATGGATGCTATGAAGGCAACAACTAACTGTGCAAGGTGAAAAAACAGGTCTAGAGCAGTGGTTCCCAAACTTGTTCTGCCGCTTGTGCAGGGAAAGCCCCTGGCAGGCCGGGCCAGTTTATTTACCTGCCGCGTCTGCAGGTTCGGCCGATCATGGCTCCCAGTGGCCGCAGTTGGCTGCTCCAGGCCAGTGGGAGCCGCTGGAAGCAGCGGCCAGTACGTCCCTCGGCCCATGCCACTTCCAGCAGTTCCCATTGGCCTGGAGCAGCAAACCACGGCCACTGGGAGTCACGATCGGCCGAACCTGCAGACGCGGCAGATAAACAAACCAGCCCGGCCTGCCAGGGGCTTTCCCTGCACAAGCGGCGGAACAAGTCTGGGAACCACTGGTCTAGAGCAAACAGAAATAGGCTATTAACTTTTATGCAATGGATTAGTAGAGGATAGAGAGGTGATAATGGGATTTTCAAAGGAGCCCAAAGATGAGGCACCCAGTTCCATTTGAAGTTGGGTAGCTAATCTCATAGGGTTAGTGTATACAAGAAAACTAATCTGGAATAAGATAGGGTATGGATTAACTGTTCCTGATTTAACTCCCTGTGTGGATGCTCTTATTCCGAATAAGAGTGCCTTATTCCAAATGACGCCTAGTCTGTGCTAAAAAGTTAGTTCAACCCAGCTATGTCACCCAGAGAGGTGAAAAATCCACACCCCTGAGTGATGTAGGTAAACCAACCTAATTCCTAGTATGGACAGTGCTAGGTCAATGGAAGAATTCTTCTGTTGACCTAGCTACTGCCTCTCAGGGAAGTGGATTACCTACACCTATGGGAGAACCCTTCCTATTAGTGTGGGTACCATGTACACTTGAATTGTTACAGTGGCACAGCTCTTAGTTTCTTGCTTGGGAAAGCTGCTGAGTGAAATTTTTTCAGCAAATTTACTTTTTCTTTTTCTTTTTTTTTTTCTTCAGGGCACTGAAACTATTTGTGAATTCAGTTAATTTTGTTTTGTTTTGTTTTGTTTGTGGCCAAAAGTCTAAACTGTTTGAACCATTTTGAAATGCAACATTTAGGCTTCTCGTTTTGAAATGTTTAGAAATTTTGCTATATTTTTTAAAGGATGAAAAATACCTTAAAAATTAAACTAAAGGAAACCTGGAAAAAAAACAACAACCCCAAATTGTTTGATTGGTTTTCTTACTTAGGTTTGGGTGGTTGGGTCTGAAACATTTTTTCCCTGTTTTTTTTTTTTTTTTTCATTTTAGAGAAAACTGAAAAAAAAATAATTTTGAAAGGAAAGAAATGTGTTTTGGATGTTTTTGCTTTGGTCCCTGCAGCAAAAATCACATGTTTGCTCAGCTCTATGCTGGATAGGCCCTGCTGGCAAATGGTGCTCTCTGATTAGTCACAGAACAGGTACCGCTCAGGCACTGGCAGTGAAAGCTTCCCTCCACATGGCTCTCCTGCCAATTTGTCTCCACTCTGGTCAGGAAAGCCCGTCTCTAGGACGAGTAAAGAAAATCCATCCATCCACATTCAAACTGGTAACATCTCTGCTGGGATTGCCTGCCAGTCTGGGTGTCAAGTAGTGCCATTGTGGTGGTGTTTTTGAGGATATAGGAACCAGACTGAGACTGCCAGTTCACGTAGGCTGCTTTACAGCTGCAAGATGAGACCAAATTTTAGTCACTACCAGATCAGTAACCTAGAGGTCAAAGGCTCCATAGCCCATTATATAACCCCCCTGAGCAGACAAGTCCACTTGTCATTTTGGGTGGTTTGACTGCTAATCATTTTTGGTCAAAGAATTTATAGTATTAATTACGAGTCCTCGTTTAGCCCAGAGAAATGCGCAGACACAGCAGCTGCCATTGGCCTGTTGACTCATAGCTTTCAGAATTTGTCTTATCCCAAAGGGCAGAAAAGGAACATGGAGAATCCAGGATACATGTGCGTCTCTGGAACTCAACAAGATAATATTGTTTTGGCAGCAATGTACTTCTGCTCTACAGGGTTATTCCAGTAGCATGTTTCCATTTAGCACAATAAACTCATCTTTCTGCTTTAGTGCCTGAGCTGCTAGCAAATTACAATTACACTTCTAGCTGAACTGACCTAATTAGTTTTTGTTTTGTGCTGTTACAAGAAAAAACTTCCACAATGGAAGCACTTTCCTCCTCCTTTCCACCCCCCAATAGATCAGAGTTTAAATTTGCACTCTCAAAGCCTCATTTAACCAGTTCCTCCCATCCCCACTCCACTGCAGATGTTAAAATCCACAAAGTGTAAATACAATGGATTTGATTCTGATCTCACTTACACCAGCTTGAAATCAGCATTACTCCTTTAAGCCCTTGGGCTTGAAACTCTAGAGGGAAGGAGCTCTCTGATTTTATCTGTTGGTATACTATGGGGAGAACAGCCAGCTGCTTCCTTTGCATAAGTTATTTACCCAGAACTTTGGATGGACAGACGCTCCAAAGGTGAAGGAGCCCTCTTCCCCCATCTGTTGGTGAACAAGGGAAAGTGTGGCTACAGGAAGCTTCATTTGTATAAGCTTTCTACCCAGAATTCCTCCACTGACACTTTGGGAGTCACAATAACTGTGTATAAACTCAGAATAGGTTGTGGAGGGGGGGATTGGAGATGAACTGAGAGATAAGAGAAAGAACTCTTCTCAAGGGTTTCTTGCTGCTGAAGTTCCTGAGGCGTTGAGCAGATTTTCCAATGAGGTGCCATGCAGAGGTGGTTCTTTGGCAAGGTGCAATGTAGCGAGGGTTCTTTGCTGAAGCTGTAGAGGACAGAAGTAGAACTTGCTGAACTCCAGTGAGGCCTCCCCTACCCAGCCACTAAAGAAAGTTGAAATCACTCTCGTTATGCAAGATGGAGGAACATCAGGAGAGGACTAGGCAGCACTTCCCAAGGGATTAGAGACTGACCTGGCTGAGTGCACCTCAGGACTTTGGGTCTATGCTGCCCACTGAATGGAGTTTAGCAGATGGGAAGGGTGAAGTGATGTGGTAAAGGGACACTTGCCTATTGGACATTCACACCCATGGGTAGGGGGAACCAAGATAACTGTCTCCTGGCAATGTGGGGCTCTGGCTGCTGTGGGGAGTCCCAGGCCCTTTAAAGCATTGCTGGAGCTCCGGCAGCTGGGCTCGGGTGGTGCTTTAAAGGGCCCGGGGTTCCCCACAGGGGCCAGAGCCCCGGGCCCTTTAAATCACCACCAGAGCTCCTCGCAGTGGCTGGAGTCTTGGGCCCTTTAAATCACCACCGGAGAAGCCGGTCCAGTCCGGCAGGGTGTACCGGCTCTTGCAGGTATGCTGTACCAGACCAGACCAGCTTACTTTCACCGCTGGCTCAAAGTGATAACCAGAAAATAATCAAACCACAAAAAGTGAACAAAGAAGGAAAGATCAGTCCAGACATTGGCAGCAGTACACTTCACGTTGATCGTGGGTAGAGCCCAGCCAGCTCCACAGCAAACTAATTTAACCTTTCCAACCATAAAGTCTTCCTCTGATTGGCAGCTCAAAACAGGATGTTCTCTAAGGCCTGGTCTTATACCAATTTTGTAGTGGTATAACTATTTTGGTAAGGGGTGTTTTTATTAAATACTTATTCTAATACACCTCTCATGTGGATGCATTTACACCTATCTAACTTACCTTCCTTCCAGATATCACTTTTATATCGATATAACTGTGTCCATACTAGGTGGGTCATATAGCTTTAACTATATGAATACAGTTAATATGGTACAACTTGTGTGTGTGGACAAGGTCTCAGTGCTGTGATGCTGTCAGTATCAAGTTTCTTGTTGGGTCTCACTTAAAGCTCACTGAAATTAATGAAAGGTTTTCCACTGACTGCAATAGGTTTGGGATCTGGCCCTTTGTGAAGAATGAGGGAAGGTTGGAGCCTAGTGGTTTGTAGGAGAGTTCCTTCATGGAGATTATAGGGTTGGAATTTGTGTGTGTGTGTGTGTGTGTGTGTGTGTGTAAAAGCTTGCAGGTAAGTGAGTTCAGCAGTTGGGAGGGATTAGATATGTGGGGTGGGGAGAGGTGGGAATATGGTGTTGGAGGGTGGTACGGTTAGAGCAACTTCTGGTGGTATGAAGGAAGCATCACTGAATGGACAAGTGTATTTGTCTTCAGCACCTCAATGCCATTTTGTGGAGGATAAGTATACAAAGAGTTCGGAGGTAGAGAATAGACTGGATCTATTCTCCTTAATCTCAGTGACCCACCACTTCTCAGAGCTATGCATGGTTCTCCTCTGCATGAACTAGCTTGTCTTGACTGAGATACTGGCAATTCTGTCTTACAGACATGGCTGCAAAGCAGTCATCTGCAGGAGAAGAAAGAAAAAGCACTGATACTCCAGGTGAATGCCCCGTATAACTTTCTGATGGAGCCAGTGTATCAAAGGAGGCAAAGCTACCAGCTGGGACCAAAGCAAGAAAGTACTAATACGTAAACCATTCCCATCAGAAGGGAAATAACAGTGGGTGGCTCTCGTATCTGCTGTTTTTAATAATACATGGAGATTGCTAACAAATCAGCCATTTTCAAACTGTTAATTGCAGAAATGTTTGTCACCTCCCCAGGACATATCTCACTCGCATCGTCCTGAAATATATTTTCTCCCTTTTATTTTTTCTGCTTTTCCATGGGAAGATTTTAAAATGACAGTCACTCTCAGAATGCAAATCAGCATGGAGAAAGAGAGAGCATGAAAGATAGTGATAAAGATTTTAAGTATTAAAATGATATGCATAGATAGCCCTTCCTTCAAGGGGACATTCTGAAGGTGCCAGAAAAGATTTATATAATTAGCTGGCAATGAGTTGCACAGTGAGTTTTTGAATAAAATAAATATTTTGAGTACACGCGCGCACACACATGCAGCATAAGCCCTTGGGTCAGCAAAGGAAAATCTGAAAGCTGAAATACTGCTTGACAGCCCATTGAGAAGAAAATCACCAGCTTTGAAGCTTCCTGGACTTTACTGTCCTTCTGAAAACTCCCTCCCCTCCATCACCAAAAAACCCCTATGACACCCGATCAAATTCCTAAGTGTCATCAGACATGACAGACGTTGCAGCTATGATCTGTTATCAACTGGCATAAAGCTCTGCTCCCAGGTATATTTGATCAGGGGGGACAGACTATAAATAGGTATTCATAAAATATTTATGGTTATTTTTAAAATATTTTGGGGGAGGATGAGTGAAAAATTATACTGTAAAGTTCAACAAAAATATCTCACGGTTTTGTTGGTTTATTTATTTTTAAATTGCATAAAATGGTAAAAGGAGAAATCACGAAGGAGCTAAGCCAGCCTACAGTCAATTTTACTTGCTGGATAGAAAATTCTGTTAAGCCCAGCCTAGACTTCACCTTCTCATTTGGTTAATCAGTAAGTCCCATGACTAACGTAACTAGATACAGTGGCCATGTTCAGCAGATAGAGAGACACAGGGGCAGCTCTAGGTATTTTGCTGCCCCAAGCACCGCAGGCAGGCTGCCTTTGGCGGCTTGCCTGCCGGAGGTCCCCAGTCCCGCGGATTCGGCACCACGCCTGCGGGAGGTCCGCCGAAGCCGCGGGACCAGCGAACCCTCTGCAGGCATGCCGCTGAAGGCAACTTGCCTGCCGTCCTCGCGGCGACCGGCAGAGCGCCCCCTGCGGCTTGCCGCCCCAAGCACGCGCTTGGCGTGCTGCTGCCTGGAGCCGCCCCTGGAGAGACAGGCCAACTTGCCAAACCTTGCACGACCATTCTTAAATTATTCTGGTCAAGAAATGGCCTCTTCATGGCCAGTTGAGGCTGAAATGGATGAAATTGTCTTACATTTCTTGGGTGATGCCCCAAAGATCTTGAAGAATCTGAGTTTGGTGACCCAAGGGCATGCAGCTGTATCTTGTAATCTGCATGTTTACCAACTTTAGAAAGAACCACCCTTGAATTGATAAGACCCTGATACAAAGCCCATTGAAGTCAGAGGAAGTTTTCCTTTGACGTCAATGGACTTTGTATCAGGTCCTCAGAAACTGACTAGCTGAATGAAGAGCTACAAAATAAAGATAGGACAAAAGCAGAGTCATTTATTTGAAAACCAATCTCTCGCCATGAACCGTGGAGGTTCTGACCCCTTTGTGACCACAAAAATTACTACACAACCTCAGGAGGGGGGACTGAAGCCTGAACCTGCCTGACCCCTGCCGCCCCGGGTCGGGGGACCAAAATCAAAGCCTGAGTCCCACCGCCCTGGGGGAGGGGAAGCAAAGCCGAAGCCCAAGGGCTTCAGCCCCAGGCAGGGTACCTGTAACCTGAGCCCTGCTTTCCAGGCCCCAGGTGGTGGGGCTTGGGCTTCAGCTTCGGCCTTGTGCCCTGGCAACCCCATTAAAATGGGGTTATGACCCACTTTGAGGTCCCAACCCAGTTTGAGAACCGCTGAGTTAGGAATACCCTGTGTGGTGACACTAGGTAGCATAAGCTGTGTGACGTTCATCAGCTAGTTAAAAAGTGAGAGGGAACCACTACGTCTGTGTGTGTGTCCAATGGCCTTAATAATGAACCCTCTTTTTATTCATTAAAACAAAATTCAGTTTCTTCTCCGGCATGAGGCTATAACAAGTTGTTGACCTCAATCTGGTTCGTACTGGGCAGCTGTCCATATCATAGTCCCAGCAGAGAAACCAAGGGCCAGATCCTAGCATAAATTGGCATGATGACTTCACTGGAGCTGTATCAATTTTCATAAACTGAAGATTTGGCTCCAGGAATTTAAACTAACTCTTCAGTACACATGTTGCCCCTGTGGGTTGAATCATCTTGGCTGAGTACTAGACTCTGCTGCTGCCTATGCTGTACCTGCTCAGTGGATGAATAAAGAATTCCAACCTCCAGTGTTGTCAATCCAGAGCCTTTCTGCATCTGTCTTTCACTGGAAAACTACTAAAGAAATCACCTCAGTTGGATTCCTTTAATGGAATAATAGACTCCTTAATGTGGCCTTTAAAGAAAGGCCCTGATTCTCCTCTCACTCGCATTGAAATAGCCCTGCTAAAGTCAGTAGCATTATGTGGGCATAAAACAGGTGTAACAGAGAAGAATTGGCCGTCCCTGCTATTTGAACACACAGTTTGAGCTCTATGTTGCTGCAATGAATGCTTAAGTACAAGAGGCTGATTGATTGGTTCAAGGATTAAAGATAAAATCAAGAAATAAATAAGACAGTGGCAATTTGAAAACTGCTCAACACAAAATATTCAATGAATTTCAGGTCAGGAGAGCCGGATTTCCAGTTTCAGAGCCAGTCACATGCTAACAGACTTGAAATGTGCATGGTAAAACTCATCGCTGTGCACAAAGTGACATTTTATAAGGTTCTGCCTTTGTCTAAGGCAGCTTCAAGTCGACATTCTTCATGTTGCTTATGTGAGACAATAGAAAGCCATCTGCTTCATCGTCCCCCCCCAGTTCTTCCTAATGTAAAGATAAACGTTTACAGTCACTTTCAACTGCAGGGGTCCAAGAAGCAGCTGCAGTGAACAATTTTCAGCAAGGAAAAAACGGCATTTGTACGTTAACTGTGCTTAATCTGGGCATCCTTCCGCATGTTGCACTATGGGGAGAATAAGAATAATAAATAGGGTCAAAAATAGTAAATGTTTCCAAAAATTTTTGAATTTTTTTCATTGTCTCCATGTCACATGATTTCTTTCGTTTTTCTGTCCAAAAAAAAAAAAAGCAACAAAAACTGAATATTTTCTTTTCAGCTTTGGGGCAATGAAAACATTTTCGTCTTTTCGTTTTTCAGTTTTTGTTCCATCTCCCCATTTTCCTTCCCACTTTTTATCTCCTTTTCCCCCTTTTTTCTCTTTTGCCATCAAAAAGGGTGAAACGAGGGGAAAAGGCACAGAAATGTTGTAAAACCCCAAATAACTGAAAAGCCAATTTTTTTCCATTTGTATTTTTATTAAAAATCAGATTTTTTTAAACAAATAAAAATGGAGGGAAAAAAAGTCATTTTTGTTTGGGGAAAATTTCAAATGAGACATTTTGAGCAGTTCTAATAATTATGATAAGAATCAGCAAGGTGGGTGAGGTTATATCTCCTTTTCTTCAGGTCTCTTTAACCTCAGAAGCTTGTCTCTTTCTCCACCAGAAATTGATCAGATAAGATATTAGCTCATCCACCTCGTCTCTCTAGTATCCTGGGACCATCATGACTACAAAAAAACTGCAGATAATATTAATGATGTACAGCATTATTATGCTTATATAGCACCTTTTATCCAAGGAACTCCAAGCACTTTATAAATAATAATTAATTCTCACAACATCCCTATGATTGAGATGGGAAACTAAAGAACAGTCAGATTGCATCCTACCCAAGGTCACACATGAGTGAGTGCCAGAGCAGGCAGTAGAACCCAGGAATCCTCACTTTGTCTGCTACTCTAACCATTGGACTCAACCTGTCTACCACTGTTCTTCCCCTCAATTTTTCTGCATGGTGTGGCATATGAGAAGACTATTGCAAACAATTATGTTTTCAAGGTAGGTTCTCCTTAACATGGAGGTTTTTGAAAAGGAGAGCTCTGTGAAGGGTCTCTGGAGAATTGGGTCCATTCTGTGTAAGGATTCTAGAGATTTATTAACAGAATTACACAGGAAACTCCCTTAAGGGAATGGGTTACTGTATATTAGTTCCACACGGAATTGCTAAATTAAAGTGACAGATGCCTGAAGGTAAACACATCACCTTTTACATGTCTTGTCGTCAGTTTCAACTGCACATGGCCAAAACAGAGCTACTTATTTTTCTGCTGAAACCTTCTCCCCTTCTCTGTCACTCTTGACAATAGCTTCCCATTCACTCAGGCCTACAGTCTGAGTGTTATTTTTGGCTCCTCCCTCCCCCTTGGCTCATATTTAGGCTGTATCCCAAACTGGCTGCTCCCTCCTGCTCAGGTTCAACATCAGCATGGTCTGTTCTTTTCTTTCCATCTCCCCAGCCAAATCTTCTGTTCAGCCCTCGTTATATCCCACCTTGACTACTGCAAGGTCCTCCTCTGTGGCCTCCCAGACACGCACATCACCCTCTTGAGTCTGTACAAAATGAAACCACTTAACTCCTCTTCCTTCTCATCTACTCAAGCCTGTCACTCCCTGCTTTGAATCCCTCCATAGGCTGCTATCTTCTGTTGCGTCAAATGTAAGCTGCTTGTCCTGACCTGTTTAAAGCATTATGGCTCAGACCAGCGATGAGCTCCCAAAATCCTAATAACCGATTCCCTACCGGGTCCTCGGCGGCACTTTGGCAGCGGGGGTGGTCTTCACTTGCTCCGGGTTTTCAGCGGCATTTCGGCAGCGGGTACTTCACCTGGAGCGAGTGAAGATCATCCCTCACTGCCGAAGTGCTGCTGGAGACCGAGTAGGGAACTGCGCGGTGAGTACAAGCCCCACGTGCCTGTCTTTTTCCCTCCCCCATCCGACCCCAACCCAACCCACGTCCTGCCCCCGACTGCACCTCTCAGAACCCGTAACCCATCAATCTCCCCCGCTCCTTGTCCCCTGACCACCCCCTCCTGAGGCCAGGAGTGAAAGTAAGTCCAGTGACTTACTGGTACGCTGGGGCCAGCTCTGGTCCCCGGGAGGGGCAGGGCCTAGGGCAGAAGGGGCGTGGCTGAGGGAGTCAGAGCCAGTCCCAGCCCACCCTGTAAGGTAAGTGCGCCCCTCACTAGGATAGCAGCAGCAGCCCACCCACCGGCCCCTTTAATAACCGGTTCTACACCCGCTTCTAAATTTGACAACCGGTTCATGCGAACCAGCTCACTACTGGCTCAGACCCTCAAAGGTATTTAGGTGCCTAATTCCCAAATGATTTGAACTGGAGTTGGGCCCTAAATCCCTTTGAGAATCTGGGCCTATCTACCTATGTTGCTCCTAACTCATCCTCCTTTGTCAAACTTAACATTGTCCCTCCTCTCTGACACTGTCTCCTGACTTATTCCACCCATTCAATGTCTCACACGATCACCTCCAGGCCTTCTTCCATGTGCTCTTCCAGAAGGACCTTGGTCCGCGTTTAATCCTCCTTAATGACCCACTTCTGCTGTGCTGTTTGCAATGAATCAAATGAACGTGTACCTAAATTGCCTTTTGCTGAGTTTCTTCCCCTAATCTGTGCCTACTACTTTGCCTGCCTTGGAGCAAGAGCTATCCTTTCTTGAATGTTAAGTGCCTAACATGTCATGGGTGATATGGTAAACAGCTAGAGAAGAAGGTGGCTTGAGCATGTTTCCTCTGTGAGAAAATTACAGTAAGTCAGTTCCAGCCCCAAGGATCTTAAAAATCTTGGTTTAAAAACACAATACAATAGGTGGCTGAAACAAACAAATGGAAGGGAGGATGAGGTAACAGTAAAATTAAGATGTTTTCGCATAGACCACATGTGCACACAGTGTAAAACTGCTAAGTATGTAGGACTCTGTCAGTAAAGCATGAGCCATGTTCTGGTTTAGGCTCTGAATGTGGGTGTCCCTCCCCAGGGAACTGCAGGCCACAAATTGTCCATTAAGGCTCCCCCCCATCCCCCCCGCAACCTGCAGGCTCCTGCAGTTTGAACCAGAGGGGTTTTAGAGTGCAGGGGTGTGGTCCCAATCTGCATGCTTTAGGATGTTTAGCATCCCCTGGTTTAGCCTCAGCCCAACGCCCATCCATTTTTCACTCCGATGCTAATGTTACTGGCCCAGGTGGGAGACAGCAGGCCCACAGTGGTGTTGCTGCTTTTATAATGTGTGCCCTTTTGAAGGGCAATTATGCCAGCTCCGTGCTATGAGTCAGTACATGGGTGTGTGCGATACCGAAGCTTCATTTCTCAGACGCTGTGAGTCATTGTATTTCTGTCAGTTTGCTTGTGCAGCTCTTTCCTGTGCAGAAGAGCTTGCTAAGAAACAGAACTGGGTGCAGGATTTTCAAACCATTTGTTCTTTCGGGGTGGTGGTAATACTGTCCTTTTTCATGGAAAGAATGGCGAGTGTGCACCACACAGACTGAAGCAATGATGTTTACTGCAGAAAAATGGGACTGTCGCATCATCAGTAACAGCAAAAATCTGTTCTTTCAAGCCTGTCTGCAAAGGGGGTGCTAACCAAGGAAGCCATGGTGCACAATCCTGGCCCCATTCCTGACATGCTATTATTTACTATTACTCTCTTTCAGTCACCGTAAATCTGAGCAGAAATGACTTAGTTAGGAAATGATTAGGTTGGGATTATTGCATATGAAATTCTTGCTGGGGCTTATAAATGTGACAAATTCTCTGAAATATAGATTCCAAAAAGAAAAATGGAACCTTTATTGAAATACTCCACAATTCCCTAATTACTCTTCTACACCAGTGGCCCTCAGTGGTGGATAATAACAATTAAGAAACATTCTCTGTTCTGCCCTTTCATCCCGCCAAACTTACATCCTCTTAGGGGACTCAATTTAACAGCAGCTGCAAAGTAAAAGACTTGAATGAAATTAGGGTGGCTTATGAGGCTGCGTGTAGCATTGCAACAAAGGGAGACGGCATGGTATATTTTCCTGGAGATTAATCCCCATTGCCTTGCGTTCTGTTACCATTAATCATAAATAGCGAGAGCTGACCAACCATTTCTTAGCAAAATTTCTTTGGACATTGAAAAACAGCTACAATCTCCAAGATGCAGCGAATGTGTTCTCTTTCTCTCTATCCCTCTCTCAAAGCCCCGCTGAAAAGCTGACTCCTGGGCTATGTCAGAACAATTTTGGAGACTTTTACTATAGGGTCTGAAGAGGAATAAGAGTCTTAAGATTTTTTTTAAGTGATCCTTTATTTGGATGACACCTAGACCCTCATAACAGGAAAAGGGTTTGTTTGTTTGTTTTTTAAATTGGTCCCGTACCTCCCTAGTTCCCAGACTAACTCATCTTGTGCTATCTATTATCGGACAGGTTCTCTCCCTAAATCCTGGCTCAGACCCAGCAGCCATGGACAGATTTTATGTTAATGTGTTAATGTTAATATCTCTATGGTGCTCTGGGCAGCAGTGGTGCTATATATGTAAATATATATGCAAGGTGAGTGGAAGAAAAAGGTTCTTACTTTTTCAAGATTTGGACGGGGCATAAACCACCCAGTTAGCCAGTCTTTCTTCCCTAAGTCTTCCTGATATTTTCTTTGTCTTGCATTAATACACTAAGGGAAAGCAATAAGTAGATATTTAAAACCGGTTCCTCTGTAACTTTCCCCTCCTTTTCATCATGATGACCCTTGTTAGTTACGCTATGTTTAACATCCTCCTCTTCACCCCTGCTCCATCGCTTTGAAATATTGCCTACTGGGATCTGGGAATAAAACATGGAAAGTTTTCTGCTTTGACTTCTTGCCAAATCCATTAAAATATTCTCTGCACTGTCACAGCTTGTGCCACCTCCCAGGGGAGTTGGTTTAAAAGTAAATTACATGTAAGTGTTGGATGAAAGGAACTTCATTATCCAATTCTTCCTACACCAGCATTTCTTAAATTGCTTACTAGCGACAGAAGACAATTAGACGTGTTTGAACTGAGAGGTAAAACGTATCTGTCGTTCCCAGTAAATAGCGATTACTTTTTTTGATATGCAAATAAACTCACTTGCTAAACCCGTTGGTGGGAAAATCTGCCATATTTACTATGGGCCCATATGCAGTGAAGTGTCCTGGAAAGGGCTGAGCACCCTTAATTACCACTGATGTCAATGGGAGTTGAATTCATTAAGCACCTCACAGGGTCAAGTCCCATATGCTGACTCGGCTATGTGAAAAGTAAAGGTGGGTATGGGAGTGGGTGTGTGTGGGGTGACCTGGGGGAAAAAGGAGGAAATAAAAATTGGAAAATGTCATTCTTTGGTCTGTCACTGCCCATAATTGGGCATAATGCTTTCACCCGCATCCTCCAGTACAAATTTCAAAAGCTTCTTAGAACCTGATCCAAAATCCAATGAAGTCAGTGGGAGTGTTTCCTCCTAACTTCAATGGGACTTGGCTCATTGGTAAATTCTTTGGGGCAGCAATGAGAACAATGGAGCCCTGACCCTGGTTGGGGCCTCCGGGTGCTATGGTAATATAAATGTTACATAGTGATGATAATGATAAATGTTCATTTGAAATAGCTTTCATTAGCAGTCAGAGAGAAGTGAGCAGGAGGGACACAGGTCTACATAAAAGCATGTTAGCCTGGGGACTAGACACTTCTTAGCAATAAGTCTTACCTGGTTTATTGCCTTTTGCTTCCAGTCATCAAGAAGGGTCTGATTCCATCCTCAGACAAAATATTCATGGTTACACGGTTAGTGCCACTTCTTTGCTACTGATTGGAAAACCAAATAATTTGAATAAAAGAAAAAAATAAAATTCAGTCTCATAATATAATTTGTGAGATTCAAGATGGACTATCACCCATTAGTGGCACATTTGCAATCTTCGTCTCTCCTTGTACATGGACTGTAGGTTGAGATGGCCACCTTAAAACAATTAGCAAGGAAAAGATGATGTTGAAAAATGTGCTGCACTCAAGGAAGTTACAACGTTGCAAGAAAGAAAAGGGTAGGCTTCTGACATGGGGCAGGCAGGACAAAGAGTCAAGAGATTCTCGGGATCTATTTTGGGCTCTGTCAGTCTACCTGTGTAACCTCAGAAAGTAATTTGGGACTCAGTTCAGCAAAGCACTTAACCATATAATTAAGTGCTCTGCTGAAGAGAGATGGACTTATGCATATGAGTAAATGCTTTACTGAATCCGAGCCGTAAACTTCTCTGCATCTCCTTTCTTCATTAGTAAAATGGGAACAAGAATACCTACCTTATAGGGACGTTGGGAGGCTAAATTCACTGATGTTTGTAAAGCACTTTGAGATGTTTTCCCATAGCACCTTCCCTTGAAACAACTATTACATTATATTTTATCACAGTTGAATACAAAACAAACATTTGTTGAGTTTTTAAAATGAATTCACTTGATAGCTCTGCCACTGCACCTCCATAAAGACAAGCTGCTCCCTGTATGTGCCATTCCTTGGAATTTTTCCTTGCTGCTGTGGTTTTATGCTGCTGTAAAGGTGAACCTCGCTTGTAACTCAAACCAGCATTTGAACCGAGAATATACATCTCCATTTAGAAACAATCTATCCTGTTAGGTATGCATTAGACTGCAGTGTCTGGCATGGAAGTAAAAGGGGAGTGTGGAGGGAGTATGAATAAAGCTAATTTAGATAAAAAGCTATTTGTAAAATCTAAAACTTCCAAGTACAATGAGTGAAAATCTTGAATATGGTGATTATGCTGAATGTGTTCACTGAAGTATGTTAAACGGTAGTTTGATTAATTCCAATATCGTGCAACTTTTGATTTAAAGAATTAATAGTTGGCAAGAGAATATTGAGGGATGTTCAGTTTGCATTTTCTTGGTAATATTTGCCCAAGACTTGCATAGAATATAACTAAACACCGAGAGCCACCATCAAATTCAGCAAAGAGTCCTGTGGCACCTTATAGACTAACAGACATATAAGAGCATGAGCTTTTGTGGGTGAATACCCACTTTGTCGGATGCGACGAAGTGGGTATTCACCCATGAAAGCTCATGCTCCTATATGTCTGTTAGTCTATAAGGTGCCACAGGACACTCTGCTACTTTTACAGATCCAGACTAACACGGCTACCCCTCTGATACTTGACATCAAATTTAGTGTAGCCTTAATATCAGATTTTATTGTCTGGATCCCCAAGAACACTCAAATAAATAAACAAAGGAGGAAGAGTGAGATAATTTATAAAGATTTGTATCCATGTTGCACATAAAGACGACCATTCTTTTCTTTTTTGCATCTTGGAATTGACTCAACTCATGATTTTGGCTAGATGTGGATGAATGAGAAATCTGTGTGGTTCCATGGATTGAGCAGAGTTCCTGAATTCTAATGCTGGTACTGCTACTCGTTTCTGCTGTGATGTTAGAGGAGTTCCAATTGCTCCATGCCTCAGTTTGCCCATTTGTAAAATAGGGATAGCTCTTAGAAATGGGCAAATGCCTGATTTTTTTTCCAGTTTGCTGGTTGTTCCAAACCATTGACAAAATTGTTTTGGGTCGACCTGAAACTAAAATATTTTTGATGAACTGAAAAGTCAAAACATTCACTGCGGGTTGACTGAAATGTTTTGTTCAACCTGAAATTAAATGTTTTATTTGATTCTTTTTGAGTATTTTTTTAACTTTTTAAAAGTAATAACATTGAAGTAAATTTCAAGATGAAAAGTAATTTCAAATAAAAATCAAAATGTTTTATTTTGAAAATGTTGAAAGAAAACATTTAAGTTTTGCATGTATTCTTTTGCGGGGGAAGGAAAAGATGGGGATTCACTGAAACAGTTCAGAAGATTCATGAAATGATTTGGTTGACCCAAATCTGCACTTTTCAGCCATCCCCACTGTCCCCAAAGAACTTTGGCTGAAAAATTTTGCCCAGCTCTAGCAGTGGTAATTACCAGCCCAACAGGAGTGTTCGGTAGAGTAACACGTTTGGCCTTTGACAATGCAGAGTATTAGGCATGTGGTAAATATTAATTATTAGAGGCTGAAAAATGGCAGGATTACAACAGAGAAGCTAAAATAACCCTCTAAGAGGCACATTTAATTAATATTCCTTTCATTCATTTCTTACTTTTTTTCTTGTATTTTTTCTAATTGTATATTTTAAGCTTTGAATTTCCTGACTTCTTTATATTATCCACCATCCAGTTGCATTTCCTTTAGCTTTATTTTTAATACCAAGTGACTAGCACTGAGTAAGTATCAGGCCACGGGTTCAAGTATAGGAGGGTCACGCACCCCTGTAGGAATGTGCGCACACATACTTGTCAAGGCGCCCTGTGGTGCTCAAACTGCTATTGCACAAACCAGAAGTGAGATAGATATACGAGAAGTGATAGCAAATAGAGCTCAGTGACAGCTGCCCAGAGGATTCAGGGGGCCTGGGGCAAAGTAATTTTGGGGGCTCCTTCCATAAAAAAAAAAGTTGCAATACTATAGAATACTATATTCTCGTGGGGGGCCCCTGCGGGGCCTAGGGCCTGGGGCAAATTGCCCCACTTGCCCCCACCTCTGGGCAGCCCTGCTTGGTGAAGAATTGATTTTTTTTGATTCAGTGGTTGAACCAAAAAAAAAATCCCCAAATTTTCATTTTGGGTCAACTTGAAGCAACAATTTTTCAGTTTTTCTCACCTAAATGAAAAAAAAATGTTCTGGGTTGAACAAAAGGCTTTGTTTTCTGTTTGGTTTTTTTTAACTCTTTTGTGTGTTTTGGGGTTAAGTATAGAAAATTTCAAAACAAAATGTAATTTTGAAACTGTAATAGGGTTGGGCACCTCTTGAGCACCCTCTTGTGGCCAGAGATCACTCAGGGACATCCCTGCCTCTGTTTCCCCCTCTTCAGGGCTGCTTACATAGATACTCTGTGTGCTTTTTTCAATGATCAAAACACTCTCCTTGGGGTCTGGGTTTATTCACAGAAAACAAACACAAAATAAAACTCAAAGTCCCATATTAAAGTCCAACAAAGAAATGTTTGTCTTCCTATTTCCAGGCCTCCCTGCCGGGGGAGCTTTGCAGTCCCTTCAGTTTGTCCCCCTGCTTGCTCAGAGGCACGTGTGTGTGTGTGTGTGTGTGTGTGATTTTTTACTTTTATTTTTTTGCAGTCAAACATAACTTCCCTGCCTGCAGAGCTTTTACACTCTTTCCCTTGCTTGCTCATGGTCTCTCTTATCTTAGCAGGCTACTCCCAGCCCTGTCAGCTTCTACCCTTCTTAAGGTATGTTTACACAACCAAAAAAAAAAAATAAAAAAAAATCGCAAACCAAAACCCTGTGGTAATTAGTCTGAGTCCGGGTCAACAGACTCTGGCTTATGGGGCTCCCACTATGGTAGCAAAAATAGCCATGTAGATGGTCTGGCTCGCTCTGGATAGGGTGACAGACAGCAAACGTGAAAAATCAGGACGGGGTGGGGGGGTAATAGGAGCGTATATAAGAAAAAGACCCAAAAATCGGGACTGTCCCTATAAAATCGGGACATCTGGTCACCCTAGCTCTGGAGCTTGGGCATTGAAGCGCCCTGGGCTAGAATGTATATTTTTAGCACTGTAGTGCGAGCCCTGTGAGCCCAAGTCTGTAGACCTGGGCTGTGAGACTCGCTGCTGTGTTTTTTTGCTGTGTAGACATCCCCTTAGCCCCAAATCCCAGGACTGTTTTGAAGCCTGATCATGCCTAGCCATTTCTACTCTTGCTGGGCATCCCCTCTTACTGCAACTTCCATTGCTTTTTACTTGATCCCTCTCAGGTGTTGTTCTTTCAGTCATCAGGGCTAGGTAGCCTCAGGCCCTCCAGCCCTCAGAGGCAAGCCATCCTGTAAATAAAAAGTTGAAAAGTTTCATTTTGAAAACGTTGAAATTAAACATTTTGATTTTTCAGAATTCCTCCCTCCCCCCCATTTTTTTTGTCTAGAATTATTTTGCTGAATTTGACCTGAATTCACGAACAGCTTTGGTCAACCAGTAACTGCATTTTTATTTTTGAGAATAAACTATGTGGAAACATTTTTGTGATTTGATCCTTATACTGTGCCTTCATAAGAACTATTACACGTGAATCCTTTCATGAATCAAACTTAAGATACTTTGAGTAGACTGCAATTACTGTGTGTATCTTCTGTTGCTAAATGTCTACTGAAAGTACAAGTTTATCAGTTTTGAACTCATATGTCCTTGAATAAATTAATCACTGATTTTTTTTTGGCCCAGCAATAATTGAAAATGGGTAAAAAATTGTATAATCTGTTTTTAATATTTTGCTGAATGTGTTTAGGGATTGACTACTACCATTGGCTAGAGCTAAGCAATAGGCTTTGACACACCTTCTACCCACAACTACACCCTCTCTTCCTCCCTTATTCTTTCAGTCATAAGCATTTCTTCAACAGTCTGCCAGTCGTCGGGTGTTTTTATGAAATGCACATATGGGGGAGCAGGATAATGAGAATAAATTCATTTTCGCTTGTGGCCTGAACCTAGGATTTAGACTCAGGTCTTCAGAGATGAAAGGCCTTTGTGTTACCACTGTAACATAGGTTCCATTATAGTGTTGAAGGGGAAAGAATAAACTTTATTTTCCTATTTCCAATATATATATATATATATATATATATATATATATATATATATATATATATATATATATATATATATATATATATATATATATAAGCAAGTCTTGGACCTTTTATCTGAACCCAACTTCCCCCACAATTTGGCAGTTTGGATGAAATAAATCCAGAATACAAACCAATCCCAGTTTTCATTTTGCAAACCCAACACCTAGACTCCTTGGTCTATTGAGAACAAAGCTGGGCAAATACTGCAAAGAGTGTTCTGCAAATATCTATTTGAATCTTTAAATTAATGCACTTGGGGTGTGTGTGTGTGTGTGTGTGTGTGTGCACGCACGCCTGTGCCCCTTTTTGTTTTGCTTTCCACAAAGATTTTAGTGTTTTGTGGACAAAGAGTGACTTTTAAGCCAGTACTGGAGATAGGGTGACCAGACAGCCAGTGTGAAAAATCGGGAAATGGGGGTGGGGAGTAATAGGAGCCTATATAAGAAAAAGACTCAAAAATCAGGACTGTCCCTATAAAATCGGGACATCTGGTCACCCTAACTGGAGACTATTCATGGAAGGTGAATGTTAAATTCATAAATGCAAACATTTGCACCAGAAACTTGAGTTAGGATCAGCCAGTCAGGAAACAGAAAGCTACCAACTGACTTAATGATCTGTCAAAACTAACCCCACAGCTTGATATTTTGGCTACCAAATATATACAATGAGCTGCTCATCATGACCGATCTACAGTCCAGGAACTAGGAGTAGCAATTACCCAGCGATGATTCCCTGAAGTGCATGTAGCTATGAAATGGCAATGCCTATTTTTTTATTGTAGACTTCACCTTTAATTACTTTTCAAAAAATGTTTTCTGTGTGCAGAGTTCAGCAGCCATTTTGAAGAGAATTGCTGCAGCCTGTTATGGAGGGGAGACACATGCTGTCTTGGGGAGACTTGACTTTTGTTCTTTCTGGTTGGTTGTTTCTCTAGTCAAAAAGCCATGTGCCACATCAGTTTTATGTAATGAAGATGTACAAATTTAGCATCATGCATATGCTGGAGAAAATTGTTAAGTGCTTGAATAAAATTCCTGAACAGCACGAAAGGCTAAACATTAGGCTGTGCACATAGCCTTACTCAGGGTTGTGTGCAATGTCTACACCGCATAGCACTGGCAGTGGTGTGTAGGGTACGGGTAGCTACACCCCGCAGTGAAAAGCAGGCTGCGTCTACACTGCAGTGTGTAGCGGCACATCAGTGACAGGCTCTGGAAGGGGAAGGCAGCAGAGAGAGGCTCCAGCAGTGGGGATCTGCTGAAGCCTTGCCCTGCTGCTTCCCCCCTGCCAGAGCCTTTCGCTACTGCTAGTGTCTTTCCCTGCAGGGAGGAAAGGCTCCAGCAGCTCAGCTACCTGTGGTGGGGAAAGGATCCAGCAGCGGGGAGCTGCTGGAGCCTTTCCCTGTTGCCTTTCCCCACTGCTAGAGCCTTTCCTGGGCAGGGTGGTGGTAAGATTCCAGCAGCAGGACACTACACTAAAAATAGCAGTGTAGCCTGGGGAGGCACTGTTTGGATATGTAGGGAGCAGTATGGGGTTTATACCCTCAGAGTTCAGGCATATCTTTACTCTGCTCGCCTAAGCAGTGCCTCACCATCTACACTGCTATTTATACCTGTGCTAAGGGGGTGTGCAGAGTATGTATTTTACATGCTGCCATGAGCAGCGTGCATTGTAGACATACCCTAAGAAGCGATGCATGGCTGTAAGCCTCCGGGGCAGACTGGGAAGGGGTGATGTCTCTCTGAGTGCCCTGGCAAACCTGGAGAGCACTTCTGCTGCTGCATCTTATCCTGGCGGGTGCAGCACACTCCATCATTGGGGTGCTGGACCTGCTATGAATTTGCTACCAATTGTTTGCTCAGCTGTGCATGGAAAAGATCCTGCTGAAAGCCTATTCTGTTATCTGTGTTTTACACAACCTAATTGCTCTGCCTGGTTGAGTATTCCTTCTCCTTTTCCCACCACAAAGCACACACACACACACATATAAACACTGACTTTCTGGAGGGTGGCAGGACTGGTTTTAAAAGAAAAATAAAACAGCAGAAGTATAATTAACAATGAACTGGCTGGATCTTTGTGTTTGAAAGGCTTCCAGTGGAATCTAATTAATCTCATTGTTGATGCTAATGTGGCTCTTTTTCAAGACTTAAAATTTGATGCTCCAAGCAAATTTCTCTTTGATCTTTAGCTCTGAGAAGATTATTTTATCAATGCACTTGGATGCCTGTGGCTCATGTTTAGAGTGGGGCTGGGCTAAATGGAGGTCGCCAAGAATACCATGCTTTTGTGTTGGGAGGAAAAGAGAGCTGGGATGCTGGGAGGGGTCTGTTATTAGTGGCCGACTGGAGCTCAGCAGGGATCCTGCTGGCTCTGTCTAAGGGAAATTTTTGTTGGGGTTAATCTACTAATGCTGCAACCTAGGGACCATGAAAGTGGTGAAAACCCCAATAGAGCATGTGCCAGCCCTGTAGCCCAGTTTTGTCAACAGCCCAAGTCCTCCCCCATCCACTGGCATGATGACCCCTGTGGTGCTTCCCTTAGAAGATGAACTGCGGGAGACCAATCTGCCCCCATTTCCGGTTGTTGATATTTTTCCTGTCACCTCCCTTGCTACTGATGAAAACGTTCTGACCCCTGCCCAGTAATAATCAGTGCCCTGATCTACCCACCTGAATAGCTAAACCCTTTCTACACCCACCTAATAACATGGGTCCTTGACCCTCCTCCTTGCCAAAATAGCCTTCCTCCAGATGTGCTTTGCAGATTTTAGGCAGCTGCCCAATCAGCTTTATTTTGCCCAGAGCCCATGAAAACCTTGTGTGGTCCCTGCTCAGCTGGATAACTTGAAGGACACACCGACATGGTGAATCCAGCCACCACGTTAAGTCAGCTCTTTCATCTGACTACTAGTTGTAAGATGCCACCCTCCTTGGATGTTTGAAGAAAAATCTTGACACCTCATGCTGCACAGCCTGGGAGCAGGGAGCTTTCATTGCAGTGGCTAGGGGAAATGGACTAGGTAAGGCCAGCTTAGAAACAGAGCGAGTAAGGCAGTAGTATGCATTAGAGACAGCCTGACTGTCAGAAAGGTCTGGAATGCAACTGCTAAAAGGAAGAGCTGAGAGGGCATTTGTGTTTCCCCAGCTGGGCTCTAGCTAGCCTAGCACTAATTCAAAGCAAGATTTCAATGAAATGAAAAGTGTGCTCAGGTCTGTAGACTATATGAGCCTTCATAATAGGAAAAGATGAAAGAGCGACATAGAACTTTCTGGCAAGACTGTGACTGCAGGGCCAGGAACTTCTGGGATCTATTCCTGACTTCTCCCTGGACTTACTGTGTGACTTAGAGCAAGTCACATCGCCTTTTTGTGCCTCAGTTTCTCTATCTGTAAAATGGGGATAATACTTATTGATTAGTTAACACTTTGTAGATATAACACACACACATACTGTAAATGCGTGTGTGTACACACACACACACAGAGTAATTATTAGATACTTTTTAAAAAGCCCTGCATCCATCCATAGTTGCAAAATCTTTCTTGCAAGGTCACAGCCTGTTCATTATGCAAGTAGATGTCACTTCTGCGCACTCTTACCTTGTGGTTGGGGAGTCTGAATCCTGCAGAAAGACCTGAGTAGTGGATCCCAGATGTTTACTACCCTGGAAAATGTATCACCCAGAATTTGCCAGCCATTTGACTGCCATGGTTGCAAGGGCTCTACCTGGCATCTCTTTATTGCCTGAATGAAATGGTTAATGATGGAATGTTCTGGTTTTTGTCTGCTGTTTTTAGAGAATTGTCTCTCCTCTTGTTCCATTTCTAGAGGTGTGATCTCCCATGCTCTGTTCCATCACGTGGTGCCAGTCACTCAGCTCTCTTCCGTAGGTTCTCCAGGCAGAACCATGTAATGGATTGCAGGATAGTGGTAGGTGTATCCTGGAGGGCATTGTTCTTAAAGGGCTTAATTGTTGTGCATTGGCTAAATGATCAAAGATGTGACCGATATTACAAGGTTGGGACACTCTGAGAAATTTACTTCTTCCATTATATTGTGGATTTTACCTGCCAAAAATAACCATTGGCCAAATCCTGCCTCAACTTTATACTGTCTGCAGCCCCCACTGACTGCAAATTCTGTCTCGTATTACTCAGACTCATACGATGATTCTCTATTTCACTTCCACCCACCTTCACTATAAAGGGCCAGATCCTGACCCCTGATCCTTCCTTTTTTTTTTTTTTGGTTCCGCTGTTGCAGTACAAACAAGGCAGCCAAGAATTTTTCTGGTATTGGGGTAATTCCCAGCAGATTTACAGCCAGTGCAAACTGCTTCTGCTTCCATGCTTAGGGTGCATCCCTTCAGGCATGGCCTTGGAGGGCACAGAGCTGGTATACACTCTGCTTCAGCAGTTTCTGGCCAATGGAGTGGTCCCTAGAGAACTGCAGCAGCTGGTGTAACTTAAAGCAACCTTGTGCTGCTATAGGTTATATCAGGCTGAGAATCAGGGGAGCAGAAATATGGCGGAGGGCAACATTTCCCACCACCTGGTGTCCTGCTCTGAATATACCTTGGCAAGACATGTACATGGCCTCACAATTCATTTGGTCACAGAGCTATCTGCTCCACTGTTACAGAGGTTTGGGAAAGGTCAAAAGAGGCTGGTGGCATCTGAACTTGGCCATTGACCAACCCCGGAATACAGCAGCAGGGTCATACTGTATGTGTCTCAAAACAGGAGAAGAGACGCGCCAGCCTGGAACAGCTAAGTCATGTCCCAGAGCTGGTAATGCATTTGGTATGAGGACAGAGGATTGAAGGAGCTCAGAGAATGAGGGTGGTTTCCTGCCAGTCAGTACAGAGCAGCACCGGTATCAGCCTGGCCCTTCCAGAGTTGTGGCTGCAGCTTGTCCTACCTGTAGAAGGAAGAGAAGAAGTGGTGGCGTGAAGAAGGAATGAATTGGACATCCTGAGGGCCACATATGGGGCTGCTTTTCTGGAGTGGGGCAGAGAGAGAAACCACACTAATGTCTGGGGAGGTGCAGTGCAAGATCAAAGGGAAAAGGCTTTCCTTTCCCACCGTTTCCAACCTCCGGTTTGTCTTGCTATCGACAGAGGGGGAGAGAGATCAGTATTTATAGTTCATCCTTCTTGCCAGAAAAGTCAGAGAGGTGGGATGTCAAACAGCTTTACAGAAATGAATTGGTGGAGTGGGCAGAGCTAGAGGAGCTGCAGAGCTACTCTATGGATTATTTTATCAAGTGTGCAAAGGGCTGACATCTGAAAAAGCACCCAGAAGGTCAAAAGACCACCGTGAATTCACAACATTTACACTATAAAGACAGCGGCTTTTTATGATTAATATACAGCGGCTTTTTATGATTACACAGCCTTATAGACTGTGTAAACGCAGTGGTTTAACCCTTTATGGACCGTGGCTTTTTGCACTCCATCTGCCCCTTTTTAAGTTATTATTCATGATCCTGGACATATTGAAACATTCATATAGTGTCTCAATTTGTGCTGCATTGTATGGACAAGCCGTGTTCCCAATCCTGGAGATCTTGCAATCTACATAAGACAAGACAAATACACAAGACAGACAAAAGGCAGCAGTTCAGGAGAGGGATTCATTATTGATGAGAAGAAGGGACAAGGGACTGTTTTAAGAGATAGGATTCAAGGATGGCTGCAGGGAAAAGAAAGATGGTGCTTGGTACCATCACTGGATTGGATTTTGGGCACAGAACTGTACACTAACTCTAAGAGTTCATGTCTCCCGCTTCTCAAAAGGTTATAGCTAAGGGGGCTGCAAAGGTTTCAAAAGCCCGGCGAAAATTCGGTTTGCCATGAAAAAGCAGCAATAAGTCACTCTGAGGGAAGGTGGATCTGTGCCAGTTCTTTGCTGCCAGGCAGTTCAACTTTGTAGGTGAGCCTGTCTCTCTCAGAAATCATCCTGTTCTGGTAACATCGCCAAGGCAGAACGTGGGGGTGGGGTTGGATAGGACAGGGACCAGTCTGCATTGCTCAATAGCATGACCTCCCTAGCTAACTAGGTGGTGATCTTGATGCTTGGTTTGGAGGCATGATGGGTGGAGGCAGGGAGGTCACTCCAAGGAACATGGCGCACAAAATGGGCTTCGTCTAAAGAATGCTGAAGCTATTGATGCAAAAACTTACTCTGTAAGTGATCAGAGCTTAAGCTAAGGCATGGCTGGTGGTAACTGATGAGTTTGCCCCCATCTTCTTCTTTTCAAAATCAAAAGGATTAAAGTCATCTCTGGTGTAAATCCATTGATGTGAATGTCTGTTTGGTCCAAAGACAGTAGTTTAATAAACATGTAGCCATGACGGAGAGGCTGGGGAACCCCCTCCTTGCTAAATGGTCTAGCACGTGAGCCCTGTCTAATGGAAGATGACATTAGTTCCTTAGCCAAGGAAGAATCCAGGAAAAGCAGTGTGAAAAAAGTTTACATCAGCAACTGTTCTGATCTGGCGAGTAGCGAAGGACTTCTGGTTCCCCCACCATTTTGTTTTGCCTCTTTCCACTAAAAAAAAACAATGGATTTTGCTGGAAAGCTGGCAAATGCATGAAGTGTTGTGGGAAATGCTGCCAGCGTTTTCTCTGCCAACCATCCGAGTCCCTGGATGGAAACCATAACATTTGGGCCTAGTTCAGACATGAAAATCAGCTTGTCACACATCATAATGAGAACATTCCTGCTCCTTTTGACTTCATTGGGACCAGGCTTGGCTGCTCGGCGCTCTCACAGCAGGTTACATGTTCAACATGCAGTACAAGCATTATTCCTCACAACAGCCCTGATGGATAATAGGTGAATCAATAATGTGGTTAACCCAGCAATAGAGAGGATAAGGTTGGGATCTTCAAAGGCATCCAAGGAAGTTAAGCACCCAACTCCCATTGAATTGGGCACCTAATTCCCTCAGATAATTTTGAAAATCCCAGACTAAGTGATTTGGATAAGGCCACTCAACAAGCCAGTGTGAGAAAAATGGTTAAAATTCACAAGGGGCCTGACTCCTAGCCCTCTGCTCCTTCTACTAGACTGCACTGCTTCTCAGTGAATTAATGTAGTTGATTGCTTGGGGTTTTTAAAATGGTTTTTCTATACTCAGAAGCTATTTAGGACTTACACTTGTAATGCCTTTTCCAGGAATTTATCCTACTTTTCAGGTCCTCTTTCATGCCTTTATTTGACATTCCTTGCCAAGGGTTTTAATGTTCAGAAGCTGACTGGTGATTTGTGTTTATATAAACACCCTGCAAAAGATAAAACCTGTGCATTGAAGTGACTAATAAAATGGGCTTTTTAGAATTGATTAATAAGCAATATGGCCAGAGCACTTCTCTCAAATACAAAGAACACAAACAAAATACAAGAACCCAGACCATTGTATCCAATGGCACCTGCTGAGATAGAATTCAATTTGTTTCCATTGGCCTGTAACAAAAATCTTTTTTGTAATCTGCTCCCTTGATTCTTTCCTAAAGAAACCCAATTTCACAAACGGTGCCTAAGCAATTTAAGTCAATACATATATTCTTTTTTCGTAGTGTGTAATAATGGCTCCTCCAAGGAGCTACCCTGGCTTGCTGACTTAAGGTCCTGGATAACTAACAACTTCCCTACTTCAGGCTGGCAGTTTCTTACATACCCAATTGTGTTGGCCTGCAACTGAATCATTACTGGGTTTGATGTCATGAATTCTCTATTGGTTAGGAATAACTAACTCCTGATGAGATTCATCATGAGCAGCCTCCATGCATATTGAGGAGGGGAACATTCTGTATGTCACAGGATGTTTCAGCATGAATGACATGATTTGGAGTTTTCACTGGTTGGTTTCATTATCTTAACTGCAGCCATTGTTGACTGATATGTTCCAAACCTACAGGGAGGAGGAAATCAAAGCAAAGAGAGAGGAATTTTAGTTTTACATATTTGCAATAATAAAGGAAATGAGGACATTAAATTCTCCTCTGCTGGGCTTTTGAGAAAGGCCTTTCTGCAGCAACCTGTCTATTCATATGAATTAGGATGGACCAAGAAATCTACAACTGGGAGTAATGAGATGGAGTTGAGCAAAGATGAAATTCAGGTGGGACACTGGTAAATATTTTGGCTTGATTTGGCCACCCTTACTGATGTTGGTTTCAACAGATCTATACATGCAGTAAGATGCCACTTAATGAGATAAAGGAAGGTCTGATAGGCCTTTAAACATTAAAACCAACTGATTGTAGAATAGTCATGGAATCCCCATGGTTATAAGTCAGTTGCATCCCTTGTAGTAGAGAAGAGTGAAAACTCATTTGTCAAGAACACAAAGGAAGTTCTTCACTCAGGCTGGTGGACACAGAAAGACCCTGTAGACCACCCTGTTTCTTTAATTTACAGACTGACTACAAACAGTTTGTGCTACCTATTGTCACCACACGCTCTCCCTGACTCCTCATGAAAGAGACTGTGAATTGCTGACAACTACAGGACTGGGCTAAGCTGTCATGGAGGGATGCTCCTCCATTTGCAGCATCAAGCAGGGTGAAATACTTGATCTACACAAGTATTTTTGAATCTCTAAGACTTTTGATCCTGTGATTCAATGATCGGTGAGTGGGAGTTTCTCAGGATGACTGACTAGACCCTTGTTTTGTGTGTTTATGCTTTCTGTCTCTAGTGCCATGGTCCTTTGCTCGGTTTTTTTTTCACTCTGCTTTGAAACCAGAAGCCTCTGACTGACAATAACTGCCTTTAGACTCCCATACTAACTTTACATTGCATTTGATTTAAGAACGTTAATATGTCAGTGGATGGTGACATTTACTTCTGCTTGGAACCAGTCACCTCTTCACATTAACATCCCTTACTTTGGCCTAGTCCACAGGGACATAAGCATAACACTTGTACAGAGTTAATTCAGGAGAGGTATATGACAGATGACGAGATGGACAGCATGTCAGAACATTGCAGTCTGCACAAGCACCTTTTTATGAACAGCTGTGACACTTGTCTCATAGAGAAGAGAATTAGAAGAAGCCTGTCCCCATACAGAGTATATCAGTGTGCATAAATAAATCCCATGAATGGGAGCTTTGTCAATCCAGTTGACAAAGTTCATGGCCTTTTAGATAAGAAACCTAGCCAAAAGCACATTTTTTCTCTGTTCCTTTTTTCATCATTAGACTTGATAGCTTGGTGATATACAACAAGTCAATGAGATGAAGACCCACAGTAGAAGGAAATTCAGACAAGGACCATAGAATCTTTTTCTCTTTCCCCCACTGCAACTCTTCTTTATAAAAACATATTTTTTGGCTCAGCCAACAATATCTACCTTGATATCCAGAAACTTGGTGTCCAGAGGACAGCAAGCACTCCAGTCCTTTTACAGTAAAAACTACCACCTACTCTTATTTATATTTAGGGGCATCTTGGGCACAGAAAAAATCCTGGGTTATGAGTGTGTATATGATTAGGTCAGTGGGGAAAGATGAGGGGTGATAGCCAGGAAGAGTAGTATAAAGACAGCTGCAGCGGCACAGGAGCCAGCAAATGGAGCTGTAAACAGGAGAGTTTGAGTGGGACTTCTGTTGGAGGAGAAGGCATTTGTAGAGGCTGGTAGGGGCAGTGTATTGGGAGAGAAACTGAGCCCTCATTTAGGGGGTAGGGCTTCTCTGATTAGGGGTCCTATAAAGGTAGCCAGCTAGTCAGGCAGTGGCACAGACAGCTAGCAAACAGAGCTGTAAACAGGGGAGTTTGGGGGAAGATTAGGAGAACCAGGCAGAGGAATGGACAGACTAGTGTGTGGTGTTCTGGCAGTGTTGTGGTGCTCATTGGAGGTTTGTTTGCAGTGGGCAGTGGTGTTTTGGTTTGGTTTGTGTTTCCCAGACTAACAGGTCTTAGGTGGGAAGGCTATGACAGATACAGAGGCAGCAGTGCTAGGGACCCAAGCAGTGGAAGACACAATGAAGATGACTGGATGTGGAAGCTGCAGCATGTACATGATCCTGGAGGGGGTACCTGAAAAGAGTTTTGTCTGCATGAAGTGTCGCCTGGTAGAGCTGATGGAAGAAAAGATCCGAGGAATGGAGATGCAGGTGGAAACTCTGGTTGAGTTTAGAAGGGGGTTCGAGCAGATGATGGAGCAAAGACATGAGGAGGCTGAAGGGAAAAGCTCAGACTTGCAGATGGAAGCAGGACCAAAGAATTCTTAGGGGAGACTGCTGGGGGAGGAAAGTGGACGATGGAAGCATGTGACTAAGAGAACCAGGCAGAGGAAAAGACGGGCTAGTGAAGGAGAAATAGAGCTCTGGTACAGGTTTGCAAAGTTGGAAAATGAAGAAGGGGCACAGCAGGTGGTCACTGAAGGTGGGAGGGCAAGGAAGAAGAGAAGAGCAGATAGTTCTATAGGAAGAAGGGACGAGTCAATGGAGATAACACCTAATATGAGCCCCAAGAGTATACAGGATGGGTTGCAAGTTAGAATAGGAATTGAGAGGACTTGCATCCAGAGGGAATAGGGGACAGAGCGGAGAATCGCACCATCACCAGGAAAAGAAAGGTCTACATGATTGGGGACTCCTTACTGAGAAGAATAGACAGGCCTGTAACCAGAGCTGATCCGGAGAACAGAAGGGTGTGCTGTCTGCCGGGTGCTAAGATACGGGATGTGGACCTGAGGCTGAAGATGATCCTAATGGGAGCAGGAAAGAATCCACTGATTGTCCTTCATGTGGGAACAAATGATACAGCTAGATTCTCACTGGAACGTATCAAGGGAGACTATGCCAGGCTGGGGAAGACGCTTAAGGAAATCGAGGCTCAAGTGATCTTCAGTGGGATTCTGCCGGTTCCTAGAGAAGGGCAACAAAGGTGTGACAAGATTATGATGATCAACAGATGGCTCAGGCAGTGGTGCTATAAGGAAGGCTTTTGGGATGTATGGCCACCGGGAGGCATTCATGGACAGAGGATTGTTCTCTCGGGATAGACTTCATCTGAGTAGGGAGGGAAATGGACTTCTAGGATGGAGGTTGGCAGAACTGATTAAGAGAGCTTTAAATTGGGAATTTGGGGGAGATGGTAGGGAGATGTCCAGGTAATCTCCACGCTGGATTTTAACATTGAGAGGGAGGAAAACAAAGTAAGACGGATACAGCTGTGGGTAGGAGAATGGACATACGGAGGAAGGGTAGTGTAGATACCAGTCTAATAGGTGATACTGGTGGTAGAATGTCTGTGCCTAATCGGGTAATAAAGGAGCGAAGCCAAACAGCAAGAATTAAGATGTTTGTACACCAATGTGAGGAGCCTAGGTAACAAAATGGAGGAACTAGAGTTACTGGTGCAGGAAGTGAAACCAGATATTACAAGGATAACAGAAATATGGTGGAATAATAGTCATGACTGGAGTACAGGTATTGAAGAGTATGTGCTGTTTAGGAAAGACAGAAATAAAGGCAAAGGTGGTGGAGTAGCATTGTATATCAATGATGAGGTAGGCTGAAAAGAAGTAGGAAGTGATGGAATGGATAAGACAGAGACTGTCTGGGCAAAAATCACATTGGGGAAGAAAGCTACTAGAGCCTCCCCTGGGATAGTGCTTGGGGTGGGCTATAGACCACCAGGATCTGATTTGGATATGGATAGAGACCTCTTTAATGTTTTTAATGAAATAAACACTAATGGGAATTGTGTGATCATGGGAGACTTTAACTTCCCAGATATAGACTGAAGGACAAGTGCTAGTAATAATAATAGGGCTCAGATTTTCCTGGATGCGATAGCTGATGGATTCCTTCACCAAGTAGTTGCTGAACCAACAAGAGGGGATGCCATTTTAGATTTGTTTTTGGTGAGTAGTGGAGACCTCATAGAAGAAATGGTTGTAGGGGACAATCTTGGTTCGAGCGATCATGAGCTAATTCAGTTCAAACAAAATGGAAGTATAAACAAAAATATATCTGACTAAGGTTTTTTATTTCAAAGGGCTAACTTTCAAAAATTAAGGAAATTAGTTAGGGAAGTGGATTGGACTGAAGAATTTTTGGATCTAAAGGCAGAGGAGAAAACCTGGAATTTCTTCAAGTCAAAGTTGCAGAAACTATCAGAAGCCTGCATCCCAAGAAAGGGGAAAAAATTCATAGGCAGGAGTTACAGACCAAGCTGGATGAGCAAGCATCTCAGAGGGGTGATTAAGAAAAAGCAGAAAGCTACAAGGAGTGGAAGATGGGAGGGGTCAGCCAGGAAAGCTACCTTGTTGAGGTCAGAACATGTAGGCATAAAGTGAGACAGGCCAAAAGCCATGTAGAGTTGGACCTTGCAAAGGGAATTAAAACCAATAGAAAAAGGTTCTATAGCCATATAAATAAGAAGAAAACAAAGAAAGAATAAGTGGGACTGCTAAACACTGAGGATGGAGTGGCGGTTAAGGATAATCTAGGCAAGGCCCAATATCTAAACAAATACTTTGCCTCAGTCTTTAATGAGGAGCTTAGGGATAATGGCAGAATGACAAATGTGAATGAGGGTATGGAGGTAGATATTACCACATCCGAGGTAGAAGCCAAACTCGAACAGCTTAATGGGACTAAATCGGGAGGGCCCAGATAATCATCCAAGAATATTAAAGGAACTGGAACATGATATTGCAGGCCCATTAGCTAGAATTTTTAATGAATCTGTAAACTCAGGGGTTGTATAGTATGACTGGAGAATTGCTAACACAGTTCCTATTTTTAAGAAAGGAAAAAAAAGTGATTTGGGTAACTACAAGCCTGTTAGTTTGACATCTGTAGTATGTAAGGTCTTTGAAAAATTTTTGAAGGAGAAAGTAGTTAAGGACATTGAGGTCAATGGTAATTGGAACAAAATACAACATGGTTTTACAAAAGGTAGATCGTGCCAAACCAACCTGATCTCCTTCTTTGAGAAGGTAACAGATTTTTTAGACAAAGGAAACGCAGTGGCTCTAATTTAGCATGATTTCAGTAAGGCATTTGATATGGTTCCACATGGGGAATTATTATTTAAATTGGAAAAGATGGGGATCTATATGAAAATTGAAAGGTGGATAAGGAACTGGTTAAAGGAGAGACTACAACAGGTAAACTGTCAGGCTGGAGGGAGGTTACTAGTGGAGTTTATGAGGGATCAGTTTTGGGGCCAATCTTATTTAATCTTTCTATTACTGACCTTGGCACAAAAAGTGGGAATGTGCTAATAAAGTTTGCAGATGACACAAAGCTGGGAAGTATTGCCAATACAGAGAAGGACCGGGATATCATACAGGAAGATCTGGATGATCTTGTAAACTGGAGTAAAAGGATGAAATTTAATAGTGAAAAGTGCAAGGTCATGCATTCAAGAATTTTTGTTATAAGTTGGAGATTCATCAGTTGGAAGTAACAGAGGAGGAGAAGGACCTCAGAGTATTGGTTGATCACAGGATGACTATGAGCCGCCAATGTGATATAGCCGTGAAAAAAGCTAATGCAGTCTTGGGATGCATCAGGCGAGGTATTTCCAGTAGAGATAAGGAGGTGTTAGTACCGTTATAGAAGGCACTGGTGAGACCTCATCTGGAATACTGTGTGCAGTTCTGGTCTCTCATGTTTAAGGAGGATGAATTCAAACTGGAACAGGTACAGAGAAGGGCTACTAGGATGATCCGAGGAATGGAAAACCCATCATATGAAAGGAGACTCAAAGAGCTTGGCTTGTTTAGGCTAACCAAAAGGAGGCTGAGAGGAGATATGATTGCTCTCTCTAAATACATCAGAGGGATAAATACCAGGGAGGGAGAGGAATTATTTAAGCTTAGTATCAATCTGAACACAAGAACAAATGGATATAAACTAGCCATCAGGGAGTTTAGATTTCAAATTAGATGAAGGTTTCTAACCATCAGAAGAGTGAAGTTCTGGAACAGCCTTCGAAGGGGAGTAGCAGGGGCAAAAGACATATCTGGCTTCAAGACTAAGCTTGATAAGTTTATGGAGGGGATGGTATGATGGGATAGCCTAATTTTGGCAATTAATTGATCTTTGACTATTAGCGGTAAATATGCCCGATGGGATGTTAGATGGGGTGGGATTTGAGTTACTGCAAAGAATTCTTTCCTGGGTGTCTGGCTGAGTCTTGCCCACATGCTCAGGGTTTAGCTGATTGCCATATTTGGGGTCAGGAAGGAATTTTCCTCCAGGGCAGATTGGCAGAGACCCTGGGGTTTTTTCGCCTTCCTCTGCAGCGTGGGGTATGGGTTGCTTGCTGGAGGATTCTCTGCACCTTGAAGTCTTTAAACCATGATTTGAGGACTTCAGTAGCTCAGACATAGGTTAGGGGTTTATTACAGGAGTGCGTGGGTGGGATTCTGTGGCCTGTGTTGTGCAGGAGGTCAGACTAGATGATCATAATGGTCCCTTCTGACCTTAAAGTCTATGACTCTAAAATATATTTTGGTGATAGATTAGGGAACAGGCCTTGGAATTAAAAATGGTTACTCATTGGCATACTTCCAAGTGCAGAACAAGAAAGATACAAGGTTATAAATAGTACAGGTAGTTTAAAAAGGCACATGGAGTGGATTTCTTTAGCAAAGTACAAACTAACATTTTGGCAACCTCTGTTTCATGATTCTGCAGTGCTGATATAAGTAATTTTCAGCCTGATCCAAGTGAGATATTTTGTGTGAGCTGGAGGTACTGGGTATTGAGCAGGAAGGAGGACTAGCTAATGGTGAATCTGCCATCTCTTACTAGTCCTGGCTGTAACTGACAGAAGCTAAAAAAAATTATGTAATACACTGGTACTGGCTCAATATTTTAAAAGCACATGCTGACTCTTCTCTCTAGTTTTGGTCTCTAGCCCACTTCGAAAGGCACTGATATAGCTGTAGCCACATGGACCAAAGCCACTATACATGTCCTAGTGACGCTGAGTGAAAGCACTGAATCCCAGCTGAAGCAGGCCTCGTTGCCATAGCATCTGAACATTTCACCATCTTTACTGGATTTGATGCTCACAATATGCCTGTGAAGTACAAAAGTATTATTCCCATTTTACAGATGGGGAACATAAAGTACATTAAGTGACTTGCCCAAGATCATACTGTAAATCTGTGACTAAGCTGAGAATTTAACTGAGATTTCTTAAGTGTCAGTCCAGTGCCCTTTCCACAAAACCATCCTTCTTGTGGCCACCATGGGGAGTATTGTACACGGTAGGAAACCTATTAAAAAAACTAGACCATGGTGTATTTTAAAAGGTTTGTTTAAACACTCACTGTTTAACAGGAGAGCCTTGTATGCAAATATAAAAGATCTCCTTGATCCTGCTGCAATCTGTAGGAAAATAATAGCATCTGACAGGTGACCTAGTTTACATTCTGCTTACTTTGCACTAAGTAACAGCTGTAAGAGAACAGTGTGTTCAGAACATTGCTGCTGCTGCTGCTTCTCCCCTTTGGTGCAAGTGACAAAGGAAAAACTATTAATTCTACAATACAGGGTGTTCCTGCTCCACAGATAAACCAAGTCTGCAGACTAGCTATTGTCAACCTTTGCTAAGGTGTCTAGCTTAGGGTGACCAGACAGCAAGTATGAAAAATCAGGACAGAGTATGGGGGGTAATAGGCACCCATATAAGAAAAATTCCCAGATAGCGGGACTGTCCCTATAAAATCAGGACATCTGGTCACCCTAGTCTAACTGCATCATGCTTGTACAACGTCATTAGAAGTTCTTGTCATGTCCCAGTACACTGTGGTTAGAGAGAGGGCAAAGTTCTTAGGTGAAAGCCTATGAGATGCTAAGCAGTTACCATGAATATCTCAGCACCCATTGGGAGCTGAAAGTGTTGAGCCTTTCCCAGTTCAGGGTCTTAGAAGACCTTGTAGAATCTGGTCTTAGAAATACCTTTGACTTTGTCCAGTATGATTCCATTTAACATGGATCTGTGGTTGTATTCGTTAACTATTCCTGGACATATTATGTACTGATGACAAGGGGAAAAATTAGGTACCTACAATTTCTGCTAATACAATATTTTAGACTTTAATTCATTTTTTTTAGTTGATTGCTGTTGCCACAGGGGCTCCTGTGCTTAGGGTTCTCTGTAGATTTGTATTCTGAAATGCTGTTAAAGTAGTTGCTTATTAATACTCTATATTACAGTCTTCTAGAATCAAATCTTTTCTAATTAGTAATGTTTGAGTGCCTTTTCCATTATTCATTAGGGGAGAAGAAATGGGTTAGTCCTTCACAGCCTCTTGCAGAGTGCAGAGTTATTGAGGTTACTCTGCTACAATTCAGGCAGCTCCAACTGCAGTGGTAAATTTCCACTCAGATTTTGCTGAGAAATTGAGGGGTGGGGTGGTGGTGCAATGTGCTTGTGCTGCTAATTCCTTTTGCATACACACTCCTCTTTGCCCACTGGCTACAAACACACCCACCTCTTCAGACACATTAAAACAGACATGCATTCAGACTCTGTGTGTGCAGGGGTGAGACAAACATTCATGCACACACATGGTACTTCACACACACACAATACATGCTCTTCCTCAGACCCACGGCTAGCCAGACATTCCCTTATTGTGCAGTCCCACAAACAAACACACCGACACACGCTAAACACACAGATTTAAATACACGCACATATATCCACTTTCACCCCCCCCCACACACACACTCTCACTCTGATTTGGTACAGGAAATTTATCTCATTTCATTTCACAAGTAACAGGTGTTTTATCAGGGGAGGATGCATTAAAAAGAAATTAAGGATTGTAATAGGTGCTATGAATATCAGGCTTTTGACAGGCAAAATAAAATATTTAGGCTCAGGACCCTAAGCCCAATTCCCATTCCATCCATAGCTAAACAGCAGCTAAAAACAATCATTTATGCCGGTGGATCTATTCTTGTCCTTACTGCTAACAATCATCGTCTGTCTGAGGAGTTTTCAACACTCTGTAGGTTCAGAGAAAGGGGAAGGAGGTTAGACAGGATGTAGTCAGATGTCTTCTTCTCAGCTCATGTATCACATATAGTCCCAGACAGACCAGATGAAAAGCAAAAGAGGGTGGAAAGTTCCTTTCCTGGCAGAGATGAATAAATTGTTTCTGATACCTTCAGTCTTCAGATTCTTGCCTACTGGCAGAAGCAATCCACAGGGATAAGCAACAGAAACAACTGTTATGGGCACCAGAATTCTTTCTCCCTATAAGGTCAAATGTGATTTAGGGTAAGCTTTCTGGTTCAGAGGAGAGAGGTTGTGGGGGAAGTTAATAAATATGTACTTTGTTTTCTTTTCAAAGCTGGGGATTTTCTGCCATTAACTGTTTATATCTATTCAGAGTGCTTCCCTACTCAGAACTGGAAACTGGGCTGTGTTCAAGCATTTTTAATATGAAGGATCTCTGGAGACTTTATGACTGGGGCACTTCTTATGGGCGAATACAACAGTAATGCTGTGTGATGGATGGGGAGGGCATCCACCTGGAATATCTGCTAGGTGTAGCACTTGTGCAACGCGTCCTGCCTTCCACAGCTGACTTCGACTGAAACCGGCTCATCATCATCTTCTCCTCCCGGGCAGCGTGATCCCAAGTCTGTTGAAGTGAACAGGATTCTCCTAGCTGACTTCAGTGGCTTTGGCTCAAACCTTGGGAGTTTAAGGCCTGAGCCAAAGCTTGTTAAAGTCAGTTGAAAACAGATCTAGTTGTGAATTTTTGACAAAATGTTTTTTCTTTGGAAAAATGCTGCTTTGCTGAAGTTGTAATTCTTTGAAGGAAAGTGAAGTTTTTGACTAATTTTCTGTTTTGAAAAAAAGTTTTTTAATTTTTTTTAAATTGTTGAAATTTCCCATTTCTTCATTTTCAAATTGAAAACCCTATTTTTGGGGTTTGAAACAACTTTTCAAATGTAAGTTTATAGTTAAATCAACACCAAATGGTTTGAAATGATCAAAACAAAATAGTTGGACCCAAAATGAAATTTCTTTGGATTTTTAGTTTGTTAAAATTTTCCAGATTTCAACTTTTTGTCCCATTTGGGATGGGGAGGGGCATTTTTCAACATCTTGAAAATGTTCATGAGCTGAGAAAACCATTTCCCTCCCAGCTCTAACTGAGAGACTCCCATAGACTTCAATGGGCTTTGGATAAGACCCTTAGGTTATGCACTCGTCAAGGGACACATTTTATTCAATGCCTAGTTAACTCCACGTTGCACTCTCTGTTGCAGATAACAACCCTTAGAAAGCTTGAAAATGAAATATATTTCCTTAACAAACATTTGCGTATACAGCATATGCATGCAAAGAGAACACCAGCTTGTTATGGTAGGGTTACTCATGGCCACTGGCCTGCACATGAGGGTTTATTAAGTGTGCTGGGGTGTGTAAACCTCACACTGGCAGTGACAAAGCTAAAGGGAGCCAGAGAGCCCAGTCAGCCCATTCTGTGACACCTGCCCCCAACAAGTAATTAAGGATTACACTCAGCTGAGTAGACGTAGACTGGCTGGGGAGGACTGCAGGCCAATAGGGAGAGAAGATCCAGGAGAGATAATTGCAAGTTTCCTCTCTGGGAAGGGACCCAGAGGTATCTGCAGGAAGGAGCTTGCACCCTGGGACTGAACCTGAAGGAAGAGGGCAGCTGGGGAGAAGGAGAGATTCCTAGGAAAAAGCCTTGAGGGTCAGTGGTTTAGGAAGAGCTGGGCCCCAGGAAGAAAGCCCTGAGAAGCAGTGCTCTGTAATAGAGTGAGGAAGAACTTGGCGAAGCATGGTAGATGAGTGAAGAATCAGTGTAAGATTGACTGTAGGAAGGCTTTTGTTCTTTTGATTTCTGAGTTGGGACATTGTTACCCTAGAATGGGTGGAACTCTCACTGAGACCTGTCTGGAGGCTTACGTCACCTCACAGACCACCAAAGTCCAGAGGAGGAGGGTGAGGCAGAGAGGCTGCAATGCTGGATCTTGCTATGAGGAGATGCTCTGGGATGGTGAGACAATGACAGTAAGTTAGTTGCTATAACCCTCTGTTCACTCTCATTTGATGGGTTCTAATTTAATTTACCAGTACATGGTGGGGAAAGTGGTCTTCCTAGAAGATTCTGATGTTAGTGTTCCATCATCCACTGATGAAGTTCAATTTGAAGTACTGCCCCCAAAACATTGAATTCCTACCCAAACCTTACTTGAACAACCTTTAAGATGATCACCTCAATCCATTTCTGTTTTATCACCAAATCAGTCTTGTCCCTTGAAAATACCCCAAACAATTAGCTGGTGGCAAAGATGCCAATAACCAGGCTGATTACTTGTGGCTTTGGGATTTTTTTTAGTCATTCAGTGGTGAAATGATTAAACTGAACAAAGAACAAATGGGTCTCAACTGGCCATGTATAAACTTATGCTGGAAATTAGGACCATGTTTCTACCCATCAGACAAGTTCTGGAATGGCCTTTTTAATAGGAGTACATGGAATTGTGATGATTTGGGGGATCTGTCTGTATAAGTGAAAACATTAAAAGACAAATAAGGTGGTGTGTCCTTGTAGGATTTGTTTTTTATTATTATTAATGTAACCGTTGTTCTTAGGGTACACAGGCCATCATTTCCTGTCTGAACTGGATAGAAAATTTGCTGCTCTTAAATAAAATGGCTTAAAAATGAGGTGACGAGAAAGTTTTTCCTCTGTTCTTTCATGAGGAATATTGCAGTATAAGCCACTATATGAGACATCTGTGTAACTTGAATTCTGATCCCAATGTTCATTCAAAACTCCCTGAATGTTTCAGGGTCAGTGGATTTGTTCCAGCTCAACTTGACTAAATAAATACCAGGGGGGTGTTTTGCAGTTGATGCTAAGAAGCTGGGCTCTTGGGTTTATATCTGATCTCATGAGAGTGAAAAACAGGAGAAGCTCTATTAAAGTCAATGGATTTACAGCAGTGTGGAAATGGTGTGACTGAGATCAGGCTAGAGGGTGTTTTTAGGAAATATGGACGTCCATTAATGATTGTGTGCAGTATTGTTGTAGACATGTTGGTTCCAGGATATGAGACACACAAGGCGACTTAGGTAATATCTTTTTTTTTATTAGACCAATTTCTGTTGGTGGAAGGTACAAGCTTTCAAACTACACAGATTTCTTCTTCAGGTACAAGGAAAGAAATAAGAATATCTGATCATTGATAAGGTAGCCTTGTGATTTTGAGTTAATTATTTGACAGTAAATAAAAAGTGACCATTATCTGCAGACAGCAATTACTTGTCGTACAGAACACACATGACCACTGTCATATACCCACTGGACACCTATTTTTGATATTTTTTGTTCTCACAAAGCAGTTTTACACAGATGAGGGATACAATTTCTTAGTTTTATTTCTATGGAAGAAATAACAAGTGAATAGACTTGACCGCTTCTTTACTGGTAACGCAATCAGGCCACCTGTTGACACACTAATGGAGACCTTCCCAGTGCTCCAATGAAACCAGATGGAGCACAGTCAAGCACTGTGAAAGTTCTATCCATCTCAGCTTTGCCACTGCACCTCTCTCCTGACCTAGAGCAGTCCCCTAAAACTTCAGTCCTGGAGTGCCACAAAGCATTTTGGGTGCATCTCAACCCTTGCCTGGAGCAACTTCCTGACAGTTAGGTCCTGAGCCTGTCTTGACCACAAACAATCAATTGAGCCAAATAATGCAGAAGGATGTGTGAAAGGTAGAAAGATGCATAAACTGGACTTCTAAGTTGTTGATAGTTTTTTATTTCTTCAAATAGCTTTCAAGAGATTGAAGGAGTGCTGCTTCTCTTTGAAACTGATTATATGATCTGAGAGAAACCAGGTAAGAAGGGAGAGAAGAGAAACCCAGAAAGACTTTCAGTGTGTTTGTGCTCTGAAGAACAAAGGCATTTCTAAGTTCCTTTGTGGGAAATTTCTACGTTCTTCAAAAGATTTATTTTGTTTCTGTATTAGAGAGATGGGCGTGAGCTGGAGTTTGGCTCTAGAGCTGAGCTTTCTCAAACCTCAGTGGTATTTAGACTCTGGGTTTTGAGTTCAGCTACATTACAGAGGTAAGACCCTCCATGTGAATGTGTGTGTGTGTGTGGGGGGGGGGGAGAGGGAATAGGGGTGAACTTCATATCCAGATTCAAAGTTTTCCTCCAGTTTTGGGATGTTTGGGTATGGGGGTTTGGTTTGTACCCATCACTAAGCTCAGACTCAGACCAGGCAGAGAGAGAGAGTGAAACTTCTATGAGTTCCAAATGCCTTGATGGCTTGTTTTCTGAGGTCCTTCAGGTAGAGAACAGCAGTGAGTTCATGTTCAGGCCAAAGATCAGTGGCTCAAGACTCAGATCTATTTTTAAAAACAGGGAGAAAATCCCCGTAAAGAAACTTGTCCATAATCAATCCAAGTTCCTAATTTTGCAGGCTCTTCAGAGTTCTAACATCACTGAAAATGGCTTAGATTCTAAAGGGATAAGTGTCTGAGAAATAATATGCTAGATGAAGCAGGCCTGCTGCCACTGAGGGAAGTTTAGCAAAAGCAGACTTCACTGGTGTTGCACCAGGGAGGATTTTGGCCCACTAAGTCTTAAGCAAACATTGACTCTGCTTCTGCTTACCATCCATGCCTGTTAAGTAATCAACACAATTTCCAGTGGCAGCTTAGTTTTGTCCTTAAGCGAAGGCACCGTCCCTGGATTGAGAACAGCCTCCAGGGTTCCATTGTTCAGTCACTTGTAGCATTTCCCCCCTTCGAGGAAGAACAAAGGTAGTGGGATAGATTTCAATAGTCCAGTCTGCCTTCCAGGAATTCCTTTCAGTGGAATCTGTTGATTTAGTCCTAAATGACTGGGATTTTGACAGGTCTTCACAACGCCGTTTCAGTGCCTCCCTACCAGCATCAGACCTTTTGACTGACTTCAATGCAAATCTCAGCAGAGGAGTAGCCATTAGCTAGCGCTGATATATGAGCTTTGAAATCCTTATTTGTATAGTTGAGGATGTATAATCTATGCTCATCAAAGCAGACTTACTTGCAGTACAGATTTCCTAGTATGGATGCAGTTCAGAAATAAAGCTTGTGAGAAAGCGTGTTGCCCCCAATCTACAAACTTTACTAATTCTTGGGGGCAACCTTTGCACTGTCACTTAAAATAACTGATCTGTAATATGGATACTGGGATCTCTCAGGCTTGACAAACGAGCTTTCAGGAAGGTTCTGTGCACAAAGAAAGCCCTCTGAAGTTCACATCATAACCCCCAGCCACGGAGTATCTTTCATAGATGGCTTTAAAAAATTACCGTTCTGCTTCTACACTCAATGAGCTAACAAGCCTTTTATCTTAGATCTAAAAACCCCAGCCATAAGGAATAAAGTAAAGCCTCCAGGACAGAGCACTGTGTGTGTCCTGTGTTACAGGCTCAGTCATATATGAGGATCAAATAGCTGCTGATCTCTGTACAGGTGAGGAAAAGGTGGGTCTCTGTCTCCCTCTATGGGTATGTTTACACTGTACTTAGACACCTGCAGCTGGCCCAGGCCAGCTAGGGTGACCAGATGTCCTGATTTTATAGGGACAGTCCTGATATTCAGGGCTTTTTCTTATATGGGCACCTATTACCCTCCACACTATGTCCCGATTTTTTCATTCTTGCTATCTGGTCACCCTAAGGCCAGCTGAGTCAGGCTCACGGGGCTCGGGCTAAGGGACTGTTTAACTGTGGTGGTTTAACTGTGGTTGCAGCCAAGCTCTGGGACCTTCCCAGCTCACAGGGTCCTAGAACCCAGGCTCCATATATAAAACATACATACAGTATCATATGTTTTATATAGGGCATTGTCCTCCTATTTTAAGATATATTAGAACTATAAAATGTACCTGCACCCAGAGGCTGAACTAATCTATAAATGATAAATCTGACTCTCCCACTATATACAGCATATGGCACAATGTATAAAATCTTAAACAATTCTCATGATTGTTATTTTCGGTCCTACCCTCACATAAGCCCCGTTGACTTCAGTCTCAGTCTGGCTGCAGAGAGCAGCTTGCAGAAGCAGGGCTGTAGCCACTATATATCACATGGTTATTTAAGATGTGTCACGGTGGAATACAGGCTGGATCCTCCCCTGCCTTGCACTCTGTGTCGTCAAAGTGTGCAAAGTGAATGCAAAACACAGCCACTCTGATCTGTTGTGTCAGCTGCCAACTTGACCAACTCAGTGGGTGTTGAACTAGGTCTATCAACAGCTACAAGCAGGAGTCTCTACAGCTTGAACTAAAGAGTTAAACTCTTGCACCTAAGACTATAACTGTCTCACAGCCTCTGTTAATTGGGTCTAGAGGGGGATGTATAATACACACTGATCTGTGTGGGTTACACTTGCATTTATACTCCTTTTGCACAGGTGTAAATGATGAGGTGCAAAGCAGAAAGGAAGCAGGGCCTACATGTTTTGAATATAATGAAAACTGGCCACTTTATTAATGCTTTAATGAGCCTGAATGGATCATTATTAATATTCTACAATATATATTTAGGTTTACACTGTTACTTTTTTAGTTCATTTGAATATCTTGAGGAAGAGACTACTTTTCCTTGTGCAAAGTAGAGTATGACTTTACACACATTTCCGAGTGGACCCTACCCTCTTTTGCTCTCAAAATATGTTTTCTTTTTATGAAGTCAGTGGAGAGTATCACTTGCCCAACTGCAGCAAAACTGCAGCCAGATGTCAGCTCTGATTCCGTCACCACATAACTAGGACAGAGAAAGGACAAATAGGTTACTTTGCACTTCAGCTGTGGGAAGAATTAACTTCGCTCTTCCTTATAGCACCATCTGGGTTTAGTGAAGTTAATTCTCCCCTGTGCCCAGAGTTCATTCCTGTAAATAATTTTGTTTTGCAAATGCTGTTCCTTCCTGTTTCTAATGGATACGTAATGGCTGACTCCTTGATCTTCTCCTTCCGTCTTCCTTAGTCACTCTTTAACCGCCCTCGTAAAATGAGAAGTTGCACAAACAACTGCCAGAGCCAGCGCAAAGTGTTTAATGCATGTTTTTAAATATGCAGAACTAGAGTGCTGTGAGTTCCTTGGTTGGAATTATAGTGAAGGAGTGTGATCTCCTGGTAAGAGCAGTAAACTGGGGAACAGGACTCCTGAATTTTAGCTTTGGCCCTGCAATTTGACTGGGCTGTGGATTTGGGCAAGTCATTTAACCTCTCTGTGCTTCATTTTTCCCTCTGTAAAATGGGGAGTGTAAGCATCGGAATAGATAGTTAGCTAATATTTCTAAAGCATTATGGCCCAGATCTTCAAAGGCATTTAGGTGCCTAACTCCCATTGATTTCAATGAGAGTTAAGCAGGGGCGTAGCCATGAGTGGGCCGCAGCCCACCCACTTATCATCCAGGCCCACCCAAATCTGAGCAGGGGTGTTGTGCTGCCACAGCAGCCCGGAGCGTCAGTTGGGCTCCTGAAATCCAGAACCCAGCTATGTGCCTGTCCTTCAGAAAGCTACGCTCCGGCAGCTCTGCCTTGCCATTTTCTGAGCCGCCCCATGCACTTGCCCAGCTTGGCAGGTGAAGGCCTGTGTCTGGGGGCACCAGGGCGAGGAAGAGGGTGTGGCATCGGGGGAGAAGCTGGGCTAGCACAGTCTGTCATTGCCTGCCCACCTAAAAGTCGGGGCCCACCCAAATCTCCACTCCTAGCTACGCCACTGGAGTTAAGTGCCTAACAACGCTTAACGATCTGAGCCTATTCGATCAAAGGCTCTAGAGGAGTGTAAAGTGTTACTGTTGCTTTGTGTATGGCTGTCCTTGAAAACCATTCCTAGGTAACTCCAGACTGCTTCAGGGCCTTCACCCACAGTAGTGAGTGATATAGCCAGGCTCCATGAGCTGCCATGTTGGCCTGTTATCTAACAAGCTTACTTAACTGTCTTAAAGTTAGTGTATAAAACATTGAAATATTTTAGCACCATGAATACTGTCTGCTGCCATACATCCCATCACAGTAGTTAAGTAGAACAGAGCGGGAAGGGCTCGCTGTCCAAAAGACAGGAGGCGGGGCCTTTATTATTGGAGGCTGCAAACCTGGAGTGTTAACCTCACTCAGCCCATGCCCATTTAGGGCACCCTTCTGGGTAAGGCTCACTGAAGTTACTGGAGCCAGCTAGTGGAATGTTGTGAATTTGACCCAAGGTATTTTTTTGTTGCTGCAGTGAATTTTATTTTGCATGTTGGGAGACAGGTGGCGTGGTGTGATGTTGCATTATTTCCTTCATTAATTGCTGTCATGACTGATGACTACAGTATTTAAAAAAAATAAAAATAAATAAATTAAAAAAAAAGTACTCCACTAGGTTTCAGGTTTTTGTGTCATGCCACCAAAAGTCAAAGGGAAACTTTGAATTCAGATGTTGGCAGCATAAGGAGAAAAATTATTTACAAATATTGTTTTAAAATTATATTCCTGGGGGTGTCTGATCTTCAGCTGATTCTTACAAACTTTTGCAGTTCACCTTTTAAAGGGCATATATTCTGAAAGCTGTGGATGTGTAACTTGGCTTAGGTTTTTAGATGGATTGACTGCATCATGTTCTGTATTTGACCCAGCAGACACTCCATATTTCTTGAAAGCCTTGCAACAGCTGTGCTGCGGAAGGTAAACAAAGTATGACTGAACATATGTGGGTGCCTCTGAGTCTTATCTATCAAAGACGCTGTTTTGCAGTCTTAGGAGGGTCCATAATAGTGGGGCTGCATTCGCTCTTCCTTTCACTAAATTTGTCTCTGTCTATAGGTTATTTGCCTCTCTGTAGAAACCTGGGCTCTTTAATATGCAGTAGTTAATTTTTTTGGGATTTTAAAATGCTAAGTGTTAACTGTCCATATGGAAATAAAATTGGGTCTTGAAACATACATATGTATAGCTAGCTAACTACACACCTATATAAACATATCTATCTATCAAAAACAATTTTTGTTGTCTTGTAAATAAGGCATTGAACTGGGAATGAGGGAACCTGGGTTCTTTTCCTGGCTCTGCCACTGATTTTCTGTGTCACCTTGGACAAGTCACTTCACCCTTCTGTGCTTGTATTTCCCCTCCTGCCTGTTGTGAATTTCATTATTTATACTGTAAACTCTTCGGGACAGCAAATCTCTCTCACCATGTGTTTGTACGCTGCCTAGCACAAGGGAGGCTCAGTCTCAGTTGGGGGCTCTAGGTTATACTGTAATATAAATAGTAAGAAGAGCAGCAAGCAAAGTGCCTAGCTCATGCAAAAGGTTTCCTTGTGTTCAAGAAATCTGTAGTGTGCTCATATACCACTGAATGTGATACAAAAACCTATATGATGAGCCAGAGTTGGTATTGGAACACGGGATCCCTGCCTCTTAGCTCCATGCTCATGTTGCTACTCCATACTGATTCTATTTCTATGGTGGCTTTCCTCTTGGATGCTGAAAATATATTTTAAATAAACAGACTAGGATGCTTTTATTTATTTATTGATGTTTAGCTGAATAGTTTAAATGACATTGAAATTGTTCTACTTGGTGAGGTAAGAGCAGTGTTTTCCAGCTGGGATTCAGGAGGCTGGTTCCTGTTGGGATAGCTTAATTATGTTTTCGCTAATTATCTTCATATCTAAATCTTATTTTATTTAGCTTTAATGAAGTTGCTCTAAGTCTGAAACTTTCAAGCTATTATTTCTAAACCCTGCTCTTTATCTCTGTTCCTGCTTCTTATCCAGCCCCAGGTTGGAAGTGATAGAAAGTTCTTGTTCTCTGGCTGTTATGCGACATGGCTCTCAATCCATTGCCTTGTGGATATCTGTTTACATTGCAAAAGGTACTGTGAAAGGAAGGCTTCGCTGGCTCCCCAGGGAGAACTGGACGTGACATTCTTCAAAGCCCATCAGTTCTGCTGCTTGCACGGGCTGTAGTGGTTTGCTAGAAAATGATCAACTCTTTATCCTTTACACAGTCTGTAGCCCCTAGATTGCTGTTAGTCACCTCAGAGTATGGTGTAGGGTAGATGACACCACGTCAGCCCACTTTGTTGGGTCAATTTTAGTAGGAACCCAAATTACTGGAAAGATTTCAGAGAAGAGAAAGAAAATGAATGAAGGGTCTGATTAGTAAACGGAGATTAAAAGAACTAAATGTTAGGTATCTTGGCTAAGTGACTGAGAGAAGTCACAATGACTGTCTACAAGTATTTGAAAGGTTTATACAAGCCCCAGCAGGAATTGTTTAGTGTGATCCAATGAGAAGCAATGGCATAGCATTAAGTAAAGAAAAAAATCTCCAGGCTTATCAAGAAACTCTTCCTAATAGTGAAATCTATTAAGAATACTCTTCCAGGGAGAAAGATGAACTCCATTGTTGAGACATTTTATGGACTGGGAAAACTGTTGGTAACTCTACGTTAGGGAACAATCTTGCATAAGTAAGGAACATGGGCTAAATGAGCAGCAACCGGTCTTTTCCTCTAATTTCACTGATTCCGTGCTTAGTTGAAGACTAATAAAGATCAAAATATTTCAGGTAGCATGAATGGCTAGTGTTTTTGGCATTGGAAGTACTCCCTGCACTGAGCCCCTGTCACTAAAGAACATTGCTGCTATTGCTGGGAAAAGAAATTAGAATGAAATTTCATCTTCTCGTTATTATTTGTCTCCTTTTCCCAAAACAGAAAACACCATCTACAAAGACTGCAGCTAGCAAATAGTATGAATAATTCATTCTGTCTAATTTCACACTATTTCAGCTTCTTTACTGGCTTCTAATTAACATGTGTAGATTATTTAAGGAAGAGAAAATTGCTTTTAAATGCAGGTAAGGGTAAGCTGAATATCCCCGTGTATAATGTGAGATGATGTCAGCTTCAGGACCCAGCTGTGCTGATGAGCTTCCAAGGGGCTTTGTGTTGAAGAAGAAAAGCTTATTTGTTTTGATGTGTGGGCTAATGACATCACTGCAGAAACCATGAAATGTCCAAGATTGTGTGCAGATCAGCATTTTAAAGTTTTCTATTTCACAAGCCTGCCAGGGCAGCCAGACAGAATGCATTAAAGCGAATTAATGTTTTACCTCTAATTCTCACAGTTTTAAAGCTGAGAATTGATTTTTGTATAGAGATTGGCCCTTTCCCCTTTCCTCCCGTCACCAGAGAGACATCTGCATAGACTACAAAAGAAGTTCATGGCAATTTTGTCCACTATCTTAAGGAAAAGTGTGTTTAAATAGGTACATTTTGCAATTTGCCTTTAAAATTCAACTAACTCAGCCTTTGTTGACAGTAGAAAGAATGAATCCCAGAGTCACGGACTAAGCCATTGCTTCAGAACGCAGGCCTCTTGAGCTGAAATCTGGGGCCCTAACTGATCTCAGCTGTCAGGATGATTGGTGGGTTCTCACTGACCCAAGAGCATTTCTCTCTTTCTCTAGGCCATGAATTAGAGCAACTTTTCTTTGACTTAGGAGGGCGGGATGGGGGATGCCCTTTGGAAACATCAGGAATTTTCCAGATAAGTTAGAGTAGTTGCTGCAGATTAACTGAAAATGAGCTTGCTTACCTCACCTGCGAGCTTGAGCTCTCCACCTCCACAGTGCTCCTAGCCCCCATTGACCCAGGGAACAGCAGGCTAAACCTGAGGCCAGAGTTCATTTCTGACTCCTAGTAAAAAAGCATCTATTGCGCCTCTTGCTTGTAATTTACAAATGTCTTTTTGCCATGATACAAGCGCCACAACTTGGTAACGCCCAAATGTAATGAGTTCCCCCAACCTTTGGAGGCACATTCATTCCTAGCCATTAGACATAACCTCTTGTAAATGGATTCAGGCAGTCAAACGGCGTCTAGAGCTTCTGGACTTTGGATCTCTTTGCAGTGTCCATTCTAGAGTGCGTGTGCTACTCTCTTCTGTTGGTTAGAATGCCAGACCTGCGCATGTGGTCGCCACTTTCTAGGGGCTGTCCCACAAATAGGATATAAGCCATAATACTTATACTACACCTAATGGGGAATCTCCTTCTGCTCAAGTGTTTTGGGGCTTTTTTTGGACAGGAAGGGTGAATTCTGTCCTAACGTATGTAGTCCACATGGCCATGCTGGATAAGTGATGACAGAAAACTCTCTGCAGCCATAGAATTGCTACACTTATCAGACCTTCTTTGGGCTATTGTGAAAAAAAGAAAACAACCTGCCCACACCATCCAAAAGGGAGTGAAAGTAGTAGTAGTGAGCATTGGTCTGGCAGCTGGCCAGTGATTTCTGAATTTGCCTAAAGGTTAATAAGTTGGCTAATTATAACTAAATTGCATTCCGTAATTAAAAAGATAAGATCCAAGTCATTTATTGTATCTTCAAATAAAGTTATACCTGAGGGCTGGGTTTTGATTGTTGCTAAAGGAGATTGTGTTTATCGGATTACTGGCAAATGCACTTGGAGGCTGATTAGTTAAAATCTAAGGAAATGGGAAGCTATTTATACAGAACAGTTCCTGTATTTCCATACTGTTAAATAAAAGGCAAGATAATAAAATTCTCATTAGGCTGCTGTGGTTTATTTCCTCTCTCTCTCTCTCTCTCTTTTATTAAAGGAAACATTTAAAACTACCAACAAGCAATGACAAAACTTGAGATATTTCAAGGGCTTAATTATTGTCTGTGAATATCTTGCAGGGTCAATGTCAACTTTTGTAAAGCTTTTACCTGTCACAAAGTGTGTGTATGATGCTCCCTCCATTAACAGTCAGCTGCATGATCAAAAGGGGCTGCTGGTGTGTGAATTAGAAAATGTTAAAATGATAGCAGACTACTCCCATTGGTTCCAGATCACTGAAGTTTTATTGCACCTACTACTACGTCCTACTCTGTATGTAGATCAGAACCATAGGGGGACTAGTAAATATAATAATGAGTAATTTTCTCCTTTATCCCCCATATTTCCCAGTGGAAAAAAGCCTGATTGTCAGCTAGAAATGATGATGATTATTGATTAGGATGATATTTACAGTAGTGCCTAGAAGCCCTGACTGGGGCCTAACTGAGTTGGGCATTATATGTGGCAAGAAACAGTAGCCTGCCCCAAAGAGTTTATGATCTAAGGTCCTAATCCTGCAAGAACTTACTCACCTGCTTGTCTTTCTTCATCTACATAAGCATGTGCGTAAGTCCTTGTTGGATTGGGGACAAGACAGGCAAATGATGGGAGACAGAAAGTAGTGTTATCCCCATTTCACAGATGAGGGAACTGAGGCACGCACCGAGCTCGATTTGACCAAGGTCAAACAGTAATCTGTGGCAGAGATCAGATCTGAACCCTGTTTTGGGGAAGAGAAAGGAATAATGCTGATTGAAAGTGTGGAAAGGATTTCATGAAATATTTTGTGTGTTCATTTTGGAACATCCAAAATTTCAGATGTTCAAGGTTGACACTAGAGATAGCAAAATACTGAGGAAAAAAAGATGTATTTCATTTTAATCTTTAAACAAATTTACTGTATGTTCCTTTTGAGTTTTGCTTTTCATGAATATTCTAGCTAACACTTGGCTGAAAAGAATGTTCACAGCAATACCAAATTTTAGGAGAATATTGGAAAATACTTGCAGAAAATGAAAGCTAGCTTGCTAAGTAGGTGGAGTAATTTTTCAGTATAGTTAAATTTTATATAGCTAGGTCATCAGCTGGAGTAAATCAATATAGATCCATTGACTTCAACTGGGCTAGATCAGTTTACATTAACTGATGATCTGCTCCATTATTTTAAAATAAATTGCATAATTAACATTACCAGGAATATACAAATAGGAAAGTTAATCATACATTCCCCATCTATCAGATGCAGTTATGTATTTCTCAGCTATCATGATAAAGGGAATATGATAGTGGAATATAGGCCAATTAGATAGAATGCATCAATTATCAGCCTTTATCAATTTAGCTCAGTACAAGTCTACTTGTTTGGAATTGGTACTGGTTTCTCCCCCCTGCCACTATTATTTCAGGAATTAATTGACTCGGTTATTGCATCAGTGAGTAAGGATATCCCCTTACAACAAATGGGAAAACAAGATCAGAACTACACTAAGAACACAATCACATAAATGAAGACAAATGTTAAATGTAAAATAGAAAACCTATAACATTGCTTGTTTGAACGTCCTCAGCACTGCAACCTCCTACCACTTTTTGTTTTCCTTTACTTCTGGGGAAAAAGCCCCAAAATGTTTTAATAACTAAAACTCACAAGTATCTAAAAGTTTTGGGGACACTTAAGAAGCACGTGAGATTTTGCTCATTGTCCCTTGCATTGAGGTTGACACACCCCACTTAAGCAAATGGAGGGGCTCAGGAAAAATCTTTACTTGGGTGCTGTAGAACTGGATGAACTGTGGAAAAAACCTTTTGTAAAATGACATCCCCTGATTTTTCTGTCAGCTCTGGTTTTAGCACGAGTAAACCTGATCATCTTTCAGTGCTCTCTATTCTTTCTTTCTCCACTGTCTGGACAGAGAGCAGACCAAGTTATGTTTACTTTGAATCATGTAGGTCTCAGAGGAAGGACACTTCAATCTAGCAGTTTCTGTTGGGTTGGAAATGTTCTAATTTACTATGGATTAGACCACACAGTGCTGGCATCAGCCCAGGAGCTTTATTAGCTGAGTTATGAGGCATGCTGCTTACCTTTAGTTCCCCCAAGCCAGTTGTTTTCTAGGATGCTACCACCTTGCAGTTATAGGTAATGTGATATTTGGAGTGTTTGACGCTCAGTACTGCTATTAACTCCTTGCCGTATCATGATAGTGTAAATGTTCAGGTAGAGATGAAACCCATTATGCTCCACAGCAGTATGAACACAAATCCTCGGGCTGATTTATCTCATTTATTCCAGTGCAGATCGAGTTCTCTCCATTACTTCACTTACATTGCCCTGACTTTTATGTTAAAGGATGTGACAACTGTCGGAATTGTAATTCCAAATGTGTTTATGATACTGTAGAGAGCCTCATACACTATTTGTGTGCTCGGTGTGCATGGAAGAGTTAACGCTATTTTTAAAATTTTTTTTAAAACTCAACATATGTTGTTTATTTTTATATTGCACTGAGACCTCAAGTAAAACTTTCAAGGCAGCTTCATGGAGACACTGCTCTTTATGGAGATCAGACCCACGATTCTTCATTGCTGAAACTGGCTTGGCGCATAACATGTGACCCAAGTTCATCCCTGATATTAACTTCACTGAAGTCAATGGAAATGATGGTTGCACAGCATGGCGTTGGATTGCTTTGCCACTGCATTCAGTGGAAGTTTTGCCATTTGCTTCTATGGGAGCAGGATTAGGCCTCATGCCTCTTTTTCTCATTCTCTTACACCTCTCCCCCATCTATAAAAAAGACAGATGAATCTCTGCATCTACTACTAAAATGCCCTCCACTGCAGCTACCTCTGGTATCGATTCCAGCAGCGCTCTGGATTTTCCTGGGAGGTGTCCCAGCCAAATACTAGTCAGGTCTTATGCTGCCTGATTTATGAAATCTACTGAGGCCACAGGCTGAGGTGATTGTGGCTGAAGTACAGATATGTGAATTACACAACTATGTCTTATAAAGGTCACAGGCTGGCTATGTTACACTAGGCCCCCCCAAAGTGAATGTCAACAGCTGGACGGAGGGAAAACAGATGAAAAGCACTCTCCAAAATGTCTGTATTTACACTTTAAACACGGTGTACTGAAGCCCAACGCTATTATCAGCCAGTGGTATTTACTGCCATTATCTGGCTTGACAGCTCCAGGCCTCCGGCAGCCCTTCCAAATACTGCTGCTGATTTGCTGCAAATGTTAAGCTGGCACACTGCAATTATTTGTCAGCACTATAGCGTTCCCCTTTTGCCCCCTGGTCATCAGACACATATGGTGATGTGTGAGCATCATGTGAAATGATTCACTCCTAAACCTGGACACGGAGCGCTCCGAAAGCCCTATTCGTGACTGAATAATTAGATGACAAACATATATTAGCGAGAAGTGATTGACCATCACAGAGGGCTCTCAGCCTTGTGGCATATACAATTGCAGTATTCCAAGCTTCTTTTAAAAACAGATGCAGGGTTCTTTCCTTGGTCAAGTCTATTTGTGTTCTCATTACTCTGGCTGCACTGGCAAAGGGACGTTGTTAATCAGAGGGAATTTTTTTAGGTAGAGGGAAGTTTTTAATAAGTGTGTGTATGTAGAGTTTGTACTGGTTGGGGCCCTGATTCAGTAAGGCTCTTAAGAACATACTTTAAGCATGTGACGAGTCTCATTGAAGTCAACGGATAACATCTGAAGTCGATGGGTCTACTAGGATGCTTAAAACTAAGCACGTGCTTAAGGCCCAACTTTTTAAAGTTATTTAGGCAACTCCTAACTTATTTAGGAGCCTGAATCCCATTGATTTTTGGCTCCTAAGTGCCCAACTCCCTTCTGTACATGAAAACTAGTCTCCTAACTCAGTAAGGCATTGCAATGCTGAGTGTTTTGTGGAACTGGGACCCTGATACCTATGCGTGAATCTCTAACTCTTTAACGGAGAAGTCAGTACCAATTCCAAACAAGTAGACTTGTACTGAGCTAAATCATTTTCAGTATCAGCCAAACCCTGAAGTCCTCAGTTTTTCTCAGTTAATAGGATTTTTGGGTGAGTAAGGAGTGTGCAAAACCTGAATCTAGCCAAATTCAGTTTTTGCACACTCCTATAGTTCTCCTTTTAAAAAAAATTTGAGTCCAGAATAGTGTTGCAAACCCAACATTTAGTCTGAGAGAGTCACAAAACCTCAAACTTCCAGAGGTTCAACTCCCCACTACCTACCTGAACTGTGGTATTAGGAGGAGGTATCTGAAGATGACACTGTGGATCAGATGAGTTGATACCGGTGGTGGTGTTCTCAGGAGCTGTTTGTCTGCTTCACCTGCTTGTTGCCCTATGAGGAAATGGCAGTGACCACTGTGCCAGACAGGTTTTCTGACTGACCAATGATCTGACCACTATAGTAAATTCCACTTCAGATTGTTAAAGTAAATCAGTCATGAAATGGAGAATGGGGAAAGCCTTTTTGTTTGCTGAAAGATCAACAGGACCAGGCATCTTGCCAGCCCCAGCTGGCTAAATAGTCAATTCAATAACATAGGGGATGGCGTTTTTCAGTAGTGCTTAGGGTTGGCCTTACTTGAGTCTGACTGAAGTCATTAAAGCTCCTATTGATTTCAATGGAAGCAGAGTTAGGCCAGTGCTGAGAGCTTTTGCTCGTCCCACCTGTGAAGTCCCTAACTTAAGATCATAATGAAAAATATTATTATTTTCACTGAAGCAACCAAGTCTTTCAGTCCCTTGTTAGCTGAGATCCTACGTCTGAGTAATAGTGTACAGTCATTACTCTGAATGTGTGCCTGCAACCAGAGGAAAAGACAAGTGGCAGCACTTTGGTAACCTTTCATGATATTGATTTTGGATGAAATTATCTTTACTATACTAAAAGTTAAAGCTGGGTACAATGGGGGCATGAGTTAATTTCATTCCCCCTCATGAATATATCATACATTGGCCCAAATTTTGTTGAAAACTATTATACTCTATTAAACAAACATTGGCTGTTAGTACAGAAAGTTCTCACAAGAAGCCTCCTGGGAAGAGTTATTTGCAATTTTTTTGTCATGGTTCTGAATTTAACTTGTCAACACTGTATTTAATTTTATTTTATCTGCCCCTGCCTGTAAGAGAGCACCTCAAGACCATGCATTTATTCAGGACTAGAGTGTGTTTTATATAAATAAGAGAGAAATCTGGGTCAGGCATTATTGTGGTGCTGAGCCATCTGTGAATAAAGGCAAATTATTCACTTCACAGCCACTCATTATCTGTTCAAATTTAAGAGTGGATGATGATGGTTTTCCAGTCAGAAAAGAGTAAACTAAGATCCTAACACTGAGAGATGTATACAACATGTAATCGTCCTCCCAGGCTGCAATGTTTATTTGAGTAACACTAGTTTCTGAAACGATGGCTGCAATTAGACAGCTTTTTCTCCAACATGGCATCCTCATATCACCAGAAAATAGTGAACAGTTTAGGAAGAGAGATGAAATAATGGACCAGATTCTGATACCATCACTCCTGGTGCATTGTGCCTTACTCCAGAAAGAGTCCCTCTGTAGTCGTAGTGGAATGAAGTGCTACCCAACATGAGTAATATAGCCCAATGGATTTAGTTAGCTTCTTTCTTATAAATCTCCCTCCTGAAGCCCAGATACATTAAAGACTGTGGGGTACTCAGATACCACAGTAATTGGAGCTATAAAAATATCTTAGCGAGAACTATAACACTACTACTGTGTTCTCATTGCTTTAGCTCCACAGCAATGATTTTCCAAGGCAGAGAGAAGTTTGTTGATCAGCATGTATGCGTTAGAAGATGACACTGTTTTGGGCCCTGAATTAATAAAGCACTTAAGAAAGTAGGTGCTTACCTTTAAGCACAGAAGTAATCTTATTGACGTTAATGGATAACATCTAATGCGCAGACATGTAGAATGCCCGTTTACCGATTCACTGCCTATAACCTGAACCACACTGAAATACACATAAGATCCAATCCTACTTTCCTTGCACATGAAAAATTCTGACTGATGTAAATATTTGTGATTTTCAAAGCTGATTACTGGATTTAACCACGTTACTTCAGTTTATTTCAATGGGGAGTAGTGAGGGTAAAGTCCCTACTCAGCTTTGAAATTCTCAACCAATAGGAGTATTTAGATTGTAAACTATTAGGGACCGGGACTGTCTATTACTCTGTTAATACAGTGCCTGGGGTAATGGGGCCCCATTCTTGGTTGGTCATTAAGCACTATTGTAGTAAACATGAATAATAATGAATATGGGATGCAGGATAAAACCTAAAATTCTTATCCAAAGAACAGTGTTATAGAGAGAGGGAGTGCTGAGCAAGAGACCTAGGACTTTGGACAAGAATAACCAGTTAAAAGGAGACAACAACATGGGACATAAGAAGTGGGCTATAGGTACAATACTCCTAGGATAGAATAGGTAAGGAAAGAATTTACTGCTGGCCTGGGAGAAACCTGTTATTGGTAATGGAATTTGTACGTTAACGCTTCACAAAATCCACCTCTCGTACTTAATAAACAACAATGTAAAAACTCTCATGTGCACTCATTCAAAAATCAGTGAAAAAGGATGTGTTCTGTTTCCTGGTTCTGAAATGACACCTTGGTCTCCTCTCTCAGCCACACATCCCTTCATTTCACCATCCTCCTCACTGGTAATTTTGGGGTATATTCTGAAGGTCAGAGTTTAAAAAGGATTGGACCATAGTTTTGTTTTTTTTTAAAACTTTTTTTCAACTAACAAGGATACCTTGAAATATGAAGGATATTTTTATATAACTGCAAGGTAAAAAAGACCTGAGTTTTATGAGTCAGCCGTGCTTATCCATTTAATTCAAGGTTGGAAGAGGACCTGTATTAATTTCCTAATAGTTTTTTTATGAAGATAATCAGTCTTTTCTCTCTATTCTGTTTTTCTTTTCTGTGTACCTTATAAGCATAATAAGCTTAGAATTATAATGATTTCTGTTAGGTACAATATTATTCATTTAATGTCCTGTCCTGTTTTATAGTTTTGCTGTGTACCGTTAAAGAGCTGCTGTGCTTCATCTCAGACACAGCTGCATTTTATTGGTGGCTGAAGGGATTCCTGCATAGGAGCTGATTGTAGATTCACCACTAGTTCTGAGTAAGGGACAGGGTAGAGCAGTGCAAGGACAAACTCACTGCTCTGTGACTCACGCTGGGGTCTGGGGGGTGGGGTCTGGGGGAATAAGCCCTGCCTAGGGTGACCAGATCACAACACTAAAATATCAGGACACATTGGGGTGCCGTCAGCCCTGCTCACAGTCCACCCCTGCTCCTCCCAGGCTCCACCCCCACTCTGCCCCAGGTCCCACCCCCTCCCTGCTCACGCCCCCCGCACTGCACCCTTCCTCATCCCCCAGACCCCTGCTGGCTTGCTGCATCCCTCCTCAGTCCCTCACCCGCCACTTGCCTCTTCACTCCCCCCCCACCCGCCACTCACCCCTACGGCGCCGACTTCCCCTCTGCCGGGTGGGTGCTCGCCCACCCCCTCCTCTTCCCACCTCCATTCCACCCCTTTCCCCCATGTCCCCACCCCTGCCCTGCCTCTTCTTCTTCACCTCCTCCCCTGAGTGTGCAGTGTCCCTGCTCCTTCCCCCTCCTTCCTGGAAAGCGCTAGGTGCCACCAAACAGCTGTTAGGCGGTGGGAAGCGCTGGGAGGTGGGGAGGAGCGGGAACGTGGTGCGCTAGGGGGAGGAGGGGAGAAGGAGGCAAGAAGTGGGGAGCTTGGCTGCAATTTTTGCCCATGAGTGCTCCAACCCTGGAGCACCCACAGAGTTTGCACCTCCCTCCCGCTCGCTTCCTTACCTGAATATCGGGATAAATAGTGTCCCGATCGTACATTGAGTGGGACGCGGGACAAAGGGTTAAATATCAGGACTGTCCCGATTTTATCGGGACATCTGGTCACCCTAGCCCTGCCAGCCTTGTACTTGGTGCAAATTACTTTTTCCTTGGCCCAGGCTCAGCTGTGTTGGCCAGTCCCTTGAGTCAAGGCTTCCCCGACTCCTGCCTGCCCATTCCTCACCTCCAAGAAATGGAAGTTCTGCAGTGGCTGGTCTCCCTCATGCAGGGGGCTACCGGGGGCATCTTATTTCCCCTTACTCTTCTGCACAAGAATGTTGGGCAAGTGACAGGCTTGTTCATAATGAAGTGAAGAGGAGTTTTAACTGGGTAAGGGCTGCAGGATTGGCTAAAGTGCTTTGGATGTCTCAGGATGAAATAAAAGCAAGATATTGTGATTACCATTATTACAAAGAAGTTTTATTCATTGAGAAAAGCCCCCAGGCCTCAAACATTAATGGAATTAATATTATGTTGTGTTCCAGACTCCCCCACCACTTCAATGGTTCAATGCCATGCAGCAATTGGAGCTGTCGTCTCCTCTGAGTGCTGCTTTTGCTGATTTCATCCTGGTCTTTTTATCATTCTTTTTTTCCCTTTGCTATCTACTGCCTACAGTACTGTGTGACTTGTGCCCTTAATTATGCATGGACAACATAAAGCACCCCACAAACAGATATTGATTTATTTTTAATTATAAAGCTCCTTAAAATGGAGCTGGCACAAACTGTATAACATTTTGGCACATCTCTGTGGGATGCCCATGACAATAATAAAAATAAATATCTCTCTTAAAAGGAAATCTGAAATGAATCATACGCTCATGTTTAATTTTTTTTTACTAATTAGTTTGAAACTCTGTCTTGCACCGATTTGCTATTTTTCGGCTCCTGTTTATTGCTAGCTTGGTAGCACAAACAGCGCCTCAAGAATTTCTGGCGGTCTTGTCATAAACATTTTAGTAGGATGTTGTGGAATTATTTTTCATTGTTTGCTCATTGTCACTTTGTATTTCAAGCCCTGGGGAGTTTGTGGGAATTCTCCCTCCCACCCCTTTCATTGCACATTTTCTAAAGGTCCTTGGAAAGAATTTACTTTTTAAAGGGTTGGACTCTTTATTCGCTCTGCTTTGCATCAGGAAACGTATATATTATGTGTTTGGGGCTATACTCTGGTAGTCTGCTGTGCCCTTCAGTATGGCACTTTACATCTAAAGTAGAGTACTTTACATGCCTTTAATGATTCAAGCCTCATAGTTCACATAAGCTGGTTAAGTACTAGTAACCTCACTTTATAGGAGGGGGAACTGTCATAAAACCGGGGCAGAGTCAAAGTTATTTAGATGCTAAAAAAATACAGATAAGTGGCTAAAGATGCAGATAGGAGGTGCCTAAATATCTTTGAAAATCTGGCCCTAAGTGACTTGTCCCAGGCATCACAGCTAATCAATGACAAAGCTAGGACTAGAGCCCAAATCTTCTGTCTCTCAGCCCTGTGCGTCAATCACTAGACCATGTTTCCTCCCCATAGGAAACTTCATGCTGCATGAGACACTGGCTGACTTAGTCTTAGGAAACACCAGCAGGCTGCACTGTTTCATTATTCAGGCAGGTCATGTATGGAGATCAAATACAAAAGCATTTTCTTTCCCTTTTTTTAAAATACAAAAATAGATTAATTGTTGTCTGATCCAGCTTTAATCTGAATTAATGTTTTCACTCAAGCCGTAGCTCCTCTAACGTGGAGAACAGTGGTGCATTTCTAATTTCCTTTTCACACTAAATTGCCAGCATAATCTGCTGGCGGAGTCATAACTGCCGAAACAAAGACAAAGAAACGGGTTTGCGGAGGAGGAGAAAAAATATATGTTCAGTCAAACATTGTTATAATGTCACTCGGGGGGTGTATGAAAACAGATGATGGATCCATGTGATGGGAAAGCCAGATCTGAGGTGCGGGAAAAGATTAGGCAGATGGTTTGCTGAGCCTGCTGCTTATTACACTGATCTTTATCATCTCTTTGTTGACTTGTGCTGCTCCCGCACTACCAATCCATCTGCTTGTTGTATCTTCCTGTTGTCTCTGATCATATAGTTAGAGTGTAAGCTCTTCAGGGCAGGGCTGTCTTTTTGTTATGTGTGTACTTCACCTTGCACAATGGGGCCCTGATCTCTGACTGGGGCATCTAAATGCTATGCAGTGCAAATATAGAATAATAATAATAATAGCTTGTTTGCATTTTGTACTGTACTTTGACAGGATTGCTGGTAAATACCCTTCTGTTGCCTCACCCATATTTAATTCCACATATTATTATTTAATACTTATTTTGGTAGCACCTAGAGGTGCCAGTTAGGATTAGGAGCTTAGAACCCCATTTGCTACAAAGGTAGACATGGTCACTGGTTATGTGGGCTTACATACTCTGCTTTCTGTGTTATGCTGAGCTTACATTTGTTCTTTGTTGTTTTCCTTAATCTAAGTCGTCGTCATTGTTAATACATAGTGTGCACGTGGTGCTTTTATAAGAATTAACGAATGATCTAGTTCTCCCTATGTCCCTGTGGATTAGGGAAGTATTATCCTCGTTTTTGAGATGGGGAAACAGGGCAGTTTGCGTCATACACATGTCTACAACATGGGAATTCCATACAAAAAGGAATCTTTTTCCTTGTAAATTGAGCAGATATTATCCAGATGTCACTGAGGCCTGGTTTACACTTTAAATTTACATCAACCTAGCTACATCACTCAGGGCTGTGAAAAATTTCAATTCCTGTGTGATGTAATTAGATCCACCTAACCTTCACTGTAGACGTAGCTAGGTTGACGGAAGAATTCTTCCATTGACCTAGCTACGGCCTCTCAAGTGGATTTATTACAGTGACAGAAAACCTCCATCCGTTGCTGTAATAAGTGTCTACACTACAACACTACAGTGGTGTAGTTGCAATGTCACAGCTGTGCTGCTGTTGCACTTGAAGTGTGGACATCTCATGAGTAAGGCAACAATTTAATCCTGGGTATTTTTAGTAAAAGTCACAGACAGGTCACAGGATCGGGAGGAGCCCGCGGCACCAACTGCCGGGGAGGGAGCCCTGGGTGGGCGGGGGGGGGGGGCTTTCACACCAGCTGTGGAGGCAGGGGAAGTCCTGGGAGACCTACTGCCGAAGGGGAGCCCTGGGGGAACGGGGGCAGCGGCTGTTCCAGTCGTCACTGGGGCGGGGGAGCCCTGGGGCCAGCTGCTGCTCTGGTCCCCCCGGGACTGCTGCTCATGTGGTCCCCAGGGCTTCCCACATCGGCTGCTGCTTGGGCTGTCCCTGGGACCAGCTGCCCTGGGCCACCAGATCAGCGGCTGGTGCTTCTGGCCCCAGGGCCACTCCAGCAGTGGCTGGGGCAGATGGTTGGGGGCTACCCGAGCGGCTGGCTACAGAGCCACTCCAGCAGCAGCTGGTGTGGTTCCCAGGGCTGCCTAAGCAGCTGGCCCTAGGACCATCTGTTTGGGCAGTTCTGGGGTCAGCTGCACCAACTGCTGCAGAAGTAATGGAGGTTGCAGGAAGTCACAGAACCCGTGACTTCCGCGACCTCCATGACAAACATGGAGCCCTACTCATGAGAAATAATCAATTTGGAGCCTCCATCCATGATGCCATTTTTACATAGTTGTTCTTCAGAATAGAGCTGCACTTTAAAGGTCCAAATGAACAGTTATTGAGAATGCTTTCACCCAGCTCTATCCATGACCATGACTGATGCTATAGCAAGGATGATACTACTGTGCTCCCAGATGTGATGGTGACAGCCATTAGTAAGGGTGCTCATACATGAGAAAAATTAAATATGATAATGTATGTTCTTTAACCTCTAATAGTCCTACTTCCTTGACTTCTATTGAATGACATTGAGCGCCTGCGAAAGAAGGCACTCCCATCCAAAGCCGACTGCAAGTTGTTACAAAGGGATCTCAGAAAAGTGGGTGACTGGCCAGATGAAAATGGCAGCTGAAATTTAATGTTGATAATAGCAAAGTAATGCATTTTGTATTTGGGTTTAAATTAGCCATTCCAACTCAAGAAAGAGATCTTGGAGTCATCGTGGATAGTTCTCTGAAAACATCTGCTCAGTCTAGAGTGGCAGTCAAAAAAGCTAACACAATGTTAGGAACCATCAGCAAAGGGATAAATAGAAAGACAGAAAATATCATAATGCCACTGCCGTGTATGCCCATACCATGAATACTGCATGCAGTTCTGGTCACCCCATCTCAAAAAAGATAATAGAATACAGACAAGGGCAACAAAAATGATCAGGGTATGGAACAGCTTCCATAAGAGAAAGGTTAAAAAGATTGGTACTGCTCATTTTTAGAAAAGAGACAAGTAAGGGGGGGATATGATAGCAATTTATAAAATCATGAATGATGTGGAGAATGTGAATAGGGAAATGTAATTTACCGCTTCATATAACAGAAGAATTAGGGGTCACCCAATGAAATTAATAGGCAGCAGGTGTAAAACTAACATAAGGAAGTACATCTTCACACAATGCACAGTCAACCAGTGGAACTCATTGCCGGGGATGTTATGATGTTGGGTTAAAAGAATTAGATAAATCCATCAATAGGTCCATCAATGACTATTGTCCAAGATGGTCAAGGACACAACCCCATGCTCTGGGAGTCCCTAATCCTCAGACTGCTAGAAGCTGGAACTGGAAGACGGGGGATGGATCACTTGATAATTAACCTGTGCTTTTAATTCCTTCTGGGGCACCTGGCACTGGCCATTGTCAGCAGACAGAATACTGGGCTAGATGGATCATCGATTTGACCCAGTGTGGCCATTCTTATGTTATGTCTTCCAGAAGAATTTGGAAGGCTGGATCTGTATATCATTTTCATTGAGAAGACAGAACAATAAGGGAACTCGGTGAGTTGTCATTCAGTAAATGTACACAGAGAAATGTCAGAGCCCTTTCAGAACTGTGGGGAACAGTAAGTCTGTCTCCATCTCCCTCGTTTGTTCTACAGGGCTGAGCTCCTCCGTGTAGCAAGACAGTCTAACAAAGAGATACACTTGGAAAGCTCTGAAAAAATTCTTTAATTTTAAAAAAGTCTGTGCTGCAAGTTTTTAGTTCATTATTACAGCTGGTTCAAAAAGAAAAGCTTATTTGTTCTGTGCTTCCAACAACAAACCTTGCCTTGGAGAGCACCACTTATGTTAACTGCCGGGTTGTTTTTCTTATGGTAGCAGAAAATACAGCATGCAACAGCTGAATGTCTCTGCATGCCCACTCTGTGCAGTTTCTGTCGGAGCCGAGCGAGAGAACCCTACAAGGCCTCTCCTTCACTGTGCTTTCCAGTGATTCTGCCTCCTCCATCTTGTGCATTAGTTCATACTGACTTTCTCCACTGGAAAATGTTATTTATACCCTATGTGCAGCCAAGCCGTGTTCTCTTGTCTCTTTAACAAGAGATGTGAAAGAGAATTTCTGGCATTTAAATCAGAAACAGATCATGGGGGGAAAGAAGAGGTAGGGGAAGGGGATGAAGGTCTCTCCTCAGTTACCTGGAGCTGTTAACTCTCCAGATTGCCTGTTACACCGTGATCTTGAGTCACGCAGAGACTGGCCAGTGCTTCCTGTCTGGGGCTCAGTGAGATGGGAAGTGAATTGTGGTGGGTCTTAGGCTAGTCCTGCAGTGGGAGGTGGCTAGATCTCACACACAATCCCTTTCCTGCCATAAAAACCATCATGAAATAGACAACTGTGCAAATAGGCCATCTTGTTATTGGAGTTACGTGAAACAATCATATTTTCACTTAGTGAGTATTTACATGAAAGGGCATATACTTCTGCATATATTAAAATCATCCACTCTGACCCCTATCTATGTCTTCTCTTGCCAATGGGACTCAAATGCAACTATCTGCCCTTGTAATATCTTGAGGAAATCCCCTTTAAACTCCTCACCATGACTTTGGAACAACCAAAGAAGTGACTGCTCTTCAGAAAAGCCATCCCCGGTTTTACATGGACCACAATGCATGGTGAGTCAGGACTGTGGGAGTTTAGTTGGTGCTCTGTGTGTGTTTAGGCAGTGCAGGCATGATCAATAAAGGTCCCATAGTAGTTTATATACTTTGCTATAAGTCTCCATGCTTTGATTTTAAGCCTATAAAGCAGTATCAAGCTCTTCTTAAACAAAATCATTATCCAGGTGAAAAGTTACCTCCAAAATTGTGCGCGCACATTATGCAAATGCACCCAGTGTTTGCATGAAACTTGCATTTGCAAATGAAAATTGTGTCGCTAGACATGTCATAATCTGAGCCTTGTGGGACATTTTCAGAGGCTGTTTGGAAAATTTGATCCTAAGTTTCTTCAAGTTTTGAGTGATTGAAGATGATATTGTAGTCCAGCAAAATGACCATATTTTAGGGTGACCAGAGGTCCCGATTTTATAGGGACAGTTCCGATATTTGGGGCTTTTTCTTATATAGGCTCCTATTACCCCTCATCCCCATCCCGATTTTTCACACTTGCTGTCTGGTCACCCTACCATATTTCCAAATTTCATGGTCACAACAGAAGAGAAACATGTTGCTGCTGTGTTGTTTTGATGCGGTTTTCTGTCAGTGAAGAGAATTATTGTGCTAGGTGTTCCCTTTATTTTATCTTTTTTCAATCAGTGATGCTTCCATGGTTTACAACAAGATGTAGAGATTTAAAGAAGGGCGAGATCCTGCAGTTTCTCAAAGGGGGATGTAGATTAGGAAACAGACACTGGAGAAACTCTGACCTCAAACTGTCGGATTCTGCCGATAGGATAGAGTTCTACAGGCAGCTTATCATAAAAGTACAGGGGACATTTTATAGGAGCTCTTTCGGCTATTTTTTCCCCTTCCTGATCTAGGCCACGAGCATCCAGTGTGCTTTGTTCTTGATTAAGTAAAAGCCTTCAGGGAGAAAAATGCAAGGGCAGCCATTTTTATATGCAAATATGTGCAGGTAACACCTATTTATTCTGGGACAATGCCTTGCCTCTGCAATTGGGGGATAAGACTTGGCAAACTTAGACTTTGTTAATAAAGGGAAGTGAACACATGAACTACAATCTCCTGCTTCACACTGTAGGAGCTGATAGTCAGTATAATGTGTTCCCAGTGCTGTATGTGTATATTTGGTCATTACATGGTAGTTTTTGCTCTTTTGTTTCTGGTGCTTTGTGCTTTTCTCACTGATGCCTGTTTTTCTTCATTAAAGAGGAAAATGTTGTATTTAGGGTGACCAGATAGCAAGTGTGAAAAAATTGGGACAGGGATTGGGGGGTAATAGGTGCCAATGTAAGAAAAAGCTCCAAAAATCACCCTAGTTGTACTGTGAAATGTCAGCAGGCTTAGTTAGAGGCTAAGTATATTTTGCACCTAGTAGCTTGGTCTGAGCCAAAGAGACACTCAGATGTCTTGTAGTCTGATTACTCTCTCTGCAGTTTCCATTGCATTTGCTAGTTTATCATTTATTTGTCTTTGTGCTATTCGCTTTACAGCACTTCTGAGGGAGGCAGGAAGAAGCCACACACTGAGGCGTGGAAGGGGATGAGTGGTTCAGAAAGTGCTGTATAAATGACGATGCAGTAAGGTCAGTACTACTTCCGTTTGTAATGAGAGAGCTAAAGGATTACCCTTAAAGAACAACCACACAAAGAATTCCACTGAAGAGGAAGGACTCCAACTGGGATTCATTTTGTGACAGGTCAAAAAATACAAGGCCTAAAGAAACACTGTGTTTTGAGGGGAACCTGAATGGTCCTGACTTATTGCCTCTGGCTCAGCAAGCTTCAGTGGATGGACTTTTGAATAAGAAACAGAAATCTATTAAGAAGCAGGTTGCAACAGACAAGAAGGCAAACTTTGATGGAACTCCTATGACCAGAAACTCCTGAGGGGAAAGAACTCTTTGCTCCGTCTATTGGTGAAGAGGAAAAAGTGTTGCCATAAAGAGCTTAATTTGAATAAGCCACCTATCGACCATTCCAGTTGAGAGGTGGTTATAACTGCATATGAACTGGGACTTTGAGGTTGGGGTCTCCTAGAGAGGCTTGGAGAGAGAAAAGAGCTCTTACCTCATGGGAAAGAGCTCATGACCAAGTAGCCAGGACTCTGCTCAAGAGTCCTAAATGGTCTTTGCTTCCCTTCTGTGAGGACTTTGTGGTGAGAGCCAACACAGACTGAGGACTTTGCTGTGAGAAATGGTGCAGAGGACAGTAATAGAGCTGACTGGACTCTGGTGAGGTCCCACCTACCCAGCACTTTTAATAAAGCTGGGTCAGATGGAGGTGCCTCCACATGGGTCAGGGAAAATAGCTTCCTTGGGACTGGAGGCAGACCTACAAAGAGACACTTGGACTGCTGCTACTCACTGATCCAAACAATGAGTGAGGTATACTGGATGAGTGAGGTGGTGAGGCTGACAGACTATTACATGTGGCACATTCTTATTAGCATGTGAGAAGGAAATTAGGCTGAGTACTGCCAAAGTTACTGGAGTAGCTTTTTACTCATTTGGGACATTTTACTCATTTGCATATCGATTCTGATAGTGAGTTTTCCCTTGTTTATGACTGTCTCCTTTCCCCTAATACAGATTCCCTTGTTTATACACCATCTGAGAGCCTGAGAGTGGGGAACGTCTGCCTTGTTAAGGGCACCCAGGGATGGTGCATTTTGTTTCCCAGATTTCTGGGTGGGGTTTCAAGCCAGTTTAGCTATTTAAGAGGGACCCAAGATATATTGAACCTGGGCCCTTATTGGTGCAATTAATCACCTGGCAGAAGGGTTACACAGTGTGAAGACTGATCAGCTTCCTAATAGTTCTAACGAGGGAGTGGCATCCTATGGTGTAAAATAGGGAGTTGAGAGTCCAGGAGGAAGAATGGCCCATTAGTTAGAGCGTTAGTTTGGTCCCTGGGAGACCCTGGTTCAATTCCTACTGCACCACAGACATCATGTGTGATGGTAATAAGTCGCTTTGTCTCTCTGTGCCTCAGTTCCCAATCTGTACAGTGGGAATAATAGCACTTCCCTACCTCACAGAGGTGTTGTTTTGAGGATAAATACATTAAAGATTGTGAGGTGCGCAAATGCTATGGCAGTGCGGGCCATGTAAACACTTTAGATAGAATGTCAAGGAAGAGTGGAGACAATACCAGGGCAGCAAAGGAAAAGACTGAAGGAGCAGCAGAAAGGAGAAACTGACTGACTACTTTTAGGTGTAACAGGAATTAGAACTGATATGGCTCTGGATCCATATCTCAACATCCCCAAAATGTAGTTGTGTTTCGATCTGAGGTTTTGGTTCAGGGCTGTATGTAAGAGGGGCATTGTGATGGGGCAGACAGGCCCCATGCTGGCAAGCAGAGGGTTAATGACAGTCTGTAAACTTAACTGGTCCCACCCCAGGACACCTCCAGCAGATGTCAGGCATGGAGAGAGGCAGTGAAAGGAGGTGACCTAGCCCAGTTCAGGTCTGACCAGGAAGGACAGCAGAGCTCCACTCCTTGATGGGAGAGAAGCCTGGTTGCATCCCAGAGCCTGAGCTAGATTGCTGGTCAGATGAGCCTCCTGCCAAAAGGGATTCTCAGATGCTGGGAGACTGGCCAACATACTGGGTGGTTGAAAAAAAGCCCTGAATAGAAGGATGGGGTCTTGCCAACAGTTCATTTTCTTGATTTCTTTTGGACTTTAACAACCTGTAAGGGGCAGGACTGAAGGGTGCCTTGGCTGAGGGCTAGCACATCATTATCCCAGCCCTCAAAGCGACAAAGACCTACCGATGAAGACCATGTGGCTGAGTGAATTGTATCTCAGTTGGCCACACGGAGATGCTACAGAGGCACACCCAATCACAGACATATGTTTTTATTATTATTCTGCTAGCTTGTTTAAAAATGTGTGTTGTCTCCTTTCACCATGACATCCAGAGAAGCCCAAGGAGAACCAAAAGAACAAATTCACAGAAAGCCAAACAGTGCGACTGGAAAAGACAAATCTGGTTACTAGAGCTGACATGTGCCTGGGGAGGGCTCCAGACTCGACACACACGCAGAGTGTGCCACACTGCCAGAGGGGGCAGAATTGGAGCTCTTTCAGTTCTGTTCACACGCCCGTCAGGTATTGTTCAGACAGCAAAGAAAACTACAAGCTTTGTTCTGGCAATGTGAAGCTTAATAATAATAATTAATAATAATAATAAAGGCCTTTATTGTCACTGGAGACAACTCTCATCTGCTCTCTTATCAGGACTTCCCTCTCTTTTTAAGTTTAAAGAGGGACTTTTACCTCACCCGCCTGATCAGTGGCATGACCTAAACTCTGCCAGTTAAGTTCTTTAACCTCTTCACTGCTGCCTAGAGTATAGTCATACGAGCATGAGAACTGCTATGCAGGAACAGGCCAAGCGGTCCATCTAATCCAGAAACCTGACTCTGATGATGGTCAATATCTGCTGCTCCAGAGCTGCAGTTCTCAAACTGGTCTGGGGACCACTCTTGGTCCACACTGGTCATCTGCAGAATGATATATTTTGAGAACCAAGTGCTTGGAGATTGTGGTTTTGGGGGAGAGTTGGCTTTGTCTTTCTCTTACCAAGTAGGCCACAGAAAGGAAAGTTGGAGAATAACTGTCCTAGAGTGAGGCCATGAAGAGCCCCCATTACACTCCTAATTATATGATACTATACCGCTGTGAGAGCGGGGTTTTTTTCTGACCCCAATTTGTGAGCATCTTGTACCTGAAGCATGAGTATTGTTAGCTCTTCTGACTTGTATCCCAGCTAGCACTACACATCCACTTCATGTCATTTTTCAATGTTGTTTACCCCGTAATCTGCGTGACAGTGAGTTTGGCAGGTTAGTCAGACATAGCATAAAGCAGGGGTTCTCAAACTGTGGGTCGGGATCCCAAAGTGGGTTGCAATCCCATTCTAATGGGGTCGCCAAGGCTGGTGTTGGCCCTGGACCCTAGCAAGTCTCAAGCCCAAGGCCCACCACCCAGGGCTAAAGTTACATGCCCCCTGTTCAGGGCTTTGGCCTTCCATCCAGGGTGGCGGGGCAAGGGTGGGCTTGGTCTTCGGTCCCCCCTCCTGGGGTCGTGTAATAATTTTTGTTGTCAGAAGGGGGTCACAGTGCAAGGAAGTTTGACAACCACTGGCATAAAGAATCTCTCTTCCACCTATTAACTTTTATCATGTGATCCTGAGGCACGTGGAGCAGCCACTGATATTGGGAGGAGATATTGTCTTCATGCAGAGAGGCATGAACAGAAACTTGGTGTCTGACTGTGAGTAGAAGACAGGTCTCCGGTTGCAGTGGAATCTATTGCCTTATGATCCTAGTGATGATAGAGGGGATGACGATGATAATAGCAACCATTACGATTGACTGCAGTCATTCCCAAAATGAGCCAAGACCAGATGCAAACGAAGACCCAGTTCCAGTCCCAAAGAGCTAACAGCATAAACTAGGGGTGGCCAAATTTACTGATCCTCCGAGCCGCATACGACAATCTTCAGAAGTTCGAGAGCCAGGGTGTGCCTGCTGGGGCTCAGGGCTTCAGCCCTGCTCCTGCTGAAGCTCCAAGCCCTGGCAGGTGCCTCCTGTGGGGCTGAAGCCTCAAGACCCCTTCTTCCCCCACTGGACAGAGGCCCCTAGTCCCACCACCTTGCTGCAGGGCAGAAGCCTTGAGCTCCCTCAAATAGTCTGGTAGGTGGAGAATGTGGGGGAATATGGGGGGCTTTGCAAGCTGCACTTTAACTATGACTGTAAAAGAACTGTATGTGGCTCATGAGCCGTGATTTGGCCACCTCTGTCATAAACTGACCAAGCCTGATGAGGGGAAGGTGAAAGAGATGCATTGTACAAGCACAGTGTTCAGGATGGCTGAGGGCACAAGGCTTTGGGTTCCCTGTTCTGGTGAACAGCTTTATACATCTTTTCCCATTTTCATTACACTATAAAATCTTTAGTTTCAGGAGGTTTGTGGGGGGTAGTTGTGGTTGAAGTGGGGGAAAGAATGGTGGGAATAAGGGAGGGGGAAAGGAATTGACGTAGAAATGGAAATAGAGAGAGATGGAAGGTAAGAGATATAATGGAACAGGGATAATGAGGCTGAAGAGCAGCAGTGACAGAAGAAGGGTCAGGATAAAGGGGAACGACAATTAATAGTAACAGAGCAAATGGAGAAAACGAGCTAACCGGTACATTTGACCATTGACTTTGCTGAACTATGTGCACAGAGAGTTTGGACTCCAGAGGGCAGGTTTTAGAGGTAAGTGCCATCGAGCTGTCCAAAGAGGGCGCATGGGAGGGTGCCGGGCATGCTGCCATAGAATAGCCCTTACTGGGGGCCTAACTTACCCTCTGCCCCTTTGGCTGTAGCTGGTGCTGGGTTCTTTGAGGAAGGAGCCCTGAGATGTTGGGATTTCCATATGCAATCGTTATAGAACTATAATAGAAATGTGCCTTGAGGGCTTGCTGGCTTCTCAGTGGTGATATTCTCAGGTAAGCATCAGCCCAGGCAGGTTCTCAAAGGAATATTTAATATGTGCTTATTGCTTTATTTGTCACCCATCTAGGATAAGATTTCAGGCAAACAAAAAGTCAACATGAATTCAATCTTTTTATCTCTGAATCTGGCAAATATTATATGCAGTGCGCACCATGTGTCTGAACAGATTCTCAGTAACAGGCTGCAATGCAGCACCCTCAAATCTGAAAGGATTTTGGGGGGAATGGGTACACAGGAGCAGTGTGCTATGTTACCTTGGACTCATCATGCCCATCACCACACTAGTTCCCAGGGCAAAATGTTACCTCCAGTCCCATGAGTTTAAGAATCAGTCCCAGCTCATTTGGTGAGAATTCAGACTCCAGGGGATCCAACCCGGAGTCAAAATAGTAGGGGTGGGTTCCGATGCAGGGATTTTTAAATCAAAATGCCTTTCAAATCAAAGGAAATTAGGAACTGAGGTTCTGGTCTTGACTCAGGATTAATTATCTACCCGTGTCTGTGGCTGCTGGAAAGTTTCCTGGAAATCCATGGTCTCTGGAACAGGAGTGTGGAATGAGAAAGACATTACAGGCAAGAGAGGGGGGAAGGGAAGTAACACATGGTAACAGAGCAAACTTGGCTCTCCATTATCACTTTGCATATTATCTATAATTACATACTATACAGACAGTAACATATTGCATCTAAGGGATTTGAAGCAGTACCACTGAAAATCCTATTGCTCAGATTAGACAGAGAGCTTTGCTGTTGTGTTTTATGACGGCCATAGAAGCTGTCCGAGGAATTACAGCCTTCTGTCCAGTTAGGTGTATGTAATTCTATATATTATTTATGTTCTTACATATACACACAGTACACTTCAGTGGCTCACAGTTCACAGGGAAGTGCAGCCTCCTTTTAAAAAATATTCTTTGTCCAAAGTGGTTGGAAAGCCTCGTAAATCGCAAGTTGGTTAAGCAGCTGCAGCCAAAAGGGTTCAGCTGTGATGGAGAAACAATTTATAGGAACTGAGACAGTGGGTTCGAGAGGGCAAAGGACTCCACTCAATTTCCAGAAATATATTCCCTTATTAGAAGCAGCTTTACGGCTCTCCTCAAATCGCCCAGGAACAAAGGTACCTATAGTGCAAGCCTTGGACATCTGTCTCTCTTGGGTGTATTTTTAGTGCTCTTGGAAACTTTATGCCCTCTGTGTCTGTAGACCAGAACATGTGTGTATCTTGCGTGCACTGCCTGTCTGCTGTTCTGTGCTACATCACAGCCCTCTGATGAACCATGTGCCTGGCACACATGCCTACAGCTGCCTAATTTCCCCCTGCACACACAACCTGCAAGACACATGCTTATGTAAAATGTGCATGTACTGATGATGTGATGCATATTCTGATTTTTTTGAATGGAACTTTCCATTTGAAGGGGATTTTTTCTCATGACCTGTTGCACCAGTGCCTACTGTACTATAGATTTTTAAACAAATGTATTATGTTTATACAGCAGTAAAGGATCCCAAAGCACTTTGCAAAGTGCATCCATCTATCCTAGGTTTGTTTTGTCCACCACTGAAAAGCAGCCACTTCTGGGAAGAAACACAGCATCTGTTAGTGTAGAAACTCTACATAACTGTGTAGGACAGGAAGTGGCGAATAGCATGTCCAAATGGAACCACAGGGGGAAATTAGGCAGCTTGTAATTATCTAGAATGGGACAATGGGGCTAATTACCTGTTTTCCTCTGGAAAGTGATACGGGAGCTTGTCACAGATTGTCAGCTTTCCATCTCTTTGAAAAGACACTGCCTCCAGCACACAGCACCATATGAGGAAAATTGTTCAATATAGCCTCGGGGAAGATGTCACCAACATCACTTGTCCTTGTCCCTGGGAACCCAGTCAAATACTGACCAGAGCTAATGCTACTTAACTTGTGAAATCGAATATGATTGCAGCTTGGCATGCTATGTTTGCAGCTCTCCATACCTATCTGCTAATCTCATTTCTTTGTATAACACATTTAATAACTAGCTTCTGTTTTCTTGTCCTAAAAATAGGTCATACTGGACTTGATATATTTTGACACTTCAAAGCATTAGTGGGTTTCACGGTGGGTCGAGTATTTAAGCTACCTCCAGACTGTTGGTACCAACTCCTCAAAGGGTATCATTTCGGCTAGGAAAGAGTGCCCAGAAACAATCCCTTGCATGTTATAAGCCAATGAGAGTTTGCTGTGATTAGGCAATGCTTCTAAATCCGAGTTTCATTCATTAGTTGGGTACGTTAACACTTGATATTCTGCTGGAGAAGGAGTATCATGTAGGGGGCAGCATTCTGTGACAGAAAAAGAACAACAGAGTTTAATAAGCGCTTAACTGAATAGCATGAAGGAGAGGAAGACTTGTTCAAACTCGGCTTTAGATCTGTAGGCTTGATCTGTGGTGCAGCCAAGTAGCCCACAGCATCCTTTAGAAGTGAAAGGCTGTGAATCTGGCTTTAAGCCATCTTACACTCCTCCACTTGTGGGCCAGTTACATAGGGGCTGGTCCCCTGGTGCAAGTTAGTTCAGCCTGAGGGCTGCTTGAAATTACACCAGCTCCGAGGAGCCATAATAACAAGTGAGGATTGCTGGCGTGTAGGGGGAGCCATCTTAGCCCCTGCAGGGAAGGATATGACATAGAAGCTACTATGCCAGTTCTGTGCCACCAGAGGAAGCCCTACACTGGGATGATTCTCTTGAGGCTGCCTATGTTGGCTTTTGGCCTGATTTGTGCCTGAGGCATAATGCAAAATAGTCCTAATGCCGTCAAGAATACTGACCTTCATTTCAAGCCCTCAAAATACGGTTTGCTATATTCAATATTGTAAATTTTCAGCGGTGTTAATTTTCACTGGACATACAGGTCATATGGTATCGGTTTTGTTGCATGAGTGAGTGTAACTTGTAGGATCTTGCAATTACATATTTAATGCTTCCATGAATATTCTGTAATAGTTTGTTAAAGTATGGTGTTCCTGCAAAAATTCTTGCCACCAAACTCCATTGGCTAGAACCTGTGCAGAAAGCAGGAAGATCACTTGATCATTGCCTGTTAGGTTCACTCCCTCTGGGGAACCTGGCATTGGCCACTGTCGGTAGACAGATACTGGGCTAGATGGACCTTTGGTTTGACCCGGTACGGCCGATCTTATGTTCTTATGATCCTAGCACACAACTGGTGTATGTTGGGTGAGGATGGAGAGAGTACATGTAGGTGGATAAGTGCATCCCAATGCCACCAGTCAAGCAATACCTAGGATTCCTTGGTGCCCTGAGTCAGTCTTTATACCTGTGTGGCAGCTCTCAGATTTCTGGCTGATTGGGGAGAGTCTTATCTTTCCTCCTGATAGAACATGCCCCTATACCAGGGGTGTTCATACCTTGAAGCAAAAAATGTAAATAAAGAGACACGGAGAATATTATGGAAGGATTAATTAAAATAGATGCACATCTCATCAGGAATTCATGGATTTTTTTTTAAGGCCAAAAGATCATGTTGTTTGTTTATTACAGCAGTGTCTATGGACCAACCAAGATCAAGGCCCTGATGTGCTACGTGCTGTACGCTGTCGTAGACAGTCCTTGCCCTGAAGAGCTAGAGAACAGTCTGTCTGGCATCCCGTATAAGATTATACTCCATAGCCTAGTTTGGCTGCATGGTGCTTTTTCTGATCCGACCCAGGAGACAGGATATGCATTCAGTATCATTACCTGCATCGCCCTGGTTCTCTCCCATTGCCCCTTCTACAGTGTGTCCTAAGAAGAGGAGATTCTTCCTTTGAAAGCTTTATTTTCATATCAAACCTTTGTTCGGCTTCAGCTCTAAATGATGGCTACCCAGTGCAGGTATTGCCCTGCTGATTGTCGGTACCAGGGATTTGGCTGAAACATGCATCCATACTCCATTTTACACCCTTGCCAACAAAGCATTCAAATAACATGTCTCTATTGCCCTCTAGTGGTGTTACTTAAGTTTAACAGCAGCGCCTCTAAAATGTGTCTCTTGCCAAGCTGGGTGAGGTAATAATATCTTTTATTGGACCAACTCCTGTTGGTCCTGTTCTTCAGGCTAAGCATAATTTCCAGTTGCAGATACATTTAGATTAACGCGTAGCATTTTATTTTGCTAATTAAAATGCTTATTGTTGACTGGATTGAGACTGTGGTCTGACCAAGAAGCAATATCTTGAATCAAAGAGGAGAAAAAGCTGTTTAACAGAGGGAGTGATCTCATCATCTGTTGAGCTCCATGGCACAGATTATTTTATCAATTTTTCTGAGCCAATTTGTAAAGATTTCTCAGCTGTGAAAGTTCTTCAGTGACTGTAAAGGGGCTGCTGGTAATTCTCACCATATGGCATTACAAATCCTGTGAATTGGAGAATGAATTTGTCAGTCCAATCAACAGTAGTTTAGTACTGCACAGGCTTTCATGAACCTGCCTACAAACCATGCAGGCTATTGCCTCTACCTGGAACAGAGGCACCATAAGGTGTCAAATTAGAAAAACTGAGCGTCACTCCTCATAGTAGACTGAGTAAAACTTCCTGATAAGATCATCCCTCTTCTGTCGTGCATGATTTGATCAGTCCTGAAATACTTAAAGGGGCTGACATCTAAACTGTTGTTTTTAGGCTTCAGAGTTAAAACCCCCATTGTGATCAACTGAGCAGTTCACCCATCTCTCTAGAACTGGTTTACCTTTGCTTCATATTTTGAAGTGTTTTTGGTTTGGTTTGGTTTTTTGAGAGGGGGTAACCATAAGAGCTGGCAACTTAAAAGTAAAACAAAACAAAAAGGTTAGATTCTGAAGCTTAAGATGGCTGCTAGAAGGAAAAGCATTGGGTCACTGACCCAGCACTGCCCAACCCAACCCAGTTGAGCCACTGGACACTTTACATAACTGCCATCTAAACGCTGGTCCTGGGAACCATAGATCTTATCTGCTTGAGTGTGCTGCACAACAGCTACTGACCGAACTACTCTTCTCAGTTAAGTCACAGTGTCCATGGTTGGTTGTTAATTACATACACAAGACAATGGATATAGAACGTGGGGATGAATTTAGTGCTAAACAAACCCCACACGTGTCTAATCAGAGAACTGAAAGAACAGCTTTACCGATAGAGGGAACGTGTAAACTACAGCAGCTTGGAAAATGGGCTTTTTAACTGCAGAAAATGTCAATGAAAATGAAGAAAAAATAATTTTTGTTGAAATTAGAAAACTGAACATTTTCATTCAAAACTCAAAAGCCCCAATTTTCCATTGAAACGGTTAGGGTTGGTGAAAAACTTACCACCAGCCCTATCACCTCAGTTGGTCTGCCAAGTATGTCCAGTAGAGGGCAATAGTTTACATGTTAATAAATGAACGGCGTCGTACACTCTTGTGTCTGGGAAGACCATTCCATCATAAAATTCTTAGTCATTTAATGAATTTTAATTAAGGTAGTTTTTAAAATTCTGCCTTTATTGCATATTAATCATGTTTCTAAGTTGTGCAGCAGCTTGAGTTCTTCAATGTGTTTATAAAAGAAAATTGTTTTCTATTATGCCTTGTACCATAGACTCATAGAGATTTGTTTGAGTGGTAGCCATGTTAGTCTGTATCAGCAAAAACAACAAGGAGTCCTTGTGGCACCTTAGAGACTAACAAATTTATTTGGGCATAAGCTTTCGTGGGCTAAAACCCACTTCATCAGATGCATGGAGTGAAAAATACATGGAGATTGGTGATAAAAAAGATCTGATATGTCAAATTCCACCAAGATTGTGCTGCATAGTGTATCATTCCTGTTGGGGGAATATTAGTATAAATAAGGTTTGCTAGGATCTGCCAATAAAACATCTTAACGTGCCTGGATTTTCCCCCAACTATTATAGACCTGACTTTTCCCCTTAAATTGCAGTTGCATGTGTTTGTATTTTCTGTAAATCCTTGGGGAAGGGACAGTGTCTTTCTAATATCTTTGTAGAATACCAAATACTCTGCACTCACTACATAAGACTGATCCTTAATACAATTCCTCTGCTTCTTCCTTGTGCTTTTTGATAAAAGGAAGAAATGTGTGTTCATTTCAGGAAGAGTCTATCTAGGTTTATAGGCAGGGTGGGAGAGAGGCTTACATCAGGAGATTACAGGTCTGTTTGCTCTCCAGCTAGAGGACTGTTCTTTGTGTATTGCATTCTTCTTACAAATCCCCACATATATTTAACAACAGTGTCCTCTAGTGGAGTTAATGCTAAACACTTAGTAGTCCTAATAAATTACTGTTGGTTAGACTGACTATAATTGTGTGAAGCCTGAAGCTCAGAGATGCACCTCCAAATCCTGTTACCTCCTTATAGGCAAAATAAAAGGCCCTTATTTAATGCTGAGAAAACTTTAGAGCAGGTGTATTGTATATTAGTGACAATGCTGCACTCCTAATCGCAAGATTGCTATGAGAAATTTCTGGAAGCCACCCCTCTTGTACCCCTCCTTTAAAATTATCTATCTATCTATCCTCAGTAAAACAGTATAGGGTGAGCTTCATGGTGTTCAAGTGTTTATCAACTAGTCTAACTATTTTCTAAGGCTCCAATTCAGCAACACATCTCTGTTCAGCAAAGCACTTATGCGTATATTCTTCTCATAAGCAAACTAGAGAAATATAGTCTACTATAATGTGGGTGCGCTACTGGCAGGGCCGGCTCCAGGGGTTTGGCCGCCCCAAGCAGCAAAAAAAAAAAAAAAAAAAAAAAGCATCGCGATCTGCGGCAATTCAGCGGGAGGTCCTTCACTCCAAGCGGAAGTGAGGGACCCGCCGCCGAATACGTGAAAGTGCCGCCCCTCTCCAGAGTTGCCGCCCCAAGCACCTGCTTGATAAGCTGGTGCCTGAAGCCGGCCCTGGCTACTGGTTGGAAAACCATACTCAGAGAGTAGCTGTCAATGGTTCATAGTCAAGCTGGAAGGGCATAATGAGTGGGGTCCCACAGGGATTTATCCTGGGTCTGGTTATGTTCAATATCTTCGTAAATGATTTGGATAATGGCATGGAGAGTACACTTACACAGCTTGCAGATGATACTCAGCTTGGGTGGGGGTTACAAGTGATCGCCATATTTGGGAACGGGAAGGAATTTTCCTCCAGGCAGATTGGCAGAAGACCTGGAGCTTTTTCGCCTTCCTCTGCAGCATGGGGCACGGGTCACTTGCTGGAGGATTCTCTGCAGCTTGAGGTCTTCAAACCACGATTTGAGGACTTTAACTCAGGCATAGGTTAGGGGTTTGTTACAGGAGTTGGTGGGTGAGATTCTGTGGCCTGCGTTGTGCAGGAGGCCAGACTAGATGATCATAATGGTCCCTTCTGACCTTAAAGTCTATGAGTCTAAGTGCTTTGGAGGACAGGATCAGAATTCAAAATGATCTTGACGAACTGAAGAAATGGTCTGAAATAAGTAGAATGAAATTCAGTAAGGGAATTGCAAAGTACTACACTTAGGAAGGTATAATCAATTGCACAGATACAAAATGGGAAATGACTGCCTAGGATGGAGTACTGTAGAAAAGGATTTGAGGGTTATAGTGGATTACAGAGTAAATATGAGTCAATAATATAATACTGTTGTAAAAAAAAAAAAAGAAGGAAAAAAGAAAACACAATTCTGGGATGTATTAGCAGGAGTGTTGTCAGCAAAACTACTCTACTCTGTGCACTGATAAGCAGGGCCGCCCGGGGAGGGGGGGCAATTTGCCCCAGGCCCCAGAGGGGCCCCCACAAGACTTTTTGGGGCCCCTGGAGCAGGGTCCTTCACTCGCTCCAGGGGCCCCAGAAAACTCTCGCGGGGCCGGGGCCCCTGGAGCTTCTTCCGCTCTCGGGTCTTCGGCAGCGAGGGGTCCTTCCGCTCTGGGTCTTCGGGGCACTTCGGCGGCGGGTCCCGGAGCGGAAGGACCCCCCCCGCCACCGAATTTCTGCCGAAGACCTCAGGCCCCCTGAGTCCTCTGGGCGGCCCTGCTGATAAGGCCTCAACTGGAGTATTGTGTCCAGTTCTGGACACCACATTTCAAGTAAGATGTGGGCAAACTGGAGAAAGTCCAGAGGAGAGCAACAAAAATGATTGAAAGATTGAAAAAATTGGGGTCTGGAGAAGAAAAGACTGAGGGGGGACATAAGTCTTCAAATACATAAAAAGGTCGTTATAAAGAGGAAGATGATCAATTATTCTTTTTAACCACTGACAGCGGGACAAGAAGCAATGGGCTTAAGTTGCAGCAAGGGAGAGCTAGGTTAGACATTAGGAACAACTTCTTCACAGTAAGGGTGGATAAGCACTGGAACAAATTACTTAGGGAGGTTGTGGCTTCTCTGTCACTGGAGTTTTTTAAGAACAGGTTAGACAAACATGAGGGATGGTCTAGATAATTCTTAGTCCTGTCTCAGTGCTGGGGACTTGATTAGATGACCTATTGAGGTCCCTTTCAGTGGCACATTTCTGTGACTCTATATATTTAAACTTGGGCATCCACTTAAATCCCATTGACCTCAAATTAACCTCTTGCTTATATGCTTTGCTGACTAGGGAAGGATCTATGCACATGCTTAAATGCTTTGCTGAGTTGAGGCCTAAGTTTGTGAAACATGTTCTGAGGTTCTAACCATTTTCTCTGGCAATTTAAATTCACTTGCTTATTTCCAAGGATGATTCAGTTTTTTTATGTATTTATTTTGGTGCTAAATGGACAGTACTCTATGTAGTCTATAGACCCTCCCACACTCCCCCCCCACTAGAATTTCTCTCTTTGGTGTGCATCATAGTTACAAAGATGAAGTCCAGGAAACACAGCTTTTTTGCCATGTGTATGTACGTACTTATAAGCAACCAAAATATTGTCCAGAGAAAGAGGCTTTGGAAGGATGAGAAAGGGAATCTACAGTAAGCGAATTACAAATTAGTATGCTACAAGGGTATTCCTTAAGTCTTCAGACAGCGATTAAACCCTCCAGTTTGCCCACAGAGCAGTCTGTAACATCTAGCTTTTGCACCTTTTTTTCATCCATACGTCTCAAAGCGCTTGCCAAAGGAAGACAGTAGCATTTTACAAGTGGAGAAACTGAGGGGCAAGGACTTGCCTGAGGTCATCCAGAAAACTAGGGGCATAGCTGAAAATTGAACCCAGGTGTGCTGAGTCCTAGTCCAGCCCCTAAGAATTAAGAATACTGCCTTGCTGTATAGAATCTGGGGTCTTTCAGGATGCATTATGAGAGTATAAGATATTGGGTGTTAGGCTATTAGGAGCTGCTTATTGCAGTATAGTCTTAAATACCTAGCAAAGCAAAACCTGTTCTGTTCTATTAGCTTTTCCTAAAACCTGAGTATGCTATGATAAACTGTGATGAGTCACTGGGGGTTATATATTTGTAGTGAAGAGGATATACCTCTCAGTTTTTGGGGACACACTCACCATTCACCCTTGAGCCTGCCAAGTATGCAGGACATAAACATCTCATCATTTATTTACTCAGCCAGCACTTAATGACTGGAGCTTTCAGCCAAATACAGGATTCTAAAATGAAGCCATCATCACCCAATTATTGTTGGTATTAAAAATAATTAGCCACTTTTCATCATAATTAGCCACTTTTCATGTAGTGCTGCCTAAGGAATACCCATAAAACCACATTATTATATGTATAAGAGATCATGGAAGCCCTCTCAGCAGAGATGGGCCCTAAAAATTTGTCCAATGCCCATCTCACCAATCCCCAAATTACTGATTGGGATAAAATTGTACTTGGATCTGAACTACCCCTGGTTTTGGTTCCACATACTGCAAATCCAACTTCCTTGGCCCATCTCCTTTAAAGAACACAAACTCCTGCAGCAGCATCCAGGGTTTTTATAACACCAAAATAAATATTTCAGCCAGCCACCCTCCATCTGTAAAAATCAAGCCTTCCTTGAGATGGCAGGCACTCTGTCAGAGATCTCCCCTTGAACATTTATTCATTAATTGTTATTACTAGTAGTATTACCATAGTGTCTAGTACTTACTGTGTAAGGTGCTGTATAAACACACAACAAAAAGATGGGCCCCATTTCCCAAAAACTTACAAAGTATAAGACAAGAGACAACAGATGGATGCAGACCGACTGACTGGGGAGTACAAGAAAACAATGGGACAATACTGGTCAGCCTGACATGCTGTGATATTTCCCCCCACATGTGAACAATTATCCCATCAGACCAGTTCCACCAATCAGCTGTTAATGCCTTGCAGTGTGAGCCAACAGGTACAGATCCCAGTCAGCTCTGGGTTCTTTTCCTGGCTCTCTCATTAATGAGCCATAAAACCTTGGCAGTTCACTTCACCTCTTTGAGCCTCAGGGTCCACATCTGTAAAATCATGATAAGGATCCTCATTCTCCTTTCTAAACTGCTTTGGGATCCTTGGATCATAATGCTAATTACACTTATGTTAGATATTATCACTATACTCCTGATTGATAAGTTACCTTAGACATACCCAGGATCCCATGCGTGGAGGTCCACTTTGAAGTCCAAATAAGATGCTGCACAGCACTTTCACATCTCTTTAGGAAAGAAATAGTCACATGCCTCCTTTGACATATTCTGGTGAGCTGAGTATGAGCAATAATTTCTGTCTTTGCAACATACTTGCAAAACCATGGTCCTTTGAAAATGATTAAATGTCATATTTTGGCTCAAGTAATCATTCAATCCCAGAATCTGCTTTATTGCTTTATATACTGGAGGGTAACAGACAGGGTAAAAAAAATCCTGATTATCACGTCTAGTCTGAATACAAATGGAAAAGGAGACTTGTATTTTATCAAGTGGCTGGCATTATCTGATCCAATTCCAATATTTGTTTTCAGTCATTATCCTGTACTAACTAGGACTAAGGATCATGAAAAAGCAACATTGGATTACAGATCCCATGAAATTATGGGAAAGAAAATAAATGAGGCGCAGCATAGAATGGATGCATTGGAAGCCCAGCGATGAGTTAGTGAAGAGAGGAGGAAGTGGGCAATAAAGAAAAAGAAATGGCTTCAACGAGCAATTCAGAAGGCCCGTTGGAATGACTGTAATCAGTGGTGGAATAGAATGGCACAGCACATGGAGGAAGCCTCTGAAAGACGTGTGTTTGAGACTTTGAATATCCTAATTGGATGTCCATTCTTGCAACTTCTACCAATTAAGGACAAAAATGGAAAATACTGCCAGGATATTGATGCACAACTTAAGCGTTGGCATGAGCATTGTTGTGAGCTAATGGACAGATCCCCACCAAGATGTAAACTACAATTTAATCCAAAATGAATCCAGCAGAAACTAAACCGGTGACATTAGAGGAAGTAATACTTGTAGTCAGTTATGAAATGATAAAGCACCTGATTTTGATAACTTTTTAGCAGAACTGCTAAAGAGTGAAGATCTGGATTTAGTTCACTGGCTTCATAGTCATATTAAAAGTTTGGGAAACTGGTCACGGTCCAGAAGATCTGAAAAGGGGGTGCATCATTGCTTGCTTTTTTTTTCTTTTTCTTTTTTTAAATGGGTAGTAATCAGCTTGATCAAATTATAGGGAAATAATGCTGCTGTCTGGAAAGGTGTTTTCAGTCATACTACTGAAATGACTAAAGTGTTGTCTGAACTCCAAAATGACAGACAACCAAGATGGCTTCTGTACAGACCGATCTACAATCCATGCTATATATGCCTTGGAGAATGTCATTGAAAAATGACTAGAGCAGGGGTAGGCAACCTATGGCACGGGTGCCGAGGGCGGCACACGAGCTGATTTTCAGTGGCACTCACACTGCCTGGGTCCTGGCCACTGGTCCGGGGGGCTCTGCATTTTAATTTAATTTTAAATGAAGCTTCCTAAACATTTTAAACCTTATTTACTTTACATACAACAATAGTTTAGTTATATATTATAGACGTATAGAAAGAGACCTTCTGAAAACATTAAAATGTATGACTGGCACGCGAAACCTTAAATTAGCGTGAATAAATGAAGGCTCGGCACACCACTTCTGAAAGGGTGCCGACCCCTGGACTAGAGCAACACAAAGAGAGCAGGGAGCAGGGGGAGGAGGGCACTGGGGAAGCTCAGCTCTGCAGGCTGCCATCCTCTCCAGTGGCCCACGCACAAGGGGAGCAGGAGCAGGGACCAGCCAAGGACCAAAGGGGCAGGAGCACAGGCGCCTGAGGCCGAGCTGTGGGGAAGCGCTTACCTTGCCCAACGCACGGGCGTTGGGGTCCTCTTTCTTCCTTCGCTCCACCAGACTGCTGCCTGAGGCTCTTTTCTTCTCCGTGCCCCCCGCTGGGGCTGACCGTGGAGGCTGAGCCAGGAGGCAGCCGCCCCTTTCCTCCAGAAGCCCTGCTGTTGCACCCGTCGCCGGACTCGTGCCACGTGCACTAAGCAGAGCTGTGGAGCTCTGCCTAGCCTCCAGCGCCCCTGCAGGCAATGAGAAGAATCACATGGGATGGAGTGGCCGCTGCGCTGGGAGGGAGAGGGAGTCTGAGCCGCTGGCAGGCAGCCCAGGGGTTCCCCTGGGTCAGCGTGCCGCCACCAGCAGCCTGAACCCCTGGGCTGCCGGCAGCGTGCTGACCCAGGGGAACCCCGGGGCTGCCTGCTGGTGGCTCAGACTCCCTCTCCCTCCCAGCGCAGCGGCCGCTGAAATGCTTTAAAAAAAATTGGGGGTGCTGCTTTTTGGCACCCCCCAAATCTTGGCACCCTAGGAAACCGCCTAGATGGCCTAAATGGTAGCACCGGCCCTGGCCATACACATTTACAGTAAGAGTTCTCCATCCAATTATCAGATATTTACAACCCCACCAAAATAGGTGGATTCCCTCAACAAATGAACCTTTCATAGATAGAAGCAGCAAAGAATCCTGTGGCACCTTATAGACTAACAGACGTTTTGCAGCATGAGCTTTCGTGGGTGAATACCCACTTCTTCGGATGCAAGTAGTGGAAATTGCCAGGGGCAGGTTTATATAGGCAAGCAAGAAGCAAGCTAGAGATAACGAGGTTAGTTCAATCAGGGAGGATGAGGCCCTGTTCTAGCAGTTGAGTGAAAACCAAGGGAGGAGAAACTGGTTCTGTAGTTGGCAAGCCATTCACAGTCTTTGTTTAATCCTGAGCTGATGGTGTCAAATTTGCAGATGAACTGGAGCTCAGCAGTTTCTCTTTGAAGTCTGGTCCTGAAGTTTTTTTGCTGCAGGATGGCCACCTTAAGATCTGCTATTGTGTGGCCAGGGAGGTTGAAGTGTTCTTCTACAGGTTTTTGTATATTGCCATTCCTAATATCTGATTTGTGTCCATTTATCCTTTTCCTTAGAGACTGTCCAGTTTGGCCGATGTACATAGCAGAGGGGCATTGCTGGCATATGATGGCATATATTACATTGGTGGACGTGCAGGTGAATGAACCGGTGATGGTGTGGCTGATCTGGTTAGGTCCTGTGATGGTGTCGCTGGTGTAGATATGTGGGCAGAGTTGGCATCGAGGTTTGTTGCATGGATTGGTTCCTGAGCTAGAGTTACTATGGTGCGGTGTGCAGTTACTGGTGAGAATATGCTTCAGGTTGGCAGGTTGTCTGTGGGCGAGGACTGGCCTGCCACCCAAGGCCTGTGAAAGTGTGGGGTCATTGTCCAGGATGGGTTGTAGATCCCTGATGATGCGCTGGAGGGGTTTTAGCTGGGGACTGTATGTGACCAGATCAGCCACACCATCACCGGTTCATTCACCTGCACGTCCACCAATGTAATATATGCCATCATATGCCAGCGATGCCCCTCTGCTATGTACATCGGCCAAACTGGACAGTCTCTAAGGAAAAGGATAAATGGACACAAATCAGATATTAGGAATGGCAATATATAAAAACCTGTAGGAGAACACTTCAACCTCCCTGGCCACACAATAGCAGAACTTAAGATGGCCATCCTGCAGCAAAAAAACTTCAGGACCAGACTTCAAAGAGAAACTGCTGAGCTCCAGTTCATCTGCAAATTTGACACCATCAGCTCAGGATTAAACAAAGACTGTGAATGGCTTGCCAACTACAGAACCAGTTTCTCCTCCCTTGGTTTTCACTCAACTGCTAGAACAGGGCCTCATCCTCCCTGATTGAACTAACCTCGTTATCTCTAGCTTGCTTCTTGCTTGCCTATATAAACCTGCCCCTGGCAATTTCCACTACTTGCATCCGAAGAAGTGGGTATTCACCCACGAAAGCTCATGCTGCAAAACGTCTGTTAGTCTATAAGGTGCCACAGGATTCTTTGCTGCTTCTACAGAACCAGACTAACACAGCTACCCCTCTGATACTTTCATAGATAGTTTCCAAATGACGTTTCTTTGGTTTAGCCCAAGTGCTTCACCCCCACAAACACTTATTTTCTGGATACCTTTTGCCTCACAGACACTTAACTTGGCTTTTCACCTGACCGTTGATCACCCCAGAAGAGATTTTAGACTCCACTTGGGTTTCTTCCTTTTTTTGCTTTCGTCTTAGTCTTGCAAGAGGGGTGCTCCCACCAAGGGAAATCTGGTGTCCAGGTGGAATGGACTTACGCAAAGGCAGATTTGGTTTTCTTACCCAAATTGGTTATTCTAAATGGCTCCCACTATATATGTGACTCTTACTGTCTGAGTGGTTTACTTTACACTGCCATTCAAGTTGGCTCACACTATTACAAGGGGCTTGCACTATGCATTATATTACCTAAGAAATGGTTGAAATGATTGGGGAGGACCAGAGGGAGAGGATGGTCTAAAATGAGAAAGAGAGACTAATTGATAAAAGTAATAGGGTTTTGTTCAATTATAAGGTTTAATTTGTGTCCAAACTTGTTATTAAATGGAAATTATACTTCCTAACAAAGTTCTCTGATTCGGGGACTGGCAATGGGATATTGAATTTCTCCTCCTCTACTGTAGGTTACCAGTTCAAATCTGATGAAGGGAACTAACAACCAAAATGGTGTTGCCATCTAGATGATGATTCATGACTTATGTGAAGAGAATTGGTAGACACAGGACAGCTCAGGCACATGGATGGGGAATGCTGGTAATACTACTTCCCAGGCTGTATATATTTTGGGCACAAAGAGAGACTGCAAATATCTAAGGATACCACTTCAGTGGCTTTTGCCAACTTGTACAGAGAAAGGACTGTATGTCAGTCTCTGAAACTGAGATGACTCTTTTTGTCTTCAGTCTACACCAAAGCTCCATTGTAAATGTCTGTTTTATTTTATGGAATGGCCTTATGAAATTCAACTTAGTAATGACTCAGAAAAGTTATTCTGAGATGCTCTATATGGGTTGCACTTCCATGAACTGATAGTGTGAGAGAGATTTAACCCCAGAGGGATGGGAGCACGTGTGTAGGTATGAGCCCTAGGATTCAAGATAATAGTGCTTAATGAAAGGAAAGGAATTAATTAGTGTGCTGGGCCCTGTGAGTTTCATGACATCAAACACTGGAGAATAACTACAGTCCCTACAGTTGTAATCAAGTAATAAGAAGTAGGGCTGCTTTTAGTGCAATGATTTCATTGCATCACAAAGAGGTCATATAAGGCTGGGAGGACAATTCTCTGCTTGGAGGGAGGAAGCGAAATGGAGCCAGATCAAAGGTCTGGAACCAAGAACTCCTCAACTTTGGGGAAGTTTGGAACCCAAAACTTGTGGCTGGCCCTTATCTTTATAATGGACTGAACCAATAGCTCAAGCATCTCCAAACTTTGGAGTGAATTTGGATCTGGTGCCAAGTGGTGTGGCCTCACCCATCAGTAGTAAAAACCACAGTCAAATATTCTTTGGCTGGAGTAGGGTCTTTGTGAGTTGTGCAAGCCTGAGATGGGAGAGCCTATTATAATCTTCCTTATGTAAGGAATTTATTGGAACACCAATTTATTGTTGTGAACATCAAACTATAGGACCATAGGCCCAGTACCCTTAAAGAACAGACAATGACACTATCTAGATGTGAACAGGGAGCTAGTGCAGTTTTCAGAGTACTGGTTTCATTCCATCCCTTTGGCTAATGCAGCTAAAAAAGTGAGCGGCTGCATTCTGAACCAGTTGGTAGCCCCATGTAAAGTTCATTGCAAGAATCCAATGTGCAAGTGGCAAAGGCAAAGATGTTTGTGAAAAACCCATACCAACAAAAACACAAGCATCACAGTACACAGTCCTTAAATACACATGATCCGTGTATGTTCATTGCATCTTGCATGTGCTCTTGCCACATCAGAAATATTCCTGATCATTATGCCAGCCAACACACCTGAAATTCCAAGAACCAACAGGGATTCAGGCAGACCCCCTTCACCTGTGAACCTCATTTACAGAGCGTGGTAAGATCCCTTCAATGATATGGGGTGGGAACCTGTGCACTGTACTCTTTGCACTATGTGTAGAATACAGCTCCTGTGCAGAACAATATGAGGGCTATGCACCAGTCAAGTCCCATTTAATCCCTCAAAATAAGGCTTAAATCTTCCTTCTTGGGCAGGGAGGCAGTGGAGAAGACACTTGATTTACCTCACTTCCCAGCCGTAAATAGGATTTACATAAGGGAAATAGGGAATCCTTTGTTTCCAGTGGAAAAATACCAACAGTGTCCAAGGTGGTACTCGTACCAGGTGAAATCATCACATGACCTTGCAGTGTTACAAATAAACCTTGTCCCATGGTTGCTTTAACATCCACAGGGGGTTGGACTAGATGATCTCCTGAGGTCCCTTCCAACCCTGAAGTTCTATGATTCTATGTGGAACTCCAGGAAGATGAGCAATCAGCATCTTCAAAGACCCATTGTCTTTCCTAATGGCTCATCCAGGCTGATTACATACTGTCTGGTGGGCATTTCCCAAGTGTAACCACATTTGTAATTGTTACATAGTCAATTTTCCTAACTTTAGATACAGAAATGATACATGTATACTAATAGAATAATCATATTCAGTAAAACATAACAACACATGACCCCTCTTGCATAAAACATATACAAGTTATACCATATTCATATCATAACAATATTTCTACGAAGAATATGGGGTGTAGTGTCAGAATACTTATAAGATGGAAATGAACAACTGAGAGGGGCATAAAAGTCATGGCTGATAACCAAACTGATTAGGAGCTCGCAGTATGATGTGGTGGCTAAGAGCGTTAATGTGACCCTGGGATGTAAAAGCAGGGGACTATTACATACAAGAAGGATAGTGGCATTATCACTGCATATGGCATTGGCGAGACCATTAGTGGAATACTAAGTCCACTTTTGGTGTCAACTCTTTCAAAAGGACACTGACAAATTGGAAAGGGTTCAGAAAAGAGCTCCAAGAGTAATTTTAGGGTACGTCTACACTACGGGACTATTCCGAATTTGCATAAACCGGTTTTGTAAAACAGATTTTATAAAATCGAGTGCGCGCGGCCACACTAAACACATTAAATCGGTGGTGTGCGTCCATGGTCCGAGGCTAGCGTCGATTTCTGGAGCGTTGCACTGTGGGTAGCTATCCCGTAGCTATCCCATAGTTCCCGCAGCCTCCCCCGCCCCTTGGCATTTCCGGGTTGAGATCCCAGTGCCTGATGGGGCAAAAATCATTGTCGCGGGTGGTTCTGGGTGAATGTCGTCAGTCACTCCTTCCTCTGGGAAAGCAACGGCAGACAAGCATTTTGCGGCTTTTTTCCCTGGATTGCCCTGGCAGATGCCATAGCATGGCAATCATGGAGCCTGTTTTGCCTTTTGTGACTGTCACCGTATGTGTACTGGATGCCGCTGACAGAGGCGATTCAGCAGCGCTACACAGCAGCATGCTTTTGCTTTTGCATGACAGCAGAGATGGTTATCAGCCATACTGCACCACCTACCAATCCATAAATTGGTAAAAAGATGGGCATGGTTACCAGTCCTTTTGCACTGCTCCATCTGTTGCTGTCATAAGTGCCCCTGGCTGCTCTTAGCCAATTGGGAATGACTCCCTGAGTCAATCCCTTCTTTTTGGTATCTAAAAATAGAATCAGTCCTGTCTAGAATTTGGGCAAGTGTACTAGAGAACTACTGTATCATAGAACCAGAGAGCACAGCTGCTCTGTGTCAGATCCAGCAGAAATTATTAGCTGTATGCTATTCACAGGGGGTGCTCCTGCAACAACCCCACCTGTTGATTCCATTCTTCCCCCAGCCTTCCTGGGCTACTGTAGCATTGTCCCCCCACTTGTGTGATGAAGTAATAAAGAATGCAGGAATAAGACACAGTGACTTCTTAGTGAGAAATGAGTGGAAGGCAGCCTCCAGCTGCTATGATAGTCCAGACAGGACAGTAAGGAGTGTGGAGGAGAGGAGCCTTACTCCTTACTCTGCTAGTCCAGGGGCAATTGAATCTTTTCTTTACACATGAAGGGTGGGGGCTGAAGGAGCTCAGCCCCCTGTTGCTATGACGACGATGGTTATCAGCCATACTGCACCATCTGCCAGGAAAAATTAGGGCCAGGTGCCCTTGATTGACCTAACTGATGCTAGTCGGCATGGTTACCAGTCCTTTTGCACTGCCCCATGTGCCAATAGGCTGATGATGAGGACGGGTACCAGTCATATTGCACCATCAGCCACCCATGGCGGCGGGGGAGCAAGGATGTTGGTGTTGAGTGCTGCAGCATCGCGTCTATCTGCAGCATTCAGTAAAGATAGGGTGACATGTAAAAGAGTCAAGAGAGGATTGTTTTCCCTTTCACTTCTGAGGGTGGGGGGGGTGCGTAAATTGCCGAGCTATGCCCTGACCCACTGCGGACACGGTGTTTGACCCTAGAAGCATTTGGAGCTCAGCCAAGAATGCAAATGCTTTTCGGAGACTGCAGGAACTGTGGGATAGCTTGAGTCCTCCAGTCCATGAGCGTCCATTTGATTCTTTGGCTTTCCGTTACGCTTGTCACGCAGCAGTGCGCTGAGCCCCTGCTATGGCGTCTGTCTGGAGATTTTAAAAAAATGATTTTGAATTTCGTGTTCTGTAACGGAGCGCTGATAAAACAGATTTGCCTGCCCTTACAGCGATCACGTCCGCATGGTCCATGCGGGAGCTCTTTCTTTATTTTGATTTTTAACTGCATCGCCACACGTGCTGATCGAGCTCCATGCTGGGCAAACAGGAAATATTCAAAAGTTCGCGGGGCTTTTCCTGTCTACTTGGCCACTGCATCTGAGTTCAGATTGCTGTCCAGAGCGGTCAGTGGTGCACTGTGGGATACCGCCCGGAGGCCAATACCGTCGATCAGTGGCCACACTAACCCTAATCCGATATGGTAATACCGATACTAGCGCTACTCCTCTCGTTAGGGAGGAGTACAGAAACCGGTTTAAAGAGCCATTAAAATCGATATAAGGTGCCTCCTAGTGTGGACGGTTGTGGCGTTAAATCGGTTTTACGCTCCTAAAACCGATTTAAATGCCTAGTGTAGACCAGGCTTAAGATCTAGAAAATCTGCCTTATAGTGAGAGACTAAAGAGATTATTTAGTTTACCCAATAAAGGTTAAGAGGCGACATGATCACAGTCAGTAAGTACCTAAGTGGGAGGAAGATTTCTGATACTGTTGGGCTCTCTAATCTCGCAGACAAAGGTATAATAAAATTGAGTAGCTGGAAACTGAAGGTGGACAAATTCAGGCTAGAAATAAGATGCAGATTTTTTACAGTGGGGATAATTAATCATTAGACCAAATTCACTAGAGATATGGTAGATTCTATGTTTTTAAATCAAGATTAGGACTCTTTCTAAAAGATATTCTCTAGCTCAGTTAGAAGTTACGGGTTCAATGCAGGAATTACTTGGTGGAAATTATATGGGTCTGTGTTATGCAGGAGGTCAGACTAGATGATCAGAATGGTCCCTTCTGGTTTACAATCTATTAATTCAATCTGATTATCAATCTGCTGAAGGCTGGAATGGCTGGATGCTAGTCAGCACTGAAGAGCATTGGCAGAGCTGGTGATGGTGCTGGAATGGACTAGCAAGGGACGTCAGAGCAGATGAGGATAGAGGATCCTGGGCAGAGCTGTAGGGACATGGGGGAGAAGTAACATGTAACAGGATCAAGGTTCTTTTACTGAGTGATATGTGGGAATTTACAGAGCACCCATCCACATTTTATAAATGCGAACCACCCAACTATGCTAACACCAAACACCAGCTTTAATATATTTTATTCACTCTGCGTATTTGGGTTTAAGATGAAAGCTGATCATAGAACAAAATGAAATATTATTGTATTAGACACTGCAAGACGGTGGAGCAAAAAGGCATTTGGTTTCAATCCCAGCTGCTCACTGAGGCAGGGTTTTCTGCAGCTCACTTTGTAAGTGTCAGTCAAAGGCTTTGATTGCCATCTCATTCAGGCTCCCCGTCAAAGCCTCTAATGAGTTCTGTTGCACAGGACCCTGGCCCCTCTCCCAAGGATCTGACTCCCAGCCAAAGAATGATTTGAACACCAAAATAGGTACCTGACATGATGCATAGATTGACTAGAATTGGGTTTCTTGAGAGGCATACCGACTAGTGTAAAAATCATTCAGCTCTGACAGCCCCTCTACTCAGATCAGACTTAGGTCTTTTCTTCTTTTGATGCCTGTAATATGGGGTTTTTTTGGTTTGTTTTTGTGTTTTTAAACCCAGTGGAACAAACCAAAAGAAAAACAGGGGGGGGGAAATAAAACACAGTTCCAAATATATTTGGCTTTTTTAGTTACTCTAGTGCAGTGCATCATTATTTTTAATACAACATAAAAACATGTAGAACTCACTGATACCAGAATGTTGAAACAAATAGTTTAATAACTTTAAAAAACGATCAGTTATATGAATTAGCACTCATTTCCGCATAGCAATTACACTACTTAACATAAAATAACACAAATCATAGATTCTTAGATTTTTAAGGCCAGAAGGAACCATTCTGATCATCTGGTCTGACTTGCTGCATAACACAGCCCATAAACTTTCACTCAATGGTTCTTGCATCAGGTGCATGACGTCTAGTTGAGCTAGAGCTTATCTTTTAGGAAGACATTCAATCTTGATTTAAAGACTTATTCACCACATCCCTAGGTAACTTGTTCCAGTGATTAATTGCCCTCACTGTTAAAAATGTGTACCTTATTTCTAGTCTGAATTTGTTTAGCTTCAGCTTCCAGCCATTGGATCTTGTTATGCCTTTGTCAATTAAATTAAGAAGCCATCTACTATCAGAATTTTTCTCTCTCCTTAGGTTCTTATAAATGTGATCAAGTCACGTCTTAAACTTCTCTTGGATAAACTAAATAGATAAACTTCTCTGGTCTCTCAGTAATTCAATCCTCTTGATCAGGGCATAAACTAACTATCACCATCTAGGATCAAAAAGACTTTTCTCCTTCATGTTATAATATGGCCTTTCTTATTGCACAGCCTATGAGTATTATTGGAAGGAAGATGATTAATAGTTTTTGATGAACCATGTGTAAAAAGATGCCATCCCAGAACGGACTTACATAGACCCCACAACTAATTTTGTAATAAACAGTTTATCTGATAAATTTCATTTTTGCATAAATTGTTTGCAAAGAGACTTTAGAGGTGGGTGGGATTTTTTTGTTTTTGTTTTTTGTTATTTGGGTTGATTCAAAGAACATTTAATGGGGAAAAAAAGATGATGAGTTCCTCGTGAACTGTTTTGCTGTGTGGACTCGTTGCTGCTATGTGACTGCTCACCTCAATTACATAGTAGTTTCTGTTCTCTTACTGGATTAATGTAAGTGTAATAAGGAGGGATAGGGTTTAATTAACTCACTGGGCCTTTGATGATCTCATGAACAGGGTGGGAACAACTTATGGCATTAGGAGTTAGGCCAGCGGCAGCATATGGAATTTTTCTTTTCCATACCACATGAATTAGGCCTTTTCCTGAGAAATCATGGCTAGAAAAATGAGGCTATCATCATTCCATAGGCTGGGGTCAGAGATCATGATCTGCTGCAAAGCAGCAGCAGTTGCGCTTTGGACAAATGGATTGGGGAAAAAACAAAGGGTAAAATCCTGGCTCCATTGAAGTCTGGTAGTCTACTACTGCTTCTTTTACCTTCAATGAATTTTGGCTACACATTTGTTTCCCAGGAACAAAACTGTACTGCATGATTGTTCCCAGAAAGTGAATGCAAGAGGGGTGCAAACACGGTGAATTAAAATTTGGCTTGTTGAATACTTCTTCGTATTATTCAATCAGTTCTGCAAAGCAATAACCTTCCTCCAGCCTGAGTCAGTACACTGTCTGGCAAAACTTCCCCCACAACTAATATAGCTCCTTGTTCCATGCTGTGCACAGGGGAAAAGAAATCCCTGATTGACCCCTGCATGTGATCAGCTTAAACCTTAAAACGCCTGGGTTTCATGTTTTGAGAATAAAAGGGAAGTTTTATATGAAAACAATATGAATTGCTCCCATAATTGTTGCAGCCATGGAAAATGCGTCAGATTTTAGAAAGTTGCTTGTGCTATCTGAACCAGTCTGGCTGTACTTGAAGTCTGATAAAAGAAATGACATTTCCTATCTTATAATCCATTATTCATCAAAGAGCAGCATGTAATGAAAATAGAAGTATAAACATCTGTTTTCAAGTTAGATCTTTCTGGAGATTTAATTCCTCTGAAGAACTTAAACCCACAAGCAAAATATCATAAATAATTAGACAAGGGGTGTTGGAAATTGCAAAAGAGACAGAGGTATCTCCTGTCCCTTGGTATACATTTTTGGTTTGATTTTTATGTTAAGACTTTAGGTTTCAGGTCAAAAGAATGTCATACAACATAGCCAGCTGCCCTGCAGTGCTGTGCCATTTCTGAACAGGAGCATTATAGTAGAGTTGTCCTGTCTGGAGTGTTTACCTCTCTGTTCGTTCTTAGTGAGGATGACAAGGCCTTAGCTCTGAAAGATGAGGTTGTGAGATCTTTACCTCCAAAGGTGATACTGAATTTGCAGTGTGTCTAGTTGTCCATATTGTTGGGAACGATTTAGAGAAAGGGTTGACAATACAACTTGAGTGGCATCTTGAATACTTCCTTGTTAAAAATGTTATTTACAGAATGAGTCACAGGATATTAGGTGAGGAAATATCTTTTATTGGACCTGAAGAAGAGCTCTGTGTAGCTCAAAACATTGTTTCCTTGGACCAGCAGTTTGTCCAATAAAAGATATGATCTCACTCACCGTGTCGCCCTATTAAAAACATCAATCAGGTGTCTGAGTGTGTCCCAGTCTGGCTCATGTCTGGCTATAGAAGAGGGTGGTAACACCTGCAATTTGCATAAGATCATCACATTTCTCAGTGAAGTACCGTAAATCTCAGTAACCCCAGTAAAGGGTATTGAAAATGGCTTAGGCTGCAAAATGTTAACATCAGCTAATGCTAAGAAGGAGACTTTGCATGCTAAATATTGCCCTCAATTTCATCGATAAGGTTTCATGAGTAAGAGCAGAATGCAGGCTGATGGTGTAAATATTTTGAATATATTCTATAACATACGATAGCAATTCATGTGTAATTTTCTACCTGTCCCTTTGAATAGATATTGTCACAAATGACCAGAGATAACCTACATATATGAAGAAAGGACTTGTGCTATTTTACACCAATGGTCCAAAATACCACCTCTTACAACAGTGATCATGCAAGGATTTGGACAATGACCGTAGACTCCTGTAGTACAGTGGTTCTCAAACTCTCGTACTGGTGACGCCATTCACACAGCAAGCCTCTGAATGTGACCCCCCCCTTATAAATTAAAAACACTTGTTTATATTTAACACTATTATAAATGCTGAAAGTGAAGCAGGGTTTGGGGACGGAGGCTGACAGCTCACGACCCCCACGTAATAACCTCGCAACACCCTGCCGGGTCACAACCCTCAGTTTGAGAACCCCGCTGTAGTATATTTTTACAAGGATAGATCCATTATTTCTCTCTGACCAAGGAGATCATTATGGGCTTGATTATTCTAGCACTTACCTTTCACGCTGGTGCAACTCCATTGATTGGACTGAGGAGAGCCTCAGGGACCAATTCCTTGACTAAAATGACTAATTCACTTCCGTTTTACTCATTTGCTTCAGCAGAGGGAGCTTCAGTCTACAACAAGAAATAGCTGAGAGCTTTACCCTAACATGTTTTCCCTAGTCTGTCATCATTAACATACTCCATCGTGGGGGTGCCACAGATATTTACATTTGAGAAAGGAAAGAAATAGTGGCACTTGGAGAGCAGGTATTGCATGTGTTGTGCTGCAAACCATCCCGAGCAGAATAGCAACGCGTTGTAAAGGATTCAGCGTTAGGTTTGAAATCGGGCAGTTCTTTTTTTGTTGGGTTTCTGAGCTAGTGTCAAGCCAGGGCACAATTTTGGAGTTAGGTCATCACTGTGGCTGAGGAGAGTGGGATGGAGAGAAAGGAGCACTAAGCCACCTTTTCAGTGCCCTGATCCTGGGCCTGCTGGGGGCCTCAAAGCAACACCCAGCATAATTTTGAGCAGCTGAAGGGCTAAGCCTAAAGGCAGCAGTCCCATAGGTGCCATGACACTAGCTTAGGCTCAGGTGGAGCAAAAGCAGCCAACACTAGGGGTGGGGAGGTGTCAGGATCAGGCCCTTTGTCCTCTTAATAAAAGATTTGTGTGCTACTCCACCCTGCCCTGCAGGGAGAGCCAGTGTAGCTGTGCTGAGAGGGGTGGACAGTGACTGAGCGCTGAAGAGCTGGATACATTAGACAGCCCTTCTGGAAATTCATCTGCATGGCTCTACTCCAGGGTTGTCTCCCAGGATGCCCTACAAATCATTTGCATCACTGTGGGGACTTACTCATAAGAATAACGAATATAGCAAATGCGGCGTTTCCGCTGTATATCATTAACCAGCTGAGCATTCTGGGCTATGGAGCTTAAACCTGAATGTAAGAGATTTAGTGCTGCATTCTGCACTGACATCCCCCCCACCCCCCGCCAGTCCCTCTGAACTCAGTGCTGAGTTTGGCCTTTAGAGGTTTGAAACCAGGTTTCTGTTCCACCCAGGGTGAGTTAAACCTTAAAACCCCATTGAGTGGCACAGGTGTGAGGTACCTGCAAGTCCCATTAAAATCAAAGGGAGCTGTGGGCTCTGAGTACCCATAAAAATCATGTTACTGACTTAGTTGCCTGATCAGGGTTATCAGTTCAGGGACACAGTATAAAACCATTGACCTAAGTATATTAATTTTTATACACATAGCAGTAGGGAGTTTAGACTTGTAACACACTGGTGAGGTAAATGAGTGAGGTAACGCTAATTTTAGATGAGAAAACTGAGGCACAGAGAGGTTAAAAACCAAGGTCATTTAGTGATTTAGTGCCAGAATGAGAACTCAGAAGTGCTCATTTTTAGCCCAGTGTTCTAACTATAGGAGCACTGTTTTGTTAATCTTATTGTTCTAAAGGGCTAGGATAGGTGGGAACATACCCCATCAAACAATAATGAATTAATAACTTCCTGGCTACAATTGACCTTTAGTGACCCTGTTTTCCCCCCTGAGCCATTATGAGCCAAATGGGCCATCAGAAGCTGTACGCAGAACGGTAACATTAGGCTCTGTCTACACTTTGGCAGGGTATAGAGTACGGGTATAAATAGCAGTGTAAACAGTGATACGTGGCTTAGGGAAGTAAAGTGCCCTACACACCTGAACCCCCAGGGTATATACCATATACACCCAAGCAGTGCCTCTCACGTCTTTACTGCTATTTTTAGCAGAGTAGTGTCCTGCTTCCAGAGCCTCAAAGGCTCCATCAGTGGGGAGGCAATGCGGGAAGTTTGCAGCAGATCCCACTGCTGGAGCCTTTCCTCACTGCCTCCCCGCTACCAGAGCCTTTCCTGGTGTGTCTAGGGTGGCGTGTAGCCATAGCTTTAGTCTCAGATTCCACTGATGGGCGTCTCACTCATTAATGTGTCACAGGGTGCTGAAAGGACTGTCGGCTACCCATTTATCAATATGTAAACTTGAATTTTACTCAAGGCAAATTAAACAAATTGCAAGTTAAAGCCCATTGAGGTCAATATGGGTGGGGCGGAGGGGAGGTTTTCCATTAATTTTTATTCTATTTTATTCCATGTAGGTTCTTATACTATGCTCAACACTGTAGTATTTGAGCACCTTGCCATAGTGCACTAAGTAACATGATTACACATCTGTCAGGTGTTGGTTGTAATTGCAATGTCCCCACCGGGGGAAAAGTGTGTGCACAGTGGAGTGTCTTGCTCTGGTTGGGTTTTATGTGGTCTCCCCGCCTCTCCCACCATGGGCTGTGCATTAGATCCAAAATGCATGATGTTTTCTCAGTTCGTGAACCGATGCTAGTGTGTGTTAAAAAAAATATTGACGGGTCAGTGAATCCATCTTAAACAGTTATATTTTAATTTGCATAATTTAACATGATTCAAAAAATGGGTTAGCAAAATATGATTATACAACTAGGGGTGGCTCCAGGCCCCAGCACGCCAAGCGCGTGCTTGGGGCGGCATGCCACGGGGGGCGCTCTGCCGGTCGCCGGGAGGGCGGCAGGCAGGCAGCCTTTGGCGGCATGCCTGTGGAGGGTCCGCTGGTCCCGCGGCTCCGGTGGACCTCCCGCAGGCGGAGCCGCGGGACCAGCGGACCCTCCGCAGGCCCGCCTGCGGGAGGTCCACCAGAGCCGCGGGACCGGCGACCGGCAGAGCGCCCCCCACGGCATGCCGCCCTGCTTGGGGCGGCCAAATGTCTAGAGCCGCCCCTGTATACAACATTCTAAGAGGTTAGACTAAGTTGCTGTCAGTATTTGCAAGAAGCTTGGTCTAGTGGTTAAAGTAATCCTGGGAGGAAGGAAATCTAAATTTGCCACAAATTTATGCAAGTCACTTAACCCTCCTTGCTCCTTCACTGTCTCTGAAATGGAGATAATAATACATACCCAACCTCACAGGTGCATTGTGAGACATAATTCATTCATATTTGTAAAGAGCTTTCAGACCAGAGGGAGATGGAAAGCTCTACTGAATGGTGAAGTACAATCTGACTCTCTCCCATATATACTTATATATGCACCATATACAGAGCACACAACCGGATCTGCTTATGATACAGATTTTTGATTTCATGAGCCTTACCCACTTTTCATGGACACTCATGGTCTTAGCTCCTGAGACTATCTCCATCAAAAGGAGGTGTCTCCTGAGTGTTTATTCCTCTTGCTGGCTCGTGAAGCTGTGTCATATTGTCAGTGTTTTATATATTTTCACCAACAGAGGGGGCCTAGGTTGTGGGCTCTCTTTCATTTATGAGAGTCTCACCACCCCAGGGGGTATTTAACTTTCTGCCCTGGTTGCTGTAATTCTCTCTCCAGTGGATATACAGTTCAGATCAGGTTCCTATTGCTGTGATGACAGGCATTCAGCAGGCACTGTAATTGCAGAGTTAAAACAGCTCATTTTCTTACTGGCAAGCTGTAGTTAAAGAGGTGCTAGGAGGCAGCCTGGCTGTCTGCAGAGAAACTGATCAAAGCACTGAAAGGCATCTGGCTTGTCTCTGTTTTCTTTCACCACCCCCCTTGCTGGGGAAAAAAAAGATGGGGGGTGGGGGGAGGGAAAAAAGAAAAAATGATTTAAAAAGTAATTTAAGAAAATGAATACCTGTCCCCTTCCTGAGGCTAAAAGGCGGGCAGTTATTAGAGATATTAAACCTATGTGGGTTGGGTTTATTTACACATCAAACTTTTTTTTAAATGAGAAAATTGGGGCTCGTGAATGCTCACTTATACGTCTATTTCCATTAGCCCTTCCCTGCAAGACTTCTGAACTATTGGGAAGGATTTTTCACACTAGAAGTATTTCCTACAAAGATTAAACTTTTCCCACCTCCCCAATGATTTCATCCTTCCTCTACCAAACCCCGTCTTTTTTTTTCTTCCACTGTACTGCACCCTGTGCTGAAGGACGTTGCTGTTCCCTGAAATGCAACGGACAGAAAAATTCTGTAACCTGGATTCATTTTTTAAAAGTGTTGCTTTCCTTTTCTTTCTCCTGGTTGACTCCAGTCTTTCCTGGCATAAATTCCAGCCAAATCCACACAAAAGGATTTGATAAACCACTGTAGACATTCATACAAAGGAGAGAAGAGAAGACTGAAAACATTCCATGAACACTGGCCTGATCCAAAGCCCATTGAAGTAAATGGAAAGATTCCCATTGACATCATAGACTTTGGATGAGTTCCCAACGGAGGAATGTTGTATCTCATGAAAAAGTAATATTTGGTTGGGAGACTAAAGTAGATTTGAATGAAATGTGGGAATCACGTCTAAATTACGGTATTTTAAGAGAAAAAGGGGGCAGTAAATTATCAGGGCAGTAAATGTTAGTGGCAGATGAGCACAGGACATCCCATTTTAATTCTGTTGCCGTCCTTCCCTTGTTGTTTGCTTATTTATGAAGGTTTAAAAGAAAAGGGGGGGGGGAAATGTTTCCTTACATGTTGTCTGTCAAAATTTTCAATGTAGTTTTAAGGCTAGCACAGGAGGAAATCTGCGGGGTTGCTACCCTGTTGAATTTTCCCTGGGATTCAGTAATCAGGAGCTCATTGGTAATGGGGCTTTCTGTCTCTCTCTGTCTCCCCTGCACTTCATTTTTTTTCACCCACTATCTCCTGACCGTGACACCTCCATCTTCCCAGAGACAAAAGAGAAACTTGGCGGCTTTGAAAGAAGAAAACAAAGTTACTAGCTCAAGAGGAGCCTAGCCAGGCTGTGTTGCAAATTAAGTTGAAAGAGGCCCAGTTACTGCACCATTATTTGATTTCCCCTTCTCTAATCCCTTCCTTGTAATTAGCATAATTTATTAACATATTAGAGTCATGCATGTGAACACTCTTTATAGTTGCTGAGTGCTCCCTGAGGCTGCCTAGCAAAAGCTTTTCCCCACTGTTTAATAATATGTTACATAAGGAAAGCCAGCTTCTGATATCATTTAAATTATGACTTTCCTTTCTGCCTCTGAACACTCATTTCCTTTAAATGAGGTTAATTTCCTTAAAGAATGAAAATCTGCCGATTTCAGTTTTCCATTCATTAGACCTCTTAGTTCTACATGACAAAGTCACACGGCAAAGATAAAAAAGGGGAAAAAAAGAACTTCAAACACAACTCCCTCTGGGAAGAGGTTTGCTGTGATCCCAGCCGCCCTTGTTCTATATGGCACAAAGAATGAACATTCAGAGGCTTCCAGAAGGCAGAGATGGAAAAGACATATTACATCCCAGCTGGACCATCCCCTGGTCAGTATAAGATTGTCCCCAGCAGACGGTTTACCAGTAGCCTTATGTTGTTTTAAAAGTTACAAGCAGATAGAATGAACTCCCAAGGGAGCTCTAGGATCTAATGGATCTCTAATCAAACAGGTTTTTTTTCAGTCCAGTTTTCCCTTGTATCAACGACAATACATTATATACTTCTATTTATAACCCTTTGTATGACCCTAAATAATTCCTCTCCCGCCTTGGTGCTGATACCTTACATATCCTGATACTCAGATCTCATGTTCTCCCTTAATCATTGCTTGGCCAAGTTAAACGCATTGAGTCCTTTTAATCTTTCCTCATAAATCAGCCCCACCAGCTCCTTAGTAATTTTGTTGTTCTTCCTCCAATTTGTCTACATCTTTCTGCAGTGTGATGCCCCAAACCAAATGCAGTTTCTAGGTGTGGTCTTGAAATGTATTTTTAATATTGAAATTACCTTCAATGTCCTCTGCAGGCTGGGTAGAAATTAAAATCTTTCTTCTGAAAGGGTGGCTTAGCGGTTGAATATCCCTAACAAAACATAGCAAAATAGTAACAAAGTGAAAAGGGTCTATAGAGAGGAAGGATGGTTCAGTGGTTAGGACACTCACCTCGGACCTGGGGGAGCTGGGTTTAATTCCATGCTCCTCCACAGACCTCCTTTTTTACTTTGGTAAAGTCACTGAGGGCTTGTTTACATGTGAAATGCTCTGCACTGTTGTAGTGCTTCAGTGTAGACACTCACTACAGTGACAGGCAGGGAGCTCCCATTGCTGTAGTTAATCCACCTCCCCAAGAGGCAGTAGCTAGGTTGACAGAAGAATTCTTCCATTGACCTAGCTCTACACTGGGAGTTAGGTTGGCTTACCTGTGTCACTCAGGAGTATGGATTTTCCACATCCCTGAGTGATATAGCTGGGTCAACTTAACTTTTACCTGGCCTTAGTCTCTCTGTGCCTCAGCTCCCCATCTGTAAAGTGGGGATAATAGCACTGGTCTACCTCACAGGTGTAGGTAGATACTATTATGGTAGTCGTATGTACTAAGGACACACTGGTATTTATAGTGGCAGTGTGGTGCATCCATGATATAAAAGTGGGATCATCCATGATGATAAAAATATAAACAATTACCATATTGACGAGAATTAAGCCTCACTTTTTAAAAAAACCAATGTCCTGCCACTGAAACACATTATAAGCCCATCATTGGATGAAAAAAATAGTCAGTTTTTATTGTATCTTAATAAGTTCAATAATCCCTATGCGCTCGTCTACACGGGGAACTCAGAAAAGTTAGTCCGAGTTAACTAAAGGTGTACATTTCAACTGGATTTGTTAAATCCCTGTACAGAGGCTCTCATTCAGAATGCAAGTGGCCTTAATTTGCTTTAGTTTTATTCACTTTGGAAGTGAATTAAGATAAATGAATTAAGGCCACTTGAATTCTGAATAAGAATGTCCACATGAGGGCTTACTGCAGTTTAACTAATCTACTTTACAGTCACACCATTAGTTAATTTGAGCTTTTAAAGTATCCCCATAGAGACAAATGCCATGTAAAAGAACCAAAACAGATACTAAATTTAGAATAATTATTTGCATTTACAGCACATATTTAATTCAAATATCTCAAAGCACTTTGCAGAGGTTGGGGGGTAAATGTTAGCCCATTTTTACTGATGGGAAAACTGAGTACAATTAACTTAGTTTGCCCAAGTTCACATAGCACGTCAGTGTAGCAACAAAACTAGAACAGAGGCCTCCTAACCCTTGATTGAACTACTAGTCTGTGTTTCCTTCTTCCCTGTCCTGAACCTGATTTACTGTAGTATTGTTGGGTATTTTATGCTTTCCATCACAGCACTGATGTCTCTGATCTTGCAACATGTGTAAAGGTTTGGGGCATGATTATATCTATGTACTTTGAAAGCTGCACATGCCTTTTCCACTGTTCAGACCCTTCTCCCCTCCCTCCCCCCCTTTTTAAAGAGTCTTTTGAAAGCAGTGCAAAGAATAATTTAAAAACTGTAATCTGCCTTGGGTTATGACATGATTGAAACATCAGCATTTTGTCTGGAGGGTCACAAGACAGTTTTATGAGAAAACTCTAAAGCTGCTAACTGTAGAGGAAGCTTTGATATTTCATGTTTTGTTGTTGTTCATATGCACTGTTTTCTGACTCTAAGTAAAACACATGTGATGTTTCCTATTGCTTTAACGAATTCCACACTGAACATTCTGTACCATTAGGCGGCTTGACAGTCTCAGAAGATCAATAGATACATTGAGCTTTTCAAAGCCATCAAAGGGATTTGGATGTCTAATTCCCATTAATATGAATTAGGCATCAAAATCCTTTAGGCAACTTTGGTAATGTAGCCATAGTCTATTCCTTCTTAGTGAATGCTCTGAATGAGGTATGATGACGTGTGTTACCTCTGGCGGTAGCTAGATGGTGCCAAAGCAGATTAATGTGGTGCTATATAAATGTGACGGTTTGGAGTGCATTTTTTCTTGATGGTTGGAAATTCTAGGGGGTACAAAATGTTCAGCTGTATGGTGCTGATTATAGCATATAATATTATATGGGCAAACCAGCTTGGGTAAAATGAAATCCCTCCTCTAAAACACATAGAATATTCACTCAGAATTGGAAACATTTCTGGAGGTTTGAAAGAGTCTGCATCCCTTGTTGTGAAGTATCAGAAAAAGTACAAGGAGAGCTGAGATTAACTACTCCTCAACAAATGTTGCCTTTTTTTTTCTGATCAAGATCCATCAGTGAATAGACTTTGAGTTTTATAAATGTGTGCAGTACTTACAATTGTTTGAATATTTTGGGCAAATATACTGTAGCCCATGGGTAGTTTAAGAATTGCTCATTTCAACTTTGTCTTAAATTGTTTGGTGTTTTGTTTTTCATTGTGAATGACTGGGCACCTAAGACAAATGGTATTGTTTCTTCTGGATGATGGGAAGACTGAAACTTTGCTAAACAGGAAAAGGAAATCAAAGAAATTTCAAGATGGTTACACATTTCACAAAAACGTATTCATAGGAGTGTTCTCAAGATTTTGGCTTTCACAGATATATTGCACACACAAAATAACTCATACAGTGCAGAAAATGAGTAAGATGGACTATGAATATAAAAGAAGAAAATGAGTTTTATTTGAATTGATATTAGTGAATTCTTTTTAAAATAGTTCTCTCATTTCTACTTGTGCAGGAGTCTCTCTGGGGGAAACTTCTAGCCCAATTTTACAGACCCAAGAGGTTTGGATAAGCATCTTAAACTCTGAAGAAGAGCTTCGTGTAAACTCAAAAGCTTCTCTCTCTCTAACCAATAGAAGTTGGTCTAATAAAAGATGTTACCTCACACACCTTGTTTCAAACCAAACCTCTGACATTTATGAGTTTCGTCCATCACTAGCTCAGGTCAGTAGTGATTAAAAATTGTTCCCATTGTGGCTGTTGTGAAATGAATTGGTGGGTTTCAGAAAAAGACATTTATCTCTTGTGGGATTCAGTGGAGATGTTTATCCACACCTCACAAAGCCGTCACTGCAAGTGGAATCTATTGTGGTAATCTCAGTTGAGCATCTGGCCGTGGACTGAATGATCATACTTAGAGGTTGTCCCTGCTAGCCACATTTGAGCATAGTGGTGAGGGAAGCTTGCAGGCCTGCAGTCCATGCTGTACCTTTTGGAGGCATAAAGAGAGGACTTCATTCTACACAGCAAAGCCCTATGCTTCCTTTATTGGATGTTAGTTGGAGTTACTTGTGTCGTGCAAGAGAAAATTCAGTCCCAGGGCTGACACCTTCAGCCAGCTGTAAGATAACAGAAGAAAAATGTTTCTGGATGGCAGAGAATGTACAAAAAGCAACATTTTAATTCCAAGAATCTATTTAAAAAGATATCACGCACACTATACAAATACACTATATGGAATATCCATATGGCCATCTTAAAATATACTTCACATGTAACAAAACTGTTCAGTTTTTGTGACACTTTAAAGGATGTGGAGCCCAGTTTTCAGAGATGCTGTACGGGATGTCTGAGTATGACCCTAGGTGTGACTCTAGACATCTCCAGAGATGTGCTTTCTCTACTGATTGTGCACATTCTTTTGGGCAGGGACTCTGTCTTACAATATGTTTGTACAGCACCGTGCACAACAGGGCCCTAATCTCAGCTGGGGTCTCTAGGCACTATTGTAATACAAATAAATAATAATATGATATTGGTATGTATTGTCTCTGTGTCAGCCATCCAGGGAAAACACCTCCCCTCTCACATTTTTAGAAAAGGTCTTTAGAGTAACAAAGAAAACATTTTCCCCAGACCCACCAAACACCTGGAGGCTATTTCCTGTGAAATGAAGAGGTGCAGGCACATTCTGGAATCCTTGAAATCTAGTTTATATACTATATTGTCACATACACTTAACAGAGATGGATGCAGGACTTTTGGTGGAACTGACAACCAATTTATTGAAGGAATATGGATTTTTCTCCATCTGGAAATGGTTTTGTCTGGGTTCTGAACTCTAATTTTGTGTCTCCTGGACAGGTTTGTACTTGATATGGGCCCAAACCACAAAATTCTGATTTCAGCCTTCCCTTAAACTCCAAAATTTGGTGGCATTTGGATCTGAGTTGTCAGCATGGCCCATGATACAAACAGCACCCTGCCATGAAATTCAGATCCAGATCATGGTCCTGCCCCAAAGTTAGAGGATGGTGAGGGGCTGGATTTTGATGCCAACCCACCTCAAATCTGTACAGATTCCAAATTGTTATCAGTAAATTTGTCTGGCTACCGAGAATCATCACGATTAACAGTTAAAACTAGCAGCATAATCCTGCCAGGTACCCCCGATGAATTTGATATGTGCAACAACAGGGCCGGTGCCAGGCCCCAGCATGCCAAGCGCGTGCTTGGGGCAGCATGCCGCGGGGGGCGCTCCGCCGGTCACCGGGAGGGCTGCAGGCGGCTCCAGTGGACCTCCCACAGGCGTCCCTGCGGAGGGTCCGCTGGTTCACCGGAGCCGCGGGACCAGCGGACCCTCCGCAGGCATGTCTGTAGAAGGTCCGCCGGAGCCGCGGGACCAGCGACCGCCAGAGCGCCCCCTGCGGCGTGCCGCTGTGCTTGGGGCGGCGAAATTGCTAGAGCCGCTCCTGTGCAACAAGCAGGGTCAAACCTAGAAACTACATCATTTCCCAGCCTCACTGCATGCCTTCATGCACAAAAGACCATGCAGCCTGGAAGGGAGTTTGCTCGTGTTTTTTTAAAAAAGGGTAAAAATTAGTCTCCATTAAATATTCCTTAGAAATAATTGGGCAAGATTTCCTCATAAACACTGGTTTGATTTACTTGTAATATCACTGCCCTGGGCTTTCTCCAGGGTGTGTTTCTGAGCGACTTGCTCATTGCTTTGTAACTTATTTACAACACTGTCTGAGTTTGCCCCATTTGAACTCTGCTACAGCAGTAAAATAAAGAAAGGCAGGAAGAAAATCAAATCCTTGTGAAAACAAAATGGATTTAAAGTACGATTGTAGGAAGATAAATGACTGTAAAAATGACACTGGGGGGTTTCCATGCTATAATCTCCCAATAACATCTATATCAAATGTATTCATCACAGAAGTCAAAAGATATTTTCTATCAGCCAACTCTGGAATGGGAAAATCTAGTGTGTGAGCATTATGGGGTTGTCCTTTTGTTCTGTGTTTGTACAGAGAATAGCATAGCGTGATCCTGGCCCATGACTGTGAGTTCCAGGTGCTATCTCAGCATAATTAATATGTCTTTTACAGCATCCCCAGTAAGTCTGTTTCGCGGTGTGCAAGTCAGGGTGATGATGTGCCAAGCAACAATCAAACAGAACCAAGCCCCACTCCTACTTCACTATTCCTACAACAAATGAAGACAGCACACATGACCACATGCACTTTCTCAGCACTAGGTCAGGCTGAGGGAACCATCTCTGGAATGATCATTTGGTTTTACAATTCTCAGATGCAACAATGATAGGCACATGATAAATACTCATGGGTGGGTAGATTAGAATCCAGTTTCCCACGGCTGCTCTGGCTCTGCTACCAAGTTAAAATATAGTTAGTTATATCAGGAAGGTGAAAGAATATGATTGGAAGGCCTAATTCCTAACCTAAATCTCCTTTACTGCAGATGAAGCCTATTACTACTTGTCCTGCCTTCAGTGGACATAGAGAACAATTGATCACAGTCCTCTTTAGCAGCCCTTAGCATATTTAAAGACTGTTATCAGCTCCCCAGACAGTCTTCTTTTCCCAAGACTCAACGTGCCCAGTTTCATAGGTCAAGTTTTTACCATTTTTGTCTGTCTCCTCTGGTCTCTTTCCAGTTTGTGCACATCTTTCCTAAAACATAGTGCCCAGAATTGGACACAGGACTTCAGCTGAGGTCTCACCACTGCAGAGTAGAGTGGGACAATTACCTCCTGTGTCTTACATATGACACTCCTGTTAATATGCCCCAGAATGATATTAGCTGTTTTTGCAGCTGCATCACATTGTTGACTCATTGTCAACTGGTGATCCACTATAACCCCCAGATTCTTTTTTCAGCGGTACTACCACCTAGCCAGTTATTCCCCATTTTGTAGTTCTGCATTTGATATTTCCTTCCTAAGTGAAATACCTTGTAATTGTCTTTATTCAATTTCATCTTGCTGAATTCAGACCAATTCTCCAATTTGTCAAGGTCATTTGGAATTTGAATCCTGTCCTCTAAAGTGCTTGTAACCTCTCCCAGATTGCTGTCATCTGCAGATTTTATAAGCATACTCTAAACTCCATTATCTAAGACATGAATGAAAATATCGAACAGTACTGGACCCGGGACTAACCCCTCTGGGAACCCACTACATACGCCCGCCCCATTTGACATGTAACCCCATCATGGAGTTTCGTAGCCACAATTGCCTTTTAAATTGTGATCCAGACTTATCAGACCTTCCAATATCCCCTCCCAACCTTGGCCCCCTCTGACTTTTCACAGCAGACCAAAAATGTGGGAAGAAACACACAGGTGTTGTGCAGGAGGTTAGACAAGTGAGCGCACAGCTCCATTCCGGCTTTAATATCTGAATAATAATCTGATATAGTTGTAACTGTCAACTTCAGTGATGATGCCAGATCTCCTCCCTCTTTTTATCCTGTTATATGCTCGGGAGGCTTGTAATTCCACCATCTCCCACAGAATAGAGTAAGAGTCTCACCATTTAACTGAAGCAACTGTTTTTCCCAAGGGTCAAAGTGCAGGAAGATCTTGTAAACAGATTAAGGAGCTGGTAGAAAGGCCAACCTCACCTTAAGTCTTTACATTCCCAAAATGCTATGTTAAACTGTAGCCCAAGGATGTACTTAACTCCACAAAGAACGGGGGTCAAGTGAACTTGCAGTGGTTAAAATGTAATCAGCCTGGAAATGTAGCTGCTTATAAAGAAGTATATTATGGAGGTATTCAAACGTGAGCATTTCCTCTCTGCAAAAAAAGCCCAATGTGCTAGTCTTCTCGGGAGCTGCCATGTTTGCTTTGTAGCATCAGACAATGAGACTTCATTTCAGTTTAGTTTAAATCCCAGGGAGCGCTTTTGCTAGAGGGCTTTGGGATGTCTTTTTAAAGAGACTATAATGTTCACTTGTTTTCTTTTAAGTAACTCAGTCATGTGTACATTGACATTTGGTCCTTCAACAATTCAGCCAGCCAGTTATGAGTATTAGTGTTTTTCTAATCTGGTGGGGTGTGAAGCAGGATTGATGCACAGAGCTAGTTATGTTACTCTAGCTAAGCAGGTGCCATAATATGTGGTGCATCTTTAGCAACAGGCATCTCTTGGGGAGAACAGCAACATGCCACAAATGAAACAAGCCGCTTTCCATCTTAGTCAGTTCTCACAAAGACCTCAATTTTTGCGGGGTCTTTTAATACAGCACAGAGACATCTAGTGGCTGAGCTGCATAATGGCAAGTTAAATATCAAACTTTCTGAAGCAGTTTGCTAGCCCATGTTTTGTTTCTCTTTAGACAAAGAGGAGGAGACTGATTCTTTTAGTCTGAGTTTATTTTGGATTAGGAGCGCAGCAAACAAAAAAGGAAAGATCTTCTTGAGAAAGAACATATACTCCAAGAATATGTCTCCTCTGCAGGGCTCATATTGGCCAGGTATTTATTATTATTTTGATTCATTTATTTATTATGGTGGTAGCAATTGGAGACCCAATCATTGACCAAGACCTCGTTGTTCTAGGTGCTGGCGGTATAGCATATCAGCAGCTCTTTTATGCTGATTTTGGTCAGCATGGGAAGTAGGGTTTTGCTGAAGTCAATTTAGCAGATATGACCCTTTGTTAGCTCCTATCCTGGGAACAGGAAGCTGGAAGACATCAATCATGATGCATGGAAGGGTGGAGAGCAGAAGACAAATGGGCACTGCCTTAGCCCAACTGCCTCTGCCCTTCATATGCTCCAGCTGCCAAAGCCCACCCAGGTGCCCAGTGTAAAGGAAGATGTATTGATGTGGGGCTTAAACAATGTAGTTCTCCTATACTCAAGATAAATACAAGCAATACCCAGTGTAGGTGGTTCATAGCTAGAATGGGAGCTGTTCAGATGGGAAGCAAGTGTCTCATGCTTTCTCCTTGTCCCTTCTCTGGGGTGTTAAGTGTTCCTCAGAAAGTTTTTATTTGCAGATATTCTAGTGGTATTACTCTCACATGAACACTTCCAAATTCTCAAACCTAAAAGTTCCGCAGAGGATATTCAGCAGTAGATTTTGGAATATCCACAACCAATTAGACAAACAAACAGATGGAAAATGGGCCCAGTCTATGATTGGGTCTCCAATATGTATTGACAGCTTGGAATTTTTGCGTGTAAAAGGCCATTTTTAAATTATGTGGCACCATCAGAAACTTCTGTTTTATCAGCGAGCGTAATTTTTTTCCCCATGCAGGGATTGGCCATTACTATGCGTAAAATGGGCATTTATTGCTGTATGTGGACTCTGTATGTCTCCAGAATGAAGAAAGACACATTTTATTTTTAAATTAAAACCTTTTTCTCTCAAGGAGAGCAATATGGATTCAGTTTTCCTAGAGCAGTACATCTTGGCCTAGAATCCTGTCTGTTGAATAGTCTATTAGGATATCCTCCCTTGGTTTCAGACTGCAAAACGTCTGTTAGTCTATAAGGTGCCACAGGGTTCTTTGCTGCTTCTACAGAACCAGACTAACACGGCTACCCCTCTGATACTTAGGATATTTTGTCTCCAGTAGCGTTCTCAGCTTTTTTCCCTAGAAATTGCCTAATTGAAATAGTACTGTTTATTAGTTTCTTAGCCTGAGGATTCAAATCCAAACTCTGCTCTTGGGCAACCTACTCTGAGGCAGTAATATATACTTTAGCTAATCATAGTGCTGTGTCACCTGTTAAAGTCAACTAAGATCATAGTTGGAAGCACTAATGCATCTGCCAAGGTTTGAGACCCGGATTTCTTTTTTTTCTGAAACCAAAGGCAGGTTACTTATAATTAGGACTAATTTATTAGAATGTGTGGACTGTGCTTCCAAAAGATACAATATCATAGATTACCCACAGTTGGGTTTATTTTTTAAGATAAAATCGAGGAAATGGTCTAGAACTATATATCTCCTTCAACCACATATCTTTTTCAGTGTGTAAGGCACCAACCTTTGTATGAGAAGTAAACTGAAAGATAGAGTTAAACAAGCACTGTATAAATCACCAACCCCAGGTGATCAATAATGGTGAGTCATGTCCACCAGAATCTCTAGATTGTCTTAGAAAACAAGAGGTGTTAAAATAATAAATTTGGATTATTTTTATTTGCTTTCTAGATTTTGAGCATTTAGGGTTCATGTTTTCAAGCTTTTCTGCACAGCCATAAGGGCTAGAAACTTTTTTTTTTTAATATAAGTTTTGATTCTCACAGGATTCCAGGAGCTAGGGCATTAAACAAAAACAAATACTGGGAGAGTTGGCAATACTGTGATCATGTCAGTTCTGGTTTACATCACGTGGTGAAAAGGAATTGAGGTCTCATTTTATTTGTACCTGAAGAATCACAAAGCCACCTGTTGTAGGCTGTGGTATTGTATTCACATTGGTCCTAGGATATGAAAGAGAGAAGGTGGGTGAGGTAACATCTTTTATTGGAGCAGCTTCTGTGGTGAGAGAGACAAGTTTTCAATCTTACTCAAGAGATCTTCAAATCAGAGACAGGCCCAGACCTGAAGAAGAGCTCTGTCTAAGCTTGAAAATGTGTCTCTCACAAACAGAAGTTGGTCCAATAAAAGATATTACCTCACCCACCTTGTCTCTACAAAGCCACCACTCATTTTGGCACCATTGGCAAGCCATACTTGAGGGAGGCCAAAACCCAGAATAACAGGAGCTGCAGCCTATCAGTTAGCTGGCTAAGGAAAGCTGTGAGGCAGCACCAAGACAGGAACATCAAAGGATGCTGTCTGACAAGATTTAGATGGCTCAGAAAGAGATGTGTGTGGGACCCAGGAATGGAATAAGAGATCTTACTGGTCAGGGCTCAGGTACTTTGACAGTGGTGTGCATAATGGAGGAATCTTTCATGGGTCCTCATTAAATTGTGCCTGACTATAGCAACTTCTGTCAGAACTCCTCAACTATTGTCATTTACACAGTTTTAGACAAAAAGCAAAAAAGCACCTCATAGCTACTGACACTTGACATTTACCTGCTGCCCTCAGCTGAAAGTAGGTGCTGTGGAGAAGCTGTGCAGAATCTGAATAGAGGGCACTTCTAATTTTGCAGACACCTTCCTGTCCTCTGAGAATCTTTTTATTTTTACATTCCGCATGATATATTTCCTAGAATGCATCCAGGCTTCTGGCCACAAACAGTACATTCATTAAGATGGCTCAGGTTGAGCAGGCAATTAAGTCTGAAGTGATGACTGCCGTCTCGTGTTCCTGACTTCCCCTTTGGTCTGTTTTTAGAAGGCTGTTGAAGATAAGCTGTTAGCAGGCTGCTTTAAAAAAAAAACCCCAACAAAAACGCATTGCAGATGTGAAAGAAGAGACTGCAGATACAGAGGAGGACATTGATCCAAACAGAAACACAGAGAGTCTGTTTTTCAATAGTCAGAGGGGTAGCCGTGTTAGTCTGGATCTGTAAAAGCAGCAATGAGTCCTGTGGCACCTTATAGACTAACAGACGTTTTGGATCATGAGCTTTCGTGGGTGAATACCCACTTCATCGGATGCATGTCATACCCACGAAAGCTCATGCTCCAAAACGTCTGTTAGTCTATAAGGTGCCACAGGACTCTGCTGTTTTTCAATAGGGCACTCTTCATTTCATGGGTACAATTTGTGTCTCAAAAGAGGTGCCTGCATTTTTGCATCCATAATTGAACTGCAGGAGCAAGTCAGATTACATGCACTTCTGATTACCTGATTGAGGATGCAGAGCAATTAGTTGGGCTAGTATACTGATTTTGTCTGCAGTTTACTTTCCCTTTCACGCATGCCCTCAGTCCTTTAAAAAATGAACCCCTTTGTATAAGAAGCTGAACTAGAAAACAAATAATTGTATTGATGACCAACAACATCTGAATAGTCTTCTACAGTTCTTTGTAAAAAGCGACAAAGAGTCCTGTGGCACCTTATAGACTAACAGACGTATTGATGCATCTGACGAAGTGGGTATTCACCCATGAAAGCTTATGCTCCAATACGTCTGTTAGTCTATAAGGTGCCACAGGACTCTTTGTTGCTTTTTACAGATCCAGGCTAACATGGGTACCCCTCTGATACTACAGTTCTTTGGTTCACTCCAGAAAATGGACTGGGGGTTGGCGGGGTGGGGAGGAGGAAATGTGGCAGCCATTGTCAACATTGATGACTACTAATATAGTCTGTATTAGAACCAGTTGCAAATCTGTAAACCAAGTATCAGTTTCTTGAGCTGTCCAGGTATTTGTATTTATTACATCATTCTCGGAGATGGGATTTGGAGTTTGTTTTATAGTCTGTGCAAGAGCAAGCAGTGATGTCATTGCCCATAAGAAGGATTTCAAGTATATCATCCAATACAATGCATGTAATGACAATATGCAGCCAATAATGCATCATTGCTCTAATATATATATATTCTGGTTTTTTTTGTTTTGTTTGTTTTTTGCATTGGCTGATATGGCTGTTTGAGATATTTCCTCTGGACACTGCATTTCTATTTTACTGTGTGATACAGTCATATCTGTATGCAAAACTGGTTGGAAAACCGTTCCCAGAGAGTAGTTAGCAGTGGTTCACAATCATGCCGGAAGAACATAAAGAGTGAGGTCCTTCAGGGATCAGTTCTGGGTCTGGTTCTGTTCAATAGTTTCATCGATGATTTAGATAATGGCATAGAGAGTACACTTATACAGTGTGTGGATAATACCAAGCTGAGAGGGATTGCAAGTGCTTTGGGGGATAGAATTAAAATTCAAAATGATCTGGACAAACTGGAGAAATGGTCTGAAGTAAATAGGATGAAATTCAATAAGGACAAATGCAAAGTACTCCACTTGGGAAGGAACAATCAGTTGCACACATACAAAATGGGAAATGACTGCCTAGGAAGGAGTACTGCGGAAAGGGATCTGGGGGGGTCATAGTGGACCACAAGCTAAATATGAGTCAACAGTGTAACGCTGTTGCAAAAAAAAAAAAAAAAAAAAAAAGCGAACATCATTCTTGGATGTATTAGCAAGAGTGTTGTAAGCAACACATGAGAAGTAATTCTTCGGCACTATTCTGTGCTGATTAGGCCTCAACTGGAGTTGCATATTGACATGTGCAACTTCAGTGGAAAATATCCTGTATAAATGCATTAAAATAAAAATTGAAAACCATATAATACAGTATAGTTGGGTCACAATATCAACTATGTGGGAAACTAGTTATGTAAAAGTTTCAGGATTCACACAGAATGCAGGAGTGAATCCACTGGTGTAGATCAGTCTGTACTCCTGATCATGCCACAGGATCCATGTGGGTGGACCCTTGCACAGTATCTCACTGAAGTTGGCCTGTGCAGATCCCATTGCAGGATCAGGACCTATGTCGCGTTTTGAGATCTTTCAGGGTAAAAGGTGCTTTATTTTATCAGCTCTGCCATTTGATTTTTAATATGGTTATTGAATCTGCAAACTACAAACTGGCATATTTATTGGCTATATGAAAAAGCACATACTTTACTGATAATTCACAATATACTTTTTAAATAGTTTGGATTTGCTTGTCACATTGTATTTCCTTAACCATCCAAAAGCCTCTGGCAATTTCTTTGCTGAAACTTTTTGCAATACTAAACTTCACCAAAATCAATAAGGCACTACTGTGAGATGGCAATTTAAAAAAAAATCAACATTTTTTAATGTTAACATAAGCATTCTTGCTGAACATTTAGCTAATGAGTGACCTACACTAGGGTCTGCTAAGAGGTGATTCATTTGAACAAGTACTATTTTTCCTCTGAAGTTTTTGAGACAGAAATCAGTACAGCATTTCTTCTGACACTATAAGCCCATGAAGTATTTTTATTTCACTGAATACCATGTAGCAACATGCTGGGATTTTAAGGGTTAACAGTTCATTTTCTGCATTCTAGTTACACATTAGCCAGCTAGTTGCTTTTATTTTTAAGTGACTAGAAAAACTGGAGTTATGGGATAAATCATTTGTTCTAAAGAAACGAAACCCCACAAGTTTGAAGCTTTCTACACCAGGCTTTCTCAAACAGGGGTCACCGCTTCTGTAGGGAAAGCTCCTGGCGGGCCGGGCCGGGCCGGTGCGTTTACCTGCCCCGTCCGCAGGTCCGGCTGATCGCGGCTCCCACTGGCCGTAGATCGCTGCTCCGAGCCAATGGGAGCTGCTGGAAGCGGCGCGGGCCGAGGGACTTAAACAGGGGACTAGCTTGGGACTCAGAATAGAACTCAGGCTTCCTAGGCTCTGCCTCTGACTTGCTGTGTGACCTTGGACCTTCACCTCTCTGACTCTGTTTCCCCTCCCACACTTTGTCTGTCTTATCTATTTGGACTGTGAGCTCCTTTCGGTGGGACCCGTCGCTTACTGTATTTTTGTACAGCACCTAGCTCAACGGGCCCAATCTTGGTTGGTGTTACACTAATAATAATACGTCTCATAGCAGAAAATAACACATGGCAGATGCACATTAAGGCCCCTGAAATGACATCTGCTTGAATGGAGCCCTTCATCTATTTGTAAGCTAATTTCCACACATGATCAATATACTGTATCTTGGATCCATTTAACTTTATTTTACTCCATGTATAGAAAACATCTGTTGTTGAAAGTCCTTCATTAGGGAGCTGCCTATTATTATATGTTAATATGTATATTGTGGTGGCACCCTAAAGGTTTTAACAAGGTTGGGCCCCACTGAGCTATGATAAATGATCAGCCCTGCCCCATTCTGCTGGATCCTAATGCAGGACGGTCCCTCGATGTGCTTACATATTCAAAGCTCCCACTGACTGCAATGGAAGTTTTGACTTTTTTTTTTATCCCTGATTTAATTTCAAACAGCAAGCTTGTGTTAATTGTTGGATTTAAAGGGCTGTTTTTTCATTGCATCATAAAAAGGTTTGAATCAAGATGCTTGTTCTGGTAAAATGTCACTTGTTTGTAAATGGCCTGGAAATAGTTAACAGGAACCAAGCACTCTGGGCCAAAAGAGACCAGAAGATTTGGATTATTGCCTCATTTATTTTATTTCATTCCTAATTTACATTTTATGAGCTCAGACTATGTTTACAGAAGCACATGCAGGAAAGTGCATATGAACAAACAAAATTAATAGCCATCATACGCTCAATAACATACCCAACAGATTAAAATATCAGGGCACATTCCTTTGCCTCTTCTGTTAGAAGCACAACAGCCAAGTTCACAGTGAGAATAAAAGCTCACCTCTACATTTTTTTCTCTCTGCCACTGGCCCTAGCTTTCAAAGAATTGGAGATGAATGCTTGGAAAGAAGGGAAGGCTATTCTATTGATAGCTGAATTACTATAGTAGTGTGCCATAAGAATTTATCTCAGCTGTTGTTTTGGCTATATCAATTAGTGTTCCACGGATTTCAATGTTATGTCAACAGACTACGGAGTACAGAGCACAGCCACTGAGAAGGATGAACAAGACAGTTAAGACTACACTGAAAGACAGAGGGTTGTTTATATGCAATGTCCTGAAAATGGCTCTGGGAACAACGATCAACTGAAAAACAAATGAATGCAGATATGATACAAATTTGATTAAAATGCGGAGAGATTGGGCCTCTACCAGACCCCAGTTCTGGAGCCCAGATTACAGTTTGCATCTGAGTTCTTAGCAACAGCCACCTGTGTAAAGGGCGCAAATCCTAATATCCTGCACTCTCAGAATATCCAAATTTAGATCTGGAGGTCTAGTTTGGGCCCATTTCTAAAATTAGTATTATTCATGAAAAGTTAAATGTTTTCAAATACATCAGGATCAATCCACTCGGTGACTTCCAGGGTATGGGTTGGCCATTTTAAACCCCTATCACTTGAAGCATAGAACTGCTAATGAATTTCCAACCTTACCCCATCTCCAAAAGGAGGCATCCCCCCTGTGTCCTGCCGAATACAGTAGCAGTATTGAATCCTGCTTAACAAACCACCTCCCCCTCCTCAAGCCTATGTTTTCAGCTTAGAGTGGCAAGTTCAAGAGATCTGGATTCTGTCAGCCAATAGTGTAAGGAGAACTCTTCTTAACTGCCAAGTGAAAGGCTGAGGCTGTTTATCAGAGAATTGAAAACACTCGGACTCCTAAAATCCTTACTGTTTTGCCCTTGGGATCAGCTTTGCTACACTTGACCCTTTAAGAAAGGAAAAGAAAAGATATGGCGCATGAACTGGAGCTGATTGTAAGCATGGTTAAAATCAGAAATAGTCTGCGGGTGAAAAAAAATCATGCTTTACTGCTTTTTTTATCCAAGGAAAGGATAAGGTTTGCATTCATGCCCAAGAGGCACTCTTAACTGGTAATGTATCAATCCTGAGGAGCTCTGTATCCAGACCTGCCAACCTGCCATGCACACCAAGTGTGCAATAGTAATAATAAGGAATGCTCCTATAGTTAGTTAATGTTGTCTAGTGGTTAATTTACCAATGTGGGAGGGAAAAATGGTTCTGCTACTTGTGTGCTCTGTGACCTTGAACCAGACAGGAAACTAAAGGAATTGGGCACACAAATTCCACTGAAATTCAATGGGAGCTGGGCACCTAGGGCAGATTTTCAAAGATATTTTGGTGCCTAATATGCAGATAGGCACCTAATTAGGTTTTTCAAAAGTGCCTAAGATGCTCTGAGATGGCAAGGTTGTTAAAACACTGGTGCCTTTTCTCCCCTAGAGCTTACATCTTTGTTAACGTTACTGGGGCTGCAGTGGTGGGAAAGTTTAGGAAAATAAGTCTAGCACTGACAACCTGCTAGAGGGAGGATCCTGGATTCGCATGTATTATGGCAAATCTTATGTTGCTCAGTTCAGGTATATGTGGTATCAGTGAAATATCAGATAGCTAGCTATTGTGACTGTCCATCTAGCAGAAGAGCAATGGGGGCTGTTCCATTTCTCTACACCAAAGGGGTTGCTGGAGAACATTCCAAAGTACTGGGGGCTGAATGTGCTCCCTTTGCAAGCCCCTGTTGCCTCGGGACCAAGATCATGACCTGAATGCAAGGCCTCCCTGTGGCAGAACAATTCAGCCAATGGCAAAGCTTCTATTACTAACATTATCTGATATGGCAGGGAAACCTTCTCCCCCTCTAGTCACATTTTGTTCCCAGCTTAGTTTATGTTAAAGAGTCAATTTCAATGTCGCATAAACAAACAGCCAACTACACTATTCTGCTTACATGTGATCAGAGAAGGCTTGTAAGCTGAAGTCACAAGGGAAATGCACACAGTAATAATTACCGGACTTCCTCTTCCAGACTTTCCCTCCAAAATTACAGGAGACATGGTATTTGCTGATACCAAAGAATGGGATGGAGGGGATGGGGAGAAGGAGTTTTTTGTAGAAAATAAATTGCATAACAGAAAATTAATGTTATACCATTAAGGTGACAGTGTAGTGTAATTTCCTGTAGTTCTGTTTGCTTCACTTTGATGTTAATATTAACATTTTCTCCCCTGAGAGTACAGCCCATGAATGTGGGTTTGCACAGCTACATTGGAGGAAGTGTGCACAGCACCTGCCTGAACTATGCTTGGGCCTGTTTTTGTGGTTATCAGCACCTCACTTTCATGGACAGTAAATTCAATTTTATATAAAGGAGAAGCTAATAACAACAAACTGTTACCAGATGAAACCAAGATGTCTTTGCTCCTGTCCTCTCATAGTGAGGACTTTCTGCTTCACAGCTCAGCTTTCTTTTCTGCTTGATTCCTCATGAAAGTCATACTTACAGCAGTCTTTTGGCATAGGTATGGTTGTGCTGTCAGAAATATAATGTTATAAACACGAATGGGGAATTTGGTTCTGAGAAAGCAAAACCCACTCTGAATCATTGCCCACAACTGAACACTTTTTGAGTTTTGAAAACGTTTAGTTAACTTTATTTCCGACCTCTGCCTCTATGCTTCCCAGTTATGACTGGCATCAGAAACAGAAGTGCAGAACAGTGAAACGGTACTAACTGTGACCAGAAAACTCCATAAGAGGAGCCCATATCACAAATGGAGCTGGGTGGGAATTATCAATTGAAATTTTTTTTGATGGAAAATACAACTTTTACAAAATCAAACATTTCTGAGGGCAAATTTCAATTTTATTGAATTTTTTTTTAACTTTTTACATTTGGAAAATCAAAATTAAATATTTTGTGTGGGGAGAGGAGAGAGGTGGTTGCACTAACCCAAATCAAAACATTTTGGTTTGTCAAACTGAATCAAAATGTTTCATTTTGGATCAGTTTGACAATCATATGTTTTTGGTTGAGCTGCCACAGTTGGACAAGTTCTCCAGCCAGTCTACATCTCCCATGATGCACCATGATCTCCCCTCTGGTTTTACCAATGTGATACATATGTGATACAATGTGATATGTGATACAATGTGATACAGATGTCGTGTGATCATGGTATACCAGGAGAGATGTAGTCCAGCTTGGGAGCCTGACCCATACATGAGAATGGGCACATGAACTAGAGCTCCCATGAGGCACCATGACAGCTCGGGGTGATGCATATTAATGTAAAACCCAGCCAAAACAACAAATATTTTCATAAGAGTCAAAAAATTGAAACAAAATATTTTTGATTTGAGAATGACAATGATTTGTTTTTATCGGAAATGTTGAAATGCTTCATTTCAAATTGAAATTTTTCAAAATTTTCCATTTTGCAAAAGTATTTGATATTTTGACTTTTCATTCCGATTTTGGTGTTGAGAAGTTCAGACTGTTGAGAGAAACAGCTAAACTCCTGCAAACATCCAGAGAGTAGAAAATGTTTCAAGTATTTCATCATACATTACTCTGATTAATGAAATAATTTTGCAAACTTGGAAACAGGAAAATGTTGTTAATAGGAAAAAGAACTTTTGCAGAGACTATTTCCTTTGATTGTGGTTATTGGTAACATACAGGGCAGGCAACCCCGGCAACCACCTGGTGTGCCGGGCTCAGAGGGTGTCGGACTCGGGGTGCTGTTTTTGTTGTTAACAACAAAAGGGAAAATAGAATGTTTGAAGTAAAATGTTTCAGTTAATCTATATGTGGATTCATTTTTCACTAACCTCCTAGAATGTTCTGGACCTCTGTAGAATCTCGTGGAACCTTTAAGATTTTGAGAACTACATTTTCCTTGAACCTCTTAGAATGTTTCAGCCATGTCCTTGCGGGTATAGAAGGGGTGGGGTGTCGCCAGTCCATCAGTGAGATATAAGAATGAAGTGAAGTGAGAGCCCAGCTGCAAAATTGTGAACCTTGTTTTATTGTGTAATTGTGAAAGTGTACATGTGTTTTAAGACTTGAAGAGTGTAAGTAGTGACCAATAAAGGACATATTTAATGAGATGCATGAGATATTTCTCAAACCCCTATCTATGCAACAATATAAAAAAAATACTGTTCCTTCTTTTGCTTAACACATAATCTTTGATGACTTTCTAAGACTGTGGAATGTAGACTTTTGCTCTCCCTAGTATTGCCTGTTTTCCCCCCTAGAAAATAAAAGATGCCCTGAAGAAGCCTTCAGGAGCTTAGTGTAGGAAGCAAAAAGCTCAGTTGCAATCTAGTTTGCAGCAAGGGGAAAGCTTGATGGGAAAATATCTGAACAGAACAACATAGCCCGGGCTTTAGGCAGTAGCGATTGTCCCGGTGCAGAAGAAACTGAGGAGCAAAGCGGAAATGATGGAAGTCCCATTACTAAGGAATTAGCAGATTTACCTGAAGATAAGGAATGGAAATGTGTGGAAAGTGATGGAGAATTCTTCAGTTTTTCTGGTAGCAGGAAGGAGAGTGATGATAAAGAAGAATATGGCTCACATGAAAAGGAAAGTAATGACAAAGAAAAATCTGGTTTACATGAAAAGGAGAGAAACAGTAAAGAAGAATTAGCCTCATATGATGACAGAAACAGCACTGAGAAAAATTGCACACCACAGATCAATACCTCAGATCCTGCATTATGGCCGGCAATCCTAAACTCTGCCAATATTTGATCGTACAATTTTGAACGGGCCGGGCAAAATTGAGGTTGTGATATTTCCAGTAAATGAGCAGAAGCGACACTTCTCAAAGTCACACTGCGAAAGAGTGCTCGAGAATGGTGAGAAACTGAATTGGCCTTGGCTAATTTACTCAAAATCAACTGACAGTGTCCTGTTTTGTGAAATATTTGACAAGAATGCCAAATCATTGCTTGCACTTTCCAGGTGCAATTACTGACATACCTTAGCTGATGCTCTGAAGCAATATGAAAAGTCACCCAGCTATTTTATGACCTACTCCAAACGGATGGAGGTTGAGTCCAGGCTCAACCTGAATAGATGCATAGACACAGAAATCCAGTGCATTATTAACATAGAAACCCAGCCTTGGAGGAATGTGTTTGAGCATCTGATCTCAATTACCCTCTTCCTTTCAAAGAATAATTTGGCTTTCTGGGGTGTCACCGACGGGCCTCCATGGGTCACAACTGAGAATACCAAATTCAGGACAAAGTGCTGAGAAATAGGGCAGACACACCCCAAAACTGGTGATTATTCTCTCATAAGATATACCAAACCAGCAACAAAACTTCTGTTTCACCACACTGGCTAACCAGAAGTCAGAAAAGCAGTTTCCTTAGGTATTCCAGTCCTTGTATCACCACCAAAAACACTAGACTTAAAGATAAGCGGTTCTTTAAAACCAATTCCATCCAACAAATGGTTTCTTTTGATCCCAAAGGACCAACCACATACCCAGGTCAATATACAAATCAGATCTTACCCAGTATTCATGCTGTTGCCAATCCTTTAGTATCTAAAATCTAAAGGTTTATTTATAAAAATAAAAAAAGCAAGGTGAGAGTTAAAATTGGCTAAAGAAATCAAATACATACAACAATTGGAAAGTTCTTGGATCAGGCTTGTAGTAGTCATGGAATAAACTGCTGATTTGTTAAGTCTCTGGTTGCTTCCAAATCATTGGAAGGTCCTCAGTCCTTCAGTTAGAATGATCACATTAGTATAAGTCCATAGAGCAGGAAAGAGGCATGTTTCCAGGGCCTTTTATAGCTTCTGCGATATGGAGGGGAAATCCATTGTTTCAGACAAAAACCTCAGCTCAGCTAGTTGAAAATTACAGGTAGCAAGATGATGTTTGGGGTCACAAGGGCAAGTCACATGTCCATGCTTGATTTCACTAGTCACAGCAGGAAAGTCCATTAAGTGTGGAGAGGCATCTTCCATTGTGAGTTAAGCGTTCTTTAATGGGCCACTTAACTTGAATAGTCCCTTCAAGACGTGAAGGCTAAATACCTTGTGGGCGTTACCACAGGAGCAAACATTTTTGAAATAAAGGTACAGAGCCAATACTCCTAACTTCATCTATAAAAATGATACATGCATAATCATAGCATAATCATATTCAGCAAATCATAACTTTTCTATTGACACCTTACTTGACACACTTTGTATAAGATTTGTTGCAATTATATAACAATGGTAGCAACAATGATCTACATGGTCATATTTTAATCAGATAATGTCACAGAGGGCTTTAAGGATAAGTTGTTCACTGAACATAATGGTAATTTCCTCTGGTAGAGATCTTTGTGAAATACAATGAAGTCATGCATGAGCACCTACATCGAGCAGTTCGCGAAGAAGCTATGGACCATTACTACAGCAAAGCAATTCAAAATGAATTGCTTGACCTTATGGCAAGGAAGGTGCTTGATAACATATTGATGTGGCTCGGCAAAGCGAAGTACTACGCCGTCATAATGGACTGTACTCCCAACATTAGTCACAGTGAAAAGATGTCATTTACAGTAAGATTTGTTGACGACAAAGATGGCTGTGTCCAAATAAAGGAACACTTTATCTGTTTCTGGTCTAAGGATGACTCTACTGGAAAAGGCCAGTAGAATTGTTTATGAACCTTTTGAATGAAAATAAAAAAAATAGCTTCAAGACTGCTGTGGCCAAGGTTACGACAATGGTGCGAACATGAAGGGAAGAAACAGTTACATCCAGGCAAAGATCCATGCGCTGAATCTGAGAGCTTTCTTCATCATATATGAGAGGATAAATCATGCATGCAAATCGTGCTTCAGAGTTGTGAAATGGGCTACAAATGCAATTAAAAAAATAAGGTATTCAAAAGTTCAACAAATGGAAGGGGGACGTTTAAGATGCTCCTTGCCTGGGGTGCCATTTGGTCCAGGGCCAGCCCTGGTAACACCAATAAGATATTTTTAAGTATGTTTTTTACTATCTTGGCATTTTAGAGGGTGTGAATCTCATCTCATTTAGGGCACAACCATGGTCCTGGCTACATGTCCGCTCTGGGTAGTAGGACGGTTTAGGAAGCCCCCTTACTTTTGTGCCTGGACCTTCCCTAATATTGGTAGTGGTGGGGAGGGGAGGCGGAAGAAAGTGGTGCCTTGACTCATCCCTGCCAACACACTGGCCAGCCAAACTGAGCCAGAGCAGCAGGAGACATAATCTGTGCTAGGTGAAGAGCTGGTCAACATTAGTTCCCTCCTGAAATAGGAGACAACCAGAGACCAGCTTGTGTCTCTCTGAGAGTCACAATTTGATCCCTATCCTGCTCCTGAGGTGGTGAAACTATGTACATCCATTTTCTTGGGGCTTGTGGCTAAGGTCTCTTTATACCAGTGTAATTCCATTGTTTTAAGTGGAGTTGCTTCTGGTTTATGATGGTTTAAGGGAGATCAGAATCAGGATCACAGTCTTTATAAGATCTTCTGTCTTTGATATCATTTGTCACTGTATAGTTTAAAACTCAAACCCCAGCTTGAGAATTTTAAAACTTCAGCCGCAGCAGAAAACCCTAGGGAGAGCTTTTGGGTAAATAGATTTGAAAAGTTCCTTTGATGAATGATCCTTCTTTGATGGCTGTCTGATCAAATACAACTATGCTTAGAAGACAAAGCTCTGAATGTTCGTGTATGGAGGTTTTAAGTGGAAATCATATTTAAAATGCCCCAATTGGTGATTCCCAAGAAAAGAAAGGAGGAGGAGGGACCTAAAGATTCCCTCCCTTTATCCCTCTCTTATTTATCATGGAGAAGAAAATGTTTTGCTTTGTCATTTATTGAATCTCTCTAGTGCTTTCAGATGGACACATTATCAGACTCATCACTACAGTATAGATCAAAGAAAACAGATTGGATTCCTCCCCATGGTGCAGATAAAGGGCTGCTCTTGACCAGCGCTGGAATCTCTAACTGGGACAAAATAAAATACCATCGCCCCCTCCCTGATTCCTCACCAAGGCTACTGGATAAAGCAGGGAAAGAGCTTGAGTTCCTTTCAAACATCGAGCCAAATGTTGTGCTCTTTTACACTGGTGTAACTGAGAACAGAATTTGGCCCCCTTTCTTTTTCTATAGTTAACTATGCCTGGGATTCCTCCTTGGAATTCAGAGGGAGTTGGGCCATTACCTCCTTTAAGGTCCTTTGAAAATTGCAGTCCAAAGAGACTTTTCCTTCCAGATAACAGTCTGGTCCCCATTTTCCAAAAGACCATAAGGACATAAGAACGGCCATACTGGGTCAGACCAAAGGTCCATCTAACCCCAGTATCCTGTCTTCCGACAGTGGCCAATGCCAAGTGCCCCAGAGGGAATGCACAGAAGAGGTAATCGTCAAGTGATCCATCCCCTGTCGCCCATTCCCAGCTTCTGGCAAACAGAGGCTAGGGACACTTCAGAGCATGGTTTTGCATCCCTGCTCATCTTGGCTAATAGCTATTGATGGACCTATCCTTCATGAACTTACCTAGGTTTTTTCTTAACCCTGTTATATGCTTGGCTTCACAACATCCCCTAGCAATGAGTTCCATGGGTGGATTGTGCATTGTGTGAAGAAATAATTCCTTTTGTTTTAAATCTACTGCTTATTAATTTCATTTGGTGACCCCTAATTCTTGTGTTATGATAAGGAGTAAACAACACTTATTTACTTTCTCCACATCAGTCATTATTTTATAGACCTCTGTCATATCCCCCCCCTTAGTCGTCTCTTTTCCAAGCTGAAAAGTTCCAGTCATATTAATCTCTCCTCATATGGAAGCTGTTCCATACTCCTAATCATTTTTTTGTCCTTTTCTGAAACTTTTCCAATTCTAATATATCTTTTTTGATATGGAGCGACCAGATCTGTACTCAGTATTCAAGATGTGGGTAGACCAGGGATTTATATAGAGGCAATATGATATTTTATGTCTTATTATCTATCCATTTCCTAATGATTTCCAACATTCTGTTAGCTTTTTTGACTGCCGCTGCACATTGAGTGGATGTTTTCAGAGAACTATCCACAATGACGCTAAGATCTTTCTTGAGTGGTAACAGCTAATTTAGACCCTATCATTTTATACATATAGTTGGGGTTATGTTTTCCAATGTGGATTACTTTGCATTTATCAACATTGAATTTCATCTGCCATTTTGTTGCCCACTTTTGTGAGAGACCTTTGTAACTCTTCGCAGTCTGCGCATCTTAGACCTCCTCCTGCTCTCACAATTTTACTTAATTTTGAAAAGGAAAAAATGTTCTTTGTTTAGTGAAGCAACTTCTTACCTCTTTCAAACTCCATTTGACATTCTTTGACTCCGTGCTATCTCAGTAAAATGTAGAAACCAATCCAATAGCTTGTCTGTCATAAAATGAGCTCTCTCCAGCTGTCTAGTATTATGGAGGTGCTAGTCATGGCTCCATAGATAAGGCTGAGTTGTGTTTTGCATTTCAAATGGTTTTATCTTGTTATCACCTCTACCCTGATATAACGTGGCCCGATATAACATGAATTTGGATATAACGCGGTAAAGCAGTGCTCTTCGGGGGGCAGGGCTGTGAACTCCGGCGGATCAAAGCAAGTTCGATATAACGCGGTTTCACCTGTAATGCAGTAAGATTTTTTGGCTCCCAAGGACAGCGTTATATCGGGATAGAGGTGTATTATCCCATTGGAAATAGCTGGTGGAAACTAAACTGATGCTATAAAGGAGTTGTTTTGTGCTAGATATTGCCATTGGAAAGTAAGGTGGATAAAGCATTCACCATTCCTCTCTGAGGCCCAGGTTCAAGTCCAGTTTCAGATCAAAGGTGAGAGGAAAAGGTGGGGGAGAATACTAACGTTTGGGCATTGCATGTGACTGTGCTGGTGCATATACAACCAGGAATAGATTAAACTAATGTTCTACATGCATTGAGTCTGAACCATTACAAATAACATTCAGGGAAATTATTATTTCCTTCACCAAAACCATTGATGAATGACATCATCATGCAAATAGAAGGGGCTCTAGCCACAGCAGCTTGTCATGGCTTCTTGGCCAGAAAAAACTGCAGTATCTAGGGTGCTAGGGAATGACTCTGGGAATCAACTGAATTATCTCTTCTAGGAACAAAGCAGTGAAGTCAGATGTCTGTGTGATTTTAATAGTCTTTTCAGCTGAGATTTAGGGCTGTGAGTGATTGACTGGCAATTTGAGACACTGCAGACATCTCCTGTAACAGTAAGCACTGGAGTCAATATCACACCCGTATTACGTCTCTTCATGGCAGCCCCTATTTTGCTGGGGAGTTTGCAGCAGCTGCCGCCTGTGGCTGTGTGCACTGTGCTCCCATCTTTTGTTGTGATTGTGAACCCCAGGAACCTGTTAGCTTACAGTAAATCATTCACAGCAGCCAAAAAAAAAAAAAAAAGAATAATTTGGTCAAGTCATGCACCAGCTGGTGTCCTGTAGAGAGTTTGTCTACAGACACCTTTGTGGGCTGCCTCTTCTGTTTCCTGAGCATGAGAAGCCCTTATTTCAGATTCCAAGCTTATTGCAGCTTCTGGGTGACTGCCATGACCTCATTTATAATGTCACAGGGTTACATTGATTCATCTCTTCAGGAAATATAGTCCCGCTAGGTTCATCCAGCAATCTATGGATAAGCTGGATGTGGCCCAGGCTCTGCAGTATGGAAAAACTCCGGGTAGGTGTTCGCTCTCAGTGCAGTTTCTCACATACCTTAGACTGTTTGTAAAAAGGCAAGATGCACAATGTGCTTATTAATCATCATGATTTAATAAAAATAAAGACTGTGTCATTCGGGCAGTCTTGAATGCGAAGGACTAATATCGCCCGGCCTGAGCTGAGCATAGAACAGGCCGATGCTGGATAAGCTTTCCAAAGCCCTGCCAGCACACCCCCATCCTAGTCTGCAACCCCCATTTCTCTCTCCCCACAGTTCTGAATCTTTCTTGAACAGGAATTGCTAATTGAACTAGACTATAATAAAAATTATGGTATATATGTGATGTGGGCAAATGCCTCCTAAGGAATAGGACTCACCAATAAACTCAGTTCCCCTTGCGAACGGCAAGGATTTGCACCTAGATCTCTGGAACACCCTCCTCTCCAAGCACCCCAGCCATTGAGGAATCTTGTATGTCCTCGTAAAGGTGCAGCATCGTTGTTTCTTGCTTGTAGCCCCCACCGGCCATTCATTTCAGGACTTGTGACTACTTAGATAAGTTCATGTGCAGTAGCATTTATAAACTGGGAAGTGTCATGCAGGAGATGGTGGATACATGATAAATGTGAGATGAATGCTGTAAATACACTCGGAGTATTAATGCATCACTGCATGTTTTTATGTATCTAAACATAAGCATGAGTGAATACAGTGGGGTAGGGGAGCAGGATACCTACTGCTGGAAGTATTCATGGCAAAGCAGCTGTAACTTGATTTCAATAACTTAAACATTCAAAATTTGCAATATGTGTGTGTTGTTACATTCTGACAAATCCCCATCTGCCCATCTTTCCCCTCCCGTTATTTATCTCTACACTGTGTCCCCTCAGGAGCTCAATGAGGGCTTTGAATGGAAAAAGATAAGTTGGTGATACCCAAAGTACCATCGAGATACAGATCTAGGTTGCAAGAAGGAAATATATTTTCTTTTGTTCCCTGCTATACATCTGATATATGGATGGTATGGAAGTATAATCATGGTGTGTCGCAAGGCACTGACACCGTGGGCTGGTCGTGTACAAAGCAAACCGCACACGCCATAGAAATGGGAAATGCGTTCCTGACATAAGCTCTCTAAGCAGACATTTGATTTATTTGGATTGCCTTTGATGTTTTAATTACAATATTTATTCATTCTCAAAGCAGTAGGTTCAGTTTATCTCGCTTGCAATTCTCACATATTGTTTCTCTAATCCTTGGAGCCTGCAATATACACCTCTTCCTTTAGGATCATGTTAAACAAGATGAACCGTGCCTTTTGACTTATAAAAATAAGGGGTGTGTGCCATTTTGGAGAATTTTAGTCTATTCACTGGTTTAGGACTTTGTGGTCACAGATAAGGTTTCCATTTTGCAAACTTGTAAGGAATTCTGTGCAGTCCCCATCTCTTACCCAAGTCCTTTGGTGTTTTCCCAGAATGCATGTTTTACTACACATGAGGGCTGGGAGCAATGTTCCCTCTAATTTTTTCCATCCCTGTGCGGAATGAATTTTGTTATGTACAGTAATATCGAGGTCATGGGCGGATGTGTGCCACCAGTAGATGCAATATATATATTTTTAAAAGTTAGCATAGGGATAATTACTCCAGTCAGGGCAGGTTAGGCATTTTAGAACTCACTACTCAAAGAATTAAATTTAAGCGTAAGAGAGAAATAAAAATTATGAAATGCATAGACCAGTCAAAAAACTAAAATAACAGCACTTTGAAAGAACAAAATGACAGTGAATATATGTGCATTGCAGGAAGTAAGAAGTAACAACAACAATAATGCAAGTATGTGTTGGGAGGTGAGTGTGAAAGACAGAGTGTGTGTGTGAGACAGACACACAATGTGTGTGGGTGTGCACGCGTGAGCGAGAGAGACGCTGCCCCTTTAAATAGATCAGCACTCACCCGTCTGAAGCCTGCTTGTTCAGACACAGCAGCAGCAAGCTCTGTCCCATGTCCCACTCATGAGCCCTGTCGTGTCTCCCCCACTGCTCTGTGGAGATGGGGTACAGGGGCAGAGGGGTGGGGGACATCAGCATCTCCCCCAGCCCTGCATAGCAAGCAGGAGGCTCCCAGGAGCTGCTGACCAGGGGCTTCAAGGGAGAGGGCAGGAGCAGCACGACAGTGTGGGGAGGGGCACCTGAAGTGTGTGGCACTCGATAGACTGCTGGGCAGCTGCGCGACCGCACAGCTTAGAGGGATTCTTTGCTGCCTAGGCTGGGATTATGTGCTGGGAAATCAGATGTAAATTATGTGATCATCACACTTTGCTTCCTAAATCCACTGTCTGCTTTTGCCACAGCAGGCATGGGAATTTTTGAGGTGGAGTCAGATTTACCCAGGCCAAGTGTATAAGAGTGAACATGCTCTACCTCTTGTCTTGGCCATACTGTATCACCCTCACTTGGAGGGCTCAAAGCAAGAATTGTTGGGTGGAATTGAGTGCCCTGTGTTAGGCATGAGGTTGGACTAGATGGGTATAATGGTTCCTACTGGCCTTAAAATCTCTGGGCCAAATCCTGGTCCCATTGAAGTCAGTTGCGAAGCTCCCATTGTGAACGTAACTGGGCCTATGAGTGTGTAATCTTCCGGGAATAATTCTCCATTAATTAGAGGGTTGACAACAAATTTATACCGTCTCCAATTTCTATGATTCTGTTATCATTCATAATGGCTATCTATCCTTGCTCTTGCTACATCACTTTAGCATCCTGAAAGTTGCAGGCAAGCTGAATTTAGTGATAGTTGATTGCTGTACTCCACAGATTACAAAACGTTCAGGTTGCTCCCAGTCCCAAGAGACCTGTCACTTACTACAGGTCAATTTGTACCTTAGATCTCTCACCAAAGACAACGCTTTTAGCCAATTCTGTAATAAACTAACTAAAGATTTATTAACTAAGAAAAGAAATGAGAGTGTTATTACAAGGTTAAAGCAAGCAGATTTATATACACAAATGAGTTACAGTTGATGGTTTTAAAAGGTGACGGAGTTGTAGTAATCTGTCATCTCTGAATGTTTTTAAGGGCTAACCCAGGTTGACCCTGGGGATCTCTGTTTTTGAGTTGTAGCTCTGGTCCTGTCAGAGTCCAAACAGCAAAGGAAAGATGAAAATTTTTCTTGTCAGCTAGTTTTATTTCCTTCTTCCAGAATCCAAGCTGATGGGATGAGTCCTTTTGCACATAGCTTCTTCATTGGTGTGAAGTAACAAAGAGTTTGCATTGTGAGGTCTCACAATGGCCCATTTAGTTTTGATAGCCGTCTTAATGAGCAGGAGATGATCCCTCCTGACAGGCTGACAATTTCAGAGCAAATGTTTTTTACAAAATTAATTTTTTACAAAATTAAATTTAAAACAAAACTTAAATATTATCTTGTAGCATGTGATAAAGATAAGTGAGATGAATGCATGCAGTAATTTACAAGCATTTAATAAAGTCTAAACACTAAACACATTGTTATAAGTTCAATACCCATCTTAACCATATGAACACACAGGTGAAACAGACCAGTAATGAATTTATCAGTGTTTGGCTGAGGCCTAAAGCTTTGGCAAGAGCTGGCAACAGATTTGCCGGGTGTCACACAGATGAATGTTTTTGAGGTTTGGCCTATTTCTACTTTTGAACTCTGATAATGGTGTCTAAAAGCATACTGGCTACTAAAAATACTCTGCAGCTTTTCATTTCACACAAGACAGACTCTATTGGGTCCTGAATCCATTATACCTCACGTCTGGATGAAACTCCCTTCAATGACCTCTGATGAACTTCAGATTCCTTTGTCAGGCATTTATTGTCCTTGTAGCATGGTATGTGCGCGCACACACACACACACACACACACACAAACACGATTGCTCATGTCAAATTCAGCCAGGACCATCCTCTGAAGCTGAATACAACTGAAAAAGCCAAAACAACACTCTTCTGTGTTAGATTTCACTTAAAGCCCCAAACAAGCTCAACTCTTTATCCAAATGTTTTTCTGCCATTTTACAGTGGGTGTGGTCCTTTTGATATTTGCCTTTAGTAATCTGTCATCTTCACCTTCCTTACTTCAGAAAGGAGTTTACCGATCCTTGCTGGGACTGTATTGCTGGCGGTTACATCATCCCTTTAAGGTACTATTGGAAGACTGTATTCTTCCAAAGTCAGTATATACACAGTGACATTGGACAGAACAAGCTTCCCATTCTGTGATTTGTTCTAATATGTTCAGCCTTGAAAAACTTTTTGTAACAGTGGCTTACAAAAATAAACACTTCACCGCAGGATACCTCCCTTCGTGATTCATAGTAGTTCTTGGGACGCTCTCTCTCTTGATATCCTGCTAGCCCTGCCAATACCTTTAGGGGAAACTGAAAGAACTATACCAAGTAGTAGCTTCACTGAACTGAAGTATTTGGCTATAGGTACTGTTGGATCCAATACTTTGCTTGCTCTTTAAGTTCATTCCCAACTAGTCTTAACATGAGACATAGCCTTTTTGTACAAAACCCAACACTCTCCTTCCATGAGACAAGGGATCGAAGCCAATACATAATCCTTTATATAGAGGTATGTGCAGGAGGTCAGACTAGATGATCATAATGGTCCCTTCTGACCTTAAAGTCTATGAGGTAGCAGGATGTCATATGTTAACCATGCCAAGTGGCTTTGGATTCTAGAAGGAAAGCAAATGCTCCTACAGTATTAAGGGACAGAGAATCATTTTTTCTTCAGTGGAGATGTACTCACTTATGCCAGGGTTGAATTTGACCCTAAAAGCTTACATGTTTTCATGAAGCTCATTTTATTCAGTGTGAAGGTGGTCAGATGCACCAGCTTTGGAAAAGATAGAATCCATATCACATCAAAGTGGTTCAAAAATGGAATTTATACATTGTTTAAAAATTTTAAAATAATTTGTGGGTGCCTCCACTCTTCCTAATATTACACACAGGCCCGTCTCAAGAAAGGCTATTCTTGAGGTATCTCTGAGCCACCCAAAAGCAGTATGTGCAAGACATCTCACTGGAAAACTTTTTAAAATTATTTCAAATTTGAATGATAGTCCAAACAAGCTTCAGATGAATTTCTGTCTTTGTGTGGACCACAGGAATATGTTGATAAAGTGAAAAGATATCCACTCACCCACAGGCCAGCTTAATATTGTAGCTTACATGCTTCCCTTCCCCAACGATTCTGAGTATTTAAAAAACATATGCAAGTCTAGGTTTGGTTTTAATTTTTTTTTTGGAAGCTTATTGAGATAGGCATGATCCAAACTCTCCAAGGACCTCCAAACTTTGGGGAAGTTCAGATCCAGATCTCAACTTCATGGTTGGAAAACCCACCTATAATAGCTTGAATAACACTGTGTCTGTTCAAGAGTTAAGTGGGTTTTCTCCCTGGAACAGTAGAAACAGCCTCAGTGGAGAATAGCACAGCACAGTTAAGTTTAACAATAACTTCAACAGGACTTTTATTTGCGTGTGTTGAGGCAAAGGGACAATTCTTTCTTTCTTTCTTTCTTTCTTTCTTTCTTTCTTTCTCAGGGAAATTTGACATTTCAGCTGTGGTCAGAAGAATGAATGGCACCAAAACACAATGACATTTTTTGAAAGAAAAAATACCTGGCTGAGTCTTGGGGACAGATATCACTGTAAAGAAAAAGAACAATAATTAATGTTTGTGGTAAGTACCCTAACAAATACACTCTTCAAAGTAAACCAATTGCATTTTTAACTGAAATATATGACAGATAGCTAAGGCACTAATGTTTTTCTCTGTTAATAAGCTCGATATGGAACAGAGCTCCTTTAGAATATGTATGGTAAAGTGGAAATGCATGCTTTGGTGACTGGTATAAAGCAGGCCAAAGATATGTCAAGTCCAATTAATGTCAATAAGGAACATCTGTATTTAGGCACCCAAGTTACTTAATGCAAACATTTCATAATTATATACTATAGCACACATGGAGCATTATGAGATGTGGTGTCCCAGTGTGAATAATATTCACATTTTTCAGATCAGTCAGCAGTCTTGGTCTGGCTTTGGCTCAGTTTGCCGTCTCCCTGTAAGAGCATTTCTTTAAAATATTGAATTAAGTACAATCCACATTTTTTCTCTTATCTGTGAAATCTTGTGGTTGTGGCTTGACTGTTTTTATAAAATGAAAGATCCAAGTGCATATAAAGCTAAGGGTTTTTTTGTTGCTCCCCCCCCCCCCCCACAAGACATCTGTTTTTTTTCTTATGCGCTTTAAGGCTGAGAAGCAAAGGTTCAAGCATTTGAAACATAGTCTGAAAGACTCCATTTTTGACTGGCTCTTCACCTCACTGAGAGACATAGCAATAACGAGGAGACCAATGTTTGAAATAATTTCTTGCATGTGAACTTTTCATTAGATGATCTGTGGATATGGGTGGCTTAGGGCAGGAGACAATAGAGAATGGAATAGAACTTGGTTTTATAGACAATTGTTTATACTCAGGATATCTCAAAGCATATTACAATGTAATGAGTTAGGTACTGGCAGTGCAGCAACTGTTTAAGCAAATGGAGCAGATGTTATGGGCTTGTCTACGCGAACATTTGGTTCGCAGAAAGCTGGGGTGTGAATCTACCCCACACTAGCCTGCAGTGCCCTAACCATCCATGTGGACCCTGCTGCCACACACCAACAGTTGCTTAGTGTGCTTTGATCTAGTCTTTTTTCAAACCGGGGTAGATCAAAGTGTGCTAAGGAACTGATAGTGCACAGCAGCAGGGTCCATGGGGACCCTGCTTGCTGCAAACTAAATGTACATATAAACAAGCCCTATAAGCTCAACAGTAACCCACATATTGCTTTGTACATTATAGCATGTGTTATTGAGTTGGCCAGGATATTGGGATTAACCCATAGGCTTCTGGAACATGCACTTTCAAGAATCACCAGAGACAGAAGGGAAATTGCTCCAGCACCTCATCTAATGGATGCCACCTGCAACAGTGGAGCAATCTCCCCCACTCTTGCATGGTCAGGGGCTTGGAACCAGGACTTACAAGTAAGAAAGGCAAGGATGCTACCAACTGAGCCAGGAACAAAATATAAATCAAGATACAAAATAGTCCAATCAAATACAACCTCACGGAACTTTTGGGGACTACTCAGGTATGGAGAGTGGGGAGGAGCAGCAGGTGAAACAACAATATGAAAATAGATGGTAGATAACTGAGCATCTTTAATTCTGTCTACTAACAGGCTGTGCTTAACAAAATCCAAGAGGAAACAGGTGTCAAGACAAGATTCGAGAGAAATGGAACATATGCTAGTTTTGCCATTTTATAAATGATCTTTCCCAAGCCTTAGTTCGCCAACCTCATTGTCTCCTTCATCCACCCATCTCTAAGATTTCTACAGCCCCATTCCATATGCCTGCCATAATCACTTGGTAACATAAACTAAGCTCCCATCCTCTTCTTTAGCAACTATGGAAGCCCCACCTATTTCAAGAAACATTCAAGCCCAAATACCCACTTACAACATTGTATTTGTTCTCTCTTGACTTGCTTTGTCCTTCTACAGATCTCTTCCACATTCATTTACTATTCAAAACTTCCATCGACTTCAGTGAGATCAGGATCAGCTCTTGAGTGATTAATAAAGTTAATTATTAGTACTGATCAATCACTTCTGCTCATGTCTAGAACAGAGAAGTGCAGAGCCATGTAGGTGTTCTGGACATGAGCTGCTGCTACTTTTCAACTTTGAATCAGTTTACTCATCCTTAAAGATTTGGAGTTTTGGTAAGAAACTATAGATGCAACTGAACCAACTGCTAAATCTGTGCATCTCCAACCCTGCTTTGGGGTGCTCAAAATCCACGTCTGACTCTGTCTGTCATCAGCTCATCTTTGATAAACTTTATCAAATATACATGTTGCCACTTAACACAGACCCAAGAAATCTTGCATTAGTCAAACTGCAAGAATGGGGAGTCCTTGAGAAGCAGATGGTGGGTGGGAGGGGAGAGGTGAGTAAGGCAGGATCTGCAATGTTGAGGTTTTGCACTTACTGAGGTGCATGTATGAAAATGCAGCCCAGACTGGATGGAATGATGGCAGGGGGAGGGGAGGTGTCAAGGAAGAGCACAGAAATCAGTATAATAGGATGTCATGAGTAAATTTTCTAAGTCTTGCCTAAGAAATCTGCTCCCAAATCTTATTAATGACTAATGGGATTTTTGTATCTTCCTTCCATGCACCACTTTGAACATGTACAAATAACAGGATTTGTGTGATTCCCCTCCCACATGCTGCTCCCCCCCACCCCACTAATAAAACTTTTGAAATAAAACAAACTTCACAGTGTGTGAATTCTAATTATAAGCAGACAGGAGAACAGCTTATATCTAGGTTGGCTTGCATCCAGTATCAAGAAAGGGATAACGAGAGTAGAAGTGGCCCCATGCCAGAAGAAAGATATTTTTGACAAATTAAGGGGGAAAAGAGATGGCAAGAAAGACTGCACATCCGACAATACTTTGGAGAGGACAGTAATTGACTGGGGTTGAATGTTGACTGTGTGGCCAAGGCATAGGATTAGGAGTCAGAAGACTTGGGTTCTAGTCCCAGATCTGCCACTGACTTATTGTTTGCCCTTGGTGAAATCCACTCCTCCACAATAGATGGGTAAAGTGTAGTGGTTGAGAGGGGCAAAATTCACCCCTAAGTCCAGTGTTAGGACATGAGGCTGCAGCAGAGCTCCATGAGGATTGAATAGTGATTGCTTGCATGGGTGACAGGGCCCTTGGATCTGCCCAGTCATGCATCATGTGGGTTCCTTCCTGTGCCGACTCCCAATGCGGAGCTAGCAGTACGCAGGGCAAAAGCCCTACTGGATGGCTGTTGTGCCTGCAGTTTCTTTGTACAGTTCCACCATGGGGCTGAAATGTTGCCGGGGGCCATGCATGAACCCTCCACGTGACAATGAATTTCACCCTCTGTGCCACAGTTTCCCATCTGTAAAATAGGAATAATAAGAAGATAGTTACCAATAAGGGGGATTCTGAATTCCAGTGCTTTGGGTGTTCATGACAAGCAAGTAGCATGGAATAAAAAAGTAGGTAAGCTTCAAATCCTATCCAGGTTTCTCTGTGGAAGGTGTGAGTCATGTTACTCACTTCCTGCAAGAGTCTGTTGCAAGCTTTCTGCCAAGGAGGTGGGTTTTTTTTTAAACACCAAATTGCTTTTAAAAGTATCTTTGGGGACCTGCCCTTCCAACTCATTCATCTTCATTTCCAAGAAGGAGACAAACTTCAAACTTCATGTTTCAAAGATGACGTGACATCAAAGGGACTGAATATTAATGCCTTAATTACAGATAATAGCCTGATAAAAAGAAATCACATCTGGGATTTTATTAAACAGGAATTACAACTACATTCAGAAGGATGTAGATTACAGCAACCAGCCTAGCCTCACATATCAAATGAATATTTTTGGCAATAGAGAATAACATTTTTTCTCACTTGTATAATTACAATTTACAACTCCAAATTACTAGCTTCAAAACCGGTAGCTGCACAACTACTCTGAAATTACTCATCATGTTGAGCATTTTTTCACTGGCTTTTAAATTCTTTCTGTACTTGTAGCAGGTTCACAGTGTTTTCTGTTGAAGTAAAATCCCTTTGCAACAATGATAGTTTACTGGCTTGCATCTGTTGAGATCTGTGGGGAGCAGCAGGAGCATTCTCAGATGTGAATTGGTCTCCCAACGGAAGTGAGGGAAGACCTGTTAATTGGGATATTTGAATATGAGAGTCTGGTTCACCACTCCAATAATCCACAATTACACTGGTCTTAGCTCCATGTTTACACTGCGTTACTCCCATTTCACTCTGGTGTAACTCAATTGAAATTGATGGAGACTTCACAAAATACTTTTCATTAGGGAATAATTTTGCACCAGTAGCAAGATAGACTTGATGATCTAATAGACTTTTCCATCTTTAGCTTCTATGATTCACTCTTCACTACAAAACACATCTGGATAAATTGCATAAAGAGAAAGGACAGTAGTCTTTAAAAGAGATTATTCAAACGTCTACATTTAAGCTAAAACTTCATGGCAGATGGAGATTTGGGGCATCATATTTGTAATGGAAAGTTTTACATCAGTCAATGTGTCCAAATGTTAGAATGGACATAATTAGCAAAGCCTCCACCAACTTCCCTCTGGTACCTGGACTCATTCTTTGTGGTTGTGGCCTGTACATTACCGTATCTGACACTCAGGAATCTTCATGGGATGAAGCTTATAGGTGAGCCAGATGGGAGCCTACATCTAATCAAGCCTGTTAGAGCTTGTGCTAAGTCTCCCTTGACTACAATTCACTTTGTTATAATAATAGTATGGGCTTCCATAATGTCTTCCATCCAAAGTTCAGAAACATCCAAGGTTCCAAGGATGTCTTTAGAAACATTGCCTTGCAACTCCCCATGTGTGGGAGGGAAGTATTATTGTCCACATGTTACAGATGGGGAATGTGACGCAGAGCATGGTTAAGGATTGTTTTGCCAAGTGTGAACATGCAACATCGGATGTACACAAACACATCAAGGGACTGACTTGAGAGTAAACATACCTTAGCACATGTGGAATGCTGACTTGAATTCGGAACTCACGTGAGTGCAAAAGTATGCTGGAACCTTTAAAAATATAAGTCTAAGTAATTTAACTGAAGTCCTAGAGAGAATTAGTGAGAGAGCTTGGATAAAACCCAGGACTGGCTCCCAATGCCATGATTTACCCACTAGACCCTGTCTTTTGCATTTTGCAGCATGGGAATGAGCTCCATAATCCATGTTAAGGTAATATAAAAGCATAAGCCACAGATCATAAAGTCAGTAATAGTGCTAGGTGGACAGTTTGGACAGCTATACAGCCCTCTTTAATCTTTGCCCATGACTCTCAATAGGAACACTCTTTGAAGTTTGGAGAAGTGCAGTTAATTTTACACACACACACACCCTCATCCATTTTGGTGCATCCCAATGTATGCACCCAGAAGCAGAAATGCTAGCAGTCCAGGAGAAAAGCAATTCTTGTGCCATTTCCAACTCCAATGAAAGGAGAAGAGTCTAAGTATCACTTATTCTGTGATTTCCAGCCTGATTGCTGCACCAAAGAGGCTTAAATCCTCATGAAAGTCCAAATTGCTGAATCTTTTGAAGTTCATCAGTCACTAATCTGGATCCAACTATAAACACCCTGGGAGTTCTGTTCTGCTTCCTGCCACTTCCTTCTGAAGTGCTATACACACAGTAGCAAAAACAGTTCAGCCAATGAACATTTATGAATAACGTGGTTTTAACTTGCCAGTGAGATCTGACTAATTTTAACCATGTATGAGGATAATTATTACCTACAGCATGTAACAGACCATCATTCTGAACTCAAGGAATCCCTATATATTCTTTCTGTTTGCAAAGCAGCAGAGTTGTTGGGTATATTTCTGGTTTACCAAGAAAATATAAATAGCAACTCTTTAGTGCATTTCTCTTTTTCTTTAAATCTCAATAATTATTTGGGAAGGCCAGATCACCAGCGTAGTTCAGTCCCGAAGTCATCAGCTTTCTGTTTATAGCATGAATGAGACATACACAGCATGACACACAGGTTCACTTTCCTCCAGCAGGTGTATGGCTCCATACATGGGTAGCGTACACCATCTCAAGAATCCAGGAGCATGCAGCATTATTTCCAGTGGAATCAGTTGAGGCATTGCAGTTCCCTGTGAAGTGCACAGGTAAGGGTGTGAGAAATCTCAGTGAATCTGAAATGAGTCCACGTCACTCTAGCTACGTGCGCCTTTGTTTCATCAGCAATGCACTCAGTTTTCCCTTCCTGCTTGTTTCAGTGAAGAAATTCACTTCATATGCACTAATCCAGAGTTTCCTTTATTGTCACAGTGGGATCTTCTCAGCTCTTACAAGCTAAATCAAGTCAGGGGCCAGGTTATTAATTGTATAGAAGACCAAAGACATTCCAGAATGCTACAGCCAGAACATGATGCTGTATTATTAAGTGGTATATGAGTCAGTACTGAATCATGCCCCCAGGTGGCACTAGGGGCACTGTGCTGTTGATGGTAGTGTCTGTCAGGTAAAATATAAAACTGAGTGCCCCTGAACACTAGTGAGAGTTAAAAATCCAGTGGCACTGTTTGCAACAGTAAATGGTTTCAGCCTTCGTAATCCTATTCCCATTCTAATTTGGATAATTACTGTCTGTGTCGATATTCTGCAGTTTCACTTGGATTCTTCATTTCTTATCCTAGGGGCTACTGTAGTCAGCTGCCATGTTCTACTCAGGGCTGGCTGCCTATCAGCAGTGGGTGAAATAATTTCTCTGTATTTTATAGACTCTGTAGAATACATTTGGAAAAGAAGGTGCTATATAGTATAAACACATGATCTTGCCATTAATAGCAGTTAATCTGGAGCGTTATATCTCCCGGAAGCCTAACTGTTTGGAGACAATGCCAGCTCAGGGCTACCTCTGTAGCTTCCTGGTGTACTGGGGGTAGAGATAAGGCAGGATGTAGGCAGACCAGGAGAGGTAGGGAGCATATTGGGGAGAGAGGGGTAATCCCAGGGCAGATGTGAGCTATCCAGTAATTGTACTTTCTTGCAAAGCTCCATAGAGGCTATGAAAGTTGGGCATACAACTTTGGGCAATGCTGACAGCTGGCTACACCCATGCCAGGAGCCTTACTGGACCTCACAAGTTCTTTATAAAGGGGGCATGTGTTCACTACCCGCTGTCCCTTTGCTGGCCTCTGCACTAGGGCAGGGATGAATCTGCTCCTTATGATATCATGACCCTAAGAAATGGTAAAATATAGGAGAATCTGGTGCTCTTACTGCAACTGATTATTTATTAGTTATTATTTAATTGTATAGGCCAGGGATCGGCAACCTTTGGCACGCGGCCCATCAGGGTAAGCCCCTGGCGGGCCGGGCTGGTTTGTTTACGCAGCGTCCGCAGGTTCGACTGATCGCAACTCCCACTGGCTGCAGTTCACTGCTCCAGGCCAATGGGGGCTGCGGGAAGTGGCGCAGGCCAAGGGATGTGCTGGCCACTGGTTCCCACAGCTCCCATTGGCCTGGGAAGGCTAACCATGGCCAGTGGGAGCTGCGATCGGCTGAACCTGTGGACATTGCAGGTAAACAAACGGGCCTGGCCCGCCAGGGGCTTTTCCTGATGGGCCACGTGCTAGAGGTTGCCGATCCCTGGTATAGGCCCACAGTTGTGCTTGGCACTTTTCAGGTATAAAATAAAACAAGGTCCTTGCCTTTAGAAGCTTACAATCTAATTTATATATGTAACACAATGAGTAAAGACGTGTGGTACACTAGGGTAGGAGAACCAACAGGAAATTTCATATAAAGGGGTGCGTATAACTGTTAAATAATGCACTTCATCTGTCTAAAGCCTGTGAGGATCAACAGTCAGCCAAGTGCAGGCTTTATTCTTGCCCAGCTGTTGGCAGCGTTCAGGTATCTCATTACCATGCGATCCACCTGGTTGTGCTGTTGGCCAAGAAGCCTCAGCCTGTGAGATTCTCTGGCAAACAGGAAATAGCTGGTGACTAACATTGTTGCAATCCCATCTCTTCATGATCTGACTCAGCAGTCTCTCGGAAACAGAAGAAATGGACTGTTTCATGTGATGGCCTAACTGAGCTGCTGCTGAAAGAAAACGCATTTTTACCTCCGAGCCAAGGGTGTTGCTGCTAAATGTCAAAGGCTGGTATCAGAGTATGAACCTGCCTTGTCACTCTAAGTTATGGCAGCCCTGCAATGAGCCCCAGAGCTGCCCCAAGATCACCAGGCACTTTGTGCTTTGGGAATCCCCCTCACAATCCAGACCAGCCCTCCTAGATGCCAGGGGCCCTGTGTAAGGTTGACTATGGTTGTCCAGTGCAGTGCCTGAGTGGATAGAATCTGTTTCCTGGCTGGCTAAGAGGCTGTTATAGCCCATCTAAGCCATAAGGGAGAGGAGATTCCCGCTCCAGGTGTCTTGGATTGTTATCACAGCCCCATCACTGACTCACTGTGTGACCTAAGGTAAGTTACTTTCCTTCTTAGTGCCTCAGTTTATCAAGCTGGACAATAGCAATAGGCACCTCACGGGTGCTGAGAGACTGAGTTTAGCAATGTTGTGAAGTGTTTTGAAGTCCCAAGAGAGATGGGACTGAGGAAACACAAAACAAAATGCTTATGTTTTCATGGCGGAGGGGGAAGTGCATAATTATTGTTCTGGGATATTAAAGCAGCCAGGTCCCATGACACTTTTCATAAGAGATGGGGTTTGTCTTGGTGTCCACTCCCCTCTGTGCCCATTCAGTATGCCGAGGGGAGAACACTGAGACTATGGCCCCAACCTCCCCTCCGCAGCCCCCTTCTGCAGAGGCTACTGCTAGTCCTGCAGCATCTTCCCCTCCATGAAGAAGAATCATCCCTGCTCTGGTGCAAAGGCCAGCCAAGGACAGAGGGGAGGCAGCTTGCATCTCTCTTATTTGGGAGCTAGTGTAGGCCTTGGACCCTGTTAGGCTCCCTTAAATTGTGACCCTCTTCAAGAGTCTTTATGTGGCTTTGCAAGTGTGCAGACTCACCATGACACTGTTTGACTCAGAGAGTGCCCCTTCCCTGGAACAGCCCCTGCTCCCTGCATGGCTGAAAGGCCTTGTGTAGGGATTCCCTATCCAAGGGATATTCTGGGGGCAGGGCTGGTCTTTGTGCTTACCCTACAACCTAGGTGCCGCAAAAAGGGCCAATGAATAAAATTCCCTTGAGTGCAAGAAGGCCTGGGTTCACAGCCTTTTCTGTGCCTTTCCCACTTTATCTACCTGCACAGGGACCAGGTGAAAGAGGCAATAGAAATGTAAGCTCTTGTATGCCCCCAAGCAGATAGTTGGGGATGAATTATCTAGCACTGTGCCTCTATGAATCTGCAATAGTTTGTTCTGTCTAGCACTTTACCAGGGCTCTTCCCAGAGAACAGGGGAGGGTTGTTGTTTTTCACACTGATAGATGAAAGCCCCAGCAGATCAGTGGGGAAAAAAACAAATATAGCCCCCTTGCTGCTGTTCAAAAACTAATAAAAGCCCAATCAACCAAAATCACTGCCAATCTCAAATGGGGACGTTCATTGTTTATTTTCAGCACCCATAGGAAGAGTGGCTGGGCCCAGGCAACTCTGCTCACAAGTCCTCATGACCCTTTAACTTTTTAGTGTTAATGAAAGTTGCACCTTTCTGAGTGGGACACCTGGGTTTTGAACAACCTACCCATTTGTTTGAAGTTAGCATTTTCTGAAGTTTACTTACAAGTTAAATTTGACTGAGTCTTCCCACTCCAGCCAGCTTTTGAATAGGTAGAGTTGGTTAGCTATCGAGGCTGGCTGCTGTGTGCAGCGCATTGCAAGATCAGAGAGCTAGATACTGGAAGCAAAATGATTAGGCAGGTTAGAGCAACAGTCTTACAGACTATATCTGAGTAGAGTGATGCGAGCCCCCCCCCCCCCCCACGTCTGGATACTCTCAAGTTGAAGTTTAAATTCCCCTAGTTGATACACACATTTTGAGGGAGGATGATGGGTTTCCTTATCAAAATCTGGACAGAAATGTTGCATCTCACACCCATCTCTGTGCAGTAGTTCAGAGCTTACCGCAGGGTTTTACTGAGAAAGGGAATGTCAGTAAGGACAACAACATTTACCCCCTATTCCTTTTGGAAAGTACCTTGGGGTCTTTAACTTCTATCTGGGCAGCCACCAGAGTGAAGGGAGGATGGAGCTTAGATGAATGTTTGATTGTAGGATGGACACCGCAGGGATAATTTCTTCTGAGACAACCAGTGTGAATTTTAGTGTATTTACTTGTATTTGTGTGTGGGGTTTTTTTCATTCACCTCCATGAACCCTTTAGAGGAGTGAAATAACATGAGATTTGGTCTTACGTTAGCTCTCTTCCTGTGTGGTGGAAATTCCACGAGAAGACTAGATGTTGCTTTAGTTTGTTCCCCCAAATGGCTCACAGTCACAAATACAAATAGAAAAACATTTGGGTTTATTAGAACCAGGCTGCCCAGACCTTCTGTAAAGGAGGGGCCTGACTTCGCTCCTGCTTATCTGACTCTAAATTACTTTAAACCCAATGAAAGTCAATGGAGTTGAAAAAGTGAGATCAGAATCAGGTTCTGAAGGTACACAAGAAAACCAGGGAGGCAAAGTAGAGGCATTGGGAAGAGGGCAAAGCTGCAGGAGAGGAGGACAAGGCAGGGACCCTCTAAAGTCAGATGGAAAATGATTCACACTCTTTTATGCTGGGCTCCCATATGTTTTCCTAGAAAGCTGGTTGCCACCAATAAATGCCAGGAACAATTTAAAAAGCACATTACCTAGTTTGTTTGGGGCGGGGAGGCATGGGAGGGAAGGGAGTTCATAACTCTGAAATGTTCATAATTCTGAACAAAACATTATGGTTGTTCTTTCAAAAGTTTACAACTGAACATTGACATAATACAGCTTTGAAACTTTACTACGTAGAAGAAAAATGCTGCTTTCACTTTATTTTTTAGTAGTTTACATTTAACACAGTACTGTACTGTATTTGCCTTTTGGTGGGGGGCGGGAGGGGAGGTGTCTCTGCTGCTGCCTGATTGTGTACTTCCGGTTCCAAATGAGGTGTGTGGTTGATGGGTTAGTTCGTAACGCCAGTATTCGTAACTCTGAGGTTCTACTGTACTTCCTACCTTCCTAACATTCAGACTGCTGGTCTGGGCAAAATGGATGGAATTTCCCTTTGGCCCAGTTTTCCATTTAGCCAGGGAGCTGAGAGGATTCTGAATTCCACTGCTGACTTGGAACTGCTGAGACTCGCTGTTGGACTTCAGACAAGTCACGTCCCCCACCACCTTGTGCCTTGGGAAACCTGAGTTTTGAGGGGAAAAAATGCAGGAACCACACTGAAAAGCAGACTCTGGATCCGAGCTGAGTTTTTGTGGGTTAACAAATTAAAGCAAGTGGAGGTTTATGCTGTAAGAGCTGCAAAGAGTGGCCTCCAGCTGAGAGGAACTCAGTGCAACTTCTGTTGGATAAGCTAGAGACAGAGCCCTCTTCAGCTCCTCTGGCAGGAATGCTCCTCTCCCATGCACCATGAGAGGTCCTGATTCAAACCTGGGCTGTGATAATGTGAAAGATAAATGCACGCAGAGGGCCTGTTGTCAGCTTGAATCTGCTAATAAGCTATGTTTGGCCACCAGCTGGGTAGACGCTTCTCCCACCTTGTAAATTCCTTGGATGGTAAGGAGTGAGGGGGAAACACTTTCCATTACCAAAGGAGGGGGGAAAAGGACAAGCCGTCCGTTATGCCCAGCTCATTACTAAATAATGTAAATAGGATTTAAACACACTAATTACAACATTATGAGGTTGGCAGTGATTACTGGGTTCTCTTCCCAGCACTTCCACCAACAAGCTGGGTGACCTTCAGCACATTGCATCACCTCTCTGTGCCTCAGTTTCTCCCATCTGGAAAATGATCTTTTCCTTACCTTACCAGCTGAGCTGTGTGAGGCTTAACTAATTAGCATTTATAAAAAGATTGAGCTTCTTAGATGAAATGTGCTTGAGACAGGCAAAACATTTATAATTAAAGCCCTGCAAATCCGCAGATATTCACTTCATCTCCGCAGATATCTGCGGACCATTTTTGCAGATACTGGTCCACTGGCCCACAGCATCTGGCTTGGGCAGCCCGGGGGGTGGGGGAGGTGCAGCACGCTCTGGGCCAGCAGCCAGTGGCTGGGGCTGGGTGGCAGGTCGGAGTCAGGGCTGTCCAGCACCTGCTCGCTGCACTGCTTCCTGTCCAGCAGCTTGGGCCCAGTCGCTGGTGAGCCCCCAGGAGCAGCATGTGATGCGACGCCCCTTCCTCTCAAAACTATGTCCCCATGCTGTCCCTTACCCCCAGTTCTCACCCTTGCAGTGCCTCTCCCCTGCAAGACCCTGCCCTCCCCCACTCGCTCCCTTCCCCCCGTTGCTAGCTCTTGTGAGATGGTTTGCTGCTGCGGGGGTGGATGTGGATGCGGATACAGGTAAAAGATGGCTAGCCCATTGTGGGTTGGATCATGGGTTGATCCTGGTGGATGTGGATCCACATTTTTGTATCCACCCAGGGCTCCATTTATAATTATAAATGAGTCATGCTTGGCTTCATACCATCTTTTATGAAGCAGTTAGACACACTGGGCATAGCTCGTTGTTTGCCCAACGCTTCCATTGCATGATTAATTTCATAAACTAGAGATCACTGAATCGATATTAAACAACCCTTTTCTTGAGTGAAGTACAGGCCTTGTGTGTGTGTGTGTGTGTGTGTGTGTGTGTGTGTGTGTGTGTAATGTAATGAAATGAAATGAAATGAAATGAAGTAATTATGTATGCTAACTAGATTCCTCGAGAAACACCACATATAAAGTTTCCCACCATTCTAATTCTGGTAGCTTTCTTTTTTCCCCCATCCTTAATAATTTGAAAAACAACTAATTATGATCCCTCCAGGCTAAATAACTGCAGTTAGAGATGCACTAGATGAGTGGGTATGGCACGGCAATGGAGAGCATTTTTTGCTTTGCCTATTATATGTATTGTTTTAGGTAATTAACATCCACTTTGTAGTGGCAACACAGACGCCTTGCTGTCTGTACAGCTTCTTGGCTCATATTCTCTAAAATACTCCTGGTGTACTCCTTGAAAAATCATGTAAAGTGTTATATAATTCTCCAGGTTGAAAGCAATTGTGAACATCTAGGTTAAATAGGGTTATATATATGTGTGTGTGTATTTATATATAAAACAAATATTTCAGGTCTTTTCCAAGGTACATTCTGCCCAAGGTCAATTCAACAAAATCCCCTAGACTTTCCTTCTCCAGCAGCTTCTGACTCTGATTTCCATACTTGGGATAATACCATTGCAGGTGTAATGCATTTCAGGTTAGTACTGGTTACTATTTATTACTTATTTAGTGCACACAGTGTGCTCAGTAGTGGACAGTATACCAGGTAAAGACTGTCCCTGCCCTGAACATTTTTTAAGTCAAGCGATAGACAACCAGAAGATGGGTTGAACTTTGAAATCTAGTAACGGGCATAGCTTATTGTTCTTGCCGTTGTTGTTTTTAAAAAACTTGATTTAAGAAGTGTCTCCTTAAGGAGGACTTGAAAGAACTGAGCATACTGGGATAGGAAAGCAGTCTGTGCATACAGGGGAGTGTGGAAAAATGTGCTTCAGCACAAAGGCATTTAAAATCAGAATCATCCTGAAGTGAAGACCTATTTTTAATACTTAGGAACTCCAACTGTATTGTTAGTGGATAATCCTCAGATCTAAATAGCTATGGAGTATTTGTGATTGAAGCTGTTTCTCTGGTACATGCAAAATGTTACAATACTGTATGAATGAAGGATGAATATTTCTTTTGCACTTGTAGATTTTCAAAACCCTTATTAATGTTTGAGCCAGTCGATGATGTCTCCAGGCTAAAGAAAAGTTCAGTTAGAATCACAGTAAAGAGCCCCATCTGAAGAAGTATATCCTGCTAAGTCGTGCACTTGCAAACTCGAATGTACACATAGCTGCTGGTTGGCATCTGCACATAGGCATATCAGCTGCATATGATTCAAATCTGGATTTGTGTGCTTTCATCTGAGGTATGTAAGGGAGCAAACAAAAGGAATTCTAGCCCTGAACAATTTTAGTTTGAATACTGATCTCATTTATACCCTCCCCCCCAATAATTAATAGTATGTGTCAATAAAACTCAGTCTGATAGGGCTATCTAGAGCAAAACATGAGGCGATGCACTGTGCAACTTCAGCCATGACCTGCAACATCCTTCATGATTCCAGCTGTGTGTGGAGGTTGCCAGTTCTAGCCCTTATCCTCAATGAGTGTAGATCAGCATTGCTCTATTGGGTTAGAATCATAGAATATTAGGGTTGGAAGGGACCTCAGGAGGTCATCTAGTCCAACCCCCTGCTCAAAGCAGGACCAATCCCCAGATTTTTGCCCCCGTTCCCCAAATGGCCCCCTCAAGGATTGAACTCACAACCTTGGCTTTAGCAGGGCAATGCTCAAACCACTGAGTGATCCCTCCCCCTCAATGGAGCAATGCTGGTTTACAGGAGTTAAGGATCTAGCTTGCATGTGTCTGTGCAGGGAGGATAGGATGTGACCAGCAATTTCATTCTTACTTGACACAGGCTGTCTGATATCAAGCCTATTGGTTCTGCATTCTCCTCCTTCCCATCTCCTTGTATTTGTCACCTGTACGTGAACCCAAAAGTTTAAATTTTATATATAAAAACCTAAGAGTGGTATTTTCAAACTTGTGGATATAATTTGCTACTTTTATTTTTAAAATATGAACCCATCCCCTCCCAACTGATATGGAATTAATTGCTGCTGTAAATTAGCTGTGCACTGTGAGCCAGTCATGACAAATATCTCAGAAAGCAGCTATGCAAGCAAGATGAAAGATAAAACCAGGGAACAGAATTCATGTCAAGCACTGGAACAGCAGAAGGAATTGATAGACGATTTCAAGGCTGGGGAAGGGTTTTATTTTTTTATTTGTTTGTTAGTACAAGTTTGCACACACATGGTCTGTTGAGCTTTTGTGGTGGTGATTGTGGGGGCATTAGACATTTTTCTAGTTAGATACAGTCATATAAAAAACAAAGGGATTTGGCATGGCATAGCATTAAAAATGCAAGTAGGTGGGTGGGTCCATTTAATCCATGATTTTTTTTCTGTAGTTCCCTCACTGTAGCATTTCTGTGTAGCATCATGATGCCATCACAACATTCTCTCAAGGGAATATTAGATATGTAAATGGTAATTTATCTGAATCAGAAGCTATTATCAGCCACAGCCTCCAAAACTCAAGGTGGCCTTCAAAATCCTTTATCCTAGAAATATGCAGCATCTTTGCCTATTTGAATGCATACTTCAAATGACCCTACACGTTGCCACAGTTGTTGGTCCCTGCTGAAGGGGAGAGGGTCACATCTGGAAAAGCCAGAGGATCAGGACTGAATAGGTTCCTGATGAGGTCCATTTGGCAAAGCTGTGTGGAGGATCTCCAGAACAGGAGGCAGACATGAGGTGCACATGAGCAATAAGGGAGCTGAGGAACAAACTAGGGTGTATTGTGGGTCAAGACTGGAGGGCATTGAAAGAACTGAGGTGGAATGGGAAAACACCTGAACTGGAGTAGCAGGGGACGCTGCATGTTGGGACTGAGATGTTTTGGCAGAACTACGCTGGGGAAACTAACATAGCGCCTGTCTACAGTAAGTCTAGTTCTAGCCAATGTTATTATTAGTTCCTCCCATTCATGAGCCTTACATTCAGTAACAAATTATTAAAAAGTACTGTCCCCATCTGTTTTGCAGCTTGTATATCAACATTCTAATTTAAAACATTAACTACGATGGAAAAAAGACTTTCCTTTCATTACATTCTGAGTGTATTCAATTTGTGTTTCGTGTGTTTCCATTTTTTTTCTCCTGAAGGGTTTGCTTTTCTGGACTGCAATGGAAAGACTGAAGTTACTTTCTTGTTTGCAATCGTTTCAGGATCTTTAGAAAGTGCTCATTCTTTTTATGACCTATGGATGGGTCTGGCCAGCTTCTTGGTACCTTGGGAGAGGTGTAGAATAAGTATCACAGCTACCTAGCAGGCAAAAATTCCAAATATGATGTCCCTTGATTCCCCAAGCTGGTAGAAGTTTAGGACTATTCAGTGGCTCTCCCTGGAGAACTGTATCACTCATCAGTGACATCTGCTGGTAGATGAAAAGCATTAAAATGGACTTGGAAGTTTCACTATTTTTCTTTAAAATAAAGCTTTGTAATTAATTCTTTTCAGAAATGCCCATGTAAAATAATGGAACTCTAATAGTATAGAGATTACACAAACCTCTGTTGGGATGACCTGTAAAACACACACACGTCTATGCCAGTTGTGAGTAATGTGGCCCCATCTCAGATGCATGCCAATAAAAACATTGTACCCAACCCTGATGCATTCTCTAGACACACACACTATTAAAATTAATACTCTTTATCTTACTGCAGAGAAGTCCAGTGTCTCTTGTCTTTGAAATTAAATGTAGGCTGGCACATATGAAGGAGGCATTAGTTGCCAAATTGTATCACTGTAATTTATATCATATTTATTCTACATTATTCTATTAAAATACAAATATTTCTAACAAAACAAAAGTGATTCCACTGGCTAGATTTTTCCCACGTTTGAAAGCTTTATTTTATTTGCAAATGCAGATGCTTTGTGTCCCTGTACTCAGGTGATCACTCCAAAATACATATTGATACCAGAACAGTAAACTTTTAATTAACATTAAAATTGCCTCCTTGTAATAATTAATCATGATTTATGTTAAAAATGATTTCATGGGAAAGTGAAACTGTACAGGGCTACATTGCATCATGTTTGCTGTTCACATATTATGGAGACAAGTACTATTCCACTGAACTAAATTCTTATCACATACATATAAGTCAATCTTTTAAAGGGCAAGATCCTCAGTTGGTATAAATTGACCTAGCTTCATTATAATAGCTCTGTATTAAAATCAGTGGAGTCATTTAGATTTATGCCAGCTGAGAATCTGGATCTGTGCATATAGATTCTCTCTGAAGCATGTATATTTTCCATCTTATTTTCATTTCTTTCTCCCTTTGCTGCTCTTTCTGAATCGTAGGTGATTTTGATACTACAAGACACCACCATTTGCTGACATGCTGGTAGAATGGTAGTGTAGGTGGAATTTCTGCCAGTTATCACCTGCCTAGTATCGAGGTTGAGACTAAATAGACACCTGAACCAATATTTATTTCTAAATAGTTATAGTAAGGGCGCTGTACTATAGTCAGCTCATCATATTTGGATTTAAATACTGTTCACAGCCCTAATGTCATGGTGCATTTCGAAGACATTGTTGTGACACCATCTTGGAAAGCCCATGCAGGTTTTAAAGCTCACCTCAATATTTATTATGACCAACGTAATCTAAGTCATATTTTCTCTTCTCAAGGCACAAGGAGCTACACACTTGGAATCATAGAAGTGTAGGACTGGAAGGGACCTCGATAAGTCCTCTAGTCTAGTCCCCTGCACTTGAAGCAGGGCTAAGTATTATCTAGACCATCCCTGACAGGTGTTTGTCTAACCTGCTCTTAACCTCCAGTGATGGGGACTCCACAACCTCCTTAGATAATTTGTTCCAGTGCTTAACTACCCTTCAAGTTAGGAAGTTTTTTCTAATGTCTAATCAAAATCTCTCTCACTGCATTACTTCTTGTCCTGTCTTCAGTGGATCAGGGCCGCCCAGAGGATTCCGGGGGCCCGGGGTCTTCGGCGGCAGGGGGCCCTTCCGTTCCAGGACCCGCCGCCGAAGTGCCCCGAAGACCAGCGAGGACCCCTGCCGCCGGTGCCGCCAGTGGGACCCGCCGCGGCGCAGCCCGGTCTTGGCGGTAATTCGGCGAGGGCCGCCACGGATCTTCGGGGCACTTCGGCGGCGGGTCCCGGAACGGAAGGGCCCCCCGCCGCCGAATTACCGCCGAAGACTGGGCTGCGCTTCGGCGGCGGGTCCATCTTCGGCGGTAATTCGCCAGCGGGGGGAACCCCCCGCCGGCGAAGACCGGGAGCGAAGAAGCTCCTGCGCTCGGCCCCGCAAGAGTTTTCCGGGCCCCCCGGAGCGAGTGAGGGACCCCGCTCCAGGGGCCCTGAAAAACTCTCATGGGGGCCCCTGTGGGGCTCGGGGCCTGGGGCAAATTGCCCCTCTTGCCCCCCCCTCTGGGCGGCCCTGCAGTGGATAAGAAGAAGAATTTATCCTCCTCCTTTTATGTACTTGAAGACTGTTATCACATCCCCCCTTCTGTCTTCTCTTCTGCAGACTAAACAAACACATTTTTTTCTATCTTTTCTCGTAGGTCATCTTTTTCTAGACCGTCAATCATTTTTGTTGCTCTCCTCAAGACTTTCTCCAATTTGTGCACCTCTTTCCTGAAGTGTGGTGCCCAGAACTGGACACAGTGCTCCAGCTGGGACCATGTAACTCATTAACACATATTGCAGTTGCAAAACTAAAAGTCCCCTTGAAGTGTGATGAGACTGTAACCCCGCCATTTGCAGTTACTCTCCAGCTTATAGAAGCCTATGTAAATCTTGCTGATTTTGGTTGTCAGGAATTTGCTTTGCATAGCTTTGGGACCCTGGTGTTTCAGCTTTAAATTAACTCAAAAGCTCAAACTGAAACTCAGCCCATATAGTCCTTTCGGGTAGACACCACTCAAACCCGAAATTGTCCCAGATTTTCCTGAAATTCAACTCAGCTTTGTAAAAGCCAGGCTTGGCTTCTGGATTGTAGTGAAATTTTGAAATTGGGAGAAATGCATCGGGTGGTTTGGGGTTTTGTGATGAAAGTTGAACCAAACTTTACTACAGAATTGTATGGATATGGAGGTTTAAAAAGCCAACTTCTGATAAAACACTGTATGGCAAGCAAAAAATACTCCTCTAAACACAACCTACATCTTGACCTGTTAAAAGCAGAGAATACATTGGGCAAAAAAAAACTTTTTATCTTTGGTTTGTGGCCCAAATGTATGAAACAAAGTTGCCAAACACAAACTAATGTGTAATTATTTTTCTTGCCTGAATCATTTTCTTTTGTGTGTCATAACATGCAGGGTAAATAACGCCACACCTTTTTACTTTAATTGTGGTAATCTGATCTTTCAGCCACAAGAAAGTCTTCTCTAATGCTTTCTTTAGAATGGACTTTCAAGTCAAAGCAATAACATTGACTGCAATAATTATCTCTTCTTTTCTGTCAGGGGTGGAGGATTTGTGTTAACACAATTAAGTGCCAGGACCACTCGGCAAAGATAAAGTGCCTTAAAAGTCACAAACAGCTAAATGTTTGACAGGTGACTGACTTAAAGTGATGATGGGATTTTTTTTTCTGATTTGCTTGCTGCTGAATTATTTGCATCAACTAAGGCAAATGTAAGACTGTCTGGCTTTACATTAATATCATAATGGGAAACATATTATATCATTTATCTCAGAGATTGGCAACCTTTGGCATGTGGCCCACCAGGGTAAGCGGCCTGCGCCGCTTCCCGCAGCCCCCATTGGCCTGGGGCGGTGAACCACGGCCAGTGGGAGCAGCGATCAGCCAAACCTGCGGATGTCGCAGGTAAACAAACCAGCCCGGCCCACCAAGGTGCTTATCCTGGCGGGCCACGTGCCAAAGGTTGCCGATCCCTGTCCTAAATACATATTGGTTTTATTCACTAGAAAAACAGTTAACTTTTAATTAATATTGAAATTGCCCTCGTTGCCTCATTAGCAATGATTTATTATTAAAAATCCACATCATGGGAAAATAAAGACAGGCTCAATGTAAATTGTTCTGTTCACATACTTTAGGGGCTTGATGTCAATGGGAGTCTTTACACTGACTTCAGTGGGCTTTGGATTAGCCCTGTAATGCATTTTCTTTTTTAATTGAACTCAGATCCTGAGTTCAAACTTTCTTTAAAGTAAAAAAAGATTCTGCTGAGCTTTCACCCAAGCTCAGTGAATACTTTTGTCCTCTTCAGTGTTTGACATGGGGTGTTGATGGGGCATGGGGGAAATGGGTTGCCATACACACGCTTTCCACTTCTGTCTGTTTGGAAAGAAGTGGGTGGGAGGATGTGCCATATGAGCTATCGTTGTCCCCAGGTCAGTTATTATTGAGAAACGTTCTTATATTACCATAGCACCTAGTGGCCTCAACCAACATCACAGTCCCATTGTGTTAAACACTATAACAACAGTACAAGTCCTACCTCTCATCACATGAGACTGGGTCTTGCAAGGTGCTGAGGGCTAGAGCCACAGAGACTTAGGTGATGCAACAGCTTACTTTTTTAGGCACCCTGCCCTGAGTTCGGCATCCAGCCCTCCACTACAATGCAGGGGAAGAGTTAGGCACCTAAGAAGGGGATTCATGGAAGCCAAGCTGAGCAGGGAACCACCTAAGCTAGCCAGTAGGAAATAAAAGGAGGGGGCAGGACTTGAGCTCCATTCAAATAAACCAAGTTATTCCTTTCCTACAAAAAAATGATGACGGTGGTTTTCAGAGTGTGCCTAACCCACAGAAAACATGAGGGAAAAGGGGAAGGAAATGATGGTGCTTCCCTGTAGCCCCAATACTTAGGGCACCCCTCTGGGATGTATGAGGCCCAGCCTGATGCCTACCAGATTGGTCTAGGCAGGTTAGCTAAGTAGGGGAACGCCTAGTTTATGAGACTCTTTCACAGGAGTGATCTAGGTGCTAAGCAGCTCAGAAGCACAGGACTTAGGTGACTTGGCACATATATACTGACAAGTATTTAGGTGCCTGGAGGACTTTGCTGGAAGAAATGTGAGTGCCTAGGGGCTCTAGGCCCCTCCAGGGTTAGGGGGGAGTTTGAGGATATTGGTAGGGTCTGAATGTTGAATTTAGGCACCTAAAGTGTAGTTAGGCATCTAAGTCCCTTTGGGATCTAGCCATCAGTGCCTCCAGAATGCCTATAATCTTAATGGTGTTGACTGTCCCCTCTCCTGTGAAAACCCCCCATGTGGGCTTGGTGGAAGATGTGTATCATGGAGTTTCCTCTGAATTCTTTGGTCACAAGAGTGGGAGGAGTTGGGGTTTTCTCCCAGAAGATCCCTAAGATCTGCTGGAGGCTAAGGACATCATTGCTAATTCTAGGGATCCCTGCACTCCCCTCTAGCTCCAGTGGAGCCACGTTACTGCAGCTTGGGACTGTAGTGCCTAGTTTTCTGTTCCCTGTGGGCTGTCAGGAGGGGCAAAGGCAGATTATAGGGGAGGAAATGCATATAGTGCACCCATTCATGCCCCATGTGTGAATCCTGGACCCTGCAAGGGAACCTGGATGGGCTCCTAAGATGGGGACTCACTATTGCCTTGGAAGTGGCTGACCCCATACCCCCTTCAGGAAATACATATCCATAGGGTCCCCTCTGGGGGGGCTCTATCAGTCCCATGGGATCCAGAGAGATAAGGTGGGTGAGGTAATATATTTTACTGGACCAACTTCTGTTGGTGAGAGAGACCAGCTTTCTCACCAACAGAAGTTGGTCCAATAAAATATATTACCTCACCCACCTTGTCTCTCTAATATCCTAGAACCAACATGGCTAAAACAACACAGCTAGGCATGATTGTTCCCATCTGCTAAACAGGTGCTCAGGAAAATTGAGGGAGGTCAGGGCCGTTGTGTATTAAAGTACATTGATAAAGCTAGCGTAACGTCTATCCTCACTGTGCTGGATCTAACTGGTGGTGTCTCTCTCTCACTTTCATGGGCATAAAATCCACCCAGGTCTCTGCACCTAGCACTGGAGGTTTTATAATAAGTGTCTCTTTCATCTGAACAAAGCCATTAGTTTGCAGGAAGCAGACTTACTAGAAAGATACCCCCCACCCTTTATGCAAGACCAGGCTGTTGCAGATTCAAATGGGACATAAGCAGCATTTAAGCAGTTGCTCTTTATTCCCTTAACCAAACAAAAAGTTGTGTGGGGATGAGGAAATCCATAAAAAGTTAACCCCCCCCAGGGCAGATGTAACTTTCATAATGAGACTGTGTACGGTTTATTACATACCTACCTTACTCTGATGGTTACAGTACAAGAAGATGAGCTTTGCAGCAAAAAGGGTTTAACTCTCTAGACTGATATAAAAATACCGATTACCCTTGGGTTTTCCTGGTCACCTCAGCTCAGAAGAATGAGGTCATCTGACACCTTTAGGCAGGTGTGACAGGGATCTGATACCAGCAATAGGCACTAGTGGGCTGCTGCTTATTATTGTTCATTGATGTTTAGAACATCTTAGTCACTGCCATAGCAACCAGTGGTGATATCACAGAAGAGGATGAGGACTTAATAAGCAGCATGAGTAGATGACCTCTTCATGGCCGTGGGGGGGGGGGTGCAAGTGGGGCCAAAGACCCAGACCGCCCCTGGGTGAGTACAAGTGCTGCAGCTTTGCCCCAGGCCCCCCGAATCCTCTGGGTGGCCTGGACCTCTTACACCACACCAATTCTGTCTTTGGGCAAATGTCTCTTCTAAGTGGAAAAGGGGCTGAGCTAGGTCCGGATGGAAACGTTATTTATATTGTCATAGTGTCTCGGAGCACTAGGCATGGATCAGGCCCTCATTGTGCGATGCGCTGTACAAACACAGGACAAAAAAGTCTCTGCTCCAAAGAGCTTACACTCTAAGACAAGAGATGGATGGTGGAGTACAAGGAAACTTTCCCATAGTTCACATGGTCAGACCTGAGACGGTGGTTTGGCCAGCTGTAAGATAGGTCCAGTTGTGACATTCAGATCTGTGTCTGGATGCATGCTTTACAAAGCTGGCACAAATTCTGATTTGGGGCTTTGTTTCAGGCCTACTTCTAGTAGTAGTTGTAGGAACAGTAGCTAACAGCCATCCTATGAAGAATCACAAGAATAAATGGGAAAGAAATACAATAAAATACAGCATCTCAATACAAGTAGAATTGTTTCTAAATAGCACACTCTAACAAGCTTTCTGTGACATTGCTAAGGCCTTGTATACCCTTTATTTATTTCAAAGTAAACTGTATAAAAAGGCATATATTCCAATCTCTAGGTGCTTTGATTGTATATATTAGCAGATCCTCAGTTGGTACAACATTGCCTTAAAATATGATCTCTTTTTATGTGATATTGCTGTCAATTAGTCCAAAATACAGTAGAATAAAAATAGAATTTCTTATACAATTTGCCTTACTGAAAGTTAGAGTAACATATTTTACATACAGCCTTTAGACTTGATCTTTGTCTCAACCAGTGCTACAAAACAAGCCAAGTTCAATGATCATATTTAAGTTGAATAGCCCAGAGTTTTTGAGGGAGTTCAGAGGTTTAGATGATGTCAAGTGTGAAACAATCCCTTGCTTGAGACTGCTCATGTTTTGAGATCATCCCAAATTGAGACTGTCCACAGTTCTAACTTTGAAGAGATTTTTTTTGAACAACATTCAACCTGCTGACTTCAAATGTTCATAACTTTAAAACCATTGAACCAGTTTTCTTCCAATATTTGCTTATCCTGGTGTCCTAGTGTAGTGGGATTTTTTATGTGGTTAAATTAGTGCAAGGATTTGAGTCCCCAAACATTCTTGATGGTGGTACCATATACAAAGATACTAATGCATATACAGGGAATACACAATTGGGTTATGCTATAGAAAATATTTCAAAAGGCTAGAATTTCTTTTAATTTAGGAGTTAGTGTAAAACAGTTATCAATAGGTTAAGTATTTTAGTCCAGTTAAGATCCCTAATAAATGAAGATACTTCTTTTGCCTCACTCCATTTTGCGTATCATCAGTTTGTAAAACTTTTGGAAGAGTCTTAGTGTTTGTAAATTTTAGCTTGTTTACCATATCAGTGGAATTGGCACCTGTGTCATCTCTCCTCCCAGGAATTAGGATACATACTCATTGCACTGCAAACTATAGTTGCAAAACTAGGAGATTATCACGGTTATAACTGATGCAATATGGCAACTTTTTTGTACTGGAAGCATCATCTCATAACAGTGTTCCATCCTACATTCATGGCAAGTCTCAGGCTGCACCTGCAGTTAGGTAAATTGTGAGTGCACAATGCCAAGGCAGACAAATGCAGCAAAGACAAGGTAAACAAAATGGGGAGGGGCTGTGCGCTTTACCTAGTAGATCACACAGAAAAGAAGAACATCAGGATTTAGGAGGTTACATCACCTATGAATTTTAATGAGACTTAGACTCCTAAGAGGAAATCCTGGAACCATTTAAGTCTATGGCAAAACTCCCATTGACTTCAGTGGGGCCAGAATTTTACTCTAAGGGCTGATCTACACTACTGCAGTAAATCGATCTAACTTATGCGTGACTAATGTAACCGAAGTCAACTTAGTTAGATCCACTTACCGCAGTGGCTATACTGCGCTATCAATGGGAGAGCATCTCCCGTCGACTTCCCTAATGCTTCTCGGGGAGGTGGAGTACACAAATCGATGGGAGAGTGCTTTCCCATTGATTTAGCGTGTCTTCACCAGACCGGCAAATTGACACACGCTGCATCGATTGCAGCAGTGCCAATCTACCAGTAAGTGTAGACATGCCCTAAGTGCCAAAGGGCCAGATGTTTAAAGGCACATGGTACCAAAGGTGAAGATAGGTGCCCAGGCCCTTTTGAAAATTCTGCTAGGCACCTATCTCTGTATGTAGCTTTTAAAAATTCCACTAGGTGCCTTTATGCAGCTTTAAGTACTAAACACCTTTGAAAATCTGGTCCTCAGTCACTTTTGAAACTGGGACTTACTGTCTTAAGTGATGTCACTGAAGTGCTTTTGAAAATTTTGTCCTGAGTGTAATTATCTCAATGCTATTATAGAAGGGTGATTGCCTGATGAAAATTAGAACATGTAAGAGTGCTCACCCTCTGAAAAAACAGACTTCTTTAAGTTGTCTCTTTAAGGTGGGATACTCAGTCATTGCAGAACCCAAAAATCACTTCAAAAATCTTGGATCATGCCTTTAAATTATGGAATACAGGCACGCTGGATACACTAATATTTGTGGGAAACATTTTATTGAATTAGTGATTTTGTGGACATCTGGAAGAATTTTTGATAGAATTCATTATCTTTCATTAAACAGCATCTCCTATATTCTTGCAAATGCCATATGTGTTTATCATCCCAAGTGTCAAGGGGGAAAGAAGAAAGTTCTGTCAGTTCACTGTTTAGTAACAGAATCCTAGCAGGACCCAAGGGCCTTTCTTGGGAATGTTTTGCATTCGGGTAGTTTTTAAAGAAGTACATAAGAACTGCCGTAGTGGGTCAGGCCAATGGTCTATCTAGCCCAGTATCCTGTCTCAAAGCTTCCGGGAGAGTGTACAAAACAGGGCAGTTGGAGTGATCCAACCCTATCTTCCCCTCCTGGTTTCTGGCAGTCAGAGGTTTAGTAGCATCGTGAGCATGGGGTTGCATCTCTGACCATCTTAGCTAATAGCCATTGATGAACCTATCCTCCATTAGTAAAAAACTAGGTGGGAGGAATTGCTCAGTGGTTTGAGCATTGGCCTCCTAAACCCAGAATTGTGAGTTCAATCCTTGAGGGGGCCACTTAGGGATCTGGGGCAAAAATTGGTCCTGCTAGTGAAGGCAGGGGGCTGGACTCGATGACCTTTCAAGGTCCCTTCCAGTTCTAGGAGATTGGTATATCTCCAATTATTATTATAGGAAGAAAGGTGAAAGGAATTAGCATTCTCTCTATCAGGTTTATTCCATTTTAAATCTTAAATCTACTTAAATGTCTGCAAACACACATTAAGTTTCTTAAAGTGTGGATCTGATCCAATTAGTTATACATGTCCCATGGCTGGATCTCTCTCCACATCACAGTTTTGTTAAAGTACCTTTTTCCCTACCTGCTGTTATCAGAAATGAGACTTGGATAGTGGGAAGGGATCACTGCTTTTCTCTACCAGTGCTATATTTGAGATGCTACTCACTTACAGTTTTACAAGATCCACTGCTAAATTAGCAGTGGAATAGGATTCACAAATTGGGCAAAAGCCAGGAATAAAGGTAAATTAGATGTCTTGTTCTTGATGATTAAAGTATTGTTCCTACCAGTCTGTGCTCAGTCACAGCAATTGCCGAGTAGTAAATTGTTGCAGGACATTTGGAACATGACATCTTTGTTATAGAGAAAGGGTGATCTAGAAAAGACAGGTTGCACTGGAAAGATAGTCAGTCCTGATAATAGAATCAGGAATAAATACCACAAAATGTCACCACTGTTTTTTATCCTTTTAGCCACACTGTTGAGCTAGTACAAATGATGTCCTTCCTTGTAGTTCAGAGAAGTCTGAAAAAGAATCACTTGGGGGGAAGAGCAAGCACCCTGATCTATATTTTATCAATTTATTCTGATTAATTTTTAAAGTTTAATTCAACGTCAGGTAAAGACAAATAGGATCATTACACAAATGTCTGGCAGAGTCCAAAAGCACTACTCAAATTAATGCTGGGGAGCAAAATAGGAATTGACTATGAAACTCTAAGTCATGGCCTGCAGCACTAAGACACTTGAGTTTGTACCTATAAATAAAATATTTAAGAGAGAGAACTGAAAACATGTTAAATGTGTTTCAGAGGAGGGACACTTACAGGCACAGCGAGCTATACTGTCTGGCTGGGCTGCTAATATGATCAGGGTTTAGAATTGTTTTTTTAAGAGGAGAATTATCTTCTGTAAAGTCTGAATTGAGAAGCTTTAAATGATATGTGAGGACATTTCTCCAGCAGAGAACACAGAATGACCTACAGACAGCAGGAGCCTCAGCAATAGTGCAGGTGGAGGCTAAAAAGGTCTCCCTGCAAACTTATGCTTGAATTCAGGGCCAGTTCTAGCTGGCTGCACAGCCTGTACTTGCAAGAACCCCAGAATTGAGAGGAATGGCGTGTGGGGGGGTGCGGAGGAGAATGGGACTGAGCATGCACAGCTCCTCCATCCACATTGAGTTTGAACAAGGAACAGCTGAGCCTTGTGCTGCAGTCCTTATTGAGCATGCAATGGGGCATTCCTCAGCAGCACAGCAAGGTTAAATTTGAACAGCTCCCATCTCAGTGCAACATAAGGAGCAGGGACTATGGGAATATGATAGGACAATCAGGTGGAGAAAACTTCCAGGGAGGGTGGTTTGAGGAATTCAACTCCCTTTCCCACAGACATAGAGTCCCCTAAACCCCTGACTGAAAGGGAAAGAGAAAAAACACCCCCACCCTAATACCAAACACCTCAGAAACTGCTTGAATGCCTGAAGCCAAAATCACTTCCCAAAAGCCCTGGCAGTCCCCATTCCAGCTGTCCACTCTCCCCCCCCCCACACACCTTGATGATTGTACAGGGCAGTTACTCATTGTCCATGCAGGAAGTGAGTTGGAGTATCCCACTGAAACTGCAGAGTGAATTTAGACAGGCTGGTGAATGTGGCTACTGAGGAATTCAGCCAGGACCACAGGGCAAGAAGTCTTATGGAAAAGCACTCTGAGGCCTGTTTTAATGGATTAGTAGAGTACACAAAGGGTCATGCTGCCTGGGCTCCTTTCTGTAAATTAGAACCACAACATTTAACTTAAGGAAGAACAAAATTCTTAATCCCTCAAACAGCTTCCTTAGGCTTCTCCTAAGTGAATAATCAGGCTTGGAATATTGCTCTGAAGGTCAACAATGCAGGGCTTGCTGGACCAACAGGGGAAATGAATTTCAGAGTAGAGGGCCACTCACTGGGAATGCCTGAGCCACTAGTAAGGCTAGAATTCAAATACTGGAACTGTTAGCAAAAGCTTCCCACTTCTCCTGACCACTGTCCCCAACTAGTCCTCCTCCCCTTTGTCTTCTTTACTGGGGTTGTAAGCTACTTGGAGATGGGGATAAGGGTATGTCTACACTACCCGCCAGACCGTCAGGCAGCAATCGATCCAGTGGGAGATCGATTTATCGTGTCTAGTCTAGACACGATATATCGAACCCCTGAGCCCTCTCCCATCGACTCCTGTACTCCAGCACCGCAAGAGGCACAGGCAGAGTTGACTGTGGAGCAGCAGCAGTCGACTCACCACAGTGAAGACACCACGGTAAGTTGATCTAAGTATTGAATTGACTTTCAATTCTAGTCCAAATGATTCTTCAGTTCTAGTCCCAGTGTAGCCCAGGGCTAAGTGGCTCCTCCTCTCAGGTAGGGTTTCCAGGTGCAACATTCATACAAATAGATGCCTAATAATAATGGCATCATCACTTCGCTTATCTTTCAGTTCTAATCCAAGTGATTCTTCCTGAGGCCTTGTCACTGAGGGGTAAGACTTTTAAAGGAATTTATTGTATTCAGTAAGCCACCAGGTTTACAAAAATATTGTAAAGTGTTGTGCAGTAGCACACAGGAGTTAATGAGTAAATGATGGTGTTTCTTATGAAGGACAGCACTTCCAGCAGCAGCACAGCTCTCTCCTGGACCATACCACCAACACATTGGTCTAAGTTGTGAAGTGGGAGTAACCCTGCCTGAGCCATCCATAATACTCCCTGTAACAGCTGGGTGTTCCTTGGAGGTCTGCCACCCAAGAACTGACCTGGCCTGACTCTACTGAACAGGAGATCTGACTGATGGGTTTGGCAGAGAAGATAGCCTCTAATGGCCTAAATATATGTCACTGGACTCATTCTACATGCTAAGAACCAACCCCAATCCTTTCTCTAACCTCAGAGAGAAGATAAAGACAGACCCAGGTTTTCTGTCCCTGGGAACTGATTATCAGGTAGGAACAGTCGGAGTTCTTTCTCCTCACCAAAAAGGATGATTGCACATGATCCGTGAAGCTATGTTCTGCAGTAAGGAGCACTTGCCTGTTGCTGGATCACAGCCTCCTGTGGGGTGGGACACAGCAATGCTGCACAAGAACAAGATATATAGGAAATTTCTATATCCCTGTGAAATTGCAGGGAGGATGGATGGAATTACCTGAGCTGGGAGTTGGCCCAGGAGGACACTGGGTTTAGTCACCCAAGTCTTTTTAAGGGCTTTTTAATGCTTGCGGAGGGTGGGGTAGGGCAGAGATGAAAGTAAGCCAGTACACCGTACCGGACCAGCTTCTCCAGGTGGCAATTGAAAGGGCCCGGGGCTCGCAGCAGTGGCTGGAGCCCCAGGCCCTTTCAATTGCCACCAGAGCCCCATTGCCGGCGGACATTTAAAGGGCTCAGGGCAGTAGCAGTGGCCAGGGTCCCAGGACCTTTAAATCACCTCCTGAGCCCCGCTGCTGGAGCCCTGGGGTAGCGGTGGCAGCTGGGACCCCCAGGGCTCCTTCGGCAATTTAAAGGGTCCAGGGCTCTGCTGCGGTAGCAGCGGCTGGGAGCCCCTGGCCCTTTAAATCACCGCCTGAGCCCCCAGCAGCAGGGCTCAGGCAGCAGTTTAAAGGGCCCAGGGCTCCACTGTGGTAGAGGCGGCCAGACTCCCAGGCCCTTTAAATGGCCCCTGAGCCCCGGGGCTCCCAGCTGCCTCTGTAACTGGTAGCTCCAGCAGTGATTTAAAGGGCCCGGGGCTCCCAGCCACCACTACTGCAGCTGGAGTCCGGGGCCCTTTAAATATCAATTTAAAGGGCCCAGCGCTCTAAAGGTCACACCCCTTCCGGTTGAGGCCACACCCCTTCCAGTTGAGGCCCCAGCCCCTGCTCAGGGCTCTGGCAAACCGGTAAATCCTTTAAGTTACTTTCACCCCTGGGTTGGGGTCAAGACCTTGGATTTCTGTCTTATCCTAGAGGAGTCACCTTCATCAGTGTAGCAGCCCCTACCATTACACTGGCATACTAGCATCAGAAAGCGTAGGCAAGAGCACCCCCTCCTGAGTTACCTACACCACTCTCTGCAGAACACAATCTCCTAGTATTTTTTAGGGGTGCCCTCTAGTGAGTTATCAGAACCCTTGCCTGCACCCAGAAGATAGGGAGTCTGGTCCTTCCATAATCTCCTACTCCAGGAAATAGTGATGAGGTAATGCTCACATCCTCCACCTACAGGCCTTTCCGCCGTCTCTATATGGAGCCAGGTGCTGATTGGTTGGGAAGAATGCTGTCTTTTTTACTCAGGGACATGCTGCTGGGTTGCACCCCTATGCACTGGGGAGCAGCCAGAAACCAGAGATGAATATGTGGGATGGAGGAAGGTCCTTCGTCAAGAGGCTGCCCCCCTACCCCATGACATTCATTTTGTCTAAGTGTTATCATGAGAGGGGCAAATGGAAGTCCTAAGAAGGGGGCCCTTATAGGGAGGAGGGCAGGGGACATAGTCTGGTCCCTGAAAGGGCTGCATCTTAGCAGAGAGTTGATTTGGGGGCACACAGTCTCCTCTTGAGGGGAGGTAGCAATAGGAATGGTGCTCTGGTTTGGTAGGATGTCCAGAGTAGGGTAGTGACAGGGGAGGGAATAGATATCCACCTCACAAAGGGACTGATATGCACCTTACAAGGGGACATACTGATCAGTCTCCATCTCATAAGGGGATGGTTCTGGGGAAAAAATTCAGTGAGTTTCCCCAGAGCCCCTCTCCTTAATGTGGGGGCATAATAGCAGGTGGGTGTGAAGGGGGTAGAGTTTGAAGACAGTCAGGGACTGAGGTTCTTGAAGGGTTTGACCGGGGGAAGTCCTGGTGCTCAGACACAGCCTTCATCTGTGCATCAGTGCTGGACAGGAAAATTGCATCTCTATGGCCAGACTCATATACTGTCCTCATCTACTGTTTCTGGGGATATTGTGTTTCATTCATTGTGTTACATGGCATTCCTCCTCCTGCAGGGAAAGCAGACAAAAGGTTATCTTGCCTTCTCAGTGTATAGACCTCCATCATAACTGCTCCCTGCCTCCAAGCCCTTCAGTTTTCTTCCTTCTCTAGTCCCTCCCACTCAGGTTGAGCTGAGCTTCTTGTGCTATTGGATTGGGGACTACTTTTCCCTCCTATTCCCATCTTTCTTGCATTAGTAGGAAAGACTAGGGGGAGAGAGAGAGAGAAAACATACCTGAAAGCCAGAATCTCCTGTCCAAAAGCCAGAGAGAGGAATGTGGGTATACAATAGCAATCCCAGGAAACAAGAACACTGCAACTCAAGTATGCTGAATCTCAAGGAGTATCTGGACATCTCTCCCCCTTAAACTTTGAAAGACTAGCATGAAATCCCTGCATACTATTAATTTCAGTGAAAGTCATAAAACTAAATCTTCTAGTTGGCTTTAGAGCATAGCTTTTTATACCCTTCTCTCTCCTCTGCTCTATACTACTTTGTTTCTCAAGCTAATCTTAGTCAAGAGGTGGTTCCAGGTGTTTATATCTGACACTGGAAAGGGGGTGAGGTAAAGTGGTTAGAAGAGGCAGATTGGGTAGCAGGTGACATTGGTTCCACACTCCCTGATCTTGCAAAGGACTGTGTTTGATTGGTTACAGCTGGGAGTGATATTTGAAATCTAGATTCTATAGATGTATCCATTTCTCTCTGGAACATACATTCCAGCATCCCAGGAGGCAAGATATCCTCCAGCTCCAGCAGCTTGCCTTGTGCTTTCATCTCTTACACATTTCTGTGAAGTGACTTCCTTTAAGATCCTACCCTGTGGGCACCTCAAGGCCTGAATGGCAGCGAAGGTCTGGCTTTGCAGTTTCACCTGAGGAGATAGGAATGCCTGCATTGTGATCTCACCTGCAGCATGTCAACAATAGTGCATTGGCCCCACAGAGTGTGAGGGTATTATGGGGTGTACCAGGCATTTGATGCCTCTTGCAAAAAGCCCTGCCACCTTGGTGCAACCCATCCAAAGAGGATATCATTTGGAGGGGAAACAGTGAGGCACAGATCCACTAAAGTATTTAGGCTAACTTCCATTGAAATTTAGGATCCTAAATACCTTCTTGGATCTGGGCCTCAGTTCAGACCTCCCAGAGATACCTACAGAGACCAATCAGGATCAGCTGCTGGCAGAACTAATGAGAATTGGTCCTCCAATAACTAGAAAGGCAGAAGCCAATCAAGGTCCAGCAGGCAAGATAAAAAGGTCTGGGTGTTACTTTCAGGGGCTAATTCTGGGCAAAGCTAGGAAAGAAGAGGGTGGATGGGTTTTCCTTCTCTTAATCACAAATGCTTGGTCTGGTGCTCAACTCTACCTACATGTTTTTAGTTAAACTAGCAAAGGGCTATTGTTTTATGTTATGGAATTTAAAGCCCAGGTGGTTATTTTGAATTCAGTATCAATTTACTGTTGTAAAATTAAGGTAGGCTAGCTTTGCAAGATGCTTGGGTGGCTCAGGTGAGGGGGGTGAACTAGAGAAGGTGTAGCTGGGTTTCCTCACTCCTGCTTCCTAGGATTCTGCAATCTGTAAAACCTAGCAGCCTTATTGGTGTTGTACAACTATAGAAGCTTTCTATTTCTCCCATTGTCACATATTGTGCATATCCCTTCCCCAACACAGAGGGGTCTAGGGCAGCACAGTCTATTACCATAAACTTTGCTGAATCCTAGATTTTAATATCCCTTGTTAGGGGGCTTCCAGATGTTCCCATAAGGAGATCATTCCACAGCCTACTTGATCTCCCCTATCTAATAGGCAATTCTTATTGTTTAAGTACAGTCAATATGCTGGGTACTGTACAACACAAAAAATAACTAGAAATGCCCTACCCTACAGAGCTTATAGTCTAAAAGTTTGACACATCCTTGAATAGATGCACTGGGAAATCTGGATAACAGGGAGAATGTGGCTTGGAAATTTTCATCAATGTTTATGTAAACTCCTTTCTCATGGGACCTGTGAAAGAGAGAGGGGTTTGAATGAAGAGAGATTGTAGTAGTGGGATGCTGAGGGAAGTTTCTGAATAGGGGCGGGGCAGGGCAAGAGAGTTTTGGATTTTGATTAGTCCTTAATCTTTAAGTACTAGAGGTGAATGTTTAGGCAAACCCAGTGCCCTTCCTCTGACTTTCAGTACTGCTTCTGCTGTTAATACTGAATGCCAGCCTTGACACAATTTCTCATGTCCACTATAGGTGAAAAATCTTATTAATGGAGCACCCCTGGGGACTCAGGGCAGATGCTATTACTGCCAGGTTGGAGGACTTCCTGGGATGAGGAGTGAGGAATTTAACTTTCCTCTCTACAGATTTAAATGCTCCTCTATTGCTTTCCAGAAAAGTGTGGAAAAGATATAGCCAGCCCTTTCCTAATACCAAAAGCCTCAGCTAATAAACCACTTCCCCAAAACCCCTAGCTATCCCCTCCTCTACTGCCAAACCCTCCTGCTTTCCCCTGACAGCTTCTATAAGTATCCCTATTGACATCAGTGGAGCTATGCAGCTATCCCAGCTAAGATGTAGACCTGGGCTTGTAACAATAAGATATAATAAAATATCAGCAACTCCACAAACAACCTCTGTGGAACAGTTAGGTTAACAAAAACCCCATCCAATCCTCGGTACCCCAATAACCACTCCACCCACACACCTCAACCTCCTCAAATGCTAGTCCAAAATGATAGACTTTGGAGCATGCTTTCAAGTTCCTCTGATACAAAGGGCTGGCAGTAAGGGAATTCTGAAGTTCTCATATCTCCCAAAATAAGGCCTGTGGCTACACATTTCCTGTAATTGAGGTGTGTTGATGAAGCTGTTTAATGCTGGTCAACACATCCAACAAGAAATGTAGATATGTTGTCTTGATAGTTCTGTAGACCAAGATCTTCCCTCTATCAATAGCACAGGTAGTGGCAATGCAAGCTTCCTCCACTGCCCAGCTGATGTGCATCAACAATGACCTTCTAAAGAGTTGGGGGAGAGTAGTTCATTTGGTCATGCCTCTTCATTCCTTTACATCTTTGCTAACACTACTGGGGGGGGCAGGACATGAGTAACATACAAGTTAACTAGATGGATTCTATGAAGGACGATACAAGTGTGAGTAAATAGTGTGGCTACGTGAATTTACTTTTGGTATAAAAATATCTATAGATATTAGGTGGAGTCTTTGTGGTCCTGGCAAGTTGCCAATGTGGCCCTCTGGATCACAAATACTGTGTACCCTTGCTTCAGAGTCTCCTTTTCAAGTTTGGTTCAGTGTGAATCCTGTTGGAAGCATCTTTGACATATATTAGAACTATTTTCAGTACAGGGGCGGCTCTACAAATTTGGCTGCCCCAAGCAGTCATGCGCGGGAGGCGCCCCGGAGCCGCGGGAGCAGCGGACCTCCCGCGGGCATGACTGCGGAGGGTCCGCTGGTCGCGCGGCTCAGCTGGACCCCCCGCAGCTGCGGGCGGTTCGCTGGTCCGGCGGCTCCGGTTGAGCTGCCGCAGTCATGCCTGTGGGAGGTCCAGCCGAGCCGCGGAACCAGCGAACCGTCCGCAGTCATGCCTGCGGCAGGTCCGGTAGTCCCGGGGCTCCGGTGGACCTCCCGCAGGCATGACTGCGGCAGGTCCACCGGCCCAGCCTGCCGCCCCCCTGGGAAACAGCCGCCCCAGGCGGGTGCTTGCCCCGCTGGGCTCTAGAGCCGCTCCTGTTTCAGTAGATGCAAAGCTATACAAAAAGTGTGTGACCCGTTCACTGAGTAAATCTTTCTCTGCTAAGATGTATGCTCGGATCACTTTATAGTCTCTATAGCACTGAGGTGTTTCTTTTTTTAAATCACCCCTAAAATCTAGTTGTGATTAGATGTCTGATATTTTAAACTCCGGTGAGCCTTTAAAGTCCAGTTTTGCAGTATGGACTTTGGGCCGGGAGGTCCAAAGTTCAAATCTCAATATAGTCCTCACTCCTGTTTTTAATTATCATTTGATATGGACATTATTGCTGCAAGGATCTCTCTTATACATCAGAACACACAGTCTTCTAAAAGTAAAGAGTTGTCATTTAATTGGGTTTCAGATTTAAAAGAATGAGGCTTGTGGCTACTTCATTTGCTGGCTATGGCTAAATGTTGTTTAAAAGGGACAGACACAGCACAAGCAAACTCCTTCTCTTGTTGAGGTGTGATGTGTTTATGTACTGGATCCTGTGGTGAAATCCTTCACAGACCAATTTAAAATAATCTCTCTCCCCATCTTTCCCTCCCTCACCCTCCTAAATGCAACCCTGACTTACCAAAGGCCTCAGGGTTGTGTTGATGCAGTTTCCTTTTTACAATGCTCCTAAGATCTTCAAGATCAAAACTGGAGCTGGGTGAAAATAAGGAAAAATAACTCAAGACTTTATTTTTGTGAAATTGATCAAATAAATCACATGGCATATATATTCTTAAATTATTTGCCTAACTCTATAAACTGCGCCAATGGTGAAAAATATATTCCATGAATAACTTACTCGAGAAATATAATGAAATTCATGGACTACATTGTTCTATAATTATTATTCATTGTGCTCTAAGTGTAGACCTACTCTTGCAAAGCTTAGGGGCTCCACCAGAGCAGAGCGCCAAAGAAAGAGAGACAAGTGACTATCCCCAAGTCTGGTGGGCTCATCAGGAGTATATGGGCATAAGCCAGTGGAATCCTATTTAATTTCATAAACCCTATGACAATATATAGGTATACCTCATGGCTCCCACTGCTCTTTAGGGTTTAATACTAAGTTGGGGGAAAGGTGTCTTGATTTTACACCAAGTTTTCTGCTCAGCTTTGGTTGTCTTGTGGGTGGGTGTGAGACATCCCAGCCGAGAGAGAGTCCTTTTTACCAAAACATGCTGTCGGATTGCTGATGACTTTGGCTGCAAAGCAGCTTTGATCAGGATCTCTACGCTGGTTTACTATAACCACAGACACTTTAACAAAACTGCTTTTTATTACGTAAACTATACCCACAGCTGCCCTGAATTAAAACGATTTTCTGAAGGGGGGCTTTGCATGAAGGCTCCATTTCATTTAGCTTTGCTTCTTTTCTAGTTTTCTGCATTAAAAAAGAGAAAAGAGGCTGTACCGTGAAAATTGTTTGAAATATTGCATATTCATTTAGAAATTGGATGCTAGGTCAAGCTGGTTCAGCATATTTTTTTTATCCGTCAAGAAACTAGCCAATGGTTTTATTTGACGTACTTTGATTGAGTGCTGTGGTTAAAACTGACCAGGGAGAGGAAACGCAAGACCCAATCTACTTTTTAAAGCAGCCTATCCTTGAATATTTAACACTCATTGGGAGGTGTATTAGTAAGATGAAGAACTGAGAATGGACCCTTGTCTGATATTGATGTTATAGAATGAAGTTAGAGAGACCACCACTATGATTGATGTTAACTGGCACCATTGTTCGTGGGGTCTGCAGAGATCCTCAACATTGAAGGGAAGATGGAATGTGAACCAAATGATTCCTTCAAAATTCGGTTCTGATCCATTGGCAGGGCAGTATGAGGAAGGTTACAGTGTTGCTACACAAGCTATACCTGCTCCATGTATGAAACTGTGTCTTCAGTTTCTTGGGTTGTTCATCCAGCATCTTTTACAAACACTAAAGTCATTGTTTTAATAATGACAACCAAATCAGATGGGGCCATATTCCCATTGTGACATCCCACTAGTCTGCGATTGTTTTTAATACCTGACTCATTCAAAGCGTGTATTGGGAGTAAGGTACTGGAAGGCTTTGGGAGCCACAAACACCTTTTGAGCTTATTTTTGAACTTAGTTGTTTGGACCTGGAGTTGAGTCCTCCTCTAACTGACATGGGTGATATATTTTTTTTGTGGAGGGGTCTTAGCATTATTAGAAAACACTTGTCTACCCTTTGAGGATGGAAAGTCAAAATTTAAGCTCCGGATTGTTGAAGTTTCGTCTTCTGTGATAGCTACAACAGGAGACATTTTACTGGGTGAATTTACCCTGCAGAATGACCCTTGAGGAATCTTTCTATCCAGGGTGTTTTGTTCAATATTACCTGGATGGAAGCACCATTCAGAAGCTCATTTATCTTCAGTGGCCTCAGCTAGTAAAGAAATGGAAAGTGCTCGTGCTATCCCAGCACCTGTCAATATTTCTTATTGTACTATTGTTTCAGAGGTTATAGGGAGATGCTGTCTTATGCCATCTGCTTCCATCCTTGTAGGCAATCTTTGACTACCACGTAGAATGTGTTCACTTTTCCAACATACTTCCAGAAATGGAGGTGCTCAAAGTACTAAGGATTGTAAGTTGTAGCTACATGGCAACCCTACTTCATGGGGAAATATTTAGCAATATTCAGGATGATATAGGAATAGCAAATGTGCAGGGATAGCAAATGATGATAGAGTATACAGAGGATCTGTGAACATAGATTGTCCACATGTTGCTAACTACCAAACCTGCCAGATCTCACCATGCTAGCAGGAGCCTGGGTATGCGTCTGAGAAACATGCATCTTTTGTACCTCTTTTGTAAGGAATTTGGGCAGTGTGACTATCTATCATCCCCTGAATACAATTAACATGTACTTCCTGTCAGAGACAGAGAGGCCTTCAAATAAGCCCTTGAAAACTAGCCCAAGCCCTTAAACTATGGAATAAACAGTCTTAGTATCCTGATTCCTGCCTTGTTTTTAGCTGATCTACTAACAGGTACATGCATATTGTTATCCTTTTCAGTGCCAAGAGAGTCTAGGCATGAGATGAGCCCATTTTGGATACCTATAGATTCTCTTTATTTGGTTGCGCTTGTCCACCCTCCTCAGCTTGCACATATATTGCTGTTGTGCCAGTATTCTGAGAGAGAAAATTTGTGGCTTTTCTGGACACCTATTCCAGACCAGGTGTAACTAGAGGAAGAAAGAGAGGTGTCTGATTATAATAGATTCCTGTTCTCTGGTCCTCAGACACTACAGTGATAGATGCCTCAACAGCAGGAGAAAGAAAATCTATGTTCAGACCCAATAATTTGCTAGATTTTCTAGGCTTCCAGCCTCTGATATCATTGGATCAGCAAGGAGGAAACATATGATGCCTGAATTCCAGGGAATTCAGGCATCTTTGTATTCCCTGGAATTCAGGCATCTTTATTTCTCAGCCAGGTTTCTCACACACACAGTTCTTTTTTTTTTTTTTAATAAAGGCTGAATGAGCTGAACTAGCTGCACCCTACTATTGAGCAAGGAATGTACTGGGCATGCTGTGACTTGTCATAACCTCATATTTAACATGGGCATCATAACATTAACCTGCCTTATAAGATGTTGTGTCTCTTACTTAATGAATATTTATAATGGACTTTGAGATCCTCAGATTAAATGGATTATTTACATGGAAAATATTCTTTTAAACAAGAATGGCTCCTCATAGTTTTGGATGTAGGTAAGAAAAACATGAGAAGATTTTGTAATACCAATCTTGTGCTGCTGCCTCTAAAGTTCCTGTAAGCCCTGACACCGGTGGGACTGCAGGGCCCTAAACCAGTAGCCACCAACAAATGAGAATAGGCTAGAAATACACATGTAAACGTGGCTGTCTGTCTCCCGGTAGTGGCTGGACCACATAGAGATTGAGTCTGTACAGCATTTGAGGTCATGGATGACAGTGCTTTGGCTCAGACAGCTTTCCATGAACATTCATTCGAGCCCATTCTAGTGCACAACAATGTTTGTGGAACAAGAAAAGGTCACAAAGGATCATATAAATTTGACCAGTATTTGCACTGGACGTATTCATGTGGCCATCTTGAAAAATCTTTGGAGGCTTGGGAGAGAAACAGAAACAATACTATGTGACTAAAGCTGATCACCGAGTTCCAACTGTGAGTGCTTGCAAAGCAGGAACCATGGCAAATAGTACATTGATTATGCTCAAGTAGATTTGCAAAAAACAGTGGTTGAATAATTTCAGATAATGAACAAATTCATAGAAATTTAATGGCAACTAACTCTGAAGCAGAATAAGGGATTAAATCAATTGAGTAACTTACTTGATGTAAAAATATAAATAACACTGGATTTTAATAACAACTTTAAAGCACTTTTTATGCTTTTTAATCATTCTGTGCCAAATTTTATTGCTTGTGAAAGGTGTCAGTCTGCCTGTATTTTTTTATATTCATTATGAAAGCTACTTAGTGCCATTGTAGTGGAGTGATTAAACTGTGGTCCAAAAGATACAGACGTCTTTTGATTTGATCCTTCTGTTAAAGAAAAACAACCTAATATACTAATTCATACTTTACCTTTGTATGTGTGCAATTTAAATATATATAATGAGAGAGAGAGAGAATTACACTTTGCCCCCAGGCCCCGACTGATTGGTAAAACTCTCAGACACTAAGTAGGCGCCACAAATTGTGTAAGCTCTGACCTGCTGGCTTGCTGCCTAGTTCACATGACAGAGATATCTGATGGTTTTGGCAAAGCAAATCAAGGTGGAAAGGTGCTTAGGAACCAATAGAAACAGGGAAGCCATCCTAGAGATTTTGAAAGGGGGAGGAGGGTGTAGCTCATTACTGTTCTGTTTTTCTATTTATTTTTTACTGACTTCTTTGGTTTCCTACCTACCAGACAAAAATCTCCATAGGGGGAGGAAGCAAAAAGATAACATTTGTGTTTTGAGAACAAGTAGAAATATTTATCCTCACTCTCTCTCCACAGGCGTCAAGTTAATGTAATGACACTGCAAATGCATGTGACCTAAGCTGGAGGATTTCATTCTTGTAGTTGCTCCAGTAGTAGGTTCTTCATGCCTCTAGGATTTCAAAATCTGTAAAATTCAACAACATTAAATAATTGGAACAGTACATGTGAAATCATTGTCCCCTATTTACAGGGACACTTTTTCTGAATAAGGCATTGGCCCTAGATTTTTGAGATTTCAGATTGTTCTACTGTTGATGTTGAAGTCCAGACCCCACCTTCTCTCTCTGCTATTCTGGGATCAACACGGCTACAAGTACACTGCATATAGAATTAAAACATATATATATAGAACCCAATAAATCCCCCTTCCCCAACGTCTGGAGATAAAACTCCACTTTTTCCTAGTGTCTCCCATGGGTAGACACTAGGAAGACTGCTCTAGAACAGCAGTGTGATAAAGAATTGATCAGTGAAAAAGGGGAGAATTTCCTTCAGTGACCCTCGGAGGAGAATAGGGGCAGATCAGCCATCAAGATTTCACCTTTGGCCTGCCCATCTCCCTAATTCTTCCACCCTTCCCCTGTCTTTTTCTTCATACTCTTTCTCTTCTACATGCCATGTATTGCTACTGCTTCCTCTTTCTTTAAATTTCATTCCCCAGGAGATTTTTGTTCTTTGCTAGGTAACTTACCATGCAATTGATCTTATCTTTCATCTTCTAATTGCAACAATGTAATTAAGAATTAAGGTGCCAGAAAGGGAGGAGATTTATTTGCTGAGTGATATATTGATGAATACTTTTGTACTAATGTTCTTGCATACACTGCAGTCAAATTATTACGAGCACTTTATACCAAACTCAAAAAGAAGCTTTGCCCTGTATACAGTTGTGTAGATACACGCTGCATTTTAGGTGTGTCAAGCAGGGTATCTGCCTGACTTTTTATACTAGTAGTGCCTGGTTCCTAAATTATCTTCACAAGTGCATATTTATTCAATTTATTTCTCAGATTTATAAAATATGCTCATCAGAAAACTGAGTATATAAAACACACTACTAAATCTCTAACACAAGATATTAACAAAAAGAACCCCCTCTCTCTTCATATTTATATGACAGTAATGCCTAGAAGGCACAACTGAGATCAAGGCCCCATTGTGGTAGGGACTGTATTACCATGTAGTGAGAAACAGTCCAAGCCCCCAGGACCATAAATAGATCAGACAGACAAAAGTGGCAGAGGAAATGGAGGTGAAGTTACTTATCCCATATTACACAGCAAGTCTGAGGCAGAGCCAGGAAAAAAAATCCAGGTTTCCTGATTCCAAATGTAGTACCCTGTCTTCTGGACCATATACGTCTCCCAAAAGCTTATCTGAAATATCCTTCCCAGTCACTCCACTGAGGCAAAAGATTAAGGAAATAATAAATAAACCTACACAGTGCCCTGAAGGTTAATAGACTGAGTCAAGCTCAGAACCATGAAGACAGTCAGTTCCAAAGTCAAGAGCTCTCCAGCATGACATTCAAATCTAGGGGCTGTGAATAGAAGTACCTTAGCTGATCTCAACTGCTGGCCCATAAAGAGACGAGCACTTTTAGGTAAACAGGTTCCAAGCCAAAAATGGCATTATAAATCAAGATGGCTGATCTGACCCATTAGAGCAATATATTGCATCAGGCAGAACACAAAGGGCTCTTCTAGCCCATCTTCATGGGATATGAGGTCTATAGAGCTCATGTTACTAATAAAACATCATGACTAATTTCTTTCACTTCATGGGTCTGATGTAGAAAATCCATTTGTAGACAATGATAATTTATCTACTTACGTTCTTAAACAGAAATCTACAAATTGTGCAATTGATTCTGCCATGCTTGAGACAACAGGTCTGATTTGAGATTTATCTCAAAGGATTATACGGTACAATTGGCAAAATGTCAATGTTTTATTATCATTATTCACAGCCAAAAAACTATATTAAGATGGAGGTAAGGTTGAGAGTACATATCAGTAATTTAGGATAAAATATTTTACAGGAATGTTGCAATTATTACAAAACCGAGTGTGTTAAACCCATGAAATTCAGACTTAAGTTTAAATTTAAAAGAAATTCAAACATGTTAAGGTATGGCAATGCGTAGTTAGGACGCTCAACAACTTTAATCTTGCCCTGTACTGACACCATGCAATAACTATGTGATTATGATTAAGGCATGTTAGTGTGTGTGATGGAACTGATTTTTTAAAGAGAGATATCTTTTGGCCTCTCGTTGTGTTGATATAAAGTATCAACCTGAAATCACTTTTGCTTAAATTTTTTTTACTTTTGTGGCCAGATTCATCAGTGTAATTTGCGTGCTTTATGCCACTGTGGAGCAACCCAAAAGCAGCTGGAGCATATTGGTGAGTGAAACTGAGTTTACAACTGGTTTGCATTCCCCTGGGCACACACCCAAACTTCTCCTTCCCTCTGTCCTCTACATTCCCCTACCCACCCCACCCCCACTTTTCTCCTCCCTTATGCACCATATAATACACCACTTGTATTTTTCCTACCCTCTCTATTGAGCAGGTCTGGTGCAGTGGGTAGCTTTTTGGGAAATGGCAGCTATTTTGAAGGAGGATAGCTCTACATGGAATTCTCTGTAGTAGATTATTTTGTCCTGCTGAAGAAGAAACTTTCAATTATGAAGGATGATATAAAAATGAGTATTTATCCTACAAAATATCTTCAAATATAGCATAAGTGTGAGATTTTAGTGAGTTTTAACTGCTTGGGAAGTTTGGAGTGTCTGTGTTCTGTTATCAAGGTCATTTGGGACAAATAAATGGTCTGATGTTGGGTACTAAATTTCGTTAACTCATTTTTAAATGTTAGTACCCACTTAACTAACTTACTTGTGAATGGTCTGAAAATTCATTCTGTGGTCAAAGAGTAAGTGCTGTAATTTGGGGAGGAAAGGCTGCATTGTGCTTAGATAACAAAGTGATTAAATCCCTGCTTAAGTGCAGACCTCATCTCAAACTTAACTAGGCAAATGTGACATTTGCTTCCATAATAAAGGTTTCAAGGTTATCCAGCAATTTATGAATGAAGCAGGACCCCAAAACTTCCTTCACCATCCCATTAAAATGGCTACTAGTCACATGTGACCCAAAACTTACCTACAGCTGCTCTTCAGCTGTGGGATCTTTCGTGAGAATGTCCCTCCTGCTGACCCTCTACTAGATCAGTACTGACCAATGAATGGGTTTGGATGATGCCCTTAATATTTTATACTACAAGCCGAGGCACTGAAGGCAGTTTTCCCATCTAGTGTCAATCCAGTATTTGCTTCATAATTGAAGCCTGCCAATGAATTAAGAGATTTACCCATCTCAGTGGGAGGCTAACACATGCAGTGAAGACTGCACAGCAACACAGGTAGTACATGCTTGGCACATGCTCTGGGTATGTACTTGTCTAATTAGTCCATTCTAAAGCCTAAGCTGTGTTGTCTTCACTGCTACTGTTACCCGGGTTAGTTGGATTCAAGCTAGCTCAGGTAGGCTAGCCCAAGGACAGCTTTTGCTGTGTAGACATATCCCTGGTAGGCTTTGGTAAGAGGCATGAATTTTGATAGAGATGTTGTGGTATAGTGAGTATAGCAGTTAACTGGGAGTCACTGGGAGTCAGGTGACTTGTATTCTATTCCTGACAACCAGTATATCATGCAAATTGCATACATGGGGATGGTGCCATTTGTCTTTGGACCTGGATCTGATCCCCTTTCCCTTACGTTCCCAAGAGCCCGAACAAGGAGAGCCAGAGATTTGGAGTAGAGCTAGGCCAATGTCTGAAAGCGATCTTCAAGCCTTGCAGCATTTGAATCTTCCAAATACAACCATTTGCAAGCTTAGTTCATCAATGGTAGCATCACAAAGTGATTAGAGATACAAGGTGGGGAAGGTACAATCTGTTATTGAAGCAACGTTTGTTGGTGAAAGCAACAAGCTTTCGAGCTTACATAGAGCTCTTCTTCAGGTCACAAAGCGATGACATTTATGTAGCGTAACAAATTTTTCACTTGTTGCTGGCTCAGAAGAACTTTGTACTTTTGGGTTCACTTCGAACGTTTGGGTTTGCTTAACTTCATTGTAAGAGCCTGACTCTCTCATCACACTCCTCTGCCATTTTCTGCCCCTGCTTCATAACTGGTGTGTCATCTGACTAGCGCTGTGTGAGCTCTCTACATTTTTCTCTGTCCAAGGTAACACAAGCCACATTACTTTCTTCTGTTGGTTCTACTTATAAGATTTTAGAATATGTAATACCCATCCATTAGGAAATGCATTTTCAAATCGCTTGGCTTGTTATTGGACAATTAGTGATCTTGTATTAGTACTTACAGGCCCAGTGCCAAAAGAAAAAGAATGAAATGTATACTCCTCTTGTGATTTCATCATAAGTAAATGAAGAGTGAAAACAAATGCGCCAATAAAAGGTGTCAGTACTAATTATTGGGTAGGATACAAAGTGCACAATGAACAAGGAGTGAGAAAAATAATTGTGTGCAGATCATTTTAGTACATAGATGTCTTTAGGACACTCGCCTCTTTCGCGCTGCCATTCTCAGTTTTCAGTCAAAGTGCCTGAGCTTCAGCCCTGGTGGGATGGCTTTGCAGACCTATCATCGTCTTGAAATAAATAGACCTTTTATCCCAAATGAAATCCAAGCCCTAATGCTGCTTGTATATTTTTTTTTGAAAGATAGTGTTTCAAATGTGGGTGGGTAAGTCACTGCACTGGTTGGTGGATACTAGTATGTCTGTAAATCTAAGTAATCCTTGGTACAAAAATTATTTTGGAATGGAGGATTGTGGGTAGGGGAACAATCTTACTTTAAGATTATCAAATCAGTCATAAACAGGATCCCACAAAATATGGCACCTACATACTAGAAAAGGAGGACTGTCAATTGTATGGCAGATGTTCTCCAATGTTCAGATACTATGGGACACATTTTAGTAGAAAGAGTGTCTTGTGAGCACCTGCCCTCTCATTCATGACCACCTAACATCACTTGGGCAACTGCAGTAATTACTCACATGGAAAAATACAGCTCGGAAAATATTTAATGTATTTTACATAGCCCTTTAGTGAAATTTACTAACTAGACATGAGGAGTCAGCGCACAACCAGTTTTCTGTAAAGCACCAGCAGGTGTTTAGTGGACCACTTACATGGTCCAGAACATGTCTGTAAATCACTGGTATGAATGAGGTGGATCTAAAACATTCAATATGAATTCAGAAATTGAATCTATTTAGCAACAAAGTGGGGTGTTTAAAAACCAGATCCAATATTTTAACTTGATCCCAAGTGGGGTTTGTTTGGATCTAGAGTTTTGGTTTGGCCTATTATAAAGAGAAGAACCATTTAAGAAATTCAATTCCAGATCTCGATTCAGATTTTGAACACCTTCAAAGTCTAATCGTTTTCAGACCTGATATTTTGGTTCAAGTCCACCTCTGAAAACAATAAAATCTGTAGTATCTGAAATTCTTAATGATTTCTGATTATTTGCTAACTAGAGAAAGAAACTGGGAGTAAAATAAAGTGACATTACAGGAAGAATATAGAATTTTTAAAAGAAAAAGACTCTGTGGGGTGAGGGAGTGTGGCTGGAGGTGGGAGGGCTGTTGCAATCTTCGGTTTGAAAATACTAAGCAAAGAAGTGGCCACAGCAGTACATTTCCTTAACAAAGTTCTCATTGTTTGTTGTACTTTACCATCATATCCAGCAATTAGTATTGGCAGCTTTATATTGGGACATTTGTTTTTAGAATTAATTTACCTGCAGTGACATAAGAAAAGAAAATTGGTTCATTCTCTTATTCTTTGGCCAATGGCCCGCATCAACTAATAAAACTATCGCTAATTGCAGAGAGAGTGAGACAAGCCAACCCTTTGGAATATATATTTTGGTAGATGGGATTTCAGATCGTTTGCTGAGCTGAGAGTAATCTGACATGTAATGCAGATAGAAATGCCTCCCTTACAAAGCACCATATTAATGAGGCAAACTACTGCTTCTGCAAAGTAAAGAGATCAAGATGTAAAACTCAGGGTGTAACCCTACAGAGGAAAATCTTTTAAAGACTTGTTGAAAGATGTGGTATCAAATGAATTGCTTGCTTCTTAAAGCCTGCTTTGATATTTATTGGTTCAAATTGCTTCACTGACTCACCCTTGCATAAGCTTTCATGCCCCATTTTAATCTTGACATTTAGGGAAGCCAGTCAGAGGCAGTGTAATGACTAGGTTTACAAAGGATCAAAATGAAAAAGGAGAAGCTGAGCTGTAATAATCATAGTCTGGCAATGTATATTTTCACATAATCTGCAAATGCAGTTCAAGAGAGTGATAATATAATAATGAGCTGAATAATAGTGCCAGGAAAGGTTATATAAAATAGAGTTCTGGCTTTGGTAAATTAGGCAGTGCTGTGTTGTGTTTTGTTTTTAAGTTAGACAAATAGCTGCTCAATATGTTTTTTTATTTACATTGTCTTCTCAAATCACTTAGCTGAGATATATCATGAGAAGAGACTGTTGTCTATGAAAAAAATGTATGGTCTTACAGTAAATCTCAGTATTCAAGGTGGGAAATGTACTGAAACAGCCCCACTCTTCAAAAATAAACCAGTATCGTGAAGGTTTTATTTTTCTCTTTCTATCATAGGAACCCTTTGTATAATATGTATTTAATAAAGATAATGGGTTAGATCCAGGGATTCGCACAAACTTTTCTCACTGCAGCTTGGTTGCAGGTGGTGGGCGTTAAAAGTAGCTTTAAGTCACTTTTACTTTCTCTCTCTTGCACAGGCACGCACAAACACAGTCACACCCATCTTGACAAGGCCAGATTTAGGAGCAGATGACCCAGGCAACCGCCTGGGGTGCTGGGCTTGGGGGGTGCTGGGCTCGGGGTGCTGTTTTTGTTGTTAGCGACAAAAGAAGAAATATAATTTTTGAGGTAACATGTTTCAGGTATTCCATATGTGGATTCATTTTTCACTAACCTCCTAGAATGTTCTGGACCTTTGTAGAATCTCATAAGGTATTCAAAAGTGTAACAAATGGGGGGGGGCGCTGAAGACACTCCTCATCTGGGGCGTCATTTGGTCTAGGGCCAGGCCTAGACCTATTTAGGCAGGGCCTAAATGATCCGGAGAAAGGGGTAAAAAGTGAGGTGGCAAAGTTTGCAGATGATACTAAACTGCTCAAGATAGTTAAGACCAAAGCAGATTGTGAAGAACTTCAAAAAGATCTCACAAAACTAAGTGACTGAGCAACAAAATGGCAAATGAAACTTAATGTGGATAAATGTAAAGTAATGCACATTGGAAAAAATAACCCCAACTATACATACAATATGATGGGGGCTAATTTAGCTACAACGAGTCAGGAAAAAGATCTTGGAGTCATCGTGGACAGTTCTGTGAAGATGTCCACCCAGTGTGCAGAGGCAGTCAAAAAAGCAAACAGGATGTTAGGAATCATTAAAAAGGGGATAGAGAATAAGATGGAGAATATATTATTGCCCTTATATAAATCCATGGTACGCCCACATCCCGAATACTGTGTACAGATGTGGTCTCCTCATCTCAAAAAAGATATACTAGCACTAGAAAAGGTTCAGAAAAGGGCAACTAAAATGATTAGGGGTTTGGAATGGGTCCCATATGAGGAGAGATTAAAGAGGCTAGGACTCTTCAGCTTGGAAAAGAGGAGAATAAGGGGGGATATGATAGAGGTATATAAAATCATGAATGATGTGGAGAAAGTGGATAAGGAAAAGTTATTTACTTACTCCCATAATACAAGACCTAGGGGCCACCAAATTAAATTAATGGGCAGCAGGTTTAAAACAACTAAAAGGAAGTAGTTCTTCACACAGCGCACAGTCAACCTGTGGAACTCCTTGCCTGAGGAGGGTCTGAAGACTAGGACTATAACAGCGTTTAAAAGAGAACTGGATACATTCATGGAGGTTAAGTCCATTAATGGCTAATAGCCAGGATGGGTAAGGAATGGTGTCCCTAGCCTCTGTTCGTCAGAGGATGGAGATGGATGGCAGGAGAGAGATCACTTGATCATTACCTGTTAGGTTCACTCCCTCTGGGGCACTTGGCATTGGCCACTGTCGGTAGACAGGATACTGGGCTAGATGGACCTTTGGTCTGACCCACTACAGCTGTTCTTATGTTCTTATGCCTGTGCCTCGATGCTCCTGGAAATGTCAGGCTGCCGCTTTTGCTTCTTAGTGTAAAGTACAGCAGTGTCCAGGCTGCTCTACTTCATGGCAGCTGCCAACGGCCACCAAGGAATGCTGAGGGTTCAGGCACATCCTTGCCATGCCCCTGTGTCCCTGAACATGGTCCCTGAGCTGGGGAAGCTGGTTTGGGTGGTGGTGAAGGAGCCACTATGGAGGATTTCCCTTTGCAGTGGGAGTACTCCACTAGCTTTATGACTTCTTTGAGCCTGAGGACTGATGCAAAGTGGCTGCAGTCTGACCAAGAATTTGGGCCATTGCCACAGATGTATAAAGTGCCATTTATTTCAAAAGATACCACAGTGCTTTGTAAACTGGTATACAAACAAAAGGGCTGCAGGCAGGGACTGAAGCCTGTGCCCTCCTGTGCATACAGGTTCGAGAAGGGAGTGACATGTTACCTCAGGATTTACATGGATTTTAATTTCCACCTGTGTGATACCAGTAGATATCCATCAGAGCAGTCTCCAGTGCACTCTCTGCTCCTTCTTGGTTTCACCATTTGGGCTTGTATATCAAGACAGACACTGTGAATATAATCATTCTTAGCTGCGATTAACAGTTTCATTTTGAGAAAGACGTGTGTATAGTGACTACATGCTTTCAGATTTATTTGTAATCCTTGTTCCTTCCTTCATCATGTCACAGGTGCTCACACTGGAAATATTCTGGAGCAGGGACCTATGTTTCCATATGGATATAAATTGTCTAACACCCCTTTGAGTGCCACATAAAAAAAATTAGTTTATAATTAGAGTCTTGCAAAGGTCCAAAGAGTCTCTGAAAAAAATGCAAAGAGAAATACATTAGAATCCCATTTATTTCAACAGAATGGGGCACGGAATGTATTCTATGAACTGGGTTTTGGATAAACTTGGGCTTTTTTCACTGTAAACAATGCAAGTTGTAGGACATAATGCATTATCCAGAGGTGGGTTGTTTTCAGCAAAATAACTAACTAACTAACTAAATAAATGTATTGTGCTTTAATTCCATATCTATTACTGTTTCACTTTATTTATATCTTTTATTATTCTAAGATTCAGTATCGAGAATTGGGGTGAATAGATGTGATGAGGAATTGACCCTGCTTATCCTACAGTTCTTGCTCTTGATGAACTTCCCACCCAGTTCATGAAACAGGCAAGATTGTGTTCTTAGCCACACTACTGAAAATTGGAAGTCAATCCATTGAAGCCAGGGGGCTATTCTAAATTTATATTGATGTAAATGGGAGAAGACATTGGCCCAGACCATCTGTGAACTATGTAAAGTAGATGAGAGATCTCCAGTTCACAAAATGAAGAATCCTTATCAAATTTGATGCATCAGTTGGTCCATCAAAACATATGTTCCTAATGAACTGGTTTGCTCATATCCTACACCAGTGCAAAAGCTTGTGATTGTTAGATGTAAAAAGTGGCTTTTCAAACTAATTGCCTGGTGACCAACTCCCATGACCAATAGCTTATGCAGATTTTTTACCAGGGAAACCAATTTCTTCATTTTATGCCACTCATCATAGCAAAGTACGAAATAGCATTAAGAGGTCTTCAGTAAAAGCAGTCTTCAGTGGAGACTTCTGATGATTCTTTTGCTCTTTTGGCAGAAACAGAATTTGAGCTTCTCACAATTACTATGAATTAAGAATCGTGACTTAGTTTGGTGCCAAAAAGATGAAAGGGTACAACAACAAACACACAATGAGCCTGATTCTCTTCTTGCATGTGTATAAATTAGGACTAACTCCAGTCAAGTCAATGGGGTGTAAAACCAGTATAAATAAGGGGAGAATCAGACCCAGATCCCAACAGACTGTAAACCAAACGGTAGAAACATGACTTGGCAAGCACAGTAGCTGTAACCGGGACATGATTAAATGATTGCCATGTAATGTCTTAGTGTATCTTGAGTGTGTCAAATATTTTACATCTAGCATTTAATATTCATGGCTGCCTCAATTGACTACCCTCTATATTACTGTGTCTCCTAAAAAAAGAAAAAACTAAACAAAAGCCATGTGATTAAATATTTTTTTAAAATAAATAATTAAGTCTCCACACAGAACAACAGAAGCATCTCTCACAAGACAAATTGAATGATTCTCCTGGTGTTTTTCACTTCAATTAACTTGCAAGCTAGTATATATCATAGGTGTAAATCTCTGCACGTTACAGGGCCACAAACAGGGATATGGCAAAAGGTAAACCTGAAATTATTATCTTTAAGGACTCATTGGAGACACTTGTAATCCTGTTTTATTGGTGGTACCCTCCCCAACATAATGAACTTTGATGAAATAATGAAGTAGCTGTGGTGCCTGTGAAGCTAAGCAGGCAGCTGTGTCAGTTATAGACCTCCCATGAGCACAGTCACCTGGGTAACGACTCTAGAGTGCAGCCAAGCCAGAAACTCTGGCAATCCACTCTCTTCCCATTTCTTTAACTCCCTGCAGTTCTGTTTCTTGAGTCTGGAGAACAACAATTCATCCACTTAGGTCTGTGGTTCAAGGGTGAATCTAAAAAAAATTCCGTGAGAATCCACTGGGTTGTTTAAAACTGCTCCAAGTGCAGAAGCCGAAGCCATAAGACTGGCTTTCCTGCTGAATATGTTCACGTGTCTAAGGAAATTAATAAATGGAAGACTTTAAAAAGCAATCCTTTGAATTCTGCAAGGCTCCCCCTCACCGCCTTTCCCCAGCACACACATGCTAGACTTGGTGAAAGTACAATAAATGATAGTAAGAATCCATAAATTCATCATCATTGTTCTTAGCACTTTGCCTCCTCAAAGCACAAACATTTCATAATGAATATAATTAAATTCTTTGCTAGCTGGTTTGACTAAAGAGCCAACTGGCACCATAAATTCCACTTGTATTTATATAATCTATATAATTTATATAATCTGTACATTATATTTTATGCAATGTTGACTGGCAAGGCTGTGATTCTATTGAGTCCTAACTAGGGATGAAATAAAATCAGATGAATCTGAATCAGGAACTCAGATCTGACAGTGTGTCTACAATCTCATCCTTGTACCCAAACTCAGATCCAAAAGGTCTAAATTTTCAAAAGAGACTAGTGATTTTGAGTGTTTCAAGTTTTGTATGCCCAATTTGAGACTCTTTCAAGGAGCCTGATTTTTGGATGGTGTGTTAAGCTATCAGGCCTCTTTAAGATATCTCCACCTCCTCCAGAAGTTGAATCTGAAGACCACTTCCTGTCTTCATCGCTACACAAGAACAAAGAAGCTTTTGGTTGAAAGTGTAACTATAATACTTTTTCCTATTTTGTAGGCTCCAAGTTGTCCCTGTTTAGTTGTCAGCAAAGGAACAGCTCGCTGACTCTCTCTTACCAGGAGAAAGTAAAGGCACATTGTGCCCGTTTAATCTCATAACAAAAGAGAACAAAGACAAACAAATGAAGGCCCAGTTATCTATCCTTGAGATCTGAGTTTTGAACTTCTAGTACCTACTTAATGAGCCCATTCTGTTGCTTGCTGGTGAGTGAGAACAAAGAGATGTGACTCATGCTGCCTTGTTATTGTTACATAATCCATACAGGTAATTTATTTTTATGGTTAATTACTGGATTAAAGTGTATTGGAAATGCAAGGTGATGTGGCAGAAGGAGCCAAGTAGAGTTATGAGAACAGGTGTCAAGATTAGAGAAATATGGTGTATTTATATATGTATGAACTGGAGGGAGGAGGTGAATCTATCTAAGAGATGATTTCATAAATTGCCACAGTTCTCTTTTGGGGGCTGGGTTGAGTCAGATGTTATTTAATGATGATCATCATCCATTTTTTCCACAGCATCCTCATTTCCCTCAAAGCTGCATGGGACTTTGAACATTACTTAATCTGAGGCAAACTAGATGGGATTTCCTTTAGTGTGCATTAAATCTGCATGTCATTAGCTTGGTCATAGGCATTCATTCCAAGTGACCAAAACCTCTCTCTTCACCACTGAAAACATTCCCAGTTCTTTCCTGCCTGGGATACTAGGTAGGACTTTGACCTCCTAGAGATTAAAACTGGTTCCTTTTTATGATAGTTGAGAACACATACACCAGGTCAGTTGGCTGGCCCCTCAAAAGAGCTGTGCATTTTAACCACTGTGGAGCTGTGAGAATAAAGTGACACAAAAAATCCTAATCAAGCTAAACCTATTGGAAATTATTTAGGTTATTTACTGAAAGAGTAATAACAGTACTAATGACTATAATAATTATTTTATTTCCAAAGTTCCCTGAGTACACCATTAGTTTGTAATAGACAACGAGGTACCAATTTAAAGCTGCAAAAATCCACTATACTTAAGTATGTCATGAAGCGACCTAAATAGAGTTATTCAGAGGCAGCAATTTAATTATGGTGCCACTTACAGTAGTGCAGAGGGATATATGTGTGTTACAGGCCAATTAAATACTAGCACCTTTGAAACCTCAGGTGGATATTTTACATGAAATAAATGCTTGAATTGAAAAATTGGAGCCTTTGAAAGCTTAAGTTGGACTGGTTCTGAAAAGGTCATCCCATCACAGTGACATAGGCAGGGTCAAGTTTGTTTGACTGCAAAATGCACATACATCCTCATTGCTAAAAGTTGGTTGTAAGTAATTTGCAATTGCCAGGAGCCCTTGACAGCCACAAATGCTCTCTGCTTTCCATGCTGTCCCACTTCAAAGCAGCACAGTCCAGCCATGAAAGCATCCCTCCTCTGACCTCTGTTAACAACATGTGGTGTGTGGTTTAAGGAGTCGGACCATGTTCTTTTGGTTCTTTAAAACAAATTTTTGTTTAACTTCTGCTGTAACCAATGAGCATGTATGTTACTCAGATATACCCTATTTCTGTTAATTTAACCAGAACATTTGCTTACTTGGCAGCCACTGGAGGAGAATTACCTGTCTTAGTTAACCCCACTATGGATATTTGTTGCTGCTTCTTTTCTTTTTCTTTGTGCCCCAATTGCAGAGTCCTTGTTTGACAGATAATTAATGCAGATGTGGCTACTTGCTCACGTATTATTCAGTTAATCTTCTTCTGTTAATTAAAGGTTTAGACTCAATGTCTCTGAACCTGCCTCGGGATGTTTGTCCTCACTCACTGTTTCATACCTTGGATGCGCAGGTGGGGAAATGGATACAAATCTGCATGTGCTCTGGCCAACTTGTTTTTAAAAAATGACTGTGGTTGGAATTTGCAAAGGAGAATCAGCTGCCACAGACAAAGAGAGAGTATTTTTCTGATGGGGTTTTTATTCTTCCTTCTCTCTCTTTGCTACTGAGGTTTCACCCCAGGCAATGACATGCAGACTTAATCAGCCCTTTACTCTCTGGTGTGCTCAAAATGCTCTGTAAAGTGCAAGGAGTCCCCTTCCCCGTTGTTGAGAGCAGGCCAGCCTCAGGTTGGCACTCGGAATAGGATGAAAATTTCATGGGGGACACAGGAATCATAGACTACCAGTGTGTTAAGAACAGGAGTACTTGTGGCACCTTAGAGACTAACAAATTTATTTCAGCATAAGCTTTCGTGGGCTACAGCTCACTTCTTCGGATGCATAGAATGGAACACACAGACAGGAGATATTTATACATACAGAGAACATGAAAAGGTGGAAGTACACGTATGTATAAATATCTCCTGTCTGTGCGTTCAATTCTATGCATCTGAAGAAGTGAGCTGTAGCCCACGAAAGCTTATGCTGAAATAAATTTGTTAGTCTCTAAAGTGCCACAAGTACTCCTGTTCTTTTTGCGGATACAGACTAACATGGCTGCTATTCTGAAACCTACCAGTGTGTTGTGTTTAAAAAGAACAGTGATTGGTTCCTTTCGCTCCCAAGAACCAACTCAAGTAAATGTGTTATATGATCCAGTCAAAATTTTGTTGTTTTTACAAGCTGCGGTGTTTTCTATATATACATTTTGCTGTGACAGTATAAGAGAACAGTCATTCCAATCCAAAGTGACATATTTTGATCATCCTAACTAGACACTTCAGAAGTAATTGTTTAGAAGCATTTGGAACTTCTTGGGCTCCAGAATTTAAATTCTTGTGAAACTTGTAAATAATTTTATTATTTAAGAGAAGGGAAGAGAGGCTGAGAAAATGCTTTTCATTTTTTAAATTATTTTTTTTAAAGTTCTAAAATATTTTGCAAGGGCTCTAAAATTTTTCAGTGCTTAGAGCAACAGGGTCCCTGAGTAGAGCAGATGTACAGCAGGAGAAAGGTACAGAGAGATTTTTTCAGTGGACTAGGAGGATGTTTTTGTGATTGAAGAACAAGTCGCACAGGCTTGGGAATCAAGAGTTGTATTCCCAGTCTCGCCACATACTTCCTGTGTGACCTTGCACAAATCACTTAACCTTTCCATGACTCAGTTTCCCATCTGTGAAATGAAGATAACACTTACTGACATCACAGTGAGGTTGAAAAGCTTACTTTTTACTAATTTGAGAACATCAGACAGAAGGAGCCAGGGACATGGAAATTATTGTTATTATCAGTGGATGCCTCTGGTGTATCGAGGGTTGCCTATACCTATCCTGAAATTCCATGAGCTGTTTCTGACTGCAAATAATTAAATATCCCTGAATTTATTTCAGGCCTCGTGAGGCTACTATGAATCCCACAAGGTGATGAACTTCAATCGAAAATTGTGACTAGGGATTTCTGACTCAGTCAGAAGGATATATGAAAATCTCGTGAGAGAGCCCATTTGTGTGAGAATTCCATCCCAATTCTATTGACCCCAAAGATTTGATAGGTATTTTTGCTAACTAACATAATGGGTTGCTGAGCCTGAGTTTGGAATCTTTCGGGGGACTTGGCCATCTCTTATTGAGTCAGAATGTGTTGACACACACCTCCGTTTGTGACATGAAGCGACAGTGTGTGACAGTGTCACAGCATTATGACACAATGTCATCCTGCAGGAGAAAATTAAATCTACTGGAACACTTGCACCATCGTTTTTGTTCTTGATGGTGTTGGTTGGTGGTGCAGATTTTTACGTCTAAGCTTTTATCCCAGTTCAGAAGATATTGGCATGACTCTCAGTTATCTATGGAAAATAATTAGCTGCCTAGGTCTTTATAATTGTACACCAGTTTAATAAAAAATAATTGAATAAGTCCAATTAATGTCTCTAATGGTCTATGAATGGAGTAAGATCCTAGGTCACGTTTAATTAAAAAAGGCAATAGATTTGCCATCCTTCTGTACACACCCAGGGAGATGCTATTGTAGCCCTTCCAATTACTGCCTATGATTCATTATTTGGACCCTAATGACATAAACAGTTGGGCATGAATCCTCGTTTGGCATCTGTACTTGAAAACAAGCATTCACCTGTGCAAATCAGATAATTTCACACACAAACATGTAGTTAGGCATTCAATTATCTGATCTAAATATCATATGTTGGTCTGTGAGTGTAAATGCATTTGTTTGCAAGAGCAATGATATGTGTACATTTTTGTGGGTGCTTCTGTTGCTCCTTGCTTTGAAATTTTGACCTTAAACTAGCCTTTACATAAATCAAATGGGTCTTCAACTATGATACTGCATGAGCAGTAAAGTTCAGTTAATGCTGTTTCGTCATCAAAAAGCAAAAATTATTGTTGAGATTAACAGGGCTGGTTAGGAAATTTTAACACATCTCTAGACAAAATTATATTCAAGGTACTACAGGCAGCATGGCTATTTTGCAAGCCCACTCACGTATGGTGAGTGTCATTAAAAACTCATTTACCTCTGTGCTGTCATGTTTCACAGCAGAATCTTCTAGTCGAAGTGGAGAGAGATAGCACAGTTTCTGCAGGCGCCTGGAGTAGTGCATGTGAATTGTACTTCCCCTCAGTGGCCAAGGCTACCCTAGTTTTGGTATTCACAGAAAAATCTCCTCCAAAGAGGCACTCCTGGGAATGGGGAAGCAGAGCCGAGAACAATAAAACTTACCTTACTGCTTTAAAAATACTGGTTCTAAAGCTCTGAGTCAATCTGTTTATCTTCAACCCCTGTCAGTCCTGTTCAAATATGAAAACATTCTTGAGTTTTAAATTGATTCTTTGTCATCTAGTGGCGTCAAACACCCAGCTTGTGAGCTGGATCCAGCCTGCTTAAATTATTTGTCTTTGCATTATGTCAGATTTGGATCCTGTAGAATACAATTTGAAGAAATTAAGTTTCCCTTGCCATTATGAAAAATACCCCCAATATCCAGCTGTAAATTAAATGCAACAAATAGGAAATCTATGCAGAGTTGTCTTCCTGAATCTGCAGACAATCTGAAACAAGAACTCTAAGTTGTGTGAGGTGCCTCCGTTTTTCTCACTGGGTTATTCACTCTTAAGACTAATGATGGCAATCTAAGAGCCAGGTTTCAAAAAATTATGTATGCAATTATGCATCTAATTTGCATAATTATTGCTGTCCTGTGTGCAAATTGGGTAACTGTGCAGTCAACCGGCCAAAGAAAGGGAAGAAATACCAGTGGTCCTAAATGTTGCTTGCACCATTTTTTCCCCTTGGTTACTACATTTGGGCCATATTCTATCTTTGATCTCTGGGCAAGCCTCCAAGTGTTATCAGTGGAACGTTCACTGTAGATCTAGGGGAGTATATGGCACTAACTTTGTTGATCTAGTCCAGGGGACATAATTAAAAATGTAATTTCACTGAATGAATGTGATGTCCCTTTTAACACTTGTGTAGGTGTAATTGGTGCAGCGTCTGATTTCTTTCCCCAGCAATTTCTATTTGATTCACTATTATAGGCTGAAAAGCATATCGCATGTATATTAACAGCTTTTTACCTTAGCACAGGTTTATTGGTTTGCTTTAGTCTCTCTTTCAGGGATATAGGGAAAGACAATTGTGTGATGCCTCTATCCAAACCCCTATTCATCATTCATGACCTAGTGAAAAAAGTGTTGCAAATTGTGCTGAAATTCTGTTCAAAGCCAAGCCAGTAACTGGGCCAAAGGTTTTCCATTTACGTGAAAGACAAAACCAGCACCATTAAATCATCTGTGGAAAGCTGCATCAGCAATGTAAGCTGATGCAACAGAGGATTTAGCTCTGTCCACCCGATAGTTATATAGCAGAGTAAGGGCTAGTCTACACTTACCAGCCGGGTCGACGCGGTGAGTTCGACTTCTCAGAGTTCGAACTATCGCGTCTAATCTGGACGCGATAGTTCGAACTCCGGAAGCGCCGGGGTCAACTTCGGTACTCCACCACTGCAAAAGGCGGTGGCGGAGTCGACCTTGGAGCCGCGGACTTCGATTCCGTGGCGTCTGGATGGGTGAGTAGTTCGAACTAGGGTACTTCAAATTCAGCTACGCTATTCACGTAGCTGAACTTGCGTACCCTAGTTCGACCCCCGCTCTTAGTGTAGACCTGCCCTAAGATATGAAGGGTTGCAAGGGTCTGTGGCCATTGCTTTAAAGGCACAAAGATAATCAAATGACATCATGGTAATAAAGTAATCAGAAGAGAGCAAAATAAACAGTATTACAGCACTAAAGTGACTCATCCTGATGGTTAGACAAAATACTGTACATAAATCAGCTGAACTGAATACATATTAAAACAGACTACACCGAAAAAGACTCATATCAAATTGTATATGCCATGCTGAGTTGTCTGAGATGTGTGATTATAGCTCACATACAGAGTTCTATACTGGATACATACTGGTGACTAAATTATCATATCACACCGTCAGACTTTGCATAGGACTCCTATAATTTCATATAAAAGAGATCCTGGAAGAAGGAGGATGTTTGAGAACTTGTGCTGCGTTGGCATTGGACTTCATGTTTAAATGTTTAAAATGACTTTGAAATGCATTTATTTATAAGGTGAAATTACTGATGTATAAGGTGAAATTTACAAGGCAGCCTATATAAGGCATACCCAATACCTGGCCTGCATGAATTTTTGAGGCTATCTGACAAACACAATAAAAATGGTAATGTAGGCTGCATAGCACAAGAAAAGGATATTGTAATGATTATGGAGCTTCCAAAATAAGGCTCTTTTTCTCAGAGGCCGTCTGTCAGCAAAGACGTTTTGAGCCTGATTCTCTCTAACTTACATTAGCGTCAATTGTTGTAACTATTCAGGTCAATGGAGTTATACTATTGAAAAATGAGTGTACGTGAGAGGGCAAAATGATCTTTTGTGTACAAGCCCTGCTCTTTTACTAGTGACGCCATTGGAGGAGATGGCGGGAACTTGCCCCCTTCTGAGATAGGTTGAATGGATAAACAAGAAAAACCTACTGAACTTGTAAGGGAAGACTGTTAGTCAGAGCTGTGGCCATGAACTCTCTTGTGTGATTTTTTTTCCCCCTCTTTTTTCCCCTCGTTTAACATTTTTGAGTCTGAATGGTGTTCCAGACTGTTTGCCTGTGGTAATGGGTTGGAGAGAGATGACTTCATAGAATCATAGAATATCAGGGTTGAAAGGAACCTCAGGAGGTGGTCTACTCCAACCCCCTGCTCAAAGCAGGAACAATCCCCAAATAATATAGACTTCCATAATATAGAACACATAAAGTATGAAAGTTTAAAATTACAAGCTTGTACTGGTGCGGTAAGATGACTGTTGAATAGTTTATTGTGATAGTCTGACAGATTGTCCAAGAGTGGCTGGATACTGTAGATTATTCAAATATAAAATGCTTTTATTCTATTGTAATCATTAATTTAAAGGTAAGATGGTTTTGCTGTTGATGCAATGCAATGAAAACTGATGGCAGCAGGGAATTGTCTTACTAGTAGGGATTGGAGATGGTAAACAAACCTCTCACTTATTTGACTCCAGGCCAACCCAGGTCAGTTGTGATTGTATATCATTGTGTCTGATAGCTATAGATGGCCTATGTCAAAACAGTTGATAGTTTCATTCTAGTTCTTGTCAAGTTGCTATGTCACAAAAGCCACTATCAAAGTTAGAACTAACTGGCATCTTTGTTGGAAGAGAGTAGAAACAAAGGGAAAGCACTAAATAGAAATGGACAATGACTGAACTTATTCCTACAGGTCATGGATGAAGGAGATTTGCTGGAAGGGGAGCAATATGGCACAGGGAAACCTGCATTGACATGAGGCAATAAAGTATGTGCTCTATCTATGGGGATAGGGAAGACTATACATAAGACAATATAGATATTTTTAGCTGATCAGACAGTGGGGGAAAAAAATGTCCAGGCTAAACATTCAGCTAACATAAATTCCTTGGAAAATGTTTGAGTTCTGCCAGCAGAGAAACTGGACCATTCGAAAATAAAATAGTAGCTTGGACAACGGAGAAAAAAAATCACAAATAATTTATCTGGCAAATATAATCCAGCCATCTTTAGAGCTGGTACAATAATGAGGGGGAAATGCATTGAGGAATAATGCATTCAATAACGGATGGAGAAACAACGCTGAAAAAACTTTGTGACTATTATTCAACTAACTGTGGATATAACAGAGAAAGTGGATCAGCATATATATACATAAACATCACAGGCCAGATTCTTGACTGATGTAAATTGGTGTAGCTTTGCTGATGTCAGTACAGCTGTGTCAATTTGTACCAGCTGAATATCTGGCTCAAACACTTAAGGGTCTGATTCTCTCTCCTGTACTTTCACTGAGCAGTATAGATGAGAACCATCCCATTAACTTCAATGGAAATATATCATAGGCCAGATCACCCCTTCCTGCTGTAAAACCTCAGTCTTTCCAGCTGGTGTGTGGGTGGGTGGGTATGGCTGTGGGCATTGTCACTCCCCACAATCACAGAGTGAGTCTACAACCAAACCTGACCTATCCATGGGAGAATCAGAACTATTTGCATGAAGGACCTATGCTGACCCTACAGTCCTCCCCACCAGTGTCCCCAGAGAGACCACCACTTAAAGAACAGATCACCATGGCCGAGGTGTTCAACAGGATATGAAATGCAACCTCTGACTGTATAGTCTTCTCTGAATAAGCTTCATGGGACTGCAGGAGGTACAGTGTAAGTGCCACCCCCACACATGATGGCTCCATGACAGCCACTACTCAGTGCAAGGCAGTCCATTCCCCAACCCAACATGTGGCTCTTTGGGTCATGATCTGACCCACCTTGAGTACTGATGGCAGAATCAGAGCCTAAATTTCTGTTGATTTTTACAGGAGCCACCACATTTGAAACCATTCTGAACATCGACCTATCAACAATGCAAACCTAAGAGCAAAAGGGAAGAAAAGTTACAAAAGTCTGAGCGTCTCACAAATTGTAAGTCACCGATTTAATTTCACTCCCTTTGAGGAACATTCGCTCATTCTGTATCCATGTGTTTTAATTCAACAGGGGACCAATAACTTTGACTTTTTCTCCTAGCCTTGTTTAAAACAGGAATTTGAAGTGCAAATTTTGAAATGTAATCTTTGCTGCAAAGCAGCTTGCAATTTCATTGCTGTGGCTCATGGGTGAGGGAAGTGGGGTCAGGAATCCCACCCCAGCCTTCTCATAAAGTCATTTGTGACAGAGGAAGTCTCAGTTATTACACAGGAATGTTGAAAGCATTTTATTTTCTCTCCCTTTGATTTATATTGGTTTAGCTCCAGGTCCTTTGGGAATAATTAAACAGATTGCTTCATGTGTTGCTTATATAATGATTAATATAAAATATGTGTACAAGCAAATGGAAGCTTATTACTTAGGTGATTAATAATTAGGATTAATTAAGGTGATTATTTTAATAAATGAGATTTAGTAAAATATAGCCAAAAACAAAGCTATGGCACATATTGTAGATGGTTGATTTGGAGAAGAAAATGAACAAAGTAGTAGTTGGGGCAGAAGGGAAAGAGATGAGAAGGAGGTTGAGAGTGATTAAAGGCAAATACACAGGATATTTAAAAATATTAATTAAAGCTAGGATGGAATGGACGTATCCAAGCTGTCAAGTCATTTAACCTGAGCCACCTATTACAACACAAAGATGATGTTCAGATATTCAAGCATCCTAGCAATGCCCATTAAAAACTCCCATTTTTCATGATGGCAGGAGGAAGGCAATGAGGCCAGAAAAGATTGTAAGAGAGAGATAAAGGGTCAAATTCTTCTTTCATTTACACTAGTATTATTCTGCAATAACTCCATTTTGCTTATACCCGTGTCACTGAGACACTTCCAGCTGTCTAAGGGTATGTCTACATGGGGGTTTAATTCAAAGCTTTTTGATATGCATCAGGTAACTCAGTAAATGAGTTAATAAGTCGAACAAATAGTGTGCACATGGAATGCCTGTTTGGTTTTCAATTTGCATTGTGTGAAAACATGTCAGTTTGTGCAAACTGAGGGCATAGCATTCTCAGGGAGTATCCAATTATCTTTTGCTTTGCTGCTGAGCAACATGCATCCCAGGATTGTTTTTGCTCAGAATTGTGGAAATCAAGGTGGGTTCAACTTCTTTTTTTATTCTTTTATTTATTTTTTTTAAATCCCATGATTCCAGTGTCTCCCCCCATGCTTACTTTCTGGGCTGGCTCAGTGGTGGCAGCAGGACAAGGCTTAAGAATAGGAGGACTCTGAGCTGTTGGAGCAAGAGGACTGGCTCCTGAATCACCTACACAGCTTTCAGCATTGTTTATGGGCCCAAGAAACCAGCTTGGATTGGTGGGAGAGGATCGTTCTGCCAACATGGGATGACCAGCTGTAGCAAGAGAACTTCAGGATGGTAAGGGCCACCTATTTTAAGATCAGTACAGAACTGACCCTGGAGCTTCAGCAACGGTATACCAATACGCAGTGCCCCGTACTCATGGAAAAGCAGGTTGCCTTTCCCATCTGGAAGCTGGCCACCCCAGAATGTTACCAGTCTGTAGCTAACCAATTCAGCACATGGAACTCAACTGTTGAGCCATTCTCATGCAGGTCTTCTATGCCTTTGATAAGGTGCTGTCTAACTGGGGTCATGAACTTTGGTAATGCTCAGGAGATTATTGATGGCTTTGCATGCCTGGGGTTCCTAAACTGTATTGGGCCAATTGAAGGAATCCATGTGCCTGTCATTTGCCCTCACCCCCATCTGGGCACAGAATTTATAAACAGAAAGTATTTCTCCATGGTGCTCTAAGGACCAGTGGACTACTGCAGCAGGTTAACAGATATAAATGTAGTGTGGTCTGGGAAGGTCCATGGCGCTAGGATCTTTTGGAACTCAGCACTGTTTAAATTAATGGCAAAAGGACTGTTCACCCCAGGACCACTGTGGACATTAATGGTGTGTAGGTTGGTCTGGTTATTCTTGGAGACCTGGCTTACCCCTGATACTCTGGTGATTGAAGCCACACATTTTAACTATCACTTGCGTAGTTGCAAAATGGTAGTCAACTGTGCATTTGGCCATTTGAAAGGCAGATGGTGCTGTTTGTGGACTTGGTTGGAAGCAGCAGAAGAGTACGTTCCAACCAATTTAACTGCATGTTGTGCCTTGCACAATATTTGTGAAAGCAAGGGGGAAAGCCTGACCAACAGGTGGGAGGCTAAGGTGTGGAGACTTGTTTGTGTTCTCTGTTGGCTGTTCAAACTTCCAAACACCCGTGGGATGTCTATTGTTCATGTTTTCAGTCACATGTCTGAACACGTTAGCCCGGGGTGGAGTAGGAGGGGAGTGTTGGGATGCAGACACTGCAAGCAATGGGGTATTGTGTGTGGGTGGTTAAAGTTTAATGTTCTTAATGTGCTTTTATCAAAACCCTAGGAATTATTTCAGCTTTATTTAAAGGATGCTTTGTGTTAAATGAAATGATGACCCATAATGGATGTATTGTAAACAGTTTTATTATGAAACAACAATAAAATACCAATAATAAAGTTTTAATAAAAGCAATGGAAAAATGTCATTGTATGTGAAAGTGCATTTAACAAACCAATTTTTTTTAAGTAACCAACTATACACGAACCTTTAATTACTGCACAAGTGCAAACAAAACTCAAAGTGCAATGGTAGCAATGTTCTAAGTACAACAAAATAGGGAGGGGGCATTAAAAGGGAGTATATGTCTTGCCTCTGGCTCTTCTTGTGTGCATGGGTTCTGGCGTTGAGTGCTTTAGCTCAAAATTTTCAGGGGCATTGCAGGACTCAATAGAGCTGGACTCCCAGGTGCAAGTGTTCTCAGTGCCCAGAAGTTGGATCTGAGAGGTGAACAGGAGCTGCTGGGAACACAGCTGCAGGGATGTAGAGGTTAGAAGTTGCTGCTGGTTCCAGTAGCCAGCATTGTCCAGGGGCTGAAGGACGTGACTGCTGACCCAGAAGGAGCATATTCTGCAGGAGAACATTTTAGCTTAGGGGTGAGAGCAGTGAAGGGAGTCTCCAGACCCTCCACATGCTGCGCCCGCCACAAGCATGAGCTCCGTGGCTCCCATTGGCCAGCAAAAAGCGCCTCTGGGAGCTGCTGGAGCCGCGGAGCAGGGCTTGCAGGCACCGGTAGCACGCAGAGCCCCCCCTATACACACTAAGAGCCAGAGGGACCTGCCAGTGGGCAAGGTGAGGAGTCCCGGCGGTGCTCACCTGGGGCTGCTCCCATCCCAGGAAGCATCCGGCAGGCTGGTTCCTCTGGCTCCTAGGGTTGTGGGTTGGGTTGGGGTGGGGGCGGAGGGCTCTCTGCTTGTTCCCAGCACCTGCAAGCCTCGCCCCTGCAGCACGCAGCGCTCCTGCCGGCGGGCAGGCACTGGGAGCTGCCCCAGGAAGCCGTGAGCCGCGGTGCCGCGGCTGCTATCCGGATGGTCCCTTATATTGGGACAAAGGGCATCCCAACCAATGTAAGGTTGGGGTGCAGGACAAGTCCTCTAAAATCAGGACTGTCCCAATAATATCGGGACGTCTGGCCACCCTAGCACTGTGACACTGTCCTTTGGCCACGCCCAGGATCTCTTGGGAGAACTGCATTTCTTTCTCCCTCTGGGTCTTCATGTGCAGCCTCCATCTCTCAGCCATGAGTTGTGCAAACATCTTGTCCCAAGTCGTCTTTTTTCTCCCCCTCAGGTTGGCCAGCCAGTAAGCAGTAGATAGAGGCCCAGTCCTTATTGGTCTGGCTGTTGCAGGTGATGTGGTTTATGGGAGTAGGAGGAAAAAAAACTCAGTCACTTATTGTTCATATCTCAGGCAAATCGTGACAGCCTTTTTATAGTATGTATATGTGATCTTACCTCCTTAAACCTCTTCCCATTCCTGGTGGAACTTCAGAGATGGTAAGTGGTCTGCATGTTTGGAGGATGCTGGGTACTGTATCTGCTTTCATGCTGCTAGGGGTGGGGTGGATGGAGCTATATTCCAGGTTGATTTTTGTAGTTTTGTTTGTGCACTGGAGACACTACAGTGGCATCAGAGGTGTAAAAGGAGGCATGGGGACATGGGGGACGAGCTCAGTAGTAATCACCTCTATAGCCTCGTTAGGTTGTCCTCACTTTGTGATGTTGCACTGAGATGGGTGACTAAAATGGTGTTAGTCAAAAAGGCAAAGGGCATAGCAGCGAGGTATGCTGTGAAACTATGCCCCAGGACGATTCCCCCATAAATGCTGCAGGAGTGGAAAGGGCTTGCGAGTCATACCAGGGTCATGGGGGTGCAGCTATTCCCTGTAATGTGTGATACCATATTGAGTTGTTTCTCAGTAGTCAGTTCTGTGTTCTCTCCCCCGCAGACACAGAGAAAGAGCAGAGAAAAGAAGATGGGGCTCTGCAATGATTGCCAGCTAGAACGCCTCAGTGGGGAGCAGTATTGTCTGTGCCTTGACCAGGCGTTGCATGAATGAATGCTTTCATTATTCGAATCTGCCCCAGGGGCAGAGGGGAGTGGGATGCAGACTGCGACTCCACCATGCTGGTGGGCGCCATTTTGAAGTAGCACAAGGCAGAGTGGGGGAGGGCGCCAAACCCACCTGCACCACCGATAATAATAAATTGTAAAGATAGGTATTTACAAAAGCGAAATTCCCTCCAGGGGATCTGACTCTTTGCTTCCAGCCTGGTTGTTTGGCTGAGAATCAGGCTCAGTCAACACACAGCAGGACTTTCCAGCTGGCCATCATCAGTGTCCTGGAGTCACAAACAGATCCCGGCTCTCAGGGGGCAGATCCTTTCCACCATTGTCCTGCTCAACCGTTGATGGATCAAGGTGGTCATCCTCGGAGGGGAGAAAATGTGAACAGCAGGCTGTGAATAATGCTCGGGATGGGTACATCACAAAATGGAAAGAACACGTCTTCTACCAGATTGTCTCCTTTTATCCCATGCTTCAGTGTACTGTCTCGTGAGCTGCCTGCTGTCTGTCATTGACTGGCATACCAGTCCTGACCCCATGTGGACATCTGTTTTGCAATGTCCACAAAAAGATCCTGTGTCTAGCTACAAGAGCATCCTGAACCGACTCTGTTCCCCAGACAGTGATGAGATCTAGGGTCTCAGCACAGCTTCAAGCAGCTGCACAAGGCATGCTGTGTGGCTTCTGGAGTGCTATTGCATTTGTATTGTGAAAATAATACACTGGGATTCAGGAGCAAATGGGCAAAATCTGGGCCAGAGCTCCCTTTTACAAGGGGGAGGGTCATCCTGGAATCTTGACACTAAGGCAGCAGGGAGGAGGGGGCGGGGAAGCACACAAGTAAACGTACTGCCGACCTGCAAAGCATTGTGGGATAGCCGTTTGGAAGCATGCAAAAAGTGGTGTGCTACAGTTGTGTGCACACAAATAAAAGACCAAATTGAAATAGTTCAAAGCAAACCTAATCCATTTTGCAAGAGGACTCTAAACTAAGCTGCAAAATGCAGAGTTAGTGCATAGTGATGGGTTTCGTCTGTTATCAGGTATTATTGTCCTTAGGCTTACTAGGATCAGTAAAAGGGCCCCGCAAAGGAGTGAAGACAAAGAAAGAGGTACACCTTCCACTTCAATTAATACAATGTATGGTATCAGCCAGATCAATATTTCTTGGGAGAGCAAAGTGTTCCACCAGACTGGGGGGATGAAAAAGAAGAGGGTTGAAAACCAACAATAAATTGTTGCGAGACTACCAGGACTTGGCTGGGGCCTATGTTCGAAGTCTTATAACTGAGATGGTGTGATATGTGACCCCACTAGTGCCTTTGATTCCTGACTGAATCAGCAGCCAGTGAAGGTGAAAGAATAATTTTGTGAAGACATGGGAGTAGCAAGGATATGGTCTGTCCTGGAATGCAACATTTTCAGCATTGTGGGGTAAATATATGACAGGTTCTCCTTTGGTTAGATTTACTGTGCATACAATATTGTTATTCACACCATCACATTTTCCCCTACTCCTGGGGAGTCTGACTGTTGACTTAGCACTTGGTTATAGCTTGGAAGAATTTCAGGTCCCTCCCAACTAAGCCTTGTAAAACAATTTTGCCCCATTAAATCCTGCTACTGTTTTGTAAATGCAGAGACTCAACAAAAACATGAGCACAGACATTGTAAGAAACTTGCGCCTAACTTCCCTGACTGCCTGAGTCCCCTGACTGTCCTTTGGCCCAGAATTGGCTTAAGTGCTTTCCTGAATGGGTGCTTAATATGTTTTCTAATATACAGGTGGGTTTTCTGTGAGTGTCAAGATCTTCTCTGTTCCCTATCTACAGTGTGTGTGTGTGTGAAGGAGAATTAAAAACTGAAGAAGACAGAGACCAGAATCATATAAATAATGTTCAAATCTAAATTAAGAAAACCTCATCTGGGTGCCCCTGTTGCAGTGGTTTTGCCTAGCTGACAAGCTGTATGCTGATTGGTAGATTTTTTTTTGCAGCAGGTAGGAAGGGGAAAAGTGAATTATTATCATAAGAGGTTAAAAATACAAGACATGGGTTTTTATAAAACATTATTTTTTTAACCTGTCTCAGTCCATTCTGAGGGAACTAAAAAACACACTATATTTTTTCCACCACTGAAAAAGACCAGTTGGTGCATATGTTACTCATATGACACAAGAAATTAAAAGATTCTAATTCATAAATATCTTGCTTGGTTCACTTCACAAGTTTGCTGAGAATTATGGGAATGAGAAAGGCTTCTCTCTACATTATCATGGCAACTCATGGTGGAGCAATTTGCAGATAATTTACAGCCAGGCATTTGCAAGATGTTCACACAGAAAATTATGTACTGAATGTTGACATACTTCCTTTTGTTAGTGTTATTGTAACCCAGACCTTTCCAATTGTTTTTTGAGTATATGATGACCAACTGGTTGAGTCATCATCTTGTCAAATGCTATTGGATTTTGTAACCAGGTTCTTGCTTCACTTGAGCTAGAGTAGTAAAGACATTTCTCTCAGTGTTGCTGTGTTTCATGTTGTACACATGTGGGATTTTGATGGGGGAGGGTGGAGGATTAAAGAGATGACATAGGTCTTAAAGTTTGCTTCTAACAGTCTGCTGGGTTTTTTATTTCACTGTATAAACAAAGACATGCACAACTGTCTGTTAAGGTTTCTGGTAGAGTAGTTCAATGGGCAATTTCCTGTATTAAGTAGTGTGATAATTAGGACTGCTACTGGAACAAAACATCATGTGCACATATTATTACATTACACCATGTTTAAGTTAGAGTGCAATTATTGCATCTTTGTAGCCTACGTACACACCCCCATATTTTGAGTGGGTAACTTCCCGTACATTACTTCTCATTTCATAACTTGCATTATTGTTCTTCAGTAAAAGTATTTATATTACCACTTGCATTAATTGAAAAGGACCATTCACAGTAAACCAATCTGAGCCAGTATGATTGTCCTACACAGTACCTAAACACTCTGCATCATCCCTGTTTGAGTCAAGCAGCAGACACAAGTGAACACATTTGGATTCAGTGATCCAGTGGCACCTGGTGAAGTTCCTGACTTTGACTGTGCCCAGTAGAACCCTCATGGACTATGATGATGAAATTAATGGAAGGCTGAATTGGCTGAATCTTATCAGAGCCCTGTTCCAAGTGCAGGGTCGATCCTGCATATTCTTACTCACATTAGTAGACACATTGAAATCAGTGCCATTATTAATGAGTAATTATTATTTGTGGGCGTAATGCTTTATATGATTGATTGGTCCTTAAGATGGCAAGATAACATGGGGAAACTAAGAGGACCATAACACAGGAATAATAGACTGTAATCGACAGGAATATTTCTTACACAAATTTAACAGTGTGCCTGCATATCATTTCTGGCTGTAAACAAGAGCCACTTGAGTTCATTAAGAGCAATAGGAAGTCCTTGAGCCCCAGATTCCTGTCATTTCAGTTGAAGAGGAGGCCTCTGGCATGTAACCAGATACCTTCTGAGTTTTAAGACCTGCTGATCTTTGCCTTTAGACTTCTGGACAGTATTAATTTACATAGGCCAGAAAACAAGCGTGGAGTTCTCCGCCCTATTGAGTTACATGCAAAGAGCACCAATAAACTTCCTGATGTAACTAATAAAGTAAATTGGGAAGGAAGGAACAATCTATCAATTATCAGTGGAAAAAAAGTTGTAGGAATTTGGCAAATTAAGTATGTGAACAAACTAGTTAAACATGGAGAGGAGAGATTGAAAAGGAAACCATGAGCTTCTTCTCATTCTTACATACTAGGCACTGATCCATTTATTAACTAGAAGCAGAAGAGACAAAGAAGGCAAAAAAAAGCACATACTTTTTCTGTTTAAAAAAAACCAAAGGAAAATAATAATCCATTTTTAGGTGGGCGAAATGGAGAGCTGCCACCTTTCATAATATAAACATGCTGCAATACTCAATCCTTGTACTGATGGCAAATTAGCTCACCACACTTCTTGTGTCATCTGTTTATATTATTATTATTATTAGTGCAATCTGACCCACTAAAGAGAGACATTCAGCAGTCAGTGAGTGCAGCTTCCATTGACTCCAATGGGAATGCTGTCCACTTCTTCCAGTGCCTAAATTAGCCCATAATGTGCATCATGATGCTTTAGGAAATGAGCATGTGATGTTTTAGGAAAAGGAATGGTCATCCCCCCCATCAGGCTTGTTCTTTTGTGGTTGATTATTGACCCCCCCGCGACAAGGTTTTTCACCAGAGCCCTTAATCTTTTTTTCTCCCAGCAACAAATCTGTGTATCTCTTGATCATACTAATGCAATTCTGCTTAGCATCAAACCTTTCCTCTAGTAGCTTATTCTGAGTCTAGTTCCCTTTGTGGAGGGTAGTCCTGTTTTGTTCCCTGTCTGTTCTGAGTTCCTAATAAGCAGACGGGGTGTTTTTTTGGTCAATGTCCAAATCTCACCTCTATACTTACAGGGAATGTTAAGGAGAGAGAAAAATTGAATAAGATAGAGACCAGAATCACACTTGCCCGCTAAATTCAGAAAACTCCAACTAGGTGTCTCTGTAAGGCCCAATTCAAAAAAGAATACCTTAAGCACATGCTTAAGTGCTTCCCAGGCAAAGTGGCCTAGTAGAAGGATTTTTCCTAACTGATGAGCTGCGTGCTGATTTTTAGCTTTCTGCAGCAGGTTTGGAATGCGAAAAGCTGTTTATTATTCAACTCTCTGTTCTAAAGCAGAGAAAACCCTGTTTATAAAAAACTTCAAAAGCCTCTGTCACAAATATCAAGCCATATTCTATGTGCCTTTGCCAAGTCAAATTAGGTTATTTTACTTGATATTAAATTTGACAAGCAAAGAGACTGTGAAAACCAGAATTCCAACTGGGCGGGCCTCCTGTAAGTCAGTCATTTTTTTAGTGTTAAAATTCCAACAGTAGCCCTATTCTTTATGCTCAGATTATATTACTGCCTGTATTCATCTTGTCTGGAAATTTGCCTCATTATATCCTAAACTACTTCTAATATTCAAATTCTTCAGGAATGTGAATAATACAAGTAGACTTTGTTTTGGCTAGCAAACTTGTCCTGCCACATGCAAATGTCTCTGTGACTTTGGTTTCTATTTGCCACAAGAGATTATGCATTTCATTATTATGCTAATTCATTGATACAGTAAGTATATCAAGCTTTGTGCTCATCAGCAATAAAAAAACCCAACCCTTCTATTACACATGATCCCTTGGGGGTGGGGAGAATTACATATCAATGTGTATATTATTAATATAACAGCTGTAGATAATTAAGTAAAAAAATTAATACTATGGTACGTTTAAAAAAAAGCAAAATAGTCTCTCTCTGGACTGTACTGTTGGCGCCTTGTTGTCACTAACTGAACATTAAGGATTTCATCCAAGTACCACTTATCCAGAAAAGAATATCCCACTGGCATGTTTTGACTATGCCTGGAAAACAGGATCAGGGCCTTCAAGGAGTTGAGTGGTCCCAGATGTCATTGTATATTCTCAAGAAGAAATAAGTCCATGTTTTATCCTCCCTTATAATGAGATGATTGCTTAATAGTTGTACCTCAATTAGGGCTGTGACATTTCCATGAACCAGTGTCAATTCATATGTAATCCTTGCAGTTTGCCACATTTGTGTTTGTACAAGTCTTTAAAAAAAAATAGGTACCCACAAAGGATAGTCACTTTAAACATGGTCAGGCTCACTTATCATCTCTATTCTTTCTACTCAGTCAACTTGCCAACACTCACTTTTACTCTTTGCATGGCCCCAGAAAAATTACCACATTCACTCAAAATTGAGGACCAAAAGCAGAGGCAATCAAATTCTAATACGCTATAATAATGTTTAAAAGAGAAACTGATGGGGAAAAAAACTGTCGAAAATGTGGGACTTCAAAAAGTTTTGGTTCACATAAGCATCCAGAATTTTAGATACTTGTCCAATGTTCCCAAACATCTTGGTTCATTTGGGCTGGGAATCTCAGGAGATTAGGCTTCTTCCTGCTTTACAGTCAGACTAGAAATACCAGTAGAAAAGTTTTTCTGTCTCTTTATATATTGCTACTTGTGGGCCCATCAGAACCCAGAAGTGCAGCTAGATTCAGGTTGATTGGAGATTCAGAGGAAGGAGGAAGGTGCTGACTTTACCTGCCTGAGTTTGTCCATTCCTCAGCTTGTGTTGTGGTGACCTGGCTAACTTAGATGGGTGCAGTATTCTGTTAAGTGGAGAGACTTGATTTACTTTTAAATAGTAATTTTAAGACTTCTATCAGCCAGTCAGGTGCAGCCAGTGTCAGAATATTTCCTTTGTCGGCATTGAAATGAGCCCATCAGTGGGCTACATTTCTATCTCCAGGGACTATCCTAGCAGTTGGAGTGATCAAGCTAACTTTAAGTCCATAGAGTATGTATCTGGGGACTGGGCAGTCTCAATGGAAGCCTCTTGGTTGTTTAATTAAATTCCCTCATTCGTTCAAGATAGGCCTTGCACTGTGCAAATTTTGTCTATCCTTTTTCTTAGCCTTTTGCCTGAGGGACAAGGAGGTTGGTATGTAATTTAGTTGTAGGGGAGGGATAAGGAAGTCTCTTGCTTTCTGAGGCTACTATTTTTAAAAGAATGGAAAAATATGTCCCAGGGGAAGTTAAATGATTACCCATCATAGGGTTGTTTTTTTTAACACCTTCCTTTGACGTATCTGGAACTAGCCACTATTGAAAACACTATACTAGACTAGATGGGCCATTGGTCTGATTCTGTCTGGCTATTGGTGTGTTCCCGTGTTTCTGTTTTGCACATGCACCCTGTAACTGGGCATATGCCCTAAACAAGCACTTGGGAAGTGGTAGTGCAGTCATCACCATTCTCTGCAATGTTGACATATTGGCCAACCAGTTTAGATGGGGGCTTCTTAGAACATCAAAATCCTGAGAGCTTTGGGCATGGGAGTTTCTGGACTTGTGATTTGCTTGAGGATCCCCTCTTCTCTGACCCACAAATTGAAGTGGGCAGCTTTCCCCATCTCATGCTGTCCCCTCCTGTCAGGATTTGTTTTGTCTGTACCACAGTTATTCCACTTTTTGTCTAAAACTATTCAACACAGCCTGACTCAAGAGTTGACCCTAGCTTTTGTTACTCAGTGACAATGTCCGTAGGATGAAAAAAATAGAGATTTCCTTTCTGAATGTGAATGTTGCAAAATACTCGAGGTCAGATCTTCAGTTGGCATAAATCAGAATAACTCCACTGATTCCAAGCTCAATATTTTTAAAAATGCTTTTTCACGTGGGCATCAATTTGAGCTTTTGGTGGTAACTGCTGGGATTAGACAAACCTGTACTGGAAAAATAAGATATGGACCAAAAATTTTCCCATTCCTTGGAAAAATCACAAACCCAAACCTTTTATAATATGTAGAAATGCTTAGTTCAAGACCTCACCATCAAATTACAATGGGAATTAGATGGGACAGTTCCTCCCATCTAATTACATGGTCCATTATTGTCCAACCATCTTCATCTACTTCTGACCTGTCGTAGCAGGTCTTCTTGGAGGAGCAGCTTGATGACTTGATCTATCCCTCCACCCCTATTATACCTGCCCCCTCTTCCAATTCCCTGCAGACTACCAGTAGTGTCTCATCCTTTCAGGAGAGCAAGAGCCATTCTCTAGTGCAATGGGACCCAGTTATCTCTCCACTACTGATGGGGAAAATGTACAAGATTAGTGGGTTTGATACAGTTCGGAGGGTTCTAGGATCTGAATATTAGCCCGAAACTCTCAGAAGATCAACCTTGCTTGTATATTTCTTGAGTCTCAGATTGTACTGAACTGGAAATTCTATTGGAGTGTGGTTTAATAGAGTATTTTGGTGTTTATGCTTCTGATTCTGGCCATATCCAAGATCGAATAAGCATTTAAATATGTTCTCCAAAGGTTTTAAAAACTAATTAGCATAAAAAAGTTCACATTTGGGGCCCAAGAGTCAAAGATTTTTTCCTTGTTCTTTAAAAAAAAATTCTCCCATCACTAACATAACACTTGCTGCAGGTTCCATGAAGAGTTGTTGCCATTTTGTGACCCAAACTGAGCTGGGGTGAAAGGATTTAGTTATTCTGTACAGAGTGTGGGTCCAAAGTGTGTGTGTGTGTGTGTAAGGCTCAGTTTCCCTCAGAGCCAGTCTCCAGGTTGTGCTGGATGAAGCAGAGATTGCTCTAAATTACCCCTACTGTAAATGGACCCAAGGAGTACAAAATACAATTAGAGATTGATGTGGTGCAGGTACATATCAGCCATTTCCCTGTCCCCCTGTTATGCCAAGGCAGGAATGGCAAAAGAGCCATCACATTGGCTCTGTGCCATCAGAGGATGATCCTCCCCAAGGTCAGTTATACTGCATTTGGGCAAACTGAAGAAGTAATTCTTCCGCTCTACTCCATGCTGATTAGGCCTCAGCTGGAGTCGTGTGCCCAGTTCTGGTGCCACATTTCAGGAAAGATGTGGACAAATTGGAGAAAGTCCAGGTAAGAGCAGCAAAAAGGATTAGAGGTCTAGAAAACATGACCTATGAGGGAAAATTTAAAAAATTGGGTTTGTTTAGTTTCGAGAAGAGAAGACTGAGCGGGGACAGGATAATAGTTTTCAGGTACATACAAGGCTGTTACAAGGAGGAAAGATAAAAATTATTCTCCTTAACCTCTGAGGATAGGACAAGAAGCAATGGGCTTAAATTGCAGCAAGGGCAGTTTAGGTTGGACATTAGGAAAAACTTCCTAACTGTCAAGGTGGTTAAGCACTGGACTAAATTGCCCAAGGAGGTTGTGGAATCTCCATCATTGGAGATTTTTAAGAGCATGTTAGAAAACCACCTGTCAGGGACAGTCTAGATAATACTTAGTTCTTCCTTGACCTCTGGAGGTCCCTTCAGTCCTATGATTCTATGATTCTGTGTTACCAGAACAGTACAGAGCATCTGCACCACACTGGTGAAAATGGCCCAAGAGGTCTTTTACCTCTTGAAAGAGAAAAAGAGAGAGAATCATTGAAGTAGACCTCTTGTGCATGTGAGAGCTTGTAGTTGTAAAACCCAACCAATAGGTCAGTACAGGTAAATTTAACTGTCACAGTCACATAAAACCAAATCAGTCCACATAACAGGCCCGAGAGTGCTGCTTTATTGACTTCTCAGTAAATGCAGTTTATGTTACAAGAGAGATTCTTGTCTTACATCCTGGGGATTAAATCACTGGTTTGGGATTCATAAATGAGGTCTGTACAGGAAAAGGAGCTTATGCCAGTGATACGAGAATTTACCATAAGAAATATTTACAAGCTATAAATTCACTTGTTAATTTCAGGTTATCAAAACCAATCATCATATCTCAGTTCCCAAACAATATCTGATCATCCTCATTGCATTAGTAATCAGCCACCGAGGAACAGTGTAGCTAAATTTACTTTAACGTATTGCACTTATTTCCTTCACTAAATATTGAATTGCAACCTCAATTAACTAGTCAGTTCTTTCTCAATTCTAGAGTGAGGGATGGGGGGAACTCTTGTGGATGCCAATGGAAATATATACATGGGCTATAGGCAGCAGAAATGGGTGTATAATTTGCATTAGGAGAGAAAATAAAGGCTGACAAGAAAGAAAGATTGATTCCAGTTTTAGAATATTAAATCAGTGTCAAGTTATTAAATTCTTGAATACCCTGGAATGGGAATGAAGGTAACATGCATGAATATAAATATACTTCCAGATTTCTGACCTGTTTACACTAATATTATACACTTACAAAAGTCTTTTCCATCTTGGCGGAATATTCATACTACTATAATTTTTTAAATTTTGTGTGTGAATTTTGTGTTCAGAAAAGTGATGGACAAAAAACAATTACAACTGCAGGGGCAGTGCAGACAAACACACTTCAGGCTTCACTACAAACAGCTATGCTAAAATGCTTCCCCAGCCACAGTATGCAACACCCTAGTTATTCTAATCCTGGACCCTGTACACAGCTCTAACAGTGACCCTCAGTCCTGACATGTAGTACTCTCTCCTGCCATCAGTTCTAGACCTGTCTTGAGCAAAGACCACAAGTCATGCTAGGTTATTAGTCATGCCAGTTTATTTAGGTTGTAAACTCTTCAGGGCAGGGATATGTGATTATAAATTGCTTTGCACAATGAGGCTCCATTTTTGTTTGGCTTTTTTGCCACCGTACTAAACATGAATAATTTACATTCTTGTTTTATGACAATGAAACTCCATTGATTTCAGTGGGATCACTCCTAATTTACATCATCGTGAGAGCAGAATGAGGCCCATAAAGTTCAGAGATGGAGAAAGATCTATTAATTAGGCCATCCAAGCCTGTGGTCTTCCAACCTTGTCAATGTGCAGGCTGTCTCATTAAAGAAAGAGCTTCCCATTGATGGCCTCCAGTCACAAAACCATTCACAGTTTAGTTCTCAAAATATTTTATTCTAAGGACTGCCAAAAAGGGTCTGCAGGCTACAAATGTATGACCTCTGATCTAATTAATCTCCCTACCGAATGTAGGTTTATTCTCTACTGTTACCCAGTTTTTTTCTGTCTACCTTTCAGTGTACCAAGCAATAGGGCTTCTACTACTTCCTGGGGGATAATATTCCACAATGCAATAGAGCTTGTAGTTTTGATGAGTGGTTAACTGTGGTTGAAAAAAACAAACCAAGTTTAACATAAAGACCCTCATTGAAAACCAGTTGTCAGAAATAAGGAGACCTGGTTTAATTTATTCTGACCTTACATCACAAGACGCAATGGGACTCCCTCTTGAACTCTGGCATAATTCCAAACTGATGAAGACATTTTGATCAATGGCTACATATGTTCCTTTTACAATAAAATTAGGCACAGTATGACTTCAAAAGTGTCTAACAAATCATTGTAAGCTGCCACTCATTCCACCCAATCTCCTGGCCATGGAATGGGATTCATGGAATTGTATTTAGAGCTGTGCAAAACAGGTGAAAAATGCGCCCCTACATGTTGCAAGAAATATTTGCTATTTCTTTCCCTGTCATTTTGTACTCCTCACATTTCACTTGTCAGTGCAACTTGACAAATGTCTTTTTTAAATGAGAAATATGGAAATTTCAATTTTAAACTTCACATTTTGACATCAACTTTCACTTTCAATGAACCCAAAGTTTGCTTTAAAAAAGTGACCCATTCCCAGTGAAAAACATGGTGAAATATTTGTTCTATTCTAAGATTATGTTGAAATGTGAAAGAATTTGTGTTCTGCATAGTTTTATTGTTGGTTGTGACTAGCTCACACACATCTACTTGTGTTTGAGAGGTTTACAAATCATAGGCCAAATTCAAGAATGATGTCAATGAAGTTGCATCTTTTGTGTCAGCAGTGAATATGACCCAATGATTTAACTTCCAGCCAATCAACAATGCCAATTCAACTAAATTTCAACATGCCATATTTTGTCAAGGGTGTTGTCAGTTGCTTTTCTCAGAACATTGGACAATCAAGAACTCTGATTGGCTGATGAGGAGGGACTCTGTTGTTTTGTCCCAATGGAATGTTCCAATAGCATATTGCCAACAGGGATGTTCTTCTGTGTTTTAAAAAAATAAAAAGCCATAGGGCCTGGTTTCTGCTCTCACTTGTACCCGACATACACCCGTGTAACTCCATTTACTTCAAAGGACTTCACTGTAACAATTTCAGAAAGAGACCGTGGTATCATATGCACAGCTCAACCAGAATCTCTGCTCAATGTGCAGCATTGGCTAAAACAAACATAAGAACATAAGAACATAAGAAAGGCCGTACCGGGTCAGACCAAAGGTCCATCTAGCCCAGTATCTGTCTACCGACAGTGGCCAATGCCAGGTGCCCCTGAGGGAGTGAACCTAACAGGCAATGATCAGTGATCTCTCTCCTGCCATCCATCTCCATCCTCTGACGAACAGAGGCTAGGGACACCATTCTTACCCATCCTGGCTAATAGCCATTTATGGACTTAGCCACCATGAATTTATCCAGTCCCCTTTTAAACATTGTTATAGTCCTAGCCTTCACAACCTCCTCAGGTAAGGAGTTCCACAAGTTGACTGTGCGCTGCGTGAAGAAGAACTTCCTTTTATTTGTTTTAAACCTGCTGCCTATTAATTTCATTTGGTGACCCCTAGTTCTTGTATTATGGGAATAAGTAAATAACTTTTCCTTATCCACTTTCTCAACATCACTCATGATTTTATATACCTCTATCATGTCCCCCCTTAGTCTTCTCTTTTCCAAACTGAAGAGTCCTAGCCTCTTTAATCTTTCCTCATATGGGACCCTCTCTAAACCCCTAATCATTCTAGTTGCTCTTTTCTGAACCTTTTCTAGTGCTAGAATATCTTTTTTGAGGTGAGGAGACCACATCTGTACACAGTATTCGAGATGTGGGCGTACCATGGATTTATATAAGGGCAATAATATATTCTCAGTCTTATTCTCTATCCCCTTTTTAACAAAATTAAGAGTGCATAAGGAAGGAGGCAGAAAATAATACTGAAAATCTTCAGTGGTACATTTTCCCCTGGACGATTGTTTAGTTCTGACCACACTAACTGTAAAAAGATATAGAAGAAACATATAAAGGGAGATTGAAAATGATTGGAGCTCTTTTCTTTAGAGAGATGAGTAAAAGGGGACTAAATAAGAGTATCTAACATAATGAATGGTGCAGAGAAGGTAATTCTGACTCTGCAGTTTAAGCTCTCATAATGCAAGAATAAGGGAACCATGGCATGAAATCGAAAAGCAATATTTTTAAACCAATAAACTGAGAGACCTTTTTCATAACCCACAATTTAGCCTGTAACACTCCTTACCACAATATATTATTGAGGCCAAGAACTGAAAAGGATTGGACATTTACTTGGATAGCAAAGACATCCAAGTTACATTGGTAAGAGGAAACCAAACTAAAGGTTGAAAGGATGTAAACACTTATGCCTTAGGGCATAATACAACCACTAACTGATATGGAATTAGGAAGAAACTTTCTGTCTGGGCTGATTATTCCATAAGTGCTTCAGGGTTTCTTACACTTTCCTCTGAAGCACATTGAATGGTTCGGTTGATGTGAGACTTATTTACTTAGATGCTCCACTGACTATTATTATTTACTATTACCTTGATAAAACTATAGCAGTACCTGGTGCATTACTGTCAAATAAAAGACAAGATGCTGCTCAATGAAGTTATAGTGTATATATTAAGAAAACACATATGTGGCATGGACAAAAAGTTGCAGGGAAAGGAAATGCGGGAGAACAAGAGCTCCAGCAATAATATAATGGAGTGGCCCAGGATGTGATAATGCAGGCATCTTGAGGGATTAACCTCATCGCTCTCTTTCCGTTTATCTTCCTTTATACATATACACATCAAGTAAGAGGATACAGGGAGAATACAGTAACATAAGCCTCATGGAAGAAGTGTATGCCTACCCACATTCACTACATCGCACACCACTCCGATTGCCATTTGAAAAAGTACCAGCTACCCAGGACAGTGGCAGGTCAGCAGGCAATGGGGCTGCCTTTGCTACTTTACTGCTTGCATTGTTATAATTATATTCCAGTGCAGTGCAGATTCCACAGACTTTCAGAATGGAGCCGGTGCCAACAGTTCAGTGCCTGACAAAGACACTGTAAGTTATAAAGAAATCGGACTGTAGATCATTTCCCCTTTGCTGGCCGCTGCTTGATGCATCACAGCAAGGAGGAGATGTATCAGGAGTTTGGCCAGGAGCCCTTTCTCTGTGCACTCCCTCGTCTGTCTCCAAGGGCGTTTGCTTAGGCTTTTCCTTGGGCAGAAGAAAACGGGTAGGATTTTGTCAAGTCAGACAGCTTGGGGAGAAAGTGGAAGAATAAGCAAAATAAATAAATAAATATCTCAGACAAAGTTCCTCTTGAGACTCTGTGGAGAGCTGCCTGTAACCAGTTAATCAGTGTAATTGTTTCTAATTAGGCTCCAGAGGCACATCACAAGCATTGCTAGCTTTCAGAACAAGGGGAGGGGGAGAGGAAAAGCTTGCATGCCGTATTAATGACAATCATAACTCTCTGGGCAGCCAGGGAGGCTTCTGGTCTAATTAGAACCATTCTTACTGGAATGGGAGGCGACATGATTTGTGAAAAAGACACCCTCAGCATGTAATTTTCTATGTAACAAATCTAGAAAGATGGATACTCTTTGATCTTGATTCTCCTGTTATTGCTTTTCACACTGGGCAGGGCGCTTTAATGAAACAATCTCAGGGTAATTTACTGCCTTTGAAGTCCTGAAATGTGCTGCCAACAAAATTTCTGGTTTAGTGGCGGCTGCAGGAGCAGTCGCTCAGTGTTGCTTAATGGAGCACCAAAACTGGAACATCAAGACATCAAAGGTGAAGGTGGCATGTGATTAATAAACTAAACTATTCATTTGTTTCTGCCTCAGAGGCAGTTTGACAATTTATTGTCACTGGCTAATTTACACTTTGTGAGTACCTGCTCTTACTAGTTATGCTGGCCATGGAGCAAGATAAATTATGTTTACATGAAGCGGGGAGGTGAGTGAACACTTCTCATGCATTGGGGGTGGGGGTTATCTTCAAAGATGGTATTGGAAGCAATGCAGGCAGGGGAAGCTGGGTTTTAGGGACTCCTTTCTGTCTCATCCCCATTCCCCTCACCCACTCACTCCACCATGTCCCTGTTATATGCTGTTGTCAGGAAGCAAATCCCAGTTATAAGTGATTACAAGGGAAAAGCTACAGCATTATTCTGAAGGAAGAATTACACAAATACTTGACTATTCAATTCCATGGCAGAGAGGAAAGCGGCAGCGATACCAAGATAAAGGTGTGTCATTACTAAGGTTTAATATTTGGAGTTGCAGTAGCTTTGCCTTGTGAGGGGTTGTGTGGGCACTGCCCCAATCGCTCACCTACTAGTTGCTGGAATCAGGAATAAAGTTTATCGAATTCACTGTGTGTTGGAACTGCGGTGTGTGAATACTCGTCTCTGCAAAGCTATACAGTGCATTACTGCTCCAGCAAAGCCGCCACTTTGGTGGAAAAGCCTCACAGGGGAAAAGTAGGGTGCTCCCATGGGGAAGGCATTATGACAACTCAGTGAACCCACCTTTGTGAGCAGGGGCGGAAGAAACCAGAGCCTAAAAGGTGGTGCATGTCTTGCTAGGCAATAAATAGAAAGGGCTCATATGCAGCCTCCCAAGCAAAAGTGCATGGAGGAGGAAAAAATTAATGCAAAAACTCTGTGACTATAGTGGGAATACGGAGTCTGAGAATTGTACTCCCAGTAGATAGGAGCACTGAGGATGTGGACTTATAAAATCATAGAAATGTAGAACTGGAAGTGACCTCATCCAATCCCATCCCCTTTCCTCCCCCCCATGCTGAAGTAGTGCCAAGTACACCTAGAATGGAAAAAACAGATCAGCTATGAGAGTGAACTCCCATTCCATGCTCTCTGATGGTTCTCTTCCCCCATGCATGACAGTATGGCGCGATCAGTATCCATGCTGCTATTGTCTGCCAACCTCGCTATTGTGGGAAAGAGAGTCAAGGAATTCACGATGTGAAGTGATGTTTCCTTATGAGCTGGATACTGATTTTGCATAATTCCAAAAATTCAGCCTAGAGAGGGAGTTTAAATCCAAGAGTTTGGTTTGGCTCGTTTATAAGGCCCACTTGCAAAATTTGGATCTAGGTTCAAATTTTGACTCCCTTCCAAAGTGCTAGGCTGTTCAGATCCATACCCATCTCTACCTCAGAGATGTTGATTTTGCAAAATTGGACTGGAAATCACAGGGAGGAAAGGCTTAGGTCCTGTCTACACTACAAGCCCAACCCTATATTTGCAACTAGTTTCTCTCATTTGACAGTTACAAAAATATGTGGGTAATGTATAGCCACACAGCAGCTTTTTTCGCAATACAACCATGTGTTAGCCATGTCTGTGGATCCACAGTGACATTGCCTGTGTTTGTATTAGTGCATTTAGGGAGAATCTAGCCAGCTATCCTACCTTGCCTTGGCAGATTTTAGTGTGCTTAAAGTGTGCACTTACACTGGAACCAAAACCTCGTGAAACAAAGTACCCTTGGGTGGGTGTCTGACCACAAATTTTGAAGGGCAGAGACCCAGCCAAGCTGGTTACGTGGCGAGGTGGTCCTGAATACATGACAAAAAGCACTGTGCCAAACCAGCTACAGGAAAATTGCCATGGGCCAGCCCAGGCAGCCATAATTACTAACTAAATATTAACCATGTTGTGCGTGGGCACAAATCATATTTATAGCCAATCATGTCATGAACTGGTTACACACTTGGTTCAAAGTAGTAGCGTAGGCAGGATATTTTATGATATTTCCGGTATTTAGGATGACACTAGAAATATCAAGAGGATCAATCTGCCCCTGTGTTGTTATGGCACTTGCCCTTCCAGTTCTGGGTGGAGGTGAGACGCTCAGAGTTGTACAAGGTTGAGCAATATAAAAATAAACAAGATGACTATTACTGAGCCTGTGAAAAATCTTGCTTCATATTGAGTAGAAGTTTTAGGTGAAGACTCAGTTAGGTTCTTATTTTATCCATTGCAGTTGGTCCATCTGCTAGTTCAGTTTCAGAGGATGGGAAAGATCTCAGTGGAACAACCTTGTGCGAGGCAGAAAAAGCTAATTGTGTTAATACTCTTTTTTTTTAAAAAGTCCCATCTCCTTGATCTATGGGGGTTAACATGTAGCGTCCTGGCTCCTGTCACTAGAAAGCGTGATTAGGACTTCAAAGAATACAGTGCAGGGTGAAATACAGCCAGGGAACAAGAAAAGAACAGGGGAAAGTAAGAAGCTTGTAAAAAGAGCAAAACAGAAAATAAAACCCCAAAACCCACCCAGATCTTATAAAGTACAATCACTGTCCATCTTAAATAGTCCCTTTTTATTAGCAGGTTTAGGGGACCCCAGACAGCAGCAAAGTGTTATCTGAGGTCCATAGCCATGGGCATAGAGCAAGGAAAGTGAATTTGAAGACCTGGATACATCTGGAGTTTATCAGCTCTTTTCCTGGCTAGTATTACAGTAAACAATTATCTGTAGATCAGGAGACAGCAGGGACTTTAAAGACCCAAATTACAGAGAAAGGGAGAGAGAGAAGGAGAATACAGGAGATAAAAAGGAGCCTATGCATCTTATCGTGCTAATGAAATCAACCTGACAATCATGCCAGGCTGCAAGGGTATTACACTGTCTGGTATTAAATGAGCAGTTACAGCACAGGCTCCTGTGTCAAACAGCAAATAGACACAAAAGAAATGAAAAATGCACTACTAGGTCATGACGAGATTTATTGGGGGGTGCTGAGACAGCTGGTCAGTTTAAAAACCTCCTCAACTGAGCTGTCAGGATAATAACATATCCAAATGTTTTGATGACCATTTCAACGGATGAGGAATGTTCTGTAGTGCAGAATACCTTAGTGAGCCCTGAAATGAAATTAATAAGGGAATGGCAATAGCCTATGGGTCTTCATCTTTATGCATTGAGGGGCAACCACCTGTCCAAAAAATAGGAAGAACTCAACTAGCTTTATGTAAAAATTTGACTAATTTCAGCTGTGACAATGCATAGCCACCCAGCTCCCCTTAAACTTCTATAAGGGCCAGCTGCTTCAATGGGAGCTGCATGAGGGCAGAATTTGGTCCAGAAATGTTCTTTACAAAACCAAAACAAAACAAAAAAACCATGCGGCCGTATTTCTCAGCTGACAAGAGGGAACTGGGGACAACAGTGAGGAATACTGTAGTACAGGGGTCAGCAGCCTTTCAGAAGTGGTGAGCCGAGTCTTGATTTATTTATTCTAATTTAAGGTTTCGCGTGCCAGTAATACATTTTAACATGTTTAGGTCTCTTTCTATAAGTCTATAATATAGAACTAAACTATTGTTGTATGTAAAGTAAATAAGGTTTCAGAATGTTTTAAGAAGCTTCATTTAAAATTAAATTAAAATGCAGAGCCCCCCGGACCAGTGGCCAGGACCTGGGCAGTGTGAGTGCCACTGAAAATCAGCTTGTGTGCTGCCTTCGGTACCCGTGCCATAGGTTGCCTACCCCTGCTGGAGTATTTTTATAAGGGCCTATTGGACACATTACAATTCACAAAGCATGCAATATTACAGTAGAAGTTTTAATCCAGGTATCTTCTGAGTTTTCATCTGTGGTACAATGGCTGCACACAACCATAAACAACATGGAGATGTCTGACAGCTCCCAGCCTCAGAAACTGCCTCAGGAACAGAGACTGAAATGGAAGGTCCCTACCCAGATGGAGCAGGACAGTGGTAGCTTCAGGTGTAAGGCACCTCAGAGATTTTCACTCTAAATATAGCTTCACAAACTAACCCGCCATGACTGTCTAGCTGGTCAAGGAGACAGATTTTTAATATGTTGCATGTGTGCATGGTAAGGGTCACTAATTTGAAGAGCTGGGTAAATACCAAGACATTATTTCTGAGTGTTTGTTCACTTTTTAAAGAAAAGAATTTCCTTTGACTCTGTTCAAAGAGTTTGTGTTTGGTTTTTATATTAGCTTCCTGTGACTATGCTAAAATACAAGTTTATTTGGTAGGAAGATTCATGGAAATAGCCATTGTAAGTGATATTAAAGGATATTCATGGAAAGCAAAGACTGGGCCAAATTCTTAGCTGTGATCCAAGCCCTTTGTGCTACTTCGGTAGTTCAAAGGGGCTGGAAAGCAGCCAGATATCTCTAGCTGTGGATTTCTGCTCCACTGTCGCTTCAGCTCCCCATGTGAAGGTGTGTCAGGATTGGAATGCAAGGTGAAATGGCTGAAACAAATATTAACATGCTCTGTCTATTCTTGGCTGGCATACTGGCCACTTCAGTGGCTCTAAAACTAGGCTGGGGCTGAGTCTGGATCTGACAAAGAACCAGCAGCAGACTCAGGAAGTTGCAACTGGGTCCTCTATGTTCCCGCCCCACTTCTGGTTCTGACCAGTGAATCCTGGGTGTAGGGGACAATCTGTCCCCTTTGACTTTATAATCACAAGTATTTGTACCAGAAGCCTGATTACAGGAATTAGGATCATACATTCCCTAAGCCTAAGCATACCATGTGACTGTATCCAATGAAAACTAACCAAATATCAAATATTTGCAATAAACTGCTAATGAAGAATCTACAAACCAAAAATGTCCAATAATTCTGACTAACAAATTTGAGAAAATCGCTCTCTGCTCACAGACAAATCATGGACAAGAAAAAATGCAAAATTCATTATTCATTTATTATGCATCACAAATTATTCATCCAGTTCTGCCAATCGTCATAAGGCTGGCAGGGTTGCCAGACCAAGCTTGTTGGTGTCAGGATTCTGAAAATCCTGTCATAAGACCTTTGTGTCCCAAGTCAGAACTCCACCAGTGAAGCATAGAATGACCCAGGTTTCACATGTGTATTTTTGAGGTTCCATAATAATTTGGCCTGTAAATCTACCCACGCCTGAACAAAGCCTTCAAACCTTTAAAGTGTCCCCGTAATAATCTTGATTGAAGCTTTTTGGACTAGATGACCTCTTGAGGTTCCTTGCGGCCCTGTGTTTCTACGATTTGTTGTATGACATACTTTGACAAAACTACCAGTGTACACAGTTCCTTTGTAGGTTACACAGAAAATATAGTCTGAACTTTTCAAATGATCTGTGACAACAAAATCACTCTCCTTATCCATCAATATATTTGATAACATAACCAGTGCCTTGTCAGTGTCAAGTAATGGGGGTGGGGCAGAGAATTACGTTTTTAAAAAATCTGAGAAATACAAAGTGACATCAGAGGTGAAATTTTGGCTTTGTGGCTCACTTAAGATGGAGTCAAAGATCAATAGTAAAGAGGCTTTCAGAATGCCTTTTTTTGTTGTTGTTGTTGCTGCAGGCGTTAAAGCACTGTAACAATTTTCCTGGCTAATAAATGCTGTAATCCTATAATTGACACTTACATATTTCTACATGTTAGATGAAATACAGTTAAAAATTTTCCAGTGGAATGGGGGAAAACAAAGAAATTACTTGTTAGTTTGGAAGGTTCAGAGAGGAAACAATGAATACACACTTGCATCCTCATCCACATTTAGGGATGGGCAAGGATGAAATAAGATCCAACACAAACCTTTAGCTAAACCTTTGGGTTTTATTGAGGTTTGAAAAATTCAGTTAGGTTTTTAACATTGCCTTTCCATGAGCCTCTGAGTAGCCTGATACCAACTGGGATGGGAAATGGGTGTGCCAATGTACTATGACAGGGTGATGCATTTCCAAGGACTGAGAATTGTAGGAGTCAGATTTGAAAAGTCAAAAACTTTGTGGCCGAGTTTTTCAACCTCTCTGTCTCTCTTTTTCCCCATTTTGTGGGCTTTATTAGGCACATAATGCTGAGAAGTGCTGAGTGTCTGACTGGAGTTCATGGGAGTTGAGGCACTTAACACCATGCAGGATTGGAATGTAGTCTTTGAACTACACAACACACAGAGGTAGCCCTCAAGATTTGGAATTTTTTTTTTTTTTTAAAAAGATCATGAAGCCTGTTTGGCCCATCTTTTTGACAAGTCCTAATGCAGCTGAGGTATTTTAAGAGACTCCTCTGTACTGTCCCATTGATCCACAGGCTGGAAGTGTAATCTGCAATTCTGATCCTGTTTATGCCACAGAAGAATCTTATCTTGATCTTTCTAACAATTTTTCAAGTGGTAACTTTTTATTTGGAACAACAGCAAAAGACATGAAATACATTCAACTGGTGTTACATAATATATATACATTTGTAATTTAGGATTATTTAATTCCTACTGATCTGGCCTGAAATCTTATGGGTTTTTTAAAAACTTCTATCAGATTGCTAGAACCTTCTCTTTTAAAAATACACTATCACTTATTAATAGTCTTGGATTGTTTTAAAGGCAAAAGAGCAGATTCTTTCTGGTCTGCAAAGGCTACTTTGTGCCACATAAGTGATGTTAGAGTAGCCTTAAAGAGGGTCAGTGGATAATTCCCCCTGTGAAGGGGAACTCTGCTGGCAGAGATCTGGCAGTGGTTGCTCATGTGCCAGCTACCACCACAACCCCCAGTGTAAGGGGAAGGAGTGGCCATAGCAGTGGTGTTTCAGGTGGAGCATGCCAGGATAGACCTTGGATGGAGTGGGAATCAGCCAAAAGAACCTATTATACATTGACATTGAAGCTGATTTGGTTTTGTATAATTATTCACAGTTGCTTGACTGTACACATACTACGCCAGATTTTCAGCTGGTGTAAATTATGCAAATCCATTCATTTCAATTGAGCAATGTCAATTTACATGAACTGAGAATCTGAACCAGTTCTGAGTTGTTATGGAAGTGTTTCTGTTTAGGGTTGGTCTGGTTTGCAATGAAGCTCATCTTCTATGATGTATAGATTTTTTCTTTTTTTAAGATTAATTAAAAAATCCTGAAGCATTTGGTTTAGTAGAACACACACATGAAGAATTACAAGTCTGTAAATAGGATATTTTTTTATAAGGTGAAAGTAGTTTTTGCGTGTCTGGCAGGGTACCTTGTGAAGTTGTTCACAAAAATAGCCAAGATCTCTGGAAGCAAAACATGCTCTGCAAATATTTTCCTCTCCCTTGGCTTATTTAATGGTTTAAATCTCTCAAGCTCTCTCTTTTCCCGAGGCAGTTGTCAGTACATTTTTTTTTCCAGATTTCCCAGCCAGATATATTATCTTGTGATACACCCCATGGCTGCAAATGTCACATCTTACTGTTTGACATGCTGCCTCTCCAAAAGACATACCACCCGGAGGAGAGGCGTGGGGTGAAGTGACTACGTACTTCCTCAGCAATCACACTCTTAAAAAACACAACAGCTTGAAGATATCTATGCAATGTTACCTACAAAATGTCCTCTAACTACAAACAAAACCAAGGACAGTTGCATTCCTTTCTCCTCACCCAGTTGTTCATTGCTCTTTAATGTGGGGAGTTGGAAAATGGGTACATGAAAGCCAGCACATCTGTAATCAAAATTGTTGCCTCTGCCACAGGGCATGATAGCCTTTCCTTAAGCAAAAGACCTAGGGTTTGATCCAAAGCTCATGAAAGTCTCCAGCCACAAACTACAGTGGGGATTGGTCCGGTTTGAGCAGGGGGTTGGACTAGATGACCTCCTGAGGTCCCTTCCTACCCTGATATTCTATGATTCTATGACTTTGATTCAGGCCCCTAGTGAGAATTGCCATTGGAAGGAATTCAGTGTTGATCAATTGTCCTGACATGTTAAAAGCATGTACTGATGGAAATGCTGTTATTTGCATGAGATATAAAACCAAGGTCTGACCACTTGTGGTCATCAAAAATCACATGACACTTCTTCAAAGAGTGCGGGGGGGAGGAAAAGCTCAGTGGTTTGAGCATTGGCCTGCTAAACCCAGGGTTGTGAGTTCAATCCTTGAGAGGGCCACTTGGGAATCTGGGGCAAAATCAGTACTTGGTCCTGCTAGTGAAGGCAGGGGGCTGGACTCCATGACCTTTCAGGGTCCCTTCCAGTTCTAGGAGATAGGTATATCTCCATAAATAAATAATAATAGTAGCCCGGAGATAATTACATTCTGCCTAAATTCCCCTTGTAGTTTCACTTATGTATAGTACTAATATTATTCACTTCCTCTACTGGAGTGTTATACAGTGTTAAACGGGAGGCATGTAACACCCCAGAGGTGAGTGCATTACAGAAATAGGTGATGTGATTCCTGCATATGGTATGTACAAGACCAAAGACTATTACAGTATGTGGCAACAGTGGAAAAAAACTGGAGTAATTCAAGTGAAATGAACAGAATTGCATTAAGAATTCATATTTGTGCAAACAGTAGACACAGAGCATACTCCTGGCAAATGCTAGAACCCTGTTCCCTTCAACTGCAGTAGTACAGGCCTTAGCCACTCAAGTTAAAGATCTCCCATAGTTAGCAAGCCTCTTTTTCCCCTTTGTGGGTCAGTTGCCAGGGGCCATCAGGCACACAAATCCAAACACACAAAAGGCAGTACATTACAGTTATTCTGAATTAGCACTAGTATAGGTGTGAGTAGGATTTAGCCTAGAGTGTTTAAAGCACTTTGGGAATTCTTTGGGATCAAGCTTTATAAATGTGAGATGTAAAATAATATGGGCTTGCGTACATGGGAGGTTTAGCTTGCACTGAGTTGATGCCTAACACTAAATTTTATGTTTCAGAGTAGCAGCCGTGTTGGTTTGTATCCGCAAAAAGAACAGGAGTACTTGTGGCACCTTAGAGACTAACACACTTATTTGAGCATAAGCTTTTGTGGGCTACTGATGAAGTGGGCTGTTAGTTAGGCCTGGTCTACATTAGGGGGCGAGGATCGATCTAAGATACGCAACTTCAGCTATGAGAATAGCGTAGCTGAAGCTGACATATCCTAGATCGACTTAGATTGACTTACTTTGCATCCTTGCAGCGTGGGATTGACGGCCACCGCTCCCCCGTCGACTCTGCTTCCACCTCTCGCCCTGGAAAAAGGGCCCTGGTGGAGTTCCGGAGTCAACAGGGAGCACGTTCGGGGATCAATGTATCGCGTCTAGACAAGACACGATACATTGATCCCCGATAGAGCGATCACTACCGTGGGTCGTGCAGACATACCCTAAGGTGCCACAAGTACTCCTGTTCTTTTTACTAAATTTTATGTGCCTGAGTCCAAGAGAAACACTTCCTTTCCCCTCTTTAAGCTTCTTCCTGAACAAGTGGACCCCAGCTCTCACTCTCCACCCCAAGAGGCACTTTCAACACAATGTTACAATTTCATTGATTTGTCTAGATTATTGTGAAAATGATTTCGTTTTCAGTGCTTTTTATTTTAAAGTTGTCGGAGTTCTTGCTTTTTGTTGTTGTTGTTTGGTTAGTTTTTTGTTTTTGTTTTACCTAGATGGTCAATTGTGCGCCAATAATTCAAATTGTAGCTTTGAATTTTCAACTGAAATTGTTTCTGTCCCTTATTTTCCTTGTTCTGTAGTTTAGCTCTTTGGTGATTTAGAAAAAAAGATGCCTAAAAAAAAAGAGAGAGAAAGAAAAGAAATTAAACAAACCAAGTTCTTTGGTTTTATTAAATTTTACCAAATGAAGAATGAAAGATTTTTGTCAGTTGTCTTTTGTGTGTTATCTAGTGTTTTCTATTAGTTCAGTCCAGCAATGTAAAACACCCAATTCAAAAAGAAGTCCTCAAGGGGCTGTTTTAACAGTCAAAGTAAGAATAGTCATTCAGCCAACTTCTAGATGTAAGCCTCCGAGCACCCTCTCCTTTGTGCCTTTTCTCCATGGAAGGAAAATGAGAAAGTTCTTTAGCTAAAATGAACATTGAACTTAATTGCTTAGATTAAAAAAGGAGGAGGTATTTTAAGACCGGATTGCTCACAGAGTTTGTAGGAGTCACTCATTCCTTTTGCATCTTTATCTTCAGCCTGACATGAGTTTAACCTTTGCTACTAATCCTCTCGTTATCCGAGTTCCTGGCCCGGCTCTGGTCTCTAACCTTGTTTTTCTCAGAAAGTAAAGTGTGTGCGTTTGTTTATCTTAAAGGAAACAAACTCTTCTCTGCAAATGTAGTGACCATGTCCTTCAAGACTTATTCTGTATTGCAGGGCTCAGGAAGGGACTTTCCCTCCACCCATGTATAGAACTGCTCAGTGGTCAGACAGGAAAGAACCTGGAGGTGTTTAAGATTTCATGATGCCTCTGAAACCTTTTGAAAAAGTCCAGAGGCCTCCTGTAGCATTTTAGAGTGGTTTGTTTATTTATATTTATTTTACACAAAAGAAATGGTGAAATACTGTTTCAGCACCGCTGAGGTTCTGCACCATGGGTTCCTATTTTTCTCCTGGTTAATTCTTATTTTCTGCTATAGGTGAGTCTAGACTGAGCAGATGTATCTGTTTCCCTTGATTTCCTGTTTCTTCTTGTTCTGTTTGACACATGTGACCAGTCACATGACATGAATAGCGAAAGTGCATAGTGGTCAGTTTGTGAACAAAGCACTAGCTAACATTTGTATAAACACATTAAATAATTAAAACCAGAAGACACTCTGTAAAACTGGAAGATGGCAAATTCTATTCCGATAAAAAAGAAACACATTTGCACACAACATGCAGTTAGCCAGTGGAATGCATTGCCAAAGAGATCATTGAGGCTAGAAGCTTAGAAGGATTTACAAAAGGAATTAAATGTTTATATCAATAATAAGAATAGCCAGTTATAATAATAAATGCTCAGAATATAAACAAGTGTGTTGGAGAAGATAAACTTTCCTGCTTCAGAGCATAAGCCAATGTCTGACTAATGCGGGGTTAGGAGGAAACTTTCTCTTGTGAAAAGTCACGGCAATTTAGGCTCTCAAGTCACTTAGGCTAGGTCTACACTGTGAGGAGGGGTCGACCTAAGATATGCAACTTCAGCTACGCCGAATAGCATAGCTGAAGTCGGCGTATCTTAGGTCGATTTACCTGGCCGTGAGGACAGCAGCGAGTCGACCGCTGCCGCTCCCCCATTGACTCTGCTTCCACCTCTCGCCACGGTGGAGTTCTGGAGTCGACGGCAGAGCGATTGGGGATCGATTTTATCGCATCTACACTAGACGCAATAAATCGATCCCTGATAGATCGATCACTACCCACCGATCCGGCGGGTAGTGTAGACATACCCTTAGTCACTTGAAAATCCCAGCCCCTGGACTGAACTGATCCAGTGTAAGGCATACAGGAAATGCCAATGTTCTTAATCACCAAACAATGGCAAATAATTAACAAATTTGTAAAAATAACAATTCACAAACAGAAAAAAAAAGCTAACTTTTTTCCAGTAAATTATCCCTGCTAAATAATCCAATCAGCTGTATTCCTGCTTCAGTGGTCATGTAGTCTTTGCACAGGCAAACACCCATTGCACTTTTGCCTCAGCAAGGAACATGCAAAACCTCAGGGTGTCGCCTATTCATTATTCAGAATTATTATTATTTAACAAGCATCAAAAGCCTAGTAGGTACTTCTGAGACTGAAATGGAGGCCAAGTCCATACCTGAAAGAGCTTCCATTCTAAGGAATGTAAATTTCAAGACTAATCAGGCTGCAGAAGATATAAATAAAACTGCAAATCTCAAATTCAGTGCAGTTTCGGATTGGGTTTAGGCCTAGGATGGTGTTTATTACATATGGACCTCTGGTTTGCCATCTTGCTTAGAAGAACCTTGAGTTCAGTTCTAGACAGCTCTACTACCGGAGGACACCTGACAGGATAGGATCTCAGTATGGGGATCTTGACCTCCCTCCCTTTCTTTATGGCTAAATGAATGAGGATCATCAAACTATGGAAGGCCGGATTCCAACGTTGTTTTTATGTGGTAACATGGGGTCGTGGTATGAAAAGAGAACCACTGCCTTACAGCAAGCCATTAAGATAGGCAGAAAAATGAGGACTAAACTGAGCCAGGAATTAAAGGATGCAGAGGCTATGAAAACAAGGTTATACTAAAGAATCAAGCAGCACAAATACAGTGCACAACATTTCCCTCCTCACCTTGTGTAAATAGACAATGTATTCATAAATTAGAAAAAAGACTCAGCAAGCTGAACAATCCTTTGTTCATAGTTTCTGCTGTATGCTTAGAACTATCATAGTATAATACTCCCCACATGATTGAAGGTCACTTTTTGCTATGCACCCAGGGATGCGTTAGGATTACAGTATCTGTGGTAGCTTTTAGTCATCACAAAGTAATTGTTGCAAACTTTTATAGACGTTTGTGGGGCAGGGGGCGGGGGTTCCTTTCCTTGATCTGTGTAGCTGACTCACATAGCTGTAAGGGGAGACTCAGAAGCAAATTGCTGCAGGATCTTAAATCACTGAGCTCTTTGGAATATGCACTCACAGCTTGTTTGGTTTCACTTAATCATGACACTGAAGCTACTGTTCTGTCGTTCTGCGTAATCAACAATTGGACGGTCCGTAACTTGTTTTGAACCAAGTAAATATCAGAAATGAATAGCGTACCGTGAAACAGGAACATTCATTATGCTATGTAGTTTAGCATTTGTAATTTAAAAAATAGTTGGGATTTCACAAACAAATAAAAAGGCTATGAGCCACAAAGTGGTAGGGCTTTGGTTATCTCAGTCTAGGCTCACAGTTCTCCACATTTGAGAAAAACTGGTAATACCAAAACTGGCATATGACAATCTAGTTGCCAGTCTAAGAAAAGAGGCCAAAGAATTAATTTGTCTTATAGACTCTCACACATGGGAGTGAGTCCTCCAGATCATGGCCGATGCATATTGACTAGGAGGTGTGGGGAAACCTTGCACTGCTGCTGTTCATGCTGTCTCATTTCCATGGAATAAAAGAAAACTTTCCAGAGTTTGATGACTATTTAAGTTCTGGTGCAACTATTCTTGGTCAGATGTTCCCCTCTCTGCTCTTTAGAAATCTTCTATTTTTAGCCAGCCAACCAGCTGCCATGCCAGGGGACTGTTGGGCTGGTAGCAGTACAAAGAAAGTAGAGTGTAATTTACAAATTTTGTGAAAACCTGTGATCCATGGGAAATGCCAGTGAAATCTCCACAGAATTCTGAGACCTCCACCAGTGCCCACTGGAGCCAGGCTGTTCCTGAAACCATCCTTCCCACAGTAATGGTAGTAGTGTATGAAATGTTGCTGTGCTACAGCCTATTAAAACTGTGTGTGGGGGGGTTAATTCTGCTCAAGAAGCAGAACTTGTTATACAAATTACATTATAAGCTCTGGTTTTCTCAGAGGAGAATATGTCTTATAGAAGTGCTGTTCCCCAACACCTTGTCTCTCTTGGCCACATATACCCTTACCTGGGTGAATCAGATCTCCTGTATAGCGGCCACAGAGGGTTTAGCGGTGCCAATACAGTGAGAAAATGCTGTTGTGTCATTGCTACCTTTCCCGTCCACATGAACACCTAGAATTTCCTCTCTTCTCCTCCTGTCTATTCTGCATAAGGGGTAACACGGCCCATTATCAGCAAGGAAAAAATCAGATGTGCGAATGTCCTAGCAAGGCTCTCCCCCACCTTCGTGCAACAGTTTACATGTAGTAACACAGTGCCATAAACTTACGCTGGAAACATGAGCTTGCATAAGTTTCTCTCCTGCGTTAACAGGAGTCACTGGGGCCTAAGAGTTGCAAGTTTTACTGACCCCTATTTTACTCCATTTTGATTTATGCTGAATATTTTCATTTTATGTCTACAGAGCGTGAAACCATTCTAACATGTATAACAATGACAACAACCTGCAGATAGGCTGGGGCCTAGTGGAAGGATTGTTTGGCAGAAGGAGGATTGGTGAGGATAGTCCTGCCTGGAGCTTTGCAGGGGGATGGACTCTAGTTTTGTCTGCGTTGTATTGTTGTTTTAAGTCATGCCAAAAGCACCATGAGTCGCAGACGGGCAACTTGGTTAATTTTCTAAATCACAATAAATAATTGTAATTACTTAAATAAAATGCCTCTCCAACTTTTCATACCCAAGACTCCCAAAACGCTTTACAAACCATGGGCCTGGCCCAGTGCCCACTGAAGTCAATAGAAAGACTCTCATTGACTTTCAGTGAGCATTCGATAAGCCATATCAATCACTCACTAATCACTTCATTTGATAAAACACAGCTTCTATAACTATGCAAAGAAACACAACATGACCGCTGAGGACATGACAGGAAGAAGCAGCCTGCATTCAGTTGACAGTGCACATAACCGCTTTCAGTTTTGAATGAGTAGCTGTCCCCATCTTTGTAAAGGATATATCTCTATTTAAACTTATTGCTCTGTTTGGATTCTTCTTCTTGTGTTATGATTATCCTTGCAGAAATGCTAAAGATGGATTGTTTTATGGTATGTCTTATTTGGAAGTGGACCTGAATCAGATTTCCAAATCTGAACACGTACAAAGATTGGACTGTACAGCTTGCCTCTGTCTTTGGGCTGAACCAAAATCCCAGATCTAGGACCCCTCTCCCTCTGAACTTTGCAACCCAAGTCTGTCTCTAACCTTATTCTTTCCATATTTTTCTATTAAAAAAAAATCTGTAAATGTTCTAGTGCATGGCTGGCACTTCAATTTCATTTTCCTGCTTCTTCCTGTAATCTTGCTGTGAAAAAAGATTGAATAATTTTCTAGTCACTAATAGCATATAACTATGTAAGCTGAGGCAATAAGGATAGTGCTTTCAGGGGGCTAGTGCATTACTTTGTGGGGCACAAGAAGATCTATTTATTTTTGTATGTACGATAGAAAGTTTGGCCAGGCTCCTTATGGGCGATTTGGGGCCTGATTCTCATATCACTTACACTCGTTTTCAGTGTTGCCAACTCTTGTGATTCTGTCATGGGACTCACAGTATTTGGTGTTTTTCTTAAAGCCCCATCTTCTGGAATCAAGTGGCTACATGGGAAACTCTGCTTTCACTTGCAATAAAAAGTTTCTTATCCTCATGGATGGGGAGCAAGGCTTTAAAGCATGATCTGAGTGTAACCTAAAGGCCCAGAAACCAGTAGGCAACTAAATGAACCCAAAATGTATTATTAACTATTATTAAATCTAATGTTTTTAAGCCAATCTGATGATTTCTTAGGGCTTGACTTAGGATTTTCATGTTTGGGGGTGAGTAACTCTTCATTTGCAGACTCAGACATTAGTTTTCCAAGGACCTTCCCATTGCTAATGGAATTGATTCATAGATTCCAAGGCCAGAAGAGACCATCTAGTCTGACCTCCAGTATAACACAGGCCAGAGAACTGGAAAGGCTCTAATTGATTTCCATGGGAGTTGGATCAGGTCTTCAGCCTGCAAGAGGCAAGTTACTGTTATTATTATAGGTAGACTAATGGTCTTCCACCAGCATGGCAAATCCTTTATAAACTTAAACATTAAAATAACTTCATCTAGAGTTACTTTCCTATTCATCTATAGAATTTCTCAATTATGTATGACTAATTTTGCACAAAGTCATTATTTGGAGCAATTTGTCTGAGCGGCAACACCTTCAATCTCCCTGGATGGTGGGTGGAGAAAATGTCATAATAAGTTCTGCACCGGCATGAATTGTTAAGCGGTCACAGAAGTTCAAAAGAGAAAAATAATGAACAGGTAAGTCATTACATGTAAAAATTCTTCTTCTATATTATCAAAATACAAATTAATTACAGATAAGATCAGAATTTTCTTTAATGTCAGTTTTTCCCAGAGACGGTAATGAAAATATACAGTATGTGGGAGGGGAAGGAGTGGAGATGTATGGAAGGGATGTTTTATTAATGTTGGCATGATTTCACTGGAAAGATGTTGCCTGTGAAAGCAGCAAATGCATCAGGAAAGGCTCTGGGACATGCAAATAAAATTATTATTTTTTATTATATTTAGGGTGCTAACTCATGCATGATCTCATTCAGAGGGGGTGAGTCTCAAAGCAATAATAAAACCATCTCCAGCCAACAATTACTCCATCAGGCAATGCAATCAGCAGGTAAGGCAGTTGCCAGTTCTTGCCACAGCATCCTACTGAATTCATTAGTTTGTGGTTGTGACACCTTAACAAGGCTTCCATTCTTGATCTTTAAAATGATGATTATAACTTAAGTGAGCGCTAGAAAAAAAAGAGCACTCCTCTCTCTCCTCCCACCTTGTATACAATGTTAATATTAACATGACAACAAACATTTTCAAAATAATAGTCCTATATACTTAAGGCTAATCAGAATGGGCGCCATCCAACTTGCAAAGACAGCAATTTTCCTTCATTAAAGGGAAATCAGGAGAGAGAGAACTTCAGGATTCCTTAGGGCTAATTACAAGGTGTTAATAATAACAATATAATTGTAGCAATTTTCTAGCTTTGCCCAAACCTATAATCTGCCTTGAGTGCCTCATAGGATTGTCTATGAGTTTATATAAAGCCAAGTGTTATCTCCCAAAAAAATGTTTTAAGTAATTTAATTTTTACATCGTGTCTCTCTTTGGTTTGTTTGCAAAGACATGGTAATTGTTGGTGAAGATGGTTTTCACTGGGGAGAGGACACGTAGGAGCATGACAATTCAGAAGAACCCTCTGCAGTTCTATTCAGAGTGCACACTCTGTACTGGAAAAGCTTGGAATGTCTACCTAAATGAATCAGGCAAAATTCAGAGAGACGGGGGTGGAAATTCTCAGGCTCCTCCCACCTACAGTAAAAGGGAGTTAGCTCGGTGATTATAGAAGAGCATGAGATAAAACAACAAGCTAACAAATATGCAAATTATCTTTGCATCCATCTCCTAATTGCTTGTTGAAACCCTCTAAGGCTCAATGATCAAAAGCAGCATGTTGTAGAATGATGATGATTCATTAGTCAGATATTTTCCTCTGCAATAACAATCAACAGCATTGACACACTAAAGGGATATTTGAAAGACAAAGAGAGACAGGGTGAGAATATTCCCATTTAGTTTCTCCAGATCCAATCCTGCAAGTTGTCTGCATGCAGAACTCTTATTGACTTCTGGAGGGCATGCAAGCCAGGCTGTCAGACTGTGTGCCCTACAACATACTACACATCAAAGTGAGGAAATGCCACTCTAAAAGACAACTAGGTATGGGTGCAAATCAGAAAACTTAATCCAAAATGCCTCCCCCACCTCTGAATTTGGAGGCTGTTCTAGTAAAGATCTTGAGCCAGTTCTGAACTTTGTGACTTTGGCTTAGTGCTACAATGGGCCAAACAGAAATGCCATCTCCAATGCCCCTGAACTTCGAGGAAAGTTTGTAGTTAGATCTAGTTCCAGAGCCGAACTTCATTACTGAGACACAGCTCTAAAGATAAAAAAAAACTGGCAACAATCTCACCCCCTGTCAGATTTCATAGAATAACATTTTTTGTCTAGATACTGTCAAATTTTAGTATGGAGCAAATATTCTAGAAAGAAATTCTAAATCTCTTGATAGCTGACGCAACCTTAACACTAGCTGCAAATATAAATTAATGCTGGCCTACTGAAGAAAGTTAAAATGCTATATGTGCTAACTGAACACCTCTCAGTCCCCCACCAATAAAGGCCTTCATCTGCTGCATTATTTCAAAATTGGATTGGAAGCCCTTGCTCATTCATTTTAAAGCATCTCAGTGATGGAAAAGCTTCAAAAGGTTTGGCGTTCACATTCAGTGAAGATAAACTACCATACATTTGGAAGTTCATCCAGACCTCTTCGATCTTCAAGACCGAGCTGGAAATCTCTCAAAAACAGCTTTCTACATGAAATTGCTGATAAGTTCTGCTTCTGGTCAGATCAGAAATACTGTGCATAGAGCCTTTCCCCATAGTATTTCAGGTGTTCTTTTGTTTTCAGAGCAAAGGAATGTAGCAAAAATGAATGATGATAAATACAGTCAACCAAAGTATTTTGCACCCCTCCCTCCCCAAAAGGAGGTTTTAGTTCTAGTAGGAGACAAATATTTGAGGTGTGTATAGTAAAGGGTGTCTGTTTCACTGTTTCATCTCTATAAAAGGGGTCAACCCTATGGTCTAATATCTAAGAAAGCAGATATCTGTTTTTGATTAGGCCACCAAGTCATTGTGTAACCTTGAGAAAACCACTTCTCCTCTCAGTACCTCAACTACCTCATCTGTGAAATGGAGATAACAATATTTATTGAGCTTTGTAAAATGGTTTGAGATCTATGGATGAGATGTACCATTAGTGTAAAGTAGTAACCATGCTGGATGCAATATAGCATAGCCTATCCTATGATACCAGTAGTACCAGCTTCTAGTAATGAGTACATTTCCAGAAAGGCTCAGTTCTATACAGTCAACTGACTCATGCTGTTTTAGTGGACAGTTATCAGGTCAACGGATGCTGAGTGGATAAGTGAAGGATGAATGTTTCATATAGGGAAATTGAACAAAATGCATTGTTCTTTATTTTACATTAAAAGTCCAATTTAATTCAATATTCCACAGAAATATTTAAGAAGCACCTAATAGGAAAGTGGAAAACTGTCCTGTTACACTCTTTTCCTTCTCTGACTACTCACTACTTACCAACACAAGTTATTTCACAGGAGTTAAGCTTTTTTTTTTTCTGACTACAGTCAGATGCTAGTTCAGTGCTAAGTAAGTTGAGCACTTCACACCCATTCACTAAAGTAAATTTATTTTGATTAAACTTATACACTTGTCAAAAGCTGTGCCAAGATGTATAAACAAACCAATTTCTTGGATTGTTTCAAGCTAATCATATTAACTTATTTGCTATATTGGCTTTGGGGGCATTCCAAGTAGAAATGATTGAAGTTGGGCCCAAAAACAGCTTTATTTAATTGCCAGTTCTGGTGCTAATGTGTGCCTCATTGGACTTCCAGTGTCCGTGTCAACAAGCCTGAAGCTTTCACTTTGGAGGATTTCTGTGTCAGCTCATCATCAGCTTATTTCTGTGGCAGTTCTGATTTAAAATTGGAATATTTAAAATGTGAAGATATCAACAATAAAGTCTGATAATCAGTTGTCATAAATTGGTATCCACGGCGCCATAGTGAATTCCATCAGCTGAGGATCTAGCCCTATGGTTTTAAATGATAGCTGCCTGCAGAAATACAAAAGAGATATTGGTCATGGTTAGGCCATACATTGTGTATACGTAGGAGCAAAAGAATGTCATGAGGGACAGAAAATAACTACAGTAGGAGGATGGCTATAGACAACAGAATGAAGATAAATATTAATTATGATTAAGGCTGGTTGTTTCTCATGGCAGAAGATGAGAAAATTCATGGCTTTTTCAATGCACAATTCATATGTATATAAATAGTAACAAAGTCACAGGTTCACATTATTGTGAGCAAAATATCCTTTAGTCTACAACAGGGATCGGCAACCTTTGGCACGTGGTCCGTCAGGGAAATCCGCTGGTGGGCCGGGACGGTTTGTTTACCTGCAGCATCCATAGGTTCGGGCGATTGCAGCTCCTGCTGGCCGCGGTTCGCTGTTCCAGGCCAATGGGGGTTGTGAGAAGCGGTGGCCAGCACATCCCTCGGACCACTCCGCTTCCCACAGCCCTCATTGGCCTGGAACGGCGAACCGCGGCCAGTGGGAGTTGTGATCGCCCGAACCTGTGGACGCTGCAGGTAAACAAACCGTCCCAGCCTGCCAGCAGATTTCCCTGACGGGCCGCTTGCCAAAGGTTGCCGATCCCTAGTCTACAATTTAAATTATTTAAAGGCATTTTAAAAACATAGGTCAATCTCCCATACTCCACTATAATGAAAATATTTAGAGATAGATTGGAAAAAATTCATGGACTGTAGTAGGAAATAGGCCAGGTTTACAAAGACCATGCCTTGTGAATGGAAACAAAACAACCACCCTCCTCCCCAAAACTCACTGTTTTTGTGATGCAAATCATGGCTGTGGCAAACATAGAACTTAACTTATGGTAAAGCACTGAAACAAAGAGAGAGTTATGTGGTGCACAGGCTTCATGCTGGCTCTCTGCATAGGGGTGAATTTCACTGAAAAAAAAAACAAACAGCAAGAGGTCGGTCTGAAGGCGAGTACCCATTTGAGTGGACAGTAGTGAGCTGAATAGTAGTGTATATAGAACCAGCTGAAATTTTTCCAGGTATTGAATTTTGGTTTAGTTTTTATTTGTCAAAAAACATGGGAAATCTTAATTTTTCCATCAAAACTTCTATTTTTGATCAAAAGCTGTTTTTCATCAAAATTATTTTTGATGAAAACTATTTCAACCAGCGTTCTACATAGCTACATTTCTTAGTCCCTTTCCTTCAGCTTCTGTCTGGATATTTATCTAATTGGATCATAAGCTCTTAAGGGCAAGGATTGTGCCTTCTGTGTTTAGAAAGGGCCTAGCACACTGATGGCACTACCAGAAGTAATGAATAATAAGTTCTCCTAAAAGGCTGATGCAGTGGCATGTCCCCTATCATCATTTCCTTCTCTCATTCAACTGTGTCTGCGTTGCTTAACAGATACTGATTTCCCATTCCGTTCTCCGAGAGGTGACCAAGATTAAAGGTCTATTGGGGCTGATTATTCAGGAAAGTCCCAGTTCTAAATCTGGTTCTAATTAAAAAAGAAAAAGAATGAGGGGGGAAAAACTCCCAACTGTACACGCAGGCTGCCTAATCCACCCTGTTGACTTTCACAGGCATGAGCTTTTAATGTAGTATTAGTAAACTATTTTCGTAGATTTATGTTCCATAACCCCCCCTCACCCCAGAGATTTTTTTGGATGTGAGTTGTAGGTGTCATTTCAAGAAAAGATGGGCATCTAACTGTAGCCCGGACATTGGTTTATTTATGAGGGAGGGGGCCACGAGTTCAAACCTTGTATGCATAACGGGGCTAAGCAAACAGTTCCGATCAAACTCTAAGCCATTCTAAATAGACTGAAGCTCTGGTAACCTAACTCCCAACCATTACTAGAGTTCATGTTTGGGTTGTGATTTTATTCCATTCCCAAATGTCCCTTTATCCCTGCTTTTCAGGGGCTTATTTTCAAGGATTTATGAAATGTGAGATGACAAAACTGGTGCAATAACGTTACGGAGATTTGACCTTAGCTCACCCTGGAAAATATGCTGTGCAAATGGTATGGAGGCAGCTTCGAAGCCTAGCCTCATTTTCCCCAGGAAAAGGCTGAGCTGTGTGCCACTAAAATGAAAGTCTCTGAGTGGGGCTATGTAGGACATTAATCAGAAGTGGTAAAAATGCAAGATTTTTCTTGCAGGAAAGAAAAAAAAGGAAGACTGAAGGAAAACCCCTGTCAAGAGCACAGGATGGCTCGACAGTGTTTTGGCCATAAGTTGCCTGACAGACAACTGCTTGTAGGGGGTGCCTAAGAGAAACATGCTATTTTTAGAAATTGCTTATCTGTGTCATGTAATTGACTAGATAAAGAACAGAAGGATAAAGAAAGCAGAAAGTATAAGGATTCATTGCAGTTTGTCTCGGACAGTGAAACCAAAACCACTCTATTCATGGTGTCAAACTCAAAACTCATAAAAACGTTCTCAGTTCCCTTTGTAAATAATAATGGACAAAACCAGAACCATTTATCTGAATTCTGCTGAACTTTGGGAAAATGGATAATAGGAGACCCCAGTGCCAACAGCCTAGGTTTTGATTTAAAAAAACAAAGTCACAACCACCGCCAATATTACCCCCTCTCCACTTTAAAATAAAGTTGAATTGGTTTATAAAGTCATTAGAAGGGCTTGTTTTCTGAGGGTGAGATCTTTCCTTCCCAAATTGTCCTGTCACTTACAGCAGTTTTACACCACTGTAACCCCATTGACTTCTGTGATGTTACTTCTCGTTGACACTGGTGGAAGGACCTGATCCAAAAGCCTACTGAAGTCAATGGAAAGATTTCAGTTGACTTCAATGAACTTTGGATCATGCCTCAAGTTAGAACAGAATCAGATCCCAGTAGCTTGTTAGGACAGAGGAATTGGAGAGTCAAGAGGAAATATGAAAAGAAAAATGTGTGTTCTTTTTCAGGGTAATATCCCCTCTCTGCAACTCACTGTCACTGCCAGAGGCTAGAGTGTGCAACAAAGCTCAGTTTCATATAATGTCAAATCTAATGAAACTGGGGAAATCACAAGAGAAAGTTGATCACAACCATGTTCTCAGGGGATTCCACTCTTACAAGATCTCAAGAATTTTCATCAACCAAATACGTAGCATAGCTAAAGCCACCTCTGGTCTGCTGTCTGTCAACAGAAAACCTCCTGCAGAGCAGCATGGTGCCAGTGTTAGCTACCTATTTGGGGATAGCACTCATAATATGGAACATCTCTAATGGGAATGCTGTGTGTCTGCAGCAGCAGTTGCCCCGGGGCAGGTCAATGCCATTCCATGCTGTGCCTCCTCAGAATAGACCCTGGACTGTGATCCTGAACACATTATACTGGGAAATGAAAGCTAAGAAAAATAGTTAAAACAACGAGGAGTCGTTGTGGCACCTTAGAGACTAACAAATTTATTTGGGCATAAGCTTTCATGGGCTAAAACCCACTTCATCAGATGCCTGGAGTGAAAAAAGTAGGCAGGTATAAATATACAGGGCATGAAAAGATGAGAGTTTCCTTGCCAAGTTGGGGGGTCAGTGCTAACAAAGTCAATTAAATTAGGGTGGATGTGGCCCATTCCCAACAGTTAACAAGAAGGTGTGAGTATCAACAGAGGGAAAATTATTTTTTGTAGTGACCCAGCCACTCCCAGTCTTTATTCAGGCCTAATTTGATGGTGTCAAGTTTGCAAATTAATTCCAGTTCTGCAGTTTCTCGTTGAAGTCTGGTTTTGAATTTTTTTTTGTTGAAGAATGGCCACTTTTAAGTCTGTTATTGAGTGACCAGGGAGATTGAAGTGCTCACCTACTGGTTTTTGAATGTTACAATTCTTGATGACTGATTTGCACAGAGACTATCCGGTTTGGCCAATCTACATGGCAGAGGAGCATTGCTGGCACATGATGGCATATATCACATTGGTTGATGTGCAGGTGAATGAGCCCCTGATGGTGTGGCTGATGTGGTTAGGTCCTATGATTGTGTTCCTTGAATAGATATGTGGACAGAGTTGGCAACGGGGTTTGTTGCAGAGATTGGTTCCTGGGTTAGTGTTTCTGTTGTGTGGTGTGTAGTTGCTGGTGAGTATTTGCTTCAGGTTTGGGGGGCTGTCTGTAAACAAGGACTGGCCTGTCTCCCAAGGTCTGTGTGAGTGTCGGATCGTCCTTCAGGATAGGTTGTAGATCCTTGATGATGCACTGGAGAGGTTTTAGTTGGGGGCTGTTGGTGATAGCTAGTGGTGTTCTGTTACTTTCTTTGTTGGGCCTGTCCTGTAGTAGGTGACTTGTGGGTAGCCTTCTGGCTCTGTCAATCTGTTTCTTCACTTCCCCAGGTGGGTACTGTAGTTTTAAGAATGCTTAATAGAGATCCTGTAGGTGTTGTCTGAGGGATTGGAGCAAATGTGGTTGTATCTTAGGGCGTGGCTGTAGACAATGGATGATGTAATGTGGTCTGGATGGAAGCTGGAGGCATATAGGGAAGTATAGTGGTCAGTAGGTTTCCGGTATAGGTTGGTGGTTTTGTGATCATCGCTTATTTGCACTGTAGTGCCCAGGAAGTGGCTGTCTTGTGTGGACTGGTCCAGACTAAGATTGATGGGGGGTGGAAATTGTTGAAATCCAGGTAGAAGTCTTCAAGGGCCTCCTTCCCATTGGTCCAGATGATGAAGATGTCATCAAAGTAGCGAAAGTGGAGTAGGGGCGCGAGGGGACGAGAGCTGAGGCAGCATTGTTCTAAGTCAGCCATAAAAATGTTGGCATACTGTGGAGCCATGCAGGTACCCATAGCGGTGCCGCTGGCTTGAAGGTATAAATCGTCCCCAAATCTGAAATAGTTGTGGGTGAGGACAAAGTCACAAAGCTCAGCCACCAGGTTTGCCGTGACATTATCGAGGATACTGTTCCTGACAGCTTGTAGTCCATCTTTGTGTGGAATGTTGGTGTAGAGAAAATATTTTACATCCTCACTAACAAATGTAAATACAAGGCAGGGGATGGAAGAGGGAGGAAGGGAAGGAGTATGCTTCTGGCCCATCAGGAGGTCCACTTTTATGAGATGGCACTGAACATGCATCAGGTGTCTTTAAGCTGATCACAAGCAACAAGCATTTGGAGCTATCTGTTCTCTTTGCTCCCATGTTGACAAATATCAAGTGCATTGTTATAACAGTAAGCCCTGGAGTCACCAGACACTGACCCCTGTCCTATGACATGGGTGATATCTATATGAACCTACATCTAAGAGCCTGGTGCCTGGGGCTAGGAAATGAAGTTTTAGTTTCTTGCAAGCTCTACTGTCTCATACCCTTATAACTGCTGTGAAACCACCAAGTGCCAGGCTCTGAAAAATTCTTGCTGTCAAACAACATGAAAGACCCACTCTCCCAAAAAAGTCTATTGTGGAGGGCTATTATGGAGAGCCAGTGTACTGGTAAACAACTGGGACTATTTCTAATTAGATGACAAAGGTAAAATAAAGTTCCAGTAAATCCTGCATGTTCATTTGGGATGCCATTGCTGAAACATCCACATAGCATGCAATATGCGAGTTCATTTACATAAAGTGGGCTGGCTTGTGAAATTCTATGTACTTCAACCACACTATTATAGAAAATATTTTATCAAACAATCATGCACAACAACTTTAATCACAATCTTGCTGTCTTTATAAGCATCTCACTCCCTCTGAAGTCAATGGGGGTGAATGCATGCATATGGTCTTCAGGGCATTAAAGGACATTGACCATAGCTATGTAACAATAGTGGGGTGCACAGAGTATCCTAAATATACCTCCACCCTCATATAATACTGTCCTTGGGAGCCAAAAAATCTTACCGTGTTATAGGTGAAACCGTGTTATATCGAACTTGCTTTGATCCGCCAGAGTGCACAGCCCCACCCCCCAGAGCACTGCTTTACCGCGTTATATCCGAATTCATGTTATATCAGGTCGCGTTATATAGGGGTAGAGGTATATTTGCAAAGACATTACATTTTACGGAAGAAATGCAATAGTTAATTGGCTATTTATAATAATTCAGTGGAAAGAAGTTCCATAAGAAAAGGGCTGGAAATCTTGGACCAGATCCTGACCTCGTTTACCAGTATACCAGTGTAAATTCAGAGTAACTCCACTGAGAACTGTGCAATTACTCCAGATTTAAACAAACGCAACTGAGATCAGAATCTAGTCTCAAACATTTTCCTTTATTCCTTCCCACTCAGAAGCATATCTTTATGTTTCAATGTTCTCTGTCAGTCTTATGTTCCTAAGGAGTTTTCCCACTAGTAAGGCTAAATGCTGAGCAGATAAGATTTGCTCTAGCCACCCAGTTCCTGCTCTTTTTTGGGTGAAGGGCAAGCTAGCTAGGTGAGTCAAATTATATAAGAATGTTTTGATCAGGAGCATCCATACTATATCCATCCCTGCTAGCCTTGTTTGAAAATAAGGCAAGTAAAAAGTAGTACATATTAATGAGACTCTATGTATGCTACTTATTCCCACTTTGATCAAAGATTTTGCTCTGAATCTAAAGCTAAATGGTTCACAAGCATCTTGGAGGCAACCAATTTTATCTAGAATTTGAATGTTCCAGCACTGCAGAGGCATTATGGATATTTGAAAAGGCATGTGATGTTAACCTGGCTTTTCTTTTCAAATAAATAATAAATATAAAAGTTTCAATCACATGTGGTCAATCAGTTAATAATGCTTAGCTATTAGACTGCATTTTCTTTTTCAGTGTACAACACAGATATTACCGGGATGATCCTTACAACATCTCTCTAAGGAAAGTAAGCATTAGCGCGATTTACAAGACGTTTCGCAAAAACGTTTCATTTATATTTTGAATTTGTGAAAAATGTCAACCACGCTAAACTGCCCCAAACCCAGCAAATGCTTTTGGCAAAAATAGTCATCACATTTTCAAAACCTTGTGCCCAGCTGTAGTCTCATTAGCTCGATTATACAGATGGGGAGATAGGCTCAGATAGTTGGACGTGACATGTCCAAGATCATACAGTGAACCAGTGTCTGAGCTGGATTTAGAATGCAGGAGTTCCTGGATCCTAGCACGCTGATCAGTCAACTAGACCATGATGCTGACTTAATTCACTCTAAAAATGGGGATAATATTTATACACGAAACAGATATAAAATAAGACAGTTCTAAGAAAAGCAACGGTTGAAGTGAGGAAGGGTAAGTGATGGTGACTTCAATGTTCTGACTACACTTCCTAATTTCCCGTTCCTTTTTCCAATGTGTAGCACTGAAAAATGAGAGCATAGTATATTAGTAGAAGCATTATTTAGTTCTGGTAACACCCACCATGTGCTAGGTATTTTCCAAACATAAACTAAGGCACTGTCCCTGCCCCCAAACAGCTTATGGACGGGATTTCCAAAAATGCTCAGCAGTGGCCTCACTCTTTTCCTATTGATGTCATTGGGAAAAATTCCCAATGATTTCAGTGGAAGCTGAGTAAGACCAAAGCTGAATACATCTGAAAATCCTATACGGCCTCTACTACCACAGTTTTAGTCCTATCTCCCCCTATATAATTTACCCCATTCAGATGGTTTACTAGTTTACCGTGTTGAACACCCGCCACTGCCATCTGGCTTCAACGTAACTAGAATAACAAAAACATGGGGAGAACAAGAAGAGTTTCAAAGAATTTTAATGTAGCTGAATTTATTATCTAGGATAAAAAAAAAGGAGAGAGAAAGATGTGTTGTAAATGGTGAGTGAGCTTTTTAAATACCTGACCTCGGGGATGCAGTAAAAAATGAAAGTCTACTGGTTGTGGAACTCTATCCAGCTATTTTAAAGTGATACTTAGAGGCTAATGGTTCTCAGGGATGCAATGAAATAAAAATGTTATCTCTCTTTTAGCTGTAATCTCTGATTAGAACATTTAATCAATTAGCATTGCTGTTGTCAAAACTTGCTCCTAACAAAGGATGAGAGAACCTGCCTGAGGGGATTCTCAATGGCTAGCCAGTTCCAAACCAGGCAGTAAAGTGGGAGATTCGTCCCTGCAAGACGTGTCATGTTTTCCTAGGGTGCAATGCTGAGCTCTGTATCGTGAGATGAGGGCCCTTATCTGGCATTATTCATCTTGGCAGCACTAATAGAATGTCAAATAATCCCCCAGAAAAGAAGAGCTTAATGCCAAGAATTAGAAGCATCACTTGACATTGAAGACATTGTCTTTTTCTTTCCACTTTTTGAAAGTAGGGGATTAGAAATCTTTTGAAAATGGGCTGCTGCTGTTTAAAAGCATTTGAGGACTAATGGCAGAACAAACAGCCTGTATAGTTTTTCTGCTCCATGAGTCACCAGCAGTTTGGTGTAGTACAGTGGTCAAGTTTTTCTCAGAATTTCAAGAAAAATGGCATGAGTTTTCGACCAGCTCTGCTATCTATCTTATCCAGTTATTTATATTTTACAATAGCACTTAAAAGTCCAAAGCAAGATCCAGACCCTATTGTGCTAGGTGTCATACAAACACATAGTTAGAAACATTCAAATAGCTTACAATGTAAATAGACAAAACAAAAGTTGGAAGAAAAGATGTCTTATTTGCGCCATTTTATACATGGTAAACTGAGGCACTGAGAGATTACATGACTTACTTAACATCACTCAGATAGATTAAACCTCAATTAGAACCCCAGGTCTCCTGAGTCCCATTCTACTGTTTTAGCCACAAGACCAATCTTCCTGCCTATACCTCTATCTATCTAGTATCACATACCCAGTGCTCCTTACAGTAACATCTGATCACCTTCCAGATTGCAAACGAAGCCCACGAGTTTTCACGTTCTCTCCGTCCCCCAGCCAGAAAGACTCTTTTTGGTTTTGACTCCTCAGCATCATTCTTCTTGGCAGCAGTAAGACATCAGCTAGGCAACTTGTTCAGACTCAGCAACATGCCATTGTGTTGGGTACCCCCATTTTTGCTACTTGATCAGATGGATGTATATTAGCTGCAAATATTTCTTCACGGGAAATCCAAATATAGGCCACAATACACAGACATGTAGAGAGAATGTTCATTTCCCGTATTTGAGAGAAGACATAATTTATTTGGAATCTCAAAAAGCTTTTGGTAACATCCCTCTATAAGGGATAATAGCAGAAGAGAAATCACTGTTGCATAAGGAGGGAAATATCATCATGGATTAAAACTGTGATGGGAATCAAAGTGCTATAACCCTCAGATAAAAATGGGGGTTATCTCAGGTGTTAGAATTGTGGATGAATGGTATTTAAAGATTTGGAGAAAGAAGTGGACAGTTGAGGCGATGAAATTTGCTGAGGTGTTGACATACTATGCTGTTTTTAAGATATTTCCATCTAGTTGTGGGAAATGCTGGGTGTACTCAAGCATGTGGAGTTCCTGGAAAGACGACATTGTTTTCTTATGGACATTTTTGATATGGGGTTCGTTCCTGAGCCAGGAGGACTATGTCTATTAGGAATCGAAAAAGGCATACAACTGTATAAAATGCAGAGCAGAGCAATGCACTAGGCTAGCTTGTGGCTGTTAAAACTCAGCCCAGATTAAGAAGAGGGATCTGGAGGGACTTTGCACTAGTGGGAGATGCTGGGTTGGCTCAGGGGAACCAAAGTAGTATATCTCAGTGCAGTGCTTTAATAGGGTGCAGCATGAGCTGATGCCCCACCTTCTGCACCTCTATGGACAGGTGCAAGAGAAGAAGGGCAGCTATATATATAGTACTGTGTCCCTACCAAGTTGGGTGAAAAGGGTGAGAGGAGCCAAACAGCAAAAATTAGGATGTTTGTTCACCAATGCGAGAAGTTTAGGTAACAAAATGGAGGAACTGGAGCTCCTGGTCCGAGAATTGAAACCGGATATCGTAGGAATAACCGAAACATGGTGGAACGGTAGCCATGACTGGAGTACAGGTATGGAAGGGTATGTGCTGTTTAGGAAAGACTGAAACAAAGGTAAAGGTGGGGGAGTAGCATTGTATGTCAATAATGAGGTGAAATGTAATGAAATAACTAGCAATGCAATGGATAATACGGAGTCTGTTTGGGCAAAGGTGACATTGGGGAAGAAAACTACTAGAGCGTCCCCTGGGATAGTGATTGGGGTGTGCTATAGACCGCCGGGATCTAGCCTGGATATGGATAGAGAGCTCTTTAATGTTTTTAAGGAGGTAAATACTAATAGGAACTGTATGATCATGGGAGACTTTAACTTCCCGGATATAGATTGGGAAACAAATGCTAGTAATAATAATAGGGCTCAGCTTTTCCTAGACGTGATAGCTGATGAATTCCTTCATCAAGTAGTTGCTGAACCGACGAGGGGGGGATGCCATTGTAGATCTGATTTTGGTGAGTAACGAGGACCTTGTTGAGGAAATAGTTGTAGGGAACAACCTTGGCTCGAGTGATCATGAGCTAATTCGTTTCGAAATAAATGGAAGGATAAACAAAATTGCATCTGAGACTAAGGTTTACGATTTCAAAAGGGCTAACTTTACTAAATTAAGGCAACTAGTTAGGGAAGTGGATTGGACTAACATATTTAGGGATCTAAAGGCGGAGGACGCCTGGGGTTACTTCAGGTTGAAGTTGCAGGAGCTGTCAGAGGCCTGTATCCCGAGAAAGGGAAAACAGTTCGTAGGTAGCAGTTTTAGACCGAGCTGGATGAGCAAGCGTCTCAGAGGGGTGATTAAGAAAAAACAGAAAGCGTACAAGGACTGGAAAATGGGAGGGATCAGCAAAGAAACCTACCTTATTGAGGTCAGAGGGTGTAGGGAAGCAGTGAGAAAGGCAAAGAGCCGGGTGGAGATGGACCTAGCGAAGGGGATTAAAACCAATAGCAAAAGGTTTTTTAGCCATATAAATAGGAAGAAAACCAAGAAGGAAGAAGTGGGACCGCTTAAAACTTTAAACGGAGTGGAGATTAGGGATAATCTTGGCATGGCACAATATCTAAACGAATATTTTGCCTCGGTCTTTAATGAGGCTAATGAAGGGCTAAGGAATAGTGGTAGAGGGACTGACGGGAATGAAGATATGGGGGTAGACATTACAGTATCTGAGGTAGAAGCCAAACTTGAACAGCTTAACGGAAGTAAATCAGGGGGCCCGGATAATCTTCATCCTAGAATATTAAGGGAATTGGCGAGTGAAATTGCAAGCCCGTTAGCGATGATTTTTAATAAATCTCTAAACTCGGGGGTTGTACCGTTTGACTGGAGATTAGCTAATATAGTTCCTATATTCAAGAAGGGGAAAAAAAGTGACCCAGGTAACTACAGGCCTGTTAGTTTAACATCTGTAGTATGCAAAGTCATGGAAAAAATTTTAAAGGAGAGAGTGGTTACGGACCTTGAGGCCGATGGTAACTGGGACAAATTACAGCATGGTTTTACGAAAGGTAGATCGTGCCAAACCAACCTGAGCTCCTTCTTTGAGAAAGTAACAGATTTTTTAGACAAGGGAAATGTGGTGGATCTAATATATCTTGCTTTCAGTAAGGCATTTGATACGGTACCGCATGAGGAATTACTGGTTAAATTGGAAAAGATGGGGATCGAAATGAAAAGCCAGAGGTGGATAAGGAGCTGGTTAAAGGGGAGACTGCAGAGGGTCGTATTGAAGGGTGATCTGTCGGGTTGGAGGGGGGTTACCAGTGGAGTTCCTCAAGGTTCGGTTTTGGGTCCGATTTTATTTAATCTATTTATCGCTGACCTCGGAACCAAAAGTAGGAGTGGGCTGATAAAGTTTGCGGATGACACCAAGTTGAGAGGTATTGCCAATTCGGAAAAGGATCGGGATATCCTCCAGGGAGATTTGGATGACCTTGTAAACTGGAGTATTAGTAACAGGATGAAATTCAATAAAGAGAAGTGTAAGGTTATGCATTTAGGGATGACTAACAAGAATTTTAGTTATAAGCTGGGGATGCACCAGTTGGAAGTAACGGAAGAGGAGAAGGACCTAGGAGTCCTGGTTGATCGTAGGATGACTATGAGTAGGCAATGTGATGTGGTTAAAAAGCTAATGCGGTCTTGGGATGCATTAGGCGAGGTATTTCTAGTAGAGATAAGGAGGTGCTAGTCCCGTTATATAAGGCGTTGGTGAGACCTCATTTGGAGTATTGTGTGCAGTTTTGGTCTCCCATGTTTAAGAAGGATGAATTCAAACTGGAACGGGTACAAAGAAGGGCCACTAGAATGATCCGAGGAATGGAAAGCCTGTCGTATGAAAGGAGACTTGAGGAGCTCGGTTTGTTTTCCTTAACCAAAAGAAGGATAAGAGGAGATATGATTGCACTCTTTAAATATATCAGAGGGATAAATACCAGGGAAGGAGAGGAATTATTTCAGCTCAGTGCTAATGTGGACACGAGGACAAACGGATATAAATTGTCAGTCAGGAAATTTAGGCTTGAAATTAGATGAAGGTTTCTAACCATCAGAGGAGTGCAATTCTGGAACAGCCTACCGAGGGAAACAGTGGGGGCGAAGGACCTCCATGACTTTAAGATTAAGCTGGATAAGTTTATGGAGGGGATGGTATGATAGGATAACGGGTTTAGTCAATAGGTCAGTAACGTGCCACACTGGTAATTAGTACAAAGGGTCAATGTTGGGATATTGTTAGCCTTTTCCAGAGGGTCTGGATGGAGAGTCTTGCCCACATGCTCGGGGTTCAGCTGATTGCCATATATGGGGTCAGGAAGGAATTTTCCTCCAGGGTAGATTGGCAGTGGCCCTGGAGGTTTTTCGCCTTCCTCCGAAGCATGGGGCAGGGGTCGCTTGCTGGTGGATTATCTGCTACTTGAAGTCTTTAAATCATTATTTGGAGCATTCAACAGCAGAGTCAAGGGAGAGAATTAGTTCAGGAGTGGGTGGATCGGCTTATGTGGCCTGCATCTTGCAGGAGGTCAGACTAGATGATCATAATGGTCCCTTCTGATCTTGAATTCTATGATTCTATGATTCTATATTTGCTCCTTTGATCCCCATTGGATCTAGTGCTGACACTGTGATAGATTCCTCTAGGTCTTGCTTTTAGATTGTGGCTGACATCTGCTCAGGGACACACTATCCACAGCCTTGCACTCACATGATGCCAGTCAAAATTTGGCCCAATATATTATCTAAGAAACAAATGCTGCAAAAAAAAATGAGTTGAAAACAACACCACCACAATCCTCAGGTAAGGCAATTTATATAACAGAACTAGAACAATTGTTAACACTGACAGTGCTCTCTCACATTCGTAACTCACTCTCTAGTATGTACCAGGAAAACTGGGATAAATGAAACACTGACATGAATCAGGGCTGGTGCAAGGATGTTTCGCGCCCTAGGTGAAACTTCCACCTTGCGCCCTCCCCCCCAAGTGCCCCCCCATGGCAGCTCCCCCCCTCCACCCTGAGGCACACCTCCACCCCAGCTCACCCCTGCCCCGCCTCCTCCCCAAGCACACCGTCGCTGCTTCACTTCTCCCGCCTCCCAGGCTTGCAGCGCCAATCAGCTTAGGCACCGCAAGCCTGGGAGGTGGGAGAAGTGAAGCAGCCATAGCGTGCTCGGGGAGGAGGCGGGGCAGGGGTGAGCTGGGGCGGGGAGTTCCCCTGCATGCCACTCACCCCCTTACCTGCTCCCCGCGCTCCCCTGCCCCAGCTCCCTCCACCTAAATGCCGGCGGCGACCGGGGCGGCCGAAGATCCGGCCGCTGCGGTCGCTGCCGAAGAAAATGGCACTCCCCAAATCCTAGTGCCCTAGGTGACTGCCTAGGTCGCCTAAATGGTTGCACCGGCCCTGACATGAATTAGGGAAATGAGGCTTAAGATTCCCTGGATGCCCATGAAAGGTGACAACTAGAGCCGGTCAAAATAAAACAAAAATATCATTCAGTAATATTGGCTCCAATAAATGTGATGAGTTCACACCACTCTTGAGACACATTGGTCATGAGATCAAATTAGTTGATTAAGGAACCCAGGGTTCACACCTGAGAAAGTTTGGAAAGCCTAAAAATCTCACAAAATTTTAGCATAGCTAGTGACTTTTCCATACATTTGAATTAGAAAGTGTCCTTTTTGCTATTGTTATTCTTCATCATTTGTCAATCTCCTTTTTTAAAAGGTTCGTTCATCCAGTCCAGGAACAGGGAAGTACCATGTGATCTACATGCCCAAAGCCGCTCAGATTTCAGAGTGCATCTGTCCGATAGCTAAAGTGATAGTTATGGCAAATAATCTTAGACTAAAAATATGTCCAACTGTAAACATTCTTTGAATAATTACAAAAACTCAGGTTGATGTCATGAATTTTTTTGGAACTACACCTCTACCCCGATATAACGCGACCCAATATAACACGAATTTGGATACGACGCGGTAAAGCAGCGCTCCAGCGGTAAAGCTGCGCACTCTGGCGGATCAAAGCAAGTTTGATATAACATGGTTTCACCTATAACACAGTAAGATTTTTTGGCTCCCGAGGACAGCGTTATATCGGGGTAGAGGTATATTTGCAAACAGAAAATAGGGCTAGAATTGACATTGCTATGACTAGCTCATAGCCCTACAGAAGACAAGCACTTTCAGAGGAGGGCTGAAATTTGGGGACAGGTTTTTTTAAATGCATTTAGCTGCCCAAAAATTTAGATGGTGCCTACTGGGATTTTCAAAAGTGCCTATCTGCAGCTTTAGGTGCCTAAACCCCTTTGTAAATCTGTCCCTTGATCCTTAAACCTCAGTGGTCTTATAGATAGATGAGAAAGCAAATATGGTATATCACTGTTGTCAGGTTTAGTTGCTGGGAATAATAAATGGTGGGTTTGTATTGAATCTCTACTCGAAGCTTCACTCACAATCCCAAAGTAGTTGAATGTCTGTTGTGATAGAACATGGTGTAATAAAGACAAAGTGTCATAAATGTGCATCCTCTCTTTCTGGTAGTTTAAATCAGAGCCTCTTTTGTTAATTGGAACACATTCTTGTGGGTTAATAATTTCCCTTGTTTTTTTGATGGTTGTATTCAACCAGCAGAAGAAAACACAAAGAAAGACAGACCAAAAGCCAAGAAAACTTCTCATGGAAGCGTAGGTGTTTGGACATGATAGCCTTTTGGCAACTTCAGATCTTTTTTTTTTCCCCCAAGGTGTTTAAAGAAAACCAATTACCTCGGTGATGACACTTAATATGCCAAGATTCAGCCTGGAGCAAATTTTTACTGCTGAGTTATAAACTTCAGAAAATACAGTTTATAATGGATACACTGAAAGATGTTTCACTGTAGCAGTTCTAACAGGAACATGATGGTTACATTGGCATCTGAATATTTTTTGGGGGAAAAAAAAAGACAAATAAGCAAGCAAAATAGAGGATTACAGAAAAAGGCTGCATTATTGATTACCAAGGTATAGTAAAGGGGTTGATTTTATTTTCATTTTTGAAGCTTGTCTATTTTTGTTTTCTGAGCAGATTTCCCCCCAATTCTTCTTGTTTTTTCCTTAACAATGAAAATGGCATCCACCAAATGGGAAAAAAGATAGTGCTGATCTGCTCTGCTTAGCTAAGGGTACAGTCATGGCTGAGGGCCTGATCCTGCATGGTACTTCTTGACTTCAGTCCAAATCGAGGGTGCTCAACACCTTTGAGGAAGCACTCAAAAAGCTCCAGGATTGAGCCCTACATTCATCATGGCACAGGCGGCTGAAGTCACTTCTCAGTGCAAGCAGCTTTTTGCTTCCCTGATTCTGGTGTCTGTTTGGCCACCAGCATAGGCAGGGTTATTTTAAATTACACCCCAGCTGCCAGAGCTCCTATGGGCCTTGTAGAACTAGGGAATAGCCAGGGCATAGGGACACCCGGGACACTAGCCTCCTGCTTGTAGTATGCACTCTCTGCCTAGCTCTGATCCACCCCAGAATGCATCGGGTCCTCCTGAGGGTTGGGAGGCTTACACCTGCCCTATAGCCCTGGCACAAAGAAAGGGAGGGATGAATTCCTATCCCCTGGGAGAAATGACATCAGAAAGGTGGTTCAGAGAAGGACAAGAGTTATACAATGAAAGATTGTGAGGTATTTGCTTGTGGAACCATATTAGCTACTATTTATATTAATGATTGATTATTAATACTAACTCTATCGCTTCAGGAATTGGGGGTGGCACTGAATAGCTAGCAACTGTATTAGGCCTAGATGAGGGGATTTAATTTGATTTAATTTGTTCCGGGGTGGTCCCCCCCAAAAAAATTAGAGGTGGGTTACTGTCCAAAAGTAGATTTAGAATGGAAAATCTTTCTCTTCCATGAAACCACGACCTTCTATAATCCACCCTCCCTGAATATCTTGATCAATAGTCCTGACTCCCTTGTTATTTAATTACATAATTACAAATAATGTCACTCTAAGAACCCACAAGTTACAACACTTCATAGACACTGTTTTTCAGATATGCTTATATTGTTTACTTAAATGATATGTTTAAGTGTATCCTTCTAATTGCTTCCCAGAAAAACAAGCTTACATTATGGTTGGAGGATGTAAGCCTGTGTATCACATTACCCGTACACACCCATGAGTGTAAGTAGCCTAATGGGTGTGATAAGCTACTGAGAATGCAGAGTTTCTGTTAGATGTTTCCAGAAGCTTGGGCCATCTCAGTCAGAGCAAGGGCATCAGTTTTGAAAGGGATTCAGGCACCTACCTCACAATGGTTATCTGGAACAGAGGCCTCGTCTACTCTACCATGGTAAGTCAACCTAAGTCTACACTGTGTGCGTCGACAGGAGACACTCTCCCATCGACTTACCTTACTCTTCTCATTCCGATGGAGAGCACTCTGCCATCGATTTAGGAGGTCTTCAACAGACCCACTAAATCAACCCCGCTGCATCGATCACAGCAGTGTCCATCTCTGGGAAGTGTAGACATGACCAAAGAAGTCATTCCAGATTCAAGAGACAGGCCTTTCTTTTTCCCTTAGGTTAATAATGCATAAATTACACCAAGCAATTTGCCACATGAGATACCATGGGATTTAGGCACCTAAATCTGGGCCTAGGTTTTCACACATTTTGTTGCATAGTGCAAGTTGAAATTTTTCAAATGAAATATTTTTTGTTGAAAAATTGATATTGTAATGAACATTGTAATCTCATGTTTTTAAAATAAAATTTGAATATAAATATTTTGGAGTTTATCTGTCAGTTCCTGCTTTTGAAAATAAAATGTCACATTTAAGAAAAATGGAAATATTTTTTTAAAATCCCACTGTGTGACTAAAGTGAAAAAGTCAATGTTTTTGAAATTCTTGTTTCAAAAAGAGAAAATAAATTGATAATCAAATTCATTAAAATGTTTAAAAATACAGGGAAATGGTGGAACTTTTTAAAAAAAGAGAAAATGATTTTGAAATTTTTAATATTTTTGAGATAAAAGAAAATTTAAAACTATTTTGTGGTGCTGTTGCTTTAAACCAGCCTGCTTCCCAAATATTTTCTAAACATTATTCAGGTTTCAGGCTTCCTCATATAGTCAGACAAAACTGAGCAGGCCTCATTCAGCACTTCAGCAAATAAAGCCATTATGCATGAGATTAGCCCATTAATTTTCAAGAGGCTTTATTGTCAAATGCATCAGAACAAATAAGCATTAAATGAAAGCAAAGTTACTAATTATTGCATTGCATGAAGAACTCATTCCAGATTAAAGTGACAGACCTTACTTTTCCCTTTAGGTTAACAATGCATAAATTGCACCAAGCGATTTGCTACATGAAATGCAAATTGTATACCAATGCTGCTAAAACTATGAAGAAATTTGGTCTGATGGCAGAGTACACTTGTAAAACTGCTGTACTGAATCAAACTACTGCACTTGAAATATTGTTATTTGACCAGGTATTGCATTTCCTTTTGGCTTAAAAGGCAAACTGAGACTAAATTGGCACGTTCTCCAATTGTTGACTGAGTGAAGGGAATATGATGCAGCAGTTCAAGAAGAGGATTGGAAGTCAGGAATCCTGGATTCTATTCCTGTTTCAACCACTGATTTCCTGTGTGACCTTGATATAGTCACTTTATCTCTCTGTGCCTTAGTTTGCCTGGCTGTAAAATAGATATAATAAGATTTGTCTACCTCAGGATTTTTTTTTAAATATTTATTTAGTTAAGTCTTAATAAATTCATGGTTTCAATGCTTTGAGATCCTAGTATCAGAGATTCTTTACAGTGTAACTGAAAAATATTTTATAAAAATATTTGGGACCAAATCTCAGATTGTGTCTCCCCTCATTTCACTGGGATTCACATTGCAGCTGTAATACTGATGTCATTTTGGAAACGTAATTGGAGATTCCTTGTTTGAAGATAACCAAAGGATCCCTGGAGCTATCTATCTTTTAACTCATAAAGGGACCTTGAACCTAGGTAGTATGGCAAATGTTTGCAGAAAGTGGCCACTGATATTGGGTGCCTCAATATTGGGGTAACAGTGACTCAAGTTGCCTATCCAAAATAAATTCTGCTTTTGAAAACTCTGGCCTCAGTTGCTATTATAGTATTAACATGATGGCTGGATGGATGAATAAAACTGTCTCCTCTTTTATATGATTATTAGAATTTTATAATTCTTTATTACATTGATCCAAAAACTTCAAAGAAACACTGTAAGCTTAAAAAGTATATGGTAACAAACACAGCTTTATTTATATTATTACTAATAATATGTGAAATAATTGAAAATGAAATAATTAAAACTTTTCACTCTTAATGGTGTCTGGCTTTTTGGCATGTCACTAGTTTGGATTATGAATAAAGTTGCCTTCCTTTTTATTTGCACTTCCTAGTTCTGAGCGCTGCTAGATTCCAGGTGCAATTGCAAGCATTTGAGGATGTTTAGCTGTTTAGAAATATCTCTTTCATTTGGAATCTTAAAGCACAAGCATGGAAATATTTCTACAGTTCTTAGGTTTGGGAAGGAAAGTCTTGTTTTTAAGTTAATGTGAATTTTGGTCCAAATAAACAATTAGCAAATTCCTTTAATAAATTATTAGAATTTCAGAGAGAAGCATAAATATAAATGTTTGCAGTCCCCGCCCCTGAGCGACATAAGTTACACCCACCTAAGTGCTGGTGTGGACCCCCCTATGTCAGCAGGAGAAGCTCTCCCATCAACATAGCTACCACCACTTGTGGGGGCTGGAGTAATTACGTCAATGGGAGAGCTCTTTCCTGTCAGCTTAGAGTGTCAGCTCAGAGCGTCTGCACTAGCAGCGCTACAGTGGCACAGCCGCATTGGTGCAGCTGTAAGCTCTAGTGTTGCCATAGCCTGAATGCCTTCCAATAGAGCAGTAAGCAACATGACAAATATCTATCATATGTGGTTCTCTCATCCTGTGCCAGGGTAGCGAATTATATGTGCAGTGGAGTGTTGTGTTTTGGCAGGGTTTTGTTCTTGGGTTGGTTTGTTTTTCAGTTAGAAGTGAGTCAGAAGACTTTAAAGCCATCTTTGTGCCTTCCATATTTTTAAGCCAGCTATAGGTTTACCCTAGGGTGACCAGATACCAAGTGTGAAAAATCAGGACAGGGGGTGGGTGTAATAGGTGCCTATGTAAGAAAAAGCTCCAAAAATCGGGACTGTCCCTATAAAATGGGGACATCTGGTAAACTTTACCCAGCCCCTCAGTGTCAATCCCAGAACACTCTAAGGGTATATAATGTAATGTACTGTAATGTAAGCTTAGGGTTAGTAGAACTTGAGTTAGGAGGCCCAGGGGCGGCTCTAGGTATTTTGCCGCCCCAAGCATGGCAGGCAGGCTGCCTTCGGCGGCTCGCCTGCGGGAGATCCCCGGTCCCGCGGATTTGGTGGCACACCTGCGGGAGGTCTGCCAAAGCCGCAGGACCAGCGGACCTTCCGCAGGCAAGCCGCCGAAGGCAACCTGCCTGCCACCCTCGTGATGACCAGCAGAGCTCCCCCTGTGGCTTGCCGCCCCAAGCACGCGCTTGGCGTGCTGGTGCCTGGAGCCGCCCCTGAGTAGGCCCACGTTTGGTTAATCTAGGGCTTGACTGTCTACACACATTTGTAACACCTGGTTAGGAATTGTCGAACCATGGATCTCAGCCTGGGCCTCCAGCATCTACACTGCATTATGCGGGCCCAAATCCAGCCATGTATATCCCAGACTGCCTAGTGCCTTCCCAAAATATGGCCACTCTAGCCCTTTGTTCATGGTGCAGAAAAACTTGATGATTCACCAAACTTCTCTGTCTAGAGAGGACAAAGAAAGTTGGCCTGTGGGACTGGGGGCAGGGGCAGCTCTAGGTATTTTGCTGCCCCAAGCACAGCAGGCAGGCTGCCTTCGGCGGCTTGCCTGCGGGAGGTCCCCGGTCCCACGGATTCGGCGGCACGCCTGCGGGAGATCTGCCGAAGCCGCGGGACCAGCGGACACTCTGCAGGCGTGCCACCGAAGGCAACCTGCCTGCCACCCTTGCGGCGACCGGCAGAACGCCCCCCCCCATGGCTTGCCGCTCCAGGTACGCGCCGTGTGCTGGGCAATCAGGCTGCATCTACACTGCAAAGCAATGGGCTTGAATGCTGTGTCCTGGCTTGACTCAGTCTTGGACCCTCCACCCCCTTGGGCTCCTGGGACTCTGCATGTGAACCCTAGTTTAGCACGATTTATGTGGAGATGGCTTGAGCCTGAGTTCAAAACCTGGGCTTACACTGCAGTGTAGACATACCCTAACATACACTCTGCTTCAGTCAAGAACAGCCAGAGTGCAGCATGCTCTGGTCATGCCCCCTTCCCAGTATGCGCCATATATTGGGTGCTTTGATTGGAGGAAGGAAGCAATGTAGAGCAATTATAGACAGTACTGTGCCACCCCCTTATTCAAGGCGTATTGCCTGGGGGGCATTTCCACCCCTTCATAGCTCAGTGGTTTAAGCATTTGCCTGCTGAACCCAAGGTTGTGAGTTCAATCCTTGAGGGGGCCATCTAGGGCAAAAATCAGTACTTGGTCCTGCTAGTGAAGGCAGGGGGCTAGACTAGATGATCTTTCAATGTCCCTTCCAGTTTTAGGAAATTGGCATATCTCCAATTACTATTATTTATTATTTACCAGAATAGCATAAAGCGGCCAGGATAGAAATTAGAATTGTCCCTTTTGTTTCTTTAGCCCACATTGCTTGGGCCACACCTTAGGCAATAGACCATATATTATATTTGGAACATCAGCTCATGTTAATGGGCGTTACATGTGCAAATCAAGGTCACCAAATGTTGTCTGACTCATATTGTTCTGTTTGTAACCTCACAGCTGGGTGTTTTTCTAGATGTTGTCAAAGCCTTCAAACCAGTAAAAGGGTTACTATAAAAGAGGACTGTAATGAATTGTTCTCCATGTCCACTGAAGATAGGGCAAGAGCAATTGGCTTAGTATGCAGCAAGGGAGATTTAGGTTAGATAGCAGGAAAAACTTTCTTACTATAAGGATAGTTAAGCACTGGGACCGGTTACCTGGGGAGACTGTGGAATCCTCGTCATTGAAGGGTTTTAGGAACAGGTTAGACAAACATCTATCAGAGATGGTCTAGGTATATTTAATCCTGCCTTGTTGTGGGGGTGCACTAGATAACCCCTTGTGGCTCCTTCTGCCCTACATTTCTATGAGTTCTATGTTTATCACCTAAAAAGGGATTTTGAATTCAGTTGTAAATTGATCAGCGGTGGAAAAGGTACTCTTAACAATAAACAACAAGCCTTTATTCACATGACCCTCATAATAAAAATGAGGGGTAATCAGGGCCAGCTCTAGGTTTTTTGCCCCCGCAGCAAAAAATTTGCCTCCCCAAGCTCCAGAGTGCCGCCCGAGAGCGCAACTGCCCAAGCAACAACAACAACAACAACAAAAGCCTGTCCTGGGAGTAATCCCCAGAATTGTTATATTTCCAGAGAATGGTTTCTAAGTAGAATGTTTTTCAACATTTCCCAGAAGCTCTGGTATTTACTGAGCAAAATATGCCCTTTGCATTATCTCCTTTGAATTCTTCCATGCCGACAATAAATCTAATTGTATGATTAGCAAGGTCTCCTCCCAGGTCTCCTTTATTATTAGCTAATAAATGTTCACAAAAAGGCAAGCTTCTTCCCTTCTGATAATCATGCATGCCACTTATGGTTGACATATTTGAAGCATGAGTAAAGAGATCAAAATCCCAGCAAAGAAGCTCTAGGCGTTTATCAACACAAGGGGAGGAGATACATTTATGCGAACAAAAATAACATTATCTGGAGCATGAGTGAGAGCACTCAGAGATGGACTGTGCACCATCTTTCTGACTACAACTGCGCTATGGCTTTGCAAAGGCTGGGGATGTGTTATGTAATTTTTTCCCCCACAGCTGCTAATACTGGTCCTGCTCCACCAATATGGTTGGGAACTCTAGTGTACACAAGGCCTCTGGACCAGTCTTTTAGACTCTCTTCTTTAGACCTGCTCTGATTAGCTTTAAATGAGATGCTGGCAAAAATAAAGGTGACTCTGGGAGCACACACTGTAGGATCTACAGTGGTAATGCCAGAGGAGATGAACCAGTGCTAACAGTTATAGCTAATATGTAAAGTAGACCAAGGCTGCTAGTCCAATTCTGGCTAAGCTTTAACCTATTTCTCTCCCTCAAAGTGCTAACATGGTTTCAATATGATTTTCCTGCCCTTTGTAGACCTGGGTTTTAAAAGTGTTCCAGAGATGGGTTTGAACAACAACAACAACATAATCTATCACTGAAATGAGCTTCTGTACCAAATGACTGGAAGGGATCTGATGTAACGCTAATTTTTAAAAAGGGGCCCAGAGGAGATCCTGGCTGTACCAGGAAAATTGGTAGAAACAATATGAATTATGAGACACACAGATAGATGTGATTTGTTGGGGAAAAGTAACATGGCTTTTTAAAGGAAAGTCATGCATCACCAAACTATTAGAATTCTTTGAGGGAGTCAACACACACATGGATAAGGGTAATTCAGTCAGTATAGTGTACTTGGATTTTCAGAAAACCTTTGACTACATTCCTCATCAAAGGCTCTTAAGGAAACCAAGTAGCCCTGGGATAAGAGGGAAGGTCCTCTCATGCAGGGGCGGCTCTAGGATTTCCGCCGCCCCAAGCAGGGCGGCGCGCCGCAGGGGGTGCTGTAGCGGTCGCCGGTCCCGCGGCTCCGGTGGACCTCCCACAGACATGCCTGTGGAGGGTCCGCTGGCCCCGTGGCTCCGGTGGACCTCCCGCAGGCATGCCTGCGGATGCTCCACCGGAGCCGCGGGACCAGCAGCCCCTCCACTGGCACGTCTGCGGGAGGTCCACCGGAGCCGCGGTCCCAGCGGACCTTCCGCAGGCATGCCTGCAGGAGGTCCGCCGGAGCCGCCTGCCACCCTCCCACTGGGACGCCGCCTCAAGCGCGTGCTTGGCGCACTGGGGTCTGGAGCCGGCCCTGCTCTCATGGATCAGTAAATGGTTGAAAGATAGGCAACAAAGGGTAGGAATAAATGGTGAGTTTTCACACTAGAAAGAGGTGAACAGCAGGGTCCATACTGGGACCTGTGCTGCTCAACACATTAATTAATGATCGGGAAAAGGGGGTGAACAGGGAATTAGCAAAGTTTGTGGCTGGTGCAAAATTATTCAAGATAATTAACTCCAAAGCTATCTGCAAGGAGTTACAGATCTCACAGAACTGGTGTCTGAGCAACAAAATGACAGATTAAATTCAATGTTGATAAGTGCAAAGTAATGCCCATTGGGGAAAAAAATCACAACTATACATATACAATAATGGGTTCTAAATTAGCTATTGCCATCAAAGGAAAGAAACTTGGAGTCATCATAGATAGTTTTCTGAAAACTTCTGCTCAATGTCCAGCAGTGGTCAAAAAAGGCTAACAGTATATTATGAACTATTAGGAAAGGGATAGAACATAAGACAGAAAATACCATAATGCCACTATCTAAATCCATGATGAGCCCTCACTGTGACTACTGTGTCCAGCTCTGATTGCCTCACCTCAAAAAGGATATAGTGGAACTGGAACAGGTTCAGAGAAGGGCAACAAAAGATGATCAAGAATATGGAACGACTTCCATATGAAGAGAGACTAAAAATTAGGGCTGTTCATCTTAGAAAAAGAAAAAGAGACCACTAAACAAGGTTATGATAGAGGTCTATAAAATCATGAATGATGTGGCAAAAGTGAATAGAGAAGTGGTATTTACCCTTTCACATAATACAAAAACAGTGGTCCCCCGATGAAATTAATAGGCATCCGGTTTAATAAAAACAACAGGAAGTACTTTTTCACACAATGCACAACTAACCTGTGGAACTCATTGCCATGGGATGTTGTGATGGCAAAAAATATAACTGGACAAGTTTGTGGAGGATAAGTCCATCAGTGGTTATTAGTCAATATGGTCAGGGCTGCAACCACATGCTAGAGGTGGCCCTAAGCCCCTGCCAGCCGGGAGTGGAAGAGAGGGGTAGATTACTCCACAATTGCCCTGATCTGTACGCTCCCCCTGAAGCTCTGGTATGGGCCACTGTTGAAGATGATGCTGGGCAACATGGACCATGGTTTGACCCAGTATGACGGCTCTTTTGTGTGGGTTATGGGTTTGGAATACCAACTCCAATTCAGATCCATATTTTTACAGTAGACCTGTGAAAGGCCAAACTAAAACTCATGATTCAAATGCTCCTGAGCTTTTGAGTGCTTGAAATCCAGATCTGAATTTTGTGGCTGAGGCTCATCTGTAGTTATAAAACAGAACCCCAATTAACCAAACCTTTATCCAGAACACCCCATTATCAGAAACAGAGTCATATCCCCAGTATATATTATTAACACTGAACATTCTTTGATTACTACAAATCTTGATTGTCTGAATGTCCTGGAGGCTGTTGAATAAGGCTGGATAATCAAGAATGAGCTGTAAACTATTTTTACAAACCATGGCCACAGTCCTGCAAGTTGTTGAAGTCAATTGAACATAGCTCAACCATAATGGGTCAGTCCATACCAAACCACTTTCAGAATCAAGACCCAAATTATAATCTAAATTGGTAATATTTGCCAGAATCCTCATTTGCTAATCACAATCTTTAGTCAAACACTCTGATTTCCTTCACCAGACCGGCAGAAGAGCTGTGTGTAGCTCGAAAGCTAGTACCATCCACCAACAGAAGCTGGTTCATTAAAAGATACAACCTCACCTACCTTCTCTTTCTCATATTCTGGGTCCAACAAGACTACAAAAACACTGTGCAAACCACAGTTGGCCTGGGAAGCTCTGTTAGCACCTTTCTGGAAATAACTTGTGTTTAAACAACACAGTTTTGTTGTTTTGGCCAGTATGGTTTGTCTGTAGAGTAGTCAAGATCTTCGAAAGACAGGAATTGTGATAAATTGTAATCTGAGTCCAAGAAACGTTCAAGATAAACAAACTTGGATTGTAAAAACATGAAGATTTATGGCAAAAGTATGCATCAGTCTATCAGAGTGTTAACTGGTCACAGGCCATGTACAATGGAATAGAACAGGGGCTCTCAACCTCTTTCTTGCTGTGACCCTCCCCAATATGCTATAAAAACTCCATGGCCCACCTGTGCCCCAACAACTGGTTTTCTGCATATAAAAGCCAAGGCCGGCATTAGGGGGTAGCAAGCAGGGCAATTGCCTGGGGCCCCCATGAAGCTACATGGCTCAGGCTTTGGCTTCAGCCCTGGGTGGCGAGGCTTGGGGCCCCGGACTTCAGCCCCATGCAATGGGGCTTTGGCTTTCTACCCTGGGCCCCAGTGAATCTAATGCTGGCCCTGCTTGGTGAACCTCCTGAAACCTGATCAAGGGCCCTGGACCCCTGGTTGAGAACTGCTGGAATAGAAAACCTTGATAACATCCAAGCTTGAAACAGATCTCTTTCCTAAAATTCCCACTCACAAGTAGCCTGCCATGACTTATATTTAAACAAAGATGCAATGTATTTTTTTTTTAATTTTAGAGATCTCAATTTGATTTTTTGGTAAGAACACAGACAAAAGTAATACTTTCCCCATAAACATGGATATTCTCCCAAGGGACGGGGTGGAAGTACTGCTGCTTGGAACATTTAGAACTAGTTCGGACAAAGCACTGGGAAAGGTATAGTAGGAGGCAAATCTGCATTGGCAGAGAGTGAAGGAATGTGCACTAGGTTAACCAATCAGTTCTTTCCCTCTCTAATTCCAATGGTTTGGTGCTAAATAAGACTATGCAATTGCAGCTTGCTTTTTCCCTCTTGGGTTTAATTTGATCATTTGTTGTATGAATTCATTTCAGCATCAGTCATATTCCAAAGGATGACTCGTTTTGATTATTACAGCACAAGGTTCCCTGAGCTCTCAAAAAATATGAATACAAAATGTTGCCCTCCTTAAAAAAGGTTAGGTGGAACACACCCTTCAGCTGAATGAGAAACTTCAAAACAAGTATACTTTTAGCAGTATAATATTTCCTGTACCTTGATAGTATTCCCCCCTGGAACTAATATCATCACTAAATGTAATGGGTTATAATTAGTCTATAATAATTGTGAAAATCATGGATCACCCCAGGGAGTTCTGAGTACAATTACATGAGGAATGTCTCAAAGAAAAAATGGTTAACCTTGAAAGGCTGTTTGGAGTCCCATCTGTAGGTGCTGGATAATGTATAAACTATTCATCTAGCTAAGATACTGAATGGATAAAGGGCTGTCACTGACCAGGACAATAGAATTTACCAGACAGATAACAGGTTGGGATGTAAAATCAGGTGTGGGGTGTGAATTCTGAGTGCGCCTGTTCCTTGGATGGAAATCACTTACCAGAGCATCTCAGGAGGTTGGCATCCAACCCCTGTGCCAACCAGGACAGCTTCCAGGAACCACAAGAGGGTTAAAAACAGGATCACACAGGAAGTGAATTCCCCGATTGGAGCTCAGGCTGAAATAGCCCCGAGAGCACACAGTGAAACACACGAATTAAATCCCCCCTTTTCCCAAGGCTTAGAAAAGTATTTCATAAAAGAATTTAATGTTCATACTATCCCACCTTCACCGACAAGTATGGGATAATCAGCTAACTTGCCTTATTATGCCAATTAATAAGAGTCTTTGATTGCAGTGGTAAAAAGGGAGATTTGCTGCTACTTGAAATGTACAAGAGTGTGTGTGTGTGTGTGTGTGTAGATATATAGGTTATGATGAGGTTACCAAACCAATCAATTCATCTGATAGTTTATCCCTAGATTCGGGTTCATTCAGAGTCAGTTTGTATAAAATTTACTCTGTAATTATACAGACATACCCACGCCAAAAAGGAGCGGGCAGCTACAGAAAAAGCTGCCACAATAAGGAGGATTTGAATTTCTTTTTGCAAAACGAAGATTAGAAACAGGATAATAAAAGGTAAAAGTGCTGGAAAGGGCAGAGTCTGTGTACTTAATTTCCGATGGCTGTATTGAACTTGGAATATGTTTCTATATTTCAAAGTAAATAAGAAATGTATTAGGACCATTATGTGATCCCAGTATGACGGAGGGTGTTTATTTTTGTTCCAAACCATTCTGCATTTCTGATGCTGTGGGTGGGAATATGCGGGACATCTAAAAACGAACGCATATGAAAACTGGCAGCAAAAAATAAAAAGTAAATATGTATATAAATACACACGTGTGTGTGTGCGTGCGCGTCGCTAGATATAACAGGTTGTACAAATCTAAATCAACGCAACTTCTTTTCGAATCGTTTTAAACGATTGTAATACTTGCTTCGGACAACGTGCTTCGTAGGGATTGTTAATTAAGTAATTCTAATGGCAGAATGTGTCTATACGAGTTCAAAATACGGCACGGGAAGTTCGGATGGAAATGAGCAACTCTCCGGCATACAGCGATGTGCAAAGAACAATTTATTAGCTTGCACATTTGAAACGTTTGGGGTGTTTTTTTTGTGTTCCTTGAAAGTCATAGATTTAAAAACTGTAACCGGAACTAAAAGGAAAATTCTACAATGTAGTTTCCAAGATTCTTGGTTATATTATTAGAAAAGTTCCTCTGCATCACTGAGTCTTAGTAAAAAGTTATGTTGTCTCCCCCCTCCAATAGGATAAAAGGATGTTTACAGTCAGGAGCTGGGAGGGGAACCCCATAAATACGGGGGGGCGATGTATTGCTATTGGCACATTGAAATCCCCTTTGTATTTTGGGCAGATTCCAAAGGGCGCTTTTATGGGGCCATTTATTGATCGCCTATTCTAGTAGCTGTATGAGATGCTCGGGGATATCCCGACCCATTAACTCACTTCTAGCCGGGAAGGCTTAATAGGTGTCCAACTTTATTTTCAAGGGTTTTTTCCTGCTTCAGTTGGAATCAACAACGATTCTTCCATGGACTTCAACGGGATCAGGATCGGGCCCTTGGTCTGGAAACTGACAGTGTGGTGCATTAGGTTAGACAAACGTCCTACATGCTGCTTCGCCTTCTGGGCCTTATTTTCCAGTGTTGTGTAAATGACAATAGGATTCACTCTGGAACGCTCAGTCCCATTTATACAGTGGGAAGCAAACGCGCAATTAAGACTGTGATTAATATTATTATCCATAGCAGTGAGAAATAGAGCATCTGAAAACAAAATCTTCATCTCTTTCCACCGATCCGTTTTATGACTTCTCTCGCTTTACTATTACCTAACAAATAGTGTGTCTCTCTCCCCCCCCCCCTTGAAGGTTTCCCTTTTATTTATTTTTAAAGCCATTACCCTGAAAAAAAATCGTTTGCCGTCCTTAAGGGCAAAAAATTGTCGGCAGGTTTCAGGAACCAGACGCCTGATCTCTAAAAAGAAGCTATCGCCTGACTCTTGCCAAATAGAAAATGCATATCTCGTTGTAAATATACCTCTTCGGAGAAAATTTACCTTTGCGAGCGGGAGGGAGAATCTCTTATCAAAAAGGTTATTATTATGCAGTAACACCGTTCGATAGACAATGAATGTCATTTCTGACTACTGGCAGTCACTGATAACATGGTCAGAGGACAGACCCAGGGAGTAATTGTAGCAAAGGACTGCACTGGATTCGAGATCTAAAGGATCGAATTTATTAGAACCTCTTCTTTACTCATTCAGCTTTTATGTTCATTAGCGATTCTCAGTGGTTTGGGTCTGCAAAGCACCTCCCTGGGCATGCTCGTTCCCAACACATGCAGAGCCCGATCCTGCACGACTGCGGCTTTGCCGTAGACTTGAACTGGAGAGAGCAAGATCTGGGCCCTAATGTACGTACTCAGAGCAAAGGGTAGGGCGGCTTTTAGACACATTTCCGTAGCTGGACGGGAAACAAGAACAGAACATTAGCAGGGGGTTTCCACCTTCCGAGTGGGATGTTCGACACCCACTCTCTGACACTCGGGGCTTCAGAAACGTAGTCCTAACAAGAACGGCTTTGAAAACGCATCTATAGGCTCCTGTGTTGGTAACCAGCTCCGAGGCTGTGATGTTTTTCATTCCTTTTTCGGTGTCTGAAGATAAAGGCACGTGAGCTAGAATTCAAACGCCTTTCTGCTGGCTTCAGTTCTCCCTTGGCAAGGGGGATGATAAGAGGAAGATCTCAGACATCTGACAAATTAAAGGCTTGCATCTGCATACACCTAATTGGAGGTAACGTTTCCACTGTGTGCAAGTCTGAGCCCATTTTAGTTCCTTTCTTTCCAATCAGAGTTTATGCTTTAGCCTCTTAAATAAACTTTTTTAACGTGCAGCATTTCCCCCAATTTTTTTCACTTGCCAGCTGCACAATGCCTTGTTTTAAAATCTGTCTTTGTAATGAGATCTAGTCAAAATATCTGAAAGGGGATTTTTGTGGGCCGAGGGAAGTCACTAGCGTCTAACAACGTAGCAGAAGTGTTCAGTCCTTTCACAATAATGCAAACAAACTGCTTGTAAATGACATTAGCTTGAATTCGTTTGCAAATGCCCTAGACCTACGTGATTATTAATGCAACGACTGTTTTCGTGACTGATTATCTGCTGTACAAAGAGGAAACCCAATTTCATGGAACACAAACTGGGCCTGATTCTATCCCCGCTTCCACTAGTCTAGCTCCAGTGATGTGGATGGAGTTGTTCCTGGTGTAAACCAGATCAGAATCGGGCCCGGTCCTGCCAAACACTTGACAGGGAAATCTGAGTTAGGCGGAGGAACTGGGCGTTCACATATTTCTTATTAATTATCGTTCGGGACAATAATAAAATAATGACTGTCACTGATGTTCTTAATAAGGCTGATGACAATATTGATACAGTCATTATGATGTTGTTGATCCTGCTGCTGGCTTCCTCCTCCTCTCCCCTGGCCGGAACAACAGACACGAAGGCAAGCTCAGTGGGCAGGCAGCTGCCCCAGGGTAGACGGGGGGCTGGAGGGGGTGGCGGGGCGGGTCTGACTGGGACAGGCAGTCGCTGCTGTTGCTGCTGGAGCCGGTCAAACTGCACAGCACTTCCCCCAGGAGCTTCCCTTTCATCTCTCCGCTCCTGGCGCCTTCAAACAGCCTCAGTTTGTCTGCAACGTCTCTCCCCCCCTCCCCCTCCTTTTTGCTCTCCCCCTCCCTGCCTCACTCTGGAGGCTAAGTCCCAGGGCCCAGGCACACCCTTCCCAGCTGGTGCAGGAGAATAAGTGATGAGAGGGGAGAGCTGAACCTCGTGTCGGAGCGTGGAGACAGGTTATGTTAAGCCCCAGACGGCTTAGCTGGTGCGAACTCCTCTGCAGCCCGTGGGATTGTTGCTGCGTGTCTAAGGGTTGTTCACTCCCAGTCTCCCCTCCAGAACTCTTCCATCCATCCTTGGAGTGGGAAGGTGCCCCTGGCCCTGGCAGGGTCCCTGTCCTTTTCTGGGATCTCCGAGCCCAGGCTTTCGGATACCTAGGCGCGGGTACGGCAAGCCAAAGGCAGCCCCAGAGCCTTTAAGGCACAAGCAGAGGTTTAGCGGGCAACCCCACCCCCACCCCCAAATTCTCCTTTCTAGAGCAAAGGTTCGTGACATTTGCTTGGGGATCAGGAGATGTGACTTGTGTCTCTGGGGAAAGGAAATGATACAGCTGAGACAGGTTGTCGGGTTTCTTTGATCCCAGCGAGAGCTGGGCGAATAGTCAAATAAATGGGCTTGTGATTATTTTCCGGAATGAAAGGGGAGTTTATTTGGGTTCGCAGTGGCTCCTGGGGTTGTATTATCCATGATTTGACCAGAAGCTGGACAGTCACCTAGCATTCCTGAAAATGGTCGCAAATCCCAAATTCTGTCCTAGGCAGTTAGTCCTCCTCGTCTCCTATCTTAAAAGATGCAGGCATCTAGTCGGGTTGCAGAAACGAACCCCTGTGACTGAAATAAACAATCATACAAATAATGAAATGTCTAAACGAACAGTTTGCGAACAACCATAGGCTTAGAATTATCCAGCCAGACTATTTACCTTGGCAGAACATCGGGGATGGGTTCAGGAAGGCTTTGCTAACCCAAAGTGATACTAAATGGGTAGCGAATATCATCCACTACAAAAGAGTTAAACTCGAATAGCAGCAACCGACCCAGTGTTGTGAGACATTTATGAAACCAAGTCTTAAATGTACAGTGTGCTATACAAACATGTATACAGGCATGTTTGCTGCCCCAAAGGGGATACAATCCAAATAATGCACATCAAACACACACACGACCACGCTTGTGAGATCACGTACGGGCCACAGCAATGCAGCAGTGAAAGGAATTCGAATAGAATATTCTGTCCAGCTGAAGAAATACACCCAGTGTTCTCGATTCTAGAAACAGTGTCACCCTGACCTACCCCCCAGCAAGCATTCTTTCTTTATGGGTAGTTGGAAGGTGCAGTGACTTTGTGAATACGGTATAATTATCTGTAGCATTTAAGCCAATCGACAATGGTTTACACCGGCGCTTCATTGTTCCCTAGACACACATTGTTTCATTATTTTCATTAATTCTCATTTACTTGTCATGATGCAGGGAACGGGGGGGGGAGGGGTAAGAGGAGATACGAAGTAGACGAACTGCAGCAGGATGGTTTGCAAGACCATAAATAGGAAGTCACAGTATGTAATTTAAATTGCTCTCCAACCCATTCTCTACACACTGTGTAACCTGTGGTTTAACTTAATGAGAAAATGACCATGGATCACGTGTGCTGTTTACTGAAGTGGCAAATAATAATAATTCCAACCTATTATTAATCCATCTGAAAGCTTCTTCAGTGCTCTGCCTCTTTTTATAGTTGCTGAAACTGTCTATGGCTTAATTCGAAACACCCTGATTTTGGTGTTATAAACTAGATCTTTGTTGAAGATGTGCCTATGAGGATTGTGTGTAGAGAGGAAAGACCGTCCATGTATTGCTGCTCAGTCGATCTGAATGCAGTGTATATTTTACAGATGCTGACTGGAATTTAGGGGAACGATTAACAGCTACCGTCTCAAGAGCTGGAAAGGTGGCTAATGGGCTAGAATATCTGAAGTGGCAAACTAGGAATAATTTTTAACCCAAGGGGGCTTGTTTTTTCACTATATAGCCCTTTAAATAACTTGGGTTTAGTTTCATTTAAAACGTTCGATTCGATTCCCTTTCTGAGGACTGGCAGCTCCCAGTTGGGAGACAGAGAAGGGAGCTAATCTAGGCCAGTCCAGACAAGGGACATAATCTTTTGCTGTCCTTACTCAAAATGCCTCTTGCCTGAATAACAGCTACAGGATCAAGCCCCGGATACCGCTCGGAGAAGAGTGCTCTCTCATATAGACCAACACAAGGTACATAGCACATAGGCGCCAGAAACCAAGGTCAAGACCAAGTGGTTGTAACTGTCTGGGATATTAATAAGAAAGGGGTAAAAGCTCTCACCCTATTGAGAGGCAATGGGTCGAGGGAACTAATACCACTAACCAGTTAGTGTCAAAAATAAAACCGCCTTTTAAAACAACAACTCTGCAATCTAGTTTTGCTTTGGCAGGTCCCGATCCTGTACCCCACCCCCACCCCTATGCTCCTTCTACAGTCGGTGGAAATCTGGGCGGAATCAATCATCAAATAAATAAATATAGACTCGTCACTTGTTCAGGGTTTGTGTTAGGTTTAACTGCCCCCGCCTATATTTTAAGCTTCAATTTTTCTGAGCGTTTTAATAGCCATAGTTGCCAGCATGTAATTAAATAATTATCATGATGAAATTACACTCGTTATGAAGAAAATGTATTTGCTTTTATCCGCAAGGCGATTGAAAGAAATGCTTTTAATTAACACACTCTTATTCACACTAAAGGAGTAAAAAAGAGGCAGAATCCCCCCCCCCCTAAAACTACGTCGGTATGTTTGCAAACGGAGGACTGCAGAATCATGTCCCATGCTTATTAGAACCACATTTATTCATCATCATTGTCCGCGTGCGATTTATGTGAGCAAAATCATCATTACAAATCCCACCGTTGTAGCGTGGTTTTAACTGGCGTGTGTCTTTGCACTAAGAAATAGAGCAAAGGTGCATTTGTAGTGAAAAATGTTCCAGCTATTAAGATTATACGTTGATGTATTTGTCCTTGCCAGGCTATAGGGAATTCTCCCCTCTGAGGTACGGGAGCACTGAACAAATGTTTACCCCTTCGAACCTCACTGGCACTGGATCCGAACGGAACCGCACGAATTTGCAAATCACATTATTCTTTTAATTCTCCAAAGCGTGTTTTGTAGCGTTCGGAGGTGCTGGCGGAGCAGCAAAAAAGGGGCGAGGCACGTGTAATTTCCCGTAGTCTCGTGTGTGTATTTTGACAAAAGACTAAATAGCAGAAATTCACAAATAAGGCTCGGGAGACAAGGATCGCTGGTGCCCTGCCCGAGCCACGGGTAAAAGTGGCGGTGACTGGAGGTGTTCAGATGTCACATGTTTCCGTGTCAGACAAAACCACCTGGGATGTGATTGGAAGTGGGTAACAGTTATGCCACAAACTAGAGAAAAGGAGTGTTTAAAATGGGGAGGGAGGGGGTTTAAAAGAGAAAAATCTGGAATCTTAGAATCCTCTTCATGTAACCTGCCTTAATTACCTTACTGACTTTTCCTGCTTTGGCATGATTATAGCCCTGGAAGGCTCCTTAATAACGCAGCTCCGTTTGCTGCCCATGTCATTAACTCCGAATTTATTTTTTTTAAAGGGAGGGGGGAAGCCTCTCAGAACCAATCAGAAGAGCGCCATCTTCGCGTCATCCTCCAGGTCTGCTCTGATTGGCTCGGCTGAGTTGACTCAACTTCCCAAAGGAGGAAACAACTGAGCACCCAAAAAAAGAAGCAGGAGGGGGGTGGGAAATTGCTGAGTGGCTGGAGCTGGCGGGTCCCTGAGCAGTGAGTAGTAGGAGCCGCACGGAGTCGGAGGCATACGGGAGCAGAGCTGTGTGTGTGTGTGTGTGTGCCAGGCGCAGTGCACAGGGATCGGTGGGGGTGCGCGGCGATGTCTTCTCCTTCCAAGACGAAGGAGGTTTTCTCCTCGGATGAAGAGGGCCCAGCACCTGGTGCCGAGGATCATCACAAAATCAAAGTCTCCAGTTTGCCTTTCAGCGTGGAAGCGCTCATGTCCGACAAAAAGCCCTCCAAAGAGGTGCCCCTCACCCCCGGCGGGGGAGGCATGGAAGGAGCTGGCCTGGGCACCTCCAGGAACCTGCTGCTGCCAGGGCACGGCTCCAGGGAAGCTCACAGCCCCGGGGGGCTTACAAAAACCTTGGAAACCTCGTCGGTGAAATCGGAGAATTCCGAAGACGGCAGCTCCTGGATTCAAGAGGCCGGGAGATATTCCCCTCCACCAAGTGAGTGCTGCCCGGAGCTGGGGCTCTGACACTAGCGGGGCTAAATAGAACAGATGGGGGTTGTCTAAGTAAGAAATGCCGCGTCTGGGGGCTGAGTCGTGCGCGTGGGAGAAGGGTCTGTATTGGGGCATGAAACCAGATCTATGACCGCGTAGCTTCCAGGGAGGGCGCTGACTCTGCCTTTAGGAACTAACTGGCTGCTATTTCCTGATTTAATCTATTCCTTCACGTCCAAGAACGAGTCTCTGAGCGGTAAGATTTGGATGGAGGGTGGCTGGCTAGATGCTTTTTGTATAAGTGAAGATCCGGAGCCCCGCAGCAATTTCCCAGATACCGCATTTGTCAGTAGAGATTTTCAAAGCAGATCGCAAATTGAACTGGACGGAGCGTGGCTTCCAAGGAGAATTCCAGAGTTGTTATGTATGATACTGGCTCCCTGAGCGCTTCGTTTGGCACTGTGCGCATGAATGAACCCATCCGAGCTGGCTCCGCTAAGTGCCCTAAAGTGTGTGAAACTGGGGAGGACTCTGTCATGTCTTCGGGATCCGCTCCCCAGGCTCACTAGAGGTGTTTCCACACACATACACCCCCCAATGACACACGATCCGCAGGCTAGTAATGCGCGTAAAGCCATGCGGCTGGCTTCGGTGAGGCGAGTTCTTCAGAGCGGAATTCCGTCTGTCGCTATACAACAGTGTGTGGACACTGCATTTCGCCATTGAACTTCGCAGCTAGCCCGCTTAGATCACATCACTAGAGTTAGTGTTCTGGCCCCTTTTTAAATTCAGGAATATAGCTGACCTAGTATGACAAAAATATATTTTAAATGGCCATGCAGCTCCGCACTTTCCCACATAAAGAGTAGCCAATGGTGTTACGCACCTGTAATAATAGATCGATCTATACACCTCGAGCTTGGGTTAAAAATTAAAATGGGCTGCTTTGCTTTGATCTAATAACTGCTTCACCAACAGATGTGATCTGCTTAGTCTAACTATCTTGGAGGAGAAGTTCGGTTTGTAATGTAGTCTCACGAAAAGAAAGTTTTAGCAAAGCTATAGCTTTCACCTTTCCGGTACCTGTGTATTTTCCTTGACTTTCGGAGCTTCAGTTTTCTTTGATCCCCCAAATTAATCTGATGTCTGGGAGGTTCGGAAGAGATTGTGTGACAACAGACAGAACAGTGTAAAAGGGGAAAAAACTAATACTCCTGCGTCATTCTTGTGTAGAAAAAGTCTCCCAATCTTTATGTATCCCAGGTTTGCTAGGGAAAGGTATGAAAATACCTTAAACAAAACTCCTAGAACGCTTTTTGTGTGTGTGTTGCTCTTTCTATATTTTACTAGTTATAGCATACAGCTTCTAACAAATTATAACCTGGAAATAGACAAGGCCTAACGTTTTTACCTAGACACCCCTCCACATGTCTCTTTTCCACGATCGTAGATTCACTGAGCTCCCAGCTTTTTTTCTCGCTTTATTAAAAATTGCCAATGATTCAGAGGTCACAATATTCTATAACTTTAACATGTCACAGAAAGTACATGCTGGGCTTTAGAAAGATTCATGGCTTTTCACGGAATTCACTATTCCGTGAAATTTTGCCTGCACGAGGGTCCTAGGTTTTGGTAAAATAAGGCTTAAGCCAAGATGAAAATTGGAGATTGCTACCCTTATTAGTGAGGGTTCCCTTTCTCTTCAGTCTCTCTTATCCCTGTCAAATAACTACTGACTCCCGACACTAGATAAGTCTTAGAGGGTTGTCTGTAGGTCAGTGACTTTGTCTGGGTTCTTACAAGAGATGATATAGATCATCTCCCTGCACACTCTTGGCATTTAAAAGAGGTTATTTTAAAGTTGGTTGGGGGAGTGATCAGTGGGACCAGAGAGGAGTAGCTTAAACTACATGGTTGGTTTCTTTGACACCGGTAGCATTACGCAGTCAGGTGATGACTGTGTCAAGGATTTGCCAGAAAATCTAGTGAAAAGCACAAGTGATACCTTTAAAATAAGCCATTTCACCAAATACCATAGACTATCCACAGTAAAGACAGTGAAATGTGTTCTAGTGCTCTGTTTATTATCACCGCTACACTCAGGTGACTTCTTTGAAAGGATGCCGAAAGGATGCCGAAATGATGAAAGATACATAGGTTAAAGTTTGCAGATATTTGGCAGTAAACCTTTGATTGGGATTTTATTAAAAAAATAAGTACTTATATGAGGTCAAAAGTCTCCCCGCCCCGCCCCCCCCCACATATACACATTTAGCAGAAATCTTGAGTTGGGCCAGTTCCTGGTGCCATTTGAAGATTTGCTTTTGATTTCTGTGTTTGCAATTTCGAGATAAACCCTTCATCCACCCTCTTAGTCTTCACATGTTTTGTAAGGAGGGAAAAGGCGTAAGTATCAAGCCCCTTGTCTAACCATGGCTTTGGAGATCTTTCCTAAGAAGCAAATTCATAGGAACATCTAATCATAATTTCATTTTAAGATGAGCCCTAATGGAGTGTATTAAGCGTAGCAATTCCATGTTTACTGTGTTGTTTTAGGAAGTTCTGGGACTGCACGAAATACCCACACTGGCTGCATAGTTATGAAAATGCCCCCAATTCTTCAGTAGACAGACCAGGGATTAAGAATTTAAGGTTGACTTTTATTTTGGGCAATCCTTTCCTTCCTCTACTTTTTCGTTTTCAAACGTTGAACAGTTTGGGGGGTTGTTTTGCAACACACGCATTTCAAACTCATCGCCCAGTCTATTTTAAAATTCAAAACGTCCTTTGAAACAAATTGCAAGAGGCAAAGGAAAAATATATTAACAACCAGAGTGCGCAAACACTGACAAGTGTGTATGAAATAGGGCCAAAAAATGTGTCTAAAATGCACCAGCCATTTAGGGCAGGTTCTCATTTTCGATATCGCACTGAAGAACGAGCTCCCTGTTAAATACTTCGATTTAAAGCCAATTAAGCGTCCCAGGTTTTCAGGTTGCTCACATCTTAGTCATTCTTTTCAACCCAAAAGGTTATTACTGAAATGCAAAGTGTTCTAAGAAAAATCAGTGACAATGTAAATGATGTGGCCCGGATTACGATGGAACACGATAGGTAACACATTCCACATCTCGCATTGGCCAGAGATGCTGCAGTTATACGGGGTTTTTAATTAGCCTATGCCATAAAAGCTACACGTTGAAAAAGGACTCGCCTTCTTTCCTTCCTGTGCTTTTCTTTCATTGTTTGTGGGGGGGGGCAGAGTGAGAGGGGCTGTGAATAATCTAAAAGTAATAAAACTGCCCAATTCCCACCCCCCATTTCAGTGGAAGCAGGTAGAGGTGTCAGGGTGACCAGACAGCAAGTGTGAAAAATCCTGACGGGGGTGGGGTGGGGGGGTAATAGGTGCCTATATAAGAAAAAGCCCCAAATGTCAGGACTGTCCCTATAAAATCGGGACATCTGGTCACCCACTGTCAGCCAACACAACGAATATGATCAGATCCCATTCTATAGCTCTCAGGCAAAAGGCCTACTAGGACTGAAGGGTTTGGCCCAAAATGGAAAAATCCCTGGAGAGTGGTGATGATGGGGGATTTATTTCTGCCCCTTGCTAGAGATTTTACTTCTGGGGACGTATTTCTTGTATAACACGTTACACTTCGGTGTACACAGAGGGTCCTAGGAATTCTTGCTCAGCGAAGCTATTAAGACGTTTGCGCTGTGCTCTGCATTTATGTGGTCGGACCCCGTGATGTCCTCACACGTTGTTTCCTTTTTGTTGATTTTGTCACTTAAAGGCTTATGGGGAAGGGGGATTCTCTACCTGCCTTATGGAAAATGGGGCCGGGATTTCTCCATAAAACAGCCCACGACCCAGGCAGCAATGAGTTCAAGCACCGCTTATAAATCATGTTCTTAGTACTTCATATTTGGGGGTTATCTCCAGGAGGGTGCGAATGAAACAAATCCCAAACATACTCTCAAGCTTCGTTTTCTCCCCCCCCCCCCTTTTTTTTCTTAAGCATTCCTCCTCCTTTTTTTTTTTTAACTGGCCTTTTCTTTCCTTCCAGGACATCTGAGTCCCACCGCATGCACACTGAGGAAGCACAAGACTAACAGGAAGCCCAGAACCCCTTTCACCACTTCCCAGCTGCTGGCTTTGGAGCGCAAATTCCGCCAGAAACAATATCTGTCCATCGCAGAAAGAGCAGAATTCTCCAGCTCTCTCAACCTCACAGAGACCCAGGTCAAAATCTGGTTCCAGAACCGGAGGGCCAAGGCCAAGAGACTGCAGGAGGCCGAGTTAGAGAAGCTAAAAATGGCAGCAAAGCCCATGTTGCCTTCTGGGTTCAGTCTACCTTTCCCCATCAACTCTCCCATCCAGGCGGCCTCACTGTATGGACCATCTTATCCTTTTCACAGACCTGTGCTTCCCATCCCACCTGTAGGACTCTATGCTACTCCTGTCGGATATAGCATGTACCACTTGTCTTAAGAAGATCAAAAGGAAAGCAACGGCGATATAGACTTCCTGGCGGATCTTGTCCACTGCGAGAACGCACTAGAAAACCAGTTCTGGTCATTGTTTCTGCCGGCTTCTATGTGCCATATCAAGTGTATAGGAGTTTGCATTAGAAAAGTAAAGCAGCCTGTAAGCTACAGGTTGGGAAGGCAGCCAGGGTCCCCTCTCAGCTTGATCTGAGCAATCAGACTCTGACCCTGAAAGAAAAATGTAAAAACATATCCAATTAAACCAATATAGTTCTCTTTATATACTGCACACGGGACACAGGAATCGGTAAACAATAAATCCTGTATTTTCAAGGCATAGTTTCCTTATCCCCTTCCTAGGAGGCCCAAGACCTGTTTTAAAGTAGGAGTGGTTCCTTCCCCAAACTGAATCTTAAGTCTTGTCACTTAACATTTAGGAGATGAAAGGTATCATCGAGTTTTGTTTTTAAAACAAACCTTAGAAGACAGAGACTCACTGTAAATAGGAAGTAGACCCCAGTAGAGTCAGACTGAGGCCAAAGGCAGCAAGTTCCTGCATTTTCAAACGGGGCCACCCTGCGCCCAAGCAACAAAGAGCATTCCTGGACCGCAGGATCGGGCCCCTAAATGAGTAAAGTCTATAATAACTTTACCCACCCCATTATCGGTTCATTTATTCCCTCCTCCCCTTTTTTGTAGAACTCGCTTAAATATTTTTTTTCAAAGCACTGTGGGGGAGCGGAGACGCACAGAGAGGGCTATAGGCAAAGAGTTTTGTCTTTATCTTTTCTTCCTTTGCGCGTTTAATAATTTCACCTACAGCCAGGTGTATGTATGCTTGGCTCTATGATGCTATTTGAAGGGGGCGGGGTGGACGCGTACGATGGAGATATGGAGAAAAGAGGTGGGCTATTCCCCCCCCCCCCAGAGTAGTGTGTGTGCAAGGACTATCAAACCATAACGCAGAGTTGTTTTTTATTTGCAATAATTTGTGCTTTAAAAAAAATCACCTTGTTAAGAATGCCAATATAGTGAACCATGCTTAAGCATTTCTTGAAAACACCAATAGATTCAGGTACCAAAAAGAAACATATGGGACAATAGGATGCCTCTGCTCTGCAAACTGATCTCCTTTCCTGGATTTCACCGGGCGGAGTTCTGCTTACAAACCAATGGCACGATATGGCCCAGGCTTTTTCTTATAATCATTATTGTTTTATTATTATTATTACTAGCGCTGAACTTTGTGGTAAAGTTACTATAGAGGATGCAGATCGCTGAAGGCAGAACTTCTCCTGGATGCATTTTGTTTTAAAAGCATGTTGTGAAAAAAAAAAAGAGCCACAAAGTTTTGACCTACTCCAGGATGTGTTGTCTTCCACTGTAGTTCAGTCCTCCACCCTTCTCCACTCCCATTATATTAAAGTCCCTTTGAAAGGGATGCCGTGTACAATTTTATATATTTTATTGAAGATTTATTATTTCTTATCTCTTTCGAATTAAATTAAAAAAAACCAACCTTGTTTAATTGTGTCTGGGTTTGTCAGTGTTCGCAGTTATTTAAAGATAACTTTTCGCTCTGGTTGTCTGTCCTGGGTCACGATCAAAGAAGTAATCAGCACTTCTCTTTAAGTTGCCTTTATTATTCGTTTCCCCCACCCCATAAATCTTAAAGTGAAAAAGGGCCAGATATGCGGCACACAGAGTTGAAATTGAGAGCCAAACATTCACAATCGAAAGCCTAACCTGCGAGTTCTTGTTTTTAATAACTCTTCCTAGGCGCTTCTTCTCTTTACACGATATTTTATGTAATATTTAGATTATTTTGGTTAGCGCTTGGTCCCGATTCCCCTCATGCTGGCATCCGTCTATTCAACCCTGACTCCAGTAGAGTTCCCAATGATGTACACCCAGGGGGAGATGAGAATGAACCCAGTAAATTCTCCCCTTGTAGACAGTGACAGGGAAGGATTGAAGGTTGTGGATCTAAAAGACACACACATCAGGGAAGGGCTGAAATAGTCTAGTACACGTTTTGATGCATTTGCCCCGTCTACATTGAAATGATCGCCCGTTAGTAAGGCGAGCATCCATCTCTCACTCCCTCGGAACAGATAGTGTGTCTGCCCCTTAGTTCCTGAAACTGACTAGTTAGCTCCGCTGTCATGGAGATTAATAGCTACCCTATGTCCTTCCTAAGATAATTGTATGTACAATGTTATATTAAATAGCCGTGATAGTTTGGATGGCCTGTCCTCCACAGTGATGCATTTTGCCCTGGGATCTGTTCTTTTCCTTGGCTAGGGAACGATCCTGCATTCGCGATAGGGAGGGGGGCGGGGGGGCTAGGATCCTAAGCCATATATTTCCTTTTCTACTTAAAAATAAAAGGACAGGGAAATGCCCATTACCTAGCAATGCCTGTTTAAAATTTAAAAAACGTACAGAGTTGTGTTTCTCCGCTGGTTCCGGCCTGTGAGCCCTTCCCCACGTTTGTAAGCAGGACTCTCCCTAGTTTCCATTGCAGGGAGAGTTCATGTTGAATACGGATGGGACAATAGCGCCCCAAATGTTTTAAACAACCTTCTTGGTGGCTCTTGGCTCCCTTGCGAATTCAGTGCATTTAGGACCCGATCCAGTAAGAGGTGAGGGAGCGCAGCCCCTTGTTAGGATGTGGCCCTGAATGTGACACGATCAGGCACATGGATCTGGGCTGCAGAACGAAGGGTACAAAGTTCTAAAATGTCACCGAAACCAAGTTATAATACTAAGCCCTGATGGCGGAATCAGGACCCCGCGCTCTAACTAGCGGGACTTTTACCCGAGGAAGGGGTTCAGGAGCCAGGGTCTGATCTCTATAGCTCAGTGGAACGACTCGCATTGAATCCAGTAGACTTTGGATCAGATCCCAAAGCCTTAGCCTCCTTCCCGCCTCCCCTCCAAATGCAAGGAACAAAGCTGGAGGAATACAATCTCCAGTGCAGACTTTTCAAATTAGCATTTACTGCCACATAAAAACTTGAGACAACCGCTTCTCTCTCTCTCTCTCCCCTCTAACTGCAGGAGCCTCCCCCCCCGCCCCCGCTACACAGCCCCCAAATGTTCCTGAATGTGTTTTTTTTTAACCGGGCTGGAAATAAAGCAGCAGTATTTTGAACCTTCAGCATAAATCATGTGTGTCAGGGATTACGTCTAAATCGTTTCGCTGGAAACTCTTTGAGCACCGGAGCTTTGTGTGTGTTACGAGAGCTCCTTAAAAGGGCTACAGATTTATGGCAGAACACAAGGGTGTTGAAGGAAAAGCCTCCAAAACATGGGTGCGACCTTATTATGACAAAGCCAAGACGGCCTGTGACACTTCCTAAGAGCGAGCTGCGGAATGGCCAATTCCCCCTGCTCCCACTATTAACGTGTTCAAATTAAAGCCTTCAGAAAGGCCAGCTTAATGGAGTATTCTGTTTATTAGAGGGAGGTGTCAGGCTTTGCTCATCAGCGGCCTAATGGGAGCTGCCCTGTGGGCAGATCTGTAACCGAATCAATTACAAGACGTCAGGGGAATCAGAGCGCTGTCATTAAACGCGATGCAGCTCCCCCCCCCCGCCCCTTTCGCAAGAGGTGTGTCTCTAATGAGTTACTTTAATGCAAAGTTAAACTGCTCTCCAAGTATTTTCTGACACAAAGCAGGTGCGATGAGTAGAAACGAGCGAGCTGGAAAACTGTTCCGGTTCCTTTTTTTTTTGTTAAGTGCACGATAATTGGAACAATAAATAACAAACATAAAAATGCTACCTTATAAATTATCCCGATCCTTGAAATTCCAGCTCGGTGAACGGAGAGGCAGGCCGGCGAAGCAGCGGAACCCGGCTGGGGCTTTAATCCACCCTTGGATTTGTTGACATAAACGGTTATAGGGGAAAGGGGTTTCTGACACGGAATTCATTACCCAACGCCATAGGCACGTTGAGTCTGTATTTCATGTTGTCACATTTCCTTGTCAAGCCCAGGAATTTCCCTGGCTTGCCTGCATTTTATTAGGGGGAAAGTTAAGTTACTACCGGGCGCCTATTAGTCCACGTGTCACAGTTTTATTTCAATCGTCCGCTTTGGCGCTAGCCCGATCCCGCAAGCCCTTACGCTCGCGAGTAAACGCTGCACAAGCGACTAAACCCGGGATTATGGGATCGGGCCCCAAATTAGGAAACAGCTCCGAACTCGGGTGATGGTGAGAGAGAACCTGCTCCTGCCTTGAGAGCCTGGCAAGACGTCAGGATCGGGCCCCAAGCAGGGTCAACTTTTTTTCGTCGGAGAAGAGAAATAACACACTAGCTAAGCACTTACATTGGAAACAAGGGGCCCGATTCCGATCTTAATTACAGCCCTACGCCGCCACTCAAATGAAAGGAGGGTTTCTTTCGGGCTGACAGGGTGGTACAGTACTCAGAACAAAATCTGACAGACCCTCTCCTTGGCTTCTTACTCCCAAGGCATTGTGCGTTATTTAAAGAGGAGGCGTTTAGGGATTACACTACAGGTTATAAAGCACATGTTCTCTTTAGCTGAAACTAGTTAATATTTGCAGTCTTGGCCACCTGCTCTGTGACGACAAAGAGTTGGGAGTGGTGGGGAAGTCACCGATGATTTTCATTTAAGGAAAGTAAAGGCGTGGGCTGTTTTCAGGATAAAATGACAGCTAGTAGAGAAGGAATGCCAGGATCACCAAACAAATCAAGTTAGACTCCATTAGGCCAACATCTCTGTCCTGCAGAGACAAGAAAGGACTGAATGTATATATCTTGCCATGATACTGCACGTCTGGATCATGCATTTTATAGCATACATACACATATCCTTGGTATAGACACACCTATACGTATTTATATATATGGAGAGAGATAATGTGTATTTGTCTCAATGTATTGCATTTCTGAACCACGTCTGCGCTCTCTCTCTCGACATACAGACATTTTAATTTTCAGAATAAATTCTGTATAGCTGTTGAGAATTTTATACGTTTGCACTGGAATTCTGGATCCTATGTACACGCAGGCACACACACAAAGCAAGCATTGTGCAGAAAATGGAAACATAATGATAAATAAGAGAAAAAGATACAATCGAAAAAGCACAGTCCCCTCAGCTCCCCCCGCGGGTCAGAGTAAAGAGGAACCTTGTCACGTGAACACTTGCAAAATTTGCTCACAACTCCAAATTCGAGAATAAACTCGCTGTGGTGTTTTTTCCCCCTTACCGGGGAAGCTCAGCTGTTGGAAGAAGCACTGAACCATCGAGAAAATAAGGTCCCAGCCTCTGAGGGGCCTAATTCTGAGCTCACTTACGCTTGGTATAATATCAGGAGTAACTCCTTTGAAATTAATTGAGTTACACCGGGGAAATGAAAATCAGGCTTAGTTTTACAGATTCTTTATGGTAGTAAAGTTATCATTTCGTTCCCTAATCCATCTTGTGTACTCATCTCTGATTTATGCCCCCCCTCACCTCCAGACTAACATAGCCTTTAAAAACTTTCCGCTCAACAGGACGAAATCAACCAGGGATTGTTCCCATCTTGCATATTATTAATAACAAACCTAATCATTTAAAGGCGCAAGTTTATTTTTAAAAAGTAACCCATATAGATAACCCATAGCCATCATCCCCAACGCTTACAATTTGCGTGCAGAAATCCCCCCTACAAAAAGTAATGCCTGTGAGTTTTTTTCTCCCATCGTCCCTAGAGCAGAGGATGAGTTTTCACTTCATTTATAGATCAGGGTACCAAAAAATGTCGAATGAAGTGACATTTACAAGTGAAATATATAAGGTTCTCAAGAAGCCTATACATCACCCATTTGCATTCGGAAATCAAAAGAGGTGGATTACAATATAATTTATGTTCGCTTTCGACGTCAGCACCACAATACAAATACCGCCCCCCCCCCAGACCTCGATGTGTGTTTCCCATCGTCTTACATAGGGCATTTGGCTATCAACGTGCTGTAGTTCTCAGCTGGTTGCAGGAAAGGAATAAACATCTTTCCATCCCTTATATTTCACTCTCTTTAACACCACAGCAATTCTGTCCCTGCTGTTTTAGTGGAAATACCGGTCTATAAAGCTGCAACTGCTACGTATTTTTAAAATACCGCCATTTTTAAAGGGGGTTGGAATAATTCTGCTTTGCTTGGGCAGGAGAGACTCAAATATATATGGTCGATTAATGTTTCATAACAGTGTTCAAGGAAATTAAAACGTTCTGTGACAGTCTCACTGTAAAAGCAGGTCTTTCTGGCAAGCGTTCTGTATGTATTTTTTAGATGGCCACGTTTTGAGTCGAATAAGCAAGAATCTCGTAAAGAAAAAAATATATGTTCCTTAAAAATATGTGCTGCCCATTTCATTAAACTGATTATGCCAGAGTTCAATTCCAAGTTTGTTTTAAGTAGAAATATTTTCCCAGACCTGTAATGGCTTGCTTGAAAACAGATTTCTTCTTCTTTTTTTTTTAATGACTTGTAATGGCCAATCCAATTCAACTGGGCTATCAAGGTGCTGTGTTAAATATCATGCTGGTCCTTGAAAACAAAAACAAAAAAAGTCATAATGAAAAATAAGCAGTCGGAATAATCTTCCACCGCCAGCCCCTCCTCCCAAAAGGCAATAACATTAATTTAAGACTGTCAAAACATCAAAGCTGAGAAAAGGAGCTGCTAAAATAATGTCTCTTGATAAGGAAATAATAAAAACACTCAAAAAAGTCTACTCAATAAACTCCACTGGATTTGGGGGTCTGTGCCATATTTTATTTGGTGATGAAAGCACTTTGATGTCACTGTATTCCAAACAATTATTATTATAATTTTAAACAACCTGGTGTTTTCCATTACTAACGGCTTACGCTTTGAAGTTACACCTCATAATTTCTTAAATTAAATAAATCATTTTAAGTTTGCACTGGGAGCCTTTTAATAGCAGAGAAAGGAATATCATTATCTTATTGAGAAGCAATTGCAGTGGCTCCAGTTTGGCTGTAGCTGGGGGCGAAGTGGTGCACTATAACAGACATACTTTATTAGCCTCCCATAACTCTTGAAAGAACATTTTTATATTTTCTTTGATTCCCCCTCCCCCTCTTGTTTAAAAGCTGTCCCAACCTTTAATTACTGCCTAATATGAAAAGCATTATTTTTTAATGCTGTGTAATTTACCAGAGGCAATAGGCCAAGTTAACAATTGTTTATGAGGGTTGCTGTTTCACACAGGGCAAAGAATGCTGCTCCAAACCCAACTTTGCATGGGTGGCTGCACTAATTAATACAGTGTCTGAGACTCCTAGGGGTTTTTTAATATTAAAGCCTATGGGGCGGAAGGGTTTTAGAAGTCCAGCTCCTGCTGACGCCCTCCTCCCTTCCCCAATGATTTCTGCTTTCCTGCTGTTTTGATCCTTGTGTAAAGTCAGCACATACAAGAGGCGTGCTCGCTCCGCTTCTCGTGGGGCCTGAGGTGCCCAAAAGAAAACGAGACACTGTGCAACATCAGAATCACGCGTGGGGAAGCCGAGTCACACTTGCAAAATGTAGAAAAATAATGGTGAGTGGGGACAGTTGCTATATATTTATGTTTTTCCAGTTTGTAAAGGGAAAAAACCTTCCCAACAACAGGGCAAATTGTTCCTTATAAAAAAAATAGGCTTTAAATCCCCCTTCCTAGATGGATCAAGTCTTATCCGTGACATAGACTTTTCTTTTAGTCTGATTTTCCCCTTAAATCCCTCTGTCCCCATTTATTAGAGCAGAGGATGCAGGCAACACCGGACAGTGTGCAAGGCAGGATTCATTATATCTGGCACAAGGGAAGTTTATCAGTCTAAATTATCACATAGCCTGGACAATTTACATCAGCTCGGGATCTGCCCCAAGATGTTTAAAATATAGGGCTGAGACTTAAACCTTGGGGCCGAAAGGGTTACATTAACTCCTTCGTTTTGGAATGAAAATCACTAAAGCTACTTTAATCAGACCAGCAATTTATAAAAGAGCGGAGCGTTGTTGCTGAATTAAATCTCTCTCTGTTCCGATGTTTGCTATTTAAAAAAAAACCAACCCCTTCTATCTAGTGTCCTGCTGCCACTGCTGAGGAAGAGAATGTGGGGGTATGACTAAATACAGAGGAAGGCACGAGCTCTTTTCCCTTATTAACCACTAGTGACACGCGGAACTTTCAGAAATTTACTAGGAAGCGGTGAGGAAATTGACCAGGAGCCAGAGGTGCCAAAGAACTGTGTCTAAACACACACTCCCCTAGAAAATCAATAACTTCTCCTGCCTGACAATGACTCTCGCAAAGAGGGGGACATGGAAGCTGGCACATTCATCACTTTGATAAATGGTGGTTGCTCACTTCTGTTCTTTCAGCCAGTTTATTTTCTTAAACTACCGGGCAAAAGATCTAATGATGGAGCAGACAAACGCACTAACAAACAGACGACAGCTTTATGGATGGAGTTCAGTTCCCAGGGGATAATGGGTGTTAAAGACAGAGCGAAACAGACTTTGCCTAACCTCGTTCTTTGTATAGTTCAGTTTCACTTTAACCTGGTCATTTACTTGGAAATTACAGCTAAGGCTTTTTTTCCCCTCCTTTTAAAGGAGGAGACACCTCGAGGTTTGTTTTATGGGCTGATCGGGTTTGTTCTCTCTCTTTCTCCTTTAGTTCAGCTCCTTTACAAGTCTAATCTGCCCAACTGCATTGCTATTTTTCATGTTGGACCCGTGCATTTCTCGGCTAAGCCTTTTTCCTTTTTGATGTAGCGAGTCAATTGAGGAATGCTGGTCTCGGTTATCAATCACCCAGCTGGGTCTTAAAGGGCTCTGGCTAATCAGATTTAATTGCTCATGTAGCGCCACTCCTGCCCTGGGCCACGACCGACTTGCTCAATTAAACCCCAAATACCTGCAATCAATAAATAAGGAATGACAACGCGTTTAAGGGATTTACCCAGCAAAGAAACTGAACTGGAAACAGATTACACCCAAGAAACCCTTTTTATAATTAAACATACACCTCTCACCAATGGAAGAGGCATGTAAAGGAGAAGCCTTGGAAAATCAAGATACACGTGTTTCTCTGGGAGACCTTTTCAACAACTAGAATTATATTTGTATTATGACAGAGCCTAGAAGCAGCAGCAGTAAGTTTCCATTTTATGGGCACCCTTCACACATCTAAGGAAAACACTCCCTGCCCCACTGAGCTCACATTCTATTTTATCTTTATCTTTTATTTGAAGGTAGAAGTGAGCTATTTTATCTCACTGTCATTGTAATATCTGAGCTTTTGAACCAAGTTTTTCAGGCCCCTACGTGCATCTACATTTTCAGAGGTGCTAAGCACAATCGGTGTCCGATGTTAGTAAATAACAGTCCTAAACTGTAAAAATTGAGGTTCTTTCCTCTCCTTGTTTCTTGTATTAAACGTGGTAGGAACCGACAGTGATCTAATCACTTCGAAGATTCACAAAGCAGAAAGATATACAGCACTTGTGGCATGCACACTTGCAACGTATTTATTACAACCCTTTTGCAAGTGACCGATGGGAGAGAGGTTTATAATTTGCATAAAGCTACTTGGGACAATCCCTGCAAGATCTTGGCCAAGATTTAAGCAGCAGCTTTTTTCTTTTATTATTATTATTATTATTATTCATTTTGTAACAATGCTCCCTCAGCACTTTTGCTGTCAGGATTCTGCAACCTCCTTTATTTTCAGTTTGTCTTTGTTGAAGGAGCAACAGAAAATAACTAAAATGAATAGTCAAGTGGAACATGATCTCTAATGTGAAGGGTTTTGAACTAAGGTCCTAATACACTGGGATAGGATATGTCAGCCTTGTGATTTACAGATAATCTTGTTCCCTTAAAATGCAAATGATTAGACCAGGGGCCTTGGGGGTTCAGTGAATTAATGGTCTCTCCTTGCACCTTTCTTGGGGCAGGGAACCATGCCAAGATGTGCAAGAAACCAAGCTAGAATCATGTTTACGCATCTTTTCTTATCTTGGTTCTCAGCTTATTGAAGATGGTGCTTAAGTCCCATGCCAGAAAACTACAGCAGAATTCAGTAATATTTGAATTGGGTGAATAGTTCATTGTGACTAGTTTATTTGATTATTTTTGCCCCTCTCCTTTCAGAAATAGTCCAGGAAGAGCTTACCACCATTGCTCTAATTCAAAAGTTTTCACTAAATAATTTCCACAAATAATTGTTGGTATGTTGATTATTCATAAGCAGTTAATTGCAAGTATTGGATATTCACACTTCTAGCTGTGATGGGTACATTTGACAGGACACATGGGTTAAATGGTATGATTTCTGCTCCCTGATTGGGTAGGTGCTGGTATATAGTCATGTTTTGAGTCCAAATGCTCCTGTTTCTATTTTGAAAATTTGCTTTCTGTAAAGATTCCATAATATCCGCTTAACAGTTTGCTATTTACATGACCATTCCTGCCAGTAAACTCATGCAACAGAATATTTGTGGAAAGTGAACATAAAAAATGGTGCAAATACAGCTAAAGTGAACATGTTTAAACATTTCAAATGGATATTTGGGCCATTTTATTTTTTTTTCTTTGCAGTATTCACCCACTCTTTGCCTCTGTCTGATATCAGTTTGGCTTGGGCTGTGCCTTGTAGATTAAAAGGAACATTACAGGTCAAATCGGTACATTGGCAGAGCTGCATGGTATGGGTTTGTACAACACATGCTTGCCTGACTCCTGCCACTGTCAGTGATGTTTATCTGTTTCAATCAGAAAGCCCCCTCAGTGTCATGTGTATTTAAAGGACTGATGATTAAGCTCAGTCAAATCAGTGGAAATAGTCCCGTTCATTTCAATGGGCTTTTCATTAGGCTCTTGTCCACTTTTCTTTTTAAAAATGTAGCTGATCAAAATGTATCATTTTTTTTAATAGCAAGTTAAACAACCAATACCCAGTAATGAGTCATCTTTCTTTCTCCCCTTTACTCCAGCTTTGGAAAGATTTGTGATAACTCAGGTCTGATACTGTATGTTACTTGGTGTTTTCTTTAAAGTTAGACTGTATGCTTTGCCCCGGTTCCAAAGAAAATCTGAAGGTACACCTCTTCCCCCATATAACACCACCCGATATAACACAAATTCAGATATAACGCGGTAAAGCAGTGCTCCGGGGTGGGGGAGCTGCGCACTTTGGCGGATCAAAGCAAGTTCGATATAACGCGGTTTCACCTATAACGCGGTAAGATTTTTTGGCTCCTGAGGACAGCGTTATATCAGGGTAGAGGTGTATATACATTTGATGTTGCTAAAAGGTGGCTGGAACAGTATGCAGACAAACAAAACTATTCAAGGTAGAGCCACGGTTTCCTAGTCCAGAGAAGGAAAGATGAAGAATGCTGTAGTGAGAAGCAGCATCCACTCTTCTGTCTGTCCCATTGCTACAAAAGTAATGGGTCCTTGGCGGGCACAGCAGACCATGACCCATTTCCTCCTCCCACATGCTAGGTCAGACTGGGCCAGCTTAGGGCAGCTCAGCCAGCCAGGTTGCTAGCGCTGCCTTTCTCTCACAGTTATGTCTTATGCATCACAATCTGAACAGTAAACTTCAGGGTTTTGTTTTTGTTTGTCATGTCTCTAGCACTTATGTTTATGAAAATCTTTGCAATGTGTACAGATTCAGAGATACCTGACCAAATCTATGGGAAGCCTGAAATGATAGGTCTGAGAGAGGTGTGGCCTGTTCTTACTCACGATATGAAATGCTAACTCTGAAGCCCAATGGTGCACTTTATATGTCAAGCTGTTAACCATTTCAGTGCTCATCAAAATGCACAAAGCAAAAGATAATCATATTTGAAGGTCTAAACAATCTATGGTAAGTGGCATCTAACTTTAGCATTATGAGCAGGTGGAGCCTGATATGGTTTTTTTGGGGGGGACTCTAGGAGGGAATCCCAATCTGATTCATTCCACAGAGCACCTCTGCCTACAGACACACACACAGAGCTATCTCCTTATTTCTGTTGCATTCTTTTCCCAAAGCTGACTGTTTTTCCCCATTCAATAGGCAGGACGTTTTGTTATTGGAAGGGCCTGGGGAGGGTAAAAAGTGAGGATGATGTGAAACTGCTGTCTGGAAAAACTTAGTTTCATTGAAAGCACCAAAACAATAACACAGTGTTATGCGCTGAGAGAATAATTTGGAGTGCCACCTACACTGGTGATGATAAAGGGGTCATGAGACCCTGACATCCCCATACATCGCTTTATATATGACATTGTGTGATTGTAAGATCCTGGGATGGTAGGAGGTGAGGAAAAGACTATTCTCCAGAATACCCTCCTGGGCAGAAGACAGATCAATAATAATAACTCATGGTGCAACCCATAGTGAATGGTACTGTTGGGCTGCATCACCCAAGAGAAAGCAGCATGTGCTGCTCTGCCTCAGAGAAGTAGAATGTTTCCCAGACCTCTCAGTGCACAACCTTTCTGAATGCCCTCTTCAGAGGTATAGCCAGCTTCACTGTCTGGTGCATAGGATTCACCTCCCCACCTCCTTGCTGCTCCTCCCTTTTGGGTGCCACGTGCCTCTGAAGAAGGAGAGAAGAGGCACTGCTTGAATCCTTCTCAGCACAGGGACTGGACATTTGCCTTGCTCTTATATGGGCTGCACAAGGGGGAATGGAGACTCCTTCCTACTTGCCCCCACTCTGTGCAACTGAGTAAGCCCAGGGCAGGTTCTAGTTCCAAGGGACTTGCCCATGTCCACGCAGTGGCAGAGGTGAGATTAGAACGCAGGACTTCCTGCACTGCAGTCTTGTTCTTACCACATTGCTTCTCAATTGATAACACATTGCATCTTCGCCAAAGGCCAGAGGTGATCGGCATTCGTCCTCCTGGAGGCAAGATGTAAAGGAAGATTCTAGTTATACTTGGTTCTGCCTCAGTGCAGGGGGCAGGGTTAGATGGCCTGTCAAAGTCCCTCCCAGCCCTACAGTTCTATGATTCCTCTGTGCATAACTTCTGTTAATGGGAAGAACAGGAGAATAGACCCCGATGTATATTTGTTAATTATAATTAAAGGATCTCTATTTACTTATTATTAGAGTTAAATACACTAACTTGATAGTAAATCTGGCACATGCAGAATCTGAACTGCAGCTACTCATAGCATCACAAGATCATGGGTTTCCAAGGGTGTTTTGGGGCACGTATTGGAACAAAATTAAGTTAGTCACTCCCTGCAGTTCTCTGACTTTGTGCTGTTAGGGTTTTCTCTAGTGGACTGGAAGCTAAGTTATGCCCTTTAGAAGTCGAGAGAAAATACTAGAAATAATTAATGGTGCACCTGTTGCCTTCACTCTAATAAAAGATCATGTATTTGTTCTTGGCCCCAGCCAAGATTAGGTGGCCATTGAGGTTGGTACAGGGAGAAAGGAATATCGTTATCCTTGTTTTACAGATGTGGAACTCAGTTACTGAGAGGCTAAGTGACCTGCACAAAGTGAAATAGAAAATCTGTGGCAGAGATGGGAACTGATCCTGAGTCCCACTAAACAAAAGACCAGCTTTTGTCTTTAATGTGTAACACGTATTTAGCTATTTAAGAGAGAGTCTCTTTTAAATAGCTAAATAAATACACAGTGGAACCTCATTGGTCCACACTTCATTCACACGAAAACCTCTGTCTCTCCTCCATGCTCAGCAAAGATTTAATAGCTGAGAGCCTGTAATGAATTGTCATATTACGAAGACTTCTTTGCTTTTACTACAGTTTATTTGCTAGCACATCATGAAGTGTCACCATAAATAATTAAGATTGAACTATAACTGTCAAAACAAAACGAGCACAATCTGTTTGGTCTGATGTATTATTGTTTCCTTTTTTTATTGTGTTCATTCATTTAGGGGCTCAACTTAGCTTCCTAGGTCAAATCAACCAATAATGGCTAGATCAAGCCCGTTCTCACTAATTTGCCATATTCAGTAATTCCCCATCATTAGTGTGAATTAATGAGCTCCTCCTGGAGCTATGTTTTGGCTGGGGGTGAAAGGAAGCAATCCTGGCAGCCATATAAGCATGAGGAGAAGAGAGGCTAGAGGAAAAGGGGCGTGGCTTGAGGGGATGAGCAAGTGGAAGAGGCTTAATTCAATCCAGCTGGAAAGAATTGACCCTGACTTCACCAATCAAGAAATGGCCCTAACCAAGCTGTTTTGGAGTGAGGGGAAAAAACTAATATAGAGGCTGGCATAGGGGATGGGCAATCAGTTTAGATTAAATAAGACACCCATTCCCTCTTCCCCAAAATGATCCTTCACCCAAAACTGGAAGCAAACACAAACCATTTTTTCCCCCTCAAAGTTGTTTGGTTATTTGCTATTATTATTTTGTTTTCTTTTAAAATGTAGGGTTCTAGAAGCAGAAATCCCAAAGCACAATGCAGAAGGCTTGTTCTCATTGTCTTTCCAGCCCCATCCTGAAACCCATCATACTGGTAATTTCAAGAAGAAACCTGTTTCGGCAAGTTGACTAGATGAATTTTACAGCCCAAATGGGTCATATAAGCCTTGGAGAAGCATCAAAACATCTATCAGATGGAACTTGTGAGCTTAGTTGAAGTCTGCTGTTGTCACTACATTGTACGTATCACTTTGAACTTGATTGATCCTACCGAATCCAACCACAGATGATCTGTTGCTGTTTCTCTTGATAGTGGAGTTGTTTGACTGTCCATGAGTCACAGGGATAACAGCTAATACTCAAAAGACTGTTCAGATAGAAAAAGATATCTCATGTTCTCATCTGAAGTATGTGTCTGGTTTTGGTGCCATCACAGAGAGCATGCCAGGTTAACAACTACACAATGAATGCAAGTTCTTAATGATGGCAACTTTACTGCTCACCCACCTATGGAAGTGAAGTGGCAACCTTCTAATAACTAGAACATTTGCCTTTATTTATTTAATTGGAGGTTCGGTGCACACAAGTACATGTAGAGGTAATCAGGTAGTTTAGGTGTCCTGGAAATTAATAACTGATGTTGGTAATTCTTTTTAAACATGCAGCTGTATAAGTGGAACAACACAGTTATTTAACAGGATGCTAATAATAGCTGTGTAGTGGCTTTGACAGCATATTTACTTACTGCACTTGGTGTGGACCTCAGCGGGAGTAGAGACTGCTGAGCTTAGAACTCAGAACCTCCTTATTCCTCCAGACCATGCTGCCAAGGTTTTTGTGTTTCAGAGCCTTTTCCAAAATGAAACCACATGCTGCTCCACGCTTCATCGAACCACGCTCCAGTTGTGAGAAGGGTGGGTTTTCCCCACACAGTGGAAATGGACACCTGATCAGTCATCAGTGCAAAGGCAAAATACGTCAGCCCTTTGGCACATTCATCATTAAGGGCCACTAAAGCCTGGATATACTGAATGGAATGAGGGAAAAAAAACAACAAAAAAAGATGGCACCGCCGTAGTATTTCATTGTGGTGAAATGCCAACAAATAGCTGGCACTTAGAGCTCTATTCTGCGAGGTGCTGAGTGTCCTCAATTCCTATTGGTTGAGGATGTTCAGCACCTGGCAAGAGTGCACAGCACTCTCCAAGAATAATCATTTAATAACTAATTATGGTCCAAACGTCGTTGGATCTTTGAATAGTCTCATCAGGGGCGGCTCTAGGCACCAGCAAACCAAGCTGTTGCCTGGGGCGGCCAAATCTAGGGGGCGGCAGGCTGGGGACGGTTCCGCCTTCGGCAGTCCGCTGCGGAGGGTCCCACGAGAGCGACCGGACCTGACCGCACGCATGCATGACTGCGGAGGCGCTTTGTCCGGCTGGCTCGGCTGGACCTCGCAGGGCATGCACGCGGGCGCAGCGCCGGCCGGAGCCCGCGCCGTGCCCGCGCGGGTCCTCGCTCGCGGAGGGGGCGCTGTCCCGGGCTCCGGGACCCGCCGCGCGCGAGCGGAACCGAGGGCGAGAAGAGGACCCGGCCGCGGCGGCGGGAACGGCCGCGCTGGCCTGGGCAGCCTGGGGGGGCCTATTTCCTCCCCTGAGTCTCATACATCTCTGCCGATGTGCCAATGACAGCCTTGGAGAGCCATCTATAAATGAATAAGTCATCTACTTGTCTCATTATATGCAGTATATGTATGTCCAACATAACATTTAAATACCCAGGAGTAAAATGGCTTGCACATTAAATCAAAGCTGTTATTTAAAATGTCAGTTCTGTAAATCAGCGTCCATTTGTTTCCATCCAGAAAATACACCCCCTGGGAATGTTGTTGTTTAAGTCTATCATTATTTTGTCTTTTCACTGGCAGGTAGAAAATAAGAAAACATGTTAATGTCATTTTAGTAAAAACAAACAAACAAAAGAACCACCCCCCAAACCCTGCAAACATTAAAACCTCTTCATCTAAGAAGCCCCAGCAGTCAGGGTATTCCAGTGGTAAGATAAGAAATACTTCCTACACAATCCATTTACTTTGTAGTTCACTTCTAATGGGCAGTTCGGTGAAAGGCACTTTCCAACATGCGTTTAAAATGATCCATCCAAAAGATAAGTAAATTGCAGCTGCTCATTAAACCCAGCACTCCATGGTGAACTGCAAACATATATTTAACTATGGAACACTACTGTAGGCCTACACTTTTTTCTTTGAGATTTAGAAATGTTATGATTCATCATCGTTTCCAAAAGTGCCTGAAAATTACAGGCCGACCACGATTGCAAAACACTGGGGGATCAGGGAACTGAATACACCAAAGAGCATTGCAAACATTTTCCATCCAGCTAACACTGCTTCTTCCCTGATCACTCTATACAACAGTTTTTGGGTTTTTTTAGGAAATGAAGCTTTTGCATTTAAGCTATTTCAGGATTTATATACTGCAGCAAAATAACTAATTTGCTAGGAAGATGTATCAAGAGTTAAGTAAGGGCATAACACTAAACTGTATTTCAGTGGAGCCATCAATGGTTTACGCTTTCATGAAAAAAGTCAGATGTTATTAAAGCTTCTTTCAAAGTCAGTTTAGTGCCTATGCATAAATGCACTCAAACTGCAAGAGCTATTTTGCACACTCAGCTTTTTGCATTCATGTTTTTTCAGTTCCACTTCTTGTGTATGCAAAAACTCAGATTTAGTGTTCTCAAACTGCAATTGCAGATGCTTGTTTGCCCACTTTGTGCACACAGTTGCATTAGGTGCAACCGGATCCAATTTTCTGCATGAGTGAAGATGTACATGTGCAAAATGTGACCACGCACTAACACTTTTGGAGGCTATTTACATTTAAAAAATGTTAATGTTGTTATCTTATTGGAGCTTCAGATGTGCTCATAGTAAGGATGCAAGGCTATATTGCCCTGGAGGAAGCAGTGAGAGGCATTCTCTCTCTGATAGGTCCTGGGAGTGCAGAGGCAGATTGTCATCTGCTACATCTCTTTATGATGTGCAAATTCCTGCTCCTTTTGCAGAGCGGCAGATCCACTGAGGGAGGCCTGGGGGGTGTAGAGCCCTGCTTCCCCAAGCATAGGGACTGAAATTCTACTTGGTCCTTATGTGGGCCACACAAATGAAATTGGGGACATTCTTTATACCTAAGGGCTGGCCAGAATCTGGGTCCCAAAACAATTTGCACCATTTTAGAGTTCAGTGTTCTTCAGTTCTGTCATACTGTCACCTGGTAGTAACATTTGTGCTAGATGGCATGAGCTTTTCAAAATCAAACGGCAGAGAACCAAAACTGATGTGATCTATTTTGCGTTTTTCTCAATGACTGTGAAACACCACATTTTAGGTGGTGCAGCATATCTAATGAATAGTGATAGCTGCCCCCTAGCTGATGTGGAGGTTTGAATATGAATCTTGAAGCCTGGATGCTTGTTCAGCGCTCCGGAGTCTGCAACATTAGACTTTCTTCATGGGATTTCCAATGCTTCCTACTTCTGGCTGGGATGAAAATACCATGAAATAAGCCATTTTCAGGTTATTTTTGATGTTTCCATTTCTACTTCCTGCCCAAGCCAGGAAGTACAGAGGGACACAACAAACATGAGCAGTAATGGGTGGGGGGAAAGTTACCCAAAATAAGAGTTTGGATCTGATTTTGCATAAAGCTGCTCCCAGAGTAAAACATTATGTATGCGTCTCTCTGAATGTTTTGGTGAGTGTGGTTTCATAATCAGAATTTGACTCTGGCTCCAAATTTCACAGGTGTCCCCTATTTCTGTTACGGGCCAAACAAAGACCCTAGCTCTGAAAAAAACTCAATTTTAGGTGTGTTGAAGGTCATGGTGGAGACCTGAATTCTGTGGCTCAGGCCAAACCTCTAGGGAGATCTCTAGTTTTGGATGAAGGTTCATATCCGTTCTTACGTTGTTTGAGCTTTACCCATTTCCTCAGTAATAATTAACAACAGTCTAGAAAGTCTTTATTTAAAAGAAAGAGTTTCATTTCTGTGACCTTCGGTTATTAATGAAGATATCTTAAAAAGCTGTACAGAGAATTTCACAGCCATCAAGTCAATGCTACTAGAAGTGGCAAGTGGGTGTAAAAGAAACTCTAAATTAGACTGGTCATAGTTTGCACTTACTTTAGTGTAATTTTGCGTTGGAGTGAATGACTAAACAAGGTGTCAAACAATCAAGAAGGCTGTGTATGACTCACATTAAAACATATGAGCTGTGGCCATCGTAGCAAACCTCATAGCTGTAATTCACCATCGGTGCAATTCTAGCCTAGGAGTTGGAGACAGTAGAGAAAACTTAGTCCGTTTACAAACACTGTGAGATAATTAGCCCATTAGCGTCTGGATAAACACTGCCACACCCATTTAAGATAGGAATCAGGGCCGGTGCAAGGATGTTTCGCGCCCTAGGCGAAACTTCCACCTTGCACCCTCCCCTGTCCCCGAGACCCCGCCCTGAGGCACCTACCCCCACGGCAGCTCCCACCCTCTGCCCTGAGGCACCCCTCCACCCCCTGCTCCGCCTCCTCCCCAAGCACGCCATCGCTGCTTCACTTCTCCCACCTCCCAGGCTTGCGGCGCCTAAGCTGATTGGCACTGCAAGCCTGGGAGGCAGGAGAAGTGAAGCAGCCACGGCGTGCTCAGGGAGGAGGCGAGGCGGGGGTGAGCTGGGGCGGGGAGTTCCCCTGCGTGCCGCCCCACCACCCATTTGCTGCAGGCGGCCCTCCCCACGCTCCTCTGCCCCAGCTCCCTCTGCCTAAATGCTGGTGGTGACCGGGGTGGGCGAAGATCCGGCCGCTGTGGTTGCTGCTGAAGAAAATGGTGCCCCCCAAATCCCAGAGCCCTAGGAGACCGCCTAGGTCACCTAAATGGTTGCACCGGCCCTGATAGGAATATCAAAACTCTTTCCTCACCAGGGCTGCCCAGAGGATTCCGGGGGCCTGGGGTCTTCGGTGGTGGGGGGCCCTTCCGTTCCGGGACCTGCCGCCGAAGTGCCCCGAAGACCCGCGGCGGGGCCCCCCCCCGCCACCGAATTATTGCCGAAGCGGGACCTGCCTCCGAAGTGCAGCCTGGTCTTCGGCGGTAATTCGGTGGCGGGGGGCCCCCACCGCAGGTCTTCGGGGCACTTCAGCGGCGGGTCCCGGAACGGAAGGGCCCCCCGCCGCCGAATTACCGCCGAAGACCGGGCTGCACTTCAGAGGCGGGTCCCGCTTCCGCGGTAATTCGCCGGCGGGGGATCCTTCCACCCCGGAGCAGAAGGACCCCCTGCCGGCGAAGACCGGGAGCGGAAGAAGCTCCTGGGCCCAGCCCCACAAGAGTTTTCCGGGACCCCTAGAGCGAGTGAAGGACCCCGCTCCAGGGGCCCCGAAAAACTCTTGTGGGGGCCCCTGTGGGGTCCGGGGCCTGGGGAAAATTGCCCCTCTTGCCCCCCCCTCTGGGCGGCCCTGTTCCTCACATTCAACATTGTGGAAGGGAATAATTTTTGTTCAGCTTTGTGGTTTTGAAAAATTTGTGATGAGGCAATTTAGGAGAATGAAAATGTGCTGCAGGGCTGGCAGTGTTGATGTGAGGCATCTCAGAGACTGTGGTACTCTTTGCAGTTGCAGAGGTGGGGAGTACTGGACTTTCTATCACCAAATAGTATCTTGCAATTGTCTGCTTCCTTTAGACACATTGGCCAGAGGGGCTTAAGCCCCATGAAATTCAGCTGATTTTAGGTTTTGTTACAAATTAACAAGTAAGGCCATGTTGCTTGAAAGGTTCAGTAGGGTTTGTAAGCCTTCTAAGGCTAAGTTTCAAGTGGATTTGGGGCTGGTTTATAGTGCTGTGGTTTCAACTGAGATTCACTTTGCGTTCTGGACTCTTCAGAACTCTGAAGGTGCAAGGAGAAGCAGCTCAGAAATGAGGAAAAACCATTCCCACAAATCTGTGTAACTCAGAACTGCTGAGATTTGCCCTGCTCTACTCTGCTCATCAGCACTCACTGCAGTTTTTCATGCCGATAGGGATTTTGCACAAGCATTTAGTTCTCAGCCATGTTTCATGATAAGACCTGCAGACTGCTACTGTGCTGTGAGGTTCACACTAGACTTGGGATGCAACAAAGAATGGAAACTAGCAAGTTAGAAGTTACCACCAACTGTGACTGTCATGGACCCTGATACCTTTAAATATCATCTGGAACAGTAGCCACCTCTGAGCTGGAGGAGTATAATGTTGTTCAGAGTACTTAAAGGTCCATCATCTAGAGGATATATTTAGTCCAGGGGTTGGCAACCTTTCAGAAGTGGTGTGCCGAGTCTTCATTTATTCACTCTAATTTAAGGTTTCATGTGCCAGTAATATATTTTAAGGTTTTTAGAAGATCTCTTTCTATAAGTCTATAATATATAACTAAACTATTGTTGTATGTAAAGTAAATAAGGTTTCTTAAAATGTTTAAGAAACTTCATCTAAAATTAAATTAAAATGCAGAGCCCCCCGGACCGGTGGCCAGGACCCGGGCAGTGTGAGTGCTGCTGAAAATCAGCTCGCGTGCCGCCTTCGGCATGCATGCCATAGGTTGCCTATCCCTGATTTAGTATATTTAAAATAGATGGCTAGTCTGCTCAGGCAACCAAACTGTACTAACTAAATGCTCTGGCTCTTTAAATGCCAACAGTAGTTGGTAAGTACATATTCAAATAATGTGCGTTACCAATATACTTAGCTGTATAGATGCTACTTTTGATCCATTCACATTATAGGCCTGATTTTTAGAACTGGACTATGGCTTTTGCTCCCGCAGTTTTGCATCTGTTGCTGATTGTGGGCATTATTAAGTGTTGGTGCAAATGATAATGCTTAGACACCTAGTTGATTTCCAGGTGTTAAGTAGTTTGTATCAGCACTTAATGGCACCTAGATTTTTGCAGTGCATAACCAATTAAGGGTGCACAATTGCAGGCTGGCTTTAAAAATCAGGCCCGTCATAGTCAGGAATAAGCCATTATATATGATTAATCACTTCTCCGTCATGCATATGAATTGTGGAACAACACCGTGTCCGCTTCAGGACACCATGGCATTGTTGCTTCTGCTTATAGTAGAGATGACAAGATGGGCCAGGAAGAGTAACTGTATCAGGAGTCTGTTTTACTCTGCTAGCTGAAAACTAATCAGATGCCCTTTCAAGATTCTCTCCAGCTTGTTATTGTTTTCAGCTACTTGCAAAGGGTAACTTGGCTCTGAAGGTACATTAACAACCCTGCTAATACAGCCTACCACCAGTCCGAACTCAGGCTGAAGCCACCCAACCTGGTCACATAATCCTCTCAACTCTTACAACTACCAGTAAATAGGGTTGGGCCAGGCCAATACGAGGGAAGAACTCTAAGGAACATCTTGGTTTGGTTTAGGATGAGATGTGAAATGAAGGTCTGTCTTGGCCACTTGTGGTCATCATAGAGGCCATCACCCTTTTTGTAAGAGTAGAGGCGTTCGCTCCAGCATCTGGCCAAATTCTAACTTGGATCATTGCATTCCACTTACCCAAACCTCCCCCAGTAATTTAAATTGCATTTATTTTGGATTACAAACTCGCTGGGGCAGGGACGATGCCTTTCTGTGTGTCTGCACTGGAAACAAATCGTTATGTAGTGGTGTTCTTCCTTGTTTGTCCTAAACTCTTTTGAAATGTTGCTGTCACTGTAAAGCAAGTGTGTTCCACTCTAGAAGTGGTTGGATTCCAGCATTGGATGAAGCATCTTTTGTTTCCCATAGTTCTTTGGAATGAAAAGCCCTAATGTAAACGTGCAGTAAATTGTTATTGTTACAGGAAAATGCCTCGCACTTCTGAATCTCCCCCACCCCTCCTTCCTTTGGGATAGTAACATCACCATGGAGGTGACTGTACTTGCTTCAAGACCCAGATTAATAGGATGGAGAAAATGGAACAAAATGGAGGTTTTCAAATTCCACTCTGATGTCTGGCTGCCAAGGGAGCCTGCCGTGCTCAATTCAAGGGCTAATCCATGACCATCACTCTACTTCAGTAATTATGGAACATTAATGAGTCTGTTTCCTTATTACAGAGCTCAAAATAAGAGCATTGGCATTCCTTTAAGCGGGGAACTTTTAAAGTCTTAGCCCAAGGATTGTAAGAGGAATGGATTTTTTTTAATTAAGTTTGCATTCAAAACGTTGTGTTAAACCATCTGTTCTCATGCAAGGCTGGGGGGTGGGTGAAGGAGAGCAGGAGTGGAGAAGGGAGGAGAGAAAGCTAGCCACAGATTTTCATCAGCGAGCTGTTAAATTAGTCTCTTTACTTCACAGGGCTTGTTTTATTCAATCTGCCTTTATTAAGAACACAGGTTTGATTCTGAGAGGAACAAATTCTTCTGGTTCTTTAAGGAAAATGGTTTTAAGCAGGGTTTTATTAGGCTGCATTACTAGCTAAGCGATACAACATGTTACCAGCGTGAATCATCTGATTTAGAGTGACAAGAAAGGAACTTGAAAAATACCCACAGCCAAAACATTGGCAGGGAAGGGCTAACAGGGCCAGATTTGATCTGCTTTTGCAAAGTTTTCTGTTGCAATTGGTAGTAATTGTCCAGGGCTTTGAGATATTTTGACTACATCTCTCCACCAACCCTAAATTAAAAATCAGAGACGTTAGGGCCAGAGTTTGATAGTCTGACTCACGTTGAATAGTCTCGATGAAGTCAGCAGAGCTGCTGGTAGAATAAGGTACGTCTCTGTGAGTGAGTCTTACAATCTGGCCCTTTGAGAGGAAAGAGTAAGTCATCTTGCCATTCCTGGCAATAAAGGATTTCTCATTGAACCTTGTTCTCAAGTGCCCTGTATAGTCCAGTATAATCGTAGCACTTGTGAACATCTCGTCTGAGGCTGGGGGCAAAAATCTAAAATTCATTGATCTCTAGCTTTGAAATGCTGAAATTTTAAACTAGAGCTGGGTGCAACTAGTGCACCAAACGCCACAAATATTTTTTTCACAACTTTCAGCTAATTCACTTTGCCTGCAGCTGTTCCCCCGAATGAGCTCCCTGGCAGTGGCAGGCATGTTCAGAAATCAGCAAATACAGAGAATATTTATGGAAACTGGAATATTTATGGATCCATTAAATGACTATTTATATTAGATTTGGAGAGTTATGTTCAGCCAACCAGAGGCAAGACTTTGTCATCTGTGTGACTATAAACAGCAGCTATCACACTAGAGTCACAGCGTGGGAGCTGTAGGTCATGGACTCAAGTGCAGTGCAAGGAAAAAGTAGAGAAGTCCATTAAAATACATAGAATGGGATTTTAAATTAAAAATCTCGTAGGAAGCATGTTAATTTACAATTTTAGTTGCAGCTTCATGAGCAATAAATACCCCTGTATGGGAATTTCTTTGAAAGGGAAGCTTCTTTGCTTTTATTTCTCAGCTTTTTTGTTGTTGTTGTTTCTAAATGAAGCCCACCAGCATTGGGGCCTAGTTTGGTCGAACGCCTAACCCATTATGAGCTTCTAAAACTGGACTGGGCCTTCAGGGCTGCAGTAAACTCCTAAAGCTGGAGCAGGCTCCAGAGTCAACCTAACCTGCCAGGCTGAAATAATCTCCTGAGCAATACTAAATTGCCAAGCCGAAATAAGCACCACATGGCTGGAGCAGGTTTCTATCCAAACTGGAGTGAATGCCTTATGGTTAGTGACTATCTTTGTAGTCTTAGTCCTCTCTCCTCCCCACTAATAAAGTTTGGCCAATCCGTCCCCTCTATCTGATCCAAATTGGAGTCTCTCAGCCAACAGCAAATACTGCAATGTGTCCCAGCTCCAGAGAAAACTCCATGAACGCATCACCCCAAGGTAAAAATACTATTTTTTCAAGATGGAAGGAAAGGAGAAACCATCTTTGCAGTGCAGACCATGCAGCTGGGTTTTACTTATTCTTGAGACTCAACAAGGAACTTTCATACAAACAGTATGCACCATCCATTTAACCCTTTCACAAACCTACCCCCAGTTTGAAGTTTGGATTTTGACCATGGAATATTCTCAAGGACCTGCTCGTGAGCAATTTACAGGCTGAGAGTTATTCCCTGAAATTATTTGGAAAATTTAATCTAAAAGAATGAATAAATTTGAGAAAATCACAAGCCACTTGTGGATGTTTTGAGAAAAGAAGCACAAAATTAATCAGATAATTATTTTCTATAAATTATCCACTCAGCACCATTTTCAAGCCTTCATTCTGCACTCTCAGATAGAAATGTACATATTGGGAGTGGTCTGTGGGTGTTTTTTATGTCTTATGGCACAGGGAGCTCAAGCCTCTCGCTGAACCCAAACAGGGACAAAACCACATATTTTAAAAAAATAAGTGCTGTTAAATGAAAAACAAAAGTCAGTTAATGCAATTAACTCAAGCCGACTGTGATGTAGAAAATATGCATATATTGGTACAGAGAGCAGAATCCTTAGACAAATGTCCCATGAGAACATCCACAATGGGGACTTAACTGCATTCTTTTCAGTGATACTCAGAAGGTGATATTCACACAATCCTGCTTCAGGTTTAGGAGAGAAAAAAATGTAAAGCAAAACAGCTCCCATTTTGCTTCCCAATTTGGAATCCATTTTGGTATCCAATTCTCTCATTCCGAGTGGTACCCTGTTTTGTGACTTGGCGATGCTTCTATAGTATTGACCATCCAGTCGTCCCTTTATGGTGGGTATCACTTCTGCAAGGTGCCTTGGAAGACAGTTTAGTCATCTGTAATGTCCAGCTCCTTTGCACCTTGAGGGAAATGGAACAATCCCTTGAAATTTATGCAGGTCCCCAGTTCACCTAGTCCAGTTGGCCGGGATCAGTTTGAAGTTGGTGACCTTGTCCTTCTGCACATTATTACCAAAGAAATGCCTACTAGTCATTATAAGAAGCACTAGGGAGTTCCAAAGATACCAAGGACAGAAGAAACAATGTTATTACAGTTTATCAACCATTTCAGTAGAAAACATTGGTTCTGAGTCCTGCAGACATGCATCTCAGAGCTGTGACTGGGGTGGTGTGACTTCGGCTGGAAGATACGGTTTGGTAGCCTCCTCTGAGGGCTGTCTGAGGTGTATATTCATCCGTTACACATGAACATCCTTTTAATCCTGGCTCCTTTCTTCCTACTGCATCACATTCTTCCTGTAAAGTTTGCCTTGAAACCTTCACTCCCAGTTCAGTCTGTATTTATGACTTTCTCTTTTTTTCTGTAACGTGCTGCGCAGTGTGGCATATTAGGGCTGCTCTATAAATATTAGACATGCAGTTGGGATTAGGTTAAGGTTCAGGCTGGGGCTTGAGGTTGAATCCAGGGCTAGGATTCATGTTTGACTCTGAAACCTCGAGAGCTCTTGCAATATTTTTGATCCCAAATAGCAGAAATCTCCTGAAATCAGCTGTCCTCATGAGAATTCTGCCACACCGGGCTGAATCCAGTCTGGATCTGCACAATTGGTCCAACCAGTAGATAGAATCATAGGGATGGATTCTCATCTGATTCTTGGGGATTCTAAACTAATCCCCAGTGAAATTCAAAGGGGTCATATACCTGAAGTTCCAGTTCTGGCCTATCTCTGACAAAGTTAAAATGTACGCAGTACCTTTCTGAGAAGTCCTTTCCCCGGTCTGGTCTAGAAGTGATAGAAATGCCCATATCTGAATGCTTCCAGAGTGGATGAGGTATGACTTATACTTAGGGTATAGTTCCAGGAGTTTTGTGTCATTCCCTGAAGACCATGGCTCATATTCAGGTCCACCAATATTTTCATTTTATTTGCATCTCAAAGGGATGATAATAATTTGGGTGTAGTAGCTGTAGTATTTTTTTTTTAATATCAGATTTTTATCCTTTCCTAAGTTACTTTTTTCCAGTGGTGGATCTTGACTCAGGGTCTTTGATGCCTTACACAAAAAGAGCTGGGGGTTTCTGTCCCATTCCAGGTGAAACTCAATGTGGTGGCGTCGTTTAGGACCCAGGATATGTTAGAACCTGATCCAGAGGGAGCTTACACCTCACATAGAAGCTAATGGGAACTGCAAATGCTGAGCAAAGCATCTCTCAGGATCAGGCTGTGCAAGCCTCTCTAGGACCCTGGATACATACTTGGGTAGCTAACCCATGTTGAGGTCTGTGCTGCCACAGCTTTAACACTATTGGTGCTCGTGCTCGCTAGATTAAAGCTATGGGAATGCCCATGTGTGCTGCAAGCAGACCTCCAATTGTAGGGTAGACACTCTTCATATTGCCCATTGTGTCCCATCACAAGAGGCAAGATATTCTAATAACTGGGCATTCTCATCTCAGGAGAAGTTCCTCAACCACACCATTTCTCCATCTCCAGCCCTTGTGAGCCAAGGCTTGGAGGCCTTCTGGGCACAGCAGAAGGCAAACCTTTTTGGTCTTTTCTGATTATTGATGCTGGAGAAAAGCATTGAGCAAGGATGGTGACAGGCTGGGATGGCTTATCCTTCCCTTTGTGGGCATGTCAGTTTAGTGTTTATCACTTGCTTAGCTTCCTGACACCACAAGGCAAAGGCACCAAATACATCTGTAAATAAATAAATAAAACAGTTGTGAGGTATTGGCATTCTGCTGCCAAATAACCTTCATTGACTTAGATAATCAGCTGCTGGGACACTGGGGAGCCCCATCAACTATCTGTGAGACTTGAGATGGTTAGTAGCTTTTCCACATATGTTTCCGCCCTCTTCTTGGATTCTGCTCCTAAGGAGCCATTTATTCTCCAACTTTTCACCAACATACGGTACATAACTTCCTTTTTAGGGTTAGTCTACACTACCTTGGTACACTGGTGCAGCTGCAGTGCGTCTGATGAAGACACGTTATACAAACGGCAGAGCGCCCTCGCGTTGGCGTAATTACTCCACCTCAATGAGAGGCGGAAGCTACGTCAGCTGCTTAAAGTCGATGTAACTTATGTCGTTCGGGGAGGGGGGGAAGGGTAGCTTTTTCACACCCTGGAGTGATGTAAGTTACCTCCACTTATGTGGTAGCATAGACGAGCCCTTAGATAGTATCCACAGAAACAAAGATGAAGCCATGTCTGACTTTGCTGTGTCTCTGTATCGTCCACATTTTGACATTTTGTTGCCTATGTTGTTTGTCTTGCTTATGCAAACCCCATGGCAATAATATTTTTAATAATAAAAATCACTATTCAATATCCTAACCAGCCTCATTACTAATTTCTCCGGACTTTACTTTCTTTTGCATTATTGATAAGCGTCAGGCAGAAGAAGGGTCTGTAGGTTAAATCTGAATTGCTTTGAATTTCTCTTCTATGCCTAACATCAGACGTTACCAGCACATCTTGAACTGATTTAATGCCCTAGGGTGTTACTTAGCGCCATTCAAAACACAGCAAGCCATTTTCCATGTGCTGGGGCCACTAGGGCTTGTTAGAATGGCATTTTTAATAAAACTTAAGTGTAACTACAACATTTTGTGGCTCGCCTCTCCAGATAAACCACCAAGCACGTCATTCCCCATCTCACCTCCCCATTCGCACACCCTCCAGACTTTTGAATATAGGGCCAAATTCATTGTGGATGTCAATCCACTGAACTCAATAGCATGCCACCCACATGAATTAGGCTCATATTAGCTCAAAGTTTCCACAATGTTGGTTTAGGTCTTTTTTTAAACTTCTGTAGAGAATTAAGGCCTGAAACACAATTCTGGGTTGTGCGATTCAGGTAGGACCAAACAGGGACATATAAAAATAGTTTGTTCCCAGCTATTTGCTGTCCCGGAAAAGCCTGGTTGGCTGAACAATTAATAATGGTGTGGGTTTTTTTTTTCCCTTTACTTTGTTTGAAATAAATACACACTGAACTCATCATAATGACCATTGGACGAAGATTTGTTTAAGGTCTGCAGAGTAGCGCTCTGGTGCCATGGCGTGAGAGTGACAAAGATTAGAATTACTGAACATAAAGGCAATGGGATAATTCAAATAAAGCAGTGGGCCGTTGGGGAGGCTTGGAGTGAGAGACCATGTTTAATATGATAGCAGCCTGATCCTGAGGCATGCTGAGCACCTGCCACTTCAGCTGACAATCAGAAATAGCCAGCACAGTGCAAAGTTTCCTGCTCCTCCTGGAGTCCATGGGCGTTTTGCTAAATAGCCAGTGTCGTTGCTGTCAATGTTGTGCCATTCTTATGGTGGAAAGGCTTTTTTTGAAGAGGAAGGTTTGGCAGTGTTTCCTAGAGATGGTCTGATTTCAGAGTCGCTTGATCTCTGGAGGTTTGTTTCATAGCCTCATCCTCTTGACTGATTTCAGAGTTGCAGCCGTGTTAGTTTGTATCTGCAAAAAGAACAGGAGTACTTGTGGCACCTTAGAGACTAACACATTTATTTGAGCACAAGCTTTCATTGGCTACAGCCCACTTCTTCGGATGCATGGAATGGAACATATATTGAGGAGAGATATATACACATACAGAGAGCATGAAAAGGTGGGAGTTGTCTTACCAACTCTGAGAGGCCAATTAAGTAAGAGAAAAAACTCTTGACTGAGAATCCTTTGCCCCACCTCCAGGTCTCCTGTGCTTCATCCTGCACCATTGTCCTTTGCCCTTGTCACTAAAAACTCTGTGTGTCATACAGAAATTCCCTTCCCCCAGAAAGTTTGTCAGTTACACAGATTTTCCCTTTAACACCGGACAGTGTTTCCTTCCTGTTGATTATCAGAGGAGTTTCTTGACTACTCTGCATAGGCCCCCGTGTAGTATTTACCAGTCAGCAGCCAGGCTCTAGAGTGGGCTGAACCAATTAGGAAACTCAGTACTCCATCAGGAGGCTGAACTCATAGGATGAGTGCATCCTGCATGGTACTACAGTAAAGGCTTAAACATGGACTCTCATGGTCTTTGCATTGCATCGCTATTAGGGCAGCATAAGCCAAGGGTTTAAAGCAGAGGCGTAAGTGTCAAGAGACCTGTGTGGCCTAGGGAAGTTGCATGAATTCTCTGTGCCTCAGTTTCTTACCTGGGAATAAAAATCCAGACCCTAATTTGTAAAATACTTTGTGGTCACCTGATGAAGGATGCTGTATAAATGCCAAGTACCGTTTTTACCAGGTGTCCCTGAAAGGAACCTTCCTAGACCCAGCCAGTACGAAGCCATGCTAAGAGTGTCTTGATATGTCACCCTTTTGCATATTTGATACTGGAGTCTTCCTTTGCCATCAGTAATGCCAGTTAAATTGTAAGTTCTTTTGTCTTTCGGGAAGGGAGTGCCTCTTCAGCTGTATATATGTGCAGCACCTAGCACATTTTGAATGTAGCTATAATATAAATACATGATAAGAATGAATAGTTTGTGGGCACTCAGTTCCCACCTCTTTTTCATTCCCCTCTTGTCAGCAGCCTTCCAACTTGCATCCCATTCATGCAAAGCAGAAAGAAGGGGAAGGGATATAGCGTGAACAAGTCAAGAGCCAGTGCTGTAGCTCACCGTCACCATGTGATGCTGTTTAATACCAGACCAACAAGGTGAACAAAACCTACAAAAGTTTATGGTGTGTAAATTACTGCTGCACCCTGCCCTCTGCCTCAGCTCCGAAATGCGTGCTCTGGAGGTGCATAACTAAAAACAGTCCCTTTCTGCGCTCGGGCAGGAGGAGTTTTAGGAATTGTGGAAAATATTTAGGAGTTGTGTCAGGATGAGAAGTGGGGGAAATATCACATACAGTTGGGATGTTTCTAATATGTACATTGGCACATTTGAATCCTGGTTTTTGATATTCTAGTCGTTTGCTGTTGCGTTGCATGGAAGCAGACTCCAATTTACTCCCATGCTGTTGGAGTGACCAGGCAGATGTCCCAGGTTCCCACAGCACAAATATGTGTTGATTACTCCACGTTGTTTTAGTCTCAGCTGCATGTTCAGCTTCTGGTGACAGGCTTCTCTCATCTTTCTAGCCAATTGAAGAGCTGCAGCTTCTCTCAGTTGGTAAAGGATGTGTCAGGTGAGTGTCCTTGTCTCCAAAGCTGAGTCCTCTCTTGAAGGCAGCCGAGGCCATCTTGGGTTTGACTAGTCCTGGAGGGAAACATATCCAGTCTTTGTCAGTGGGAGTAATTAATGGTGGCCACAGTGCCAGGCCCAGAATGTAGGGAGTGCAAGACCATTCATGCTGGGGGGCAGGGAGATACTGTCAGGGCCCCCCAGAGGGAGGGGCAAGTGGGGCAATTTGCCTCAGGCCCCCACAAGAGTTTTTCGGGGGCCCTGGAGCGGAGTACTTCACTCACGCTGGGGCCCCCGGAAAACTCTCGTGGGGCCTGGGCCCCTGGAGCTCCTTCCGCTCCGGGTCTTGGGCAGCAATTCGGTGGCGGGGGGTCCTTCTGCTCCGGGACCTGCCGCTGAAGTGCCGGGTCTTCGGCGATGAAGACCCCAGGCCCCCTGAATCCTCTGGGCGGCCTTGGATACTGTATCCTTCTGAAAAGGCTATAGGGGGTAAGGAAAACTGCTCGGGGGGGGGGGGCTATTAGAAGCTCAACAGTTTCATACATCTTGTTTGCCCACTTCTAAGCTTCCAAAAATGTCACTGTTGTGTAACCTGAATAGCTACCGGCCATTTAGTAAATTACATCTTTGAGAATTTGGGGGAAAAAATGTATATAAAACTACCAAGGAAACCTGCCATAGGAGACAGGAAGCAACATGAGTCCAACATGTGCGAGTCACTGGCAGCGGCCTTGTTGTCTTTGGAGCTATTGCACAATCAATCAAATCAAAAGTGCAACAAAACATTTGTAGTTAATGCTGAAACTTTTATGATCTGTTGGGAAGAATTAAGTGTCTGGTACAGTAATGCGATGAGTGTGTGGACAGAGGGATAGACAGATTATTATTATTATTCATGCTAGAATATGCATATGCATGTTAGAAATTGTGTACAATATATGACCCCAAATTTGCATTAGTTTCCGCTAAAGTCTCTTTAAATCAGTGGGACTCCGAATAGGTGCATTTTCATCAGTAGTGGACTGTGATGCAGGATCAGACCCCACATGGTACTTCTGCACAGCCTGCAGTGGCCCGCAGCAGCCAGTCTCCCAGCCTGGGATGATGGACCTGGGCTTGTGGGGCTCATGTTAGTGCTCTCAAAATAGCTGTGTGGACAGTCAAGCTGCTCAGGTTTGGGATAGGCATGTCTCTTAGGAAGATGGTGTGGACTTTTTAGGCAGTTGATGTGCTTTGAAGCAGTTGATACACTTTATCTATGCCACATCACCTCTCTGTGCTTCAGTTTCCCCATCTATAAAATGCGGATAATGATACTGATCTGCGTTATAAAGTGCTGTGTTCCACTGATAAAAAACACTATACAGGAGGTAGGTGTCCATATTATTATTTACTATATTCCCATTGTGGGTCTATAGAAACTTTTCTGGTCTGTTGGGTAAAATAATATGTAATTTAAAAATCCTCAACTCAGAATCTTCCAGAGAATAGAGATTTTAAATTAATTAATATCAATTTATTGCCATTAAAAATTCAATCCTTGATGACAATTACTGCACCGTGGTATTGGAAAACCCTGCAGCTAGGGACAGTCCTACTCAATCAATGGGATTTGAGGATTCTCAGTACCTTTCGGGATCAGGCCCAAGTTTCCTATTCAAAGGCAGGGAAAAAACGGATATAGTATCTCAGCTACTATTGCAAATGTAGCCTGTTTAATGGTGCCAACTGTATATGTAGTAGCATGAATGTGCACCCGTGCACAACCTGTGTTGAAGCAATTTGTCCCGTTTAAACAGAACAAAGGCAGGACAATACAGAGTTAAAGGCCCTTTCCCAATGATGCCATCTGCATACTTTTCTCACAGTGCGATGCCATGCTCATAATCCTATGGTTTTGTTAGGGCCTTACACGAGTTATATTGCTGTGCAGTCTCAGATACTTGCATGTGTTTCTGGCTGCTCTGCAGTGGTAAACAAAGTGGTTCCCGTATAGACAGTTTGCACAATTAGTTAGTTATTTGCTATGCTTTGGGATGAAAGGTGTTACCGGAATGGAAGATCATTATCATACCATTATCACTACATACCGTTCCTAGGTAGCTGCAGGAATGCAATATGTCAAAGTGCTATGGGGTTAGGTAACTCGGAATGTCCTGCTTTTCCTAATTTAGAAATTACTCAACACTTTTTTTAAAGCCATGTTTTACATGTGATACTTTATTGCTTTTATAACATCAAAAAGGTGTTTCACAGGACAAATAAAAAGACTAAAGTCACTCCCCTGAACCATTTGCAATGTAGTGTTAGAAGTGACAACATGTGTGGTGGTAACACAGCAAAGGGTTGAGGATTTGAGATGGCTTGACCAAAATACAATCATTATTATTGATTCAGTTTTCATGGGTATCGTGGAAGAAATTAATCTTTAGTAGGAAGTTGAATGGAGGGAGGGTAGTTTCTTGGCAGACCAGAACTGTGAGATATTCCATGCAGATGGGTTGGTGTGGGGAACAGGTTGATTACATTTATGGTACAAGTAATGGATCTCTATATGTTGTACCACCCAACCCAATATGAGAAGACAGAACTGAAATGAATACCGCTCCTTCCATCTGGGAGCATCCTAGCCAATATCTTATGTTGCAGGCTGTTCATAGACCCTTAGGTTCAGGTTTTCAAAAGAACTCAGCACACTGGATGAAAATCTGTCAGGAAGTGTCACAATGGGAGTTTCTGGGTGCCATGCACTTCTGAAAACGTAGCACTTATTTAAGTGCCCAGCTGAGAGCTGAGCTGTTTTGAAAATCTGGCCCAATTGAGGGAGCTGAGCCCCTGAAAATCTGGCCTGGCAAGTCAAATGTTTCAGGATATGTGAAGCCTGCCTGTACTCAGGGCCGACGAGGTGGGGGCAGAAGCCAGTACAAATTACCGGGGCCCGGCGGTCCGGAAGGGGGCCCAGCTTCCTTGTCTTCGTCAGCCCAGTCTGCCCTTGCTGGGGGGTCTGAAAAAATTTTTTCACCGGGGCCAGCACCCGCTCTTGGCGGCCCTGCCTGTACTAGTGCACTGACTGTTCTGAACTTTTGAATTGGACAGTTTGCCTACAGCTTTGACATCCTTCTCACATTCTGTAAAGTGTCAGGTAAAGAGATGGGAAAACAGAACTACATGTGACCTTGGGAGTGGAAAAAATAAGACTCATGTGAGCCCTCATGGAGTTAGGGAAACAACATCCAACACAAAAGCTCTCTCTTGTGGTCACAACATGCAAATACACCTTTCTTCCCAGAGACAAAACCTGGCTTATAAATTATGTGGTGAAATCCAAAGGTAGAGAGGAATGAAGGAATCAGATCTGGTTTTAAATTCCAACTAAAGTGGATTTTTCTATCCCTCTGTCTAAATTCTAGACATTTATTTCGGAAAGTCAGTCTCTGTGACTCTTTTAGGGCTAAATCTTATTCCTTGGGGGAAACTCCCATTAGCTTAAAAGAGAGGTTATTTTTTCCAAGGACTGCAAAATTAGCATTACATTTTAATATGTTTTAAGAAGCAGAGGAAATATTTCCAATAGTAACCTTTATATTGTGCTTGAATATGCAGATTCCACTTAGAAAGGTACTTTTTCTTTGATTTGCATTGGGTTAGTCCACCTTTATCTGAAAATACACCGAGAACTGTGTATTCTGCGCCTGTACTCTGACACAGTGGGTGGACGATTAGAGCATTAGGAATTGGAAAGAAGTGCTTCTATAGAACAATGAACAAGGAAAACAAATTGCAGACCAAATTAATATTCAACCTCCCTGCCATATAGATAGATAGAGAGAGAGATGTAGAGATATATACACACATACATAAACAGCTGCAGTGACACACAGAATAAAATGGATTCCTAAATAGTATTTTTAACTGAATGCATCTGTATGTTTATAAATGGAGTTTTCAGCTAGTGCAAGTCACAAAAAGTTTCCATGTTGTCTCATGTTAGTTCAGAGGTTTAATGCAGATATGGATCCAAAAGTATCTGCATCTCTTTGATCTGTGGACTCAGGCTGGGATTCTCATGAGCTTGGGTTTTTCTTCAACAAGATGGAATGTCAAGTGAAATGAAATTAACTGTTCTTAATGCCCACCCCCCCAAGTATTTTCCAGGGCTTACAAAATCTTCCAGGCTATAAGCCACAGTCATCCCCCTTCTTTAGCAGTAACAGACCTTTCCCCCTTACCATATGTCTATCTTGTCTGCTTGGATCGTAAGTTCTTTGGCACTGAATAGTACTCTCTGTTTGCACACTGCCAGGCGCAATGGGTCCCCATTTTTGGTTGGTGCCTGGGCACAACTGTAATAATTGTTATTAATAATAATACTAGGGTGGAAGTTCTTTCAAAGGATTTAATCATGGATATAAATGTCTTATTTTTAATCATGGATATAAATGTCTTATTTTATGCAGAAAGAGAAGCCAGCTGGGAAGGAAGAAGAGCTCCTGTTAATACAGAGAAATCTGCCATAACAGTAAACAATAATAACAACAGTAATGTATTATTATAATACTTTGCACTTTTCTACTGCCTTCCATTACAAATAAAGGATCCTAAACCACTTAACAAGCGTTAATGAGTTTAGCTTCACCCCTGAGGATGGTAGAGTTGATTAATTCCCATTGTATTGATGGGGAAACTACGAGAGAGAGAAAGGGTATGTGACCTGCCTGCACTCACACAGGCTGTCTGTGGCCGAGCCAGAATAGAACCCAGGGGCCAAAGGTGTCCAGCATAGAAACTGAGAGCAAGGAGACTGTTTCTTCTATGCTCTCAATGCCCCCCCTGCTGGTGTCCAAGCAGTGTGGAGGAGAAGAAGGAAGCTGCCTGACTGGAATGTAGCGATATGAAGAATGGGTGGCAAGAGGGGATAATAACCTGTGGGGAGGGTATATGGGGTTAGGAGCCAGGGATGTGGGAGGACAGGAGTGCAGGCAGGAACACAGGCTGTAGCTGGGGACAAGAGCCAGTGCTGAGAGTACAAAGGCAAGGGCAGGAGCCTTTGAATGTTCCTTTTTTTTTCTGGCAGTAATTTTAGTATTTATATTATGGGTCAAACTGGTCAAAAACTGTAAAAACAATTTTGTTAATTTTCAAAATTTCTGTTTTGTGAGGTTCAAAATGAAATTTTTCGGAGATATTTTTGGAAAAATCAAAACATTTGAAATTTCCAAACTTCCAGGGTTGACCGCTTTCTCTCCCTTTTTGCTACTGAATGCAATAAAAGGAATGCTGGCCAGGGTGTTCTCCTGCCCCCAACACACACACGTTTTCCTTTGGATGCTTTATAACCTTTTACAACTTCTCCAACTTCGGAAAAGTTAGAGTGACATAAGGAAACATGAAAAAAGGCCCCCTGTCTCCCTTGAACACCACTTTTCCCATTGCATGCAGTGGCAAACCAAACCCAACACCCTCCTGCCTCCCTGCCCCTCAAAAAAACAACCCCCAGAAGAAGAGAGAAATAGAAATTTCAAACATTTAGGTTTTGACAAAAAAAACCCTCTGAATTTCAAAAATGATACATTGTGACCCCCCCTCTAATTATGGTTTCACTCAGCATCTTCGTTCAGAAGAAAACGGTGACTCAAGGAGCTGATTTTTGAAGTAAATGGAAGATTTGCTTGAATAAGGACAGTAGGGTCAGGCCCCACACTGTCTTGTTTTGAAATCTGTCCAATTGTGACAGTGTTTTTAAAACATGAATTCAAGCTAATAAAAGTTTTATTTCTTTGTTTTATTTAAAGACAACAACAGTAAAATCGTTTGCAGTAAGATTATAAAATGACTACTGCAAAGACTGGGACAGCTGGTCTACTGGATGAATACAGACATTTGTGATTGTTTTGGAACACACTCATCATTCACCACAAAGGAACAGTTTTAAAGATGTGAATGTTTATTTTAGGGCCTCATCCTTGTGACTGGTTGTTCACAGCTGCCTCAGAGCTCCTTAGGAGCTCACTACCTAGCAAGAAGTAGTGCATCTTCCTGCACGTGGGACCCTTTCTATTATATTGCTCTGGACTGCAGCACAGATGATCAGGAATGGTTTAATATACAGAAGCCCAACAGCGGGGTTATGAAAACAAACTTAACAGGAATGCAAAGAAGAAAAGTGTTAACATTGCTGACTCATTTGTTTTAAAAATTAAAGCAGAATTGCATACTTTCCATGATAAAGTACCCTTAATTCATTTACAAAAAAAAAATCAGTTAAGGGAAGAACTTTGATCATCACACTCTTAGTAGGATTTCTTTTTTGGTACGTGCTACTTAAAAGCATTCAGAGAAAACACTTTTTTACAGTGTTATGCTCTTTTACTGTGCTCAGCGTGCAGGGTCTGATCCACAGCTCATTGAAGTCAGTGGAAATATTCCTATTGTCTTTTGTTGGCTTTGGATCAGGTTCTTAGAGTATGTCAACACGACAAGCCCTGCAACGGCACAGCTACAGCACTACAGCTATGCCACTGTAGCACAGACGCTTGCTAGAGCAACGGAAGGGGGTTTTCTGTCACTGTAGTAAATCCACTCCCTCAAGAGGTGGTAGCAAGGTTATAGGAAGAATTTTTCTATCAACCTAGTGGTGTCTACACCAGGGATTAAGTTGGCTTAACTGTATCTCTCAGGGGTGAGAATGTTTCACACCCTGAGTGATGTCACTGGGTTGACTTAAGTGTTATGTGTAGACCAGGCCTTAGACGTTAGGGCAGTGATTCTTAATTACCCCATTCCCAGTGCTTGGGGCAGGAATAGAGGGAGCTCTGCATCTGTGCTTCTCATAGTTTAGGCTCTTCTCAGGTTCATGAGGTCCATGGTATAAATGAGAACTCTCTTAGTGCTGCACTAATGTATGTTCTGCTTCTCAGGGCCACGTGTGAGGCAGAGAACAGCCATAGACCAGGGCACTTGATTGTGTTCACTGTGAAATTCTGCTTAAAACCTGATAGCACACTATAGTCCCCTGGGTGAGTGTGGATGGATGTGCAAGTACATTTACTGTAACAGTATGAAAGCATTTTAGTCCTGATCCAAAGACAATAAAATCAACTGGAATCTATATGGACCAGGCCATATATGCCATTCACTTTTTTAAATGATTGAGTATTGTAATCACAAGGAAGGAATCAAAACAGGTTGTTGCAGCCCAATGCCATGGCTTTCAGATTAGAAATACACCTCTGTTCCCCACTTAGAGTATTTTTTAGTTCGCCTTAGAGGAAAATCTCAAACTAAGCAAGTCTAATTTTCACAGGAAGCAAGTGATTCATTTAATATGATCTGACTGTTACTTAAATTGTTTCATGAAATATCTATATAATTGTTCTGGTGTCATTTTACTTGACACCACATATGGGAATAATTGCGACTGACATTGTTATCCTATACAAGGGTTTTTTTAAGTCATTACTAAATATGAGACCTGATTTTACTTTTAGTCTCATGAGCAGTCGGTAGGTACGTTAAATTATTTGGTTTCATTTTTCAGCTTTGTGTGGAAGAATATATAGTTTATATATAAAAGAAAAAACATTCAGTTTTGTCATAAGTACAAGAAACTGCAGTAAAGTAGCTTTAAGGTTGGGGCCAGGCAGTGTGAGGTGAATGGTAACGTTGTCTTCAGCTCACATAATTGTTGACAATAGAAGGACTTTCAGAAGCCTTTGACAAGGTCCCACATGAAAGGCTCTTAAGCAACATAAGCAGTCATAGGATAAGAGGGGAAGGTCCTTTCATGGCTTGGTAACTGGTTAAAAGATAGGAAACGTAGGGTAGGAATAAATGATCAGTTTTCTCAGTGGAGAGAGGTAAATAGTGGGATCTCCCAAGGATCTGTACTGGGATCAGTTTTGTTCAACACATTCATAAATTATCTGGAGAAAGAGATAAACACTGAGGTGGCAAAATTTGCAGGTGATAAAAAATTACTCAAGTTACTTAAATCCAAAGGTGACTGCAAAGACTTACAGCGGGATCTCACAAAACTGGATGCCTGGGCAACAAAATGGCCAATGAAATTCAGTGTTGATAAATGCAAAGTAATGTACATTGGAAAACACTATCAGCTACACATACAAAATGATGGGGTCTAAATTAGCTTTTATCACTCAAGAAGAGATCTTAGAGTCATTGTGGATACTCGTCTGAAAACGTCTGCTCAGTGTACAGCGGCAGTCAAAAGAGGTAACAAAATCTTAGGAACTATTAGGAAAGGGATAGATAATAAGACAGAAAATATCCTAATGCCACCATATAAAGCCATGGTACATACATCCCTTAAAAGTGCATGTAGGTCTGGTTGCTTCATCTCAAAAAATATGTATTAGATTTTGGACAAAGTACAGAGAAGGGCAATTAAAATGATTAGGGGTGTGGAACACCTTCCATATGAGGAGAGATTAAAAAGACTGGGACAGTTCATCTTAGAAAAGAGATGACTAAGGAGGATGGTCTATAAAATGATGAATAGTGGGGAGAAAGTGAATAGTGAAGTGTTATTTACTCATTTACCCTACAAGCCATCACCCAATGAAATTAATAGGCAGCAGATGTAAGGCCAAAAGTATAAATGCATTCTAAAAAGAATTAGATAAGTTCATGGCGTATAGGTCGATCAATGGCCATTAGTTAAGATAGTCAGGGATGCAACCTCATGCTATAGAAGTTCCTCAATCTCCAACTGCCAGAAACTGGGACTGGACGACAGGGGATGGATCACTCAAAATTGCTCTGTTTGGGTTCCCCACCCCCGTCTGAGGCATCTGGCACCAGCCACAGTTTGAAGAGAGAATATTGGGCTAGATGGACCATTGGTCTGACCCAGTGTGCTCATACTTATGTTTGATTGTATGAAAGGAGGAGTGAGAAAGGGAACATTTTTGGGGTGGGGGTGGGACAGGAACAACTGAGTGGTGTTGCAACCTGACACCACAGGGGTTGCAGCAATGCTCAAGTTTGGCCCCTGTGGCTTGTTAGTTTCAACAGGCTCAATTCCTTCCTTTGCCACAGACTTCCTGTGTTACCTTGGGCAAGAGCAGGGTTTCTCAAATAGGGGTCACCGCTTGTGTTGGGAAAGCCCCTGGTGGGCCAGGCCAGTGTGTTTACCTGCCCCGTCCACAGGTCCGGCTGATTGCAGCTCCCACTGGCTGTGGATCACTGCTCCGGGCCAATGGGAGCTGCTGGAAGCAGTGGCCAGTAAGTCCCTCGGCCCTCGCCGGGCTCCCATTGGCCCGGAGCAGCGATCGGCCGGACCTGCGGATGGGGCAGGTAAACACACTAGCCTGGCCCGCCAGGGGCTTTCCCTACACAAGTGGCGACCCCTGTTTGAGAAACCCTGGGCAAGAGGGTTAGTCTCTGTCACTGCCTATCTGTAAAATGGGGATATTAGTGGTTCCCTACCTCACAAGTGTGAAGTGAGGACAAATACATTAAAAATTGTGAGCTGCTCAGATACTCTGCTAATGGGGGCCATATAGGTACCTAAAATAGGAGAAGTTTTCCTTTTAAAATGCTGTTCATGATAACTCTGTGGGTTTATTTCATTGCCAGTCCAAAGCTTGGAATCAAACACAAGTGTATCAGATGTTTTCAGCAGCAATTAAACTCATGCACTCTTGTAAACTCCCTCGTAATATCCCTGCTGCTGACATTTTATTAGCTAGGCATTCCAGGCTGCTCTTTATGACGGCACCTTTAAGCGATTGTAGATGGGAATCAGATGTGCCACCAAATAGCTGTCTTCATATTTTCTGTGGTTTGCCTAATTTGTCAAATTGGTTTTAACCCTTTTGTGTTCAGGACTCTGCCCACCTCAATACTGGCACCATCTGTACTGGAAAATGCCTAAGAAATGAAATGCCATCTACTCTCACCACAGCAAGACTTTAACTCTCTGTTGTAAGAGAGGACACTCTGGTCCTAAAAGTGAAGCAAACTGGATTCAATCTCTACACACTAGAAGGGTAGGGAGTGCAGCTGGGACCCATCAGCTCTTTAAGATCCATGCTAAGAGTGTAATCACAGAACCACGCTGTCCCCATCCTCCAACTCCTGACCATGCATACTCCTGCCACCTCCAGTAAAGAATAATGAAAAGTCAGCCTTTTGCCCCTAATGAGGATCTCTTGTCAGGACAAATCCTACTGAACTCAGGGTGTATGTGTGTGGCTGTCAACATGGCCCTTTAACTCAAGTTGTATGCTGCCAATCCTGCCCCTTCAGAATACCTGTGCAATCATAAAATGAAAGAAGCTCAGTAATGTTAAACTGGGTATATGGTATTCTCCATGTAACCTATAGGTTACTTTAACTTCTCTGTGCAAATGAATACTGAATTGCAGCTCTATTCATTGTCTGTTTGTTTTTTAAAGTCACTGAATATAATCCCTTCACCAGTGCAGTCCAGAATGACACGGATCATATCAAGAACTACACAAATTTCATTTATGACGCACATTTGTTCCATCCAGACAAGCAAGCTTTGTAACACTATTTCACTCAATAAACTAGCTTGAGAGGAAGTAGTATGATGAAAACCATCATCATGTATGTCCTGAAGAACATATGTCTTCCATATTGGCAGCTCAGCAACCCCCAGATTGTTAGCCAAAAGGTTTGGCCAGGCTTGGCATATGTAGTGTTGTGGTTAATATGAATTTGTTCTCTACATATGGACAACACGCCACACTCACATCTTGTACATGACAAGAGTTATTGTATTATCATGGCTGATTAAAAGCACATAAATTCTAAATTAAACATGCAGCCAACAGTAGCTTTTACTAGGAGAACATTTTTGTTTGTACACAATGCAATATGAGAACTCTTGTCAAGTACAAGATTATGCACCAAGATTATTAGGGCCATTTTCAAAAGAGCTCAGCTCTCAGAGAGGCATGAAAAAAAATGGCCTCATTTTTAAAAGAGCACAGCATATTAGGTGCTGAGTAGGCATGGAAGGGAAATGGTTTTCCCATCCCACAAGAATTTGAGAATGTGATAAAAAATTCTAATACCAAAACAAGAAAACAAAAATTGCAAACCCACAAACCAAAAAATATTTCAGGTCTGCTCAACTGAAACATTTTATTTCAATAATTTCAAAGCATTTCATCTCAATTTTAACATTTTGACCATGTTTTCATATAAATTAAAAAATGAAAAAGCAGAAGTTTTCATTCTGAAAATATCAAAATGGGATGTTTTGACAATTTGAAAACTTAAAAAAAATTTTTTTTAGTTCACAAATTTGTTGAAATGGATGCTTTCCCATGAACTGTTTAAATTTTGACAAATTACCATTTATTGGGGAAAAAAATGAAAAATTCCCAACCAGCTCTAGTGCTGAATTATTGAAAAAAATCCAGCTATGACTGTCATTATGGGAGTTGTTGGAGGATGAGCTCATTTGAAAATCTAGCCCCCAGGTGAGGCTAAAGGAATCACAGGGGTGAGGATCAAGCCAAAAAAATGTAAAGCTTCTGCGACAGCTAGAGACATAGCAGTTCAGACCTTTTAAAGTACATCTGAGATTTTTTAAAATCTGTCACACTCAGTATTAAAATATATCTCCCATCTCACTCATCCAATTCTATAAATGGCAATATTTGTAGTCAGAACTTCCTGTCACACATAGCTTTGAATCAGTTGCAAGCTCTTGTCTACTAAATGTAGGGTTAGAAGGGTATGCTAGCCAAATAATTTAATTGGCTGATCTAAAGTACTATAAATCCAGATTCAGCATGCTAAAAACTCTCAAACACAGGTGACAAATGGAGTTTTCTGACTTGCTGTTAGTTATAATATATCACAGTTAACAATACCAAGAAAATGCAGTGTTGAAAGGCATAAAAAGAAAAGTACAGCTAAAAATAATACAATGAACTGCTTAAAATGTATATATATCCCTGCTTTATAAAGGCAGGAATCGGAAATGATCTCTGTGTTATGGGTCCTACGCGACTGACAACTAATAGTTTTTCCTTTGGCTTAAATAGTAAGAACATGCACTTTTGGTTCCAGTCCTCCTGTCATCATACCATTCTGGGTGGTGATATCTCTGATGTTCCTAGCTGTGGATTTATTACAATGTAATACAAATCTGAATAAGGCAAGGTCTACACAAGAAACTTTTGCTGGTATAGTAACATTGGCTAGAGGTGTGTTCCCCTCCCTCCCATATTTCAGACAGTTATTCGGGCAAAAAAAATTGTTTTTGTCAATATAGCTTATTTTGCTGGTATAAGCTGCAGCTACTCTAGAGAGTTTGCCCATTTAGCTATGCCAGTATAGCTATATCAGCAAGCTTTTTCTAGTGTAGAGCTGGCCTAGGTGAGTCTTCTTCATAGGCTTGGAAACAATGCACTATATCATTGGTAATGTTGGTAGACTAGATGAAGAGTATTTTGAGTCTGATGACTGACAACTGTACAAGATTGTCTACATTGTTCCATATATTATGTCACACTCATAACTTTGTGTCTGATATTCACAGAGGAAGTGAAGTGTTGGAGATCAACATCTTCCACTTTGCTTAGGTAGGTCCGTGGCCATTTTTATTTACAAAGCTGAGTCTTTGTCTTGCAAGATTTTCCCAACAGGTCACCAGCAAAATCCTAATAATTTGTTGCCTGAAGATTTTCCATAATTGTGGCTGGATCTACTACTGCTCATATGGCAGTCAAAAATGAGACAAGATTTCAGACTTGTTGCTGCCTGGGAAAAAAATGTCAAATCACTTTGCTTTGGTTAGTTATGCAAGTTATAATCACTAGTATCACTGACACTCCCCAAAGCTTAGCACTTGCCCTGCCTGCAGGTCAGATAATGGCATATTCAAAGGAAAGCAACTCATCATAGGAAAAGGGGGAATCTGTTTCTTCTCAGTCTCTTTCTTTGTATTTCTTGCTTTCCTTTCCCTTTACTGCCCCTGCTAAAAGAAGTAGGGTATTGTCCAGCCAAAATGTTGCTTTAATCATACACCACTAGCCGCCCAGAAAGCATCAAATGCTGCTAAACCAGGCTCGTTTCTCTTTTTGGTTCTCTCAGTTATCAAGACTGGTAGAAGGATTCAGCCAAGGGTGGAGTGTGTGCAAGTCTCCTGGCTATGGCTGCCGTGAGCTGACCTGCAGAATGTGTTGTGGAATTGATTGTTTTGAGGGCCAATAAATCTAGATAACGTGGGCGTTTCAGTGATTTTTCAGCTCTCCCTGAGCAGCATTTAAGTACAGTAAAGGGCAACATCGCTAACATGCAGCTGATCATCAAATTTGTTTGGGAAAATTAATTTTGTTCACAATTTGCAGTTCTCTTTTGGTGGGTATTTCCCAGTTTTCCTGTATATTTGCTACTTTCCTCCACGGCTGTGCTGAAATTTGATTTTGAATTCTGTAGCATACCTCTGTCCAGTTCCCCTATAATAGCAGGGACGGACAGGGTGTCTTAAATGATCTCAGCGTGTGCTCCAAAATATCCCAGTCTTGTTCTGGTTGAAGTCAGTGGGGGGTTTTGCCACTGACTTCAATGGGGATAGAAACAAGCCCTAAATGTAACATCCTGTAGATTCCCACCGGCAGAATTCAGCTGCAAGACAAGAGACATGTTCACCTGTTAAATCCAGTATGTCCAGCAACTGGCAGATGCCAGAGAGTTTATATTAGAGGCCCTACACTAACAAACCAGTGCACATATGGGATGGACATACACAAATTTTGCAAAGGGAAGCAACAAATTCCAACAGTAATCTCCTAAGAGATTATTTATTATTAAAACTAGGAAGTGGAAAGCTAATTTTAAAATGGTATGCAAAGTAACCAAAGTTTCCTTTTAAATACCAATCAGCGAGTTCTGATTCATAAATACCAAGCTAACAACATTCCTTTAAAGGCCAGAGTCCAAAGTATCTCAATATGTAGACCTGATTGTAGAAAATGTCTAATCTGAACCAGCCTCTGAGTTCACATGTGTACCATGAATTCCAGCAAATTTCCCACAATACCTTTATGTTGAAACCTTTCCCAGCTGTTGTGTGTTCATTTTTCAATGTTATTAAAGGATACACGCTTGCTAATAATAATCAGATCAGGGTGAGAAGCAAGAGGTTTGTGTTTCAACTGACTATTTTCCATTTGCACTTATGTGCAAGAGGATGGCTTACTATTTTCCTTGAGGCTGATCAATGCCAGCATTGATTAAAATGGTGATAACTTGAAAGCATTTTTAGAAAAAATGTCCCAAACCTAAGCCTTGAACTGAATATAAATATAAACTTTAAAACAAGGAGTAAAATACATTTTTAAAACATTAGAAAATCAGCCTTGCCAAGCCCAATTAGCCAGTAATGTCTTTTAATTTGGCTGTAATGATTTTAACTGGATCCGAACAACAAGGAAAAGAAAGGAGCTACAAAAATGAATCAGGTTAGCATGGTGATCAAGTCCATACTTAAATGCCCAGCACCCACTACACTGGGCCGACAGCTGGCAAGTTGTTTGTACTCTGCCCGCCCAGAATGTTCTGGATCTTAAAGGTGCAGTAACCACATTACCATCATCACATTTCATAAAGCTCACACACTTCAGGTCCCCCTCATTTAATTATTTGCCAAAACCTGAGTTCAGGATTCATTTTTCCTCCTGAAAGTGCTGATAACACAATAAGAACCTATATAAGAGCATTCCCCTGCATCCCATAAACCAGGGGTCGGCAACCTTTGGCACACGGGTCGCCAGGGTAAGCACCCTGGCAGACTGGGCCAGTTTGTTTACCTGCCACGTCCTCAGGTTTGGCTGATCGTGGCTCCCACTGGCCGCTCCAGGACAATGGGGGTGGTGGGAAGCAGCGGCCAGCACGTCCCTCTGCCCATGCCACTTCCTGCAGCCCCCGTTGGCCTGGAACAGCAAGTGGGAGCCACGATCGGCCGAACCTGAAGACACGGCAGGTAAACAAACCAGCCCAGCCTGCCAAGGGGCTTACCCTGGTGAGCCACGTGCCAGAGGTTGCTGACTCTTGCCATAAACTATAAGCATTATTATCATTAGCTGTTGCAGATGGGCTCTTGAACGCTGATCATGGCAGGAATATAAGGCATTTCCCCTGATTTTCTGAATGGCTCAGTTTCTCAGACACACCTGAAGGTGGACATATAAATCTGCCTGCCCATAACAACAGCTCCTTTACTGTCTTTAACCCACAAGCACTCATCATACTAATGTAACTATATAGACCAAAAAACTGCGCCAAAAGAACACCAGTAAGGTTGAAAATTCAAGCATTCAGAAGTTAGGAAATGCCAGAATTAAGGGTGCCCGTTCAACCTCAGCTGGGCTATGATACAGTCTTTAATTACATGATCATATAAATTTTTTCCTTCTGCATTCAAGTCAGACACCTGGAAAAGGGAGAGGAAAGCAGATGAAATATTCAATAGTAATCCAAATGATGGGTGTCTAAGTGTACATGGCTAATGAGTCACCATGCTGGTTACATTTGTTTGCAAATGTAAGTGCACTACAAGGTATTTATATACATAAGGCAGGTGCAAGCTAAAGTATGCGTGCAGTCACACAGATATGCGAGTGATCCTTCAAGGTACGGAGCACTCCCAGCCAAGCTGAGCAAAGTATGTTCCAAAGTACTTTGCTGGATTGGGGCTCAGCACCTTGCAGGATAGCTCCCTGTGTTTGTAAATCTTATCAGCAGTGTATTCTTCCTAGAGATGAGTCCAAGGCACAAAGTAAAGACTTTGCTCTTGGTCCATTAGTTAAGGCATCAGCCTGGGACTGCGGAGACCCAGGTTCAGTTTCCTAATCTGACACGGTCTTCTCGGAGCAAAACACTTATGGCCAGATTTGCAAAGGTATTTAGATGCCTGAAGATGCAGATAGGTGCCTCATGGGATTGTCACAAGTGCCTGAACAGGTTAGGTGCCTAAATCCCAAGGGATTTCAATGGAAATTAGACACTTCATCTGCTTAGGTGCTTCTGAAAATCCCACTAGGTCCAGATCCTCAAAGGTATTCAGGCACCTATTTCCCATTGATGCCATGAGGGAGCCTAACACCCATTGAAAGTCAATACAAGTTAGGTTCCTACCTGTCACTAGCCCCTCTGAAAAATCTCCTTTTCTGTACCTTAGTCCCTATCTGTAAAATGGATATAATAGCCCTACTTCATAGGGGTGTTGAGATGTTCAAGTACTATGGTCGTGGGGGCGGGTAATTAACTTTGATAGATAGGATCCAGCACCCGAAGTTCAGGGGCTTTGGTTCAATCCGTTTGAGAAAGAAGGCCAGATGTGAAGTTCATATCTAGACCCACATTCAGATTTTAAGTGCCCCTTGATGTTCAGGGGTATCCAGATCCAATGGTCGGGTCTGGACTCACCTTGAATTTGATTACTGATTCTGCTTTCTTCACTCATCCCAAACTTCCACTGAAGTCAGCAAGACCCTAGACTTTTCCCTGAAGTCAGTGAAACAGTAATGGAAGTGAATGGATGAGAGATAAGAAATGCAGAATCCAGGAACTTTCTATCTTAAACACTTTTAAAATAAAACATAGGATGCTCAGTCCTCCTGCAAAGCAGCCTTACAGCTGTCTGAAAACAGGTTCACTTAGTTGTTTCTTTGTTCCCGTATCATTGTGCCAATGTAAATGCTGCAATCTTCTTTAAACATAGCTCTGAATGCAAGTGGGTTAATGGAGTGACTTGTCGGGTGAAGCAAGGGAATAATCTGGGATTACTGAAATAAGACCTGTAACAGTGGAGCCCTTGGGAAATAAAGAGCTAAAGCATTGCATCTGCTAGTCCTAAAACCTTCCCATAAATAGCTGGGATAATTAGGGGCTCACATTTCTTGAAAACAATAAAAATATGTCATAATTACCCTGTCAGATATTTTTTCTTTCACTGGTAGAAAAATGATCCCAGTAATTTGGTGTTCAGAGAGCAGGACACATTACACATTGTTATTCCCCTGCTCTGCTATTCTGAACATGAAAGTCTGTAGGTGAACCTCATTGCACTGGGGCTGCTTTCTCCTTGTTAAATCTTGTAGCAATTAGTAGATATTTCATGACCCATTTCTGTCAAATAGCATAACTTGGCAAAATGGTGCCTTGGTAACAGTCCGAGGCCTTCAAAGTCTTTTCCTCATTCCAGATGGTTAGAGATTTTCACAGTGGTATGCTGCAAGATGGAACAAAACTCAGCTTGCCCCAGCCATATCTTCTTCCTGACCCATTAGAAACTGTTGTATTACTTTGTTAAACAATGTACTTCTGTTATAAACAATGGTGGCACTCATTTAGTCTTTGAAGGCAAATACACCAATTACCCAATGATCACTCCTTTGAATGAGTCCATGGTGGAGAGAGATGCAGCCAAGTAGATGTAGGGGGAAGCAGTGACATCCCATGGCCTTGGGCAGGGGAAAGCCAAGCCATGTCAGAAGGAGCCACGTTCCAAAACAGGCTAGTTCAGCATGATTCAATTTGTGAAATACATCCTGAGTGTAATTCAAAGTTTGGGGTGTGAACTTTAAAGCTCATTATGGTTTAGGTTCTGCATACTGTGGAGACCATCTGACTACATGCATTTTAACTTCAATACCTGAGATTAAGAAGAAAGTTTGCACATATAGTCATGGGATACTGATGACAAAATGTGGTCAAAGGAGGGTCCTCAGCTCAGGAACTTGTCCTCTCTACCTTGGTCCAATAAGGCCTGAATGATTTGATTTTCAGTCCTTGTGGCAAGGCGTGCTTGTTCTCCCAGACACTTTGTGAGGCAGTCAGGGTGAGTGGGTTGGGCATCCATAAAAGGATTTAGGAGCTGCAATGCTGAGCATCATGGTGCCTGAAAAATCCAGGAACGATACTGCAATCCACAAAGCCTGGGCTCCCCATGCAATGAATAAGAGAGAGAAGTGCCTAAGAATGCAATCCACAAAAGCCAGCACACTAGGCGGGAGCTGACTAAATTAGCCAATGGGAGATGCTGAAGAGAGGGGCATGGAATAAGCCTCACCCCTCTCTTGGAGATAGGTGCCTAAGTCCAGGCTACCGGGCAGTGCCTAGTTCTGCCTGGCAACCCACGAACGGGCACCCACTGCCTGGAATCAGAAGGTTTAGGCTCCTAAGGCATTTATTGCAGTAATGAGTTAGGTGCCTCTCTTGCTCCACACAAAACAACTGCAGGAAGAGCAGGGGCGGCTGTAGCCATTTCGCCGCCCCAAGCACGGCGGCACGCCGTGGGGGGCGCTCTGCCAGTCGCCGGTCCTGCGGCTCCGGTGGACCTCCCGCAGGCGTGCCTGCGGATGCTCCACTGAAGCCGCGGGACCAGCGGACCCTCCGCAGGCACGCCTGCGGGAGGTCCACCGGAGCCGCCTGCTGCCCTCCCGGCAACCGTCAGAGCGCCCCCCGTGGCATGCTGCCCCAAGCACATGCTTGGCGTGCTGGGGCCTGAAGCCGCCCCTGAGGAAGAGGCGCCCGCTTTATTGCTTTTAGCCCAGTGGTTAGTGCACTTACCTGGGATATGGAATGCGCAGGTTCAATTCCCCCTTCTGCCAGAGGCGATGAAAGGATTTGAAGAGAGGTCTCCTACCATGTGGGAAAGTGCTCTAACCACTGAGCTATGGGATGTGCTCACAGGGATGGGGCCTCCCTCAGTCTCTCCTGTTGAAGCTATAAAGTCATTGGGCCAGAGAGAGTGATTCTGTAGTCTCGTGGTTGGGGCAGCTCTCTGTGAGGTGGGAGACCCTGGATCCAGTCCCCCTGTTCTAACCAGCCTTTCAATCTTCATCCACAGTGGAACAGCTTCCACACCATAATAACCCATATACCTGAGTGGCTAGTTCATGCTCCTAAAGTGAGAAGTGGGGGTGACACCTGTGTTCAAGTCTTTTCTCCTCCTAGGGCAGGGTGGGGAAGAATTGAAGCTGGGTCTCCCACATCCCAGGTGAGTGCTGTAACCATTCAGATAAAAATTAAAAAGTGGGCACCACCTCCACCTTTTCTAGCCAGATTCTGAATGGGACATGATTCAGTAGGTGCCCTCTGAGCATGCCTACTCATCAACTGAATGCTTGAATCTATGAATCACTCTAGTGTTTAGGCAGGAGATAGGTGTGCGGATGCCTAGAGGAAGGCAGCAGTGCACATCACCAGAGGCAGAAACTTAGGCACCTAGGGAACGTTTACCCTGAAAAATGTAGGCACCAAATGAGTTCAGGCACCTACAGAGTTTGGTGGAGTTTTATGGATTGCAGTGAAGCCAAAGCTGGGATTTAGGTGCCTATGTACGTTCGTGGATCCCATATGGAACCCTATGTATTGCTTTGGTAGGTTGGGAAGGAGCTGTCAATACCTGGATATTGCCAACTGTTGCCAACCCTCATGATTTTGTCATGAGTCTCATGATAATTACTGGATAGATGATGATTTCAGCCTTCATTCTTAAAGAAAAAGTAGGTTTCTGTGGAGAAGGCTTCAAAATGTAACCCCAGAGCACCCTAAAGGCTCAAAAAGCAGAAGGCAAATTTATTTTTTGTACATAATCTCATGATTTTAAAGCCAATCTCCTGATTTTGAACATTTCAGGTTGGTAATACTGTTACAGTGACAGGCACCTTTAGAAATGCAGATAGATCAATAGATCTTCAGAATTGACTAGAGACCTTTTTATAGATATTTTAAATCAACCTATCAATTCTATCGAAAGGTTAAAATTCCCAATGGAATTCAAGAGTTTGAGTAAAATTCCTAGAGAAAGGTATGATGGGCGGGGGGGGGAGGGGGGAATAGACCTTCTGGGACCAAAAGGAGGCAAATTTTTCTTATCAAAGGAAAGGGTTACTGTCTCCATGGGAAGTGGGAACCTAGGACCCAGAGGAGCAGTCCTTCAGCAGTGCTCAAGAGGGTGGAAGCTGGAGCAGCTGGAGCCAATTATAGGAAGCAGATAAAAAGAGGCTAACTGGGTGTCTCTGTAAGGGGGAGGGATTCAAGCTGTATTTGGTCTGGTCTGGGAGTTGTGAGCCAGGTCTTTTGAGTGAGCAGCACAAAGGGTTCTTTTTTCTTTTTTTTTTAAAAAAAGAAAATCTTACTAGGTGCTGGCTTTCTGGGAATCAACTGATCTCTTTCCCAGACAAGGGTCCCCTCATCTCCAAATAGATTCTCTTGCTGTTTTAGAGGGATTTGATTAACTCCAGTATGTTTTTAGAATAACTTCTAGGTTACTCTATGGATATCCTCCATAAGGGGTGATGTATGCACATTGTCTACATGCAAAGAACAACCACCCCCAGGAGGAAGGTGAAGACATGGATATGAGAATGGGGTAGGCACACAGATGCATTTCATGGGAGGCACTTTAGATATTCAATTTGAGAGAAGCCCCAATTCAGGGGGACAGATTAAGAATGCTCATTATTGACCAATGAACAACCTGATACTTGAGGGCATCTGTATATTTTTGAACAATTAGCTTCATTTGCATTAGGGATGGCAGAACTCACAAGGGGGTGAAAAGTTTAAATGTGAGGTTGGGCTGTTTGCATTTAAACAGGCTAGCTGGGAAGTTCGTATCTGACTCTGCACTGGGACATACCTTAAACAGAAATTAAAATGGCTTCTGAGTAGATCAGAAAAATTAAAATGTGACCAAGATGAATACAATATTTGGTCAGTCAAATGGATTTCATTGTTTGACTGGAATAGTCAGGACATACTTCTCTGATGGCAAAGTTTGGTTCCCTGTTTTTGAATGGCAGTGAAAAGCAGCTCAGGATTTGTGTAGGGTGCAATCTTGCAGTTTTGGGGAGTAAAACTTCCACTTATAAGTTATATCAATAACTGATTTGCCTGCCCAATAATTGCAAAGTTTGGACCAATAGCACCAAGTCTTAGTGGAAGGGAAGGTTAGCCAGGATTTCCACTAACAAATCACTGCAGAGGAGTATAACAAACCAAGGCAGGCAACAGAACCAATGTTATGACAGCACACAATGAATGTTTACACTGGAACAGAACAAAAGCCCAGGGCAGAAAGCGATGTTTGTAGACTAGCAAAAAGTATGCTACTAGACTGTTGGCCACTAGAGGGTGTTTCAGTTGCAGAGTTGTCATTAACAACACACTAGAATTTAGTTTAAATGCTATCGGTTCAGGGACTGATTGTTTTGCTTTGGGATTATTTCACAGCAGCTCAATTATCTAATGTGCTATTTTTAGGTTAATATGTTCCCAACATAATTCAGCCCAGCTGAGGCAGCTCAGTGGGAGAAGGGGTGGGGGTAGCTTTGTCAATAAAGGATAATTGACTAAATTTGTTTCAAGTTCCCTTGTTCATTTTAAAGATGTTGCTCTAAGGTAGTGTTTGGTGAGCCCCATACAAAGCAGGGTATTTAAATATGAGACTGACATTTACAGAACTAATTTATAGTATCAGACCCATAGGTATAAGGGCCTGATTCTTTCCTGCCTCTTGGTGGGTGTGCATAACGAGGGTACATAGTGTCCCCACCACTCCCTTGCACACACATTCAGGGATGGGGATATTCAGACTCCTGACTGAGAACATGGTCCCTGTTCCTCAGGGTGCTAGGTAAGGCGAGAGACAAGCAAAGGGCAGGGTTATAGTTCTATTCCTGGACATGTAGGTGATAGGTGCTGTGTGGGTGCCTCTCAGGAATTCTGGCTGCGTTGGGGTGCTCCAGCTGCTACACAACCCCTCTGTATCCCCTGTTTCATACTGACCAGGGTCTACAGCAAAATTATATTAGTCAGCTAAGCATCTCTCTTATTATTCTTTCCTGCCATTAAAGTTCAGCTGGGGGTTCTCTCATTCTGCAGTATAGGCAGAGGGAGTTTTGTCATCAAAACATAAACCTCCCAGAATGTGGGGACACTCCACATCCTCAGGAAGAGACCTCAGGATCTTCCTTCCAGATCTAACTCCTGACAGCTAGTGTGAGGGCCCTAACCAGTCTTCCAGCCAAGAGCCCAGTAGCACTGCACACCTGGAGGATTCATGCTGTTGAATGTAAGAAGGAGCTTCACCATCCCCTTCTCCATGTGCTTAAGGCCTCACTAACTTCCATGTCTTTGGATGAGGCCTATAGCATATATCTAGGCTTGGAAAACTGAATTTCCTGGACTGACTGTGGGAAGCTCATAGCAATACAAGAGAGGTTATGAATACTGAAAGCAAACAGGAATGTTCATGTCTGTAGGGAAGATTTCCACTACATTTTCTACCTAACAGAAAAGCACCTGAAGGTGGACTAAGCAGCAAAGAATCCTGTGGCACCTTATAGACTAACAGACGTTTTGGAGCATGAGCTTTCTTGGGTGAATACCCACTTCGTCGGATGCATGCATGAAGATGGACTGTAGCTTTAATAGGAATAAGGGTGAAATAATTTTGGTCTGTTCCCAGAAGTCTTTCTGTTCTTTTCTCTCAAATATGGATTCACTTAGGGCTGTGTTTAGCACCTAATCTGTGTCAAAGAAGAATAGATGGGATTTAAATTGCAAAAGCAATCAGCCACTGAACTCTTCATTCTTTTCTTTCTAAACTATAAATGCCCCCTTCCAGTGATGGACAGATGTGCTAAACAGCCTGAAAGGTGAGAATTCATCCAGCACAGATATTGTGCTGAGTTGCCATAGGTAGGCCTACACTGACCTCCCTGCAAGCCTCTAGGGAGTATGTTGGGGTGGCACTAGGTGTAGGAGGATAATTGGTGGATGCTACTGTGGCCTTTCTGGCTTATGCCACAAGTCCTAGGCAGCACTGGGGAGAATACCATTGGAGCAGTTCTCCTGGCTGCCTTAATAATGGCGGGGGCCATTCTGGTCCCCTCAGAGCCCAAAATCAAATACTATAAATTAGTTCTGTAAATGTCCGTCTTTTGTTTTCAAATATTTTCCCCTGCGGCTTAAAACCACCTTTGTCCCTGCATTCCCCTGGACTATGCCTCCTGCACACATTGCACAGCATCTGACTCGGTCTAATTTTGTTAGTCAGTCACTCCTTTCCCACCCTCCCTCCCACACAGATAAATATTACAATGGCCAAAGCTGTACTCAGGAAAGTGCTTGTCACTATGGCAGCAGTGCCATCTGTGTAAATATTGATCCTTCAGTACTGATGGCTTTGTTTTTTCTGACTGGGGTTAAAATGAAATGAAGTACCGTAAGCACACTAAAGTCTTGGGAGAAAAGCAGCAGTCCCGAAGGGTCTATTTTAAGGGTGATTTTCAGGGTCAATCCTTCTTTTTGCAGGCATGGTTTGCACCTGCATTTTTGTAAAGCTGCAAGTAAAATCTGAGCATGTGTTCCTAAAAGTGCTAAATTGCAGGTGCAAGTCAGGCAGTGAGAAGTCGACATACAGTACTCAGCTTTGTGCTGCAATTCTTTCTGTGGGTGCAAAAAGCAGGTGCAACTTTAGGGGGTTCAAATTGTTCCCGCAAATGAGGAAGCCTCCGGTCTTCCAAAAATGTACGTTAGTGTCATTGTAGATGAAGTTCACTGTAAAGAGCAGTAGATGGCATCAGTAGGACTTTAAAAATGTATTAATATTGTTGTCCCTTTTTAGACTTGAGCCACTAGTCAAAAGTTTGGGGGCTGGGGATGTTCCAGTTGGGAGAAATCGGGTGATGTAGGCATTTCTTTGATGCTGTTGTATTTACAAATAATGTACTGTCCTGTGTCTCTGAACACAGAGGGAAGCAAATAGCAGCAAACAGTTTATTTTGCTCACAGTACCAAGAGTTCTCTTTTGTGCATGCACCCTGATGCAAAAAATGTCTCCCCTGGTTTCTTCCAGGGTTAGCGACACACTTTCAGCTGCTCCTTAAGGCTGTGTCTGTCACTCAGAGGGCTTGTCTACATTTAAAACAGCTGTGCCCTTGTAGCACTTCATATATATATAGTCATTCTCCCATCGGCATAGGTAATCCATCTCCACAAAAGGGAGGTAGTAGCTAGGTCAACAGAATAATTCTTCCATTGACCTAGTGCTGTCTACACGGGAGTTAGGTCAGAATAGCTGTGTCTCTCAGGGCTGTGAATTTTTCACACCCCTGACAGATGTAACTATACCCATGTAAAATCCTAGTGTAGACCAGGCATCAATTTCTGTATGTTCACACATACCTGGTCACAGTACTCACTGGAACCCATTTGCCCACTCATTCTAAACTCCTGGGTGAGTTCACAATTCTCCTTTATCTTGGGCCGGAGAAGGATGAAATGGAAGAAAGTCCTGATTAACTCATCCTGATATTTATGTTAATTGAAGGGTGTGTTCACACCTGATCTCCAACATGTGATTCATGCAGTCACCAATATCTTTCAGCATAACAATGTCTTAGGTTTTTATAGCACCTCCCATACTCAAGGCTCCCAAAATGTTTACCAAATTATACACGTGTACTTGCATGTGAACATGGACAAACAGAAACAGATATACACAAATATCACCCACCAGCCAGCACTCGAGTTAAGTCATCTAGTTTGGAGCATGGCTACTGTTTAACAAAATAGAATATCATATCCCATTGAAACAGGAGGAATTTAAGTAGACAGAATATTTTTACTCTGAGAATTTGCCCAACAGGTTGCTACTGCAAAGACCCATGAGATCGCTGTTTATTTGTTAATTATAAATGGTCATGTCTTATAAGACTCTAGGTATGAACCCACTCATACACATGTAACATGAAATATTTGTCATGAGCTGCCAGGGTCTCACTTAAAAGCATCCTCTGACAGATAGCACAGTGACTTCTAACACCAACAGCACTGCAACCTTACTGTGGCTGAGGCACTTCAATACAGAGTCAGAGGAAAGAGTGCACTACGCTCAGTAGCTAACAACATCTCTTACAGCAACTGCGTATCATGGTGAGGATTCCCACATAACTACTGAACGTGCCTGACCTTGCTTAGTTCATAGGTTCTGATGAGGTCCCATGGCTGAAAACATGTATATGTAAAGTGATCTATATTGTGGCATCCTGTTATTTTAAAAAATATACTTCAGAAGGCACTAGTGTTACAATGCGTAATTGACTACAAAGTCTATGATACAGGGGTAGATGTAGGAACTCAGCAACTTGGGGGAGAGGTGAACAAAATCAGGGAGGGTTTGGATCATTTTGTTTTATAAACCCCCAAAAGAAAGATGGTTCGGATCTAAGTCCTTCCCTGTTTGGAGGGCAGGACGGCGAGTTCAGATAGATAGATCTTGGTTTGGCCTATCCCAAGTTAAAAGTAAATGAAGGAATAATGAAGAAGACGATAAGGTGTTCCACATCTGGGATCCTGCATCTCAAAATGCAGTCCCTGCCCCTGAGAGTTATGTCTTGGGCCAGCCTAACTGATGTATTTCACCAGTGCCTCCATCTTAGGTGGGAAACTATTACAGTGCATTCCTGAGGCTGCAGTTAGATGCTTGTGTGGCCACCAATGGTATCCATTCCCAGGGGAAATCACAACACAGGTCTTGGAAGGGAGAAAATAGTGTTTCAGAATACTTTGATTTAAAATGTATTTATTTATAATAACTAAATCTATAGATAGCTTCTGTTACTGATCTGGGGTTCAGGCCAATTTTTGTTCAAAACCTTTGTTCCCTCTTCAAAGATCCTTAATCTGTTACTGTATCAATTATTTTGTGAAGCTGCTTAACATTACTCTTTGTAACTTGTTTGACTAAATAGCTGTAATTATGTTTAACACACCTTGTCTCAATCTCAGGAATGAAGGTTGCTTCGTCAATTATAGTGATTTATTAAGAGAGTTGGACAGTATATCCCATACCAGAGCAATCACTGCATCATTCCTTGCAGATGAGCAAATTTGCCCTGGAAATTTATTCTTTATTTAAATAATTTCTATTGCATAATCATACCAAAAACTTTAACATTTTTGCTGTAATTTTACTTTCATTATTTTTGTAGGTTTGGAAGCATTTCAGAGATATGCAGGGGAATAAAAATCTGACTGTTAACATGCACAAGAAAAACATGTATTTAATCAAAAGAAAGAGGAGTAGGGGAAGACCCTGTTCTCTAGATATATGTAAAACAGGGGATCTGATAAAAAATTGAAAATCAGGCATGCTACCTCAGAGGCAATTTGCATATAATTAGCCTGCAGGTTTTATTAATCTTTTTTTTACCAAGATGAGGTGGAGGAGTTAATTCTTTGTTTGGAAAATGACAATGTCTTCAAAATGCACCAGTCTTTTAGTGATGGATGAGGCCAGTTATTTTTACACCCTTTATTAGCTGCTAGCAGCTTCAACAGAGGAAAAAGAAGCTTTGAAAAACAAAGTCTATAAGTTTTTAATAGTTCCACTCTAAGTTTTATTTCCTTAGATTCCTATGTGAGTTTTTTTTAAGCAAGACAAACAATTCTTCGTGCATCTGTGTGTCACTGTCTTCAAATGCCAATTTAAGATATTGCATCAAACTCAGCAGGAACTTTTGCAGTCTTATTATCTTAAAATCTTCATCTTTCTAGGCTGTAATTTAATGAGATTCCACTTTGACTGAGTGGAAGGAGTGTGCTAAAGGGTGTTGTGTTGGTCCATTCTTTATTTAAATAATTTCTATTGCATAATTCATACCAAAATTTTAACATTTTTGCTGTACTTTTACTTTCATTATTTTTGTAGGTTTGGTAGAACTCCACAGAAGTTACATTTATAACAAAAAATTTGAAATCAATATAAAAAATTGAAGTTTAAAATTTTTAATTATTTTTCATGAAATAAAGTGCAAAGCTATAAGTCATCCTGCACAAATGAAAAAAATAATTTAAAAAAAAACAGATATGAAAATAAATGGTGCCATAAATTCATCAACATAATTTTGGGTCATTTATACTTTTCTTACTATTGTTAGCTGTTAAACACTAGCTCTGTGTTTGGTGCTGTGTAAGAGACACACGGACAGTTCTTGCTCCAAAAGTCCTACGAATTATAAAACAGCGGTAAGAAGATGCACTGGGTCATCCAGAGGGATAACTTAGAATATATTTACCTTTTAATGTACCAACCATTACTTTTTGTGGAGTTTGTGGGAGGAATGAGCCTTTAAAAGCGATTTGAATGAGTAAATAATGTGGAACTGGTACACTTGGGTTAGAAAGCTAATGACTCTCCAGTAAGGGTCATTAGAGAAGATTGAACTCTGACTCTTCTGTACTAAAAGCCAAGAGCCCCTGACACTTGAACTAAAGTTATAACTCCATTAGCTAGTAGCAGTAGCTATCTCTTATTCTTTATGTAGACTAGAGGGGCACTATGACAGATTTGATGAGTATGTATAGTTTACACTTACATAAGAGAGGCACTATTGAAGAAAGCACAAAGATGAGATTGGGGAAAAGGTGATTAGGTTGAGTTATGTGAAAAGGGGACAAAGAAGAAGGGAGGAACACTACAAGATCTGATACATAAATTATATGGGCCTTAAATGAGATGGATCTAAACTTGATATGATGAGCCGAGGGAGATCAGCAGAGTGTTTCAAAGAAGATTCTGATGCAATTTGAATGATGGCTGAGCAAGGCAGCGCACATACTTCTGTTAGCAAGGTATGGGGAATGGATGTCCCTTAATTCCATTGCTATTCATTTTGGCTTTGGAATTTTTATCCCCATATAATCTAAGCAAGAGCAGTATAAACTTTAGTTGTATGTTACTCACATTCTGATATTTGTCACCAACCCAGATAGTTCTGTAAAATAATTGCATGAATATTTTGATTCATTTGATTTGCCATCTGGGCATAACGTTGGTTGGATAAAGTTGGAAATCATGCCTTTGAATGCTCTTTGTCAACTCCAGCAGATTCTTTTTTACTTGGAAGTCTTTGTGCTGAGTTCTGATCTTACTTACACTGGAATATGCTAGATTCATGGATAGAGTCATAGAAATCAGTGGAATTACAGTAGATTAAAAGTGGTGTAAAATCAGAAGCAGTCCTTCAGGGTTCTCTCATAAATATTACATTTACTAAAAAAAGATAAAATCTCTAGACTCTCTGTATTGCTTCAAAACTTCTACTCTGCTCACCAACATGCAGCACAAAAAACAAGAGCAGAATTTTTTCCCTAAATGTCCAGTGCACTAAAAGGAAATATGATGTTAACAAATTCATCCCTGTATGTCTACACTGCAATGTAAGCCTAGGGTTCACACTCAGGTTTAGACCTAACTCCCCTTTTGTCTACACACAATTGCTCTAACCCAGGGTCCCACAACCCCACAGGGTGAGGGGTCTAAGCCTCAAGTTAAGCTGGGACCCAGGGGTCAAGCCCTATTGTTTAGCAGTGTAGACACAGCCACACTGGACTTGTGCTCTGGGAGTCTACTAAATGTATCCCACAATCCCACAGGACAATGTTCTTTTTCCTCTCGACAGTCAAGTTTTCCCACACTGCACCATGAACAAATGGCTAGAGAGGCCACATTTGAGAGATTGCTAGGAAGTCTAGGTATGGATGGTTGGACTTAGGCCTGCATAATGCAGTGTAGACTCTAAAGCAGGTATTAGCAACCTTTTCCCCATCAGGGAAATCCGCTGGCAGGCCAGGACAGTTTGTTTACTTGCAGTGTCCGCAGGTTCATCCAATTGCAGCTCCCACTGGCTGTGGTTCACCGTTCCAAGCCAATGGGCCTGTGGGAAGAGGCATGGACCAAGGGATGTGAATGTTATTGACTGCAGTGGAGCAGGGTTGAGCTTTTAAGCCTTTGCTTCTTTAACTGTACCAGCTAATAAGTTATTCACTTCCACAGTCATATTCATACATATGTACATGATTTCATAGTAGAACATAATTTTCTGAAGATCTGTACGTGATATACTGCATTGAATCGTGTATCATTTGCTTGGATCAGCTAAGGTTTCATAGCCTATAGGTCTGTTCATGATTCTCAGAGGTTGCCTGAGCCATATGATTAAATATGGAAAACATCTGTCTTGGGCAGTGGCTAGCAAAACTCCTAACATCTGGAAAATATTGGTAAAGAAGTTAATTAAGGATGTCAACTTACAAATTGTTGTAACAGGAAGCATTTAGGAATAGCAGATAATTGAGATTTAATTTCTCAGGGCCCTTGTCCTTGCCATTTTGACTGGGATGGGGTATATTACCTACCCTCTCCCAAACCAATCCTGAGGACACAGACTGAGGGCCCATTACCAAATTCAGCATTTATACCAGTATCAATCTGTGTAGGGGAAAGAAGTTCAGGAATCAGCCTTTCAGACCTACTTCTCCTCATAATTGAACTGTTTAAACTAATTGTAACTTCAGATTAAAAATGCATGTATGACATCCTTCTAATCCCTGTGCTAGTCTCATAAAGGTGATATTCCATAGCACAGTCTGATATTTTGTATCCACCTGCCCTCAGTTGCTTTCCAGGGTAATTCTGGCTACATTGTCTTTGTGTGAGATTTAGAGTTAATTTTAGGCTCCTTGAAAGGCTCCAAGGCACCTATATTTTTTAAAATTAATTCTCTGGTAAAAATGGCTGCTTCTTAGCATAAGCTGGATTTCAAGCAAAAGCATAGACAGAGCCTGATATTTTTTCAGAGGTGTTGACTACCTACATCTCCCATAGTTTTCCAATGGAATTATGGGGTTTTGACATTTCCTGTGGCTTTATTGAGAACATTTGACCAAGAAATGAGATTCAGCACAATAAAAGCATAGAGGATTCTGAGAAGTAAGAATTGGAAAAGTTAAACCTAAGGTATAGAATGGACTTGGAACAATAATATTTTGAAACTGGCACCCATCTGGGAAATAGTGTATTGGGAAGAAGTTTGTGAGAACTCCTTCATGTTGTTCAGCTGTCATGCAGCAGGTGTTCAGTCTGAAAGCTGAATCTGAGATGCACAATGTTCAGCTAGTCCGAGCTATGCTGTCCTGTACCTTCTTCGCCCAAAGAATTTACCAGTCATTAAGTAATGTGGCTGCATTGTGCTTATGTGTCGATGATCTAACGTGCATCTGTAAGTAATGATGGGTGCAAAAACAGCAGTCAGTGCTTGAAAATCTGGACCCAATGTCAGTTTTACTTCTCTAAGAGTGGGAGTGGTCTGTGTTGCGGCAGCTAAGTATGAAACTTAAATATTCAGCCTGCTTAAAGTCTGGACCATTATTAGATATCCACAGTAAGATATTAAAGGGAAAGAAAGAGACAGGCTCATGATAAAGTGTGCACACTGTTAAATGTTACATTTCTAAATGTACCATCAGCCATATTCTTCTCCAAAAATCTTATTCCAGGTTGGTGACCAATTAAATAAATCTAGACCATATTTCGGAACATGATTTCTGCATTCACCATGAAACTCAAAATCTTCTGACATTTTCATATTTGCCTTTAGCTTGTTATTTGAACTACTTCCTGTTTCTCTTGACTGCTCCTTTTGTTAAACCTGGATATTATTCATTTGATAAATCTGAGAGAAATTGTTGACTTTCTCTTGGCCTATGACCACATATTATCCATTATGCAATGAAGGAAGTGTTTGTTTTTTCAGACTGTTTTCTCTCAACATGGTTCACAGGAGATGATAACCATTGACGGTTCCTTTCTCTATAGCAAGGTAGCTTGGATACACTTCTGCTTGTAGATATGATGCAAAGAGCTTTTGAAACATACATAACTTTATAAAGCCAATATTTCACTCCCCAATAGTTATTCTTAATGTCACGCACCAGGTGCATGGACACTACCCTAATCTGGTCCCTACCAGAGCAAAATAAAGTGGTGTTATTTGGGAAGAAGTCTAATCTAGTGTTAAAAGTGAGTGACTACAACTTTCTCTTAGTAGTGTTAGTTTGAGCAAGACACTTAACTTGTCTTTGCCATTTTTTTCCAATCTACAAATTGGGGATAATAAAATCTACCTTTCAGGGTGCTGTAAGGCTTAATTACTTAATGTTTGCAAAGCACTGTTAAATCCTGTAATGAAAGTGGGAAAGAAACTGTAGACTTGAATTCTCTAGCCCAGGGATTCTCAACTTTCTCCATACTAGGACCACGCCTCCCACCTAAAACTAACAAAGACCTTCCTACCATTTTAGCAATATGAGGTTAGAGTGGTCATGCGCTCTGGCATCCTTCAGTGTTTGAGAATACATGCTTGAATCCAATGAGTCTTATCCATTGCTCACTGAAATCAGTGGAAGCCTTTTTGTCTCAAAGGTTATTGGTCCAGGCCCTTTACTCCATTAGAGGAGATTTCCCATTCCCTCTATCATGTTTCTACATTTTTCAAAGGGGTTCTTTGGAGAGTCTTGCTAGTTGCTACAGTTCTACTTGTTTGTGAAACACCAATTCAAAATGTTTTGTATGAAAAGAAGAAAACCAACTTTTCTAAAGAAATGTCCCCTTGTTCTAACAATATCTATAAACTAGACGCTTCCCTGTGACCTGCCACAACTCCCATTTAAATCAATGGGATCCTTACTTTTGCAGACTGTCAAAGCTGACTACTACCAGTGCCCTCTCCCAGTGTCACCAGTGTGAGTACTGGCCTATGTGGGTGGTGGATCTGTCCAGGTGGGGTCTTGGTGGATGTGGTGGTTCCTCATAATACTCAAAATTGCAAGGATTGTTACAGTTCTGGGTTCTGGAATCCAAATAATTTTCCTTCCTCTCTTCCCTTCAGAAAAACAAAAATAAAACAAAACAACACCCCCAACAAATACACCCCAAAACCAGGAATGTTCAGATTTTTACCTATGCTAAGTTCATGTCCATAGGCAACAAGAAACAGCTGTGAAAGCTGGATCTGTAGCCAATGAAAAACTTACTTCTGGGTGAAGGTGAATGTCAGATACCCCTAGAGGACATCCTTCCCTTCCCCCACCACCCGCTTCCTAAAAGCCATCAAGGCTGAGTTGAGTGGCAGTTGAGACTCTACCAAAGTCAGGGAGTATTAGTAGTAACTGTAGTGCTTCATGCAGGCCCATCTCTAACTGAAATCCCTGTGGTATTAAAATGCAGACAGGAGCTAGCAATAAAAACATTTGTTGCTTTCCAGTCATGTTGAATGTCAATCTACAATAAATACGTATTACATGTATTTTAAAAAGGTTTTATATGATCACTCATCTGATCCTCTTGCAGAGATGATTTCTGTCCATCAGATTTGAATTTCATACCCATTGTTTTGCATGTGTTAAACTAGAAAGAGAGATGACAACGTTTTGTTGTTTGTCTTCTCAACAACTGAATTAATGCAGGAGAAAAATTGCCAGTAATTATCTTTAGAGTAATCATGCTGGTCCAAACACAGTGAGTGCAAGCATCTTTCTCTTTACGTGTTTCATAAGGTTCTTAAACCACAGACTGACTAGAATGTTGAACTTTGGATGATACTTGTTTGAATGTAGGTCCCATCTCCCCCCCCTCCCAGTCCATTAAACGATAAGAAAATGAGAATTGCAATAGATCTGATGCTTTAATGTATTCATTTGGCTGTATGTAGTCCAAGAGATAACTTTCTCCCTTTGCATGTGAACAGCCTATCTACTCCACAGATGCTTCATCAGCTGATTGCAAAGATGCACTTCTGTGGTCTAGCATGGAAAAAAATAATTTTCTTCCCTATCAGTGAAGCTTATTATAATCTGCAGGGAGGTTAGGAGTCTTTTAAATTTTCATCTGAAGTATGCTGCAAGTTAATAAATGTAACAAAGTTTGAGAGGCATCTGCTTGTTTCTTAAAAGCAACTTTATGTGCCTTTTTCTGCTGTTTTGGATGTGTAATCATTTATCTTGGATTATGCCACATATCTGTTTTACTGTTGATACCTTGTATTCTCTGTCTTTCTGATGCCTTAAATGTTTTACCCTCTTAGGGCCTGGATCGGAGAGTTATTTACGTGTGTGTGTGTGTGCACGCGAACCTCCCCCTCTTCCCCGAAAGTCTAATATGTTAGAGCTGGTCAGGATATGGAGGTTTTTTCCATGGAAAATGTTGACTTTTCAGCAAAAAGTAAAAAAACCTAAATTTTTCAGCCAAAAATTGACCCTTTCTATGCAGAAATGATGTTGTGGTATTCTTCTCTATGGGCCAGCCTCAAGGGAGATGTGTATATATATTTACACACACACCCCTCTCCCTACAGTTAGTGCCATATACACCTGAGGCTTTGCTTAGCAAGTGAGATGGAAAAGAACCATTAGGTACAGTAGCCCAGCCTTCTGCCAAGGCAGAATTTTTTCTAACAGGGTACTGTCCAGTGCTCTATCCAGTCTAATTTTCAAGGTCTCATGTGGTGGGTGCTTCATTACTTACAACACATTGTGAGCCCAATTTTTTGAGGCTTAATTAGGTGTGAATGCATAATGCTTTGAAAAAGTAAAGAGCTATATAAATGCTAAGTATTCTTATTACTGTTCAGATATGGGACATATAGGACACCCATCTCCTCCATTTTGGCTGAGGGAAAAATGCAGTCTTTGCACTCTTCTGGATACCACTCCTTCTTGGATACCAGGCAATCCAAAGAGGGTAGGGATGAGGCCCTGCCCTTCTTGTGCAACGGTTGCCAAAGCTGTCCAGGCATGTGGGGGAGCGTGCTGGCATCCCTGAAGGGCTGTAGAGCAGGCATGGTTCCCTTGTAAATGGAAGTCCTTAATTATGCTTCCAATAGGCAAAAATTTGCTCTGGAGCTTCCTCAGTTAGTTCAGCTCTGCACCACTCCATGCCAGTGCTTTTATAAGGCCGGCTTGATCCCTAAGTATTCACTGGATGCAAGAGACAAATGATGAAATGAAATCACGTGGAGTCAGTCTTCAAAATTCTCAATGCACTCTGCAAAAGTTCCTAATTTTGTTGTCTGAAATATAGACTGAAGAATAAATAGTGATAGTAGCCTTCAGAAGCTTCCTATGTGCAGTTCTGCCTGACTTACCTCAATCTTTTTCCCCTATAACGCCACACTTAAATTTTGCCCAGGCAGCTACTAGTAACCTGCCAAATTTGTGCTGTGCACAAATTTTTTGTGCTGTGCATCGAGAGAGCGTAGGATGAGATAATCAAATACATTTCATCTGGTGTCTGAAACAGGCTGTGAGCCAAGGTGGAAGACTTATTTGACTCACCCAGCCTCTACAAGTGATGCTTCTACATTACTCACTGTTGGACTTGCAATTAAATTGATTAATTATATGTTACTGAGAAAATTAAAAGTAATTTGTAACAGGTATTGATCTATTAAGTGTCATTTTTGATTTCTCAAGATTCAGCTCTAGGGATAATTCCTCTCCATATGAGCCGGTTAATTTTACTATTTGTCTAGCTTATTTATAATTGATTTTATAAATACGTAGTTCTATTTCAAATTAATCATGGTTAACGCAGATTTTTAAAGAGGAGAAACAGTATACTCACTTCACTTAGTTTAGGACCAGATTATTTTACGAAGCTTTCTCCTTTTCATTGACTATGTCATTGTAGGTAGGGGAAATAAAGATGTTTTCAAAAATATCATGTAGACTGACACCCACATATACCTCTGAATTGTTATAATCCACCAAGGAATATACACATTTAATTAAATAAAAGATTTGTATATTAAAATAGGTAGCATATACAATCCTGCAAATCCGTACTTGGGTGAGTAATCTTTTCTCCTCTGAGCAGTTCCATAGCCCTTGTTCCATAGGGCCAGATTTTCAAAGGTATTTAGGTGTCTAAAGGTGCAGATAGATGCCATTTTTGAAAAGGCCACTCAGTGTTTATCTGCATCTTTAGGTGCCTAAATACCTTTACAAATCTGTCCCCTAGACCTTATGAGTAGTCCCATAGACTTTAATGGAGTTTTTCATAGGGAAGGATTATTCAAATGAGTAAGGGTTTACATGTATTTAGTTAGATTAACACAGAGAGTTGTCGACATTCAAAACACCACCACCACATGGTGGTTGTTAGTCAAAGCAGAAAGGCCATGAATACTGAACTGTCCTCTCTCGCACAGAGGAAAGCGCTCCAGGTCATTGTCACACAACACATTAGTGGAAGGCTTTGGGGGAGGGAAGTGGGACTGTTCTGTGGTTAAAACAGTGCTTCAGTCTCCTGGCTAGTCTGGCTGGCACATTTCAGCAGCAATGATCTGACTTACAACAAATCATAAATGATTCAATATCACATCTTTAAAAATGCCTGAATATTGTTTCAGTTGATTGATAAAGTCACACTGGTGTCTTAGGTTGCTAATACTAATAAAGTATATATTGGGCCTGATTTTCAACTGGGCCTCATCCTAGCCTAAGTTTTGCTGGTGAGATTTTGCACCTGCGAATAATTGCTTCCTCCATACTTTAAAAGACTTAATTACATGAACGTAATCCTGGAACCAATCCTGAACATTTCAGTGTAATTTCTAATTTTATGGTACAATCCAGCTTCTGCTGATGTCAACAGAAGTTTCACAATTGGCTTCAATAGGAACTGGGACCAGGCCCTTGAAGATACAATTATACTGGCCTGAGCATTCCAGCTTTCTTTCTGTTCATGTTGGAACCACCCACATCTGTCATGGCAAGAACTGGGCTCACCAGAAGAAGCCCAACCCAGGTGCCACTTGAAAAGCCAAAAACATTTGGGGAAAAAATTGCATTCCAGACCCTTGAAGAGTTGTTCCAAATCAAGTGACATCTATCTGTCTAATGTGGCCATACACAGAGGCCACTAGCAGGGACACTGTAACTTTTCATTAGTTTGTACCTAGATGATTTTAATGAACTGTTTACAAATGGAGTGTCCTGTCACATTGGATTATCCATTTGTTTCAATTTATATTGTCAAGGAGGTTAAATGTGAGTGTCTCATTTCAGGATGGAAATAAAATATGCCAACAGTAATGTTGTATGAGGAGATGATTAACATTTTCCTCAGCAACCTTGCAGGGACAATGCCGTTATGTCCCTTTATTAATGTACAAGTCATCTTTTGCATTCCTAGTGACGAAGTCTGTGTAATTTAGTTAATAAAGAAAGGAGTTGTTTAATAAGAAGAATGGTAATTTATTGACACTTAGATCCCACTATGCCATGACTGCAATGAAACTGAGCAACCTAATTTCATTCCTTCCCATGCACTTCATGATAATTAAATGCAATAATCAGTAGGGCAACAGCATTGTCAACAATAGCATTGAAACACTGCGTTGCAACATAGACAATTTTTACAGACAGAGTTGGTAACTGGGAGAAGAAAAATATGCAATGAAATGTACATTGTGAGTTACAAAAGAAGTTGGAACTTCTGACTGATTATTTAGACTTTTCAGACTTCCAGTCAATTATTTGAAGGGTATTTTTTGTGGGGGAGTGGAGGTGGGAGGAGTTAAATGGGACAATAAATGCTCTGGATACCTCTGGTTAAATTTATATTACCACATGATGATGACTGTTATGTTCCTGGTTAAAGGGGAGGGCCTTAAAACAGAGCTCTGAGACTTGGTAGTGAGGCATATAAATGACAAGCTTCCCTGATCATGTTGGCATTGCATAAGTATTCAAGTGGCATTGACTTAACATCTAGGGTGAAATCCTGGCCCAACTGAAGTCAGTGGTAAAACTTTCATTGACTTCACCAGGGCCAGAATTTCAATCCCATTGTCCCATTTTAGATTGCACGAGGCTCATTGTCAAACCTGGGATGGATATTCTTCTTTGACTGTTCCAAAATCCTGGTCAGGAATATTACAGGGGACATTACAATGGCCTCTCCAACCTTTCTTCTCCTTCAGAAAGTTTTTTCAAACTTCTCCTCCTCTCTGTAGATCATATTGGTGCTGGGTTTCTTTGTACGAGTCACTCAGCACTCCATTTCTAAAATGGTGGGCAAAGCAGGGATTCTCACACATAGCATGGTTTTGTGCACAAACTCATTATGTGCATATTTCAGCTAATTTCTCCCTAAATTACTTTATTGTATTTTTTTTTAATTTAGAAGGGTGTACCAAAACTATTAAAACACCCACCTGCAACCACATCTCAAATAATGATGATAACCTCCCCCCTGCCCATGTCAAAAACACAGGCTTCCATGTCTCGGACATCTCACCAACCACTCCCTTAGGAGAAGCCTGCCAAAACTTGCAATATGCCCTGCAGAGCGCATTAATTCAGGCTCTGTCAGAACAAGGGTGGAAATAAACTCTAAAGGTGTGGGCCTTTCAGTGAGAACTCCATACTATCAATTTTTAGATGAACAAATCTAGAGATTGATAGCGCCAGCATCCCCCCATGATCTTAGTGCCCTTAATTAAAGTCCAATGAGAATTACATCATAGAGCGTCCTCTGAGGCGTTTAGAGGAGATCAAGCTGCTCTGCTTTTCATTGGTTTCTTTGGTGTGTCTGAGGCGCGAGAGTGCCCAGTGGGAAAGAGAACACAGATGTCTCTCTGGCACTTTGGGAAAGCATCTGTGCCATTTTCACGAAGTTCCGTCAGCAAACACAGATCCTGCCTGCCCAGCTTTCTAAAGCGGATGAAATTAAAGCATGCTCGTTAGACTTGAGGTGCATAATAACAGAAAGCCGATGGGAGCTTGCATAGACAAAGAAGAGAAGAGGAGGGAAATGTTGGAGCAGATGGTTCACTCAGTGGAATGATCAGGAGGCTAAGGGCAGCCTGTTTCAGAATCTAAGGCTATCCCTGTTTGACCAAAACATCTGGTCAATGTACACTGGGTGAAAACATGAGTCACTTTTTAATAAAGGCTGTGAATTCCTCACTGGGTTTGTTGCATGCCAAAAGGTATTCTTGCAGGGATTATGCAGCTCATATTAACCTGCTTTCAGAATCGCAGATCTAAAATCTTAAGGAATAAATTGTTGGTGCAGGTTTTTTTATGACACAAATTATAGGTCAGCTCCTCAGTTGAAGTAAATCAGTGGAGCTCTGCTGAGGTCAGTGGAACTATATTGATTTACCTAGCAACTGAGGAGCTAGCTTCCCTTTCCCCCCAATTTAGCTATGTACAAGAGCTGCTGTTTTTTTCTTTAGACTTAGGTGACTGTGAGACATAGCATACGGATTCCATTCTCCTGAGTGAGAAGATGAACCACCAGAGCCCAGCAGGTTGTGGATATTTCTCCTCTGTCCATGTGCAAATTCTGCTCACTTGCATATTGGAAGAAAGGTGGGAGCTGAATGTGGAATGTGAGGGACCTTCCAACTACATTGAACCCTCTCCATGTTCATCAACCAAACACAGATAGGTAGTAATACTTGTACATTAAAAGAAAAATCCTGCCTGGCTCTTTGATCAGTCCATCTTCTGGTGCTTTATGTCAGAATTCTATGGCCTGATGTTATTCCTGAAGTTTTGATTTAGTACTCAGGTTTGTCTGTGTAAAGATTGAATATAAACTGAATCAGGACCTCAGGGTTCGGCTCTATGTGAATGAGACCAAAGAGAATGACAGTAAAGATATTGGGTGACTTCAATAGGGCCAGAATTTCATGTATCACTCACACTTATGAGTATGAACTGAGTAAAAAGCTCAGTGTTTGACCCAACAAAGTCAATGGGAGCCTTGTGTGCATTAGGAATGAGTAAAACCTCACTAAGGACCTCAGAATTTGGATGAGTGTGAATGAGGCCAAAGAGAATAGTGTTAAAGTTCACATGATTTGCAGCCTGATGAATTATATGTTCAATTTCACTTCTAGATTGCCCTGAATAATGGAACAACTATGCGTTCCACTTCTGTATAGAAAGAAGAAAATGGGTCAAATGTTTTAAAATAAGTTGACCTCTAGCTGACACACATACTTTACGTTAAGCTAAACACTTGTTTGATAAATAAATTTTATGGTTCAGTGGCATTTAAGCAAATGGTGATGTCTACTTGTGTTTATTGATTAAAAGGGAGGTTATATAGAAGGGTATTTTAATTGACTAGAAAGAGCTGTAATCGATTGCTCTGAAAGATCATCTTAGAAATTTTCCTCAGCTGATGCATGAAAAACAGAAACCTGAAAATGGGTGATTAGGATGACCTTCCCCAGAGATTCATTGTTGCGAACCACTAGCAAATGCAATATCTAATTTATTTCCAATCTTACCTTTCTTTCTTTCCTTCCTTCTAGTGTTTCAGCTTGCTAGGAACCTAACTGATTTTAAATCACAACCCAATCTTCACAGATGTATTGATTTTTCTGAAATCAGTCATAATTATTTTATAGAATTAAAACACAAGAGGAAAATGAAATGTTTTCTCGTATTGAAATGCAGTGCTGTTGTAGCCCATTGGTCCCAGAATATTAGAGACAGAAGGTGGGCGAGGGAATATCTTTTATTGGACCAACTTCTGTTGGTGAGAGACAAGCTTTCAAGCTCCACAGAGCTCTTCTTCTGGTCTGGGCAAGGTACTTAGAATGTCACGGCTAAATGCAAGATCAAATAGATGGTTTAGCGTAAGTAGTTAGCACAATCTGTTTGATCTTGTAACTACTTATGATAAACTATCTGTTTAGCTTGTATTTAGCTGTGATGCTCAGACTACCTTTTCTAGATCTGAAGAAGAGCTTTGTGGAGCTTGAAAGCTTGTCTCTCTGACCAACAGAAGTTGGCCCAATGAAAGAAATTACCTCACGTTCCTTGTCCTTCTCATATTGAAATACAGTTATTGTATAAATGGCTTGCTAAATGCTGTATGTATGCATGCTGTAGAAGGTAACAGTGATCACAGAAATTATGCATCAAGGAGCAGCATGAAACTTTTAACTTGAAGCTTGATACTCATCGCAGTGAAGGTATGGTCACATTTAACATTTGCTGTTGCTGATAGTATCTTGAAAATTTCAGACTGGTTTTGAGACCAACAAGCTGTGCAACTGGAGAGTTAAATTCACTACTCATTTTAGGGACTATATATATACTAAAAAGAAGGCTGTTAATATCCACTTGGGCCTCCGACCCAGTCTGTCATTAAGTGGTATCAAACCCTCTTTAATTTAGGAGCAGTGAATTGCCATACTAGACTAGAAAATTAGTCCTTCCAGTCCGCTGTACACAGCATCTGATATCTGGATTTCCTAGAGGAAGATGTCCACCACAGTAATGTACCTAACTAATTATACAATCCTGTCCATGAAAGGGACATTCCTTACTGTTCCTTATGGTGATCAGTTAACACCCTAACCTAGGGGATGTGCTTTGCTTTATGGTGTGTGTGTGGTCCTATTATGTATATGGTCCAGGGATCAATAGGCCCACTCTCTATCTATAGAATATGCTAAATTTATCTGTCTCCTGTGTTGTCCCAACACTGCTCTCCACTGGATGGAATGTCATTGTCTCACTTGCTCATATCATGCACTGCAGCTTTCTAAGGGGATAAAACCTAAAGAAGGCAAAAAGGAGAAAACAGGGGAAAAGAAGGAAAACAGGAGGGAAAGAAGAGAGGAAGAACAGCTAACCATTAATCTGTGAATTGTTTACATTACAAATAATTATGACTAATGGTCAGCTCATTTTTACAAGAGGGATTGTGTTTCTCTCTCTGCTGGTTATGTTGATTGTGTTTTCATTCAGCAGTGATGCAGATGAGCAAATCCCTACATTTCTTGCTCTTCAGATAAACTCATTTCATCCTGAAGCTCTTCAACCAAACAAATACAGTCTGGCAGCCCGTCTGCTACTTCAGTGTCTTTAATCTCACTAGCAATTCATCTACTTGCTGCCCTTAGTTCCGTATGAAGTGATCATTAAGCCTCTATGAAAAAGAAGTGATTCCAACATCCTTTTGTAAGCCCTGTTGATATCTCAAGTGATCCATCAAGGTGAACAATTCAAAAATAGATTGCTGCTTGTTTGGATTGCTTGGCTGATTTAAAGGATCACATCAGAAATGCTTTGAATGGGAGAAAGCATGGCATGATAAGCTGAACAATAAAGAGAGAGTACTTTTTTCTGTATCACATTAAAAGCCATTAAGCTAAGAATGAAATACCAAAAACACCTGGTCTAAGTCCTTGAAAATGCCTTTCTGAGTCATGTGCTATTTTTCTTCATATTGTTCCAAACCACACACTGCCTACAAAGCTGATATCTGAGTGCTTAGCAGATATTTGCTTACTAAACTGTATCTATTGTATATAGAACAATTTATAGAGTCGTAAGTTACCGTGTGGTAAATATAGGATATTCCACTTCCAAATGGCATGGTTTTGGTTATAATCATTTATGCAGAAGAGCATTTCAGACCAACACCAGTTCAGCACATGGGGCTATCTGATCTCACACCAATTTTAAACCAGGATATTTCCATTGACTTCAGTGGAGTTATTTGTAATTTACAGCGGTGTAAGTGAAATCACAGTCACGCCCACCATTTTTTATACTGAATCTAAGTAATGGGTGATTGTTTTCATTATTGCAGGACATGTTCTGAGTATTTAAAACCTCCTGAGAAAAGAGTGATGAAGGGGGAGTTGAGGTAAAATGGAGCTGTGTGAGCCGGAGCTGTCTGAAAACACTGCTACCTTCCATCTCCATTGATTCTGCTAAAAAAAAATCAGGGACAAATCCCAATCTCTGATTCCAGTGGGACCAGAGTTTGGCCCACAGTTTCTGATGTGAACAGTCTTCATTCTTTGATTAAAGAAATATCTTACAAGACAGTGCAATATTTTCAGCAGAATTCAAGGCAGTGACTAGTTCTGGTATCTTTACTGTTCTCATGTAGCAACAGCATTCTAACCACTTAGAATTCCAAAGGAGAAAAATCATACCCTAATGGATTAAGCAGCTTGCAAAAGAAAGCAGCCTTCAAAAACTGTGATTCTAAGTGGTTCAGTGATTGGAAATAAGAATTCAGACCCTCTTGCCTCTGAACCACTGATGTAAATCCAGTCTACATGGATAGGGCTTTTTAGTAGAGCCAATCAACAACTTTAGAATTTTTTATATTTTGGAAGAGAATTATCTAGAAAACATTCAGCATTTTTTGATCAGTTCTAGATTTAAGCATCAGTTTCATTCCACCCCAGAGGTAGCATTAATTCAGTGGTAGGTGAAATGATCCTTGCACCAATATATAAAATATATTTTTATTGTTAATGTGTCCATATGTTGGGGCCATGATTTTACCAGGCCATTGATCTCCTGAGGAGTATTTAAGAGGAGCCTAGATCAGATTTCCTGTAATGTTATTTTAACAGGTAATTAAAGTTAGACTTTTAGAACTCATTAATTCAGTTTCATTATTAAACAGGTACTTGGTTACTTTGCTTTTCAAAAAAGGAGGAGGAAAAGAAGATGGGTAACTTTTCGCTCATGTTCCAGTCCCACCACCCAACAGCATCCACACACACAGGCTGGCTGCTCACGTATGAAAAGCTGCTCCTTGTGTGGTGGGACTGGGAACTGTTAGTTTTGCTGTTGAGATGTCTCTCAGGCCCTGGGATAACCTAAACTATTGTAAGGAACTTTAGTTGTGTCTGTGGAGCATATTTATGGTTTAATTTAAAATGTAAATAGGTTCTTTCTTCTTGAAATGTGAGTGGAGAGAACTCAAAAACTAAGTTTTGTGCTCAGTGTGTTTAACATTTCAAATGGGAGATGCTGTTTTTCAGAGAGCCCATCAACCTTCCCTCCTCTTCTCCCTGAGACAGCTGAACAGTATATTTTTCCAAAATCGCCTCACCAACAAGATCCAGTGTAATCCAGACAGTCACATGAGCATAGCAAAATCTGACTCGGCGCTGCTGCCATTTTGCATAACTTACACTCTCTCTCTCCTCTCCTCTGTGTCGATGGATCTGTTCTACTTTCAGGGATGCTTGTGACACTTGTGAAAGGGATAAGAAATGAAAGACCCCTGCTCATTGCTCAGAAAGAACATTGGCAATAGAGTGCAAGCGTTGCTGGGCCGTTTGCTTTCTCCAGATGCACGATATCCCGTCCAGCATAGGAAAAAGCCCATCCGACTTCAAAGTCACAATATCCATTAAAAACAAACAAAAACACCCCACTACCTGTTGGAAGAGCCCTTGAGGTAAGTTCTCTCTACAGCTGATGGGATCCCGGGTCAAGTGGTTGCTCTAAGTATGCTGGGTGAAAGATAACAGGTAGGGGTGCCAACTATCTAATCACACAAACCCAAACACCCTTGCACCGCCCCTTCCCTGAGGACCTGTCCATGCCTCACCCCTTCTCAGAGGCCCTGCCCCACTCATTCCATCCCCCCTCCCTCCATTGCTCGCTCTCCCCCACCCTCACTCACTGGGCTGGGGCAGAGGGTTGGGGTGTGGGAGGGGGTGCAGGCTCTGGGCTGGGGCCGAAGGGTTCAGAGTGTGGGAGGGGGCTCTGGGCTGAGCCTGGGGCAGGAGGTTGAGGTGTGGGAGCGTGGGGGTGTGTGGGCTCCAGCCAGGCGGCGCTTACCTTGGGCGGCTCCCAGTCGGCGGCACAGTGGGGCTAAGACAGGCTCCCTGCCTGCCCTGGCCCCATGTCACTCCTGGAAGCGGCCGCCATGTCCCTGCAGTTCCTGGGGGTGGGCCAGGGGGCTCTGCGCACTGCCCCTGTCTGCAGGCACTGCCCCCGCAGCTCCCATTGGACACAGTTCCTGGCCAATGGGAGCTGCGGAGTCAACACTTGGGGCGGGGGGCAGCAGGGACATACTGGTCACTTCCAGGACTGCAGGGACATGCTGGTCGCCACCAGGGGCTGTAGGGACATGCTGATCGCTTCCGGGAGGGGTGTGGAGCCAGGGCAGGCAGTGAGTCTGTCTTAGCCCCGCTGTGCCACCAGATTTTTAGCAGCCTAAAATCTCCCAGTTTGGCTTTAGTAGCCTCCAGGAGATATAGCCCAATTCTGGTACACTCCCAGCCAAACTGGGAGGGTTAGCAATCCTAATAACGAGCTATAGAACTATCAGAGAAAACAAGGAAAGAAATAAAGCGTTCATAAATATATGTTAGAAAGCAACCATTGTTTGGGTATACGTTAGTCTTATAGAGAATCAGAAAACATTCAAGCAAAAAACTTATTTTACTTTCACTTAACATGCGGAATATAAATGGGGTCTGAAAATTAGGGGAAAAGTGAAGCCTAAGTTGGCAACTTTCTGTGTGTGCTCAAAAGCTGAAACTCCAAGGAATGGAGCTTTAGTGCACGACGCTGCTATGAAAGCTATTGGGACATTTCCTAGACCCAACTATGGCTACTTTGTACTACACCGGCAGCACAAAACAGCCATAATGTCTGCTTTACCATACAGGTTATGTAGCGCTTCAGTAGCAGCTCTGATTCCCCTCCCCTCCTCCTGGATTAGGGTTGTGTCTAGGAGAAAAAGAGCATGACTAGGTTGCCCCGTGGCTACTGGAACTACCCACAGATAGCTGAGTATGTGTCAGTTTTGTCATCCACCTGAGCAGTGCCAAGTACAACATCAGACACAGCCCAGGTTTTATATGAAATGTGGTTTTTTTTGTTGCAATATTGGTATTTTTTCTCCAATGTTGATAATTAGAAGGAATGTAAGCTCTTTGGGACAGATGCTGGCTTTTTGTTCTATGCTTGATCAGCATCTAGTACAGTGGGGTCCTGATTCATGACAGGGGCTCATAGGCACTGTGGTAACACAAATAAGTAATAATAGGACAGAGAAAAGAAACATTACGATCCATCAAAAGGGGACTGGGATAGGGCGGTAGAAGTTTGTCAGCATAAAAAGTGAAATAAAGTGGGAGTTTTAGGCTGATCTCCCTGAAAAAATACAGTACATCTGAACAAAGCATCGAGATCTCGTGTGGAAATGTTTCTATGTTCATACTAAAGATACTGTCTCACCCAAGTTATAATATTTAGAATATTAGATTAAAATTCATTTGTTTCTACAAACCTTCCTGCCAGTAAACTCAGTCACTAGAACATTCATGGAAAGTGTAAACAAAAGGAGCATGAGCAAAAGGAAAAAGTTTTAATCAAATTTTAATATTTGTAAATATTCACAGAAAATTAGTCAGGCTAGAATTGGTTGACATTTTTGATGTTTTTTAATGAAAAAAAAGCCTTTTTTGGAAATGCAGACATTTTTCATTGCTTTTCAAATTTTCCATTTTTTCTATGAAAAATTAAAAAAAATAAGTTTTTGGTTATCAATATTTCAGCTGAATTTTTCGAACTATTGAAAATGATTCATTTCTCTCAAAATTGTTTCATGGAACATAGCATTTTCAAATCATTTTCTATCTCAGGCTTCCCCCCAATCTAATTAATGATGATGATAATGAAAATAATGGTATAATTAGAATTACTTTACCCAGTACATTGAAATGTGGCCACTTCCTGTGTAGAAGGCAGAAGTCCTTGAACAGCACTGCACACACCAAAACTTTGCACAGCACTTCAAATCTCTCTAACAGAATAACAATTGGAATGTTAGGCAGGGAGCATGTAAGTATCCAATCAGTATTCAGCCAAGACACCACTGTAAAAAACTTTTTTCTTAAGGGAAAACTATCTTGAAATTTGTAACAACTGCATCTCAACAGATCTTCTTTTCAAAGAGATGCAGAGTACAGTGGTCTTTTAGCACCATACAGGGTCAACAGTTCAGCCCTGAATTGCTGGAACAAATGAATCACCAAACATCGCTTCTTCCAGCACTTATTTTCCATGGAAAACTCTGTCCAAGTTTTGACTAGCACTAACTTTTATTGTTTACTTTTATTTATAGATTTGACAAAAAGGTTAAGGTCTAACTTGCTGTGTGTGGGTGAGGGCACATTTGTGTATTGCTGCAGAACTGAGTTTTCCCATGAGGGGAGAGGAATTTTTCCCAGTTTTGCTAGAGAAAACTGTGTCACCAGTGGAAAGTTTGTCTCAGAAAGCATGTGCATTTCCAAACACACATGTATGCATGAATTCACACACAGGAACAAAACCCAAAGAAGGTTCTTTTCATAGTATAAAATTTATGTAGCAGTCTTTCAACCTAAAGATCATATCCTCTGCTGCATATTAGGTGGAAAGCTGCCCTTAATGGCTCTATGCCCCCTTCTTCCTGTCCTCTTGTCACTCCCCAGCATAAGGGACAGGAGGTGTGGAAAGGGTGCCTTGCACTTGAGCTGTCCCCAGCTTGTTTAACATCCCCAGGGGACCATTCTAGTCAGCACAACTTCCATAACATGCCAAACTGGCCTCCAGAAAGCCTTAGGATCCAAGAGCAGAAGGATGGATTACATCCGGTTTCCTCTCCTCCTCCTCTGGTCCTACAATGAACACAGCCCAGCTGGCCTCAGGGATGTCTATCCCATAATTTGTGCCTATATAGAGCTCTTCAGAAACTATGATTAGATTCAGATTTTTTTTCAGTGCATTCATCCCAAACAGCCAGAGAAAACATGAGGAGACATTTCTGACTAGAAAAACAGCCTTGCTTAGTTACAGAAATGTATTTACCTGAAATACCTAGGTCATCCCAACACACCTCCTCTAATTCTTTGATAACTCCCTCTCCTCCCTTTTGGTATGGTACAGAATGTGAATTCCAGTGTATCTCTACCTGCAGTATCCCTTTATATTGCTTTAGTGCTCTATTGCTCCTACATGTCTCATGGCACTTGTTAAAAGCTCTCACCAAATATTATCAGAATTCCATAGTATGGAAACCCAAACAAAGCAGAAATTAGGACACAGTGACTTTGTATGTGCTCATTCTTCTCCAGTAAACTCCGAGGATGCTGCGTTTACTTAGCACAAGATTCCCCCAGCTCCCCTATTGTGTACAGTTGAAAGAAAATGCCATCTCTTCCACTAGGTGGTGAAGTTGTAAAGCTAAATGTGAAGATAGCTACCAGAGAAAACAGGGTGATGCCACTAAATAGGTTTTTTGAAAGGGCTATGCCTTGGATATTATTTTTGAGGGGTTGTGGGTTTAGCAAGCCCATTGACCATTGCTGGTCTTCAGTGTGGCTTTTGTGTCATTACTGTGAACACCAGCATGACAGAGCTGTAATATTTGATATATCAGACAGCACTCCTTGATGAACCAGATACAGGAGGCAGCAACAAATTGATAGTTAAAAGGGAAAATCTACTCTCTGGCAAACTGTTTTGTTGTTTTGTTTTTAGGTTATAATATAATAGAGAAAGCAACATACCTTGCCAGGATTTGTCAACAGTTGTCCTGATCTTGTAGAAGATTTTTTTATTTTTCTAGTCAATTTCACCATCTGCTTGGATTCCGGCTTTTTTTTTTTTAGGAGTAATCTGTAAGGTGTTAAATATTTAATACTGGGTAAAATATACAGGCATCATGATTCTTTAGTTAAGGTTAAAACAAAAAAACCTCGCCCACCTCTATTAAGGTCATTAAAAGAAAATTACGTGTCATTAGGTCTCCACTGAGATTTTTGACTCATATGAATGAGAACAAGATTAAGTTTGAACTGTCATAGAGTTTGTGAGTCTATGCCCTGAATAAAATGACACTGTGAATGTTTCATTATGATCCCATCCTTGATTCCAAGTTCATGATGGAATGCCATTTTTAAAATGTTTTGCATTTTGTTAGGGATATTTTTCACGCTTCTACTCATTAGTAAGAACTCTTGTAGTGAAAAACCCCTGTTCTGCTTCATTTATTGTCAGTAAAATGACATTGTGTTCTGCAACTCCACCATGTGTAACATTCACTATTCCGCTAATGTGGCAGAGCTTTTGTATACCAGATATTTAAAAAATAATTATTTGCATAATTTCCTAACCAACAGGCTCCACTGTATAAGCAGCAAAAATGACACCCAAGAGCTGGGTCTGCTGTTGATCATTTACTAATTTTAAGAAGTTTCTTTCAAACAAATTGAAACCTGTGACAATCTGTACTGTCAAAACTAATGGTTGGAAATACAGGATCGTTTCTCCCCCGCGCTCAGTATTTCACTGCCGGCAAAATCTGCTCATGCAAACCTCTGCTGCTAAAGTCAATAGAGTTACATCGGAGATTAACTGGGCCTAGAATATGATTTCCTGTAAGTTGCTAAGCATTGTTTGCTGCACTGGACAGATCTTCCTTATGCTCACTTGCATTTTACCTGCTTCCTGCATGGGTGTGCTGGGGAGAAGGACTCCCTGCACCCTCTTCTCAGCCTTATGCACAGCAACGATCTAGTTCACTGGATACAGTCATGGGAGAGTTTTTATTGTGGTCCTCCACAATATAAGACTAAAAAGGTTTGGTTACCCCCAAACCCACTACAAATCTTTGCAAATATTAAAACATTCCAGCTAGTTGGATAGTATTTAATTAACAAAGTGGAAGGTTTAGTACCTCCTTCTGAGCCTTTTGAATGCTGTTCTGCAATTATGAAATGACTGATCTTTAATTATTCTGCTGAAGGTAATTTCTCTTTCCCCATGATTATCTGCAGCTACTAGAAATAATCACTCATTTCCAGTGAAAATAAGTCCCAGGTTTTACAGGCTGAAATGTGGTGCTGTATTTTGTCTTGTTTTGAATAAAATTGATTGTTTACATTTGGCCTTAACCCTCCCACCCCAAACTCCGGAGAAATCAAATCACAAAAATCTTGTAGCTGTTTCCTTAGTCTTCTGCAAATGTAACAGCGAAACTGCATAGAACAGCTGGCAGGCAAGCCTTTTGTGTAGAAGTCTCTTTCTCGCTCCACATCAACAAAATCATGCATAGCTGAAAGAACAGCTAATGAAAAAAGATTGTACAGAGATATGATGGACCAGCTTTTCTGCTGCATCTAGCTTATGCTGGATGCAGAAAAGTGTGAGTGAGTAGGTAGGAGGGAGCAAGGGGTCAGTCAAGGAACTGGTTATAGCTCCCTGATCCTCTGACTGGCTCCAGCCCCAGGCACAGGTTAGAGCAGCCCAGAGGAGTCATATGTCAGCTGTGAATTGACAGAGCACTTTTGGCTTCAGTCACACTCCCTGCCTGGATCTTCCTTCATCCAACATGCCCCTCCCTGCCCCGACACAATCCCTGCACCAGAGTTTGTGAGGAGCAAGTTGTAGGAGTCTAGCTGGCTGGATTTGTCCTTGCTTAGGGTCTCCTACACACTGGGACCATCTCCACAGAATGGCTGCTGAGAATCTCCACTCCCTTTATGCTGCCTGAATTTAATGGACTGATAATAAGCTTTTGGACCATTGTGTTTTTCCTCCAATCCAATCCCATGGGTCTACTATAGTGACTGCATGTGTACTAAAAGCAAAAGATCCAGTTCTACTTTGACCTGTCAGATGTGGAACTAAAGCATCAACAGTGGTAATAAGCTTTTGGACCATTGTGTTTTTCCTCCAAGCCAATCCTATGGGTCTACTGTAGTGGCTGCATGTGTATTAAAAGCAAAAGACCCAGTTCTACTTTGACCTGTCGGATGTGGAGCTAAAGCATCAACAGTGGTTGTAAGAGTCACTGGGCCAAAAACTGCAGTCCTTATGTGAGCAAAACTTCCATTGGTTTTGAGTGAGGACCATGGAATTTGGCCCATTGACAGAAGTTTTTGATTTCATCATCCTCAGGCATTGGCCAGTTTCCCTCCTAAAAGGTAAGAAGACATCCAGAGTTTTCTCCTTGGAAATGGACATTTCTGGTTTTATCCTTGGCACAGCCTGCTACTTAAGAACCCATAAAACAATGACTTAGGTAGGACAAGGGTATAGTTAGCTAATAGTGACTGGATGTCAGTAGATGAAACCCACACTCTTGCTAATGGGATACAATATTTTTGGAACTAATGCCCAGATGTTTAGTCTGCAATCCCACCTTTAGGGTCTATCCTGCAGCTTTTACGCATGAGAATAATACTCACCTGGAATCCCACGAAGTCTATGGGTCAGTCTTCAGCACCTGCTAAGTCTCATTGTGATGTTAGAGTGGTACAAGGGGACTTTATACCAGCCCTATATAGCCGTCTGAGGATTACAGCTGCATGGTGAAAGCCCTGACTTGAATAAAGCCAGAATAGATGGCTGGATTCCACCTGCTCCTCAGCTCTCAAACATGGGACTTGTAGATGGGCAGAGCTGAAGGGCTATATACTCTGTGACCCTGAGCAGTCCAAACCTTCCTGGAGGACTGTGTAGCCACAGGGCTGGTTGAACTTACACCAACTAAAGTTAGGGCACCCACAAACTTAACTCTGCCCTGTGGTGGTGATACAAGGGGAAAATATGAAACAATAATCTAATGCAGCTTTAAAAATCTCGTTTAAAAACCTTCATAACTGTATGGTTATTACATGATATCAACAAAGGGCAGAATTAAGATTTTTTGGGTGCCTCGACTGGTCATTTCTTAACTTAAAATATTTGGATTTCTTTTAAGTGTAACCTTGACTTTGAATTGCCTTAGTTTATTGTTCTTGGTTTCGGGTAACATTGGGGTAATGTTTTTTAAGTTTAAAATACTGTTATGCTATCTGTTATGCCTAAATGCTATCGAAATGTTGTTGCTTCATGCGGGTATTTGTTTGTTTTTTGTTTTAGTTTGGTTTGGGGCTGGGAAAAATAGTAGTCATCAATCATTTATAATAGTAGTTATTCCTGATAGTGTCCTAGGTGCTCTTTAAACTTATCTGCTTCGAAGAGTTCACAGGATGAGAAGACAAATGACTAATGGAGACAAAGAGACATAAAGCATCTACATTTAAAATAAACAAAAATCACCTGTCCCTAGCTGGCCCTCTATCTAGTCACTATCAGCTGTCTCCATTTTGGTAGGCATCACAATACAGATGGATCTGGAGGAGGGGAGTTCAGAGAGGAAGCACCACATGTAACTGGTGTTGTGAAAGAAATGAACAAGATAGGTGACAACGCTGACCTCACTGGCTAATTAGAGGGGCACAATGTTATCAATAAAACACTTCTATGCAATGTGAGTGCTTTTGATGAACAGACACTTCTGAAAGCACATTGTAGCTATTTCAAAGCGGAGGCACATCAACAATCTAGACATAAATGTACTTCTCACTCCCAATCCAGGGTCAGAAGTAGCTGGTCACTTAGTAGTTTTAAAAGGCCTTAGTAGGATATACAAGGTTAAAACATGAAATAAACAGATCTTTTAGGAGTTGAAAAGGACTATTACAACATCTAGTGGCTGGTGCTCCAGATGCAGTAGCATCGAACAGCCAAAGAAATGATTGATAATGGCTTAGCATTGACTTACATATTTTTTTAAAAAAAACCAGGGACACAGATGAATGTTTGTGCTGTAGAAATCAAGGGCACTCCCTGACAAATTGAAAAGGTTTTGCTGACGCTGTTTAAAAAATAAAAGCTGATAATAGCAAAATAAATGATTTTGCAAACAACTAATACTTTTTCTTTGAAAAAGATACAGGTTTTCAGGCCTGGAAATGTCAATGGATGATAATAATCCTATTCTCCTCTCACTTACAACCATTTTGCATAAGTGTAACTCTATTAACCTCAGTGGAATTGCTCTTGATTTACACCAGTGTAACTGAGATATTTACAGTCCTTCTTATCCGAAAGGCTGTCAAAGGTTCTACGTGTATACAGGAAATATTCAACTGTCGTCATATAGCCTCATCAGCTGCTTGGTGACCTCCACCCTCCGAACTGTGGGTTCATAGCACACTGAATCGCAGAGCAAGTATCGGAAGGGAAAAATGTGTGACCAAGGACACCGGAGAAAACCCTTTTCCATGAGGTCATTAAGTCCATGCACATGAGACAACACCTTAGTTTCTAAGCTTATCGGAAAGAATCTGCACAGCAAACTGAAAGGGACTCATTTTTTTCTGTGATGGATGGATGGATGGGTGAAGGTTTGAGTGTCTGAGCCAGATCTTCGGGTGCATCAAAGCAGTGCTGAGCACATGAGCGAGAGTGGGGGCTCTGGGTGGCTTTCTGCTTCTTTTCCACACACCCTCACCCCCAACCATGGACTGCCAGTCTCTGACACAGCTTAGACCAGCCTAATGGTAGCTCTAAGTTTTGCTGGCTTGTAGCTTCCTCTGAGGGCCTATTATGCTGCTACGGATCGCCACAGCAAAGTGCACTCCAGTCATGCCACCTATGTGTTAGGCCACTCTGGGTCTACCTTACACTGGAGGAACCTCCGACAGCCCATATATGGCAGCTAAGTTCCATTTGTGCCTCCAGAATAGTGGAAATAAAGCTTAGCAGAGCCAGAGAGCTGGTGCGATCTATTTAACTGGGCTGTTCTGCTAGAGTCTCTGCTGCCCATATTTGAACTTGAGGTTCCCAGAGAAGTAGGTGCTTCAACCCTGGTGGCTCAGCCACTAAGCTATGCTCTCATCAGGCTGAAGTCCTCATTACCTGGTACTATTATTTGTATTTGGAAGTGGCACAGCACATGTAAGCCACAAATGTCAGCTAACAGACAAATTAAATAAGGATAAAGCATCTGCAGTGGGGTATAATTTCGCTACATCCCGTGCCTTGAACCCTGAAAAGGGAGTCAATACATGCCAAGAGAAAGTAAACACCAATAAAATGGCTGAATTAATGTTGAGGAGGGGGCATACCTGTAATATTATCATCACCTGCAGGAAAGAAGCAGTGGGAACTATGACAGGAAGCATTTATACATGACTGGCTTGTCAGGCAGAAATGAGTAGTAGCTCCAGCTGGTCCTCTGTGAAATAATTCCTTTTGTTTACAAGGCAGGTACAGGTGAGTGAGGATGGTAAATGGCTGGAAGCAACAGAACACAGTTTTAGTCCCCATATAATCCATAACCAGTCAGTCCTTCATTTCCCTTCAAGTAGTTGGTGACAGAGAGAGAGACAGGGGTATGACTAGAGGTATTTATTTAAATGTGCTCATGGTGTGGTTTTTTGAGATTGCACATTTTGTCTGAGAAGCCCTCTATTGCAAATTACTTGCCTGCAGAAAAACAACTCCTCTGATAAATTTTGCTCCCTTTTATTGCAAATTATCTGGGAGCAGGCTTTGATTTTTTTAGAAATTCATGTATTGATTGACATTTGTCAATTAAATGACTATTTGTCAGCTATTTCCTGTGTGTGGAAGTCAGCCCTTTTCTGAGCAATCACACAAGCTCTCAACCCCATCCTCTGTGCCCCTTTTAACCTCAAAACAGGATTTAAGTGGGACTTAATTCCTGAATAGGCCCCACACTGGCCCTCTGTACAGGGGTAAATTTCAGCCTGTTGCTTTGAATATTCTTTATGAGTAATTTATAATTTAGGAAGGATCACTGCTCCCCAAAGTTGACATGGCATTTCTGTTCCCAGTCCATGTCCAAAATCCACAAAGAGCTTTCAAGACATCCGTGTAAGTGCTCCTAGCAAAAAAATACCCATACAAATAAACTCCCTTTCTGCAAATATTCTCGTCAATAAAATTTTACTCAGATTACTGTTTCTGAAAAATAAATAAGAGACTGCAAATACTGCAGAAGCACATTCACAGTTTTAAACATTCGAATGAACTAATATTTGTTATTGTTTGTGTTGCAGTACTATCTAGGTGCTCTAGTCATGAACCGGGACCTCCTTGTGTTGGGTGTGGTACAAACACAGAACAAAAGGATGATCCCTGCCCCAAAGAGTTTATAATCTAAGTACAGCATACTTCAAAAAATTTTGGGGCCATATTCACCCATCTCTAACAAGCATATCACACCAACAGGCAGGGGAGAACTTGAGGGCCAAAGCAGAGCAGCTTTGGTTTTGCCATACGGTGGGACATTCTGTAGGAGTTACTAGAAAGAACTAAGCAGAGTCAAAGGAGTAAGAATGCAATCGAGTCAAGGGCAAGATAGTGAAAGCCTTACTCACATGTAGCCCCATTGACTTCAACAGGATTTCTTTTGGCATCAGGTATTATTCAGTGTGACAAGGGTATTGTAATCTGGCCCCAGGGGAATAAGAATACTAGCCTATATATTTCCTCTGAGCAGTGGAGTACACTATTCAATGAAGAGCAATTATAAAGGTATTAATTCACAGAATACTGTATAAAGTCTTGAATCTATTGTGGCCAGTGATAGAATTCAATTATAATTTCATCAGCAGAAAAAAACAATTACTGACATTAACAGCTAATTAGGGAACTAATTACAAAAGAAACAGCCTTGCCACATCCAGGGGAAGTTGCTATGGTGTATCCCTATTTGTCTCAGAAAAAGCAATTAAAATGACTTTGACGTAGAAAGAACAATGGCCGATAGGTGGAAAGTTAAATGGACGGCACATCAAACAAGCCAGTGCAATCCAATATCATTGAGTGAGTCATCGCAAGTCAATTTTCTCTCCGCTGCTTGATCCTGGATGCTGATAAACAATGTCACCAATGCTCACACTCTGTATGTTCAGAGATATAGATATATAGAGATACACGCACACACCATGTCTGTCACCTTGGAATCTGAGCACACATATTTGCACACTCACTAGGCAGATTCTCTGCTGTGTTCAGTTTATGCTGGGTACACAGAACGGGGAATATCAGAGAGCTGATTAGGCTGTCTGATTCTTTGCTAAGAATGCCATTCTGATGCAAGTTACAGCAGCTTGGAGGCTGCTCTAAACTCTGCCAGCTGGCTATGGTCATGCTCTGGCCACTCAGTCTGCCCACCCATATCTATCCTGATACACACCCTGTGAAGGGGGACTGTAGGGAGGGAGACACAGGGTCTGGTTCCTTTAGTTCTATTCTTGCTAAGATCTCTCCACACCAGAGGTATCCCTAGCATGAAGGTTATGGACAATCTCTACTCCTCCTGTTCAGGATTGAGAATCTGGCCCAGTAAGACCAAAGGAACATCCATCAAAGTGAAACACAACACAGACCACATCAGTTTGGAAATAAGTGCATGGAGGTTGTAAATTCTTTATCTAAATAAGGGAATTGGTTTGCCATATACTTCTTATATTGTGTATTCCCCCCATATTTTTGTGTAAACTCTTTTCTAGCTTCCAGGGTGTTGTAATCTGAGTAAATGGGAATACACCCACCTATTTCAGAATTCATGTTTGTGTTTTTTCATCGATACTTTGTTTCAATGAGTTATTTGTGGAGCTGGATCAAAGCAAGATCTAGTTTCCTCACAGTATTTTAATCATACAGAAAATGTAACATAATGGCATGAACAGATCCTGTGATATTTTGTTCTCATAACCAGAAGTGGCAGGGGGCTCACTGTTAAGATACGAGCATGGACAAGGGAAAAGGGGTGGAGTTGTGAATGTGAGGACCAGAAGATTGACCTTGATGAAGTGGAACAAGGGGAGCCAGTGAAGGATTCAAAGAGGGAAGGGATCTGGTCAGAGCAGTGGGTGAAAAAGATGATTTTAGCAGCAGCAGTTTGAATAGAGTGGAGATGAGTGATATGCATGTCAGGGAGATATCAAGACAGGAAACAACTGAGTGTTTGAAGAGACAGACCATAGAAAAATTATGAAGGAAGCAGCAGCAGCAAAACACAGCCTGGTTGTAGTGTGCAAAAGAGAGAAAAGTTCAAAATAACTCCCAAGAAGCATGAGCGACAGGGAGGGTTGTGGTATTGTCAGGCCCGAGAAAGGATGCACACCAGCTGGAAGCAGATTGGGAATTCAGTTTTGGACACATTAGCTTTAAATTAACAGGTAATAAGAAGTAAATCTCAGAGAGACAGGCTGAGATGTAGGATTGGATGGAGACAGGTCAGAAGTTAAGAGACAGATCTGTGAGTCTTTGATAGGTGAAAGACTATCACCTATGGGGGGAGGATAGCTCAGTGGTTTGAGCATTGGCCTGCTAAACCCAGGGTTGTGAATTCAATCCTTGAGGGGGCCATTTGGGGAACTGGGGTAAGAATCTGGGGATTTGTCCTATTTGAGCAGGGGGTTGGACTAGATGACCTCCTGAGGTCCCTTCCAACCCTGATATTCTATGAAACTATCTGAGTGGGTGAGGTCATGCAGAGAGAGACTGTAAATGGAGTAGAGGAGGGAACCTAAAAGGAAACCACCTGAGATGCCTCACAGAGAGTGGAAAAGGGGAGGATGAAGATCACAAGAGCCCGAGGGAGTGATCAGAGGGGCAGGAGGAGGGAAACCAAGCAATGAAAGCTAAGAAAAGACAAGATTACAAGAAGGAGGGTATGATTATCAATATTAAAAGCAGCAGAAAGGTCAAAGAGGATTTAAATGAACTTCAGGAGATAGGATTTGGTTAGGTAAAGGTTACTGTAGACCTTGATGAGAGAAGTTTAGGTAGAAGCCAGATTGGAAAGGATCCAGGATGAGGTTGAAGAAGACCTTGAAGCCAAGTTTGCAAGAGGCATGTTTGTTGAGTACTGATGATGGGGTAGTAGCTGGTAGAGTGAAGGATTTTATGCCCAAGGTAAGATATCAGAACAGTGGTAGAATCAGGGATCAGACCCAGGCCTTCTGATTCTCAGTCCAGTCCAGTCTCCTATCCACTAAAGTATGCTGCCTTCAAATATAACCATAGCTCTGTATATTAAATGCAACTCCGGAGTTGTCATTAGTGTAATAAAGATGAACTAATTTATTAGACACTTCAGTACATCTTTGTTAAGTTAGTTTTCGGCATGGGATGGAAATCATGGAAGGAAGTTTACAGATAAGCGATCCATTTTAAGCTTTTCATTCATTATCAAATCTTTTAGGGAGCAGCAACTTAACCGCGCCCCTGCCCCCCCCCCAGAATGTTAGTTGGCATGCTGGGGAAGAGAGAAATAGAGAGAAATAAAGATTTAGTTGGCTCTGCATAATTTTTTTTTGAAAGGCACTCAGATACCAAGGTGACGAGTGTATGCTGTCTGGCTAGATAGAGTGGGCTGGGATTTTAAGTCATTTACTTTGGAAGGAGCTCTTAGCAGTTACATTCTGTGATAGATGAGGGGCTGCTCTGTAATAATTTATGAATACTGTATGTGACAGGGTTATTGGGATGTTAGCTGTATGAATATTCCGGTTCAATTCAGTAGCAGGCTCTTGGGAAAACAAGCATGAAACAAAACAGTAGTTAGAGATAAACCTCCTCCCAGTAAATACTTCAGGGTGGTTAAGAGACAGTGCCTAGGTTGTGAAGATGCTACATCTGGGATCCAGTCAAGATACATTGCTTGTTTTGCCAATGATGGGAGCCAGTAGATAAAAGGGACCGTAAAAAACTACGCTCTCTGTCCGGAGATGAGGCAATTGTTGTGGAGCTGTTTGGAGGAGCAGACTGACACACAGCAACCTGCTGAGCTGTCTGAAGAAATTAGGCCTTACTTGGTTCCTGTTGGGGGATGGGAAGTCCTTAGATAATATAGACATGTATAGGCTGTTGGTTTTAAAATCCTTTTTCTCTGATGTTATATTCTGTTTCTATTGGTTACTATATTCCACCACTGGTCACAGACTCCCTAAGGGAAGAACCTCAGGTGCTGAACCTCAGTCGGACCTGCTGCAGAAAAACAGTTGATACACATGGTACTGTAGCCAGGGCCTGGCCTAGGAATGACAGAATCATGTGATTTTGCCTCAGGAGAGGTAAAGGCATGTGATCTGGCACCTGAGGGGATGCACTCAGAGAGACCAGGAAGGGGATAGAAGTGCAGCTAGCCCTGTAACTGTGACATTCAATTAACTTTTTTTATCAGTGTTTTATGACTCACTATTAAACTCAGTTAGCTTGACAGTCTGGGTGGCCATAGGAGATTTATTAGGGAAAATCAACAGGGAGTATTTTGATTTAAGGGAGTGATAAGCACCGCAGTCAGCAGATAAATCACAAACAGTGATCAGAGGGACCATCCAATTAATCACAGGCACTTTACGGGATTTTACTAAGACTGGTTCTCAATAGCAAGAGCAGTGCGTGCTTAGTTATACTTCCTGAGTTACCCACACAAGGGCAAAGCTAGAGTGTAGGGTTTTGCTTCTTTTTCTCACAGACCCCAGGGATAGAGAGTGTCTCCTGACTTTCTAAAGAGGCTGTCTCTAGATGACCCAGAGGTGGGCTCCTAAGGGTTGAGTTCTCTTTGGTGTGAAATATGAGCCATTCAGACTAGAACTGGTCAGGAATTTTTTGATAAAAAACTTTTTGTCACTGAAAAAAAGCTGATTCATAGAAACTGACACTATTTGTGAGAAGGGGCCGGTTTCAATGAATTTCCTGACTCAAAAACCAGTTGAAAAAAAAGTTTTGAAATTGTTGAAATGTCCTGCTTCAACATTTTTGAAAAAAAGTTTCATTTTTTCATTTCAAATTGACTTTTTGTTTAGAAATGTAATGTAATTTACACTAAAAAGGATTTAAAAAGAGAAAAAAGGTCAAAATCGGAACAAAATATTTCAAAATTAAAACAACAATAAGGTTTGATGCAACAATTGATGCAAACCAATTTTTTTTGTTCATCAGTTTGCAAAAATTTTCAAGATTTTTGACTTTTTATCTCAATTTGGGATGGGAAAGTTTTTCAAAAATCTAAAGAATGTTCGCAAAACAGAAAAAACTTTTCCTGTTCAGTCCTAAGCCCAATATTAAGCCTTTGGAAAAGGGGCAAATTATCCTTGAGATACTGCTCCATTCCTTGTAAATGGCTCCACTAAACAAATTAATTTCTTTAACAAGTTTCCAGACACCCTTTCTATATTACATTTAGAACACTGTCTTTATAAAAGACCCCTGCAGGACTCTGTTTTTCCTGCAGAATAGATCTTTAGTAACTCACTTGTTACAGTAACAGCACAAACTCTTTAAGAAAAACATACAGAAAATCCAAGCCTGAACTAACCTGGCATTATCAATATTTTGCCATTCAGTTGCCTGTTTTGTTCAGGGCTGTGGTATTTGCGCAGCTCACATGGTTTCACTTGTGAGTGCTAGTGTGCTGACTTTATGAACAAGAGGGTTCTGTTGTGCAAATGTAGTAAGTCTGAGCACAGCAATGGAATGTTAATGACTTTCGGAGAAGATGAGAATATTGAAACCATAGCAACTTACAAAATTTCAAATCAAGGTATATTTAAATGTCCAAGAAGCACTGTGGTAATCACTAAAAATAGGCCTCATGAGTTCTTTAAATTTCAAGTACCTCCACATCTGATAAAAGTGGTTATCTACCTATGCCCACAGGTATTTACTAGCTATGGTTTGCATCAATTGAAACGTTGTTGTTGGATTTTTTATCATTTTGAAATAGTTTGTTCTGATTTTGACCTTTCCCCCCCTTTTAAAACACTTTTTAGTGTAAATTACATTATATTTCTAAACAAAAATTCAATTTGAAATGAAAAAAAATGAAACCCGCTGCCACAAGTTGATCGGGTTACTTAAACTGCTCACTGAAGTTAATAATCAGAAAAAAACTCATTGAACTGAAGGGCTCATCAGAAAGAAAGCTTGCTCCCACAACTCCTTTTACACAGAAAAAAAAAACAAACAACAAACAACCCTCTGCGAGGCCAAGGTTTGAAAGGCCTTGTTTGTCATCTCTGTTGTAGCTGAAGTGGGTGTCCATAGTCCCTTGTGTGATGATGCTTAGCCCTACTTGATTGATCAAATGGTGAGTCTAAGGGTATGTCTACACTGCAATTAGACACCTGCGGCTGAGCTGTGCCAGCTGACTCAGGCTCGCGGGACTTAGGGTAAGGGGCTGTTTAAATGCGGTGTAGACATTTGGGCCTTGGGCAAGGTGAGAGGGGTCCCAGAACTCAAGCTGCAGCCCAGGCCTGAATATCTACATCGCAATTAAGCAGCCCCTTTGCCCAAGCCCTGAGAGCCCAAGTCAGTTGACAGGGTCCAGCTGCAGGTATCTAATTGCAGTGTAGACATACCCTGAGGGTGAGTGAACTGGTTCAAATTATATAGAAATTAGACCCCACTTTTGCCTGTCTCCCAAACTGACTCTGAGTCATTTCAGATCTAGACAAATTCTCTTCGCCTCCACTGCTCCACACCTTCCCCACTTCAAACATAGCCATAGCTCCTTTACTTTCTATTAAGCTCTAACAGGTTCTATGCTGGTTCAGGTTTTGGTTAACTTTGAATTCTGTTCAGAGAACTAATTTTGAGAGAGAAAATATAACTGATCTGCAAAAAAGACCAGAGCAAATAAGGAATGAGACCAAGTGATTGAAGTTGGTATTATGTTGCTTATGAGAATATTTATTCAGTGAACAAGAGAGGACTGTATCAGAAACGTCAGGTTGTAAATATATTTTAAGTGTTGTATGATTCCAAGGTGTTGCATGGACTTCCATTCAGTCTCCCAAAGCAAAGATGGAGCTTCTTTTCCTCCCCTTGGTGTTAAATGACCCAGAGGCATTCTCTGAGCACAGTAAATTACAGATCACATTGGTGTCAGTTCATTGTCAGAGTTAGGCTGGAGGAATAATTGCTACCGAATTAACTGCATTAAACTTTTCACCTCCAGGGAGGTATATTGATGGTCTTCCTCCCACCGTCAGCAAGAGCTTGGCATTGGCAAGCATACACACTAAATCAGTATGGGATTTATGAACCTTCACCACTGTTTCTCCTGCTTTTATTGGTTTATTTAATCAGCACATTCAAAATTACAAATGTATCTTTGTACAGAATTTATTTTCAAAACTGCTATTCAGATTCAGATAGGAAACAAACCATGTCTTGAAGATTATGCACTATACAGCTAGTCATTTAAAAGGAATGGCTCCTGCAAGATTTTTGCATGCTGGGACTTGACAAGACTTTCATGGGACACTTAATGTGTCATATTCTTGGCACCTCCTATGTCCCATTTGTACCATTTCGGACTTATCATTGTCTTAAGGCAAAGAGATGATCCTTAACTGGTACTGGGTACAACAGCTACTCTTCCTCTCCCCTCCCACCATCCCCTTACATGCACACAATAGAGGAGATATCCAGGGTGGGTTGGGGACAGGGAAGCAGTGAGTCAGAGGTGGCAGGGCAGGATCATGGTTCCAGCTCTCCAAGATTGGTGGGACGGAAAGGTAGTAGAAAGCCACCTATGGGCCCCCACAAGGTGCACTGAGCACTGCTCAGGGGAATTGGCCTAACATATTGGATTGTGATGCTGAGGACTGAGTTCTCTGTAGCCATGTATGAAGCTTTATTATACCTATGTATAAAATATGCATTTCAAAATTCTACAAGTGTGTGTGCATATATAGATATAGGATAGACGAGGTGGGTGTGGTAATATCTTTTAGTGCACAAACTTCAGGTCTGACCTGAAGAAGAGCTCAAAATAAACTCAGAAGCTTATCTCTCTCACCAGCTTAAATTTGCCCAATAAAGGATATGACCTCATCCACCCTGTGTCTCTAATATCCTGAGACCAACATGGCTACAACAACACTGCATACATAGATATACATATACACAAGAGATTTGGTGGTTCTGAGTTGGTGGATCCTAAGGGAAAAATGCACAACTCTTCAGTTTGACCTATAGGTCTGTCACATAATAACAACACTGTATCTCTGGTTTGGTCAGGTCTACATCAGCTCTGGCAGAAGTTGGTTTATCAGACAGTGATGTTTACTGGAGAGCGCCCCAAAGACAAGTAGGTATTTGTTGAACTGTTGCCAAGTGACATGTCAGGGGATGTTTTTTTGTTGGACAGTTCCTCAATAGCAATTCTGGGTGAATTTTGAACTGGACAGTTCCTTAGCAATAAGGGGCATAGGAGCAAATTTTAAGAAATTTGCACCCACAAAATGTATATGTACAGTTTGCACCAATAACTCAACTGTGGTCACAAATGAGTTAATTAAAGGTGCAAGTAATCAAATTTGTGTACATCATTCATTATTATCAGGTGCAAATATGGCTAGTGCAGTTGGTGTCTGGAAAGAGTGGCTTACGATGAAATTCTGGCTCCACTGAGCCAGTGTCTCACCGTTGGATTCAGTTATAATCTACTCATGCAAGCAGTCCCATTAGCTTCAAAGGGTTCCTCATGTTAATAAAGGCTACAGATCTGAGTTCAATGGGATTAGATTTATGAGCAACAATTATTCCTGTGAGTGAGCATTGCAGAAGAGTAGTAGCATTTTCCTCAATACAGATTTGCTGGACATGAGTCGATAAACTTTGTTCTAGACTCATTTCAAAGACTTTCTTTCCCTTCACTCTATAATTGGTTTCATATATTACGTTAATCTGAACGAGAAGGAGAAAGAATCCTCCCCCTTTCCGAATCCGTCACTCAGCTACAAATGTACTTAAAGCATGTGGCCTAAATATTCACAGTGGGTAGTGATTTAGAGTGTTTCGAGTTATGAAACCCCAACCTGAGACATCTTAAAGGGGACTGACTTATAAAAAGTGCTTGGGCACCTGACTTCTGAAAATCAAACACCTTCATGGGGGTCTCCAGCTGAGGAGCCAAAAAACAAAGCACCCAAAATCACTAGCCACTTGGAAAATGACTATTTGAATAGTTTTGGGAATTGCATCTAATTTACTCCCCTAGGATCCATTCCATCCTTGGTGAATTTTCAGTTACTTCAAGCAAGTTAATCCAGGGATGAACTTGTCCTTTAGGGCCAGAGTTTCAAAAGAGCTGAAGGCCTGATTTTCAAAGGCTCAGCAAGAATAATGGAAGCAAGAATATCACTCTCATTTAGGAGACTAAGAAACAGCAAGATTATCAATATATATTTATTTTATTATATATCAGAAGTGCTCAGCACCCAACAGTATATTGTGACACTGGCCCCCGCTGTGGGTACCATCAGCTCTTTTGAGATTCTGACCCATATATCCAGGAACAGGGTTAAAATGATATTAGCTACAATTAAAGTTCCTTTCTTTTTTAAAAAAAATCCTGGGGAGAAAAAAAAGGGGGGAATAGTGTGTGGGGAAAGATAATTCAAGACAATATTTTAAATGGTTGCATTGATGTTCTGTATTTATCCCTTCTGTCTTTAGAAAGATTAAATAGATACTATGGGTTGATATATGACTGACCATTATTCATCTTCAATGAATTATTAAACAAAGTTATTTAGTGCTCTGTAATTTTTAAAGCATCACACAGTCTCTATTATCTTTATAAAACAGTAATTTCCCAAGACAGGACAACTAATGTCTCTCTCCATGAAATCAAATAAAATGTAATGTCTACTAGAGTTTAAGCAGTAACGTACATTTGGACAGTTCACTTTAAATTTAGCTTGAGGATAAGTTATTTAGTAAACATAACGTCACTATTCACATGCAATTATTCTGTGACTATTGAATATTATTTTGTGACTGTGACAAATATATTATTTGAATTTTTACCATTGTTTGGGCCAAATTCTGATTTCCTTTGCACCAGGATAAATCCACTGAAGTCAATGGAGTTGTTCTGAATTTATTTCAGTGCAAATGAAATCAGAATGTGGCCCTTCGTGTTTTGTTGTAATAAAGGAAACCATAAAAGAACTCCAGTGATCTCAATAGCACTGATGCAATCTGCATTTCTTTACTAATGAGCTGAAATGACTTTGTCAGCATGTTCATGGGCAATGAAACTAAATAACTCATGCAGAGAGAGGTTTACAGAGAAATATCTTTTATTTAGTACAATTAGTTTTATTGTTTCAGCAAAGTTTGATGAAGAGCTATGAGAGCACCACAGTAAGGAACAAGTAATTTATGTTGCAGTAAAACACTGCCAATAAAACAAAAGAAAATGTAGAGAGCTTATTATGGGGTTCTGAGCTTTGTTATGCAGATTTGGTTGTGGCAAGAATGTATGGTTCATATTCAAAGTAGATAAACGCATTAAAGAATAGTGCTAATATATGGGAAACAAACAGCAAGTAAGTCTATCAACACTTGTCATGGTAGCTTTGAAAACACTTATCTTGTATTTAAATATAGGCTGCCACACATCTAAATAATAGCTTCTGGTGCTAGACAAACATATGATAAGAGAAAATTCCCAGGATCAAATATGAACAGACATACTTAGAAAATCAGTATTGCCAAAAAATAATGGTTCTTCTATTTAGTTATGTTCTCTGTATATACCAGAGCAGCAAAAAAAGTGGTCCTATTATATTTTATGCAAAAGTAAAATAAAAACTGGCATTTTTTAACTGCACTAAATTTTATTAACAGTTCCATATATTTTCCCATGTTTTCTAGGTTTACATAATGTGAATAAAGGAAATGGTGTGGTTAAAGCCCCAGTTCAGCAATGCACTTCATGTTAACATGTGCTTAAGTGCTTTTACTTCTATGGGATGTAGTCATGTGCCTATATGCTTTGCTGAATAGGGATGGATTTAAAGTGCAGTTAAAGTGGAGCATATGTGTAAGTACTTTGCTGAACTGGGTCCTTATTGATGTAGTTTCCATTGTTTTAAGGCAACCGGGGCCGGCTCCAAGTTTTTTGCTGTCCCAAGCAAAAAAATTTTCCCGTGCCCCCCCGGGTTACTTCCTGCGGCCCTCCCCATGCCCCCCACTGCCGCAGCTCACCTCTGCTCCACCTGCTCCCCTGAGCATGCCGCCGCCACTCTGCTTCTCCCTCCTCCCTCCCAGGCTTGCCGCAAAACAGCTGATTCGCGTGGCAAGCCTGGGAGGGGTTGGGGACAAGCGGAGTGGCAGCACGCTCAGGGGAGCAGGCGGCAGTGGAGCGGAGGTGAGCTGGGGGGGGGGAGTGGTTCTTCTGCCCCCCCAGGGTTACTTTCTGCGGCCCTCCCCATGCCCCCCCCCACCGCCTCAGCTCACCTCCGCTCAGGGCTGGCTCCTGGCTTTTTGTGCCCCAAGCAAAAAAAAAAAAAAAAGGAGCTGGAGTGCCGCCCCTTGGAAAGTGCCGCCCCAAGCACATGCTTGGAGCGCTGGTGCCCAGAGCCGGCCCTGAAGGCAACTATACCAGTTTATTCTGGGAAAATGTGTTAGGTTCCCATATTTAAGGCAATAAGGTTGTAACAGTGGCTAAGAACCTGGTGGTATAAGCCAATGCCCACTAGCTAGCACTCGGTTCTGCTCACTTTTGCCTGCAGTGGAGCTTGGGAGGGTTGTGATTGCAAGGTAGGTTTGGAGCAGTACCTGAGGACCCGGCCTTGCTTACTATCAAACATACAACTAAATGGCAACAGTCTTGCACTGGGGTCAGCACAGAGACTTGTCATTAGAGACAAGGAGCCCAGATTACAAGTCACAAAAGCCATCAGTACCAGCATTGCAATTCACGCCAGTGTGTGTTAACCACTGAGTGAAAGAAGTCGTTGAAGCAAAGCAATGGAGTTATGAGACCCATAATCTTTGACTCTAAGCTGACTCACTGCCGTAACTTCGTGCAAATTCTCCTGCTGCTCCACTCAGCTGTGCCAGTCAATCCCACTGCAAAACTGGATTTAGAAAATCAGAACCAGAGCAAAGAAGAGTCCTGTTAAAAAAAATGATGGCGCAATATGAGTCCAGATGCTGCAACTTAGCTGAGCTTTCCTAGATAAAGGAATTACCATAAGTGAAATTGCATTGTAACCGTGCAGCTAAAATATAATATAAAATTATAATGAGAATAACTATCAGACAATCAAGAATAAATGAATAATAATAAAAAGGAATGAAAGCTGAATATGAGCCTACAGTATAACCAAATGAATTGAGAATAATAAGTAAAAGTGTATTTTTCAGACGGGAGTTTCTCTTAACATTTATAACAGTTACTTTGAAATATTTAGTTCTTGTAACAACATGATAGATCACCTGCTTGTCAGTATATGGTTCTGCCATGACTCTTGTCACTAGTACCATGTAAGTGCCAAAATAAATTAACCACTTAGCTAGTCAGCCTACAATTTACAGGATGTTTATACTTGATGCTGCCACTAAAAAGATGTAGCTTAAGTACTCAGCCCTGCAAAATGCAATCAAGCAACTGAATGCTGAAAAAAATCGGATTAAATATAATGCATGTATGATATTGACAGAATAGCACTAAGTGGATAACATATTAACAAGAGAGACAGTTCAATGGAATGTATTAATCTGTGTAGCATGCATTTAGGGCTTGATCCAAAGTCCATTAAAGGGACTTTAGTGGATTTTAGATCAGGCCCTTAATGATTTTATAATGAATGTAAGAAAATCATTTATTCTAAAACCTAAGGATGATGATCTCCCCCATGCAGAGGGACTTCAGAAGGACTAACTGTCACTTTTACCTTTTTACTAATTAATTTTAAACAGAAGTTTTAGGGCAAATTCAACCCTTATGTGATCAGACATAACTTCCTTGAAATCAGTGGATCTGCAACTCAGCTGAATATGGATTTGTCAGAAGAGTCAATACACAATTCCATAGGCACAGTCTTTGGAGGACTTGTATAAAGAGATTGTACCCTTCTTCACTATATAATGGGGGCTTGTTTTATGCAGTATCTTAACATCAACCCATCCTAGTGAGCATGAATTGTGATTCTACATACAGTATTTGAAAAGCATCTAGCATGCAATTAAGTTATTGCTCTAATCCAAATACACCTCTACCCCGATATAACGCTGTGCTTGGGCGCCAAAAAACCTTACCGCGTTTTAGGGGAAACCGCATTATATCGAACTTGCTTTGATCCGCAGGAGCGCGCAGTGCCCCCCCCCCCCGCCCCAAAAGCTCCGCTTTACCGCATTATATCTGAATTAGTGTTATATCAGGTTGTGTTATATCAGGGTAGAGGTGTAGTTCATAGAATCAGTAAAAATAAATTTCACACCAGTCAAGACAAACACAGACACAGCACCATAAATTACTTCTCATTGGGGTTCTTTCTTAAAAATAGTTTTACTTTATTAAGATTACTGAACTCTACAAATAGTATATATAACACTCTTGTTGATGGTAACACATGCCTGGAGGTATAGAATCAAATAGCACATCTAAAAATGAGAGTCCTGTAGAAGAAAATACACAGTAGTCACCCTTATTAAACCGTCATTTGGTACAAGATACCACACAGTTATCACAGTTATTTTCTGCTCTAACAGCTGGCCTTTGCCATCTCCAGTACCATTGTGTGGCAGTTGTTATCTGATGCAAAATATCTAATGGAGTCCAGTATATATGCACCAGTTGCTGAGGAAAGAAAAATAAGCAGGGACAGAGAAATTTCATATACAGTTCTCTCTACTACTAAGTTGTATTGCTCATCTGAACAAATTCCTTGTACTAAGTTACAGTAGTAACTAGGCTGCCTGTCACAGGGTCAAAGTGCTATATTATAGTGATCAGTTCCTAGCTAGAAATGAAAAAAGAAAAATGACAGTAGTTGGGAAGAAAGAACTAAGAAAGGACAGGTATTAAAAGTGCCAGCTAAGCAGGAATGTTTGGCCAAGTGGGAAAGCCAATTCCAACAGTGCTCCAGATGGCAGAGTAAGATTCCAAAGCAAGAAAAATGTACTTCTTGTGTTTTCCTTCTTTTTAAAATTCTAGGAAAAAATCATGCCCCATTCTATTGAAGCCATTTAGTTTGTCGTTATCTGTGAGTATCATGGACTGAACATTCAGATGCAGCCATCCTGAACAGGGCACTTGGTAGGGGCTGGTGTGCAACAGGATTTTCAGCTCATAGTTGCGCTCCCTCCCTTGTAGTGATGCTTTCTCTCTGCATGGCAGTTTCCTCTGCCCTGTTTGGACTGTCTGCTCTCATCTATATTTGCATTACTGTAGCGCCTCAAAGCCCCGGGAAGCCCATTGGGCGAGTCATTGCACAAACACAGAACAAAAAGATGGCCCCTGCCGCAAAGAGCTCACAATCTAAGTAACGCTGGGTTACAATGGCTGGACAATACAATGTACTGAAAGAGCATCTGAGGGTCAATGTTTTCATAGGGTCTCCCCAGTCACAGTCCCTTCCCCTCAACCACTGCCTCTTTTCTCTGTATCACAGCCGAAAGTGCTCGAATCCTGATATCAGCTGTGTGCCATCAAAGGGTCACCCAGACTCTGGGATGATACTTTCTTGGCCAGTTAAACCATCTTTATAGTCAGATTACACTAGCAGTACAGGGCAAATTGGTCAACCATCCCACATGGGAAGATCTGGCCCAAAATATTCAAATCGGGTGACCTCTTGGAATGTATCAATGTTGTTGTTTGCAATGGGCTTTATTTTGTATTTCCATTGTACTAAAATCAGCTTTACAGTTGTTATCATGGCAGTGAGGAACCATTAGTACACAACTGAGTTAGTTAGTATGTATTGCCTATGTATGCAGCATTTAACTATGACTGAAGGATGTGGTCTGAACTGTTTGCTTGAAAGAATCACTACAGTTTAGAACTCTGACCAAATAGGACCATAACTTATGTATTTAAAGATCATCCCCATTGCTGAATTTCCAGTACTTTTCATTATCATCTATGTGTATTCTAAACCTTTTGGAGGGGGTCCACTATATGTGCGACTGTATTATTGTATTCATTATTCTGGTGTGATAGTCCTTGGAGCAGATGCTTCGGAGAACATTTCTCCATTCTCTGAGGGTTAAGGTATATCTTCCTTCCATACTAATTTCAATCCCTGGTTGTGATTCCAGATACTGTTTAGTAACAAGTAAATATTGGAAGAGTGATATGGAGGGAATGTTATTCTGGAAAGGCACATTCAATTCACTTCTTGTTGAAAGGCAACGTTCTACTTTTAATTATAGCCAAAAACCAATGTTGGAATACACTTGCATATATTTCTAGATCTGGTAAGTGATAAAGAGAATCACTGTTGAAATAAACTGAAAAAAGATTTCATTTTCTCTTAATGATGATGTACTGAAGGACGTACATCTCATATTCCAGCAGAGTATGCTGGAGAAATAAAAGTTTCTGACTCCTCAAAAGAGGATGTGGACACAGCAAAGAGTTCATTATCCAGCAGGGACTTATTCCTAGTTGTTAGTTCACTAGAAACCAAAATATTTCACTGGACTGGAGTCTGGTGAGGAAGAGGAAGAAAAAAAGTTTATTGGTTTAGATATGACTGTGATGTGTGATAAATCAATGCTGTGCCACATTCTGCTCTTAGGGGGCTAATACTGTTCCCATTAAAAGTTTGGTAAAGTGTGAGGCTTAGTGGTATAGTCAGATGCTATAATATTCACTAGACCGATGTTTCAAATTACACACAAAATAATACAAGGAAAGGTTTCCCTAGGTCAGCAGTTATTAAATTCAAGATGATAGAGACACACACACAGACACACACACACACACACACACATAATTTTTGAAGCTAGATAAAATGTTCCCTAATGCCTATATATTATGCATATTCTACCCTTAATTCAGGAAATCTGCCAAGAACATCTTTTGTCTCTCTCCATAGCAAGAGATGTAAACAAAGAACATTTATTTTTATTATCTAAAAGAAATATTCTCCATAACAGTTACCTGCCATATGGACAATTAATTAAATCAGTTAACTCAAATCACTTTTGTTTGTTTGTTGATTTCAAAATCCATAATGAACATACATTCTGACAGCTTTGTGAATTTCCACTGAGAAATTCATTATGCAATCTGTTTAGTCCCAGGGCTTGTGAGCAGGAAGTGCTAGGCATTTTAGAAATAGTATGAAAAATGATTTTCATGGTACGACTCTAGGTTCTATTGCAGTGCCCTAAACATCCGGTCTTCCAATTGATTTGTGGCATCACGCTGCCTTCTATACAAGTCTCTTTCCACAGAGCTGTGCCAATAAGATCAAATGACCTGACAGAAATAGTGGTCATGAAGAATCTATTATCCATTTGTACAAGTGGATCTGGAAAAGTAACTCATGAAAAATGTACATGGAGGAAAAGAAGCTCCTTCATTTCTTCTGAGTTCCATTGTGTTTCCATATACTGCAGGAATGCTTGATTGAATTCCTACTGGGTCAGTATGGGTCTAAGCCTTCGTGTGGGTGAGCCAGGGAAAGTGATGTCATAAGAAGCCTGAGGAGGGGCTGGCCAGGACTTTAGTCCCTGCATTCCCCTGCGAGCAGAGGGTGAGATTAGGAGGAGACTGGTCCACGAGCCGATACCCTCCACTCCATTCAGCACAGCTGCCCAGCTGTGTTGGAAAAGAGCGTGGTGCATACCCCTCCACTCCCATGGGGTGTAACGGTGAAAGTATCCCCCAGGCACTGTGGCAGACGTGCCACTTGTGTGGTGCAGCTCCCACTCTCCCTAACACAGGTGGATTGGCTATAAACAGAACTTAAAACTATTATAGCTCTCTCCATGTCCCAGCTTCTTGTCAAAGAAAACCACCCTTGTGAGACAGTAGTTTTGGCAGTAACGTCATGCTTTCAGTTTTCAGGCACAACTGTTCTGAGTTATTAAGCATATCAGTGGGGACAGCAAAGACACCAGTTGTACCTGACAGTTACGCACAGAGGGCCAGCTCTTTCAACCCTCATGATTCCCTCCCCAAATGACTGAAGTCTGACATTGCATTTGTGAATATCCCCAAAGGAAAGTAACCAGGAGAAGATGCATTTGCTGGGTACTGTGATTGTTCATTCTTAAAATCTTGGAGTGATTTTAATGCTATGAAAGAGGGGAGGCCAGTAGCTCTGCTCAGAGCCAGGCACAGTGTGAACAAGCACAATGCAAGCTTCCCCCATACAGATTTGTTATTGCAAATCAATCATTATAATAGTTCTTGCTCCTACGGCCAGTGCCTCTTCACACTCTATACTCCAATCATTCCAGTCGTGTATTTCCCTTGATCCAAGGTTAGTGCACAGATTTAGATCTTTAACTACTAGAGAAGGGTGTAAATGGAAAAAAATCAAAGCGAAAAAGGAGCCTAAAGTGTTATTGCAGATGATGGGGCTGATCCTGGCAAACATCTGCCAGGCAGCTCCTTCTCTCAATAGGCCAGCTCCTACTCCAGTTGAACCCAATGAGTTTTAACATAGATTTCAGTGGGATCAGGATTTGGCTAAATTGTTAGCATCATTTGGTACTCCTGTACCAAAGGGCTTGTCTTCACTGCAACAGTTAGCTTGAGTTAGTACACCCAAGTTACTCCATTCCAGTTAACCCTACCTCAAGTCAGAGTGGTCAGACTGCTAAACAACACGTGAGCTCCACAGAGTGCCTGGATTGGATTAGCAGGTGATGAGTTGTGCTAACTTGAATTGTAGCCTGTTGCTGCATCCTCGCTACATGACTTGCTTTAGTGTCAGCAGCACTTGAGGTTCAATGTCTCCTACCCTCACTCTTTCTTCACCCCATCCCAGCCCACACTGCCCCAACCCATCTAGCTTGAATTTACAGCACCACTTAACTTGGGCTAGAGGTTTTTGTGTGTGTATGTGAGTTGGGTGAGGAGCAACACTTGAGTTATACCTTAAGTTTACAGTAGTGAAGACAAGCCCTTGGAGGCTTCTGCTGCACTTCTGCTTTGCTCTTTGTAAATGCCTCTCACCTGAGAATCTAAAGCTTTTCCCCTAACATTGGTTCTCCCCTTGCGAGGTACTCCCTTCTCTTCATGTGTCATTATATAATGCCTGCATCTGTAACTTTCACTCCATGCATCTGAAGAAGTGGGTTTTTTACCCATGAAAGCTTATGCCCAAATAAATCTGTTAGTCTTTAAGGTGCCACCGGACTCCTCGTTGTTTTTGTGGATACAGACTAACATGGCTACCCCCTGATACTTGTCCCCAAACATTAATTAATATTCACAACTCCTCTAAGAGGCAGATATTGGCACCCCATTTAGACAGGCAACACTGAAAGGTTAAAGGTAGGATTTTCAAAAGGACCTAAGTGATTTAGGACCATATTGAATTTCAGTATCACGGATGCTGATAAGTCACTGAGGCACTTTTGACAATTCCACATGAAGTGACTTGCCCAAAGTCACACAGTAGCAGAACTAGAAACAGAGCTCACATTTCCTAATTCTCTTTCTGTACCATTTTAACCATGAAACATTGTTCCCCCCACCTCAGAAATAAAAGAGGAATCTGCTGATGCATTCTCCATCTCAGGTAGACATCAGAGAGAAAGATTCTTTTAAAAATGGAAAATCCTTTGGTTCCTTGTTCATTGGTTGTTCATGTTTGGTTGGCTCGGCTCTTTCACTCAGTCCAATTTGTTGTGAGTCAAAATTAAAACTATTTGAAAATGGAAACAAAAAGTAAAGTTTCATTTTGTGGGTGCCCAGACCATGATGTTTTGTTGTTTTAAGAGTTGTTTTAGACATTCCTAGATGGGAGGGGGCTAACTGATAGATTTCCAATATCTTTCCTTGAACAACTGATATTTCATAATACTACAGACGAGTACATGAGCAGCCAGTCCCTTTTATAGTCAAAGATCCAGGAGCTCTTCATCTTAAAGCACAGTGACAATGATGGCCTTTAATTCTTAGGAATTCTTCAGTTCAATTTTTGTATTATATAAACATTGGACTTCATTATATATAATTTATCTTCTACATTTTGTACCTGAATTCGATATTGCTGGAAGCGAGATCTGTAGCCAGGTGTTTTGCAAGCTTCCTCCAGACTACTTTGTCAATGCACTTAGTGCCTCACCCGCTGCACCGCTCACTGGCCCTTTGCTGTTTGTTTCTGAGCAGTCATTCTGCATTGTGTTTTGATGGTTTTGTGATGGAACCAGTTTCCACCAGGAATGAGGATGAAATCACCAAATGCAATTTTATTTCTGACCCAATTCAACAAGGTACTTGCATATGCCTAACTGTAAGCATATGAGTAGTTCTAGTGAGATGAATAGGATTAAACCTATGCTTAGAGAATGGCCTGAACTGGGGTCCTTAAACAGGATTTAAATCCAGATTTCTAGATCTGATAGGCTAGTTTATTAATCTACTGCAACTCTTGGATTAGGTCTCATCACAAAAACTGTCCCTGATTTTGACACCTTCTACCATGATGGGCAGGATACTCGAGAGATTGGGATAAAGAGTCAAGACTGATGACTATGGGCAGAGCCAAGGAAAGGATCAGGACCAGAATAGCCACGGACTGTGACATGGGTGCACTGGAAGATTTCCGAAGATGGGGAGATCTCAGGAAAAGATTATTCTTTCATTTTGTTTTGGAGATGAGAAATATGAAAGTTAATTCTAAAACTCAGTCTCTTGACTTATTAGAGAGATTGAACATATGGTGCCAGGCGTTATTGCAGCCAGAAACATAGCAACTTAATTGAAGAGCTCTTTCCCAGTACTGCAGATATTTTGGTTGTCTTCTCTTGAGCTTTTTTCTAAGATACTATTACTCTTGGAATAAGAATCCCTTCATAGACTCTTTGCCCAAGATGAAGCTGTCAGTTTTCTCTGGAGGATGAGGGAAATGCCCTGATTTGGATTTATGGAATACATGATTCTGCAGCTGGAAATATTGAAATGTGGGACATAATCTGACATTATTACATGAGTGCTCTGAACTATTCTAAATGAGATAGCTACAAAAAGCTGATTATATGGCATCCTTCTCTATTCAGATCTTCAATAAGATTGGAACAATCTCACTTTCAGGTAGAATTTTGTTTTCAATGGGGATGAAAGGAGAAACTCCTCCTAAAACATAATGAGTGTTATTTAGTGTTAAGAACTAAGAATATGCTTGGTACTGTACAACTCACAAATATGAAGTCAATCCCTGCCATGGCGACCTTACCATCCAATTATGTTGTTGTCTGTCTGTCTCTGTCTAAAGGGTTTTATAGCATTCACCTCCACAGTATCTTATTGCTTTCCAAATAAATTAGATCAAGGTGAGGTCCTTAGTGGAAATTATGAGACTTTTGCTTCTCTCCCTTTCCTGGTAGAGCAAGCTCTGCTTGTGACATACATGTCTATGACTACTTAAATAGAAAATGGACTGATGTATATTTTCCTATTCTCCCCTTTCCCCATTTGTCTTGTTTCCCTCTCTTTCGTGATTATAGTTAAGATGCTGGAGGAGCACAGGCACAGCATATGACACATGACTCAATTAGCACCTCCTGAAAACTAGCTTTACTTCCCCGCTCAGGAAAGCATTTGGCTAGGTTGCCTTTATATTCCTCTTGACAGCCTATGAAAGACAATGATTTTTAATGAGAACGGGCTGCTCAGGAATCATGATTAGCTTGCTAGTCTGGTCACTGCAAAGCATTCCAGTGTTATACTACATCTGGCTGGCTATGCTGGATTCTTATCAAACATAAGGCAAGAAGAGAGAAAGGAAAGAGAGAGAAGAATTAAGGTAGAGGTGAAAATTGACACACTGTGACTGGTGCAGTGGAGTGGAGTGGAATGGGAGAAGGGAAATAGCAGGAACCTTAGGTCCACACGTCAGGAGTTGCTTAGGACACAGTCTTGAAATGATGATGGTCATCTAGATCCCCCTACAGCCTGGTTGACTCAGAATATCTTTCAGGGATCAGGAAAAAGGGCCATGATGGTATGATAAATCCATAGGCTCCAGTGTGTGGCTGAGATAACGAATATGGCAAAACCAAACTTGTGGCAATGATGAGGATCTCCTCTGCTATGCCAAGCAAGTTACCAAGTGGTCTCTAGAGAAGAAAATGTCCCAAAGCATTAGCTATCTTGTCCCACCAATCACATCACATTACTATTGGTCCATATATGGACACTTCCGCTGATTTCAAGACATTTCTGATTTGTTGCTATGGCAACTGTGTAACCTCACTAGCAACCTTGAAAACCCCTAATCTTTTAATCCAATCCCAGTCCACACAATTTCTTTGATTTCATTCTGTGCTTCCTTTCAGTGCCTTCTTTTTTCTTTTACTTAACATGTTCCTAGGCTAAAATGACATCCTGCTACCTCTCACCCACTCTGGACAAATTAAAGCTTCAACCATGGGCAGGGTTCAAAACAACTGGTGACATTTACTAGATGAGGCCTACTGGGAGTCCGGACAATGTGCTTTTTGACTTGTACACATGTACTTGTGTTGTTTTGTTTCCAGTGGGTTCGTGCACAGAAACAAACCTATAGTATCTTAATCTAACCAAGTAGACTTTTCACAAATGATTTTGACAATGCCTTCTTGCAGCTTTTTCTTGTACTGTTTGGATAATTGCATTGTCAGAAATTACTTATCATACATTTAGCACTTAATACCTATTTATTATGAGTTCATGTAACTGCTATTTAAGAAATAATACATGCTAACTCCTTTCTACGCCATTTGACGCCACTTTGATTCTGTAATTGCTGGTTTCCTAGGATATTATGCCACAAAACCTGAAGAAATAATTGGTTGTTTCATTCCAGACAATACGTTCTAGAGATGCATAGAGCTTAACTGGCAGATTTGTAACAGTGCAGTAGAGGCATAAAAGGAAAGAATGCTAACCACAGAACAAGACTGCACAATATAACTTGTGTAGCAACTGGTATCAGGCAGCAGCAGTTAAAATAATTCAGAGGGAAAGATTCCTTATGTAAATCCTTTAAGTTTTATGCCTTAGGGGATAAATTTGCAAGAGCATGTCACCATTGCATACCAGCTCGAAAGATGGAACAGGTACCAAATACTAGGACTACTTGAAAAAACACAAATATTCCAGTGCTCAGCTATAATGATTTTTTGGTTTGAAGAGTGTACACTAAAGATTACAGGAACAACAACAGATTTTGTGAAGGATTGTTGTTATACATATATATTGGCAAAACGAATGAATCCCTTGAACATACATTAAAAAAGTACTACCTTAATTGAACTTTTGTCAATCAATGTCACTGACATTAGGTGGTATTAAAACGTTAAGATATGGTCTCACTTTTCCCCAATACTTTAATGGTTTTAATTGTTAGATTGTAAATTCTGTTTTTAGAGGGAAAGTAATAAGTGTGTGTGTGTGTGTGTATGTAAAAAAAGTGGGGCTGGTAGCATTACCTATCATTAAGGTTCACAACACTTCCCTTGGTAAGAACCTGTTTTCTATTGCTTGATGTTACCAAACTTTAATAGGTTGGGCTGAAATTTTCCATGTCTTCCTCAGGCTGAATTTTTCTGGAAAATGTCAGTCAAAATAGTACAGGCATTTTCAAGAAAAAGGGAAGGGGAAAATATATTATTAGTCCATTTAAAAAAATTCTGGCAACCTTTGCTTTGAAAAAACTCTGTCATCCTCATAGCTTGGAGCAGGATTTTCAAGTCCATTCTCTTAATCTCTCTCTGGCCCAAAGAACATTTAGTTTTTTATACAAAGTGAAACAGCTCCAACAGAAGAGAGAGACTCAAACCAAGGCTGGGTTTTTCACATCCTAGGCAAGTATTCTAACCACTAGGCTATTGACTATTTTCTGCTGGGGGGAGGTTTCTCTCTTTGTTTATTCTGAGAAATTTCAAAAGGTTTTGTTTTCATTATCTATCGTGAATGAAAATAAAATTTGAACCCTCAGAATTTTTCACAAAACAGATTTCTCATTTTCTGCCCAGCCCTAATTATATGTTACAGCTGAAGTAAACAAGAAAGCAGTTATCTTTAGCATAACCACACTATGTTCCTTATTCCTGATGGTTCCACATAATCAGGGGTGGCTCCAGGCCCCAGCATGCCAAGTGCGTGCTTGGGGCGGCATGCCACGGGGGGCGCTCTGCCGGTCGCTGGGAGGGCGGCAGGCAGGCAGCCTTCGGTGGTGTGCCTGCGGAGGGTCCACTGGTCCCGCGGGACCGGTGACCGGCAGAGCACCCCCCGCGGCATGCAGCACGGCGAAATGTCTAGAGCTGCCTCTGCACATAATATTGTCTAGAGCCCGGCTGAAAGCAGCACCTCTTGTTAAGGGGAAAGACACGAGCAAGAAATGCCCTAGACACTGAAGGCAGGATCAGATATGAAGCCTATAGACACTTGCTGCTAACCACTAATATCAGCCATCAGGCACTGACTTCAAATACTCAAGTTTAAACCTATTGTATTAAATAACATAAAACAAAAGCACAATCAATTAGGAGAGAATGAGAAGGCATGTGGTGAAGGGCTGTGCACCATAGCCCTGTAAAATATTAGAGGAGAAATCAGAAGCTTCTGACCTGCCAAAGCTGTGTTCAAGATTCTGTATTTTACCTATAATGGGTAGTATCACTGAAATCAAATCAACAAACTCTTCCTCACATGAGCAGTCAAATTAAGACCAATAGGAATATCCCCATGTATAAGGTTTACCTGGGTTTTTAGGATCAGATTGATCATTATTACCTGAAATAGACAAAGGAGGTATCCTTTAATAAAAGCTTGCATGAGCAGGGAGAAAGAGCATTAGAGCTGTCATTCAGACATAGGTATATTCTCAGGTAGTACTGTACTGACTAAGCAAAGTATCAGTTATTACAAATGTCTTCAAGGAGTGGGTCCCAAAAGCACACAAGTATGGGATAAAATCCAAAAGCAGGGATTTGTTGGTCCCATTTCTAACTGGTGTGTCAGAGATCCATAGCGGGAGGTGGTGTATATAGCACTTTGCATATTGACTTATTAATAATGTCTCTGGGTGGTCTGACCGAAAACTGACTCATCATCAAATCCATTTTCAGATGACAGATGAATGAAAACAAGTTATGTGTATTATAATTCAAATTTGAGACCAGGCTATTGGGTTTTTATGGTCACCTAATTAAACACAGCAGGCTGGGCATCTTCTTAATTAAAGGAAATGTTCACACTGTATCCCACAAATAATAGGCTGCACATACAAATAATAAATTAGCGGCTTTAACACCAGTGGTGACAAGTGCATGATTGGATTACAAAAGAACTTTGCAGTCTTGCCCCATTATATTGCAAAGATCCCAGCATGTCACTACTAGGGACAGATGAACCAGTTCTGATCAATTCACAACCGTCCCAAATCTTCACTGAACCTCAAACAATATTTTTGTTGCATTTCTTTGCCTCCTCCCATGCTTTTTACACACACCCCTCTCTCCGTTTCCTGGTTTCATCAGGGAAGAGAAGCAAAATGATCAAAATATCACAAGGCCATTTTCATGGTATTGCTGACCTAGACAAACAAAGCAGTACTGGAAAGCGAAGATCTTCAGTTCAATTTCTAGATCTGGGAGGTTTGGATCAATTTCATCTAAGCTTTGCATGTGCATCAAAACTAAACGACTAACTCCTCTGAAATGTACTCATCTTTAGTCATGGGCGGGGCATGAAGCGCTGGCTAGGGGAAGCTAGCCCCCCCCTTCTGCGCTCCCCTGCCACAGTCCAGAGCCCCCCACTGCAGCCACTGGCTCCCATCCCAGACTAGCACCCCCCCCATCCCAGGAAGTCCAGGAGGGTGGGCAGCGTGACCCCAGCCCCAGCCGGGTTTACCTCACAGGGGACTGGAGCTGCACCAAATGGGAAGCAGAATGGGGGGAGGGGCTGGGGCGGAGTGTGGGCAGGGTCACACCTGGCTGTTTGGAGAGGCACAGCCTCCCACACCCCATCATACCTGACACCCATGACCATGTGACTACACAGAAACAGGGCATCTGGAGAATTTGAAAGTTCATTACTGCCACTCACTAGGATCTGTTGACTATAAGAAGATGGGCCCAAACTAAAACCTTTGATCAAAATCTCCCCCAGAATTTTTTTGGATTTCAGCATCTGAACATGGGTCCCAATTTGTATTTCACAGCCAGACCCAGCTCAATTATTGACTGAAACAAAAGCCTGGTTCTGCACACCTCCTAACGTTGGGATGTTCAGCATCTAAATCTGGCTCCCAAAACGGTGGGCTGAGTCCACTTCTAATTTATAGCATCCATTGCTGTTGAGTGCCCACAGTTGAGACTATTGGTCTGTCTATAACTTTTTCAGTGAATGGGTTCTTAGCAAATAAAATATTGTGAATTAGGTTTTTCTCTCCTCCTTTCCCACTTTGTTTTTTCTTTTGATCAAAACTGTAGGTGTCCTTGATTGTCAGAGTGGTCCTAGAGCAAAGTCTTGCTCAAAAATAAACTAAACCAGAGGAAGATATCATCTATCACAAATTAACTCAGTCCATTAACCTGCAGTCCACATACCCAGGCAGTATAACCACAAGGATTTGGTTTAAGATCTTAAATTCTGCTCTGGCCCCTTTACAAAAAGCCAGAGTGTGACATAAAGGAGCCTTTGTGCCCACGGAAAATCCTCCGGCGCAGGCATTGTGGAAGAATGCTGTAAAACTGATTCCCAATGACTCCTTTGCAAGCCTTGGGGTAGGGAGCATGTCGGGGGTGGGTGTATTAGGTGCAGAACCATAGCATGCTGCACTGCAGCAATTCCAGGCAGTGCTGCGTATGTAGGGTAGCCCCAAGGGCCAGCCATAATTTAAACGGGAGCTTCTCCCCATCCTCAAAGACAGGGAGGATTCAGAGGTGGGCTAAAGCCACTTTAGTCCCCCTCCCCTGGGCTGTGGGTCCTGTACTGCTTCTCTTAGAAGCCCAATAGAATCTGAACACAGCTGTCCATTATGACAAGGCTCTGTGGAAGAGGTTTCAACACGAGCCCGAGCCAGACTATTTAGAGGCTTTAAAAAAAACAGCGGTGCCAGCTTAAAACCAATCTGCTACTTTGTGGCAGCCAATGTAAAGAACTCAGAGCAGATGTAACATGATCACACCCCTGTCAGACAGCAGGCGAACATGATGCTGTATTTTGAATGAGCTATGCACTTATGGAGAATTTATCTCCATGTTAGAACTCCCCTGCTGTAATGACGAGTGTTCCAGGCATGCCCCAATTATAAGCCATTGATTTCGATGGAATGTTAATGGATGACAGACCAAGTAGGTCCAATGGAGGACAAGCAGGGAGAAAAATTCACTCCTTGTAAGCATTTCCATTCAACAGTGGACAATGGGCCATAAAGGAAAACCAAGAGCCTGCTATTGTAAGTTGCTCACCGGGTTGGGTTCCGATATTTTAGGAACATGTTTCTGAGCATACTGAACCCTCTGAGTATATTGATGATAGCCTCAATAAACAGTTAAAATTGATGCAAACAAAGTGGAAAGCTGTGCTGGCACTTCAGGTGACTGAAGTGCACCTGCGCAGCATGCTTATGGTCTGAATTTTAAAAGCATACGCTTGACCCCAGCATCAGATAATTCTCTGGAAGGCAGTTTGCTATATATAACTTAGCAAAAATACAGCTGATTTCACCCTTTTACAGCATGTATTGAGCAATTTGCTTTCATATAAACTGCTGATGGCGGTAAGACTGCCTTTGTTGGTTCTCTGAGGTTTCAAATTGCAAGTGTGAAATTGGATCATTAGTGGATGTTCTTTCTACAGTAGCTTTTTCCTTTTTTTTCTACAGGAAGCAGCAGACCATAAGGATCCAATATGCTAGTGGTTTTAAAATTCGGTTATTTTTCTTTACTCCTGTGAGGGTATCTGTCATGAATCATAGGAAGGAGTTGGCCTCTGGAAGCGTGGTGCTGGAACAATTTTTATAGTGGGTGCACTGAAGGCAGAAACCATGTATTTGGGTTGTTCTTACTACTCGAAGCCAGGGGGTGCAGCAGCACCCCAACACCTCTCATTCCAGCACCAGTGCTCTGGAGGATTAGGAAGAAGAAGGAAAATGGATGTATTTGGATTGGCTTGGGAAGAGGTGGGGACACAGCAAAGATCACAAGCTTTTACATAAGGCTTCAGGCTTCTCCGGGTTTATTATAGCTCAGCCTCTGCAAGTTTTTCATTTTGATCATCACAACCTTAAATGCAAGAACGGAACCTTCAGAGTGAAAATATTTGTTACCAGTTAATTCTTTTATTCAAATGTATTAATTATAAATGTGAGACAACATGAGAGAACGAGCCCACTGAACTGAAAGATAAAAAGCAATGGAAAATTGTCTCCCAGCAAGCAGCCTGCTTTTGTGTGTGTTTTTAAAAATTAAATAATAACATTTATTAGCTTGTTGAGGGAACAAATGGCTCTGTAAAGGAGATTAAATTCTCTCTGCTCACAGCCTGTTTCCTCTCTTTTCACTGCCTAGCCTCCCTACAGTTTTCACTCCTGTGCAAATGAAATTAGAACTGGATTGAAAACTGCCGTTTTTTAGGTATTTGTTTAGTTATTTATTTTGGACGGTGTAGTAAATCAGAGCCAGGTTTTCAAGAATAGGTATGCGCAATTGTAGGGGTAAATTTGTACACACAAGAAAATATGCATACAAATACCCAGTGTAGGGTGACCAGACAGCAAATGTGAAAAATCGGGACAGGGGGTGGGGGGTAACAGGAGCCTATATAAGAAAAAGACCCAAAAATTGGGACTATCCCTATAAAATTGAGACATCTGGTCACCCTAACCCAGTGTGCAAATTAGGCCTTTGTACATACATGATTTGTGCATGTCATGTAACAGGTCACTTCTGCCGAAGCAGTGTGTGCACATTACATATCTGCAGCATGAATCAGATGCAAATACATGCATACAATTAAATATATCTAACTTCGAACATCTAGCTCTTAATCTGTATGCTCATTTTTCAAGATGTGGTTAGCGCAAGCTGTGCATCTATCCCAAACTACCATAGCCTATACTGTAGAGTACAGTGTTGAGAGACAGCATGCTCCTTCAGTCACACTAAATTAAACATTAGGAATTTCATAAGTAAAAGTTCTCCAAAAATACATCCACAGCATTTGTGGAAACTCTATTTGCATGCACAGAACCTTATATCTGGCATATAACGTGGGTAATTGAGCACATAAGCCTTCATTTTGCATGAGCAAATTTGGGTATATACATTTACAGCATGTACACCCACCAATATTTCCCAACTGCCCTAAAAAGGAAAGATTGTCTGACTGTGGTCATAAAATGCTTAGCGACAACTGTTTAATTTGCAATGGTTCCAAAACAGCAGCGCATGGGGACTATGCTTTCTTGCATCTAAAGCCCATATTTAAAATTAAAAGCATCTTGTTGTGGGAAATCAGCCCTTGCATAGTACTATAACTTCACTGCTCTCTTCTTGAGAACCCATTATTAATGGCACTTTATCATTAGGCTAGCTGTGTAAGTAATAGTTATCTTAATAACAGGGGAAAGGGGGGTATTCAAAATCTTTTCAGTCTGGCCAGGCAACACTCATCCCACCTGCCTTCCCATTGTTAAAGATACTATGGTAACCACAACATATTCTTTAAAACCATTTTTCCTTTGCGGAGGGATGTTCACGAATGTGCCGGTTACAGATGTTTCCACTGATGCTTCTCTTTGTCATGTTATGATGATTTCCATTGATTATATACACTGGGTATGTCTACACTGAAAAAAAAAAACCCGTGGTAGCGAATCTCAGAGCCTGGGTCTACGGACTTGGGCCTGCCACAGTGCTAAAAATAGCAATGTTAGACATTCCCACTCAGGCTGGAGCTCAGGATCTGAAATCCACTCTCCCTCCCCAGGCTCCAGAATTCAAGCTCCAGCCTGGGCAGGTATGTGTACATGGCTGTTCTTTTAGCACTGTAGTGTGAGCCCAAGTCTGTAGACCCAAGCTCTAGACTTGCTGCCACAGCTGTTTTTTGTTTTTGTTTTGTTTTGCAGTGTAGACATATTTACTGAAACTTTATGGACGTGACTTCAGATGGATCCTGGTTTTTTTATGCCCATCCTCTTAGAAATAAAGAGCAGAAATTAAACAGAAACCTTTGCCAATACACTGTTCTTCTATGTTTTCTAAGTGGCATTGGCTGCCCTTTCAAACAAAAATTCTCAAGGCAGATGCACTGTCTCACCTCATTTCTCAGCAGAAAATCTGCCCTATTGTATGTGAAAGTGATTCAGTGATGATCTTTTTACTGTTATTTATAATTAAACCCTTAGACGGATGCAACTGAAATTTCTCATCTCACCTAAAAATTGCTCTCTGTGGACCCTTTGCCAGGGGAGGGTTTGATGTAATGCAGTAGAGCTCTTCCACATCCCTTCCTGGAGTTACAGGGGCAGAGGTGCAGGGTCCAGCTGTGGTACAGGGCCACCAGCAGGGAGTTCCTATGCCCAAGGAATAGTCTGCTGGTGATTTTGTAGCTGCATTATGCCTCTTTATGCCTCCTGCGTGGTGCAAAGGGGCTGTAACCATGATATAGAATCTGGCCCAAACTGTGATCCATTGTTTAATACATACACCTCTACCCCGATATAACACTGTCCTCAGGAGCCAAAAAATCTTACCGTGTTATAGGTGAAACTGCGTTATATCAAACTTGCTTTGATCCATCAGAGTGCAGAGCCCGCCCCCCGAGTGCTACTTTACCGCGTTATATCCGAATTTGTGTTATATTGGGTTGTGTTATGTCGAGGTAGAGGTGTATATATACTCATTAGAGACTTTCCAGATTGTAGAATTGTTTCAAGTTATCTTTGATGGTTTTAGTCAAATAATAATGATAGCTGGCATTTGTATAACAGTTCACATTTTCAAATCACTTTACTAAGTCACTGGTGTTGCATTACAGGCAACAGATATGTTTTTACTACAATAATCAAAAGAATTTAAACTAAAAGGGATATGGATGCTGCAGTTTGGTAAAGCAGAGTATCAGAAGATAGGGATGAGTCACCCAGAGTAGGATGCAGCCAGAATGCACATTTATGTCACTGCAATAACAATACTGAAACATTCCTCTTTCTCCTTTGCTCTAGCTGAGTCAACAAACAATGTACGCAAGAAAAATGCAACAAGTGACAGTGGAAAGAGGAGTTTCTATTTTCTGTTTGCTTTTATCTGCCAGTTGAGGCTATGCCACTTTTTTTACCATGCTGGCTGCCACCAGCACTGGGTTGAGCAATGCCGAGTGTAATTCCAAGCCTTCTTTTCAAGCACACTTCATGGGTTTTCTTTCACACTGAAAAGAGCTCCTCATTCCATCGATTTCTCCACTCTCAGGGTGAGCTAGAAAATGGTGGAATTACCTTTTGACAAGAACAAGCGTTCTGAAGCACTATACCTAAATATTTTTTACGCTCAGGACATTTTACTGGCTCTCTCTATATGCATATAGAAACTGTATGGTAATGAGTAATTAGATAATTAGATAATGCATTGAATTCAGAGTTGATATTCATACTTTAATTGGGTTTTTAACTTTTCTTTCTTTTTTTAAACAAGCTTTTTCTTTTAGTTCTTTTGTACTCTGGCAAAGGAGCCAATTAGTAAAAACTACCCTCTTAACATTGTTATACCATGCTGTTAAATATAAGGATAAGAAATGCCTTTCTTGCTTCCAGTATGAAGACTGTGGGCAGGTGAAAAGTTCTGGAAATCAAAGAAGTGCCAGGCAGCCATTACTTAAATAAAAAAAGTGCCTTTAGGGATTGAAATCAGAAAGGATCAGCAGGATCCCCCCACTTTGCGCTTCTTAAGCACAATAAAATGGGAGGTGAGTTTAATTCAGAAGGCATTTGGAATGAAGAAAAAGTCCTTGGTGTTCACTTATTCTTAAAGCACCAATTTTATTTAACAGTTTGAAAAGTTGAATGCAATTTTCAGGCACATGGCATATATATATATGTATATGTCGTGGCTAATAGCATCGCTTGGCTGAGAATGAAGATGGGGAGAATGAACATGAAGAGTTTTTTTTCTCCCTCCCCCAATATGAGGTTGTGGCTGGTCATCAGAAACGTGAGGAATCGCTATTTATTTACCCATGTGGCTCCCTAGATTTATATTTGAGTTACAGATATTAAAAATGTGCCCATCCATGGTGATGCAGCAGTAAACTGCAGCCAATTCCCTGCCTTTCCACACTCTTCTCAGAGGCAGCTACTGAGCTTGTCAGATGCCTCCATACTGTGTGATTTTGTGTTGAGCCTGAGAGGGGACTAGGATGAGACCTTCCAAATTCAGTTTTACTTGTGACCTGACCTAGGACTTGACCCTAGACCTCCAGTGGTAAGGGGTCAGTGTAAGGCCAATCTCCCACGCTCTGCTTCCTAAAATGACCATGATTCCAAGCTAGTAAAGAAATAGTCTAATATTTGGTGTGAGAACTTAAGACTTCATTTTGGCCGCTGTGGGTTTGACTCCCCTTTCTACTGAGGCCTCTTTGCACCTGGTGGGCAGTACATATAATTTAAACAAACATCTGAAGGACCCTAGACAATACCAGAGCAATGTAAAGGGGCTTCAATTTAACTGAGACACCAGGGCTCTGTGTCATTCATCCCATGGGCCCTGTTTTGGCCTCAGATGCAAACAAAAGTGGTATTCAAACTTTTTAAAGAAAACAAATGCAGTGTCAGCTGATGAGCTTAAGCATGCAGGGGGAAAATCAATACATGTTGCATAACAGTAGTTTCAGGCTCTAAAATCTCTCGGTGGGATTCACTTACGCAACTATACAGAAAAGTGCTTTAGAGCACAATAAAACCTTCTTATTTTATTTTATGTTTTGCCCTTGTTGCTATGCCAGACTTTCAAGGACACATCAAAAACCGAATTGAAATGTCAGCTGAATATGTCAAGTGTTGGTGCTGAACCAGTTGTAAATATGGTGCACTACTGTACGGATATCTTGAAGATGCTGCAATCTTGTACTTCTATAAATTGTTTGGGATAGATGCAGAAGTGTGGGATGAGAAGCTCTTTGATTTTGAGAATAAAACCATCTCAGCTGAGATGGAGCTCTTCTGGTAAAGTAGGACAAAAGACATATACTACAAAGGAGAAATTGCAGGGGACAGAAAGCCCAGACTTTCAGGATTGGGCCAGAGGGAAAAGGAAAAATGCTATTTGGGAAATTGAAATCACTGAATGATGTAATCAGAGGTGGGCAGGAAATAGTTTTCCTATCCTTCAACTATTTTCAAGAGTTTCAAAATTGAAAAGTTGAAATCTCCAAACTTTTTGTGAACCATAAAACCAAAACAATTTTCAGTTTGGGTCCATCAAATCCTCTCATTTAATTTTTTTTGAAACATTTTGCTTTGATTTTTGACCTTGTTTATTTTTAACCCACTTTCTTTTCTTATTTTGATTGGATTAAAATCAAAGAAATGGAGGGCTGGAAGGGACCTCAAGAAGGCGTGTAATTCAGCCCCCTGCACTGAGGCAGGACCAAGTAAACCACCAGAATATCTTTACAGGTATTTGTCTAATCTGTTCTTAAAAACCCTCCAAAGATGGGGATTCCACAATCTCCCTTGGAAAACTATTCCAGAACTTAACTATCCTTATAGTTAGAAAGTTTTTCCTAATTCCTAACCTGAATTGCCCTTGCTGCAGGGTAAGTCCATTACTTCTTGTCCGACTCATGGTGGACCTAACATATTTGGAGACTATCAGGTCCCCCCATAATTTTTTTTTCTCAAGACTAAAATTGCCCAGTTTTTAAAATATTTCCTCATAGGTCAGGTTTTTTAATCCATTATCATTTTTGTAGCTCTCCTATGTACTTTCTCCAATTTGTCCACATCTTTCTTAAAGTGTGGTGCCCCAAACTGGACACACTTCTACAGCTGGGGCCTCACCAGGGCTTACATACACCACCCCTGTTAGCTTGACCCCAGAATGATATTAGCTTTTCTCAAAACTGCATCACATTGTGGGCTCACATTCAATTCATATACATTTCAGAACGTTTCAACAATTTTGAAACCTTTTTCAACTTTTTTTTTATTCGTCGAAACTGACGCTGATTCATGGGCAGTTTTGGTTTCAACAAAGCAGCATTTTTTCTGGTGAAAAAATATTTTGTCAAAAAATGCCTGACCTGCTCTAGCTGTAATCGTGAGGGACTTTAAGTCCTGGTTTTCAAAGCTTTGTGTGTATCTTTGTGCAGGTACCATCCATACAGGTATTTTCATACACAAATGGCCCTCTGTGTTTCTAACTGGCTGCTAGTACACCCAAATACCCGGTTTTGATGTGTAATTGTGGTACTTGCCCCAGGGGTCAGGGAGCATAATGATAGTTTAATCCACTTTTCCTTTGCTCTGTAGAGTGTGGCACAGAAGAGGATTTAGCCCTAAGCTTTTTCCTTGGTAAGGTTTACTCTTTCTTTATCAATTTTCTCTACTCTCTCAGTGTCTCCTTAATTTGGGCTGAATCAGGAGTTATTTATTTGTTCCATGACATTTGCATTTTCTGTCATTGCTTCTTTAATGCATTCTGATCTTTTCTGCACAACGAACTTATCCAATCACATTTGATCTAGAAGAAGTAAAGACACAAATTACAAAATACCTACACGGAAATTGCTCATAGAAGGCATGTTACATGTCAGGAACTCAGTGCTGTCTAAATACAGAGTAAGACGGCACTCTGAAGGAGATCAGCTTCACTGTACATTTGATTAAAGAGGTTTATTTGGGTAGGCTGTTAGACAGTCTTGTACAGCAATTTCTATGAGAATACTTACATAATATTAAAGAGCTAAAGGATTTGTTTCCTGTTCCAGTCCTCTCTGATCAACATCATGCAGCTATGTTGGGTGAATTAGCAACGCTTAATTAGTTCATGCATATACTTTGCAATTACTGATACAACGTGGAATTTTCAAACCAAGTAGGTTGTGTGTACAAACTGATACTTGTGTGCACAATTTCTAGCACAGGCTCATATTTTGCAGGCACAACTATGAGGATTATTATTTTAAAATATCAACTGAGGTGTTAGAGTCAAGGTGGGTGAGGTAATATCTTTTATTGGACCAACTTCTGTTGGTGAGAGAGACACGCTTCCGAGTTACACAGAGTTCTTCCTCAGGTCTGCGTAGCTTGAAAGCTTGTTTCTCTCACTAACAGAACTTGGTCCAATAAAAGATATTGCCTGACCCACCTTATCTCCCTAACATCTTGGGACTGACACAGCTACAACAAAACTGCATACAACTAAAGTGTTTACAGTCTCGCACTGTGGGGGAAAATACAGTCGCATTCTCATCTTGTTCATGCAATTAGGAATACTCAGAATGCGCCTGAGAGGCTCCCTAGGCAGAATGAACCACCTGGATAAGAACTTGAAAACATGATGATTTTCTTAATATGGTTGAATAATAACCCCTGAGTGGCAATCTCAACATTTGTTTCTCTTAATGTCTTCCCAGCAATTTATGGTGCAGCTAAGTGTGTGGGAGTGAAATTCATTCCAATAAGTTTAATGGAGTTACTCTGGTTCTACACTGGTGTTACTGAAATAAGAGTCTGGCTCAGTGATTCAGTGGCAGAGCAAGGGCTTGATCTCAGGAGTTCCTGGCTCGCAAATATGTGCTCATTCCATTATATAGCTCTGCCAAAATCTCATCTCTGTTCCAGCAGTGTAAATCTGGAGTGAGTGTCACTCCTTTAATACACTGACTCTGAATTTTGCTGGTAAAACTGAGGGCAGAATTTGGCACTGGGTATGTCTTATCCAACCTCATCTGAACCATCCAAACCACTGGGGCTTTCCAAAGGTAGCTTGAAATCTTTCAAGAACTGATTTGAGAGATGTCTTGTAGTTCCTGCTTCTGAAGAAGCCAGAAATCCTGCATGAACAGTCTCTCTCAAGAGATTCCATCATTTCCAGTCCCAGACAGATCCTGGAAGTGCAAAACAAATGAAAAACAATGGCTTAATTAATGTCCACAAAGAATTTTCAGATTCACTTTAGAAATGCAAATAATTAGTAGCAGTACTGAGTTTGGTAAATCAGACAACCGTTAAAATATGTATGTCTCAGTGAGTATCATTCACATTTAGGTATTTAAGGGGAGGACTATCTTTTTGTTCTTTGTGCATATCCAGCGCCTAGCACAATACAGTCCTGATCTCTGTTTCTTAGCCATTAATGCAATACTACTTCTACTATTAATTTCCCTTCCTCTGCTGTCCTAGTGACATCTGCTAAATAACATTTATGAATATAGTTCTCATTTACCTGCTTTACCCTAGTTATATCATTCCTTTCTTTAGTGAGATAGAAAACTATATGTTGGTTGGCCAAATTAGTAATCCTGCATTTAAATCTAAACTGTGAAGTTCAGCAGCAAACACATTTGGCATTTGCACAGATACTTTGGTTCTGCTTTCAGATCTTTGATGGGCATTTCTAGAACCATTGGTCTCAGCACTTCTCTGAAATTCAGTAGAAGCCTGAAGATCATCAGTCACTGCTATTTGCTTGTACTTTCTGAAAAATCCTCACTGTCAAGATGTCATTCTGTGCTATTGCTGGCTGGTTCATCTTCATTTGAGTCTCATAAATGGATTTTCTTTCTGTATTGTAGGGAGAACAGCCATGACCACAGTCTTTAAAACTTAAATGCAACTTGTCATCCCCTCTCATTTTTTCAGTTACTCTGAACCTTTCCAAACAAATTCCTCTTAGGTTGAAATTGTTCGTGCTCTAGGGCCTTGTGCAAATCCCTGGAAGTAAATGTGAGTCTTTCTTGTGATTTCAGCAGGCTTTGGATCAGCCCCTTAGCCTTTGACAAAAGGCTATTTGTGTGTGTGTGTGTGTGTGTGTGTGTGTGTGTGTGTGTGTGTGTGTGTGTGTGTGTGTGTGTGTGTGTGTGTGAGAGAGAGAGAGAGAGAGAGAAATTTTAGCAAAATCTGTTGAGCCACTTTTTAATTCTGCCCATGTTTGAAAAAATAACCCATCACAGTAAAATAACCCCTACTTGTCCTGTATATTCCAAAAAGAAAATGTGTGCAGCATGCTTAACTCAATTAAGTTCAATACAGTTTTGTTCAAACATAGCTTGCAATGCATTTTTCACTGGACTCTAAGAAACAAGCCAAGTTTGAATAAAATTAGTTAAGAGGGTAAATGTTTTTTTCATGCAGCCCTGGGATTTTTGCTGCATTTCTTTCCTTTATATATAGTTTAGAATGTTGTCCGCTTTCATGTTACCTCCCCATCTTCATACTGCACACATATAAACTGAATCCCTCAGTCAGATCCTTGTCCACAATTGTTGCTGTTGTTCACTGTCAGTTTGTTTTTAAACCAGACTTTAAGGTTATAGATCTGGGGGGAAGCAGGGAGGGAGTGGAAAACAAACAACTATATAGAGATTCTCCTCTTACTTGCACTGGTGTCCTTTTGGAATAATTCCATTCAGCTTAGTAGACTCACACCAGAGTAACACTGGCATGAATACGAGGGGGAAACATCAAGCCCATAGTTTTTAGTTCCAGTCATCTTTAGGAAATACCATTTTAGCTAAAGACCAGCTGAAGAAAAAAACAGCAGGGTGCAAGGAATTAAAGATTATGGTAAATGTCTGGAGTCGTCTTGATTAGTCAGAACACTGCTCTTTGAAGAGCATGGTGACACCTGAAAAACTCTGCTTTTGAGTTCTCCCTTCCTTCAAGTCTTTTCACATAGACAAATATGTCATTTTGTAATGGTTGCTTATATAATAAATTGCACAACAACCAGTATAAATTTGCTCCGGGGATAGATACAGATATATCCTAAATACAATTGTATTCAAGGGTTGTTTTTATTTTGTATCACTGAAATCAAAGGGCAAAAAAAAAAAAAAAACCCACAAGAAAAACAAGATAATTTTTATGCCAGTTCTTCCATTATTGTGTAATTGTCATGTAACATCACCTTACGCATTAAGGAAATTTCTAATATGGCTCTGGAAATAATGAAAAGATATAAGTAAAGAATTTTTTTTAAATGCCACCAGTTACTACAACCTATGCTATACTGTAGCAAAGCTTCTCAGATGGATAGTAAAAGTGAATCCCAATGATCCCACCACCAAGGGATTCAGAAACTTTAGTCTTCTGAGGAAGACAGTCCCACATACTTAACACACAGCTCTCACAATTTCCTTTTTTATTTTTTAAAAAAGTCACATTTTACTAGCCATTTAAATTGAAACAGACTAGATCAGAAAAAAGAAAGCTATTAAGAGGATTTAGTTATGAGATGTTGGGGCCTTTCAGCTCTCCTGCCCCAGTTGAAGTCCTCCTGTGGTTGATAGTAAATGAAAATCACTTTTAACCTTTAATAGCTGTTTAGTGGCCTATGTGGGTGAAATAACTTGGTAGTCTCAGTCCAGGTTACTGGTCAGGGGTCCACACCCAAAGCCTCAGCACAGTTGGTAGTAACTAGCACTCCCTTATGTATGTCTACACTATGAAATTAGGTCGATTTAATATAAGTTGATTTTTTAGAAATCAGTTTGATACAGTTGATTGTGTGTGTCCCCACTTAAGACCATTAAGTCGGCGGAGTGTGTCCACAGTACTGAGCCTAGCGTCGACTTTCGGAGCGTTGCACTGTGGGTAGCTATCCACAGTTCCCGCAGTCTCTGGGGTGAGCTCCCAATGCCTGATGGGGCAAAAACAGTGTCACGGGTGGTTCTGGGTACATGTCGTCCGGCCCCCTCCCCACCGCCCGTGAAAGCAATGGCAAAAAATCGCTTCTCACCTTTTTTCCTGGGTTACCTGTGCAGACGAAATACCATGGGAAGCATGGAGCCCGCTCAGCTCACTGTCACCATACGTCTCCTGGGTGCTGCTGGCAGACGCGGTACTGCATTGCTACACAGCAGCAGCTCCTTGCCTTTGCAAGTTAGCAAAGATGGTTAGCAGCCGTATTGTACCTTCTGCTGCTGTCTCCTGGTTCCTCCTGGCTGGCCTCGGTGAGATCAGTCGGGAGTGCCTGGGCAGACATGGATGTTCCTGGTCGGCCTTGGTGAGGTCGGTCAGGGACACCTGGACATAAATGGGAGTGACTCCAGTTCATTCCCTTCTTTAAGTTTCGTCTAATGGAGATTCAGTCCTGCCTGGAATATCAGGCAAGCCTACCAAAGAACCAGAGAGGCAAACAGCCACTTCGGGTCAGAGCCCCAGACATGCTGCATTCTAGGGGGTGCCCCTTCAACTACCCCACCCCTGTGCTTCCCTCCTCCTCCACCCTTCCAGGGGCTACCTTGGCAGTTATCCCCCCATTTGTGTGATGAATTAATAAAGAATGCATGAATTTGAAACTGACTTTATTGCCTCTGCAAGTGGAGATCAAAGTGGGGAGGGGAGGGTGGTTGGCTTACAAGGAAGTAGAGTGAACCAAGGGAGCAGGTTTTCATCAAGGAGAAACAAACAGAACTTTCACACCGTAGCCTGGCCAGTCATGAAACTGGTTTTCAAAGCTTCTCTGATGCGCAGTGCGCCCTGCTGCACTCTTCTAACCACCTTGGTGACTGGGTGCACTTAATCATTTAGTCTTTTAGACCGGAGTTTTGATAGCACGGATTCATCTCCCCATACAGCGATCAGATCCAGTACCTCCCGTTCGGTCCATGCTGGAGCTCTTTTTCGATTCTGGGACTCCATGGTCACCTGTGCTGATGAGGGTACGTCTTCACTACCCGCCGTATCGGCGGGTAGCAATCGATTTCTTGGGGATCGATATATCGCGTCTCAGCTAGACGCGATATATCGATCCCCGAACGCGCTCCTGTCGACTCCAGAACTCCACCAACCCGAACGGCGGTAGCAGAGTCGACATGGGGAGCCGCGGACATCGATCCCGCGCCGTGAGGACAGTAGGTAATTCGATATAAGATACTTCGACTTCAGCTACGTTATTCACGTAGCTGAAGTTGTGTATCTTAGATCGATTTTCCCCCGTAGTGTAGACCAGCCCGAGCTCTGCATAGTCACCTGTGCTGATCAGTTCGCCACGGTGGCCAAACAGGAAATGAAATTCAAAAGTTTGAGGGGCTTTTCCTGTCTACCTGGCCAGTGCATCTGAGTTGAGAGTACTGTCCAGAGCAGTCACAAGGGAGCACTCTGGGATAGCTCCCGGAGGCCAATACCATCAAACTGCATCCACACTACCCCAAATTCGACCCAGCAGGGTCGATTTCAGTGCTAATCCCCTCGTTGGGGAGGAATTGATTTTAAGAGCCTTTTAAGTCAACAAAAATGGCTTCGTCATGTGGACAGATGCAGGGTTAAATCAATCTAATGCTGCTAAATTTGACCTGAACTCATAGTGTAGACCAGGGCTTACTGACAACCAGGACAGAGAGGCCCAGGATCAAACAGGGACAGAGAATAAGCTCTCCATTAGATGTGCTCCCTTCAGCGAAATGTTGAGGCACATTGGTTAGGCTCCAGCAGCATCTTCCATAGGCAGTGCTTGTTCTGTAGCTAAATAGAGGAGTTCAATCCACAGTGTTATCATAGTGTGGCACCTCTCAACACTGAATTCATTTTTAAATATAAAAACAGATGCCCTGTGTTTCAGAGCCATGTGTAGAGCCTTCACTTCTTGATTATATAATTTGCCTCAAAGGAAAAGTCATTAAAATCTGAGGAAAACATGTTTGTGAATTATGAAACTTCCACTCTGAACATTAGGCAAACTGTAAAACTTTGTGACATGTGTCACAGTTGTTGGGTGAACTAAATCTTTGGTCTCTTTGAATACAGCCTTCTTGGTCCTCCAACCAGCACATCTTGGGGTGGAAATATGAAATTCTGCCACTTCCAAATTAGGTCTTGGGTTACAGTGCCTTGGTATTAACTGTCATTTCCTCAGAAGGTCTGACTTAGGGTACGTCTACACTATGGGACTATTCCGAATTTGCATTAAACCGGTTTTGTAAAACAGATTTTATAAAATCGAGTGCGCGCGGCCACACTAAACACATTAAATCGGTGGTGTGCGTCCATGGTCCGAGGCTAGCGTCGATTTATGGAGCATTGCACTGTGGGTAGCTATCCCGTAGCTATCCCATAGTTCCCGCAGCCTCCCCCGCCCCTTGGCATTTCCGGGTTGAGATCCCAGTGCCTGATGGGGCAAAAATCATTTTCGCGGGTGGTTCTGGGTACAGCCTCACCCCTCCCTCCCTGAAAGCGGCAGACAACCGTTTCGCGCCTTTTTTGCTTGGTGAACCGTGCAGACGCCATAGCACAGCAAGCATGGACCCTGCTCAGCTCCATACCGCAATCGTGGATGTTTTAAACACCTCGCGCACTCTCGTGCAGTATATGCTGAACCAGGACCTTCGAACCGAGGCGAGTAAGAGGCGAATACGGCAGCGCGGTGATGACAGTGATGAGGACGTAGACACAGAATTCTCTCAAACCGCGGGCCCCGGCGCTTTGGCGATCCTGATGGTAATGGGGCAGATTCTATCCATTGAACGCCGATTTTGGGCCCGGGAAACAAGCACTGACTGGTGGGACCGCATTGTGTTGCAGGTGTGGGACGATTCCCAGTGGCTGCGAAACTTTCGCATGCGTAAGGGCACTTTCATGGAACTTTGTGACTTGCTTGCCCCTGCCCTGAAACGCCATAATACCAAGATGAGAGCAGCCCTCACAGTAGAGAAGCGAGTGGCGATAGCCCTGTGGAAGCTTGCAACGCCAGACAGCTACCGGTCAGTCGGGAATCAATTTGGAGTTGGAAAATCTACTGTGGGGGCTGCTGTGATGCAAGTAGCCAAAGCAATCACTAAGCTGCTACGAAGGTTGTGACTCTGGGAAACGTGCAGGCCATAGTGGATGGCTTTGCTGCAATGGGATTCCCTAACTGTGGGGGGGCGATAGATGGAACCCATATCCCTATCTTGGCACCGCAGCACCAGGGCACCCAGTACGTAAACCGGAAGGGGTACTTTTCAATGGTGCTGCAAGCACTGGTGGATCACAAGGGACGTTTCACAAACATCCACGTGGGATGGCCAGGGAGGGTTCATGACGCTCGCGTATTCAGAAGCACTACTCTGTTTAAACGGCTGCAGCAAGAGAATTACTTCCCAGACCAGAAAATAACAGTTGGGGATGTTGAAATGCCTGTCATTATCCTGGGGGACCCAGCCTACCCCTTGATGCCATGGCTCATGAAGCCATACACAGGCAGCCTGGACAGTGGTCAGGATCTGTTCAATTACAGGCTGAGCAAGTGCAGAATGGTGGTGGAATGTGCATTTGGTCATAAAGGCGCTGGCGCACATTACTGACTCCGCTCAGACCTCAGCCAAACCAATGTCCCCTATGTTATTGCTGCTTGCTGTATTCTCCACAATCTCTGTGAGAGTAAGGGGGAGACCTTTATGGCGGGGTGGGAGGCTGAGGCAAATCACCTGGCCGCTGATTACGCGCAGCCAGACACCAGGGAGATTAGACACACCAGGAAGCGGTGCGCATCAGAGAAGCTTTGAAAACGAGCTTCATCAATGGCCAGGGTACAGTGTGACTGCTGTGTTTGTTGATGAACACCCAACAAACTTGGGACTTGATTGACTCAGTCCCTGTAAGCAACTCCCCCTCCCCCTTCGAGTACAGCTTACTTATGCAAATAAAGTCACTCTCATTTAAAAAGCATGAATTCTTTATTGATTCATTATAAAAAGAGGGAGAGAAGTAAGGGTGTGCTTTGGGAGGAGGATAGGAGGGATGGAGAAGGCCATTAAAAAAAAATTCAGAGTAACGACATCCTTCTGGTTGGGCTGTCCACGGGGGTGGAGTGGGCGGGTGCACGGAGCCTCCCCCCACGCGTTCTTACATGTCTGGGTGAGGAGGCTAAGGAACATGGTGATGGGGGAGGGTGGTTATACAGGGGCTGCAGCGGCACTCTGTGATCCTGCTGCCGTTCCTGAAGTTCCACAAGACGCCGGAGCATGTCAGTCTGATCACGCAGCAGCCCCAGAGTTGCATCCCGCCACCGCTGATCTTCCTGCCGCAACCGCTGATTTTCCTGCCGGTCTTCCTGCCGCCACCTCTCATCTTGGTTGTCCCTCCTGTCCTCACGTTCACTGGCCTCTTTCCTGTAATTTGAAACCACGTCCTTCCACTCATTCAGATGAGCTCTTTCATTGCGTGTAACTTCCATAATATCCGAGAACATCTCATCTCGCGTCTTCTTTTTCCTCCGCCTTATCTGTGCTAGCCTTTGGGATGGAGGAGGGATGGTTGAAAAATTTGCAGCTGCATGAGGGAGATAAATATTTAGAAAGATACATTTTACAGAACAATGGTTATACTGTTTCACAGTGAACATCACTATTCACCTAGCACATGTGATTTTCCTACAAGGTCGCATTTTTCATCTTAATAGTGAGTGCTTGCAGCTCTGGAGTTACAGATCTCACAGACACAGGTCCAGGCATCAGAATTCAGCTTGCATGCGGCCATGGTAAGCCACTGTCTCAGTGATTTACCCTCCCCCAACGCATGGCTAATACCACGCTAGCTCCTGCTAATCAACAACCTTCCCCTCCCCACCCACTGCGTGTCTGGTAGCTTGGGGAAAATCGCCGGTGACCAAACCGAAAAGATACTCGGCCTTTCACTCCTCCTCCCCGCTCGCTACGTGCAGGAAAGTGTTTTTTAAGCTGCTGCATTCCATGAACCCAGTAGAAAAATGGCCACCCCCCTTACTTAAATTCCTGATTTTTAACCAGGTTATCCTGAACGATATCACTTTGCTGAGGATAACAGAACAAGATAAAGAGCGGATGCTTCTTGAATGCCAGCAGTCACCGGGACCATACGCTGCTATGCTTTGCCACGCAATGATACCTGATTACTTGCTACATGCATGGCATGGTAAAGTGTCCTACCATGGTGGGCGGAACAAGGATGCCTTGCCCAGAAACCTTCTGCAAAGGCTTCTGGAGTACCTACAGGAGCGCTTCATCGAGATGTCCCTGGAGGATTTCCTCTCAATCCCGGACATGTTAACAAACTTTTCTAAGTAACTATACTGTCTGCGAATGCATCCCAAGTCCTCAGGGCAAATCAATCATTAAAAAAGGCTTGCTTAAAAAACAATGTTTGCTATTTGCAAAGGTACACTCACCAGAGCTCCCTTCCATGGCGTCATTGTCTGGAATAGTTGCTTGTGAGGGCTGGGAGCAGGGTAATTCTGTCAGGGTGATAAAAAGCTCCTGGCTGCTGGGGGTCACGGAGTGCTGTGTGCTCTCTGCTAGGTCTTCCTCTTCTTCTTCATCTTCATCTTCCCCGTCTGCATAATCCTCAGACATGGCAGAGATTACAACCCCCACCTCGGAATCCACGGTCAGGGGTGGGGTACTTGTGGCACAGCCCCCTAAAATTGCATGCAGCTCAGCATAGAAGCGGCATGTTTTTCGACCTGCCCTGGACCTTCCGTTTGCTTCTTTGGTTTTCTGGTAGGCTTGTCTGAGCTCCTTAACTTTCACTCTGCACTGCACTGAGTCCCTGCAGTGGCCTTTATCCGTCATAGCCTTAGAAATTCTTTCAAATACTTTTTCATTTCGTCTTTTGGAACGCAGTTCTGTTAGCACTGAATCCTCTCCCCATATAGCGATCATATCCAGTACCTCCCGAGCGGTCCATGCTGGGGCTCTTTTTCGATTCTCAGGAGACTGCATTGTTAACTGTGCTGATGAGCTGTGCGTGGTCACCTGTGATGATGAGCTCTCCACGCTGGGGAAGCAGGAAATGAATTTCAAAAGTTCGCGGGGCTTTTCCTGTCTACCTGGCCAGTGCATCCGAGTTGAGAATGCTGTCCAGAGCGGTCAGTGGTGCACTGTGGGATACCGCCCGGAGGCCAATACCGTCGATTTGCGGCCACACTAACCCTATTCCGATATATTAATCCCGATATTAGCGCTACTCCTCTCGTCGGGGAGGAGTACAGAAACCGATTTAAAGAGCCATTAAAATCGATATAAGGTGCCTCCTAGTGTGGACGGTTGTGGCGTTAAATCGGTTTTACGCTCCTAAAACCGATTTAAACGCCTAGTGTAGACCAGGCTTTAGGCTCAGACCTGGCAGTTCTGTTCCCTCTGGGAGCTGTGACAAGTGATTGCTAGAGTAAACAAAAAGCCTTCTTAAAATAAAATATTCTTTATTTAGAGTAAACAGAGCTGAGAAACAATAACCCTAGGAATGTCTGCCTCTCCCTAAGGCATATAATTCCCTGGATCTAGAACAACCAACTTCTTTAGACTCCTTCTGCACAGTCTTCCTCTGTCAGCCTGTCTTCCTGGAGAGCTTCTGACAATTGACCCCTCCAGAGGGGCTTTTTAACCATTTTGTGTTGTTTTTATCTCTAGGGTCCCAGGCTGGCAAAATAAGGCTTGCATCATCCTGGAGGCTCCTTGAAGCTGATAGTATTCCCCATTGTCTTTCAAGCATTTGCTGAAGGTTGCATATCTAGATCTATTGTGTTGCTCTTCTGTTTGTTCTTCCGACAGCCCCCTGTTAAGTTAGATCAATATAGTCATACAGAAATTTTAATAAACCACCATAGTTATATAGTAATTTTACCTCTCTGACCCAAGTCACTTAACAGTGTTCATACCATAGTTACATATCAGTATTCTTTGATCATTACATAGCAGCTCATCATCCGGCACAACATCTAACAGCTTATTATTACATACAGCTTATGTATGTTGTTATGTCTAGGGGCTAGTCTACACTTACCAGCCGGGTCGACGCGGTGAGTTCAACTTCTCGGAGTTCGAACTATCGCGTCTAATCTGGACGCGATAGTTCGAACTCCGGAAGCGCCGCGGTCGACTCCGGTACTCCACCACTGCAAAAGGCGGTGGCGGAGTCGACCTTGGAGCCGCGGACTTCGATTCCGTGGCATCTGGACGGGTGAGTAGTTCGAACTAGGGTACTTCGAATTCAGCTACGCTATTCACGTAGCTGAATTTGCGTACCCTAGTTCGACCCCGCTTCTTAGTGTGGACCAGCCCTAGGTGTTCTTTACAGCATACAATAAGAGTTCATTTATCAGTAAAGGGAAGTGCAAATAATTGCAAACCATGTAGCAGCAATGGAGAGAATATATGTTGGCTACGATCCTTGGAAGGGTTAACTTATATACAGAATTCACCTTTGCAGAACTGAATCTTAACAATTTGTTGTTGTTGTCTTTGTGTGTGTTTTCTGAGAATGGCAATTTCTGCATGTAAAAAGGGAAGACCTTTTTCTCCCCATGTAGGAGATTTACAAGCTTACGAGTGCATCATGTTGAGTTGGTTTATTGTATGCAAGTGGGAAATGGGTTTAATGAATATTTAAAGTATGCAGTTAAGTCAAAAATAGCAAGCCTCCAATGCTTTTTCTTATTGAATGCCAGAGAAAACCCATGTGGGTGGTACAGAATTCTTCTGTACACTAATCTCTCCCTAGTTTATGGATAATTCAGCTAACACAGCTAAGTAAAGGTCTTTTCAATGTACTGGCCTGGACATGGGTTTGATTCTGATCTCACACTAGTGTTAATCTGGAGTAACTCCACAGAAATCAGTGAAGTCACATTGAAGATGTGGGATCAGAATCAGGCTGCCAATAAAATTCCAACCCAGTGGTGTTGGAAAGAATAACTGTACTCTGTTCTGATAATTGAGGTACCAAATTATATTATGGGAATGTCTATCTGACCTCAAGTACAGCAAATGGTTTGGAAATTTGCTGTGATTCTGATCCAAATGGTGTGATAGAACCTAAAATATCAAGAAATAAGGCAGAGTAAACAATTAATTGCAATAATAAATGGGGATCTAGAGGTACTGTATTAGGTTGCAAGGACTCTTCAAGCCATAATATCAAATCACAAGACATCCCTTAATTTTGTTAAAAAGAAAAACAATATTTGGCAGATTTTTGTGACTATTACTGTTATTGGTCTTGCTATTCATTAGTTCTAATGAGTGGCATATGGCTATTTGGCTTACTAAAGCAGAAATTGTCCTATGATTTAAATACCTCAGGAGATTTCTATTTGGCTAAGACTCTTTCTTCTTAGTCTTTTGAATACAGCTTAGATTCGCAGTAACCAACTGAAAACTCTTTAGTTGCTTATGTGGAATAAGTTAGTGGTTTTAGATACAGTGCTTGGCTGAGAGGGTACCACAGACTATCTGTGGCCTTAACGTGGCCCCTATTACCATAGTAACTAAGCACCTTCCAATCTTTAATGTATGTATCTTCAAAACTCCTCTGTGAGGAAAAGAAGAACTGTTGTCTCCATTTTGCAGAGGGGGAACTGAGCGGGTAAGTGACTTACTCAAGGTCAGATAGGAGAGGAGGGAAGTGAATCCTAATCTCTCAAATATTAGGCTAGTTCCCTAATCACCAGGCCATCCTTGTATGGGTTTGGGAACTGAATGGCCTTCTCACCCCTGTGGGGGAAAGTTTCAGTCTTGAACGCTATCCATCTGGCATCTTTCTTTAGCATAAAATGCGCTAAAATACAATAAAAAATCCTCAGTCTTAAAGACATTTTCCTTTGTCAGTATATCCACCTCACAATGGCTTTTGAAAGCCGCATAATACAGTAGTTAGTCCTTGATGATGATGGTTAGTATTATTTTATGTTGCAAAAATAATCAAACTGTTATTAACATTTTTCTCTTTTATTGCCTGATGTTGTTATATTCTGAAATTAAGGGCTAGATTGTTACAGGCTTTATTTGTCCTTGGAGAGGAGTAGTGGTAAATGATGACCCCACTCCCTCCCCACCTGTTATGTCCAGATTCTAATTGTAGCCTTGGAGAGGACAGCGGGTGTTACTTGTTACAATCTAGCCCTAAGTTTGCAATAAAATAATATTAAGTGCTGTATTGCAGGGTAAGCAGAACTGCTGAAAGACCCTAAGTTCATAATTTGATCCATCTCTCTAGCTATTTCCTTTCCCTTTCTCCTTATAAATCAAGGAAAAATTCTTCTAAAATAAATAGATTTGTAAATTCACTGAGTCAGTGCTGTTAGGAATTTAATCACTTGAGAAAACTTTGGGAGACAGATACTTGAAAAGAAAATCCTTCAGCCAGCCCTGGAAAAGCTAAAAATCACATGAGAAAAAGAAGCTCTGCAGCTGTTATGAGCAACAGCGCCTTGACACATGCAGCAAAGGCGGTTTTTATTTGTCAGGAGATTGAAACAGGATACAGCAAGGATTAAGTTATATTAATGCAGCTGGTGAGGGAGACCCTTTTATACTGTTAGGGTGACAGAAATAAGTGGTTTATAGATCCCTATCCTTTAAAATAAGATAAAGGGGATTGTTTGTAGAGAAAAACCTTGACTATTGGATTTTGCAACATTAATCTGATAACCACCCACTGATTTATCTTCTTTTAGTTCCTGCCTCCAACATGATGAATCCTGGACCTCTGAATAATGTTAAAGCAATATAATTTGACAAAATGCAAGGGGCTTCAAACGAATAAGAGAAAACCAGGGACTTTTTTCCAATGTTTCATAAAATCTTCATTTTAATCCATTTTGAATATCCCAAAATAATGATGATCCAGTTTAGTAATAAGGATATTAAGAAAACAGTGGTTATAGTTCTGGTTATTTACAGTGTGTCATCTGTGAGGTGCTTGAGATTTATTATTATTAGTAGTAGTTGTAGTAGTAGTAGCAGAATTATAATAGTACCTAGAGGCTAGATCGGAGCCCCATTGTGCTGGCTCCTGGCCTCTATTTCCTGGGCTAAGCATGGGTAGGGGTACATCATGAAAAGTTGAGGGTAGCTAGAAGGGAATTCTTCACATCACTCAACAGTGCTCCCTTAATAGATTAAAAAGCAACACCGATGCCCTCAAAAGAGAGTCTGGTCTAGTTCTTCTCACACAAAAGATGGTATCTAACAGGAGGCTTACAATGGTATATCAGAGGGAAATACCACTGTGATCATCAGGACTGTAACAGAACGAATAAATGGAAATTGTATCTTCCTATTTTAGACATGTTAGCAATGAATAAACATATGGAATTGTTTGGATCATGTCTCTCTCACGCACCAAGTTACTGACAGAGATTTTTCGATCATGTTATTGGGGGGTTATTTAAACATATCATTGTAATGTTAATTAATAATAAAAACAAGCATTGATTAATATTTCAATACCTCTACTTGATGTGCAATTAACTGAAGTTACACAAGCAATTAGATGTGGAGCCAAATTACTTTGTGATTTTAAAGCTATTTACACTAATGCTAGATATCCCTCTAAATAATTATGCCACATTACTCTACTGTAATTGGCTAATATTTCATTAACAAGCAAATATTAATCTAAATAAGGCAATTAATTCAAGGCACTACCAGCCCTGAGCCATTCAAACATACACGTCGTACTAGATACATTTAGATCTTGATGACCCTTATTCATCCCACATGTAGCTATAATGGGTTTACCTCAGGGAAGAATTCTAGAAAAAAACATGCATTAAAGTTGTAGCTTCATCTGATCTATACTTTTGTCATGTTACATATGATGGTATGTTTTTTGGTTATTATTTTTTGGTTATTTCTGTTTGTCTGTCTTTATTATTTAGGCTGATTCTACAAAAGCTTGTGCACATGCCATGAATATTCCCAGTGAAGTCAATGGAATACTTACAGGGCCAGAATCCCAACTGGTGTAAATTGTAACAGCTTTGTTGAAATCATAGTGCATAAAGTTACGGATGCCTATGCCTTTGCAGGATTGGTGTCTAAGAATGTAGTCTCTTTGGATTCAGGAACTGTCTTTTACTCCGCATTAACACAATGGGGCTTCAGTCCTGGTATGGGCCCAGATTTAGGAAGGCATTAAGCATTAAACATTATGGACTTAAGCATTAAGCATTGTGGACTTAAGCACATGCATAAGTGCTTTCCTGAAGAAGGATGCTTTTCTGAACTGGGGCTTAGAAGAATAGTTAATAATTAATAAATAAGGCAGTGGCGGAGAAAGGCAAGCAAAGCAGGGTTGGTTATTTTTAGGGTTTTATTTTCTTTGTATATGACTTGACTTAGGCCTCTTTATTTCATGTGGAATATGGGGCTTTCACCACTGCCTTCATCTTTGGTGGTCTCTTGCTGCAGTCTTAGGTGTCTAGAAAAGTCTCCATGTTTTAGTGCCATATAGTAAGACTGGCTTTACAACAGGGTTAAATATCTGAAGTTTAGTCTGGAGGGTGAGGTTTCTGTTCCTCCAGATTGCTTTAGCATTGCAAAGGCATGTCTGGCTTTTGCTATTCTGGTTTTAACATGCTGCCAAGATATATGAAATGTTGGACCTCTTCAATGTCAGTCCCAGAAAGCGTTATTGGTGTTTCCTGTTGTGTATTGATTCTCATGCAAGCTAAAATATATGATCTTCAGATCTATGCTGAGTTAGTAAGGTTGAAACCATATCTTGATGGGTATAGAACAGCAGGTTGATGTCGTCTGTAAAGTCAAGGTCTTCTAGCTTCTGTATGGAAGTCTATTGTGTACCCCTTGGTTGTTCGGTGGTCTCTCTCATTACCCAATCTGGTACCACTAGCAAGGTCATAGGTGATCCTTGTCCGATGCCAGTGGTTACCTGAAATGGCTTAGTCAGTTTGCTATTATTTATTACTGGGCATGCCATTTTCTTAGAAGCTCTGAAAATATTCACAATTTTCTGAGACATTCCACAGCAGCACAGCAGCTATCATAACACTTTCTATCCACTGTGACAAAGGCTTTTAGAAAGCTTTGAAATTTGCATAGGGCAGTGACTGACATTTGACTGACACTTCTATGATGTTACATAAGGTTACTATTTGATCTATGCATGATTTCTCCTGTCTGAACTCTCACTGTTCTTGTTGTAACCTTGAATCTACTGTTTTCTTTAATCTGTCTAGGATCATGTGTGTAAGAATTCTACTGGGGATGGGTAGCAATTGCTTGTCCCTCCAATTTTTGCACGGACTGAGGTCTCCTTTCTTTGGCAGCTTCACTATATGACCATTTTTCTGCTTGATTGGTGTTTTTTTTGTCTTCCCATATCTTTTCTAAGGGCCTACCAAAATGTCTACTGTGTTCTTCATTTCTGCATTAAGGACGTCCATGGGAATGTTGTCTGGACCTAGTGCATTTCCACTTTTTAACCAATTGACTTCTCTCTTTACTTCTACTCTAGTGATAGGCCCTAATTTGATGTCCAGATCTTCTCCTTCCTCATTCAGTAGTTAACTAAAATACTGCCTCCATCTATTTAATCGTTCTGATGTCTTCATTGTTAAATTATTCTCATTATGTTGGACTGGATGGCTGGTGTTTATTCTTCTGCATCACAGCTATCTAGTGATATTAAACAGTGTCTTCATGTTATGTTGTGCTATGGTGATCTGTGCATCTGTTGCCATTTTGTCTATAAAATCTTGTTTATCTTTCCTGGCACTCTTTTTTGACCTCTTTGTTCTTTGTACATAGGGACATGTAATTTTTGTGACCCAGTGATAGGTCCACTGAACATATATCATACATAAAACTTAAGACAGATGTAACAAAATGAATACAGACTTTGACACTTCACAAATGTTTAGATTCAAGTGATTTCTAAAAGTTTAAGTCTGTTCAGCTAGTATTTTATTTTGTATTATTATCATCATGAATATTTCTTTCCCCAGGTGCCAGAATTGGTTGAAAATATTTCTTTTTTCTGTACAATTAGCATAGGCTCTTGTGCTCTATTTATCAGCTAGAATCTTTCATCAGGCACCCACACCCTTAGTCAAGGCTTACCATCTGAGAATGTCCCAGTTATTGGACATATTCTACTGTAGCTTTATCATAAGGGCACAAGGCTTTTTTCAATTAAGGTTTGTTTCAATTTCCTTAGGGGTTGTCCTTTGAAGGTCCCATTTAAGGACACCTTCTCTTTGTTGCAAGGCTTTTTCCACTGCATATTTTTTACTATAAATATTTTTGCCATCAGGCTGCTTCCTTCTTCTCCTTCCTACTGAGTATAATACAATAACCATTACAAAGTCTGGATCTTGGAATATTTTGCTAAGCAAATTCTTCTATTTCGATCTTTGGACTCAGTCTTTCTCCCATTGAGAAAAACTCTCCCATAGCAAAACTCTCATTGATTTCAATGGCAGTTGGATCAAGTCTGGAGTGAAGAACTCCACACTTGGTAGCCAGTATCAATATCACAACTCCTAAATAATACTTAGTTCTTAGATCTCCACGCATCTTACAAAGGAGGGTAAGCTTAATTATAGCCATTTTACAGATGAAGAAACTGAGTCATAGAGGGAAGAAGTTACTTGTCAAAGCAGCTAAGTGGCAGGACTAGAAACAGAACCCCTATCTTCTGACTCCCAATCCAGTGCCCTACCCATAGTACCAAATCTAATTTTTGCTATGAATGATGGAAACAGACAGGTCCAGCCAAACTATAATATTTGCATTGTATATGGCACGTAGTGGGCAATGTTCACATGAGACACACCTGGTTTCAGTTTTGTTAGAAACCTGAAATTTGGACAATTCTGTGAGCAGTTTTGCTGAAGTTCAGGAACCCCTTTAGTGAGCATGGAACCAATTTAGAGCACTCTTGGACCTAATTTCCAGTGATGCTGGATTCATTTTAAGGCACGTGTGGTCTGAATAATGGATTTACATCAAAATCATGCGCAACAAGCACTTTCACTGAAAAACCAAATGAAAGTAGCAGTGTCAGCTGTACCCTCCTCAGGCATGAACCCTCTGATCCAAAGCTCCTACATTCCATATAGTTCTACTGACCTGGCAACACATCTTCTAGCATCACTTCTTTCAAAACTGATGCTCAGCTACAGTGGATCCTGATGGGCAGGACTTAGGTGTGGGTAGTATTTTGATACTTTATATCAGCTCATACTCCTAGGAATTAAGACACTTTCTATGTGTAACCAAGGGCACCTTCAATCTAAAGACGGGTAAGGTACTAAAACTCTCCAGTCAAGTGTTGGGTAATAACGTTTATAAGAAAAATCCCATCACCATCCTTTTTCTTGCACTATTTAAAAGCAAAACACTCACAGTAAAATATTGAACACATCCTTGGCTGCATTTGTTCCAGAGACGTGTTGAAGCTAAGTAAAGACTCGATGAGCAGTACCAAAATGCAGCTATATTTAGGACTCAGCATGTTATGTTTCTATTTGTTGCACAGCCCTAAGGATTTCTTTAGATAGCTTTTATGGTATTTCTGTTGCCATGGAAACTGCTTTCCGTCCGTCCATGTGTGCGTGTAGAACGTCTGCATTATTTCCGTCTCAACTCGCAGACACAGAAATTCATGTTGTGTTAAACTAGACAAATACGCTATGAAGAACTATCTCTTGGTGCAATGCTCTGTATATAGACAAACACAAAGGCAGGTATTACGCCTATTATATCTTGGCTATGATTCACATTTGTCCTCCTAGTTTTGCTGCACCTTCCAGTAAGTGCATTCGTCAGGTTGCACTGCTTTCTATTTGAACTGGGGAAAATGTACAGATCAGCTGAGTAAGATTTTTAGCACACCTTATTCATTTTTCCTTGTCTTCTAACCTCATTCACAGTCAAAGAATTAAGGAATCCTATGGGGAGAATAATGACTGTTTATTTATCAAGCAATGACCAGGGTATCCATAATATCAATGCTTTTTAAGCAATTGCTGTAGTGAAGAGAGTCACAATTCTCTGAAGTGATGGTTATATGAAGTGACAATTGGTTGGAAGATTGAAGCATCTGTCTTTCCTGGTCTATGCCCCCTCATGCCAGGAGAAAACTGACATGACATGATCAGAACAGAAGTCTGGACTAAATCTTTCACAGTCTGTTAGGGCAGGCAGAGATGGCTGCTGGATAATTTCCCCTAGTAGGATGCTGTACAGTTAGCTTTGGAGGAAAACAAAAATGAATATTTGCATTTTTAAAAGCCTTTCCTAGCAGTGTGTTCTGAGTGAATGTAGGTCTGCAGTAGGATCCCTCCCCACGAGGCCAACAGGAAAGCATTTTGTGGCTTTCCCTTGCCTGATTTACAATCTGCATTTTCAAAAGGACACCTGCTTTTACACTGAAGGCTGCTGGTGAGAAGACTGCTACCAAAGTCCTCCTTATCCTTCTAGAATTGAGGAAATGGAGATAATCCGCAATAGTTCAACTAATTTCACATTTACCTCTAAATCTAGGATTTATCAGTGGCTGGCCAGAATCCTGTAAATTCAGCAGTTTGTAGTTTCTGCGCCATGTACCTCAATCCAAGGAAGAAGTCTATGGACAAATTGCTGACTCAGATACAAACCTTTCCCATGAAAATCCATGAGCCATTGATTTTGGTAATCTTTAACTGTTATTCACTGAATTATTTGTCACATGCATTCTTCACCACTGCTCCTCCCAATGACCACTTCCCCCACATCAGTTTGTTTTAGCAATACTTGTTACTTGCTTAAAATCTCTTAAATAACTGTTATTAAAATCCTTTCAGCCATTATACTGATCAATGATGAAATAAACATAATAGTCATCGCTTACTAACTTAGAGGGAGTTACTTAAACATACCTGATCACATTTCTAAAAGGTATGAGCCTAGATCCATCTATGAAGAATGCATCCGTGATAGCGTTACTACATGTACAAAGAGCAGCTGTACTTTTGTGCCTCCATATTGTAGACTTGGGCCTTTATTTTTACAAATTTTGCCTGAATTGTGAAGACTTTCTCAACTCCAGTAGCCAATTCTTTCACCCCTAAAACATTTATATCTTTCAAGAGTTCTTACAAGAAAAACACAAATGTATGTGGAATATAAGAGGGATTAACTCAGTCTTTACCCACTGTGGTAAACTAGCTCGGATCTCCACCTTTACATGTCAGTTTTACTACTCACTTTCAGATACAACCACCCTCCGCTGAAGTTAAGTTATCATTGCAATTGTTAAGCTTATATTAAAATGTGTGGGAAACTGGTTTAGAATGTCTAAACAAATGATGTTGTTCTGCAGTATGGTCAATCTCCACTAGCAAGTCTGGGATTGTCAGTTTAAATAAAATCCTTTAGTTTTAAATACCATCAAATGCAAATGCAAATGCCTTTAAGTCCCTTCTGAGTACCCCCAAACCTGGGTTCATCCAGGGACTGATCCGATTAATGGCATAATTTAAAGCGGCCTCAGGGACATCTGAGGCGTCTATATGTTACACCATGCTGCCCATGGTAGCCCTGTAGCAAGGGACACTGCAATATATCTCCTTTTTCCTACGCAAGCCAATGAAGACAAGAAGGAGAGGAAGCTGTTAGGGTGGCCCAAGCCACCAAACCATTTCCCCCACTGCAGGAGAATGCACAGGAGCTATATCTGCTTAGTTTAAGAGTGCTTTGTGTGGGGGGCAGGCAGTAGAAAGTGGACTTCTGACTCTGAAAATCAGGCCCTACAAATCCAATCCTACTCCCACTGAAGTTTGCCTTTGACTTCCATGGAAACAGACTTGGGCTCTAATGTAGGGTTTATTTTGCCCGTGGTTTTATGTGTCTGAAAAAGTGATGACAAGAATCTTCCCTCTAGCAACTGTAGCAAAGCAAGCTTGAAGCTCTTTTGCTGCGTAGCAATTACTGCAAGCCTCATCTTGTTCTGGTGCATGGTACCTCAGCCATCTAAAATAATTATCACAGAGGCAGTAAAGCCTCAATTGTATCTTCCGGTCAGGTTGCAAATGTCTGGTTGTCACCACTGCAGGTGACCCCAGATAGAGCTTTGCAGTAGAAAGTTCTTGTAATGCAGGTGATTTAGAGATTGTGTTATTGGAAATTAGCAAAAGAGTTAATTTAAATTTTAGTCATTTTTTTGTAAACTGTTGAGCTGTAATAAAAATCTACTTCATTTGAAGGAGAAACCTTTGTAGTTTGTCCCATTTAGTGGCACTAATTGGACAGATGTCTGCTGCTATAACTAATGATAAATTTTAATCCACGAGGGGCCAGGCATTCATTGGTTTGCATATCATTCACTTCCTTCAATTACTCAGAAGATCTGAAAGAAGCCAACCTAATAGTTCATGAAAGATGCTGAAAGGCACAAAATGATACCGTTTATTTATTATTTTTATCATTGTTTAGAAGAGCTGAGGCTGAAGAAAAATTCAAAGAATCCTTTCTAGAGATTTCAAAAAAGCTGTTGAAGATGATTTTCATTACAAAACAATGTATGCAGTGAGGTGGATAGAAGCTGAGAATACTATTCACTTCCATGCCATTCAATGTTACCTAGAGTTAACAAAACTGATGTATCAGGATGCTGTAGCATCTGTAGGGCCACACCATCATGTGGTAATATTACACTGCCTTGAAACAGCATTTCAATAGCCCTTTCTCAAAATCAGGAAAATATTGAGATGGATTTGGGAGTTCTGTTATTCGGGGAGAACTGCAACGAGTCTGTGTCCAGTTGAGCCCTGACAACTAAACATTTAAAGGAATGCAGATGTGGTGCAAACATATTAAATGGTCCTAACTGGTCTGGGATTTCAAGGATCCTGTTATCAGTTCATTTAGCATCCAAAATCCACTTAGAATTGGAATGGATTTGGCTAATTCCCCTGTGATGGGCTATGTGATCCATTGGAGTGTGGTGATTCTCTTCTCTCAACTGTGACATGATCCCCCAGGAAGTGACAAGGCCCAAACATTCAGGTCTGGAATTAGACAGGGAAAGGCTAAATGGTTATGGAGCAGATGCTGCTGGAGCTCATCAGCCTACAGTACTCAGCTGCCATGTGTAAAAGGAGGAAGAAGAAAGCTGTTGCTAATCTGGGAGGGTAGAGGGAGGACTCAACTCAAGAAGAATCTTTTCTATCCTGTTTAGCTCTCAGTATATAGTGGAGAGAAAACTTCTGTGTGAAATGTACTTATACCCCAGTAAGGAGAGGAATTAGAGCTTTATTTTCTCTGTGTTAGAAGTGTACTGATCATGCCCCTGAAGGCCATTGATAACCCTGAACATCAGAATGCTCATTGAGCTTCAGCAGATGCTTGTTACACAAGGGCAGGCAAACACAAAGCGGGGTGCTTTAAACTAAATTGATATGAAGATCATTTGTAGACAACTTCCCTGTCTTCTGTGCATGTTGTTCACAGCCAGGTACTGTACTAATGATTGAAGCCAACCAGAGGGGGAAAGGGACCTTCCTCTCCACTAAAGCTAGTAAAACCAAATGATGAATACAAACATTACAGTCTGTCCTTCTTCCTGTCAGCTGCAATAAAACAGGCATGCTTTCCTGTGGTTTTGTTCTTCTTTTGGCTATGAACTAAAACAAAAAAATTCCACCCAGGTTTCCAAGATGCCTGTAAAAATCCCCAGGATCTGAGGCAATTACATAGTTCAAATTTAATAGATGCTATAAAGTAGCTCTGGAGCAATTAGATATTTGTAAACAACTCAGACATAGACGGTGGGCTCAGTAGAGGATTGGGTTTGAACATTATGCAATGGCTTCTTAATATTTTGTAGTGATAGTGTTTGATTCTCCACTCCACAATCTCTAATTTTACTGTGTAAAGTCATTTCACAATTCCCCTACTGGTTTTCAAAACTCCACATGGACTTGTTTTACTCTACATACCTCTCTGATCTCATAGCCACCTACCTCTTTTGTAGTTTAGACTCCTCTTTACACCAACAATGTTTCTCCACAGCTGATCTTTCATTTGTTCTGTTACCCCTCCCCATCCTTTGTCTTCCAAGCCACTGTGTCACTTCTTCTCTCAAATTTTCCCCCGGTGTCTCTCTTTTCTCTCTGTGACTGACTCTTTTTCTAATGTGTCATTCAGTGATGTAATACAGAGGTGAACTGCGACATGGTACGTTTAAAATTGCATTCACTATGTATCAGATACTGACAAGGTGGGAGGGTACAGGCGATGAGTGTACAGCTTAGATAAAAGTTTTCAGATACACTTCTTTTCTGATGATAATGTGAAACTATCATGCAGGGCAAACATGCCCATTTTAACCCATGCAAGTACAGTAATTGGAAAGCAACAAAGAATCCTGTGGCACCTTATAGACTAACAGACGTGCACTGGAAAGTGCATCACAGTCAGAAAGTTCTGTGCTAATAATTCAAAACATGCCAAGGAAGCTGCTTCCTACCTTATTTGCTGAAAACCTTTGACTCAGAACCTCCTGCATGAAACTCTAAAAGGCTCAGAAGGCAAAAGATTTGAAGCTGAATGTAGGTATAGAAGAAGCACTCTTCTAGCTTGATTTTCTTTGTTTCCCGCAGCTGAGAATCAGCCTGTCTTTTCAGCTATTGAAGGGCATCCTTTGAAAAGCTCAGTTAAGAAGAATTAATAGCTAGAACAGCTGCTATATTGATAGATTTATACAGTGCCAAAGACTGGTGGGACAAAGTTGACAGCTGAACTGGAGTTTTCATCTAAATGTTTGGTCTGACTCGGGGATACGTTGTTGTCTTATTAGAGTTTAAAAATATTATTTTGAGACTTCATCAACAAGACACTAAGAAGTCACACAGGAGGGGAACTCCAGCTACATGTTATTTCTTGATCATTTATGTGTCAATTTGCCAGTAGCTCAGATTGGATACAAGTTTTTAATTCAATTATTTTGCTATGAAGAAAACAATTATTATAAGCAGGTAGTCTTGCAATATTTTCTTTTTAACCTCATTTTCATTCCTTTCTCCTTCTCTGTACTATGTTGAAAGGTTAAGCGTCTTAGTACCATTGAAAGGATCTGTAGGGTGTCTTTAATGGAGACATAATAAAACCTCACAGAAGCAAGTGGAATAATTATATATTTCCCCTTTTGTCTCTTAAAGGCCACAGTTAAGGTTATGGGAACATAATTTTCAAGAAAGAAAATAATCAGTCTTAAGTCTTGGGAGAGCAGTCTCTCTACGTATATAGTAACCATCATTGTAAAATTGTCTAACTCCCATGAACAACTAGCCTTTAAATAGGATATTGTACAAAGCCTAGTTACATATCTTCCCAGGGCTTGCATTCTTTTTCTCTATTTATAAAGATATTTAAAGAGGAGTGATTTCTCACTAGCCTCCCTGTTCCTCTTAATACAGGAAATTCTAAAGGTCTCATTACCCAAACCCAGTAGTGCAGGGGTGGCCAACCTGAGCTTGAGAAGGAGCCCGAATTTACCAATGTACATTGCCAAAGAGCCACAGTAATACATCAGCAGCCCCCCATCTGCTCCTCAGCCCCCAGTGCCTCCTGCCTGCTGGCAGCCCCCACAAATCAGCGCCTACTCCCCCCACCCACCGCAATCAGCTGTTTCACATGTGCAGGAGGCTATGGGAGGGTGGGGGGGAGGAGCGAGGGCATGCAAGGCTCAGGAGAAGGGGCAGGGGCCTTAGGGGAAGGGGTAGAGTGGGGGCAGGGCTTGGGGAAGAGCAGGATGTTGAGCAGTGAGCACCCCCCAGCACATTGGAAAGTTAGCATCTATAGCTCCAGCCCTGGAATCAGTGCCTAGGCAAGGTGCCGCATATTAACCTCCAGAGCCACAGGTTGGCCACCCCTGCAATATTGTTAACAGTGTGAGTTGTGGCTTCCAGCGCCAAACTTCCTTTATTTTTCTATGAGCAGGGTAGGCAAATGTGTGGTATCAGCAGAAAATGGAACTTAGAAGTAAAGCAGTTGTATTATATGGTTTTTTTATAAAAAGAAGGTAGCTAAAGTTTAGCCCATTTAATCACATGTAACAATAAAATGAATTAGTTGCTAATGAGAAACTGCTTCCTTATGTAATTTTTTTTTCCAAAGGGAGTTTTCATGAACATCTAACATCATTCCAAAGGTGAACTTTTAGGAACTCTTCTGGTTAAGCAAAATAAATATCAGAAAGCTTTCAGATTTGCCCAACACTAATTATGATGCTGAAGTTATTTCTTCTAGTCTGGCCCTCGGTACGTCTGTAATTTTCTGCAAAACTGCTATTTTTGAAGAGGGAAACATTATGGATAAGGGAAGCTATTTGGAGCTGTGCAGCACTCAGAATTTCTGATTCCCAGAATTTCACTGGAAAACATTCATTGATTCATTTTTTGCACTAGAAGGGACAAGAATTTGTAAAAGGAAAGGGGTGGGGGGTCCTAGAAGGGACTCGTTTATTTGCTTCCTATCTCCTTTTTTTGCCTTTCCAGTAGAATACTAAAACAGGTCTGTGTTTATTGTATGTTTCTGGTGTCTGGCTACTTCCATAGTTGTTTTTCTCTCTCACTATGTTTCTTGTTACATTAATAATGGATTAATTAATAAATTAAATGTTTCACAAAATAGTCTTCCCTTGCTCATATAATGTATTCATCCCAAAATGGACCTGTGCTGTGGTGGAAGGCATCCAGTGAGGAATTCTCATCACATGTGAAAGGAAGTGAATGCTTTACAAGTGCCGTGATGCATTGCGGAAATCAATACAAAACCAGGACATACTTTCCTCTGGAAATAAAACAAAAAGAAATGGTTGGGAATTTCAACTTGATGTTTGGGATTTTTTAAACCTCTAAATTATTATTCCCACCCCTACTCTGAACATTAACAACCTTGTTTGAAATTGTGTTATTACTCAGACTGAAATCCTGTTAGGGCAGAAGAGACAAGCGTGTACATTTTGAAATGATTATAACAACATGTGAAAAATAAGGATGGCTCAAGCTGCAAAATTCAGATGAGAATCCTGATTCCAATTAGAATGAAGTTAGAGGGTGTTTGTTCACACCCAGAGTTTTATTCAGCTGATTATTAAGATGGGGGGCATTTGCAAAATTCCATTCCAGACATGAGCTACCCCCAAAAACCTAAACAAACAAACCCCCAGCCCATCAAAACTTCTAGGGTCATATTTAATTAAAATGCACTAGCTCAACACAATTCTAGCTGCTTTGGGCTAGTAAATGACCTTACTACCACAACCTAAAAATTCTGGGCTTAAATCACTAACCAGTATAAATAACAATAATGAGTTTCATCTACTCATAAGTTTTGTTATTGGTCTGACATCTATTGACTTTTCCCTCAAGATCAGAGAGAGGTTATTGGTGTGACAGCAAACAAGGTTGTAACTCCTATTGGGTGCAGTCTGAATGGGCCAGAAACACTAAAACAGACAATACTTGAGGTCTCTGGTTTGGTTCCAGTGTTGCTGGATTTTTATTAGGGTGAGCAAAACCATAAGACATTTGAAACACTCAACTGTCATTCCTAATGGTGACTTTGCTTCTCTTCTGTGATGCTGAAAAACACGTTAGGTGGAGGCCCAGTAATATGCATAAATCCGTAGCTGAGCTACCACACCCAGTAAGAAAATCTGGAGGAAAACAAAACACATGGAAGCAAAAAAGGAAAATGTCCTACAGAAGAATGTTGGGAGCCTACAGACAGGTCCAGAGGAGGTTTTCTGGCTCACAGAGTCATTTTAATGCTGGCTTATTGGGTATGGAGTTATAACATAATATTAAAGTGAGGGTGAACAGGAGATCATCTTTCATCAGACCTGCTGAACCTTCCATTTGCCTCCACTATTACAGTCCCTCCTCCATACTGCAATCGCTGCACACTGTGACCACTATTCCTCAGAGGTAGTGCAAATAAGTGTCTTGAAAATATGGCCTAGTTTATCAGTTGTATGTTACAACTGGCTAAATTTGTCATGCTCCCATCTAATACACAGGCAGGTGTTATACCCACATTTTAAAATCTATAGCATTTCAACCACAAGAGTTCATTTTGGGGAATTTCACCTTTGTTACAGGAACTCCATTATTTAAACTTGCCTTAGGGTCTTCCTTTTCTTCTTTGCTCCATGCACAAGTTGAAACAAGGCAGATATTTAATCTGATAAAAATCTGTTTTGAGGGAAGATGCCTGGGATCTCCTCGTTCATTCAGTAGGGCTTTTCTGCATATCACAATAGCAACATGCTGACTTTGCAATTTGAGTACACACTGAATGGCAGGCAATTCAGGTAAAAAAAAAAAAACCCAGCCATTTTCAACAAGCCTGTCCATACACATTTTTTTCAATTTCCACTACATTAAATCTCTCTGGATGATATGCCATGATGTTGTCTGTCACAAAGCCAGAGACAAACTCAATTGGCTATGCTCTGACCATTTAATCATGAAGCAGGGGTGGGAGGTGGTGCTGGTCAAGAAGATGTGAAGGTAGAGAAAGAAACAGTCCTCTACCCATATTGTAGAGCATGTATATTTAATATTTAATCCAGTCCCCAAGAAAATACAATTCATGGACATACTGGGATTTCTGGCATTAACATTATCCTGCATCAGGATCTGGCATCACTTTTCTGTGAGTAGATGGTGCTGCAAGTAGCAAAATATCTACCGCTGCACCTGTAAGTGTGCAGTGTCTCTGCTTCTCTCTTTAGAGAGGCAGTGAATGTGTTACTCCTGGGGAAATTCTGCACCACTGTGTGTGCACAGAATTCATGTCCCCCACAGATTTCTTTGCTTCCCTGCAGAAAAATGACTTTCTGACAGGGGAGCAAAGGGAAGTTGCAAGAGCAGTCATGCACCACTCTGTAGAAGTGCAGGTACATCGTTTCAGGCACCTGGAGCAGTTGGCAGAGAGGCAAATCACCACAAGGCTGGGGACATCCCAGTCGGTGGCTCCCACCCTGCTCCAGGATCAGTTGCTAGTCCTGGATGAGCTGGAGGCAAAAGAGGATGGAACTTCCTCTTCCCCTGCAAGGAGTGGCTGGGGCTGTGTCAGACCCATGCCTAGAAACCTCTCCCAGCTCCAGGAAGCTCAGTATCCTCCCTTGCTTCCTGCCTCTATCATTCCTTAGCCACGGGGGGAGAGGTCATAGTTATGGGGAGATGCTCCTCCATCCACCCAACCCCTGTGCATCTGGACCTTCACCCCTACACCAAACTTCACCTTGTACGCCCAACCCCACTCCCAGTCCTCTGTACCTGAACCCCACCCCAATGAACCTCAACCCCTGCATCTGGATCCCCCCTGCAACCAGACCTCCTGCTTCCAGACCCCCACCTCTGCTCCCAGACCACTCCCACTGAGAACTCTGCATGCAAACCCCCACCCTGATGAGCCCCACACCCCTGAAGAGTCACATTGCCCCTGCACCTGGACTCCCACAACAAGACTCTGTGCATTCAGATCCTGCCACACCTAAACCCCCACTGAGCTGACTGCACCCAGATTGTCCCACACAGAACCCTCTCACCCTACAACTGGATCCCTTTACACTTGGAACCTGCCTGGTTGAGCCTGACTGCCCCACACCAGGTTCACCTGGCAGGGCCCCAGGGTATTTCTGGGGCAGGCCCAGCCCTTGTGCTGTGCCGGGGTCAGGTACAGCCTCACCACTGAGTCCATGTCCCAAGGGAGGGGACAGGTTGCAGGTGAATCTCCCACCTTCATGCAGCATGTGGTCCCACTGCCCATGCTGGAGCCTCATCATTTATTTATTGACAAATAAAACTTGCGGAATGTTGCAGAATTTTAAAATATTGTGCACAGAATTTTAATTTTTTTGGCACAGGATTCCTTCAGCAGTAATGTGCTTCTACCGAGTAAAATACTCGCTTGTGGAGCCTTCGCTTTCACTCTTTCTTTTTTTGTTGTTTTCCTTAATCTAAAGTAAAAGTAAATCGGCACGAAAGTTTATGCTGTTCTTTGTACCTGGACAATATAATATATCTGAATTTCCCGAGGCTGTGAAATTTGCCTGGGAATATCATGACAACTGGCTTTCTTTTGAAATCTTTGGTAACTACTCTTTCTGGTCATGCCGGAAACAGAAAAGAGCGAAGGGTGAGGATGGGATTTTATTTTCTTGAGATCAGTTAACAAAATGTGGTCTGAACTAACCAGCCAAAAAAGTGCTGTGGTCTGTTATTGCTTAAAGCAACACTCATTCTTGGTGGTGTGACTTAGGGGGTGAGTTATACACAGGGCCGCCCAGAGGATTCAGGGGGCCTGGGGTCTTCGGTGGTGGGGGGCCCCCCGGCTGCTGAATTGCCGCCGAAGACCCAGAGTGGAAGAAGCTCCGGGGGCCCGGACCCTGTGAGAGTTTTCCGGGGCCCCCGGAGTGAGTGAAAGACCCTGCTCCAGGGGCTCCGAAAAGCTCTCGTGGGGGCCCCAGCGGGGCCCAGGGCCTGGGTCAAATTGCCCCACTTCCCCCCCCCCCCCCCCCGGGTGGCCCTGGTTATACATGTTGGGAGACATTCAGTCTTGTACAAAAGGCTAGCATGAGGCCTATGCACCACTTAAAGGCCTACTTAAACCAGGGGTGAATTTTACCCACTGGGCCAAATACCAGACTTCTTAATAAGATTTTATTCATTTCTTATTCAAGCAAAGCTCCTGTTGAAATGACCAAGATTTTTCCTGAGTAATGGCTTGACCTAGGATAATTTCTCTTTCTGCTTCACCATATGGGGCTAGTTTCAATAGCTCCTGAGCCCAGCTGCATTCTGTAGTTACGCAACATTTTCTTCTAGCAGTAGCATCATCTGGTTCTGTGGCTGGATTGCTGGCTGGCTTTGCTGGTAGCTGCACTGGCATGTTGCTGCTCAAATTACCTCCCAGTCATCATCGTGTAATTGACTGGGCATGGTTTAGATGAGGTTGCTCATTAATAACACTTCAAACAAAGCCCTGCCTAGCTCTAGACCCATGAAGAAAATGTTAGGAAAGCTGCAGAGTTGGAGGAGGAAGGGAGACTATCATTGCGTTTTTTATGCGTTCTTCCATAATACTGGGCTCAGCGCTAGAAGCTAGAGGGATTCCTCTTTGAAGATGATGCTGAATAGCTGTAGGAGAGCGAAATCTTTGAGGTACATTCATTTCTGGAAGCTGTTCTTCCATATCAACACACTGCATTTTTCTGTGAAACTCAGTAGTGGATTTGTATAGGATTCATCTTCTTTATAACCTAGGTGTCTAACCTTGCACTTTGGATTGGGATAATTGGATAAGAAGCAGTGCAGTGTAGTCTGCAGGGGCGGCTCCAGGCCCCAGCACGCCAAGCGCGTGCTTGGGGCAGCATGCCGTGGGGGCGCTCTGCCGGTCACCGGGAGGGCGACAGGCGGCTCCGGTGGATCTCCCGCAGGCATGCCTGCGGCGGGTCCGCTGGTCCCGCGGCTGGGGTGGAGCATCCGCAGGCATGCCTGCGGGAGGTCCACCGGAGCCGCGGGACCAGCGGACCCTCCGCAGGCACGTCTGCGGGAGGTCCACCAGAGCCACGGGACCGGCGACCGGCAGAGCGCCCCCCGCAGCGTGCCGCCGTGCTTGGGGCAGCGAAATTGCTAGAACCGCCCCTGGTAGTCTGTATGATTCTCTAATGTACAATTTTTTTCTGAACTTCCTACATCTCAGTGTTTGTGTCTCTCTTACTCACAAAAGGCTGCTCAGACTTCCTAGTGCATTGTGTGTTTAGGTCTCCAGTTGAGTATCTACCCTTTCTTTGCTTCTTTTCTCAAACCTCTTTATAAGAAGTATTCTGCTTTCCCCAGATTCTCCCAATTTTACCCTAGAACCAATCCAGGGAAATCTAATAGCTGTATGCCTCAACATGCATCTGAAGAAGTGGACTTTTTACCCACAAAAACTTATGCCCAAATAAATCTGTTAGTCTTTAAGGTGCCACCACACTCCTTGCAGCTCATAATAATTTATCTCAGTTATCCAAAGGTAAATCAGGAGTAACTCCTAATAACTCCATTGACTTCAGTGGGGTTATTCTGGATTTATGCTGGTGTAACTGAGAGCTGATCCAGCCATATACTGAGAAGAATGGTCCATTGGCTAGGGCCCTCGCCTGGAGTTTGAGTGTCTAGAATCCAATTCACTGCTCTGCTGCAGACTTTCTGTGTAACTTCAGCTAAGTCACTTAGGGCCAGATTTTTGAAGGTATTTAGGTGCCTAAAGATGCATATAGCTGCCTAGTAGATTTCAGTGGGAGTTGGGTGCTTTTGAAAATCAACATATTTATACCATTATTTACAGTACATCACCTGTGAATTTTAAAGTTTTCATATCTACCCCCTTCTCATGTGCCTCTGGGCCAAAACCTGAGGTCCTCACTCAATGGTAACCCAGTTCTTACTCAGGCATAACTCCTGTGGAACTCTCAGAGTCAAGACAGTATGAAATAAATAAACATTTCAGGATTTGGATGATAGAAAATAGATTATATGAGCATAGAACTGTTTTCATTATATATCAGCTGCTCTTTAAGGAAGTCAGAGAACAAAATGTATGCACAGGATTAAAATGAATAGTGCTCTGTAGTGCACCTGGTTATTTTAGAGCGAGTACAGCAATGTCAGCAGTTGCTGCAGCCCAATTTTCTTAATTGTCACAGCCCTGTGGCATAAGACATGTGCCAGTTCAGTGGGCCTCCCAGTCAGAGTCTCATAAAAATAAATTGTGCTGGGAGGTCACCATGATTCTTGCATGAATCACTTTTATAAATCAGGCCGGTGCAAAATAATGAACAAAACAAAAAACCCACCAAAAAACGCATGAAAGTGCAAGAAATAATATGATGTACGGAAAGGGCTGCACAGATGGAAGTTAATGCTAGAGAACATCAATTTATGTCTGCTAAGTGTGACTAGTCTGCAGGCCACATGAGCCAAGGCTGTTTTCTTTCACAACCAAGCAGGTCATTAAAGCGTGGACTACTTGTACCTTTTATCCATCATTTGGCTTCATTGAAATGCGGTGCCCTAGATCAGTTCCCTGGTAGTGCTCTCAATGAAGCAAGTGCGTCATGTTTCTATGAGCTGTTTCAGTGGCTTTCTTTGTATCCCTAGTGTGCATAAGAGACAATAGTGAAAACCACAGGAAATTTGGAGTTTTTCCACTGTCGAGCTAAGAACAGACAGGAAACCCATTTAACTGCTGTGCTGTCACCCACACAGAAGTCAGCCCCTCCCACTGAACAGGGCACTTGCAGCAGATGAGTTGGCCTCTCCTCCCTCTCCAACTAGTTCACTGCTAAACTCTTAATAAGGAGAGAGTGAGAGTGACAGCCCTCCCATGGCTGCAGAAAAGTGAACTCTTTAAAGAATCCCCAACAATCTGAAAAGTTACTTTTCTCTGTTGTCTGGGTATTGATTTTTCTGGGTGCTAAGGACATTCATTACTAGCCTGTGAGCTCCTGTTCTGTCTTTTGTTGTCTCAAGAGGAAAGTTTTAGTTGTGATGAAGGCAGACAGGAAATGTCTTTGTTGCGGCTAGAACAGATAAAGGGGTCAGTGCTCCTCTCCTTCCATTTCTTGTACTGAGGATTAATCTTCCTATGTGTGACAAAGAATCTGACCTGATTTCAGACCGGGGTCTCCCCTCATTCATTTATACCAGCTAGGTTCCATTGAATTCAGTGGAGTGGAGTTAGGCCTGGTTTGCACTTGTGTGAGGAAGAGCAGAATCAGACCAATCAATTCCTCTGTGCCTATGAGGAAGCAGGTAGTAACTACAAATGCAGGGGAGAAAGGGGAGATCCATTAATACAGTGTGGGATATTTATACTCACAGACTACCCCTGCAGGGCTTGAAGATGTTTGAGAAAAGGGCCTGTTCTCTTAGTACTAGACCATGGCATTTCATTCCTCTGTAACCAAATGTTATAACTCATACAAGTTATTTAATTACATTTCTAATGCTATAGCTTCCTTTGTGGGGAGCAGGGAAGTAATTTTAATTTTAAATCAAATTGCAGGAATGGAGTGGATACCAAGGTAAAATGGTCTTGAATTTGCCAGTCAGGATTCAAGATGTGTTGTGTTTGTGTTTCTGAATAAAGCCAGCTAGGGATGGCTCTGGCATGACAATGCAGCAGCGACTATGAGGCTTCGTGACTGGAATGAGGTACCATTGTCAACCCAGGAGATTAAAACAAAATTAAAAGCAGATCATAAACCTCTGGGAAAAACCCCAAGTGCCCACAAAGCAGCACATCTTAGGGACCATCAGGAATGGAGTCGTATTTGAACAACACCAATGGATCCTGGTCCATGATGGGGGCTTCTAGTCACTAATGATAAATAAATTAATTATAATTTTTATTATTAATAATAATAAATACATATTGGAGTTGTTGACCTGATGACATCAGTCCCCTAAGAAGCACCTTGGGTTGGTGCTTCTAGGGGACAGCGGTGGAGGTGGGCAGTGAATCTGGTTGGTACTTCTGCATGGGATGTATTATGGGGCAGCCTTTTAAAAACAGCCTCTAATTTTATTCCCACAATTTGGTTCCTAGAATCAATTGAAGGTGCAATTACGGCAGGTGGAAAAGACACTGGGTGATCCTGGCCCCATTGAAGTCAGTGTTAAAATTCCCATTGAGTGCAGCACAGACAGGATTCCAGGATTTCATCCCGCATTTACGGTGCATGTATAACTACCTGATTCAGCCCTAAAATGAGGTAGTTCGGTATCAAAGTGCCGTCATTACCACCTTCATTTAACAACATTTTACTGATTAAGGGAATAATATTCTGGTTCCAAATTTAGAAGCTGAAATGAATTCTCTTAAATATTTGGCCCTAAATTTTGTCTATCCCTAATGGCAAGCCAGCCTGTGTTTTAACACTCATTTATTTCTAGATCAAAATTCTGATTAGCATCTGCAGTCTAATTTGATGCAGCATAATTAATTAGCCAGTCGGTGTTTTAGCCGAGCCAAGAAGTGGATTTTGTCCAGCAATTTAGATGAGTTCAGTTTTACTCTGAGAAAAGCAGACACTCTTTCTTGATGACTGGTATGAATGGTGCTTCTCACTGACACAAAATGAAATCAAAGCAACCTGAGTGGGCTGAATGAAAAGCAATTGGCATAGCTTGGAATATGAGATGGGCAGAAGCCATGTGGTCCAGGGAGCTACAATGCTGCAGAATCAGTTCTTTTTAATTACTAACATGTGAGTTCCTTCTGCCTTGTCAGAACATGTTTTGAGTGAGTTTCGTGTTGATGAAACATTGGAGAAACTTATGTCCTCTGTTTCTGTACAGAATAAGTACAACATATGGGAGCTGTCCATAGACACTGCCCCACCAAGTGACTCAACCCTAACTTGTAGGCACCACCTCTGGTGGAAAGGTTCTGTCTATGTGTAATACTGACAGACCCCAGTTGTTGTCAGGCAGGATTGGGCCAAAAGAAATCTGATGAGGTTCAACAAGGGCAAGTGCAGAATTCTGCACTTAGGATGGAAGAATCCCATGCACTGCTACAGACTAGGGACCAAGTGACTAGGCAGCAGTTCTGCAGAAAAGGGCCTAGGGGTTACAGTGGATCAGAAGCTGGATATGAGTCAACAGTGTGCCCTTGTTGCCAAGAAGGCTAACAGCATTTTGTGCTGTATAAGTAGGAGCATTGCCAGCAGATCGAGGGACATGATCATTTCCCTCTATTCGGAATTGGTGAGGCCTCATCTGGAGTAGTGTGTCCAGTTTTGGGCCCCACACTACAGGAAGGATGTGGAAAAATTGGAAAGAGTCCAGCAGAGGGCAACAAAAACGATTAGGGGGCTGTAGCACATGATTTATGAGAAGAGGCGGAGGGAACTGGAATTATTTAGGCTGCAGAAGAGAAGAATGGGGGGGGGGGATTTGGTAGCTGCTTTCAACTACCTGAAAGGGAGTTCCAAAGAGGATGGATCTAGACTGTTCTCAGTGGTAGCAGATGACAGAACAAGGAAGAATGGTCTCAAGTTGCAGTGGGGGAGGTTTAGGTTGGATATTAGGAAAAACCTTTTCACTAAGAGGGTGGTGAAGCACTGGAATGGGTTACCTAGGGAGGTGGTGGAATCTCCTTCCTTAGAGGTTTTTAAGGTCAGGCTTGACAAAGCCCTGGCTGGGGTGATTTAGTTGGGGATTAGGTCCTGCTTTGAGCAGGGGGTTGGACTAGATGACCTCCTGAGGTCCCTTCCAACCCTGATATTCTATGATTCTATGCTTGAACTTGGGATCTTTGCGGCTAAATGCATGAGCCTCTACTGTATGAGCTAAAAGGCTGTTAGCTAAGGCTGTAGCAGACTCATTAACCTCTCTCTAAGTGGTCTTGGTGCCACTGGAACACCACACGCAGGAGGTGTGTGGGTTACATATGCAGTCCTTGGCCTCTCTGCTGACACTGTCAACCGAGGCACTGCCATTTGGGATAAAGTCACCTATCCACTACAAACTGATCAGATTCTACCAGCTCACTCATTATGCATGGTAGCCATCAAATAATCAACAGAGGCTAATGAGTTTGGTCCATTTCCAACCTACCTAGTGACCTAGAGGTGAAAGGATAAACATCTTTATACCAATTCCCTGAACCATTCAGCCTTTTGGTTCTAGTACCATTTTACCAAATGACTTCCTTTTTCCTCTCCAGATATGTTCTAACTAAAGTCAGACAAACCATTGTCAATTTAAAAAAAAGTTGCCATTTTTGACATCTGAGTGTCTCTCATTCCTTGACCGATGTGTTAGTACCTTTTACCTGGTGTCTGGGGAAATGTAGCAGGCCTCCACGATGGACTGAATATTGTGTACTTTAATTAGAAGAAAGCAAAATCATACCCACGGCGATCATAAAAAGCAATTGTAACGTCAGAGATATTGGGAGAAAACTAAAGATATTATAGCTATTACTCTACCAGTTCTTCTCTGGTTAATATACCAGTAAAAACATGGTGGAAATGCCATTACCTGCCTTTAATAAATGTAACATAATTGGAACTCTGCAATGTAATGTACCCCAGCATGTGTCAGGTGGGGAAGGTTTAAAAAAGAAAGGCTTTTTCCGTTTCATTGTTAAGAATTTATCAAAGGCTTAGCTGAGACTTTTCTTTAATTCTTCAGCAGATCCCATGAAAGTGAGAAAGTTGCAGTCAGAATGGCATAGAGAAAGAGCAAACCGTACAAATCAGCAGACTGGGGTTTTCTTAGGTAATTATACCTGAAGGATCACTTGAAAAATTCTCAAGAGAGTGGGTCTGTCATTGGCATTAATTAAGTGTTGCAGATGTTTCCTATGAAATACCACTAGCCATACAACAATCGAGCAGTTGCACATATGAAGTATAATAGGACCCTGATCGCTGAATTCTTTTGTGGGGTGCTAGAATAGGTCTTTGTTATTAATAGTTTTCACTGGTGTCCTGTTTGCAGGCACTGGATTGTTAAATGTATCAACCACAGAAATTAATATTTAAACTGGCAGTGAGTTAAATAGAAAACACAGATACCGTTTTCCCCAGAGTGTAACCAGTTTTACTGAGCCTAGGAGCTATAATGTCAAATACAACTATTGCCTTATGGTGCAACTATCCATAGTAAGGTCTTGTGATAGTTTCCTTTGGCTACTGGCTGGATCTGAGAGGTCCCCAACATAGCTGAAAATATATTTGTCTTCAATATATATTGATAAAATAGAGGCCGTAAGGAAAAAAGAAACAAATAGCTTCATTGCTATCTTGAGCCCGGCCTGTCTACCCGGGCTGGGAGGCTCGCTCCCAGATGCAGTGTAGACATATCTAGGGGCGGCTCTAGGCATTTTGCCGCCCCAAGCACGGCAGGCAGGCTGCCTTCGGCGGCTTGCCTGCGGGAGGTCCCCGGTCCCGCGAATTCAGTGGCAGCCTGTGGACGTCCTGCCTGCCGCCGTCGCAGCCACCGGCAGAGTGCCCCCTGCGGCTTGCCGCCCCAAGCACACGCTTGGGGTGCTGGTGCCTGGAGCCGCCCCTGGACATATCCCAGGGGTATTTCTTCCCTGCAAAGTGAAGGTGTGTTTGTAGCATGGTTGGGCATGTACTCAGGAGCTAACCCATGCTGAAGCCTGTGCTGTCATATCTGCACTACTATTGTTATCTGCGCTAGCTAGATTAAAGCTAGTATGGCATGCTACAATCACACACTCACTTGCAGCGTTAACATGCACTAAAGGACTTGTCTTCATCGTAGTGTTAGCTTGAGGTATAACTTGAGTTAAGTGGTACTTTAAACTCAAGATAGCTGACCCCTCAGGGTATGGGTTGAAGCTCAAGCGCTGCTGACACATGAGCTAGTAATGTAGTGGGGACACTGCTAGGAATTATAGCTCGAGTAAGCACAACTCATCACCTGCTAATCCAGCCACTCTGGTAATCCAGCATGCTGTGTAGCTCAAGCATTGTTTTGCAGTGTGGCTATTCTCATTCTAGCTAGGTTAGCACAAGCAGAATAATTTCAGAAATATGAATAAGCACAGATTCATTCATCACTTGGTGTCAAAGTGTCACTAGGATCCTTCTCATCCAGAATACTATATGGCCATCAATAATAGAACAATATGATATAGTCACTAGCACTGGGGTTATAGGAAGTAAGGCACCCAACTCAAGATGAAAATCAATGGCATTTGGGCAACTAACTCCCTTCAGCCCCTTTGAAAATCTCAGCCTACATAATTTTACCAAATTGATATCAGTTAGTACTGCCCCAAATCCTCCTCCCTCTGCATGTATTGCAAACCATGATTAATTAGCTTCAAAACACTTTTTCGTTTGAATGAGAGGGAAGGTGGGTGGGTGACTGTAGAAGGGAAATGTACAAGTGGGGACAAATAAATCTTAGAAACAGAAGAAAGGAAATGGAAAAGCAAAAAAGAAAAGAATGTACTAACTAGGTAAAAGGAGAGAAAATAAAAGGCATCAAAGTCTCTGAAGTTATTGCTCTTTTCCTTTTATAAATTCAGTATTGCTAAGGGATTTCATAATTTTACTATGTAGCCATCTCTTTCTCTTGGGATCTATGCCCCCTTACCTTCCCTTTGAGCCAGACACAACTCCTGCTCTGTATAGTTAATAGAAGCATATAAAGAGGTGAATAAGCAACCTCATCAGTGGCAGCAGAACATAAAAACAGAAGGTCATAATGTCAGGGTGTGACAAGAAAGGATATTTTATATAGCTCTTACCATAGAGGACTGGGAATCAGGAGTATGTTACTGGCTCTGCCACTGACTCCCTACTTGGCCTTGGATAAATCACTTAATCCACCTTATCCTTCAGGGCAAAAACTAACCACCATCTAAAACAGGTGCAGGATGGAGGTCATATGAATTATCCAACACTGGTCTCTATTGGAAATAGGATTCTTGACCAAAGTGGTCTATTCCTATATGACATCTTACCTCTTTTATGTTACTGTGAAGGCCATCATCTTGTCTTACATCAGAGACTGAACTGGAGATATCCACAGTTAGAAGAATAAGTCTCTGCAAGTGGAGCTGAAGAGCAGGCACTCAAGCTGACAGCAGTAAAAAGACTCCCATCCTCTATGGATCAGGTGTTCAGGGGGACAGGTAAAACACACCCCAATCAGCAAGTTCCTTACATTTATTCTATACTGGACCTCCCCCAGAGCCATTTTAATTTAGGGCCAGATTCTGCTACGCTTATTTATTTTGAATAGTACACCACTCCTTGCACATTCCCATTGAAATCAATAAGACTACTCACTCAATAGAGTACCGGTCAGTGTGAGTAAGTGTAGCAGAATCTGTCGCTTATTGAGTTATTTATTTTCATTAGTGGAGGGTCATTTAGTTTCTGAGTAATTGAGATACTGGGTCATATAATGGCACTTGCAAAACTATGAATTATGGACATTTCCTCCTCCACAGCTTGTTGTATGAGAGTTTTCTGCTTCCTTTCCTTTATGAGAAACATCTATAAAAATGGAGGGAAATCGTTTTAATACCAATATTACCCACAGGGATGTGGTCTTTAATTTGGTTTTCTTTGAGGTGTCTCAGAGTATTATGTACAATTACCTCATGTAACAAGATGTGTGGCTAAGCAAAAACAAATGCCATGGCAGCTCCTTGCCACAAAGTGAAAAGTACGACAGCTTTCCAAGGGGGAAAACCAATATCAATCCATTAAACGGCCCATCCAACAGAAATGAGTAGCAGACAGCTAAATGATCACAGCAGGCAGCAAGAACCATACGGAGTGCAACTCAGCGTGGCATATTATCTTAATAGCACAAAACCTCTGGACCAAGTTCAAGAGAGTCAAGTAGGAATTTAATTCTTTATATAATTAAAATGTACCACAAAAGAGCAACATTTTTTAATTACATAAAAGTGAACAATATTGAGCATATGGGCTGGATTGACAGCCCTGGACACAAGTGCTCTCTTTGAGTGTCATCCTGAGAAGTGTTAGGTATGTTCTTCAAGGGGCTGAGCACCTCCTGAGAGCTACTGCTCAACACTGAAATCAACAGGCACTGAGGGTGCTAACCACCTTGCAAGAGGTACTCAGCATCTCACAGGACTGGGCCTGTTATCCACAATGGAAGTACAGTAGTGATGCAAACTTCTCCATACCATTCTTCCATTGTGCCATTGCTCCCCACACCTGGAGGAACCATCTCCAGACGAGAGTTTGGTCTCCATGGCCATTTAGTCCTTTGGACGCTCAGCTTTACTTAGAATCTAGATCAAGCAGCAATATAGACCAATGGGATCTGTACTTGCCACAAGTTGAGAATTAAAAAGGAGGGCAGTTGTATACATTGGAGTATATTATTTGTTGATTAAACAACCTTAGCAAATGTGGTATAGGTAACTATGCAAATATGCCATAGGGGAGAAATTACAATTCTGGGTCCATCCATCTATCTGTAATACCCATCACTGTAAGGTAAAAAGGTCTGACCAAAAGTTTCTTGAAGTCAACAGAAATTTTTCTCTTGACTTCAGTAGGCTTTAGATCTAGCTCTAAATGCTTTTGCCCACATCTTTAGCTGGTGTAAACTGGTATCGCTACAGTGATTTTAAAGAAACTGCACTAATTTATACTATCTGGCCTTTTAAAAAGAACTTGGCAAGAGCCTCGTCTGGTGTAAATCAAGTGCTGACTTACACCAGCTCAGAATCTGGCCCCAAAAGCTGTTGTCCTGCTTAGCTGAGAAGAGCCATGTTGGGGTGCAATTTTGAGATCTTATAGAATAAGAGACTTAATTTAAAAAATAAAAATAATCTAGACTGAAAATACATAAGACTCATGTCCTTTTAATCAAGATATCTTTAATAATTAAAGATATAGCACTTTAATAAATATGCATTTAAGTCTAAGCCTACAAACTCATTCCAAATAAATAGCCAATTAAAAGCTGACAAACACGACTCTGTGACCAATGTATTAATCATAATTCTTCATACCGATTCTATACTGTTGTTCCAATTTTTTGCAGATGAGCAAACTGAAGCGGTTACACAGCTGTCTCAAGGTCAGCAAGTCAGGGGCAGCCTCAGGAACAAAACTCAAGTGTCCTGGCTCTCATTTAATTGAATTAATGAATAGAAAACAATGCCACCTTTTGATTGCATCATACTTAATCATTAGTATATGTCATACCGCGAGAGTTAGCAACATTAATTCTGTCGAGTATATAATAAGTAAGAGCAAAAATAACTTCAACAAAAATGGAGGAAATAGGCATTTTTTGTTTTTTTTTCCAAATGACTGAAATTTCTAATATACTGAACTGCTTAATGATTCACTGAACTCTGTTTGATTTGAAAGACAGAAATTCTAAGAGATTTAAAGTACTGTTCTTTTTGAGCAGCAATTACTTGCGATTTAATCAGCTATGCATTTACCAAAAAAAAAAAAAGTAGAAGCTATTTTACGTAGGAGAACAAAATGACTCACTAAATGAACCTTCACCACAGGGAAAAAATCCATATTACCATCAAAGTAGTGAACGTGATTCAAAGAAATATGCAATGAGACTTGACAGTGAAGATTTGTGGGCTGGAAAGTCACCTAAGTTCATTCTGCAGCCTTCAGCCAAAGAAGATCTAATGTTGATTGTGCTGTCAGATATGAAGGTTGTATTGCAGTTGCTGAAGATATGGAGATGTGTGGAGCATGAGGATGCAGATCTGTATATGAACCTTTTTATGTCTTGTCCACTTGTAATTCTAGTACCACCTTTTAACGCAGAGTGTTGGAATTTACCAATAACAACAGCTTCTGCTGTAGTTGCTAGTTAGGATAAAATTACATTGGCCACTAAGTCTCATGGTTGGGGAAGAAATCTGACCCACAGTAAAGCTGGGTAAATAATGAAAAAGTGCATCAAATACCTACAGATATTATATTGTAAATCTTTTTTATTGGCACATCTGCCTGCCACACATTAGGGCACAGGTTTCCATCAGTTCTGTGTCACTTGACCTACAGAAGTAATTGCTAGGAACTACTTATTTCAGCCACTAAAGAACAACTTGACACACACTTTCCCAGTAGGTGATACAACTGTTTGCTGGACAGCAAAGGTATACTAGAGATCAGGAATCCTGGACTGCATCTGGGAGAAGAGTGTGGTTTAGTGGTTAGAGATAGGATAATGAAAGTACATTCATTATGGAAGGTGGTGTGATTGAAGGTGGTATGGCTGAATAGCTATGATTTGGATCTACCATGTGAGAGTCCTAGCTTCTATTCCTGACTTTACCTGCAGTGACCATTCCTCCACCTTCTCTTCCACCCCCAGGCACCTTGAGGAAGTGTATTGAATCATATGTACAGCATTATACATAGCATCACATGAAAGTGATGGAAGAAGTGTTCTTTAGTACATCCTCCATTTTGTTACTCAATGTGGTCATATAGCCTAAAGTAATTACATTTGGGGAAAATGTATGAATGGCTAGATGGACAATATAGATATCATCCTTCTACCTCATGATCCAGAAATTTGCTGGAGGAAGGCTGGGAAAAACCTAAAACGGGACATATGATGTTTACATTTGTGTTGGCTTCAACATTTATTTTGAATTGTTGAACATAGGGCACTGTTCATAGACAGAAAGACATTGATTATACTAATTTTAAGACTATGCTTTGAAAAGGCTTTTTGACAATAGTGCACCTAACTTATTGGATACCACAGAGCAAAGGCACGTTTATGGAGATATGGGTAACATTTGCAAAAAATAGAAATCAACAATTACTTGCCTTACTCAACAGGCAGCTATATACTTTTGTAGCTGGATGACAATGTGGAAAGTGTTCACTCACCAATGGACACGTGTGTTAATATTGTGTACTCTGTCTTGACAAATACAAATGTTTACTTTTAATAATACCTTGAGGTTAAAACATCAAAGCTAGGATATGTGCTCTACTTTAATGGCACAGAGGAAGAAAGTTCTCTAAGTGGAAATTTTAGAACCCAGACAACAACTTCATGGTTCAACCTCAGCCTGTGTGGTATTCATTTACAGTACCAGATAGACAGGAATATTACTATTTATTTAGGAGAATTTTTCCCACCATTTTATCTCCCTTTTCAAGCAAGCTCTGTAACACAAGAATGGTACAATATATAATGAGTAGAAATGGACTGAGACACAGATCCACATTATCTACTGAAACCTGGCCTCTTTGCACCATTCAGGTGGTACAAAGGGGCTGGAATCTGGCTGAAAGGGGCTACTAGGATAAAACTGGAGGAGGCAGCTCCTCTGCTGGTTCCCCCCCCCCATACCCCACCATGTAAAGGGTGTGTCGGGGCAGAAGGATGCAGGGAAAGGCAAAGAGTGTTGTGGCAGAGCAGAGCTATCCTCCCTTGGCCTAGGTTCCATTAGAGACCTTAAATCAGTGGCTGCTCTGACTCTTTCCAGGGCTAGGGCTGGGGCCTGTGCAGTCTCATCCTCAAGACAGCCTGGCTGTTGGAGAAAATCTGGTCCACAGAGTTTGGATTGGAATCGTGGTCTCTCTTGATCAAAGCGAGAGGATGTTAGGGGAATAAGGAATCATTCTGTTGAGAAATTAGGGTGCACCAAAACACTCAGTTACATTTTAAGCAATAGGGATGGGCCCAAGATTCAAAGCTAGGCTCCAGATCCAAACTATCACAAAGTTCAGAGGCTGCCGTTCATCCCCTCATAGGGCTAGGGGCCAGGCTAAAGTTGGGGTTCGAGCCAAATTTACCCAAGTCCAAGTATATTGAGATGCAGGGTTTTGGCTGAGCCCAAACTTTCTTAAAAAATTGTCATTGACTGAGCCTAAACTATGCCTTGCACATTGGGCCACATGTCTGGTCTGCTGAACTGCTTCTTTAACAATTGTTATTCTGCCTGAGACAGCTATTAAATTGTATAAACTTGTGATAGAATAAACCAATGCTTCACTAGATAAGAACAACTTGCAGGGCAATGACTAAGAGAGAGGGTTTTTTTGCGAGGGGGGCGGAATTAGATTTCTCATTTTTTATTACCATGTTTTATTTATTTTACAGAGTTTTTTGATACATTCTATTTTGGGTTTTCTATTTTCTGACATTAGCAGAATTTTCTTCCATCAAAGGCAGCCTCCCTACACCCAAACTTTTAGATTCTCTGAACTTGATTCTGACACTTTGCCAACAAGTGCATTAGAACATATTGGTGATGTGCGTAGTACCCAAGGGTGCTTTACTGTTTGTTGCCTAATTTGGACTTTCTGAATTATGAACTAGAGATTAAAGACTAACGTGCTAACTTTCAGAAAGACACTCAATCCATTTACTGGTAAAGATGGCATGTCCCGTTAGTAAACAAACCTGTGATATTTTCAGTGACGAATGTACGTGCTATAAATATCATAACCTCTTCCTGTCTTCGCAACACACTTGTCCAAAAATGTTCAGAATCCCTATATTAGCTTTTCCCATTTTATTGATTTCAAGTATAGATGCTCACTTGGTTAGATATTTCCAAGACTGTACTATTAAAGCAACAACTTTGTCTGGACCAATGGCCTCCTGGTAGTGATAGACCTTCTAACGTGGGAGACTCTGGATCACTTTCTGCTTCCAGTGTCCTACCCACTAGTGGATGGGAATCCTGCAGAGGGAACACACTGGAGAGGGAAGGGAAATGTGTTGCTCAATAGTGACTTCTCTTGGCTCACTGAAGATCAGTGTTGGCCAGAGGAGAGCCCAGAAACTTTTCCTTAGAAAGGAAGTTGGAGGTTTTTAAAACCAGATTGGACACTTGTCAGGGATAGTCAAGGTTTAATTGGTCCTGCCTCATAGCAGGGGGCGGGACTTGATGACTCTTGAGGTCCCTTTGAGCCCTATGATTCTATGAAGTAACGTTCTGGAATATTCTGCTCTCTACATGCAATGTTGTAGTTCTCCCAGCACTTCCCTAGCAAAAAAACTCTCAGTCTTCACAGAGTCACAAACATCCCTTTTGATTTAATAGGATTTATATAGTATTCTGGATAAATGTCAGAACATCTTTCTCTGATTTTCAGTGGAACATCTGTACCGGTTGTTTTTCCATCAACACAATATTTCTATTGCCACTATTAGTGCAAAAGCCCTTTCTTCTTAAAGCAGTCTGGGTCAGTCATCCAATGTCTCATCTCATCTTACTACAGGTTTAAACCAAAACCATTTCTTTGTTCTTTTGCTTGCATTTCATAATTTCACCAGTCCTCTGTTATTTAATTACACAACTGGATTATTCAACTCTGTGAAAGTTTTTGGGTTGCAGTTTGTATGAAAGATGCTAAACCTGAAGTAAGTACAGTTTTATTGCAGTGAAAACAAGATGTGCCCATTCTTAAGTACTAGGTGAACATGACTGGCTGAAACTGAAATCTCAAATTTGAAACCACCCTAATTTGGCCTGTGTCAGATCCAAAACTAGAGGGAGCCTCTTGTATGGATCCAGTTTGGATGTCACCCAAGATGGCAGAAATCTTATGAATATAGCTGCTCTTGAGAGATTTCTTCCATTTACAGTGGAGGAAATTTTACAAGTTCAATTACTATCCCTGCATTTCTTCTATTTTAGGCCGAAACCTCAGGATAATAAGTCCCGAGTGCTTGGCACTCTATAGACCTTGACTGTTACTAATACCAAACTAAACCTAGTCTAAAATTGATCTGATTTAACTCTAGTTCTGAGTACCTGTCTCTCTGTGTGTCTCTCTAGGCATTTACGGTTGGATCTTGCAAGGCACTGAGGGTTCCTATGAGGTGCTGTGTGTGCTCAGCTCCCAGTGGCTTCAGAAGGAGTTTTATATATGTATGTTATGATTGTATCTACACAGCCAGACAAGTCAAGTGTATTAGTCTACGTGTCTTAACCATTCAATAGCTGAGAGAAAGTCAATGTGCAAGTCCTCGAGGAAATCAAGTAGCCCTTGCTGATGGGTGCAAGTGTGTAGCATACATCTTCTAACTGGCCACAGCAGCAAAGGGGGGAATCACAACACCTCTTCATCATTAGCAGCACATCTCATCAGTTCACATCCAAAGCAGCTGAGCTTCACCCAGAGATGTCAGGGAAGTTCAAAACCAGGAGGCTGGATTGTCGGATTTGTCAAGAGATATGCATTGGCTATGTTTGAAGCTTGTTTTTGCCATCTAATGCACCACCCAGAGGTGATATTGAAGAGTTAAGGGTGCTTGCAGATTGGGACCTTATATTGTGCTCATCACTTTGGCTCATCTTCAAAGCTCACCAGGATATGCGTAACTGAGTAACTTTTGGATGGATTGAAGATAGCCAGCAGTTGGTATGGTGAAAGGGGATGGGATATGGAAGTTGCAGACATGAAAAAGCAATTATATCTTTAGGTTAGAATTAAAATAAATAAAAGATGTGGTTTCACTTTTGTTTTACTATGAGAAAATCCATTACTCTTTCCATTAATTAGATATTAACCATTTTTCCTAGCTATGTCATAGCAAAGACAACAGAGCAGAGAAATAAAATCCATGCTATTCACTCCAGATTAGAATGCAGCATGTATACTGTCCTTTCACACAATAACAAACCCCTTCACCAGCCAACTGAACTTCCATACTTTCTATCTCTGTTCACCCATAGCCTCATTAGCTCTCTATTAAGCTGCATACCTGCAGTGGCTTTACCTTCACATCACTGTGCTATAGCTCTTCTTAACCCCCAACTCCACTTACGCTGTTACTGTTGAATTGTAAAAATTTATCAGAGTTGCTTGAGTGCTCACAGCAACCAAATCCCTCTGGTGCATCTTGCCCTTCCACGGAGGAGAGCAGGGAATGTATAGACTGGCTCTCAACTCTATATCACAATCTATTTTTAGAGCCCATTTTTTCTGAGAAACAAGTTTGTGCACGGTAGACAAAGCCTTGAAGGAAAAGTCACTTCCCCCTGATTTGGTAATCTAAAACATCTTTAATTTTGGCTTCCTTCTACAGAGCACAGAACTGCTACATCAAGTTAATTTTGCAGTCTCTCTGAATTGCACTGAGGTTTATTTAGAGAGGAACCAAATTTAGACCCATTAGATCACACCAAACAATACACTGTACTGAACAGAAAAAACTATTCTGCTGTTAAACAAACTTGGTCTCTGAAACTGCTGAATTATATATGTGAAAGCTAATCAAAATGCTCCCTCAGATGCATTTTAAAAAAAGGTCAATTACAAGGAAATTCCTAAAATGTGTGGCTTTAAAAAAGAACTGCAGCTATTGCAAAGATGAAATGTTTTATCCAGTTTACATACAGAAAACCAGGGTAAAAGAAATGCAGGTAGTTACTGTAGATTCTAGAGACTATAATACAGTGTTAAGACTGCCAGCCCTGGCTTGGCTGCAAAAAGATGTATCTAACTAAACTGAAACCTGATCAAAATGTAGGTCAGTTCACTTCCACTATCAGCTGCCCTACTCACATAGCCTGTTCTTTTGCACTCCTCCTCCAAGCCAGGCATGTTTTGCCGGTATGGTGGGGTCGGGCCGCCTACGTCCAGAGCAGCTGCTTAATCCCTTTCTTACTGGTACGGGGCTGGGATACCCCATCACAATGTCCAATATTATGAATATCCTCTTTGTGTTCACTACACTGATTCCTATCTCTTCCCTATAATGAGGAGCACTACTGCTTGATTTGTGAGGTGCTCTCGTTGTGAGTGCAATGGCACACCTATCCCTATTTCAAAATAAAGAGCCAGATTGTACCTAGTCTTAAGATATGCATTCAGGGAAGCAAGACCCTTCTCAGTCCCTGTGGGGCTCCACATTCGGGTTCCCTTGATCATATGCCTTAGGAGCAGGGGGGAGAGAGTCTGACACCTAGTAGTCCCCTCTCTTCGTTAGTAGAGAGAGTGGGGATAAAGAACACCATGTAAAGTGCTGAAGTAAAGCAAGGGAGGCCAGGGAGAAATTTGGCTCTGTGAATTATCGTCCCCCGCCCAGCACTCCCTCCAGAGTGGAACAGCGATGTGCTCCACCACCACTCAGAACATTGAGCAAAGGCTCAATTTAGCTCCCCGCCCTCATTTTCTCAAGTTATATTCTGATTGGATGGTCAGGATTTTGCAGTGACATCATACCACTATTTAAATCACAGCGTAGGGCAATGGACTGGGAGTTTAGCCCAGTCTCAGACAGCTTAGGTGCTATTCTGAGTGGAGCTGGTTGGCATATTATTGACAAAGCCTTTTTTGTCAAAAATGCTGTTTCATCAAAGCCAAAACATTGAGCAGAAATGTACTGATTTCAACGAAGTTTTCGATGAGATGGTTTCTGAGGCTCAGGGTGGATTTTCCGGTCACTTCCGGAAAGAGAGAGAGACCAAGACTCAAATAAAACACCTGGCCTTTTTCATATGATACCAAAATATTTTGCAAAAACATTCTAAAAGTTTTCATTTTTCTCCAATATGCAACAAAAACAAAATTTCAAAGCCTTGATATTTATCATGAAATGAAATTGTTGGTCTCAGGAAAACTCTAATTCTGAGCTCTGTCACGGGCTCATTATGTGGTCCAAGTTTTCAGCACTGTCCACCCATTTTGCTGCTTCCTTTTTTGTGTCCCTAATTTGAGATATCCAGGATCTAATGTCCCAAAATGGCTGAGCACCCTACTGTGCGCGTTAACCTCGCTGCACCTTTGATTCCCCATCTGTAGAATATGGTGATAATGATGCTTACCCTCCTTTGTTAGGTGCTCGGAGACCTATCCATGAAAAGCTTTATAAATCATTTATCATTGTTATTGCCCCATTCATCCCCACAAAGCAGAGCTTTGACATTAACAGCTTTTTTATGGCAATAGCCATGCACATTCTGGGTATCAATATGCCTATTCTATTAATGAGCTCTTTGGAAAATAACAAAGATGTTGTCTCCATTATTTTAACTGATTTTTTGATATAATAACAGAGGCAGGCAGCAACCTGGGGAGGTTTAGTTTGTTTGGATTTTGATTTGTCTTTTCCATCCAGACAGCTCTGCCTCTCTTCCACGTCTGATATTGCTTTTGTCAGTTTAAGCAATTTTGAGTATACCGATGTTTGTATTTAATGGTTCGTAGTTGCTGTCCCTGCTTGAATTCCTTCTCAGAGTCAGATATATGTAATTATTATAAGATTGTGGGACACTGAGAAAATGAAGCTTTCAGCTTCAGGACTGGAGCTCCGAGGGGGATTGTTAGTGAACCATGGAACTTTTCGCTTCTAGTTTATGGGTTAAAAATCCGCTCAGGTCAGTAGTGACCCAAAATGTGATACTCTTTGGTGACTTGCACTAAATGAATTTGCTGGTCTCCGCCAAGTTAATAGTATTATTATTGTGATTTGTATTGTGACAGCACTAGGAGCCCAGATATGGCCCAGGGCCCCGTTGTGTTAAGTGTTGTACAAACACAGAACACAAAGATGTTCTCTGCTCACAAGACACTAAGTAAGATAGGGGTCCACAGCCCAAAATCCACTGCTTCAGCTGGAGCTCTTTTTGAAAGTCTCAGCCACATGGGCAAGGAAACGCTGGCCTTCTTCTTACACACTTACAGAGGGGTCCATCTACAGGAGGCACAATGTCTGTAAAGTGGGCATTGCCACACCCCTTTGGTGGATAAATAGTCTAGGTCCACATACACTGTCAGTCCAGCGCCTCTCGCAAGTACTACACTCAAATGAAACATTAAAGGTGCTCTTGTGCAGTGTTGTAATTTACTGTCTAGAGACAAAGAGCCATATTCACTCCTACTGGTGCAAGGAGGGATAATTTACCGCAGCCTGGCCTGCTGTACCCCAGAGGGCATTCACCCAAAAGGGGAGATTCTTTCGACCATCCCTTGACACTCCAGCCAGAAGAAGAGACCTTTAATCTCTCCAAAGGTTCTATTTTTTGGGCTGCACTGCCTGTCTGCTATAATGTCACTACTGAGGTTTTTCACTGCTAGAGACTCTATGCCTGCAGTTATGCCAACTTCTACTGAGTCAGCCCCTGAGTCTGCAATGTTTATGCCCTAATAATAAGGAATTAGCTACAAAGAGTTTCGTTTTGGCTACACATAATGCAGATTGTAACTAATTTCAACCACTTGGGGACATAATTGAGCAACGACCATGCTCACTAAGAGCATTCTTCAGTATATCCCTATATAGATACACCCCAATAATATTCTACGATCACCTCAAATAGAGATATCCCATAAAGATATATGTTGTCATACATTAATAATGTACACTGCCGTACTGGTCAGTCTGTTCTACAAAAGCTATGCGATTGCAAGTTGAATGGCATGACAACTCCAGTAAAGCAGTTGGATTGTGATACTGCTATCCCCTGTGATACTGGGGAGATACAAGTGAGTGACGGTGGTAGTGTCCCTACTATCAGTTGCTGACACAATTGCACACATTTGAAAAGTCTGTTTAGAAGGCAACTGCTGCTTGTTAGTTAGGGCCAGTGACAGGGAGCCAGACCAAACCATGGAAAATGAGCTGCCTAAGAATTTATGAAAGAAAATTAGCTATCCTAAAACACATGCCAGCTCCAGAAGCAGCTCCATACCGATACCTGTTCATGTAGCCATGCCACCAGCATGACAGCTTCACATGCTTTTCTTGGAAGTTACCATAATATGGAGACTTATTTCATATGAAGCAACATGTAAGAAGCCTGGAATGCTGATGGAAGACTCATTCTTTATCAGAGCACTTCCTATCTCGAGACATTTTGCAGTTCTAATGGAAGAGAGTGGAATGACAGATAGACCGGCAGTGTTACCAACTCTCTTATTTTACTTCATCTTTCATGATATTTAGTGTCTTTTTTAATGTCCCAGCTGCTGGAATCAAGAGAGTGAATGAGAATCTCAGCTTTTTTTTTTTTTTAAATGTAAGTTTCTTGCCCTCATGGTTGCGGAGATAAGCTTGAAAACATGAACCAGGTGCACCCTGATGGCTTGGAAATCAGAAGACAAATAAAGAGAACCCAATATTTATAAATTTTTTTAGATATTTGATAATTTGTAAGCCAATCTCATGATTTTGTAGGGCTTCACTCATGACTTTGGAATGCTTGAGGTTAGTTGGAGGGAGAGAGAGAAAGAGAGAGCATGAGCTGGCCCACAAAAATTTTCCTGTCCTGCAAACATTTGCAAGATTTTGAAAAATTATCCTGTCCTGAATTGGCACAAATAATTCAAATCTCAAAATTTTCAGGAACAAACAAACAAAAAAATTGGGTTCTAGTCAATCAAAACATTTTATTTTGATAATTTTGAAACATTTCAGTTGATTTCAACTTTTAAAATAATTTAAAATCTATAATTAACTAAAATTTCAAAAAGAAAAGTCATTTCAAACCAGAAAAACAATTTTTTTCAAGTCAAGAAATTTGTGGCAACCAACCCTTTCCCATGAAAAGTTTTGTTTTTGACAATTTAACATTGTCAATGAAAAAATGTTTGGTTGAAAAAGTCCCAACCTGATTTAATAGATGAATAAGTAAGATTTCCGTTAGTGTCATGCTGGAACATATTTGTCCGTATAATCTATACATATGCTGTGCCATTGTCAATTTCTTCAGTATGTAACTAGTAAAAACATTTCTACTCAGAGGCAGCTGTGCTCAGCAGTGAAATTGGTCTTGAACAAACTCTCCAAATAGCACAGATTCTTCATCTTTCAAATTCAATGCTTATGAAAAAGCCATCAAGTGAAGTGAGTACATAAATACTGCAGTGGGAGACAAATACTATGACAAAAAAGACTGTCATGAATTACACTTCATAGCATTTGCTTTCTTCCTTTCATTCCCACTCACTTTGCATTCCCATAATTCTCTCTATCCCAATCAGATTCTTCCACTACCCTATTTCTTTGTTAAACCATCCACACGTAAAGGTTGGGCCTGTAATTTACTTGCTTCCACCTCTTATGCCCACCTCGCTTTATGTAATTGTACAGTTTGGATACCTTTGAAAATGCTGTCAGCACTGCACCCTACTGTTCTCCCTACACCACACCTCTGTCCTGTTAGTTTGCGTCTCCTCCTGCAGGTTCTGTAGCCACAAAATAAACTTATTTTCCATGTCCCTTTAATGCTAAAAATATATAGACATTAGCATTATGTAAATAATATAAAATATATTGGTAGTTTTATGAAAATATCTGTTTGAAAGAGAGAAAAGGGGCAGACTGATTTCTCCATTTTTGTTTTGTTTTGACTTACTTTTAGTTTCTCTATGGCCCACTGGATGCTCTGCAATCTCTTGCTCACTACATCCAGTGCAGTCTTGCATAGACTTAACATTATGACTGTTTGTTGAACTCAACATCCATACTTTATGCTTGGGGGGTTGTCACATTTTGTTTCTTAATTGTCATTAGGTGGAGCTGGTCTGCAAAATATTTAGTATTGATCAAGGGTTAATCCATCACTGAATACCAATTAGTAATGAATTCGTTTGAATCCATATAACACAGACATTAGAGATGGAGATGGCCAGTTAGCTCATCCAGCCCCCCGTCCCTGCAGCTAAAAGATATATAGACCTTGATTCTTCTCGTACTAGTATCAATCTTAGAATGGTGTGACTCCAGTGTAATCAGTGCAGTTAATCTTGATTTTCACCAGTTGGACAGAATAATCTGATCCACGAGCTAGGCCTATAATCCCTAGATAATGAATATGTCATGCATTAAACTGATATTACCGTGACAGAATATACACTTGTGTTCACACCCTACCCGCTATTGTAATAAAGTTTGTACAAGGTATGCCTTGTAAAGTATCATTTAAAAATTCATAACTTGCTGATCAGTAATATCATGGCAAAATGTACATAGCATTATATGTACAGTTATGAATATAAGCTGAAATCATGACTGAAGTATGTTGCCCAGAGACATCTGGGGAGTGGATAAACCAGTTCCTCAGAGACAAAGGAGACACCTCCTCCAGGTGTCCACAAGGCTGATGGACCATTACCTGCTGAGTGGCCATCCTTTGGCAAGGACGAGGCAGGGACTAAAATCTACATCTTAGCACAGAAAAAGCATGACATTTCCTTTCTTCACTAGACTGCCTGTTGCCTTGCTCCCAGCTGGAAATTATTCTCAAAGCAGGGACAGAACTATGAAAAAAGAACACACCAAGACACCCCCTTCTCTCTCCCTGCCTTCCTCATTCTCCACACCTGAGAAGACAAAAGGATATCTCTGCTGGACTCTGGTAGGGGGGATTCTGACCTGAGACTTTGGTCAGTAATCTGCTGGAGCATGTGGCAAGAAAGTTTGCTTTGCACCTAAGGTAGTTTCTTAAATAGATACTTGTAAGTGCTTTATTTTTATTTTTCTTGTAACCATTTCTGACTTTTATGCCTCATTACTTATACTCACTTAAAATCTATCTCTTTTTAGTTAATAAACTTGTTTTACTGTTTTATCTGATCCAGTGTGTTTAAGTTGAAGTGTCTGAGTAACAATTTAAGGTAATAAAATGGCACATAAAAGGAATAATGTACTTAATCTAATTGTACTGTCCAGAAGAGGGATGGGTAATACAGGACATACATTTCTGGGGAAGATACAGGACTAGAGGGTGTACTGGGGGCCCCTTGAAGTATAACCAAGGCTGGTGAAAGCCAAGATATAGCTGGTAGGCTGTAGTTGCACACATACACTCAGGGTGTGGCTTGCATGCTGTAAGGCTGGCTGTGAGAGGTCTAGATGGGAGCTAATACAGCAAGGCATTGTAAGGCACCAAGGTTGCAGGGCAGGGTTGGCATAGTCCCCTCTCCACTAGTCTGGCTCGTGCCTCAGTACCTCACAATTTCACCCAAACTTAACTTTCACTTCCTAACTATATGGGAGGTTCAACTTTTTTAGGATAGCCAACATCAGCTGAAAGAGCAGCCTCAATGCAGCCAGCTCCTGGGACCAATCTCTATAGCTGGAGCCAAGAGCGAGGCTCTCAAGCCAGGAGCTGTAACAGACCCATATCTTCTAGAGATCAGGCACAGAGGGGGACACATAGAACACACCCACCAGCGGGTTACAGGGTAAAGTGCTTGATCAAGGAATCTTGTTCTGGTTTGTACAAGATCAAACTTCACCAATTAAGGGACACTTCCAGCTGGAAGAAATGTTGAGCAGCACATATCCTGACTATAAATGCAACCAGAATTCACACCAGGACCTTCTAATCTATATGCACCAACTAGACTGACAGGGATCCTCCCTTTCGATGACCAGTGATAAACTTGTCTCAGCTGGAAATTGGTTTCTACCAAGCATACCAGATTTCATTTAATGATAATAAAGGCCCATACAGCAGTTCTAAAATGTGAGGGAATTAACTTGATTCAGCTTTGCTGATTGTTGTTTCCTTGCTGTGGTGCCTCAGGGCTGTAATGTGATCATTACAGCTATAGTAAATTTCAGGCTAGCTATTATATGATCAAAAGACCAGGGTATCATGCAGAAAAACATCAAGCTAAATTTAGTGTGAATCACAAGCATAGTTTGACTTCTATATTTGGTGGAGGGCAGCTCTAGTCAGGTCAATGTGACTATGTGTGTGCAGGAGGGACAAATTCTACGCCTGCCTGAGGCTTGCAGTTGAGGGGGAGGGGGCAACACCCTCTTGCCCCCCCCAAGCTATGCCCATGGTATGAACCCATTTTTCCCTAAAATGCACATTAACCCCTTTTTACTTTCCTTTTCATGTTGTAGCAAATCTGTGAGGTGCAGATAATATCAAGATGAAATAAAAGGGGATAGGAGAGAAGGCAAAGCTTGGTGGCTACACAGAAGCAAATAATCTGGCTTCTAACTTGGAGTGATGCAGTAATCGGCTCAAATCTACATAATAATTTGGGTCACCTTTATCTAGTTGGGAGATGACTATAACAAAGCTCTGAAAAGTCCACAAAACAGAAATAAAGGCAATTGCATCTGGGGTGGAGGAGGGGGTGGATTCTGCGAGGGCATTCCATATAAGCATCAGTGCAAAAGCTCCTGGAATGATGGAGTAGACTTTCACCAATCCAATCCTAGCTCCCTATATAACTCACTTTGCCAGGCCTCTACACTAAAAAGCACAGAAGGGTTTTCTAAGGCAGAGTATAGAGGCCAAGGGGTCTGAGTCTCATAATTATTGACATTTGCCCTACAACACTGCAACATCCCCATGGCCATCCACCCATGAAGATTATATACGGTCATGCAAGGAACAGTCTCAGTGGGAGCCTATTGTCAGTTAGAATGTGGTTGCACAATAAGAATATAAGAACACTGCTGCATACTATGGAGGAGCATTTACATGTTGGACTAGAAATGTGTTCCAAAATTCCCACACACACACCACCCCACGCCCACGGCATGAGTATTTTTGCAACCCAAGGTAGCAGCCATGCAATAGAAGACATCGGCCTCCATCTCTCGTGCTAGATGTGGCAGGTCAGGATGAACAGGATGAGTTGATTGTAAATTGGCAGCAAAGGATTAACACAATATTAAATAACTGAGATGCAAAATAGGATCAACTGAATGTACGAGTACAAAAAAGTTAGAGTAACTTGGGCGGCCTACAATGTGCAAGCAAGATTTCAGCACTGGACACAGCAAGTTTACATGCAAAAATATACACCTATTTCATTTGTGTATGCAGTTCAGGTAATTGTGTGCCTAACAGTTGTGGTGTATTGAAAAATGATATGTTATCACTCTAAATTATATGGGATTTTCCTGGTCCTGCTTGCAAGCTAGGGGTCTCCACAGGGAAGCGTGTGATCTGCATCTTTCAGGAGCCAGTCTGCAAAAAGCTATCCTAGAGCAAGGTGGGTTGAGTTGTGCCTCTCTGCCGTAGGGAGCAGCCTGCTTTCTCTCTCTCTGTTTCTGATTCTCATGTGTTACAGTTCTAGATTTTAAGAAATCAGTAGTGTTATGCTGCAACCTTCCAGAAAGCGTATTTTATGTTTTCATCTAACCTCTCTGTTTGTATGGTGTGAACATAACAATCACAGCTGAAAATTTAGACTAAGCAATTTTGCTGCTCTGCTTATTTATTTATTTATTATTGACTGCCTCTTTGTTCTTACTGAAATTACAGCAGAAAAAATTGAGTTACCTGTCCACTCATATGCAATTCGGATTTCATTTATATCTGTCCATCAGCATGAAAAGAGAATCTTCTCAAATTCGAAAATCCTTCTACTTTTGTTAGCTAAGTGAGAAGCCAGTATTATTAGATATCTAACTATAGATAAATATCCAATTATATTCAGTCCTGTGCAAATTTCTCCTTATTGAATGATCATTTTCTTATTGAAGAAACCAGAAAAACAGTTTCAGCAAAAACAATGAGGAGTCTTTATGGCACCTTAGAGACTAACAAATTTATTTGGGTATAAGCTTTTGTGGGCTAAAACCCACTTTATCAGATGCATGGAGTGGAATATACAGTAGGGAGGTATAAATACACAACATATGAAAAAATAGGAGTTGCCTTACCAACTGGAGGGTCAGTGCTAATGAGCCTATTCAATTAAGCTGGCAAAAACGTAAGCAAAAACTCACACATGCAAAAACATCAACAATTTGCAAGTTCTTTTCACATCAATCTCTGCAAGCCCGTAAAAATAAACACAATGCTCTGGACTCCTGGGATTATGTCTTGCTTAACCAGAGATAGTTAAGAAAAAAATGAAATTTCAAAAAATGTTGAAAAAATGTTTGGGTGATGTCTTTTACGTAAAAAAATCAACTAGCTAAAGTTTTGACTCTGAGCTACTTTGTCTCAGTCACTTAACCTCTCTGTGTCATAACTTCCCAATAAAGGCTTCTGTAAAATAAAGATAATGAGGTGGAATTGTTACACAAGACTCAGCTATATCGTCTAATCCATCTCCCTTCCCATTGTAAGATTGTTCCCTCGATTATCCTTCCTGATTTTAAGGGTTAGATCCTTAGTTAGTAGAAATGGGCATAGTTTTGTTGTCTTCAAAGGAGCTATGCCAATTTACACCAGCTCAGGATCTGGCCCTAAATATCGCAGGAGAACTGCTATGTTTAAATACTTGAGTCTATTAATGGATCTCTCTGTGTGGATAGTAAAAAAAAGTTCTAAATGGTGATGGTGCTCACGAACGCATTACGTTAATATTTACAAAATACAAGCTCTGTGGATAAAAGGTGCTATGGAGATTTAAAGAATTATTATTACTACAATAAATACCCTCCTACTTTTGATGCTGGCCTGGCAGTCTCTTTCCCACTCCACCTCTAGCTCTTAAATGAGTCATCCTTTATTTTCATGTTTGTTTGTTTTTCAGTGACTTCTTCATTCCCTTCTGCACTGATTGTTGCTTAACTTTACCTAGTCAACCACACCAAATTTAACAGTGTGGCTTCTTACTAAAATAAATGTTATCCTGTAGCAAAAATCTGTCCACTTCCATTCTGTTACATTATTTAGCAGTGGTGCTAGCTGATTAATTAAAACGAACAATTGGAAGGAAAAATCATCAAACCACACAACCCACTCAGCTTTAGTATGAGACAAAGAGAGTGTGTTAGACTATTCTTCCTTACACCAGGTAAATCTGGAATAACTCCACGTATGTGAATGGACGTAGATGGGATCTATAGCAGTGTAAATGGGAGCTGAATCTGGTCCACTAGATTTTTCTTCTTCCACTAATTTTTTTAAATGATGCCTCCCTCAATGAGTGCACTAGAGAGGAGGAGGTCTCAGAAAGCCCTATTTCTGCTTGTCCCCACCCAGTCACACATGGGACAGGCTAATCTGGCTCCCACTGCTATGTAGCACAAACCAGAGCCTGTAGCACTACCCAGATGGCCCGTGGCCTGAGAGGTGTCTTGTCCCTGCCTGAATGTTGCACTGGGAGAATATGGGCTATAGCTCTCTAATTGCAGTAACAGGGTGCATCCCAGCATACACTAAGGCAGTGGTTCTCAAATTTTTTTACTGGTGACCCCTTTCACACAGTAAGCCTCTGAGTGTGACCCCCCCTTATAAATTAAACACACTTTTTTATATATTTAACACCATTATAAATGCTGGAGGCAAAGCGTGATTTGAGGTGGAGGTTGACAGCTACAACCCTCCATGTAACAACCTTGGGACCCCCTGAGGGTCCCGACCCTCAGTTTGAGAACCCGGCTCTAAGGAGTATCACTCCTCCCACTCACCAGCGTGGCACAGTTGCAAGAGGACTACCTGAGTCTTTGTTGGGATGTATAATGTCTTTATGTTCAGTAATTTAGTTTAATTAAAATGGGTGACAAATCTGCCTTTCCTGGCTATATGGTTTTTGTTTTGTTTTTTAAAGGGGAAAGGTTCCTTTCTCGACATAATCAAGAGGAAACAAGTTCACATTTCATACTAGTCAAGTCTGCAAAATCACCCCACAGCCACCAGTTTTGTTGGTGCAGCCTTCTTAACTAAACAGACAACATGGATTTGTAGTGACTTTGCAGCTTTGACTAGCCTGCAACCAACAAACTTTTTTTCTCATTGGACTGAAGCAAGGATTTGAACCCAGGATTCCATAAATGAAAAGATTAGTGGTTTCTAATCTAATGGAAAAGCACTGTTCAGTCCCCGAGGGATTCATATTTAAACAACGAATGACAAGGGTAAACCCCTATCTAAAAATTCCCTTATGGCAACTATGCCAAAACAACTATATTATTTGAAAAGATTTGGCAATTTGAAACATTAAACACAACTCTGAAAGGTGTTAATATCACATGCTAATAGCCAGACCTGATTTCCTTTCATTCAGTTTTGCCCCTTCATTAATTAATCTTGACTTATATTACGCACCCTCACGGTGTTTCAAACTACTCTGCTATGGAATTTATACAATGTAGATTATTGGGTGATTCAGTGCAGCTAAAAAGAATATATCTTTCCAAGATAACAGTGAGCAAAAACCCAGCTATATTAACATGAAATACTACCAGGCAGAGGGGATACGTACCTTTCTATTCTAGCTGTCTGCAAGGTGTATTTAGTTTGATACTCTCAGTCCTACTATAACAAACCTTTATGCACAGCCCAACCTCCAAGAGCAACCCCATAATCAATCAATCATCATCATCATCACCACCACAAAAACACTCACAAAGCATTTACAAAGCATTATTTATGTCCAAATTTCTTTACTAATGTTATCTAAATAATCCTCAAAACAAGTCTGTGAATAAATGAGAAATTATCTTCATCTGCCAGGTGCATAAACTGAAGCAGAAAGGTTAAGTGATGGGCTCAAGGGCCTCTGAGTCAGTATCAGATCTGGGATTCAAACTCGGGGTATAAGGATAAGGCCTTTGTCTGCAGCCGTATTGTAAAACCTAAAGCCTAAAGCCTTCGTCTGCGGCCAGATTAAAAGAGCAGCTGAGCAGCAGCCATTAGCTGAAAAGCAGGAAGTCACATCCACACATTCCATCTAAATTACATTAAAACAATGTCATATCAGGCTGTTAAGAAGGAGACCCTGTCCTAATGGCAGCCACTATCACCAGATAAAGAAACAGATCTTAAGACGGTTAAAGAAAACTTAGTTTCACAGCATTCTGTCCGTCTGTCAAGAAATCAGTTATCCATAGTTGTGGTTGTGAAATCCTTATTTCTTTCTTGTTTTGTCATCATGGTCCCCACTTCCCTATTGTTTATCTGTATGATCTCTGTCTGGTTCTTTAATTGTTTCTGTCTGTTACATAATTAATTTTGCTGTGTGTAAATTAATTAAGGTGGTGGGGTGGGATTGGTTAGAGAATTTTGTTACACGATGTTAGGATTGATTAGTAAAATTTTAGTGTAATGATTGGTTAAAGTACAGCTAAAAAGGACTCAAATTTCACTATACAAGCTGGTGTCCAAAAGGAAGTTTTTTGGGAACCAACTCCAGGACACCGCCCCAAGATCAGAGCTGCCAGACCTCAACACTCTGCCAATGACACCGTGCAGAAACTGGAATCCCCCAGATGGACCTGATCCTGACTGGCCACCAAGAAAAGTTAATCTGTTTTATTGGGAGTGGTAAGCACTGTATGTGTCACGTGTGCATTCTATTTTTGGTGATTGTTAATAAATAGAGGATAAGGATATTACCGTGTAAGGCTCTTTCACTGGTAAAAGGACCTGCAAACCTGCAAGGTTACGCCTGAGCCCTAGGAATGGGGGAAGGGTGGGTGCCTAAATTCCTTGAGCCCTAGGAACTGGGTAAGGGTGGGTGCCCCTATAGTGTGTGAGTTACAAAGAATTTTGTACAGATAACAGGGGATCCCAGATTCTCACTAGGCCCCTGCAGCTTTCTGTTCTATACCAGTGTGTATGGCATACAGCCAAGATGTCCTTCACAAGGATAATAACAAACCAGTGTGCACAAATTGATCCTACAATAACAAGCTAGTCTGTGACTGTGATGGAGAAAACCCTATTTTGGTGAGGAAGCAGCCATCCATTTCACATTTCAGAGGAGTTTAGGGAACTGGGAGGGCAAAAGCAAAGATGTTCTTAAATGATGAAACATACCTTCACAATCTGTTGAAGTTTATTTTCTGCTGTGCAGGCCACCATTGTACTGAGTTCAGTGTTTGAATGACTGATCTCATCTGATTATAATCCTGACAAGGACTGAACAGCCTCAATTCCTGGTGACTTCAATAATAGAGGAGAGCTCTCAGCACCAGGCAGGACTTCCCTCCTAATTTGTCATTTTCACTGTATCTGTCAAATTCAGTGCTTTTGATTTTCTTAGTTTCTTTCTTTCTTTGGCTCTAGCAATAAGAAAAAGGGAGAGGTGCCGAATGGAAGATTGCACATGAAATGTCAGTGCTGGGTTCTGATTCTTCTTGTTAACCACAATGAAAGATCTGCTATCCAGAATGATCTCTATATATACAGCAGAGACAAAATGTAGGTAGCTGTTTTGGCCTCAGATGGAAAGGGACATGATTCTCAGCAGAACTTTAATGGGTTGAGAGCTACAGGAAAATCTTTAAGCTGTGATCCTTGATTTTGTATGAAATTTAACCTAGCTGCATTCCCATCTCATCTGTTCACAGACTAGCAACATATTCACTTGCTGTATAAGAAGTGTCTACTTATTTCAACGCTTAGACAGCATGCTTTATTAGTTCAGGGATATGCTTCTCTGTACAGGATCTTCCTTCCTGCAGTGCTTAATTCTGAATCCAGGGCTATTATTAAGGAGGAGGGGAAAATGCTTTCATCTATGTATCCAAATGTCTCCAATTCTCATTAGAAAAGGAGCAAACATTTTCTAGAGGCTCATTCTCTCCTCCTCCCCGCAAATTTTTGATCATAGGCCACCGAAGTAAATTGATTCTGTGCACATCCATCTGTTTGACGTGCAAATTGTGCAATCTCTTTTTTAAAAAATGATTTTAAGCTTTAAACTTGTCATTTCAACATAACACTTCTTCTTAATCCACTTGAAAGAGCCTTGAATTTGACACAACCCATTTGAATTTACTCAAATTATAAATTCAATTGGCACAGTAGCACAGTAGGTTAGTGACATCTCAACTAATGAAACACACTTTACAGTTCCGTAGCTAAGCAATTAATTGGTTTCTAATTCTTTGCTATATTTAATTAAATGACTGTATTTCTGAACAGTTCCCTTATTTGTTCAGACACATTTTAAAATGTGGTTATGAGTACATTCTGATTTTATTTTTGTCATGTCTTTTAACTTTCTAACATATCAATTTCTCCATGCTAGTAATTATTATCTATTTACCTATTTTTTAAAAAAATATGAAGAGGTAGAAAAATGCCATTTATCTGTTAAAATACAAAAGATGAAACAAATCACCCATGTATCCCTCTGGGGAGTCCTGCACATGGTGAGTAAGAGAACCAGATGGATCCTATCATTAGTCATGTACATCAATAAGACTGACGGATAATATTATGGGCCCTACATGCCTCTCTTTTCCCTCCCACCCCAAACACATAAAGCTGCAGGAAGGGGCTTTTAGCAAAGGTGTCTCAAAGGGATTTTCTCTCCAAGTTTTCCTGCATAAGTCCATCAGGGTGGCGGGAAGACAGTGGGACCTTTCTCCCATGGCAGAAACCCTAGGATCCACACAGAGGCCTTGCATCCCTGCAGCAGCTTTGGCCCCAGGTGTCTGGTAGCTCTGTGGGAGCTGCTGTACAGGGACTCCCACCCCCAGACATGGTGACTCCTGTTAACTCCATTGAGGGATCCACAGGAAAAGCAAATTTTGCTGGACTGTTTTGTTCGCGCCTCCCCAACCATGCCCTTGGTTTGTCCCTCACAAAGCTCCCACCTCTTCTCTTTGGATGGATTCTAGACTGCAGAGACCCCTCTGGTGGAGCTCAGCCTGCTGCCCCCAACTCTGCACCTGGAGAGTAGTCATCAGAATTATAGTCTTCCATTGCCTGTAGTGCCACTAGACCAGCCAGCCGGAGAGCTGAGATATCAGAGATCCTTCATTCCCTCCTTTTCCAAAGAAAACAAAGAAAGGTGGGTGGGAGCTAGCTATTTCTCACTGTGGGGGAAAGATCTCAGGACTGCAGGTCCTGGAAAGCAGCAGAACAAATAACATGTCCTTCTCTCCACTTACATTTTGTAAAGCTTCAACTTTAGACCTAAAACTGGTACCATACGTCTTGTCTTGACAAAAAGCAATTTCACTCTGTATCAGTCACCTTAGGAACATTCTACCTGCTCATTAAAACTATGCCCCTGCCCAGCAACCAGCATGGAACATGTTGTGAGGTGCTCTGTTCTGCTCCTGTGTGTCCTATGCTCACAAGCTGCCCATCTGAACACTGTCTGTTCACAGGACAAGGAACTGTGGATATGTGTGAATCAAAAATTCTAATGAGAAAGCACCTGTTTTCCATTTAGGATTGGACTCAAGCTTAATTTTTCTCTTCGCCCTCTAAGTGTGATAAACCAAGCTACCTCATTCTTACCCAGAGATGTGTTCAGTTCTTTGATCATCTACTGTCCTAGGACCATCTTCTTGTCTTGACCAGGCTTTTAAACATAAGTCAGATCAATAGAAGGGGTACCAAAAACACATTATGGAATGACAGAATGGCTTAGTTTAGTGATCTGAGCACAGATCTGGGATCCTCCTTTATCATACCAGCTCTAACGCTTTAATGTCCTCTGAATCTGCATCTCTTCCCTCTTTACCTCAATTGCCTTATCTGTCTCAGAGGGATATTGTGATGCTTAGTTTATGTCTGGAAAGTGCTTTGAAGATAAAGAGTATAGACAGATGCTAATGGAGCATTTGGGTTTGAGCATAACCCTCCCCTCCTTCATAGTCTCCTCACCTCAGCTTCACTCCACACCTGCACTTCTTACCTTCTTCTCCCCTGTCTGGTCCCCCTCACCTTTCCCTTTTCGAATAAAATCATGGAACTAACTTAGCTGCCATCCCAGTGTTCACTCTGCCTGTGTCTTACACCTTTTCCTCTTCACTGGGTCTGACTTGTCTATTTAGATTGTAAGCTCTTTGGGGCAAGGACAGTCTATTACTGTGTGTTTGTACGGTGCCTTGGTTGGACCTTAGGCACTAATCTAATAAACCTCATTAATAATAATAATAATAATAATAATTTAATAATAACCTGCTTAACAAACAATAAAGGGCTTTGTTTAAGTTAACGTAGCAGTAATTCTGTAGTAGCAAAGCTCTCCATTATAGTTTTTCACCAGTGTGCAACTATCTTTGAGACTCCGTTTACGAGCATAGAAATACATCAGTCTCAAGGCTACACTTGAAACATTTGAAGCCAATTCTCAGAATTACTTCCTTACAAATGTCTCATGATGATGTCTTAGGATTCGTGGGTTCACATTTTCTGGATTAAACCACAGAGTGGTTTTAAAATGTTCATAATAGACTAATAACAATCCATAATGTTCATATTGACAAGTTAAACCCAGACCCATTCACTCATCATTCATTTTTGTTTCTTCAGTTTTCCCTTCTAAAAAAGCAACTCTCTAGCAGAATCTATCAGAAGAGGTTTATACACTTAGATCTGATTATCTTCATAGATTCCAAGGCTAGAAGGGACCATTGTGATCATTTAGTCTGATCTCCTGTGTAGCACTGGCCATGGAACTTCCCTGGAAAATATTCCTAGATCATATATTTTAGAAAAACATCCAATCCTTGGTAAATTGTTCTGATGCTTAATTACCCTCACTGTTATAAAAAATATGTCTCATTTCTAGTCTGAATTTGTCTAGCTTCATCTTCCAGCCATTGGATCATGTTACATTTCTCTTTGCTAGACTGAGAACCCCATTATCAAATATTTGTTCCCATTTGTTCTTGAAGGGGAAACTAACAGATCCAGAGGTATTAAGAACATTAAGATCATCACCCTGGGCTTGGTTTCTTCCACCTAAGAAAAGCCTGACTGTGAAAAGAAAAGTGAAGGCTATCAAAAAACTGTTGTGCCAAGCAGGAAATGGATATAGATATGACTGACAGCTAATTAACTTTTTGTTGAAAAGTGTTACTATAAATATCTCATAACAAAGGAGCATTTCACAAGATTAAAATATTATGCCTAGCTATTATTTTGGCAGGAAGACAAATAGCAGACATGGCAACTCTCGCAAATTTATCATGAGAGATGCGATTTCTAAGTAAAATTAAGCCTCAGTCATGATCTCTCAATAGAACTCTCAAATCTCAGGATTGTTTCTTTCAGCCCCAAGCGGCGGGGCTCCCTCTGTGCCCTGGTGGCCGGCTTGGGCTGCGTGGCTGGCTCGGGCTGTCAGGGAAGCGTCTCTGCTCCTTCCCAGCTCACCTCACTGCCGTGGCTCAGCTCACCATTTCCCACCTCTTCCCACTGCCGTGGGGCGCACATTGTTTTGGGGGAGCCACTTCAATCCACCTCCTGTGCCATGGCTGTACATTGCCTCCCCTGTCAGCTGCTTGGAGCAGTGCTGCCCAGGTTGCTCAGCTTCCACCAGCACCTTCTTCTCGTTTCCACAAGGTTTTCCTCCCTGATCTGGGCACTGCTGCTGCTTCTGGCCAGGAGCAAGGCAGAGTCAAGATTCCATCATCATCCCCCAATCCCGAGTGAGGGCTTCCTGCCGGAGAGCAGCAGGATATGAGGCAATAGTAGGGCCACAAAAAGTATGGAGCATTCATTGACTATTAGGGGCGGAGGGAGTAAAGTTTCGGGCAGCTCCATGTGTGATGTTCCTCATCAGTGAGTGAGTCCTTAATGTTCCTCATGTGGTTTGTCCCCACCACAAACAGTGGCAGGGGACCATTTAGGGGAGGCTAGTCCTGCATGGAGCTGCACACACTGTCAGCTATGGGAACAGGTGACTGCCATGGTCTGGGAGGGCAAGAGATAGGGAGTAGGACATGCAGGCTGTGCACCATAATTGCATAAAACTAAGAGCTCTTTACATTATTGTAAAAACAAGGAGTCTGGTGGCACCTTAAAGACTAACAGATTTATTTGGGCATGCCCAAATAATTTGGGGAAGCCACCAGAATCCTCATTGTTTTTGTGGATACAGACTAACATGGCTACCCTTCTGATACTTGAATTATTGTGAGAGCTTCTGTAGCAGGAGCCAAAATCTTCTTCCCTTCAATAAATATGCAAGAGTAGGCAGTACTGTGCTAGTCACACATATACTGGGAGAAGGCAGGGGGAGAAGAAAAATCAGAAGGTGGACTAAAAATCAGGATTTAATCTTTGATAAGAATCTCATGATTTTTAAACCAATCTCATTATTTTTGGAGGGTCTGACTCATGATTTTTGAACTGTCGGGGTTGGCAATACTGAAATAGCAGGAAGGAGGGGAGCAAGTATATGGACCATGATGCCTTCTTTATTCGCTGAAGCTTTTTCTGAAATGTGCTACTTCATGCCGTATATTGGCACATTCTTTAGAATTTGGCCTTTGCAGGCATTCTCTGCAAAGGAACCAATAATATTGCAGAATTGTTCCATGTTATATCAGAGCACATGTAATGCTTTAAGGCTATACATAATGAGGCTGATAACAAAGCTAATGTTGCTTTCAAGAGCATTCATAAGGAAGTTTAATATTTGCATTGCATAAGGGAGGGACTAGTAACTGTTTATGCCCATTTCCCAAAGCTACCTCCATAAGGATGGGTCTCTGCATCACACTTCACTGCAGGAGCGGGGCTTTAGTTCTTATGGTCAAGATTTGTAAAAATGGCTAGTGAATTTGGGTACCTCCGGGTTTTGGTGCCCAACTTGAGACTTAGCATCCAGCCTCTGAAAATCAGGCCCTTGAACGTGTCTCGAGTTGGGCACCCAAAAATTTAAGGCACCCAAATTCACTTTTGAAAATCTTAGCCTAGGGCCCCCGCTGGGATTCCATAAATAACGGGCCAGGAAGAAGAAGGGAGGTATAGACGTTTAGAACTGAATAGGTATGATAGAAGTATGTGCTGCAACTCTGAAAAGAGAAGAACTTTATAATGCTGAACAATGCTGAGATACATAGGCCCACATTTCTAAAGGGGTTCAGCTTTAGTTTTTGGTATTGTACCTGCATTGTCACCCCAACCATTATTTGTAAATGCCATTTGGTGGGTGAGAATCGCAGTTTTAGTACTTAGGTATCTGCGTGATTTATAACCACAGTCTGGTCATTAAGGCATCAAAATGCTGTAAAATTAAACTGCACTTATTAGTGAGTGCAAAACATGTGGCAGTGTGTTGGTGACTACTAAAAATCAAGTGCATTGTGAGCCAAAGAGCTTTCTGACATTTCTAGTAGAAACAGAATAAAGCTAGCATGTTGGCCCAGCATTCTAGTGGCAGCCCGTGTTTAATGATGAAATATGTTTGCAGAAAGCTAAAGTTTGTATGCATGAGCATTCGCTCCAAAAATCTGCTTCTAAATTTTATTCTCATCCAATCAGAGGAGAGAAATATAGCATGTGAATTAAATATATCCAATCAAAAAAGCTTGAATTCTGAATCTTTAATGCTCATACTATAAAACCATTTTTTTTGGCTGAAATTCTGTCTAATAATTTCAAATAACAAAAACAGTTGGGAAAAAGTCCCATTTCTTTCCTCATGAACAATTCCAGATAATAAATCAAGACAAAAATCATGGAATAAGTTACCCATTATTAATTATACACCCAACTGGTCTTGGTTTGCCCTGGGAAAATTCAGATTCTATTCTATATGCTCCATTATGCAGAGTCTTCCAGCTGGACTTGGCCAAGAGAAAAGGGTGTATAATATTCCATGGTAGTTGAACTTGCTTGAGTCAAATAGGGAGAGATACTCCATTCTATTCAAGTAACATTTTAGAGAAGCTGATAAAGCAATACTTCCTTGGGGTGATTTTGAGATGCTCGGTATGATTCTGATTGAAACCTATTTTAATTGCAATAACAGACTTCCCCCCAACCTTTGGTTTTTTTGGTAGAGGGGTACTGAATTGTACATAATGGCCCTAGACACATAATCAGAAGCATACAGTTCACAAAACAAACTACAAACAGTTCAACATCATTCATTTTGTCTGCAACACAGCTATTAAAAAGGGATTTAGATGGACAGAGTTTTGTGATGAGAGTGTATGTAGAAACGGATATCTCTCTGTCTTCTTTAAAATGATCTTTGGTTATTCTGCACTTATTTCCTTGAACAGCAAAAATGCTTGACATTTCTTTCATTTCATTCATGGAAATTATAGGGCATTTCCTACTGTAGATTCCAGCAAGAAATTTGTTATTTACAAGCACTGTGTAAAACAGACTCTGGTGGTTTGGGTTTTTTAAAACATTTACTTAGGTGTTATAGTTAGAAAATAAATGCCCAGGCAAGAATCACTGACCTCCCAAAACAAAACATATTGTTAAAAATACTGCAGTGTTCTTGCTAGCAAAGCAAGTGACCCAGGGCGAATTTGTTCCTAAGCCTGTATATTTGGAGATCCCTGCTTATCAGGGCAGAAAGATAACCAGTAGTGGCTTTGAGCTACTGCTGACTGATTTAATCACGATGATCTGTACTATAACTGGAGTGGAATACTACAAACGAGAGTGCAAATACAGAATAAAAATTAGCATCTTCAGTTCCTTTGTGCTAGTCGATTTCTTAGCCAGAGTACCGGAACCAAACTCTTCTTAAATAGAGTTATTAGCACACAACATAGCTGCAATGTTCAGTCGCTAAAGACTCAAGTCATGCTATCACTGAGTTCATTGTGTCCTTAAATATAATTGCACATTGTGGAAAGACATTGATTTCAATGGGGAAAGATTGGGGAAGAGAGACTATTTTTATTGGAGTAGTTACATTTGCAGTTTCTGCATGTGGCAAACATGATCTCGCTTGTTCTATGACTATTATACCACTTAGGATCACTCTTTTTTATAAATCAAATTCTTCTGGCTAATTCAGTGATGTGTCATTATTCTGCAGTAGCCATTAGACTGCAGTAGATCTTTCTATACAGTAGTTGGAGGAGGTAATGCTTCTGATTCTAATTTTGACTCAGATATAAGCTGTCATGAAATAAGAATTGAAAATTAAATGGAGAATTTATTAAAATAATATAGTGGTAATGGATAGGGATTTCACTTCCCATTATATGTTTGTACGTGGAAGTCTTACATTGTTATAATGTGTGCACTCTTCACTTCCTACCATTATAATGGTTGTGTGTGTGTGTATGTGTGTATGAGTGAGTGCACATTTGTACTGGTATGTTGTTTACATTGTTTCATGTACTTAGTTTTCAATTTAAATGCTTGTTTTTCTCTGTATGGCGCACAGGCTGACATATCAAACATGGTGTTTATTTCCAAGCTGTTGTGAATTGTGCCAAATGATTGTCCTGTGTACCTTTTCTTTCTGGAAAACAATGTCTTAGAACAATTCCCTTGACTAGGTGCACATCCCCAGTAACCTTTGCTGATAACTAGCGCTGGTTGGGAATTTTTTGAGACAGTGTTTTTTCCATCAAAAAATGCCAATTTGTTGAAAATGAAACTACTCATGAAACAGAGTCAAGTTCTGACAAATCTCCTAATTCAGTTTTTAAAAAAAAATAAAATTCAAAATTGTAAAAATATTTAGTTTCAACTTTTTTGAAATGAAACATTTCATGCTTGAAGTTTAAAATGACTTTTTATTCAAATGCAAGCTAATTAGACTGAAATAAAGGGTTAACAGATGGGGAGTGTGACATTGCACTCTATATGGTTTTATAAAAATATGCTAATGAGTGAATATAATGTAACTGAAAGATGCTTCATGCAAAAGGTCTCTTGTAAAGTATCATTACAAAGCTTATAATCTACTGAGTGTGATCATCCTATTTGTATAAATGTACCACTCTTATATCAGAAACTAGAAATAGAGGGCCTATTGTAATTATGCAAAGTGTGGGCCATTAATGGTGGTTTGGAGTCTTGATGACTTCCATTAACCAGGATCATTGTCTGAAGATGGCTTTGTTTTACCTGTAAGTCTTCTTGTATAAGTGTGTGCTGACAAGTGGGCAATGAAGTCTTGCAGTGACATGTGATCATGTCACCTGAACTGGAATGCATCTTTAACCTGGTGTCTTTCCATTGAGAAGGAGGGGGTGGGACCCCAAAGAGGAACAAAGGATTCCTGCCTTATGCAAAAGATAGATAAGTGGGTGGAACAGAACAAAGGGAGGGTAGGAGCCATCATGAAGAATCCCCTAGCTATCACCTAAGCTGGAACAAGGGAAAGAATTGTGCCCAGGCCTGAAAGGTGTCCAGTCTGAGGAAAAAACTTACTGAAGCATCTCTGAGGGTGAGATTATCGGTATTCAGTTTGATTAGACATAGATTTGCACATTTTATTTTATTTTGCTTGGTGACTTACTTTGTTCTGTCTGTTACTACTTGGAACCACTTAAATCCTACTTTCTCTATTTAATAAAATCACTTTTTACTGATTAATTAACTCGGAGTCTGTATTAATACCTGGGGGAGCAAACAACTGTGCATATCTCTCTATCAGTGTTATAGAGGGTGAACTATTTATGAGTTTACCCAGTACAAGCTTTATACAGGGTAAAACGGATTTATTTGGGTTTAGACCCCATTAGGAGTTGGGCATCTGAGTGTTAAAGACAGGAACACCTCTGTTAGCTGCTTTCAGGCAAACCTGCAACTTTGGGGCAGGTAATTCAGACGCCAGGTCTTTGTTGGAGCAGACGGGAGTGTCTGGCTCAAAGGACAGGGTGCTGGGGTCCCAAGCTGGCAGGGAAAGCAGGGGTAGAAGTAGTCTGGGCACATCAGGTGGCAGCTCCCAAGAGGGTTTCTGTGATCCAACCCGTCACAGGGAGAAAGGTCCATCTAAACAAAATGTTTCAAAATTATCTAAATTAAACATTTTGATTGACCAAAACAAATAGGTTTTTTTCAGTTTTTTTGTTCACTAGATTTTGAATTTTTGTCCCAATTCAGGGTGGTAAAATTTTTTGAACTTTTGAAAATATTTGTGGGACGGGAAAAACATTTCCCACCCAGATCTAGTGATAATCTTTATATCTGCAATTCCTACTTGGGTCAACCATTACTTCAAATCTTGTCAAATCCAAGGTCAAAGACATCAAAGAATATATTGCCTGCCAGAGAACCTGTATCAACCCCATGGACCAAGATTATACTGTCACCATTCTTATAGAGGGACAACACCCTTGAATCTCTGAAAAGACCACAACACTTAATGCTGGCTATATATAGGAAAGAAGTTTATGCTCTTAGGGAGAGAAGAATGTCATATGTTGGATTATATCCTATATATATAGGCTAGTATTTGGGTAGGGAGAGGACTACAATTTATCTTCATAAGCAAAATGAGCTCACAGATCATATCTGGTTTGATTGCTTTTTACCCATGTCTTCGATAGGGGTTGACTGAGGCATAAGAAGATTAAGCTACTTGGTTCAAGCCACAAGACAAGTCAGTGGTTCATCTAGGAACAAAATCCAGGTGCTCCCTGATACCAGTTATCTGTTCTGACCACTAGCTCTTATAGCTTCCTTCATAGTAAAGCTATAAGATTAAAATAAGGGATGGATGGCCATTATGCATAGAGAAAACATTAAAGGAAGTTACCTGTTTTCAGATTAGATATATTATTTCTTTCTATTTATTATTATCTGTATGTTGGGAGAGCTTAGAGGCCCCAGCAAAGGGTCAGGGTACACTATACAAACCATAAGGCTATGTCTGCACTTAAACTGCTAATGCATCACTGCTGCAGCACTGCAGAAACTTTACAATCTCTGTGCCTCAGAAAGTTTACAATCTCTGTGTATCGCTGATTTCCATATAAAAAAAAATGGGTATTCCTCACAGGAAAATCGTACAAATTAATCATTGCAAGATGCTTTGAAACTTAGCATAAAAGGCATTATTTAAGTGCAAATTGTTATTATCAGTTACCAATATTTTATACCGGTCATATTTACATTTAGAGTGAATGGAACAGTGATAGTTTTTGCACAAAGAATTGTACATAAAGAGCAGATCCATGGTTTTTTTGTACGTCTGGGTAGAATCCTTAATTAGGCAGAACAGCACTCACAAAAAATGATAGGACTTGAGTAACCGATATACTTTGAAACAAGGTATCTTATTCTGTGTCTCTTCTGATTTTAATTCACTCAGTTTCAATTTCTGCATATAATATTTCATCCTGTTTTGCACATTCTGAACATCCTTATTGTCTTGGTATCAGTATTCATTGTTTGAGGAGGTTCTTTCATTCTAAAGTCCTTTGGAAAAAAGAGATGGACTCTAAGAGAAAGAAAGTGATTGCCTTCAATTAAGCATAAATCATATCACAGAAGATTCTGGATTTTCTCACACATCACTGATCAAATAAATGTGTTACGTATTGATTATATAAGCCCTGCTAAGAATTTTTGTTGTACGATGACAGTGCATAACAAAAGTGACATACTTGATACATGCTACAGAGTCACTGGCTTCCCCTAGAGGCAAAAACTGTGAAAGGATGTTCTTGGCAGTGGTCAGGAAGAAGTGAATGACTGAACCACTATATTGGACAAGGAGACAGTGCTGTGATAGGGAAAACAGGAAGAGTGGGGGCCCTAAGGGAAAGAGAGATGAGGTTGCCAATGTAAGCCCTAGAGTGAGGAGACTTAAAGGGAAAATAAGCTCTCTGCTCTCCCTGTAGCAGGAAGTACTGGCAGGCCTAATTTACATAAACTATCATTTTGCCCTAGCATAGTTCTGTACAGTGTTTTGTGTTATATTGTTTGTGTGCTAGTTTTGGTAATGATAGTAAATGGTGTATTTAAATAAGGGAGAAAAAAATAAGAAAGGTAGAGCCTGGAAGAAGTGGGTCACCCTAACCTGACAAGTTGTGGATTCTGATTTGGTAGCAAGCCCAAATTCAACAAGAAGGATGAGAGACAGTCTGAGAGGAGATACTGTTAGATCAAGCAGGGCTTTGTACAGGAGTGTTGCTTTACTCTGGGTTTCCATCCCAGGGATCCTGGATCATGTGCGGAGCTGACTTTGTGAGGCTGAGCCTGGCAGAAGATGGGCTGGTCAATCTGACTTTGCAGAACAGGAGTAGGCAGTAGCAGAGCTGACTTTTCTGAACTTGGATGACCAGACGGCAGTAGATTGGCAGGTGGTAGAGGACTTTATAGGATAACGGGTATAGGTGAGTATTATTTTGTGAATAACAGCTCTGAGCCCCAACAATCCAAGCAATCAATAAATGGGACTGTGGGGGCCAGCCATTTGCCAATATATTGTTTGGGATTGCTAATTTCATTGTTATGTAAATAGATGTTTATCTTGTTTTTCCACATGAAAGCATTTCTGGTTCCATGTTCCCCAGGACTCCTGAGTACTTGTCAGTGGGCAACTGACCCGGGGTGTCAAATGTTAAGCGCTGGAGGAAGTGGATAAGGCTTTCAGTGGGGTGTCAAGCCCATCATTTTGTTGAAAATGGATTCCCCAGCCATCATCTGACCCTGGCCCTTACTATCATTAACAACACATGACAGAAGGGCTACTCCCACAGACAGAATCATTGGAAAAAGTATTGTTGGAAAAAGGAATACAACGTTATGCAATGAGGTATTTTAGAAGCATAATGCATTCACACAGACAGTAGCTCACAGAGTAAGTAGAGGGGAGTCAGAGCAGTCCAGGATGGCATTCTGGGACCTTCCCCCCCCTCACCCCCGAGTGAAGCATTACCCCACTTGCAGTGCAAATCAGTGTTTCAGTCCCTTGTATTGTGGTCCTGCTTTGAGAGAGAGAGAGAGAGAGAGTGTGTACGCGAAGTTGGCTAGGGTACAGAACTAGGAGTCAGGGAGTACGGGTTCTTGTCCCACTGCTGCTCTTTTTCTGGTGTGTGACCTTGGACAAGTCAGTTAACCTTTCCATGCCCCATTTTCCTCATCTATAATATGACAATATTGACGCTGACCTACCTTTGTAATGGGCGCTAAAGCTGAAGGCTGGAAAAGCAATACGTAAGGACAAAGCTGTATAGATACTAGTATGAAGCAGATATTCAAAATGTTGTAACCAGTGCAAAGGCCATATACTATTCCTGATGCTTGTTAAAGGAGAATACTACTTCCTACCTAGGATGGAGAATGGGAGATTTCCCTGCTCCCCACACAGAGCATAGAGCACACAATTGTCTTGCTTCAGTAACACGAAAATCCCTTCTCCACATTCTCATCTCCATCATGACCTAGGTTTAATTTGACTAATGCTCACATAAACATTGCTTCAGCGTTTTGGCTCGTCTGTTAGCTTTCCTTTTAATGTTTATGGAAAAATAAGGTCAACAATATTCCCCCAGTAACCGAAACAAAGATGAAACTGGCAAACATTTATTTCACAGTCCCCAAAGGAAAACGTCTGTTCCACAAGGAATTTTTGCTGTTACCTGAAAAACAAAAAATAAACAAAAACCCACCAACCCCAAACCCCACAAGACAGTGTTCATAGTTGTACTTCAAGTCTTTTTGAAAATGGCAAATTTGGGGACTAGACTGAGTAACGAGATGTAAAACCCCTTAATTCCCAGCACTACTCAGAGCAATGTGAAGGGGAAAGCAGCCTCTCCAAGGTCACTCTGTCCCTTCTTTCCTGAGTGGGTGGGTGGCGGTGGGGAAGGCTTCAATCCTTCTGAGTTACAATCTGGTTCCCAGACTGCTCCTGAAGCAATGTAGCTTCATGCTGTTCCAAAGATGAGGCTTGTGGTAAAGCCAATATTGATCCGTCAATGATTTGTTCCAGAGTGGCTGAGAAAGGGAGCAGCAGAGAAAGGATTAACATGTCTGTGATTTGGGTTTGTTTTGTGCCTTCACACACTATAAAAAACGTCCTCATCTTAAAGAATCTTGATCTATTTAGCTTTTCCAAAAGATAGTTAAGCACTAACTTGATCACAGTCTAGAATTACCTCCATGGAGAAAACATTTCTGATTTTAGAGGACTCTTTAATCTGGCACACAAAGACCAGAAGTGAAAGTAAGCTGGTAAACCACCGACCATACTGGCTTCACCAGACTGGCAATTTAAAGGGCTTGGGGCTCCCAGCAGCGGCCACTGACAGGCGGGTGCCCCAGGCCCTTTAAATTGCTGCCTGAGCCCTGGGGCTCCTGGCCACTGCTGCTACCCCAGGGCTCCAGGAGCAGGGCTCTGACGGCGATTTAAAGGGCTTGGGGCGCCATTGTGGTAGCGGCGTCTGGGAGCCCGGGGCCTTTAAATCACTGTCGGAGCCCCGGGGCTCCCGGCTGCTGCCGCTACCCCAGGGCTCTGGCAGGAGGGCTCAGGTGGCGATTTAAAGGGCCTGGAGCTCTAGCTGCTGCTACCGCAGCGGAGCCCCGGGCTCTTTAAATCTCAATTTAAAGGGCCTGGGGATTTAACGGCCACGCCAATTCCAGTTGAGGCCACGCCCCTTCCCATTGATGCCCCGCTCCCGTGCTCAGGACTCCAGCGTACCAGTAAGTCCTTTAAGTTACTTTCACCCCTGACAAAGACATAACAAGATCTAGTGGCTGGAAGCTGAAGGTAGATACATTTTGATTTGAAATAAGGTGCAAATTTGAGCCAGGAACAAGTTACCTAGAGATGTGATGGACACTCCACCACTTGAAGTCTTTCTGAAGGGTATGCTCTAGCTCAGCCAAAATTTATGGGCTTGATTCAGGAATCAAATCTATTGCCAATGTATGCAGGAAGTCAGACTAGATTATCAGAATGGTCCCTTCTGGCCTTAAAATCTATGAATCTTCCTTCAGTCTCCACCAAATAAACCTTAAAGAGCATCCAGCTTCATAGATGCTGACTTGGGGAAAAAATAGTGGGTGCTGAACACCCACTGGCAGCCACCCTATCAGCTCTCCCTTCCCCCCAGCACCTCCCACCCACCGGCGTACACCGCTGATCAGTGACTCCCCCTCCCCCACCCTTCCTGCACCTCCTGCCTGCCGCAATCAGCTGTTTTGCAGCGTGCAGGAGGCTCTCGGGGGGGATGGAGGAGGAGCAGGGAAGTGGGGTTGGGAAGAGGTGGGGTGAGGTCTTGGGAGAAGGGTTGGAGTGCGGGCAGGGCTTGGGACAGAGCCGGGGTTTGAGCACCCCCCGGCACATTGGAAAGTCAGTGTCTAGCTTCTAGATTTGAGATCCTTTAGCACTACCTGCCATGGTTCCACTCATGCTATTGGGGTCTTTATTTGTAAATCCTCTTTGTGGTCACCCACCTTGTGTGTTCAATTCCCCACAAATATTTTAATGAAGGAATTTACTGGTAACAATATTCTTGAATTAAAATCTGATTCCAAGAGCAACGCTTACCTAATCATGGAACAGAAGCATATTATGGAGCATACCTATCCAATAAAATGAAGTATTACAGCTCAGATTTCCAATATTCAAAGTACACTATATGCAAACCAGCTAGACAGCCAGAATTAGCCCTTAGTATTGGACAGGAAATGATTTAAAATGAAATACAATTGTGGAAATCAAAAGCCATTCAAGAAAAGAGGGAACAGTAATTAATTATTCACACAGCTCTATTTATCATCATGTGTCCAGGGACTATTCTTTGTTTTGTTTTAATGAGTTTTGTCCCTTATTTGCATGCAATAAAACGCAGAAACTTGCAGGAACAAATATGTGATTCAATAGGTGTCTGGCTTGACAGATTTGTTTAATGATTTGGGATAGCTTATTCTATGAATATGTATTTTAGTGAAAGATGAATCTACTTCTATATGCTGCACCTACTGCACCTTGTGCTGTTGATCATCAGTAGACAGACCATCTATTTATTTCACTTTGTGATGCAGGACTTTCTCCAGTAATGCATGTTTCAATAGTTAATATGGTCATTACAGCTCCATCTGCATTGCAATGCAATGTGGAATATACAATGTGCTTTAAACATACTCATAGGAAATGTGAAACCCACATCTATCCAAGAGCAGTGCTGGATATGCCTTAGAGGTGTGATTTGCTTGTGATGTGACAATTTGGATGGGTGACAATGTTTAGAATGTAATGCACTGTAACTACACCAACGATTAGAAAGCACTTTGATTGTTTTACTGTGTGATATTCAGTCTGGCCACTTAGTGTCTGTATACAGGCTTAATACTGCTAGATATTTAGCATTTTCAGTAGGTGCTGAGTGTTGTTGGTTTTCACCGGCTTAAACAGGAGTTGGGGGCTCAACATATTTCAGGATCAGACCCTGTGTTTGAATTCCAAAAGGAATTCAAAAGGGGAACATGTGTATTGTGGTAATCAGCGACAAGCAGTTGCTGTATCTTGCCCATTTCAGAACACCTACTGTGTTTTTCAAATCATAATCAATTTACTTTTAAAGGGATGCTTTACTGGCAATTAACTGTGAACAAAAACTATCATATGGGGAGGATTATAGCATTATGTAATAAAGACAAAGGTTTTTTAAAAGACCTGATAGTGCTCTGAAAATGTAATTACAATAAATAATCTCACTGAGTTCCATATTTATTCTCTTTCAATGGCATCCAAGCAGTAGTTGCTCATTTTACCATTTAAAAGATGATCTTTGTAACTGGTTATGCCTATGCAAACTCATCTTCGGATGTGAAAAACAAGCTGTGTTCTTCTGCATTTAGCATCAGCACCAGGAATATTCAGTAATCAGAGCTTTGACAATTTGACTGATGAAATAAAGCCTGTTGCTGAACTGCCGCTGTAAGTGACAAAGAAGGCTCACAGGGAGCAGAGAGACTGAACAGGTTCGGAGGTTTCATTTTACATAGCCACTTTGCTGAGCTAATCAGCCGCTCTTCCCCATATAAAATCAGTGAACCATATCTTCATCAGGTATAATTTCTGTAGGTCCATTGTATCAGGGGGTAGCCATGTTTGTGTTGTTTTTGTGGATACAGACTGAGTCCAGTGGCACCTTAAAGAATGCAGCATCTGAAGAAGTGAGGTTTTTTACCCACGAAAGCTTATGCCCAAATAAATCTATTAGTCTTTAAGGTGCCACCGGATTCCTTGGGTTTTTTTGTAGGTCCATTGACTTCAATGGACTTGCACCCAGGGCCAGCTCTACTGTTTTCACCACCCCAAGCAACACTCCGAATTGCCGCCGCAGATGGCAGGGGCAGTCCATGTGCCGTTAGGGCGGCACATGCGTTTCCGCGGCGGCAATTCAGCAGCAGCTTCTGTCTTCAGCCGAAAGACAGAAGCTGCGCCGGCACGAACAGCTAAACATAGAAGCTGCCGCCGAATTGCCACCGTGGAAACGCACATGGACTGCCCTCGCTGTCCACGGCGGCAATTCGGCGCGCTGCTTGGGGGCAAAAACACACGGACTGCCGCCCCTTGCAGATTGCTGCCCCAAGCACCTGCTTGGAATGCTGGTGCCTGGAGCCGGCCCTGCTTGCACCAATTGACACAAAGCTTTTATTTTCTTAGACTCAGCACAGCACACTTACAATGATAAAATGAACCCTCTTTTCTGACAGAAGAAAGTCAGGCTGATACAGTTAGACTGCTAGAGAGTCAGACTGTGGGGAAATTTGACTGGCCTCTAGTGGCAAGGTTGCTGGCTCCTATATATAATTTTCTGGCATGTCATGAAAAAATGTGGGGTTAAAAATCCATTCTCATCTTTGTACGGCACTTTGAGAACTAAGGATGAATATCGCTGCATAGATGCCAAGCATGATTATGTATCTGAGTTTCTTACACTCAGCATACCTTTTAACATCTTGTGATTTATGAAAATAAAATATTAAAGGCCTCCCTAACGCATAGCTTCCACTTCCAGCCCAATGGCACGGCAGTTTTGGTGATGTGGTGAATCCGTTGGATTTATTTTGACTGGCAGAAGAGCAATTATCTTCTTCTGAAATGATGCCATTTTGCCTTTCTTTATTTCAGACACAAGGTCTATGGTATTCGTCTGTGTGTGTGTGTGTTTGTGTGTGTGTGTTTCCCTCACTTCATCTGCCTCACCCTCATGTCTGCTTCAAGGCCTCCTACTACCCCTCTTCATCGTACGTGTAGACGGTTTTGATTACAGACCACAGCTTATTCCTGCTCTCTCCCCTGTGTGTTCCACATATATTCAGCAACTTATTCGGCACCTCCTGCACATGAGCAACTTACAGTGACTTCAATGGCGGTTGTTTATGGTGCTGATTGAGAAAGTTACTAAGGCATGTGCACAACAGTAGGACTACTCGCATGGTTAAGTATCTTGTTGAATCAGGGCCTTTATCCAGCAGTGGCCATAGACTCTAGCACTCGTATTGTCTGTGGCTGGTTGCTGCTGCTCTTCAGTTGTAAAGAAGCCCCCACTGTTTGAATATCACATATCCATTATGGAATTCACAATATGCCGGGTTGTTTCAACATGTGTCTGTAGAACATCTCTAATCTTCAGAGTGAGGGTCAAATTCTTTGTCGGTGTACATTTACACCATTTAGTCTTCAATATCCACCTGTAGGCTCTGTTCCACTTTTGTGTCCTTCTCAGGATAGATTAAGTACAAAATGCTTCAGAGTTTGGCATCAGTCACATTTTGAATGTTTTAGAAATAGGTCCAAACTTTTGGATCTGAATTTTGCAGTTCTGTCCTCTCTCTCAAATGTTTAATCTGCCAGGATTCTCTGTATTCCAGATTCAGAGCATTGTCCTCCTACAAAACCCACGAAATAGCCTACTATAGTAAACTCCACTTTTAGCTTTAATTTTATGGCCAGAGGACAAAACATACAGTTGTCTTTTTACAGAGTTAATGCCCCTTTGCATCTGAAGAGTTTACAATGGCGGAGTGTCAAAGGGCCGATTTATAAATCATTACTCATTAATTCTATTTTAACAGCAAAGTCAGGACATGCAAATCAAGGCTATTTATTAAGTATCTACAGGCACGATTTTAAAATATATTTGTACAATTTATAAATTCATTTTAGGATATGTTAATTTCTTATTAAGATATGCAAATTTGCATTTAGGTTATGCAAATCTATTTTGGGATATGCAAATTACTTTTAGATATGTAAATTCAGTTCTTGACATAAATCATTTGAATCTCTTAACTAAATCCAGTGTTTAAAAAAATAATTTCAAACCTGTGGGGTTAAAGGTAATGACAATTTTTACAAATCAAAGGTGAGATTTATGTAATTCAAACTCAAATCTAGATTTAGATTTATAAAACAGACATAGAAATGAGAGGATATACATGATATTATAGTTACAGAAGTCAGTCATAAAAGTGTTTACTCTGAATATTTTATCCATTCTGTATTGTTTATTCTTTGATGGTTATAAATATGTGACTTCAATCTGTTGAATTAAGTTTATATAGAAATTAAAGAAAACCCTGGATTCAACCCCTCCCACCCCCTGTTGTACTTTGAATCCAGGTTCCTACTTTACAGCTAGACCTTAAATTAGCTACATAGGAACCCCAGATAAAAACAACTCAGAACTTTGGAAAAGGTCAGACCTGGATCTAAACTCCTGAGATGGCTCTAGTTTTGATAATGAACTGCTTTTCTAATGAACTGAGGTAGCATGCATATAGTTATAAAACTGTAATACTTTCGTTTTATGTGTACTGCACCTTTATATTTCTAATAGCTCTTCCTGCTTGCAAAGACAGCAGTTTGGGGTTTTTTTTCTTGGAGTTGCTGCTGCCTGTTACAGAGGAGACATACATCCTGTGCTCTCCCATGGAAATCTTACTTTTGTTCTTTCTTCAGTATTAACACCCCTATGCATTAAAAAATCATGAATTAGGTCCTCCACACTCATAAGACCGTCTTAAAAATTATGAGATTTTAAAAAAAAATACATTTTGGATTCTGGTACTCTTCTGGTTTCTGAACCTTTAGGGTACAGAAAGGTTACATTTTCAAGCTTTTCTCTGCAACCATAACGGCTAGAAACTTACTTTAAAAACAATGAAACCTGAGAATCTCAAGTATTCACATGACTCCAAGAGTGGCCTTTAAAAAAAAATCAAATATTTCAAATCTCTCAATAAAATTGCTAGAGTTGACAATAGTTGACCTATCAAGTTATTTTAGGAAGAAAATAGATGGTTGCTTTTTGTGTATGGAAATACCATTCACAAACCCCTGGATCCAAACACTCTGAAATTTTGGGAAAGTTAAGATCTGGATCTAAACTTTGCAGTTTGGCCCCATCCTGTACTTTTCTGTTATGTCATCTTATGAGAGACATAAGCAAAAATGCTGACCAATACAATTCAGCATTTACACCACAAATCAGATTCCATCAGTGGTAAGTGAAACTCTGAATTTGCGAGATTATGTTCATTTGGGATTCTAACCACCAAGGTATTTAAACAACACTTTCCAAAGCCTTCACGCCTCTTGGGCCTGCAAAATTGTATTGGAAAACTCACAGGAGATTTCCAGTGACCTCTTGGATCCAATCCAGGCAGAAATGTCTCAATAATCGCTCTACTCACAGTGTTCCAGCACTTCCACTCCCAGTTAGAAGCAGGAATTGCAGAGGAGCACCAAAACGAACAAATAATGTAATCAAACTTTTCTGAATCTCCAGAAAGTCTTAACTAGTGTTGATTGGAGATTTTGATAAAACACGATTGCTTTATCTTTTATCAGAACTGGTTCACCTAGCACTAGCTTGTGCCTTTATTCTGCAAGAAGTACCCCTGAAGACATAAACTTATAGTCAATATTTTCTTCCCCAGGGTAGAATTCTATGCAGTTTTCCACTGCTACAGTATTCCATAAGGAGCAAAGCAAACCTATTCTAGAGCCAAGTAAGTGCTATTCACTTCCCAAGAGCTGCAAGTTACAACATTTAGCAAAATAAAGTCCTCTGTATAGACGAGGGATCATTAATTTTGAGAGACTGGTGAGGAAGTAATGATTTATTCATGATCAAGAAATAGGGTGGAGCTCCCCTGAGAAATCATCAGGCACAAATGGCAAAGGATATTTGCAAGTGGCTGATGTTGCACTCATCAAGCCTGCTAACTACAGACTAAAAACTAATATCCTCTCTCTGAGCTAGAACCTCAACTGGCATAAATCAGCATAACTCAGACCCGGATGCATTTATGTGATTTCCACCAGCTAAGAGTCTGGACCTCTAATTTTTAGCTTGAGGCTTTAGTCCTTACTCAGAAAAAAACTCCCATAGCTTTCAGATATGCCTAATTCTTTCTGTTCAGGAGGTTGCCATTAAAATGCCAATATTTTATATCTGTTACTGTATAGAGCTATTTGACATATCTCTTTTCCTCTGTACTTAGGATAGGGAACAGCTGTGATATCTCGGCTATCACTCTCATGTCAGGTACCTCAGACTCCTGCTGGCAAACTGCAGAAGCATAGAGTTAGAACTCAGGAAAAGGAATGGCCCTGAAGATGAGGCCAAAGTAGAAGGACCACCATTCAGATTATCTGTTTGCTGTCACTCTTCCTTCTACTGCAACACAGCATCACAATCGCCTCACATTAGCCACTTTCACATCAAATTAGCCACCCTCTGTCTGCATAAGTTACTTTAGTTTGTTGCCAAAGACACGGGAAGAGAGACAGCATCCTAATACAATAAAACCCAGCTTCGCTCTGGCAGAAAAATTGGATTCCTCACTTGTGACTTTCACATCTTATTAGCCTCCCTCCAAAGGGCTAAAATGAATCCCGCAACTATGATCAAAACTGAATATCAATTTTGTGTCTGGTAGAAAACAAGCTTGTTTGACAGTCACTTCACTGGTGGGCATAGAGATTCTGAAGCTTATAGTGCCTTTCAGAGCAGTTGCATATAACTTTATGGTGATACTACTTGTGAAAGGAATCACTGCCCTAGGATTAGGCAGTGGGGCTGCTTTGTTCGGGAAGCCATTTTGTTCTCATATGAATTATGGTTGTTTGAAGATAAAGACCAGCATTGATCTCTCATGTTCAAGGCTCTTTTAGAGAAGCTGGACATGGTCTCAAATAGTAAAAGTGCACAGTTTGATGAAATAGGAATCTACTAACTGATTTGAAGAGCTTTCAGCCCTCAACAAGCACTCAACAAGAGGGGTCAATATTTATTTGTGCTCAAATTGATTAAACATTATTAAACTTTTGCTAATTTAACTTTCTGAGCAAAACCTTTGATAGACACCTAGCGAATATTTGACCTTGAAGAGCAGAATGTGTTGACTTGAGGCAGGAGTTTTGAATCAATAGCAGTGGTTTTTCAAAAGCAGTAAATTGGTGTTAGGTTTTCTGGCCAACAGGGAGAAGAATATAATAAAGCAACTGCAACTCAGCAGCTAGCCATAGAGAATGGGTACAGTGATGTAGCCATCTCTGGAGATGCAGGGACAAAGTGATCATGCGCGTAGCACATGCCACTCTATGGATCTGAACACATTGAGCCAGTGGTGGACTGGGCCCTAGGAGTCAACATTGACTTGGGCCATATGTAAATGAGAAAGTTGCACCAGTTTGATTTAAATAAGTTTTTAATTCAATTTACTGACCAGTGGAAATTCCTGTGTGGACACTCTTATTGAAGTTTAATAGTGTCTTATGTCTTATTTCAATTTAGCTTAAACCAGTTTCTAATCAATTTGCACTAAGCCGAAATAGGCCTGGTTTAAACTGACATAAATGTGTCCACACGGGGCTTACACCAGCTAAACAAAATATTTTTAGAGGAACAAAAGTTTCTGAAGACTAAAAAGCTGTGTTTTAACTTGGTTTAAAATACAGGTGCTGTAAGCTGCTTCTGCCCTAGAAGCAAATATCTGTCATGACTTAGATTTAAACAAAGTTTCTTGAACTCTAAATTTGAAACAGCACATTTAAAGGAAGGTGGGTGGATGGGTGTGGAGGTGGGAAAGCGAAAAGACAAAGGGAAGAGAGCAGGGGAGAACTCTTGGGAATCTGTGCACGGAAAGCTCTCAAAGATTTTTGAAGTTGAGGAGTTATATTATGTTAATATAAGTTCTAATTGCTAGGCAATAAACAACACCCACATGCTGAATAAATGTCAGGACCAAACTTATTTCTAAATCTGCTTTGAAACAATGTCAGTCATTGCTATTATCACAAACAGATGGAATCTTTTTTGCTAACATTAAAATAAAATAATAATAAAAAATAACCTCGGGTTATTAGTTACCTAAGGTAATAGACCTGGGAGTGGGAGGACAAAGATGTAGTTAGTTGTTACTGTTTGTGAGTCAACTATTAATAAAACACTAGGATTGCATTGTTGAAACAGATATACCTGTTGCATATTAATGCTGATTATGGGTGAGGTCAGGAAAACGTTGAATGGCTGGCAATAACATGGCAAAGTAAACCTAGTCAGTGCTCAGTTTTCAAAACACCATGCAAGGGGTTTTTCATGCAAAGTGCCCATGCACCCGTTATGTGGGCAATACCCTGCATTTCTGCATGCAGGCAAAGTGGACATTTCCAAATGCCTGCTTGTATGGAGAAATGGGGGGTTATGACCCTGCACTGGCTGCGAGAATGGTTTGTGTAACTCACTCATTGTGAAAAACTTCGAAAATTTTGGTCCTTCAAATACATATTGCTATTTAAGCTAACAGACAGTGTTGGCACCCAAACAAACGGGCAGAAACTAGCCATGAACAAATTCAGGCTGGAAATTAGAAGGCTTCTAACCATGTGGGGGTGAGGTTCTGGAACAGCCTCCCAATAGGAGTTGTGGGGGCAAACAATCTAACTACTTTTTAAGGGCGAGCTGCACAAATTTATGAGTGGGATTATATGATAAGGTTGCTTGTGATGGCAGGGGGCAGGGATCAGTCAGATGTTGCTATAATCTCACCATTCAGGGCTTAAACTAGTCACCAGCAGGAGCCAGGAAGGATTTTTTCCCCGATGTATTCTGGTTTTTTTGTGGGTTTTTTTTTTTGGTCTCCTTCCTTCAAAACATCACAGGAGAGCCAGGGCTCTTAGATATCACCATGCATTCTCTCTCACACCTGATTGACTGGCTGGTTCTTGCTCAGGGTCCAACTGATCACCAGATGTGGGGTCGGGAAGGAATTTTCCCCCAGGTCACATTGGCAGTGACCTTGGGGAGGTTTTCGCCTTCCTTTGCAGCATGGGGTGCAAGTCATTTGCCAGGATCATCTGGGTATACCTCACTTAACCTTTCTCTGCCATTGCAGGGACCTAGGGCATTGGTGCACCTTCTATTCTCTGCCTGTGGCACAGAATAGTCTAGTCTCCTCTGAGCTGTAACACTCTGAGCTCTTTCTGATTGTTGGGTTTAGTGTGCAGGCACTGGATGGTGTTGGTGGCCTCTGATCTACAGGAAGCCAGCATGGATGCCCTGGTGGTCCCCTCTGCCTTAAACTCCATGACATATATGTCAAGGAAAGGCAAGTGCCATTGTTAACATTGGAAATAAGTAGCTATTCCAGTTTAGTTTTTCATATGAGGCTGAAAAATTTTTAAGCGGTTAAAACAGACCTGACTTGCAACAAGTCCCCAAAAACCATCACGCTAGACAGAACAGCTGTTGAGAGCATATGGATTAGGACATACTTGGCTTACCTGATATCACACTCTTTGTTTTACAGACCTCTGCTCTGCAATTAAATAACAAACACTGTGTTAGAAGATGACAAATGCTGCCTCAGAGATTACAATTTGGTAATTAATGAGCCACTGACACCTTATGGAAAACTTTGGAAACTGGAAAAAGCTTTGGAAATAATGTTGCTTGTGTTTAACTTCTTTTCTGTATTTTTATTTCACTTGCTCTTCATTTCTAGAGTCCCAGTGAAAACATGAGCTTTGCTTCTTTAAGGATAGATTTTGCTGTTAGACAGCCCTGAGCAAGGGGCACTTCTGAAACTGCACTGTCCCAGAAGTAGTTCCAAAAGGCATTATACATTGGGGACACCTCTCTGACGCATGTCTCCTCCTGTGTTCCCTAACATGGGTCAGGGCAACTGCACCTGTATTACCCCTCTGAGGTCCAGTAATGACACCCAGGCTTCTAGATCCTTAGCCATCACCTCTCTTAAGCGAAGACCCATGTCACTCTCCCTCCTGAATGGGGTTTTCCCAGGCTACACAGTTCCCACCTACACTGTCAGTTCCTTAGCATGCCAGACTGCCTGAACAGGCCTGGGTCTGTGCTTTGCTTTCTCCTCAGAGGCTATGCACAGTTGTAATTGCCCAGAGTTATAAGTTACCACACAGCTCTTTATCATCAAGCACATTGATTCATAAGGTGAAAGCATTACAGAGTAAACATATAAAATCCATAGAAGTTCCAATACACATGCTAAAAGCTTACTAGAGGTTACCCATCAGTCTGATGGGGCCTCAGAAGGACAAAGTCTGTCCAACTCTTCCCAGGAAGGATTTGGACCTCCTTCCCTGCCCCCAGGAGAGCAGGTCCTATCCATTTGCTGAATCAGAAAGAAGGCCCTGAGTCAGTTTAACCTTAGGCTAGTTAACCCAAAGTCCCTTCTTTGGCTGTTGGTGTCTTGAGAATCCAGTTTGAACCAATATAGGGGAGCCACCCCAAGTGGGTGGTTCTCTGAAGGTGTTACAACCTGTTGTGAATTTTCCTAATCACTCCCCACTGTTCTTAATTCCTGTAGGAGCTGTGGTCACTCTTCCCCCTGGAACTACATACAATCCCTGGCCCACAATGATACATAAACTTAATATCTTTGGGAGGTTTTACTGTATTACAAGAAATTGCCATATCTGCCATAACCCCTCTGAGGCACGTTTCCTCCTGTGTGTCCTTTGTGTGTGGTGGATACGGAGAACATTCTGTTACAGCCCTTTACTGAACACAACATGTGCCTCGCCTTGCTCCTAGTCAGTTTTGTGTGCAGCTCCCTGCTCTGCTGCATCCCTGTAGAGGGTAATGGGTTAGGTTCAGTCAGGGCTCTCACCTAGTGCAAACCCAGGCATAGGGTATGATGCTGACTGGCCAGATGTCAGCTCTTGCCCAGGCTACAGGCATAAGAACTAATAAACTCATAGCTGGAGACCAGGCCAGTTCATGTGCATGTTAGTTTTGTTCAAAATATGTATTTGTCTTATAGGAATGTATTTAGTGAAATGCTTGTAAATTGCTGCATACATTAATCTTACTAGTATGTTCATGCTGTAAGAAAATATGAACATTTTGCTTTATAACTTTGAAAATGTTTGCTTTGAACTTGGCACAGGAATTGTCCTCCTGCCTATCCAGGGGGACATTAAAATCAGATGGGCCATCAATGAACATAGCAATGCTAGGGATTGGTTAATGGCCTTATTGCACCTTGGAAATGCTATTACAAGGAAGCTTGTCCTGTGTACTTGGAAGCTGAATGAAGGAACTAAAAGAAAATCACAGGAAAATTTTCCATCTTTTTGGCTGTTTGAACTCTGACATGGCCAGAGACTCTGAACTGATGCCAGACATCCCTAGGGGGTGGCCTCCTGGGTCCATGCTGCAAGACACTTTGATTGATGGATCACTACAAAGCTGTCACTCTTAGGATTTAGATGTGTAACTCACTTGTGTGTATATGTCTGATTGAAATAACCAGTAAATAACTCTCATATTTCTTTCCTAGTTATTAAACCTTTAGATAGTTTCTAACAGGATAGGCTACTGGGTTTGTCTTTGGTGCAAGATCTAGCGTACCAATTGATCTGGGGCAAGTGACTGGTCTCTTAGGACTGGAAGCAACTAGAATATGGTGTGATTTTTGGTGTTAGTGACCATTATCACTAAGTCCAGTTTGACTGAGTGGCAAGATAGACTGGAGAGTCTAAGGCAGTGGTAGGCAACCTGCAGCACGTGGGCCACATGCGACCAGTCAGAGTAATCGGGTGCCAACACGTCCCTGTGGCCTGCACCGCTTCATGCAGCTCCCATTGGCCAGCAACGGCAAACTGTGGCCACTGGGAGCTGTGGGTGGCCATGCAAATGTAAACAACCCATCCGGCGGCCCACCCATGGATTACCCTGATGGGCTGCAGGTTGCCCACCACTGATCTAAGGGGACTGTCTGTGACTTCATGGTAAGACTGTTAATACAATGATCCAGGAGTTCACATTTGTTACTGGCTTGGTGAAATCTAACCATAGAACAGACCACCAGTCTGGGGTGGCTCACAGTCATAAGCCACTCCAGACTGTGTGATATAGGGTTACTGTGCTGGATTGTCTGGAAGAGGAGGATGCGGTGGGAGGATGCAGTGGATGTTAAGGGAGCACAGAGGGCCAGGAAGACTGGGGCAGCTGAGGAATGCCTGATTCAAGACATCTCTCCAAACAACTTCTGTCACTGCAGCTTCTAGGAAGGCTGGCCCACAAAAATAAAGATTCTTCCCTTCCCCTCACCTCTTGTCTCCACAGCCTCCCAAGGAATTGGTTCAATGGTAGCACTGCCTGCTCTCTATCAGGGTGAATCCTCCCTGGGGATCAGGAGGCCCTGAAAGTCCAGGGAAGTGATTCACATGGACAATAAGCAGTCAGAACTAATGAGGTGTTAAGAACATAAGTAGGCTCCAGCCACCAAATTCAGATCTGTTTCTGGATTTGAAACACTCTGAAGTTTAGGAAGCAAAGCATTTGGAATTTTGGTTCAGTCCATTATAATCTGGAACACTTGATCCCCTTGCGGGTTTAGGGGTCTGAACATCACCTGGCATTCAGATTCAGGACTTTGACTGGAATTAAGCTCTAAAATGATACTACTAATAAAAATCCCATTTCCATGCAAATGTCCTCACACTGCTTAAAATGCGAGAGTACACACGGACAACATAACTGGCAGTGCATTGTTCTCAAATATATCCGCGGTTCTTTAAACACAAAGTTCCTAATAATCACGTAACTTAGCTCTTGTTGACCCTCAGAACACCCTTCGTTTAGTAGAGATGAATAGTTATGTACTTAAAGTACTCTATTAGCATACAGTGGCACAAAGCACATAAATATATGGCCAGTCATTATCAGGAAATTGCAGCTTTATTTTACTGAGTATATGAATGTGCGCACTGTGCAGCTGAGTCATATCTGTCCATTGGACAAATGTATTTATAAAATATGATATAATGGATAAAGTTAGGGGCTAAGAAATGTTCAGGAAAAAGAAGGATGGGCCCACTGGTATTACCCTGGGACTGGGGGACTCTGCGTTTGATTCCCTGCTCTGCTACAACCTTCCTGCGTGACCTTGAACAAGTCCCTTAGGGTGGGATCCAGGAAGGGACGTAGGTATTGCAACACAGTGTGCCACAGAACTTAGAAAAGCACAGGAAGAACGTTCTGATCTGCAACGCTGAGTTAGGTGCCTGGACTCCCTCTTCAGTGAGATGGGCACCAGAAAAGGCAACGTACGAGGTGGGGAGATTGCAATGGGAGGGATGAGTTCTAAGCTCTGTCTCTCTCTGAGATAGGAACCTAAATGTGGGTTGCAGGGAGGCACTTAGTTCTGCTTAGCAATCCTCAAACAGTAACCAGCCACCTGGAGTTGGGCGCCTTACGTGTTTCTTGTGGGAATGAGTTAGGTACAGTGACTTGCTCCACGCAAACAGCTGGAGGAGATAGTGCCACCACCTTCCTTATAACTTTTAGCCCAGTGATTAGAGGATTCACCTGGGCTGTGGGAGACCCAAGTTCAATTCCTTCCTCTCTGCTAGAGGGTGGGGGGAAAGGATTCAAACAGGGATCTCTCAGGAGAGTGCTCTAACTCCTGACCTATGGGATATCCTGACATGGGGTTCCCTCAGCGGGTCTCTCCTGTGGAAGTTGTTCCACTGTGGATAAATAATGAAAGAGTGATTGAGCCAGTGACAATGAGAATGACTCTGTACCCCAGTGGTTGGGGCACCCATCTGGAAGGTGGGAGACCCTGGGTCCAGTCCTCCTGCTCTAATCACTCTTTCATTATTTCTCTACGGTGGAATAGCTGCAGCAGGAGAAACTGAAGAAGCCCCATGTTAGCATATCCCATAGCTAAGTGGTTACAGCATACCCCTGAAAGGTGGAAGAGCCCTGTTTGAATCCTTTCTCCCACTCTTACGGGGCAGGAGTTGGAAATTGAAACTGGGTCTTCCACCTTCCAGGTGAGTGCTCTAACCACTGGGCAAAGAGTTATAAGGTGGAGGCTGTCACCTCTTTCAATGGCCAAATTTTGAATGGACCCCTCTGAGCACCCTCCAGATCAGGCCCTGCACATGACTTTGGCATTCAGCAGCCTGTCTTTCCTGGTTTGTGAATCGCTCTAGAGCTTAGGCAGGAGGATGCCTAGAGGAAGGAAGTAGTGCGCATGCCCAGAGGCAGGAACACAGTCATCTAGGGAACTTTTATCCTGCTAACTTTGGCACCAAGAGAGTTTAGGTGCTTACTGGGCTTGACAAGAGTTTTATGGATCACAAGTGGAACCAAAACTGGGACCTAGGTACCAATGTCTGAGATTTAGGCTCCTACATTCCTTTGTGAATCTAGGCCTTAGTCTCTCTGTGCCTCAGTTCCTCATCTGTAAAATAGGGACTTTCCTACCTTGCAAGGCTGTTGTGAGGATAAATGCATTAAAGATTATGAGGTGCTCAGATACTATGGTAATGTAATGAGGGCTAGATAAGTACCAAAGATCACTATGAAAGGTCAGTACTTATCAGGTTTGTTTGAAATGATTTATATATTCAATTGATTGTCAATTCCTCTGATTTGAATCAGGAGTTCACTTTAAATGCTTTCATCCCTTTACACAACAGGGAGAGAAGCTGTAAAAATAAAATTCACCATAAAAGACTTTCGCTTAATAGAGGGGCAAAAAACACATTTAAAAGGAAAATGTTTGAGAGGGATTGTAGAAATGCATTCCCACGTCTCCTTTAGGGTACTTAAGCATCATCTGTTATGACTCCCACAGGATATTTAAGCATCATCTAACAGAAAGGCTGAAAGAGACTTTGTGAAGAAAAATGTAGGTAGTGAGAGAAAACAGACATCTTGCTGAGATCTAAATTAATGTGAGACGTATCAATACATTTAAAAAAAAGCACATGAAAAATAATACCATTGCAGCAGGTACAATTTAAAAGCAATGACAGTTATGTGCCTCAGAAAAAGAAGAACAGAAAAATACAAAGGTAACTTATTTTCAGTATTGCAAGTTGTAAGTGATAGTAAAGGATGTTAGAGACCTGTATGGTTATTTTGTCATTTAATTTCAGTCCCATCTAAAGCTATTTCTCTCTATATAGATTGTATCTTCCAAGTTCTCTGGTTCTTTTTAGAATGACATTGCTGTATTTCTAGTTAGCTAACTAGAAGCTGAGGAGCTTGGTTTTAAATAAGAAATTCCTATAACTACAGAATCTTCCGGAAAGCTATTTCACTTTGTATTGTGTCCACCACAGAGGTATCTGAGGGGCAGATTTTTAAAGGTATCAAGCTGCCTCAAGATACAGATAGATGCCTAGTAGGGTTTTCAGTAGCATCTAAGTCCTATTTATTTTAATCCCACTAAGTACTCAGCTGCATCATTAGCTACCACAATACAATTAAAAATCTGGCCTTGAGTGCCTGGGAGTGATTTCAGAGGACCTTTCTTTTATTATGCTGAAAGCACTTCTCCCAGATGAAACCTCTGCTCTCCCCAATGATAAAAGAACAGAGTCTCTCATCTATTAAGGCCCTTTTGTGCCATTCTTGCAATGCAAAACCAGCTTACGTGGCAGTTAAAGATTGTCCTGAGGTTGGGTGGATCATTAGCTGGTGTAACGCCATTATGCCCTTTCTATGCAACCCCATTTTGTAGCTATACAAAGATGAGTAGGCAGGCAATGGGGACATATCTGGACTATCTGTCAGACTAGCCTTTGGGGCTGTGGGACTAGCCCACTGGGGCTGTGGGAACCCAGGCATGAATTGAAGGATCCCTGAGGATGTTGTAAGCTACATAGGGACCAACACAGTTTATCCAAGGGTTGCGGGGGCTGGAAAGGTGACAGGAAGCCATTTTTGACCCCATAAACCAAACACATACACTCATGGGAGTCCTGGGCCAATCACAGTTTGGCCAGACCTAAGAACCAAGACCTGAGAGTTTTACTCCTTGTAAAGCTGGGCATGACAAGAACACAAAATCCTCTTTTCACAAGAGGCCTTATGCCACTGCCTACAGCTTTTACCTTGTACTTTGCAGGTCCCTGATACTCTGGAGGCTAGTGACATATCCCACAGTATCCATACAATCAGTGGGTTGCCTAGGAAGTAGCTATAATCTAGCGCACCCCAACCCCTGTAGCTCCACACTACTTCAATGCCACTGTTGGCTACTTGGTGATTTACAGCCTGTAAAATGAAGTGGGGGTCTTAGAACAATTCCTAGAGAACATTGTCACCATTGTCCCCTTGATGGCAACCTCATCAGGGAGTCTAGGGGCTGAATGACTATGCAGAGGTAGGGTTAATTGTGTCTTTAATGAACTAGCTTGAAGTGTCAACCTGCAGTGGGAGCTCAAGGTGGGGCCGTGGGCCAGATTTTTCAAAGGCACTTAAATGTACCTAAATATGCAGATAGGCCCTTAGTGGGAATTTCAAAAGTGCCTCAGCAGGTTAGGTGGCTAACACTCATTGAAATAATTTCCTTGCACCCTTCCATCCCCACCACATATTTGCTTGTGCAGGGAGCTAGCCACAACCTGACCCCTGAATTACACTGTCACCCTACAGTTGATCCCAACTAGTCAGGTCTATAAGTATTATGTGGATAAGTCCAGGCATCCATGTTTCTGTGCTGTCATTCTGGCACCTTTCATGATCACTAAACAACTTAAAAAATGATTGGAGAGAACGGAAAAGCTTGTCTTTGCTACATCCATCAGCACCGAAGCAATCAGACTGCAGAACAGTAATAAATCATCCCACTACCCATTTTCTCCCTATGCATGTGTTATTATAGGACCTCAGCTACTCCCGTCCGTACTGTAGTGAGATAAACAGATGGCAGAGAGTCGCATCACATCCAACTCAGGAGCCAGCAGTTCCCCAAATAGGATACTTTTCTCTTTTTAAATTGTTTATTAGTGTTTTCTTGTCCTCCATTTGTATGGTTTCGTTTGACTTAACTGCCCATAGTTACGTTGGCAGAGAAGTAGATAACATTTTCTGAAACTGAAAATACAATCTATCCTTCTTCCACCCAACTGCCATATCATGAATTGTGATGAATGAGCTTGAAGCCATTTGAGTAGAGTTACGGGTGGCCCAGGGAAAGAATCATAGACATATAGGACTGGAAGGAACCTTGAGATCATCTAATCTAATCCCCTGCACTGAGCCAGGACTAAATATTATCCAGATCATCCCTGACAGATGTTTGTCCAGCCTGTTCTTAAAAATCTCCACTGATGGATATTCCAGTCTCCCTAGGTAATTTGTCCCTGTGTTTAACTACCCTTACCATTAAGAAGTTTTTCCTATTAGCTAACCTAAATCTCCCTTGCTGCAATTTAGGCCCATTACTTCTTGTCCTGTCCTCAGTGGATAAGGAAAACAATTTATCACTCTCTTCTTTATAGCAACTTTTTGTGCACATGAAAACTGCTATCATGTTTATCACGTTGTTCCCCCACCCCCAGTCTTCTCTTCTCCAAACCCATTTTTTCAGTCTTTCCCCATAGATCACGTTTTCTAGACCTCTGATCATTTTTATTGCTCTCCTCTGGACTTTCTCCAATTTGTCCACATCTTTCCTGAAGTGTGGTGCCCAGAACTAGACACAATTCTCCAAATGAGGCCTTATCAGTGCTGAGTAGAATGGAAGAATGACTTCCCGTGTCTTGCTTACAACACTCCTGCTCATACAGCAGGATCCTATGCAATCAGTCTGACATCCTTGCTTTCAGTGTGGCTGAAACCCATGTCACAAGGCAGCCAACAAGGAACCTGTGCTCCAGCAAGTGGGTTTGTGTGGAGAAGGATTTGGTGCTGTAGATACCATCTCTACTGTTGCTCTATCTAGGCCTCCCTGAACTACATGTAAGGCTTCTCAGAACCCCCTTCTGTTGTGATGCCTACAAGAAAAGCAGCCAGTGTGTGTTAATAACTAGGGTGAGGGATGTGGGTTGAATGGCCACAGGGGGAAAGTCAAAATTTATGTAATCACAAATCTGAATACAAATATATGTACATTTGCTATTATATAACAATTGTATATATCTGATTGGTCTGTCCCCTGCCCTTTGTATGCTTCCCATCTTCATGAATTGTGAGCTGTTTGGGGCAATCACAGCATCTACTACTTTGACCCTGTTTGTGCAATGTGCTGCAAATGAGCAGAGTCACACACACTCAGGGAGCCCCATTGCCTTCAGTGGGGAATGGATCCGCCTGCAGAGTTCTTTGCAGTTTTGGAGCCTATGTTTGTGCCATGGCTTGCACAATCTAAGGTACTTATATGGCCCCCATCCCCATAATATCTGAGCACCTCACAATCTTTAATAGGTTTATACTCACAACACCCAAATCATGGGAGTTAGGCTGCTAAATATCTGTGAGGCTCTGGGCCTAAGTGACTTGCCTACAGTCCCACAGGACATCAGTGGTGCAACAGGGAATTAAACATGGGTCTCCTAAGTCTTAGGCTACTGCCCTAATCACTGACCACCATTCCTCTCAACAAGGCCCGGCTTCTGATTATGGCACTAGGTGTTGTTACAATACAAATATAAAATAATACTGCAGTCACAGTGTTCGTAGTGGTGAATTCGAAAAGACCAATCACCGAAGTATTGTGGAGGCATATAGCTTGCCTTGGTTTAAAATACGATGAGACACTTATAGGGCTAAGAATAGCATCATCAGTCATAGTAGCTAGGGTAAAAGTAGAAAGTCTATTAATGCTGACAGGCCAGGTCATAAACTAATCGCTGGCTAGGGTAAAGGAGAATTTTTCTTTCATGGTATAGTATTCTCAAAATTATGTGCCTAATGGGAGGCTTCTGGATTCCTCTGAACACAGATAATTCCAGAGTTCAAAATACACATCATGAAGGATAGCTTAACATCAGTGCTCATTGCCTGCTCGTGTTCTTGTCTGTTCCTCTGGTAAAAAAGACCAAGACATTTTTAAAGGGCATGAACAGCTAGCCAATCTAGAGGCAAAACAACCTCCCACCCAGGGCACTGAACAATAAAGAATCCTATGGTGAGTCAGATTTAAGAGAGGAGGGAAGGAGATTAATGCACTGCAGAAGTTGGAAGCACTGAGCCTGTAAAGAAGAATAACGGGGAATGTTTTAAAATGCAGCAATTAGAAGCTTAGGGCCATATTCTGCTCTCAGTTAAACCAGGTTAAGTCTGGGGTGATTCAATAGAAATTGTTTGCAGTGTAGTTGTAGCTGTGTTGGTCCCAGGATATTAGAGAGACAAAGTGGGTGAGGTAATATCTTTTACTGGACCAACTTCTGCTGGTGAAAGAGACGAGCTTTGAAGCTCACACAGAGTTTTCTTTAGGTCTTGAAAGCTTGTCTCTTTCACCAACAGAAGTAGGCCAAATAAAAGATATTACCTCACCCAACTTTTCTCTCCACAGAAATCAGTAGAGACACTTTAGATTGGTGGAATGGAACTGAGAGAAGGATTTGATGGTTAGTACCATGCATCAACGCTTAAGCTACCAAAGTTATCTGGTTTCAGAGTAGCAGCTGTGTTAGTCTGTATCTGCAAAAAGAACAGGAGTACTTGTGACACCTTAGAGACGAACAAATTTATTTCAGCATAAGCTTTCGTGGGCTACAGCCCACTTCATCGGATGCGTAGACTGGAACACACACAGCAAGAAGATATTTATACATACAGAGAACATGAAAAGGTGGAAGTAGCCATACCAACTGTAAGAATCCAGTCAATTAAGACAGGACAGACTCAGCAAAGAAAATAACAGAACGCCACTAGCCGTCACCTTCAGCCCCCAACTAAAACTTTTCCAGTGCATCATCAAAGATCTACAACCTATCCTGAAAGATGATCCCTCACTCTCAAAGATCTTGAGAGATAGACCAGACCTCGCTTACAGACAGCCCCTTATCCTGAAGCAAATACCCACCAGCAATTGCACACCATACAACATTGCAACAAAGCCCGATGCCAACTCTGTCCACATATCTATTCAAGTGACACCATCATAGGACCTAATCACATCAGCCACGCCATCAGGGGCTCATTCACCTGCACATCTACCAATGTGATATATGCCATCATGTGCCAGCAATGCCCCTCTGCCATGTACATTGGCCAAACCGGACAGTCTCTACGCAAAGAATAAATGGATACAAATCTGACATCAGGGATCATAACATTCAAAAATCAGTGGGAGAACACTTCAACCTCTCTAACCACTCAGTGACAGACTTGAAGGTGGCAATTTTACAACAAAAAAACTTCAAAAACAGACTCCGAAGAGAGACTGCTGAACTTGAATTAATATGCAAATTAGATACAATTAACTTAGGTTTGAACAGAGACTGGGAATGGTTGGGCCATTACTAATTTAATCTATTTCCCCGTGTTAAGTATCCTCACACCATCTTGATTATCACTTCAAAAGTTTTTTTTCTCCTGCTGATGATAGCTCATCTCAATGGATTGTCCTCTTTACACTTGGTATGGCTACTTCCACCTTTTCATGTTCTCTATATGCATAAATATCTTCTTGCTGTATGTTCCAATCTATGCATCCGATGAAGTGGGCTGCAGCCCACAAAAGCTTATGCTCGAATAAATGTGTTAGTCTCTAAGGTGTCACAAGTACTGCTGTTCCTTTTTAAAGTTATCTGTCTGTTTATGTAGTAAGTGGCTTTGTATAAATGCATTCTTTTCCCCATTTCATATTAGCTTTGGGGTGATTCATCCATACTCATGTAGTTGTGTCCAGAATCTATTTTTCCTTTGATCTGATTATTTCTCTCCCATTAGCCTTTGTTGTGGGTATAAGGAGCCATGGTTCCAGGGCCGGCTCCAGGCACCAGCTTAGCAAGCAGGTGCTTGGGGTGGCCACTCCAGAGAGGGGCGGCACGTCCAGCTATTCAGCGGCAATTCAGCGGAGGGTCCCTTGCTCCCGCTCCGAGCGAAGGACCTCCTGCTGAATTGCTGCAGATCATGATCGCGGCTTTTTTTTCTTTTTTTGCTGCTTGGGGTGGCAAAACCCCTTGAGCCGGCCCTGCCTGGTTCTAAGCTAATGGTTTTTTTTAAGTTAAGGCTTGGAGTTTGTGTTAATTTAGTTGATGACAGGCTTTTGCGTGTATGGATAATCTAGACCTAATTGCATAGTGATGATTACAGGTTGGAAAGTTCCAGAGATAGCCTTTTGTAGGTTTAAAGGCCTGGGGTTGGGGAGAAAACTTTGCATTCTCCTAGTGGTACAATCACATGCCTGTTACTTTTTCAGAAAGCAGTTGCCTCCAGCTTCTGCTGCAGGGTTGTAATTACTCCTTTTCTGAAACACACTGCGAAGGGTACAGTCTGCTTAGGACAAACAGATTCACTCTAAATCCTCATTATTCCAATTATGGGAGTTTTAGCCTTATAGATACACAATAGAAAAACCATGGGAGAAAATAGCCAAACAAAATCAGTTTCAAACTCTGAAAAGACTCAGCCTGCTTAATACATTTTATTTTCCTCTCTTCTTTTACAACCCCAAACCAGACAGAAGAGGTCAGCTTTTGGCCCTCAAATCAGATTTCCTAAAATGCCTAGTTTTTAAAAGACCATTTTCCTTTTTCACATCGCCACATTATGCCTAGCCTTTCTCTCACTCAGGCAAACCTTTAAATCAGGGCTTTAACTGTTAACACGTGTTGCTCATTAGCACTGCCTCCAGCACACCTATGCTCCACTTCTTTAAAAGGCCTGCAATCAAGCCTAGAGGAGGAAGTGGCATTTCACTAAGGCTATTAGTAGCAAAACTCTGTTTATTATTCATCTGGGAGTTACAGTCTGCGGAGGAAAAAAAGAAAGGTGGGAATCTAAAGGAGAGTAGAGAACATTAGCTGGTTAACTAGAAAGAAAAACTGTGTGTCACAAATATATATTTACCATTCTCACTAGTACTACTTCCTCATATCAAATACCCTCTTTCCCAGCAAATACTAGAGGCTTATGAGCTAGTTGCTTATGCATATGGCTAAAGAAAATTGCATTCTTTTGATCTCTTAGAGGAAGGGATGTAAATATCAATTTTTCATCATTGTTTTCTAACATCAGAGGGAGCACCACACGATTTCAATTCTCTGAACAAGTGTTACATCCTACTAGGCTAATTCACAAAATCTTGCAAACTTGCTATCCTGTTAGGTGGGGAATTAAAAAGTAACAAGTGAGTGAGTTGCTGTTGTTTCTAGTGGCAATTCATACCTAAAAGTATAGAAACTATTTAGAGAACAGTATGGGAGACATTCTTTGCTCACAACTGAAAGAGCTGAAACCTGTTTTGTTTTTGTTTTCCCATTCCAATGAAATTAAATAAATTGGGGGTATGAGTGAACCAAAATATGTAAAGCCAGAGAAAGATTGTCTGTTCTCTGTATTCAAGAAACAAAACACACATGGTATATTGGGCCAGAATCTGATATTAGTTATGCCTGAGTAAATCCAAGCTCTAACTGCAGATGTTAATGGAGTGGCTGAGGTTCATAGTAGAGTAGGCAAGAACAGAACCTGGCCCAGTGTCTGATAGTTTCTCCTTAGTGTTGATCTAGTGCTCAGTGATTAATTACCTTGGATTTCCCTCATGGGCAATTTTGTTGTTAAATAGTAGCTAATGCAGAATTCACCTTTAGACCATTCAAAAGACAGAATCTGGTGGAAAGGTTGTCTTCTTTCCACTTACTTCTGCTTGCAGACATAGGTATGCTTCCAGGCAGTGTCAGAGCATTTTTCAGCATTAGAGGGGGAAAAAAGAAAAACATAAAAATTGCTGTATTTTCAGATTTCCTAGCACATTCAGATCAATGCATGTGACACATTGTAAAAAATTGAACTACATAGTCTTGAAGTTTTTGATTAGGTTTGGGGGCTGAGAGTGATGCCTATTAACTTCAGAGACTTTGAGAAATAGTGGAGGTGATCTCAGCGGGCATGCTCTGAAAATGTCTATAGGTCATTATGGTTGAAAAACACAAACTGTATGCATGTAGCTAATGTAGTTGCTTGAGGGTTTATTTACATGTTCACATGTATATATTGAAATTCACATAATTTACATGGGTGTGAATCTGGAGTAACTCCACTGAAGTCAGAACTTGAAGGTAATTTGGCCCATTATGACTTGCTTTGATACCATAACTGTAATTATTTATAACTCATTTGTATGTAGCTGGGGCCAAAGATGTGTGGGAAGAGTATATCAATAGAAAGCCTGATCTGTGGTTAATTTCTCAAACAACATTTTTATTCTTTTATCCTCACTGCCCTTCTCCGCACCCTGTTTACATCTACAATGAAACCCAGGAGAAAACATTGTAATGTATATCTTTTATCTGCATTTTGTATGCCTTTGTACACTAATAATCTCTCTCTTTTGCAAATGAGGAGGTCATTTGAAGAGGGGTAATTTGATAGCACAGCTCTACTCCCATCCCAACCTCCCTTTTAAAGATAATCAGTCACACAGTAGGGAAATAATGGTTCGTTTACTTGTGTATATAAATTTAGAAACTCTTGCTAACTGCAGTGGGTTGCTGTAAATTTTAACTGTGCTTATGACATGGTCCCAGCCAGCTCGATGAATTCTTCATGTAGCCTCAATGTTGAGTCAAACAGTATTGACCTGCTTATGTCACAGGCGTTTCAATCCTATCTAGGCCAACGTATTATTTAGAATAATTAATGGTATCCAATCAATTCCAGGCTTTGTGTAAGACCATTGCAATTGTGGTTTGCAAAGGGGGCATTCCTCATGTCAACAGATGTTATGTAAAGTCAATGGAAATAAAGTTGAATCTCCTTTCTTAATTACCACTAAGACATACAGAGGATTAATATGAAATCACTTTAAAATATTATACCAAGAGCTGATACCGTGAACATGCTGTAAGGGTGAGATCTGACCTATAGCCATGCCTGCAAGGGCTTTGATCTTGTCACATCTTAAAAAGTAAATGGAGTTTGGCTTTGTCTGTATTTGAAAGGGCCTCCTCTCATTCATGAAAATCTCCGAATGCTGTAGAAAGTGGTGGTGATTACCCAGCAGCGTTACATATGCAGTGACAAAATTTAGACCCAGAGTCTGCCATCAGTGCAACTTCCACCAGGGGAAGCTGCCCTGTAAACTGGACTCAGTGAAATGTCAAGCTGTAAAAATGACTGATTCCTATCGGCATTACAGCTTCCAACATAGTTACTAGTTGAGAAGGAAGTGTCTTATTTTTTTTTCTTAACCTAGAAAAGGCATCACTGCACTCACACTCATTTCTGCAAGAGTACCTCAGCCAATACCTTGCTACGTGTTAATGCAATGGAGGATAAGGCACTGAAGTGGGAGTCAGGAGAGACAGCTTCTCAGTCTGGCTCTTCTACTGACTTACTTCATGTCCTTCAGTGAGTTACTTCACCTATCTGTGAACTGGTTTCCCCATCTATAAAATGGCGAGATAACACTTCCCTACCTTTTGTAACAGACTTTGAGATCTATACATGAAAAGTGCTAATTAAGAATGAAGTATAATTATTTATAATCATATAATGCAGGACCCTTTTACTGTCCTTTTCTTTTTAACGTTTGCTCGGTGTGAATTCACCTCTTTAATGCTGGCACCTTTCTCAATGAAACACAAACACCAGACTCTTCTGATGCATCAGAGTTGTTACAAAATTAGATGCTCTAAAATTGCAAACCAACTTCTCTACTGATGCTTTCCTGGGAAATCCAAGCTATACTAAGTTCAAATGAGTCTTTGGTTTGTTTCTGAAAGCTTAAAAACCTTCAGAGAAACAAGTTTCCACATGTATTCATGGAAAAAATAAAAACTAGCTTTAAGTAGCTTTCAGGCCCCCGAGCACACACAAGCCGCGCCCTTGCAGATGCGGTCTGCCTGCATTTGGGCAGTGCGGGGTTGGGCTCTGGGAGGGAGTTCGGGTGCGGAAGGAGGTGTAGGGTGCAGGCTCTGGGACGGAGTTTGGATGCCGGGTGCAGGCTCTAGGCTGGGGCGGGGGTTGGGCTGCAGGAGGAAGCCAGGGGGTCAGGTGGCTCCTGAAAGTGACCGGTACACCTCTCTGGCAGCGGCTCCTAGGTGGAGGACCCAGGGGGTCTCCAAGTGCTGCTGCTCCAATGGGAGCTGTGGAGTCAGCGCTTGGGGCAGGGGTAGCACACAGAGACCCCTTCCCCAGGGGCCACAGGGATGTGCTGGCCGCTTCCGGGAGTGGTACAGAGTGAGGGTGGTCAGGAAGCCTGCCTTAGCCCTGCTGTGCTGCTAGCAGTGGCAGCCGGGGTCCCCCAGGCCCTTTTAAATCACCCAGGCTCCTGGGCAATTGCCCCCTTTGTGTGCACTCCCTCCTCCCCCCGTCGGTGGGCCTGATTTCAGCCCAAATTTATTGTTGAGGTTACCCCAGTAATTTAGTCACCCAGTTTAGAATGAACAACTGTTTCCAATGGTGGAGTTTTTTCTCTGCAGAAAAGTGAAAATTGTGTTAACTTTCTAGTTCTTTCCCCGACAGCAGATTGAAGATGACCTTACATTTTTGTGAATAACACCACCTTCAGACTTTTTGTAAATTTAAAAAAACAAATCACTAGAGCTCAGGGAACAATTCACAATGAATAACTAATTTCACACATTTCGACATGTTTTCTGCTTTAATAATATCAAAATTTTATTAATAAATCTCTTCAAATATTCAGCCTGTGGATTGATCATTATTTATTATTATTTATTTCAGTAGCACTGGGAGGCCCCAGCGGAGATCAGGACCACTGTGGCAAGTATTTCTACATATACATAATAAGACACTACCCTGGCCCTGAAGAGTTTGCAATCTAAATATTCCAGTAGTACAGAAGCTGGGAGAAAGGAAGAAGTATTATCTCCATTTCACAGATGGAGAATTGAGGTGCAGAGAGATAGCAGCCAAGATTTTCAAAAGCACCTAGTGATTTAGGGTGCTTCAATGTTTTGGTCCCCAAAGTGATCTTCTTTGAAAACTGATCTGAATAACTTGCCCAAGGTCACACAAGAACTCAGTGGCAGAATCAGGAACCAAATTCAGTTCTAAGTTTCAATCTAGTGCTTTAACGTTAAAACCATCCTTCTTCAGAGGCAGTTGCTAATATTCTTAATTGAAACCACACTTTTTATTAACTACAAGCACTCCAGCCTGATTCCGCTCGTACTTTTGGAAACCTCTAGTCCACATAAGGCATGCTCAAGGAGTTGATCAAGGTTTTGCTATCTATGAAGTCCCCAAAATGCTTTGCCTACAGATTGGCTTCTCTCTCATCTTAGCAAAACGAGGTTCCATTTCAAATCATGCTCACCCTTATTCTCCTCCGTTTAGACTTGTTTTCACATATGCCCATACTGCTTGAAGGCACCTGTTTAGATAGATGTCCCATTTAAATAAACAAGTTCAATATTGCTTCCTTTTTTACTCAGTGACAAAACTCCCATTAATTTCTATGGGTCAGGGTAATACTAAAAATGAGAAGAAGTCAAAACCAGAACTGAATTCCACCTTGACATTTGGGGATGTGGGATCAGAACTTCCCAAGTCAAATCCATCACCTACCTCTACCATATTGAAGAGACAGTGAAAATATCTCCAATTTTAAGAACAGAGTCCATATGGCCAAAACTAGTTCTCCTTTTGGTTCTTTTTGTTGGTGCAACTGGTTAGCTGGAGCCTGAGCAGGATTGTACAACTCTGAGATATATGTTTTATCTGGGAGATGGAGATAAAAGGTAATAGTAACAAACACTTTCAAGATACCTAACAATGTAAAATAACAGAATAGAAGATATCAGTTTCTCTCTGCCATCACAAGTTAACTCTGAAATTCTCAAGTGCAAGTGATTGTTTAGTGTAATTTTTATATTCTATATCAGGGTTAGGCAACTTATGGCACACGTGCCGAAGGCGGCACGTGAGTTGATTTTCAATAGCACTCACACTGCCTGGGTCCTGGCCAACGGTCCAGGAGGCTTTGCATTTTAATTTAATTTTAAATGAAGCTTCTTAAACATTTTAAAAACCTTATTTGCTTTACATACAACAATAGTTTAGTTGTATATTATAGACTTATAGAAAGAGACCATCTCAAAACGTTAAAATGTATTACTGGCACGCGAAACCGTAAATCAGAGTGAATAAATGAAGACTCCGCACACCACTTCTGAAAGGTTGCTGACCCCTGTTCTATATGTAGTGCTATCTTTTAGCATGTGTTTTACCATAAAAGACTCTATCTAGACAACACTCATTCCAGACAAAGAATGCAGGGTGTGTGACTACTTTGTGCACCAACCAGAGAGCGCTGCGGAGGGAAAAATGTTCCCCCAAAGCTTCCTTCACTGTCACCTATGTCATTGGAGAAAATTATCTGCTCCCTCCTTGAGACAATCCCTTTTGTTTTGTGTGGTCTTTGTTTCTTTTATATCGTAGTATTTTTCCAGGATAGACAGCCAGATACAGCATATATCTTCTTCATAATGATGCAAACATTTTTATTATGCAAAATTGTGCCAAATGTATCATATGAGACAGTCCTGTCATGGTATTCCATCTCTATGATATATGGAAAGGGGAGTGTGAAATAATAATAGTTTTTATTGGGTGATATAGGAAGGAACTTTAAATCACAAACCTGCATCCACTTAAGTTGTATATACCTGCTGTTTCAAGCTTTTCTCCTGTGCACCATTACCACAGAAATGTCATTTGTGAGGCTGTTATGGAACAGGAGCTGTAAAAATGGAGAAGACGGCAGCCTGCATTAATCAGCCCTTTGGAAGTCTGCGGGGGCAAGCTGAGACTGCTGAGCAGTTTAGAAAGCCGTTGCTCAGTGTAAAACTGAAAACAAAAGAGAAAATATGCTGAGAGACTAAGGGAGAAGTAAAGTAGGCAGCTGGGGAATGGGGAGAAGGCACATAAATTTGATTTGCCTGGCTATAAATGTAACCAAAAAAATGAATAACTTTTGTTTTTTTAATTCATCTTCAAGATTAAGCAGAACCCAAATAATGAAATGACAGATGCTGCAATCTTTTCTCAGAAATAAATCCCAGGCTTGCACCAAAATAGAAATCTTCCTACCCCACTAAGCAAGTGGCTCCCCTAAGACATAACCACCATGCAGTGAGAATCAGTGTCAAGAAGTAAATAATTCCAGTCTTGGTACTTCTTTTATCACACCCCTAGTAACTATTCAAGTTCAGTAAGCTTTGAAGGGATATGCAGTTAACTTGTCTGGGGATTTTGGTAACAAGAGTCAATTTAGATCTTTATCCCAATACTTAACTTGTTGCTATCATATTACAAGGAGTCCAACTCTCTCTATATGGCTTCACTAAAAGTAAAATCCCAAACAAGAAAACGATCAGGAACACCTAAAACTAACACCCTCAAAAATGCAGGCTACTTATCAGCACAGATTGCCATTAATCTTATAGCACACAAATCTATATACAAGTACTTACAGGCTATCTTTTATAGAATGCCTTTCTTGAACTCTGCCATAAGAGTTTCTATCCTCTCCTCCTTTATATCCTTTTCAAGAGCAATTTCTGCTGTGATGTCTGCATCACTGAGGACGGTTGGGGAAAGCTGATACTTATGTATATCATTACAAAACGAAAAAAAAATCCCCAAATAAAAATAGAAAAAATAAATTAACAAATGTATATAAAATCATCTCTCCTTTCTTATGTTTCTTGTCTACTTAGGCTTGATTTTTCAAAGACATGAACATGAAGCTAATGTGACTACTCACAGTGCATAACGTTAAGCACAGGTATACATCTTTGTAGGATCAGGGCTTTAGACTGTAAGCTGTTTGGTATAGGGACCATATCTTCATATGTAGGGTTGGAAGGATTAGATTTTTCTTGGTTAATGTAGGTAAACATTGATTTTTACCTTACACACACAAACCGACAAAAAATATTTTCATCAATAATAATCAAAATTTACAGACAGGCAAAGAAAGAAAAATGCTGCTTGTGAACTCAGTCGAGTTTGATTAAAGTATATTTACTTTGTATATTTTGCATGTGTTGTTGACAATTTGTGTTTAAACAGTTATAAAACTTAAACTTTTTGAATCTTAATCTCTATTGTCATAAAATAATGGTTGTCTGACCCTACCATGAGTTCCTGCAACTGTGAAAATTTAGATCGATAAGAATGAAAAGTGCTTAAAAATAAACCTCAGTACCCATCAAAATTAATGAAAAATAAATATTGAATTCTGCCACGCCTTGTCCTATATATTTGTACAGTGCCTGGTACAAAGATGCCCAGATACTGATTGGAGAATCTGAGCATGACAATCCTATAAATATTTAATAATGATAGGCAAAGAGTTCTGTGGCACCTTATAGACTAACAAACGTATTGGAGCATGAGCTTTCGTGGGTGAATACCCACTTCGTCAGATGCAAGTGGGTATTTACCCACAAAAGCTCATGCTCCAATACGTCTGTTAGTCTATAAGGTGCCACAGAACTCTTTGCCGCTTTTACAGATCCAGACTAACACGGCTACCCCTCTGATAATTACTAAGTGGATTCACCAGCCTTCTATGGGTGAAATTCATCCCTAAGCATGAGCCCACACAAAGCCTATGAACCACTTAAGTTGTATGTCTATGTAATATATACGTATATATAGCTTTCCTTATAGACAATAGCAAAATCCAGACACCCAGCTCTACAGCTCTATGATAGTTCAGCCACTTCCAACCACAATAATAACCACCCCCTACCTCCGTTCTTTGAAATCTAGTACATGCTCAATATACAAATTTCCAAGAGTTCTTTAATGCGGGAACGATTTGTTTAAGTAATGATAATCATTTAGTTAATTGCAAGCTTGGGACATCTGTTTCTAGTCCACAATTAAAACCAGGCAGCCACCTGACAAATGGCAAACCGCTGGGAGGTTCCACCTCTCTTCAGAGAGAGAATGTTAACAGGCAGGCTGCATATTAAACCAAATCTATGACAGAAGGAAGTCCCTGCTTGGGTCTGTTGCTAATTCAAGTCCTTTTGATTTAAATGGAGGTAAATTCCCTGCTGTTGTTTAGCATTAGCTTTAACACCAAGGAATCCTACTTAGAGAATATTTAATGATTTGAGAGTGAGTTATGGTAGAAATCTGTTCAGCTATCATTTCAATATGAGTGCTACACTTGGAGCCCTGCACAGGTGTGCTGTTATGATAGGAAAAACAAAGGATGCCAGGAATTTTATTTTATACACTTGTTATAAGATGATAGATGATATTGCTTACTACCTTTACTGTCTTTTGTGCTTGATCTTATCTGCTTGATGTATGACCATCAAACCAGTACATCTGAGAGCCTATGTTTGTATGCCATATGTCTCCACTATTTATTTATTTTTAAGAATTTAATGTAGTGCAGCAAGAGACGTCTGAGAATTGTGCACATCAGCTGTGGAACTGAAGAGATTAATAGCGTTAGAATGTAAATTGCCCCAGTTAGGTGTGTGATGTTATCACTGAAGGGAGTGGGATGTCGGTGAGTATACTTCACATACCTTTGTTGCTGCTGTGTCGTTAAAGGGAATTGCCTGCAAAACTGCATTATAGCAGTATATCATCAGGATTAGAATTCTTTAACCACTAGACATCACATCTCTCAGTTCCATGCATACATTGTCGTTTCTTAACAAATTTGCTATTAATACTTCTGTTGCGCGTATTAATTTCAGCAGGTCTCTATGTATAGAATTACTATGGTCAACCAGGCAAGACAACTCTCAGTGCTTCAGGGGGGAAAAATCAGCTTTATGTAGCTGTCAGGATGAAAAACTAGTTTAGAGTTCAGAATACCGTTGAGTGGACTACAGTAATGTGAACTTGCAATAAATGGTACAAAACTGGAGTGTTTCTTGCCATTCCCGCTCCAGCTGTTCATTCTCCATACATAAGTTCAAAGTAAAACAGTCATGAAATATTGACAGGCTGATGTTAGATTAATTAGCCTGGCGCTATTATTTTAGTGTTGGTTTTCCTCATGAAGATTGAAAGGCACCAAATTGGATTCCATTAATAATAAACCCACCTCCCAATGGCTGGAGTTACCTCTCGGGCATTTATGTTCATGTGTTCATATCTGTGTGCCATACAGTGGGCTTAAGGATGTGATATAAGGATATGATGGTGAGTTCTTTGGTCTCTAATGCTACTTTCAAAGGTAACTTTTCTGGCAGTGGTATTTCCAAGGAATAAAGCATTAGTGGAATGGGTGGTATCTCTCACTGTGTACATAGGAAATAAGATGTACTGCAAAACATCATCACATCTGTGAGGACACGTCAGAAGGTAATGTCCATATTCAGAGGTACCTCTTAAACCTGGGCAATGAGCCATGGAGCCTTCACTACTGACTTAATGAGAGCTGAGAATTTTTGACAAATAAAACACTTTCTGCTTTTTAGCATGAGCTGCTATCAGCCATATAACGTCTCTTATGCTCGCTTACATAGGTGATAATAACAGAATAAACCATATAATTGACTCAACGAAGTCTTTCAGACAATAATGTCAAATGCTGTGCAAATCATCTTGTCAGGGAAGTCATTAGAGCAGGGTTAATGAGAAACACAGCATTAGTTTGGAACATATAACCTCCTTACCTGCCTGTATCATTGATTGTAATGTACATGAACTCCAAGAAAGGCAAAGAGCTGTCTCTGGGTCATTGCTGTCTCACTATGGAAGGCACATAAGAGAAGCTCTACTGTCATGTATTTGGACAGTGCATTCCTCGATGCACAGCGTTTACCTTGCAAGATTCCTTCTTTCTTTTTCCCTTGGCCTAGTTGTGAAGTAGTTTTAACTGTATGTCAAATTAAAAGCAAGACAGTTTCCTGGCAAAATAAAATGGCTGCCATTTTGCTCCCTACAGAGAGCAGCAGAAGCTGGCAGGAGCAGGAAGAAACATCCCCAGGTCTAATTTTCTCCCCTTCTCCTCCCCCTGGTGACTGCTATGGAGAAAAGCAGCTGGCAAGATTAACCTTGACAAGATGTATTCCTAAGTGTGATATTTGTTTTGATTTTCTTTTATCTTAAAGGCCCAGTAGTTGTGAGGAGATTTATTTCTCTGGCTAGATGCTGGCCTTAAAACAATATTCTGCCTTATCATTATATTGTTCCACAAAGATGCTTCAGACCAGAATGCTTCACATTTTGCAGAATCAAGTCCTTTGCAAGAAGCTAAGTGGTTCTTGGTGTCACAGTTCAGGGCAACTGCACCAGTATTTCCCCCTCGGGGTCCAGCAAGAGCACCCACTTTTAGGCTTCTGGCGTCCCAGCCAAACCCTCTCTTGGGTGGAAAAATACATCTCACTCCCTCCTGACAAGGCTGCAGTTTTATGCTTACACTATAAGTTCCTCAGAAAGCTTTGCTTTCTCTTCAGAGGCTATAAGCAGGAGAACTGACCACAGTTAAAAGTTACTACACAGCCCTTTCTGAGCAAGCACAGTTATTTTGAAGGTGAAAGCATTGCAGAGAAAACGTATTAAAAATTATAAAAGAACCTACACACATTCTAATAGATTTACCAGAGATCACCCTGGACTCCAACAAGAGCTGTGGTAAGAGTCAATCCTTCAAACCCTACCAAGGGGGTTTTCTGTGGTCACAAGTTCATCACAGCTTTTGCTCAGAACAAGAACACACCTGAATCTCAGTCACTGCTTTATACAGTTTGGATGTTTGATTTTGGGACCCTGGGAACAGGTAACCAACAAACAAAGGTCTCCTGCTCGGGGTGAAGCTTCAAAAGGCTGACTTCTTGCCTCACCAGAGGAGATATATTTGCATACACCTCTCCCTAGAGCTTTCTTGGGAAACCCACTCAACTTTGTGCCATAAGTTCATTCTTGCCTGGCAATGTTATAAATAGTCTTTTGAAGCTCAGAACACTTCCCAGGGTTCAGAGTGATCACGTCTCTACCCTAGAGAAATTACATACAATTCCACAGTAATTGTATTTTTAATACAATGGAATCCAAAGCTACTTTAACTTAATTAAGGCTTTTCAAGGATATTGCAGGAAATGGCCATATCTGTCACAGTTGGTGCTAAAATATTTTAAGGAGCAAAATTTTGACTTTTACTCTACCCTTTCCTACTGAAGATGAATATGATCTGATCTTGTCTTGTATTCATACAAATCCCATGTAAGAGATGAAAACAGTAATTTATGTAAAAAGAACAGGAGTACTTGTGGCACTAGTCTCTAAGGTGCCACAAGTACTCCTGTTCTTTTTGCGGATACAGACTAACACGGCTGCTACTCTGAAGCCAGTAATATATGTGCTTATCATCGCCGGGTGTCAAACATGCCAAATCTTTTGGTTTCAGTTTGTATAGTTTTATCTGCAACTGAGTTGATAAATGAAAATGCCACTTTCTATTCTTAGAATAAGGCACAAGGCTGCCTGCTGTGTAATGACTGGGAGAACTTCCGTATAAAGGGTTATTCAAAATAATACTTTGCATTTGCTATCTGGGCATCTCAAAGTGCATTAATGATTTAAGATACAAGACACCTGACTACAATGGTCCTTTCTCACAGATGGGGAAACTGAGATACAGAGAACTAATGTCTTGCCCAGAGGCGACTGGGCAAAGAACATATCCCTTTTGCAGTAGATAAAAGTCTGTTTGCAATAATCTAACATAAACACATGGATTTGAAAGCAGCCTATGAAGCACTAGAGTCTTTTCTGTATTTATTAACAATGCTTGTGATAAAACATTCCTAAAGGGTAGGTATTTTAATTTTACAATGCCTATAATGCTGCCTTTGCATTGAGAACATACTTTCCAGCTTCTACATTATGTAGATTTCAAGCTAGATATGAATTTTCAATTTACTGCCAGTCACTGAGACAGCTACTCTGTTAACACCTCCCAAATCCTGTCACTAAACTATAATTTTCTCCACGTATTTTATTATCATCATCCTGTATTGTTTTTTAATGAAAACACCTAATGTACATAGTTATTACAGTGGCAGTATATAGCACATTAGCTATTGAAGCAGACGCTTCACTCCATTATACCAGCTGTACTTTGAAAGACAGAATTGTGAAAGGCTTTACATATATCTTTACAATCTGTGGGCCTGATTCTCCTCTCCCCTTTTCTGGTTTATATTAGTGGTGTAACTCCACTGAAGTCGGTGGAGTTATTCCTGATTTACACAAGTGTAATGAGGCTCAGAATCAGGCCAAATGACTTCACTGCATGTGGACTCAGACAAAAATAAAATAGAACGTTTTTTCCCATGCATTGATTGTGCAGAATAAAAGGATTTCTGTGTCTTGTCATCACAGTGCTCCCTATGGAGAGGAAAATGGACAAACACAGCCGACCTCCTTAATAGTCAGAATTACTTTACTGCTTTGCATTTCCTGTGATGGCAGTTTTGTGTCTCAAACAGTTTGATTTCCAATATATTTGTGTTAGGTTCCATGGACTATGTGCCCTTTCAAACAAGGGGTTGGATGAAGGCCTGGGACTGAATGAGTATTTTGCAGTGAGGATTCATACCTTTTGAGGGGCTAAATTATTGACTTTCCATGGGAGCTGGGCACCTATCTCCCTCAACTATCTTTTGAAAATCCAGGCTTTTAATATTTAAAAAATTTTCCCAGCTCATTGAAATTCTCTTGGGCAAATAAAAATTTCCATAGAAATTTTGTAAGGCAAAGGTGAGAGCTGGATGCAAATCTGAGCAAGCCAGAAACTACCTAGAAGAAATAGCAGGAGAAACCAAGTTTCTTGTGCTCTTTAGGTGACTTCTCTAAATACATAAAAGAGACACAATATCTCTCTTACTGGGTATGATGCCAAGCTAACAGATGGGCTTTAACTGTACGAATTGAAAAAAACTCATCAAGATTGAATTATTGGTGAATTATTGAGATTTCTTATTCAGTTCCAGCAGTACCCAGTGTGCTAGGTGCTGAAAGAGGCAAAGCACATAGGGAGGCAGAGGGTACAGGAGAGGAGCAAAATATACCACTAAAGTGGCAAGGTGGTGATTGGCCAAGTGATGATCGTACAGTGTATTAATAGCAGGAAGGTTTTATTTTCTTCTTCTTTGTTATTTTGTAAGATAGTTCCCTCGAGCCCCACCACACAGACTAATCAAGGAGATAGGTTCATGTAGCCATCATGGTAGAAGCAGGTAATTTATATATAAATGTATATATTTATATATAAATTACCTGCTTCTACCATGATGGCTACATGAACCTATCTCCTTGATTAGTCTGTGTGGTGGGGCTCGAGGGAACTATCTTACAAAATAACAAAGAAGAAGAAAATAAAACCTTCCTGCTATTAATATATAGGTGAGTTATGATTTATATATAGGTGAGTTATGATTACTAACTAAAGTTAATAGAGAATGTAAGGGGCCATTTCTACTCCAGCTCATTGCTGGAATTACTTTGAAAAATCCTCCACCTCCTTTCTTTAGGTGTGTACATTTTGGAGATTGGTAAATGCGGATTTGCTTCTCTCAACAGTGTGTTTCTAAGAGACAAATGGCACAGTAGTGAAGTTTCCACGCTTCTTAGTTCTGTGGGGATGGCCCTCAGCAAAAGAAAGACTTTACATTGTCTGCCTGAAATTTTGCAAAACAGAATACTGCTTCTGTTGAATATGGCATTAGTACTTGTGCTGAAAACTGTGCTACAGAAAAGAATAGAGATTATCCTGGTTTTGCAATTCAGATGTGTAAAACTAAGCTATCATCTTCCTGCTCCTAAAGATCAAATCCAGTTGAGAAGAGCTGGATGTAGGAAAGCCTACACATAGTATATAAAGGCTTAGTCCTCTGTTTTAGAAAGAACTTTATATTACATGACAAGACATGACATGACATGACATTATAATATAATATAATATAATTACAATTAATTAATACAAAATAAAAGAAAGTCAAAATCATCTCATTTTTGTCAACATGAAACATTTTGACCTGCAATAATTCTTTTTCCCCTTCATGGAGAATTTCAAAATGTTCAACTTTCACTCCAATTCCGAATGAAGCCAAATTTCAAAATCTCAAAATTCTTCATGAAACTGAACTTCCATCTTCCCCACAGTTTTCTTACTCTGGCTCTATGGTAGTTTGATTTCTTGATGCTGCTGGCTAAACTAGCAGAGTTCTCTTGAATCAAATGCTGCAACACTGCAAGTCACATCCACTGGTTGAAACTAAAATAGGGGTCTTGATGGGAGGGTCAGAGGTCAAATATGAATATAGCAAAAATTAAAGGCAATAGGTTAAAATCACTGTTACATACACTAACAGTGCTCTGACATGTGACACCATTTTTAAAAGGCTGCTTTGGAAATGGTTTTTCTGGACAGTAACTCCCCTCTAGGGTTGTACTTTGAATCTCTTTCCAATCACAAGGGAAACAAATCACCTTTGATAGATCTCTGACTTTTATATGTGGATTTGTTAATGATGTCTGACTGCTATAATGCCTGCTAGTTCCCTTAGACTGAGGAAGAGAATAACCAAGAATGGAACTTCCTGCATTAGATCAGCTGAGGATGATTTGAACCTTGGTGACTTATAGCTTTCAGCAGCAATTTCTTTATAATGTTCACCTGCAAAAGACAGTGATTTCAAGCCAAGAAATGGGGGCAAGCATTTTACAGCTTCATCCATTTAATATATGATGGTCAAAAGGGGATAATTATCGGCAAACACACTGAGGGTACAACTCCCATTAGCAAGTTCCACACATCAATGGATGAACATGACAGTGGAATGAAAGCAGATAATGGTACGGTGCATGCTCGAGGGCTGATACATTAAAACAAAGCTCTCCAACTGCAATGTTAGGGTAGTGTTCTATGTGTTGAAACAACTGATAATTGCATTGACATTGTGAACGCTCTATTTTTAGATGTATAAGTGAGATCTTCCAGCCCTTAAAATACCATCATTGGTAATGATTGAGGGAGAAAGGACAGGAGGTAGCATGTAACCATATTCTAAAGGTTTCTGATCTTAATGTTCTCATGTTTACTTTTAGTGCTATTAATTGAAAGTCTTTAACCTTTCAGGCAGGTTCTGATCAAAATACTGCTGTGAAAATATGGTTGAAAACTGAATGTGTATGTGAATAAATAAACCGTGTGTTCTTCACACCACTGGTCTACTTCTGTGCAATAGATCCATTGAAAATGGCTAATAACTATCCTTTTAGTACACATCTTATCACACTTCAAACACCCCTTGCTGACCAGTGTGTGTTTAGTAAAGTGTTACTGGTATGGCTTTTAGAAAATTTGCTCATACAGTAGAACCTCAGAGTTCCTAACGCCTCAGGAATGGAGGTTATTCGTAACTCTGAAATGTTCGTAACTCTGAACAAAGCATTTTGGTTGTTCTTTCAAAAGTTTACAACTGAAAATTGACTTAATACAGCTTTGAAACATTACTATGCAGAAGAAAATGCTGTTTTTAACCATCTTAATTTAAATGAAACAAGCACAGAAACAGTTTCCTTACTTTGTCAGATCTTTTTTTAACTTACCTTTTATTTTTTTAGTAGTTTACATATAACAGAGTGCTGTACTGTATCTGCCTCTTTTTTTTTTTTTTTTTTTTTTTGGTCTCTGCTGCTACCTGATTGTGTACTTCTGATTCAAAATGAGGTGTGTGGTTCTACTGTATTCTGTCCAACAATTTAATGCAAATGGTAGGTTTGGTCTAAATGACATAGCCCTTAACCCATCAACACAATGTGTCAGGGATCATTAGGGTTTAAGAAATGTACTATTCTATAGAGTCCTGTTTGCCTGATATCATGTTATATCATAACCAACTAAATATATTAGGTCAAATTCTTCCCTGTGTAACTAACTACATTGACTCTGATTTTGCTCATTATCTGCGTGATGATTGCGCATGATCTGATTAGTAATATATTTCATTGTCTGAAAGTAACTAATATGGGACACAGAAAGGAATATTTGACATTTCACAGTTCTCAATTTGTCATGACTTAACTATGATATACTGACCTTACACACATGGGACAAAGATCAAAAATGAGGGGCACATCCAAAAATAGCTGAGAAGGAAGCTTGAAAAGACGTGGACTAATTTGTTAACATGTATTACATTTCCATTAGCTGCAGTCTCATGAGTCAGTATTTCAGATGTCAGTTAGTTAACATTAATAAACAATGACATTTATCCACAAAATGACCACACAGTTCTTCAGGATTGGCATTGTCTATTCAGCAAAGCCCTGGCACTAAAATATCAAGGGATGTTGCAGGGCAGGCTACAATGTGTTTGCAGAGCTCCGTGTGTGAGAATAGGAGTTTCATGAAAGTGACAATTTCCCCCCACCATGTAATTTTGTGAAAGAATTGTCATCATTTTGTTCCAGGCCATTTATATGATCCAGAAACTTCATGTTAAATGGAATTTCCAGTATAAGGCAACAAGAAGCATGTAAACACAAAATGTTGCCTGTTTTAGTGTGAATTGATTTTAATGTTTAAGACATTTGTAATGACATTATCCATAATTTAAAAAAATACTGTTTTACTCAAAATAACCATTTTTGAGTGACAAATGGCACATTTCCCCATAACAGGTAAAGAAATTTTTCACTGAACAATAAAATGTTTTAGGGTTTATTTGAGAAATATTAAAAAAACGCATGGAACCTCAGTGTCCAAGGCTTTCTATTTTCTTTTCACATTTTTTTCCCCACACCTCTGGTAGGAAGTTTATCCCAGGCTCTAGCCAGAGTGAATTTGTCCTTCATTTGCATCACCAATATAAGGGAACAAAAAAAGAGAAAGAATTATCCAGTAAAACAGGAAACTATTATGTTTCAGATAAACAATCTGCAGAATAATGCACAACGCAGATTACAAGAATAACCATTCCCTATTGGACAGAAAGTTACATAAGTGTAGGGCTTGCACCAAAATCTATTGAAGTCTATGCTAAGATCGCCACTGGTCAGGTCTTTGGTGCACATTGGTGCATAGATGCCATGGCAATGGGTGCTTGAAAGATAGATGAATTTGCTCAAAACCTTCTACCACGTACTGAATTCTCCAGTTCAGACCTCTGGCACAGGAGTTGCCTTCTAGAAGACTCCTTCCTAAATCCTAAGCCTCTTCATTTCAAGGGAACAGGCAGTAGCACAGCTAGCTACTGTCTGTGGGAATTTATTTAAAGAAAGTCAAAACTACTAATTCTATGCCCTCTAGGACTGCACGGCAGGGGTCATCACTAGGCATGAGCCCAAGTCATAATGCTGGATCTGAACTTAGATTTATTTGAACCAGAATTTGTAAATTCCCACTATTCCTTCTCTACCTTTTTATACACACAACACATTTTCTCTCTCTCTCTCTCTCTCTCTCTCTCTCTCTCTCTCAGTGGACATGCCATATGTGCTACATGAGCAAATCTCTGTGCTGTCTTTCTGCATGCTAAAGGAATGATTTTATTATTACCAGTTCTCTACATCCTGCCAAATTATTGTGCCAACTAGTTAAATGAATCTACCACCAAGAATCACATCAGATAAGAAAGCTGCCTGCCAAGAGACAGGAATTAGAAAGCAAGAATTAATCACTTCTCTGCATTTCACCTTGTTACAGTTTTTGACCTTTACTGTATTTTAAAAAAATGGCCTATATAGTGTTATATTTTTAAATAAAAAGATTTCAAATTCTATAAGTCTTCCAAAGGAACTTTTATTAAATTAATCCTGCTATCTCTCCTGCTACAGACTAGGCATAAGTTTCCATTTAAAAGCTCTAAGGAGATAGTGTGTGCTTTGAGACTCAATGAGGAAATAAGAAATTAAATTGCAGTACCTGGATGGCTGTAATACTGAGATAGATTTTGTCCCTCTCTGTCTTCCTCCTTTCCCCTCCCCAGCTCTGCTTTTCTCTGTCTCACCCTCTGTCACACACAGAGCTATATTTAAAACAAAATCCTGAAATGAATAGTTCATTCTGTGTTTATCGGGAATGGCTGAAAATTCATTGCAGAGATTCCCTGGGAGGTTCCTTATTGATGCTATATCATATCATCATAATTTATATGCAACACAAAACAAAAGTCTAAGTACAGTTCCCACTGGTATAAATATACCAATGAACTCCTACACAATCTTTTTATAGAACTAAATCCAAAAATAATATACCTGAGATGTACTGATGTCAAAGTATGATGAGCCTTATTGTAAATAAAACCTAAAGATAGATGCTTAGCAGGCTCTAGCTATCTATTTAACTACATGTGATGATTTAGAGGACCTGTCTATATATAATGTATTAATTCTTTTTTGTATATTTCTGTATCATTGAATGTCCAGATATGTGGACTCAGACATCTAGTATCAGGGCTGGTGTCATGTCTTCCCCATATTAGGGACAATGAAGAGTCATTAACATGAATTATTCCCATTCAGATTAGATGACTGTAGAACAAGGCAATGGCTGAAGCCTATGGGAACCAGTTTGACTCAGCTGGATGGAGAGGAACAGGGAATTTCCACAGAAGGGAGAATGAAGTGTTAGTAAAGTCCTTAAAAAAGACTGAGGGATTGAAAGGGTAACAAAAAATACAGGCTGTAGGAAAACGAGGGGAGCTGTGACTACAGGACCAGCCAAAGCTGAAACTCTGACTGCAGGGATTAAGGGGAGTGACTCCATGTTTTGGAGGAGAAGCCATAAACTGGAGAAGTGTGACCTAGCAGAGAGGGCCCGGAATCCTGAAAGGACACTGACCAAATCCCAAAGAATGATCAAGAGTGGTGAGGAAACTGAGGCAGGGAATGCTATGTAGGCATTTATTATTTTACCGAGGTTGGTCTGTATACCTCATGTGCTGCCTAAAGAGTGGTGGTTTTAGAAATCAACAAAGTCTGTGTTTACTGGCTTCCACTAACACATGTCACTGAAAGGTTAAACTGTAAACCAGAGTATGCATGAAGTTGAGCTCTGGGAAAGGGTGTAGTTAAGTTACTGGGCAGATTTGGGGGTCAGCTTTGGTCCTGGGGGCCTAACTGCTGCTGGGCTGTGGCGTTCCACTACCAGAAAGACGATTAGACACAGAGAGTCTGTGTCCAGGAAGGCTCCAGCGAGGACAAAGAAAGAGACAGTGACTGAATCCTGCCTAGTCAAACGGAAGCTTAAAAGTACATGGTCCCAGTGCATGGGTCCAAACACAGCAGCTTGGTGAGTGCCAAGCAAGGGGAGATAGCACAGGGCTGCGGATACCATGACTGATTGCCTTTTTTTACATTATAATTACTTGTGTGCTATGTCTTCCAATTACTATATCAAGCTATTAACTTTTGAAGGCAAGAGGTTATCTTAACCTCTTAATGAAAATGCTCTTAAATAAGCAACTTGTTTATGCACCATGAAAAATACAGCTCCTGCTCTGGCTCTCAATTACAATATTTTGTTGTTTCACTAAGTGATAGAACAAACTCAGCAACTATCTATCACAGAGCTGTTCCCAGCAAAAGCAAAAATTGGGGTGCTCTCCTTTCCCACTAAGACCAGAATGTACAGGGATCCTGCTGCACCTACCCATAAAAATGAAGGATAGTCCTAATTCCTAAGGGTATGTCCATACTTACGGCCGGGTCGACTTCTCGGAGTTCGAACTATCGCATCTAATCTAGACGCGATAGTTCGAACTCCGAACGCGCTCCCGTCGACTCCGGAACTCCACCACCACGAACGGCGGTGGCGGAGTTGACGGGGGAGCTGTGGACTTCGATCCCGCGGCGTCTGGACAGGTAAGAAATTCGAACTAAGGTAGTTCGACTTCAGCTACGCTATTCGCGTAGCTGAAGTCGCTTACCTTAGTTCGACCCCACCACCCTAGTGTAGACCAGGCCTTAGTCTTTTGTTTTACAAATGTCTACAAAGACACTAAAGAAGAGCTCTATGTAAGCTTGAAAGCTTGTCTCTTTTCCCAACAGAAGTTGTTCCACCTTGTCTCTACGAAGATGCTGATTAAAATAGTTGAAAATGGAGAACGTGCAAAACTTAATGCATAGTGACTGCTTTTGGAGTGAGTTAGCTGTTATCATTTAATTTAATCTCCATCTGCCTTCTGTCTGTTTAAAGCAGTTTGGCATGTATTTCTGCATGGCCATCTGTGTCTGGGGGCTGGGTCAAGTGACTGTACTCATGGACATCATTTGGTGTTCTCTTGGCTTCAGACACTATGAAAACCAAAGAGCCATTGGCACATGGTCCTTTAGTCATTCTGCAATCCTCCCACATTGTGCTTGTCAGCTAAGATAAGTCCATTGAACTCTCTTTGTGGATCTGATCCTGCAGTCACTGATGTCACTGAGAGTTAGCTCCGGGACCTAAGCCCCAATAGTCTAGGCATGGCTTACAAATATTGTAAAAGTCCCTGAACATCTAGAGGCTCCAGTTCTAGTTTTAGACAGAGGCATGGGGAGCTTCTAGAGGTCATTTAATATTCAGTGTTCACAATCCTAAAAAGTCACTGCCCGTTATTAACATTGTACAGCCTGAATGTTTGTCACTGCACATTTCTGAGACCCCAATGAAGCAAGGGTGCACATGGACGATGTTATGAAGAGGGTGTTGAACTGTTTTGTAGACATAGGAGATGTGGGACCAGTAGGGCAAATTCAGGACCAAGGACAGTGACGAAAAATGGGAGATTTGAATAGAGGAAATGGAACTGGGCTTGAAGCTGCTCTTCATGCCCGTGAGATGCATTTCTGTCTTTGAAATGTTTAATTGAAATGTTGTTGGATAATTTTCAGTGACTGGTTTGAAAATTTTTCCCAAAGATTTGGGCCAGATTGTGTGTTGGAGCTGATACACAATCACAGCCCAGGAGCTCCAGGAATCATGGTGCTTCAGGGCACCATGATCCTTCCTGGATCTCCAGGCAGGAAGTACTGAAGGAGTGTGCAACATTTTGGCAATATATAGTTTGCTCCACTCCCGTGTACCCAGCCAGATTGGTTGGCTAGTGTAGATGGAGTAGGGTTATAACCCTGCCAACCACTCTGTAGGGTGACTTGTATCTATCACCTTTTTGGTTACACTAGTAAGCAAATAGAAAGGAGCATAAACACTGCCAAATTAAGTGCAAGAGTGTAATAAGAAAAGCCAAAGAGGAGTTTGAAGAACGGCTAGCCAAAAACTCCAAAGGTAATAACAAAATGTTTTTTAAGTACATCAGAAGCAGGAAGCCTGCTAAACAACCAATGGGGCCCCTTGATGATCGAGATACAAAAGGAGCGCTTAAAGACGATAAAGTCATTGCGGAGAAACTAAATGGATTCTTTGCTTCAGTCTTCACGGCTGAGGATGTTAGGGAGATTCCCAAACCTGAGCTGGCTTTTGTAGGTGACAAATCTGAGGAATTGTCACAGATTGAAGTGTCAGTAGAGGAGGTTTTGGAATTAATTGATAAACTCAACATTAACAAGTCACCGGGACCAGATGGCATTCACCCAAGAGTTCTGAAAGAACTCAAATGTGAAGTTGCGGAACAATTAACTAAGGTTTGTAACCTGTCCTTTAAATCGGCTTCGGTACCCAATGACTGGAAGTTAGCTAATGTAACACCAATATTTAAAAAGGGCTCTAGAGGTGATCCCATCAATTACAGACTGGTAAGTCTAACGTCGGTACCGGGCAAATTAGTCGAAACAATAGTTAAGAATAAAATTGTCAGACACATAGAAAAACATAAACTGTTGAGCAATAGTCAACATGGTTTCTGTAAAGGGAAATCATGTCTTACTAATCTATTAGAGTTCTTTGAAGAGGTCAACAAACATGTGGACAAGGGGGATCCAGTGGACATAGAATCATAGAATCATAGAATATCAGGGTTGGAAGGGACCTCAGGAGGTCATCTAGTCCAACCCCCTGCTCAAAGCAGGACCAATCCCCAACTAAATCATCCCAGCCAGGGCTTTGTCAAGCCAGACCTTAAAAACCTCTAAGGAAGGAGATTCCACCACCTTTCTAGGTAACCCATTCCAGTTCTTCACCACCCTACTAGGGAAAAAGTTCATCCTAATGTCCAATTTAAACCTCCCCCACTGCAACTTGAGACCATTAGTCCTTGTTCGGTCAGCTGGTACCACTGAGAACAGTATAGATCTAGCCTCTTTAGAGCCCCCTTTCAGGTAGTTGAAAGCAGCTATCAAATCCCCCCTCATTCTTCTCTTCTGAAGACTAAATAATCCCAGTTCCCTCAGCCTCGCCTCATAAGACATATGCCCCAGCCCCATAATCATTTTTATTACCCTCTGCTGGACTCTTTCTAATTTTTCCACATCCTTCTTGTAGTGTGGGGCCCAAAACTGGACACAGTACTCCAGATGAGGCCTCATTAATGCCAAATAGAAGGGAATCATCACATCCCTTGATCTGCTGGCAATGCTCCTATTTATGCAGCCCAAAATGCCGTTAGCCTTCTTGGCAACAAGGGCACACTGTTGACTCATATCCAGTTTCTCGTCCGCCATAACCGCTAGATTCTTTTCTGCAGAGCTGCTGCCTATCCACTCGGTCCCTAGTTTGTAGCAGTGCATGGGATTCTTCCATCCTAAGAGCAGGACTCTGCACTTCTCCTTGTTGAATCTCATCAGATTTCTTTTGGCCCAATCCTCTAATTTGTCTAGGTCCCTCTGTATCCTATCCGTACCCTCCAGCATATCTACCACTCCTCCCAGTTTAGTGTCATCTGCAAACTTGCTGAGGGTGCAGTCCATGCCATTCTCCAGATCATTAATGAAGATATTGAACAAAACTGGCCCCAGGACCGACCCTTGGGGCACTCCGCTTGATACCGGTTGCCAACTAGACATGGAGCCATTGATCACTATTTATTGAGCCTGACGATCTAGCCAGCTTTCTATCCACCTTATACTTCTCAATATCCAGCCCATACTTCTTTAACTTGCTGGCAAGAATACTGTGGAAGACCGTATCAAAAGCTTTGCTAAAGTCAAGGAATAACACGTCCACTGCTTTCCCCTCATCCACAGACCCAGTTATCTCCTCATAGAAGGCAATTAGGTTAGTCAGGCATGACTTGCCCTTGGTGAATCCATGCTGACTGTTCCTGATCACTTTCCTCTCCTTGAAGTGCTTCAAAATTGATTCATAGTGTACTTAGATTTCCAGAAAGCCTTTGACAAGGTCCCTCACCAAAGGCTCTTACGTAAATTAAGCTATCATGGGATAAAAGGGAAGGTCCTTTCATGGATTGAGAACTGGTTAAAAGACGGGGAACAAAGGGTAGGAATTAATGGTAAATTCTCAGAATGGAGAGGGGTAACTAGTGGTGTTCCCCAAGGGTCAGTCCTAGGACCAATCCTATTCAATTTATTCATAAATGATCTGGAGAAAGGGGTAAACAGTGAGGTGGCAAAGTTTGCAGACGATACTAAACTGCTCAAGATAGTTAAGACCAAAGCAGACTGTGAAGAACTTCAAAAAGATCTCACAAAACTAAGTGATTGGGCAACAAAATGGCAAATGAAATTTAATGTGGATAAATGTAAAGTAATGCACATTGGAAAAAATAACCCCAACTATACATACAATATGATGGGGGCTAATTTAGCTACAACGAGTCAGGAAAAAGATCTTGGAGTCATCGTGGATAGTTCTCTGAAGATGTCCACGCAGTGTGCAGAGGCAGTCAAAAAAGCAAACAGGATGTTAGGAATAATTAAAAAGGGGATAGAGAATAAGACCAAGACTATATTATTGCCCTTATATAAATCCATGGTACGCCCACAGATGTGGTCTCCTCACCTCAAAAAAGATATACTGGCAATAGAAAAGGTTTAGAAAAGGGCATCTAAAATGATTAGGGGTTTGGAGAGGGTCCCATATGAGGAAAGATTAAAGAGGCTATGACTCTTTAGCTTGGAAAAGAAGAGACTAAGGGGGGATATGATAGAGGTATATAAAATCATGAGTGATGTCGAGAAAGTGGATAAGGAAAAGTTATTTACTTATTCCCATAATACAAGAACTAGAGGTCACCAAATGAAATTAATAGGCAGCAGGTTTTAAACAAATAAAAGTAAGTTCTTCTTCACGCAGCGCACAGTCAACTTGTGGAACTCCTTACCCGAGGAGGTTGCAAAGGCTAGGACTATCACAGCGTTTAAAAGAGAACTGGATAAATTCATGGTGGTTAAGTCCATAAATGGCTATGAGCCAGAATGGGTAAGGAATGGTGTTCCTAGCCTCTGTTTGTCAGAGGATGGAGATGGATGGCAGGAGAGAGATCACTTGATCATTGTCTGTTAGGTTCACTCCCTCTGGGGCACCTGGCATTGGCCACTGGGTCTTTGGTCTGACCCAGTACGGCCGTTCTTGTGTTCTTTTGTTCTTATCAGTCCCTTCACTCAGAAAAGTTCAAGTACAACAATTATACCTGGCTAATACCAAGGAGACACAGTTAGAAGAGGTTAGATCATCTTTTATTGTGTTGTCATGTCATGAAATTCAAGGCAGCAGGCATGCTGAGCTTTCTGAGCCCATAGCCGTTCTTTGCAGTCCATATTGTACTTGTTCTCTTTAACATCTAACACAAACAATAACTTCATTACCCTGCTGTCCCTTCCTTCACAGCAATGTTCAATGGGAAAAGCTGCTCTATAAAGCTAAGAAATTGATGCCGTCATTAAGAGGGTCACGGTTCTGTTCTGACATCTTTAGTTTTGTTTATCAGCAGTCATTGGTGACTTAGGAAGCAGAATTTCCATATTCCGTGATAGTTAAACAAAGAAAGGACTTGGCTAAGAATAATAAATTGCTTGCATTTGCTGGCTAGTTTAAATCAAGTCCACAGACAGTGACTGCTGCTGATAAATCTTTTTGTTTATCTAGCCCTTAATTATATATGAACTTGAGGACGAAAAGCTTTTGTAGACACTTCTATTTCAAAATCCTGTGGTCTTGCATTCTTACTGTCAAGACTACCCCCTGAGCCATCAAGCACAAGGCTTTTAAAGTTTTTGAAGGAGCATATTCATCCTAAAGTTTGGCAAAGTAAAACCTTTTGCCTTGTTTTGACAGACTAAAGAAGAGCGATCAAGATTGTGGTAATTGGTTTCCTTCCCCCATAAATAGTCAAGGCTGAGTATCTTCCTGTTGTGATAAAAACACACAGTAATATCTTCACCAAATCCGCACTTAAAGAAAGGCTTAAAGCCTTTTGTCTTTCAGTTTCATAGAATCATAGAAATGTAGGACTGGAAGGGACCTAAAGAGGTCATCTAGTCCAGTCCGGTGCACTCAAGGCAGGACTACATAATAACTAGATCATTCTTGACAGGTGTTGTTAGTCTAGCCTGTTCCCTTTGGTGGACACTCTCTCAAATGTGCGGCACAAGCCAATACATGATTGCAACATGTTTTAACCCCAGAACTCTCCATTCCATTAGATGTTCCATTAAGAACTGATAGTTCTAAGAAAGTACATCAGGTTGCTCTCCTGTTTGTGGCTCAGACCAAACAGCCTCCGGGAGGCAGTGACCCATGCACAGCAATTCTCATGCCTGGCTTTCTTCTGCATTCTAGACTCTATATTTAGCATTCTCAGTGAAGCATTTGGCTCAAAGCAGATCTCAGCTGCAAGGATCTTTGCACTGGCGAGTCTCAAAGCATCCTTTACCTAATCAACTTGCAAGGCAGCGAAGCATGGCCGCTCCAAGCAGCTCGGGAGGCCCCTCTAGGCTTGCACTGAAAGGGTGACTTCACAATGACAGCAAATGACTTCTTATTTGTATCTACATGGAGGAAAATAGATTCCATTACAAATCTTTTTCAGCAGTCATGTAGGGAATGCCAGCTTTGGAAGGATTTGCACTGTAAAATCCAGAATAGTTGGACTCTAGTTTTCCTTTATTTATTTAATTTTTTGTTTTTCCTCTACCACTCTTTTTCGGAACACTGACTTTCCAGCTCTAGGCAAAACATCCGCTGCTATTTTCCTCTTGATTTTCAAGGATCACCTCAAGTGAAATTTTGCAGCATTTTAAGAACATGAGCATGTATCTGTGCTATTTATATAAATCTTATGTGTTAACCCTAAACAGGCTGGATTAAAAACCTAATACCAAAAGATGCACTCCTCCTGACCCCAGTTGCATAGGGAAGGGAGCTTGCTTAGTCATATTTGCATCATGCTGAGGGAGATTTCTGCTGAAAGGATTGTCTCTTTCATCTGCTTTCGGCAGTGGATGCACCGATCTTCATGGTGAATAGTATAGTGACATAAGTGGGTTATAAATTATAACTTAGAAAGGTCCCTGATGCAACCGAAAACTATTTGAATAATCTATGACCACATATTGCACATACACAGGGCTCAGTCCTGAAATCACTGGGCCAAACTTAACACTGGTTTAACTCCATCAGAGCATAATTATGTATCCAGTAGCTCCCAGTGAGTTCCCTCTGTGCCTGACTATATGGAGAGCTAAGGGTTGCCCCTGTGATGTGGAGGGTAAAATATAAACCTTCCACAGGGGACTGACTTTCATGATAAGGCTTCATCTACACCAGGGGTTCTCAAACTGGGGGTCATGAGGTTATTACATGGGGGTCGTGAGCTGTGATCCTCCACCTCAAACCCTGCTTCACCTCCAGCATTTATAATGGTTTAAATATATAAAAAAGTGTTTTTAATGTTTGAGGGGGGGTCACCCTCAGAGGCTTGCTGTGTGAAAGGGGTCACCAGTACAAAAGTCTCAGAAATCCTTGATCTACACTATAAAAATTGGGTCCTCTCATTCTACACCCATGCATTTCCACTGAGGTTCACAACGGTCAAGGCTTAGTGTAGACAGGACAGAGGCATTTTGAATAAGGTTACACAGCACAGTAGTAAAAATGCCGGAGCCCTGGCTACACAACAGCCTCCATGGTGTCTATCACTGTGAGAGCTGCGCTGGTGGTGAATTACAGGTTCTAATATACCTGTGTGATTTGCCAAGGACTCACAGCCATGTCCTGATTCTGATATCTCACTGAGTTTTTGCTGGTGTAACTCCATTGGCTTCAGTGGAATTCCTTCTGTCAGTGTCACTGAGATCAGAATCAGGCCCTTAGTCTACAATGGGATTAACAAACATTTTTTCTGATTCACACTGACCAGGCAGATCAGATTCAGCTAATGTGGATCTTTTAGATAGATATCAGAATGACTATATATATATTCATATATAGAGTGTGTATGTGTGTGTGTGATATATACACACATCCTCCAGATTATGGGACCTGCGAGAGCACATTAACTTCCACTAGTATCAATAAGAATAAATTAGGAACCAATCAAGAGAGAAATAAGCACAGAGAAATGCACCAAACTTTTCACAAATATGTTCTGGCAAGCATATTTCAGTCTAAGGACTCATCAAAATTCTATCTAAATTCTTCAACAAACATGTTCAAAGGACTGAGCCAAATTCATTGACTACAGGGAATGTCCACCAGGGACAATTTTGGCTGAATAGGTTCAGAAACTCCTGCCCTGTGCTACAATATAATGATGTCATTTAATTTAGTGCAAACAATTAATTAAAGCCACCCTAATGATTTTACAGCTCTCAATTTGATATGGGTCTTTTGCAAAACATCTGTGTTCCCCTCCCAGCTAATTGCAAGCAAAGGGAAAACATAATAAGCATGATGATCCTTCCTCAGAGAGACCTGCTTACACTTGAAAATGCAAACGCAGCTTGCTGGACAACTTGCCAACATTCACAGAGTTCTCACACCATCCCTTTTGCTGCGTGCTGGCCCTCAGAGAGACTTTATGCCTGAGCTACCAGTCAAGCAACTCCTAAAGCCTTGAACACTATGTTCAGTAAATGGCACTGTTGTGACACAAACTGACAGAACGGTTAAGGCTCGTGCTCTGTCTTCAATTTGCAATAAAGGGATTTAAAAAGACGTGACTACAGGAGTTGCGGATGGAACGCCTGCCTTAATTTTGCAAATTCCTGAATATTTTAAAGCACCTTGGAGGTTACATTCAGCCAAAGCTTCTCTGCAGTGCTAAACTACAGCAGCTTTCTTCCAAGTTCCAGCTTTCCATTGAAATATAGGCATGTTCCTAAGAAAGCACAAGAAAGAGACACTACAGTTTTATTATTTAAGGGCTAATGATGTGTTCAGCACCATACGAGATACAGAGTGAAGACACTCCAGGCTTAAAGAGGTTTAAATGCCTCATATGCTGTATCTTGTATATTAAACAGCACCATAGCAGGGCACAGTTTTTTAAACAAAGAGTGGTTTTGAGTTTAATGAACATACGTTACAGTGTGAGACTATGAAGCATGTAATACCTGCACGAACACTTCAAATAATATTCCTCCCTCTTGGATAAAGAGGATGAAGGGCACACAAGTGCGATCACCATTGAAAGCATTGGGGATAGTATTTCTTTTTCCTACAGAGAAGAACAACTAACTTTGACTTGGTCACAGGAAGTGGCTATTTCCTTTAGGATACTTGAAGCACCTCCTTTTGGCCAATAAAAAGAATTGTATTGTCACCCATGGGAATGCATGACTCTGAAGTTGCTGGAAACACACGAGGACAGAGTGATGCTTATAAAAGTAGCTGTGGCATGAATCCAGTGGGGAACAGCTCAAAGGCTCAGAGACAATGGTAAGAGGGCCTGACCCAGAAAAGTTCTAACTGCTTTCTGGAAGGTGCTCCCTGCCCCAACTCTCACCGAAGCCACTTTCATTAAATAAGCTCAGCAACATTTTTTGACTGAGCTCTTTGTAAACTCCTGCATTCATTGATCAGGTAAAAAGAAGGTTTGTTCTTCATTGCTTGGTGGCACATTCCCTATAGTTGTTATGCCTAATCATTGGTGAGCTGCTGCTATTTCCTGCATATTAATATTAATTTTTTGCCTGTTTTTTTGGTGGGTGGAGGGCTTCATAAACACAATGATTTTGCTGGAAAAAGAGAAAAGAGTATCCAAATAGATTTGTTTAGCCAATAAAAATGGACCCTGTGTTACTCCACAATAGCCTTGAAGCTTGTCTTCATCCCTAATGATCCTCCTATTGTGTTCCCAGGGTGTGTGCACAGTATAAGAGGTGCCATTTAAATGCCCTTGTATTCTTCTAGTAGCTTGCTTTGCTATTTATGTAGACCAGTGCTTTTGAATCTGGGGTCCTCAGACTCTGTCTAAGATTTCCAAAGGGGTCTGCACCTCCATTTAACAATTTTTAGGGGTCCACGCATGAAAAAAGGTTGAAAACCACTGATGTAAACTAATAGAGTACCTTTTGTTTCCTCTGAAGCGCTATTAAAAGCCAGAGTTATCAGTCATCGAGGCCCAAGTTCCATAAATTCAGTTATGTCACAGCCAAAAGAAATATGGAATGAAATATTAGCCTATATACTAAAAGTCTTATTCATAAGCTTTCCTGTGATAAAGATTACAACTTCACTATGAATTAACTTATAAACAAGGCAAGAGCTAAGCAAAAGTCAGACTTACAGTAATTTATATGCATACAGAATTATTAATCTTAACATTTGTTCCTTTCCTGGAGCTACTGTCTCTGTTAAATGTCTTCCTTGAAATTCCCATTTGACCAGGTTTCACTGATGCAGAGTTGATGCAGTAGAGATACATTTGATTAACATTGCTAAACATGAACAAAACAGCCAAATAGAGGACCTAAACCTGCACGCTTAGGCAGATAAAACTCTAATGGAGCTGTGGGAGCTTTGCCTGAGGAAGGATAGCAGGACCAAAACAAGAGAAAGTAAAATGTAATGTCTTAGGCTCTCATTCTGAAAAGGCTGACACACATTTAACTTTACGCATGTCAGCAGGCCATTGAAGACAATTCCCTCAGGAAATTGTCAGCTGCCATAAAGCCAGAAGACCCAGTTCCCCTACCAACTCTATCCCACAGCTTGTCTAGAAGGTGTATCAAGGGAGGGAGGGAGTAGGAGTGGAAAGAACGGAGCAGAGTTAAACTACACCCAGTCTCACCTGGTATGTGGCTTTATAGGGACCATGGCCTCATGTCATAATCTAGAGCAACCTTTAGTCTGCTCTAAGATACATTAGGGCTGGAGCTAGGCCGAGGGCAAGGGCCAGGGGGAAAAAATTAGAATAAGGGAACCTTAATTGGCTTCCTGATGGCTTTGTCCCATTTCCCTATGCACTATTATCTTGGTGCAGGAGACCATCTGGCCCAGAGTTTCATTCAGTGGGAATGGCTTCAGTAGGAGTTTATGGTGCTTAGTACCTCTCAACATAAGGCCCTCTTCTGCATTGTCTCTTAACCACCATGCTGTTCTCTGCTACATTCAACACTGAGGTCAACATGACAACTCCTCTGTGGAACATTATGTAGGTGTGTGTGTCTCTAGAGGACTAGGGCATGCATGTCCTATAACACAAGAACCAGGGATCACCCAATGAAATTAATAGGCAGCAGGTTTAAAACAAACAAAAGGAAGTACTTCACACAAAGCAGTAAACCTGTGGAACTTATTGCCAGGGGATGTTGTGAAGGCTAGAACTCTAACTCAGTTCAAAAAAGAATTAGAGAAATTCATAGAGGATAGGGCCATCAATGACTATTAGCCAAGATGGTCAGGGATGTAACCCCATGGTCTGGATATCCCTAAGCCTCTGACTGCCAGATGCTGGAATTGGGCCACAGGGGATGGATCACTTGATAATTGCCCCATTCTGTTAATTTCCTCTGAAGCATGTGGCATTGGTCTCAGTTGGAAGACAGGATACTGAGCTAAATGGGCCATTGGTCTGACCCAGAATGGCTGGGTCTATTGCAACTTTAAAGCTACATACCACCATGGATTTCGCTCTTGCAAAATTATGCTAGTGCATAATTTTACTCATACAAGCAGACTCTTTGAAGTAAAGAGGATTACTTCTGTGTGTAATGTGATGTATGTGTGCAAAGGTTTGCAGAATTGGACCTGAATGCTTAGAGACTGAAAGCCCTTGATCAGTCAATAGTGATGTCATATAGAGTTTATTTTCCTTTTACCTTTTAGCATCATCACTTCTAATTTCTCTGGATTAAGTCTGAATCATCCAACTACTTTTTTCTTCCCACCACTGGCACATCTTATTGACAATGGAAGCTGCATTAGGTGAAAAGGGAAATGATTAGGAGTGAGAAAATACTTTGGCAATTAATTAGAAGAAAAATACTTAAGAATATTGGGGTGGGGAGTATATTTTGGAATAATCCTGGTTTGTTCTTCCAGTAGCTAAAAACTAGACCTACACAAATTCAGTCTAGAAATAGAAATAAGTTGCAAATCTTTCACAGTGAGGATAATTAACCATTGGAACATTTTCCCAAAGGTTGTGGTGGATTCTCCATCACTGGACATTTTGAAATCAAGGTTGGATGTTTTTCTAAAAGATCTTCTCTAGTTTGACCAGGAAGTACTTCAGGGAAGTCCTGGGCCTGTGTTGTGCAGGAAGTCAGACTACATGACTACACTGCCCCCTTCAGCCTTGGAATCTATGAATTCTCAAAGCATAGCCTTTACCGGCATAGTATTGGTCTGAAATCTCTTGTTGTCAGCATATGGAACACCTATCCTAGTACATAATGACATACTTTTTAGAGCTTGATGGGGATGGAAAAATGGGATCATGAACTTAATTTAAAATTTGTAATTCATCTCCTTTATTTAAGGGACCAGACAGCTTCACCGGATAAAAATATATTAAAATATTTAAATATATAATCATTTTCCTAGTCTATTAAATAGAAATGTAGTTCTGGGATTCTGAATTTTAAAGTATTCACATTCTATGGAACAGTTTATCTGACTTGCTATAATGAAAAGCCAACAATAAAAGTCCAAACATAGAGAAATAATTAGACATGATCTTCAAAACAACTTGGATTCAATGGCACACACTGAGGTTTGAAAGTAGTCCGGGTAATTGGAAATAAGATGAATTTCCCAGGAATCGCAGGTTCTGAAAACAGTTTAATTTTCCTTCTTTATGTCCCATCCTACTGCTGTTACTCCGGGCGTAATCTCAAGAGATGATCACTTTACCCAGGCCCCACTGAGTGCAAGGTTAGGACCTCAATCAGGCAAAAATCCCCTCTAAAGTAGAGATGTTTTGCCTGTGTACATTCTGAGGGATTTTGCCCTGTGTAAATGAGCAAAATATAGAAGTCCAAGCCACTGGGCCCGGTTCTCAGTTCATAAGACTCAGTGTAAATCAGGAGCAATTCCATTAAAATCATTGGAATTGCACATGTGTAAAGCTGATGTGAGATGCGAACTGGAGTAATTATTTATTATTTAGAAATATTATCTGTTATTAGAATTAGCTGTCATGAGCCAAGTCCAAGAAAAATATAGATATTTCATTTTATTTGGGTTTATCCCAGCTCCCTTCTTTGGCTTTGTTTGGGTTCCTGGGGAACCAGAGGCTGGGAATGGGCAACAGGGGATGGATCACTTGATGATTACCTGTTCTGTTCATTCCCTCTGGTGCACCTGGCATTGGCCACTATCAGAAAACAGGATACTGGGCTAAATGGCCCTTTGGTCTGACCCAGTATAGCCATTCTTATATTCTTAGTTCTTTCTACTACCAACCACAGAATGGTTTCAGCTCTTCTACTGGCAAATATCAAATAAACAAAAGGCATCAATGTAAATTAAAATCTTAATGTCATTGGGTCTACATTAATAATGGGAACTTGAAAATGACATTTCTGAGAGAACCAGGTACCTGTCGGTATTAAAAGGCCTGATCCTGCACACCCTTTCACACAAGTAATCCCATGAGAACCAATTGGTCTTTTTGCATGAATGAGTTATTTATGTGAGTAGTGGCATGAGAGCACTCAGTGCCTTGCAGGATCAATCCCTACATGTGTCAACAGGAATTAATTAGGGTAGAATTCTATTAATCCCTGCTTACCTGCACTACATGAGTGTCAGCTCTAGAAAAAAATGGAAGGTTATGATTCCCATCTAATGTCTATTTTTAACACTATAACCAAGGCTTTATGAAGGTGGCAGTGCTGCCAGTTAGAGTGTTATTGTAGGACAAGACTTGAGGCAAAAATTAATTCCACTGTTGCATTAATTAGGAATGATCTAATTTTTTTTTTTAACCAGCAAGTGCACGGCTGGCAGCTGCCAGTGGTAATGTGGGCTACTTCACAAAAACAAGCTTTTGAGATATGATCAGTTTCTTATTCACAGTGTTTGAAGACCTGTCAGGCAGATGATGCGACAGCTGCCCCTCTGTTCCCCCAACTAAAGACATAAAAGAGGTTTGTCCAATTAACTAAGGGTTCTCAAGCATTACCTACAACACAGAAACACGATAGACAAGAGAAAAGACTAAGCCCCACTATTGCGACAATAGGAAGAAGGTTATGCAGGTTATTGTCAATCTGAGCCCAAATCTGGCCAATATGCTCTGGGGGAGGGTGAAATCCCTCCCCGACCCTAAATATTTAGTGTTTTTAAATTTCATCAGTCGGTCTCCAAGTGTTTTACAAAAGAGGACAGTATTATTATCCCCATAGTACAGAATCGGAAACTGAGGCTCAGAGAGGAGGAGTGACTTACCCAAGATCTCTCAGTGAGTCAGAAGGATAGCTAGCACCAGAGCCCAGATATCTTGACTCCTAGTTCTCTGTCCTGTCCACTGGACCACACTACCTATAGTTCTGTTGATCACTTTTAGGGTGCTCTGTCCTGAAGCCACAATCCAGGCTTGTCTATCTTCACTCTCTAATGACTTCTTCCTTTTCTGTACTTGGGCCAAAATCAAATTCCATTGAAGTAGTGGAGTTGTACCAACTTACAGCAGAGCTGAATTTCGCTCCCTTGTTTTCATCCTGTCTCCACACATTGTAATGTACTCCATTTAGTGAACACAATGGCCCAAATCACACTCTTACCATTTATTCTTTTTAAATAGATTAGATTCTTTGCCACCTCATTGGGCACAGTGGGGCTACCAAAGGAAGATGTATGGGGATGAGTGTATATATACTTTAATATAATAGTATATATACACAGGGAAAAGAAGGAGCTATTCTAGTCAGGTCTTCTCTTTACAATAATAGGTTGTTGAAGTAGATGGATTTGTATAATTCTCAAAAGTTCAGGCCAGTCGTGTTAGTCCTTTCATCCCCTTAAATCTTTGTCTCTGTGCTGTATTAAACCTAACATAGGTTAGGTTATCTGTTCACTATCCAATCAGTGTTGGACATTGCATCTGTCTTACTTGTTCTCTCTCTCCTACCCAGACGCCAGAGCTCATTGGGCAGGTTCGTTGACCAGAGTAAGGCCTCTGTATCAATGGAGGTTTGATGTTGTAAACCACCCTCCACTCTTCCACCACATGCGTTATTGTCTGCAGTGCTGCCCCAGAGTCACAGTGTGGGGATGAAGCCAGGCCAAGCCAGTGCATAGTTGTGGCAAATCCAGATGAACCAGAGAATAGCCTTTTGAGCCTGGTCCAGGATTTACAATCAAGTGGACAAGGAGGCAACTGCAGTGATGGTCTCCTGAATGTACTTAGGCTGTTTGACTCTCTTTACTACTGATGCTTCACTCTGTAAGGGCAAAGCGTTCAGTAGAGGCACGGATTATTCAGGCATGGTAAAGGCCAGTAGCATTCTTGCCCAAGAGTGAATGAGCTGCCATAGCAAAAGAGTATCAAGAGATCAGCTGCAGTGTCCCATATTGGTCCTCAGGGGTTGGATTCCTGCCCTGGATACAAACAGACCTTCTAGTTGGCATTGTGTGTTGTTTCCTGTCTGAGAATGGGGCATCTGATAAAATATGTCAGTTTCATCTATCACAGCTCTCTAGACAGACAGTAATGGCATCCTGTTGGAGGTCTGGTGGAGTGATGCACGAAGCACATACAGACTGGAGGTTGGTGTATAATTGAGGCAGCCACTAATAATAGGGGTGGCTGAATTCAGCTAAGTGTCCCCAGACCGCAGAGCAGTAATCAGCTGGAGCAAACGCCAGGGCCAATACAGATATACAAAGGACCCGAAGGGTCTGCTCCCCAGGAGGTTTCTGATGCTTTCATATCAAGGCAGTCCAGGAAGAGATATCAATTTTAAAGTGTTCTTGGTGATGATGGTATGAGAGACTCTGTTCAAGTTTTACTCCCAGGCGTGTGACAACTGGATGGAATGGAAATAGCCATCCTTGGACATGGTTTGAGATGGGTCGATTGGCAAGATGATTGATTAGATGAAAAGTAGTTGCTACTGTCTTGGTTTCATTGAGAATTAGTCTCCACTGCTGGGAGTAAGGGTCAAAGCATCTGTCTTGGTTGAAATTCCCCCCGATTCCTATGGAAGTAATTTCCAACGTCAGCAATACAGATGTTATCAGCATAGACATAATTCCCAGTCTGCATTTCAGGAAGGTCATATATGTATATATTGAACAAAAGGGGAGCCAAAACTGACCCTTATGGAAGGCCATTGCAGAGATATTTAGCATGACTGATATTCTCCCCAATTTGCAGGATGAAGCTTTGGTTGCTAATCATTTCTTGAGTGAACTACATCAGCAGCCTAACATGCAGCAGCCTAACTGGCCGTTAGACCAATATGTCACACAGAGTTTTAGGCTGCAGTCAGATCTTTCTTTTCTGATTCAAATGCATTTTCTATGTCTTGAGTCAAAGTACCTGATCCTGAGTGCATCATCCCTTCCTGAATCCACCCTAAGCACGAGGCAGTTGAGGATCAGCTACCTCCTTAATCTGCATTAGGATTATTCTGGCCATCGTCTTGTAGATAACACACAGCAGGGAAATTGGTCAGTAGCTTGTCAGGTCTGTCAATGTTTTCCCTGGCTTGGGAACAGCTTGCTCTGCACCAGACTTTTGGGATGCTGCAATCCTGGGTTCAACTATTCAAAAACTGAAGCAGCAAGCTTTTGCTGATTGTCCCAAAGCAAGAGACAAGCTCATTGTGGATGTTATCTAGATCAGGAACCTCGTTAGGCTACATTTGATGTGTAGCCAGGTTGAGCTCTTGATCCGTAAAAGGAGCCATCAGGTTCATGACCACACTCAGAAAGCACTGTTACATTGCCGAATACTCTTCCAGAAAGAGCATTGCTTGTTTGGTTTTTTAATCTAACCTATCTGTTTCTATTCTGTGACCATAACACTGAGTGCCCAACCTTAGGTACCCAAGTTCAAACATTGTGGCTATTTGTGTATTTAGTGCTGAAGACCCTGGGTTTTACCCCCTGCTGTGTGAGAGTTATATAATTATTGTATATGTTACAGCTCAAGCCATGAATCCAACGCATAGCTTAAAATATGCAAATGAAAACACGGCAGTTAACACCATTCCAAAATCCTCTCATTTGTATAGTGATTATGTGCAGCATTTTACAGTGATATTCAATAAAGAATGAGAAGTTACCATAGCAACCTCACTGACACCTCAGAGTCACACGGGTGATTCTTAAATAAACATATACATAAGGGAAAGAATTTTATTCCCATCCAGGGTGAGGGAATGGTCTTGTGGTTAAAGCACTTGACTGCCTCTCTGGAGAGCTAAGTTCAGCTCTCAACTCTGCTCTTCGAGTCACTGTGTGTGACCTTGTAAATTACTTAGTCTCTCTGTGCGTCAGTTCCCTAACTATTTTTTTTAAACATAAATGGGGATAACCATACTTCCCTGCCTCCCAGGGAGTATTGTGAGGATAAATCCATAAATGGGAGGTGTTCACACGTGATGGGAGTTGTTTAATTGCCTAGGTAGGTTGATCCAAGGACACTGTGTTCTGACGTTTAACCAAATTTTTGCTTCTATTAGAGATGGGTCAAAACTGCACTATTTAGATCCAGATTTCAAACTCCATAAAAAGTTCAGGGGTGCTCAAGCCTAGAGACCGGGGACAGCTGCAAAGTTGATATCTAGACATAGGTTTGAATCTCTGCCTCCATGGTCCACAAATGTTATGGGTTTTCCTGTCTTTGATTCATCAGTTCAGCCAAATTCCAGCCAAAATGTTTATATTCAGATTTGGCCGAATACTTTTCAAACTCTTCTTTGGAGCCAAACAGTTAGGAAGAGGTGCCATCCCCTCCCCATGGCGCCTCTAACACAGCTGACTCAATATCTTTTGCTCTTCTTTCCCCCATGAGGAGTTCTGGGAGTGCCATAACATGGGTTGGAAGGAAGTTCTGCATTCATTAGGTCCAATGGAATGGCCCACTCCTGCTCCTTTGCTCCTGTCTCACTATCAGGCCATATTATTACACAGGAGTAAACGAAGAGGCTGCAGGCTAGTGGGATGCTTACTTGACCTATTTCTCCTTCTCACCATCTGTAGTTTAAAGCACACTGCAATCTGCAAGTGGTACATTTGACTGTAAAATTCACTATTGAAATAATCTGATACTCTTGAATAATTCACTGCAGGAATTTGCAAATAACGTCAAATGGTGAGTTATTCTGAGAATTTTACAATCTGTTTGAGGACAATTTGGAAACCTAAAAAAGGACACACTTTCTCTTGAAGAACGAGGAGTACTTGTGGCACTCTAAGGTGCCACACATACTCCTAGTTCTTTTTGCTGATACAGACTAACACGGCTACCACTCTGAAAACTTTCTCTTGAAGCATAATGGTGTCATTGGGAAGTTTATCCCCCAAAATGATACCCAACACGATAGAATTGGCTTTGTGTGGTTATGAGGTTACAATAACTAATCAAATACAGCACACGTGATCATCAGTTGTTCCTCTAGTCACCAATTGGGTGATAATTTGGAATCAGCTAAATACCATTTTCACTTATTTAGTATTTGGCCAAATACAACAATTAGACATCTTGTACATCCCCCCCATAGCTTTTATTCCAGAAGCCTTATGTTATGTTTCTCCACACACAAACAAGTACCATATGATCCCACTATCACTGACTTTTATTTTAGTTTAACAGAAACCAACACAAGAAAAACAAGAGTAGTCTCCGTGACAGACAGCACAGTATGTCAGCTCTCTATCAGGCTGCATCAGCATAATTTAATAAAATGGCATCTGCCTCTCTGGGAAGCACATTCCTAGAAATGTAGAAGTGCAGAATGCGGACAAAAGCTGATCATGTGGTTGAAGTACTGGCCTCACCTTCAGGAGAAGCAGGTTCAATTCCTGCACCTGTGACAGACTTCGTTAGACCTTGTGTAACACCAACAGACCCTAGCCATCAGCAGCCGGGATCGAAGCTGGAACCTCTGGCGCTAAATGCATGAACCAAAAGCCATATGGCTCTTAGCTAAGGCTGTAAAGCAGACTCATTAATCTCTCTCTCTCTAAGTGGTCTTGGTGCCATTAGATGGAATGGAACATCACACCACACCCAGAAGGTGTGTGGGTTACACTTGCACCAGACATTTAATAAACTCTCTTTGCCTCAGTTCTTCATCAGTAAAATGGAGATAAGAACATTGATTTTTCTCCTGCCTTTTGCCTGTCTTATCTAAATAGATTGTGAGCTCTTTGGGAGATGGGCTTTGTATATAGCATTTAGCACAGTGGGCCTACAGGCAGCATAAATAATGATAAAAATCATAACAGTGAAATAGCTACATAAATCACAGTACAATTTTACCAGGCCTGTTTATCTAAATCAAAACCAAAACCTCTCCAAGCCTCCCCACCCCCACCCCTACCCCCCATTATTGAGAAATGAGCCACTTTAAGCTGACAAGTTTGAGTTCTGAGCTTGAGTGCACTCACATTTTTTGTTCCCCTGGTGGAAATGTGTAACATGCAGTTGGCATAGACATAGCTTTAATCTGTCTCATAAACCTCTGTATGGTTGTATTCCCTTGAGCTGTCCCATGTGTCCGTTAAGCTGTCATTCCACTGCATGTGAAGACAGCATGCAAAGGCAAACCTGCTCACTGCAAACGTCTATGGCTCAGTCCTAAAATAGCCTTGTCTGTCTACATCTGTCTGCATGGTCATTGAATACATGCTTTCCTCCTGTTTAACTGTAGGATGTTTGCTACTATTTGCTATCTGGGCTGAACATGGGTCTTTTGATGTATTTTTGTATATTCACTTTGGGTTTTTAATTTCATCATTCCCCAATCACTATCCCCTTGATCTTTCAAACCCAATAACTATATTCATTTAATGATGAACTGTCAGTGACATATCACATAGACCTTGATTCCAACAATGCCTCCCTTTGTTAGACTGACTTTCAGAAAGCAATTAAAGTGCTGGAGGATTTTTAGCAATACAAAGACTTCTTTAAAAATGTTCCTTGGGAAAAGCATGATTTAAATAATGTATTGCTTGCTAAATGAAGCTTCGTTCTTCATATTACATAACTATACAATGATGAAGCCACTTTTCCCCGGCTGACCGCATTCTGTTATCCTAGACCAGACCTGAAACATCTGGGAGATCAGGTTCAGCAGATGTAAACATAACATTGAGTTTGGAAAGGTTGATGGTGTGATCATATATGGTAAAATATCATATATTTCCGCAAGGTTAGAAAAGCCCCATGCCCTGGGACCAGAACCCATGGTGCTAGGCTGCTGGGAGGAATTTGAATTTGGATTTGCCCACTGAGCCCATCTTACAAAACATCTCAAGGCACAGAGGAGGGACAAAAATGTTTGATGCATTCTTCCCAGCACTAGGTCTCCAACTCTACAGGGAAAGGAGGGGAAAGGAGATGACGCTGCGAAGCTGGAGGTCTCTCCCCTCCACATGGGACAGGGAAGATCAACAGGTATGTTGCCCTCTGCACTAAAAATACTGGGGAAATCATTGTGTCTAGGGAAGGGCCCAAATAGCAAGGTTCAGATCCAAATCTGAATTTGCCCAACAGGTGAGGGTGAGGATGAGGGTGAGGACATAGTTTCAATTTGGGCTAAGTTCTTCTTCAGTGTTTAGAACACTGGAAATGTGAAGAGACTCAGTGTTTGTGTATATATCTAAAAAGAGGAGCTCCACTAAAGTAGAAACTCAGTTTTGATTTAAAAAAAAAAGTTTAAAGCAGGAGGAGGATCCATTCTTCTCTGTGGTCAGAGTAGGCTCATGAGGCTTCTTCTTCTGCATCCAAACTTCCCAGTTCTGGTTCAACCACATCTCCAGTAATACAGGTTCCCTTTATCAGAGCAAAGAATATCTGTGGAAGCAAAGCAATATGGACATTGACATCAATAGCACATCGAATGTTAATTGTATCAGAAGAGTGCAAACAGCCAAATTAGTCTTGAAAAATGGTGAAACAAAGTCCATCAGCACCTGGTGCTTATAATTCCTGTAGCACTTTCCACTGATGGACCCCTGAAGGCATCCTTTGCCTATACTATTCTTTCTAATAGCTTTCTGAAAAATACACTGTGCCTCGGGGGATAAAGAAGTACTGAAGAAAATCTAATTCCCTGAAGAATATGAAAAGAAAGAAGTTGATGAGAAAAAAGATTAATCATCCCACTTCTATTAAAGTTTTATCACACAGCAAGGTGAAAAGAATTATCCCCTTAGATGCCATCTATAGTGTTCTACCTCCTTCATTCCCTTTCCCACTATTAATAAAAGCTTCAGTGATGTAATAGTGAAGTGGCGAGTCCCTAATCAGGCTCAACTTCTTCCTAATACAAGAGAGAGAATGGAATTAAACAACCATGAGGAAAGGGTATGTGAAAGAAGAGGGGGTAATTAAAAGTCTCAGGGACAAAAAAAAAAGTAACAGCCTAGTAGGGTGACCAGATGTCCCTATTTTATAGGAACAGTCCCGATATTTGGGTATTTTTCTTATATAGGCTCCTATTACCCCCCAACCCCCTGTCCCGATTTTTCACACTTGCTATCTGGTCACCCTACAGCCTAGGAATGATAAAGGCTGAATACATGCATACAAACAAGCTGTAAGTTATTCAGATAAGAAGTTCCCTGATTTGAGACAATGTGTCAATATTGATAGGCAAACCTCCAATCGGATAACTCTCTCAAATCAACCACTGCTAAGGATCCCAAGGATCCCATTCCAGCTGTTTCCATTTTTACTAAGACCAGCACTATTAGGCGACCAGTTGTTGTTGGGTACTGAAAAGCTTATTCAGCTGGACAGATCCTCAAGCTAAACGCCTACTATTGCACTCTGGTTTTAGTACTTTTTAGAACTCTTTCTAGAGCATTGACGTATCTCTGACTGAGAAGCCCACTCTGTACGGACAAAATGTATGTAATAGCACTTTCATAGCTGGAAACTCAGTGACAAGCAAATCCATCCATCATATAGGCTCGTTAAGATAGAAGTAGGTATTAATATTTTTGTGGCCACTAACAAGATAAACGTGTGCAATGTATGGATAAATTGCTCAGGATTTCTCATTGTTCTAAAGGAGCAACATTAGGAGAAATTCAGTGATTTGAGAGTTCTTTGTAGTGCAACGTCCTCAAATGTCAAGCTAATGTTTGTGGTTTTTTGCAAAACTACTGTATTTTGTAAAAGTTTTGGTAAAAATGGATAGATTCTATTACCTTTAATGCCAGTTAATGAACTGTCTCACCTGGTAAAATTGTATATTTTATACTGTTTGTTTAAAATTGGGTTTTGTATACACCCTGTAATTTCCATGTCATCTTCTTGCTTCTCTTGTCTCTAGAATAGACATCATAGACTGTGAAGTGTATTGTTTCAGGACCTGTGGGAAGAGAATGAAGGGTGTATGTGAAGCAAGTAGAGAAAATAAAAGGAGGATGAGACACCATTGAGCTCAGCAATGAGTGACAGTGGCTTCAAGCCAGCAATCTCAGAAAATGAATTGGCTGTTGGGATTTATTCTTCTGAGATAACAAATGCAGTGTCTTTGTACCAGATATGGCTAAGGAGAATGAGCTGAGGTCACACGAGAGTTCATCACAGATGCTCATTCTTTCAGACATCCTGGAGTCAGTGTTCCCAACAGGATGCTGAGTTAGGAATTCCAGTGAAACCTGTGAAAAGCACTCAAATGAACAGTAGTCTCACCTGTACAAGCAAACAAACTACGGAAAAGAGAGTGGGTCGCAGTAGGAATGAGTGTTTGGCTTTATTGTTGTAAGGGACGGGATGTAGGCGATCTGGCCTAGCTGTCTCGACTGGGTTGGTGTCCACTAGTCAAGGACCACCACAAGGCAGTAGTCAGCAACCAGGGATCAGAGGAATTGCTAGGGATGGGATTGATAGGCAAGAGTCAGGTGGAGAACTGAGGTAATTACTAGGCTGGGGTCAGGGTCAGAGTCAGGCTTGGGTCAGAGACTAGAGATCAGAAAGCGAGGTTGGGCCTGGAGTTGCAGCAGGCTAAACGTCTGTAAGGTTGCACACTGCAGTGTTCAGTAGTGGCTGTGGGCCAATCAGAAGGCCTCAGGGTGTTGTCACACTGGACCCTTTGGGTAATACTTCTTGTGGTGCCTAATCTCCACAGTGCTCCTTGGATGTGGGAGTGTCAGCTGTGTCAGGCTTCACAGACCCAGCTTCAAGTAACACACATACTTACAGTTGTTTTGGGGATATGTGTTTCACTTTCATTTTTTTTCTTTGTTCCTCTACACAAGGGCTAACGGCTTCCCCCCCTTCTCAAAAATGTGTGTCATTTCTAATATACTGCAGACTAGGAAAATTACCAACTGCTTATCATGGTACCAACAATGATTGTAGTGCCGGTTAGTATCTGGGAAGAACTGGACAAATATTGACAAAGATTTCTGTGATTAAAACTGGTAAATTAAATTAAAGGTTATTTGCAACCCCCATTTACTCTCTGTTCATGAAAATTCAAATGAGGAAGGTTTCAAGTTCACGCAGACATTTGGATGGATACCCTTATTTGTATGGATACTCTTGTTTGCTTATGAATCTGCATAGCTGTGCAAACAGGAAACTATCAGAGTTACAATCGGGGGCAGAAGCATCTGCCTTCAGCTTGAATATTGAATAAACAATATTTTTCCTAACAATAAACAGTTCGAGTGCCCAATAATCTGAAATCTGTTTGCATAATGTTAGAGTAATTTCAAACAGCATATTCATGAAAACCTCAGCTTATTTACAGTCAATTAATTGGCAGACAGAAAAAAAGGACTACATTTGCTGAAGAATTATTCTCTGCAAGGATTGTGACCAACCGTAGTCTTCAGTGAAGTTCAAAGCCAAAGCTATTCTTTGGGGAGCTCAGATAGTTTGAGAGCAAGGTTTACCTCCTTGTCACCTCCGCAGAGATTTGTATCAGCTAGCAATGGAGTAAAAGTCATTGTATATGATTTTTTTAACCACTGCCTGAAGCTTGCATGAGCTGTATAATAATAGCAAAAATAGGCACAGTTGACTTGCTGACAATGGCTATTTATGGGTGAACCTCTGAAGGTTCTGAGATTACAAAGGTCATTTTGGATAATTTCCCAAATGTTCAAGTGCTTCTTTGCCCTGTCTCTATTTTTTGGAGTATGCAAAACTAGACTGGGTTCAGGATCTTGTGCAAAATTTCCAGTATTCCTGCTTCTGGATAGTTCAGAAATATTCCAGGGATGTGTAGGGGGCAAAATGGAAATAAGGGGAATATTTTCTGAACATTTCTAGTGTTAAAAAAGGTTTAATTCTGAATTTGTTTTCATGATAGATTTGGAAAGATAATATATTGCCTGATTCACCTATCCCTTAATCAGGACAAGGAAACTTTGACATATTTAAAATTTTTGAGTGATTGTTTTCCTTTGAGCCAATTAAATTAGGATGTACTGGGCTCATGCTAGGCACAGTCCTGTGAAGTACTGAGACTGCCACTAGGTAATTGAATCTATTTTATCACTCTCTTATTGTGGCTGGTGGGCTGTATATAAAGTACCCATCACAGCGATATGTAGGTATCAAAAATAATGGTACAAAGTCAACAGTAGTTGAGAGTGCTAAGCATTTGGGAGTTAGGACCCTTTTTTCTGGAGCAGTTGCTGCTAAACAGAATCCAAAGCTTTTTTCTTCCTCTTGCTGGGGAGAGGTGTGAGCAAAGGAAAAGATGTATCCAGCTGCTATACATAGAACTATGCAACTTCCAAGGGACCAACTGTCAAAAAGCTGCAAGCGTCTGTCTCCTTCCTGCCCCTCTATTTCTATCTGTGATTGTTGAGTGAAGAGGCATGTTTACTGCTCCAGATTACTCAGTATGACGTAGCCTTTCTGCATGAGTGATAAAAGGACATTTTGCAGATTCCAAAAGTTTGAAAACTCAAGCACAGGATATGAAGGGGGGTGTACTGCTGTCAAGATGGCAGGGCAGAACAAGCAATGTACACCTACCAGGCTCCATCCTCTTTCCCATGGAAATCCTTCAATATAATGTCACAAAATGGGTGGGCATTTCTTAACTTCCTTGTTGTTCATACCAGGAGGTCTCCTCCCCCGTCCCCACTTCCTAAATATCAATCTTAGCTGCAGGAAGTCTTTATGCTGGGGCTATAAAAGACAGGTCACATGTTTCTGTTCCGCTCCTTGAAATGCAGCTCCAACAGGAAAGCAGCTGTACGTAAGAACGTGATATCAGAACATCAGTATGGGTCACCCCAATGGGATCATCAAGAGCCAACAGAGAGAAAGGATGGTCTTGTGGTTAAGGTATTGTACTGGGATTCAGAAAACCTCAGTTGAATTCCTGGCTTTGTCATAGGCTTCCTGTGTGACATTGGGCAAGTCTTTCTGTGCCTCATTTCCTCATCTGTAGAACGAGGATAATAAAATTACCTTTCCTTCCACACTTTGTCTTCCTTGTGTATTTAGACTGAAAACTCTTCACTATTTCATTATGTGTGTGTACAGCACCTGGTACAATGGGATATGGGGTCTTGGTTGCGGCCCCTAGAGGGTGCCATAATAAAAACAAATTCTACTAATAAACTGCTGCAGCTATGTGACAAATAGCAATGCGATTGTGTCCTAAGTAGATATGAATACATGGGTTGACAAAACAAAACCCAAAAGACACTATACCAAAGTTCAGCATAAATCTTGACCTGCAACTGACCCATTCTGGTTGCATCAGAGACTGAAATTGGAACACCAAGGTTTCATAGGGAATGACTTCTGAACACAGTCTGCTCCTGGATTTTACCATGCGATTTCATTTGCAAACCAAGGTTCTCATATTCTAGTGGGTGCCGTATGCAAACTTACATAAGGTATTTTAAACTTGCTTTGACTTTGGGATGTGTGCTGCAGCAGTAACAAAGAGGTAAGGAAAGAGAATGACCATGATAGCAGTCAGATATGTCGGAGCTCTGGAAAGAAATTAAACAGGCTGTGCCTTCCTTCACAAACCTAAAGTTCATCAGCTGGTCATGTTGTATGATTTCAGACACTACAGTCATTTTTTAGATGACTGAATGTGTCAGAAGAACTCCCTGGTCCCCTCTGGCATGTTCTCTTGGCTTTTTTCTTTATTCTTCTAAGAAAAAAATAAAATAGATTCATAGATTTAAGACTAGAAGGGACATCTATGATCATCTAGTCTGACCTCCTATGTAAAATGGGCAAACAGCCCCATCCAGTAATTTCTGCATAAGCCCATAACTTCTGCTTGAGCTACAGCATATTTTTTAGTAAAACATCAAGACTTTATATACAGACTTCAAGTGATGGAGAATCCACCATATCCTTAAGTAACTTGCTCCAATTATTAATTACTTTCCCTGTTAAAAAGTGTGCCTCATTTCTAGTCTGACTTTATTTAATTTCAGCTTCCAATTATTGTTTCTCATTGTGCCTTTTTTTCTGCTAAATTAAAGAGCCATGTACTGTCAAAATGCTCTGTGATTAAGACATCTCTTAACCTTCTCTTGAATAAATGAAGTAGGTTGCGTTTCTTTAGTCTTTCACCATAAGGCATGATTTCCAGTCCTCAACCCATTCTTCTACATCTTTTTGGAGTCCTCTCCATTTTTTTAAAAACTTATTTTTTGAAGTGCAAACATGAAAACAGGACACAGTATTCCAGTAAATGGTCTCACTAATGTCTTATAAAGAGGTCATATCCCCTCCCTACTCCTACTTGATATTCTCCTGCATATACATGCAAGGGTTATATTTGCCCTCGTAGGTACAGCATTACTTTGGGAGCTCATGTTCATTCAGTTATCTGTCATGATCCAGAGTCACTGCATTCCAGGCTACAGTGTACCATCCCTAATTTTATAAGTGTGACCTACATTCTTTGTTCCTAGATGTATGGCTTTGCATTTGGCTGTGCTAAAATACATGTTGCCCAAATGAGTCCATCTTACTTCAAATCAGCCCATTTTACCAAGTGATCCAGTGTGGTGTGTTTAACCCCAGTCAGGGGCGGCTCTAGCAATTTTGCCGCCACAAGCAGCGGCACGGTGGACCTCCTGCAGACACCTGCGGGAGGTCCACCGGAGCCGCGGGACCAGTGGACCCTCCGCAGGCACGCCTGCGGGAGGTCCACTGGAGCCGCCTGCCGCCCTCCCGGCGACCGGCAGAGCGCCCCGCCCCCGGCATGCCGCCCCAAGCACGCGCTCGGCGTGCTGGGGCCTGGAGCCGGCCCTGACCCCAGTGACCCCAGATCTAGCAGAACAGATCCCCTGACAGAATTGGAAACACTCAGCAACTCATGGAAGCTGGAACCAGGAACAGAAAAGAAAAAAAAATACTTTTTCAGTGTCATTAAAGCTGCTTTGCCTGGATGAGACACCACACCTTCCAAGAGGCTTGTTCACATCAAATTTTTTGGTGGTTCAATTATGTACAACTGGAAGAGGCTGCAGAGTATGAGATTTCTATAGCTACACTGCCACTTATGTCGATATAATTTATGTCTCTCAAGGGTGTGAATAATCCACCACCGTCAGCGACATAAGTTACACCAATCTAAGCACCAGTGTGGACAGCACTACGTGAGCAGGAGAGCTTCTCCCATCAACATAGCTACCATTGCTCGTTGGAGGTGGGTTAATTAAATCAATGGGAGAACTCTCTCCGGTCAGCTTATAGTGGCTACACTAGAGATTTTACAGCAGTGCAGCTGCATCAGTCTTATAATAAAGGTATCTTTTTCCCTTTCTTCCCCTATTTTACAAAGTCTTTTCCTATTCAGTCAGTGTCAGGCTTAACAGTGCACTGCAGCCATTTGCACAGTCTCCTGTTTCAAGTGTTTCTTCAATAGCTGCGTATAAATGAGGGACACGGGTCTCACTATTGCATTTGATTAAAGCTGAAGGTGTCACAAATTTTGTAGGCACACTGACAAGCAGAGTGTAATTACCACTTTCCTCCAAATCAGTTCCTGACAGCAGCACAATAAAACACCATCAGAGCTGACCCTCTTGTCGATGACCCAGCAGAGAAGCTAAGGACTTAATGAAGCACAGGGAATCAACTATCACCACTGCAGGTGGTCTGTTCAGGTCAGGGTTGATGTGCATTCGTTAGGAGTCCTGTGAAAAAAATCATTGCAATTGTCCACGGGGTACATATTGTGTGGCTATAGGACATCATTCCACAGGGCTGTTAATCTAGCACCTTTTAGCTCCATTACATTCAGTTTGAAAATATAAACACACACACACAAAGAATATGAGCTCAAACGCTGAAGGTCTCAGCAACAGCTGACATTTTCATGAAGTCTGTGTGCTAATTTAACTAGTTTTGAATTCTAGATTAATCATTTGAATCAAATGAACTTTTTATTATTAGATTTAAAAAGAATTTTCATTAAGAAATAGCTTCTTTTTTTTTCCAAAAAAAAATCCAATGTGATTGAAATTTTGTTTTTCATGAAATTCTGTGATATTTACCAAAAGTTATGCAGAAAAAAATCATTTATTGAAAACCTCAAGGTTGTAGTAAGTAAAACATCTAAAAAGCAATTTGCATAAAAAATTCAGTAAAAATGTTGGTTAAAACATCAAGGAAAAATTCACACACAAAAACGGGAAACTGGTGAATTTTGAACCCTGCCAAACTACTACTATTGTTATTGCTATTATTATTAATTAAAAATATTGGCCTATAGTAGGCTCCACTACATGCTGATAGGTGTTTTTCAAACATTCTGGCAGGTACAGTTTCTGCTATGAGACACTCTCAGTCTAGGGACAGAACATCAGGGAGCGATTGGGGAAAGGGAACTAAGAATCAATAGGCAATCTATATATCTATGTGATTAAAAAAAATCTGTAATGACATAGAATAATAGATGTTAGAAAGATAGATGGCAACTCTGTCCAGCTATCCCTCTTTCCTTCCCACTCAGCCTCCTAACTTGTACCCACACCCTGCTCCCATTGAAACCAAAAGGATCAGCCACACATTCTGTACCAGACAGTCTGAGTTGACCACATGGCCATTTATAGCTATTTGAGTGAAGATGCCTTGGTAATTCTGCCTTTCCTGCTAAAGTTATTTCAGACTGTTAGAGAATCTGAATGCAGCAGATTAACAGGGTCTCAACCTGCACCTCACTTCGCTTTGGAGGAAGATGATTTTGTCCCTCATTTCAGCCAGATAATCACGCCATCAAATTAAAGCAATTGGTATTGGCCTTTCTGGCCATCAATAAAGATTTCCATTTTAAACTTTGTTACTCTCTTGTCTCTTTCAATCCAAAACCTTCACTAGCTCACTGACACCTTTGGAAATATGCAATTTCCAATTCAGTGCACTAGACACTATAATCTCACATGGCAAAAAGTCTTAGTGATGAGAACACCTCAGTGTAATGGTTTAATTCAGGGTCATCAGTGTTTGAATTTTTGCAGAAATATAGAAAAAATGAGGAATTCATGGTTTAGAAATAAAATTGTGTGATTCTGAAAGATGCTAAATATCCTCAATTTCCATTGAGAACTATGAGATTCGGGAGCTCAGAACTTCACAGGGGAGGGAATAGTACCTTGCATGTACATAAAAGATTGTTACAAGGAGGAGGGAGAAGAATTGTTCTTCTTAACCTCTGAGGATAGGACAAGAAGCAATGGCCTTAAATTGCAGCAAGGGAGGTTTAGGTTGGACATCAGGAAAAACTTTCTAACTGTCAGGGTGGTTAAGCACTGGAATAAATTGCCCAGGGAGGTTGTGGAATCTCCATCATTGGAGATTTTAAAGAGCAGGTTAGACAAACACCTGTCAGGAATGGTTTTAGACAATACTTACGCTTGTCACAAGTTCAGGGAACTGGACTAGATGACCACTCGAGGTCCCTTCCAGTCCTATGATTCTACGATCAGTGGCTAATGCATAAGCAGGAAGTGTTTGAGTTACAAGGTGGTTTTTCACAGAAGGAGTAGCAATTCCTGGGAACTGCTCCTTAACCTCCAAGAAAGGCAGCTGGAGAGATTATTCAGAGTTCAGAGAGGCCTCAGACATGGTGATAATCAAAAGTCACATTTAATAATAAGAATCCCGTAGCTCAGCAAATGTCTCTGCCACAGACAAATGACTGTCATAATCTATACTAATCCAACTTACTTTTGCCATCCTTTGACTTTTCATTTTTTAAGATGTATTGCATCATTGCATTCTCTCTGTATAACAGCTGATGTATGATGCACATATCTCGGGCTTTAATAGGGATATTATCTTTATTATTTATTTGAATGACAGTGAACTCTGATCTCTACAGTGCGCATCTGTTTTACTGTAGCTCTGTAACATTTGACTGCATCATAAAATACCAGCTGAAATCACATCCCTGCTGAAATAAGGCCATAGCAATGTGGCTCCTTAAAGACAATCAAACCCATTCCAGTGACTCTCCATACCATTTTGGAATGGATAGCTGCCTGGATTCCAAGGGCAATAGCATGAGCTTGAAAACTCATTTCCCAACCAAAATTGAACAGGATTCACATTTATTTCAAGTTTAAAACAAAAGAGTGGTTAAATTAACACAAAGGGACCTGTTGTGTCACTGTCCTGGGACTGACAATTTGACTTTCTGTTGCTCAGCCAAAAGTAGGGATTGATTGGAGGAGACAATGTTCAGGACTAGAATAGGAGTTGGTTTTGAGAGTGGCTCCAGATTAGAATTGGATTATTATTGGATCCAGGCTGAATCTAGATTAGGTTTAGGCTAGCATTTGGATTCCAAGATGAATCAGGATCAATGATCAAGTTCTGATATGTTGGCACTGATATGTGGATCCAAGCTATTTTTGTGAATTTTCAACCCAAGACAGTGGAAGTTTGGCAAGGTTAATTGATCTAATGAGATCTCCACTATCCTGGGCAAAAATATATTGAGAATTGCTGTTCTCATGAGATTTCAGCTTCATGTACACATCATGTAGAAATGATAGACTACATCCAGTCCAGAACCAAATCCATTTTGGCAGGTCCAGAGCTGAAAATTAAAATCCTTCTCCATGCCCAACATTCAAAGCATTTCAGACCTTCTAAGATTCAAAATTTGACACAACTCAGGTCCACAAAAGCTTAAATATAGAAAAATCCCTAAACTAACTAACTAACTAATAAATACATGTGACATGATTCAGAATTCTTGTACTTTTCCTTCAATGGAATCTTCAAAATTAACAATGCTAGAAAGTGCTCATCTCACGGTATTTCTGGCCCAGATGAGAACAGGAAAGAAGGAAGATTTCAAAAGCAAGCCTGAGGTCATGAGCTATCCAAGCCAAAGAAGTTTTAATAAAATTAAATTAGAATCCAAAAGCCACGGGGTGGTCAGAATGAAAAGGGCAAATCTAAGTTCCATGTGATGTTGACTTCAGTAGAACTACATCATGTTATACCACGGGATGTTCTGGCCCAAGGTCTTTGTGGGTTTCTTTTTTGTTTTGTGGTGGTTTTTTTACCTCTGTGGAGGGAGAAAACTCATTTATTACCTTTGGAGGATGAAATTCTTTGGCATAGTCCTTTTGTTGCTATAGTGTTTTCGGTCAGCTCCTGATCTCTCTTAGTCCCTCATGCAGCTCAGAATTAACCTTGGGACATCTCAAAGCTCTCCGTGAAATAGGCTCATCTCTGTAACATCACAACCACCCATAGAGAAAGATCCCCAAGTGTCAAAAGTCCAGGATTTTTTTTAAAAAAAAGGAAATTACTAATATCCTGAATTTAGTGACTCTTTGTAACTGCAACAGGGCATGAGCAATGCCTGCAGTTGAAAATATTGCCCATTGATTTTTTAAATCAATTTCTTGTCTGGTGGTGAGACTTCAACTAAGCCTCTATTTCTAGCTCCACCTCACTCCATTCCATCCACTTCAGTCCTTGGCACCACAGAAACCAGCTTGGCCTAGTCATTGGCCTGGTATGGTATCAACATCCATCAGTGCTTTCCTGAGACCTTTCCCTTAGGGTATGTCTTCCCTGCAGAGTTAACCCAGGGTCCTACCCAGGTGTTAGCCCAACCCTCCCCTACAATCCATACAGAAAAACCTCTGACCCTGCTTTGCAAGTGCTGTTAGCCCAGGCAAGCTTTCTCATATGAGAAAGGAGAGGGTGTTAGAGCCCAAGATCCACTTTCCACTTTTCCACTTCTCTGTCTTGCAGTGAGGACACAGGCTAAATCACTCAAGTGCTACCAGTGCTCCAATGTCCTCCCTTGAAGACAGAGAAGTTCTCCCACAATAGACTGGGAAAGAAAACTAGAGTGTCTCGGCACAAAGAAGCATGGGATATGACACAGTAAGACGTGTAGGACTTTGCTGTGGGAATGTTCGCACCCGGGTTAGGGTAACTTGGACATCAGTCACCAAGATTAACTGTGCAGTGAAGATATGTCCTTAGAAGACCACCAGCCTCCGTGAGAAGGAAGATTTACCAGACACTTCTGAGAGCAAACCCTCTGCTGCAGAAGGGTTCATGAAGAAGGCTACAATCATTATAACCTAACTATGACAAAAGAACCTGGCTTTTCTACATCAGGCAATTAACCCCAGCTGGCCTTTTTCTCCAACCTCTTATTATTCAGGAAAGTAAAGAACTTTCAGATCATTTACAATGTTACTAGAAATTTTATTTTGTGATAACTTCAAACTTTTCATTTTTAGAAAAAAACTCTCAAAAATAGAGAAGCAAAACCGATTACTACATATAAGTTTCCTAATTCTGTTCTTGACAGCTTGTATTGCCTGATGTGTTTGGTGCAATCATATATTTAACTTAAAAGGGCACTGTCAAGATTTTTCCCCCATCTTTTCTCTTCCTCACTATTATTATTAGACATAATAACTGTCTAGAAACTTGGCATTTAAATACGAGTTGTTAATAAAGTTTTTTCTCCAGCAGGCATGCACAGACTAGTTTGATGTTGTGGGGTTGTTCATAAATGCTGGATACAAAAAAAGTTTGGGGCTTCTTATGTTTTGTTATAAGGTACTGTTGGGGCCCTCATGATTTGTTATTGGTTCACTACTCATAAGCATTGGCCTGGGTGTGTGCTATTGCAGGGTTGATCATGAGCACTGGAGCTGCTGAAACAGATACAAGGACTTTGCAAACATATATGAAATTGGTGGGTCAAATCTGCAATTTGCAATTTAAAAATAATGTTGAAATAGTATTTAGCAGAACTATTTTGAGCACGACTTCTCCAGAATCTCTGCATTCCGAGATTGATACGATACATGTGACAGCATGCAGGCATTATATATGAAAGTATTATTGTTAGCATTTTCTGCCATTTGATTGATTAGAGCTCCTTTTAACATTGCCTGCAATTTCAGACTGAAAATGAATCTGTGGCAAATTATCTCCAGAAAGCCTCTTATATAAAAAATGCTGTGGCATGCTCCAGCAAAGGTTTGGAATAGAATCATGAATGATACAAGAGCTGACTTGATAAGTAATTTTCAAAACTAACACCATCAAGGAGTGCAATAATATATTCCATACACACACACACACCTGTTATGCCCAGAGATCTAATAAATGTTGTGTTGATTTCTATTAAAGCTAAACAAAAGATAAGGGGGAAAAATAGCCCTTAGTCCAATGTGAAAATGGACAAAACTACTGTGTAGGAAAGAAAACTTTAATTGAACCATTTCAAGACTTCAGAAGCAATTATCAAACTCTTTCTTTCAAGTGGATTTTTATAGCAAAGGTGCCTGTTACTGGAAAATACGGTTTGGTCAATTTCTTTTCTACTTTCTGAACAGACTCAGGGAATGGGAGGGACTGGAACTAATACATCAGGCAGCTATTTTCTTACAGATTTTCAGACAGTTGAGCATGACAGCTCTGAGAATCCCTCTGTCTAATCTAAATTCTGGCTCTTCAGCAGTCACTTCAGATTTGTCCTTTCCAGACAAAGCAACAGCAACAGCCTCCAATGGGTTTCACTGAAAGGACCGTGAGGCAGAGCAAAGTCAGTTTCCTGCTCCCATCCCTTTGTAGAGCCACTGCTACTCTCATGTCTAAATCCCAGCCTTGCTGATTATTAAGCTATCACGCTGAAGACAGAGGCTGAGCCTTCCAGGAACCACCATCTCATGCCTGATTTGCTGAGGAAGGTGACACAATCCTCTCTTTTTGATATCACAGTCAATTCCATTGTCTCCGGAATCACAGCGACAGCTGGCTGGAAAACAAGAGTTCCAGTTCATGAAAAATGTCGAGGTTTTGACATTTGTTTTTGTTCTGCCTTGGAATACAACCAAGTTTTTTTGAAAATTTTGTAAAAAACATTAGTGAGAGAGACCCATCCACCCCAGGATAGCCCCTTGGATGTGGGAGAATGCAGCGTAAGTGTCACAAGTAAGTCCATGAATCAGCCAGAGCAGGGATTTGGTCTTCCACAGCCCAGGCTCTAACCATTAGGCTATTCTACAGTCAGTCTCTCACTCTCTCATTTTGACCAGAAATTCCAGCCTGGGCCTTAGCAACCTTCCAGTTGAAACTGATACATTCTGCAAAGTTTCTGTTTCAACTACTCTGCATTTTCCATTGAAAAATGTCAGGATCAGCTCTACTCACATCAGAGGGAAGAGGGGAAATGCCTTTTTTTCTTTGCCAGGGGAATATACAGAAGGAAGGAGACAATCCATCTCTAGCATAGACATATCTTGTCTGTTTCCCAATAGAATAAAGTCACATGGCAAGAACAATGCTGTAAAGTACTCAATGCTGCTTTAATAAAGTAACCTGGCTTGTGGCCTAACAAAGCAGATGGCATTACAGATTATAGGCTAATGCCCTGGGATAGGCACTAAAAGGAAGAACTTCTTCATAAAAGAACTCAACAAAGAAGAAAACGGACTGCCCTCAGTTTCTGTAATTTAAATATCTCAGTTGGCAGACTCAATCGAGTCATTCCAGAAAACAAGCAGAAATCACAATCAGAATATTGGTTTGCATTGATGTAACACCTCCACACCCAGAGAATTTACACCCTTTGGGCCCAGTCCTGAAGAAGTGAGTCAAGCCTGAGTAAAAAAGGCAATGTTCACATGGACAGGCACTGCAATATAGCCCACTACCTGATGCACCCCTCCTAACAAGGTATTGGTCACATGGGTCCCAGCTATGCAGGGGGACCCACCCACATTCTCTAGGGGAGAATCATCATGAATATTATACTTGCAATGACCCTGACAGCTGCACGGTCCCACTTTGCAGGTTCTCCATTACTCTGCCCCCTGTGCAGCAGAGCAGTGTTATTCCACTGCATTAGGGCTTTGCTTACTTGTATAAATGGCCTCAGGATGGGCCCTGTATCTACAGTATACAGGGATCACTTTGGCTTCTAGTGAAATGCACCGCTTCTTTTAAACATCACATAACAGCATTGTGCAACTGCTTAGGAGAGGATGCAAAGGGGAGTAATATTTCCATACTCCCAATAAAGCTGGAAAGGGGAATTTTAGGTAGGCAGGATGCAATTTATTAGATTGGAATTAGGCCAGGACTCCTTCCTTTGTGCAAAGTGTGACAGGATCTGTAACAACTCAAAGTGGGTCAGGCAGACTTTGGTTCTGCATCTCATATGAAAATCATGAAGTACAAACACCAAGCTGCTGTGACCTCTGAAGTGATGACAATCAATCCATTGTGTACTCGTTGTAGCAGATCCATTTCTGTTAGCAGTTGGGCCCCAGCTGTTGCTGACTGAGTCTGGAGAGGGCAGGTAGAGGTAGTTTAATGAATCAAAAACTCTCTTTAAATGAGGTTTCACTGGTTTCCACCTTTTGTTTGCTTTCTAAGAGAGAAAACCTAAAATTGTGATATCTTTCCAATCTCAAGTGGGCAAAAGTCCACATAATAAAGGCCCTTATCACAGTGTGCTGCAGACCCCAGCAGAGAGGCTCAGGATTGAAATGATGTGGAAACTGAATGCTCCTCACCTCATGCCCACCGGAATGATCCATCCAGGTCAGCTTTGAGACTCCTTGGCACAAACCCCAGCCTTATTCTATAGTGTGGAGGCCTCAGCACCTTTGGGCTCTACAGCTGCAGATGGATTCTGAGGGGGAAGAACCTTCTCTAAGGTGGGCTTTATAGCAACCCAACCCATTCCTTTGTTGGGGAGGGGGCAGAATCTGTAGATACTGACCACTGGGGCCTAGCCAGGGCCACTCCTCCCATCCAGCACTCTCTGGACCCAGCACTGTGCAAATGTACAGAACAGACCCCTTACCTCAGAGGGCACTGGGACCCATGAGATGTCCCCCGTCCCGCCCACTATGTGGCCTTGGAGAAAAAAACTGAAGGGTACATAGGTTGTGGGCACACTGTTCTCTGGGAACATAGAACATATTTGGCTCTAGTTCTTTCAATGTTTATCTGGGACCTCTCACTAGTAATTCATTTTAAAATAATTTCCGTGTGGTTAGTCCAGGAGGAAGGCACCTGCTGGCATGTGTAGTTTTCAGCGATAGATTTTCTTTCCATGCTAGCAGAGCATCACAGCAGGAAATGACAAGGTTGCTGAGGTAGGTGATTGTCACAGCTTCAGCTGAGCTGTACTTGTGATTCTTTTGTTGGACGCTGAAAATTATCAGCTGCCTAGATGATAGGACCCAATTTCAGAACCTTTATGTCAGTGATCACTTACTCACCCACTGGCTTTGGTGCGACTGCTCGTGTATGTGCTTGCCAGTGGGAATTGTGCACAACTGAGCCCATGCAGAACAACCAAGTTTAAAACAAGCCATCTCTACTTCCTTCCTGATAAATCTGGATGGATAAAGGAGAGTAAAAGAAAATTCCACAAAGATCTGTTTGAATTTTTACATGCATTTCCTTCCCTTCTACTCACCCACTCTCCTTTAATTTTCCATTAATATTCTAGCAAGCAAAGATGTGAACCACTCTTGTCTCTTTCTGTATAGAAACACTGTCTCTCAAAATCTCTGTCAAAATTTGTTCCTTCCATCACTTCAGTTTCTTTTCTCCTTCCTGCTTCATGCAACTGATGCGTCATTAAATAGCCATGGAGTGTCTAGTCTTTTTCCTTCAGGATTCAATTCTCTATATCCCAGGGAATTAGCTCTTTAGTTCCCAAGAATACAGAACTAGTTTTGAAAACCTGATGATTATCTAAAGCCCACTCTTTATTATTAGGGTCCCTCTTGTACCTTCTCCATCAGTGAAATAATATTGTATTTATAAGGAGCCAAAGGTCATACAGTATTGTGAATGTGGCCTTGTAAGATCCAGAGTCAGACTAACAGTTTATAGCTTGGAATTCACGAGTCTTAGAATGTTACTTTTCTAACTTTCTTTAAAATTTAATCTGCACTGTCTCCTCAATTTGCCAGATTCTCCTGGTCAAACATTACCAAAGACAGTCATAGGGAAGGTTCCAGAGATGGAAAGATTATAAACTATGGAGTACAAAAAAATAACACTTTATATATCTGTAGCGTCTTTCATCTGAGTAGTATTAATAGAGGCTGGGATTTTCAAAGGAGTCTCTGAGAGTTTAGACACCCAACAGCCTTTGGATTTCAATGGGATTTGGGTTCCTAACTGCCTCAGGATCCTTTGAAATCCCAGACTGAACCTCAGTTTATCTATCCATAAAATGGATATAAAATCTATTGTACCTCTTAGGGGCATTGAGGTTTAATGTGATTGTCCTTACTTAAAGTTACTGAGTCAACCAGTGGCAGGACCAGGAAGAGAAATGCTGAGTCATGACTCCCCGTTCCCCCTGCTTTAACCACTAGATATTCTGCCCTTGTGAACTTGACCCAACTCAATACAACTGTGTGAGAGCAAAACTCACTGCTGCCCCCTGTATTCTACCTGACATGTCACTGCAGAGGATGTAACTGAAAAACAGTTACAGTAGGAGAGAGCTCGGTGGCCTTTCTCCATTCTAAAATCATGTTCCTATCCGTAGCAGTTTGTGGCCAGTTGAAATATGGTCTGGAATTTGATGGAGAAATAATTTTTTTCAATCAACAGCAGCAAGTATTAATGGACAATTTGTTTTATTTCTGATGCACCACGTAACATGAATGAGAGAGAAAGACAGTATTTCCTAAAAGACACGTGGTTCAAATCCGATTTACCAGTTTTCATTAACCTCTGATGGTTAATCAACAAATAAGTTAAGGTCTAGTAATGAACAGTTCCTCTGTGAATACTGCTTTATTACAGTCATTTATGAATTGCTGTATCGGACACATGCCACTAGATCCCACTGAGAAAAAAGTCATGGTTATAAGGCACAAATTTGCAGTGAAATTTAACATAGCAGTTTTGGGCCAAATTCTGCTCATTTACAGCAATGTGAATGCAGAGTAACAGCTGATTTTAAAGGGGTTAATCTGGATTTGCAGCGGTGTTGCTAAGGGCAGGATTTGGCACTTTGTTGCCATTCTGTTTTCATTCTTAATGCTTCTCTGACCCTAGAGGATCCCTAACTATGCTCTCTGTCCTCCACCATAACAATTAAAAAAACTAAGTGGCTTTGATTTGTAGCTAGAGCTGGTTGGTACATTTTTGATAAAATGAAATTTCATTGCCCTGAAACATCTTGATTTTGACAAAGTTTTCATCAGGAAGGTTTTTTTGGTCACACACAGCAGGCTGGGTAGTTAGGGCACAAGGCTGGGGATATTGGAGACCTAGATTCAAGTCCTTGCTCTGATTCAGAGTGATCTGAGGTGAAACACTCTACTCAGCATTAGGCAGAGCCAGGGGCGGCTCTAGGCATTTTGCCGCCCCAAGCACGGCAGGCAGGCTGCCTTCTGCAGCTTGCCTGAGGAGGGTCCGCTGGTCCCACGGCTTCGGGGGACCTCCCACAGGCATGCCTGCGGGAGGTCCGACGAAGCCGCGGGACCAGCGGACCCTCCACAGGCAAGCCACCGAAGGCAGCCTGCCTGCCGCCCTCGTGGCGACTGGCAGAGCACCCCCCACGGCTTGCCGCCCCAAGCACGCGCTTGGCGTGCTGGGGCCTGGAGCCGCCCCGGGCAGAGCAAGGGCTTGAACCTGGGTTTCCCGTATCACAGGCCAGTGCTTTAAGCACCAGGCAATACAAATGCAAAAGCTGAGGTTCTGATCCACCAATGGACAATTTGAAAAATTCCATTTGCACAAAAATGTATGAAAAGTTTTGTCTTCACTCAACAAAACCAAATTTTGAAACCTCAAAAGCTGCTGCAAAACAGAATTATCCCTTGGCTAGCTCTATCTGAAGATAAGGGGCCAAAGAAAGCTAATCTAATCCTCTAATACATTATATTTATAGTTCCAGTTAGTGTCTCATCTAAAGTAACATTAAAAAAAACAACACTTTCAGTGAAAGCGGTCCTGTTTTAGCACAAAGATTTTGTTGAAAATGGGGCCAATTTTGAATTCACAACAGGCATAAATGCTCTGAATTTAAGCACTTTGAATGTTATTACATATATTTCAGCTGCCTCTAAGATTCATGTGATCTACAACGGTGTATCTTTGTATACATTAGGGAGGCAGACACAGTACAGAGTCTTATGCAGAAGGTAGTTCAATTCTTAAATGTTATTACACTGCAAACAGCCACTGCGAGCAGGCATCCTGGTGGCATGATCTATGTTTGAGAAAACTTTTAAAATAAATATTTTCCAGAATGTGTCATAATAGTAATGGTTATCTTAATACAATGCAGCAATGCGTGTGTCCTCATTTGTTTAAGTATCTCTGCTCTCAGTAGGGATACAATTTATTTGATGATACATAAATATTCATGAGCAATATTACAATGAATATTTCAAAGTGAGAGACTAGCTCATATACTTATTAGTTTGAGAAATGGAATAACTTTGTCCTCTAAATGTATTTGATACACCAGTGCATGTAAAAGCCAAAGCAAGGGGTTAAATTCTGCCCTCGGAATCAAAGTTAATGGGAGTTGTGTGTTCATATCTGAAGACAGCGTTAGTTCCATCGGACCAAATGATTATATAAATTGTGTTATCATTTCACAACTACTGCAAGTCACTCAGAAGACGAGTCAAATCCTGGTCTCACTAAAGTCAGCGGGAGCTTTACCATTGACTCCAATGGTGCAGGTTTTGGCTAAATAGGTGAAAGTGGCAATCCTGCATCTGTCTGGCATTCAATGGGTGTAGCAGAAAAGCAAATGAAGGGAAGATTTTCACTTCCACTGGTGTAAATCAGAAGTTACTCCACTAAAGTTAGTGGTGTTACACTGTTGTAAAATGGGTGTGAGATGAAAATCAGATCCCTTTGCTATTATGATGGCTCTGAGGCAAACAGAGCAGTTATTACACATTTGATATTCAGTTGTAATGTCTGTGTGTGTGTGTGTCCGTTGTTTTATTAATAGAGGGAATGTTAATAGAAGATAGGGTGACCAGACAGCAAATGTGAAAAATCGGGATGGGGGTGGGGGGAATAGGAGTCTATATAAGAAAAAGACCCAAAAATCAGGACTGTCCCTATAAAAGCAGGACATCTGGTCACCCTAATAGAAGACCAGGGTTGTTCATAGATCTTTTGTAAAACTTGCTCTAGGTTGGCCCTTGGGACCTCTGTGTAATACCCATCTGAAGAACGATACCTGTTATAGTGCAACACTCTCCCCCACCTCTTTAATCAGTGTCAGCACTATGTATGATACAATCCTACTGTGAGATCTGAACGCAGGATCATCCAGCTGAGCACTAAGATGCTACAACAGAGCGACACTTACTAGGTACTGACACACTTGAAATTAAAATAACATTTCATCTCTTCTTCACTTGGTAAAAATAGCCCATCGTGGAATGAAAATGCACAACTTAAAAATAACCCTAACTGATAATGCAGTAATAAGATGTCTTCAGGTCCTGTTAGGCTTTAATATAGAGTTGTTAGATCAATGCAGAAAGACTATTCCTTTTCTATGTAGCTCCTCTGCACACTAAAGACGTACTAAACACAGTAGAATATTTTAGGATGTTCAATAATAAAGGGCCACACACCAAGCAGTTTTAATTAAGCCTGATGTGCAGTGACCTTGAAAACAGATCAGGATGTCTGCTTACTGACTATAGTGCAGCTAAATACAATAATTGATTTTCGTTAGTTAAACTGGAAATAGCATGGAACAGTTCAGCGTAATTTCATTGTCCCATGCTGTTTGGTAGTAGAAAGCAGGAGCAATAAATCTATTCATACTGAGGCAAAAGTTTCGCAAATATTTGCCTTTCACTCTCCCTAACTTGAAGAGTGAACACTTTGTTAACTTGACACTGGTCCCTACCACACTGGTAATACAAATAACTTTTCTAGTGCCCTCCAGCAGAGGAGCTCAAATCACTTCAAATATTAAGCTTCTCAATGCCCCCATGAGCCAGGAATGTTTTCTCATTAGAGATGAGAAAACTCTGGCACAGAGAAGTGAAGTCACTTGCCTGGGGTTGAACAGGCAGACTGTCACACGCCTGAGAATAAGCAAGCTCCCATGATTTTCAGTTCTGTGCTTTATCCATAAGACCAGGACTGATCTTCTAGGGCTGAATTCTTCTCTCATACCAGTATAAATGAGAAGTAAGCCTGTTGACATCAATGAAGGTTGTTGGTGTAAATCAGGGATCGGCAACCTTTCAGAAGTGGTGTGCCGAATCTTCATTTATTCACTCTAATTTAAGGTTTTGCGTGCCAGTAATACATTGTAACGTTTTTAGAAGGTCTCTTTCGATAAGTCTATAATATATAACTAAACTGTTGTTGTATGTAAAGTAAAAAAGGCTTTTAAAATGTTTAAGAAGCTTCATTTAAAATTAAATTAAAATGCAGAGCCCCCTCGGACTGGTGTCCAGGACCCAGGCAGTGTGAGTGCCACTGAAAATCAGCTTGTGTGCCGCCTTCGGCACCCGTGCCATAGGTTGCCTACCCCTGGTGTAAATTCTTGGCAAGTAAGATCAGAATTAATCTTAGTCTCTCAAAGTCAGTTTTGTAAAGGTATTTAGGTGCCTAACTCCTGCTGAAATCAATGGGAGTTAGATACCTAAATATCTTTAAAAATCTGGTCCTAAGTTTCTTTGGCTAAATGCATACTTTGTGTGTGTGTGTGTGTGTGTGTGTGTGTGTGTGTGTGTGTGTGTGTGTGTGTGTGTGTGTGTGTGTGTGTGTGCGCGCGCGCGCACCCATGCGCCGCACTATAGATTTTTCAGTCTTCCATCTTTTCAGTATCTCCTGGGAAATTAAAGCACCCTGAGAATGCTACTTGTGGATATTATTTACCCAACGGTATGATCTTGTCTTCATTCCTCTTATAAGCTGTGCCACATTGCTCTAGCAGAAAGAACAGGGGGTGCAAAGCAGTGAACCTTCCTCATTTTATTTGAATTTTCACCAAAGACTACAATGAACACAAACTCAGAAGACCTGGCTTTCCTCTCACCAACACTGATTTTACCTTAGTGTTACTCCATTGACATCAACAGAGTTACTTCTAATTTACAGCCATGTGAGAAGTGAAGAGGCCCATTGGGTATATAAAGGCTGTTACTTCAGCATGGGGTTCTGGAGAATTCCTCATAAGCATCTCAAGTTTTGCTCCCATGTGTCATCCATGTTATTAAAATCCCTTGATACTATTACAGCTTTATAATGCACACTTGGATTAGGATTGAAATTTATTTGAAGCCTTTTCCAGGGATTTAATGACAAAAGTTGCTGTAAATTAGATTTAAGGTTAACTTGCAGAACAAAGTGGGACAAGATACTATAGTGTGTCACAGAAAAGGATTGAGATGCATTAGCAGATAGAAAAGAGGTTGTGGTTCAAGACTGAAATGCATTGGCAAAAGCATGGACACAAATGCATTTGGCTTTGGCAGCTGCAATTAGTCCTTCATATGAAGCCACAATTTTAAAAAAGAAACATTTCTTGTATTTAGTCTCCTGCTGACACAAATGTTTGTTGTGAGAGGATTAAAAATAAGGACAAGCAAGCTTGCCTCCTGACTTGCCATGAGATGTTAGTCTGGCTGGTGTTTCTCCCAAATGTAGGTTAGACCAGAAAAGAGAAATGCTCACTTGTTCATCCAAGCATGCCACTGACAAGAGTTCATCCCCCCAAACGACATGCGGTTTCCAGGGCTATTACATTCCAGTGGTTTTAACATTCTGCCAGTGCATTAAGAAGAAGGTTTTTGCAGAGTCTATAAATTGGATCTCACAAAATAACAATTGATTAATAAGTCATTTCCAAAAAACGAAACCATGAAAATTAGGGATGTCACAGGGATGAGAAACCACTCTTGCAAGACTGAAGATACTATACTTCAAAGGAGCACACTGGAATCAAAGGGGTAATAAACATAGTCAAGTGAAAATAATCATGTTAAAGGCTCCTTTAATCTCTGTCACCAGCTGTTGGACTAAAAATTGAATATATTAAAAATAACCAACAGGTTGATGAAACTAAGACATGGGAAATAAAGAACAAACTTCTCTTGAAATGGACCCTTAACAGCTAAATAAAAGATTAAACTCAATTACCTTCTGCAGGACAACTTGAAATTAGAACAACATGTTATATGAGCTCAGCTGGAAGTTGGGGGTCTATTACAGGAGTAGGGGGGAGTAGGGGGTACTATTACAGGAGTAGGGGGTTGGGGGTAGGAGTTGGGGGTCTATTACAGGAGTAGGGGGTGAGGTTCTGTGGCCTGCAGTGTGAAAAAGGTCAGACTAGATGATCATGATGTTCCCTTCTGACCTTAAAGCTTATGAGTTATGGCTAAAGTCTGAAGACTGAAGGAAAGATAAATATATCTTCATGTATTTTGTTCTCCCTCTCTTCTCCCAGATAGTTATTCCACTGTCTCCACATAGTTTACCTTTCCAGCTCACTGATGTTGAGGAGTGAGGGCTCATTCAAAAGGGGAAAAAAAGTCTATTTTACAGTAATTGTCCCAAATTGTACAGCTTACATAGATAGCATTACTGCATTGTTCTGGACTATTACTCTAGAACAATGAAGTGAATACTGCAGTATTTTTTAAAGTAAAGGATGGCAAATTATTCTGTGCTAGCATTGCTCTTAAGATGATTGTTCCTTAGCACAGCATTCTGCTAAGTTCAGAAAAGGAAAAACCACTTGTCTACCAGACAAAAGGCTGATAGTCAAAGATCTGGTCATGTTTTCAGAATCCAGATGTAATGGGTAAATGAAATAAATGGGTGAGATTGAGTGTGAATAGTAAATTACTTGGTATTTCCTCACCTCAGCCCTTCACCCCCCCCAGACACACATACACAAAATCGCATAGTATGTACACCTCTACCTCAATATAACGCTGTCCTCGGGAGCCAAAAAATCTTACCGTGTTATAGGTGAAAATGATTTGATCCACCGGAGTGCGCAGCCCCGCCCCCCCGGAGCACTGCTTTACTGTGTTATATGTGAATTTGTGTTATATCGGGTGGCGTTATAATGGGGTAGAGGTGTAGTGTTCATATTTGCAATTCAATGGTTCAAATTAATCCCTTATATAACAAAGTCTGACAGCAGTTCCCATACTGAATAGGCAAGAGGATAAGATGTGAGGTAGTTTTGTTGGCAAAAACAAGTCTTGTAGAACCCAGGGGAAAGTTTTACCAAGGTCAGGCAGGTCATGGGTTTTTCCATCTGCCCCCTGATTCCCTCAAAAACCTTGAAAGAACCAGCTGTTCGCTGAGAAGACCAAGACTTTGGCCCAAAATAGGAGCCTCTGTCCCATATAATTCAGTTTGAAGTTTTGTTTGTCAGCTCTCCTTGGATCTGACCTAGGGATTCTCAGTTCAAGTGCTGGACAACTGATCAAACTCGTGCTGGAAATCTTTAGCCTAGACAGGGCTGGGTCAGAGCAGGGGTTTTAATACTAACCTTTAACAATCATAACACTGCATCGGAGGAACTCATCCTTTCTATATAACCAACCATTCATACATTACATGTATTCATAAGTGAGTAGCACCTCATGTGAGGTTGGTAAACGTTACACTGAGACAAATGGAGAAACTGAGGTACAGAAACGTTAAGGTCAATGTGATAGTGCTGGGCAACTACAGCTATCCCAGAACTCTGATCACCGGATCACCAATTAAATTACCCCAGGTAAATGTGAGGGGCAAAGTTGTGCTTTATTGATAGATGGGGGTGGGTGGGAGAGAGCTACAAGGCTAATTAACCCGTTAGCCCAGAAAGTAGAAAAGGCACAGAAAGGAAGAGCTGGGTGGAGAGAACTTGTTTTTGGTAGAGAACTGAGGGGAAATGGTAACTGTAAATAATATGGCATATAGAGTAGTAAGGTGATAGGAAGAGCAAGTGTAAATATACAGCTAAAGGTCTGCAAATCTGTGGAGGCTGGGATGGGACCTTATCCTGTCATTTTTAACAGTGGCCACTAATTTGGGGTGTCTAACTTGAGATACTTAATTTCCATTGATGGTGAGCAGCTGCAGCTCCAGTTGAAATCTATGAGATCTGCAGGGGCTTTTTGCTGGAGCTAGTCAAAAATTTTTAAATGAAAAGTTTGTCTTTTAATGCCCTCTCCTTTTCAATGGACTTTTTTGTGTGGAAAAACAAAAAATGCTTTTTTCTTGGTCAAAATCAGTATAAAATATTGTTGAAATAGTGTAATTTTTCATTTACCAAAAACTGAGTTTGGCAAATGGAAAATTACAGTAGATGTTGTGATAGTTTTCAATAAAATACTTGAAAACAATACTGGGGTAACAAATCATGAAAACAATTTTTAAATAGAAAGAAGAGGTCCATTTCAGACACTTCAGAACAAAAACAGCATTGGCCTTTTGAGATTTTTCACAAAAAGAGGTTTTCATTTTTCCACTGCTTCTGAAAATCCAGACCTAAGCTGTCTCATGCTGAGCATTAGTAGCAACTTTTGAAAATATGGCAGTAAGCTATTTGCATGAGGTCAAGTAATGAGTCAGTGATGGAGTCAAGATAAAAAACTGGGACAGTTATGTTTTGGTAAACTAGCAAGAGGATGGAATAAACCCACTCCCTGCTAAAGTGCAGCATCGGGGAAGATGGGAGAGGGTGCATGACAGGTTCCAGTTTGGGCACCTTTCTAAATAGAACCCAGGAATCTAATTTCCCAGTTCCTTGTCTCAGCCATTAGACCAGGGATTGGCAACCTTTGGCATCAGAGAAATCTGCTGGCAGGCCAGGACGGTTTGTTTACCTGCAGCATCCGCAGGTTCGGCCAATCACAGCTCCCACTGGCCGCAGTTCGCCATTCCAGGCCAATGGAGGCTGTGGGAAGCAGAGGCCAGCACATCTCTCGGCCTGCGCTACTTCCCACAGCCCCCATGGCCTGTAATGGCAAACCGTGGCCTGTGGGAGCTGCGATTGGCCAAACCTACAGACGCTGCAGGAAAACAAACCAGCCCAGCCTGCCAGTGGATTTACTTGATGGGACGCATGCCAAAGGTTGCCTATCCCTGCACTAGACAATACAACTTTTCTTTCATCTTTGCCTCATAGTAATAAGACTGTTCATTCTTCTTATGTCTCATATTATTCAGGTGGGTATTACCACGTTCTCCAAACCCATAGATCCAGCAGAATTATTTCCCTACCCTTTTCCTACATTCTCATGCAATTTGTCTTTGTGATTAGCAGTACTCTGTGCACTAATTGAAGACAACACAAGCTCTGTGTCTGCTCAAGAAAGAGCTGTTAGCAGCGGAATTAGCTCCCCAGTTGATCCCAAATCCATTCTTAAGTGTGTACAGTTGCTATGTCTAGCTGCTGAGTAATTATTGAGATCTTCATAACTGTGGCAATGAAGCAGCATATGGAACTGTGCACTGCAATCCCATTTTGCCTTTTAGAAGGCATTTCTGTCGTTGGTTGTAGCAGGAGCTGTATTTTGTGCTCCCATAAGACACATTATATTGGTGTGACGGTGCTCAGATGGATAGTATTTCAGTTCCCAATAGCGGCAATAGAAAAAGAAGAAACAGATTTATGTATGTGCAAGCTTGCAAAAAATGGATATTAAAAGTGAATATATTCCACACCCTTCATGACTCATTTGTCTCCTTAGATTGTAAACTCTTTGGGGCGGGGACCATGTCTGTGTTTGTACAATGCTTAGCTCAGTCAAGGTTCCAATTCTAGTCAGGGCTTCTGGGGATCCTGTGATATAAATATCAAAGTAATAAAATGGTGAGACCAGCTCTTGCATCAGTCTAGTCCCTGAGACAGAAAAAACATCAATACAAAAAGTAAAATTTGGGGGGGGTTCTGAAGAACCCAAGTGCACAGTCCCAGTTAAAATGATCCTGATTAAGTACTGCAGAGTACACAGGAGAAGTAGTTTGGTAGACTAGTGTCTCCTAAAGATTTATAGATTATCACATGAATTTATGTTCAGACCATTTTTCAGCTGCCCATGGAAAATCTGGGTTCCTTGTGTTCTGTGCCTCAGAAGAAGTGCAGTTATTGGCTACTTCATGCCTTTTCTAGAACTGTTTACCGTATCCTTTTAGGAACACAGAGTATTTATATGGGGCCTTCCATGTAAGTATCTCAGTGTGCTTTCTATCAATGTTGGCCCATTCACCATGTCTACTTAGCCTACCACGTCTCTCAGGGCTAGCACTGCTACACACCCTGCCCATTGTCCTCAAGTTAAGGGTGCCTGGCTGTCATCTCCCTACAACCTACTAATGTCACTGCTGTACTGGCTTCTTGGGGCCATTGGCAGCCAGCCTAACTTTACAACAGCCTACACTTTGCCCGGCATTACTCTGAGGGAAAGCCCAGAGGATCAAGGAGTACGAAGGTCACCCCTTCTCAACTGCACTGTGTCCTCCTTGGCCACAGCTGAGGAGGGATTTTTCCAATGCTAACCGTGCTAGAGGACTAAATGAAGACAGCACATCAGAAAAGAGAGAGATTTTGCCAGTAGTGTCCATTTACAGCAGAGAAGTGTTGGCTTTGCTGCAGAGCTGCTTATGCAATCCCAGCCTCATTTCTGCTATGAAGGTTCCCTTCTGCTGAATCTGTTCTGTCTCTAAATGGAAGATTCCAGCTCTGAGGCTCATCAGTGGAGTGCCACTCAAATGCACAACACTGAGAAAAATACCAAAGAGAGAAGCTCATGAAGAAGAGCTGAAAGTAGTGAATGCAGTCTGGTTCCAGGAGGCTCAAGTCAGGTTTCTTTTTCCTCCTTCATGAATGATTTTCCCCCTATCAAATATTCCTGCAGCTGTGTGTTTCCAGTTTCTCAAATATACTGTAATTATGTCAGAACCAGGGCGATTGCATAATCTATCAAATTGAACATGAACTGTCTCAGGGTGACAGCTGCCCTGCAATAGTAAGGCCTCAGTCAGAAGCCAGGAGAATAATCCCAGCCCTTATTACCAGAGGCAGAAAGGAAAGCAGCCTGGGTCACCAAGCGACAAGAGAGAGACATTTCAAGCGCTTTTCAACAATACATTTCCCCCTGGTCGTAGACATGTAGAACCTGCAGTTCTGTCTTTGGATCTGCATCATTTGCTCATTAATTAACCAAAATAATTTCAACATTTAGGATAGATTGGCAGTGCTTAATTTGCGCTGGGCTGTGCCCTGGAGCCTCTAGGCTTGGCAGTTCAGAGCCCCGGCACCTCTGGGCTTCCTGCATTAGTTATGAATGTAAAAAAATTGCTGGAGCCCCTGCACCTCTTTCATTACAAATTAAGCACAGCAGATTGGCCTGTCTGAATTGGTGTTTAGGATTCCTTAAGTACAGATGAAAGATGTGTCTCCAAAATGTAAAATAATTGTTATTTTGAGTGTGATTTTTGGATGACCTCCGACATATTTTTATCTTCTTCCCCGCCCTCCAACCTCCCCTCCCCGGCCCCCCACCCCCCAGTTCATGACTTTTAGGAGTGAGGTTTTTTTCTCATACGTTGTTGTGTGACAGAGGGATGGATTTCATAAAAGAAAAGATATTTAGGAACAGATATTGCAACCTGTGTGCCCTTTATATGTCTCCAATTTTCAGGAATAGTTAATTGCGCCCATAATTCAGATCACTTGGCTATCTATCTAACTGCCAGTGGTCTGATTTCACCCAGCAGCTCTCATTGAAGCTACGGCCTGTAATCTGGTTGGTATCTGGTGAAAGTACAGTCAGTGACAGCTACTGGATGCTCAACACTTTAAAAAAACAGGTCACTTATCTAATTGCCTAAATAGGAATTTAGGACCATAACTTTAGGCAGCTGGTTTTAAAAATCTTGGCCCTGGTTTGCAGACAGTAAACAATTGTAGGTACAAAAGAGCACCTATAATTTAATCTATAGGGTTGCAGGCTGAAGCTGATCTCAAATTGAGATCCTTGAAGTCCAGATGTTTTTCACTGGGTTTGTAAGGCAGATCAGATTTGAGCCTAGCGTGCTTGACAGCATGAGTGATTATATCTGGGTTGAATTCCATCATACTTTGAAACTGTAATCTTTGGTTGCCCAAAATATTTCATTTTGTGGGGGTATTTTTAATGAGTGGAAGAGCATTGAAAGGAATTTATTGTTTAAGCAGTTTCTGGTGTGTTTGCCTGCCATGGACAAGAGTGAAATTCATTATTTAGCAGTCACCCAGTCATGGGTAACCTCCAGGTTACTGCTTTTGAGATTTAAACCAGGAATGCTGGACCCTCAAAGTCCTCAGAAAGCAATCCTATGAGGTGAGCATCCATCTGTGCTGTGTTAAGCCTGTCGCAACTAGAAACGGCTCTTTGCATAGCTCACACTTTTTATTATTTCCATTATGGTAGTCAAGATAAAGGGCTTCACTATACTAGGCTTCGTACACTCACATGGTAAGAGACATTCTAAAGAGTTTACAGACTATCCAGTCAAGTCAGACAAAGGGTAGGAGCAAAAACAGCTTGCTCAAGGTCAAACAGCACATCAGTGGCAGTGAAAGGAATAGAATGTGGATTTCCTAATTCCCAACCCTGTGCCTTTTCCATTGCTTCTCCTCTTTTCAGTGCCTAAAGCCACAGGACAGGCTTTAAACTTTAGCCCAAATTCATATAATTTGGTTCTTTAGAGGCCTATAGACTCTATTGGTTTAGATCCTTAAATTATAGCGCTTATGTAGTGTCTCCTTCCATGTAGCAAGGTTAAGAAAAAAATTCTGCAAAGCATTGATTTTTCTCTTTAATAAGATCATAAGATAATTTTCTAAAAGGCACCCATTTACTCAGTGTTGTTGTCCGGCCTTTAACATTTAGTTGATCCCTGAAAGCAAATGAGCCTTCTAATTAAGGCTTTGCATTAAAGCCAGGCTGGATGTTCCCTGAATGCGGTACAGGTGCAGAAATGTAATGACATAGCAAATGAGCATAACCACTAGGTCTTTTATTTATTGTGTGAGTAAGAAGTTAGAGTCCAGTCACTCAATTATATAATTCTTTGTTGTTTCAAAACAAATCATTAGCTCTGTATTATCACCCTAATTAGGAGTGGCATCTCTGGTGCTGCTGTGTTAAGGCTGCACTAATAGCTCAGTAATGAATTATTTTTATGCTTTAATAAAACAGACTGTAAAAGCTGAATCTAAAAAGGCCTTAATATACCTCCAACATACACATACACAGTGAATATATCAACACCTGACTTTTTTCTTTTGAATGTTGCCTTTTTGGACAGCTTTTCCTCGAGCAAGATCTATTCCCTCAGTCATTTCTCCAGCGGAGCCAAATCCTGTCTCTGTTTTATGCCTGCTTTTTGCCTGTCAGGTCTGCAAACTTAGTTTGAAATCATCTACAGACCTGAGTTCTCTCTTGCACTTTACACTAAATTCAGCACGACCACCTGCTACCTCCTCCACAACGTCATCAACATCCAGCAAACAAAGTTACTCTGCTGAACTGATCCTGCATGCGTGTCACTCTGTGCCTCAAATCCTCCTGCTCCTATTTCAATGAATCTCCTGAGTTCCTCACTCCCCAACTCTAGTCTGTTCAGCAGACTGCAGCATGCCATGCAGAGAAGCACAATCACATCCTCCCCCGCCTTGGGACTTTCACTGGTTCCCCCTCCACTGTCCATTTTATGCATGACATATAACTTTTTCTTTTGCTAACTGGTCACCGGAATGTTCTGGTTTGTCTATGTGATGGCATATACCTGGCTGTCACCTATATCAAAGTCTACATCTAGGTCAACAGAATTGTCCGCACTTTCTCTCTCTGCTGAAAGGTTACCAGGAAAGTCATTTAGCACTAAGGTCTCCTGGACAATTCGCTGGACCAGATTCTATTCTATGGGAATTAAGCAGCATTTTTGCAGAGAAAGTATTTGCAGTGTTTTCATTTTAGCATTAATCTAATACCAGCTTTAGTTAACTGAAATCACCACTGGCCCACAGCTATTAGTGTCACAGCAGATGCCAGGATAGATGCGGGGGGAGAGGGGGGAGAAATTCCTCGGTGTGATGCAAACAATAGACTAAGTGCTTATATTACTTCTAGGGAGTAAGGCATCATCTGTCAGGGAATGTGATGTCTCAATGCCCTATGCAGATGACACTTCTGTCCCCATATCGTAGATTCCCATCTCATTTAAGGGTAGGATGTGACTTGCTTGATTAAATTATGCAACGTGTTGAGTTACACACACTAAAATAGGAAGCAGCTTGTGAAACTTAATAAGCACATGGGTTTCTTCAGTAGCTATTGCGACCATTTCTTGAAATGAATTCTGCTTGGCCTCATTTTGTCCCATGGCAGCATCTGGTCTGCCCACTGTGCTCTGGAGCTGCATCTCTTCCCTTCCCCCAGCAGATGGCTTCTCCACAGTACCTTCTCGCTTGGCATTCTCTAGAGCACAGCACTTGCCCTAGAGCCGTCTTGTAATAGAAATATCACAAGCAACCCTGTTCTCTCCCTAATAGAATACCCCACTGCTCTTTCTCAAGTGACCCACTTAGCTCCTGTACAGCAGCAGGCTAGGTTTTTCCAGGAATTTGTGTAATGTATCTGTACCGGTCCTGTTTCCACCAGCTCCAGATCTGTACTACGACCCATTGCATACAATCCCCAGAGCAAAGCTTAGCTAGCTTCACTTGAGCCCAGATGACTGCCAACAGCACAGGCTCAGTGCTTACTATCACAAACAGCTGGTTCCTTTCCAGCCTGGAGTCAGAAGGCATCATGAGCATGCATTACTTCAGTGCCTGACAACCTGCAGCCTTCTCCACTTCAGCAACACAGCCTTGCTTTTCCCAGTGTTCCCTAATAGCCCGTCTTCTCCCCCACCAAGCACATGCCTGTTCCACCCTTACAACAAAACAAAATGAAAACAGACAGAAGATTAAAAACCTGACACGTGGCGGGAGAGACAATGGAAAGAGAGACAAGAGAGCTGGGAGAGCTGAGAAATGCATAGGGCTGGTCATACAGCCCAGTTTTTGCATGAAAACTTTACCTATTTCTGTGTGGCTCTGTAATAAATGTGCCCCTTTGCAGTCCAGTGGATAGACTCTGAATTAGGACTCAAAAGATCTGGGTTCTAATCCCAGCTCTTCTACTGAACTGCTGTGTGACCTTGGCTAAATCACTTTGCTTCTCTGTGTTTATTTAGATTGTAGGTTTCATGGGGCTTGAACCGTATCTTACTCTGTATTTGTACAGTGCCTAGCACAACAGGGCCCCCAGTTTTGGTTGGGCCTTCTAGGCACTATTGTTATTCAAATAATTAATAATAATAATAATAAATAGAAACAAAGCTGTTATTTTTGCACCAGAAACTATAAACATTTAAGATTTGAATGTTTTCATCCGTTTGGGCCCCATCACTGGCTTGGTTTATCTTACATTTTTTTCTCAAAAATATTTGCCATCCTGGTTAAGTTTTCTGTGAGACGGGCTTGGTTTTGAGTTCATAATGAAATGCAAAAATGTTACAGATATGCCACGTGCTATAGAATCAGCACGTCCATAGGGAGCTGCATTGCAGCAGTGGAAGAAGTAATCCTTGTGCATTGTCTGAATATCTCAGTTTAAGCTTTGAGATCCTTCAGGATGAAAGGCACTGTTCAAAAATATAATTATGTCCCACACAGAGTAATCCAGATCTGTCATTTATATCAGCCTCCAGACACCCATATGGGCACGCATAACAATAGACACCAACAAATAGGAAAGCCATTCTGCCAGTCTCATGAACAAATTAATCTTATCTTCCACACCAGAGAAGAAGCAATACAAGGGAGAACCAAATGAACGAGCCAGCGAAGGAGACTGGAAGTTACCACTAGTTGTGAGCGTCTGGGACTGTTGTTGCTGAAGAGATGCAGAGGAGGTGGGAGCAGACAGCGGAGCTGACACCCATCTCTAGTTGTAGGAATTTCAAGAGACAAATGTTTTGAACTGCACACAGGACTCACTCCATGAGAAAGCTGGAGGGAAGTGTGTGTATGTGTGTGGGTACAAGGGATACATTTCTTCAATATTTTGTAATAGCAACAGGTGCAGAAGTTTTGGTTAGGAACATCAAAGGGCTATCACATAATAGTGGTTTGAGAGAAATAGTCACAGCTCATCCTAATATTGTTTGTAGATTGTTTATACTTATTAAATGTTATTTGTTAAGAAATTGTATGTCTCTCTCCCTCTGAAGTGTAACATTAAATCTTAGTCCTGGAAGGACTGAGCTCTGGCTTGTGTGTCAGCAGGAGAGTAGGGTGAAGTGCAAGAAAGGGAAGTAATAAGATATGATATTACCGCAGCCCACTTACTGTAGTTATTACTGGCATTACTCAGAGGTCCAGTAAACTCAGGAACACTCAGGGGTGAAAGCAACTTACAGGACTTACCAGTACTGCCAGAGTCCCAAGGGGGCGTGGCCTCATCTGGAAGAGGCCTGGCCTCTCCCGGAAGAGGCGTGGCCTCTCAAGATTTAAAGGCCCTGGGGAACCAGCTGTGGCTGGGAGACCCAGAGCTTTTAAATCAACCAGGGGCTCCCAGCTGCAGAGGTGGCTGGGAGCCCCCCGGGGCTCAGGGGCAAATTAAAGGGCCCGGGGCTCTGGCCGCCAGGGGGGACCCCAAGCTTTGCGGGGCTGGGGCAGGGATTTAAAGGGCCCAGAGCTCCTGCTGCTGAGGGAAGCCCGGAGCCCTTTAAATCCTGGCCCCAGCCCGGCCGCCAGAGCTGTGGCTGGGCTTCAAAGGGCTCTGGGCTGCCCACAGCTGCGGGGAGCTCTGAGCCCTTTAAATCCCAGCTGTGGAAGTCGAGGCAGTCCAGCACGGTGTACTGGCTCTTGCCGGTATGCTGTACCAGACCGGACCGGCTTACTTTCACCTCTGGGAACACCTTGTACAAACATTTACGCATTGTTCAGCTACACAGAACACACTATAGAATTTCAGCCTAGGAAGAGGCAGCTCTATCTTTTTCTCAATTTTGGGAAACTGCCTTCCACTAATATCCCATTTGACTACTATCAAATCTGTTCATTTAAGAGGCTCTGGCAAGGTTGGGAGGCCTAAAAAATAAACAACTTGTGCTAACTTCATTGGCAATTAAAAGCATGGTGGAAGTTGTTCTCGGGATGAGGCCTTTGTCGTTTTCACCCATTTTCTGCACTGCTGCACCTATTTTGAATGAATTCCTGCAGCTTAGTAGTGGAATGTAACATAAGGTGGTTTTAAGCCACCCTGATCATCAGGTGGCTGCATGCGAGTCCAGTCACTTTAGAGCAGTAATTAGACCATGTGCTGGTTTGTAACTTGAAGCAGTTGTTAATAATACAGTATATTTTCAGATCATAAATGAAAAAAGCTATATATGTTCCTTTGCTACGGCAGGGCATGTAAACTAAATAGCATAATAAAGGTCACCCTGCCTCAAAAAATAATTTCCCCTAAATTAGTATAGGGCTATATAAGGCAAAACTGGCAGAATTTTAAGGACTGCCAACTATATGTTGAGTTCTTTCTGTTTTGAATTCTCCAGGATTCAGTGAGATATCGAAACAGAAACATACAAGTCTGTTAGTGATCAAATCATCCAAGAGCCAGAGGAGGGAATTTAATTACTTGCCAACCACCTGTACTGGATAGTCTAGGGACATGTATATGAAAGCGTGACTAGTGTCATTCTTCAGCCATTAGAGGCATATTTAACATTTTTATGTTATGCATTATTTTGTATGTTATCCCCTTTATACTGCAGATATCCACTGTCCTAAACAAAACTGAGTGACACTCTGGCCCACTTAAGTTAATGGGTGTTGTGTCTTTTGCCCTAAATAAAAATAATATGAAGAAGCCACTGGGTACAGCTGAGTCCCAAATAACCATCTTTACTCAATTTACACAAACATGCAATGCAAGTCCTATTATTCTACTGAATACTGGAGGCATCCAAAACACAGAACACAGTGAGCGCCACTAGAGAGCTCACAACATTTAAAGGGGCTACCCCACTCCTATTCCCTTCTGTAACAAAACTCCCATTGACTTCAGTGGTGTCAGGATTTCACCCATTAACTTCACCGCATAAAGCACAGCAAAAGGCACTTGCTAGATTGCTGTTGTACAGAGGCTATTACCTTTACTGGTCCTATTGGCCTTTGGTTTTGCCATTGCATTGAGTATATTAGCTCTCTGTTAACAATCCGAGTTATCCCAATACCATCGGATCACCACCCCATTCCAGCCACATGTGCCTGTTTTAATCTGAAGCACTTGCAAAAAGAGCTCTCCTGCCCACTCTTGGCCTGTGCTGCTGATGTGCTAGGCACGTGCCAGAGGGTTGGCAGCTTATCACGGTCATTGACACTGACAGCTTTTACTACATATTGCGGGCACTGAGGGCTCGTCTACATGGCCCCGCAGTTTGCACTGTGGGTGGGGTGTGAATTGCAGGGCGCACTAGCAGGCTGTGCTATAAATCCCCTGTGTGGATGCTGTGGGCACAAATTAAAGGCCAACAGCAACGTGAGTTTCAATGGTTTATAATATTGCACATGCTGTAAGGGCATTGTTAGACATTCAGCTTGCAGATATGTTAATATAACAAAGGAGATAATGCTGGATGTGCACTCTTTCAGAGTTGCAAGAAAACCTCATATCTCTATGGTATTTAATGGTTTTTCTGCTCTGGGCAGTTTCCTATAATCTATACGGGCATTAAATCAACTACACAGCCAATGTCATGGAAACACTGAAGCCCAAAAGAACCTTCAAAGAACTAGAACTTACACTAATGCACCTTTTATAAAGAAACACATATTTTAATATTTTAAATGAATGTAATGCTCCTTATTGTAGGGACAGGGGATGAGTAGGGATCGTATTACGGTGAATGAAAATGAAAACTCCCTAGAGCTGAAATTGGGTTGTAATCCCAACAGCCACAATACAAACTTCCCTAAGGGATCCACATTGATGGGTAGGTGGAGTTTGCCATCGGTCTCTGCCTCAGCTCTAACAGTTCATGCTGAGAAGATGCTGACAACTCTTTGCCAATGACTAGTCCAAAAATAGGATGAAAACATGTGTGTCACACAGATCTCCCTGGAATTTACTGGAATTTACTGACAGGATCCAGGTATTGCTGTGAGAGACAGGAAATCAAAATCAGAGCACTCAGTGTGTTCCCTTTTTTCCTGGGTGGGAGACAGGCTTTTATTTGATAAGTGCCTGTAGCTCCCTAAGCAGCTTGGGATGTGCAGTCTCACTTCAGGATTGTCTCCCACTATCATTGCTGGGCCCCTCCAATGGCTCAACAGCAAACAACTGTGTTACTAAAATACTCAGAGCACAGCTTCAAATCTTGGATGAATAAATTTTCCACCAAGGTGTCAAGCAGCCAATGCCAAATTCTGGACTCCTTTCCAGGGGTTTAAATCCAGGGGTTAAAATCCGGCCTCACTTTATTGACACTGATTTATACTACTGTAACAGAGAACAGAATTTGGTCATTTTTGTTTTTGTCTGTGTGGAAAGTATTGCAAGAAAGCGATTTGTCCTTCAGCTACTCCTTGTATTTCAGACGGTGTCTGGAGCCAGAAGATACAAAGACAAATGAAAAACATTAAAATATTTTCAAACGCCACAAAAAGGTTAATTTGAAGTTATGAACAAAGGGTAGAGTCAGGTCTGGTTTTATCTGTACTTGTGAACTTACCCCTATATGTAATTTATATTCAGGACTACACACATTTATGTGACTGGCTGAACTTGCTCTGTTCTGCAACTATAGGTATTAGTGACAGGAAGATGCTATTCCAAATAACGAGACTTGTTTATTCCATGATCATTTTTGTGTATCTGGCCATCATGGTGCAGTTTGCTAAAATGCATGGCAATGATCTACATGTTCCTGATTGATTTAGTCCTTTCCACCAACAGACAAATAGTTTTGCACAGTTGCTTACCTCTTTCCAGTTTGGCTGGTGTTATTCCTCCACTAAGGGGCTGATCCAAAGCCCTTTGAAGTCAATGGATATTTTCCATTAAGTTTAATTTGCTTTACATCAGGCCTGAATTTTGTCCATCTATGGAAAAGCAACAGCTTGACAGAGACTCCATGAAAATTTCAAGCACAGCTCTCAAACTTTCACATGCTGGCCTACAGAGACCTGGAGTCATTACACGCTAAAGAGTGACAATGTTTCCTGACTCTTTTTCTTGCTTTAAGTATCTTTTATGGGAGATTTGTTTGTTTTCCTTAATCTGAATAATGAGTTTTATTTCAAGCCTTATAAACAACCCAGTGTCTCCACCTTTGCTGGATCCTTTCTAGCCATAACTTTTATTTAAGACAATAAGAAAGTTATGATTTTTTTGGTTCAAAAGTTGCAGCCACAGTTTACTTCAAGGGGCAATTATGATGCCATCAGTTCAAGTACCATAAAACAAACACACACGCATGTGCACACACACAAAAACAGGTGCCAAATATGAGTGGCACTGCAATGCTATTCACTGAAATTTGGGGCAGCCAGGCCAAATTTAAGTGAGTAATGTTGCAATCTCCCACTTCTTGCACTGAAGAACCTGAAAAAGAGCTCTGTGTGGCTTGAAAGATTGTCTGTCCTATTAACAGACTTTGGTCTAGTAAAAGATAGTACCTCACCCACCATGTCTTGCTTAAGAAGAATGACCATTAGAGCAGAGGTTCTCAACCTTTTTCTTTCTGAGCCCTCCCACCCCAACATGCTATAAAAACTCCATGGCCCACCTGTGCCACAATAACTGGTTTTCTGCATATAAAAGCCAGGGCTGGCGTTGTGGGGTAGCAAGCAGGACAATTGCCTGGGGACCCACGCCACATGGGCCTCCACGAAGCTACATTGCTCAGGCTTCAGCTTCAACTCTGGATGGTAAGGCTCAGGGCCCTGGGCTTCAACCCCATTCAGTGGGGCTTCAGCTTCTGCCCTGGGCCCCAGCGATTGAGAACTGAAACCTGATTGAGGCCCCATAAGGGGCCCTGGACCCTTGGTTGAGAACTACTGCATTAGCGGTTAGACATACAGGGCCTAATACACATAGATGATGAGTTCTGATTTCATTGAGTAGAAGATAATGATGCACATACATACATACTAGCCAGTTAATTAAAGTATTTTAGGAGTAACTGAAATGGACATAAGCATTATCTCTGCTCTTAGAAGACCTCTGTCATATATATTCTAATAAGAACAAATACATATTTTTAAAAAATGTGATGTAGTTCATATAACTTGCCTGAGAATTGATGTCCCCGGAATACAAGAGTAGTCAAGGATCTACACGTTGGGCTGGGAAGGAGACTCGGCTCAAAATGCTGTCTACTCACATTGCAATGAAATCCTATGCTATAAATAGCAGACACAATTTCCAGATAAATCTCACACATCTACAGCCACGACTCCACGATGGCAGGATTTAGAACTCTGGTTCTTTAGCATCAGAAAAACATAGCCCTCTGCACCTGGAGATCTCCTTCAGCTGGTAGTGGTGATGGGTCTATTATCCTACCTGTGCGTCAGCCATGATGGGGCAACATGATCACATGCACACAGTACAAGTACTTCATACCACACGCTTTTGAGTAGTTTAAAATCTAGCCAGCCTTTCGGGGCCTTTGGAAAAAGAGACATTCTCTTGCTTTTGAGGATCCTAGAATTCATCAAATTAGTTCAGTCTGTTTCCCCAAGGCCTTCCAGACACCTCCATACCCACTCCCAACTCTATCTTAATGTATTATGAAAGAATATGTTCAATATGAAGCCGAATATTGCTTTTTGATAAATATGTCCTAATTTAATTCTGTACTCTGGTCTCACCTGTGCACTGCATGCATCCTAGTGTCTATAACTTCTGTTGTTTGGCAGGTCTGTTATCACAGCATCTCACTAAAACTTCCCACACGTTTTCAAGGGCTTATCATTTTCAACAGCTCTGGGAAATCCAAGCCATTCAGATAAATGGAAGCAAAAACTGGCTGTACCTTGAGCTATAAAATAAACCGTTATTCCAAAACCAGTTCAATATCTGAGAGATTCTTGCTCTGGGCTTTGTTATGTAGCTTCATGCTGCTGTGAAGAATGCACCCTTTGGAACGGCAGAACTCTTAATAACATGATAAGCTGGGCTCCAAAGGACCACTCCACATGCTATATATATAATATACATGTTTTTATTTCAAACGTATAGTTTTCCTGCTGTGCCCCTGCAAGGCAAGACCACTCTCCTTCCAGATGGCACCCTGCCTTCTTCACTCTAACCTCCATCTGGAAAAATAGGACAGTATCTGCCTCCAGACCTAAAACCATTTGCTCCATTTATCAGTCAGCAACATGAGACAGCAAGATAGCCAGTGTTGTCATAGTGGAGGTGGAACATTACATTGCTATGGTCACTCAGCTTTCCAATTGATTAGACCCTTGGGTCCCTTCCAAGCTAAACCCTCTGCTATCTCATTCTCTCAGCTCAGCTGCTGTAAGTGAAACACTGGCTTAGCTTGGTCAGCACCCACATACTGGACTGGGATGGAACAAATGAAAGAGAAAGCTGTTAACTGGAACTGGGTGGCACTACAGTAGCTGAGTGCACTAGTTTTTCCCCTTCCAGAGACCTGAATTCAAGCCCTGGCTGAGCTGTGGTGGACATGGCAGGGAATCTTACAAAGTGGCTATATACTACTAAAGCTGAGTCCTGATCATAGTCCAAGTAAATGGAGACTGTTCTTGGAGTCAAGAGAGATTAATTCTACCTTCCAGGCTTCAGAGTCATTCTTCATCACCTACTGTTGCCTTGGATATACAGAAGACTCTGTGCATGCTTGTTCAAACCATTGTTCTTAGTCCCTCACTTTAATAGGCAGTAAAATGTATATGCACATTATATTTGTAAAGTTCAAATGCTCGTTACAGCTTTAAGTGGGTGTAGTGAGGCGCCCTGGCTCCCTGCCGCGCCTGAGAAGGACGAGCCAGACCAGGCGCCAGAGTGGGCGGAGCCACTGCTGCCTGTCCCCGCCCCCTGGAAGTCAATGGGGCGGGACAGGAAGTATAAAAAACAGGCCCCAGCGCTCAGTTAGATGGAGGCTGCTGGAGAGGACAGATGCTGGTGCTTGAGCTCCCACCAGGCCTGAGCTTCCCTGTGCCCGGTATCCAGAGGAGCGCTGGCCTGAGCTTCTCTGTGCCTGGTATCCAGAGGAGCCCATGGTCTGGGACCCACTGGATGATGCTGGTGAGAGACAAGTACCTAGGGAGGGGGAGATTGGAAGCGGCCCGGGGATAGCTGACTCCACTCTGGCTCCAGGGGACCCTGAGCCAATGTCAGTGTGTTGTGGCCAGGATCCCCACTGACTGCAGTGAGTCTTTGCTGCTGCTAGGGCCCCGGGCTGGAACGCAGTGGAATGGGAGGGCTTGTGTTCCCCCTGCCACCCCTCCCTCTAGCCTGAGGAGGCCTTAGATACTGTGTTTTGCTCAGCCCTGCTGAAAGGCCTGAGCCTGAACTGCTCCTGCCCCGCCCTGCTCCAGGGCCTGGGCTTATAGACTCTGGGGTTGCTCAGCCCCTGCTAAAAGGGCCGGGACTCTGCCTTGTCCAGAGACTATTAGTTTGCTCAGCCCCTGCGGAGGGGTCTGAGCCTGAGACAGATTGCTGCCTGTAGTGAGGCACCCTGGCTCCCTGCCGCGCCTGAGAAGGACGAACCCCCTTACTGGAACCTTACAGTGGGTCACAGAGACGATAACATACCAAAGGCATAATATTAGTATGTTCCTATTGATCAAAAAGTCATCATATCATAGGAATGAGGCACATATTTTAATGCCAGGGAGAACTCTTTTCTCTCCTTTTTTCCTCCTCTTTCTCCTTCTTGTTTCCTTTCTCCCTCTTTTGGGTTCTAAGTGAAAGTTCCCTTCCCCTCCTCTGGCATAAGTGGGGGCAAATCTAGAGGAAATCTTCCTGTTGGTATGTGTGGGCAGTGTCTGCTGAAACATGCTGGTTGTAAGGATAAACCTTGACTCATTAAGAATTATAAACTGCCATCCACAGATGGTATCAGCTTTCATGTATCCTTGCATGAGACTGCATATGGCTAAAAGAATTTGGGCCAATTACCACCAACTAACTTTTATTAACAATTTCTCAGTAGTTGAAATGGAATTTTGGAGATAATCACACACACTCACACTCTCTCTCTCTCTCTCTCTCTGTCTCAAGTTCCTGTATGTAATTATATTGGAACCTTCAGCTTTTCTGTCCTTTCTGATATGTTTATTTCTTCTTTGATAGTTGAATAATTCCATAGCAAAAAATCTGTTACTGGAACATTTAGGTTGCAGAATTAAACCACCAAAGCTCAGTAAATACCAAAGTTCAGGTATCCTGTTCAACCTTAACTCGGCCCCACTGTGTTTTTGCATCATGGCAATAGGGGGAGATTTTTCAAAGGCACAAATGGCAGTTAGGTGCATAACTCCCATTGACTTTCAATGGGAATTAGGTGCCTATCTGTTGCTTATGCCTTTAATAATCTCTCCCGTTATCATTAATTTCACAGTCACAAATAGTAAAATATAACATCACACAATCTTTTTCTTCACAAAGTTGGTCTCAACATCAGCATGATTGCTCACTTCCATTCCAATTTCCCCCCTGCAGTAGTTTATAGCCTGGTATTCAATTGATGTAAAGTTATTCCAAGTAGAATATAGCTGGGAGTCAGATGATCTGGGTTGCAATCCTAACTCTTCCATGGATGTTCTCTGCAACTACAGGCAAAAACCTTTTCATCTTTATCAGTATCACCATGTGTAAATGGATTTAATAACAAGTACCCATCTCATGGAGCTCTGTGAGTCTTAATAACATAAAATGTTTGCAAAGAACTTTGTGATCCTTGGATGAGTAGTGCTGTGGAAATGCAAAATGTTATTTCAACATTTCTGGTCCCACCTGCAACACAGGAAAACAAAGGTGCATGAAAACGGGACAAAATAAAAAAAACCTGGATTTAAAAAAAAAAATAGTTCACGGCAATTGGAAACCTGTAAAATGATTTGGGGATCTGTTCAATTTTTTGATGAAACATTTATTTTTATAATCTAGTTTGCCCATATCTACTGCATGAGGGTTTGACAAAGGGGAAAAAAAATCTTTGTTTTTCTTGAGTGCCTTGTCCAAACTTCTCCTTCTGGAGTGGATTTATTATTTTCTCTTTTCAGCCGGTATCACTCAACAATATCTGAGCATTTGGCTGGCAAGCACCGTGGTGATTTGTGATTATATTTTGAAAGCAATGAATACTTCTCACTCCTCTTTCTTTAAAAAGTTTGTTCCTTATCTATAAATAGCAGTATATAATCAGAGGCATTTCTGTTCATACCCTCTGTTCTGCTGCTGCTGCTAATGTTCACAGACTCATTTGAGCTGGATATTTTCTGTCTGGAGATTAATGTCACCAGCACCACCTTTCCAACAGATTACAGCCTTTATTTCTTAACACTCATTTTATTTTGAAGCTATTTTCAGTACCGGCATCTCACCTGATGACACACTTTATTCTTCCTGCAAAGTAAGGTACAAGTTGCCCCTTCATCACTTAAGGAGAGATGTTTGCAATAATTTAATCCTGAGGAATTGATTGCATTAAAATTATGGTCTGAATTTTGGTGATTGGTGACCACAAACACACAGAGAATATATGGACCTCTAAGAGACATCCCAAGGAGACATTCTACAAACTCACCTCAACAAAAGCCACAGAGAAGCATTGTAAGATATGGCTGAGGGTTTAACGGTATGGTCCATAGCAACAGGTCAGTGATGGTCACTACACATAGCCCACTGTACAACTGTTTCCTACCTTGAGTAGGTATAGCTTGCCTGCCTGGGACATGCCAGAGGCTTGTCTTAACCAGACCACTAGAGTTAGGGGAGCACCTTATGTCAGTTTTCAGGTCCTTCTTTTAATTTGACATTGTCACTATTTCTTATTGTGACAAATTCACGACCAGCTTGGATTTCACCATACTGTACACCATGATGTCTTAGAACATACAAGCTCCAGTGATAATATAACCCTCGTTCTGATGCTCCAGGACCCTGATACATCAAAACACTTAATCGCAGGCAGATGAGTAATCCCGACAAAGTCAATGCAACTACTCACATGGTTAGCAACACATGTTCTTAAGGGTCTGATCCAAAACCCACTGAAGTCAACAGAAAGATTCTCAGTCACTTCAATTGGCTTTGGGTCAGGCCCTAAGTTTTTTTGCTGGGACCGAGCCCAAATGCACAACCCCTAGACTCTTAAGTTAAAGAAGATTCTCTAGCTATTAGCAGTAAAAAGCCTAGGACAAAGCTAAGCAGTTCTGTTTCATTGGTAGACATAGATACTGGCTAATTCATTGTGATATTATAGCCTTGGAAGGACATATCAGACCTCTTGGAGAAGGAACATATTATCAGAATGATGACAAGAGCCCCCCATATGGAAAATGAGGGACTTGGAGCTACTATAGTTGATTCTAAAGGCATTTGGAGGCTATTTAAAAATTCTAGTAGAAAAGATGTCCATTACAATAGAAGGGGTGATAGCGGAGATGCAGAGCCTCACTTCATGAAGCAATAAAAAGGAGCTTTGTCTCTCTTTCCTTTCAGCTATTTGATGTGCTGAAAATCATAGGTCTGATCCAAAAATCCCATTGAAGTCAATGGAAAGACTCCCATTAATTTCAATGGGATTTGAATCAGGCCCTGTATGCTTGTCATCAGAATGAATAAAACATGGCATCTCTTTTAATAACAGAGTACCTTCAGCTTGTCTTTTTCAAGAACTTCTAGAGCATCAGTAATAGTGGTGGCAGGAAATCAACCTGCTCCACCCGCTCCTTCTAAATAATGTAGTAACATTTTCATTACAGCATCTGAAAGTTGGAGATGCTAACAGAGATCTTTTGTTAGCATGCACTCTAGCAAGGATCATTCAGATTTGCATTTTACTGTGCAATTTCAGCTCTGGTGCCTAATGGTATGGACGTTCCTATATTAGGAATTCCAGCAGTCATCGGGTAAATGGTTGTGACAGTGGTCACTGCTAGTCGTACAGTCATTTAATGTAACTGTATTTGAGAGAACACTGAAGGTTGTTCCAGCTTATTTTTAACCAGCTTATTTTTAACTAGCTGCCCTGCCCTACTTGTTTTTTTTATACAAAGTACTTTTAATTTCAGGGGAATAAAAGCACAGCCTGTAGCATGAGATACAGAGGCATATCGCTATATGAACAACATGGAAGACATGACCAGGGGAAAAGGCTCAGAGCTTTGAAATGGTGACATGTAAACTGCCATCTCGTTAATTGCATGGATGCTTCTATGGCATCTGCAGAAGGGACGATTGATCCTGTTTGAGCACATGCAATGAAGGCAAGAAGTGGGAGCAGAAAGCCATTGGGGAAACCTAAATAAAAGGGGGAAAAAACTGGCATAAATCAGCACTGTAGTCAATAAATCTATGTCTGTTTATTCCAGCTAAGGATCTGCACCAATGAGGCAAAAAACAAACAAAACTGTCATTAGAAAAAAAAAAGAGGGGCAGAAGAAATCAATAATACAGTATAGCTTAGTATAACTAGGGGACTCTGAATGACTAACTGATAGGACACAATCTTCCTCCACTAATAGGAATCAAAGTCTGGAGGGTTCAAAATGCAGTTTTCCCTAGATCTGTAATAATGTATCACATTGCACAAAATCCTGGAGAAAACCTTTTCTGTTGGGAGTGGGGGGAGATGTTAGAAGAGGAAGCTTCATCATTGAGCCAAAATATTCATTACTGTAGAACCGACCATACACACATGCATTACTACAATGACTCAAACTCTTCAAGAGTGCAGTGAGCTTTTCAGCTGAATGTTGAGACCTGGTTACATTCATTTCATTCTGGATACATCCCCACCATGCAAGATGCTGAATTCCTCTGAGTTTCTAAGCACTCTCAACTCCCAATGAAATCAGTTTCTGGAGTTTGGTAGACAGTTGCCAAGGTCACCATTTTTTATTTCATGACTAAGACCCTGTATTGTTTTGTAACATTACCCTGCAGGCACATATTTGTACAATTAACTATTCCACACACACACACACACACACACACACAGAGCCAGATTTTTCTCTTTGTTGCACCAGTGATAATATTAAAGCCAATGGACATTTTTCTAACAGAGAGCAGACTCTGGCCAGAGCCGTTTGATTTTACAGTGTTCTCTTTATTCTCTCCTCTCTTGCCATAGTTTAAGCAGAGGGTTCTTGATAACTTGGGTTTTCATTTCTATGTTTTAATTTCTCACTGGATGAATTAAACTCACCTGGGTTTCACGCGTTAATTGAATCTATCTTTATTTACACATCTATAGAAATTAAATGAATGTATTAAGTTTTCCCAAACATCTGAGTGCTAATTAAGGGGTTTCCTTCCAGCCTACTTACATGTACAAGGCAAATTTATTTTTATGTTTAAAGCTGAGGTTAGTGAACCATTCCTTTCTCATCAAAATGGTAAAACTGCTGGCTTGCTCAGCCAGCAAAGAAGCCTAGGGAACTGGAAAAGGCCTGCTGTATAGTAGCTAAGGAGGGCATGTTAGCAGAGCATCAGAGCCATTCAGTTGTTCAATAGTTGTTAACAGCTCAGAAGTGAAAGACCCAAGGAGCTTAAGAACAGTATTAAGTATCATACAATTTGGTTCACAGGACCAGTAGGGAAATTCAGAAAGGGATCTAATCTGTTGATAAGGAAACACTGCCTTATGCATCAAAATATTAACTCTGATTAACCCACAGATTGAGGATGCTTAAAAAAATCAAAGACTTATTCCTAAAATGCTTTAGGAAAGTCTAGCACTCAACATAGCCTGCCCAGCCATGGGGTGTGACTATGCCATGCTCAGTACAGGTCCTGAGTGGGGACAAAGGTGGTTTCACACCCCCTTTTTGATGTTGGAGCCAGCCAAGGCTCTCAGCACAAAGATCACTCTGAGCTCAGTGGCAGGATCAGGACACTAAGGTACCAACACTGCTCCCCTTCTGCTCCCACCAGCAGTGTGTGTTTAGGCCCAGCTGTTTGAAAACTCTGATGTATTATAGTGAGGCACATTCTCAGCTGACACAGAGAAGCATGAGAAAGGAGAGTGATTTACGAGGAGTTAGTTAATATCCTGCTGTCCAGCACTAGTCCTCAGTGGCAATCTTGATTTGTGACCAGAGGCATAGCAATCACAAAGATTAGCTGTTACCCATATACCTGTGGATTTTGATTTACTTAATGTCACTACAAACACAAAATGCCAGCATGGCTCTAAAGAAAGGGAGAGGGAGGTAATTGGGGTGTTTTCAGTTATAATGAGGGTGTCCTACCAATATGGTTTGTATGCTCACATCTTGATAACACAATCAATGCACAAAGCATTTCAAGGGCACAGTGTTATCATCTCTGGAAACCGCTGCTGTTATTTCAACAGTCAATTTCAACACAGTACGTTATAGGAGGAAAATGGATGGGAACATTTGTAAAATAACACAAAATATTTCAAATTAGGTTTGGATGAGAAATCGGAGAAGGGGGGAGAACTGTAGAAACTGGGACTTCAAAATATTCCCAACCAGCTTTCCTAAAAGTTCAAGCTTTTTAATATTCTATCAGGAATTTGAAAATGAGCACATTTCATAGCAAATTTCAAAGAGATGCACACACATAGTTTTCCAAGAAAACTTGACACAATTTTCCAGGGAAAGAGGGCCTAGCCAAACTAGATATATTTCTGAATGAAAATGGGTTAATTTTTCCATCTAATATGGCTTTTGCATTGAAAAGAGTCAATTATTTCAATTGCAAAGATGACGAAATATAGGAAGGGATAAAAATGAATGAAAAAAATGTGTGAAAATTCCCCCAAAAGTGTCAATTTTGCACTGCTCTGGTACAGATAATAACTCAATATAGACAGTCCTGCTAACATCCCCCCTGAAGTGAGAAAGTTCAAAATACCTGTTTTTTTCATTGTGCCACTCACCATCTATTAACTTCTAGCAATATGTTAGTAATTATGGTCCTGATTCTAATCACAGACTGATTTTACACCAATGCATTGTACTCCAATTGTCCCCCAATGGAGTTACTGCTGATTTACACCACTCCCCAAGGGACATCACGAGAGATCAGTGGTGTAAACCATAATCACGAGAGAGCTCAGACTGAAACCCTTCAAATTTTTTTCTTTCTTAATGCATAACTCAAAATCAGAGCTGCCAAGTTTCATTTGAGGTGCTAGTGTAACACTGACAGACCCAGGGCCAGTGCTACCATTAAGGCGAACTAGGCGGTTGCCTAGGGCGCCAAGATTTGGGGGCACCAAAAAGCGGTGCCCCCAATTTTGTTTTTTACAGCGGTTCTTCCCCGAGCGCACGGTCGCTGCTCCACTTCTCCCGCCTCCCAGGCTTGCAGCACCAATCAGCTGTTTGGCGCCGCAAGCCAGGAGGAGAATTAGAGAGGGGGCGGCGTGCTCGGGGAGGACGCGGAGCAGAGGTGAGCTGGGGTGGGGAGGTACCACACGGCTCCCCGGGGGAGGGAGCTGCCACGAGGGGGGCACCTCAGGGTGGAGCAGGGAGCTGCCGCAGGGCTGGGGGTGGGGGGCACAAGGTGGAAGTTTTGCCTAGGGTGTGAAACTTCCTTGCACCAGCCCTGGACAGACCCCAGTCATTGGCAGGTGGGATTGAACCTGGGACCTCAGTGGATGAACCTCTACTGCAGGAGCTAAAAGCCCCATGACCCTTAGCTAAGGCTATAGCAGATTCATTCATCTCAAAGTGGTCATGGTGCCACTCAGGGGGACAGAACACCACACCCAGGAGGTGCGTGGGTTACACTAGTACACAGTAGAAGACACATGGCCACAGGAGAAAACATCAATGTCTCCCATTAGTCCTGTACAAATTTCCTCCGGTCCCAGGTTAACTTTTCAGCTTTGTCCCCTACCCTCCAGGATGGGAGGAAGAAGTCTGGTTGGGTTGCCTGTGTTACTTGTCCCAGTTTCTTTCAGTCATTGCAGTGCCGTGATGATGTAGAGCCCCAAAGCATTTTGACAATGTCATGGCATATGTAGGTCTCACAAACTCCTTCAAGGCCAACCTCACTGAGGGTACCCAAAACCTAAAGCCAGCCCAGCCAATCAGCTAAAATAAATCTCAAAGGGACAGGCGTTTAGAAACCCCAAGTGCTTCCCTTACGAGTATAAGAAAACTAGCAAACTAGATAAGTATTGGCAGCACTGCCTTCTTTAATCGCCTCTCCTTTGATACCAGCATCATCTATTTTCCTTTCCAAAAGAATACCTCTGCGGCTGTTTACTAAGGTAATCAGGACTACTTGAAACAAGAAAATCGGTAGCAAAGAACTCCGTGGGGATCAAGTAATTATAGCTCCAAGGCGGCTAAAAACTGGAAATTAGTGAAAAAAGGTCCCAAGCTACCATCCGAGTGGAATTAAGACAGCCCTTGATTTCAGTGGAATTGTTTATTTACTTGCCTGCTAGGAATTAACAGAGATGATTATAGCAGGTCTTTTCACTTCTGTTCAACCACGATGAGAAGCAGAGATGCTGCAATACCACAAGTGAGGCTGTCCTTGATGCATTTCCATCCTAAACAGAACCAGGAAGTACCAGACGGCTCATAAAAATTACTACTCTTGGGATCATGCTTTATCCTGCAGAGTTTTCCATAACCTAAACTCCTGAATTTAATTAGAGATGAGTCTAATATAATGCCCTGGATCTGAACACCTTGAAACTGTGAAAGCTCATCTCCACTTTTCACCCTGTGAAATCATCTGAGGTTCTCTGAAAATAGTCTTATCTACATATTCTTCCTGTATCACAAACCCAAATCGTTTGCCTTCATTGGCTTCATCGCTAGGTTTGAAACTTCCCATTAAAGCAATGTCTCCCCGACACAGTACCAGCACAAAACAGCAGTCCCAGCTACCACCATACACAAACATGCACATCCCCAAAGCTCTCCTGGCACAAATACAACTTCATACAAAAAACACCTCCATGATAATTGGTGCGGGGGGGTTAACTTGTACTCTGCACAGATAAAATGGCCTTACCTTCTCTAGTGAAATAGCATAGTTTTCCATCACAAGGGTGAACAATACAGTAGGTCAGAAAATGGTTTCTTCTTTCCCCCCACTGAAAATTTTGACAAACACAAAAAATCTGTTTTATGTAGTCAAAAACCTAATTTTCTGTCAAAAAACCATTCTGATGGGAAATTTTTGAATAGCCCTAATGAGTAACTCAATAATGAGCATACCAAGATCATGAAAATCAAATACAGATTTGATTTCCAGATGTCATGGATTCTTTCCCTATGTCATACAAATTAGAAGTGATGAGCATGGATATATCAATTGAATAATTAAATGACAAAATCTTATTAGGTCATGGAGTGCCTGAGCCATCTCTTATTAAAGTCTCCCACTGATAAATTTAATGGGGATTAGAAGAGGTTCCTAGTCTATTTCACTCTCTTTACCCACTATGTCCCCCAGAGAGTCAGGTGAATGCAGCAAAATTAATATATTTCTTCAAATATTCATTTGCATTTTTTAATTAATTTGCTACAATTGTGTTCAAGCTTGCCAGCTGGAATATCCACCAGAGGAGGGTATTTTAATTAAATAGTGGATAACGTTCAACAAAAGTAAATGTTGAATTTTTAAATGGGAGTAGTTCCCCTGGAAATCTTAAGCATTGCATGTTCACTTAAGGAACACAAAAATATAATGTAACGTATGTGTCTTATCAAAACAGCTCCATTTTCGTATATCAAATAGTCACAATGGATGCTCACAAATGAGCTGTAAACCAAGAGCCATTCACAGAAATTATTCAGTCAATGCTGACAAATAGCAAATAAACCTGAAATTATTATCTTCCTGCCAACAATTTGCAAACAGCAAAAAAGAGATTAAACTTATTGAATAAAGACTACTAGACAGTCTTTAAATGAAAGATGAAAGCCCAGATACGTAACAATGGGGTATATAACCAGGCAGACATTCAGACACCGTGATGATGAGCAAGGCATAGCAATCTAGACAGCATGGTTTTGTCTGTACTGCATGAACAATCCCTGAGTCTAACTAAATTCCCAAAGTCCAAACCAGGGTTCAGTGTACAACCTGGGATGGATTTCTAGGGGCTGGTCTCTTCTTTGTTTGCACCAAATTTCCCGATTAGGAATCAAGAAGGGAAGTCCCAGAACATCATGACATATCACCCCGCCAGCCATGTCAAGGATTTTCAATGTTTCCCTGGAGAGACCCTTCCACAGTCTCAATTCTAGGAAATTATTCCAGATATCGGCTTGAATTTCCTTTTCTTAATTTTAGCCCACTGCTCCTAGATATGTCCCCTTGTAATGACCTAAAAATATTCCACTGCTTCCTTTTTCCCTCCCATCCTTCAGTTATTGGTAGGTGGTTTCATATCCTCAACTTTAGTCAGAGGCTACTTTATACAAGCCAGATCCAGATATGGTGTAACCCGTTTAATGCCATTAATTCCAACTGAGCTGTTTTAATTTTCACCAGCTAAGGATCTGCATCCACATGTTTCTTTTAAGCTTTTCTCTTAAATCAGAACTGGTAAGCAAATAGACAATGGTTGGCAATATTTTTGTAACTCAATTTCTCATGTACATCAGATGAAATTAAGCTATTGTATAATTAAAACAGAATGTAGATGTATATATAGCAGTATTTCATTGAGGAGTTAAAGAAAATCTTCCAAAGACCCTTCTGGAAGAAAGAAACAATAACTCACAAGTGGAATCTTGAGTGAGTCATAATAGACATCGCTGCTTCGTGTGCTGCCATGTGTTATATTGCTGCCCACATTACTTTGTTCTACTCCAAGCTCGTAGCTGTGTTATTCAAGTGGTAAAAACTGGAAATTAGTGAAAAACGTCCCAAACACATATTAGGCCTCTTCCAGTTCATCTGAGGGTGCCCTGCAGGAATTGCTGCTGCCCTTGTGCTATAGTAATCCCCACAGGTGTTATTGGCCTTATTCTGCAGTGATTTGTGACCCTGGCAGGGATTGTGCATCCTTGACTTTGCTTGGCTTCAAGGTGCTCAGAGATCACAGGGATGTCCTGTGTAAGAGGTTCTCAAACTGGGCAGCGTGCAGAATGTATTCTGGGGTGTGTGAGAAGCTTTAGGAGCGCAGTGACTGCTGGTTGGGCACCCAGCTCTGAAGGCAGCACCACCATTTGCAGCAGTGGAAAAGTAGGTGTGGCAATGCCATACCATCCACCTTACTCCTGTGCTGCTGCTGGCGGCAGCGCTGCCCTCGGAGCTGGGTGCCCAACCAGCAGCCACTGCTCTCCGCTCTGACGTCAGAGCTGGGTGACGTATATGTACTTGTGTGGCAGCGGGGGGAGAACATAAACAACTACAGACACAAAGAAGGGGGGTTGCAATCGAGTACATTTGAGAACCACTGTCCTGTGTAAAGACATCAGAAAAAATGGATTCTGCAAAGGATCACTCAAGTGGTGGAAACTCATGTACATAATTTTTCACATCATCCCTTTACGGTCTCCACACCCAGCATCATCCTCCTCAGGATTGTTTAAACCAGTGTGGAGGTATATGAAGCTGTTCCACTGGCCAGGATCAAGTGGCTTCATATAATGTACTTCAACCCTCCACAGCCCCTGACTTGCTTCCTCCTAGGGTGACCAGACTGCAAGTGTGAAAAATTGGGATGGGAATGGGGGCGGGGTAATAGGCATCTATATAAGACAAAGCCCTGAATATTGGGAGTGTCCCTATAAAATCGGGACATCTAGTCACCCTACTTCCTCCTGACCCATGCTCTGCTCCAGAATGCTCATGGCTCTGTACGTGCAAGGAGCCAGTCCTACACCAGCGGAGGATTCCCTTACACACTACGTCCTCTTTGTGCCAGCCCAATACCACAAAGGAGAGTTAAGAAAGGGCTGAGGCTCTGACCCAATGTATTTATTTGTGAAAAGGATACTTTATTTAATTTTTCATCTCTGTATCTTGCACTGTACAGTTCTTGTGCACTTAAAATAAACAGCTAAAATCAAGATTATAACAAATGTTTCAGCACAAGTCTCATTGGATGGAATAATGCAGAAACATGATGAACATCAGTACTACTTTACCAGAAGCTGGGAATGGGTGACAGGGGATGGATCACTTGACGATTACCTATCCTGTTCATTCTCTCTGAAGCACCTGGCATTGGCCACTGTCGGAAGACAAGATACTGGGCTAGATGGACCTTTGGTCTGATCAGTATGGCCATTCTTATGTTCTTATGTACCAGTAATTAATTTAGCAGGTGGCTTGGATGGTGAAAGGGTAGTTGTCTATTTAAGAGATGATGACTGTCACTTGAGGGAACAGAATATATAACTGTGCTAAAATAACAAACACAACTCAATTTATTGGCATATGAATCATAGATATGCCTTAAGAAAAATAAAATGCAAGACCAAATTCAGAGCATGCAAAGACTCAGAACAGTGAACATTTAAGTACCTCTTAGAGAAACTGCCAAATGGTTTAATGCTTCTTTTAAAAGTCTTCTATTTTCTGCTTCTCAAATTTTGGACACCTCCAGACTCAACGGAGGAAAAAAATGGAATTTACATGAAAATTATAAAGCATTTTACTTCTACAATCCATTTCACTTTTTAAAAGTGAATTTAGTGCAGGTGGAGGATGCCGGATTGACAGCCCTAGAGACCGATGTATATATTTATATCCAAGGAACAGGAAAAGCAAGGGCAGGAGCAGTGCAAGCTTCTGCCATGGTGTCCTTTCATCATCTTCCCTCCTGTGTCTCAACTCTGTTTTGCAGTGGTTATCTCTAAAGAGTAAAATAGTGTCTGTCTCACTCTCATGCAGTCTTTGGTCTCTCTGCTGATTTTATCAACGGGGACCAATGGCAATGGAGATTTTTGTTACCTGAGCATCTGGACACTAGAAACTACAGCTGATATTCAGCCACTCTTTTCACCAACACCACTAAACAGATGGCAAATATTTGGTCACTACCAACCTTAGGCTAGATCTGAGCTAGTGCCCAGGAGATGAAGGTCTCCATAATTCTGTCTGCTAATTCTTGGTATTCAATAACCAAGGATGAGTAATGATGCAAAGTCTAGAGGCTGACGATTAGAATAGCGTAGGATGATGCTAATATAAAAGGAAAGTTCCCCAGTGATGTGCTACAACTATCATAGACACAAACATACCAGCAGTTTATCCCTTCCTTCCTCCCACAAAGCATAGGTAAAGAGATGGGTCTTGCAGTTTGCCCTGAAAGTCAACAGACTGTACTAAAGATATGGAAAGAAAGAGATTAGCACAGAGTGGGAGTGGTATTTACAGCTGACTGTACACAAGGACTAGAACTCCAAATTCATCTGAAATCCAGGGGAGAGCATGAATGTCAGGTCAGGTGTGTGGAAGGTTCTCTGACCTGAGTTGGTGCAGTTAGCACAGTCTGTTGACTTTCAGTTGCAAGTCCCATTTCTTTACCTAGGCTTTGTAGGAGGAAGGATATGATAAACTAGTGGTATGTGTGTGGCTAGAAGGATATTTGCAGCAGGATGCCTGATTCAATTGTGATCTACAGTAGCGTATTTTCTTAGTTTTTGTTTTGGGGAGGCCACTGCTATTTTTTTATATTAGTGTATTTTGAAAATGCAGCTAAAGGCACCTAGAATTAAGGATAAACATTTTTCATTATTGTTTATAAATCTAAATAAATTAACAAAATAAAGAAAGGGGGAACAAATTGATTAAAAAAGAGCCACGAGTCACTAGGATCAGACAGTGTTCACTCAAGAATTCGAAAAGAGTTTAAGAATGAGCAAATAACAAAATATAAATGCAGTTTCTCATTAAAATCAACTACTGTACCAGAGACCCAGATGCCGGCAAAGCTATCTGTTTGAAAGGCACTGGGGAGATCCTGAGAATTACAAACCAGTGACACCATACTTAATTTCCAAGGAAATTTGTTAAAAATACAATCAAAGATAAAATGATAAAACTCTTAGGTGATCATGATGTGATAAAGACTAACCAATATTGCTTTTTAAAGGAAAACTGCTTCTCCAATCCACTAGAACTACATGACTATCAACAAAATAGTGAATAAAGGAAACCTACTTGATACAATTTATCTGGACTTTCAAAAGCCTTGGACAAAGTCCATCAAAGAGACTATGAAGGAAACAAGGTAGTTATAGGATGAAAACTGATGTATTGTGGATCAAAACTGGCTAAGAACCTAACTCAAAGCCCACTGTAGCCAAGGCAATGACTCATTGACTTCAGTGAACTTTGTATCTTGCTCTAAGGGAGGCAGAAAACCAAGAATAGGAATCCATGGTCAATTGTAACCTAACAAAACAAACAGTGGGATTCCTTAAGGTTCCATATTAGATCCAATGTTGTTTAATGATTTGGAAAAGAGGGGGAGCATTCCTCCTGACTTCTGGAGTCTGATGGTCCCTTCCCCAAGTTTATTCAGAGTGTGCTGTGCTTCTTTCATCTGGGCCTCGGTGTAAGATGACAGCATCGTGTTTGGCTAAGTTTAAGAGACATGCTGAGAAAAGGAGAAGGGAGAAAGAATCCAATAAGAAACGGGGTGAAAGTTCTATTAAATGAGTTTGCTGACAGAAACGTCTGTTGAAAGTGTGACATTTAAGCCAGTATTGCAGAATATTTGTAGAAAACCAATTTCATATTTGTAATTGCAAGAATTGGAAACCTGGGTCTAAAGAAGTTACACTAATCCAATCAAAGAACAGAAATAATACCACGTGACCAGCGTGTCCAACCAAATCACCTTAAATTTTGTATATTTAGTACCCATGAAGAGCTGGGAGTAAACTACTGGTGAAAAAGTTATTTGGCAGACACTCTGCAATAAAGACTAAATTTGAGAAAGCCTCAAACTATTTGCAGACAATTCTCTGGAGATTTGTTCATTGTGAATGATTCAGTGAGCTCTAGTTTTTATTTTAATTGAATTGACCTTGAAAAAAGTGTGGGTTTAAATTAAAGGGTAAAAAGGTTAGAGAAATTAAATTAGTTATATGATGGGATTTACAAAACTATGTAAGGTTCATGAAGCTACAGACTGTGCAATCCATTTCATCCTCCATCCCTAGTGTTCTACACACAGTTCCCTGATTTGTGTGGTTCATTCCATTGTTGCAAGTGTAGGCCTTTAAAAACTTGTCCTTGAAGGATTTTGGTCCTGAATCAAATCCCATGAAAGCCAGTGGAAAGACCCTCAGGCACACTAAGCCCAGGCTCTAACTGAGGTATGATCCCAAGCCCCACTTCTATCCTCAGACAAATCTGTCTGACTTAGGTCAGCAAGCATTCAGGACGTGGGTCCTAGGACGCTGCTGAGGGGTGGGGTTGGTCAGAGCCCAAGTCCTGCTGTGACTCACATCCAAGCCCTGTCCTTTTGCAATGTGGGTGCAGCTCAAGCCACAGACCCAAACCAGGAAGGTCTACAATAGTGTAGGACAGCTATGTTAGCATGATGGTGGGACCTGGGTCCAGCAATTGTAAATGCAGGTTAACAATGCAGTGTGGATGCTCAATCATGGCTTGGAAACTTGGAGTGCACAAGCCCCGGTCCCATAGATGCAGGCTTAGTGTGCAGTATAGACATACAATCACTGATCACGATGGGCTTTACATCAAGCCCTGTAAGAGTGAGCTGTCATTTAAACAGAAAAACCCCAATGAAGGATGCAACTTTTAAAATTTTTTCCGAGTCATCCTGAAGGTTTTGTTTAAGATGATGAAGGGGATTGGAAAGGTGATATTCTGAATTCTATCTATTTGTGAAAGAAGGACATTTTGAAAGTGCGTTTTGGCCATCAGACATTGCATTGGAATTCTGATCATGCCTTTTCAGGCAGCTATGTGTATTCTACATAAATAAAATCCTTATTTCATAAACAGAGAGCATGTGCAGGAATAAATAAAGGGGGATCTGTCAAACTGCATTCATCTCCAGCGATTTTAAAGTAGAGTTTTCAAGTTCTGCTGAATGCAGCAGTGACTCTCATCCCTTGGTGAGCGAGAACGGTAAAGTTAGCTCAATACGGAAGCCAAACAGGAAAAAAAAAAAGAGTATGAGTCAGAATTGCAATTCCGGGGGTGTATCCATATTTATAGCAGAGCTCCCTGGGTTTCAAAGTGGCTCTATCTAGTGACACTAAACGGAGTAATCAGTAAATCTGACTGACAACAATGAGGACCTGTTGATGCTGACCCCTTCTCTAGCCCAAACTAAACTGAGCGCTATAGTTTCCTTCAGACTTCACACCATTGCCTGTACATGAAAAAGCACTAATGTAGTCTCTCACATTCCCTCTGTAGCACATCAGTCTCCTTGTGCAGCTCAGATTAACCCTTTATACTGGAAGTTAACTAATCCATTGTCCAATAAGATGTGCGTACTGCACAGGATTGAAATTTAAACAGAAGACAGAGGTTAAATTTGCAACACATTTAGCTCTTAATCACTCAATTGTTCTCTAGCCCCAAGCCGTGATTTAAACTTTACTGATGAAACAACCAGGTTTTACTGAATATGTTGCTAAGCAATCTGAAGCCATCAAAGTTTAAATCCTGAGTACTACCCTTTATTTCCTCAAAATACCATACAAGAGAATGGGCCAAAATGCAAGCTGATGTTCTCAGGTTCAGCTCTCAAGAGGATTTCATAGCCACATTCAGTGCTGACATAAATTATGGTGTACCTGAAATGGGAGTAAATTTGTTTATAAATGGGCCAAATTTTGTTCTCAGGTACACCGTAACAGTCTCATAAAAGAACATTTATATTGCCCCAACCAATAATCTCCAAACAATTGTATGTTTATAGTTCTGTTTATTACCCACAGACATTTAATCACCCGTGGTGGCTTAACTTTCAAAGTGCATTACCATCACTGGCTCATTTAATCACTTGTTTTAGACATAATGGCTTTTCAGCAGGAAATTGTCCTCGGGTGTTTTGACAGGTTTTCATGGCAGTTGATGGAAGCCAGTATGGGAGTTATTGATTGCTGATATAGTCATTCTCTGTATATTTTTATTCCAAGTGGGTAGGGACCTGGGGATATCTGTGTTCTCTCATGTGTTCTGAAAAGAATTACACCAATATAATAAATATTACTTTACAAAAAACTAACCCTCCATGTCAAATTTCTGATTTGATGTAGCTGATATGGGTTTTTTAAGTATAGTGGTTATTACATTGGGGCTTTTCCCTTTTTTAATTATGTGTAAACGTTGTATTGGATAGATAAGAACTTTTAACATTATATATAGGAGTGATACAGAATTTTGTGCTTTCATTCCCTTTTTTTTACCTTAGGTTGCAGGCTAATAAAATAATAGCCCAATATAAGGATGACAGAGCTGCTTTTCTCATTACGGGTCATATTTTCAAAGCATGCATATTGATTTTTTAAATGAGACAAGATGTATGTACAAAACTACCAGATGAAGTAAATTTACATTGCTTCATTGATTTAATTGGAGCTACACTGATATACTACATCAGCTGAGAATTTGGGCTCCTGATAAACACACACAACTCACGGTTGGACATGTACACCAGGTGGTAGCACATGCCACTCAACCATAAGCAAAACTCTGTGCCCACATTTGCGTACCCGATTAACTGTTTAGGTCCAAATACTTATTGTCCTGGACATGATGAAATAAACGGCCTCTCACGAATCCCTAGCTCAGACAGAAGATTGTGTGATCAAAAACTATATGTGCAGGTATCATTGATTTCATTGTGGCTTCTGCCATGAATCAATGCTCAGCGAAGGATTTATGAGCTGCCAGGCCTGGTGAGAGGGGCCGTCAGCTGCGGCTCAATCTATCCAGCAAGGGAGAGAGGGTCCTTAGAGAAGCAGGTTTCTGACTGGCAGGAACTGCACTTCCTGTGTGGACTTAGCCTGACTGAAACCAGCACACCAGACATTCCTTTCTGTGGTGGTTTAGCTACTTTGCAGAAAAGAAACTCCTTTTGAGGTGGCTGATGGTCCCCTACCGAAAGAGAACACATCCATGTCATGTCCTCACCACAACAAAAACCTACTTTAATTTCACCTTACCAAATGGGAGCCCTTATTAGTTTGTTATCAGGTACTAGAGGTCTGGAACACAGGCAAGTAGGGCTGTTAAAGGGGAGCCTTATCCACTGTGCCACCAAACTGTCAGGGCTGATAAGGGAACTGCTGCTAATACCCCACCCCCAGAAGCTACAATCCATGACTTAGCAGGGTCAGATGGCTTACAGCAGATTGCTGATTGGACACCACTGGGTATAAAGCTTCCTGTTCCTGTCCTATCCTGTGTCTGAGCAACTAGTTGTTAGGCCTGTTGCTGCCTAGATGTCTGAAACCCAGACCCTGCCTGGTTCCTGCTTCCTTGCCCTGACTCCAGTTGCTGACTCTGACTTAACCATTGGCATGACTTCTGCCTCTGATTCTGGCTTGAATCCTTGGTGTGAGCTAATAACTGCTTGTTCTTGGAGCAGCAGCAGCTACCCTCTTACAGGGGATTTATTTTCTTTAGATGATCGTGGTGACCCTTCCTGTGCAGCTCAGCAGTATTCTTCTAGGCCTGGGTCAATCAGGATAGCGGGGAGCTGCCCCAGCCATGTCTCCATGGTTCCAAGGTTCCAGGTTGGGAAAGCCTGGTAACCCTTCTGCCAGACATTGGCAGCAGCAAGATTCAAATATGTAGGGACCCCTCTTAAAACTAACAAACACCAATAGCTTCCTGATTTCTGGGATCACTGATACCTCTCTTGGACACACTTAATAGGCAACACTTCCCCACTCTCAAGGAGGGGACCCACTGGAGTTCACTTAGCGCTGCTGCTGTCCTGAGTGCCTTTAGCAAAAAAGTTACCTCCCATCATGCAGTCTTCTGCAATGGATCTCACAGCAACGTGCTCTTAGTGCAAAATCATCGGCAGAAGGGAGCCAGTAGCATGCAGAATCCTGAGTCCTGTCTCTTTCCGTTCAGTTCTACTATCTCATCAATGCTGAGTCTGTGTGCACTTATCATCGGTTCTGAAGAGTCAGTGGAGGAATCGGGGCAGACAGCTTATGTAAATGAAGCGCGCGCTCTCTCTCTCTCTGTGGCCATTCTTTCCCTTGTAAATCAATGGATGGGGACAGAGCTTCTTCCACGTTGCTGCTTTTGCCCGCCTAGAGTTCTCGGGAAATAACTGATGCAGACAATGTTGCTCTGTGTCCATGCTTTCCCCAGTACCCCAAGAGAGATGGGAGCAGAGATATCCTTATCCTCTACGGCTTCAAGCCAAAGGAAGCACATGCTTAACTTTAGGCACACGAGGAGCAATCACTCATGCATCTAATCTTAAGGACATGTTTAAGTCACAATATATTTCTGCATAAGCATTCTCATGTACTATGCTGAAATGAGGCCTAAGGCTCTACCAACCCAACGATCAAGGGAATTTTAAATATCAGTGCCAACATGCAAAATACCTGGTAGTTTGGAAATTCAAAATACCCCAGACACAAAAGCTACAAGTTGTTGGTTTTTTAAATCAAATAAAGGTAGACTATTAAAGCAATTGCAGATCTGAAAGAGAGAAGAACACAAAAGTTTGGATGTTTATTATATTGACTGTCTGCAGCTCTTGAATAGGCAAACCTGGGATGGAAATTTCATGGGAACAGGCTTCCCCAGGAGATCACTCATTCTTCTTTCTAGTGCTGTTCTAGCAGGCAATGTGAAAATCGCCTCCAGGGCTCAACAGTTTATTCTCCTTCCCACTTCCTTTGGGAGGTTCCCATTGCTCATTCCCCTCCCCGCAAATTTCCTTATCCTCCTTCCCTTTGGATTCTGGCCTTTCTCATATCCCTTCCATCTTCGAACCAGAGTCTTAGCAGGTGTAAATTGGCATAGCTGCATGGTGGAGCTGGACTACATTCATTTCTGATCGTCCCAGCTGCTTGTGTATCAGGCCTTGATGGGGAGGTACCACGGGGAGTGGAACAGAATGTGCTACTTTGTGGTTTGCATGTCTCTAGAACTAGCTCTGTTTCTTCTGCACTGGTCACAAATACTATACGAACCCAAACATGCAAATAACTATTTAAAAATGACTTCCCAGGTTACTTTGAAAGTGTGGCTTAGCGCATTCTAATTTGTCAGATGTCATATCTACATGTCTATCTATCTATTGATCAGTATGCTCATCACTGTAATAGCAAGGCCTCAGTACATTAATCATCATTGTCTGGGTACGGGCCATCTATCCACTCATTTCGATAATGTTTTTCAGTAGGTTCTTTTCTTTTGTATTAGCCACGAGATCTTTCTGCATAGACGTTGTCATGCTCCCCTGTAATAATAGCATCCATAATAAATGTGCACAGTCCCTTCTCTTTCTTTTTCCTGTTCCTTTTGATATGGTAGATTTACTAAAATATAAAATTTAAATATTTATACAGTGGGCTTTGTGATTAACATATTTTGAAGCTAATCATAATGGGGCTTAGATCACTTAGTAGATGTGTCAGAAAAATGAATAATGAATTCAGTGACAGGGACAGAAGGGAAGGTACAGAGATAAGTGTGAAAAGAATAATGCAAGCTAAAGAGGGAGCAGATCTTCGGAACAGTAAATAGGAGGCTGTTCCATTGTTAACTCCGAAAGCATTTATTCAGTGAATACCCTTCCTGAATAATAAATATTTTCATCTAGGGCCGAATCCTAGTTCCACCGCAATCAGCTGTAAAACTCCCATTGAATTCAGTGGAAGCAAGATTTGGTCCTTTGTACATTTTGTGTTGTGATGTAAAACTGGCCACTAGATGATTTATTGACTCCAGTTTCCAAAGCTGCCGCATGAACTGTGCTTGCTTTTATCATTTCAAATACTAACCATATGGGAGTCCAAGATACAAGAACGAACGGAGCAATTCTTTTGGCTAGATTTATAACATGAGTAATTCTCAGGTGTGCATGACATACCCAAGGCTTCTCTAATGCATGTGTCTGAATAAATCATCTCTTCCATATACAGTTCTTGATATTTTCAAATTATTATATAAACAGTAACTATAGTAATGAATCATCTCATCACTGTGATGGGTAGGTATTAATATCCTCATCTCACAGATTTATTTAAATGTATAAGAGTTTTGATCCAAGACTCTAGGCATAATACAGTCAATATTGCCAAACCTAAGTGTCTGGGATCCCCCCAAATCATTATTTTAAAAATAATAGATTTGGGGTTCTGGGGTTTTTTAGGTTTTAGGGTTCTTGTTGAAATATTTTATCTGGTACCAGGAGGGCTAGACACTTTAAAAAAAATGAAAGCAGAGGTTCTGATACATGATTCCAGAAGCTGGAGCTTTAGTGAAAACTAAGTTGTCACAAGACTTCCAGTCAAATCATGAAAGTTGGCAAAACTGCAGTCCCTGGGACAGATAGTAACTAACTGCTGAGGCAGATGAAAAACCACATGAACTGGAGGGTTTTTTGGTTTTAAATCTCAATTTTTAAGACAACCCCAGTGGGGTTTTTACCACTTAGTATTAGCAATACTGCACCAGAGCAGGAGCAAATATTCACACTCAAAGTTCTATACCAATTTGAGGCATTTGTTCTGCTCTGGTTTGTATGAGAGCCAAGCTTCTAATCAGAATCCCTTTCTAGTTTAGCACTGTGGATCTAATGACGAGAGGACTATGGCTGTTAGTGAGGAGTATTCATGTTGCCAGTTGCATACCAACCTGTCTAGCTGTTTACCAGGAATTAAAGCCAAGTACCCATTAGAGTACCATTGCTTCAAATAGTCATCTGTCCATGCAATAGCATGCTGCTGGTGAGTACCAGAGTGGCAAGAATGTGTTGCCATTACATTGTGTTTGGAAACAGAACACACAGCACTTCACTTTTGACATAGCTCTTTAGGCACCTGCAGACAGTTGACATGAACAATGATCCAGTTTGCGTCATTTCAAATACCATGGTGAGACAGACCTTCCCAACCTCAAAGCAAACTTATTCCATTATCGTCCACCCCGTAAACCCAGTTAAACCCATTTCCTTTCCAAATAATGCCTGGGAAAATAGGTGAGTCATAGCATGTCTTGAAGCATAACAAATCCAGGCTCTAGCAGACTACTAGGGATGGGAGGAATGGGTTAGGATTCTGGAGCAGAAGTCCCCTCTTGAAGAATAGCCTGCCTCCAACACTTTCCCATTTAACCTGTGCTATCTCAAGTAACTCTCCTGATTGCAATTCCCATGGCATTACAGAAAATGTGTCACAGTGTACTGGCTAGTATGTCTCTGTACCCCTGCCCTCTCCTGGATGCAATCAGAAGAGATGAACTATGTGCCACAGACCTCAAACAGTTAGCAATTAATGGGAATTCTTCTCTAGCTTCAGTGGAAGTGAATTGTCCTTTTGGAGCATGCAGATCTAGGAGTTAGAATCATAGAGTTCTCCCCGCTATTACTGTGAAGCTCTGAATGCAGCACAGTGACTATTGTGAATTCCTAGATTGCTTAGCAATATTGTCCAGACCAAGTAATCGTATATTTGCATCCTTTTCAAACATTCTGCATCTTTTGGGGTACTGTACTTAAAAAAGAATAATAAAATATGAGCAATACACTTCTTGTGTACCTGATACACACAAGACCATGAGTTTATAATAATATTCAGGAAACTACCATGTAGTAAATGTCACAGAATAAAGTTTCTCTTTGACCGTAGAAAGTTAATGTCAAGCCTTGAGCTTTTACAGCACATGTTAATAAAGTCCCTGGCATTTATTACTGAAATTTTTAGTAATTTGAAAGAGTTGGCTTATGCTTAACCCCATCAGTTCCCCATTGCAACTTCGAGGAAAAGCTAAGATGATGAGGAATATAGTTCATATTTGGGCATTTGATAGCTAGGAAATTAATGTCAGCCTCTGGGGTACTTAGACACTTTGTAAATCTTCCCCTGACATTTAAGAAGCTTTGCTTTCTACTTCAATAGCATTTAACACTCTGCTTTTGCCAGATAATTCTGGCAGGGAAAATAATGAACCTTCTTAAAATATTGAAGTCTCTTTTAGTATTAAATGTGTCCAGTGTGTCTGGGTTTGTTTGTATGCTCTGCAAGCACAATATCTGAAACTCACCTGTTACAAACATGCTATTTACATAGGAAAGATTGTAATTGAATATGAACTGAAAAACTTTAGAAAAACAAAAACAAGGTAAGATCTTTTAGGGGCAATTGCAGAATACAGCTTCAGGATGTTATCCCTAGGAACTGATAATGACCTGCTTAAGATAACAGGTAAGGTTACAACTGTGCCATCATTTTGCACTCAGAATGCCCGATAATTTCCTTAGGAGTTTTAGGAGCACAACAACTAATGGATCAGGCTCCTATTATCAAGATATAACCCTGATCCTACAGACATTGGGCCTCATCCACATACAGTTTTTGTACCAATATAACTCTGTTTGTAAAGGGTGTGATTTATTATTGTAATAGGTATACTGGTGCAACCCCTCGATGAGATGAAGTCATATCGGTTTAATAGTGCCTTATATCAGCGTAGATTATTGCCCTTACCATACTGAAATAAGCTATACATAGGTTTGGCAGAATTAATTGTTTTTATAATTTTGATGGATAATATCGATGTTTCTTTTTAATCTTTTTTTTTCCAATTTTTATCCATTTCAATTTTCACAGTCACGGAAAATGTTGGGTTTTAAACTTTTTTTTGCTTGTATTGATTTAAGTGCTCACCGTTTTAGGAAATGGAGGAGGAAGTCAGACAATTATTTAATGACACTAGATGTTGACATTCGAAAAGTTAAAGTTTCATAATCGTTAAAACACAAGTTGTCAACAGCATGTGAAAATATACAAAGTAAACAACCTTAAACCAAATGCTAAGAAGTTCTCAAGCAGCGTTTTTCTTACTTCGCCTATTTGTAAATTCTGATGATTATTCGTGGAAATATTTTTCGTCGTATTGTGTACGGTAAAATCAACTATTATCAACATTTACAGATAAATATCTCATCCTTTCAAGACTAGCTATAAAGAGATACGCAAATTTATACTGGTATAATTGCATTTACGCTAAGGAGTTTTAGTGATATAACTATACCTGTACAATTAAAACAGTACAACTCTTGTGTGTAGCCCCTTCGATATGTGTGTAACTTAATCAGCTGGAGTGCTTGCAAGCATAAAGTTACTCAGATGCAGAAGTGTTTGCAGCTTGGGGTCCTACAGGGTTAGGCTTCATTATTCCTCAATTCTTTTCACCCCTTCTATTTTTGACCTAGCCCCATCTCACCCCTAATGCTACTAATGTACCTCATTCTTGATATGCAGCATCCCCTATTATTCAAGTCCTCTGTCCCACGTCTATGGCAGTGTACCACAGTCACAAATTGAAAAATGTCTTATTCCAGTACTGGGCCTCCCTTGAGCAGGTATACTGGTGATCATGCCAAATGAGCTGTGGTTTTGTGAATGAACAGGATCATAACCCCTTCATTCATAACCCCTTTGTGTGTGAGAGAGAGAGACTTATTGAAAGCAAGGTCGGAAGAAAGGTCTCCAGAGATGAAAAGCTAGTACTCAGCCAGAACCTGCACTTTGGCATGCTCCAAAACCCAATGGAAGTCTTTCCATTGACTTCAATGGGTTTCAGATCAGGCACTTAGTCCCCCAACGCATTTAGAGCAATGGGGTATTTCTTACACAAAAGTTTAACTGAGTACTGGCTTTAACAAACCAGCCCAAGAGCACGTCAGTCTGCTCCTTAGGAGACCAAATTCAAAATGTATATTTAAAAAAAATGAAAGCATTCATGTCAATAAAGTTATTTCAACAGCAACATTTAACAACAGATGCTGGGATTATAAAAGAAGCCAAGGGAATTAAATGCCCAACCACAGTTTTAATAGGATCTGGGCACCTAATTAATCTTCTTTGAAAATTGTACCCATAGCAATTTCCAAGATAGATTATGATTTTTAATGCACTTTCTCTAATCTCTATTGGAATTCTCTTTGTATTTTTTGTTTGCTTGGCGGTGGGGGTTAAATAAATATTCTGTGATTTTTAAGAATGTCAGTAGACCAAAAAAGACACTTTCAATAAATCAATTATATTTACATCTAAAAACCAGGAAAAATTTTAAAGGAAAAATGAACTGGCTTCCCGCAGTGAACATAAATGTATTTGTATGGTATTTCCACCAAGGAATAAAGAAACAGTAAAAGGAATGAGACTTGAGGGATGCTGTACATTTGTTGTGAGGCTCTAGAGAAATGTCTATCCTTTCAGAGAATGCTTCTGAATTTGTTCATGGGCTAATTTTGAGAGATAACAAGAGAGCTAAGAATCCATTGAGAGAGGGACAAGAGGGGGCCTAGTCCACCATCTGTATCATGCAGAGACAACACTGGGAGAGAGCAAGCAGATAATCTAAAACGACTGAGAATACACTTCAGGGCTGTATTCCAGTTCTTCAAGGTGAATTGACTTGTGGGTATTTTAATTAACATACATTCTAGTCTCATTTACAAATACTGAAATTAAACATCCTAATATATGATTACCTAAACTACCAAATATTCCTTTGAAATGTACCAGTGATGGCAACTGATCCCAATAGTGTTCTTAGTTTTCAGAGATCAGACTTCATTAAGGATAGTTTGAGGCTGTTTTGTCTAGTTTGTCCAAAGAAATACATCTGAATCCTTAAAACACTGAAAAGCGGGGGTGTATTTGATCCATCTTTCTAAAAGACATGCTTTAGCTCTAGCAGAAGGTATGGGCTAGTTGCAGGAAGCGGTTGGTGAAATCCTATTGCCTTTGTTATGCAGAAGGCCAGGCTAAATGATTGTAATGGTCCCTTCTGGTCTTAAAATCTATTAATTCAATGTAATCTGCTTCATGCTAGCTAAAATGGGAGACACACCACTGAGTTATACACATGGGACAATTAATCATTCCAGGAGAATGAAGATTTTAAACAATCTGGCCTCCTACAGGAGTTTTCAACCTCCAGCACTATTTAATATCAGTGCTGTTTATGACACTTCATTTATACATCTGTTATTCTGTGCTGCAAAACCATTCAAACAGATGGTTCATTTTCACTTACATTAGGTACACAAAGATGAGAGCCTTCTTGTAATAAGTGTGGATAAAGTTTGATCCATAAACATGTATATTAATTAGATCCATATTTCCATAACATGCTCCTGTTTTCTATTCTATGCATAGTCTGAGTTTCCAAACGAACACAGACCAATCCTGTTCTTCCTGGAGTTTAATCATTGACTTCATTGATACTCTTGGTGTTGTGTGGAGGTGGGTCCAAGCCACAGATTTCAGACCTGGAGACAGACTTTCCCAAAGTTGGAGGGTATCTGGATCCAGGGTTTTCACTCAGTCCAATTTCTAGATTTAAGGGGCGGGGAAGAGGGGGACTAAAGAGTATGTCTCTGTGAGCCATGTTTTGTCCTGTTCTTTCTTTGCCCCTTTCGTCGTTTGGGGAATTTCTCAATCTGTAATTCATCCAGAATTAGAAATAGAACTACAATGAGAGGATTCCAGAGCAATAATGTGAACGGATGGATGACTTTTTGACTATTAGTGTTTCTTCTTTTCTTTTTTAAAATGAGACAGAAGTTCCCTATTCTCCAAGCTGGTAAAGCAAGGGTCGCAGCAGATCAAGCTTGCCTATGTTACCTCCCTTGTGACGCCACCTTGACCTGGAAAGACTCCTTTTGTGGGGTGACAGAATAGTTCAGTCTCCACAAGCCGTTCAGACTTCACCCTTCTGCTGAGACTGTCAATTAGGATGCTAATTGCTAGCGGTGTTTTCTGTGATATACAAACCTAATCATTGGGAATTGAAATGAAACCACCAACCTATTGCACATAGGCCACTGATTAGTGATTCAAACAAACAGCTTTCAGCTACTACTTTCCGGGGTTGAATATCAATTTGTGACTTAGAGGGGGAAGTCTCTGAGATGTCATTCTGTAGTATCTGGTCTTAAGCCCTCTGAAGCACAAGTTTTAATATCCTTTCCTCCCATGGATCAATAACTGGTTAAAAGATAGGAAACAAAGGGTAGGAATAAACAGTCAGATTTCTCAGTGGAGTGAGGTAAACAGTGGGGTTTGCTAAGAATCTGTACTGGCACCAGTGCTGTTCAACGTATTCATAAATGATCTGGAAAAGGGGGTAAAAAGGGAGATGGCAAAGTTTGCAGATGATACAAAATTACTCAATAGTTAAGTCCAAAGCTGAATGCAGAGTTACAAAAGCATCTCACAAAACTGTGACTGGGCAACAAAGTGGCAGATGAAATTCATTGCTGATAAATGCAAAGTAATGAACATGGAAAAAATAATCCCAACTATACATACAAAATTATGGGGTTTAAATTAGCTGTCACCATTCAAAAAAGAGATTTTGGAGTCCTGGTGGATAGTTCTCTGCAAACATCTGCTCAGTGTGCAGCAGCAGTCAAAAAAGCTAACACAATGTTAGGAGCCATTAAGAAAGGGATAAATAATAAAACAGAAAATATCATAATGCCAATATATAAATCCATAGTGCACCCACACCTTGATTGCTGCATGCAGTTCTGGTCATCCCATCTCAAAAAAGATATATTAGAATTGGGAAAAGTATAGAGAAGGGCAACAAAAATGATTAGGGGTATGGAACAGCTTCCATATGAGAAGAAATTTAAAAAACTGGAATTGTTCAGGTTAGAAATGAGGTAACTAAAGGAGGATATGATGGAGGTCCATAACGTCATGAATGGTGTGGAAAAAGTAAACAGGGAAGTATTATCTCCCCATTCACATAGCACAAGAACTAGGGGCTACCCAATGAAATTAATAGGCAGCAGATTTAAAACTAACATAAGGAAGTCTTCACACAACACACAGTCAACCTGTGGAACTCATTGCCAGGGGATGTTGTGAAGGCCAGAACTGTAACTGTATTCAAAGAAGACTTAGATAAGTTCATGGAAGATAGGTACATCAATGACTATTAGCCAAGATGGTCAATGATGCAACCCCATGTTCTGGGCGCCTCTAACATCTGACTTCCATAAACTGGGGCCGGATGACAGAGGATGTCTCACTCGATAATTGCCAGGTTCTTTTCTTTCCCACTGAAGCGTCTGGCACTGGCCACTGTCAGAAGACAGGCTCCTGGGCTAGATGGAACATTGGTCTGACCCAATATGACCATTGTTATGTTATGTTCCAAAATTGTGATTGTTATTAATTATGATAACTCTGGATATTCTTGATATCCATATCAACACCCAGTCCCTTCTGAAATCTTGTCAAGTTCTTGGCCTCAGTGACTTCCTGTGACAATGAGTTCCACAGATTAATTATATGTTGTATGGAAAAGTGTTTCCTTTTATCAGTTTTGAATTTCCTACATTTTAATTTCATGTTCTATCCCCTTATTCTTGTGTTATGAAATAAGGTGGATCAGGAGCTTATGTTCTCCCTATCTAGACTATTCATTATTTCATATACTTTTATTACGTTCCCTCTTATTCGTCTCCTTTCTAAAGTTGTCAGTCCTAGTCTTTTCAATCTCTTTTCATATGAGGGTTTATCCAGGCCTTTGATCATTTTTGTTTCTCTCCATCATTTTAGTTCTCTTCTACCATTTTTTGAGATAAGGTGACTGGTACTGCACACAGTGGTGAGGCTGCACCATTGATTTATATAAAGACACTATAAAAAACCCATGTTGATGAGTTAACAGGAGATGTATTCAATGTGCTAGTGAGTGATTTAACATCTAACTTTCTCCAAAATTAATCTGCTTTCCAGATCTAAAGTTTAGAAAAACAGCTGTGAACATTATTAAAGGGAAGTGGATGAATGAGTTGTTTACCCATAATAACAGACGTTACACAGTCAGATTGCAGCATGGTTCTGAATACTAAATATATTGAAAGTGACAAACATTGGGCAAACTCAGACATTTTGGATTTTTGGTGGGTTTGAAAAAAATGTAAGTTATTTGACAGTGGTGGTAGTTTAGGATGTTCTTTGTTTTCTGCTTTTTTTTCCCCCCTCAGCAAAAGAGCTGCTTCAGCTGAGGGTAAAAAATATTTTGCACTTTTTGAAGAAACAGACAGATGGTTAGTTATCACCAACAAGATGTAGGAAATGGGCAAACATGACTGTGCAATTTTCACTAGAACAATGAGATGGCACAATTTGTCCCATCTGACATGTTACAACGGTACACAAGAGCTTTAGGAGCAGAAGTGAAGACAGTGCCTTATTGTATTGAAAATGCAAGGGAAAGGTAGATTGTAATTAGCCAAACCTTGCATGTGACCAAGACACTGGGGCTAACAAGGAATTACTTTCTGCCTCTCTATATTGCAATGAGTTGGAAAAATGCTTCCTTTCCATATAGATTGCTTGGAGGATCATTTGGGTTGAAAGGAGCTATATTAACGAAAGATACAATAAAACTTGTCTTACGAATGCTCCTCAAAGAACTGACAAAAATGCATGCTTATCTGAGTTGGTCTTCTAATAAAGGGAGCAGAATTGCACTCGGTACATTTAGGGATAACTTTCAGGGGCCTCTCAAGATAGGAGGTAATCTCTTGTGCAGGTTTCAATATGTTATGTCAATGTACAACCTGTTTTTGAAGCGACAGTTACAGTTTCCAAGGCTGGAATCCCCAACCAGTGCTTCAATAGTGGATGAAATATTAAGAAACAATATCCTGCAAGATACAGAGAACTGTGGCCTAATCTAGCATAACTAAAGATTAGCAAATGCTTAAATTCTTTGCTCAATCCAAGCCTAAAGGACTGAAGTGTATTTATTTAACTGACATTGAACAGGTGTATTGGAGGTCACACGGATGTGCATCTGTGTGAGAGCACTGTTTAGGTTCTACAGGCATTGAAGCCACAAATGATGAGTATCCAGGAGACATTTTATAATTGCAGTTTTCAAGGGAAGTGTAATCACAAACTCCCTTCTGTTTATACATTGAATACAACAGTAGATCTCCCCGGTGGTAGAGAAAAAGACTGGCCTTGTAAATAAATTCTCCTTCTTTAGCAGTGTGTGTGGGGGCAGGTGGAATTACTATCTGTAACAGAGAACTGAAAACAAACTAAGGTACATAAGAGCAAAAATGATCCTTGTGAACTAAGAGGACTCTTCTAGCTGATTGTTAAATACTGATACTTAGGGGAAATGTTTTCATTTGGATCTGAATTCGGAAGTGTTTTATGTTGGAGGAGATAGATAGAAAGAAAGGAAAACACAAACTACCATTCACAGAAATTTCAAGTTACCTTTTTTAAACAGTTTGTATACATAATGCATTAATAATCCAGACACATTAAGAGCCCTTTGTGCCGGTAACATTGGTTTTAACCTGGTACTGCTCTAATAATTATTTTCTTTCAGTTGATGCTTGTGTGCAAATAAGGTCTGTGGGAATTATAAACCATTTTTTCCTTCTTTTCTTTTCTGAGTCCCCCTACCCCGTTTCTGGGGATGTGTGTGTGAAATTTGCAGCAACTTTATTTTGCTTGTTTGGTGCACCCTTGAAATTCCATGTTTGTGCAAATGGTCACTCTGCTACAAAAACTATGCAAAAGAGCAACTTCTCACGTGGAACAGCCGTGAAAATGTTGCTTATAAAAGAAGGCCCATTCCCATTGAAAATCTCACAAAAACAGCCCAATTTTCAGGAAAATGTGAAAAATGCTCAGATTTCTGCTGATTAGATCAGACCACTTCTTATGTATTCTGTATGAAGATAATTTCCTCATCCAAACTCAGAATCTATTCAGTTACATACAATCGGCTACACTTTTGTGTTTCTCTAGTACCACTAAAAGAATGCAGTGTTAGCAGGAAAAGCAGGCAATATTTTTGTTTTGTGTGTGTCTGAAGTAAAGCATCAGAAGCTGAAATGTCCTACAAGTTAATTTATCTGTATCCTCATGCATTCACCATGTAGGGCTGGGGACATCATGTTCTTTTGAACCACCTCATAGTTTCCATATCTGTGCTCACAGCATAAAGTGAGTCAGCAATGGGAATGTGGACTACATGACAAATAGATATGGCCCAGGGCTGCCCAATCTAGATTGAGATTCATATTGTGAAACCCTCCAGAGTTCAAGGATGTTCTGATCTGTGGGGGTGATAAGATATTGGAACTATTCATGAAATTTTCATCCAGACCCAGATTTGGATGCCAACAATCCTCCACCCCCCAAAGTCTGTGGTATGAACTACGTCTGGAGGTTTGGTTCATGACCATCTCTTATGATAATTCTTTGACTCACCACCCACACAGCCACTCTTCTTTTCCCAGTGGTTTTTAGTATCTGAAAAATAGCAGAGGTTACGTAATGCAGCATATTCTCTTTGAAATGCCTTGAGGATGGTTAAAAAAAAATCTCTTATTTTAGAAGGACTTTGACACTGGAAAACTTTAAAACGGATCAGACTTACAGCAGTCACTTCATGTTAACAAATATCCTCCCCAGTTTGCCTTGTATTAAAGCTGGGATTGTGACTGCACCTGGCACCAGTGCGCAGTGGGAGATCAGACCCTACTTCCTGTCTGGCCATATTAGGGCTCCCTGCATTATGGGCCTGAGCATGAAGGGGTGAGTAGGGACTACATGTGTGATGCTTCCTCACCTTCCAAAGCAGAGAGTGGGTGGTGCTGCCCTGACATGCCAGCCAGCTGAGTTTAGCTGGCATGAGGGGAAAATTAGGCAGCCCCCTTTTCAGAACTGCAGAAAATTACTTTCACCCTGAGCATGGAAGAATAAGGAAAGGAACTGTAACTGTGAATTCCATTTCAGCACTTCTATATACACACAGCTCTGTCTAACCATCTCAGCACTCCTCTATATACATGGCTCTGTCTAAAGGCTCAGTCTAGTTCTAAAGTTGCTAGTATTTAAACTAGGGATGTTTCTCTTATTCTCCATCATCTTCCTATTTGACCGTGCACTTAAGTCATTCAAGGCTGAATTTTCAGTCCTGGCTACGAACACTGATGTACTATGTGCAAATGATTGGCAAGAACAAAGACTGTTGTTTCTTCTTGCAGCCTGTGGGAGTTCAGTGCACTTGGAACCTTGCAAGATCCAGCCCTCGGATGTTAGGGCTGAAAATCTGACCCCTAATGTTGAATGACAATCACTCTTGCCGTCCTGTCTTGCTGTGAAGTGAAGAATCATGACTTCATGGACAGAGTAGAAGAAATTGTAGACCTGGGAGGCTCTATTTCACATACCATCACCTCCAACAACTGCAAAAGAGAACACTGGAACAAAACTAAGAAGGCAATTTATTTCTGTGTGCAGTGTATATAAATCTTTTCTTTTTCCCTAGTGGCATATTATATTAAAGTCCCTCTTAAATAATAACTAGAATTACCATACCGGAATAACAAACCCACCTCCGACCACCCCACGTCCTTTGTTCTTCCTTTGTTGTATAGAATGTAGAACACAATAGAGGGTATTAGATCATGGCGGCAATACTTTAAGAAATAACAGCTAAGCAACAATGCTAAGATGATTAACTCTAGTTGAGAATCTGAACCTAAGCAAATACAAACCATGTGATGAGACAGTATAATCACACGCTTGTATCTTGCGGAACAGGCCTAACCAATCAATTACATATGGGCCTGAGCTACAAAAGTCATGCCTAGATCAGGATTTTAACTCAGTCCACTCAATGAAAGTTCAGTGGTGTTTAACCTGGGAGTTTGAGTTGGACCAGTGCAGGGATAAGATCCAGCCATGAAATCAAAACCCTGTCTGGATTTGAATTCCAAGCCCCACCAAAGATTGGGAGTGTTAAAACCCAGGGTTTTGATTTGGGCCCATCTTTGCTATTGAGCTTAAGAAAGACAGTCTTACTGCAAATACATGCAAAGACAACTCATGAGAAATAAGTAACAATTTAAGTCTGTCCATGAGTATTTCATTCCAGACACAGGCTGTATTCAGTTTAAATCCATGCAGTCCCCTACATATGTCTACTGCACCCCAAATTAGACAATAACATGACTATAGCCCTGGCTCTAGCTATACAAGTCTTCCAGTTTCTCTCTGGAATCATTAACTTCTAGTATCTTTTCCATGACCCATTCCTGCCTTGACAGACTGGGTGAAAATCCTTGCTCATTTTCTCTCTCTTAGTCTTATGCTTCAGTTTCTGTGAATCACATCATAGTCTAGAAAGGATCTTTCATTTCTGCAGAAAAGGGGTTACAGTGGACGAGAAGCTGGATATGAGTCAACAGTGTGCTCTTGTTGCCAAGAAGACTAACGGCATTTGGAGCTTTATAAGTAGGGGCACTGCCAGCAGATCGAGGGACGTGATCATTCCCCTCTATTCAACATTGGTGAGGCCTCATCTGGAATATTGTGTCCAGTTTTGGGCCCCACACTACAAGAAGGATGTGGAAAAATTGGAAAGAGTACAGCAGAGAGTAACAAAAATGATTAGGAGGCTGGAGCACATGACTTATTAGGAGAGACTGAGGGAACTGGGATTGTTTTGTCTGCAGAAGAGAAGAATGAGGGGGGATTTGATAGCTGCTTTCAACTACCTGAAAGGGGGTTCCAAAGAGGATGGATCTAGACTATTGTCAGTGGTACCAGATGACAGAACAAGGAGGAATGGTCTCAAGTGGCAGTGGTGGAGGTTTAGGTTGGATATTAGGAAAAACTTTTTCACTAGGAGGGTGGTGAAGCACTGGGATGGGTTACCTAGGGAGGTGGTGGAATCTCCTTCCTTAAAGGTTTTTAGAGTCAGGCTTGACAAAGCCCTGGCTGGGATGATTTAGTTGGGGTTGGTCCTGCTTTGAGCAGGGGTTTGGACTAGATGACCTCCTGAGGTCCCTTCCAACCCTGATATTCTATAATTTGGTTTGAGCCTCCTTATCAGTTTCTCATGGACTTAAGGACATACCTTACAGTTCCCACATCTAACAATAGACTTGATTCAGCCTTACAGGATGTTTATATTTTCTTGACTGTGCTCTGAGTGCAGATGATTCACTTCCTGACTTCTCCCTCCCTCTGAAGCATTCAGCTTATGCCCTAGGGTACCATCTCTTCTAGATACATGAAGAAATAGTATATTTTATTCAGCCATTTCTTAGCTGTCTTTTTCTCTAGCAGATTGCATAGGGGAGAAACTGCTACAGTACAGAATGCTTCTGCTGTGTGTGTTTTCAAACCCACAGCCCATTTGGTATTCAAGGTGCTTGCTTGTGTTTGAAGATTATACTCCATCACACATGCCAATCTCACTGGCTCTCAACATGCTGAAGAAAGGGTTTAAGAAGAAAATATCTTGGGCCTGGTCCACACTAAAAAGGGGGTTCAAATTAGGGTACACAAATTCAGCTACGGGAATAGCGTAGCTGAATTCGAAGTACCCTAATTCGAACTACTCACCCGTCCAGACGCGGCGGGGTCGAACTCCGCGGCTCCCCCGTCGACTCCACCACCGCCGTTTGCAGTGGTGGAGTACCGGAGTCGACCGCGGCGCTTCCGGAGTTCGAATTATCGCATCTAAATCAGACGCGATAGTTCGAACTCCATGAAGTCGAACTCACCGCGTCGACCCGCGCGGTGAGTATGGACCTGCCCTTGGAAACAAATCTAGCATATAATCATAAGAACGGCCAGACTGGGTCTTACTAGTGGTCCATATAGCCCAGTATCCTGTCTTCTGACAGTGGCCAGTGCCAGATGCTTCAAAAGCAATGAACAGAACAGGGAAATTATCAAGTTATTCATCCCCTGTCATCCTGTCCCAGCACCTGGCAGTCAGAGGCTTAAGGACACCTAGAGCATTGGGTTGCATCCCTGAGCATCTTGGCTAATAGCCATTGATGGATCTATGTTTTTATTTAAGAAAAGGTTTAAGAAGAAAATATCTTGGAAAGAAATCAAGTATGTAGTCCCACCTGAGTTCCTCTTCTCTTGACAGGCTGTTAGTTCTGAGATTAATCCCATACATTTTAGAACACAGATCCTGAACTAAACCATGAGAAAACATCTCCTTATGATTATTTCAGCACCCAGCCAAACGATTGCTCAGCCCCCCCCCCCCCAAAGTTGTAATTATAGCAAGGAAATAAGTGCCTTTGCATAAAACAGCCTTCTAAATGTGAAGCCTGTTTTATGTCTTGTCCCCAGCCTCAAACAATTCTCCAGTCTCTTGATTCAGTTTACCTTGGTCTCTTTCTCCTGTATTCCATCACCCCAAGATCAGATCTATTTCTTATATTTGAAAATAGCCTTAGGACAAATCAATAAACTGGAAAGGACCTATGTCTTCCTCTGCGTTTGGAAAGCATCTAGCATGTTCTGGGCACTACCGCAACCTAAATAACAGATAATAATAATAATGTGAAGGTTAACACAAGCTAAAATAAAACTTGTATGAAATATGTCTTGTGGGGAAAGGTTAAGGGACTTGAACTTTAACAACCAAGGCTGTGTCTACCATACACACCATTGATGGCGGCTTGTAGGGTATGAGTAATTACACACTGCAGTGAAAAGCAGGCTGTGTCCACACTGCAGTGTGTAGCTACACGTATCAGTGAAAGACTCCAGGAGTAGGGTGGCAGTTTTTCCCACTGGTGGAGACTTTCCTCACTGCCAGAATCTCTCCCTGTAGTAAGGAAAGGCTCATGTAGTGGGGGAGCAGCAGGATACTACACTGCTAAAAATAGTGGTGTAGATGGAGAAATACGGGTTGGCCTAGTAGAGAGTTGTGTAGGGCATGTCTTTACTCACCTAAGCCGTGCCTCACCAGCTATACTGCTATTTAGGGGAGCTACGTGAGTATGTACACTATACACTGTAGCTGCTGGAACTAGGGGTGCTGGGGAGTGCAGCCTCACCCCCAGGCTTGGTTTTCATCATCCACAGGGTTTACAGTTTGGTTCAATGGCTCTCAGCACCCCCACTATATAAATTGTTCCAGCACCCCTGCTACACACTGCCAAAAGAACCATGCAATGTAGACATAGCTGAAATGCGAACCAAAATATCTGTCCCACCTTTTAGAGCTAGCCTGTCCATCCCTGTCATCTAATTATCTTCAATTAATTATCTTCAATTAAAGGGTTACGGCCAATAAGGATTCTTACAAGAGCATCCACTGTTTCACTTGACTCACATCCACGTTGAAATGCCAGTAATCCTAACATGGTGACTTAAGGTCTAGATTCCCAGCTGGTGTAAATCAGCATAACTCCATCAAAACCAGCAGTTTACACCTGCTGAGGATTTGGCCCTAAATATACAAAGGGTTGGTGAGAAAAGAGAGTGATAACAACACACCATTGACTGCCCTGGGAACAATATTTCAAAAGGATACTTGCTTTTCTCATTCATTTCTTCTGTCACTGGAACCTGATATTAAATTGAAATCATTTCCTTTCATTTAGAGAGCAATGTATCTGAACAGGTTATATCAGTTTTATTATTATTTAATGGAGAAAGCGGAGGTTAACCGACAGCAGAATGAAGAGGGATAAAATGATGAGATTATTAGTTTCTGCTTCAGAGTCTGGGCAGTAATTTACACTGTTACATTACATGAGATTTCCAGGCAGCTAAGCTGGTTAAATGAGTGAATGCCTGAGCCAAGTGTGATTACTTTACAGATCCAAGATCCCCAGAGTTACAGAAACATTATCTTATTTCTTCCTAAATCATTCATAAATGTTTTTTAGAATTATAGAATCTTTTATGAGATATCATCTCGATCATCTGGAAGCTATCAGCTCTACCACTGCACATATAAGTTATTGACAGCTCCGTGCACCAATATGTAAAATATAGCTCGTGTGACAGGGTCAGGCCAGATGGCTACAGGAGAGTGTTAGAAGGTAGATATATTAGTCCCAGATTAAGTAGATCCCTTTTCCTTGGGTAAGGTAACAGGGGCAGTTCCAGAATAAGCAGGAACTTGCTGGGACCAACTAAGGCAAGCAGGCTAATTAGGACACCTGGAGCCAATTAAGAAGAAACTTTAGGACAGGCTGTCTAATCAGGGCACCTGAGTTTAAAAGGACCTCACTTCAGTTTGTAGTGTGCATGCTAGGAGCTGGGAGCAAGAGGCACTAGGAGCTGAGAGTGAGAAGACATATTGCTGGAAGACTGAGGAGTACAAGCATTATCAGACACCAGGAGACAGGTCCTGTGGTGAGGACAAAGAAGGTGTTGGGAGGAGGCCATGGGGAAGTAGCCCAGGGAGTTGTAGCTGTCGCGCAGCTGTACCAGGAGGCACTCTAGACAGTTGCAGTCCACAGGGCCCTGGGCTGGAACCCGGAGTAGAGGGTGGTCCCAGGTTCCCCCCAAACTTCCCAACTCCTGATCAGACACAGGAGGAATTGACCTGGACTATGGCTTCTACCAGAGGGGAAGGTCTCTGTACTGTTTCCTGACCCACATGGTGAATCTCTGAGGCAAGCAAATCCACCAATAAGCGCAGGACCCACCAAGGTAGAGGAGGAACTTTGTCACACTTGGCATAAAAGAGATTCCAGGCAGGGACTGCTAGAATATGGACTAGGGAGAGATTGCAATTGCTTGTCCAACGTGCTCACTTTCACTTGCATCAGTCAGAAACAGGACCAGTGCTTTCATTATATTTGAATACCTGCTGGATTTTCTGGAGGGCTTCAGATTCTATCCTACTCACATTAAAGTCAACGGGAAATTTACTACTGACTTCAATAGAGTAGGATCTGGCCTGCAGGTCAAAGCAGGTGTGTATGTGTGCACAAGTTAACAGATTCTATTGTTTGCATTTCATCCATTTACCCAGGGTCATGGGAAATTCCTTTCAGGTTTCCATTTGTGTGGGTTCCCTCCCTCACCTCCTCAGTTTCTTAGTGAGTTTCAGGTTCAAACAAATGCAAAATTGGAAAGCTAAGCTTATCCAACTAGGTTTTCCTGGTTAAGACTCAAAACCACCATATATGGTTTGACATTCACCCACAAACACCACTCCACACAGGGATTGCGCTAAACTCAGCCCAGCTTCATCCAAAGGCTTGCAAACTCAGATATGACCCAGCTTTATCATTTGTAACAAGGCCCCAACTCAGGCAAGTGGTGTCTGGCTTTACTTTTGGTAAAGTTCTCCTCCTAATTCTGCAGATAGTTGTACCACCCAGCACCTGATGATGACAGCAAAATCAAGGCAGTCCAGATGAAGCCACCATGTTTTTGCTGCCAGGCAACTCTGGTGATGCAGAAATCTTAAAGGGTTCGAATTCCTGGGGTTCAGGTAAGTGGCAACAAGTTTAGTTGCTTCTTTAAACTTCTTTGGTTTAGAAATATGGCTGGAAACTCCAGGGGCCATCATGAGATTTCCAGAACTTCCTAATTTCAGACCATTCAGAAAAATTAAATCTCATTGTGATGGCCAGAGGTACATGAAAATTAATTCACGCAACATCCTCCCTGCCTCCAACCTTTCTAAACACCAGAAAAATGGATACAAATTGATTATGGAGCTGAACCATAGGTTAGTTCTTTATTTCATTCCAAATCAGTTTGCACATTCCTCGCCAGCAGAACACCCCTGGGGGATGCCTAGAAATGCCTGGAGGTAGCGTCTTTGTTAATATCACACATCATTTAACCGACTGTACTTAGCAAAACTACCAGAGACTGAAGAGCTGCACAAGTTCTGGAAAGTTGAGCCTCAGTGTCTGCAGTAACTGGAGCTGGGTCATAGAACTGCTGCACAAGATGTGCAGAGACTTCTCAATTCAGATGACTCTTCAAGATGAAATAAAGTTAGTGTGCTCAGCAAAGCACTTCAGCTGGCCTTTTGGGGACGGGCTTGGAATTTCTCCCGTAGGCTGCCGTTCATGGGAACGCTGTTGTGTTGACCTGCACAGCACTGAACAATAGTTCAGCAGTGTTCCAACACTTCATCAGTGTAATTCTTTGCTGCTGCCTCCACGGTACCAGCAAGCCACAATCGTTTTCCAATTTACCAAATCCCAGAAACCTTTCCATCACCTATTCCCTTCGAAGGCAGCAGAGACCAGGTGGAAAGCCAGCTGCTCATTTTCATTTTTTACTCCATCCCGCCCCCATCCCCTTGAGCTGTGTCAGCTTTAACAGAAAACACTTCTGCTGATTTCATTTCCTGGATGGCAACTGCTAGAGTTACCCTGAGCACACAGCTGTCCATCAAATTCGTTCATGGAATCCCAAGAGTCGCATTTGGCCTTTCCTGGGTTTTTGTGTTTCCGTTTTTTAAAAAGTCACTTTTTATACTATTGTTTATTATTATCAATAGTAATTAATGGTTTTCAATTCATATGGTCTTATTATAGGAGAGAGACGATCCAGTCTAAATAATTAATGCAGGTGACTAGGAACCTAGGCTCTTGGGTTCCATACATCCATTCTTGGTGACCAATGAATCAGCATGTGTTTCATGTTCCTTATCTGCACAGTGGAGGTAACAATAGCTTACCAGGAGGTTTTGAAACTTTATTATCATTATAAATACTATCATAACAAGATGAAGCAATTAAATATTTTTTTGTGCTTTCTGTGTTTCCATTGGGCCACCACCTTGATTCACATGGAGTGGTAGTATTTGCTTTGCAAGGAGTGCTGTGGAAATCAGAAGCGAATATATGGCAATACCTGTTCTACCTGAGAGCACTTGTAAATCAGCGAGGCCAAGGGAAGAGGCTGGGGCAGAGGGCAGGAGTAAATAATTCATGAGGCAGCAGCAGCTAGATATGTATTTGAGGGAATCTGTTACTATTGATCTTTCTCGACTAAAGTGGACATCAGAATTTTGTACTTCCAAAAAAGAAATACAAGCAAAGCCCCAGGTTTGAACCCCCTTGTGCTCTGAGGAGGTTCAGATCCAGATCTTTGCAGCCTGAGCCAGTTACCAATTTCTAGCAGTGTATCTTGGGATAGGGGCAAAGGGGTCTCTTGAAATTTAGAGCAATTGTGTAAGCTGTAAGAGCAAGCTGTAAGTGCTTGCAATGCTCCCTTCAAGCCAAATGTGGTTTGTTGCTTCCCCTGTTTGTCACAAGACCGTGGGGAGGCAGTACTAGGAAAAAGGCTTCACACATAGGAAGAGAGTTCAGGAATCAATCAGAGAGCAGAATTCACCGGCTCTTCATTTGTAGAATAGGATATGTTGGGCTGCACATGAAATGTGCCTACATTTTTAACAGTGAGAATAACTAACCATTGGAACTACTTACCAAGGGTCATGGTGGATTCTCCATCACTGACTATTTTTAAATCAAGACTGGATTTTTTTTTCTAAAAAATTTGCTCTAGGAATTATGATGGGGACGTTCTATGGCCTGTGTGATACAGGAGGTCAGACTAGATTATCACAATAGTCCCTTCTGGTCTTGGAATCTGTGACTCTATAAAAACCCCTTGAATGTGGCTATTAGTGCTACATAAATCAAATCACTGAAGGCCCAATTCTGCCATCCTCAATGACAACTGAAAATATTGTAATTGATTCCATAGTATTGCCTGGGGAATAAGGCACTTCTCTGTGAGAAAGGATAACTGCTCTTGTCCCCTCTGCATTAGACTAACACAGCTGTTGCCCCCATGCTGCCTGGGTGCCAGCAGAGGGGTTTTGACAGGACAGGACAGACAATATCCCTACCCTCAGCTCTGGTGACTGGAGCCACAGTGGCTTACAGCAACCAGGATGAGCAATTGGAGCGAAAGTCCTGCTCAGCCGCTGTAGTCCTTGTCTTGGGGCATTCCCACAGTGCTACAGAGCATGCACTAAGTACTTAGCAGCTGGCAGACAGGAGCTGTGAGAGGCTGAAACATACTCAGTGCAGATAGAATTTTTGGAGAGTTGAGCTGCCAAGCTCTAACAAGACTCTACTGAGCATGTGCAAAGTGAGCTTTTTCAAGGCTCAGAACTTGGCCAAATTTGGGCAGTTTTTCCACAGGAATAGCAAAAGGCACATCCCTAACACCCGTGTGATCCTTCTTCCAAACTTCAAGCCTTTGCTCCAAAGCAAGGAGGTACTTGAGCTTCTCAACAAAATTGCTGTACGAAATTTTTACAAATGAGTAAAACAGTACACGTTCCCCTAATCTCATTCTCAAGAATGGCTGAATTCTTTTAACACAGCCTGAAACAGACACCCAGCATGGAGCATGTCAACTTGAATGGTTAAAGTTTGGCAAAGTTATAAGCAATTGAAAACAGAGTTTTTATTAGGTAGTGCTACCATCCCACCTATAATATCAGGTTGGAGGGGTTTCATATGCATTACATTGCATTAATGAAAGGATGGTGACTCATGCCTTTACAGGGCCAATTTCTGATCTCACATGCACCAGTGTAAACCGAGAGTAACACAAGTGAAATATTTGGTATTAGCCTGGATTTACGCTGGTATGGCAGAACAGAATTCACCCCTGAATGACTCCCAAACTCCCTTCCTGTGCGTGCAGCCTCTTTACTACTATGCAGCCCCATGAGAAGAAGCATTTCTTGTGTTAAAGTGACAACAGGAGAAGCAACAAGTTGCATTCAGCTTGAAAGGAACATTTCAAGCACTTAAAACTTGTTTCAACACAATTGCTCTAAAAGGGCTCCAGTCTCATGGGGATTCAGGTTTGTTCTCTCTCTCACACACACACACACACACACACACACACACACACACACGATACGCTGCTGGAATGGGACAGCTGCAAAGCTCTGGATCTGGATTTCCTCAAAACTCCTGTGGTTTCAGATCTGAAGCTTTGATTTCTATTTCTTTCCTGGGAATACAAAATTCCAATGTCCATATAGGCCAGAAAGAGACCAATAGCAACACACACAGTCTCTGCTGCCTCATGAAGTATCAGAAATGAATTGCTTGTTCCCTCCATCTGCCTCAGCCTCTTTCCCCTGGCCTTGCTGATTAAAATGTGCTCTCAAGCAGAGCTGAGATTGCCATATATTTGCTTCTAATCCTGTTGCTGCAAATTAAGCAGATATTCGAGTGAAATTAACTAGTGGCATTCCACCTATGGCGACTGTCCTTGCCATCTCACACAGTGGCAGAGGGCCACTTTGAACCAAAACTCTTGTGATCTATAGCAGCAGTACCACCAGATGGGCCAATCGTGTTAAGCAGCAGCAGAATCACATAGCTATGACATATCCATGGTGGCACAGATTACCATCTTGCACTGTCCCATGCAGATCTACTTCCTTCAGCCAGAGTCAATATAGGAGGATGGAAGAGATCGCAGAGGACTGCAAAAGAGCAAATACAGTACCGATCTATAAAAAGGGGACTAAGGAAACCCCAGGGAATTATAGACCAGTCAGCTTAACTTCAGTATCTGGACAGATAATGGAGCAAATAATCAAACGATCAATTTGTAAACACCTAGAAGAATAGTAAGTAATAGTCAACATAGATTTGTCAAGAATAAATCAGGTCAAACCAAACTAATATCCTTCTCTGACAGGGTAACAAGCTTTATAGAGGAGGGGACAGTAGATGTGATATATCTCAACTTCAGTAAGGCTTTTGATACTGTCTCATATGACTTCATAAACAAATTAGAGAAATATAGCCTAGACTAACCTACTATGAGGTGAGTGCACAAGCTGCAAGAATGGATCGTCCAGTGAGGACCATCAGAGTCTCAAATTCTGGTCACGTCTTTCGGTGGCTTTCTCAGTACACTGCGCCATAGTATTCCACCAGTGATTACGATCATTCCAACAGGCCCTCTTCACTGCTCATTCAAGACATTTCTTTTCTTTTATTGCCCTTTCCTCCTCTCTTCATTGACTCAACTCTGACCTTAGAGTGCATCCATTCTGAACCATACTTCTTTTTCCTCTCCCATAATTTGATGGAGTCATCTTTAATCCAAGATCTTTTTTTTCATTTTCCTTAGTCCCAGTTGTTCTTCAGATATCTCTCTGATAGAATGTTGAAATAAAGTCCACTCTTTCTCCACTGTAGACAGATGGTCTTCCAATATAGTGGAAATTGCTGTTCTGTAACTGTTAATGATAGCTTCATCGTGAAGTTTATCTGAATTGAATTGTTGCTATTAGGAGTCTTTCATCAGATTCTGGAGTAAGATCAGCACTCCTAAATCCCCATACATCCCGGGTGAGTTTAGTCAAGGGTTTCCAAACTAGAACATGATCCAAGGTTTCATTGTCACCCCATGGATGTCAAAATGTATACTTATGGCAATATTGTACTGAAACCAGGTATCCATTAAAAACAGTCTATGTGTGAAAGCAAGTTCTAACAAACATATGCCATTATCTGATCTCTCTTCTGATAATCTGTGTGGTCCCACTTCCAGTACAAATCCAATTCCATCATGGCCAATTCTCACATTCAGATCTCCTAAGATGACAATATGAAGTCAGGATGATGTACTAGATATAATGTCATCTAACATGACATAGAAAGCATTTTTTTCAGCATCAGGCTTTGCATCATGTGGAGCACTTCAGCTAATAACTACCACACATCCTACCTTCAAACTGAAAATGACAGCTATCAGGCATGGAGAATAGACCTGCCAAATCAGTAGTGCAGATCACGCATGGGGACAAACCCAGAGCAACACCAATGTGCCCGTCAGGTGTATCACAGGCATGCAACAATTCAAAGGTCTGACGGCTTTGAGTCAGAGTTGTGCTCTCGGTGTTCAAATTCTACCATGTCTCCTGCATGCTCATATATCAACATTCCAGCCTTTCCAATTCTTCATCCAGGAGAGTCATTTTTCCAATGGCTCTTAATGATTGAAAATTCTACAATCCCATCCTGAGACTGACGTCACTGCAGAAGTGGATAACATCTTTATATCAGGCACTTCCCCTCATGTCTGGTTTATGAAAGAGCCATCGTTATAAGGTCTGACTTCTCTGCATGTAGTAGAAGATTTAGATGAAACCTGAAGCTTGGTTCCATTATGAGTAGCAGATGAAATGGCCAAAGTTTTATGTTCTTTTCTTGCATGTGTTGAAGCTAAAGATGTTTTATTGTGATGGTTTGTCAGGCCATTGCCCGACCCTACCACGTTATCTGGGCTTGGGACCAGCACTAGGAACAAGGAACCTGTGGCATGGGTCTACATTCCAAGTGTTCCATCCTAAAATTTCACAGCAAGAAGTTGCTCCCAATTGTTGTGCATGATTTGGAAGAATGATAGTCTTAAGTAGAGCTGAGTGAATTATTTGCAGTGAATAATTCATTCAAATAGCACAGCCATTTCTCTGTTCATGAATTATCTACAAACAGACTGAGATTCTTAATTATTTATGTCTTTTTCACGATTATTTGGTGAAAGGTTTATGAAACTTTATTACAGCCCATGCTCACAAATGAGATGCAGTGACTGTTGTTTTGAGCAATTACCTGCATGATGTGTGATTCACCGCTTACATCACACAGAATTGTTTTATTCACTGACTGAGTGACACAAAGAACTTCCAAGATAGTTAGGCAAACACTTGCAGGGGGCTAGGTTGGTGGCACACTGCAATCAGGCCCAAGTAAGGAGCAGCCAATAGCTATGCTGCGCTAGGAACAGGGCAGGGACAAAACTATGACTCAGTCACAATGGAGTCCCTGCTCCCATTCCTGCACAACTTACTGTCACATCCAGCCCAACTCCGGTGCACTGGTCAGCAAGTTGGGGAGGGGACAAAGGAGTGCACGGCTCCATCCACTACCTAGTCCCTTGTACAGGAGAAGAGCAACTGCGCATTAGCAACTGCTCTGGCCCCCACAACAGTTCTGAAGCAGAAGAATAAGAGGTTCTTTACACAACCCCCTTGGTCCCCTGAATTGACATGCAGCCAGGCTCTCAACTGATCTGCCCATGTGAACACATGTTGGGAAGAGCATTCATGACACTTTGTCTTGCCATGAACATTTTTGCAAGCAGTGTTTGTCCACACAAAAGTTTGCAAGAAGCATGTCGAAATTTTTTTGAATACAACAGAAGCAAATATGCAAGTTTCAACTCTAATCTAATAGCCCAGGACTCAGAGCCAGCAGATCTCTGTGCTAATCCCAAACATTCTTGAGCCTCCAATTTTTGGGCGGGGAGCAATCCTTTGCTCAGCTAGCCAAGGATCAGGGAAATAGAATGCTCCCCTACTCAGCTATGCCAAATGTCCCTCACCTAAATATTCCTGTGCTTGCTTTATTTATTTAGAAAATGATTGTTTCTTCGCTTCAGAGACCAACAGGGCAGTATTCGCAGTCCCTGGCTCACATCTGAGAAAGGACAGAGATTGTTCTTTTAGTTTTAATGGGGGGGAGAGACTTTGGCACCTGTGCTTTTTTATTTTAATGAAAATATATTTGTGATACGGAGCTGCTCGTGTCTGTTCGTGTCTCCTGGTGGCAAAACGGGGACCTACATCAACCTGGCTCTGTCCCCCTTATGCCAATCAGGCATTTGACAACAAGTCCTTGCTATGACCAGAGCCATCCTGGCCTGGGTCCTCAGTAATCTCTGTCCCTTTCAGGATGGTGGGGAGTCAGTAGTTCCATGTCTCTAGCAGGGACTAATCAGCCCTAGGTCTCCTCCATTTCCTCCAACTCCTCCAAAAGCCGCTGGCTGGAGTAGGAAGGAGAACCCCAGCCTGCCCACTCCACTGGGTTCCAGCTCGGGAGCCTTGTTTGGAACAGCCAGATCCAGTCCTCCTCAGTCCCTTGCTGCTCCCTGAGCTACTCCCCACTGCGCCTCCTCTGTAGGCTTCCCCGGCCTCTTGTCCTGCTTCTCCCTCATTGGAGTGTTGGTTTGTCTGGCAGCTTCTCACCAGCCAGCTGGAGCATCCTTTCTGGTAGCCACCCCACCCTCCGCCTTGCAGCCTTTCATCCTGACAGCTGCTGTGTGGCTGCTAATCAGCTCTGGCTGAGCAGGCAGGCAGTTGCTTCATTAACCCTTTGGCTGCCGAACCAGCATGGGGTGTGTGACAATATTATTTGTTTTTCTTTCCCTGTCATCCTGGAGTGGAAATGCATTTACTGCGGCGCTCTGACTGCAGTTATCCATCACATGAGGAGTCCACTGGGAGAGAGCAGCACTTATGACATTAAAAATATATTCTCTGTGTAACAAACCAAAAACGCATGCCTCGAGGCAGCATTAATTTCAGCTCACAGAATGATTTTCGCTCACAGAATGAACAAAGAAATGAGAGCTCAGGCTGAAAGTCCAACTTGCCCCTGTTGGCCCTCAGCTGGGGAGATTCTGCGGGCATGGAGGTCATGTGATTCAAGCAGGCACTTGGGAGGTAGGGTTTTCCGTATCTAATCTGCCTCTGCCGCAGATTTGCTGTGTAGCTTCAGGCAAGACAGTTAGGCTGGGATTTTCAAAGGAGTTGTGTCCAGCTCCCACTGAATTTCAATTGGGTTTGGGTGCCCAATTCTCTTAGACTCCTTTGAAAATCCGAGCCTTAGCCTCCCTGTGCCTCAGTTTCTTCATCTAAAAAATAGGATTAATAATACCTCCTAAGGCAGGCAGAGGATGAATGCTTCTAAATCCAAATTGCTCTGGGCTAGACTGAGACCCCTTTACACATACTGCTGAACAGTTACTCGCACACATAGTCCCATTAACACCAGCAGAACCACCAATGCAAATAACTCCTCACCAATGAGAGAAAGCAGCACTTTGAGATCCTTGAATGGAAGGTTGTAAGGAAGCACAAAGAATTGTTGTTTTTGTAGCATACAGAAGAAGGAAGATTTAAATATCTCTGGGACTAGAGGTTCATCCACTGGGGAACTTTTAAACTGACTCACTTATTGTGTAGAGGAAGACGGTTTGGCAGTCCAAAGTAGGGCAGATAACTGAGCAGTTGTGATGAAAGCACTGCAGGTGTATGTTGTCCTATGAACCTGAGAACAGTGAAACAGCCTTAATGCCAGTGCTTCCAAATTCCTTTTGCACTAATGGGTGATGCTGTGATAATATTAGCCAAGATTCCTCCACGGGGTACAAACTAGAGTGACAAAGGAAAGCAAAACCAAAGCGCTATGTGTCTTTCATAGCCTCCAGCTGCACTAAAACATGCTGTGATAGATTTGAATGAACTGCAATAAAATGTATAAAATGACATCGCTCCCTGAACCTGCTATAATAAACAATAAATGGGTCTTCCCTGACATCCTGAGACTTGGAATTTATATTCTTTTCAATGGTGTAGCTACATAGCGATTACAGAAGCCATTATGTTTGAGTACATCTACGCACTATAAATATCCCTCAGTTTGTCTGCAATGAGGCAGAACTGTGTATTGCAAGGTCTGTTTGCTTATTTATTTTTCCTGTACATATCTTTATGGCATACACTGTACATACTTACTTGCTTGACAAGCCATGCCAAAATTATGTACTGCATTTCAGATTACAAGCTATAACTCACGTGCAACTAACAGCTAACGTCAAGATTCCAGGAATCCATTATATTATACAGCAAGTGGCTAATTTTGTCTTATCACATTATTTTTCTTAAGGAAAAAATATAGGGGCATTTTGATGGTATAAATTCAATGTTACCACTGATAACAATTATGGCTTATTTTAATGTGTGAGCAGTTGAGTTATTGACATAGCTATAAATCCATTTGCTGGCATTAAAAGAGGATAAAGTTCCTTGGGTTGGTCAGTGGAGTGGGGAAAAGGGTGGAGGGGAATGACAGCCAAAAAATGTTTGAATGGTGGATAGGCCAGGCAACAGAATCCCTGCATTAAATCATGTGTTCAGTCTTAGAAGAGGAATTCCTATGTCATGTTAAAGGCTCAGGAACTGGCTGTCACAAAGATGAAGGAAGCCAAGGCTTCACTCTGGTAATGTTGTCTTAATATCAAGGTTGTTGTCTTGATATATGTCTCATATTCTTGAGTGAAATTCTTCTAATCTGCATAGCATTTTACATAATGCAGAGGATTGAACTGGATAGATCCAGTGACTGCTAATGGGATAAAAAACAGAGAATCCCAAACTGGTTTGTGAGACACTGGTTGTCCATGGAGCATTGGCCAGTAGTCCGCAGACAGCTACCTCGTCATACAGTGCTGGCTCCTCCTCCTGCTAAATCATGCAAAAGACATTAAATACATTAAATACATTAAATATTAAATACATTAAATATTACATTCCATGTAAGCCTGGAGTGAGGGGAAGTCAAAGATAAATGCACCGAGAAGTTACATGGAAATAGAGAGAAGGTGTGATTCAAAAAGGGGAAAGGCCCTCTCTTGGTGTACACACATGCACACACAAACACACAAAACAGATTAACTGCATGCAGTTAGCATCCTTAGATCTACATCCCCCACCCCTACATGCTCCATGAGTGATTCTATTATACTGTAAATCTCAGAGGCCTTTTCACTGGTAGCTAGTTCCTAGTTCTAATTTAGAACACACAAAAACAAATACAAATGAAATGGAATCAGCAGTCACTTAAAAAAAGGAAATGACTGAAATATTGAATGTTTCATTGATTGCAGTCTGTGGCATAAGCAGCAACGTGTTCCTCCTGTTTCATTTTCATAATTTTAGTGCATAAAAATTGCAAAATATTTGGCAACATTCTTACACAGCAGGAACTTTAGGCCCGATTCTTCTTTCACTTATATCATTTTTGTGTGTGTGTGACTCCACTAATGTCAGTGGTGTTGCTCCTTTTATACACTAGTGTAAAGGGGAAGAGAATCAAGCCCTGTTAGTCTATAAGGTGCCACAGGATTCTTTGCTGCTTCTACAGAACCAGACTAACACGGCTACCCCTCTGATACTTGAAGCCCTGTATGTCTGTCAATTATTATTTCAAGTGCCAAGCTCAGGAAAAATAGGTTATTTTCTGCTCTGCATTTTATTGGCTAAATGTTCACTATGTAAATGTATAGTGTGTGTGTGTGTGTGTATTAGAGTTGAGAAAATACTGCAAAACTAAATTCCAGGCGTAATCCTTTGATGTTGTAAGGAAATATTTGCAAGGAATTTAGTGTATTAGTAAGTTAGGAGTTAGTTGCATTGACGTTATACCCACTGACTGTCAACAGGACTCCTGCTCCTAAATTCCTTAGGCACTTTTTAAAATACCCTCCTGTCTTTCCTTTCGCTGTGTTCACACCCCTTTCAAATTTGTATTGTTCGCACCCCTTCTGTGTATGGGAGCATTCTAGCTCCTGAGTTCACTGGCAGGAATATTGGAGGAGAGAGCAAATTTTAAAGCCTTGGGCTTTTATAGAAGTTGCACTGATTTAACTAAGGGTTTGGTGTTGCACTGATTTAGTTAAATTTAGTGCAAGTTTCTGTGTGGACACACTACATTGGTTTAACTCAGGCTTACATGAGTTTACCTGGTAAATAATGGAATAAGAAGCAAAATTCATAGTTATTCAGTATGAATTATTCTTGACCAAAGAAAGAAGACTGTAGCATTGCTGAAAGCAGACATGACAAGACATAGGCAGCAACAGCTTCCTCCACATTGTCTAGTCTCTAGTTAATGTTCCCCTATCCTGATATGAAGCAGCTAGTTAGTGAGAGGAGAGAACAGGTCACTGGCCTAGGATCCATTTTTTGGCCTGTCTTGTCTGCTGAGACTCCCAACAAGGGGTCAATGAATGCAAGTTATAATGGTGAAAACTATCACTTGGATTTATTGGTTCAGTCATTTTTTTAACACAATCAGCATTTTAAGGTATCCCCTGACAGCAGGTAAAACTCAATAATGCAAGTTGCATTACTTAGTGTCTCGTAAACCCAGATGACATGCACAAGAGCAAAGTGCTGACCAGTAATGTAGCATGTTTCGTCCATTTAGGACAGTCATCATAACTATATTTAACACTTACATAATGCTTTTCTTTTCCAAATCACTTTGTAACCTTGAATTAAATCCTCACAATACCCCTGTGAGGTCAGATTATTAGTTCCATTTTACAGATGGAGTAAAATGAGACACAGTGAAGTTAAATGACTTGCCTTTGACCACAGAACAAATCAGTGGAAGAGCTGGGATTAGAATCCAGAAAATCCTGGCTACCAGTTTCATACTCTACCTATGAAACAATCATACCTACAGGGCACATTTTCCAAATCCCTTTGAACAGGAAGAAGGCTGGAGTATGTGCTAAGCCAAAGTGTCTGAGTGAATGAGAGGGATAATGCATTAGGGATTCCTTATTATAATAAAAAAATCTCTTCAGTTTTAGGGGATTCTTTTCCATTGTTACATGGCAAATATTTCTTCCTTTCAACCAAGTTCCATAGATTATCAGTGATGTCTTGGAATCAACAATATTTTGTCCTTCCAAGCAAACATTGAGTAGAGCTGGTGGAAATTTTTTGCACAATATTCTGTAAGCCAAAAAAATTGCCTTTTTTGTCAAAAATTCTCAACAGTAATGGAAATTTTCTATTTTCTGAGAGATTTCATTGATATTTTAATTGAAATTTTAATCAAAATCATTTTAAATCATCACTTTTTAAAAAAATTTCCCAATCATCCAGTTTTCAGTAAACAAAACATTGTTGATGATGTCAATTAAAAATTCAATTAAAATTTTTGCAGAAAATTTCAGAAAAAGGGAAAATGGGTTCATTTTGAACCTCAGAAAATGCAAATGAGTTTGACATTTGAAAATTTTTCACAAAATCATTTTCATGTATTCCAAAATTACCAACAGCCTCTTTAGGGATCAATCTTCCATTTCTCTCCCATTCTCATAGAGTGTAAGGTACACAGAGAATTTAGGATGAGGTTCTAACTCTGCCTAGGAGGAGAAGCTGCTTCAACAAGAGTGTTATGAAAATGATACATTTATAGAAAGATTTAGCTATAAAAGTCTCACAAAAACATAGAAAAGCAAAGTGACATGGAAATGCCAGCATATTTTTTATGCATTAGAAATCATTACACATACGGTTTTCAATAACTCTACCATTTATAATAACCCTTAGAAATCTAGAAACGGAAATAATAATAAATAGCAAATAAAAAATAATTCTTCGTAGTAATATAACATTTTTCAGATAAAGATCTTAAAGTACATTATTTCTAACTGTTTTGTTTAGCAATTTTTGTTTCTGTCCTCTCTCTCTCTCTCTCTCTCACACACACACACACACACACACACACACACACTTGTTTGTTATTGTAGGGCTGTCTCTGAGTACTTGATTGCATATACTGTTTTGTTGTTTGTTTTTTATTGTAGGGTTGCTTGTAAGTGCCATCTTCTATTTGTTATTGTAGGATGCCATGAGCATTGGGTCAATACAAAGGATTTCTAAAATTAAAGACTGATCGGGCTTGAGAATTTTGTCCTTTTGAGGCAGGCACTGTGTCCTTGCTTCATACGGTCATGGCCTTTTTCTCATGCATGGGGTGCTAAAACTCTAATGTCATACTAGTCACTGAATATTTCCTTTTGAGGTCAACAGCAAAAAACCCATTCAGTTCAAAGGGGGCAAGGATGAGGCCCCTCACTCTAGAGTGCAATGTGCAGAAGTAAAGAAGTGTAAATGCGCAATCTTTTAAACAGCTAAGCTCCTTCAACTCCTCCTACTTCAGTTGGACTTGAGGGAGCTCAACAACTTGCAGGATTGAATCTCATAAACCAGATATGATAATCTCAGCACTCCTAAAATTCCCATTGGTTTCAGGACCTACGTTGGGCCTGACCCTGTAAGGTGCTGAGCACCTCCTGAAGATGCTGAGTGCTTTCAAGTGTCATTGATCTCGGGGGTAACTGAGTCCTCAGCATCTAGCAAGATTGGGCCCATAGTGGTGGCGATCCAGTTTCATCCTTGACCTAGCACAGGAACTGGGGCAGGGGGAGGGGGAAGGCAGCTTGGTCACTGGTTCAGGCTAAGGCAGTCTGAGTGCTGCCCTAAATTGTTCCCTGTTTCACCAGCCCCTTATGGGCTATTGCATGGGTGCAGAATGGTCAAACCACAGGACTGCCCTGGCCACACCTCGTCCCTTCTCCAAACTGGCCACGCTGCCCCTCCACCTCCAGCCAGCCCTGAAATGATCTTTCTACCAAGGCTTCTGTGTTGACACTGCAGATTACAGATCCAGCTCTGCATTTGGCACATAGTCCCCCACAATCAGATGGGGAAGGGCTTTCACCTGTCCTATATCCCCTTTACGCCAGCCTAGCTGCCGCAAAGAGGCCACAAGGCAATGACGAATCAGGCCCAGAGTCTCCATTACTGCAATGGATTCATACAAATTCTCAGTTTTTACCTGTCTGTTTTAACAACAGCCAGCGATTCCTTTCAAAGGTACCGGCACAAGAGCATTGCTTTTGACTCCAGTCACATTTTTCTATAAGGAGACAGGAGCCAAGATAGTTGTTGCTGTTCAACTTTACTTGTAATAACCATTGCCCGATGTGGCCAACATCATTTGTCACTAATGACATAAATGCTGGTTATGAAAAAGTCAGCGGCTACTTTGCAAAAGAATTTAGCAGCAGGAATTTTTCTTCTGGACCATGAAAGCTACAGCCTGACAGGACCTAAAAAAGGAAAATGTCTTCAAAAGAGAAAAACCACAGTCACAAGAAAACCAGCACAGGCAGCATTCGTCTATATTTTAGACGTGTTTCCAACTATAAAATGAAAACAAAAAGTATGCTATGTGCTGTTAAATGCCTTTTTGATGCTACCCTCCAGTGTACAATCAACTTGTTCATGTGCCATCCTTGGTCTAAACATTCCACTCAAATGAATTCATAGAAATTAGGAGTCTTTTTAATAATAGTTGTCTGATATTCTGGGAAGGAATATGCGTATCTGGTTTGAGCACGGATCTGGGTGACAGGACTCCTGGGTTCCATTTCTACCTAGCTGCATCTCATTGAAGAAGCCAGATAGGCTAAATTTACAAAAGTGGCCACCGATTTTGAGTTCTTCCATTTTTAGGTGGAAGACACCCAATCTAAGACACCCAAATGGAGGCGTGAAAAATTAGAAACCACTTTTTGGCTGGAAAGCTCTCTATCAGCAGCCTCATTTGTAGGCAGCAAGGTGAATAGAGGTCCCGATTTTATGGAACAGTCGCTTCTGAGAGGCTAATTCAGATTAGCTCCCAAAGGCAGAGGATGGGTCCCAATTTTTCACATTTGCTGTCTGGTCACCCTAGTAAAGAGGTGACGATCATATCTGTTAGATCCAAATTTTCTAGCTTGCATTCATCTCTGCCATTAAGCCCATCTCTAGTATTACACAACATTAGAGAAAACTCTTATTTGATATTTTTACTTACAGAGTAAAAAAAGAGTTAGTAAAGGAGATGTCATAGTTAAACCTTTTGGATTAGAAAATGAGTTCTTGTATGACCAGTTCAGTGAAATCAACAGTGACAAATTCTGTTCTCAGAGAAATTGATGGCAAGACATTTAAAATGGCCTGAAGTTCAGGTGTGGTGCACCTAGAGTTCCTCTGGAGTTCAGTGAGCTTTGTGGATGCTCAGCATCTCTGAAAACCAAGCCATTGTTGATGCCAAAAGGACAGGGACTGGACTCTGAGAACAGTTTTATTCATCCTGTTGATCTTCAAAGATTAAGTTTTTCTTCTCCTCTTTTTAATATGTGATTGTTATAGACGATTTTCGGGTCTGTTGTATAGTTTTCACTCTTTTTTTTCCTGGGAAGCGGCCAAGTCCATTCAAGTTTTAATCTTGAGCACAAAGGTAAATGTGGTTCATTGTGTGTAGATTGTTCTCTGCAGTATAATGGCTTCAAGGCCACCATTTCTTTGTAAATGGAAGAGGTTAAAAACAAACAATCTTCCGTCACAATGAAAGGAAGAAAGGCTACATTAGATTGTGTGTTACTGGGAACATTTCAAACACACAGCCATTTTAACTAGTGTGTAATAAGAGCAAAGGCAATGGAAACGAAAAAGCTTGCCTTATGCTATGTGCTGTTAACCTTTGTGATGCTAGGCCCTCCAGTGTACCAGCTGGTCTGCTGCCATCCTTTCACATGCCACTCAAATCAATACAGCATTTAGGAGTCTTTGTATTGCCAGCAGCACAGCAGGTGCATTTTACCTGGAGGTAGCTGGTCACTACAGGCTGCTGTGGCTGTGACCCACCAGTAATATTCCAGCTATCCGTTGTGCCAGGAGACTGGCTAGGGCTGAAATTTATCCAGCACCTGGAGAATGCAATGGCTTCAGTGCATCTGCTCTGCACCTGCACTCTAGCTGCAAGAGCTTTCCGAGAGCTAGGCAGCAAGGTGCATAGCAGGTAATACAGGCTTCTGAGAGGCTAATTCAGATTAGCGCCCCAAAGGCAGAGGATGGGTCCCCTTGTACATGCCCCTGAAAACCACTGGAAGTGGCTGAGAAACAAATAGGACAGGATAGAATCTGAGCTAGAGAGGCACAGGTTAGACTGACAAATGAATAAAAGAATGGGGTAAATGAGTGACTAAGGATATGGATGAACTGGTAGTGTTACGAATGAGATGTGTGGGTGGTGGGAACAAGGATGGTCTGAACGAGGAGGTAGAAAGAAAAAAGAAGGGCTGACAGAGAGAAAACAGTAGCCTTGTTTCAGAGGGTTAAATCTCTCTCCTTTCCTTCCCTTTGTGAAGTGTCTCAGTGCCTGTTTTGAAAGGGGGAACCCAGATTGCCCCTCAGAGGCAAGGTATGCCACATCCCCATGGACCGTGCCCCTGGCACTCCCACCGGTGCCCAGTCCTTCACTTTGAAAAACTGATCAATCTGTGGACAAGGAGGCACTGGGATGGCTCTAGTTACCTGCAGCCTCACCATTTGCTTTGGGCACAAGCAACCACTGTGTAATTGGGATAACAATGGATGTGGGGTTACTTTGAGTGTTATATTTAAAATCTATTTTGCCATTATACTCCAGACCAAAATTCATAATTGCAAGGTTTTGGGAATAAAGGGCCAAAGTCTAGAAGTCAAGGAGAGATTTGCCTGATTAAGGACCACAAAAGTCCTTTTGCTTGTGTAGTCTTTGAAATGGAAGCCAATCCTTCATACTTCTCAAATTTATGATAAATATCAGGACCCAGGCATCACCCCAAACTCAGAGAGAATCTCTGGCCAACAAGCTAAAAAGACTAAAAGTAGGATTTCTGTTTTGCAAAGTGACTATCAACCTATACCACCTTGCTCTAGAGACCTGCCAAAATCTGCATTCACAATCAGATCTGCTGGTTTTACTGACTGAAATAAATCTGCATTACTTTTTACTAGTGTTAGAATTCCAGAGCCAATACAGCTTTGGGAGAATGAGCTGCATACTACTCTGGCTCAGTCCTGATTGCAGAATCTTTAATACTGGTAATACTCGAAGCAGAAAGAAGTGAGCTTGACTTTCCATTTTCAAAATGGATTTACAGACTGATGAAGAGACAAGCCAGTGGGCTGGACCCTCCATTGGGATAAATTTTCATAGTTCCACTGGAGTCAATAAAACAACACTGATATACACCAACTGAGGGTCTGGTCCACCTTCTTTGTACTTGTAAATGGAGTAGTTTTGAATGGGAACACACTGAGAGACAATAGTGATGGAACCTTACAATGCTATTTTTACAAATCACTTTGAAGAGTGTCACAGAGCTTTAAAGAAGAACAACAAAAAGGCCCCAGGGGGTGTAATTCACCACTATGTTATTCCCGTTTTACACCAGTCCAACACCTTTGATATCAACCAATCGCCAGTGAATCAGGGCCTATGCATTTAAATGGTTCAGACCCATCATTCTAAAGCAGCTATTCTGATATCAGACATCTGAGCCCTTTCAAATTCCAGTCCAGAATGAATGGCAGCAGCCAACTGAAATAGAAACATGAAGTCATCTCAATACAAAGGGCTTTCTTCTGCTCCTATGGAAAATTCCTGTTAACCTCATTGGTATGGTGCCACATTAGGGCAACTGGGAAAACGTTAATATGTCCTTGTCTTTAATGTAACCAAATATGAGAAACAAAAACCAGAATATATTTAATAAATGCAATGTAGATTGTTTTATTTGACCTTCTGTTCACAAAATAATTTTATTATATGTATGAAAGCAGCATACAGGCAATAAAATTATGAAAACATTCACAATACATAAATAACACAGACCTGATGCAGGATGTATATATTTCATTAGACTTCTAATTTTTCTCTCGGTTTTCTTTTCCTGATAACACTTTTTGATAAAGGTTGTGAAGATTTTCTCTGAAGGATATTTTGCTAACATTCCAAAAACAAATGGTTCTTTTGGAATGTGTCTGTATAGTAATGCCTGCCGATGGCTGTTGCTAATGTTTACTGACTGCTTTTGACATTACAAAGGAAAAGAGGCAGGGATTTTGATTTCAAAGTACAATGAAAAAGTAGCAGTTGTCAAAAGAAACATTGGCAAATTTTATGGAGCTCACAAGACATCTGGAAATGAGGATTGAAGCTCCATAGACATTTAGAAATGTCTTCATCCAAAATGGAAATGAGGCACTATTCATTATTCAATGTCCTATTAACATAGTTAAGACTAAAATTAATGTCATTCTGGTTTTCAAGGTAAAGCACTAAAGTACCTCACTTGTTAAGTTATTCTGGCTGTGATACATTAGCAGACAGACAGCATGATTTTTGACTACTGGTGTTTCTGCAATAATACAGATGGTAACAAGATTTGTCATATTTACTACCATTATAATCAATTGTGTTTATTCAGAAAAGATATCCAAGACTTGAAATAAGAAAAGTCTGAGAAAGCTGTTTATCTTACATAAATACAAAACATTGTATACTAATGATTGTTATATAAGAAGCTTCTCTTCTCAAATTGGATTCTTCTTAAGGTGGTATTCATATTTAAGGTATTTACAGATCCACAAACTGACATTCTAGCAAAGTCTTTGTAACATGAAACTTTTTAAAATAAATAGCAGCAGTTCCTTTTATTTCTATAAGGGAAGAGCTTTCTCAGCTTGTCAATCCATCAACTCTGGTCCTATTTTTTTTTAAGCAATCCCACAAAAAATACAATTCTACACAGCTTCAGCTTCATTAACACCCCCCATCTTTTGCTGTGCTTTTTATGATTGCTTCTTCTTTATTTACTTCATTGGCTACCCAGACTATCAGAGAGGGTTTTTTTCTTTTGTTTTTAATGGTCATTATTAAAGTGCTGACTAGTGGACTGGTCAAAATGCAGTTGTGAGACCCTTGAAATATCCCATTATTTAGACATTTTAAATAAGTTAAATAAAGCTAGATCTGTTATAACATATGAAAAATATCCATTTAAAACAATAAATAAATAAAACCAGTATCAACATATTATCTCCCAAGATCTTTAAAAATACCCATTCTCATTATAAGGCTCATTGTTTTTCAGAAATAATTTTAGAAGGCAACTACCTACCTTTTTAATCCCTCAAACTTTACTTAGAACCTGGTAGCACCCAGTAGTACTATACATGGCAAATTAAATCCTCTCATTTTCTTCAAAGGTTAATTGTTAAGTTGTTAATGGTTTTTTTTCTTGTCCCATTTTAAGATAGAAACCAGTTTCTATAAATATTTATAGAGCAGAAGAAATATTTTCTTTGACACTGCTTTCTACCTAAATTTGTGTCTCTGTTTTATTCAGTATGAACAACACAGAAATACCTTTGGGTTTTCAATATCTTTTTTGTTTAAAACGTTATGTTTGATTTGAACACCCAGTAATCAACTCTGAGCTTTGCGTGACAGTGTAATTCTCACTAGAGCTTAGTTTCTTACCAAAAAATCTTGTACATCTTTTTTGACTATTAGATTTTGCTGGGCTAACCTCAGTGTTCATGTTTTATGTTGCCCATTCTGAGTGATGGGGTTGATCTTTTCCAAAGACACGTCAGCTTCATAATCCAAGATACCGGACAGTGCTGGAGACATTTTCTCCAAGGTCTTAGATAGTTCACCCTCTTCTTCCTTTTTCAGAAGTTCTTCTTCTGGGCAGATAATAGCATGTGGGATCAGATACACCAGGTTACACTCTTTTGGGCTAGACCCTCTAGGCTCATGATGGCTTGAAAAAACGACTGCCCCATTGTTGTTGATACTAACGGTCTCTATAGCGTTGTTGGAAGTAGGGCAGAGTCTGTAGCATCCTAGCAGAGTTGAAAATGCCTTGCGGAAATCAGCATTGAAGGCATAAATGATGGGGTTCAGTGAGGAATTAGCCCATCCAAACCAAACAAAAACATCAAAGGTCGTGGAACTAATGCAAAAGGGTTCTGCTCCCTTGGATGGTGGGCTGGGCTCACAAAAGGGCACCATGCAGTTCAATATGAAAAAGGGTAACCAGCAGCATACAAACACCCCCATGATCACTGACAAAGTCTTTAAGACTTTCGTTTCCCTCTTGAAGGACATTTTGAAGGAGCTTTCTGGTTGTTGGCAATCCATACTGTTTCCATTCCCTGTGGTGTTTTGACAGTTCTTAGCATGCACTGCTGCTCTTTCCAAAGCTGAGATGCGTCTTATTTGTTTTTGAGCAATCCTGTATATCCTTGTATAGGTGACGATCATGATGGCCACTGGGATGTAAAAGCTAATTAGAGAAGAGGAGATGGCATACATCCTGTTTAGACTGGAATCACAGTTGTCCATGGTTATGCCTTGGAAACTGGCATTTAGCTCTAAAAAGCTTGTGGTTGTAGCTTTGTGCCAGTTCAGCTGCACAGGAATGAAGGAAATCAATACAGACAAGGTCCATGCCACACTGATCATGATGAAAGCTGCCTTGGGGGTCATTTTCCTCTCATACCTGAATGGACTAGAGATGGCCCAGTATCTGTCCACACTAATGACACAAAGGTTTAAGATTGAGGCCGTGGAGCACATAATATCAAATGCCACCCAGATGTTACAGAATGAACCAAAAGGCCAGAAACCAGCTATCTCAGCAACAGCTTTCCAAGGCATGACCAAGACTGCCACTAAAAGATCTGACACTGCTAAGGAGATTACAAAGAAGTTGGTCACCTTTGACCTCAGATGGCGAAATCTAATGACAGCAGCACACACCAATGTGTTCCCCAGAAGCGTGGAAAGTATCAGCAAAGAAAGGAAGCAGCCTGTAAGGATCCGAAAGGAGGAGTCCCTTTCCGCGAGCAACCCTTCCCCGTCCATTGTGGTGTCGTTCCAAGTCATAGCTTCTCCTGAGGGAAAATCATATCATGAAAATCATGATGACACCAACTCCTTTGCTTGCAGAGACTACAGATACATCAGGCGTCCATTAATTACTCATTGCCAGGTAGACCGAAGGTTTGTGGTATAGTCTCTTCACCCTTGGGTGGACCCCATGCTCCTTAGGAATCACATTAAGAGGCATCAAAAGCTGTGTGGCAAGTAGCTGAAATTTACAAACACAGTCAACTCTGCACTGATTTTTTTTTTTTTTTAGTAATCCCTTCCGAATTACATTGTACTACTCAAGCACAAAATATCCCAATTAAAACAGGCCATCTGCATATGTCCTGCTTGAGCCCCCTACAAAAATACCCAACAGACAAGAGGGCAATCACTTTTCAATCACATATTCCCACTTAAATAGGCTATTGATCCAGTGTTTCCAGTGTCCATTTGACTAGCCCTTCAGATCTACTGAAGCGTATTACATTAGGTGCTTTTGTTTCTAATTTAATTTCACAAACCTCTAACTGATGAGACTTTTTTTCTCCCCTTTTCACCCTCAGTGCATTCCAGCTACAAAATACATTAGTTCTCTGTTTATGGGAAGCTTCAGGGAGCAACTCCTCATTTTGTTCCACATTGTTTAGGTCTCACAGTCCTAGAAGCAAAGAAAATAAATTTACATTGTGTGTGTATGTGTGTGTGTGTGTGTTTTTTAAAGACTTTCAGTAAAGAACAGCTCATGTTATTTATTTTTAATTAAATGAGAAAATCTGAATCCTACCTTCCACCTTTGATTCTCTGTTTGTCCTGGGATGAAAGTTTGTCTCTCCTTCTTATTTAGTATTTGAATTGCATAGCAAATCACATATACAAAACCAACAGAGAGGCACTGCATTGCATCAGGTGGGAAAAAAATAAAAGCCAATGGTTAATCGGCAGGAATTAATTTTCAGATGAACAATAGGTCTGGTTTTCAAGCTCCTTCATAAAGATCTCTTGTTTAAAACTAGAGTCCTATAAGTGCATGGCCGGCTGCTTCCATTCCACCCAGTCTTTGTGCTCAGCCTGCAAACTTTGTTAACCAGCTCAGTCCTGGCTAAATGGTCATCACCCAAGTCACACTTTGTACATCCCATTGAAGTGGCACATCAGTACAAATCATCCAAAACAAAGGCACGGTATTTCCAACACTCTAGCAAGATCTGAGTGATGTTTCTGTCTTTCGAGCTTCACTGGAAGAAGAAATAAGGGGAAGAGGAGGAAGAAATGGGAAAGACCTGAGTGGAGCTCCCTTCAGCCACTGATGTAGCTGTCAGGCCGGTGGCTACCATAAGCTGTGGGAGTGTGTTACTATTCCTGTGGGAAAGAGTTTACTCTGACACTTTGCTGACACGCTAGTTCTCCATAATCATCAAGGAATAATTCTCTTTCCAACTGCTGCTCCTCACAGTTGCATTCCAGGGATCAGGTCCAACCCCAACATGCCTTTCCCTTTAGACAAAGCCCATGTGCAGCAGGCTCTTCAGGGTCTCCTGCACCCGGCCCTAGGATTTACATCTCCAGTCCCAGGGACTTTCCCTCCGTCTTGCTGAATGGGGGACCCCGATAGCAAAGACTTCCTTCTGCCTGGGGTATCGGGTGGCAACATCGCCTCTCCAGGAAGTGTCTGTTTCACTTGGGTCGCCTTCCTAAAGCATTAAGAAAGGGGAAAGACAGACATGGGACTATTCAATGGGCAAACGCTGCAGCTGCCCCCCAGTCATCCCCTCCGGCATCCAAGGCGCTATTCCATAAAGGAGCATTTCCAGAGCATCCCACACGACTTCCTCCTGTCTCATTGCCCCTGATCGTTATGGAGGCTGTATACTGCACACTCAAGCCACACACACAGAGGGAGACACAAAAAGGGTAATAAATGCCAACACCCTGGCGTTTGCTTGAACAAAGAGTATAAATTTCAGCTATCCTAAACAACATTCATCTCAGTGGCACATGGGGTGACACAGAGTATTTCACCATTTAAAACTAGACAAGGTAAATTAATTGACATGAAAAGTAAGCAGATGCAATTAACCTGTCCCTTTGAAATAGTCTAAAAAATGTAAATGACAACACCCATGTGCGCACATATGCATTCACTCTGCAAGTAAAGATTATACACAAACACTAATGCTCAGCAACCCATAATCAGACACAAAATACACACACACACACCAACCACTGAAGAGCTACAAAAAACTAGAAAACTCCCAAACAAATCAAATGGCCACAAAAATGCACAGACACACTAAACACCAACAAATCATACACACACATTTATACAGACAAAAGACACAAAAGATACAACACACACAACTGGACTTGACACTAAGACCTAGTCAAACTCTTTCCCCTGTGGCATGTACTCACCAACACAGGGGAGAAGTCATTTATCCCACAGGCTGGCTGTTATGGCTTGCAGATGAGGCAGGGATCCCAGCCGAAAGGACACTCGCCTCATCTTTCCCTGATGGTTTATTTCTCGTTTCTTTCCCACCTCGCGGTTTTCACTCCACATCCACACACTCTTTGACGTTCATTGTTCCCCACATTCCAGGGGTGCAGCGACTCAGTGGGAGCCTGGCTCCCCCTGCTGGATGAATCCAAGTTTCTTTTCCACACATTATCTTGACAGCACCTTGTGTGTGGGCAAAGTGAGGGGTGGAATAGAAAGGGAGGATGGTGACTTCTCCCTTGGCTCCCAGATCCTTATAGCATCGGAGGGATTTATGTAAGAGGAGCTTTAGACAGCCAAGCAAGGTATGAAAGATCAAGACCACCATGCAGGGCACCTTCCCCAAAGGAAAGTGAATTCCTTTTGCTAGCTCTATGCAGCTGAAGACTGGGTTGCAGAACAGACAGAAAATGCCACAGATCTGTTGATTCCAGCCACATCTCCCACAGTAAATTGGCGGCTCAGACCAGTCTTTTGAACTTTCTGGCCAAAATTCCCCCTTCCCCTCAAAAAACACCATCAAAATACAAGAGAGGAAGTTTCATCATTTCACCCCAGAATCAACAGGCAAAAACACATATACTTAGGAGGAAAGTGAATCATGGAATCGACATGGAGTTTTAGGTTAACACGCACATGCACACAGGCACACACTTTTTACCATTTTAAATGAATCGTAACCAAATCATAGAATTAAGTCTTTCTGCTCCCCTCATGACAGCTCTGCTATTGACTTGCAAACTGTGAATGCTGCTCACAGGGACTGCTTGCTAACAAAAGCTGGCATCTGGAGAGAAGAGAAGCAGCAAAAAACTGCTTCCCAAGCTACCACAAAATGCTGCATCTGACTCTTCTTAAGAGATTCAGCCTTATTGCCTGCTATTTCTGAAAATAAGCAACTACAGCAAGGTGATGTGTCCCACACCAGTGCCTCTAGCTGGCCAAGGTGGCACACCAGGCAGTCCTCACACCCCTGGCTGTGCTAAGCATTGTTCATACCTACAGGTAGGCAATCTGTGCTCTGAAAAGTTTAAAATCTAGATAGACAAGGCAGACAAAGAGTGTGAGAATGTCAGCATTAATTCTCCCCAATTTACAGGTCCCCATCGACAGAAAGATGAAGTGACTTGCCCAAGGTCATGCAGGAAAATTCTGGCAGAGTACAAATTAACTCCAGATCTCCTGACTTGCAGTCCAGTGTCTTAAGCATAAGGAACATCCTTTCCTCAAGCTGCAGAGTTTTTCCAAAAACTGGAATTTTGGTCATTTGGCTTTGTCTGTTTTAAAAATCCAAAGGACTCCATTTTCTTTAGCGGAAAAATTTGCTGTTGTTTCCCAACCACAATTTTGTCTTTGCAAAAGTTTCCAGGCGAACACTTGGCACCACAAACTCAACTCAGTATTACGAGGCAGAGTTCTGGCTAGGAGCAAAAGAGAGTTAGGGCTAAAAATACCCTTTTTCCCATGATACGGTTGAGCTTAGCTCTGCTCTATGCAACGAAAGAACATAAAAATGCTGTTTAGCATGTAACTCTCCTTTGTACAACAACCTTACTCCGCTGATGTCAGGAAATGAAGATATAAGACATCATAGACAATGGGGGGGGGAGTTAAAGTCTCATAAAAGAACAAATAAAATCACTGAGCTGTCAAGCACTATCAAAGACAAATGTCCTAGGGTTTATCATTAATAATGTTGTTTTTATGCCATCTGTAATTTTTCATAATGTCATTTATAGCAGATAACATGAAACTAACCTTGACTAGCTAACTGAAATGCTTGTATTTGCATTTCACTTTCTTTCTTCTTCGTCTTTTTGAAATTGCTTCTTAGCAAGTTCTCGTTGCCACATCTTATTATCCTGTCCTAAGGAAGGAGTAAAAAATAGAGCGACTGCCAACTTCGATTACCAAACACTACAGAATTTGTTTTCTTGTCTAACAAAATTCTTTGCACATTTTCTCTTTTTTTTCTCTTAAAATATTTAAGCTTTTTTCAAAACACAAAAGTAGAGCATTTGTTTAGCCTTCAAAACTCTCCAAATTCCTACTTCTGCCTTGCAGCAGAGGCCATGGGACAGCCTGCCCGATATAGGGAATCATGGCTGCATATATGGACTTAGAGCCAGGTCCTGATTTCACTTCCACTTGTGTAAATCTGGAGTAATGCCTCCAGGTGGACTTTTCACCGCTGTCATCATTCATCCGTAGATTATCCCAGGAGAAGCCAGTATAACCCAAGGTTGGCTCTAAACTGGTATCTCCTTTGATCCAAAATAGTTTAGATGATCTTCCGGGGTTTGAGGGAGAGGATGAGGATATGTCCCTGCAGAGGGGAAAGGTTCTGTTTTGTTTCTTTAATTTATTGGTTGGCTGAATTAATTCAGTATTGTGTATGATTATTTTTTGTTGCTGGGTGGTATTCATTTGGGACTATACATTTAATCAATTGTTAGGAAGTCTACAGCTGTTTGTATGGGTTGGATTTTTGAAAAAAATAGTTAAATCTAAAATAATAAGCCTGTGAACCTCCTACAGCCACTGAAGACATGACATTCTCTGCTTGGTTAGTGATTCAGTGGTTGGTTTCAGAAGCCAGAATTGGTGTGGATTTCAGTTCTGGAAATTGTCTCCCCGATCTTGAGCATAAACCTAAATGTTCTCCAGTGGCAAGTCTGTGGATGAAGACTGTGTTTGGTTCAAGAGAGGCTTGGATGGAGTAACAAAGCCCTGTAAATATCGAGGCAGGTTTTCAATTCTAGCATTTTATACTGTGAGCCCTGTGGTACTCAAACATCACTGCAGATAATTTGCAGGCTTTTAAAACCTGTATGATTTAATAGTGTTTTAACCAGGTGAGTAATAAAATGAAAGTCATTAAAACCCCTGTATTATTAAAGTGAATTTAGTGCTGGTGTAAGGTGCCAGATTGACACAACCTTGGAAATCATTTATCCACAGCAGAGGATGGACTCATCTCCCCACTCATGTGCCTTTAACCTGTCATGGAGGGATTAGCTGTCTTTGAGGTAAGGACCTGACTGAAACAGCCAACAAGGGAGCACAATTATGATGGTGTTTCATGAGTTTCAGAAACAAGACCAGAGATCACCCCATTCATGTCATTTAGGTTATCAAACAGCTATTTGGCTAGTTAATGTCTTTCAATCACTATTGACCTATGCCAGCATCAAACCAGTGCCCAAGAGATGAAATCCTTTCTAGCGCCATTACCAGTCACCTCAGACAAACACTACTCCCACAAACTCCTGTTGAAGTAATAAAACACATGAAGGGTTAAATATACATGTCTGTGACTATATTGTGTAGCACCTTGGCACAAATGGTTTTAATCCACAAGGTCTTTGGAAAACGGAGTCAGAATTGAATGAGGTGTGAATTTTTCATTCAGAGATAAATATGCTCCTGTCTTCAAAATGGCACACATACTAAAGCTGGGGAGAAGGCAGCTCATTTACGAAAATTGTTTACAGTGTGTGGCTAAAAATTGTGCTCTTTTCACTCTGGGACTGAGGCCATGTGCATGGAATTTATCAGACATGAAATCAGCCTGGGAATGTTAGCAGAGATAAAGTGTAAACAAGTTGCCAAGTTTCCAAATAACTGTTATATTAATAAGCTAAAACATTAGCCTTAGTATCATGGGGTAGCCGTGTTAGTCTGTATCCATAAAAGGTGCATGTGAAGAAGTGGGTTTTTTAACCACGAAAGCTTATGCCCAAACTTTTATTAGTCTTAGTGTCGCCTACTTGGAAATCAGTGGTTGTCGGACACTGAACAAAAAACCTCCTTAAAGATCCAGGAGCCACATCAGTTAACTATTATCAGGGTCAGGCATCTCCAAAGGAAAAAGATATGAAGTGGGAGGAAGTGTAAGAAGGACATGATGACAAATCATGGATATCATACAAAGGTGACAGACAGTTCTATTACTTTGCACTATAAAGCCTCTTGCATACAGGGATCTCAAAATAATTCACAAACAACTAAGACACAATATCCCAGTGAGGCTGGTGTTATGGCTAGTCTACAGATGTTTAACTAGATGCACAGAGAGATTAAGCTCAAATTTTCTAAAGTGGTAAATTTTGGGTGCCTCTGTTTTTATGTGCCCAGCTTTAAACAGGTAAGGCCAGACCTCTATAGATGCACAGTAACCACAGCTCCCACTGAAAAAGGGGAGTGGTGGGTGTGGAATCCGGCCACTTTAAAATAAATGCCCACAGCTTTCATGTCTAAAACTGGGCACTCAAAAAAAGATATTTATGAAAGTTTGAGCCTAAATGACTTGCCCAAGGCAACTCAGTAAATCAGTGACAGAGCTGAGAATTTAATCCCACAGTCTGGCTCTAATCGATAGACAATATTCCAGCCTAATTGAATTTTCACTAGGAAACTCTGCATCACTTTATTAAAGGAGTTTACTTCATTTGGAGATTAAGATACCAGATTTTTCAAATCTTGTCGTCTTTGTTTGCATGGTTTTGCCTACACAGCCCAAAGGATCTACATATGAAAATCCCTTCTATTGCATGTACAAGTGACGGAGTGAGTGATAGCTGATGCTCAGAGTCCAAAGTTAAAGTTATTTTCTTCTCATTCTCAGAAGATGTTTATTCAGCTTGCTGATCTCTGAAAGGATTCATTGAATATAAACCACCAATGATCCCTTTGAAATGTAGCTCGCAGTGCTTTATAACAAATTGATTCTTTTCGGAGATCAGCAAGCTGAAAAAATGCACTCAAGAGAGAGGGAGAAACAATAGAATTTATACTTTGGGCTCTGAGCGGCAGATGTCACCAAAACAATTCCCTATCCCTCCAACCCAGGGGAGCCCTGTAAGCTGTAAATTCAGCCTAAATAGATATGAAGAGAATGATGTCATTTAACCTGCTGGTCCTATACCTTTTACTTTCTTCAATAGATTTCGCCCATTCCCTTCCCCAGCTCCAGAGAAAGAAAAGTCCTTCTCCATAAGCGCACTAGAACTAAGCATAATCCTGCCTCGTACAGTCAGTCAAATCAGAGTGGAGCTACACCACACCAGGAATGATGCACATAGGGAATTCTGAAACTCCTCAAGGATCCCTTCATACAATTTTCATGCTATTGGTCCTAAGCTGGACAAGAGGCTCAGTTTGCCTCCTCCCGCAGGGAATGAAAATGTGGTTCAGCCATCAAAAATTGCAGGCTCTCCAGAGATGTGAAGGTCCTGTGATTCCCCCTGGCTCCTGCCTTCTCTGACTCTCCTTCCAGATGATATAATGCAGCAGATAAATGACCAAGGCTGCCTACTGCCACTTCCCTCCAGGGGAATGCAGAGATCGGATACCAAACTGCAGAGGGGCAATGTAAGTTAATGCTGATGAGATTACCTTACCCATTCATGATCCAGAGGTTGTGGGGAGGAAAATAATGCTACAGAGCAATGCTTCTTCAGCACCCCCTCTTCCCAGAACCACAAGACTCGTGTCCGTTCTGGCTGCAGAACAATAGGTCCCCACCTCTGGAAATCCAGACCCTACAGCCAAGATCCCTTCTTTAAAAAATATAAAATGAAATAATAAAAAATAAATGAAATAAACCATCTGATTATTTAAAGCAACAAAATATACACTTGATGCAGTGTTGTACTTTATATTCAAATGAATGCAGACAAGTGAGGGCTATAACTGATGGGTATGCTGAGCGCTGATGTTATGACTAGCCCTGTGATGATGGCAGACCTCACTGGGGGCTCTGCTCTAAGGGCAGCTCCATCCGGGGCTGCAGGTGGCTCTGGCCCTGCCCATCCTGGCTGCAGCATCCCCACGCTGACCTGTCTCTGAGCACCTCCCTCCACCCCACCCAGGTTGGCACCTTCCAGCTCAGAGGATGCTTTGTAACCAGGAAGGGAAAGGGTCCACCTAGCAGGGGAGCACAGGGACCAGATCTGGCCCACGGGCTGCCAGTTGAACAAGCCCCAATAAAACCCCTCTTCATTATATTATTATTTTGGGCTTTGTCATTTCTTTGTTGGTGTTTGTGTTCATGTATTTGATCGTTTCTTGTACTGAGTTTTTTACTCTTTGCCAGCAGTGGTAGAATTATTCAGTTTTCCCAAAGGACAGCATCCTTTGTATCCCAGGCATAGTGAGGAGTCACCATGGCTGGAGGCACCAAGTGTCACAAAAAAGAACCCAAGATTCAACCCATGCAAGAAGAAGGGAAAAGCCACCTCAAGGAGCAACCATCAGGGAGGAGGTTTGAGTGTACTACACCTCAGGCGAGGGGCAACATTATTATTATTATTATTTTATTATTATTATTTATTTCAGTTTGCTTAAAGATTTTTCTTTTGTTTTCACCCCAGCTGAGCAACACTGCTAGACATAAAGAGAAGTAAAAACGTGACCACATGAATCAAAATGAAGTAATCAATAAAATTGTCAGGCACTTTCCTTTTAAAGCTGGCTTTGGTATATTAATTAGCAAATATAAAATGAAAAGCCAAAGCCAAAGGTAGAGGATAATTCATTAAAATGAAATTAACCTGAGACATAATCAATCCCAAGTGGATGGCTAAGGATGGAATGCAAATAAACAGTTATGTTAGCAGCAAAACTGTTCACACACTGATGTGTGTTATACTGACTTATGACTGCAGCGAATGGAATCTACAATACCATGGGTTGCCAGAAAAGAGCTCAGTAAGTGGCATTCTTGATTTGAGGTTATGGTCCCAATCCTGAGCTGCATCCCAGCCATTTTTGTTGGTCCACAAAGTGGATCCTAAACCCAGTAGATCCAATCCCCAAAGGATCCTCTTCTATGGAGAGGAATCATCAGACAGTGAAGAGCTGACATAGCAGCTCCAATGACAAACATCTGGCAGTAGCTGGTATAGGATGTGTGGTGAGGATGGAGCATGTCTGGACCCCCTTTGCACACCACTGATCTCCAGTTCCTGTAAGGATCCCTGGAGCCATTGTCAGCTGGCATACATTAGAACAGGCGTCAGACTTTTTATGTTGTACCCTGCCTATTTTTTAAATCAAAATAAATGCACATTTTTGTAGACTTGTTGCCAATGAGCTGAAATGCTGCATACTGTACCTGCTTCAGCCTTTTTATAGTAGTTGTGCCCAACCACAGGTAGACCTAGTACTCAGCCTAGTACTCAGGGGTGGCTCCAGACCCCAGCACGCCAAGCGCGTGCTTGGGGCGGCATGCCACGGGGGGCGCTCTGCCGGTTGCCGGGAGAGCAGCAGGCGGCTCCGGTGGACCGGCAGAGCACCTCCCGCGGCATGCTCCCCTGCTTGGGGCGGCGAAATGTCTAGAGCTACCCCTGCTAGTACTTTACCTATTATTGTATTGGGCATGGTCCAAAATACACAGGGCCAGATCCTCAGTGACAAGTGTTTTTGTTCCCCCAGTTTGGGGGCTATTCCCCCAGCATTGTTCAAAGCTTGCATGACAGGTCCAACTCTGCATGAAGCATTGGTGGGCTGCTGATGAGAATATGGCCTGAGGTGTTTAGAACTCATAATAGGACTTAGATTCATATCTAGTGTAGTACTAGGCAGGTTCTAAATGGAGTCCTTGATCTAACTAAGAGTTGGGTACAACCCCACCAAAAAAAAAAAAGGCGGGGGGAGGGTTGAAGCTGATACAACGTGCAACATCATACCTCATTAGCAAACAAGGTCACATAACACCAATGCTCCACAGCTTCCATTCTCATGAGAGCAAAGTTCTAAGAGCTGATTCTAATTTCCATGGTCTGGGAGCTTTCTACCTCAGAGACCAACCTACTCTTCATGATCCCCCAAGACCATTGTATAACATAGAGATGATACAGCTGTTTAGGCCCAGGTTCTGACCATCGGGCCTTGGAAACAGAGTATTCCTGGAAGCAGCAATATGGCTATGGGCCTCTCTGCCAGAACAGATCAATCTGAGGCTGATGGTGTTCACAGCAAGGTGTAAAACACATAGACAAACAAACAGAGCTAGAGTGCTATCTTTCAGATGAGACATTAAACAAATGTCCCTTCTGCCTAAATTGGAAGTCCAGGTGAAAATTAAAGAATTAGCCTAGTGTTCTGACCTATAAAAAAAAATTCCAGATCCTTTTTCCCTCTAGCTTCCCTCATCAGGATTCCCATTCCAACCACAGCCTTCACTGCAGTGGTGCCAGTGCTGATTTTGACACTTGCTATGTCAGATGGGATCATTGACTCATTCTGATCCCAAATTTGTGACATTCAGCTAGTCACAGTCTGCTCTGATACCCTTAATTCCTTGTCTGCCCTCTATTGCTAAATGAATTGTTTGCTGCGAGTGGAATTAGCAGAGCAGTCACTGAAGGGTGGTGCTTTCCTTGTCTGGAAATGTTCTCTTAGATTCATCACAGATTTGTCAAAATTTGTCTCAGGGACAGTGTCCTCTAATGTCTCAAAACTGTCTTCTGCTCATTCCCCACTTAGTTATAACAGCACACGGTCATGTTTTTATGGCATGTTTATATTCAGCTACGGCAACCTTATAAAACCTAAATGTCTTTTTTGTATTTATACCACTCTAAGGACACACTGGCTAGGCTCTCTGCAGCTATGAGGAGTACAATAGCTTTGTTTTTAAAAAAAGGCATTTTCAGGCTAAAAATTAGACAAATTTCGAGCAGTTTTCTTTAACCATGTTGCTAATTAATTCAGATTGTTAAATCTGACACCATCTACTTGATTTTTCATTATTTACAATGGTTGTTTACATTTTTTGCATTTCTTTCAATTTTCAATTTGAAAATAGGTTGGTCAATTCAATTTCAGGTTTAGTCTGTTTCGTTTTCTTGGTGTCTGACACTGGCAAAATGTTCCAATGCTTTGGTTGCAAACACAAAAGGGAATCCTTGTTTATTTCTTTTGTTTGTTTGTTTTAAAAAATTATCACTTTTTTTTAAAGTCATAATACCAATCTTATTTGTTCTAAGTACTGTATTGCAAAAATGTGTTTTTGTAGAACTAGAATTTGGGATCAAATTTGACCGGATAGTTGTCCTACAATGGTATATGGTGATTTGACATAATGATCTACCTGGTTTTCTGTTTCTCCATTCCTGCATTGAATATTGGACCAAAGTGCAGGGCTAAGCTTTAAGCCACCTTTGTACTTCCTGAATTCTGAGACTGAGAGCCTGCTCAGCCTCTGGTGTAATTACAGCAACATAAGGCTCATTTTGTTCTGGCTGGGACAGTTCCCAATTGGCTGTCTCCACCAGCCTGGAAGAGCAAGAGCAAAACACATCCTGACCATACCGTCTTCCTTCCCTTCCTGGCAGGGGCGACTCCAGGCCCCAGCACGCCAAGCGTGTGCTTGGGGTGGCATGCCGCAGGGGGCACTCTGCCGGTCGCCGGGAGGGCGGCAGGCGGCTCCGGTAGACCTCCCACAGGCATGCCTGCGGAGGGTCCGCTGGTCCTGCAGCTTCGGTGGAGCATCCGCAGGCACGCCTGCGGGAGGTCCACCGGAGCCACAGGACCAGCGGACCCTCTGCAGGCACGTCTGCGGGAGATCCACTGGAGCCGTGGGACCGGCGACAGGCAGAGCGCCCCCCGCGGCGTGTCGCCGTGCTTGAGGTGGCGAAATGGCTAGAGCCGCCCCTGCTTCCTGGATCCTGTCATTCCTTTACACAAGGGAGCCAGTAGAGATCTATTGCAAGGGCTCTATGTCAAGTGTGAAACCCCTAAGCCCTGGTACTCCCTTGTGAATGTTTCCACTACTTTTACTACATGCAAGGAGGTAGCAGAGAATCATCTCCAAGGAGTAAAATACACAGACAGATGCTAAATTTCAACCTGAAGCTTCAGGAAGATTTTCAGTAGATTATCAGCATGATCAATTTCTCAGAAAGAAATATTGATATTTAATGCAGAATAAAGCTAAAAATGTGTTTGCAATTACACTTTGTGTCTATCCGATATTCATCTTGAGATGTACAGAGGTTATGCACTTTGTTTCTTATCCTGCAAGATGCTGAGAACCAAAACTCCCAGAGAAGCCAGTGATGGCTGGATACCTCTCAGGAGTAGGCCATATATTGGCATTTTTAAAATCAGTTACCCTGAATTCCTAGTAGACAGACATCCACATCACAAAATCCACCACCACAATTGGCACTGATTGGCACACTGACTGGAAATCTCAGCAAAGCGGCAAAGGATCAACTGGAGCGCCTCTCTCATCCCTAGAAGTGATCCCTCCAGGTCAGTTTTGAGACATGGTGGTGAAGGAATGGGATGATGCTTTCTGCTGCCTATCCTAGATGTGTATAGTAGATAAATAGAAGATGTTTATCAGGGCTATCAGTTTCACCCATTCCATGAGCATTAAAATCCCTCTGGTAGTTTTAGAATAATCTAAGCCTTCAACTTCTTTTAGCTAAAAGATGAACATGTTGAATGTCTCAGAGTGGATTGGTGGGGGATAAGAGATGGGAGAGAGAACATATAAAGGGGCTGGGCCTTTTCTGAGCTATTGTATAGTATGGGATCTCAGTATAGGCCATATTTAAAGGTTCAGTGGACATTCTAGGCTGATTCTTATTTTTCATGCCTTTAAATTTACCAAAAGTAGGTCTTTGGGGCTGAAATTTCACATGCTCGTTTTCAGCCCAAAGGTGAATTTGATGCTTTAGTGTTTCTCAGCAGTGAAAATTTTACTTTTTTATCTAAAGTGTTACTATTTTTTTATTTACTTACATGACTCTATAATTATTTGCTTTTGAAAGTTTAGACTTGTCATCTTCAATGAGGGGAAGTCAATATGACATGCTGAAAAACATTTGGTTTGGAGCGAAGAAAGTTGTTGTTAACGTTTGAATTCCTTAGCTGATTTAGGTGTGTCAACTCTGATCGTTCATGATGTTGAACCTTCTAATATTCACTAGTGCCTGCACATCTTACAATGTTTCTTGACAGTCCCATGCTCTGTAAGAGCTATAACCTAAGCATAGTACTAGGAGCCAGCAACTGCTGACACTGACTCCCAGGCCTGGTCTACACTGTGGGGGGGGGTCGAACTAAGGTACGCAAGTTCAGCTACGCGAATAGCATAGCTGAACTCGAACTACCTTAGTTCGAACTACTTACCCGTCCAGATGCCACGGGATCGAAGTCCGCGGCTCCCCCATCGACTCCGCCACCGCCGTTCGTGGTGGTGGAGTTCCGGAGTCGACGGGAGCGCGTTCGGAGTTCGATATATCGCGTCTAGATGAGACGCGATATATCGAACTCCGAGAAGTCGATCGCTAGCCGCCAACCCGGGCAGGTAGTATGGACGTACCCCCAGTTCAGCCTTGGACGTGTCAAACCTCTCTTTTTCACTTTCCTTGTCTGTAAAATGGTGATAGAAATACTTCAAACTGCCACACAAAGACGTTTAGTCACTCAGACACTATGGTGATGGGAACAATACAAAATGCTTCTGAAGAGTGAGTGTTAAATAGGGAGGTAGTGTAGTCCAGCACAGGGGTTCTCAACCTTTTTCTTGCTGAGGCCCCACCCCAATATGCTATGAAATCCCCACGGCCCACCTGTGCCCCAACAGGTTTTCTGCATATAAAAGCCAAGGCTGGTGTTAGGGGGTAGCAAGCAGGGCAATTGCCTGGGGCCCCCACGAAGCTACGTTGCTCAGGCTTTGGCTTCAGCCCTGGCCTGTGAGGCTCAGGGCCCCGGTCTTCAGCCCCATGCAATGGGGCTTTGGCTTTCTGCCCTGGGCCCCAGCAAGTCTAATGTTGGCCCCAAAGAACTAGAGCTAAGTTCTATTCCTGACTCTGCCACTATGATGCTGGACAAGTCATGTCACCTATCTGTACCTCAGTTTCCCCCTCTGTAAAAGGGGGGAAATTATGTTGAGACCCTTTGTAAAGAACTTTAAGATCTACTGATGACAAGCATCATATAAGAACTAGGTATTATTGAGATGAATTAATATTTTAATGCTTTTTGAAGATTAAAAAGGTGCCTTATATAATTCTCGTTATGAAAGGCGAGTGATGCTTTTTGGCCAGGAAGTCATTCAGGTCTACTGAATGGTGATCCTTGAAGCCTATATATGTTCTAAAGTGCTGGACATCTTACTCAGGAAGACCACTGCTCAAACTTCATTTTGATACTGAAGATGTATATGTGCATCCTGGGATGAATAAATTATAGGAGTAATAATAAATTTTGGAAATCAGAGGGCAGTGTCTGGATGCTTCAAAACAAATTGTGTAAACAGACTTCACCTTCATGATTTTTAGAATTAAATTAGAGTGAGCCTGGTGAATTAATTGGATGGCTGGCAATCTAATGCTCTAGGCTTTCTGGTTATCTCTGATAGCAGCAGCCGCTGACTCCTGAGGGTTGTAACCTTATCAGAGCTTGTAATTTAAGTAAGATAAGGCCTGATGAATACTTGGAAGGGAGACCTCCAAGGAATAAAAGGAGTCTATGACCCATGCCACAGCCACTATTTATGCCACTGAGGAGTTCTTGTTACAATTCTACACACGCTCAACCTCCTTTTATTTATTTATTCTTATTCAGGAGTCTTTGGTATCTTGGAGAAGGGTCAGGTCAGCCATTTTGAAGAGGAGATGGGCAGATCTTTGTTGTTCCTTTTTATCTGTGTACAAACTGTGCTGCTCCTGAACTTTAAAATCAAAATAAATGCACATTAGCATAATATTTCCTACTCTGTGTATCTTCCTTGGTAGACTAATAAAACTAATTTTTTATTTGAATTCACTAGCAGCAATCTACAAGTGACCATTTTTGTCTTCACCTTGCACTCATAGGAAAACAGGGATCACGAGTTACTGATTAGGTGTCAACTTTTCAGCTGGCCTGCAAACATGCATCCATCGAATAGTAAAGTGCATCTATTTGTGCCCACAACACACACATTAGAGCTGTTTGAAAAATGGAATTATCCTTTAGAAGAGAAATTTTGACATTTCAAAATTACTTTCCATTTGAAATCTAGGCAAAACATCAAAATATCAAACATTTTCATAAAACCAAAAAAACCTGAAAAGTTTCAAATCAGACCAAAATGGAAATTTTTAACATTTCCAATTGAAATAAAATATTCTGGTACATTGAAATGAAATTTATCATTTTAAATAGACACTTCCAAATGAAAAATAAATGTTTCATTTCAAAATGTCAATTTGAAATGAAATTTTTCATTTAGGACATCTCTACATTACGCGCTGGATCGACGGGCAGCGATCAATCCAGCAGGGGTCAATTTATTGCATCTAGTCTAGACTCAATAAGTCGACCTCCGAGCACTCTCCTGTTGACTCCAGTCTCCAGTACTCCACCAGGGTGAGAGGTGCAAGTGGAGTCTACAGGGGAGCATCAGCCGTTGACTTACCACAGTGAAGACACCACGGTAAGTAGATCTAAGTACGTCGACTTCAGCTACGTTATTTATGTAGCTGAAGTTGCATAACTTATATTGATCCCACCCCCGCAGTGTAGACCAGGCCTTAGATTCTCCTGATTTGGACAGAGTGGGAGGTGAAAGAGCATCAAAATCAACATTTTCCTGAAGAAAATTCCAATTTTGATTAAACCATATTTTCTGACAGGAAAATGTTGTGGTAAAGAAAAATTCAACCAGCTCTATCCCAAACTATCCTGATGTCCTTTTATTTGATTCTACTGCCTTTCCCAAACTCAGATGAGTAAGAATACTCTGGGCAATTTCCCTCTGCCTCACCACCCCCAGGCACCTTCTAACCCCCGGAATGAATCACACTCTACAGACAGTCTCTTATAGTTTTTTGTCTGCCCACTCACAGATGGTTCCTGGCTCAGCTTCAGCCACCTTGAACTTTTACTTTCTGTGCATTGCTACAGGAAAAAGAACAAAATGGCTATCTGTCAACTATAGAAAAAGCTCCAAGCAGGGACCAGAGTAACCCTTAAAGGAAATACTGATGAATGAGGTTCCCACATTGCATTTTAACATGTTGTTTTCAAGGATGTCCATAAATTGAGCAAATTGTGGAGCTCAAAACAGTATTTGTTGTGAAAAATTAAAAATTAAATTAAAATTTCAAATATATATATATATATTAGCTCACTTAGCTATTGATTTTGGTTACTTTTTACTATATGTAAGTGAGAGTCTCTTAACTTTATCATTGCATCTCCTTCTTTAGGTACATATTCTGATATCCTCAGTAGTATACAAATGGAGCTTGGGGAAACTATCCCCAAATACTCAGGATACCCTAACTATAAAAGAACCCTCATCAGAATTTAAACCTGCCCTACCATGATGTAACCTCCAAAGGAGCTGGAAGGCAGGTTATATATCTAAAACATGCAGCTTGAGCAGTGAGGTCCTCTCTTGCTGATTTATTCATTCTCGCTTGTTCTGTGCCTGCTGCATGGCTTCCCAGAGGTCTTCGGCGGCATTTCGGCGGCAGGGGGCCCTTCAGTGCTGATGAAGACACAGAGCGACTGAAGTGCCCCCCGCTGCCAAAATGCCGCTGAAGACCAGGACCGCTGCCAGGTGAGTACAAGCCCCACAGCTCCCCCGCTTTGCCCCAGGCCCCCTGAATCCTCTGGGCGGCCCTGGCCTGCTGAGTCTTTCCTTAGTGAAAATGTTCCAACCAGAAAGTAAAAAAAAATAAAATAAAACAGTTTGCAATTTTCCTTGTGCTTGTGTGCCTCCTCCTACAAGAGTTCAGTAGCTCCCTGGGGAGTCCAGCCTTAGTTTGAGCAACACTTTCTCAAAGCTTATTGAAAAGCATATGGTACAGGGATGATTTGCTGGCAATCCCCATGCATGTGTTTTAGTGCTTTTTAATCATATCCTGGAATGATTATGACTCAAAAGCCAATGGGCAGCTTTAGTGTGTCCTAAACAATTTCAGCGAACACATACGGTAAACATGAAGCTGCTCCTGGCTTCAGATGGCGGGTGGGAGGGTTTGCCGGCTTCAGCCCCACTCCCACCTTCAGCCCAGGGTGGGGAAACGCCAGAGCTCGGGACACCAGGTTTCATCCGCAGGGCCTCATGGTCCTCCAGGGGGCCACGGACCCCGGGTTGAGAACCGCTGATATAGCCTTTTCTCAGGTGAATAATCCCATTGACTTCAATGGAAATAATTGCATGAGTAAGGTCTGCAAGAAAAGGCCCCAATGTAGGGCATACATGTTCTCAAAAAGGGAATTTCAGTATAACCAGAAGTAAGAAAACCATTACAGTGCCTTGCATAGAAAACAATTCTGAGGTGATTTCTAAATAAAAATGCTTTCTTTAAGATTGCTGTAAGCCAGTGGAAAGACTCCGCAGAAAACCATTTGCAATCAGCAATGTCTGGTCCTCAAAGGATAATGGAACACATATATTGCTATACCAGATGAGACCAGTGATCCATCTAGTCTGTGGTACTGGGAGTGGGCTGAGTTTCCTAGATGAAGAGTCTGGATGGGGCGCTGGGAAGCTCTTGTTGTTATATACAACCAGCTGGAACCATACTCAAGAAAGCAGATCCCTTTCAAGCACCTTAAGCCACTGAGTGACCACTGAGCACCATATGATACTAAGAATAAAAGGGATACATGAAAATTGTTTAGGGATTGAAAAAGTTAAAAGAAGGGCCAGATACATTTCAATGTCAAATGAACAGTGACACTGAGGTAGCTGTTAAGTCTTGTTGCATATACCAAAAATGCAGGTCAACTCAAGCAAAAGTGCCTGTGTTGGTGGCACAGGAAAAAATAGTAAAGTAGGCATAAATTTGTTTATGCTGTCTGGAATAAACTATGTACTTGTCCTAGATCGTTGTTCTCACTTCCCTGAGATAGCCTTACTAGAAGATATTACAGCTAAATAGGTGATTGTGCATACTAAATCGATTTTTGCTAGTGATGGTATACCTGACATAGTAATGTTTGGCAATGGGCCACAGTTTAATGGGCATAAGTTTAAGCAGTTTGCAGTGAAGTACAGATTTAGGCATGTAACCACTAGTTCCCATTATCTGCAATCCAATGGGTTGGTGGAAAACAGTGTCAAAACACTTAAGTGCCTACTGAAAATGGCTGGGAAGTCAGACTCTGATGTGTATTTAGCACTGTTAATTACAGAATGGCATCAATGAAGCACAGTTTGTCACCTGCTGACATTTTGTTCACGAGAAAACAGAATGCCTGCACTATTAGAAATGGGTGTCAGAGTTACTGAGGACTTGCAGATTTGTAGAGACAGATAAGGCAAAACAAGAAACTCAGTCTGATTTGGGGGCTCAGGAGCTACCATCATTTCATGAAAAGCTCTGTGACGAGACACAACCGCACTGTGTCACAAGAGTTTGATCTGTGGTCATATGAGGTTGTCACCCCAGATGGACATGTACTACTGAGGAACAGGTGACAATATTGTCTCCAAATCCCAGAAGGGATGGAGAGAAAGGGGCACTGAGTCTGCCATTTTGCCTCAGAGGGTTTCAGACAGGCAACAACCAGCACAGATTTGAGACAATAGAGCACCAGGACCTGGAACAAGTGGACTTGCCTCCTCCTCGCAACCATAGTGCCGATGTTCTAGGGGAGCCCTGTGGGTCCACATGACAGCACAGGGCACTTTAGAGACTAACTGAACATTGTTAGTAAGTGGTAGTTATGAGTTTGGTTATAAGTGTTTGTCATTGTGTGTTATAATATTCTTGTTTTTAAGTGTTTTTATTAAGTTTTGTGTTGAAAGGGAAGATGTGATATTGTGATCTGTGCTTTTAAGGCCTTTGCTATAGAGATAAAGATCTTGTCTGACAGGTGTAACTCAGCAGCATCCAGAGAGAGGAAGAATTGTATCACTCACCAGAGAATCACCCTCAACCCTCCCTTGACCTGAATGTTAATGGATTGCTCCTAGGAGCCTCTGTGATTCTTTTTGGCAAATCTGTGAAAAGGGACAAATCAGTATAGAGCACTAGACCATAACACTCACCTTTGAGAATGCCATCCACATCTCTTCAGAGAGATAAGCACTTTCTAATGCCATCCACATCTCTTCAGAGAGGTAAGCAGACTTCATTTCCCACCTGCTGCATATCCACCTTTCACAAAGATCAGAAAAACCTGACATCATATCCCAGGCTTTGCCTTTAGCCTGTTTCAATATGTTGTATATGACACTGTGCTGCTGATAACCTAGTCCTGCAGTGCCCCTTACAGGACATGTATGTTAATAGTGAGCAATAATGTAATACGCAGCAGTTATACACTTAGATTTTCTCAAGTGAAGAGTCAATAATAAACTAGCAAGATGAAATGGATCTCTTGTTCCCAATCCATGATATAAATACACTTAAGGTACATGTGATTATTAATACAATAAAGAATATAGTATTGAGGGAAGGGGTTGTTATGGTTTTTTTGTGTTTTGAGGGGAGAGCTGTGTAAAAGCAGAGATCTTCGGTATTTTAGGGAGTGAAGGGAAGATTCCGATAGTCAAGAAACTCATTCTGTAACAATACAAAGAAGACTACATTCATCCCTAGTGTAACTCTATAGAAGTCAGTTGGCTCAATTCACATCTGATTTCCTCAGGGACCTCATTGGTAGCAAGTGTTTGTGGGGTGAGGGGACTGCAAGTTTTATGCTACCTGGAATGGGGGTTATCCTAATTAAATAAATACCGGTTGCAGCCTCCAACTGTGAGGTTCTTGTATTATTATTTATTTGTATTTTCTCTTTGTGGGTGCAAATACTAAGAGTATAATAAATATACAATTGCTTCTGGTACAGTTAGTGATGCCATACCCCTTCTAGAGGGTATTGCTTAGGCTGGGGAAAGGCCTAGAATTAGAGCTGGTCTACAAATAGAGGGAGAGATTTCAATGAAAATGAAAAAAATGCTTTTGTAAAAATTTTATGCAGAAAATTTTGAGTTTTCACTGAAAAACTGAAAAACAAAAATTTTTGGTCAAACACTGGAAAAGTTCAGTGTGACGCTAAGCCAGACAGGGTTAAGCAACCAGCAGACTGGGTGACCTGGAAGCAACCCTTAGGGACATATTAGAAGAGTATTGAAATGGTAAACAGAATACATCCTTAGTGAAGGGAGAGAATAACCCTACTGAGAAGAGTACAAACCTGCAGAGCATAAATTTACATCTTTGTAATTTAATAATGCATACATACTAGGTGGACAAAATCCTTCTGAAAATCAGATGACCAGAGCTGGACAAATAGTAAAGACAAGGATTTAGCTATATCTATATATGTTTATATTAGGGCTGTCAAGTGATTAAAAAATTATTCGTGATTAATTGCGCAATTAAAAAAAATAATTGTGATTAATCAGTGTTAAACAATAATCAAATACCATTTATTTACATACTTTTGGATGTTTTCTACATTTTCAAATATATTGATTTCAATTACAACACAGACTACAAAGTGTACAGTGCTCACTTTATTTTTATTAAAAATACTTGCACTGTAAAAAACAAAAGAAATAGTATATTTCTATTCACCTAATACAAGTACTGTAGTGCACTCTTTATCATGAAAGTTGAACTTACAAATGTAGAATTATGTACAAAAAATAACTTCATTCAAAAATAAAACAATGTAAAACTTTAGAGCCTACAAGTCTACTCAGTCCTACGTCAGCCAATCGTCCAGACAAACAAGTTTGGTTACAATTTGCGGGAGATAATGCTGCCTGTTTCTTGTTTACAGTGTCACCTGAAAGAGAGAACAGGTGTTCACATGGCACTGTTGTAGCCAGCATCACAAGATATTTACATGCCAGATGTGCTAAAGAGTCATATGTCCCTTCATGGTTCAACCACCATTCCAGAATACATGTGTCCGTGCTGATGGCAGGTTCTGCTCGATAACGATCCAAAGCAAAGCAGACTGATCATTATTCATCTGAGTGAGATGCCACCAGCAGAAGGTTGATTTTCTTTTTTGGTGGTTCGGGTTCTGTAGTTTCCGCATCCGAGTGTTGCTCTTTTAAGACATCTGAAAGCATTCTCGAGTTTCGGGTGACGTAAATAAGAAGCAGTCAGCAGTATCTCCTGTAAATGTAAACAAACTTGTTTGTCTTAGCAAATGGTTGAACAAGAAGTAGGACTGAGTAGACTTGTAGGCTCTAAAGTTTTACATTGTTTTGTTTTTGAGTGCAGTTATATAACAAAAAAATCTACATTTGTAAGTTACACTTTCACAGTAAAGAGATTGCACTATAGTACTTGTATGAGGTGAACTGAAAAGTACTATTTCTTTTGTTTATCATTTTTACAGTGCAAATATTTGTAATAAAAAATAATAACATAAAGTGAGCACTGTACACTTTATATTCTGTGTTGTAATAGAAATCAATATATTTGAAAATGTAGAAAAACATCCAAAATATTTAATAAATTTCAATTGGTATTCTATTGTTTAACAGTGTGATTAATCGCAATTAATTTTTTTAATCGCAGTTAATTTTTTTGAGTTAATCACATGAGTTAACTGTGATTAATCAACAGCCCTAGTTTATATAGAACAATAAAAGGAGGGGAGACAGGGCGTATGTGAAGATACTTGTGCTGTTTCTTTAAAACTATACCAGGATGCACGACAGTTTGTCTCTTTTCCATTGTGGTCATCATGAAACAGGGAGCAGGGCAGAGCAGGAGCAGCACAACTGAATAGCTCCCCTACCTTTCAATAATCTCAGTCCTTAATTTAAAATTTAATTTAAATAAAATTTAAAACAATCCAGTCCTTAATTTAAAAATAAAAGCTATGATATGCCATAGGTCAGATGTTAAGCATCATAATTACTAAAGATCAAGAAAATGCTTGTAATCAAAGAGCCAACTAATTTGTACATGACCATGTCAAACATTGGCATTTTTGTTTTTAGAAGAAGCCACTGTGCAAAAATATGTCCAGTGATGCTGAGTTGTTTTTAATTCCATGTTAGGACCAGGCACTGAGAGTAAATTTCTTTCCTGTCATGGGTTCTTTCCTTGTGCTTTCCTGTGAGCATTTCCTTGTTCCTTTTTTCTTCTGCAATATTTATAAAAGTAAATTAAAAAGTCCATCTTTATTGTCAGGATTGACCTTTGACCCACCCATTTTTTGCCTCTGAAGTTTTCATGAAATTGATTGATGATCCAATTTGCTCATCATCCAGATGAAGTATCCCGTTACAGACGTGACCAGTAATACTGTTAAGTGTTATGTCAGCTTTTTTATTACACACTTAGCTTCATGATATGACCTAGAAGACCATTGGTGCCACCTAGAAAGAGTTCACTATTCTGTGTCAGCAATTCCCATCAGGCCTGACAAACTCACTACACTCAACACACTGCTTTCATAGTACTTATCCCAAAAGTATCTTGTAAGGTTGCAAATGAAAGCGGATGTCACACTGGTCATTAATATCATTATGAACTGTTTGTACTGACACTATATAAAGAATGTCATTATATATATATACTGAAATCATGCTTTAAAGTCTGCAACAAGGCAGAGTGGACCAACAAATCTTCTGCCAGACAAAATCATGTCTATTTACTTATCTCTGTATCCAATGTAAATAAAACATTGTAAAGCCAACACAATGGGAATCCTGTCTGCATGTGAAGTCAACAACAAAAAAAGTAGGGGGGAGGGCATTTGAAACCAATGTGGGAAGCACACCAGAGAATAAGCAACAGGGGAGAAGAGTCTTATCTGGGAGTAAACTTTAAGAGGGGCATCAAAAAGGTTTACTGGACTATTAGAGGAAGAAAAAAGAACCCCTTTCATATCCTTCACTAAGGAAAGCAAAACAGAGGAGGTTTTTTGTGTTCATGAAAATTGCATCCTGGCCACATGGGCTTGCGATGCTGGGACATTGTTTTAGGTGAGAAATTGCTTTGGACAAGGGCTTTAGCATGTTACAGTTAAGTTTAGACTCTAAGAAGCATATTATCCCTTGTGTTTTACATGTAACCTGTTCTTATTATCCTTGCTTACAATCTCTTACATTTTAATCTTTGTAATGTGATGAAGTCACACCTGACAATTCTGGAAGAGTGGTCCTGTTGGGTTCCGGAAGGTGGGTGGGCACATGCCTGCCCACAGCTAAATGCCCCTCCCTCAGCCTAGGGGAGGAGACACTGAGCCTGGGACTCAAATAAATAAGGGGGACAACAGAAGAAATACAAGGACAGGTGTGAAGGTCAGAGAGCCCACTGCTTCTCAATCTAGAAGAATGGTCCTGTTGGGTTCTGGGAAGTGGGCGGGTGCAAATTATGGATATCTGCATCTAATTAAGGGCATACAATGATCTTTAAAAACCTCTTTTAGTGGGGGTTGAGAGGAGAGGAGACGCAAGCTACAGAAGGGTTGTTTGCAGTGAGGGGAAAGGGGCTTCTCCTAGGTAAACAGCTGTTTTTTCACCATATGGAGAAATCTTGTTTGTTTTTGTTTGGAGAGGTTCCCAGTATAGCTGGGCCCAGAGTGTGTTAGAGATGGTGGCTGGCAATTAATAGCCAGCTTAATAAGAGGCAATACTCCACTGGCATATGGGAAATGTATTTTTTTGTTTGTTTAAAGAAGCCCCTTGGGCCAACCCTAAGCAAACCAATGTGAAGTATAACCACAGCCCCAATGCCAGAGGGAGAAATGCTGAGCCCTCATGTGATGAAAGAGGTGCATTGTCACAGTACAGAAACTCATAGTTGTTTTCACTTTAAGTAGATTCCAGTGCTGTGTTATTATAAAGGATCTGATCCTGAGTTGTGCTAGCCAAGCAGTGTGTACACTGTCTCTCTGAAGACAGCGTATGTGGTTATTGCTGTGAGTGTCTTGTGACACAGGCTGGACACTGCAGGGGGGCTAGGATGTTGATATGTGTCTGTCACTAGCCTGCAAGAGGGTGAGGTCTGCAGAGACCTGTAAGTTGGTGCTTGGCTGTGACCAGAGACTGTTGGTTTCAGAGAACCAAACTACATCAGGCATTAGGCAAGACTCTCCACACTAAGAGCAGGTGGTGAGGTGTCACTCACCCCGGGGGTATTCCTGATTGTGTATTACACAGGGCATGTGATATCCCAGCAGCTTCAAGTTATGTTAAACTGAAATCAGCTAGCCTGTAAGTATTCTGCCTGACAGGGTTGCCGCAAGGTGAACACTGGCCTACGTGAACTGTCCTGATGTTCCCTCTGCCCTTTTCATACCAGGAATCTCAGACTACTTAACATCAAGGAGGAATTCAGTAATAAACTTGTGTATGCAATGCAGGCCTTATGAGCAAACTTACAAGAGGAAATCAGTGCAGACAGAACATGTCTCCTCCTGAGCAGCCTTAAACTGTCACACCAGTGCACACAGCTACCATGCTGATGTGTGGTAGAGCTAGGCAGAGGGATAGTTCACCATTCATAGCACTCCTACACTACGTGGTGTGGCTAGCCATGCCTTGCAATAACAAACTAGTGAGGTTTCTGGGTTCCAGGTCTCCCCCGCCAGCGTTGCTTTGGAGGGAAGTGTCAGATTTTGAAATTCCACCTTAAAAACTGCAAAACGTAATTGTGGAAGGATGATTGTAATGGGGCACTTCTCAGAGCCTGGCACCCCACAGGCACCTTGGCCCTCACCTGGGTGGGTGGGCAGCCTAGGAACTGCCGCACCCCTGGCTTGAAGCGGTTTACGTCCTACGCAGGGTTTGCAGTTTGGTTCAATGGCTCTCAGCACCCCCAGCCCCCTGGTGAAGCGGAACCGGACAGACCAGGGACTGTGTTTAGTCAACATCTCACTGGGTCTGGGGCGGCGCAGGGACCCGGGGAAGGGAAATGCCCCCCCGGGGCTGCACAGGGGCCTCATTACCAAACGGAAACAACCAGCTCCGGCTAATACCAATGATTTTCCCCATCCACCCTGCTGCCTGCCCCCGCCCATCTCTTCCCCGCCATCCGCCCTCAGCTCCCCGTCCCTACCCCAGTGCTGCCCACCCCCTCCCCAGCTCGTCTCGTCTCCTCCCCTCGGCGGGCCGGGCAGGGCCGGGCGCCCGCCTCCCGCTCCGGCTCCCGCCTGCCCGGCTCTGGCTGACTCTCTTCCGGCGGCGGGCGGTGCGGAGCGGCGGGCGCTGTGAGTACGCGAGCGCGGGAACCCCGCCAGGGTTAACGCCACCTGCCCTCCCCATTCCCGGGGCAGCCTCCGGCAGGGGGAGCGAAGCTGCCTGCCGCAGCCCCCTCCACGCGCGGGGGACTGGGGGCGCCTCTGCAGCGAGCCCCCTCCCGGGCAGTCGCATCCCCAAAAGACCCGGGGTTAAGTCCTTCTGCAGAGTCCCTCCCCCCTATGCAAGAGGGAGGCCTGGGGGGGGTCATCCCCTAATGCAGCAACCTCCCTCCAGGCATGACATTGCAGCGGGAGGCGTGGGGGGGTCTGTGCTTGCCCGTGCCCGCCAGGGTTCAGAGGCGAGCTAGCAGCATGCACCCGCGCCCTGGGTGACCGGTGGGTTCCTCTGTGCCGGAGCTACTGCTCCTCGTGTACCCCCCACCTATACACGCGTGTGACTTGACTAATGCACCCGGTTTGGGGAGCGATGTGTCCTCAACATGAGGGCATGAAGGAGGCAAGGGGGGCAGATTTATACCCAGGCACAGTAAAGATCCGCAGTTTCAATCCTTTCAGGAAAAGAGGCATTATAATGAGAAAAAGTACCACGATGAGTGTCTCGATAAAACAGAAATAATTCCTGGTTCAGTTTCCTGTTGACCCAGATGAGGGGAAGAAAACACGTTAACCCTCCAGAGGAGGCAAGTTTGAGGCAATTGCCTTTGGGGATGAAATGAAGAGCTTGAAATAACTGTTCGTTAGCAAAGAAGCTCTTTGAAAAAATAATGGAGAAACGTGTGGTGAATGCCCATGTGTGATTCAGGGCCGGCAGGGATCCGAGGAGGGGTTGTAAATTGAAAGCACGCTGCTGAGCTGGCTGCTGCTGCTGCAAACCTCTAGCATCTGGAGGTGGCTTCAGTGCAGAATGATGAAATCTCCCTTTAAGTTACACACCAAAGATGGCTGCTGTATTGAAGAGTCAGTCTCAGCAGCAGGCCCTATCCATTTAACACAGACTATTGCTTTTGTTGCTAGGCTACAAACAGGACTTACTTTTTGCCTTATAAATCTAGCTGGTAGGGTTGTTGTGATGGAAGGGGTTGGTTCCAGCATGTGATGTGTTTTTATTAATGCAGTTGGAAAAGTAGACATTGCAGTACAAGCTTTCTGGTTTCAACTGATATTTACCAGCAAACACTATTTTAGGATAGAAAAAATTTGCAACTCATTTGTAATTTTCTGTATCATTATCTTGCAGTGCTGTTGACTCCCAGCTATCATCTTTTAAACTGGGGCTGACAGCATAATGCAGAGAGGGAACAGCACTGCTAAATGACAAAGATAAATCTGAAATATGCTGGAAATTTGGCATCATGTAAAGATGCTCCTCTCCCCAAAATTATCCTCCCTTGAAACAATCTAGCACTAATTATACTTATAATGAGAGGTGTTGGCCTCATATCTCTGGAGCCTGAGGTCTTTTTATCATCAGAACAGTTACAGTATGAGTATTTGCAACGTGTGCCGCCCCAACATTGCCTTGTCAGACTGCTTCAGCCTTGAGGTAGAGAGGTCATCTTTTCCAGGTGGGAGGGAGTAGTTCGGTCCTCAGGGTCTTCAGTCCCTGGCTTCTCCACAAAAACTGTCAAAAGACAGGTCATTACGATGAGCATTTTCAGGCCTGGGGGAAGGAAAATCCATATCCATTGGGGACAAGACTGAGACTACCCAAAAAGAGTACATCTACACAGCAGTTAAACGCCCGTGGCTGGCCTGGGTCAGCTGACTCGGACTCAGGCTGCAAGGATGTAAAATTGCTGTGTTGGGCCGGACCCCAAGCTCTGGCATCCCATGAGATAGGGAGGAGGGATCTCAGAGCCTGGACTCCAGCCCAAGCTCGGACATCTACACAGCGATTTTTATCTCTGCAGGCCTAGCCAGAGTCAGCTGACCCGGGCCAGCCATGACCATGCCGCAGGTCTTTGATTCTAGACCCAAAAACGGCGATGGGGGTCGGATCACTTGATGATTATATGTTCTGTTTGTTCCCTCTGGGGCACCTGGCATTGGCCACTGTCAGAAGACAGGATACTGGGCTAGATGGATCTTTCGTCTGACCCGATATGGCCGTTCTTATGTTCTTAAAAGGCCAGTGTGTTAATTTCAAAATTAAGCTACTGAGAATGGTTAGCAAATTTTCATAGCATTAGCATCCTCATAAATCATGCTGTGATGTTTGGTGCATCATAATAAATTATAAGGGTGTCAGCTTAAATTAATAGTTACTGCCATTCGCTTAAATGAGTTTTTGCATCACAGCAGTTTGTTTTAATGCCATCTCCCCTTCTGATAGGCAAGGTTGCACAGGGCTTGAAAAATGTACCCAACATCATGGGTGGCAGGTATAATAGGCCGGGGAGGCAGCCTAGCACGGCCGCTGGACCCCAGTTGCAGGTTCAAGGGGGGGATTTTTGCTTTTTATTATGCCCCATGCAGGTTCCAGGGTGGCTGAGGAGGCAGTATGTGCTGTTCAGCTTCCTGGGTTCCTCAGAATTTTCTCCATGGACTCCAGGGAGATTACTGATGAACCCAGGGTTGCTGTCTGAATAACACATTCCGCTTCCTCAGCCGCCTCAGAACCTGCATGGGGCATAGCAAAAGCTCAGGTTCTTCGTCTGGAAGAAAAGAGCTTTTGAATTTTTGAGGGGTGGCTTGGGGTCTGTGGAGGGGAGGTGTGGCTGCAGGGGCTCCGGCCAGCCCACGGCTCCTCTGAGCAGGTTGCGGGGATCTCAGGGCTTCAGCTGGCCCAGGGCTCCTCTGGCCAGGGGGGGCTGTGGAGGGGGCCGGGAGTCTCGGGGCTCTGGCCACAGAGGGGAACCAGGGGGTCTCGGAGCTCCAACCACAGGGAGGGGACAAGGGGTCTCGGGCTGCTGCAGGGAGGGGGTCTTGGGGCTCGGGCCATGGGAGGACGGGGATCTTGGGGCTGTGGCTGCGGAGGGGGGAGGGGGCTGCAGCTGTGGAGGGGGCTTGGGATGCAAGGTGGGCCAAGGGGGTTCGGGGCTCCAGCCGCTGCCGGGCTCAGGCCACGGGGGACGAGTCTCGAGGCTCCAGCCGTGAGGGGAGCGGGGGGACTCGGGGCTCTGGCCGCAGGGTAGCAGGGGTGGAAGGAGCGGAGCTAGGGGCTAGCCTCCTCAAAGTGAGGTTTGACCCACTGCCCATGCCCAGCATCTACTAGCCCAAACACTAAGCCTACTCAGCAGGCTGAAATAACATCAGTACCCCTCCTGAGCTAAACCTCCTTCCCTGTCTCATGCAGGGTAAATACATCCCTGGTAGTCTTTCTCTGGAAGCACTCTGCTTCTCCAGTTAAAGCTGGACCTCCCACACAACCTGCCTCCTCCCCATTCAACTTATGCTGGTCTGACACACAGAGTCCTCTGCTGGAGTGGCAGGATGACCCTTGTCTTACCAACAAAGCCTGCTGCTATGGTGACAGGCATCTGGGGCCATTCTCTTGGACTTCAACCTGCCCAGAAACAGGGGTCATCAGGCTGAGGATCAGGGAGATGTTGGATGGAGTGAAGGAGAGAAACAGTGAAGCCAGCACAGCAGAGAATTCTTATATAAGAATGCCCTACCAAGCAGAAGGGTTGGGAGTGGGGGGGGGTGGCTTTGCTGACACCAACTCAGCAGAGCCCTCTTCTAGGATTTCCCCACACACACACCCATCCCCTCACTAGTGCCTTTGCCTTAGGTTTTGGAAGTGGCAGACCCCATTATACATAAACGCTGCCTCCTCAATCATTAGCATTGTTGGAACCCTCCTGACCACCCATCATAATAACATTATCTGTCCCCTTTTTACTCTGGCACTAGAGATGTCCATCTGTAGAATTGGGAAGGCATCACTGCCTCAGTTTACACTTGGTTCACATTTAGAAGTTTATATTCACAATTATAAGGTCTAGAAACTTAATTTTATTTTTATTTTATTCAATGAATGCTTAGATTCTGCAGAAACTGGTAACACTTGTACAGAAAAGATTTCTACTCACCCAGGAGTTAATGAATTTGTCACTGTGATTTTAGTAACCAGTACCATTTAAAATGTTCTAAAACCTTAAATGTTGACTACAGCTAACTTCAGTGCTTTTCCTTTGTATTTTAATGTGAATAAAAAAGTTACCAAGTGTATGGGCCCTTCAAAAACTCATCTAATCTATAACTAATTGAACCACATAGAGTTGCTGCTTCATTTGTGACTGTTGCTTCAGGTTACAAAGTAGCTGTAGAACATTTTACATTTAATAAAGAAAAAAGTGAACTTTGAAACATTACAGTTGAGAGTTTAATTCCTGATGACTTCTGAATGTGCAGTTTTCAGACCCGTTGCAGCTACTGTTGTTATCCTTTAAACAAAGTTTAAAGTCTTCCACTGCTGCTGATTCCATGGTAAAACTAACAGTAGCCTTTGTACTAAAAACTGTTGTTTAGACTTCGCTCTGGTTTGTGATTTCATTTTCAGGGGAGGATACTGTTACTTCTTTTGATATTTATAAACGTTATTCCCCATTAAGTTTGGTACAGGATGCTTGAAAAAATACTGCAAATGTTTTCATCTTATCAAAGAGTAAGTAAAGAGGGGCAAACTTGAGTGTATTTGGTAGTATTGCTTTTAGATGCCCCTTCGAATTACTCTCCTAAATATCAGAAGGGGAGCAGAAAAGACATAAAAACTATTAAATAAAGTTTCTATCAAAAACTGATTTAAAAAAAATTAGCCAATTAAAAAATGAGTTAAAAGTGTCTCGTAAAGAGGTCTTATCTGTTATGCACAAACATCTTTTATAAAGTCTTCTAAAGTGCCATGCACACCGAACTATATATGAAGATAAGGACCCTGGTCTGAGAAGTCTAATCTCAAGCCATGTTTCTGCTAAGAATTGCTTATGGACTAGTCACAGTGCATCAAGTTACGCACAGGCATGGTTTTTGTTTGTTTGTTTGTTTTTGTTTGTGTGTTTTGCAGGCCTGGAGCATCCCTAGTCCCAACTACCCACACACTTAAAATTATCCATGTTTGTCAGTGTTTGCAAGACCTGGGCCTAAATGGCACATAATGCAGACAAAGGAGGAGGAAGAGATGCAGGAGAGAAAGTTATACATAACTTTATGCATCTGACTTCTTTCTTAACAAGACTGTATTGAAGTTAGACTAAACTGACATAGCAGATTTTTTTTTTTTTTACCCAACTAACTTAATCTGGAGGCACTGTGGTCCAGTGGATAGGAACATTGGACCTGACCACTGGATGACACTGTTGTAGGAGACTGAGTTTCTATTTCAAATTTTGTCATTGCCTTTCTCTCTGTCCTTTGACAAGCCATATAACCTCTCTGTGACTGAATTTCCACATCTGTACATTCAGGATAACGATTCCTTCTTTTATGATTTGGAGATCTATAAGTGAAAGGTGCTTTATAAATATTATTGTTTATGATATTTTTCCTCATAATCTTGAATTCTGGATTAGAACCATCTGGATCTATATGTATGAGTTTTATTAAAAAGTAAATATACTTTGAATTCAAGTGGTGGATGTGTTGTGTTTCAGGAATCAGCGGAAAAAAATTATCGTCCAAAAGTAACAAATAAAAAAAAATGTTTATATATCCACAACAGAAACAATTGTTTAACTGTGTTATATAAAAATATCTTTGGGGTTTTTAATACTTTCCCATAGTGTGTGTCCTTGCATTGTGACAGTCACTTCAGCTTGACTGTTCAGTGTGAATTATGTTAATAGTTGACATGTCTGCATAATTAATTTTGTTTTTCAGCATCTCTGCTACTGGGCTATTGAAAAGGAATGCTGACAATAACTGGAAGCTGAATAACTGATGAGATAATTGTGCTGCTTGTGTTTAATTTTCTCAGATTTTGAAGCATCAGGGATGAAAATGTTGTGGCGCTATTGATCCAAAACTCTTATTAAATAGATTATTCTACTTCTGATGCTGTTTATTAAACAATGTAATCTCTGGAAGTAATAAAATAAGATGCCAAAAAAGAGCAGTAAATGATTTGATCGCTGTTGAGCTCTGGCTTCATCAGATGGCTGTGGCAGCTGAAATCTTTTTACAAGATTTGTTCATTTACTTCCCGTGCATGCTCCCTTTAAAAACTTTTCCTTAAATTTATCTGATTTCCTGAGTTATCTTATTTTATGTAACCAAAATGTCCATAATTTTTCTTTTCTTACAGTTTTATTACTCATAATATTCAGGTACAGATTTTGTATCACTAAGGATATAGTTCTCATCACAGTATAAATCAGGAGTAACTCCATTGAAGTGAGTGGAATTAAACAAATGGAAAACTGGTGTAAGTGAGATCAGAATCAGGTCTTACATAATTTATTGTAAAATTTATTTGATCACTTTTGGTGTTGGATTTTTGTGCCTTCAGACTGGTTAAGTAAGATGTGGCATTCCTTTAGGGAAATTTAAAACTTGCCCTCTGAAAATTAATGTATCTGATTAATATAGAGCTGATTAAAATACTGTTGCAAGACCACATGACTACAAGGTATTGTACCAGTTCAGAGGACCTTTGGCTGCAGGCTCATTATTTCACCAGAAAAGAGAATTGTGCCTTCCAGTTAAGTATGGCGTCTTCAGTACATTTTAAAAATAGCCATGAAAAAAATACCTTTGTGCACAGTTCCCATTTCTTGTTTCATAGTTGAAGTATTTTTTATATATAGGAGTATCTTTAAGTATAGGGACAGTTTCCAAAGTATTTGTTAAAACACTTTGCTTGTATAGTTTAGTTTGTATGGGATTTTATGTACATCTTCACTATTTACTAACAGTGGATGATAAATTATGCAGAACAGGAAAGAAATACATGAACTGTTTTTTTCCATTCAGACTGTTGGTACCTACCTCTCTGCTGTTAACAGATGGTCTACCAACAAGCAAAACAAAACAAAAATTGGGATTTTACAATCCCAGTAGTACCAAGGACAGTACTTCTATATAAAAAATATTTCTGTGAAATCTTTCTAAGTTTGTCAAGGCAAGGAAATATCCTTGCTCTTTGTTAGGTGTGTACCATTTTAACAGTGCTTTCCGCTGTGAAATCAGAAAGCTTCGCAGCTTTTTTTCAACTTTCAGGTAACTGCAAATTGTGGGCTCCTTACACTATTACTCTTTGTGTGTACAGAGCACTTGGGTTTCATTACATTCAGATAAATTTAATTTATTGTCGGAAGTGTATAGAATTACCTTGAATCAATGCATTTTCACTTGATACAAACTGTTTTCTTTCCTCCTTGGATTGTATCCATCACTTCAATGGATGATACGATGTATTTTATACTTTTCATACTTGCTTTTATTTTCTCAAGATTTCTGTGTCTGCCAAATATACCATATAAAGAAAAAAATCTAGAGGAGGAAGAAAACTTTTAGTTTTCTTAAGTAGCTGCTAATTAAGTTCCCCATCTTTCACTGAATTCCATGTGGACTGACAGCTGTGCCCACACAGAGCTCCAGGCAGGATTGGGACCTAAAAATGGTGAACACAATTGTCATTGGTTTTCATTGTTCATGAATCATTTAACATTTTGAAATGTTTTACCTGTAGTAATGAAAAATGTGGGGTTACAATAATTTTTGAAAGATAAGTAATGAACATTCTCTGCTATGGCATTTATCATTCTTTCCTTGGTGCATTAAGTTAATCTGACAGGGTGGATAAAAATCAATATTTTTTTTAAAAAATCATAAAGATCAGATTTTTTTATTAAATCTGATTCTTTTAATTTATGTTAAATAATTTTTTCTTTTTAAAAATAATCCTCTTTAAAATATGCTACGGCCTAATATTATAATATTTTTAAAAATAAATAAATAAATATGTTGAATCCATGAGCATCTATCAAAAACTTTGAGTACAAGGCTGCTTTTCTATGTAAAGAAAGAATCAGGGGGGAAATATTTAACTTTTGAGGTCAAACTTTATAAATATGGCACAATAGACAGTAGGGCTTGATCCTGTGCTAGTGGGTACAAGAGTCTGATGTCATCACAGGAGCCCAGCCTCTCACTCCAGGAAACGCCATCAGGTGTCTCATCAGGATCATCCACTGAGCCAGCCTGGGTGGTCTCATACTCCTGTTTTTTTGGCTTTGCCTTACTGGAGCTCTGATTTGACTCAGTTCTCAAATTATGAATATTTATGACCCCATCCAGCATGGAAACTTACTCAAGTTTATCTATCCAAAGTATTTAAGGTTAGTTTGTTTAATCAAAATAATTTTATATACTATTTTGTGTGTTTAATTAAATTCCAGTTACCATCCTAATACAGCTTGATGCAAATCATGATCAAAAAGTTAATTAACTAGTAAATAGGCAATATATCATTTGCCATTTTCTAACATACTAAAATGTATTATTAATAAGAATCTGAAAATATTAAGCTATATAATTGCTTAAATAAATGTATATAGTTATAGTGTACCCTCCTAGGTAGCAAAAAGATGTACCAAATCTAGTGTAAAGGCTCTGTTTAGTTGTAATTCAATATGTTTTAATGGTCATATCAACCAATGAGAATGCATCTTTCTTTAGAAAATAATTTTAATCTACTTTTCCATTTCCAGTTGATGATGTTACTGTCTCAATAAAGAGAAGCCTATGCTGTCACATGGAAGGTCATTTCCAAGTATTGTAAATATATTCAGAACTGCTGTATATTTACTAAAATAATCAACCATAAACCAGGGGACTCAAAGAGCACTAACACTGTTGTCCAAACTTACTGTAAATATCGTTTCAGTACATGTTAAATATACAGATAACTTACATTATCTCCCATATTTCAAAGTTCCACAATCAGCTTGCACAAGAGAAGCTCAAAGTCAACCAGGATACTAGAAGGATAATAAAAGCAACTCAATATGGAGATGGGAGTTTGGGAATCTAGTTCTATTATTAAATCGAAAAGGAATCTTAGGAGATGGCAGTGTCTTTTTGCATCTTTTTTTATAGAAAGTTGGCAACCTTTCTTCATCAAAAAGGGGAAACACTTTTCTAATTCATGAATTTCCAAAGAAACAAGTTGGCACAATGACATTCCTAAAATAGCATTGCACAAGCAGTGCATCACAGACCTCCTCTAGTCAAATAGCCATGCTAATAACACTTGTCTAAAGAAACATTTAGATGCTTAAATGATTTTAACACATTCAGAGTATTTAAACCAGGAAAACAGTCTTAAAACATCAGACAATAGTGTTCACTGGCTGCAATATGCACTCATGATTTGTGCTTTTTGTTTAGTCAGATGTTTGCAGCCTTTGAGTTAATCCCTCTGTGACGTTGCACTCCATATGATTTTATGAAAATATGCTAATAAGCGTGAATATAATGTAACTGGAATATGCTTCATGCAAAAGATCTCTTGTAAGGTATCATTACATATCTTATAATCTACTGAGTGTGGTCATCCTATTTGTATAAATGTATCATCTTGTATCTGAAACTAGAAATATGAAGTATAACTCTGAGGTCCTATTGTAATTATGTAAAGTGTGGGCCATTAATGGTGGTTTGGAATTTTGATAGCTCCCATTAACCAGGACAGGTGACTGTAGATGACTCTGTTTACTTCTAAGTTTTCCTGTATACATGTGTGCTGGCAAGTGGGTAATGAAGTCTTACAGTGACATGTGATCATGTCACCTGAACTGGAATCCATCTTTATTTAACCTGGTGCTTTTCCATTTAGAAGGAGGGATGGGAATCCAGAGAGGGACAAAGGATTCCCGCTTTGTGCAAAAGATATATAAGGGGGTGGAACAGAACAACGGAGGCTGCAGTCATGAGAAATCCCCTAGCTACCCCCTGAGCTGGAACAGGGACTGTACCAGGGGAAAGGATTGGGCCCAGACTAGGAAGGCGTCCAGTCTGTGATGGAAGCTTATTGAAACATCTCTGAGGGTGAGATTTTATCTATGTTCAGTTTTCCTACTGTATTAGGCATAGACTTGTGTGTTTTATTTTATTTTGCTTGGTAATTCACTTTGTTCTGTCAGTTATTACTTGGAACCACTTAAATCCTACTTTTTGTATTTAATAAAATCACTTTTTACTTATTAATTAACCCAGAGTATGTATTAATACCTGGGGGGGCAAACAGCTGCGCGTACCTCTCAGTGTTATAGAGGGTGAACAATTTATGAGTTTACCCTGTATAAGCTTTATACAGGTTAAAACGGATTTATTTGGGGTTTGGACCCCATTGGTAGTTGGGTATCTGAGTGCGGAAGCCAGGAGAACTTCTTAAGCTGTCTTCAGCTAAGACTACAGCTTGTGGAGGACGTGGTTCAGACTTGGATCTGTGTTTGCAGCAGGCAAGTGTGTCTGGCTCAAACCAGGCAAGGGACTGAAGTCCCAAGCTGGCAGGGAAAACCGGCTCAGAGGTTGTCTAAGCACATCAGGTGGCAGTCGCAAAGGGGTTTCTGTGATCCAACCCATCACAACCTCTCTATACTACTAACCTCTGCACCTCCAGGACAAAAAAGGGTCAATTTATTTATACAATGTACAGTTTTCCTGGTGCCAGAATAAATTAGGAGACTAGAAACAAAAATCCATGTGGTTCCTAACAAGGAGAAATATGTATACATACCCTAAACTTTGTTTATGAGTTTTTAGCAGGATAGCAATCAGGTATTGACTGATGTTTAAGTCAATAATAGGATTTGTTGTCTAGCATAGTAGAATGTTTGTTAAAGGATAATCTTGGAAGTGGTTGAAAACAGAAATCTTTTTAATGTAATGGCCTTGTTATTTCAATCTTCTATGTTTGACAGTATAGACTAAATCTAAAAATATAATATCACAACAGGAGATGATTTGTTGTTTTTTTAATTGAAAACACTATAAACTCAATTTTTTTCTTCTAAAGAAAGGCGGTTTAACTGAAAGAAATAGTGTATAATTATCAGGGACATGCGTAAAAGGATAGTATAAAGGTAAGTGGGAACAAAATATGACTTCATCAAGGTCATTAGCAAGTTTTATTTAACAGTGTTGGTCTTTGTATGGATCACTGGGTCATTCCACTGTTAACCATTTACTGTGATGGAAGATGACTCCTAATCTATCTGTCTTTCAACCAGTTTCTTTCTAATCCATGGCAGAACTTTGCTTCTGTTGACTACTTAGTTTCCTTCAAAACCTCTTCTGAGGGACTTTGTCTGTTGTGTTCTGGAAAGCCAAATGAATTGTGTTTGCCAATTCTTCTTTTCCCACTACTAAATTTCATGCATGACACAGCTGCTCTGCATACTTGGTAAAATTAGTTGGAGCCAATTTTGCCTTCGTGTGTGTGCCAACACGCATTGATTTTGGTAGGAGATAAACGTGAGGCAGAATTTGGGCAAACTGAATCTCAGTGACAGGTCTTGTGGGGGTTTAACATCTTAGAGAACTATGGTATCCAGGGGCGGCTCCAGGCATCAGCGCACCCAAGCGCATGCCTGGGGTGGCCAGCCGCGGGGGGGCGGCCTGCCGGTCACCGTGAGGGCGGCAGTCAGGCTGCCTTCGGCAGCATGCTTGCAGGAGGTCTGCCAGCCCTGCAGCTTTGGCGGCAATTCAGCGCGGGTATGCCGAAGGCGCGAGACCAGTGGACCTCCCGCAGGCATGCCGCCGAAAGCCGCCTGACGGCCGTGCTTGGAGCAGCAAAATACATAGAGCCGCCCCGATGGTATCTTTCATAATATGTGAAATGTAGTAAACTATGCATGATGTGTGACCACTTCATTGTAATTTAAACAATAAATAATTATAAGAGCATCCAAAAGTGTAGACATAAAGGAAGACAAAGCCCTTTCCCTGAATATCTTACAGTTTAAAAAACCTTTTCTGGCATAAGTGCATGGAGAGGGAATATCTTTGTCACAGCCATCAGTTCTCAGTAGTAACTTTGTTTACAAAACAAATTTATGGTCCCCGTGACATACGTTACAAAAGGATTTAGGTGCCTAAACCCCAGATTTAGGTATTACTGTGATGCACAAAACCCCCACTTGGCTGCTGCCTAACTCTTTAAGTGCCTAATCTCAGTCAGTGCCTACATTTTCACTGTAAAAGTTACCTAGGTACCCAAGTTTCTGCCTCTGGATATGCACACTGCTGCCTTAGTGAGGCATCTGGAGGAGAGGTGGGAGACGCCTTTTCAAATATCTTCTCAGGCAGGAGGGTGGGGGGAATTGAACCAGGGTGCGTACTCTGACCACTGGGCTAAAGATTATAAGGAAAGGTATCTCCCGTTGGCCAGCTTAGGTCAGTTCCTTTCTAGAGTGCTGGGGCGTTTGTGGATCCCACTTATAGTTCCCCATCTGTTGTGTAGGGAGTCTAGGTGCCTAACCCAGGGTTTGTGGATTCCAGTGATTTTCTAGGTGCCTAAAAGTTCCTTTGTGGATCCGGGCCTGATTTTCGCAAATGGTTAATTTCTTGATTCCAAGAACTGGGAGGTTTTTTAACCAATAGCATCAGTGGTCTAAATCAGCTTCCTAATCTCCAATATGAATATGGATGGTATTTTATATCTCTTACAACCTTTTGCTCGTTTGGGTTGCTTAGGATGTGAAGAAGACCAAGAAATTTCTATCTGTAGATAACTTAATTGCTTTTCCAAAGACTTCCAAAGTGCTCTTGAGGTGGAAAAAAAGGACTTTGAGTAACCGTTCACGTCTGTTGGATGTGTTAACCTCTCCACCTTTCGTGAATGGACTAGTTCTGTTTTGGTGTAAAATTCATATGTTGAAGATGTTTTAGAAGTGCTTCTTTTTATACTTCTTTCTCTACACATCTAATTTTGATCGGTCTCGTGCAATTCAAACGGCTTTCATAAATTGTGCCTGATCTTTCTCCATTAGCGAGCAAGCATCAACCAAGTAAAAAGAGAAGCTAAGTTAAGATGAAAATACTCATCAGAATTTGTTCACATAAAACAGCAAAGAACTATCCAGGTTCAGTGACAAAACAACTCAAGTTTAATTGCCGAACTCCAGTGTCTTCACTAATTTTCTCACAAACAGTATTTGACTTGTCTTTGATCAGAATATGAAAGAATGCCATGTGGAAGGTGTGACATACTCGAGTACAATGTAGAATAATGAGCAGCTGTGCCACCCTTGCCCTGCAATCGTGGGTGCCTTATAATGCCTTGCTGAAGCAGTTCCAACCTGGGATGCTCCCAAACAACCTTCCAGCATGCAAGTCACTCCCTGAGTGTTTGTGTGTAACTGCAGCCTGCCAGCCACACTTGGGTTACACTCTGGCTCCCACTAGCCTTTGTTATAATGCAAGGTGACCCCAACATACTCCTGGTCTTAAATTTTCTCCCAGAAATGTATGTCCTGGGCTCTCTCCTGGACAATACAAATTTATATAAAGTCTGTTCTTTCTTTAATGGAAATAATATGCATGCAACTCACCACCCCAAATGAAGCTCCACTTAGATAACAGTGAACCCATCAGGAATGCAAATATCTTTAAATTTGGCATTTTCAAAATTAAAAGTCTTAACTTTTGGAACGTCACCTGGACTATTAACAAGCTCTTAATGGTAGCATACTGGTACACAGTGTATTGGTTTCTCTCGACAAAGATAATGATATTACAAATTAATACATTATAGTACAGATATCATTCTCACATAACATTTTTCCCTTTCTTAAGTCTAATTAACTTTGGTTGTTTGTTTGGAGTTTTTTATTTGTTTCAGGTTGTAGAAATCCACTTTCAGGTTTTATTTGAACAGGTTGTAGAAATCCACTTTTAATAATGCTATAGTTGATACAGCCTGCATTATACTAGGAACTGTCTTCTTTCATCAGGATGGGAAAATTATTTTTGTCACAAATCTTTTAATTTTCTGGGCCCTAACCCTTATAGACATAGACATGGACATGCTCCAGCCCCAGTGAGGTCAGTGGGAGCTGAGCATGTGCTCTTGCTGGTATGATCTTTTGCCTACTTTTGCTGTCATGTCTACAGTGAAACTATCATTCTCTCAAGTTCTTGTGTTTGATCACATATTGAGTATTATGTGTTTACTTTTCTTTTTCACTGAAGTCTGGAAGTCTGTGATTGTTTCAATACTAGACAGAATACCATACAGTTTAAAAATTAATGTTTAGAAATGCATTGAAAAAACATTGTTTTATGATCCCATTCAGTCTTAAGCCCTTAAGAAACACAGCGGGTTGTCTTTAACATGACTTCTCAGTTAGACGTATTTTAACATCCATCTGCCTGTTTTAGTGGGCTGTGAGAACAGCATTGCCTTTGAAATACAACTGTTTATCGACCCCAACCAATCATTATTAATTAGCATTTTCCACAGACTTATTTAGTAATTAGACAGAATGAATGGTTGAGCAGATGATATTTGTTCTTAGTGTGGAAGCAACTGTTATTACTGCAAACTATGAATAAGTCACCCTCTTCTACTGAGGTGGCAGAACACTGCTAGGTCTGTGAGTTTAACTGGCAGAGGTGCTCTTCCCCGCCTGTATGCCTAGGAAAACTGACAGACCTTCTTAGTGTTATGGATTGCTTGGTAACACTTTTTAAAATAAAGAATGTGTACAGGAAGCTCTAGAAAATGCAGCTGTTACAGTAAAAGATATCGTATTGTGTGTTTCTAACTTTAATTTTGTTGTGCTGTGACAGAATTTTTTACAGGCTTTCTCACACAATACAGTGGCAGAAGAATAGTTTAACTCACTTAAAGCATGTCTTCTCAAAACATTTAATTTTTAATTCGCTTTAAGTCGCCTTATTCCAGTCTGGTGGAGTGTCGAGAGAATGCATAATTAATTCAAGTAAAGCAAATACTGAATTTTAAACACTCAGAATTAGTAGTTTGCATTATCCATTATTTTGTGAGGCTATTATCAATAAAATTCTGTTCTTCAGTTACTCATCTTCTGAGAACCATTCTTTTACTGTGCAGCTATTTAAGAGAGGGAATGTAGAAATGTATATGTATGTTCAGATAAACTTGCTCTTGTTCCTCATGTGAATGACATTTTGACTAATGCCAGTCACTTCGTTGTTTGTGGAAAGCATATGGGATAAATACATTGCATTCAAAGTATGCACTTGCTCATTTAGGGATTTTAATGGAATGTTAGAATGTTTGGCACCTAGCAAGTTTACACCCTTAGAGGTTCTCGGTATATTATTGCTAAGAATTATCAAATTGAATTCTTTTTTCTTTGGATGTAGAGTTCATGAAAATGTCAGCACATATACCATTAGACATTAATATCAAGGAACCCCGTTGGGATCAAAGCACTTTTGTTGGACGAGCCAATCATTTCTTTACTGTAACGGATCCCAGGAATATTTTATTACCTAATGAACAACTAGAAAATGCAAGAAAAATTGTTCATGATTACAGGTATGATAGTTGGATATTTTTGGCCATCAGTAATAATGACAATTTTTTTTCTTGGACCATAAGTGATTGTGGTTTGCTAAGTGTCACTCATATCAATAGGCGATTATATCCATCTAATGAAATATTTAAAACATTTTCAAACCAATATTTCTTCCTTTACGTATTCAATTGTATCTTCATGTAATGCCAAGTATATGTGATATTTAAAATAGTAGGATCTAGAGTTATGAATTAACAAATGACATGGTCTGAGAACCCGTGCTAAGAAAGCACTCTGGTCTATGGATGAGCTGTCTAATTCCGATAAATAGTTGGTATGACAGCAATACTGAGAGCTAACTTTGACTACTTGTTCTGTTATTTGTGATAAATAGCTTCTCAGATACCTGAAGATAAATTTTCAAACTTGGGCCTGGGTTTTTGTCTATGTGATTATTAGTGACTTTAATGGAAGTTATATAGCTGAAATCTCAACATTCTTTTGAACAGGTAGAATTTGTTATGGGCAGTATCAGCTAAGGTTCCTAACCATTGCAGGGAATTTTGATTCTTTCTTCAGCAAGCTATATAAAGGCTAGTCTACCAAATGCACTTGTCAATGGGGTTCTTAACAGGCAGTACAATAGAAGCTAAAGTACAATACTCACTTCTATCTTTTTACATTTATTCTGTTGATCCAAAAGTCCTTTGGTACCATATTTGTTTGTTTTTACTAATTGCTATATTTTATAACAACGTTTTTTATTTGTTTCCAAGACAAGGTATTGTGGCCCCTGGGTTGACAGAAGATGAACTATGGAGAGCAAAATATGTGTATGATTCAGCTTTTCACCCAGACACCGGTGAAAAGATGATTTTGATTGGCCGAATGTCAGCTCAGGTACCAATGAACATGACTATCACAGGATGTATGATGACCTTTTATAGGTAAGTGATGCCAATATAACACAAACATTGTCAGTAAATTAAGTAGGTAATATTTAATGTAGTTAGCTCATCAGAACATTTTAAAAGATGTTTTATAAATACTTTTTTAAATATAAAATTTTGCCTCCTTTCCTCTTCTGTCCTTGCATCCCTTTTACCTGCATTTATTGGTCGTTTCCTCTAGAAACAGCTGTGAGGTGAGCCTTTTAGCCCCCTCTAATAATTCACCAAATATCCTGTTTTTCCTCATTTCACTGAGGAAGTTGAATGTTCCAAAATCCCATCCATAGAGGAGATTTATCTGGAGAACTAAGAGTAGGAGATGCTGACTGAGAATTCTTACAGTAGAGATCTGGTATGTAGGATGCTCTCTGCAAAGTAAGTGTTAAACATCCTTCAGTCTATCAGTTGTCCAGTCCCATGTCCCTTTTATTACCTCCCTTTTCCTCAAAAGCACCTGAATTATCCTTACTCCAAACCTTCACAAATTCAGCGGAGTCTACTTTCAAAGGCCAGTCTTAGTATCTTCTGTGAGCAGTCTTGGCACTGGAATTTTATTTTAGTTTATTTATTTATTTTCTGAAATAATATTATTTTTCTTAGAAGAACCAGTGGAGAAGTTAGAGGCAATAACATTATAGTATTTGATTCAGTGATTCTAAAATTATCCTCACTTTATCTTATCACTTATCTATATTAAGAAATGTAAAAGATTTGCTGATCGCTGTGTTCTTTGTCTCTGCCAATGACTTGTCTTCTAGAGCTTTTCCACTGAACAACCTGGTAATTATAATATTTTGTCATCTGGAAAAGGCCCCACAAGTGCAATTTACTTGAATTTAATAGAAAGAATGTTCTAATCTATATTCTTTGATCACATGAATGGGTTGTTTTCCATCTCAGAATTCATAGTAGAACAGTTACCCCCTCCCCACTTCCCCAGAAAGGCATTTTTAAAGCACCCATCTTGATAATATTACAGCAGTCCCATCAGTTTTTCAGACTGTAGCTTTGAAACTTGAGCATGATCTTTAGCTTTCTTGCTACCTCAACAGCTAAAGTGTTTAAATACTTTCAATGTAGGATGTCTGTCTTGAGGCATCACCTTACTTAGCATTCACACAATTTACAGGACGTCTCAGAGACTTTTTTCCCAAATGAATCTGTCATTGATCCTATATTGAAACAGATTTTACATTCATTCCTGTGCAACATCAATATTTATTGTTAGTTCATGCAGAAATGTTTGCTTATGCTTTGAGCTAATAATGAAAAGAAACACCTGTTGACTCCTGAACTCAAACAAATGTTTCTGTGTCAGAGGGCATGTTTTATGTCATGGTAGCAGACTGAAGAACATTTTGGAGTAAGTAGATTTAAAGGGGGGCGGGTGCGTGTGTGTGTGTGTGTGTGTGAGAGAGAGAGAGAGAGAGAGAGAGATCTCCAAAGAAAGCTACCAATCCATGCGGTTGTGGACCTGGGTGAGAAATAACCAGGTCTGTAAATGTGGTCCATATATAAGGTGGAAGTAAGTTCGTATATTTTTGTTCAATTTTTAGAAGTGAAGCTTTTGCCATAATGTCTCAGTTATTGCAATTCACCTCCCATCTTGAGTGAATAATTAAGATTGTGCTTTATTATACTGACAGCTGATATGGTTTTTAGTTGTGTTTTTGTGTTGGTTTAAAAACGTATTCTGTATTGATTAATAAACTAGTTTCTGATTGGCTGAAGTACTTCAGAATAACTTTGCTCAGATAAATAAGAATAACCAAGCAGCTCTTCAGGTTCATAAATGATCTGGAGAAAGGGGTAAACAGTGAGGTGGCAAAGTTTGCAGATGATACTAAACTGCTCAAGATAGTTAAGACCAAAGCAGATTGTGAAGAACTTCAAAAAGATCTCACAAAACTAAGTGATTGGGCAACAAAATGGCAAATGAAATTTAATGTGGATAAATGTAAAGTAATGCACATTGGAAAAAATAACCCCAACTACACATACAACATGATGGGGGCTAATTTAGCTACAACGAGTCAGGAAAAAGCTCTTGGAGTCATCGTGGATAGTTCTCTGAAGATGTCCACGCAGTGTGCAGAGGCGGTCAAAAAAGCAAACAGGATGTTAGGAATCATTAAAAAGGGGATAGAAAATAAGACTGAGAATATATTATTGCCCTTATATAAATCCATGGTACGCCCACATCTCGAATACTGTGTACAGATGTGGTCTCCTCACCTCAAAAAAGATATTCTAGCACTAGAAAAGGTTCAGAAAAGGGCAACTAAAATGATTAGGGGTTTGGAGAGGGTCCCATACGAGGAAAGATTAAAGTGGCTAGGACTCTTTAGCTTGGAAAAGAGAAGACTAAGGGGGGATATGATAGAGGTATATAAAATCATGAGTGATGTTGAGAAAGTGGATAAGGAAAAGTTATTTACTTATTCCCATAGTACAAGAACTAGGGGTCACCACATGAAATTAATAGGCAGCAGGTTTAAAACACATAAAAGGAAGTTCTTCTTCACGCAGCGCACAGTCAACTTGTGGAACTCCTTACCTGAGGAGGTTGTGAAGGCTAGGACTATAACAATGTTTAAAAGGGGACTGGATAAATTCATGGTGGCTAAGTCCATAAATGGCTATTAGCTAGGATGGGTAAGAATGGTGTCCCTACCTCTGTTCGTCAGAGGATGGAGATGGATGGCAGGAGAGAGATCACTTGATCATTGCCTGTTAGGTTCACTCCTTCAGGGGCACCTGGCATTGGCCACTGTCGGTAGACAGATACTGGGCTAGATGGACCTTTGGTCTGACCCGGTACGGCCATTCTTATGTTCTTATACTCACCTTGCTTGGTATAACATCACTCTTTTGTTAATGTCCATTTAAAAAAACAACACTTTTTCTTGTTTTAAGAACTACTCCAGCAGTGGTCTTTTGGCAGTGGATTAACCAGTCCTTCAACGCTATTGTAAATTACACCAACAGGAGTGGAGATGCCCCAATTACTGTCAGGTCAGATACTTAACCAAATAGTTCAAATATCTTTGTAATCAGCACTGCCATCTATCTGAAGATGGTTGAGCTTCAGTAATTTCTGATGCAGTATGTAGACATGAGTCATTGCACAAATCAGTGTGAGTGCGTGCTAACAAGTTAGCAGAGTTGCGAAGAGATGCTTGAGAATGATTTGAGATTACAATTATGTTTAACCTTTTAAAAATGAATATAACTGCTGAGAGTTAAACAATCTTTTAAATGCCAACATAATCTCTAATAGAGATCTTCATTGCACTGTTTAACCAGTCATTTGAAAATGCTAAATTAGCTTGTTACCTTGTCAGAAGCTTTGGTTAATGTCTTTAATTAAGGACATCAACAGATTAAATATAGGACATATGATCCTTCACAGCCTCAGTTCAGAGAGTTGGACATATGAGCGAAAGCTAAAATGCGATGAACAGGATAAGATTCAGAGAGAAATTTGATTCCACATTAATAAAATGCAACTTTGTTTTTAAAGTAAGTTATTTTCGTACAGTATTGATGCATGTTGTTTTAGAATTTGAAGATATTGCAAGTTAATACAAATGCAGGTTGTGCAAGTGCAATCATTTTTATTTTTGTTTTAGCCAGCTGGGAACAGCCTATGTTTCTGCCACTACAGGTGCTGTAGCAACAGCTCTAGGACTTAATGCACTAACCAAGGTATTGAATTTTTCTTAGTTAAACTTCTATGTTTAGTAGAATTTTAGTGGCTTAGTCATCCTCTGGTACCTCTACATCCTGTTAAACACAATTCCTATTATGGAACTATAATTACTACTGCTCATTTAGAACTGCAGATTGATTTTTTCAGTGGCCCATCCCTCCCTCTTGCTAGTGCAAATTGCATGTACTCCATTTTTACACTGGCAATGTTACATGTTTAAGTATCTTTTGGAAGAAAATCAGGAAATTAGACCAGTAAGCACTAAGATATATATGCTCATAATCCATTCATGTGAACAAAATGTTCAGGAACATTTTTTGTAGATGCAAAACTGCACCAGCAAACGTGAAGGCCGAACCTCAGTCTGGCTGAAAATTTGGCCATATGTGTCAAAGGCTACGGCTATGCTGCAGTCAAACTGCATTCAAGGATGTGATTGCGACTCAGATAGGCATACCCACACTAGCTTTAGGCAAGCTAACATGGCTAAAAATAGCGGTGAAGACATGACGCCACAGACTCTGGCGTAGGCTGTCTGAGCCCTTCTGAGACCCTGGGTATCTACTTGTGGTGTTAGCCAGGTTAGCTAGATTAAAGCTAGCGTGGGTATGCTTCCTCCAGCTGCAATCACACCTTTGATTGCAGTTCAGTTGCACTGTAGACATAGCCAAAGTGTGAAATAAGTAGTCTGATTTTTAAGCATAAAATAATATTTATGTAGGGTGTAGTTATTCATATACCTACTTATCTACTACTACTTATTGTTATTGTCAAAACTCCTGAAAATATGGCAAGAAGTTTTTGCCAATCAAAATCTTTGATTGAAACTCGTAAACTTTGCAATAATACTATATTTTGCAATAGCAATACTTGCAACAGTTTTCACTACCTCCCTTTTTATATTTATGTTGCTTTCACTTTTAAAATGTAGGGCATTGGAGTTTTCTTATCACCTGATCCTGCACAAGGGATTCTGTTGCACTTATATATTCTTGTTCCCCAAATGCTTAATTTTAATACATGCTTAAGTGCTTCAGTGATGAGTGAAGATATACATTTCTTTGCTTGCGATTTTTGCAGTTTTTTGCAGCTCTGTCCCAAACTGGCATTACAGAGTTAATGAAGCTGCTATGGAGTATGTTTGGATGTTTCTGTTAAACTGATTTCAGGTTGAAAATTGTCTAGTTCTTTAACTAAATCCTCAGATTTACCATGAAAGAAGACTCTTTACCTTTTCCTCTTCCTTTACCTGCTCCCTCCCTCCCAAAAAAAAATAGCATGTCTTACATATTTTTGTTAAATTTCAGTTTTGGATAAAATACAGTAATGACTAAATGTTCAAGAGAATCTATTTTAAGTAGAGCATAACAGATTATACAACATATTGATCTGATCAATAGCTTCTGTATAGTCAGTGCCCTTAGTTACAAAGCTATTAATATTGATGCCTGGTGGATATAACCTTGCCAGTGGATGGAATTAAATTTAAGGTCTCTTTGGTGCCACTCCTGGCTCTTATGCTGATGGGTGTGTCAGGAAGTTCACGCTTCTAGGCAATGGTGATGCTAATAGTCAAGACTATCTCCCCTTCAACCTTCCTGCCAATGCTTCCCGTGACAGAGAGGGTTGTCAGTTTTGTCAGTTAAAAGTTTTATGTCTGATTTTTTTTGCCCTTGACTTCACTGAATTTTAAGTCAAAGAGAACAATCTGATTTATATGTTAAAAAAAATGGCTTAAGAAGACCCTTTAAAAAGATTGTGAAACCTGAAAACCTTTTCCTCCCCTTTTCACAGCATGTCTCGCCCCTTATAGGACGCTTTGTTCCTTTTGCTGCTGTAGCTGCTGCTAATTGCATAAATATTCCATTAATGAGGCAAAGGTAAGAAAGAGAATGTGATACATTCATTCTAGAAGAAATGTAATTTTTGTGGCAACCCTTGCAGATGAACTACTTGTTTTGTTTAGTTAATTTATCCGTTTTGTAATGTTTCTACCTAGTTTAGTTGTTTTCAATGTCGTGTATGGCATTTCAAGGGCAGTCTTTTTTAGGTTTTAAAGGCATTTGATTAAATTTCCCAAGTATAAAATAGAACATCTTTGTTCTCTCAAGATAAGTATCCCAATCGATCTTTGCTCTTGGATCTCAAAAGCCAAGTACCAGTCCTTCAAGACCTGATATATAGAGACTTATAGAACATAAGAATGGCCATAATGGGTCAGACCAATGGTCCATCTAGCCCAGAATCCTGTCTTCCCACTGTAGCTGGTGCCAGATGGTTCCAGAGGGAATGAACAGAACAAGGCAATTTATCAAGTGATTCATCCCATCATCCAGTCCCAGCTTCTGGCAGTTAGAGGTTTAGGGGCACCCAGAACATAGGTTTTTATCCCTGACCATCTTGGCTAATAGCCATTGATGGACCTGTCCTCCATGAATATAGCTAATTCTTTTTTGTTGACTGTGCACTCTGTAGAGAAGCACTCTTTAGTGTGTTTATCCTCCCTACCCCCCCAATCCGCTGCAAAAAAAATCCCTATATTTGGCCTACAAGATAACAAAAGAAATATTTTTGTTTGGCACCAAAGGAGTTATTTTTTAAAAGCTCTCTAAAGTCTTCACTTAAAGTTCATAAAATATTACGGCTGTGTCTATACTGCGCACCTTACAACAGCGTGGTTGTGCCGTTGCAGCCACACAGTGGTAAGGTGCACAATGTAGCAGCTCTTTGTCGCCAGGAGAGAGCTCACCTGGCAACAGAGTAAAACCAAACGAGGAGCAGTAGCTTTGTCACTGGGAGAGCGCTGTCCCTACTGGTGCTTTCCATTATCAAAACTTTTATCGCTCAGGCAGTGTTTTTTTTCACACCCCTGAACGACAAAAGTTTTAACAACGAAAGCAGTGTACACATAGCCTATGTCACTTGCTTGGAAGTATTTTTTCGATTTGACATAGTTAAAGGAGGAAAAATCATTTAGGCTCAGATGACAAAAAAAGGATAAAAATAAGTGCTACTAATTGTTATTTAACTTTTTTTTTTTTATTCAACAGGGAACTCAAATTTGGTATCCCTGTTACTGACGAAAATGGGAACAGGTTAGGTGAATCAGCCAAAGCTGCTCAGCAGGCCATTACTCAGGTGGTTGTCTCAAGAATTCTCATGGCTGCCCCTGGCATGGGTTAGTATAACTTTAGTCAAACATAATGATTGTCCTACAGTTGTTAGAATTCAGCATCTCTCTAGCTGTTTATTCTATGTAAATGTTTCTCTAATAGATCAAACCCTCCTAAGGTTGTAGAGACAATAGTTGCACCTTTGTTTAGACATTCCAGGAGGAACCATGCTATGTGTTCCTTTTAAATGGAACAGAATTTATTGGAATGATTCCCCAGGAAGAGATTTAGGCCATGGCTACATTAAGGATCTTACAGCAGCACAGCTGTACCGATGCACCTGCACCGCTGTAAGATGGATTGTGTAGCCGCTCTATGCCGATGGGAGAGAGCTCGCCGTTGACATCATAAAACCACCTCAACAAGCGGCGGTAGCTATGTCAGCAGGAGAAGCTCTCCCGCCGACAATGCTGTGCACATTTCCACTTATGGCGACAAAACTTCTCTCTCTCAAGGGGGTGTTTTTTTCACTCCCCTGAGTGACATAAGTTTTACTGACATAAGTGGTAGTGTAGACAGGGCCTTAGGCCCAAATCTTCAAAGGTATTTAACTCCCTAACTGCTGTTGAGATCGATAGGAACTAGTTGCCTAAATACTTCTGAGAATATGGTTCTTAGGCTGCTGTCAGTGAGTGGTGGTAACTTCTATTCAAATGGAACAGAATTAGCTAAAAGTCTGGACATATTTAACCAGTGCCAGGTTGTTGAGTGCTTAACCATATTTTAAATAGGTGAGAAAGTTTCCATTCCAATGTGTTAGAAGAAAAGTTGTCAAATAAAGATAAGGAGAGGTTGTGAAGGGCAGAGGGGAGCAGGAAAAGGAAAGTCAAATCAAAATGAAAAGCAGTGAAATCCTCATTATGGTACTCATTTCATTTTCAGTCTTAACTGACTGCGTTAAAGTGTCCTCCTTTTAATCAAGGCGGGTGCTTAATTAGGATGATAGGTCATCCATTGAGGTGTCCCAATTAAGATGATTCTACTGTAAGGGAAATAGTTTTTTTCTGTGCTTAGTATTACACTAATTTAGGCGAATACCTTGATAATGTAATCTCACAATGGATGTAAATGTTAACATTTGTGTGCAAGCTGGTAAAAGCCAAGCGGTACAAGGAGACGATGGTGTATCACCTCCTTAGTACTGCTAATGTGTCCTACTAACCAATGCTTTCAGCTTACTGAAAGTCAGCTGCTCTTTTTGACCTGGAGTTGTGGGGAACATGGAGATGCCACTAGAACAGCCTACACAATGGGAAAGGAGCACTGGGGGAAAACGAGGAGAAGATGAGTCTGCTCCAGAATGAGGAAAATTTACAATAGACTGAATTGTCCAAGCAAAATGCTTGCATACATTGATAGAGATATGTGTAAATATTGAAACTGTCATAATTAAGCTATTTGGATGTCATTATTCACACTTCAAGAAGTCACCGAAAAGTATTCCAGATTCTAAAGGTGGCATAAGATTTCCAACTGGTGTTCTAAACTGCCGCAAAAAGGTTTATGGAAAAATATGTGGTGTTTGCAAAGATTTAAGCATTTGTTTTGTTTTTTATTTTCTCACTTTCAGCTATTCCTCCCTTTATAATGAATACTTTGGAAAAAAAAGCCTTTTTAAAGGTAAGCCCTTGTTGCTAAATATGTGCATATAGGACATAGTCACATGTATTTCATATACAAAGTATTAAGTAAATATTACATGAAGAAAGATTACAATATTATATTTTCAATAATATTTGTATTTTCATAAAACATTGTTTAAGTTACTTAACCACAAATACACACAGAAACTAAAAGTTAGTCTACATCGGCACAGGAATGGGTTACCTAGGGAGGTGGTGGAATCTCCATCCTTAGAGGTTTTTAAGGCCCGGCTTGACAAAGCCCTGGCTGGGATGATATAGTTGGGGTTGGTCCTGCTTTGAGCAGGGGGTTGGACTAGATGACCTCCTGAAGTCTCTTCCAACCCTAATCTTCTTCTATGATTCTATGACCCGACAGCTAACTATTATATTCCCTAGAAAAGGAAAAATTTTGTTTCTGAATATGCATAAAGAAACATTTGGAATATTTTCAGTAATGTAGTTTTGCCAATTAAATTATTAAATCTTTTACTGAATAGTTCGGAAATGCTGTCTAATGGTTAAAGGTTGGTCTGCCAGTCAAGAATTTCTGACTCTTGTCATGTCACTTAGGGCTCCATCCTGTGAGGACCTGAGCAGCTCCTTGAAGATATTCAGTCCCCTCAACTGCCGTTGAAGACAGTGGGAGTTGAGGGAGCTAAGCCCCAGTTCACAAACACAGTTCAGAACATGCTTTACGTTAAGCACGTGCAGAAGCCCCATTGAAGTCAGTGGGTCTTAGGCATGTGCTTAAGTACTTCAAATGAGTTGCTCAGCACCAAATAGAATCTAGCTCTTTAACTTGCCTGTGCATCAGTTTCCCCATCTGTAAAGCAGAAATAATAGGGTGTTATGCTTGCTTAAAGTTGGCAGAGTGCTCTCATATATCGCTCTGATCAGAGGTGCTATCGAAGTATTATGAATTATTTAAATAATTCATTTGAACAGTCCCTTTCCTTCACCTCAGCACTGTCTAAATAAAAGTTTTACGAAAGGAATGAGTAGATTACTCTGCATAGCGTCATGTACGTGTAGATGATATTTTGGTTAAAATCTAGGGAACATTTATCTGAATCAGCTAACACAATGAGCTGCACACAGATGGCAATCTGTTTTCAAATGATGTTTGTGTCACCTGCCTTCACTGTGCTCCCACCCACCCAAAAAATGAATGAGCCTACCAAATTATAAAATACAATAACTGTGTTTTTTTAAAAAAATCTAAAATATGCAATTCTTCTCTGTTCAGCAAGATTTCCTTGTTTCAGTGGAATACTTGTAAACAGTGAATTTATTACAGATACAATGCAAATCATTTTAATATTTTTTTTTAAGTTTTGGTCAATAAAGAGAGGTTCCGCTTAGCTGCAGTCAAAAAGTATCCTGAAGTGGAAAAAAATCTGATTTGAAAATGACCCATTAGAATGATGAGTAAACCAAATATTGGGTGTGCATGTTTCAACAAGTATGATACGTTTCTCATATTTTATTTAAGCTAATGTAGTGTGATGTCCTTATCTAGTTGTTCATATTATGTTTGTATAAATCTAATACTGATCTATTAAGGTATTTTGGTTTACTTTTTACACTGTGTATGCGCATGAGGTTGTAATCAGCAGTAATAACTACTACATTGTGAATAAAATATCATACAGATTTCACATGAGACCTGAGCCAGGGCTGTATTTTAGTTACAAAGGTAGAATTTCTTTGCCCATTAATGTCCCTGGCTTCCTTTTGCATGAGTGACTATGGACAATCTCATATCTTTGTATGGGAAACACATAAGTTGAGTTAGGAGCATGCTTATTGTTAGAAGCAGAAAAGAAGTACTGTGTATAAACTTACCAACACTCCTTGGAAAGGTATATTTTTAGTGTAATCAGTTTTTAGATTACACGTTTAGTTGACTCTGAGGAATGATTTCTGTTCTTCATAGTCTTTGAGTTTAGATTTCACAACTGCACTACTGAAATATATACTGTGTGCACATGCACACATACACATGTGTGTATAAATATGCATTTCCGTAAGACTGTTTAATTTTTATTTTCTTCTATCCCCAAATTTAGAAAACTACATTTTCCTGAAGTGCTTGCTTCTTCAGAAAATTGTGTTCGTCACAGTGCTAAAACAGGGAATATAGCTGTTGAATTTTGGAATGAAAATCTTTACTGTATAGGAGACTGAAACTGCATGGTTCTCCTAACTGATAGGAGTGAAACTCCCATGTGCGCACATCATGTTTTCCCTAGTAGAAATGAGATATATATTGATTTGACCTACCTCTTATTCATGGACTTCCTTTGACCTTTAGACTACTTGAGGCATGATAACTACAGCAGTGCACCTGAAAATTCACTGTCCGTAAAGAGCAAGGACATTTGTTTTCTGAAATCCAAGGAGTTGCAAATTTTGAGCAAAAATGGTTGTACATGTGCACGGCATGAAAGGATTGTCATGTGTCATATCAACTTGCATGGAAGAAACATGACATTTATGGCAAAAAGAGTGAAGGAGGAATCAGTGTGTCTTTGGAGTCAAACTTCAAGTATTTATTGTGCAGTATAATCAACATAAGGGTGTTGTGAATTTTGCAGATCAGCATACATGAGAGATTTCTTCAGTGGCTACTCAATGTTCTTTGGTACCATCATGATCGTTTATACTCTCCTGTTCCTTCCCCTCAGCCTCACAGACTGTGAGTTCAGGTGAAACCTTGCTCTGCAGTTAGTCAGTGGTAACATTTGATGTAGATTAGTTCTAAAACCATTAAGGAATGAGCTGCCTTTTTAACTAGCAGCTTGTGCATGTCCTCTTGAGGTTTCCAGAAGCACCATTCCACCTGCAGTATTGTGACACCACCACCTACAATCTGCTTTACTAACATATGTACCTCAGTCTTTGCTTTGCACACCAGCATTCCAGAAAAATAATTCTTATGTGCCTGTAAAAACCTTTTTGGGTATGTCTACAGCAATTAAAAACCTGCACCTGGCCTGTGCCCGCTGACTAGGGCTTGCAGAACTTGGGCTAAGGGACTGTTTAACCATGGTGTAGATGTTTGGGCTTGGGCTGCAGACCAAGCTCCAGGACCCTCCCACCTTAGAGAGTCCTAGAGCCCAGGATCCAGCCCAAGCCTGAACATTTACACTGCAATTAAACAGCCCCTTGGCCAAGTCAGATGGCATAGGCCAGCTGCCGGTTCTTAATTGCAGTGAAGACATACCTTTGAGACCAAAAAGCCTGAAAATAAACAAATGCGTGTCAATCAGCAAGTCTTCATTTCTTTATATCCTACCATAGAATAGCTTCTCTTTTCTGTTTCTTCATGTCTAACAGTTTTAATGGTATCATGGTAAACTCCATTGATATTTGAAATAAAAACAAAGGTCAGATGACTACATGATTATTACTTATATTCATCATCTCTGTTGACTCATGCTTGGGTATGTATGTCTGAAAACCAAGTCACAATAGCTACTGCCAGTGGCAGGAGCCATAAACTATATTAGTATAGAAATGCAGAATTTATAGGTACTCTTCCATCTCATCTAACCTTTCCATTAGAGGCACTTTGGATGCTTCTTCCATACAAACTTCTGAAAATTGCTGTTGCCGCCTGAACTTTGAGATTTTTAAACCAATTCTAACATGGTTCATAAATTAATATAATTTCTCATACAAGTTCCCATCCAACTTTCTCCTGTTGCCCTATACATCATTTCTGATACTCAGGTTGATTCCTGTGTATTTTTTCTCCTTTCATGTAATATAACCATCTAATCAGATTTTCTTAGTTTGCAGCTGTAACAACCATTACAAACTTTTTTTCCTAATTAGAAAGAAAGCCTGTTCTGCAATCTTCTCTCATATGGTTCTGCTCTTCAAAGAACTATCCTATGATATATTCAAGTTCCTTCCATATATCTCTAATTCCTTAACTGCTGCCAGTAATGTTATTTATTTATCTAATTGCAAATAGTGCATAGTCACACCGGGCAAGGTGGCAGATTCAAAAGTTCTTCTAACAGTGAATAGAAGCAGTAACTAAAATACTAAGTTTTCATATTTAATTGTCATTTCTACAACCTCTTTATGTGCGCTATCCAACAATGACACCTGCCACACAAACCATCTGGAAGTTAAGTCCTGATACATTCAGAACTACTGTCTTCCTGAGTTCAATGAGAGAATTGGTATTCACCAAATTATTTTGTTATCTTGTGCTTCTTTGTTTTCTCTCCAGACAGATGCACATTCTGAGTCTGACGCCTCTAACTTGTTTTTAGTTAAGTGTATTTTACTTATGCCTCCTTGTTTGGTTGTATTTTTTTCACCCTTCCAGATATTTGTTCTTAAAACTGATCTTTAATGCTGGCTTCTTCCTCCTATTCTTTTTAATATTAGCATTGTCCAGCAGTATTCTTGGAAAATAAAGGTCAGAACTTTATCTGCCTAACAGGCGTTTTTTACATCCTACTGTCATGAAACAAAAAACATTTCATCAAACGAACCAGTTTATGCTAATGATGCTGCCCAGGCTGTTAGACACACCTGTGTTTTTCAGAGTAATAGCCCACTCAGATGAAGGCTGAATACCACTGTGCTTTACTGTGATAAAAGCACAGATCTGTCTTATATACCCCAAGTGACCTGATGCCTCTGTATTATGAGACTATCTCAACTCCCTCAGTGTTCAATACTTGGAATCTCTCAGCCATAATCCTCCCCTTGATCATAGCTTTTCACAGTAAGGAATCTGACTAACATTCCCACAAAGAGGATAGCAATCCCACAGTCCTTTGCTGCTGGTACACAAGCTGTGATAAACATACAGTCTCCGAGCACTTCTGCTCCTGTGATGCTGTTCCCACCATCTCTTGTCATTAACTCTCCCACTGTATGAAACTAAAGCCTTTTGAACCAATCTATCTGGGGCAAAGGTCAGATGAAGATGCGTTAATGGAATGTCAGAACAGTGCGGCACCACTGAATTCATCCTCCTTTATCGCCTTGATGCTGCTTTTTTTCCATCTGTTGTCTACTTTTGTAGGTAATTGATGAATTGGACAGTTCGCTCCTGCAGCCATTTCTGGACTACAGACTGCCTCAAACAAAGAAGGGCACAATCTGCTGTGTTATTTCCTCTCTCTCTGTCCCTGAGGAAAGAGCTAATGCGAGTATTGTTTTCCCACTTCTTGTTTCTGCTGTGATCTTTTAGCAGCAACCTTGTCATACTTTCTTAAATTCCTTTTCGCCTTCATTCCCTATTGCTTCCATTTTCCCCTCCAAAATACTGACATTCACTTTTGTTGTTGGTTCACCAGTTTCCTGCAGCTTGAGGAATGCTTCTTGTAGACACATCATCTTTCTACTTACCAACTGTAGTGTGTAATCTTAGCTAATTAACTGCTTTGTATCAAATCAACATGTTGTTGTGATAGCAATTGTGTGTTTCATGCTTTTTAGAGACCTTCGTTTGATGGTAATGAAAAAGCCCATCATAGCAGAGTTTCATTAAAATGTCTGGTTTTATTTCATTAGTATTTAAATTCAACTAAAATTCTAACATAGTATTTTTAAAAAAAAATAATCTAAAGACCTACAATAAAAGTTTTGTCTTCTTTCCAAGTACATTTGATGAGATTTGCAAAAGAAAGTGCAATAGAGATGAACCAGCCATAAATATCACATTTATATAAAAAAAATTATTTTGCTTTGCTAAACAAATGACAGCTTCTATTTTTGTTTTTCTTCCATTGTAAAAGGAGTGGGGCCCTCGCATGGTTGCACAGTACTAGTTTTATCCATAGGAATTTAGAGCCAGAATCTCAGCGATAGCTGAGAAGCATAAAGAGCAAATCAAGAGGTGAGGAGAGAGGCTGGTGAAAAACCGTACCTTGGCACTCCTATGATCCTTAAGCAGCTGCTGGCAAGTCCTCAGGCATAAGTTAGAGCAACCTGATGGTGCACAACAGATTGAAACAATAGCCGGGATTCAATACAGCATAGGGCTGTCTTGACCAAATTCCTTATGCTGGCAGGAAGATGGGCAGCATATGAGCCTTTACTCTGCCATATGGTTCTGTTTTCACTGGACTGATCCTCTCAGGGCCAGACACTGATGCTGCTGCTACATTCTGAAGTCAGTGCAGCACAAAGTGGTCTCACCAGGGAACTGGCCCCTAGACTCAAATCAGAATCCGGTCATGAGCAAAGTGGGTTGTCAGCGATCTATTAATCTAGTTCCTAGTGGAGACTTATTCAGATCTGATCCAATACACATTGATGTCAATGGGGATCTTTCCACTGACTTCAGAGGACTTGGGACCAGGCCCTCAAATTTAGCAGTGTTAGAGGTCAGGATTGAAGTGTGCTGGCAAAGCTGTGGGGAGAACTTGCGCAGTATATCTGCACCATGTTTAACTCTTAGCAGCTGTCAGTCCCTCTCTTATGAGTACATGAAATCTCCAAAACTGTCAGGAGGGAAAAGCACACTTGATTCACTATGTAATAATTATTTTTAACACAGCGGTTCCCGTGGATGAGTGCCCCCATTCAAGTTGGATTAGTTGGAGTCTGGTGAGTGAGTTTCTTGTCTACTATTTTTAACAGGTGTGACTATAGCTTCCTTGGAAGATGTAAAGAGGCACAATTTGCAAATCAAGGCTGTATGTTTTGGGGCAGTAAAGCCAATGAGCATCAGAAATGATTCATTCCTTCTGTGAGATGTGGTGTTAACGAGATTGAGCAGATGTAAATGATATATTCTATGTCGTATTACCTATTCGTTTTTAAAAAATGAATCACAAATCTCTTGCTTCTATTGCCTCTTTTATGGTAGCCATCAGCATGGAGAAATTACAAATGTAGATATCACCAGCAAAGAAAGGGAGCAGAAGGGGGTGTGGATGGTTGCTCATGCCTACAACTGATTAAAATAAGCTGTTTTGACCACTGCCTAAACAGGCGATAATATAGAACCTATTCCTGTAATGTTGTGAATGCTCTCAACTTACATGGAAGTCAACAAGGGGCTTGATTCTTCACTGCCTAACCTCTTGTGCATCACTTACATCTATGCAAAGTGGGTGTGAAATGTCACCAAATCAGATTTTCACTGCTTTATATGGGTGATAGTGCTTTGCGTCCTCTTTGCACTCTGTATAGGTGTAAATGACTACACGTGGTGCAAGGCAGTGGAGAACTGACTTCATGTCACAGGACTGGGCCCTACCATCCTTGAGAAGAAAAGAGAATAAAATGATTGAATTGTGTGTCTCGCAATGTTTTTTGGAAAAGTACAGCTCTACCCTAAATACTATAATCTTATTTTTGTCTTTTACAGTTTGGTGTTTGCTACACCTCTGTGCTGTGCATTGTTTCCTCAAAAAAGGTACATGTGGGTTTTTTTATTCTTTTAATGTTGAGAGCCCTGAAGCATGCAAGATGTTTCACAGCAAAAAGTAAATAAATGCCGCCCCCTCACCCCCGCCTCAAAGAGCATACAATCTAAATTCACATATGACAAGTGTGGGTCATAGACATGAGGGAGGAAGGAAAAGACAGTTGCCACAGTTATTTAGTAAGGTAGGTGTGCATATTAATAGTTCTGTTTAGTTGGGGAGCGGGGTTTAACTTCTGACAGGCTAAGTGTCAGAAATGAGTTTTAGGAGGGATTTGAATGAGAGGGGAGGACTTGGGGTTTGAGAGGGCATTCCTGTTGCGGGGCAGCTCTGAAGAAGATACAGAAGCAGGAGTGGAGGGGATGCAAAGGAGATGTTAAAGTGGGCATCACTGATGGAACAGAGAGAGTGGGGTGATTGGAGAAAAGGAAACAGTTGGACATATAGATTGGGGTTGAATAATGTGGGGCCTTGAATGTCAGGACAAGGAGCTTGGATCTGATACACAGCACAGTGAGGAACCAGCAGAGGGATTCAAAGAGGGGGAGATGATGTGCTCAAAAGGATGCATATTTGTGCCTTAAGGTGGTGGCGTCATTTTAATGTCTGAAAAAAGTGGTGAGATCCATTTATTTTCATTTGAAAACTCGCACTGAATGGACGCCACCTGAAGTGGGTGCGCTTTATTTGTAGTTTGAGTAATAAGATTGTCCCCAGGTAAGAGCCTCATCCATGTTAATGTGTCTCAGAACCATTAGCTTTGTTTGAAAATAAACATGGAGCTGACATTCATTGTCCATGAGCTCCTAAAGCAGCCTGGGAAAACTAAATATTAAGGTCAGCTCAAATGCAATAAATTATGTAAACTTGGTGTAAAAACTCCACTGATATGTATTCTTTCCTTTTGTCATTAATGGAAGTCATGATTACTGCATCAAGTGGAAAAAATACTTAATGTGATTTAAATGTTGCAACTGGAGGTTAGTTGGTTAACAAAGTTAGGGGTTGAGTTCACTAGCTTTTCTCTTCTGGAAACTCTGGGTCTCATTCTCATCTCACTTACATAGTTTTTACTCCCTTGATTCCAACAATGCAATTACACATTGTTTGCCCTCCTGGCTAAGAACAGGCCGAAGAGCTGCAATAGCAAGGAACACGGCAGGGCTATGTTGAGTTGGATTGACACAGTTGTACTGGCAAGTCAGTGTAGTGAGCGCTATGCTATTCCTGAGTCAGATCAGTGATTCTTGAAATTCACCTTCATGTGTCCTGAGCTGACTCACTGATTTTATAGGGAAATTTATTTTTCATTTGTAAAATGAATTCATCTCACAAGACATGTAACAGCTGCAATTTCTTAAATACATTTTAAAAAAAAAATTAATGTTGCATCTACAGACTAGTTCCTTTGATTCAACAGAATAAAGTAACACAGTCGTCAAAAGCAGCCAAATACACTATTTTTTGAAAGTCTCATAAAAGGGTATAGTTTGTATCTTCCAGAACTACATTTACATGGGAACCTAATAATCAAAGCTGAAGTCGAAGATACTAGAGCAGCAGCTATTTCTTGAATAGGCAGAACATCGTGGGCGGAGGGATAGCTCAGTGGTTTGAGCATTGGCCTGCTAAACCCAGGGTTGTGAGTTCAATCCTTGAGGGGGCCACTTAGGGATCTGGGGCAAAAATCAGTACTTGGTCCTGCTAGTGAAGGCAGGGGGCTGGACTTGATGACCTTTCAAGGTCCCTTCCAGTTCTAGGAGATGGGTATATCTCCAATTATTAAAAAGTCAAGCAGAGGGCAACAAAAATGATTAGGAGGCTGGAGCACATGATTTACAAGGAGAGGCTGAGGGAACTGGGATTGTTCATTCTGCAGAAGAGAAGAATGAAGGGGGATTTGGTAGCTGCTTTCAACTACCTGAAAGGGGGTTCCAAAGAGGATGGATCTAGACTGTTCTCAGTGGTACCTGATGACTGAACAAGGAGTAATGGTCTCAAGTTGCAGTGGGGGAGGTTTAGGTTGGATATTAGGACAAACTTTTTCACTCAGAGAGTGGTGAAGCACTGGAACGGGTTACCTAGGGAGGTGGTGGAATCTCCTTCCTTAGAGGTTTTTAAGGTCAGGCTTGACAAAGCCCTGGCTGGGATGATTTAGTTGGGGATTAGGTCCTGCTTTGAGCAGGGTGTTGGACTAGATGACCTCCTGAGGTCCCTTCCAACCCTGATATTCTATGATTCTATTCTATGGTTCTCATTACCAAGCAAGTTAAGTTATTTTGCTTCTGATCTAAGAACATCATATTAGGGAAAAAAATAGATCCAGACCCTCCTTTCCTAGTCCAAAAAGCCTTGAGCAGATACATCATCTTTTTTATTTTAGATCCAAACATTTGTATGTGTACTCATTTTACTATCTTTCTTTTGCTTAGTTCCATGTCCGTAACACGCTTGGAGCCAGAATTGCGAGCCAAGATCCAAGAGTTCAGCCCTGGTTTAGAACGTGTGTACTTTAATAAAGGATTATAATTCGAGGAAGGTAGAATAATCTTCGAGGAGAATCTCGTGAGCTCCTTTTTTAATTGTGTGCCAATGTTGGTGAAGAGAACTCTATTTTGACCTATTCTTTTATTGTTAAACAATTTTGACCATCCATGTTATTTTATATAAATATATTTTAAAAAATTATGATAAAATTATCTTAAATCACAAACTCATTACTGTTGTATTGCCCACTTTGTAGCCGTCAGTTTTTTAACTGAAAGTTTAATCGCACATATCCAAAATGTTTACATTAGCTAGCAAGCAGCTAAAGACAAAACTCCTCATAAGGAAAAAAAAAATCAAGCGCACAAAGAAAATCAGATGATCTTTTCTGAGATTTGCTATCTGTTCCTAGGGTTGCCAACTTTGGTTGGACAAATTCCTGGAGATTTCATCACATGACATAATCTTTAATTAAAGGTTAATCTTTAATTCCTGGAGACACCAGGGCAATCCTGGAGGGTTGGCAGCCCTACCCGTTCCACTCAGAGTGGGAAGGAACTCAGATTTTCATTTTCCCCTCAATGTAGGGCAAATGTCTCTTTGTAAATGTCTTTGGCCCCATGGTTCAAGTTGTGACCACAAATCCTTTTCTTCAGGTCCTCCCTATCCAGTGTTAGCCTCATAAGAGTAATAATTCCAAAGACCAGCTATATTGTGGCCATGCCCCATTAGCCTCATTCACCATTTCTAATAAATGGCAGCAGCAGTTAATTTTATTTTACCTTATTTTCTTATGTCTTATAATCTTCAAACTTCATGGAAAGTTCCTGCGGTTTCCTATTTAACTACATTCAGCACATACAGTCCTGCTGTGTTCAGTCTTTTAAGAGTGCTCTTGTTTTCTGAGTGATCAATATTGCAGCAGTACAATCTGCCTAACCTTTTTTCATATGATGGTTGTTTGGCCAACCTCTTTGTTCCTGGAAAAGCACAAAGGAAACATATTTATGCTGCTGTTTTAATCAATTACTGCACAAAATTACTGACCACTTTCTATTACATTTCACCATATTCTCAGTGTATCCAATACACACCCACTGTATTATCAAGGCCCACCTATATTTAATATACAGTATATTTAATGTAACATTAGAGAGCTTAAACTTAAAGAGCCAAATTCTCCACTGGGACAGATTTGTGCAACTCCACTGCCACTGTGCCAGTTTGCACCACCAGAGAATTTTGTTCCACATTTTAGATGTTCAAAGTAATATACATAATGATTGGTGAGTGTTTTACTGACAGTATGTTGTTATGCGCGACTATATAACATAGCTAATGTCTGGAAGTTTAGAGAACAGTCTAGTGGCAGATTTTGCTTGACTGTGATCAGAGTGACTTTTCTCATAAAGCAGAGATTTGTTTGATGGCTTGTAGCGTTTATGTTTGATCTGAAAGGATTAACAGATCTGAAGCTTTAGTCTCCTTGACTGACACTGAGCCTTACCTGCATTTCTTCTGTAATTACCTACCTTCACGTTTTTGTCTTAACCTTTCTAGTTGGGAGTGAGCTGGTTTCCCCAGTGAATTCTGACTCTAGATATATTTTATTGCAATAAATAGTTCTGAATGAGAAGAAATGAAAAAAACATAAATTCCAAAAGATATGTGTTATGCTTGAATGCTTTAGGAATACATGTAGATGTGTATACACATCTGCAGAGAAGCCAGGAAGGAATTTATTTAATGATTACAATCTCCTATTTAAAGGAGTTTGTCTCATTTTTAAACATGCCATTTCTCCACCCATTGATTTTTGAACTCTTGCAATCAGATATATTTTATGTGAACTCACTTATTCAGTTTCGAAAATTCTGAAATGTGCAAATATTCTATAAAAATGATATAGCCTAGTTTAAAGAATATTATTGATAGATTTCAATTAAATAAAGGAGATTCTTCAGTGACCAAAGTATAGATCTGAGGAGAAAAAAAAATCATGGGTATATTTTTTTTTGGTTAACTTTCTTTTTTGAAGCTTCAGTCTATTAATGCTTTTCTACAGAACTAAGATCTGAACAGTTTCATGATATTATTAAGCAGAACAAAATAGTATAAAGATCAGACAATTTATACTGATCTGCTAGAAATAGAATGTTTTTAAAAAATATTTCCAAGTTAAGTGCAATAAACTCTTACTTAAAACTAGAAAAATAGTTATATTTCCACTTGGGGAATATAATTTTTAGTGATGCAGTGACTGACTACATTTTTAATTTAAGTATTATCACAATGTCTTTCCAGTATTGATGGAGTTAATGTTCTATTTAAAGTGAACTAGATAAAATATTAAATAAACTCAGACTGAAATTAATTGATTTTTCTCTTCTTGTATTGTCTTCTAAATATAGATTTTTGTACATTGAATATTATGGTGCAGTTGACTCCAGCTCATCATCTTTTGCACCTCAGAGGCTCTGAGTGCTGGTGTCTGAAAATTCATAATAAAGCAATCAATAAAGCTTCTTGATTGATAAGCTTCAATAAAACTTTCAGTGGCATGGGCCATCATAATTAATTGTTTCACAGCTTCTTTAACAGCCTTAGGCAGGTACAACTCTAATGTAAATTTGTCATAGGAAAAAATCTAAATATTAATATTGACAGTATTTGGACTCCTAGCTGAAAGATCCCGCGTGCTTATTTAACGAGTATTTAAAAACAAAACATACTTGTGCAGTGTTAAACAATAAAAGCACATGGGGGAGAGGGGTTTGAAGGCATGTAGGGCAGTTGTGCACCCAACTTCCATGGACTTTCACCAGGAGGTGAGTGCCTAACTCCCAGCTATGCCTTTGAAATTCAGTGGCAGTCTCAGACGTTCATTCCCAGGCTGTCAACCCTCTACCAATATATAAGAACATTTCATGCCAACAGTACTTGCACCAAAAAAAAAGCCCACATATTTTCTGCTGTCATGTTGGAGGTTCTAAATTTTCAAGTGGCACAATGAATTGAAATTTTGGAACTTTCAGTTTACAGTAGCAGCCTCTGTATAACCATGTACCAATTTGGCATATTTGCTGATATGTCTAGTCTTTTCCTACCTCAATCTGTCACATTTCATCGCGTGCAAACAGACTTTGCCCCAGGAAAATTTATCTCTGAGTACCAAGAAACAAGTCAAATTTAGGGCACTAGAAGTCATCTACAATACTAAACAAAAGTTCCTGTCTGCATGATGTTACCCAGACGTTCCACTTTGGTTTCTTAGGATTTTAATCTTCCTTAATAGCATGGTATGTATGCATAGGATGGATGGAGGGACTGCAGAATGTTAATCAGTCCTTAAGCAGGCAAAATTTCTATGGCTGGTGGCATTTCTCCCATGGAAGCCTGTATCCTGTACATAAATACCTATTTCAGACATATAATTGTTTATCTGCTAGGAGATCATAAGGGAAAGGAAGTTCCAATCCTAAATTTCATTAAAATTAATTAATTTGATCGTGAGCTTGACCATTCCTTCTCTGTACAGAAGGGAGATGTTTTTAATATGTGATTTCAAGCACCTCCCCCGGTCCTGGGCACATTTGGGGCATGTCTATGGTGAGAGTAACACCATCTCCATCGCAAACTTCCTCTTTTCCTGGTAGCCTGAAGAAGCCCCTCCACAGGGTGGGTGGTGGAGGTCCTGCAGCGATGCAAATGATGGATGGAGGGACTTGGGTAGGTTTACCTGTGGAGTGAAAACTCTGTTCTTTTGGTTTTACTCTTTACTCCCATCTGGTGATAGCGAAGAAAATGATTTTGTGAAGAGGTAGCAGTTGTGTTTGTGTAACTGATGCATATATTTGTATTGCAAATAGCGCCTAGAGGTATGGCGCACCGGGCGTACCGGCTTACTTTCACTTCTGCTCCTATGGGCTATTTGTGCTAGAAGGCCCATTCTCAGCCATATATTTCTGTAAATATTCTAGATTTTCAGACAACACAGCTGTACCATTTCAATGGACAAGTTGAGCCATTTTTAGAGTAATTTAAATTCATTGAAGTGAATTTGTTCCCTGGTAAACATCCAGTTAGACATGTCATGCTATTAGGTTACCAATTGAGTGGATCCTGCTATTCCTTAAATACAACATACTCCATTTAATCAGGACATCTACCAGGGAACCTGTTTAGTGACATTAATAGCAATGACTGGCGCTTAATTGAGATATTACTTTCAAAATTTTTCATGTTGGATGCATTTGGCTTGTGCTAAAAGGTTAAGTGATACTTAACCATGTGTTAGAGAGGTATGAAAATTGTAGGCTCTTGTACTACAGAGGTTTCCAAAGATAACTCACAAGAGGAAGTAACAGTAATAAATATTCACTGCATTCAATATTTTCTGTCATTTTATTTGGTACGGTTACTTATTTCCTCCAGTTCTTTCAGCTTTTTTTAACAAAATAATCTGTTCTCTTTTGGTGACAAGTGAATAATAGGCCTGTCCAGGTACCTGATGTGTCCTAGTTAAATAAATTCTGCTGTGTCATCTAGAAGAGACTGCATGAAAACTAACTTGTGTTCCTTCATTAACAGCAAGTCTCTGTTGCTGATACGCTGACTTTACTGGAAGTGATCTGAACATACTCTGTCAGGGCAAATGGAGGATATGATCTGCCACTTACTCATAAGCTTTATACATAGGGGGTTTTTTGAAAGTTTTTTCTTTCCTTTGCCAGAATTTAGTCAGCTTTGTATCTCTGTTATTGAGATACTAGAAAAATCAGAACCCACCTAGATTTCCAGAGGGGTTAACTAGAGCCCCTTTCATTGATCACATGGCAATGGTAAAATGGAGAGAATAAATGGTCTCTCTTTCAGGACTAGTGGTAGATTACTTTGTTTTGGGCTTCTCTCTCTCTCTCGGCAGGCAGCGATCGATCCAGTGGGGATCGATTTATCGTGTCTAGTCTAGACGCGATAAATCAACCCATCGACTCCTGTACTCCACCGCCGCAAGAGGCGCAAGCAGAGTCGATAGGGGAGCGGCAGCAGTCGACTCACCGCGGTGAAGACACCATGGTAAGTCGATCTAAATACGTCAACTTCAGCTACATTACTCATGTAGCCGAAGTTGCGTAACTTAGATCAATCCCACCCCCTAGAGTAGACCAGGGCTAAGATAGATGACCCATTTACAACAGTTGTCTCTTGACATAGTTACACAGTTATGCTGAAAGCTAGATGGAATCTAACCTGTCTTTATACAAGATTAAAACCTTGGACTGTTGAAGCCTTTAGCCCAGTTAAATATATGTGGTTGAACCTTATCAACAAGACAACTTTTAACTGGGACTTCTGACTTGCTTATAGTTTTATAAAGGGGGCCTTTCTCTCTCTTGTTTGTGTGTTTGATGCAGTGCATTCCTTTATTCTGGACCTCTACATTTTCTTTTTTGTTGTATCTGTCTGTCTGTCTATCTATCTATCGAGAGAGATGATATATATAATATAAAAACTGGAAAAACTCAAATCTATATTACATGTATTTTTGCAGCTCTTTTTATGCTGAATATTGTACATTCAATGAACACCTCCATTTACGCTTAATAGAGACAGGCTGAAAGAAAATCAACATAACTCCTCGTTCGGAACATGAACTGTGCCAGTCCAGTTAGAACATAATACTAAAGTGGAGTTAAAGCAACATGTGCCCTTAATGTTTACATGACTATGTCGTGCAGCTTTATGGTATATATAAGGATCATAAATAGTTCTTTTTTAAAAATTACAGTGGGTATCACAGAGACTAAGTTGTAAGCACTCACATTTACTCTCTGGACATTTGGCTCAAATCCTTGATCGGGTCACATAGGAATTAATAATCAAACTCCCTTTCCATTCTCATGTCACAAAACTACCACCCAAGGCGGGAAAAGAAAAATCTTGCTCACTCCTGGCTGAGTTGTATTGGAGATCAGGACTGAGATGTGTTGGCAGAGCTCTTTGGGGGCAATATTTGGCCTGTGCCTGAAGGCAGACAGACACCACAGTGATGGACAGCAATAGAAAATGCTAAGATATGCTCTAAATACGCTCACAAATAGAAAGAAAAAGTCACAATCGCATATACCCATATTTCAGTTTTTACATGCTGAATTCCTACTTAAATTTAGAAGCAATGCTGGCTTGTTCATGAGGCCCACTAGAGGGCAGCATCTTCCACAAAACTAAGATAATATGTAGCATACTGATTGTGTATTGTTTTTTTCTCTTAAGCAAAAGAGAGGGGTGGCCAATGCAGGAGATATAAAAGGAGCAGAAAGGGAAAACTATGTATTCTCCCCACTGGGCATTATTTCTTCCCATATTTACACCAGTAAATGCTGCATTGCAAGCATGTGACTTACACATGCATCTAGAGCAGCAGTTCTCAACCAGGGGTACATATACACGTACCCCTGAAGATATGCAGAAGTCTTCCTGGGGTGCACATCAACTCATCTAGATATTTGCCTAATTTTACAATAGGCTACACATGAAAAGTACTAGCGAAGTTAGTGCAAACTAAAAGTTCACATGAGTTGTTTATACTGCTCTATATACTATACGCCGTAGTGTAAGAACAATATTTATATTCCAGTTGCTTTATTTTATAATTATATGGTAAAAATGAGAAAGTAAGCAATTTTTCAGTTAATAGTGTGCTTTGCATTTTTATGTCTGATTTTGTAAGCAAGTAGTTTTTAAGTGACATGAAAGTTGGGGGTACACAAGACAAATCAGACTCCTGAAAGGTTGAGAGTCACTGATCTAGAGACTGACCATACTCTAAAATACTAGAAGTTCTGGATACGTGTGAAAAGGCAGCAGTGCTACTGAAAAGTAATATTGACAGTATTTGGACTCATAGCTGAATTAGTATATATTCATAGTAATTAAAACCACCTCTCCGACTCCAGGAAATGGCTCATTCAGTTGCATCATTAATTTTTCTAGGGCTTAGTTATGACAATAGCTCTGAAATAAAGGTAGGTTTTGGTTTTTTTTACTTTTTCAATTTTTGTTTTAATTATAGTACTGCTGTTGATGATGTCACCTCATGTTTCCCTCTGACCCCCCAAAGGAGTAATCACCACCACCCTCCTTAATATAATTTGTTAGTTTGGTTTTGTGCAGGATTGTGTGGTTGCAGACACTGTGCCTGCAGATGTTGTTGGATGGGCCAGTAATTCCAGAATCATTTTGAAAGTGGGCATGGCCAGTACTGGGCATGCTCATTAGCTGTTTGAAGCTACTTAGGTGATTTCCATTGTGGGCAATCAGCCTGGCAGGACACACCCAGAGTCACTCTCCGAATGTTGAAACAGTGGGGACTGAAGGGGAGGAGTTCATAGAGGAAAACTGGGAGACAGGCTGAGAATCTCAGCAGTAGGGTGGGTCTGAACAGCATGTATTCAAAGGGAGTCTGAAGGAGAGTGTAGGACTATTGCATGTTTCCCAGACGTTAAGGCGCTTGCATGCCCTACAGATGGTGTGTGGACAGGGCCGGCTCCAGGCACCAGTGTAGGAAGCAGGTGCTTGGGGCGGCCAATTCAAAGGGGCGGCACATCCAGGTCTTCTGCGGCAATTCGGCGGCCGGCCCCTCATTCCCTCTCTTCCTCTTTGAGCTGCTGCCGAATTGCCACTGAAGAGGAAGAGAGGGGGGACCTGCAGCCGAACTGCCGCCAAAGAAGTGGTGCGATTGAGGTGCCACCGCTCATCTTTTTTTTTGCCGCTTGGGGTGGCAAAAAAGCTGGAGCCGGCCCTGTGTGTAGATGCCATTCCACAGAGACTGAAAAGGATAAATTTTCCCAGAGAAGAGCCCAGTATATGTATGTGCACATGCATAATTATATTTTGCATTTGAACTTGTGATAGTAACAAGACTAAAACTTGTGGGGGAAGTCGTGATAGTGTCTTTAGAAGCATTATTGATAATAGTTACATTTTTTTAGGGATACAAGTAAACTTATGCAGTCACATACATCTGCATGTGGAGAGAGAAATTTAGTAAACTTTCTCTTAGAGATTTTGTCACTTTCTTTTTATTAGAGATTTAACTCTGTCCTGAAAAAGACTGGTCTGTACCACAGCAACAAGAGAAGCTGAGGTACAGGAAGGGGGAAGAAAAGACCATGCCTGATATTAGCATATTGCCTTCACCAAACCCGTTACACATGCAGATGCAATTACAGGGAAAGTCCAGCTTCACCTATATAGTTCTGGGCTGGAGCATGCTCAGTTGCTCATAGTGGGGATGGTACATATTCACTTTGCTCACTGAAGGCTGGGTTTTTAGCTGCTAAAATGAAACGCTTCTGAGTATTTGCAAACTGCAGTGTTTTTAGAGGTTTATAACTTGGCCATATTTAGGCAGATTTTCACATGGGTGGCAAAAGGCACATCCCTGACACAAAGGTCACCCTCTTATCAAATTTCAAGTCTCTAGTCAACAGCATGGGGGTACTACAGCCATTCAAAGATAAGGTCACTAGAAATTTTTAACATACCCAAAATAATGTACGTTTCTCAGGCTTCAGTCTTAGAAACAGCTAAACTATTGTAACTGAAATTTTCAAAAAAAAAACAAAAAAACGTTCTGAGGCAGACACCTGCCATGAAAATTTTCAGCCCAAACAGCTAAAATTTGCCTAAGTTATAAGCAATTGAAAAGAAGGTCTTATAATATGAAATGTTAGGCATGCTTAATAGCAGGTGGCATGATTTTATATTGGAATTGGAAAAGGTTCAGTAAAAGGCAACAAAAATGGTTAGGAGTCTAGAAAGGCTGCCCTATGAGAAGAGATTAAAAAGAGGGAGTTTTCAGCTTCAAAAAAAGACAACTAGGGGAATATGATAGAGATCTCTACAATCATTACTGGTATGGAGAAAGTAAGGAGGAAGTGTTTTTTACTCCTTCTCATAACACAAGAACTAGGGGTCACCAAATGAAATTAATAGGCAGCAGGTTTAAAACGAACAAAAGGAAGTATTTTTTCAAACAATGCATAGTCAACCTGTGGAACTCCTTGCCAGAGGACGTTGTGACTATAACAGGGTTCAAGACTATAACAGGGTTCAAAAAAGAACTAGATAAGTTCATGGAGGATAGGTCCATCAATGGCTATTAGGTTCTGCATGAGCAGGTTGAAATGTGAGGTGACTGGAAGCATAAAGTGTATTGACTGAGCTATGATAGGGAAAGGACCTAAATAGTGTGTGCAATAAATAGACAAAATAACCCTAACTGACATTTATTAAATACAAGGAAACTGAAATAAAACTAAATAGCATGTCGCTTAACAGAGTTTTCCGACTATTTTGTTTCATAAAATGTCTCACACATTGCACACTGAAAAACAAAATGGAGTGAAACTTCCCTTTAGAAGATCCCTCCAGGGACCTGCACAACCCTTGTTTCCTAATACAGATAGAGTTCTAGTTAAAGGTCAAGTTATATTGCCCTGGAAACCTAAAGGATAATTTAGCATTTAATGACTGGTGGCTGCCTCTTGGAGCTGGGAATGCTAGTGCAGATTTCGCTGCCTATCCAACGTTTTCCATTGGAATGCTAAAAATAAGCCCCCCCCTCCCAAAATATAGTTAATAATCCAAATAATAGGAAGGCCCAGCAGTCCTGTGCTTTGCACCTTCACTTCCTCCTATGCAAAGGTGCTACCATCAGTCAAAGTGGATGAAGAATTCTGATTTTGCTGCATTTTGTACCCTTTCTGCACAATTGTTGATGACACAGAAGGTGTAAGGCAGAGCAGATTTAGGTAGGTGTTTAATGTCCTACCACAACATAGCAATAAAAGTGTCCTAAATCCTGATGAGTCTATGCATGAACTAGATGATGAAATGTATCGCCCAAGAGAGAGCTGAAACCTGCGCACTGCTACAGCCCCTTTGCATCAAGCTAAGATTTCCCTAATCTAACTTCCTCTATTTAGTGTGGCTTTGGGAGAAATATGACATAAAATGTCAACTTCCTATTCAACAGACCTGCTCTTCGGGTGTGTACTGAGTTGAATCTGTATACTTTTCTGACAAATTATTCTTCGCAAATTTTTTCTGCTGTTCCCGTGGCAAGTCCCTCTTATAGTGCTGTGGGAAGAGTGCGAGATGCCAGTATGATTTGTCCATTGTTACGCTCCAGTTGCAGAACCTTTGTCATTGCGGCTGTCAAAGAACACAGCTTGTCTTTCTGATCCCATCTTGTGTTTGCAGTGCTGTTAGCTAGAGAAGCTGTCTTTTACTTGAAAACAGAACAAATGTGAGAGGTATTCATAAACCTGGAACATTACAGTCATTGTCTAGAATATGGGCCAGATCCTCAGACCCAGTGGTATTGCTTTGTCCCGCACCGCGGCTGCTGCTCTGAAAGTATTCCGTTTGCATGGGCTACACAAATAAGCCACTATACAGCCTGTTAACATGAAAAGACAAGACAAAAGATCTAAGTCTGTTAAAACGGCGAAGATATTCCTACCCAAATATGAGGAAGCATTGAGTCCTTCAGATATCTGGGTAGCATGATTATAAGGGATGCTAAACATCACTTAGGCTGCGCCTGCACTTGGAGCCAGCGGTGTGATTCCCAGCATGCATAGACATACTCACGCTAACCCAATGAGAGCTAGCTTGCTAAAAATAGTAGTGTAGCTGCAGTATCATGGGCAGTAGCAAGCCGTGGCATGGACTAGCTGCTCCCTGGGGTCCAGACAGGTTGGTGCTAGGGTCAGCTATCCCGCCACTTGCTGCAGCCCATAGTACCATGGCTACACTACTATTTTTAGCCCACGAGCTCAATGACAGCATGTCTACACGAGCTGGGAATCACACCCCTAGCTCCAAGTGTAGACGTAACCTTGGACATCTCACACAGATTTGGACTCACAACTGCTACTCTAATGACTTTCAGCCACATTTAGAGAAGCAAACGTATTACTCTGAAGTGGAAAATGAAATTGCTGCAGTCTTGGCATCTTGATACACGCATGTGAGACATGGGTGCAAAGGAAACAGAGCATTAAGAATTGAACAGCCACAAGTGATTGCTCCAGGTTACATCATACGTGGCTAAGGTAATTTCCAAAATTAACTGGAGTGACACCTGATATCAAGACAGTCAGATGAAAAAATGTCAGTTGGCGGCACATGTAGGTCGGATGAGGAAGATTGCTGCAACAAGATTGTAGGGGCAGACGCCAGCCCAGGGGAGGCCTAGACAGGATGCAGTACAATACTCTTCTCAAGGCTGTTTGAAGATCACAAAACGTGGAGGAAGCTTGCTGACCAATAATCCCATTGCTGTTTACTGCTCATTGTGATGTGACTTTATGGTGCTTTGTACCATGAGGATAACAGCAATTAATAACAGCCTTTTCAGAGGGCTTGGTAGTGAGCCTAACCAGGGCAGATGATCAAGTTCTACACATTGCGCAGTCAAGAACCCTCTTTCCTTGCTCCACCCCAATAGTCAGCCAAGCATTTTCTCCATGTTTTGATGCCTTTATGTGACTCTTGTGACCTGTTCTTTGCTTCAACCTTGGTCCGGATGGTGTTTGAGTATCTAGTTGGCAGGATTTTAGGGGAGCAGGGAGCAAGCACATACTGCCCCCTAGAACATTGTTAACGATTGAGGGGATTTTTACCTGGTGCCCCTTCTAGTGCACGGAACCAACGGGCACTGCCTAAGCCACATCTGGCAGTAGACCCCAAGCCCTAGGACTAAACCGGATAAGGGATATCCTCAAGGAGACAAATAGTAAGTTGAGGGTTAGGGGCTCCAAGGTGTGATAGGGAAGAGAGACAGCTGGAGGGAGTTCGTGAGGAGAAGGAAATAATACAGTCCAGCTTCAGGAAAGGGTCCCAAGTGAGGCTAATGCTGTGCACAAAGATTTATGGGTATCAGTAGAATTTAAATTCACTCTATTTCAGATGATTCAAGGTTCCAAGCAAATATTTCCCATAGCCCTACTTCTACTTTATGTAAGAAAACAATTAACCAACAGGAAAGATTAAATAAGTTCACCCCTACCTACAGTCAACACTGGAATCACAGAACACCTCCCAGCCACACATTACACCAACTGTTAGAGGGAGTGAAGAATGTTCTGTCTCTGTATATAGTGTGTTTTTGGCCATGCTGTTTGAGAACTCATCCAAGTAGCAGAACGCCATCACCCATGGAAATGTCTTCTGCCATTTTAATAAATAAAAGAGACAAAGAAATGAAGCCTTCACTTACAGGGATCACTGAGAATGCTACAGGTCCCTGGAAAGTATGAACCTCACAAAAGCAATTCCCCTGAGGGAAGGACAGTGTCTCTTGAGAACACAGTGCAGGACAGATGGAGGAGGAAAGCAAACCAGAGTTACATTTAAAAATCTTGAACCAAGTAGCTCAGTGCCTTCTTCTGAAAAAGTAGCATCTCCTTAGGGTGCGGACAAGAGGTGCTTTCACCTTGCTTAAATCAGTTAAAATAGGATCTGTTTCTGCAGCTGTAAACCAGCTCTGAGCACGTTTTAGGGCTTGTCTACGTGAGGATGTTACACTGTTACTTCGTGCCATGCAACAAATGAACTATATTGAACTGAAGTTCACTCAAACCACTATTATGCTGGCTTGAGGTACTGTCCTTATTAATCATTAAGTCCACAGAGCGCTATGTTTGTTTGAGTTAACTGTGCAGCATTCTGCGCATTTATCCCCTGCTGCAATGTTCTACTACTCAGCTCTAGAGAGCTCTGGGAGTTTTCTGGTAGTGCATTGTGGGTTGTCTGCCAGAACCTGCAGGAATTATGGGACTTGTGGTCCGACTAACAAACTTCCTTGATTCCTCTCCTGGCATCCAATAATTTACCCATATTTTTCCAGTGCCATTTTTGAACTGCTGTCAGGCAGCATGGAGGACCCACGGCTGAACACCACAGTTGTGACAGTCATTAATACAAACAGGCTGATGCATAGCAATTATCATTTGTGCAACCAGATGAATATGGCTCTGGCTTCCAAGGCTGCAGCAATACAAGTACAGGTAGAGGAGGAGCAAGAGAATGAAACTGAGCAGTTACTTCTGCAGAGTGTTTATCTGGAATAGCTTCACTTGGTGGAGTGCCGCTTCTGGGCTCGGCCAGCTAGCAGGACAGAACAGTGATTTCCCTACACATACACACCCTGAATTTCCACAACACCCCCACAGTGGTCAACTAGTGCAGTGTTGCCAATTTAGTCATTGGTAGGAAATTTGAATTGAAATTGAAACATTAATACACACCTTAAAAGCAGCTACAATGTATAATAAAATACTTGTACCTGAAAAAGTATAATAGGTTTGAAAAGTGTGAACAAAGACTAGCTTCACACAGCCGTTGTTTTTTCTGACAATGTTGGCGCATTCATTTTGGCATTGTTGGCCAACCTTATAATTTCAAATTATGATTTGTAAGCAAGGTCTAAATGAGCTCTCCTCTGGACAGCTAATGATGAGCCAGAGGTGGGGGGAAAGCTTCGGGACCAGATGGTATTTTCATGAACTCACCTACTCTGCCTAGGTATTGAGCAGACAGAGCTGTGTTGCCCAAGTGATCAGTTTTGGTTGGTGTTGGGAGTTTCTGTACTAAACATTTTTATTATATTATACTTAATTTTTTCATAAGAACATAAGAACGGCCATATTGGGTCAGACCAGGGGTCCATCTAGCCCAGTACTCTGTCTTCCAACAGTGGCCAATGCCAGGTTCTTCAAAGGGAATTAACAGAACAGGGAAATTATTGAGTGATCCATCCCCTGTCATCCTCTTCCAGCTTCTGGCAAACAGAGGCTCTCAGAGCTTAGTGTTGCTTCCCTGCCCATCTGGGCTAATAGCCATTGATGGGCATATCCTCCATGAGCTTATCTAGTTCTTTTTTGAACCCTGTTATAGTCTTGGCCTTCACAACAGCCCCTGGCAAAAAGTTCCACTGGTTGACTGGACGTTGTGTGAAGAAGTACTTCCTTTTGTTTGTTTTAAACCTGCTGCCTATTAATTTTATTGGGTGACCCCCTAGTTCTTGTGTTATGTGAAGGAGCTTATTCACTTTCTCCACACCAGTAAAGATTTTATAGACCTCTATCATATCCCCTTTTAGTCCTCTCTTTCCAACCTGAAAAATCCCAGTCTTTTTAATCTCTCCTCATATGGAAGCTGTTCCATACCCCTAAGCATTTTAGTTGCCCTTCTCTGTACCTTTTCCAACTCCAATATATATATATTGAGATGGGGGTGACCGGAACTGCATGCAGTATTCAAGATGTGAGCATACCATGGATTTATATAGTAAAAGTGGAGGAGCTTGGTTTGCCAGACTGATCAGCAAAGCCAATGCTGACAAACTATGTGAAAAGGCTGCAAAACACCAATCCTCTGGCCTGCATCAACATGCAGAAAGTCTTATAAGCCAGTCATTGTCAAAGCCAATTTTAGAAGTACTTAATGAAGCTGTTATAAATGCTGGAGACACAACACAGTTTATTCAAATACACATGGCTGTCACATCATACTTTCTCTTTAAGCAAGAGATACCACACACTGCAAAGTGGAGGGCAATGTTAAGTGCATTGTCATTTGTTAATCCTGAAGTTGGACACTGGTTCCAACCAAGACTAGCAAATGCTCACTATCTTTCTGCAAGAAACTCAACTGGCTGGTTAGAAGCATGCAGTAAAACAGTGAAAGACACAGCACTTGATAAAGTGAAAAACTCTCTCACTGCATTCAGAAAATGTGCATACATGACTGATGAATGTGTCATAGCAAATGAGTGTCGAATATTAAGTCATTGCATATGTTATCTTGATGTCAGTGGCAGGCCAGTAGATGAATTTCTAGATGTTCAGGTTATAGAAGACAAATTGGCTGCATCACTGACAACCCACATCTTAGAAAAGTTAAATGCTTGTAAACTGAACCCGAAAGAGATGGCTGCTTGTGCATATGATGGAGCTGCAAACTTCTCTGGAAGTGGAGTACAAGCTTTACTCAGAGAAAAGTGTAACTCTAAACTCTCCAATACACACTGCAGAAGCCATCTACTCCAACTAGCACTAGTACGAGCTGCAGAATTTTCAAAGGGCATTTAACAAGCTATACATTTAATGTCTTCATTATACTCTTTTTTCAGCAAGAGTCCAAAAGGATTGAATGTTTTTGGAAAATAGAGAAGATACATTGGGACTGAAGTTCAGATCAGACCAACCTGGGAAAACCCGCTGGCTTTCTCATGAGCAATCCTTGGCTGTTGTCTTAGAATTACTGCAACCATTATTATTGGCTTTGGAAAGTAGCTACTGAGATGAGACGGATCTAAGTAGTGAGGCTGGTGGACTACTTTTGCTACTAAGTTCATTCTCTCCTGTAAATCTACTGTTGAAACCACGTGGGTCATTAAACAATACTATCCAGGCATCTGCTACAACAGTAGTAGATCTCTGTCCACCAGTGGAAGCTACACTTAGATCATTCAGAGAGCTATCCATTGAAAATGTACTGGAAGAAGTAAAGACTTCAGTTCAGAAGTTGACTAATTAGGGCTCTTATATTAATTCCTTAAATGAAGAGGACAAGAAGTGTTTGTTAAGCCAGCTGAAAAAGTAAAGAGCACAGACTTGATTCTTACATTTCTACAATAGCAACTTATGGATTCTATCAACCTCTATGTAGCTTTTACAGATGCCTGTTATAAAACACTAACAGCTGAGTGGAGTGAGGCAATGGAGCTGCCATGTGATCAGGACAGAACAAAGAATTTGAACACAGAGTGGAATACCATATGATGAACAAATGAAGATTTGACTTCAACTTCTTTATCATCACTAGTGGTTCAACCCAATTTTTGTGTTATGTTTCCTGGGATGAAAGAAGTAGGAATTCATCTCTTTCTATTCCCAGTCACAGCTACAGTTGAGCATTCTTTTTCCTCATTGAATAGAATTTTGTGTTCTGAAAGAAGTCACCTTCTGCCTGATCATGAGCATATCATGAAGGACAGAACACATGAGAAGCCACCAAAAATGAATGCATTGCATTTGAAAAGTTAATTTACAGAGTTGTGCAAAATTACAAGAAGAAACCAAGAAGGATGTAGATATAGTGCTTCACAGTAGGCTTGCATAGCCAACTTTAATTTGTGTGATGATTTCAAAACATGAGTTAAATCTAATAAAATGGTTGCGAAACATTTTTCAGTTTTTACCATGGTTCCATACAGCCCACTTTTGCCCTAATGGTCTCACCACCATCACCCTCCACCCTCTGTATTTTTGAACACACCCCTAATTTCAATTCTGGGGAAAACACTGATAGTGATTCAGAACTTCCTAAAGATCAGTGCAGAGCTCACCTCAGAGGTGTTGTGGCAGAACACCAACATGACAGTCACATGCTCTCCCACAGTGTAAGGAACTACCATTGTCTACAAGTTCACTACTCCTGATTGCTACTGGTCAGTAGCTAACCAGTTTGGTGTTGGTAGATCAACAGTTGAGGCTGTTGTCATGGAGGTTTGTGATGCTATGAGGAGGATGCAGCCGTGCAGGTCATAAAATTTAGCAATGCACAGAAGGTTATTGGTGGCTTTGCACAGATGGGATTCCTGAACTGTGCAAGGGCTATTGATGGGGGACACACGCCTAGTCTTTGTCCCCACACCAAGCCAAAGACTTTATCAACAGAATAAGATATTTCTCCATGATACTGTAAGGCTGGTTGTTCACCAATATTAATCTGGGTGATCTGGCAAGGTCCATGATGCCAGGATCATTAAAAACACAGGCCTGTCTGCTGGAATGAGCAATGGAATTTTTGCTCCCAGGACCCCTATGAACATTAATGGAGTTATCATTCCTCCTGTCATTCTAGGAGACCCAGCTTACTCTCCACTTCCCCAGCTCACAAAGCTATACACCAGACACTTGGACCAGAGAAAGGAGCAGTTTAGCTATCCCCTGCATAGTTGCAGAAGGACAGTGCTGTATGCATTTGGAAGACTGAAAGGCAGGTGGCAGTGCCTCATGACAGGGCTGGAAGTTTCTCAGCATTATGTGCCTTGCATGACAAGTGCTTGCTGTATTTTTCACAACATCTGTGTGAGTGAGGGAGAAATCCTGGATGGGGGGTGGGAGCAGGGGAAGACTTTCAGAACGCTCTGGACAGCCAGAGAGGGTGCCTCTGCAAAATGCCCCAGGTGATGCGGGAAACCAGGTCAGGCAGGCATTGTCCTCCTACATTAGAGGCCGGGGCAGTTGTGGGTAATGAATGTGCTGTAACCAAGGAAATGACTGAAATGCATTTGTGTATTGATTTTTATTAGGAATTAATATGACAGACGGGATGTTATATAAATGATGGGGGGAGCTGTTCCTCAGTGAAATTTTTCAGCTGAGTTGTTAAAAAAAAATGTATTGAGTTTATAAATAACAGAGGTAACGAGGCTGCTTGAATTTTAAAATAGTAAACAAGAACACAGCGCTAAAGCCAATGGAACTGGGGTGTGCTCAGAGTGCGGAGTGCTCACAAAGGCCTGTAAGCTGTTCTCCATCTCCGGGGAGGGACTAGGCCGGGGGAAAATGCTGTGGGAAGAGCCTGCTATTTGGTTGATTGAAAGGGAGGCCCCAATATGGTCTCCATAGTTTGGGTTTGGGTGCTGGGCTTGACGTTTGTAGCAAAAGATGCTGCATCACAGCTGTTTGATTCTGCACCATCTGCATCACATGTGTCCCTTTCCAGGACCATGCACTCCATTTTTGAGTGTTCCAGGAAACCTTCCCTTCACGCTTCTGCCTTCCCAGCCCTCTTGGGCTGCAGTTCTTTGAACATTTCCTCTCGCACCTCTTTTTTCCTTCAGCAGTTTGTCAGCCTCTCAGCAGGTGACAAGTCCCCTGTATACATGGATGGTGGCATTGCAGGTGCTAAGAAAAATTTAAACAAAAAAAGTATGAATTGCCCCAGTCCTAGTTTCCATGCCAACAATGATAAAATGTTGATTTCACCATTTCCATCTTCTCCTCTCACTCTGGGGTTTGCTTGAAGATGGTAAGATGTTTTGAAAATGATTTCCCTCTCACATAAGTTCCCTGTAAAAATACTGGGGGGAGGGGGGTTAAATGGTTGAGAGTTTGGGTGGGCTTGTGATGATTTGGGGTGAGTGGGGGCCTATGGTTTGAGGTGGGTGGAGGGCTGGTGGGTAGCCGCAGCAGAAGGCAGGTTAGTAATTGCATGCTGCTGCAGGAGTGGAAGCGACACACCAGGTAGATGGGCAGTCCTGGGTCAGCTGCGCTGCCTTGCAATGTGCGTACCCAAATAGAGCACAATCTTTGCTCTAAGTTCTCCGGCTGATCCCAAGCATTTCAGAGAGCCATGAGTGCCTGATAATGCCTTAAAATACCTATGAATTTTGAACTGTCTCTGAAGCCTGATTTAGGTAACTTACACACAAAACCTCATTAGCTAAAAGCTGAGGGCACTTACGAAACTGTGAGCCAATTTACTTTTTCTATTACTCTTCTCATTCAGTTTCTGCTACTACAAGAAACATGCCTGCCATGCAATGCATTTGATTTGTTAGCCCCTGTGGTGCCAACATCTTGAACACGGGAAGGGGGTGCATGAGGGATGGAGAGAGGAAGGAGTGAGACAAAGGAGCTCGGGAGGGGGAGGGGGTTAGAGGCTGTACATTTGGCTACTGGTGGTAATATTGATACTGCAGGGACATAAAACTTGATAGCTTTAGGGCTCCAGCATGGATGTCATTTTGAGCACATTGTGGGGAAGAGGTTAAAAGCTGTATAGGTGGAGAGAGGCTCCTAGCTCCACCCAGCATGGCAATGGACAGCAAGAACTTGGGAAAATATGGTTGAAATCTCCCTATTCAGTTGTCTGTATGGGGTTCTTTCATATTCTCCAAATCTACCAGGTCATACAGTTCTTGGCTGCCCAGAAAAATCTCCTCTGGTTGGACCCTCTGATATAAGCGGGGTCAAGGAAGCTTGTCATGGAGTCTTGGGTGCTTTCTGGAAAACTGTTTACTATATCGTTCTTGGGTGCAGTGGTGACATTGCTTGCAAAAATGCAGCCTAGTTCCTCCTGTTTGAGCAGAGAGGGGGAGCATTACCGAAGGTTCGGTTCTGGTCCTTTGTCTTCAGATACTTTTGTTGGAGCTCCTTTACTTTGACCTTGCACTGGGTCCAGCTCTGGGAGTGCCCCCTTTTCTCCATTTGTTCTGACAATGTCTTGTAGATGTGTGCCTTCTAGTGACTCTTCTGTAGATGGAACTGGACGTGCGGCTCTCCAAAGTGGGTAATGAAGTCTACGAGTCCTACAGGGGTCCATGCAGAAGCACAGGGAATCATGGCTGCTGTTAAAGGTATGTGACTCTGGGTGTGTGAACTCCCTTCTACCTGGTATTGAAAAGGGGCTGAGTGCCAGCATTTAAATGGAGACTTAAATGGAGAGGTGACATCCAGTCAACATGATCCTGGGGCAGTAATTGTCATATGCAGACAATCCAATCAAAGTTTGAAGAAGTGCAGTGTGGGATAGCAATGGAAGGACTGCCAGCAGTGGAATAGGTAGGAATACATCCAAACTCTCTGTGGAGTTACTCCTGTTCCAAGGAGGATGACTTACTGTGGCCTAAAATGCCAAATAATTGGCTTTAAAAATGATTGTGTGGGGATGTAAGGCACAGGAAGGAGGACGAACTGCAGTTACACCAGTATAAAAATCCCCTGTCTTGTTTTTCTTATGCACCTTCAGATGTCAGCAGCCTCTGCCTCTTTGGGAATACTTCAACTTGATACTGCAACTCCCTGTGACTGTAGCCCTTATTTCAGATCTGGTTACAATGATGGTAGACTCAGGGTTTGATGTGCCAGCTCTAGTCAGGAGTAACTGCACTGAAATCAGGAAGGTTACATTAGTATAATCCTAATGAAGCCCTCAACAGAGAAGTATTCCTGGAGAAAAGGTTTTGCTCAAAACTACAGCCTCTGGGATTTTACCCCATGGTTGCTATGAAAGTTGTTAGTTAATGTGAATTAATCTGTATAAAGGCTTTAAAGTGAAGCTCCATACAAATGCTAAGTGTTATTAATGGGTAAGAGGCAGGGTAGAATTTGGGTTCCTGGCTCTCCATTATATGTTGGTAAATGTGGCAGATGCTTTTCTTCTCTTGGCTAGCTTGTTACTGCCAACAGCTAGACACGCAACTTTTTATGACCTCTGAGTCACAGGTTTTTTGCACCAAGATTTAGTTGTCACTAAATCCTGGTTGTTCTAAGAAGGATCATGGTGGGGCGAATTTGTTGGCAATGATCCATGTGGACCGTGAGACATACATAAAGACAGAGACAGAAGGCGCTACCCACTCTACCCAACAAGCTTTTCTGGTGGAAGCTGCTCTACCCTTAAGGCTGCAGAATTTTCCAACTAATTATAGGCCCTTTATACAAGAAGTCAGAATTTAGCCCTGGATTCCCTTGAACTAGTTTGACATAAATAAAATTCCCCATCCTGTATATACCTGCCATTATGACTTTATGAAGTACACATAGTGGGTGCTATGTATGCAATAACCAAAAGCCTGGTTTCTCAGGTAAAAATCTGAAGTATGAGCCTTTGCTTTAGAGAAGTATCAATTCTTAAAAAGCAAATTGCAGTTCAACCCTCAAAACGTTACCTTGGGACTGAAAATCCACAACAGGATGAAAGAAATCTCTTTGGCTGTGTGCACCAGATGTATTTGCAATTTATTATGCATTTTCAGCTAGCATGATTTCAGTCATGGTGTCTGATCTGATTCCCAAGCTAGTCAATGGGAGTTTTGTCTTTGACTTCAATAGGAGTAGAATCAGGCCTCAAGTATGGCAGTGTCTTATTTTTCCACAGCAAAATTTGATGGAGTATGTTTTAGTACAGGGGTAGGCAACCTATTGTGTGCCAAAGGCAGCACGCAAGCTGATTTTCAGTGGCACTCACATTGCCCAGGTCCTGGTCACTGGTCTGGGGGGCTCTGCATTTTAATTTAATTATAAATGAAGCTTCTTAAACATTTTTAAAACCTTATTTACTTTACATACAACAATAGTTTAGTTATGTATTATAGACTTGTAGAAAGAGACCTTCTAAAATGTTAAAATGTATTACTGGCCCACAAAACCTTAAATTAGAGTGAATAAATGAAGACTCGGCACACCACTTCTGAAAGGTTGCCGACCCCTGTTTTAATAGTTTAGCTATATGGACTCCATGCTATGGGACTCCTTGAAAATTTACTCTGGGTCTTTATAGCTCAACTTCTTTTTACACCCAAAGACCTTTTATTCAAAACAATAGTACTTGGGTCAAAATATACTCTGTTACTGTGTAAACCCAGAATAAGTCCACTGAACTAATTTCTGAATTCCACTGAAATTGGACACTGTCCATTTAGCTATAGGATTCTTTAGTTTACAGCTAGGGGTTAACAATAGGTATGCACTTGGCTCATGGATGAATTACAAAACCACACGCTGGACATTAATGCTCACTCCTTTACTCTTGATTTAATGTTTAATTAATTGTGTCCCTTATTTGTCTGTGAATTCTTAGTAAAACATCTTGTAAATGTATCAAGAGTCAGTGTCTGAATGAATATTGTATAACATGATGTCAAAAAATCAGTGGCTCAAAAGTAGAGACTGACCTGGAATAGTAAGAGTGCAGTGGTCGCCATCAAAAAGTCAATATTTACCAACAGACACCCCTTGATGATAGCTGAGTTACTGTAAAATGTCTGTGCTTAAAACAGGCAACAGCTAATGGTGGTGTCTTAGATACCATAATATGGTACCTGAGTAAACAGTCACTTTTTAATAGCAACCACTGTAGTCAATAAAGAAAAAACATAGAAAAAATCTCTATTCAGAATATGATCTTGGATAAATATTGCACCCAAAAAACTATATTAAAAAATGCTAAAGTTGCAAAGTCAAGCTCTTAAAATTAGGAAATGCCGACATTCACGCTGCCTGTTCCACCTTAATTTAATCCCTTTATGTGCATCTGTTATGAAACAGTTACATGATCACATACTACTTTTGACACAAGACCTCTGCCTCAGTCAGTGCCCAGGGCGGGACGGTGCTCACTGAATGGGTAACTATTTCTTTTTATCCTCATCATTTAGTGTGTGGCCCCATTAAAGATAGTGAGGGACCAACAAGCTACACTGATGTGACGTATTCACCTAAAAGTTTTCTTGGGACATTGTATATTTTTATTGTGCAATCCACTAGGTATTGTGCAGGGTGATGTACAAGTAAATACGGCATAATTCCAAGGCTTTCTGCTAACAAATGTAATAGGTTGGTTTTATTCTAAACTGTACTACTTATAAAGAGAGATTTTCCTGAACAAAAATCCTGATCTGAATCTGACCTGCTCTCCTCACCCAAAGTTTGGGGTTGTTCTGATCCAGATCTGAACTTCATAGCTGGCTGGCTCCTGGAGCTGACTCTAATCTTGCTTAGATGGGTGTAAATCAAGAATATCACCACAGAAGTGAATGGAGTTAGACCAATGTAAGAGCAGTGCACAGGAGATCAGAATCATCCCCTATCTCTATAGGGTTGAAAACAGAAGAACCTTAAAAATAAACTTTGGGGAAGTTTGAATCCAGATTTGGATTTTGCCTGATCCATCCACGTTTCCAAGTGTATGCGACACAACAAGGTCCTGACCCTGATCCTCAGTTGTTGCTGAGGAACATACAGGACATTTCAGGAAGCCTGAGGGCAAAAACTGCCTTTAAGCCACCTGTGAGCTCTCTGAATCTCAGGGCCTGATACAGCAGCTGGGAGCCCTGCTCCCTTCATCCCAGTCCCATATGCACAAATATCCCTTTCCAAAAAATACTGTAATCTGGTACTGACACCAAACGCTGCACTTACTATATTCTTACCTCAGTGTCTGAGACTAATCATATTGAATATTGTGCTATAGTGGCTTTCAGAGTTTCCCGGTTCGTGATCCCCCTCCCACTCAGCAATAAAGAAGGGTAGGATGCTCATGACCCCCTATAATTGTTTGCAACCCTCCCCACGGCATTGAGGGTTGTGATCCCTGGTTGAGAACCTATGAATCTTTGTTAAGAAACCCTTAGTTATAAATAAGATCCAGAAGCACCTTACATGACAGAGTTTTTGGCCCGCACTGTAGAATACAGGAGTACTTCAGATTTTACTGACGTGGAGGTGGCATGTGGGACTGCCTGCCTTTTGCCAGGGACAGGAGGTTGGCTGAGGGGGTTTCCTGCAACTGTGGGGCCTATTTCTGATCCTGCCTTCGCTCACCTATCCAGGCAGAGTTCCTCTGGGCAGCATCTGCAGGCTCTCTTGACACCTTCGAGGAGCAGTGGGTGCCGTCCGGGGTTCTCTGCTTGGTGTCCCCTTCAGGTTCCCTTTGTTTGACCCTATGACCTTCACACCTGCCCCATTACATTTTTGGTTGTCCCCCATAATTATTTGAGTTCCTGGACCTTGTGGACCCTCCCCGCAGGTTGGGGGAGGGTCCTTTAGTGGCACAAGCCCACCCACTTCCTGGGACACACTATGAGGACCCTCTTGCAGCTGTCCAGCCTGACTTTGTTACACTAGATGTCTTACAGGTTGTCTCTCGCTATGTATGTTTCCATAGCTGTGGCTCTGTTCATCTGCTTAATGAAATTGCCAGCTCCTCACTACTCTTCATGTCCTTCCATTTGACCTTTGCAAGGCTGCGTTTTCCCGCTGGCCTCCTCCACTGCACCCTCATCGCCTGCATTTCCCAGTGCAGAACAGCTTGTTGTGGGCAGGCAAATACCCACTGTTCCCTCCTGATGTGTGGGATTCATGCCCTTGACACGCACACACCCAGCCCCACAGACTCAGCTAAGGAAGCTCTCCGAAATGGGACCGTTAGTGTCTCTAGGGGGCCCTGCTTAGCCCAGGGCAAGCTTCACCCCTTGTGATTAGCTGTAATGGCCACTGAAGTGGTTCTCCCTTGGCTGAAGCAGCTTCTGGGAATAAGCCTCAGTCTCTCCCTGCTCTTCCCTCCCCCATCTCCTCCCTCTCCCTCCATCTTTTATGGCTGTTGCCATGGAGCCTAGCAAGAGCTCAGTGCTGCAGCAGTGGAGGGAGGAGGAGGCAGCGGTGCCTTCTGCAATCCAGGTTCTTGCTCAGTGAGCTCATCACCCTCCTCCTCCTAGGAGGGAGGTGGCTGGCTAGTGCTGCTGCTGCTGCCGCTGCTGCTGCTGCTCTGGGTGGGCGGGTGGTTTACATCCTCAGCATCACCAAGCAGAAAAGGGGGGGAGGGAATCCCAGCTGCTGCTGATGTTGGGCTCTGAAGCAGCCTCAGTAACAGGGGAAATGGATTCAGCTTGCACATCCCTCGCCTTTCAGCATCTTCTGGTTTCGACATGGTGAGCAGCAGAGCCAGCACTGCCTTCATTTCTGTTATTCATTATTGTGGCGGAGGGTCATTATTCTCAGGCTGATGATGTATTTTCTGATCTGGTTGCTCTGAGTATCTTTATTATCTTTGTGAAACAATGACTTTCATCTGAGCTATTAGAGAGAGCATGGGGGCTGGAGAGAGGGAGAGATGGGAGGGATGGAGTGAGAGAGCTGGAGATATAGAAAGATGGAGAGAGAAGGAGGTGGGCTGATTAGGAGCAGTCTTAGTAAAACAATGTTCCAGGAATTCATCTTAGCTAACCTCATGCTCTAAACCCCCCTGTCCCTTTTTTTATTTGTCATCTTCTTTCCTTTGCTGTTACAAAATGGGCTGCACTGAAGATGGTTGTTAATCAGAAAAAGGAAGGTATTTTTTCAAAGGGCTTAGTTTGATCCTCAGTAACTCCCAGATACTGGGGTTGGGCCTTAGTGAAATAGCATTTGGTGTAGTAAGTGCAGCTAAGCCAAGAGCAGCATAGAAGGAGCCACTCTGATTAATTTGTTTGCAGCACAGATTTACCTATTTTGTTTTTCCGTGGCTTTGTGTGAGGTTTCATTTTGAGACTGTCTTTTTAAAAATGTTTCTATATAGATCTTGTGTTTGTGGAAGAGGGGTGTGTGTGTGTAAATATACTCACACATTGAGCTGCGTGTCTTTGTATGTACAGTATATGTGTTGTTTTCACTGCCAGCAACTGAAGAAACATTCCAGTTGGGGTGGTGTATGATTTATTCTTCAGTTACTGAATTATTGTCCCTTGGTTTCATTATGGTACTTAGGATATGCATGCATTTGGTCTGTTTTATGGCACTAAATACTAATTTGTGCCTGTCTTCATTTGTTTCTATTAATATAAATGGATGTAAGATACTGAACATATACCTTATGGCCAGGGGATGGATGCATAGATAGCTCTAGGTATAGATATTAAAAGTTTAAATTAAAATCTTAGGAGAAAAAATGTCAAACCATATTTTTAAACCTGTGGGTTTGCACTCAGAAGTGTCCCATGCACCATTATACCAGGAAAGGTCAGATTCTCCTTTCTAAACGCCCTGCATCCTATGCACCAGATTCTGCCTTGATGTACACTCCATGCACAGCTTGAACTCTGGGAAGTATGTCAGTGTCATGTGGGGTCCATTTTGCCCAATAATACTGGATTTGATCCTTCAATCCTGGCTCAGGCGAAATTCCCATTGTTCAGGCCTGCTGTTCTGTGCTCATTCCACCAGTGTACAAATGCCAGGCCAAAATCAGCTGCGCTCTAAATGTTGATATGATTTACATGCCTGCCCAAATTCTGATTCCTGTTATGCTGGTATAAATCCATGGTAATTCCATTGACTTCAGTAGCCTTACACATGGTGTGAGTGAACTCATATGTATATACACCTCTACCTCAATATAACGCGACCCAATATAACACAAATTTGGATATAACGTGGTAAAGCAGTGCTCTGGGGGGATGGGGCTGCACACTCTGGCAGATCAAAGCAAGTTCGATATAATGCAGTTTCACCTATAACACGGTATGATTTTTTGGCCCCAAGGACAGCGTTATATCGAGGTAGAAGTGTAGTAACGTAGCTTGCAGTGATTTGGCAGTGGGCCTAAAAAGTGAGTGTCGTATAAATGGATTTGGGGACTAACTTCAGCCCTGGCACAAGCAAGTGCAATTAAGTGAATGGACGTTGCACCCAGAATCAATCCCATTTTCAAAAGGGGTGAGTCTGCACCTCTGGGAGGTTCACCCTCAGGAGAGAGCAGGAGGCGTTTCCAATGGGAACAGACAACTTCATCTCTGTTGGGAAATTCGTGGGAGTCCCCCCAGCCGAGGTGGCTAAGAGGAGTTGCTGACTCGGTGCATCTGGTCATGCCCTTTTTCCAGGACAGCCTTATTGACTTTTGGAACTCCACCACCTATAAGTGGATCCTTTGGAGCTCTCCATCCCTGTAACCTCCCTCCTGTTGGACTTGCTGGCTTGGCCATTCTGCCAGGGTCTACACTGGTTGAGGCTGGCCCTGGCCTTGGAGTTGAATTTGTCCACTTGTTTGTGCAGTGCCCAGCACAGCCCTAACTGGGATCTCTAGGTGCTATTACAATACAAACAATAGGTAACTGCCTTGGGCTGAATTTGCCCCAGCATCTTTCAGTGTCCTCTGATCATATTTTCCTTGTGTTTCCAGTGGTTATTTCTAGCTCAGTAAGCTTTTAAACACAGGTCTTCTGTTACCCTACTCTCTTTTGTTTCAGCCTCTACTTAATGGGAAGATAACACAGGTGCAGCACTAGAACGTGGTTGTGCGTAACAAACAACAGGCTGTTATCATTTATAAATGCATGGTGGGACCATCTTGACCTTTTATTATTATCAAAACTTTAATGCAGCTGGAAAGTGGATGCATAATTTCTCCATTGTTATTACAAAGGATAACTGACCTCATGGTATTCAAGTCAGAGAAACATTGTGTAACTCTACTGACAGAATGATGCCAGAGTCATTTTCAGGTTTTGGGTTCTATTACCCATTATTTCCCTTTTATCCTGTTATATGCCTATTAATATCACAGATTACAAATGCATAAAAGCACTCCTCTTACCATAAAAAGAGAATAGGCTAGATTCTGATCCTACTAACACTGGTTTAAATCAGGTGTAACTCTAATGAAGTCAGTGGATCTAACTGTGATCTCACACTGGTTTCACTCCCAGTATAACAGAGTCACTCCTGATTTACATCAGTGTAAATGAGAGCAGAATCAAGCCTATTAGTGGACCAATGTGATCCAGTGGTTTAAGCATAGAAATTAGTAAGAAAGGAAGTTCTAATCCCTGAACTGACACCAACTCCATCTGTGGCTTTGGACATCTCATAAACTCTGCTGCCTGTGAAATGGGCAGATAACAATGACAAATTTACTGGGAGAACTGCTGTGAGGACTAATCAGCTAATGTGTACAGAGCGATTGAACACAGAAAAGTGCTAAGTGTTACAGAGCTTGTGTATTCACTGGTTGTTTTACATACTGACATGGGGGTTGGTAAAACAATCTTAATTTATTTTGATTTGAATCTAGTTTGATTTGTTTGAAGATAATCTCCCTAGCGGGGGCTAGTATGTGGAAAATTATTCTTCCTGTGACACACTGAGTATGGAGTGATGTGTCCAGAGCATGCTATTAAGGGTAACCCATAAACATGTAATTTCAGAGGATGATTCATAAACTGACTCTGCTTAGTTCACCTGGGGGAATGCTGCAGTCTAGCAGGTGAACCAGGTGAAACTGCCTGTGCAGTTAGAGCAATGCTGCCAAAGCTGCATCTGCAGAGGGCCTGCAGACAATGGGAACCCCAGGAACAGGATAAAATGCTAATGCTATGTTTACTGCATACATTCCAGTGTCACCTGGTGTGGAGTACTAGTGGCTTCAGGTTGACTGAGAGCTCTGTGGGGATAACTTGAGAATCAGGATATCGTCATCTTTACATTCACCCTGGGTGAGGAATAACATCAGCTGCCCATCTCGAGCCACTGCTCCCCATAATCCCTCCCCAAACACAGTAGTTCTTGACACATTTCTTGTTCTCCCCACGGGGTTCTTGGACATGACCCTCACAACCCCATCTCCCAACTGGCAGGAGGAGGAGGGAAGGACACAGTGAATCATGGCCTTGCACATGGGACCTCAGTCATATAGCTTTGCAGGCAAGACCAGATTTGCTCTTGATTCCGAAATGATTAATACGGTTGTCAAAGGAACAGAAAAATCTGAACCCACAACCATTGTCTTGTATAAACATTGAAACGAATCTTGGCCTTTCTTCATTAGCTTTCAAGGCTCCAATTGTAATTCAAATCTCATGTTTCTGCTGCAATGAGGCCCAGGCAGAAATACTATGTATGGGAATTCTGCCAGTCCCTGCTGTGAAAGTGGAATGTGGGCAGGCCAAGCATATGGAGAAAGTACGACCTGGGAACAGGGAAGACACAAATTCACATCTCAGTGGGTTGCATCTTCCTCTTCTTCCATACATGTTAGTAGCAGCCATGTCCCAGGTTCTACTGGTCCCTTGTTGTGTGTTAAGGGGAAACACTCATCACGCAGGTAGATGCCTTGGAAAAAGTCCCTTTACTCAGGCTTTGTTCCTGGAAACAGAATATGGCCCCTTTGTGACATCACAATCATTTCAATATGTTTTATCTTAAAGTGTGTTGAGATTGGATCCTAGCATGTTGGGGATATTATTGTACAAGACACCACTGAAGAATCTGGCATATAAATGCTGGCCACCTCAGAGACACAGGAAGAGGATAGGGATGTGCGCCTTCTAGGAACTCACTAGCAAATGTAGCAATGGATGCCCTGGTGCTCCCAGAGACAGAGAGTCTTTTTCATGCTGTGAACAGATTCCTGGAGTTCCATTGGGTTAGTGCATCTTTTGAATTTCCTCAGCTACTTGGCTCGAGTCTATGTAACCCATTGGTGAGCTTGTGCTAAAAGTCCGCCACTGTGCTTGATCCATAGAGGACATGAGTCTGTTACAGTCACAGTTAATGAGACTTTGCTCTTTGCTTCAAGCTGTAGGAGCTCCTGCTTGTTAGCTTTGGATGTCCCCAGTTCTATCTCATAGACTCAGAGACTTTAAGGCCAGAAGGGACCATCTTGCTCATTTAGTCTGACCTCTTGCACATCGCAGGCCACAGACCCTCACCCATGCCCTCCTGTAATAGACCCATAACCTCTGGCTGACTTTCTGAAGTCCTCAAATAATGATTTAAATACTTCAAGTTACAGAGAATCCACCATTTATTCTATTTTAAACCAGTAAGTGACCCATGTTGCAGAGGAAGGTGAAAAACCTACCAATCTGACCAGGGGAAAATTCCTTCCCAACCCTAATATGGTGATCAGTTGAACCCTGAGCATGTGGGCAAGACCCACCAGGCAGATACCTGGGAAAGAATTCTCTGTAACTCAGCACCCTCCCCATCTAGTGCATCATCTCTGGCTGTTGGGGATACTTGCTACTAGTAGTTCCAAATGGATCACATGCCATTGTAGGCAATCTCCTCATACCATCCCCTCCATAAACCTTACCAAGCTCAGTCTTGAAACAAGTTGGGTTTTTTGCCCCCACTGCTCTCCTTGGAAGGCTGTTCCTGAACTTCACTCCTCCGATGGTTAGAAACCTTCATCTAATTTCAATGTTCTTGTGTCAGCATTGGCATTTAACTTGTCTAAACTCCTCTCCCTCCCTGGGACGTGTCCCTCTGATATATTGATAGAGAGCAATCATATCTCCCCTCAGCCTTTGTTTGGTTAGGCTAAACAAGCCAAGCTCCTTGAGATCCCTCCCCTTAAGGTACATTTTCCATTCCTCCGATCCTCTTAGGAGCCCTTTTCTGCACCTCTTCCTGTTTGAATTCATCTTTCTTAACCATGGGAGACCAGAATTGCACACGATATTCCAGATGAGGTCTCACCAGTACCTACTGGTAGTACCTTGCCTTGGTATGTTGGTGGCTATCCCACTCACCTGCCACAATAACTCCATATGTTATTTACAAACAGTTTTAGCACATGCTTTTAATGGGCAGCAGGTTTAAAACAAATAAAAGGAAGTTCTTCACACAGCGCACAGTCAACTTGTGGTACTCCTTGCCTCAGGAGGTTGTGAAAGCTAGGACTATAACAGGGTTTAAAAGAGAACAGGATAAATTCATGGAGGTTAAGTCCATTAATGGCTATTAGCAAGGATGGGTAAGGAATGGTGTCCCTAGCCTCTGTTTGTCAGAGGATGGAGATGGATGGCAGGAGAGAGATCACTGGATCATTACCTGTTAGGTTCACTCCCTCTGGGGCACCTAGCATTAGCCACTGTCGGTAGACAGGATACTGGGCTAGATGGACCTTTGGTCTGACCCAGTACGGCCGTTCTTATGTTATGCTTTTATCTATGGCGGAATTTTATCTATTATGCCCTCTCCTCTCACATGGTCTTGACTCGCTGGTGTTCAGCCATGAACAGCCAGCAAGATGAGAGAGCAGGAGGAGTCACAGAAAAACTAAACATTTTAAGTAAGTCTCCATCTTGTAGAATCTAATCTAAATTGGCATCATAAAATATTTACATCCAAATGAAAAGCAAATGCCCATATTACACCTTCCTTGCAGTGCCCCCATCCTACTTTTAGTTATAATTTTCTATATTAGCATTCATTTTATTGATTGACTTCATTTTTATTTGCTACCAGTCACAATACGCAATTGGCAGGTATCATAGGGCCAAAAGAGATTAACATAAAAGATGTGATACTTGTTATTTCAATGAAACATGTGGTACACATCTCCTTCATAAGTGTTCAGTACAGTAAGAGTTCTTTTGTACAATAAAGAGCAAAACTGAAGAGATGAAAGCTAAGTAGCTTGAGAATGCAAATGATAATTTCTTCTTTTTTACCAAATACAGGAACTCCTCACTTAAAGTCGTCCCAGTTAAAGTTGTTTCGATGTTAAGTTGCTGATCAATTAGGGAACATGCTCTTTTAAAATTGTGAAATGCTCCCTTCTAACTTTGTTTGGAAGCCGCCTGTTTTGTCCACTACTTGCAGAAAGAGCAGCCCGTTGCAGCTAGCTGGTGGGTGGTTGGAACCAGGGTGGACCAGCAGCCCCCCTATCAGCTCCCTCTATCAGCTCCCCACTCCCCTAAGTTCCCTGTGCAGCAGCTATCCCTCCCCCACTGCCATGTGCTGCTCCTGCCCTCTGCCTTGGAGCAGCTCCAAGAGACTCTTGCTTGCTGTACTGGGGGTGGGGGGAAGAAGGGGCTAATGTCAGGGTGTTCACCCCTCACCCCCCTGCTCCTGCAACCCACTTACCCCATCTTCCATAGAGCAGGGGGGATGCACTACGATGGAGGGAGCTTCTAGGCAGTAGCTGCAGGTCTCAGGTCTCAGCAAGCTGATTTAATTAACAAGGCAGTGTACTTAAGCCTGGGGTCAGCTACTTAAAGGGGAAATGCGCATTTTTTCTCTCACACACAGGGTGTGTGTCTCTGTTTGCCCTCCCTCCTTTCCTGCTGCTTTGTAGACTGTTCTGAGAGTTAACCCTTGAGGGCTCTGGCAATTACTAGTTCATTTAGCAGTAAGGAATTCCCTGGGAAATATCCCACCCTCTGACTCCTCCACCTCAACCAAGCTTCACAATCATCAACACTGTGTACCAGTATTAAATTTTGTTTAAAACTTATACTGTGTGTGTGTGTATATATATATATATATATATAATATAGTGTATATATATAATATAGTCTTTTCTCTGGTGAAAAAAAATTCCCTGGAACCTAACCCCCTCATTTACATTAATTCTTATGGGAAAATTGGATTCATTTAACATCGTTTCACTTATAGTCGCATTTTTCTGACATAATAGAGGCAGGCTTCTTTTCTGATTTGCCTCAGTTTTACTGTAGTGTAACTCCATTCATTGCAATGGACTTATGCCTGGTTTACACTGGGTTGAGAGCAAAGTCAGGCCTAAAGATTTGGATAAAAATATGCTGAATCAAATTCCACAAATGTTGGAAAAGCTTTTCTGGTAGTATTAAGGTGAGGTAAAAGCTACTCATATGAGCAAAGGTTGCAGAATCGGGCCTCACATGTAAGAAAGGAGGGCTAAAGCCACTATGATACGGAATAATAAGAATGCATAAATAAAATTGCAAGACAGTAAAATAAATAATTTAACACCAGGCTACAACTGAATGCTTTGTGCATGGAACATATTGGATCCATGTTCTGAACTAGTACTGTTGGTATTAATTAGCACTAAGCAATAATACTGGGAGACAGGACTCCTTGTTTTCATCCCTACTCTGCCACTGATTTGCTAAAATTCACTTAATCACTTTTCTTTAAAATGGATATAATATTAATTCCCAGATTCATCTCTGTAAGTCTTAACTATTATTTGTAAAATCCTTGGAGATCCTAGGATCACAGGTGTTAGGTAGAAATTATTATTATAATCATTACTTTATTTTATTATTGTTATGCATGTATTTGTTTTAGAGTGATGAGGGCCATATAAGAACCTAGGAAGCTAATTGTCTGCTATCAGTCTATTATTTCTCTGATCTAGGAACATATTTTTTGTTCCTAGGTTACCATACTTTTATGTCATGCATAGACAAGCCACTCATCTTATATTTGTTGTATTGATGTTCTCTGCCTCTGGCATTGATCAGAGACAAACTGAATTGTTATTTTTGCATGATCAGACAGTAAAATCTGCCATATTTTTCATGATTCCTTTTTTAATAGGAGAAAATATATAATTCCACTAAATAATAAAAGCCTCAGTGTAAAATTATTTTTATACTAATTTTAAACGTAGGAACAGCTAAATTTGCAGACAGTGTTCAGCAACTTATAGCTAAAAGAGTGATTGCATTAATTAGTTAAGCTGGAAAACTCTTTAACCGTACAATTTCATTTAAAAGAATAGCTAATAAGCACTTCACTGGTGCAATTGAATAGTAAGTAGACACCCATCCAGTTTTACTGGTTAGCTTTACTGACCCAGTGACATTCGTGCCACATTCACAGGCTTCTCTGTGAGCAGTTCCCTTTCGAATAGTTTCATATATTTTTTTGTAGGTCACAGCATGACCTACATGTTGCCTCTGTCTTGGAATATATGGTCAGCATCTGTGAGGTGGCCTGTATTACTACAGGGAACAAAATGAAGGTGTAAAGATCTTCTTTGGATATTGGTATAGATTGAGGTACATAAGCTTTGTCCCTATTTAAATTCTTCTGTAGATATGTGGGAGAAGGGAATCATAGAATATCAGGGTTGGAAGGGACCTCAGGAGGTCATCTAGTCCAGCCCCCTGCTCAAAGCAGGACTAATCCCCAGACAGATTTTTGCCCCAGATCCCTAAATGGCCCCCTCAAGGCGTGAACTCACAATGCTGGGTTTAACAAGCCAATGCTCAAACCACTGAGATATCCCACCCCACTTCTTGCTGCTAATGCAGCTAGCAAGAAAAAGTACATTTTGGCCACATGCAACCTTTGTCTTGAATGCTTTTTAAAATCTGATTTTAGATGCTTTGTCATGACATGTATGGACCAGATTCTCAGTGGGGATAAATAAGTGTTGTTCCATACTTATGCTGATTTATGCCAACTGAGCATTTGACCTGTAATCTGTTTATAAGCTGCTCTTGAAGACTAACACAAATCATATGTTGTTATCATCTACATGTCTTTACCTATTTTGTAAATAACACTGTTAAGGATAAATGATTTGTTTGCAATTTTTTTAATGGAAGGGGCCCCCAAAATTGCTTTGCCCCAGGCCCCCTGAATCCTCTGGGCGGCCCTGATAGACAGCAGGGAAGGTGGAGATCCAGGAGTAGAAAGTCCCTTTTTCATGGAACAGTGCTGTTGCTAGAGCTTGCCACACAAGAGAGAAATATGTGGAACCCTAATGTCAAGAACAGCCCAATTAAGTTCAAGTGTCTTCCCAAGTACAGTGTCTTGATAAGCTAAGAATGCACCTTCAATAGGAGTTATGCACGACAGAGTGATTTCTAAGCCAGCACTTCTTCTCATTTGCATAGTCTTCTTGAAACTAATTGCTGTATTTCTGCCCTGTTTGTGACATTCCAGATGATGGCCCCTACATTTTCCAGGCCAGGGTGATGTCAGATGGGTGACTGGAATAACTTCTAACAGATCATCCAGTCCCATGGTAAAACCCATGGGAGGAGACGGTAGAGGAGAAAATCACCCCAAAGATTCTCTTGAAGAAGGTTGCCCTGTCATCAAGGTTGTCCATAAACTTGGTGGTCCCAGGAGATCCATAGGATGCCAGGGCCACATTCATGAGTGTTCTGTGCGTCCACCATGACTATGTTCCCCCATAACCCACCACCACTACCACCTTCCTGACGACACAGCCCCAGAGACTCCTCTGGTTTCTGCTGCCCCCCCAGGATCTCCACCGGAAGCTACACAGGGTGGATAATACAATCAGCAGCTTTAGTTCTTTTCTAACACATTTCCACAGGCCCAGAATAAGGGTGATATGCATCCACCTGGTCCCAACCACGCCCTGACCACTCCTCCTCCATCAGCCCACCCACCAGAAACAGGGAGGACCACATGAGAGAGTCCCCTTCCTGTCCTAATCCCAGCTGGGCAAACCGGGACTTGATTGGAGAATTTTAGAAAGATTAAACTAAAAAATTTGCAAATATTCTCCAAAATTCTTTATAAAATAAACTAATCAATGTTTACTTGATGCCTGTGAATCAGCGAGGAAGGCAGATCAATAAATTTGCCACATGATGGATGTGCTCTGCTGTAGCAGCACTGAGCTCTCTTGCTGGTTGGTTAGATTAGTCCCATTAACTCTAAAGAACCTCAGTGTGATGACTACATTTTTACTGTGTATTTTAGTTCTAATGAAACTGACTTATAACACTGGGTAGAGCTAAGCAGGACTGTCATTTTTTTATTACAAAAAGCTGGAATATATTTTTTCCTTTGCGTTTTTGTTCCACAGCAATGGATAAGTTCCAGCCAACATCCTGTCTCATCTGGGGTTATCCTAACAATTATTCGCATGCTTCTATAACACCTTTCAGTCAAAGAGGTTGAAAAACAAGATGTGGTTCAACTATAGAAAGGGATTCGGGGGCCAGTCTTGCAAGTCTTACCCATGAGAGGAGTCATAGTGGTTAGACGAATAGATTCTAAGGCCAGAAATGACCACTGTGATCATCTAGGCTGATCTCCTGCATAACACAGGCCACAGAACTTCCCTGAAATCATTCCTGTTTGAAACAGAGCCTCTCTTAGGGGAAAAAATCCAATTGTGATTTCAAAATGGCCAGTGATGGAGAATCCACCACAAGCCTTGGTAAATTGTTCCAATGAGGTCAATGGGACTGCTGATCCAAACAAGGATTATGTATGTGAGAAAGGAATGCAGGAAAGAGATTGCTTCCTAAGAGCAAATCCTCTGCCCAAACCCACTGTCCTCAACAGGGTTACACAAGTGTGCATGAAGGCAGCATTTACCTGGATTATTTGTGATGATCTTTGATAAGGAAAGACACTAGCTTGACTCTCAAAGCCTAGGTTAGGTTTGCAGGGGTGGCAGTTAAAAAACCCGCCCTCATTTGTAAGGTGAGCACACTTAACATGTAGTCAATGAAAGACAAAAAATCATGGAGCCTTACTATGCCATTGTTATAGTCATATTTCAGATTAGAACAGCACTTCAACTAAGCAAGCATCTAAATACTCTGTACAGAGGAACATGTGCTTCTATTATACACATGAGGAATCTGGGCCAGAGAAGTGAAGGGATAGCTTTTCAAAGTTATCTAGGTGCCTAAAGATTCAGATAGGCATCTCCTGGGCTTTTCAGTAGTACCTAAGCAACTGTACCTAACTCCCATTGAAAATCTGGCCCAATGTGATTTCACACATGGAGTCTGGAAACTTTTTGTAACCAATTCACATTTCTATATGTTGAATGACTGTAGTCCTCTTCTCAATGTATCTAATGCTACTGTAACTGCCGGGTGGAAGAAGGGACCTGTGTCCAATATGCCCTCTGAAAAGATGCAGATAATATTTTGGCTGCTGTTTTATCCCCAGAGAATACTAGAGTGTTGGTTTAACAGATCCTTAGTGAATCGCTGCTAGTAACAATAATGCTTCTGCCCTCTTTTGACAGTTTCCATGGAGCTAGAAGCAACTTGGAAATTTTGTGTTCAAATTTTAGTGCAGGAGCCAATGGTAATCTTGGCATGTGTAGTAGGTCTGTGGCAGGGAATTTGTATTTGAAACTGTCTTCTTTAAACTGAGCCATGAACTTAGTAAGAAATTAGACTACAGGAAGTTGTGAATTTGAAAGAACATTAAAGTATCTCAAGCACAGAACTGTTGCAATAATAATAATTAATAACCCGAACCTGAGGCTAATTAAGATTTTGCATGTTGGAGTGAGAGGTTGTGAAGATATATGTACTGAAGATCTGTATTTCTGCATTAGGTGAGTAAAATGTATGTAACCTGTAAAATCATGTAACTTGCCGGGTTCTGGGTATAATCTCCTTGTAATTCCCTGTCAAAATTAAAAGGCAGAACAGATTTGCCAAAATGTTTGCAGATCTTTAGAGTGACAATGGGCTGATTCTGGGGTGACCTCGGGGGACTGATTTATGGCTTCACGCTAAAATTATGAAAGATTGTGGTTTTATTCATTATATCCATTAATCACTTTATCGTACTTTATGGTGAAAGATCAGTGCCTAACCAGTTAATAGTTCTTTGTCCCAATGTTCTAACAGGCTAAAGGCACCATTAAAGGTAATCATTATAAGGCAGAGCACATGTGCAGTGGGGTGTAGCACCTAGAGGTTGAAAGCAAATCCAGGTGAGATTTGGCAGTTTAGATTGAGTTTTGCTTTGGATTGTCGGTTCATTCAACTCCAGACATATGGACCGACGAAAATAAGCTCACCAACCCCCATGAATTTAACACTTCTGCCCACCAGTTTTCCAGAGATCCAGATAGAACCCCATTGTCTTCATGATATATTTGTATTTGAGGCATTGGTTCCAAGAAGAACCTTTCTGTTACTAGTGGAATATTACACATTGGGGAGATGTTTATTTTACATAAATAGTACTTAGAGCCCAAATGAATATATAACCATAAATCTGAGGTGGGAATTTATATAATGTGTAGGGCCAAATTCTTTGATGGTGTAGATTTGGGTAGCACCCTTGACTTCAGTACAGCTGCACAATTGTATGCCAGTGGATAATTTGGCCCATAAAATGTTTAAATTTTAATATTTTTCAACTTATAAAATGATGCACCTTATACTAATGTCTGTAACTGCAGCTGCTTAGATGTTAACATTTGCAGAAGTGGCAAGTGGGTTTATCAAGGATTAACAGCATTTGCAGCATGGAATGTTTAATTTCAGGCCAAATCCTGCAGCCATGAGGGACAGTTCATGCTGAACATCCTCAGAGTTTTGCCCAAATAAAGTCTGCAGAAGCAAGCGCTTAGTTTGCTTGGTGTGACGGAGATGAGTCTGAACTGCCAAATTTGGATCCTAGACGTGGAATCAAACTTTCCCAAAGATTAGGATGGTGGAGCAGCGTGAATCTGAGATGGATCATTATAGCGTCAGGCACTGTTTGGACCCAGTGTTTTGTTTCAGGCATATCTTTAATGGGAGGGTTGCCCAAGCTGAGCCATGAAAGAACAGTACAATAGAAAGGTTAGTAGGTGGAGTTCTGGGATAGTCAATAGGCTGACAGGAGTTTAAATGCTGGCTCAAGTCCCAAAGGAAAATGAATTTGGTCTCATTACAGTCCCCATTTGTTCCCATTACAAAAAACCACTTCACACTAGTAGGAATGTCAATCTGTGCTCCAAAGAGGCCCGGGATTGAAATAACAGGAGGTACAGACTGGGACTGAAGTGATTTGGCAGAACTGTGTCTGAGGAATTGTGCACAGAGCCTGCCTCCACTATACCTGGCTCATGTCAGTGCTTCCTTTCAGAAGCAGGAAATCAAAATATTACTGAACTGGTGCCTGCTTCTAGTGAGCTCAGATGGAATGAAGCCCCATTTATATGGAAGAAAAATAAAACGCCACTCCCCAGCTTTTAATTGCAATCCAGTTATAGTGACCTTGTTCGGTGAAAGTAAAACAAGAAAGTTCCACTGTAATAGACTATAGATCAAAGAGCATGGAAAATGCTTATCTAATTGCCTGTCTGCCTTACAAATTTCTAATGCACTTATTACCAGAGTGGTTAAGGTGCTGACTTACCCTAAGCAATATTCCTCCTGGAAGTTTGTACCTTTTGTAGGATTAATCAGAAAATGGAGTTACAGTTTCATGTGTACAGTACTTTGTGTATCTAGAAATAATTTTCTGTTTCTGAAATACTAGGACTGGCTCATTCCAAATCTGGGTAGATTTACCATTGTGTTACACAGGAAAATACAACAGGGTGCAGAAATTCTGTTAGCAGTGCAACATTGATCTAATTTCCATTAGGAAATACTTTCACTTTGATTTTCCTGCTAACATCCTTTTTTTCCAGTGCAGAAACAGAAGAAAAGCTTAAACCTTGAACGGAAAAAAAAATAAGGTCACCAAGTGTTTAATGAGAACATCGATTCTGTGGTGCCCATTGCTTGCATTTCTGTTCTATTGTCCCTTGGTTCAGACATCAGTGCGATTACTGAGCTGTTCTCTCTCCCATTCCCCTGTCCTCTTTGCTTTGTTACCTTCTCACATAGAAACATTAGAAGGGGGCAGAATTAAAGCAAATTATTTTCCTTAAAATTTTGGGTGCCTTCAAATATACTTATCAGGAAAGAATATGCACATCATGCTGAATTGTATTCTGTCATGTTACATCTTTCACTGTTGAAGAAAAGGATTAATATCTTCAGTGGGCTAATACCCTCTAAATACTCTGGAGTAAAGACTGACCATCATGCTGAACTGTGAGATGGGTTTTGTGCTGCTGATATTATATTCCTTCACACCGAAGAGCTGAAACTGGCCTCCTCCTCAATAAATCCTCTGACTCCATCAGAATCTATTTTTTCCCCCTTAGGCCTCAAGTATCAAGCACATTGGTATAAAAAACTAGTAGAATCATGATATTCACATTACCCTTGTCCATCACTAGAAGGAGAAAATCAGTATTTGCATCAGCACCCTCAGTCCCATACTAGCCCAAACCTAGAGAAATCTATGGAATCCAAATGTAGCAAGGCACCAACTCATCACCACCTCAGTAACTGTTCCTGAAAACAGGATGTTCAAGATAGGACAGTCATCACTGGCAAGGCTGAGCGTGACCCTAAGCATGTTTGAGCATTATTTGCAGTTTGTCTGCACAACAATCCATGTTATTAAATGGGCCCAGCATCCTCCAGCTCATTTTGATCATCCACAAAGGGTATGAGTACATCTTATAGGTGTCTGGGTCAGGTGCAACTCAAAACCTCAGGAAGCAAAAGTGGGGAAGGTTAGTCAACATGCCTGTCGTTTCCTCCTTTTAGCTCTGTTCCTAGGGAAGTGACATGTTCAGCCCAAATCTAAGAAATAAGTTTAATGCATCGTCACAACAAAATCCACTCAACTTTGTTAGGGTCCTGTGTTTCCTTGAGCCCACGTGATGCCATCTGGCATTCACTGTGACTTTTACCCAACCATAAGACCCAGCCAAAGAAAACTGGATCCAAAATCTAGATAGCTGGAATTTAGAATAGAGCTCGCTGAAAATTTTCAGATGGGAGTTTTCAGCAGGAAAATAGAGATTTCAGAAATTGAAACATTTGGTGGGTATGTAGTGATAAGTCAAAATTGTGATAAAAATGTCACCAAAGTGTTTTGTTCTGATAAGGTCCAAGTGCTTCATTTAGACTCTAGTGTTATGACTTTTAATATATTATATTTTATATTGGCCACAATGCTAAAGTCAAAATAAAGTGTTTCACCAAAATGAAACCTTTGGTTAAGGACGTTTTAATATAGAGAAAACAAAAATCTGGGGAAATTTCTTTTTTGTGGGAAATTTCTACTTCTTGTTCTGATTTGGGACCAAAAAGGAAATTTCAAAATGTAGGCATTTCCTATAGAATGGAAATTCTGTTTTGACCACCTCTAATTTTGAAGCTTTCATAAAATCCTCTTGGGTTTGGCCTCTGCCCTGGAGAACTTCCTTATTTCTCATGGAGAAAAAAGGAAGAGCCCTGAGCAACATTCATTATAAAGGTTTATTTTTGCAAACAATGTTTTCAGAAGCTCAGTTTATGAAAAGGTCTTAACAAAGAACACTAATAACGGCCTGTGAGAGAGAGTGAAAAGGGGGAAGGGTTAGTCTCTTAGTATTAGTCATCTGGTGAACACATGACGTTGACCAGAAGCGCATACTTATTGGGTCATACCCAGTGGTGTCACAGTATTAGGGCTAATACTAAGGGTGGGTGCTGTATTCTTAAAGGCTGAGATAGTAATACCTTGAACTTACATAGCTTTGTCGGAGGATCTCACCTCAAAGCAAGGTACATAATATTTTCCCCGTTACAATGGGGACACAGAAAAGTAAATGGAATGGCCCAAGCACACACAGCAAGCCATTGGCAGAATTGAGAATAGAATGCAAGTCTCTTGATTCCCAGCCTCTTTGCTCTTAGTACTAGAGATGTTACCAAATGTTAAACTGCAATACTTTTTGCTCCCTCTCTGATAACCATCCATTTGGAAGTGAACTTACTTTTAACATATAGCGTAATGCATCCTTGTTTTCTAGCCCAACCTTTCTATGCCCAAATCTAGCCTGAGTCATTACTGAGCACATAGTGGCCTCTCTTTTTTATTGTAGCCACTTACTGCCAGCATATAACTGCTTTGTAAAATGTGTCAACGTGGCTTTAATCCAAAAGGAGCTACCATATATAAAAGAGCATGTGGTTCTTTTTTTCTGTTTAATGCTTAGAGACACAAAAAGCCACAGAGGCAACTAACCCTCTCATCTCCCCTAGGGCAACTGGGTGCACTTTCTAGTCAACAAGGCCATTTCTCTTGTGTTCTTCGGTGAAGAAGCAGCACTCTCAGAGACACCAGTTAAAGGGCATTTATTTGCCGTCAAGTCATTTATTCATTATATGCATGTCTGAGGCACATTAATGACTGAGAGATATGCCAAGGAAGAGCAGTTAATGGCCGGTAGAGCGATTTATTTTTGTTCTGTGTGTGCAGATGTGTTTTTAAAACACCACATGCCACTGAGAGCCCTGGATGGAGGATACGTGCTTGTCAAAAGGGCCATATATTTTCTTTTGAATCTTTAGAGAAGGAGACATGAAGAAGATACTTACAGGCAAATTGAGGCCAGCCATCCATTTCATGTCTGTGGAAGAGGTACATATAAGCTGCCCAATATAACTCCTTTGTTGGCTAAGATAGACAATTTTTTCCCATTTTTATAGTTTCAGGTGACGGTTGTAGCCATTTAAATGGAGCCCAGCAAAAGGACAATCACTAGCCAATCAGAGCCATTCACATTGGGGGTATATATATGATTCAAAAAAAGAAAAATGTGTAGCCCCTGACTACCACCTCCTGCCAATCCCTCCCCCTCCTCTGATGTCCTTGTGCACAGGAGAAAGACAAGAATGTCAAGCAATGACCATTCTAAACTCCGAACTTGTAAAGAGCTGCCACCAATGGCCTAGGAAGTGTTAGGCAGACCAAATCTTAAGAAAATGTAGGGCACAACCATACAATGGCAAGTGAATGGAATGAATGGTCCAGTTTCCATCTTTTCCATCTCCATTACTTATGATTGGGTAACAATGTAGCACAGGGATCAGCAACCTTTGGCATGCAGCCCGTCAGGGAAAGCCGTTGGCGGGCCGGGACGGTTTGTTTACCTGCAGAGTCCACAGATTCAGCCGATCACAGCTCCCACTGGCCGCGGTTCGCCATTCCAGGCCAACAGGGGCTGCGGGATGCGGCGGCCAGCACATCCCTCAGCCCACACCGCTTCCCGCAGTCCCCATTGACCGGGGACAGCAAACCGTAGCCAGTGGGAGCTGCGATTGGCCGAACCTGCGGATGCTGCAGGTAAACAAACCATCCCGGCTTCCCAGCAGCTTTCCCTGGTGGGCTGCATGGCAAAGGTTGCCAATCCCTGACATAGCAGTAATCTGTTGAACAGAGTGTATGAAGAACGACCCAGCCAATACCGTGAAAACATCCAGCATAGTGAAGGGGGAACACCAAGGGTTAGGTGAACCTTTCTGAACCTAGCAAGAATAAAATCACAACCTCCACTTCTATTTCTACCATCATCATTGTAGATCACTGATGGCATCTTAGCACAATATGTGGTGGGCCCCCAGAAATCCTAGCTGCTGTGCAGCTGCCCCACCTGCAGGGGATGTGGGGAGCCACAGATCCCCATTTTTGTCACAGATATTTTTAGTAAAAGTCAGGGATAGGTCACAGCTTCCGTGAATTTTCTTTATTGCCAGAGACCTGTCCCTGACTTTTACTAAAAATATCTGTGACAAAATCTTAGCCTTATTTATGAGTCATAGGTACCCTTTGTAAAATGGTAAGAGCAGCAGGGAAGCAAAGAATGGATGTGCTTTTTATCTCAGTATTAAAACGGAGAGGAAAAGATCAAAAAGGACAGCAAGGTCAAAATTACAACTATGTCTTCATCACCTTCATAGCTGATGGAAGAATGGGAAAATGTATTTGTGAACCGTCTATTTGACAACTCAAGGGGAAAATGTGCCAAATTATTCGCTGGATGTTATTCAAAAATCTATAGAACTCGATGAAGAGTGAAAAATGTATTCATGAAAATATATTCAAAGAAAAATGCCAAATTAATTGTCTAAATTATTTAGAATGAATAATTCAACCTTCTCTAGCCAATTTCAATGTTGTTGATTGCTGTATTTTATTTTTGATGAAGGGAACGTTTTGCTGTGAGATTGGTTGTGTATGTGTTCAACTGCTCTCTGTCGGGTGAAATCAGAACTGCTCAACTATGTGTCACAAATGCTCTTTACTGTGATCAGCTAATGGAAATTCCCCATTAGGTCATAGAGTAGGGGACTGGAGAGCTTATCTTTGGCTCAAGAGTTCTACCCCTGCTGCTGCTGCTGCCCTAAAGTTCTGAGTAGTCAAGCTGGACTGCATGGTGACAACTGTGAAATGCATATGGATTTGTAACAACATTTCACCAAAGGTTGCAGTTGATCCAGAACCAGCTCAAACTGGTTAGGACTTTGGGACTAGATACATGTCCTTGAAATAAGTGTCAGAAAGCAAAGCGGCAGAAGGGGATGTCAAGAAGGTTCTAAACCTGACACTGGAACTAGCTGTGATATCATCTAAATCATGTAGCGGAGTCAGCTACAGGGCCAGCTCCAGCTATTTTGCTGCCCCAAGCAGTGAAGAAGAAAAAAAAAGAAAAAATAGACAAACCCAATTGAGCTGCCGCTGACATGCCGCCAAAGAGGAACAGAGGAACTGAAGGACCTGCCGCCGAATTGCCACCGAAGACCCGGATGTGCCGTCCCAGCAACGGACGGAATGCCCGCCCCTTTCTATTTGCCGACCCAGGCACCTGCTTCCTTTGTTGGTGCCTGGAGCCGGCCCTGGTCAGGTATGGTCCTTCTTGTCACATTAGTTCCAAATGGCAGGACAGGATCAGATTTAAGGGAGTCACAGTTCATCTACTATCATTTTAAAGGAATACTTTTGTCTTCTTTACATTTAAGTAGGTTGAATGAATAGGTACAGGTAGCAACTGAATTCCACCAGATATTACAGTCAGATGGCATGTTCCAATTACTCTCTTTTTTGGTATAGTGAATTCTACAGCTGCATTCTTGAAATAATCCAGGTTGTTAAACTTTAAGCAGAAATGAATCCACATTGTCTGGATAATAGAACTGAACTCGATTTTTAGTCTAAGTTCATGCAACCCCATCTTTAATTTTGTTTTCTACAAATTCTACCATCATTTATACCAAGTAACTCCATGGACTTCAGAAGAGAGACTCTGGTCTTATACTGGTGTAACTGAGATCAGAATCTGGACTTTAATAAATTAATTGCTACAGGGATCATGAAGAATTCCTCCTATATACAGTATTGTGCAATTGGGCCAGGTTCACTTTGAACTGGGCCTTTCTCTGAAGAATCAGGTATAATCTACTGCTAAGGACAGGACACTGACTTGAGGGACCAAAATTACAACCCAACTAGGATCTATGGTATCTCCTATTATAAGAGTAATGGCTTAAAACCAAGGATTGGGCTGACAATGGTCTTAACTACCTGTTTTGATAACTGAGACTACAGACTAAATCCTCAGCTGTTGTGAACTGGTGTAGTTTCATTGAAGTCTACTGGTTTATACCAGCTGAGGAGCTGCCCCTGCATCTTTAGAAATGTGCAAAGAATAAGTAGAGACTCCTGGGGGAAATCCTGCATCTTGAGGGGTGCAGAATTAGATGATACTTCAGTGACTCAAATATCTCTTCAATGGCAAAAAGACTACAAGAGCAGATATTTTGCCATGAAAAATAATATTCATCATAGTGCCTTCTACTCATCTTTTTCCTACATGCCCCTGGCTTTTTTTCTTCAATAGTATAGATCATTACTGGAACAATTCTGTGTGTGTCACTATCAGTCTTACATATTTGCACCCATATCACAGAGTCAAACTGCTGGAAAAAATATCACTTGAAGTTGTCTGTGAATGTCCTGAGACTGGTATCTGGGATCAGCATGAAACTTCACTATTGAATTTGAATTGGGTACTTGAGACTTACTGTTGTTAAGTTCGGAGGACTATGCCTAGCCATTAGCATTACTAGTATCCCACTTTCACCTGTGCTGGAAAGAAACTACCTTGCACACCTTGTTACATACCAAGTAAGAGCGGTCAGGCATAAGATCTGAGAGGAACATTTCCCCACAACAGTACTTAGCCTTCCTTTTATAGTTAACCAGAGAGTAGCTCTGTTCATGGGAAATACATGAGCCCTCCAAGTTTTATTATAAAATAATGGGTATTGTTGTTGTCAGGGAGCAGTGAGATAATAAATGATAATTATTTGCAACACTGAAATGCAAAAAATGTTCTATTTATTGAGCAATGTTCAAAACAAAGTACTTGAGATATCATCATGCGATCTGTGTAGGCTGAGTCCTATGTGGATGTTCTTTTTGTTTGTAAGAGTTTACCGTGGTGTCTTCTGAGAATACAACCACTTTGTAGCATTCTGTTGCTGCTTGTGTGCCACCTTCCACCTGAGAGGCGGTTGCTGGAGCTTGTTAAGGACTTTGGTATGTCTTCTAAAATCAAAATACAGTGATAGAGTAATTATCCAAAATACTGCAGCATTTTGGAATATATTGTTGAATACAATATGTGTGCTGAATACTATATACATATACACACACACATTTATTTAAATGTAAACACTTTATAAATGTAAAGATGATTGATCATCATTGTCCTAAATACATTTACAATGAATAACTCAAATGGATGAACAGAGCCCCCAGCATAGGATGTATGGCAAAGATCAGGTCTCAAATGGAGGGAAGTCCACAAATAAATTTCCTTCTAAGCTGATGACATCTCAGTAGAGTAATATATATATACACAGGGGTGAGATTTATTAGCTCTCAGTCCTCTGCCATAGGATACTTTGGTTTTGCACCTTAATGGGTCACAAAGTCAACATACAATTGTGGTCCTTTCATAGGGGCTTGAATTCACAGTCCTTCTGTGTTTTCTCTGGTCTGGTTTCCAATATCTTGTAATCCAAATCATGCCTCCATTTTGGCAGCATTGATAAGCACCACTCCAGTGTGTGTCATTAGGTAAGACTTTGATAGGTGCTGGTGTGCCCTGGGCATTTTTCCTTGGTTGGGATCAGTTTAATTACAGTGGAGTTGATGCACAGGCTTTTTTTTTTTAATCATCTGCCCTTTCCGTTGCCTGCAAGGATAATGGGCTATTAAAATACAAAGGCTAGAAGAAAAAGAGCGAGGGCAGAAATGGATTTCACACCTGGTTAATACTGGAGCAATTCCAGATGTTTCACCAGTGTAAGTGAGATTACAAATCAGCCCTAAACTGCAAAAAGTGGATTGTTGGTTGTTTGTTTAATCTGGATTTCAACAGAATTAATTTACTGAAAACCTACTGAGAACAGTTTTCAAAGCATATTGGTTGGTGATTTCTTCTATAAAACCATGTTATAAACTGAAGGTTGCAGGAATCTTTAGTGCTTGGGATTAACTGCGTGGAATGTGCTTTTTAAGTGCCTTTTGCAACACAAGTAAGAAATCATTAAACAACCAGGACGGAATAATTGGGGGGGGTTCACTTTAAATGCAATACCATGTTCCAGCTGCAGAGAATGCCATCTGTGTTACAGAACATAGAGATTGGTGCCGTTATTTGTCTGCCACAAATACATGTATGTCACAGACACAAGCAGAAATCAATGGGAGATAGGTGCCTAAATATCTTTGAGGATCTGGGCCATGCGCATTTTACTATAGTGGTGTTCAGCAAATGTGTATAAGGCCACATCCTGCTCTCCTTGCTCCTGAAAAACTCCCTTTGACTTCAGAAGGTGTTTTGCCTGATTCAGGACTGCAGAAGTTTTCTGTTTATGTTTCACTTCTCTAATACCATCTCTCCAATGATTCTTCTTAGCTCAGACCCCAAGTTTCTTTCTTATCTGAACCCGAGGAAGAATTTGTATTTTGAGAGAAGAATGAGTCCAGATGGGAGCTCTCCATTTTCTTCATAACCCAGGATTCAGGAGAGACATTATGACTAGAATTAGCAAATTACCTGTTTAAATCTTTGTACGTTGATGGGATATTTCCCTTTGTATTTGATAACAGAGAAAACACATACTTGGCTGTGCTTCTTCATCGTTTCCTCTTGCTGTCTCTGGGTTTTGTTTTTCTCATTCTGAACTGTTCCTGTTTGTATCCAAACTTAGCTGTCAAAACGTGTCTATGGTTACATGCATCTTCTATAACTGAGCTCCGCTGCAGTCAAATTGCACTAATCAGAATGCTACTGAATAGAGAGCAGATATGTAATGCAAAGAGATGATTCTCTCAGGCTAAGTGGCCTGTGGGTACCAATGTGTTTTCACAATATACACCACTCACAAAAAAGAAACAAGTGTTTGATATATGGCATGGGGAGTATGTTTAGTTTAAATTAAAACATGTTTGTGCTAAATGATGTTTTAGTGGCACTCCATTGAGAAAGGAAATTAAGATGGGTTATTGTGAGTTTTTCAAGTGTTCGTTAGGACTGCTGAAATATATAGACTCAATCTGGGGGAGCTGTGATTTCTCAGGCTCTCTACTCACCATTCACTGTGGTATTTTGGTATGATCTGGGCACCATTCAAAGAACAAGAAGAACATTACTGAATTAACTGATTCATTCCTCGGGGTGATAGGCAGTATAGTTGACTGATATTCTGTGATTGAATGCTATTGTATTATTCTTCCCCAGATCCCCAGGTTGGTAAGCAACACTGTATATTCACTTAGTTTAGGAGAAAGATTGTTCCCACACAACCCACCCCTGCCCCCATTGAAGTCAATGGCAACATTTCCGTGCACCAGTAAATGGAACAGAATCAAGTGCCTAATCTGAAAGGCATTTGCCAGTTCAAGGCCCTGGTCTACACTGGAGGGGGATCGATCTAAGTTACACAACTTCAGCTACATGAATAACTTAGCTGAAGTTGATGTACTTAGACTTACTCACCATGGTGTCTTCACTGCAGTGAGTTGACTGCTGCCACTCCCCCGTCAACCCTGCCTGCGCCTCTCGCGGCGGTGGAGTACAGGAGTCGACGGGAGAGTGCTCTGGGGTCGATTTATCACATCTAGTCTAGACGCGATAAATCGACCCTCGCTGGATCAATCTCTGCCCACCGATCCAGCGGGTAGTGTAGACATACTGCAAGTTGTCTCATGACATTTCCAGTGGAGATTTTAAACCACCATTTGACAGCCCAGGGAGCAACTATTAGAGACTGGACAAATCTATAGCAGAGAAGGAAAGTTGAACCCTTCATTTTTACAATGGCTCAGTGCCAGGTTATTTTGCCCCGTTTTTTCTGTGACTTTGATATACTGGGAATCTTTCATGTTCAGTGGCCTTCAAACTAGGCAGCTGTTGCATAATTAAGAACACCTTTTCTTCCTGTTTTAGAGAGAGAGCTTTACATCTTTCCTCTGTAATGAGGCCTGCAGGGATATAAATTAAAGACAGATTAAATGACTGTATGATGTGTGCAGTAGAGACTAATGCTTTATCCTTCACAAATACAAACTGTGCATTTCAGCAATTGTATAAATGGATTGGGAGCTTCTGGGACTAACAGGGGAGATCCCTCTTTCCATCATGTTCTTATTTGGATCAATTAAAATAGTTTGCTAATATACATTTTGGGCAGGTTTTAAGATCTTTATGGCACAGAGCTTATCTTTCTATTTGCTCTGACATACACACCTAGGAAGATATATAAATAAATTATTATCTGAACTTCCTTGAACGTTGGGGAATTGGTGGGGCATGGGGTTGGAATTCAAACCTGGATCTGAATCCAAATGTCACAGCTTCAGGGTGCTTGATATATGGATCTGAATTCTTCAGCCCAAGCCACTCTCTCTATATGTATTGAGCTAGATTCATCCATGTATTTTGTTCCCTTTGCATTGCACTGGCAAATAGAGCTGGACAGGAAATTGTTTTCCTGTCCCGTGAAAATGTTTGATATTTTGAAAAATTTTCCCATCTTGAATTGGGACGAAAAGTCAAAATCTTAAAAACAAAATCACAAACTGAAAATATAGGAATTTTTTTTTGGGCGGGGAGGAGCAATTGAAACAAAATGCTTTGATTTTGACCATTTATTTTTTTAACTGAAACTACTTTCAATTTTGAAATAGAGAAATCATTTCAAATTGGAAAACTGACATGTTTCATTTAGACAACATTAAAATGAATCATGGTGACAATTTCAAAACTTTTTTTCTTTTCAAATTTTTTTCCAGATGAGAAATTCATTGAAACTGAGCCTTGCCTGTGGAAAGTTTTGGTTTTGACAAATCGGCATTTTCTGATTAAAAAAAAATACTTTTGTCTAAAAATTCCCAGTCAGCTCTCCTGGGGACTGGAATCCCAGTTTGACTTTCTGGATAAACCACTTTTGTGGCTGTTTTGTGGTGCCAGAGTATCACAAACCAGCTGGAGCAGACAGGTGAATCTGGCACATTGTTCAGAAGCGGCCTGACTGAGTTGCTTTGGTGGGGTGACTAGTGCTCAGTGCGTGAGCTGCTCCTGCTGACTAACCCCTGAACATTGCTGTCATCTCAGATGCCTGGTGGTGGAATTCTGGAAAGGAGGATTATAGGGCCAAACAAAGTGATGCCTTCACAGGACTTGGTCAGATCCAGACAAGAATCTCCTCTTACCCCAGAACCAACAACAAGAAAAAATAAAGCCAACAAAATATTGACACATAGGATTTTGAACAAGGAACCTAAATGAATCTCACTGGTTTGTTTGATATTTGGAGTCATCTATATTAATGTTCTAGAGCAGTGATCGTCAGACCTCAGTGGTTCAGGAGCCAAATTAGCAATCAGTGTTACCCAAAAGAGCCACAGAAGGGTGAATTCATTGTTTCATTTGCTACAGTTCTATTCATATTTAAGCAGTATGACCGGGGAAATATTTAGTTTCTATATAGCTATAGCTCTATATTATTCTCACCGCAAATAAGTTAATAACTTAGTGCAAGTTGATAACTTAATTGGTTAATAACATAGTAAAAGCATCCTGGTTGGTTAATAACTTAGACTGGTTAATAATTAAATCACACAGTTTTAATATAATGTGCTGCAAAGAGCTGCAGAGACACATTAAAGAGCCAGTTGGGGCTTATGCACCACAGTCCTGAGTATCACTGCTCTAGAGCATCAGATAATTATTATTTCTTATGAGCTTCATTACTGAGTTTGGGGGAAACTCTGTGGCCTGAAACCCAGTTAAAGTAGCATACACGGATGGATAATAGTAGTAATCCAGGAAAGTTTACCTGGATCGGCCTTCACAATGATTACTGCTCCTGAATGCCGCACTCTTGACCTTATTCCTTGAGCACTATCCACTCCCCAATTCCCTATCCTTCCTCTTTCAACCCCTTCCCCATTTACCAAAGCAGTCTAAGCATGTTTTAGCCCTGAATGGTAACAGTGGTCATATCAGACAAAAATGCAATAGCACACCAGGAATGAAACTTAGAGTTGTCTAAAATCCAGAATTTACTATAATTCAGTCCAGGATTAAAGGTGAAAACATCTCCAGTGATTATATTAAAGTCTCTCATTTTGCAATGCCTTGCACTATTTGGAATGTAAGAGGTTAGCCTTCTAATGGTATACAGCCTTCATTACTAGCCCTGTGACAGGTTTTAAGATATTGCACCTTAAAAAATAAGTCATGGGAGTTAGGCACTTTTGCAAATCCTACTAGGTGCCAATCTAAAGCTTTGGGTGAAAATCTGGCCCTGAATTCCGTAGTAGATTGTAGCTAAAAAGGACTCTTATCCTCTGGAGCTCAGGCACAGAGAGGGATGCACCATACACACTGAATAGTGAACGCTTTGCTGGATGCTAATATGCACTGATGAAAAAAAGGATATTTTAAGCAATGATTTGTTTAAAGAAAAACATTATAGCTGGGATTTTCAAAGATACCTAGGGAAGTTAGGTGCCCAGTGAATTATTGTGGGAGGGGAGAATCCAGTGACTGGAGGTTGATGTATTCGTCTTTTTGGCTCAAATTCTGTTAAAAGTCTAGGTGATGAGTCAGTCACAGGACAGTTGACTTCTTAGCCTCTGTACATGGCTATTGTGAGCATTTATTTATCATTTTTTTAAAAGCTCCACTGGGTTTTTTCCAGTTTAGTTTGACATTAACATGGATGTTCTCATGGTTTTTCTCTTTATCTGAAATGGAGCAGAAAAATGGAGCTTGTTTTTTTACTTTATTCGGCACATTTGCAAGTGCTATTTATGAGCAGAGATTTATTGATTACTGCATTGAGTCTAAACAAATCAACCTAGTAGCATTCAGAGTTAAGTTTAGCTGATCAGACACTTTGCTTTACCCTAAGGAAAGGATTATTGTTTGCAGTCACATATTATAGGGCTCTCAACTCAGCCTCCAATTTTATGGGCACAGTCAGTCAGTCACATATCTAAAACTGACTATTTGTTCCTGCAGTTGCACATAGGTGCTAAAAAGGGGCCATATTTAAAAATCAGGCCCGTTGTCCTTTTAAAGAAAGAGTTATTTAGTGAGTCAACTAGTTTTGGGAAATAGCTCTGAGCTAAAAAAACCTCAGATCTGAACAATCACAAACAACAATAATACAACCCAAAATCTTGCAATTGGCTCCTAACACCATAATGGGCCAGACTCTGGACCTGAATATGACTCAGACTTTGAGATTTCCTAAATCCATATCCAAGCTGGGCTCCAGAGTCTGTGGCTTGCACCTGTCTTCATTAGTACGGTCACTTACAACTCTAAAAACTAGTGTTTTCTGAAAACACCCTGAAATACACAGGTCCGCTCTCGCCTGCAGCTGTTCCACATCAGAGTTTTCTCTTGTTTATAGTGCGATATCCTTAGAGTTAGAGCTGAAAAAACTTTTCTAACAAAAAATTCCACCAGCTCTACTTAAAACTGAGAAATACCTCACTTCTTGAATAGTGTTATTGAAAGAATATACTTTGGGACTCTGGCCCTCTATGATTGAATCAACGTATTTCTATGGACATTTATGACTCCACCACTGGTTTATAGTGTTCTTCATTGGAATAGTCTCTGTTAGCTGCATATCTCTCTCTCTCACGAGAGAGCAGGGACCAGTGCTAGCAGCACAGTGTTCTGCTTTGTCAGCACAAGACTCTGCTTTGGCGCACGTTAGGGCTTGCATAGCTCTCTGTAGCCTGGCGTTTTGGAGAGCCAATTAAAGTAGATAATGGGGTGCGCTGGCTTTGGAGGAAATCGCTGTGCAGAGGTGTTAACTGGCAGCAAGTGGCTAGGAGAGAGAAGATATGGGTGATGAGATGACAATAACCATGTTTGTGTGACTGGAGAGCTCCCTTCATTTAGCCACAAAACTAAAACCTCCTACAAAGGTGTAAGCTTGTTTGCTTTGAAAACCAAAGTCTATGCCCCCATGTTCCTATTTCAGGGTATAAATGGGATTAAATGCTGAGGGCTGAGGCTAAAATCTCCCCCCCTAGACAACTGCAAATTGGCATGGTTTCATCTCCCACTAAGGCACTAAGCAGGAATCTTTTCCTAGGCTCAGGTGTCAGATCCCACAGGAGAAACTGGTGGGGTGTGGGGGGTAGACATCGCTTTCTCCCATCTTCTATTTGATACTGAGCCCCCTCATGAAACAAGACTCAGAACCATCAGGAAATCATAATTCAGTCACCAGATCCTCAGCTAAGGTGTTATTGGGATTACCAGTCCCTGAGGTACTTATATCCTTATTTTCTTTGTTGTTTCATTCTTTGCACATGGAAAATTAATTTTATGCTGATAGCATGATTTTAAAATGGAAATCAGTGATACTCCTCTGTTGTTCTGAGTCAGGCCTCTGCAGGAGTCGTTTCAACTGGTTATACGCAGGGTATTCAACAGTGGAAGGGAAAACAACAGCTACATGAAAAAAAACATGCAATAGCTTGTTTTAGGCCCGGACACTCTTTAAACTATTTTGATCAATGGTGGTAGGTTTGGGGGAAAGGATGCAGCAAAGTTTATTCATATGAAAACATTTAAAGAAAAATAGCAAGTGCTTCCCATCAGCCAAAAATTGGTGACATCTAAGGCTACATTTTTTAAAAATAAGCCCTTAACTTACCCCTGAGAGGTGTGTGTCTGTGTCTGCATGTATGCATTTGCACACACAGGCAGGAAAAAAACCACTCATAACTTTCTGTGAGTTATAAGCACACAACCGTATGCACCAAATGCAAGTGCAGTAACTTCTTAGCACCTGCACACAGCTAATTTTGCATGCATAAATCAAGAATCTCTTTTTAAAATGGACCTTGCATTTGAGCTGTGCAAAAAAGCTAGCACACTGTGCAAAAGATAAGATAGCATCAATCGTTTTCTTTACCATACTTTATTTTTATTAGAAGAGAACAAGAAAAAGGAAGGAATGGGCAGAGGAAGAAGGGGCTGTGCAAAAGTGGTATAAGAAAATGATGACCCCATATCTTTTCCTGGACAAAGCCCCAAGCAATTTCCATCATACAAACACAGGCTTTATCAGTCACATGTACAAACTAGAGCATGCTGCCCTGTGGCTGTTGGATTATGAGTGCTCATGCATCTTCCTGCTCAGCTAAACTTATCCACAAAGTGTCTAGTGTGATCACGTTTCTCTTGTGCCCATACTGTTTTCAAAGCGGGAGCATGGCGGCATTTCCCATAACCTGTCTTATTTGTTATAAAATTAAAATAAAAGAGAAGCCAATCTCAAGCATTAAACCCACCTAATAAAGACCTTCTCCACAGGGGCAGCACAGCAGGAACTATCCAGACCCTGGGTTGCCAAATTAATATTCACTGTTGTAATATCAGTTGTTAAATACTAACAGGAGATGGCAGGCCATTAACTAGTGCTTAGCACAGTTGCTAAAGAGAAGGCATTGCACAAGTGAGCCACTATGGGCTAGCAGAAAAGGAATCCTTCACATGTGCCTAGGTTCCCAGAAGCTTACCTGGGGTCCCGGTGCACCCCTTTTATCAGGGGACTGAGACGAGGGGGGCTGCATACTTACAGATCCACTGTTCACTAAGATCCACGTTTCTCACTAAGGAATGGCTCCTGAACAGCTTCTTCAGTGCATTTAGTGTGATGAGACTTTCGTGCAGAATCTCACAGTCTTTCTTCCTACTTCTGGGCTCAATTAACCTTTTTTTGTTGTTTTAATTAGAGAAGGGAAAATAATCTTTGTCAATTGCAATGTTAATCACACTCACTTAGCTCAGCTGCAGCCTCTTCTTGCTGTATCTCAGGTGATGGAGGTGCCCAGAGTCTTGTGCTGCCATCATGTTGGTTTGGATTTTTATTTTGCTGAGTTTTTAATACGCTTCCAATTTTACAGCTTGGCAGCTTTGGTGACTGAGCATTCTCTGTTTAGTCACAGACCAGGCAAGGCAATACCCGCTTCCCCTACTGTACTCCCTGCTGGAGGAAGGGTTAAAGCAGGGGTCGGCAACCTTTCAGAAGTGGTGTGCCGAGTCTTCATTCATTCACTCTGATTTAAGGTTTCGCGTGCCGGTAATACATTTTAACATTTTTAGAAAGTCTCTTTCTATAAGTCTATATTATATATCTAAACTATTGTATGTAAAGTAAACAAGGTTTTCAAAATGTTTAAGAAGCGTCATTTGAAATTAAATTAAAATGCTGATCTTACACCGCCAGCCTGCTCAGCTCGCTGCCAGCCTGGGGTTCTGTTCACCTAGGCCAGCAGCAGGCTGAGCAGAGCCTGCAGCCGAGACCCCAGACCTGGGGGGCGTTTAGGGGTCAGGGCAGAAGGCTGGGTGTGTGGGGGTGCAGGGAAGAAGGCTGGGTGTGTGCAGGGCAGAGGGATGGGACTGTGGGGATGCAGGGCAGAAGGCTGGGTGTGTGTTGGGGTGGGGGGTTCAGGGCTGCGGGGGGGGGGGTGCAGGGCAGAAGGCTGGGGGTGCGGGGGGTCCACGGGGCAGGGCAGTGGGGGGGGGGTATGGGAGGTGAAGGGCAGAATGCTCAGTGTGTGTATGGGGTCAGGGCAGAGGTCTGGGGGTATGGGGGTGCAGGGCAGAAGGCTGAGTGTGTGGGGGTCAGGGCAGAGGTCTGGGAGTGTGGGGGTGCAGGGCAGAAGGCTGGGTGTGGGAGGGTTCAGGACAGAGGGCTGTGGTTATGGGGGGTGCAGGGCAGAAGGCTGAGTGTGTTTGTGGGGGGTCAAAGCAGAGGGCTGGGGGCATGGGGGGTGCAGGGCAGAAGGCTGAGTGTGGGGGGGTCAGGGCAGAGGGCTGGGGGGTATGGGGGGTGCAGGGCAGAAGGCTGAGTGTTGGGGGGGGTCAGGGCAGAGGGCTGGGGTGCTCGGCTCATGGGGGTGCTCCCAGCCCCCTGCCCTGAGCGGCTCATTGCTTGGGGCTTTGTCCAGGAAAAGATATGGGGTCATCATTTTCTTATACCACTTTTGCACAGCCTGAGCGGCTGATGGCAGGGGGCTGGAAGGGAGGTGCCCTGTTCCACGCCCCATCCCTACCTCTCTCTGCGTCCTGCACGGAGCTGTCTGCACGCTGCCGTTCTTCCCCCCTCCCTCTCGCAAGGGCCATCAGCTGATCGGCGCAGGGACGGAGAGGGGGTGGGGCAGGAAAGCACCACGCTGGGGGAAGAAGCGGGGGAGGGGGAAGCTTGGCTGCCGCAGAACCAAGCTTCTGCCTCCTGCCCCCGCAGGGGAGAGCGGTGGGCGGGGGAGCTGAGTGGGGCTGGGGGCTGAGACCGCGGCAGGCAGCTGCGTGCCGCTCAAAATCAGCTCGCGTGCCATGTTTGGCACGTGTGCCGTAGGTTGTCGACCCCTGGGTTAAAGGAGAGTTCAGTCACCACGACTCATTCAGTCCCTGGTCTGGCTACTGATACTGCTAAGAAGGGAGTCTAATTAATGACGACAGCAGTGGTGTTTGTCACGTGGGCACCTATCCCCTAAAGACACAGTTGAAATGCTTTCATCTAGGCCACTAAACAAGCCAAACTTTAGTCACCTACTAACACAGGTTGGATCTGAGCCTAGAGGTGAAGGCCTCTACTGATATTTATCCTGAAGCCATCTGTCTTGGGACATTAGCCCATGACAGTAGCCGATATTGGGGAGACAGGGGGGACAAGGTATATTACTCAGCAAGTTGCCTCTTGCATCCCCCTTTGGTCACTTGTCTGTAATTGTCCTGTGCAGGCATAAATGTCCCAGAGCAGCAATATTCAGGAACTGCCCATGCCTCGGTGTGCTTCAGAATTTAGCTCTTAGTTAGCAGTCATACAGCAGGCCTCCATGTACACCAGCACAACGGTGCTCTGCTTCACTACATATGTGCTGAGTGAGCGTACAGGACAGTGTTTCATATCAACGAGCCACCCAGGCCTCTCCCAAAATGCAGTTAGATGGGTTTGCCTGGAAAAGAAACATCCTACTTAAGAGATGGTAATTCAAAATGGAGCAACAATGCTACAGGGACCTCTGGATACCAATGGAAGCCACTGACACAGAAAAGGGTGATCAGAGCCAGTTGGCAGAATGAGGTAAAGATTCAATTGTATTTGATTCAAAACAAAGCCATAGCCTCCCCCTGTCTCCCCCGTCCAGAGTATGCACTGAAATCATAAGTGTTTTAGGGCCATCTCCTGTGCAGGCTGGGGCATAGGGTACCACACAGGGTGCAGGAAGTGAGTTGCCTTCGTATTCTACCTTTTCAAGGCTGTGGATTGTCTCCCCTCATGAGGCTGGCCCTCAAACCAGGAATCCGTAGAGGCTCTGGCTCTGCACTAGCTCCCAGCTCCTTGCCTGCCAGGGAGCAGTGCAGGATTCATATAGCAGTGAGAAAAAACATGTAAGTTATGAGGAGAAGTTCCTCACTAACTGACTCACTAACATCCCACAGAGGGAGGTGCAAGATGTGGAAAGTCCCTCACATTTCTACACAAATGAGGAGAACAATTGCCTGCAGAGGATCTTCTGAGGTTTGACAGCGGAGAGCCAATGCCACACAAGTGGAGTTCTCCCATTTCATTCCCTTCATTAGAGTTTGCCAGTTTTTCATCCTCCCCACCCAAATTAGGGTGATATGCCCCTTATTCTCTCAAATGTACGAAACCCACTTGTGTGAAAACACTATAAGTAGGCACAGCCAAGATGGCACAACCAACAGCAACTGACTATAACAACTCACCCATCACAGGTTATCACTGAGGATGGAACTCACAATTTAAGCAGCAAAGTACGTACTCGACCACTTAAGCTAGGAGAGAAATTCTGTGATCTAGCAGCAGTAGTAGGTGGTTTTTTTGTACGTGCACCAGCCAGCACATTACAAAACCAACAAAGAGCTAAAGTTGGAAAGCCACAGTAAAAAATAATAGAATAAAGCAAATGCCAAATAGAAGAAGAAAAAAGTAAAGACTAGAAATCAGAAGGAAAATAACTGAGGTGAGTGATATCTGTTGAAAGAGAAGAGGACAGAAAATTACAGGAGGCTGGAGAAAAACTGCCAGTAGATTTGCTCAGCCAGTCATATTTCTTTTACATCTAATGCTGAAGATGACAATGTACTTTCCTCCAGGCACTTGCTTTTTTATGGCTCATTCTGCTCTGCGAGGTGGCACAGCATTGTCTGCACACTCAGTGCTTGTCATACTATGGGACTAATATTTGCCTCAAACCTCTGGAAACGTAAATAAAAATAAACTTCCCCTGCCTGTTTGTATTATGTAGCTGAATGTGAATTGATCCAGGAAAAGTCTGAGACTTAATAGACTAGCAATGCTAATTAAGTGCAAGTGCAGACATGATCTCTCACCGATAAATGCACCGCTCCTTGTAGCAGTGTGTTAATATTTCTCATAAGAAGCACAGCACATGCTGCAGGGGATTCATTTAGATTTCCAGGGACGCTAGTGTTGTCACAAATCCAGGACTTGCTTTTAGTCTAGCATTTGAGGGGTAAATTCTGTGTTAAAACAGAATCTTGCTGCTTGCTGTTGTGTCCAAACTGAATTTATCATGGTTTGAGGAATGGGCTTAAATCCTGTAATTTTGGATTGAAATGTCCACATGAGATTTCTGGAAGCACACAGGTATTTCTATTTTGCTGAGCCGAAAGTTCTTATGTCTCCAGAGGGCTCCTGGAGTAATTCCCACTGATTACTGTGACACACGCTTGTAGAGGGCACAGCTGATCTATAGCAACTTTCAGTGCTACTGTATGGTCATGGCTGTAGTAGATGTTATTGTTATTAGTCAGTTTCCTTATAGGGATTTGGCAGACCCTTCAATTGCTGGAGATGCATTTAAAATGATGAAATGTTGGTGAGGGTCCCACACTGAAGCTTAGGAGTGTAGTGAAGATTGTTTAACTCCCTTTATTTTATTTGTATAATGCCAACATTGTAGTGTGCTGGGTACATTACAGTCAGGGCTATAGACTAAGGCCCAGATCCTCAATGTTCTTGAGGCACCAACTCCCTTTGAGAGTCTGGAGCTAAAGCCCTTCCCCAACGAGCTTAAAACCTGATATTGTGTGTTGCTGAGCGCCCTCAATTCCCATTGGCTTTTTGGCGTTGAGGGCCCTTAGCATTTTTCAGGAGGTACTCAGCAATGGGCGGGATTGGGCCCCAAACACGTCCTTCCCCAGCTACAGATTGCAGAGAAAGCACTTCTCAATAATCCAGTTGGCACTGTGTCAAGCCCCCTCACCCATAATTCAGCACAACACATTCTAATGCACCAGGTGCCCTATTCTTTCCTCGCTATAGAAAGAGGGTCAGCAAGGAAGCCTGGGAGAAGCAAGAATTTGGAAACCCTGCGCCTGGAGTTTTTCAGGCTATTGGCCCGTAATTCAAGGTTAAGGCAGTCAGAGAATTGCAACGGAGAGCTGAAAATTCACAGTTCCCTTTCCCCATCCCCACGCAGACAAGACTAGGCCAGTTTGACAGGTAAAAGAACAGCTTTCAAATGAAAGAGTTGACTAATCCTCTTTAGTTACGCTGGGTGCCAAAGGAGTCACTTTAATGCAGCTATTCCACACAAACACACACCCCCATACGACATAACTTACACTTCTAATGAACTCTTAATCAAACCTTTTCAATGCACTTTAAGTTTGCTCAAGCTAATTCACAAAGCAGGCAAATAGTGCCTAGGGGAAGCCATTTGGAATTGCACATTGCAAAAACGACTTTAGATTCTCGATGGTAGACTGGCCACCTTGCTGAGGTAATGCATAATATATATCCTCCTGTTGTGGAAAGCTGCCCGTGTACCAGTGCAAGGCCTCTACAGTAGGTAACTAGAGCATGGCCACTTTGACCTTTGGCGTCTGATAGCAAGGGGATACTTTCAGGGAGACGTGGGCAACGTGAAATTATGGCAGCTTATGTGACTGCTTTTCACTTTACAGTAGTTGCCTGATTTTGAAGGTACATCAATGTACAAGTGCTGATTGCTCAGGCTTTGCTTGACAAGGTTTACTGTAGGCGCTGTATGATTATTCTAATTTAAACACCAAATTGATTGTTTCTGTGTAGCTTAATCTGAACATCAGCTATTCAGAATCATACTATATTATTATCTTGTGTATAAATAAACAAAGAACCTGATATAAACTGTATTGAAGCCAATGGAAGATTCCCCTTGACTTTAGTGGGCTTTAGATAAGTACCATAATGAATAGAGCTGTCAAGCGATTAAAAAATTAATTGCGATTAATCACTGTTAATAATGGAATACCATTTATTTAAATATTTTTGATGTTTTCTACATTTTCAAATATATTGATTTCAATTACAACACAGAATACAAAGTGTACAGTGCTCACTTTATATTTATTTTTTATTACAAATATTTGCACTGTAAAAAACAAAAGAGCATATTCATCCATGCTGATGACGGGTTCTGCTCGATAATGATCCAAAGCAGTGCGGACCGATGCATGTTCATTTTCATCATCTGAGTCAGATGCCACCGGCAGAAGGTTGATTTTCTCTTTTGGTTGTTCGGGTTCTGTAGTTTCTGCATCTGAGTGATAATCTTTTAAGACTTCTGAAAGCATATTCCACACCTCGTCCCTCTGGACTGTACTACAGATTCTTAAACATTGGGTCGAGTGCTGTAGCTATTTTTAGAAATCTGACATTGGTACCTTCTTTGCATTTTGTCAAATCTGCAGTGACAGTGTTCGTAAATCAACGGGTCATCATCCGAGACTGCTATAACATGAAATATATGGCAGAATGTGGGTAAAACAGAGCAGGGGACATACAATTCTTCCCAGTCAGTCAGTCATTTAATTAAAATAATTTTTTTATTTTTTTTTTCATGAACATGATGGCAATCTAGAATGGTGGTTGGTGGAAGAGACATGATGACATTTTAGCGATCTGGCACGTAAAATACCTGCAAACCAAATGCCAAAGGGGCCTGCGAATGCCTGTTTGCCTGTGTCAGAAGAGGTGACTTGATAAGCAGCAGAAAGTAGTATAAATAAAAAAAGTAAAACAAAACTGGTGTTTGGCTTGACGAGAAGTGAAACTGGGTAGTAGGACTGGACTAGGCTGTTTTTTTTTTTTTTTTTTGTTTTTTTTTTTTGTGAAAGGATAAAAAATCTACATTTGTAAGTTACACTTTCACGATAGAGATTGGACTACAGTACTTGTATGAGGTGAATTGAAAAATACTATTTCTTTTGTTTATTATTTTTACAGTGCAAATATTTGTTATAAAAAACTAATATAAAGTGAGCCCTGTACTCTTTGTATTCTGTGTTGTAACAGCAGTCAATATATTTTAAAAATGTAGAAAAACATCCAAAAGTATTTAATAAATTTCAATTGGCATTCTATTGTTTAACAGTGCAATTAATCACGATTAATTTTTTTAATTGCAGTTAATTTTTTGGAGTGAGTTAACTGTGATTATTCGACAGCCCTAATAATGAACCAAACTGCTCTCAATTACCAGTGTCACTTTATTGAAGTCATTGGCCATTCTGCATCCTTCAAACTGCTAAACACAGAAGGGATGATTTCCTGGGACATACACAAGGTCAGCCTCACAACATTTCCCAGCCCCTGCCCTTGGGGATCCAGGGGGACCTAATCCTTGAGTTCTATTTCAAGGTTACTTACTGAGTAAGTTTGTGCAAGTCACTTAACCACTCAGTCCCTCACTTTCCCCTGCTGTCAAATGAGTACTAGACCCATGTAAATCTTTAGTTATGGAACCTGAAATCTAACAGAACTCACGTGGCGTAGGGTTTCATTACAGGGTTCACAGTACTTCTGAAGGAATCTGGACCTGATTTTGAGCAATGTGAAACCAATTTATGATTTTTCATGATTCCAGTGTGAAACCAGGTTAAAAACAACTCTGCAGTTTCAACTAGTTTTCCCTTCAAAGCAGAACACAGCAGGATGAAACTGGAGATCAGGTTAGCAAAAACTCCGGTGAACCAACCTCACCGAGTTTCATGTGGCTCTCACAATCATATTTACCCACCTCTCTGTGATTAAATAATGCTTGCAAAGAGCTCTGAGATCCTAGGAAGGAAGGTGTGATAGAAGTGCAATTCTGTGGCCAGCTAAGACATTGCAGCCCAGATTCATTAAGATACTTAGGTGCCTAATGCCCACTGAGTTTGATGCACCTAAATACCTTGTGAATGTGGACTGTTTTTTTTGTCACTGTGCTGTACACCGGTACCACTCAGAAGTTCACAAAGGGGATAGACCTCAGAGCCACCTGCTTCAAAAGCACAGAAGAATCTACTATAAACTGCATAGGACCTATGGCTCAAACTGGATTAGTTTTAATTCTATTCTGTAATGGCCAGTAGTGAACATATACACTAGTAATTATACACAGTACTTTTATAACTGGAGCTCAATCCTGCTCCCTTAAAACTCATTGACCATGTTGACTCTAGTTTGAGATGCAATTGGGCTGTAACTAAATAATAAAGCTGGCGTATGAGTCATTGAAATATCTTACAGCAGATTATTTTTATTTGCATTGTACTGAATAGTCTACACTACTGAGAAAATATTTACTGGCATCTTAACTACCGTTCTTTGTTTCTCTCTATAACTCTGAAATTATAGGTCATTTTTTTGGTGCAAGAAACTGAAATTTCATGTGGTTGCATGAGAATTCAAAACCTAGCATTTTTTCACTAAAGATAATGAGCTACATTACCTTTGCAGGTGCTATTAATATACACATCTATTGAAAAGAATATGTATTATTGCTCCTTTTATTTGGAGAAACTTATATTTATGGCTATCTAAGGGACGTTCTCCCCTAAACAATAGCCAGCTGCACTGCTGAAGCATGACCTTGTAGATAAAAGGTGATTACAAGTAACAAAACACAGAAGCTTTAATGAATAAAAAATAATGGCCAGATGTTTCTGTAGGAAGGGAAACTGCTCAAGGTGATAGATTTATAATCAAATTTCTCAAGGATTGGTGAATCATGACTAGGGCTTAGGCTCAGATTCATCCCTGTCATAAAAGGATGTTCTTTAATTTCAGTGGTGCTGGAATCACATACAACACTAGGGTTGAATTTTCTTTGCAGAGTTAAATTTCTTTAATGACTTGGAAATGGTTAATCTCTGCTACCTTTTCCAAACCACCTGCCTGCAGCCATCTCAGATGTGTGATGGTGGCAGTGCTGTAATTGCAAGACTCCACTAATCTTCTGCTATCTTCCTGGGTGTACAGCAACTTCAGAAACTTTTAGGGCATCTTTACTGTTGCATCAAACTCAAGAGAATTACTTGGTATATCCAATTCCTGCTTAGAAACCCATCAGAAAAATATATGGAGATATACCTATCTCATAGAGCTGGAAGGGACCCTGAAGGTCATTGAGTCCAGTCCCCTGCCTTCACTAGCAGGACTAAGTACTGTCCCTGACTGTTTTTTTTATTTTTCAAATCCCTAAAATGGCCACCTCAAGGACTGAACTCTCAACCCTGGGTTTAGCAGACCAATGCTCAAATCACTGAGCTATCCCTCTCTGCAAAGTGATATACCCCTTGGAGTGCCCCATCCGCAGCTCTATTTAATTTGGCAAATCTGAAGCTTTTGTTGCAGGCATTTCAGAACAGGTAGATGGTAATCAGCATTAGTTTCAATGAGAGAAGGATGGATGAAGAACAGTTGTGTATTGATCAGCCAGCATGCCACGCTTGACATCTGTCTCATCCTTATGTTTTACAGTTTTCTCCTTCTTTTTGTTGCCAGTGAAGGCGCACACAACATTGATCCACCATTACTGTAACACCACACCCATGTTTTCCCCATTTAATGACTACAGATCAACTAAAGCATGTGTGTCCTTTAAAGGGCTTTTAATATTGCTAGTCTCTTTTGGTTTTATGACATTTACTTTTTCTCAGTATTTTGCATATCAAACAGAAATAAAATAGCAAACAGGGAATTATCACTGTGAGATCAATGAATGGATGACACACAGTATTTGCTGGAACAATCCTTCAAACTTATGTCAGTTTTCCATGGTGCCAAAAAGAAATTCCCACGCAAAATAATGCACCCCTTACTTGCTAATTTACTATTTATTACTGTACAGTGCTAGGTACCTCAGAGCACAGCTAGGAAGAGAGGACCTTTGCCCTGGAGAGCATACAATCTGATACTGGACATGACAATGCCTATGGAGATAATGAACAGTACAGGAGTTAAGGTGACAAAGGAAAAGAGTCACCAGCAACACTATCACACAGTTACTCAGCTTAGTCATGTACATGACATGGTTGTTCAGCAACAGAAGATAGGGAGGGAATTTTTATTTGTATAAAGGATGAAATAATTGTGTCACATATTGAGGATGGCATGGAGGTGGGTGAGTCTTAAGGAAGGATTTGAATGAGAAAATGAAGAGGGGAACGTACTCAGACATGTATAACCAGATGTGCTGGGGTCCCACAGGTTCCACCCGTTCCACCAGCCTGGGTTTCCTATCTATGCCAGACCCTCAAGCCTTCTCTAGCACACACACTCACAGGTAAGGCCACACCCAGCTGCAGACACAGACTGAAATAAGCTCTGTGTGGGAAGATTCAGCTCGGGGATTTACTCAGCACTCACTTGCGCACCGCCTTTGGAGTGTAAACCCAAAATAATATTGTCTTGCGCTGTATAGAAAGATCTGCACAGCACAAGCTCATAAAAATTCACCCTCTCCCTCAATGTGGAAAGAGATATGCACAGCTTTTGGGCCCACCCCCTCTTGCCCCAGATATGAACTGCATAAACTGGGTTTTGAAATAAACAAGAAATAAGTTTATTAACTACAAAAGGTAATTTTAAGTGATTATAAGGGATAGCAGACAGAACAAAGCAGATTACTGAGCAAATAAAACAAAACATGCAAACTAAGCTTAATACACTCAAGAAACAGGTTACAAAATATGTAATTTCACATCCTAAATGTTGTTTTAGGCGAGTTGCAGAGTTTCTGTAGCTTAGAATTCCAGTTATTTCTCTTAACAGACTGGACCCCCTCAGTTTCAGCCTGGACTTTTCCCTTCAGATGTTTTTAACAATCTTCCTTCTTGGACAGGGAAGCAACAGAGAAGAGTCCTGTTCGCCTTACTCCCCAGCCTTAAATAGAATTTTCATAAGACGGGAACCCTTTGTTTCCAGTGGAAAAATACCAGCAGTGTCCATGGTGGTACTCCGTACCAGGTGACATCATCAGATGACCCTGCAGTGTCAAAGCAACATCCCTGGAAGCTCCTTGGGAGATTAGTATCTTCAAAGTTCTATTGTCCTTCTTAACTGGCTCAGTCAGGCTGATTGCCTACTGTCTGCTGGGTGTTCCCCCAAATACACACACAGCTGTAATTGTTACAAAGTCAATATCCCTAACCTCAGATACAGAAATGATACATGCATAAAAATTGGAAAAACACATTCAGTAGATCATAACCTTTTCAATGATACCTCACATGACCCATCTTGCATAAAACATATCTTAGTTATGCCATATTCATATCATAACGATATTTCTATGAAGAATATGGGGTGTAACATCACAATTAGAGATGGACAGACTTTTAGGAAATAAGGATACAAGCTTTAAAGCTCAAGTAATAACTAAAATGTAGCGGCAGAGGTGGTGGAGAGGAAGTAGATGAACAGGAAAAAGGAACACAATTTGCACAATGGCCCAAGGTCATAAGCAGCAAAATAACACATGATAATCGGAATGACTGTTGGCAAGAGAGCTATCAAATCATACAAAGAAAAGGAGTCTTTAACCTGGGCAGTGCAGTACATGGTATAGACACATCAGAGTGCCCCGACAGCTTGGTCTAGGACAAGCATCCATTTTCTCAGTGCCTTTTGGCTCTAAAGAATCAACAGTGCCTTTCTGGATTCAATTTCATCCACCTGCATTGAAACCTCAACCTCTGAGGCTGCCCCACAGGGCTGGATGGTAAAGCTGAAAGCACTCAGAAGTGTCAATGCTTCCTTGAAACAGAGGGCAAGGAAGAAGCAAGAGCAATAGGAGAAGCCAAGAGAGAATTCAGTGCACTGGGTCAGGAGACAGTAAGTGAATCTGAGAGATACAGCGTGATCATGTATGTGCCATTGGAGCCATTGACCATAAGCTGAGATTGGTCAGAATTGACACAGAGCCTCAGGGCTAAAATCAGAACACAACAGCAAGAAGGACTTTCCCCTCTGGGGCCATTCTGGCACATTTCCACAAATGCTTGTGCGGCGTCTTGCTCAGGGTCATTGGTCTAGGAGTACTTGGAATAGGTCAAAAAAGGAGAACTGGCTTCATCAAAATCACTTAAGAAAGAACTCTAATGAGCCCTGAGAAAATGACCAGGACAAAATAAAAAATCAAGCAACTAATGATAACAATTTCCCCGTTTGCCGGATCACTTATGTTTGAAACTGGAGGCTACAAATCCTATATTCTGATTGACTGAGTAGAGTTCGATAAATTCTGATGATCTTAAGGACAAGGATCAGAACTTTGCTGTGGACACCCAGATATAGAGAGGAGAGGAGATGAAAACGCAAGAGTGTCTTATTCTTTCTGCTGGTGTGTGCACGTGTGTGCGTGTGCACACGTCTACACAAACTCTGCTGCTATCTGCTCTAACACCGGGCGGGTATTTATGTATTCTAGTCCTAACGCTGTTCCCAATTTGCTGAAATGCTGAGCTGGCATTTTGGCAGGTACTTTCTTTCTTTCAGTAATCACAGAAGCACAGAAATTACAGATGGGAAAGGTCAGTTAGGTTCCATCCAGTCCTTCACCCATGCAGCAGTGTTGTTTTTACTCTACTCTCAAATATTTTGACCAGTCCTGTTTCAAATTACCTACCTGACAGGGGGTCCCCGTCATTCCCACCTGGACACTCTCCCATCATCAGGACCTCTTTCTTGATATGCTTCTTCCTGAATGATCCCTAATGTAAGTACCTGGGAAAGCTGCCAAATATCACATCAGAGCAAAAAAGGATTTGGTTGCCCTATTTTTTCATTGGCTATTTTTCCTACCTGTCCCCACTCAGCTACTTCTTTTTGCATTCTGCCCTAAGCAGCATTTAAACTGCATAATGGTAGCACTCCAACTGAACACTGATCTGACAATGTCTGAAATGAGGCACAATCCCTCGTAACAAGAGCTCCCTGGCACACATCACACCAGAGTAACACCAATTGTCACTTGAGCTGCAAACACTTGGATTTTCTATGCACCTCATGGTGGGCCCCAGTACCCTGGGATACACACCCTGTCACATCTGTGGCTTCATTGTAATGCTGGCGACACCTCTGAAAGCCCTTTAGAATTGTCATCTCAGCAGAATGTAATTACCTTGAGTGAAAAAAACACTAAGAGAGATTTTGGATGCCTCCGTGCCATTGATTGTGGGAGGGAGCCATTTGTGCATGCAACAGCCTCCTTCCACATGCACGGAGTGTGATAAAACTTTAAAGACCTTGGGCCTGATTCTGCACTCAGTTACACCAGTTTTGTAACATCATAATTCCAGTGGAGTCACACCAGGTCAAAACAGGATAAACCCCAGATCCCTTTTTACTAAAGGAGAGAATAATTCAGTTAGGAGAAAGCGAGCAATTTGAATATATATTGAGACTTTTACAAGCGCCCACAAAGAGGATGCACGAATTGCTGGACTCAAAACATGCTAAGACTCCCTGTGAGGGATGAGCTCACACCCCCCAGGATCCATTTGCTAAATTTGGGCTATGTACAGAATAACTTCAGATAATTACTTGTAGATTTCAACAGTCACGCATTGACAGAGACCCAGATGAGGCCTACTGATAATACTGTTTAATTCTGTATCTTTCTTCAGACCTCAGGTATATCTGTTAAAATTCCACCAGTCCTGCATGAAAAGAGTGTCCTTTTCTTTACAGGTACTCAATATTACTCATCCTGCCAGGCAGAAAATCCTCAAATGGTCAGGCAATTTAAAGGCCCAAGACTACCTGTGACGTCCTTGTTATGTAATTTATATTTATAATTATAGTTTCCTTTTCCCACTTTCTGCTCTGCAGACTTTCAGTTTTCTAGTCTTAGAAATGTCGTCAAGGTCAGACTAACACTTTGTACATCACCTTCCTGATATTGCTTATTTAAAATCAAGTTCCAGGGAATGCCTTTTTTAAAAGAGACACTGCCAAAATTGAGATCCCAAAAATGCCTCCCTCCTTCCCCAACCCACATATTGACCTTCTCGGATCTCACAAGCAAAGCAAGGTCATATTGGGGAGACACGGGGCTGGCACCCTTCCTAGAACAGTGAGGTGTGCTTTACAAAGCAATGCTGCTGATGTGGTAGTTAGCACTCTTCTGTCTGAATCGACACTTAACCATTCTCCCAGCACAGTGGATGGCATTTGTTAAAGCGATGTAAAACCAAGGTCTTGACTAACTGTGATCATTAGTTGCAATTGGATATGGGGTTCTTCAGCTTCTCCCCTAAACAGTTTTGTAGTGTTGATGTGTGCTTTTAAACAGCTGCTGCATATCAGATCAGAGGTGGCTGCATTTTAGTGATGGGCAGCTGGATCTTCCTATGCTTGTAAAGTGTCTTTGAGATCCTTTAGGATAAAAGAGATTGTGTATACGTAGATATAGACCCATTGAGTTAAACTGTGAGTAGCCATGTGAAAGTTTACTGGGAGCAGGGAGAGAGGAGACAGTGCTTTCCCTTCTTGTGCACAAGCCCAGGAGGCTCTTCTGAATCTCCCTCGCCCACAGGTGCCTGATCGTGCCAGGAGATACATGCCTGAAACTCCCATTGACCTCCTAGGATGATTGGGCATCAGGATTGCCTTCTATGATGAGATAACTGGCTCTGTGGATATGGGGAAAATGGTGGATGTGATATACCTTGACTTTAGCAAAGATTTTGATATGGTCTCCCCACAGTACTCTAGCCAGCAAGTTAAAGAAGTATGGATTGGATGAATGGACTATAAGGTGGATAGAAACTGGCTCACCTGGCTCACTCCATCCCCCTCCCTCCGTCACTCGCTCTCCCCCACCCTCACTCACTTTCACCAGGCTGGGGCAGGGGTTGCAGCGCAGGACGGGGTGCGGGGTGCAAGCTCTGAGAGGGAGTTTTGGTGTGGGAGGGGGTGAGGGGTACAGGCTCTGTGAGGGAGTTTGGGTGCAGGAGGGGGTGCGGGCTCTGGGAGGGAGTTTAGGTGCGGAAGGGGATGCAGGATCTGGGATGGAGTTTGGGTGAGGGGTGCAGGCTGTAGGCTGGGTCAGGGGGTTTGGGTGCAGGAGGAGGTCAGGGGGTCGGCACTTACCTCAGGGAGCTCCCAAAAGTGACCGGCACACCCCTCTGGCACTGGCTCCTAGGCAAGGGGCCCAAGGAGTCTCTGCACACCGCTGCCCGCAGGCACTGGCCCCACAACTCCCATTGGCCACAGTTCCCAGCCAATGGGAGCTGCGGAGTCAGCGCTGGAGTTGGTGGCAGTGTGTGGAGACCCCCTCCTCAGGGGCCCCAGGGAGGTGCCGGCCACTTCCGGGAGCAGTGCGGAGCGAGGGGAGGCCTGCCTTAGCCCTGCTGCGCTGCCAGTGGCAGCGGTGGCCAGGGGCTCTAAGGCCCTTTTAAATCACCCGGGCCCCGGGCAATGCCCCACCACCACCCTCGTTGGTGGGCCTGCCTCCTGACGTCTCTTCCAACCCTAATCTTCTATGATTCTATGATTTCAAGGACTGCCAAAGGCTAGAACCAACAGCAGTGTTCAGTGGCTAGCAGAGCTAGGAGAACATAGCAGGGAGCACACACTGCATCCTTTTAGCTGAAAAAGGGGCAGCCTCTCTCAGCAGGGAATAGGATGACCAGACGTCCTGATAAAATCGGGACTGTCCCAATTTTGAGGCGTATGTCCCATGTCCCGACCGAAGTACCGTCGGGACGCCATTTGTCCCGATATTTTGTTTCGGGCCGCAGGGAGAGTGCATTTTTCGGGGGTTTTTTACACTCACCCATCTGGGTCTTCAACGGCAATTCAGTGGAGAGTCCTTCAGTGGCTGACGGTCTTAGGCGGCATTTCGGCGGCAGGGGCTTCTATCGTTGGCGGACAGGTTTATTACCCGCCGCCGAAATACCGCCGAAGACCGTCAGCGACTGAAGGACTCTCCACCGAATTGCTGCTGAAGACTCGGACGGGTGAGTGTACAAAAAAAAAATGCTCCCCCTGCGCCAGTCGCGATATTTTCCCCTTACCATCTAGTCACCCTAGCAGGGAAGTTTTGTGTGTACTAGAAATTCCAGGCCGGATTCTCCTCCCACATACACCCAGCGTAGCTCTACCAATTTTAATGGTGTTATTCCCAGTTTACACTGGTGTAAGTCAGAGGAGACTCAGGCACTCAGATTTTAAATGTTAGGTTGCTGTTACTTTAAGGGATGGAGGTTATATTTGGGGTCCTTCAGCCTTAACAAATTCCCTTTAGAAAACAAAACATGTCTTGGGCAGCCACTGAATTATTTGAATGAGAAAATTCTGCTTGCGAGGCACAATCAATTCCAGGGCCTCGTTCCCTCAGAGTTATGATTGTTTGGCCTTCCACTCCAGGCAGTTCAGGAGGAAAAAAATATGCCTTGTCAAGCTGAAGTGCAGATTCCATCCTATTGCCTCTCAAGCCCACCACCACCACAGCAATATGTTTCTGCAGCCTGGCAGGCAGTGACAATTACCTCCATTTGTTTGTGTGTAAAAATCACAATGGACGACAGGGCAGCCATGTGGGACATTCAATTCCTGTGTTTTCAAACTCTCCCTGATGCGCTCATTGTCTGATATTGGCAAGACTGCACAGCAATTTGTCAGCCCCGACACCAGGAGAAAAGAGGGCCCAAGCCTTTCACAGACATCCACAAATGGGATGTGTGTTCCTTTTTGTCCAGATGTTTTCTTATTTTTAGCATCATTTTGAATGGGGATATTTCATTATCAATCTTAAAAAAGGATCATTGGGAGACATCTGGCTTTTCCCCCCACTTACCCAGTACTTTTCTTTTGTTTGTTGTCTGGAAAACACTGAATTCTTGCAAAACCAACTTTACCACGCATATCAGTGTCCTACCGTGTAACACCAGATAATAGGTCCAAATTCAGGGAAGCACATACTTTGAGCACGGGTGTTTTCCTGATAGGGATGCTTTCCAGTTGGACCCCTAATGAGTGACTATCTTTAAGTCCTAAGCCCTTCCTTCTTCTAACCGAAAAGTTTATATAAACTCTCTGACAAAATGTTTATGTCTCACATTAATATTTAACAATTCTATGCATTCTCAGCCATACAAGGACAGACATTGGCAGCCAGCAGGCCTACAGCACAGCAATATCTGACATACCAAAGCAGACATGTAAGAACAGGGAAGTGCTTATAAAATCTTCCCTTATTCTATGTGAAAGCAACTTCACCATGGATTTTGCATCTCCATATACTCTCATGATTCACAGTTACAAAATATCAAGGACCTTTTAAACACTGGCGGGGCGGCCGGAGCCGCAAAGCAGGAGAAAAAAAAAACCTGCCAGGCGCCTGGAGCCAGGTTGCAAGGGGACTCCCTGTGCTGCAGACATGCAGCGGAGTGCATGCCTGGTCTAGCAGGGGGAGCGGGGGGAGAGAGAGAAGGGGGGCGGCCAGGGCTTCAGCGGGGCGCTCACCACGTGGCCCCTCCTGCCGCACCGCTTGCCGGGAGGGCTCTGCGCTGCTCCGGTCGGCTGGGAGGGAAGGACGTGGGCTGTCCTGCTGAGTTTGCTGCAGGGCGATCCCCTCCTCCGCGCCACCGCCCTCTACAGGGCGGCCAGAGCGAGGAACCAAAAAGAAAAAGAAAAAAAAAGGCCAGCCGGAATGCCGCCCCTTGGAATCTGCCGCCCCAAGCATGAGCTTGCTCAGCTGGTGCCTGGAGCCGGCCCTGTGCAAGACATGCCCAAAGCAACTGATGTTTGAAAGGCAATTAGAGTGGCACTTTTTTCTATTCCCCCACTATTTTATTTTATGTACTTAAATATCAAACCTTCCTCCATTACAAGAAAGAGATTAAGTCGAGCATTGCAAAGTTAGGAAATGACAGATCTAAGATTGCCTGGGCAACCTTAATTTGACCGCCCCCTCCCCTTGTGCATATGCATCATGGTAAAGGCTTTAGCTACATAGCTTCACTCAGAGCACAGAATGGACAGTGCTCACTTAGGGTACATCTACACTGCAAACAATACCCAACAGCCATGAGTAGTCAGAGCCCAGGCAAAGTGACTCAGGTTCGTGGGGCTCATGTTATGCGGCCCGGGTTCTGAAACCAGCAAAGGGGTCTCAGAACCCAGGATCCAGCCCAAGCAGGAATGGCTACACTGCTATTTTTAGACCTGTAGCACCAGCCCTGCAAGCCCAAGTCAGTTGACCCAGGCTCTGAGATTTGCTTCCATTGGAGGGGGGGAGTATTGCAAAGTAGTATTCAACTTTTTGTTTTCTTCTCATGTCCATGGTGAGGCTCCATGTCCTATTTACTGCACACTACTCAAACCCTGTTCAAAAGACAGAATTACTCATTTCTTCATGGCCTTTTCAATGGCACCCATCACTGCAGTATCCAAGTGCTTCCCAAATAGTAATGGATTTATTTTCACAACACCCCTGTGAGATTAGGAGGTATTAGTATCCCCATTTTACAGGCACAGGGAGATTAAGGTCAAAAATATCCATTGATTTTGGGTTCCCAATCTGAGAGACAGATAACCTGATTTTTCAGAGCACTTTGAGTTATTTGCCACTTCATATGTCAAAGCTCAGCCTGACTTCAGTTGCAGCTGTGAGTGTCAGTACTGCAGATCAGGCCCCAGGGTCTCAAGTCAGACACTCAAAAATGAGGATCACACTACTAGTGATCACCTGTGAAAACTTTAGTTCAAGTGACTTGCTCAGCATCACACAGGAACTTTGTGGCAAAGGCACAGTTCTCCAGGGCACCATTCAACTTCCTTACACATGAGACCGTCCTTTCTCTTCATGCATTCCCCTGCCTCATTCATTGTACAACAAATGAAGACAGGGGTCCTACACTCAACGTTCTCCTTTACTGCACCACACTGACTCATCCCTAGGACAGGTTTATCCTCAGGGCCGCCCAGAGGATTCCGGGCCGGGGGGTCGGCGGCCCTTCTTCCATCCCACCAGCCAGCAGCCCCCCCGACCGCGCGGGCCCCCGCCCCGCTGCCGCGCTACGCTGAACCGCGCGCCGCCACCCGCCCCCGGGGCGGGCGCGGCGGGGGGCCCGGGGGTTCAGAGGGGCGGGTCGGCGGGGGTCCCGGGGAAGGGCCCCCCCTGCGCGCCAACCGCCTTGGCGCTGGCGCGCTCGGCTCCTCCAATCCGGTAATTACGCAGCAGGCCCTTCCGCCCCGCCGACGGAAGACCCCGACGCGCGAGCCGCGGAGCAGAAAGACCGCTCAAGCGCCGGCCGCGGGCCCGGGCCGGCCCTCCCCACCCCCCCCAGGGCCCCCCGCCCCAAAACTCGGGTGGGGGGCCCCCGGGCTGGGGGGGGGGGGGGGGCCCCCCTCTGGGGGGCCCCTGCCCTGTTTATCCTGTGCACTTAATGAGGCAGGGGCCCGGGAGAGAAGAGCATATGTAACCACGTATTTAAAGATTGTGTCATAATGCATACGCACAAGGGAGCCCAAATAAGGTTTTCACTATTCAGGTTTCTCAGCACAGTCCCAGTTTCCCCCACCAGTCCCATTCTCTTCCTGCGCATGTTCCCAATCTCCCAGCCAAACAATGAGCAGCTCCCTTCTTCCAACCCAGCTCCCTGTCCCTGATCCCCTTACACAGCCAGTCCCAGTCCCTGCCTTCCTGGCTCCTCCTCCTCCCATCCATCTCTCTCCTGCTCCCAGCTTTGGGTAAGCTAAGTCCATGCACAACTTTTGCTGTGTAGACATACTCTTATTGACAATGAGGGTCTCACCCTTTACCTTGTAGAACTCCCATTCACTTCAGTCGGTGTTGGATCAAGTCCTAAATCACAAATGTGTCCTAGCTGGTAAGGTGGATTACTACAATATCTTTCCTCCTGGAAGCCTGCATTCAAATACTGCTTGGGACCCAGGGCGTTTGATTGCCTGTGTTATATGCGTAAACATAACAAGATTGGAACCGTGCTGCAGTCTAGTTGTAGTATCAACATATAGGACAGTCTCAAGCTAGTCCCTTGAGGATATGTGTCCATGTCACCAGCACACCATGCAAAGTGAAGCAATACATCTTTTTTTAGCAGATTCAACTCAGTAGAGTCCCACAGGTATTACAGATCTGTATGCTTATGCCTTCACGGTACAAATCCATCACACTCTGTAGCCTTTTGGAACTATTATTTCTGACTGTCTTAACTTCAATAAGCCCATCAATTCTCCCTACATTTTGTAATTAAAAAAAACAAACCCAAACCGACAGAGGTAGTTGAAAAATGTTCCACAAAACATTTTTCTGTCAGAAAATGCAGTTTCATCAAAATGGAAACATTTTGTGGGAACTTGTCAATTTTGACAAAATCTTCAACAGGAAAAAGGCAAAACAATTTGTTTAGACTTTTTCATTTTGTTTTCTGCTGTTTAAACAGAATATATTAACTATAATTAAAATAACATATTAATTATAATGATGATATATTATCAAAATGAAGCAATTCAATACTATCCAAAGGAAATATTTTGATGTTTCAGAATTTTTCAGAATTTTTATTCCAGTTAATTTTGAAATTTTGAATTTTGACAAAACAAATTTTGAAATGTCAGAATTCCCTGCAGAATGTACATTCCAATTTCCCCCACTTTATTCACGAATAATACTGTGCCCCTCTCTAATGACCCCTTTCAGATAGGGGATTAATTATCACCCCTTCTTACAGATCGAGAAATTGAGGCACTGAGGGTATGTCCATACTGCAGTATAAGCCCAGCATTCAAACTCAGGCTCAAGACTAACCCCCCTTCCATGTACTCACAAATTGCGCTAACCTAGAGTTAGGACCAACAGGATGGAGAGTTTAAGCCTGAGAATATGCCTATATGGGGGTAAAAAAAATTCCAGTTAAGGGTCCCAAAGCTCAGGCTCCAGCCTGAGCCTGATTCTACACAGCAATTTTTAGCCCTCACAGCCCAAGCCCTATGACCCCAAGTCAACTGAGCCGGACCAGCTGCAGCTGTGCCACAGGTATTTTATCCCCTTGTAGACATATCCTTAATCAAGCCCTATTCCTTTGCAGTGTAGATGCAGCCCCACTCAACTCGTGCTCTGAGAGTCCACCAAAAGTATCCCAGAATCCCACAGGCCAACTTTCTTTGTCATCTGGACAGTCAAGTTTGGTGGAAAGCCAAGTTTTCCATCATTGCACCATGAAGAAAGGACTAGGCCACATTTTGGGAGAGCTCTAGGAAGTATGGGATATGGGCAGTTGGACTTGGGCCCACATAATGCAGTGTAGATACTAGAGCCCCAGGTTGGGACCCAGGGTTCAACAATTCCTAACCAGGGGTTACAAATTTGTGTGGCTGCTCAAGCCATAGGTGAACAAACCCAGAGTCTGCTCACTCAAGTTCTGTTAACCCTGGGCTTACATTGCAGTGTAGACATACCGAGAGAGGTTGAATGTCTGACCAAAGGTCACACAGAGTATGACTGGCAAAGTTAAGAACAGAATCAATATCACCTGATTCCTGTGATGTGCTTTAAGTCTACAAAGTTATCCATTCCTCAGTCCTCCCCACAACACAGGGTATAACAAGTGAGGCAAAGAACAAGTATGACAGCAGCTACAAGTAATGAACCCAAAGCTCCAGGGATAGTCATGTAATTTGAAATATCACAAGGGAGAGATACTGTAGGCCCAAACTGACCTCTAACTAATTTCCTGCCTACCTAATGTTCTTAATTCTCTTTCCAATGCCCTTGTAATATTTTTCATATTTGCTTTTTCCCCCCTCCAAAACAGCTACTTCTGCTGGGGTTTTTTCCTCTTTAAATACAATGTTGAATGCCAGCAGCTAACTCTCATATTAACTCTTATAATAAACAATCCAGTCGGAACATGCAAGAGTAGAGAAAGAATTTTGATAAAGAAACCGTTCTTTTTGAGTCCTCTACAGGATGGTTATGAACAGCAGTAAGGAAATAAGGATTATTTTTTTAGATGGAAAGGAACCACCCTTTCCATTGTACTGTAGCCATGTCACGCACTGCTGAGAATTTTGCCAGTTGCTGCTCATTTAGCAATAATTTCCTTTTTTTAGGCACATCTGACATGTTCTAAGCTGGCCCGTGAGAGAGATCATTTCCTTGTTATTGGTTGATTGCAGCTTCGTTTTGATTGCAAACTGCTCACGATGACAGGCTAATTGCCATTCTGGCCTGTCGGACGAGGAAAAAAGGCTGCCACAAAGGCAGCTTGGCAGGCTGCTATTTCACGCCCCGAATTATTCCTGCTCCACCATCCAGACTACGTTATGGAGACTACTTGGTGGGGAATAGAATGAATCAGATTTCTTTGGTTAGTGATGATTAGTGCAAGGCCATATGATTTTACTTTGTTTGTGTAAAGCAAAAGGGGTTTCTGAGACTGGGGAGACAACTGAGTTGCATGTAGCCAGGTTATTTCAGTGGCCCAATTAACAATGTTAATTTTGACTCAGCATCTCTGAAGAAATGGGGCCTTGAAATATTATTTTAAGAAGGGAATTTTATATGCTGCAAATACAGGAGAGTATTTCACAATCAGATACATATGGTGGGGCTTAGCCCTCGGGATGTGTGCAGCACTCCTATGGATATCAATAGGACAGCTAAGCTTGTAGGGTGAGCATAATATCACGGGCAAGGCCAAGATGTTCTGAGGGAAGCACTTTGCCCATGCTAATTTAGGCCCCAATCCTGCAAAGATTTCTGTGCATGTTTAACTTTACCCATTGTGAACAGTCCCATTACTCACCTTTGGAGCTGTTTGAAAAAATGGAATTTCCATCCCAGGGCTCTGATTCAGAGTACCATGATGCATTGCCTTTCTGGAAGACTTGCTTTAGTCACATACAAGTTATTGGGCTCCATACAGGAGTAATGGGATGAAAGTCTATGACCTGTATTATGCAGGACATCAGACTAGATGATCTAATGGTCCCTTCTGGTCTTAAAACCTATGAACCAGTGGTATGTTATAGGGCAGTGAAATGCGAGTCAGGATTCAGGTTCTAGTCTCATCTCTGTCACTGACTCCTATATAACCTTGGACCCACACAGGACAATTTTTTTAAACTTAGTTTCCTAAAGTTAGGCACCTCGATCCATATTCAGGCACCTACTTACGTGGCCTGATTTCCAGAGGTGCTGAGCACCTCCAGCTACTATTGACTTCTATAGGAGTTATGGATGCTCAGCACTTCTGCAATCACTTATTTCCCCATCTTTGCCCCAAAATGTGGATACTAATTCTTGCCGATCTCACAAGGCTGTTGTGAAGCTTTGTTAATTGATGTCTGCAAAGGACGCTGAAATGTGCTGTGGAAATATAAAGTGTTGCTTGTAAGCTTGTCAGGTTTGTTTTATTGGTGATCACTACAGTAATTCAAGAATTAAAAATGATCAGAAGGCCTGATGGCTTCCACGTGAGGTACAATTAAGGAGGTGTGTTGCAAATGGGACCCTTTGTGTGCATTATTTATATTAAAATGCTTTACCCTGTAGCTCAGACCTTACATGCAATGTTTCATCCTGTTATCAATGTTAGCATTTCAGCTGTAAACCCCTGAAACATAGAGCTTAGAATGGAAATGCTAAGAGACGAACTGTAGAGGGGATTTAGGGCTCCACTACAAGAAAAGATGCTAACAGAAGGCCTTGGATTAAACCGTGTGGTACACTTTGGGGTACATTAAAGCACTGGATGATAGGCTCATCTGCGGCTATACATTGAGTTCGGCTGAACAGGTAGTCAAGATGATGTCTGAGCTGGTTAATACAAAGTGGTGACCTTACTGAAAACGTGAATGAGATGAATGAAAAGAGCAGCACAGACAGGGTCAGTCAGGAGTTATGAGCTAATGGGATTTATCAAGTGCTTTAACTCTTCATTTCAGTCTATATCCCTGCAGGGGATGAATTGATGCCTAACTAGAAGTTACCTACGATTTTGTCAAAGTCCAGCTAGTGAGCAACTGAGAGACAAATGTCTCAAGATTTTTGACAAAGGAAGCGTTGGACTGGCCTGTGATTAAGACCTGTCCTATCACATTTTCTTGTAATTGGGTTTGGACAAAGCTTGACTCTTTCTTATTCTTAATCTCATTGACAAAGATTGAAAGGTGAACACCATCACACAGAGTCCTCTACCTAGCATTATACTATCACACACGTGCTCTCATTCTTTGGGACAACAGGATGCACATTTCTCTAAACTGGGTTCTGAATTTGCACTCATTGATTTCTTTGACAGTTTTACCTGAGTAAAAATTGAGCGAAGACCTAGGATTTGTCCCCCTCATAATACTGTACACCTAATACAATGAGACCATTCACAGGCAGCAGGTCCAAAACACCAGGCCTTTATCGGGAACATAAAGCTTAATGTCAAAGAATCTCAACGTACTTTGTTATGTTAATTATTTAAGCCTCACAACTAGACCTGGGCAGGAAATGGTTTTCTCGCCTTGTGGATATTTTCAAGAGTTTGAAGCTTTTTCCGATCTTGAATAGGGATGGAAAGGCAAAATCTCCAAAATATTCACGAATCAATTTTTTTTTCATTTCAGGTCAGTCAAAACATTTCATTTCAATAATTTCAGAATGTTTCATTTTGATTTTAACCTTTATTCTTTTTTAACCTTTTTCCCCAGTCTAATTAGCTTAAATTTTGAAATGAAAAGTTATTCTGACCTGGAAAACCTGAATTTTTCACTTAGAAAATGTCAAAATGAAACATTTTTGACCATTTTGAAATTTTTTCGAGTTGGGAAATTCATCAAACCCAGCTCAGACTTGCAAACAGTTTCAGTTTTGATGAATTAACATTTTTGATGAAAAAATTACTTGTTGAAAAATTCCCAACCAGCTCTATTCACAATGCCCTTGTGAGACAGGTTATTATTAATTATTATTATTATACCCCTTCTACTGATAGGAAAAGCGAGGCATAGAATTAAGTGAACTTTCCAAGATCATACAGTAAATCACTCAGTGGAAGGGATGGGAAAAGAACACAGGAGTCTTTATCAAAATCCCTGATCTAACCACAAGACCACATTGCCTCTCTTCAGAACTGCCTTTGATCTGGAGAGGTCAGTATTAACCTGGCTCATGTTACTGTAAATTTTCTTAAGTGCTACTGCAGACAGACAGTCTAGCCACAAGGTTATCTGCAATATGTATTCAATAGATATTCTTAACTACTTTTGTAGATTAGACTATAGCACAACTCAACACGCTAAATCTGTCTCTGCATTAATAAAACAGTGAAAGTGAAATTCACCAGGGTATCAAAATGTTTGTATCAGAAATGCTGCTACTTCTCTTTTACAGGCACTGGTAGTTTGTTTATTCTGGACTTCTAGCAGAGCATGTGACTATCACAGATTATGTATTCAAGGTCTCTGAAAATTGTCCCTAGGGTGATTAAGACAAGAAAAGGCAACAGGTCGCCACTGAATGCTAAGAATTTTGTGCAGTTCAAGTGCTAAACTGTGTCTGCATGCCCCAAATATCCATGTATCCAGGGATATTTCAGTTATTCTCCAAAGTGGATATCAACCAATATCGTTATCAACCAAACTGTTTTCACCACCAGTAGGCATGGCAGCTAAATCAAATTCAGAGAAAGGCTGTAAAGTGGACAGAATGTGGCTGCTTGCTTCCCAGTGCATTGTTACCTTTGCTAATACAATAAATACTATTTTATAGCAAGTAAGGTAGTTTCTGAATGTTATTCTACTGCAGTACTTCTGGAGTTTGAAATCCCAGTTACTGCTTATTATAATGATCTGTTTGTAGGGAAAGGGGTGTTTTTAAGTATGTTTTGGTTTTACGGGCAATGCACATTTAAATTTGCATTTGCAATAGATCAGGGCTGTGAGAGGATTTAAAATGATTTTTCTGAGCCGGAGACAATCTTGGAGACTTTATAGTCATTCTTTCTTTGTTGTTTTCCTTGTTGTAAAGTAAAAGACTCCTCTCTGTGAATGCCCACAGACCACTGGCTCAACAGAGAGGCAGCTGGAGGCCACAACAGATTTTAAAAGATGGAGATAAGCAGAAGCATGTTGGAGTCTAAGGCTCTGGCTACACTGGAGAGCTTACAGCGGCGCAGCTGTACCAATGAAGCTGCACTGTTGTAAGCTGTCTAATGTAGCCGCTCTAAGCCAACAGGAGAGAGCTCTCCCATTGACGTAATTATCCACCCCCAAAGAGCAGCAGTAGCTATGTTGGCGGGAGAAGCTCTGTCCACACCAGTGCTTAGGTCGGTGTAACTTATGTCACTCAAGTAGGCGCCTCACTCACACCCCTGAAAGACGTAAGTTATACCAACATAAGGGGTAGTGTAGACATAGCCTCAGATGAAAGGTCTTGGAGAGGCCAGCAACACAGTGAGATTCTCTGCATGAGGTCTGGAAGTTGCTCGCAGCATGTTGGAAGGGTCTGGGGCCTGTTACATGTTGAGGGAAGATCATGGGAGTATAATGGAGCTGGACACCTGAGGGAAGAGAGATAGATCTTTAGAGCTGGGTCTCCACAGAGGTGTAAAACTGCAGGCACTCTTACCTGTGCTTACAATTGCACCAGTTTGTTGTAGATACTTCACCTGATTTGTGGGAGCAGAAAAACAATCCCACAGCACTTTTTATGACCAGTAGTAGAGTTAAAATAAAAAGTTATCAAATTCTGAATACAGTTGAAGAAATTGTGATCTGCTAATGAGTATGGTATGCCCACACTGGTAGGCTAAACCCATCCAACACATTGTTTTGAATTATATGCTCATCTCGATTTTTTTAAAGATATAACATCTGTCCATCCCAGGATAACAGTCTTTGGAGAGATGATAAAACAGCACATGCAAAATACCTCAAGACTATAATACTTCATTGAATATGTCCATTGTGCTGCTAAGAGTTAACACTGAATCCCAAGATGAAATGACATATCCTTTTTATGACCTTCCTTTTGATAGTCGTGTACCTTTCAATCTCTGAAGATCCATATTTTCCCATTCCAGAGAGAAAGTTATTAGTGTGAAAGATGTCAAAAATAAGCAGTACTTTGCCATCTGGTCATTATTTATTAAGTTTACTGAATCTAGTAAGGTTGTTACTAAACCAGCTAGCGTAATGCCCATTAAGTCTATTGATTGTTAAGAATCCATAACATGCTGCTGATCTTACTAGTGATTACAGTCTTGGGACACAATACTCCACACACTTACTTCAAGGCTCAGTGCTTACTGAGACCCATTGACTTCAGTTGGGATTTCCCACAGTAAGCACTACACACAATAGTCAGTTTGGGAAGGATTCGGCCCCAAAATACAAATTCGAAGTTACTCCATGAAGTAACCCTTAGCAGAATTTGGCCATAGGAATTGCAATTCGTTAACGTGCTTGTAATTTTTGTATTAATGCTCATTATATGATTGTATTGTATTACTGCTATACTGGATTTATATTCACTGTCATTGCTTGGGTCTTGTATAGCCAGCTCCTAATCCATTATGAAACAATCTTATAGACCCATACTATCAAGTAAACTCAGCCCTGTGGCTGGTAATAATGCTAAGACAGCATTTTAAGATTTGTAAGCAAAGTAAGTGGCCCAGCCCAGTGCATTAGCCAAAGCTTCTGTTATCTCAGCAGTTCAGTGTGTCATAGCAGTCTCTGTAAATTGCTTGCTAACCAAATGCTAAACCCATGTTTTTATCTGCATAAAAAAGATATAATGAATATTTGATAAACCAATAGGGAGGAAATTAGCCCTTTGGAGGAGACTAGGAATTTATTTTGTCATGCCTCATTTTAGATCCTCTCTTTACTTTCACATTTCTAACCTCAAGTGGTGCTCCTGTTGCAGCTTAATATGATTTTCCTTGCTGTGATTCCAGCCTGCTCTATCTTCATACACAACAGCTAGCTGGGTAACACTGAGACATTCCATCTGTGTAGCAATGATATGTTTAATCATCATGCTTTATGCTTTCAAGCTTAAGTATCCAAAGTATCTCATTCCTCAACTAAAAGCATCCATCTTTTATGGACTGCTGCCTTTCTATGGGAGGCTGACCTTAAAGTACCTCAGCACACCACAGGGCTACTCCTGCAGGACTGTAGTTAGTGATGCATGCCAGCTGCAGTATTATTAGTGTTTGAGTCATGAGATCACTTTCAGCCAATCAGAACTGAGGTGGGCTCAGAGCCTCTGGTACCCTCTGCTGATTGGGGTTCTGTAGTAGGACAGCCAGTGAAAGTACTTCCTATTGTAACTGCAGTTCAGGTCTTTAAAACAATCACTTCCCTGTAGGGAAGCGTCGCCTGTGAATTTTTAATCTATTTTCTTTCCTGCTTAGCTCATAGACTGTTTTCTTTCTCCCGCTCAATCCCTTGCATGGTTAATCTTGAGAAAGTTCAGCCTTTGTTTAAACCCAAGCATATCTTAAGGCATTAGCATTCATATGTCATCGGCAGTCAGATTTTCACATTCTTAACCATTCCCATCTCCTTCGCCTCATTTTCTGGGCTTGAGCTGGACATTATAATGTCATCCCTGCTGTGCTGCATTACAACACAGATGATAAGAATGGGCCAGTTATACTACGCCGCTTCCAGAGTAGATTTTCTTTCACAATATTCACCCACTCCTATAACAAGCATGAGTCTCGATTTACTGTAATCTTTGGGCTCCACTCTGATCTCAGTCACACCATTGCAACTCCACTGGAAACAATGCACTGGTGTAACTGAGAGCACGATTAGACCTTCTGTCTTCTGTTTTGCATGGGCATTGTGCAGGAAATACTGGCTGGATTCTGATCTTGGTTACAATAATGTAAATCTAGAGTAACTCTATTGATTTCAAAGGAGTTACAACAGCATAACTGGGAGCAGTATATGGAAGCTTAGTTAAAATGGAATTAGAGGATGACATTTTAAAGGATACATTTCATAATATACAAGTGGAAATAAAAATTAATTCAAGGTAACAAGAAAGAATGCTAGTTTTTTCACTGCATGACAAAGTTACTAATGTGTATTGGGTTATTTCCCCCAAAAGGTGTCAATCACCCTTTGGAATCGTAGTCTTTGTCTCTGATTCATCTAGAGAAGTGGCAGTGGGACTACCTGTTCTCCAGTACCTACAGGGAAAGTTAACCCTGGTCCTTGCACAGGTGACCAGGAGAAAGGATACACAGGGGAGGATGAGAGACACATCCAGTACACACTCTGCTATGCTAGTCCTGGACTTCTCCAGATCACCAACCATGTCAATGTGTATGTTGGTTTTGTGCTATGAACAATTGTCGTGTAGGACTTGGAGATGCTAGGGACTTAATGGCCGTGGAGCTGGCACTGCCAGCATGCCTCTGAAGGTAGCCATCCCATGTCAGGATAGAGACACTGATTGATGAGGCAACATGGAGGATGCTTGTTCTGCTGCTGCCAATGCCGTGGTTATTCTGCACACGCCTCTTTATCCAAGGCTTTGAATCAGTGGCAATCACCAGAACTAAAATTATTTAAAAAAATCTCTCTCTTTGCTCAGCTACAAAAATCCTTATGAAACAAACTGGCTCCTACTTCTTTGCAGAATGCCCCCTGGAGAAAACAAGAGGGAGGACACAGCTTTGCAAGCCATTAGGCATGCCAAGCTCACACATAGCGATTTGATTGTGCTAAAATCCCCCTTGCAAGTCTCTGGACAGAGGTCATAGTGTTTGGAAAAATGAACTATTGTCTTAATGTTTTGTAACCACATGAACCCTTGTGATGCCACTGACCCACTTACAAATAACAGTGTGTCTTATTTCTCACAGGGCTTCCAAAGCGGCTGAGGACAGGACCTTAAGGAATGTCACACAGTAGGTGCTGAGACAACTTGCACTGAACAGAACAAACAAAGATGGCAGTCCCTATTTGAAAGGAATTAAACGCGTAGACTCTCATTAGGAAGAAACAATGTCAAAAAAAGGACGTAGCAAGGGCGAGAAGCCTGAGGCACTGATTGTTGCCCTGCAGGCTGCCAATGAAGAGCTCAGGACCAAGCTAACAGACATTCAAATCGAGCTGCATCAGGAGAAATCGAAGGTGAGTGAAGAGTCAGTATTAAATGACAGTATCTGCAAAAAGATCTGGAAAAACTGTATAACAGAAAATCAAGGCAGGCACATATTTTTTTAACCAGAAGGCAGGGCCTGATTCTTCGGTACTTACACCATTTTTATCCCGACTTCAATGGAATTACGCTCTATTTACAAGGGGGTAAGTTAAATGAGGCTCAGGCCTATGAAGGAGAAGTTTGTTGACCTCAAGATCCTGGCTGCATTCCAAGTAGTTAGATTTATCTTGCCACCCTTAAATTTGGTGTTAGTTCTGTGACTGCCATGTTTTTCATTTGTTATCTCTGCCTACTGTGTAGTGTTGCTGTGCATTCTCAAAGGGCTTATTTTGGCCACTCCAAAGAGGGTTGCATTTCACTAGTGAGTGAAGTGCTCCATAAATATATAATGTGTGATTCTGTGCTGTGCCTCTAAGGCTAGGTGCACTGCATTATAAACCCAGGTCTATGGCACCCAGGCTTGCGGTACGGGTGTTTCCTAGCCCACACCTGAACTTCCACTCTGCATTAAAATTGCTAGACCCAGGTCTCATAATCATGCTAACGCATCCATGCAGCACTTCAGAGTCAGACCTTCTGACTCTGGTCTGCAGCTTGAGCTGCATGCACACTGCAAACTGTCAGCGACGGAACCCAAGTCACAGTAGGACTCTGCCTCTGAGCCATCCCCGAGCAGGGTCCTCAGACCCAAGTCCTAAATGCTTGCTTACCCAAGTCAAACTAATCTGTATATGGACAGAATGGAGGCTTGGGCTCAAACCTGAGTCAGAACCTCAGTTTAATGTGCAATGTAGACCCTACCTTCAGGTGGGGAGGATCCGCAAGGGGAAGGGTCCCAGAGCTCAGGCTCCAGCCTGAGCCGAACATCTACACAGCAATTTTTAGCCCTGAAGCCCAAGCCCCACAAGCCTGAGTCAGCTGACCTGTGCTAGCCACAACCATGCTGCTGGTCTTTTATTCAGTGTAGACATACCCTTAAGGTACATCTACACTGCAAAAAACCCCAAACCCATGGCAACAAGTCTCAGAGCCGTGGTCTATAGATACGGGCTCACGTTACAAGGGTAAAAATAGCAGTGTAGATTTTCCTGCTTGGCCTCTAAAATTCAGCGAGGGGGGTGGGAGTCAGAGCCTAGCTCCACCCCAACTGGAAACAGCTACACTGCTACTTTCACCCCCGTTGCACAAGTCACAGTCTGTAGACCCTGGCTGAGCCTCTCTGCGTCAGGTCTTTTTCTTGCCGTGTGACATACCCTAAGAAGCTGGAGAGGCCCAGTATAACTTAGACAGCACTTGGGGTCTAAAGTGCAGCAGCCTCCCAGGGATCTCTATGGGCCGGATCTCTTCAGTGCTGTCCCACCCCAATACATGTCTGTTGCGTCAACCCAACAGCCCCCTGAGGCCTGCAGGGCATCTTCAGGAAGCAGCTTTACAGCCGACTTCTACAGTGCCTGCACTGAGGGAATCCTTCCCTGGCAGAATATGGGGGGTTTAGGACTCTTCATGCCGCTCCAACTGAAAGGGACCGGAATGGGGGTGACGGATCTCACCCACACTGTACATTTCTAGCTGTCACTGTGCACTTGCTCTGCAGAGAGGGTGCAGATAGCCTTTCCACCTCCTGCTGGTCGTGCTTGCAGAAGTAGATGGTTTCAGGTTGGCAAAACATCATCCAGTTTTGAAGTTGCTTTGCAATATAATGGGGTTTTTTCCCACTGCATCACTTCCTGCTTTCTTACGCTCAAATAAATGTGTTAGTCTCTAAGGTGCCACAAGTACTCCTGCTTTCTTACAGGTGCTTCTACTCAGGAGCCCATGACATTACACGGGTGCTCTGGAATCTCCAGTGCATTGCCAGGTGCAATTCAGAGTGTTGCTTTTGTCCTATAAAGTCTTATACATTGAGAGCTAAGTGTCCCTTGGATGCTAGTGAGATGGTGGCCCTCTTTAGTTTTAACAAGATGTTCTTTATGAGCAGCAAACAACAGAAGTCCCATGTTATAGTTGTTGTTGATTTCTTATCCCCGAGTACTGAGTTTATGGCCAATGCTGCCCAGATGCTAGCACTCTGAATCTGCCACTGAGCCACAGTAGCAGTTTCAAAGGGCAGCACTTAGTGCTGTGGGTTTTTTTTTTCCAGTTGATTGTAATTGAAGCCTGTGACAGAAATTCTTTGACTCCTTCACAACATGGCCTCAGGCAAACAAACCTAGGCTGGGCTGCTTGTAGCATCCAAAACTGAACAATAGCAAGTGCTTTAGCTTCCATCGGGTCTTTTATCGTGAAAGGCTTTCTTATCCATATATCAAAGCTAATGGCAATCTCAGAGGCCCATCGGCCAGTTGAGAGGAAATCAGTTTCTTTAGTTGTAGCAGAAACAAGATGAAAGAACTAATAGACAGTTTGGGGTTATCTGAAGTGCTGATAATCTCTGGGGGTGTTTCTCCCCTCACCCTTCAGTGAGATTTATAGCCATTAATTGCAACCCATTTTAACATGGCAGGATTTGCAAGCAGCAAGGAAACTTTCGAATTCATCCTGCATCTCAGACTTTTCCAGCAGGCTGATCTCAGAACCTGGAAAGGCACAATGGTTTTTCAAGCCTTGGCACTGATGTCTTAGCACACAGGCAGGGATTAGCTTCTCTTCTTAGGAACCATAGGCTGGCTGCCAGGAACTTGAAGGCGTAGTGAGTTTCTCTCATGCTTTCCACTTCCTTTTCTCACTGACCCCCTCTGTCTTTATTTCCACTGTAACCCTAGGCTAATAGTACAGTAGCTCCACTATGGTATGGTGTTAGCTGTCAGGGAGGGCTGTGAGCACTCAGCCCCTTTGAAAATCAGAGCATTCGTATTTTGTGCCTAAATACAGAGCTTGGTGCCTAATTTTAAACACCCAAGTTTGACAACTTTGACCTGGGCTGTTGAAGAGCTTGGTGCCCTAAGAACGAAGTTGAATATGAGTCAACAACGTGATGCAGTTGTGACAAAGGCTAATACCATTCTGGGGTGTATTAACAGGAGGGTCGTATGTAAGGGATGGGAGGTAACTGTCTCACTCTGCCTGGCACTGGTCAGGCCTCAGTGGCAGTACTGTGTCCAGTTCTGGGCACCATACTTTAGGAAAGATGTTGACAAATTGGAGAGATTCAAGAGGAGAGCAACAAAAATGATAAAAAGTTTAGAAAACCTGACTAAGAGGAAAGGTTAAAAAACCTGGGCATGTTGAGCCTTGAGAAAAGAAGACTGATGGGGAGATGTGATAACAATCTTCAGATATGTTATCAGGGTTGTTATAAAGAGGACTTTGATCAATTGTTCTCTGTGTCCACTGAAAGTAGGACAAGTAGTAATGGGCTTAATCTGCAGCAAGGGAAATCTAGGTTAGCTATTAGAAAAAAACTTTCTAACTCTAAGGGTAGTTAAGCTCTGAAATAGGCATCCAAGGGAGGCTGTGGAATCCCCATCACAGGAAGTTCAAAGAACAGGTTGGACACCTGTCAGGGATGGTCTAGGTTTAGTTGATCCTGCCCCAGTGCAGGAGGCTGGACGTGATGACACCTCGAGGTCCCTTCCAGCCTTACATTTCTATGATTCCATAAGTTGTTCACTGGATTTTTTTTTAAGAAGCCCTAAGAAACACACTGCTCAGTTTTAGGATCTGACTAACACTTGTCAGGATAACTTTGGTGACCTGAAACTGAAGTGAAACTGGACTTTTAGGACTCTTTTCCCCCTTGGAGATATATTTTGGTTGAGAATATATCTGAGACCACTTGGGGACAGAATGGAAGAGAAACATGTCACCTCAATGCATATTGCATACAGCATTCTCTAGCTTTAGCATATCCCATCCTTCAAATCAATTATGACTGTAAGCAGGCACCACCCGTGTCTCCTGGAGGGCTTTCAACTGAGGTAGTATTTTATTATTATCATTATTATTGTTGATTTTTTAACTTTCCTGGTCTTTCTCACTTTAAAAGGTTTGCTCACTCTCTGATTCTTTATAGTATTTTTTAAAGGAAATTGCCGCGGGAGTTTTTAATCATTTTTAAATCCTTCCTTTCCCTTCTTACTGTAAATAATAAGCCTGTCACGTTCAATTCTTATTGAAATCTCTTTCTTCATCAAGTTGCATTCCTTCATTGCATGCTCACGTGAGTTTGATTTGTAGGGTTGCTAACGAGCTCTAAAATGCACATACAAGTTTGTTGGATAAGGTTAATGAAGATTATTGGGTTGCTCTATTATTGCAGGGTGGGTCGTTGCACGGGCAACAGGCTTCAGTCATTTGTTTTGATGAACAGCAGTGAAGTACTTGTGTTGAGAAAAAATATGTAGGGACAAATGCTGAAGTCCTCACTGAGGAAAAACTCCTAATTAAGTTAATGAGACTTTTTGCCTGAGTAACGATGGGATAAAGTTGAGTAAGTGCTTTTGGATGTGGCCTATATTTTGTCATACTGAGGGTGCTGCAGGAATCGATGAGTATCTCAGGTGGCTTCCTGCCCTGAGTTGCAGGAGTGTAGGGATACTTCAGATGGACATGTTTTATAACATATTTCTGGCAGTTGATTTTCTTTTCTTCTCAACCTGTAGGTCAGCAAACTTGAAAGAGAAAAGATTCAAGAAACTAAGCGGATCAGAGAATTGGAGCAACGCAAGCAGACTGTGCAGATCACTGAACTTAAAGCCAAACTCCATGAGGAGAAAATGAAAGAGCTGCAGGCAGTGCGGGAGAACCTAATCAAACAGCACGAGCAGGAAATTACTCGGACGGTTAAAGTCAGAGACAGTGAAATCCAGCGCCTCAAGTCAGCACTGTACGCTTTGCGGGACGGGAGCAGTGACAAAGTAAGGACAGCGCTGACCATTGAGGCTCGTGAAGAGGCCAGGAAACAGTTTGACTCCGAGCGCCTTAAACTTTTGCAGGAAATTACTGAACTAAAATCTGCCAAAAAGCAGGTGGACGAGGCCCTTACCAACATGATCCAGGCTGATAAGATCAAGGCGGGTGATCTTCGGAGTGAGCATCAATCCCACCAGGAAGCCATCTCTAAGATCAAATGGGAGAGTGAAAGGGATATTCGCAGACTGGTTAGTAATCTCCCTATGCACCAAACAGCTGGGGTGACTCCTTACAGCCTTGTTGATTTGCCTCTAGTGCTGATAGCTTTCCTGTTCAGTCAGACCCGGGCAATGCAAATTAGTTTGCAAACAGATTAAAATACTCCCAATTACCACATCTCTCTCGGAATTAGGTGAGATGAAGTTGGCGGGAGCTGCTCATCTGAGCTACTCACGGGGCTACTGGAACCCAGGAGGAAATATGCTAATGGTATATTCTGTAACAAATTGGTAGTTTGTATGTGTATAAATAGATACACACACACGCGCACACCACTGCCGCCCTTTCTGGATGGAATCAGAGCTTCTCCCTGCTATGGCCCTATACTGCTAACAGGAATTCTCTTTTAGCTCGAGTGGTAGGGGCCTGTGCTTTGGAAGCAGGAGGCTCTCACCAGATTCACTGCATAAATATTATACCTGCCCTCTACAGCAGGAGACATCAGTTGCTTCTGTGCTACCCATGGCCACTCAAAACTTCACCACAGCAGCAAGAACAGGCCCCAGATCCTCCTTCCCTGAAAACACCGGTCCCCAGCCCTTGGGTTACAGGAGAATTTCAGTGTGCAGTATAGGGCGTAAAACATGCAGATTTATAGCTTTACCAGATGAATAGATGTAACACCTTTGCCTGGCTTAACTCTTTCTATTAGTCTTTCTATTTCCTCTCTGCTTGCCCACGTGTATTTCTTTGTCAAACATTCTGCTTAGGGAAAAGTGGAGTTCTCCTCCCAGCTTGCAGTGCAGCAGCAGTAGCTCTGTCACAAAGAAGACTGTAGCGATGTTCTTCTGTGCAGTGACTTTGTCTTTCTAGCAATCTGACACAAAATTAAGCCACCTGCACTGCAGGTGCTGGGGGCTTTAGCTAGCAGTGGGACTGAACAAAAGCCCTCAGCTGTAAATCCCTGAAATCCAAACCCAGCTCTATAAGACTCCGTCTTTGTAGACATGAGCAAGATCCTGCCTTAGGGCTAGTTTGTGCCATTGGACTGTGTAGGGAGCTGTGCAGCCCCAGGACAGCTTTGGGATGGATTATGCCTCAGAAGGCACAATTCCTAGGAGAGTGCCAGGAAGTGCAACGGGAATGTGTGGGGCGCCCTCTCCATACTCCTGGTCCTGCCCCCCTCTACAAACCTCTCAGCCTGTTTTGGGCAAATTACACAGAGTTCTGTGACTGACCGTTCCTGGTTCTTGCCCAATGTGTTGACAGAGGGAAAAGGCTTCATGTGCTTTCCTTCTTCTACCAGCATTGTCCCAGTCACCAGTGCTAAGGCCAGGCACAGTCTGGCACCTAATAGTGGACTGAACCGAACCATTGGATCCAAACACCCCAGAACTTGGGGGGTGATGGAAATCTAGATCCAGATTTGGCTGCTGGGGCCCATCCATAATTGTTAATTATATGCAACATAAAATCAAATTAATCTTCAGAAGCCAGCAGCATCAATGTGAAGGTCTCCAGCAAAGAGGAAATTCTGGTTTTTGCCACTCTGCAGTTTCCTCCAGATATTCCAAGAGGTTTCCTACATGTTACTAAATCTCAGGTTTGTATTTTCAACAACCAGAGGATTTATCATGCTGGCTCAGAATACTGGACCATCAATTCCCTCTATCAGTGTCCAAACCTTGTGCTGCAGAAGAAGATGGGAACAAAAAGCCATGCACCCAGTCAAATGTGCAACACTAAGCAGCACTTAGATATGCCAGTGCTAGGTACTTCATTATTTCAGGTAGGTAGGTAGGTAGGTAGGTAAGTAGGTAGATAGATACTCCTCCTAAAATCTGTACTGATGAGCTTAGATCCCAAAACCTTAGCTTAGCTGTGTACAATATCTACCATTTTTATTATTGGCCATAACATTAATTATTAATTATTATTATTATTAGAGCAGTCAATTAATCGCAGTTAACTCACATGATTAACTCAAAAAAATTAACCGCAATAAAAAAATTAATTGCAATTAATCACAGTTTTAATTGCACTGTTAAACAATAGAATACCAATTGAAATTTATTAAATATTTTGGATGTTTTTCTACATTTTCATATGCATTGTATTCTGTGTTGTAATTGAAATCAAAGTGTACATTATTTTTTATTACAAATATTTGACCTGTAAAAATGATAAACAAAAGAAATAGTGTTTTCCTATTCACCTCATACAAGTACTCTAGTGCAATCTCTTTGTCGTGAAAGTGCAATTTACAAATGTAGATTTTTTTTGTTACATAACTGCACTCAAAACAGAACAGTGTAAAACTTCAGAGCCTACAAGTCCACTCAGTCCTACTTCTTGTTCAGTCAATTGCTAAGACAAAGAAGTTTGTTTACATTTACAGGAGATACTGCTGACTGCTTCTTATTTACAATGTCACCTGAAAGTGAGAACAGGCATTCATATGGCCCTTTTGTAGCCGGTGTTGCAAGGTATTTACGTGCCAGATATGCTAAACATTTGTATGCCCCTTCATGCTTCAGCCACCATTCCGGAGGACATGCTTCCAAGATGATGTTAATTAAAAAAATAATGCATTATTTAAATTAATGACTGAACTCCTTGGGGAAGAATTATATGTCCCCTACTCTGTTTTACGCGAATTCTGCCATATATTACATATTATAGGAGTCTCAGACAATGACCCAGCACATGTTCATTGTAAGAACACTTTCACTGTAGATTTCACAAAACACAAAGAAGGTACCAATGTGAGATTTCTAACCAACCCAAGGTTTAAGAACCTGAAGTGCCTTCCAAAATCTGAGAGAGACGAGGTGTGGGACATGCTTTCAGAAGTCTTAAAAGAGCAACACTCTAATGTAGAAACTACAGAACCCGAACCACCAAAAAAGAAAATCAACCTTCTGATGGTGAGATCTGACTCAGATGATGAAAATGAACATGCATTGGTCTGCACTGCTTTGGCTGTTATTGAGCAGAACCCATCATCAGCATGGACACATGTCCATTGGAATGGTGGTTGAAGCATGAAGGGACATATGAATCTTCGCATCTAGCACATAAATATCTTGCGATGCCAGCTAAAACAGTGCCATGCAAACGCTTGTTCTCACTTTCAGGTGACATTGTAAACAAGAAGCTTGCAGCATTATCTCCGGCAAATATAAACAAACTTGTTTGTCTTAGTGATTGGCTGAATAAGAAGTGGGACAGAGTGGACTTGCAGGCTCTAAAATTGTACATTGTTTTATTTTTGAATGCAGTTATTTTTTGTACATAATTCGACATTTGTAAGTTCAACTTTCATGGTAAAGAGATTGCACTACAGTACTTGTATTAGGTGAATTGAAAAAATATTATTTCTTTTGTTTTCTTACAGTGCAAATACTTGTAATAAAAAATAAATATAAAATGAGCACTGTACACTTTTTATTCTGTGTTGTAATTGAAATCAATATATTTGAAAATGTAGAAAACATTCAAAAATATTTAAATAAATGGTATTCTATTATTGTTTAACACTGTGATTAATCGCACAATTAATCGTGATTAATTTTTTTAATTGTGCAATTAATCACGATTAATTTTTTAATCACTTGACAGCCCTTATTATTATTACATATTAAATTTAATCTAAAAGGAAATAGGAATTCTAGTTGAGCTAATAATATACTTGCAATGCCCCAAACATGTATTTGATCCATTAGTGTCAGGATAAGAGAAGAGTTGTATTAGATATTACATGATTTCTTACTGCACGTTGTGGTTATGTCTCTGTCTGCAGTTGCTACCTACCAGCTTTTCTAATACAAATGATAGTATGGAAAGATTTTAAACAGTGGAGGGGAGCAATGTTCTCTGCTTTAGTCTTCATGGTGTCATCAACAGTTATAAAAACAACACAGAAGGTCAAATTCAGTGCTGGGGCAAGTGGCTACAACTCCACTGGCTTCAAAGGAGTTATGCCCACTTGCAACAGCAACAAATTTGGTCTGGAAAGTTGAATTCACAATTTTTTTCATTTTTAAATCAGTGGGCTAGACCCTAATCTGGGGTAGATCACAATATTGCCATTACCCAGTGTTCAGAAAAAATGAGAAATCAGACCCCTGAAATCAGGAGACTGGTTTAGTAATCATGAGAGTTTCAAAATAATGAATGTTGGGTTCTTTCTGGTTGGCCTTTTGCTTTTTTGAGCCTTATGGTACTCTTGTGTCATATTTTCAAGCTTTTCTCTTAATCCTGAGGACTAAGATCTTCCTTTTTTTCTTAACTGGAAGCTCAAACTCTCACACAATGCCATGCCTCCAGCATGTGGGCTTTAAGATAAACAGTAAATAGCATCAAGTATCAGAGGGGTAGCCGTGTTAGTCTGGTTCTGTAGAAGCAGCAAAGAATCCTGTGGCACCTTATAGACTAACAGACGTTTTGCAGCATGAGCTTTCGTGGGTGAATACCCACTTCTTCGGCTTGCATCCGAAGAAGTGGGTATTCACCCACGAAAGCTCACGCTGCAAAACGTCTGTTAGTCTATAAGGTGCCACAGGATTCTTTGCTGCTTCTACAGTAAATAGCATGAGACTCACAACAAAATTGTGAGAGCTGGCTACACTGATCAACTCAGCCCAGCCCTGGATGAATATTCTGTGAGTGATTTGGTATTTTAAGCAGAAAAAGAATCCCTTTTTAAAGCTTTTGTTTGTATAAGTATCATGCACTAGGTCAGACTTTGATCTCATTTACGCCAGTGTAAATCCACTGTATCTCCACCGAAATCAATGGGGTTGCATCAGATTGACATGTGTGTAACAGAGAGTAGAATCTGGCCTAGGGTTACCACCTGTCCGGGTTTTGCCTGGACAGTCCAGGTTTTGGCTTCTGTATCTGAGTGCCATCTGGCCCATTAATTTGAAAATATACTTTTGGGAGGATTTCAATATGCATGTAAGGTGACAGGATTAGTAAATATCTTTGAGGCTCTGGGCAAAATTCAGCACAGTCAGCATTCTGGTTTTGGGGAAATGACTCCTGTAACTTTCACAGGTTAACATGCATTTTTTTCCCTGAGTGTTTTACAAATTCTGAGTCACTGAATTTCCTTAGGCTCAATGGCGTTTAGCTGGCTCATACCTATCTTTAAAGTTTTCAGGGCTTATGTGCAGTGATCTTATTCTAAACGTTAGTTACCCCTTTCTCTTCTAGTCTTCCAGTGTAGCTGCCTGGATAGCAACAGTCATCCAGATTCTAGTGAAAGGGATGAGACACTTCAATATGTGCTGGATCTGCCTGGAACATTAGGCAGGAGTGACACAGCTAATGAAACTTATGGACCTTGATTCTCCATTCATTAGAATGACACTGCCAGTAGGGAGCGGAGAACGAGGCCCCTAGACTGCAAGTCTACTAATAGAGGGGACAGATCCTCAGCTGATGTAAATCAATGAAGCTGTGTCAATTTACACCAGCTGAGGATGTTACATTTGTGTAAAATGAGTATGCAGACCATATCCTCAGCTGGTGTGAAGCAAATTAGCTCCATAGCTAGGGATCTAGCCTAATCATATTAATTTTGGTTGTTTTACACTTACTTTGAACTGGTCCTGGTGCAACACCATCAGCTCTGGTCACTCTAGCTGGCGCTTTGGTCTTCCAGAGACTGTGCATGTTTGATGATGATGATGAAGGTGATAGACTAAACTCTTGGTCTGATTTTCAGAGAAGGTGAGCACCCGCATCTCTCATGTACATCAGCAGGGGGTGAAGGACATGGGCACCTTTGAAAATCAGTCCATATTTTGTGTATTGATGTACTTCTATATCATTCAATGTATGGCCTTTGCTTATCATAGACTGACTAATCCAATGCGGTAACTATTTGTTTTTTATGATGTTGAGGAAGTGTGTAATCCATGAGTTTGGTTTACTATTTAGCCGCAGATACAGCGGTGAACATAAGGTGACCAGACAGCAAGTGTTAAAAATCGGGATGGGGGTGGGAAGTAATAGGAGCCTATATAAGAAAAAGACGCAAAAATCAGGACTGTCCCTATAAAATCGGGACATCTGGTCACCCTAGGTGAACAACAACAGTAAAGTGATCTCTCCTTACTCCTGCAGTGCTGACATTCTGTTGGGCTTGTGCAGTAACACTGCTTTTATTTCTTAATTCAGATGGATGAAATCAAGGCTAAAGACAGAATCATCTTTTCCTTGGAGAAAGAACTGGAGACCCAGACAGGCTACGTACAGAAGCTCCAGCTGCAGAAGGAGGCTCTGGATGAACAGCTCTTCTTAGTGAAGGAGGCGGAGTGTAACATGAGCAGTCCCAAACGAGAGATCCCAGGAAGAGCAGGAGATGGGTCAGAGCACTGTAGTAGTCCTGTAAGCAGGTTTAAATGTAATCCAAAATACAGACAATGGGCTTTATTTGGGTTGCAAAATTATTTTGCTTAATTCCTGCATCATTTTCATGTTGCTATAGTAGTTAAGCCTCACTCTGTGAAGTGTCTTCTAGTGGTAATTCTAATTACAGGACATAGTTCTTGGCACAGGAAATGTCTGCTGGACTAAACCATTCAGGGCCTATTTCTTTACTTACACTTTTGTGCAAAGCAGATATAAGAAGATAAAGGCAGTTGAGAATGACAGTGTTTTCCTTGTTTTCCAACCTGAGGTTCTTTCTGAAATAACCCTCCTAAGTAGAGTTGTTCAGAAAATAAGGGGGAGGAGGGTGTTTCTGAGGAAAATGTCTACAAAAATGAAACATTTTTAGTTTTTGTCAAAATTTTCATCAGAAATTTTTAATTTTTAATCAAAAAACAAAACCAGAATTTTTATTCCAACAGCTGAAAAATGAAAACTTTCATCTGAAAATTGTCAGAAACCGAAAAATATTCCCATGGAAAAAATGTTCAAGGAAAGCAGGCACTTTCTGAGAAAATTTTAAATCAACAACCTAATTTTCCATCAAAAAAGTTCCAATGGAAAAATTTTGACCAGTTCTGTTCCAGTCTAGTAACCCCTTCTATGAATCTTCCTCCTCAAATATATCTGCCAAAGTCCAAAGGAAGCTGCCCTCAAGGTTCAGTGTTAGACCTATTCAAGTTTCTTCCTTGCAAATGTTTGTTTCCCTTTGCTTTGAGCAGTTAATGCTTCCTGAGCCAATGAGTTCAAACCAATGACCTGAGCTTGCACCTTATTTGGTCATCAACACCAGTGCACCTTGAATGTAAACTGCTACCAACAGAATGGCATGCCATTTGCACCCATGTTGCACATGAGTCAATGACCACACAAGCTGCATTGGATAGTACAGAATGAAGTCCATGCTGTTTTAACTTTTGCCCATCATCTCGGTACTTGTGACAGACATCGTAAATGATGTCAACCTTAAAAATGGGTTTCATTTAATTAGAAAATGATGGTTCGTCTTCTTTGTGAGCATTCCAGTCCATTTGTTTCTTGTCCAATGGACAGTTTCAGAGGAGCTAGAAACTAAATATTCTTTCTTTCTTTCAATTTACAGGATTTACGCAGAAATCAGAAGAGGATGGCAGAGCTGAATGCCACTATCCGGAAGTTGGAGGACAGGAACACACTGCTTGTAGATGAACGAAATGAACTGGTGTGTGCTCTTGTCTGTGTCAGATTGGGGAGGCGAAGAGCTATAGGAAAGGAAAGAAGAGGAGTCTCCAAGGGTGTTAGAGGCAGTGAAAGTTCATGCTGTGACCACCCACTACCTCTAGGGCCCAGGGGCATGAGGGGGTTGGAAATGGCATTGTGATACTCAGGTAGGCTCAGCTGCCTCAAGGCCTAAGCCAAAGCCCATTGAAGGCAATAGCAAGTGGCTTGGGATGAGGCCCTCGGACATTAGTCCACCACATTCACTGCCCTCCTGGTATTTGCTGTCTCTTGTGTTTCATTTTAACACGCTACCATTCTGTGTATCATGGAATGCCTGAGAAAACACCTCATAAAGCACAACATGGTAGCTCATTACATTTAAACCCACGAGGTAACAGTGGGCAGCCAGGGTCAGCCCCAGCTGCCAAATGAATCCAGTTCCTGCATCTCCTGGCCCCACTCACCCCAGCCAAGGGCTCTGTGGATGATGGTTACATTAGGATTTCTGTTGGGCTCTACGTCTCCTGCCAGTCTAGGGCTCAGGTCCACAGTTCATAGGGGTCTAAGCTTAATCTGCCACAGGTCAGAGGGTTCTTGAGGAGCCTACCAGGAAATTTCACAGTAACCCTGTCAGCCAATCTGAGATGGATTTCCTGTTTCACTGGTGACATGTTTTTTCTAGTTCTGCTACAGATGAACAGCCCACAATCCCTGAACTCCAGCAAGGACACTGTGCCACAATAAATAAATTGGACTCATAGGGCCGTGATTCTGATCTCACTAATTAACCATTGACTTCAATGGAGTTACACCAACATAGATCACAGTCAAAATTGGTGAGCCTTTCTATATTCGCTGCCTTGACCTTTTCGTATCAGGGGTTCCTGAGCGAACAGCAGCATCTGGTCAGTATACTGTAAATCAAAGACTGACTGTTTTTCAACATTTTTGGCATACAAGAATAGCCAGGTTGAGGACAGTATAAATAGCAGATCTATACAGAATGGATTACAGTGTTGCCTGATTTAGGAGGTTAATATTATTAATTTGGATAGCAGGGGTTATAGACTTGCCAATTAATCTGATCAGAAGATAATAAGGTTTCTGTCCCAGAATCAGGCTACACAGAGTATGCAAAGGACCCTCGGGGGTATGACAGGATGCTCACACTGAGGCAAATATAATCTTAAAGACTTTTATTGAGATAAATGGAATTATAATTAAATAATAATTAAATGGTATTATATACTATAAAGCTTTTGATTAATATACTCACACCCTTTCTTGATGACCTGGTGATAAGAGACAAAGGACCAGCCTCGCCTCAGGTTCCTTAATTCTTGAGTGGGAGGTGCAGAGTTTAGAAGAAGATAGAGCTAAGAACTATTGCAACTAACTTAGGGCTTGTCTACACTACTGGCCGAATCGACGGGTAGCGATTGATCCAGCGGGGATCAATTTATCGTGTCTAGTATAGATGCAATAAATCAACCACCGATCGCTCTAGCATCGACTCCAGTACTCAACGAGAAGCACAAGGGAAATCGACGGGACAGCGTCTCCCACTGACACACCGCAGTGAAGACACCGCAGTTATTCACATAGCTGAAGTTGCGTAACTTAGATCGATTCCCCCCGCCATGTGTAGACCAGCCCTTAGAGTTTTACTTAACTAACTGATTTAAAACTTAAAATTAAACTAACAGACTAATAAACTAAGAACGAAGAAGCTTGGAGTTTAGAAACTTAGAAAACAAGCTCCGAAGCACAAAACTTAGAAAAACCCTCAGAAGCTTAGAAGTGTAAACACTTTTTTGGCAAGGTGGGTCACCCTCTTTTATAGGGCTTGAGCACTCAGGCCCTCCTTCCATGTCCAAGCTTAGTGTTCTCACCCACAGAAATGCTGGGGTACACTTACTCCATAGGCTGGTATGTTTGTATGTATTAATGACATATACATACATATTAATGACATTAGATCATTCTTACATTTGTTATTTTTGTCCTCCCAAATTCTTTCCTTGTGGTGTACCTGTTTACAGAGGGTATGAGCTTCGGAAAGTCCCCTAAGCCAACCAGCTTCAACACATCCTTTATCTATCTATGTTAAAGGCGACAGCCATATATGGACCTTATGCCTTAACTCATCACTATTTATCTAGGTGAATAGTCCTAGACTTATGTATACTAACTTTGCTATCTGGGTGAAAGGTCCCAGACTTATGTGTGCTAACTTTGCCTTAATTCATCATACAGAATGTGGCCTGTGGGTCCCTTGTTTTACAGCCAAACTACTTTAATATAAACCTATAAACCTATTATAATAAAACAAACAACCAAAACCATAAGAAAATAAGAAACCTATAAGAAAAGATATATAGGCAAGCAAACAGGCTAGCCCTAGAGGCTACAACAGTAAATCCATTCCTTTATCAGATTGACTCTGAGAATGGGATAGGTATGCCTTTAAGGCCTTTTCTACACTTGCAAGTTGGAGCTCATTAAATCAGCTCTGGGTGCCCTAACTCCTGAGGTATCCACACTGGCAAGGCACTTAGAGCACCCGGACCCTGCGCGCTCCTGGTAATCTACCTCCACAAGAAGCATAAAGCTTTCTGTGCCTGCGCCGGGGTGCCAGTGTGGATGACGTGTTGAATTGCTGCACTGTGACTGGCCTCTGGAAACGTCCCATAATCCCCTGAAGTCAAGTGGCCACCCTGGTCATTGTTTTGAATTTGGCTGCAGGCATGCGGATATCCCCTTTCAAAGCTCCGTTTCTGACAGCACACATGCTTATCTGCTCTGGGAAACAAAGCAAACCATTACAGTGGAATGCTCCTGATGAAGAGGCAGGGGTGTGTGTGTGTGTGACAGAGAGAGAGAGAGAGAGAGGCACGAGGGGTGAGGGGTGATGTCAGGTTTCCCCCTTCCCCCCTGCCGCTGTCTGAACTTACAAGACAGCATGCTGACACACTCTGCCCCCCAAAGCACACTGTCTTCCCCCGCCACATACACACAACACACTCCCTGTCACACTCCCCCCCCCCCATTTGAAAAGCAGCTGAGCAATCTAGTAGGATGCCCATGGAACAATGGGATTGGGAAACCTGCATCATGTGATGCTGTGTCTGTCCCATTAGGCATTGCAAACCCTTTCCAAAGCATGCTGCAGCCACTTGCACCCTGGGATAGCTACCACAATGCACTGCTCTCTGTGGCGTTGCAAGAACTGCTAATGTGGACATGCTGCACAGTCACAAGGAACACAGTGTGAACACACAGCAGCGCTTTCCCTGCTGCAGTCTCCGAGGGCTGGTTTAACTCCCGGAGCTCTACATCTGCAAGTATAGACATAGCCTAAGTGCATTTCTGCAGTTGTGGTAAAAGATTAAGGTTTTGAAAAGCAGAGCTGTTTCCATTACGTTCATCATGGAAGCAGTAACCATAATTAACTGAGTATGTGTTAATATAGATATCCTGTGTGCCTCTATGGTATTAGTTAATTAATACTTGTAAATGATGTCTTACCAACATTTTGCCTTACCAACATTTCAGTAATACAGCAAAATGCATTACTTGTATTGATATGATTAAGTCTCTCTCTCAAAAACTTGGCTTCTAAAAGATGATACCATTAACATTCACCCTACTTTGCTCTTATGGATATAAACTTTTAAATTACTGAAGTCTTTTTTAATGAGAAAATGCCACTTCTTTGACAATGACTGTAAACAGACCTTAGATAATGGGTGTATTTAAATAATACAGTATGACTAAGTACTGTGCCATGGAAGGAAAACACCCAAAGGACAATGGAAAAGGGACAAAGGGCTTGATGCCTAAAATGTGGCAACTTGAAATTCCTCCTTCCCAGCCAGAAAGGATTGTTTTGTTTTGTCCTTTTAAACAGGAACCCATAACCCATGTTATTCAGTGGAACTCATCCTGTAAGGAAGGAGGACATTTAAGTGGATTGGAATATAGACATGGGAATATTAGAACATGCTTCAACCTACAAAAATATCTTATTGCTGTTAAGCAATGGTTTGATTAAAATAAACCTACTGTTTTATACAAATATATATGGTCTGTTGTCCATCAAGAGCCCAAGCTATGGATGTGATATTTACTATGAGCATGACTTGGGCCATTCAAGGACCAATCCAACTCTTTCTTTTGGTAAGGAAGTCAGTATGATGCAGTCGACAGGTTCTACTCCCAGCTCTGCTTCTGGCCTGTGGATGACCTTGGACAAGTCATGTTTTCGCTCCATGCCTCAGTTTCCCCATCTGTAAAAGGGGGATAAAGATATTGACCTCCTTTGTACAGTGCTTTGAGAGTGCTATATAAGAGTTAGATGATATTATTCTGTCAGTTCCATTTCATACTTTTGTTCAGGGCTTTGTTGGGACAATAGTCACCTGGAAAGGAGAGAGAAGGCTAGAGCCCATAGCGAAGGAAGGAAAATCCATTTTTAACCTGTCATTATTATTCATTATTACAGTTGAAACGTGTTCGAGAAGCTGAAAAACAATGCAAACCTCTCCTTGAAAGGAATAAGTGCCTCACCAAGAGAAACGATGAACTGATGCAGTCTTTGCAGCGCATGGAGGAGAAACTCAAAGCAATCACAAAAGAAAATGTAGAAATGGTTGGTACTGAACACCAAGCAAAGATCTGTGTATATATGTGCACTTCCACAGGCTTTGAAGTGGTCTTTCATAAATTAGATTTACAGGCCTTCACCATGAAAAACAGCTGTCCTCTCAGTTCATGTCTTACTGTGAAATTTTCCTTCCATCCAAGCCTGGCTGTAATTACTTTATGGAAGGGAAAATATTAAGAGCTACATTTTCAGCCAGCTTCATGTTGGTCTTTGCATTTGCATTTTTATGTGCACATCTGTGGCAGATAAAGAGCATCATCTGCCTCACAGAACCCCCGCACATCAGGCATTTGGGCAGCCTGGTGCATGCATCGTTTGTGGGCATAACTAGATGCATGTGGAAAAGTGGGCATACAAATGTGAGGTCTGGAGCTGTAAATTGCACCACAAATGGAAGGCCTAGAGCTGTAAATTTCACCCCAAATTTTTGTTCTATTGTGTGTGGTTGCTACACTTTTTTACATGTGGGAAAAGCTCTCTTCTTTATAAATCCATTAACATGGAGCTGCTGCCATTTTCAAAGGGGGTATAACACTTCCCCACACTCATTTTGGTACAAATAATATCTATAGCTACAGCCAGGAATAGTGCAGCCAGGTGCTGAGCAGCCTTGCCCCACGTAGCATTTGCTAATGTATCTCATCCCTGATTTGTGATTTCCACTGCACATCGCTTGAGCAGGCTGGTTGCTTTTCCATGTGGGTGCTGCTCCACTGGTGATTAGGATGAGACTATCAGATTCATTTTAATTTCTTCTGCAAGCAGGGATTTGACATCCAGCTTAACAGAGGTTAAAGTCACAGGGTTAATCTACCCTAAGACTGTGTAACCAATCCATGTCCTGCAAACAGACAAAATTAGTGTTGACACTACAGACATTACAACACTTGTTCTACAGCTCTTCAGACTTCTACCACTTCCACTCAAAGAATTCTCCCTCCTGCTTTCTGTGTGCCAGTCACTAGAGGGCAACATCACATATAACTAGATAGTAGGGCTGTCGATTAATCACAGTTAATTCATGGGATTAACTAAAAAAAAATAATCACAATAAAGAAATTAATTGCAATTAATCGCATTGTTAAACAATAGAATACCAATTGAAATTTATTAAATATTTTTGGATGTTTTTCTACATTTTCAAATATATTTATTTCTATTACAACACAGAATACAAAGTGTACAAGGCTCACTTTATATTATTATTTTTATTACAAATATTTGCACTGTATAATGATAAAGCAAGAAATAGTATTTTTCAATTCATCTCATACAAGTACTGCAATGCAATCTCTTTATCGTCAAAGTGTAACTTACAAATGTAATTTTTTTTGTTACATAACATCACTCAAAAGCAAAACAATGTAAAACTTTAGAACCTACAAGTCCACTCAGTCCTACTTCTTGTTCAGCTAATCGCTAAGACAAACAAATTTGTTTACATTTACGGGAGATACTGCTGCGTGCTTCTTATTTACAATGTCACCTGAATGCGAGAACAGGCGTTCACATGGTTGCAAGGTATTTACATGCCAGATATGCTAAACATTCGTATGCCCCCTCATGCTTCAGCCACCATTCCAGAGGACATGCTTCCATGATTATGTTAATTAAAAAAATAGTGCATTAATTAAATTTGTGACTGAACTCCTTGAGGAAGAATTATATGTCCCCTGCTCTGTTTTATCCGCATTCTGCCATATGTTTCATGTTATAGCAGTCTCGGATGATGACCCAGAACATGTTGTTTGATTTACAAACACTGTCACTGCAGATTTGACACAATGCAAAGAAGGTACCAATGTGAGATTTCTAAAAATAGCTACCGCACTCGACCCAAGGTTTAAGAATCTGAAGTGCCTTCCAAAATCTGAAAGGAATGAGGTGTGGAACATGCTTTCAGAAGTCTTAAAAGATTAAGACTCAGATGCAGAAACTACAGAACCCGAACCACCAAGAAAGAAAATCAACCTTCTGCTGGTGGCATCTGACTCAGATGATGAAAATGAACATGCGTCGGTCTGCTCAGCTTTGGATCGTTATCAAACAGAACCCGTCATCAGCATGGACACGTCTTCTGGAATGGTGGTTGAAGCATGAAGGGACATATGAATCTTTAGCGCATTTGGCACATAAATATTTGCAACACTGGCTACAACAGTGCAATGCAAATGCCCATTCTCACTTTCAGGTGACATTGTAAACAAGACTTGGGCAGCATTATCTCCAAATTGTAACCAAACTTGTTTGTCTGAGTGATTGGCTGAAGAAGGACTGAGTGGACTTGTAGGCTCTAAGTTTTATATTGTTTTATTTTTGAATGGAGTTATTTTTGTACATAATTCTACATTTGTAAGTTCAACTTTCATGATAACGAGATTGCACTACAGTACTTGTATTAGGTGAATTGAAAAATACTATTTATTTTGTTTTTTTACCATGCAAATATTTGTAATCAAAAATAAATATAAAGTACACTTTGTATTCTGTGTTGTAATTAAAATCAATATATTTGAAAATGTAGAAAACATCCAAAAATATTTAAATAAATGGTATTCTATTATTGTTTAACAGTGCAATTAATCACACTTAATTTTTTTAATTGCACGATTAATCGCTATTAATTTTTGTAATTGCTTGACAGCCCTACTAGATATTCTCATGCAGAATAAATTACAACTTAACTCCCTGGCATTCTCTCTTTTTTACAATTATGGGATGGTAAAGAGTAATAATGTCATGACAATTTTGCAACTGATGCAGATTTAAAAGAACATGAAAACATTGGCTGATTTTTTTATTCCAAAAGGGGGGATTTTAAAATACTGACTTTCACTTTATCCTCCTTTCTTTCTATATATATATTTTTTTATCTTCTACACAGAGAGAAAAAATGACATCACACCCTCCATTGAAGAAATTAAAATCTCTCAATGACTTAGATCAAGCTAACGAAGAGCAAGAAACTGAGTTTTTAAAGCTTCAAGTTATAGAACAACAGAACATAATTGATGAGTTAACAAGGGTATGTCTAGCCCATCAGGAATTAAAAGCAATCATGTCTAATTGACATCTTCATCTCATAACAGACAGGATTTGAGTGGTAACTTTTTAATAAGAAGAATGCTTTATTATATCTAGGATCTGAATTTTAAAACACAGTCTGTGAGTACAGTTTTGTGGGTGCAATTATGCGTGGGCACAGTTTGTGTCATTTTGTAGATATGTGTAATCCAGTCATCAGATGTCTAAATGACAATTAGCTGTAAGAAAAAATTAGTTGCAAGAAAGAAGAATGATGTCTTATTCAAAATCAGGTCCCCAGTGCGTTTCACAAAATGATATCCTAAAAATTTACATGATCAGTAATATAGTTCCAGGATTCAATAAAATAGAAAACAGCAACCCTAAAATAGATACACTAGTTGCAGAATGTCTTATACAATTAGATATATGCAATATAGTACAGAATACAGATGCAGAGTTCTGTATAGGGAAGAGAAAAAAATAAGTTTGCAGATGAGAAATAAAGTGATGCAGAAAGAGAGAGGATTGTTTCAGATTTTGGAAACTGAAGAGGGAGAAGGCTTTGTACCCCCAGCAGGAAGACTGGTTTTAACTAAGAAAACAGGGGCCTCTCCCCAGTTTTAGCCTTGCCGAAAGGATACATTCTTCATTGCACTGTTCACCCCAACAGTAATACTGTACATCTGAATCTCGGGTACATCAGTGAGGTTAAGAAGTGCTGATGTTAGAATCCCCTAAACAAGCCTCTGATGTGACATAGAAGCAGATGTTGTTAGACAGTCATTCACTAGTCATTTGGATACAGTTCTTAATGTTCAATGCCCCTTTCCAGGACATTTGCAAGATGATATGAACAAAATCAGATTCCAAAGAAATCTGTTGCATCTTCTAAGACATCCTGCTTGGGACACCGACATGAAGTCAACAGTAACACAGCCCAATGACTTTGTGATAGACAGATATCAACGATGCATCTGCAGACAAGGCAAATAGTATACTTCAAGTCTCGTGGCCCCATCCCACTCCCCATGATGACCAGGCCCTGTACAAATTGTTTAACAGAAATGACAGCTACGCTACATAAGTAAATAGCTGGAGCTTCTTTTCAGATGTCATTATTTCTGGTCACCCTTTTGACCTTAAATAGCAGTGTTCTGCACAAAGAACTAGGTCCTCAGCTTGTGTAAATAAGACTAACTCAATTGAAGTCAATGGAACTATGAAATATTGGATCATGTAATTTCTTAACTGTATTTTCCAGGATAGGGAAAAGCTGATTCGTCGCAGGAAGCATAAAAGAAGTTCAAAGCCAATTAAGGTAAGAGGAAAACTAGGCTGTCTTACTGTAATAATGCCAGTGGGCTTTTCAGGAAATCAATCAGTGAAAACCTGAGGAAACAGATGATGGTGGGTTCCAATAAGCTCCCTTAGCAATGGAGTTCAAAGGAATCTGAATTTCTTTGGAAAAGCTTTTCAGTCCTATTTTTCCTTTAAAATAATATAATTATTTGCCACCTGCTTTTCTGTAGATACCAATTTCAGGTCCTGTTGGGATCAGATTTTTGTCCTGAGACACTCTTCAATCTGTCTGCCGTTAATACTTATACTGCAGGGCCAATCCTGAAATCCTTATTCACGCAAAACTCCCATTGACTTCAATATTCTTGTGAACTGAAATCCCTGGCTCAGATCCTAAGCAGCACTCAGCTCAGAAGAGAAGAAGGGTGCAGAGGCCTTAAGTCATTTGTGGTGCTTTGATTCTCAGTCTAGTCCAGTCCAGTCCAGTCTCTGGAATAATTTAGAGCAATCAGAGGGATGAGCTAATTTACGCCAGCTGCCAGTGCTTCCATCAGCTGGATTTAGGGAACCCCCAGCCATGTCTCCTGTGCCTTAGAAACTGCTAGGTTAGCTCTGTGCCACCAGAGGACTCTCAAATGGCCAGATTCACCAGGTTAGGGCAACTTTTTTCCACCAGAGTAACCCAAGCCTGTCCTGTCATTCAGCAGAATCAGGCCCAATAAGTCCTATGGTAAATTGAGGTACTGTCACATAACTTCATTAAGGATTTTAAGGTTGCACACAACAGGCAGATCTGAGGTTAAGGAATGAGCCCAACGTGTCCATGCTTAACTTTATTTCTAAGCAAGCAACCAGAAATTGTACTGCTCAGCAGGGTATGGCAGTGCTCTTCATTCCAAAAAAAATACACATACACAAGGATTTCTCAGTATCTTTAGTTCATCCCTTCTACATGACTCAAACAGTGGGGATTTATTAGAGGACTATAATCTGACAGCATTAGAAGAGAAAAGTGCTGTAGTGCAAGAGTGCATCTTAAATTCTTACTGAGCCATCTGTCTGCATAACTATTCTACTGTGTGTGCCAAGCATCAAATGCTGAAATCAGTTCCCTGAAATCCAAACCTGCTGGTTAAGCAGCTCTACCATCATAGGATGTGACTCACATTTTTTCTGTGATGTGTTTAATTCAGTCTAGATGGCAGGATATTCAACCTTAACCAAAACACGTAGTGTGAACAGCATTCTCGCTGAGGTAGCAGTTACCACACCAGTTTTACTTTCGTGTAACTCCACTGACTTACTCAAGATATACAGTGAGAGGAGAATCAGGTTCATCATCTCAGTTCTGCACAACAGGACACCTCTGGTATTGTGGCATTCTCCTTGCAGACAGGACTAAAAGATGGTGGCCTTGCTCTGAACAGCTTTATATAGTAACAACATACGATTCTATTCCCTTTGGATGAAGGTGAAGCCTTCTCTCTTGGGATACTGATACTCTCTGATGCTATATTGTCTGATAGTTTTAGACTACAGGCCAGATGCTCAATGGACGTGAATGAATTAGCACAACTCCACGGACCTCAGTACACCTGCTGATGATATGGACCTATGTTTGGTTCCTTTCAGAGGGATCTGGTGTTTGGAAATGCAATTCATGGCTCTTCTTTCATGTCTTGTGGTTCTTTTAAAGTTTCTACCAAAGTGTTTTTGGAACAGGCTAACACTGCTCCATATACAACCCAGTGCTGTTTGCCTCCAAAAGGAGTTCAGAAACCACATGTTCTTCCTGTTTTAGAGACATATAGTCGATACTGTCTTTGGCTATGATGATGACTCCATGGACTCTGAAACCTCATCCATGGCCTCGTTCAGAACAGACAGAACACCAGCAACCCCAGATGATGACCTGGATGAGGTAAGAATTGGCTCTCACTATAATTGGAGCTAGATTTTGAAGAGAAATTAGTTCGCAAAACAAGCAGCCAGGACCTCAGACATTGGGTATACAATGGGTGCTGAGCTCTTCTGTCAATTAGGCCTCAATTTTGGATATGGAGATCTTGAAAATCTAGCCCTGAGCTCTTTGGAAATCTAGCCCCTAGAGCCTGCAATAAGCATCACTAAATATGCAAATTATCTGTATTGTTAAGCTTAGGTTTCATTTCTTTTCAATTACTTTGTTGAAAGGTACTTGTAGCTGGTACTAGTCTGGCCAACCAGTTCAGCAGTCATGTCCACCAGGCAGGAAACTGAGCCCCGAATCAGTTCCTTTGGGTAGTTCCACAAACTTGCTTTTCCCAGTTCACCTTGAATATCCATGGCTCAGTCCTCCCCCATCAGTTTTTCAGAGTCCACAATTCTCTCCAGGCCCTGAAAGTGCCTTAACTGAGATCCCAGCATTGTACTTCCATTAGTAATGAACCACAGACACCCTCATGTACTGACACCACGAGCCTCATCAGGGACAGAACACAGGGGCCTTCAGCACTAAAGGCAGAGAACTTACCACCTAAGCTGAAGTAGAGCTCCTTTACCTGCCTGGTAGTGGAAGACAGGGGAAAATCCACTAGAGGAAGCCATGATCCCATGTACAAGCAAGCCCATGTACTACAACATGAATGATGCAGTCATTCCAGAAGGCACCCACAGTGGGGCAGTGGTTAGTACTTCTTAGGAAAAGGTACCCAGATAGAAAAACTTCTATCTGCTCACGGTCCTTCAAGCATTGTGCAGCAGGGAGGATTTTGGGGACAACAAATTTGTTTGAATCTGTACGTCTCATTGCTGATGCAAAAGGTAATGACAGGCCTTGAGCCAGAGTCTACTCTCACAAGCTGGAATAATTCCACAGAAGTCAGTGAGCCATATTTACTACCCAGATCCCTCTGGCAAGCGCGAGTCACACTTGGTGCAGGAGGGTAGCAGTATAAATTTGCCCACACCTCCTGCTCTGCCAGGATGTACAGGCCAGAAAGTGGGAGGGGCTAGCTGGGAAGGAGGCAAGGCCAGAACACCCAGTAGATGTGCTGATTCAGTGTATCCCAGCCCCAGCCCCAGCCTGATTCTAACACTATGCTCCTGGACACAAGGCAATGGCAGTCCCCCCCCAGGAGTGAATCCCTGTCAGCGCAGAGAGTTACAAATTGTATTTTCCTGTGCCGGAACAGGAGAGTCAAACCTTCTTAGTGATATGGAGTTGCTCTGGATTGACACCAGTGTCACTGAGAAACGTGGTAGAAATCTACAAAGCCTTGTGATCCAAGGAGCCCTGGTCTGTTTTCCTTACAACTTGCTAAATCTGATAAAAAAGTGACTCCAGACCCAGAATGGTCATAATCTGAAATAGACCACCACCACCACCACCACAAGTTTCTTTTAGATGAAAAATCCATAAATATTTTCTAAATTCCACATCTTTACAACCACTGCAACATGCTCGTTACCAATCTGTTTTGACTCAAGCACTCTGGTTGACAATACATGGTAAAGCTGGAAACCTACGTTGGCCACAAGCAGCCACATTTTAGGCACTTCTCTCCTTTGCAATGCTCCTGTGTCTGCTGCTTATACAGCATGTTCTTTCTGTTCATATAGAGTTTAGCAGCAGAAGAATCAGAGCTGCGATTTCGACAGCTAACAAAGGAATACCAGGCCCTGCAGAGGGCATATGCATTACTGCAGGAGCAGACTGGAGGCATCATAGATGCTGAAAGAGAAGCCAAGGTCAGTCTTTGTCTGAAGGGGTGGGGATGTGTTTAGCTGCAACTAGAAGCCAATGCATACAAACCTCCCAAAGAAAAGATCAAAGTGGCATCTAAGACACAGTTGCTAAAGGACAGTTTCACTCATTTTGCAGAACATATTTAAAAGGGCAACATTATTAAAGATGGACACAATGGATGGACCCATAAAATATACTATTTACCTGCTGAGCCAGGAAAAATGGGTGATTCTGTACATTGGTACAGACAATTCCCCTTTTTGTGCATCAGAGTGCAGGTTTTTGCAGGCACAAAGGACACCTGTAGGTTTTTGTGGGTTCAAACATTTCATCTTCTTTTGAACATGCGTTTGAAAGTCTTTAACAGGTAGATGTAGTTATTCTGTTCAAAGTTGCTAATTATCCAGTTTACATTAAATCTTCCAAGACTAAAAGATTTCCCATCTGTAGTGTGCGGATAATTTATTTCTCCCACCTTTTTCCTATCTTGTCTATTTAGAATGCAATCTCTTCAAAGGAGGGACTGCCTCATGTTGTGGTTTTGTACATTATCCAGCACAATAGAGTCCTGATCTTGGTACTACAGTAATACAATGAATAGCAATTATAAGATTTGAGGCCTGATTCTCCACTGCCTAGGCCCTTGTGTCATGATTTATGCCAGTGCAAACCAAGTGTAAAATGGGCATAAAATGCAAACAAGTCAGACTCGTAGTGTTTTACATTCACTTTGTAGGAGGCCAGACTGCTGTGCTCAGTTTCCTATGCATTGAAAATCCAAAAAAAGGTATTTCTGCTTGTTACCATTTAACGGTGTAACTGACTTTAACAGGCACAGGAGCAGCTCCAAGCAGAAGTCCAGAGGTATAAAGCAAAAATAGAAGATCTGGAAACAACTTTGGCACAAAAAGGACAGGTAGATGCTTCGTAGTGGGTATTTTTTTTGTTGATTTGGACTGTAGCTAATCTCTGCTTCTGCTCGCATATGCATGAATCCAGGCCATCAAAGGTCCTGGGTATAGTATCTTGTTTGCTTCATGAGTTTTGCAGGACAGTAGCGCAACAAGCAGTTACTACTGTGGTGTAGCGATGCTTCCAGGGCTGGGTTTAGAGTTTTTAGTGCACAGATGAGGATTAGATTACAGTTGTCCTTCAAGAGATCCTGGAGAATTTTTAGTAGTGGTAGCCACTAGCAAAATAAGTGCTTTGTGATCCCACTCCAGCTCAGAGAAAAGATATCAAAGAACACACATCCTTTCTTGTCATGTTGAGAGGCAGAGACATTATTATAAACAATATTTTGCATTGCTATAACAATTTCTGGGCCTGATTTTATCCTGGTATATCTCCATCAAAGTCAATCGAGTTTCACCAGATTTATATTGATGTAACAGAGATCGGACTCTGGCCCTTGATTTTCAGATCTTTACAAAGCCCAATTACAGTTTATTTAAAGTCCTTTATAAATACATAGTAATTAAACCTCAAAATCCCAAAGTAGTTGGGGGAGAAGGGGAATCACTTCACCTACCATTAAAATGCAGACTTCTGGGTAGAATATCACATCTATTTAACACCACACAGGATCACTGCAGAACAACTGAGGACAGGAAATGAACATTGACTATATTTGAAACTGCCGTGGGAAGTTAGGTTGGTAGAAGGCTGGGTGGGACAATGAGATTAATACCTGTACTCTTACACAATGTGCTCATGATCCCATTGTACATCCCAGTACAGTAACAGCATGGCTGTGACTCCATCATGGGGCACTGTTTCTATACTGGCTCAAAGGGAAGGAGCACCACATTCTAATGAAAAGACTTAATGGGTTCAGAAGCTTTGCTACTAATTTATAGCTTAATATATTGTTATGAACACACAGCTACCTCTGTTAGGTAGAAAAAAAGCCTATCACTGAAATATCTGACACTGCACATTTGTTTATCATGTTCAATTTCACATGGACTCCCAGGCTAAGCACTGAAATAGGTGCCCAATTATTATATAACAGTGTTACTTTACCAAACAGGATTCCCACTGGGTAGAAGATAAACAGCTTTTCATTAAGAGGAACCAGGAGCTTTTGGAAAAGGTAAGCTCTAAAGCCTCAGGTGTTAGGGGGTACAATATGCATACACATTATGGATGTAGAATTTGGTGCTTATGAATGTATTGAATGGTGTGGGCAGACTCTGCTGTTCTATTCCTAGATTTGGTCACACAGCTCTTCATATATAGCCCACGCTTGACATGCACAGTCCCTGCAGCAACACCGCTACTCCAAACCTGGGACAGAGACTGCCAATCATGTTACATTATGCTAAGTCTCTACCGTTGCTATCTAAGGCTGGATATTTTGATCCCGTGCTTAAAGAAGTGAAAAAACAGTGCTTCTAGAAATAAAAAGCATTCCCTCCTTGTAGCAGCAGCACTCTGTACTACGGGATATATATTGGAAAATTTGTCAACGGTGTCTAAGTGACTTAGGGACCTAAGCTCTGTTGACTTTCAATGGCACGTAGTCTCCTAAATCACTTTCGTGTTTTTAAAAATGTTACTTATAATCGTTTAAACTGAGATTTTCAAAAGTGGTGAGTGAAGTTCCCCCTTCCCACTGAATTTCAGTGGTTTGGGGGGTACATAATTCCTTTGAAACTTCCAGCCATTGCATTCTATGAGCTTTATAAAGTTTGTTTGTTTTCAAAGTTCATCTGTAAAATAAAGTTTGATCAAGGTAAAACAGCAAGTTTGGAAATATCTTCCTGTTTGGGGTTTTGCACTGTTTGAACCCTCTTAATTTGCTGAGCTGCCAGTTCCTATCTTTGCATTTTGGTTTGTTTTTGAAACAATCAGTGGTTTTGAAACGGCAGCACAAACCATGAATTCAAATATTTCTACTAGATAGAAAAACTGGAGGCAGACAACAGCCGATTGCAACAGGAGCTGCAGGATGCCAGAGACCAGAATGAACTGCTGGAGTTCCGGAATCTAGAGCTTGAAGTAAGAAATTGCAGTTTATCATTCTCGGATAAACAGTTTGAGTGTCTGACTACAGTTAGAGCAGGGGACTGACAGTCAGGAGACACAGGTTCTAGTCAGAGGAGACACATGGCGTGGGCACATCCCCCCCCCCCCCCCGATTTGCTGCTTGGCTTGTACTGAGCATGCTCACATGGACTGAGCCTGCTTAGTAACATCTGCTAAAGCCAGTGCCCTCACTCTGCCCACCCACTATTGGAGGTATAGTTCTAGTCTTGTCTCTACTTCTGATTCACTGTGGAACTTCAGGCTTGTCACTTGACCTCTCTGTGTCTCAGTATCCCAATCTGTAAAAGGAGGATAAGGAGTTCCCCAGATCAGAGGCACTATGCCAATGCAAATTATTATCATTATTGTTTCACACACAGTAGTGTCAAAACCAGGACAGTGCTTTTGTGCTGGTACAGCACCTAGCACAATGGGGTCCTGGTCCTTAACTGGCACTACTGCAATACAAATAATAACTAATACAACAACAACAGAGTCTGCAGGCAGAAAGTACCTAGACTAGCCAACCATGTCCAAGCACTGCCATTTTAGAGGCATTACACCCCCACTCAGGCCATCTCCACTTAAAGATCACCTCTTGTTATGACTTTAACAAGAGTCACCCAAGTTTATACGCTTACTGAAGGGGATACTCTGAAGATGGGTAAGGCACTGAAGTTCAGGTTCAGTGTCACTTGTGACAGGTTTCAGAGTAGCAGCCGTGTTAGTCTGTATCCGCAAAAAAACCAGGAGTACTTGTGGCACCTTAAAGACTAACAAATTTATTTTAGCATGAGCTTTCGTGAGCTAAAGCTCACTTCTTCGGATGCATAGAATGGAACACACAGACAGGAGATATTTATACACACAGAGAACATGAAAAGGTGGAAGTATGCATACCAACAGGCAGAGTCTAATCAATTGAGATGAGCTATCGTTAGCAGGAGGAAAAAAAACTTTTTGAAGTGATAATTAAGATGGCCCATAGAAGGTGTGAGGAGAACTTAACATAGGGAAATAGATTCAATTGGTGTAATGACCCAACCATTCCCAGTCTTTGTTTAGACCACAGTTAATAGTATCTAGTTTGCATATTAATTCAAGTTCAGCAGTCTCTCTTTGGAGTCTGTTTTTGAAGTTTTTTTGTTGCAAAATTGCCACCTTCAAGTCTGTCACTGAGTGGTTAGAAAGGTTGAAGTGTTCTCCCACTGGTTTTTGAATGTTATGATTCCTGATGTCAGATTTGTGTCCATTTATTCTTTTGCGTAGAGACTGTCCGGTTTGGCCAATGTACATGGCAGAGGGCATTGCTGGCACATGATGGCATATATCACGTTGGTAGATGTGCAGGTGTACGAGCCCCTGATGGTGTGTCTGATGTGATTAGGTCCTGTGATGGTGTCACTTGAATGGATATGTGGACAGAGCTGGCATCGGGCTTTATTGCAAGGATAGGTTCCTGGGTTAGTGTTTATGTTGTATGGTGTGCGGTTGCTGGTGAGTATTTGCTTCAGGTTGGGAGGCTGTCTATAAGCGAGGACTGGCCTGTCTCCCAAGATCTGTGAGAGTGAGGATCATCTTTAAGGATAGGTTGTAAATCTTTGATGATGCGCTGGAGAGGTTTTAGTTGGGGGCTGTAGGTGATGGCTAGTGGTGTTCTGTTATTTTCTTTTTTAGGCCTGTCCTGTAGTAGGTGGCTTCTGGGTACTCTTCTGGCTCTGTCAATCTGTTTTTTCACTTCAGCAGGTGGGTATTGTAGGTTTAAGAATGCTTGATAGAGATCTTGTAGGTGTTTATCTCTGTCCGAGGGATTGGAGCAAATACGGTTGTATCTTAGAGCTTGGCTTTAGACAATGGATCGTGTGGTGTGTCCGGGATGGAAGCTGGAGGCATGTAAGTAAGTATAGCGGTCAGTGGGTTTCCGGTATAGGGTGGTATTTATGTGACCATCGTTTATTAGCACAGTAGTGTCTAGGAAATGGACCGCTTGTGTGGATTGGTCTAGGCTGAGGTTGATGGTGGGATGGAAATTGTTAAAATCTCGGTGGAATTCCTCGAGGGCTTCTTTTCCATGAGTCCAGATGATGAAGATGTCATCAATGTAGCGCAAGTAGAGTAGGGGTGTTAGGGAACGAGAGTTAAGGAAGCGTTGTTCTAAGTCAGCCATAAAGATGTTGGCATACTGAGGGGCCATGCGGGTACCCATAGCAGTGCCACTGACTTGAAGATATATATTGTCCCCACTTGTGGTAAGATGAGGAGGGTGACTCTGAGCCTATTCTGCCCTCTCTGTTAGTCGGCCTGGATCTGGGTTTAGTTGTGCTTACTCTGCTTATGGAGTCCAAGAAAAATAATCCTGCCTTGCTTTGATTTTCCAGCACTATCTCTGTTTTCTTCTTCTACTGTGGTTTTCAAGTAATGTTTAGGGCTTCATTTGCTCACAAATCAGAGCGTGTAGGCATCTCAATCCTTCCCTAACTCCCACAAAGAAGAGTTGTGGCAGATCCTTCCTGATAAATCTTGCAGACATCCTCAGCTGTCAGCTGTGTTTCTATTTGCTATAAAACTAAATTGACAAATCGCTCAATTAAATGTCCCATAAACTAAAATACGTTTGCAAGTTAAATTTGGGGCCCACTCCACTCCCTCCTATGCATGATTGAAAGACTCATAGAAACCAGATAAGACATCTACATAAAATCTTTTTCCTATTGGCCTGAGTCCCATAGAGCTGGACAAGTATTGCAAAATATGTTCAGTGAATATTCATACAAATTATTAAATGGAGCAATTTGTTGTGTTCATGCTCACTTTGAAATTACTTTCCACAAATGTTATAGTGAATGAGTTTGCAGGGAGGAATATTTGCAGGAACAGCAAATTTTTACAAAATAACGGAGTTATAAATGTGAGTATTCTCACCAGAAACCTGATTCTAGCCAGGCTACGTCTACGCAACAGCTGGGAGGGTTCTTCCCAACAGACATGCACCAGCTCTACTCAAACTCACTCACTAAAAATAGCAACATGGCCAATGCAGAATGGGGGGTGACTCAGGCCAGCCACCTGAGTAGGTACCCAAGGGGTTCGGGGTGATTGTACTTGGGCAGCTCACCCCAGCTGCAGTCTGGGCTGCTGGGAGCACACTGCTGTTTTTAGCACGCTAGCCTGAGCAGAGCTAGCGCATGTCTGTCTTGCCATGCTGGGAAACGCCGCTCCAGCTGCAGTGTAAACATACCCTAAGAGTTACACTCATCTAATCACAGGGGATAGAAACATAGCCTGGGATCACATGTCCAACCAAATTAATCAGCACAGCTTGAATTTTGAATATTTTCAGAACCTACAGACCAAGAATTATTCACCACCATTATTTGGCAAATAATTTTGGATCACAAATAAGTCTAATGAGATAATGAGCTGCTCCCAGACAATTTGAAATCAGACAAAAGAGACAAAATCCGTCAAATAAATGATTTGCTGTCAAATATTTGCCTGGATCTAGAATCCCATACCACTTAGCACACTGCACTTTTTTCAGCCCTAGCTAAATTATAATGCAGTTATTTTTTACTTTTTTATGAGGTAAAGAATCGACACACTGCAAAGCACGATAAACCAGACAGTGAATGTGTTATTTAATCACTAGACATTCTACATAGCTTATTCATTCTAACACATTCTCCTGTGCATTTCCAATATGTTTAAAGGAAAGAGAAAGACGGTCCCCACCATTTAATCTCCAAATCCACCCATTCTCAGATGGTGTAAGCGCTCTGCAGATCTACTGTATGAAGGAAGGTGTCAAGGTATGTTACCATTACTATAGGCAGAGCTTTCGGCTCCATCTTTAACTAAGATTGCCCAGCATTTCCCATTATGAGACCCCGTTTTCTGTTTATTATTTTAAAGTTTATTACTTTGCCAAACTTTAACCATGTGGCCTGAATATTAAGTAAGAGCCTGTCTACACAGACACATCCAGGAAAATTAATTTAAGGTGTGACTTTGAAGTGGATTAGTTAAACCACATTAAATCCATCTGTGGATGCTATTATTCAGAATTAAAGTGTCCTTAGTTTGGTTTATCTTAATTCACTTAATTCTGAATGAGGGTGTTCACACAGGGATTTAATATGGTTTAACTAATCCACTTCAAAGTCACACTTTTCATCAATTTGGATTAATTTTCCTGGATGTCCCCATGTAGACAAGCCCTAAGAGTTCAAGATGTCTTGGGGGAATAGGATCCATACCCATATTGGTAATCACTGGCTCAGAGTCAGCTGAAATTAGCAGGGTTGGAAAATCATTAATATCTCAGGGCTGACTATTTGCTATTACACAATGTTTTGTTGATCTCAGTCCTGTTCCCAGGGGCCAGATACTACCACCATGATTAAACATGCATCTGACACCTTTATGTTATTCTGTGTTGTAGGATGTCAGCATTCCAGACCTCATAAAGCAGTTAGACATCTTGGGTGACAATGGGGTAAGTCAGAGTCCTGGCTAGCTTTCCTGGTAGGCTGATATCTTGTAAAGTAGCACCAGTAAAATTGGAGAAAAGTATGACAGTGTATTTACCATATGATTATTTGTTAAAGAGTCAGGTTATAAGGATCATTCTAATAAAGGGTCTTGTTATTTCCAGAAGTTAAGGATTTGGGGGAGCTGGGGGCATCAGGGGACTGGTAACTGGATATTGAGCCTTTAATCTCTGGGTCACCAAACTGAATATAGCTCCAGTCTAACGGTCATTGGTATTTGATAGTCATTTTGTAGCCTGTGTGAATTGAATTGGTGGTCTGAGCTGACCACACCACATCTCAATTAGCCTTATGGTACCCCTACTGGCAACTTCAGGAGACAGACCAGGAATTAAATGGGCAAGAATGTACATTATTCCATGGACCCCGAGCCTGCCAGAACATGGTGGAGGATGTGCCAAAGGGCATTGTAAAGAAGGGTCACAGTGCTGCTGCCTATTTAGTCCCTGCCATATGGATAAACAGACATCAGTTCCCAGGACTGTCAAACTAGCCCCTTTTGACAGCACTAAATTCACTTTAAGAAACTGTACAGGAAATTCAAATGAAAGCAATGTCAGTGCCTACTCAGCTATGGACCTCACTCATGCTGGTGTAAATCAGAAGTAACTCCACTAATTCCAATGAAGTTACCCCAGTGTAAATTAACCAGTGAAACTGAGGGGAGAATCAGCTCATCCCGTTTATAAGGAGTCTAGTTTTATTCCGCATTTCACATCACATACCTTTGGATTGGCATGTCCAGCCAGTCTGCACAGGTTAGCATTATGCAGAAAGGTAGGGGTGGTCACCTTTCCCAAGGTAGAATAGGGTTCTCAAAGGGTCCTTAGGGAGCTAGACACCCAGCTCCTATTGAATTTACATGGGATTTGGACACCTCATTTGGTCAGGTTCCTTTGAAGATCCTAGCTATAAATAATCAATAGTCTGTACACTCTGTATCCATTGACACTTGTTAATGTGCTTTTTTGTTTGTTTCCGTAATGCTCTGTGCAATACATGACAGAGCTCCATGCAAACTGTGGAAAGTGAGAACAGAATGTGGATTTTCTTCTAACAATATAAATATGCTTTTAGAAAACTGCTATCCCTTCCTTAGCTTGGTTTTCTTCTTTTTCACTTTACAGAATTTAAGAAATGAAGAGCAAGTGGCTATCATTCAAGCTAGCACTGTGTTATCCTTGGCAGAAAAGGTACAATTTCTGTGGTGCTTGTCTCTCAAGTGTACGCACTATTAAAGGCCTATTCTACAGTAAAAAAGGCTTCCTGGAATACTTTTGCTGGGATAGCTTATACTGCTTCCCAAAGTCAATAAGCTATCCCAACAAATGCACTTTATTGCAGGTATAACTGCATCCACACTAGAAAAGGTGCCTGTATAGAACTGGTAGAAAAGAATCACACTCTCACTGACATTCCCATACCTGAAGAAGTTTCTAGTCTAGCTCTATCCTAAGCCATGAATTTAGAGCTGTAACAAAGGCAGCTTCCACACCAAATGTAAGTAGTGACTGTAAACTTTAGAGAGGAAATTTATGGAAAGCCATTGACCATATATGGTAAAACTAGCAATGGACTGGAAGGCTGAGATTCTCTAAGCCACCTAAGGGATATAGACACACAATTGCCATTGAAGTAAATAGGAACTGTGTGTCAAAACCTCCTACTTGGTTCTGAAAAATCTCATCTGAAATATTTCTGTTTAAACTGATTTGGTTTTGCAACTCAGTAAAAGGAGTGACAAAGGACAGAGTGGCATAATGCCAGCATAGCCAGCTCTTTGCCACTCAAGGGTTCCCCCTATGCCAGTGGAATTTCCAATTAGCTGTCGAAGCCATCTGTAAAGCTATTTTGTGCTATAGTAGCACAGCCTTAGTAAGGGGATCTGGTCTTCTGCTTACTGTAGTCAGGCAAAATAGAGGGGAAGCATTTTGGCAGGGTCCTGTTTGTCACTGGGCACTTTAGTTGCAAGTGCTGCGGGTTACATCTCTGTGTTTTGCACCCTCTAGTGGATCCAGCAGATTGAAGGGGCTGAAGCAGCTCTGCACCAGAAGATGATGGAGCTGGAAAGTGACATGGTAGGCAAACGTTTTTGATATCTATCTGTAACAAACCACTGAATAGAGCCAAATATTTGATGTCCCAGAGAGTCAGAAAAAATCATCTTTTGGCAAATAAAATGAATTATATCTTCTTGATCACTGGTGAATCCATAACATTGTTGTTATTAATTTGCTTTGCATTTAATAATTGTGAGAGAGTGAAGTGGGATTTTTCACGATTAAATGTTATCAACGTTCATCTCTGATCCTGTCTGTTTTCACTTTTACATGGTGCTAATTTGTTATTATTATGGATATAGGGCTCAGAGTTTGCTGGGTGCTTTTCAGACAGGCAAATAGTCATGATTCTTGCCTCACATTGCTCCAGGGCCGCCCAGAGGGGGGGGCAAGAGGGGCAATTTGCCCCAGGCCCCGCATCCTGCAGGGGCCCCCACGAGTGTTTTCTGGGGCTCCTGCGGTTCCGGTTGAGCTCCCGCAGGCATGACTGCGGCAGGTCAAGCGGAGCCCGGGACGAGTGGACCTGCCGCAGGCATGACTGCGGAGGGGGCGCTCGTCCCGCGGCTCGGCAGGACCTCCCGCAGCCATGCCTGCGGCAGGTCAAGCGGAGCCGCGGGACCACGGCACCCGCCGCAGTCACTCGTCCCGGGCTCCGGTCGACCTGCCGCAGGCATGCCTGCGGGAGCTCAACCAGAGCCAAATGCCGCCCCCCAGGTCTTCGGCGCGCTGGGGTCTAGAGCCGCCCCTGAGCGGGGGCCCCCCGCCGCCGAAGACCCCGGGCCCCCGGAATTCTCTGGGCGGCCCTGCATTGCTCACAGACTAAATACATGGCATGTATCAACTGGCATGGAGAAATTTAAGTAGGAAAAAAACCCTGAATTGTAACACTATGTTGTTTAAACCCACTTTAAATCAGGGGTAATCAATTGTTCTTTGTAAAGGTCCAAATTTCTTGGTCAAGGTATAGACAGGGTCCAGACTCCAGAGAAAATAATAAAAAAATAATGACAATATATAATAAAATAATAAAATAATAAAGTAAAATAAATAATAATAAGTAAATAAAAATATTTTGAGGTCTGTTCAAAAGCATTTGGCGACCCAGATTTGGCCCACGGTCTGCCTCTTGACTATTCCTGCTTTAAATCCTTAATATTTTAAAGGCAAGGCGTTCATAGCTGAACTGTGCTTAGTATAACTTCAGCAAGGTCAGGATTTGGCTTCTCTCTTAGTCTCCTTAACTGGAGGAAGTAATATACCTAAAAGATTAACAAGTTTACATGGATTGTAAAGTAATCATAGTGGTTCAAATTCTGGAGTTACTCCAGTATAGACCAGAGCACATTTCTACTCTATTACCTTACTAAAGCAAACATAATTGTTTTTCCTTCAGACTTTGCTAGATATTAGTCTGATATTAACAACCATGCAAAGTCTCCATTACTGACAGATCTCATAAATTCCTGCTCCCATCAGACATCTGTGGTTGATCAAATAATACTTTCCATGGCATGTCAACTAACAAATTCATTTTTTCTGTCAAAATTATTATTCATTATAGGAGCAGTTTTGCAAAATAAAAGGTTATTTGGAGGAAGAATTAGACTACAGGAAGCAAGCTCTTGACCAAGCATATATGGTATGTACAAGGAAAATGCTTCAGCACACGCCATACCAGGACACAGATTCATATTGGTTCAGGGGGAGTGAGGGTTTTGCACATCGTTCCTCGCTTTTTCATATCTGCCTTTCTCCATGCTGCTTAACCACCATCTTGCAGTCTGCACAGCCTCAACATGGTACTTGGCCTCTTCACGTCACGAGAAGCCGGATACTCTAAAGTAGAAACTTCCAAGTTTACAGTAGATGTCGTTCATTAGAGTCACCTTGCCCAGTTAGAGTCTTGCAGACAACCAGAACTAGACATGTGCAGGAATATTTAAATATTTCCTTTAGTGAATGTCATAGTGCAGGAGTGGCCAAACCGCGGCTCACAAGCCGCACGCAGCTCTTTTACAGTTAAAATGTGGTTCACGTACCCCCCACATCCCCTCCCATTCTCCACCTACCAGACTGAGGGGGGAGCTCGGGACCTCTGCCTTGCAGCAGGATGGTGGGGTAGGGGCTTCTGCCCAGTGGAGAGGGGGGTCTCAGGGCTTCAGCGGGAGCAGGGCTGAAGCCCTGAGCCCTGGCAGGTGTGTCTAGTTCTCGAACTTCTGAAAATTGTCGTATGCAGCTTGGAGGGTCAGTAGGTCTGGCCACCCCTGTCATAGTGAGAAGATAATATACCACAAATTGCAACTGATTTTATTGGAAAATACCAACCCAGCAAAATCTGTTGTATACAGGGCTTATGCCTGCCGAGCACAGCTTCGGAGTGTTTCCTGTATAAGAGGAAAGGATAAAGTGATGAGCAGAGAATGCAGGGCTACCCAACCCTGCATTAATGAACATGTTCCTGTATTAGCAAGACTAAGACTTGAGAGAGAAATATGTATCCTGGCATGCTGATCTTTCACCCATATTCCTTTTTAACAAAGATGGTCAAAACAATTCAAAATGTAAAAGTCAATGATATTTTCCTCAGTATTTTGATCTGTGATTTTAGAAAAAAATGGTGAAAATGCTCATGAAAATTCCATCCCAGTTTTGACCAGCACCGTAGCTGGCTGAAACATTTAACAATTATGAATTTCAATGAAAACATCATTAAAAAAATGGACATTTTTTGCCAAAACATTGAAACATTTTTGACCATCTCTGCCTTTCAATCTTGCATACTCTTATACCTAGGAAGCTTCTTGTATGTATGTAGACACCTGAATCGACGACCAGAAAAAAAATCCCAGCTATATTTAGTACAATGTTCCATCTCTAACCAACTTTTGGTGTTCCATCAACTAGAGAATCCAGGAGCTTGAAGCTACCTTGTACAATGCTTTGCAGCAAGAAACGGTGATAAAGTTTGGGGAACTGCTAAGTGAAAAGCAACAGGAGGAGCTGAGGACAGCTGTAGAAAAGTTAAGAAGGCAGATGCTGAGAAAAAGCAGAGAATATGACTGCCAGATTCTTCAGGAGAGGATGGAGCTGCTACAGCAGGCACATCAGGTAGTGCGCAAGGACCAAGATCTTAGAACAAATACATCCATGCTGTTTTGCTGTGTAAGAATGCAGATTATGGTCCAATGTTTCTCCCTAGCTTATGAGAGATCCTGGTTCAGTTGGCCTGGTTTTCACTGCTGAGTTGTCTAGGGCATATAAATACCTGCACTATGCATGCAAATGCAGGTTTCACTATCTTCTTTGTGGAGGCTGTGGGAATATTTTGCCTCTTAAGGTTCAAAACCTAACAACTCTCTCTTCCTATTTCCTGTTTCATGAATCCAGCCTCGTAGCACAAATCTCAAACGTAAGTTATTGGGCTCAGTGCAGGAATGACTGGATGAAATTCTCTGTCCTCTGTTATGAAGAAGGTCAGACTGATGATCTAATGGCCCCTTCTGGCCTTAAAATCAAAAGTGTTCTTAAAGAGTATCCTACGATACGTAACAGTATCAGTGTCAGCTATGAACAGTGCACAGATAAGACTGATTTGCATAAATGCTGGAACTAGGGGCCACACTCCCTGATTGAAGTGGTTTCCGTTATATACAGGGGTTATAGTTTGGTTCCATGGCTCTCAGTCCCCCCCCACCCCTATCAAAATTGTTCCAGCACTTTGATGACTTTCTTTAAATAGGTGGTGAATGGGATTTTCTTTCTACTCTCTTCCATTCCTCCCCTCCCAAAGTGGGCAGTTGCTAATTGATCTCTGTAGGACATAATCATTGCATTTAACCCCTTTCATTTTCAGAGATCAGTGTGCGCTGCTGTGGGCATGGCAAATCGAGGGGGGGCCGAGGAGGAATAGTGGGTGACAAAGGATTTCATGCCAATGCAGAACTGGCTGGATTCCTTAGTTGTTCATTTCCATGATCTTTAAAATTCACCCCAAGTGTGTGATTTGTTCAGCTGAGCAAAACAATTAACATTTTCTCTTCTGTGCATTCAGAGTCTGGAGTTGGTTTGTTTGCTTTATATTTCTAGAGGATCCGAGATTTAGAAGATAAAACTGACGTCCAGAAGAGACAGATCAAGGACCTAGAGGAAAAGGTGCGTTGTTTTACATATTTTAAAAGAATCAGATCAGCTTTATTGGGTCTGAGACAATTTTTTTAGACTAAAAATCAAAAAAAGTATTTGCAGACCTAACTGGACTATGTTAGTGTGTCTCTTTCCACTTCATTTTCTTTCCATTTTATGTCTTTCATTTTATCCAGACAATCTCAGATCTGTTTTTCCCCTTCCTGCAAACTCTCGATTCAAAAGTTGCTAAATAGCTAGAAGATGATCCCACTTCCTGACCCTGGTGATGAAATAAAGTTTGTTGTGGCTCTGAATGCTCATTTTTGTCTTCACAACTTCCTTTAAACTATGTCTAGAGGAACATGACCAATTTACTTAACAAGCAAAACAAAGCATAATAAATAATAAATCTCAGGGGCATTGAAACTGTGACAGTAGCCAATTCTTCACCAAAAAAAATCTAGTCTAACAGTAATCCGATTAATAATGGAATAAACACATATTTTAACCCCTTAGCTACACAAACTCTTCTTTTTCCACTTTGCTGCCAAAGTTTTGGTGATGTTCAATAGAAATCAAGGGCATGAGCATGAGTATATAATACATTCACAGGCAGAAAACGGATCAAAAAATGGGAGTGTATTACATTGTAACCTTTGATTTAAAAAAACAAAACAAAACTTGTGACATGGTTCAATGGAAAACTGTGATGGAAGACATTGGATGGCCACATTTTCAAAGGGGGCTTCAAACGACAAAAATTCCCATTCCATTAGAAGAGCAAGGATCATGATGGAAGAGATCCATGGGTCAGTTATTAATAGTTCAGTATGAGGGATATGTCTGATTAAGGTCAAAGTTACATCATGTATCCATAATCTTAGCATGTTTACTTACTAGTATGGATAGTGGGTGCCATTTTAGAAACCAGGTGCCAGATGCTCAGTTGGTATAAATCAGCTCCAGTTTGTGACTTCAGTGACGCTACATTGATTTAAAGCAGCAGAAGATCTGGCCCAGTATTGCCATGTGGCGTTGGGTGCATTCATTTTGCTGGTGAGTTTGAAAAAAAAAGATACAGTCTAGATTTTTCACACCAGGAAGAGGGATTGGTATTTACAGACACAACTGGAAAACATGTTTTCTGCATGCATAATTATTTCAGATCTCATATTAAACTGAGTTTATCATTGTCATATGAATTGCAAAGAGAACTAGCTCTGATCCTTAAGACACTACAGCAAGATTTTTTTTACATAATCTTCTTTTTTCTTCTGCAGTTTCTGTTTCTATTCTTGTTCTTCTCTCTTGCCTTTATTCTTTGGCCTTGATGTCAATGTGCCTCTTGGAAAGGTAAGACTGCTTCATTTATTTCCATGAAACTAGTGTTTGTCCCATAGATTCTTATGAAATGAAGGCCAGATCCTCAGTTGGTATAAGTTGATCTGGGTACACTGACTTCAGTGGCGTTATGTCAGTTTACGCTAGCTGAGGTTTCTGCCTTTAGTTTTTAAACTTAATAGTCTTCAGATCACGGAAGGAAGAATGGAAGTCTTGTGGTTAAGGTACAGGACTACCAAGCAGCTATCACATTTGGTTTCTCTCCATGTCTTTGTTGCCTCCAGACTGGATTATTGCAATGCATTGTTCAGAGCACCACCTGTAGAAATTCAAAGTGGGGCTGCACAGGGACCACATTTCACCAGTTCTCCATTTCACACTGGCTTACACAGTTCATTTCAGGTGCAATCCAAGGTGTTGGTTATAACTTATAAGCCCTTTATGGTTTGAATCCTGTGTGTCTGAGAAAAGCCTCTCTCAACCTCTGTATATCTGAAAGAAGCCTCGTGCTCAGCCCTAGCAGCTGAGATCTACTGAGAAGCTCAAGACAGGAGTCCTTATGGCCTGTTCCTACAGTTCCTTGCTCATGTGAGGAGTGCTAACACACAAGGAGCCACATTGACTGGGATTCCCTTACCATTGGCCAGACAGAGCCCAAATTGGGTGATCTTCAGGGCACATCCCAATCCACACATGTTTTTTGATAGGTCTATATCCCTGGCTCTTCCAAACAGTTGACTGTCCCATTTTGGAGTTACCAACATTTAAAATATATTTCCTGGCTCTAGCAAACAGCTTTTAGGGGATTGCATTGTGGTATCCCAGACACTGACTGGAAGTTCCAGATGCAAGACTTCTGAAAGATGATCCAGCACAGCAGCTGGGACATGTTTTGAGGTTATTCACAGTCAAGCTGAAAGGGCATGTCGAGTGGGGTCCTTCAGGGATCAGTTCAGGGTCCGGTTCTGTTCAATATCTTCATCAGTGACTTAGATAATGGCACAGAGAGTACACTTATAAAGTTTGCAGATAATACCAAGCTGGGAGGAGTTGCAAGTGCTTTGGAGGATAGGATTAAAATTCAAAATGATCTGGATAAACTGGAGAAATGGTCTGAAGTAAATAGGATGAAATTTCAATGAGGACAAATACAAAGTACTCCACTAAGACGCAACAATCAATTGCACACATGTAAAATGGGAAAATGACTCCCTAGGAAGGAGTATTGTGGAAAGGGATACCGGGGTCATTGTGAATCACAAGCTGAATATGAGTCAACAGTGTAACGCTATTGCGCAAAAAAAAAAAAAAAGCAAATATTCTGGGATGCATTATCAGGAGTGTCGTAAGCAAGACATGAGAAGTAATTCTTCTGCTATACTCTGCGCTGATTAGGTCTCAACCAGAGTATTATGTCCAGTTCTGGGCACCACACTTCAGAAAAGATGTGGACAAATTGGAGGAAGTCCAGGGATGAGCAACAAAAATTATTAAAAGGCCTAGAGAACATGACCTATGAGGGAAGATTGAAAAAATTGGGTTTGTTTAGTCTGGAGAAGAAAAGATTGAGAGGGAACCTGATAACAGTTTTCAAGTACATACAAGGTTGTTATGAGGAGGATGGAGAAAAGTTGTTCTTGTTAACCTCTGAGGATAGGAAAAGAAGCAATGGGCTTAAATTGCAGCAAGGGCAGTTTAGGTTGGACATTAGGAAAAACTTCCTAACTGTCAGGGTAGTTAAACACTGGAATAAATTGCCTAGGGAGGTTGTGGAGTCTGTCACTGGAGATTTTTAAGAGCAAGTTAGACCCCGGGGGTACACAGCGGTCTTCTAGGGGATACACCAACTCAGCTAGATATTTGCCTAGTTTTACAACAGGCTACATAAAAAGCACGAAAAAAGTCAGTGCAAACTAAAATTTCATACGACTCGTTTATACTGCTCTATATACTATCTTTGCCAGTCTTGCAGTGTGGCGCACCTAGCGTGCTGTGCAAATTGCATTTTGCATCAGCATTAGCACTGACCAGGAAATGTACTTTGTGCCAGCAAAATTTTCAAAAAAATCAAAAAGTTTTTATTTGCATTGAAATTTTTGTTCAAAAGTTTTCAGGTTTTTGAAGAAAAAAATCCACAAAATTAAAAAAAATCCAAAAATGTTGAAAAAATGAAAAATTTGGCTTAACAAAACCCCCAAAATGTAATCAAAATGGCCGACAGAAATTTCAACATTGACCAAAAAAGAAAAAGCATTTTTTCATGGAAAAAAAATTTAGAGCTGGTTGAAAATTTTTATTTCAATTAGCACAGGAAAATTCCAGCTCTCAGTTTAGACGGATTAATGAATATTTCATGAGAATTTAGACATGTTATTAGTGTGCCAGAGAGAAAGGGAGGGGGGATTTTCAGATATAGAAATTGGACGGAAGAGCCACAGAATTAGAGTTTCAGAGAAGGGCTTTTCAGGAGCCATAGGTGTGAGCCAACATCTTTAGAAATACACATTGCCTAAATTAGAAAACTGCCTACAGTTTCTAAATGAGATTCCTGACTCCTTATTGTCTGAGAGCCTGTGGAAATCTTTTAAACATGCCCTTTAACACTGAGTGGCTGCCTGCCAGAATAAACTCTTCAGAGAGTATTTGTATGCCTGGGTTACATGGTGACTTTCAAATTACAGTCTCCTAATTATTTCCACAACATACTGAAAGTCAGTCTGAATTCCTGCTCCCAGACGTGTCACCTCCTCCCTCTGCTTTAGAGTAGGAGATGAAAGCACAGTCACATGGGAAGAAAAAATCAGAAGCAAAGTTGAGTACATTGTAACCACCATATTCAGTAATTGTATTTATGCTGGAGTGACCTATATGGAGAGCTCGTCCATCCAGGTAATGTCTGGCTAGAGAAAGCTGATGGGGGTGCTTCAGGTTGGAGCTTCTCATTAACAGTCCAGTAAAGACCATGCAGAAGATTATCATTTCTGTTCCTTTGCACACAGTCATCCTTTAACCTGCAAGTGACCCATCTCAGATTTCTAGGACATAATGGAATGTTTGCCAATTGCTGGACTCAGGCTTGAATTCTCAGCTGTACTGAACTCACAGAGCCAGGGGAGACTCTAAACCATTTTTATGCTTCCCCCAATCTAATGGATTGGCTGGAATTATAGTGGGCACCGCATGTAAATCAGAGCAGCGTTAAGGCCAATCTAATTTATATTGGATGAAACAATTACTTAGGAACCATTCCACTGGATCAGGATCCACCCACCTCTATCCCAACACATCTCATCCCACACCCTTTGGCTGATTTTACCACAAGGCCAAATTCAGCTCTTATTTACAGTGGTGTAAATGAGCAGTAACGTCATTGAAATAATCAGAGTTACTCTATGTATAACACCAGTGTAACTACAGTAGAATTTTGCCCAGTGGAGTTACTCCTGATTTACAAGGCTGTGATATCAGAATCAGACTTACATTTCCCTCCCTTAGGGAACCATAAAGTCTAGTTAGTCATTCAGGCCCAGATGCTCAGATAGGTGCTAGAGTGTCTAATATGATTAGACAATCTGCCATGACAATGGAAAAATTACAAAAGTAGAGGGGGATGTCAATGCAGAACATACTGAAAGGGCTTCTTCCAATTCTGTCTAAATCCCACGGGTGCAATTTGCACCAACTCAGTCTACCCCGCCCCCCCCCACCCCCCCCCGATGTGCTCATTCCTTACTGCGAGCAGGGAAGATAGCACATGAACATTTTGGGAGAGCTATAGGTAGCCTTGAGAAAGGCGTAGGCAGACAACTCTGCATTATCGGATGGTAGCATCACTATAGTTGAGACTAGCATACTATTTAACAGCTGGTTTTCAAAGTGCTCTAACATCCACATGCACACCCAGATTGCCTTGAAATTTGCATTGCCTCATCAGGGCTTAGGGTAGGGTTAGTGGTGCAAATTTGGGGTCATTTGAGTAAAGGGTCCCAAAGTAGTGTCCTAAAAAAATCATATGATATCAATATTTTATGGTTCTTATAATTTGGTGGGGGGAGCACATGAAGCAAAAGGATCAAATGTCTTTGCCAATTGCCATAGTACTCCTGGATACCAGTTTTCTTAGATGCTGTAATTTTTAGACTTTAAATAGATCCATTTGTAAAACTTCCTTGACGTGTAGCTGGAGACCCAGTTTATGTTAAAAAAGAGTAGGTTTTTCCATACCTCTCTTTACAGTTTATCATCTCCTCTTCCCTTAAACTGCTGGGGGCATACAGAGCTGAAATTTCAGATGAGGATTCATGGCCTCCTAGGGTCAGTACAGCTATCACAGCTGTTGCTTTCAGGAATGATGGGGACAGAGTTACAAAGAAGGAAATAAAGTGCTTGAACGGGAGAAAAACTGTAGAATCTATCTGTGCAAAACTCTCGAGAGTCTGTTGATATGAGATTCCCCTAGTTGAGAGAGTTTGGGAGGGAAAGGTGTGTATGTGCAAGGACATTCGGTTTGCATGGATTTTGCACCCTGTGAATTTCACTCTGTTTCAGAATTTAAATGGACCTGAAACCCCAAAGCAAAACTCAAAAGAAAAATGCCAAGTTTTTCCTGGTTTTAAGCAAAAGTCCATAATCCTTCCCAATCAGTAATAAGCAGCATGGATGGACTCAGAACTAAACCCCAAACTTGGTCTTGATTCATCCAAAACACAGTCCAAGTTCACTTCAAAGTTTCATGAACAAAGGGCTTGGGGGTTGTCCTTAAACCAGGAGAGTTCCACCTGCTTTCATGTCTCTCTCCTTGTGGAAGTTTTAGACAGCTCTGGCAGAGCAATCTGGCTTAAGCCCTGCTCCATTGAAATCAATTGCAACATTCCCATTGACTTCTAGGGTATAGAAGTTGGGTTCTAAATCCTTGCCTGTGGTAGCAGAGGGATATAGCTTGCTGTGTTGAGGAATACCATGTGTTAGATTCTTGACTAAATCCTTTCCAGCAACGGAAAATCTCCAAAACCCTGTTCGTGGGCGGGAGGGAGGGAATGATGGACAGATAGATCCAATCTCTCCACTTAGCTAATACAGATGTTTTTCTTTTCTATTTTGTAGAGTGCCAGACTACACAGATAAGTCCTTAGAAAGGCAAATGCTTCCAAACCCATGAAGAAGAGAACATTGTTTACACCGATTTAAAAATACAACAGCAACCTGTAGCCAAGACTACAACCACCATGTATTTTAAAGCCATTATTCAAGATTTGTTACTTGACAGTTCCTGTCTAAAGCTACAATATATGCTGCATTTAATGAAGTTCTATATGTCAAACTAAGAAAAAAAGAGGGGGGAGAAACAAACTGTGAACATATTTAAAAAAAATTAAACAGAATCAGCAGATGAAGTACAAATGGGCCTTGGGCATGGAACCAAAGTTACAACAGAACAATCTATCCCTGCTGTGCAGGGGGATATTAAATGTAACAATGACACCCCATGGAAAAAAAATCAATATTAAAGGGACGGAGCAGGAGAAACGTTTTTCAAAACTGTGAGGGGATATTGATAATAAAATATTCAATTTGAATCATCCGGCTTCCTTACTACAGGGACTCTCTTTCTCTTTTTGGTTTTAAACTCAGGAACAATGACAGCTGCAATGTGAACAAAAGGAAAAACATACTCTGTTTTGTTTCATGCTGGGCGGAACTGGGCATCATGTCGTACGCGGTGGGGATGTTAAACATACCACCAGCTAGGAGGGCAGACGAAGGGAAGAATGTGGGTGACGGCCCTGATGAGGATTTCTGACAATGCTGTAGCCTTATCTTTCTTATTGATCCATCCATAAAGAACAGCACGTACATTGTTAGATATTTTTCATACATTTTAAAGACTGACACACTGAAGAAAGGACCACACTTGATTTCACAATTACTCCTAACGTATCTAGGATCACTGGAATGGGGCTGAAGAAAGAAATAATGTGTTGGGGGTGGAGGGGAGGGGAAGAATGCCTGTGTTATCTGATCCCACAGAACATTGATTTCCAAGCTTGTCTAAAACTGTATGCTAATGAACATGTGAAACAGTTAAGAATATTTCGGTTTTGTTTGTCAAAGTGATTTTGTCAGCAGGCTTCCTGACAAATGGTGCATGAACCAAAAATAGGTAAAAGCTGGGCAAAAGCATCTTTACTAGACACAGGACAAATGGATCACTTGTCATTTGTCACAGTTAAGGACCAGTAGAAGCAGTTTGCCTTTCGATGCAACACTTATCTCCCTGTTACAATGCACAGGACCTGACCTTACCCCTAGGGAATGTCTACACTGCACACTCTTACCAGCAGTGTGCAGAGTGCATACACTGCATGCCCCCTAGCACACGGTCAATAGCCGTGTAAGTGAGGCATTGCTTAGGGAGTAAAGAGAGGTCAGAACTTTAGGGTACATACCCTACACGGCTCTCTACACACCCAGGCAGTGTTTCCCCATTTACACTGCTATTTTTAGCAATGTAGTGTCCTGCTGCCTTCCTGCTGCAGGCAGGAAAGGTTCTGGCAGGGGAGAGGCAGTGGGGGCTCCTGCACATCCCTGTGGTGGGGAGAAGCTCTGGCAGCAGAGACCTGTTGGAGCCTTTCCCCACCCCAGAGGAAAACTCTGGCTGCGGGGGAAGGCTCATGCAGGAGGAGGCATCAGGGAAAGGCTAGCTAACTGTAGTGTGGATGCAGTCTGCTTTTCACTGAGGCATGTGACTACACGGACCCCACACACTGCCCCAGTGAGTGTGCCGTGTAGACATATCTGCTTACCTGAATAAGGCTCTTACTCACACATGTAGTCCTATTCATATGGCCAAACCTTGAGAAGTGCTGAACACCTGCAACTCACATGGAGAGTTAAATTCACCCCAACGTGACGTGGGGTGGAGTAGAAAGGCAGCATTATCTAATGGCTGGGGCACTGGAGTGGGAATCGGCAATTTTGAGTTCCATTCCCCACTCTACCACTGACCTGCAATGTGACTTGGACAACTAATGTCATGCCTCTGTTTCCATTCCCCTTTGTTCATCTTGTCTATTTCAACTGGAAGAAATATCTCTTCTTATGTTTTTGTACAGTGCCAACATAGTGGGGCCTTGATCTTGGCTGGAGACTCCACATACTACTGTAATAAAAAAATAGTAAGGGCCAGCACACAATCTGTGCGTTACTTAAGCCCTCAAAATGGGTCTTAAATTGGGCTTAAATAATACCTACTTTTTATACAGTGCTTTGCATCAGTAGATCTCTAAGTACTTTTCAAAGGAGGGGAGTATCATTATCATCCCCATTTTATAAATGGGGAAACTGAGGCACGGATAGGGTGACTTGCCCCAGGTCATCTAGTGGGCCAGTAGCAGAGTTGAGAAGTCCAGAGTCCCAGTCCAGTGTTCCATCCACTTGAATTTCATAGAGAGTTTCAGGTACTTGGCATCTCCCAAGGTCTACCCCACTGGGGCTGCTGAAATGTGTAAGCACTATTCATTTGAGTAATTGCGGTATTGTATTCCATTCTACGACAGGGGGCTCATTCGTTTCTTGCATGCCAGTTTGGAAGCTATTTGTGAATGGCTTTTTCTCCTTAAAATAATTTAAATTACAAAACAACCTCATCTTTTTAAGATTCTGTTTTAGCAAAGGAGTCCACTGAATTCTGCATCAGGAATATGTTTGTTACAGGCCAGTAGATGGACATGCTGAAAAAATGCAATTTCACGGCATGGTCTTTGTTCAGAGGAAACCCCGCAGTAGAAGAGTATAAGCAGCAGGTACCATATGTGCTTTCCAGAGGTGCTGCTAGCAATATAGTATTGCAGCTCCAGAGCCAGAACCATTGAGAGTCTCCCACACAATTATGCCCTGTTTGTATTCTTGAACAACCTTTACAAAATCTTCTCTCTGATTCTGTTTCCTTTGTTCTGTGGCAACGCAAGTTAATTTCATACCCATTTGTCAAACAGGTTATGTCTGCACTGCAATTAAAAACCCGCCCCTGCCCCATGCCAGCTGACTCAGGCTCGTGGGGCTGAGGCGAACGGGTTGTTTAATTGCAGTGTGTAGACGTTCGGGCTTGGGCTGGAGCCCAGGCTCTAGGACTCTGCAAGGTCAGAGGGTCCCAGAAGTGGGCTGCAGACGGAGCTCAAACATCTACACTGCAGTTAAACAGTCCCTTAGCCCAAGTCAGCATGTGTCTAACTGCACTGTAGAACTACCCCCAGTGTCCTGTGAAATCTCAGGCCAGGCACTACTGCCAACAGAAATAATAGGCTTCAGTTAAAGATGGCAAATTATGGGCTGGACCCATCAGCCCTCATTCAGGTGAGTAGTGCCAGTAAAGTCAATGGGCCTGCCCACATGAGTAAGAGCTACCAGATCCTGCTCTGTATTTTGTGATGTTGCATTACCTCATGATGACCCGTGGCCTCGGTTTTCTACAAAATGATTTTTTGTCTTACCCAAGACCATTTGGTTTCTGTCAGTCAAATCAAGGGTTTGTAAAGCAGAGAAAAAGTTAGGTTTCAGAATAAACCTTTGACTTCCTTTGGGACAGACTTCTCCATTTAGAACTTCTGAAATATTGAGAAGAGCAGTGTAAGTCTTTGGATCCCTTCTGCACTCATAAATGCATCTTGTTTCGGTTCTTGTCTCTGATTGGCGTCTCATCCCTTACAAGTGTATTGGCAGAGTTGACAGATGCCGCATTGCTCATTCATTCTCCTCTTTGTCTTTAAAAAGAACTTATGCGAGCCTTGGCGGGTGATAAATTTGAAGCTCCATAAATAGAGCATTTTTTAAAAAACTATTTAAATGGCACTTGTACACTCATATCAAGAAGATAGATATCTAACAGCAAGACCAAGCAAAGTGCTGAGTGCTCCTAGCTCCTGTATTGGAGATGCTGAGCATCCTTATAAAAAGTTACTGCAGATTACTATAGTAATGGTTACTGCAGTATCACTATTGTATGCTATAGCATTTGGACCATTACTGCACCATGCTATGGTACTTCTTTTTTGTAAGGGCCCTTTGCAGGATTGAGCCCTAAACACCCAATTCTGCATGTGTTATTGCCAGGAGCAAATTTGTTTTATAGTATATGCAAGCTATTGCATATATGAAATTGCAAGAGTAAATTTAGAGGCGGGAGTGGGAGTGCCTTTGAAAATGTAGTGCAGTGGGTATTTCCATGTGAACTGCAGCAAATTCAAACCCCACCTGAGCAGACTTGTTGGAGGTTCACATGTCCCTTACCCTTCCTTCGATGCAATCCATGCAGATGTCATTTATTCATTTACAGTGTATGAAATGGTCTGATTCTGATCTGTTACCGGATATTACCATGTATTTGCTATCTACATGTGTGTAGCTTCAACTTAATACGCTGTGTCTGTTTGAAATGCTCACGACTGAATGGATCAAATTCTGTCCTTAGACCTGTGCAACTCCATTGACTTCATTTGGGCCAATGAGACTATATGGGCCTGACATCGCACTGTTACAAACCATGTTTAGGGACCAGTCTTGCTCCCACTGAATTCAGTGGCCATACTCCCATTGGCGGCAATGGGGGTAGGTTTAGGCCTTACAATGTAACAAGGGGAGTTGGGATCAATCCAGATGGAATTCCCTAGCACTTGAAACCTACTGTAAAAGCTTATGTATTCCAAGATAGTTGTGGTTATTACAACATGCTATGTGTGTGTGTGTGTGTGTGCTCATTCTCTCTCTCTCACACACACACACAGACACACACACACTCCATCCTTTTTGCTAAGCCTCTGTAGGCGGGATAGATAATCCACAGTCACCTGAATGTGGATTGTGAAAGTCCTGCAAGATACCACTTGGAGTGGATTGCTGGATTTCCTCCGGAGACTTGAAAAACAATATTTACCCCTCCACAGTGTAACACAAACCGTGCCTAATACATGCCCATTGACATCAACTATATAAACTTTCAACATTCAGCTAGATCAAAATGAGTTCATTTTTTAAAATATACACACGCAAACCTGTATATATATACACACACACACACACTGTACATATATATATCCCCAGTGTATATAGTAGAATGTTGTTATAGCTTACAAAAGTGTACTTCCAATCCTAGGAATGAGGACTCGGGCCAAGGGTTGTTTGGATGACAAGGCTGATTAAACTCCTTGTGATAGGTTGCCAATTTTGGTTGGATGTATTCCTGGAGGTTTCCTCACGCAATATAATCTTTAAGGAAAGATTAATCTTTAATTCCTGGAGACTCCAGGACAATCCTGGAGGGTTGGCAACTCAAGCTTGTGGTTTAATTTTGCATTTCACTGACAACTTGTGGCTTTTTTAAGACCACTGTCCTGCAGCTTTTTTCCTGCTCTCTCCATGTTATTCCTGTTCACTGGGCAAATTATTGAGACGCCTCCCTCAAATTAGCCTTGTACAGCAGTCACAAACAAACAAACAAAAGTAGTGAATATCCATGGACTTTCCAAAGGACAATAGGTGATCCCGCACAGTTCAGCAGTATTAATATTAACATGGGTCACGACTCCAAGCTCTCCTTTTGCGCCTACAGGACACATTACTGAGCTTTCCAGTCTCTCATCCTAAACTCAATGGGACTATACTCTGAACCACCAAAACTTCCAATTCCATTGCATCCCACGTGGACTGAATTGGCCAGGCCTTCATTTTCACTAAGTCTATGTTCAATAAACTGCCTCATAATCTCTGGTAACCCAGCAGGGTTTATTTTCTCTTTCGCGTCAGCACCTGTACATATTTTGCTCCTGTTTTTGTGTCTATTCCAGAAGAGAACTGTAAATGAACTGGCAGAATGACCCTTTGATAAACTCTGTACATGTATATGTACTATATGTATTAACGTGTAGATGAGAATCCTTATTGTATGTAAAGTTTTCTGAATGGTTATTTTTTAATTTATGTATTTAATATAGGATTCAATGACCTCTGGTGTTTTAGTTTGTATAAAAAATAAAACCGCAGCATTTTTAAAAAGTTCGGTTTACATTCACTGATGTGTTCAGAGACTATCTGGAATCTGTGTGAAGGTGGCATGTAGAGCTGACAGGGACCTCAAGAGGTCATCTAGTCTATCTCCCCCTGCACTGAGGCAGGATTAAGTATTCTTAAACCATCCTTGCTAGGACTTTGTCCAAACTGATGTAAAAACCTCCAGTGATGGGGATTCCACAAACTCCTGAGGTAACTGTCCCAGACTTACTTAGGAAGTGTTTCCTAATATCCAGTCTGTCTCCCTTGCATCAAACTAAGCTGATTACTTCTTGTCCTACACATGGAGAACAACTGATCTCCATCCTCTATATAATAACCTTTTCTCTATTTGAAGACTGTTCTGTTGAAGTGGAGAGAGCAGTACATCACAGGCACATACACATGCAGACGCGACTACTATAGGCAGGCAAGGCAGATAACGTCTCACCGTAACATAACATACTCTGAGTTCTGACTTTACGAGAGGCTCCACTCCCCTTTGTAGTGGACTGGAGATACTGGAGCTAACCAATTTAAAAGGCAGGGTGAGGGAGAATTCACTTCCCCCAATAGTGAGACCAAGTCCAGATTTGCTACCTTTTAGGGCAGGGGTAACTCCTGCCTCTCCTTCCAGGCTGGTACTGAGGAGACAGACAGGAGGGGGTTGATGTTCAGTTTGTTTCTCGAGAATAGCTGCGGGGGGAGAGGGTTGTTATGATTGTAGAGTCTGGACGTGGTTTTCAAAGGGATCTTACGCACGCTCTCTCCATGTGCTCACAACCACCCAGTGTTTTCAAGCACTAACTCCTGTCAGTGTACACCCTCATCATGCACAGTAAGGTATTTGCTGCTAATAAGTCACACAAGCGCAAACAGAAGCAGCTGTTTGAAACTTGGGCCCATCATTATTTTTCTATTATTATTTTGTGCATACCCCTCTTATGTCAACAGTTAGGCCCGTTTTATAAACAAATCAAAAAGCAGGGAGCATTGGAGCAACCCCACCAAATGGGGGCTGGAAGTGGCATTTCAAGTTCCCGTCCACACAGCACTGCTTTCTTTTGCATATTTCACTTGACAGAGTCATCCTCCATAATATGTCAGGTTCCTGTTCACCACAATCCTGATCTAACTTAGCTCTTCACATTGATTGCATCAGCCACAAGCTTCCCAAGTCTCCAGTGGACTATATTTAATAGGTCCATGGAAGTTGATAGACTTTATTGTTAACAAAACTTCCCTTCTAAAGAGTAAAATTCCATTGTGGCCAAGGTTACTCTTGCAGCCTGGCTTCTATGCAGCGCTCTAGACACTGAATTACCCCTGCCTGCATAGCAATGAGCTCCGCGACTTTACTCTGAATGACTACAAAAAAAACTTGAAATCACAAAGTGCAGCAATCTCCCAGTAAGCCAGTGGCCATTAATTACATTGGTAAATCCCTTGCAAGAGAATAAATTCCACACAGTTGTATATGCTCAGGAAGTATAACTTCAGTTTTACTAGATCACATTTTATGGCAACTTTTTATATCTGCATACATCTATTACATAAGATGTTGTAAGTATGTAATGTTATCTCAAAGCGTTTAGCATTGTGTAAGGTGACAGAATGAAGTATGAAACAAGGGCACTAATTATTTAAATAAGTGATAAAAATGTGGAAAGAAAGTTTGTACATACTCTCTCTCTCCCCCACTTTCTAAGATGCCCAATCCCCAGACTACCTACATGGGCAGGTAGCCACCTGCACCCTTTAAGAGGTTATTGTCTCAGCAGGTATCATCCTGTTTAACAGGACATTGTCAGGTAGTGATGGGCTTAAAGCCACAGCATTTGGGCACTGAGATACAGGCTTTTGTCACAAGCCACTGTAATGTTGGGGCCAGATGGAAAATGCAAATCCAGATCTGGCTTTGGATTTCAAACATTTCAACATCCCCAGTATTCAGGGATGTTAGGACCTGGGTTTTTCATGTATTAGCTTTTTGGTTCGCTCTCTCAGGTGCTTACAGCTCGCCAATCACCATAATATCTAGGCATCATCTTTGCCTATTTGTGTCCATTTCTACTTCAAGATTTTCCAAAACCACATTAACTTGCTCCCACATTTCATCTTTGGCAGCCAGAGACTCAGCATCCCAATGAGCTCAAGCATTTAGCCTTTCCTCCAGCTTCACACTGCTGTCTCAAATTACTACCCCAAATATGATTACGTTAAACCTCAAGCTAGAGTTCAAATATGCCATAGACCCTTTTTTTTTTTTTTTTTTTTTTGCCTCAGTGCTGATGAAGTTCCAAAGTCTCATCACAAGATGGCAGCATTTTTCTTCCAGACTCCCCCAGACAAGGGTTGGGTCAGTAGAGAATCTGAGGAAGTCAGTGCAGTTTTCCTTTGTGAGTTTCAGTGCCCCAGTATCATATCTCTGTTTCCCCAAATATCTGTTCCTCCATCATACATACAAACAAAAGGGATGTTAACCGGAGAGCAAGGGTCTCACCCTCTCTGCTGCTACACTGGGTCACAACTAAAAAAACCAAAGCCCATTCAATTGACTCGTTATTAAAAGAAAATCCGTATGTTTCATCCTGGGGAGTGGGCCAGCTAAGCAATGGCAGATGCAGTAAATTAACTTAGAGATCTAACAGACTCAGCATTCACAGTCAGCCTTGGAACTAATTAATTACACACACACACACCAATTCAGTCTCACTCTTGTGCCAGATTGGAGGAGGGCAGGGGAGGGAGAAGGATGAGGTCAGTCTGAATCACTCCCTAATTTTCAGCATTTGAAAACACAAGTATTTTTGCCTCTGTTTATAGATATAAAAAGTTATTTATTGTGTCTAGCTTTTTTCTCTCTGTGGGGTTCTGTTCGCAGCAGTCATATGATGGGCTTCTCGTGTACTTTGGGCCAGATTCTGATCTCAGCTGTGTTTTGTGTAAATCTGGAGTAACTCCATGGATTTCAATTACTCTGGATTTACGCCACTATCAATCAGAGCAGAATCTGGCCTGCTCATCTTACAAATATGAGGAGCTGAGCAATTAACATGTAGTTAGTTATCTGTTTAGTGAATTCCCCATTTGAGTTTGTGAATTGTCTACAAACTGATCACAGTTTTCTTTAATATATTTGTAATGTAAAATTGTTAAAGCCAAAGTATTTCTACAAATGCTTCTTGGCCTGTAGCTTGTTCACAAGCAGTTCATATGAATATTCAATAATCAGCATTATGGCTATTTTGATAGGACATCTTTGTCAGATGGTATTGGTTCTTTTCCCTCACTGGATGAGCATAACTCATAGAATCAAGTTTTGTGTGAATGATCACAAATTAAGAATCTGAAATTCTCTTTCTGTGAATATATACACTAAAAATTCACTGTTTTTGGCAAACATCCCAACCAGTGAATATTCACTAGAATATTCACGGCAAATAAATACAGAGGTGGCATAAACATAGCTGAATTTACATTCAATTCAAATGAACCCTGGTGGGGAAATGTTTTGCAATAACTCATCCAGCTCTAAAAATACCTGAACCAAAACCATTATTAATAATGAGGGGAAACAGTTGCATTTTTCTTCAATTCCTGTTGGAGTTCACAAGCCTAAGGTGCAGATCATAATATTTTCCACTATCATTTGCTAGCAGTGGACAACTACATTTCATCTGTTACTAATGTTACAAAAAAGACAGACATATGATTTAGACACTTTAATGTCTTTAACCCCTGCATAGGAACACCTGTGGAAGTGATATATTGCCCAGCTTAAAGTAAGCATTAGAAATGGTACTATCGGCATTCTGTCGGCATGTTACTTCTTTCCATGAAGGAGAGCAAAGAATGCACATGTGTTATTGTTACAGACCAGGGATTGGCAACCTTTGGCCCGCGGCCCCCCAGCGTATGCCCCCTGGCGGGGCCAGCCGGTTTGTTTACCTGCTGCGTCAGCAAGTTCGGCCGATCGTGGCTCCCACTGGCTGCAGTTCGCTGCTCCAAGCCAATGGGGGCTGTGGGAAGCGGCGCGGGCCGAGGGATGTGCTGGCCGCCGCTTCCCACCGTGGGGGCTTACCCTAGTGGGCCGCATGCTGAAGGTTGCCAATCCCTGTTACAGACTATCATTCTGCACCATTCATGATTAAAACACCTCCTTGGGTTAATGAAAGAACTGAACAAGGTTTGCTGGGAGAAAATGGGGCGAGTGAGTTTCAGTCTGGGATTTCTTGTGCTGTAGAACATTGCACAAAGCACCAGACATGCTGTGACATTGTCTAATTAAAATATAATCATGCAAATCATTGTTGTTACCACTGCTATATAATTGCAGCGAATCTTATACAAAATATAACTCATGGCCAGAAAGCAGGCTTGCAAGCTGGATGACCCAGAACCAACCTTTAAAGTCATGTTAGAAACAGGGGCGGCTCTAGAAATCGGGCTGCCCCAAGCAGCGCGGAGCGCTGCGCCGCCCTTCCCCGGTCCCGCGGCGGGTCCCCTCTTCCCGCGGCTCCGGTTGAGCTCCTGCCGGCATGCCTGCGGCAGGTCCACCGGAGCCCGGGACGAGCGGACCTGCCGCAGTCATGCCTGCGGGAGCTCAACCGGAGCCGCGGGAAGACGGGACCCGCCGCAGTCATGCCTGCGGCAGGTCCGCTCGTCCCGGGCTCCGGTGGACCTGCCGCAGGCATGACGGCGGGAGCTCCACCGGAGCCAAATGCCGCCCCCCCGGGAAACGGCCGCCCCAAGCGCCTGCTTGGCGCGCTGGTGTCTAGAGCCGCCCCTGGTTAGAAAGGTATGCAAATAGTAATTAGGGCCATTCATGGTAGATAGGTTTGCATTTCAAAGCTCTACCCTATACTGTTAGAAGTTAGGGATAATACTAATTGTATATGTGTACTCATAAACGTTACCCAGGTAAACAGACAGTTTCTGTCTGTCACTATAGCTATTGATTTGGAGATCAAAAATGGAATAACAACATTTTGATTAATCTTGGGTGAAATAATGTCTTTGTCTATATGTCTCTTTGAAGTTTGTGACAGACTGCCTAAAGGATAAATTGCCCTGTGTTAATTTTTGTAACTAATTACTGCTGGTGTTTATGAAACAGAAGGTTATATCAAAAGCCTATTGTTTACCCAGGACTGTATGGTCAAGTGAATGCTAGAACACTATATAAAAATGGCTTGGGTCCTGATCCTGTTATCTCAGATCTGCTTAAATTTCATCAGGGGAAGTTGAAGTCACAAGATGAGATCCCAGTTAAGCTGGTACACCCTGGATATGATATTGGACATTGGACTATAACCTATGGACTAAATTCTAAAAGAACTCTTTGCAACTACAAAGCTCACCATCTCTGCTATAAATCTGAACCTTGAGAATTGAACGCATGTCCATATGTATATTGATCTTTTAACTATACATTTTCTTTTTTAATAAATTTTAGTTTAGTTAATAAGAATTGGCTATACACTTGTATTTAGGTAAGATCTGGAATATTCATTAACCTGATTGGTAATGTGTCCGATCCTTTGAGATTGGCAGAACTTTTTTATATGATGAAATAAGAGTTTCATTAATCTTCATCATATCTGACTTGGGTAACTAGGTGGAGGCCTGATGCTGGGTTACTTTGAGGGAACTGTGTTGTTGGCTTCTGAGTAACCAGTGAGATATAAGAGAAGCTGTTTAGTGCGGGGTTGGTAAATCTAAATATTAAAATTTCCACCAGCTTTGAGGTTGTCTATCCCATTCCTTGCAGTTCACCCTAATTGAGTGACCTTGGCTGGCTCCCCCGGGGCACCCAGTCACACTTGACCTGAAATCAGCACTCCTATTTAAAATGTTTATATAACCATCTCCTGCCATCAACTGACATACTATTGCAAAGTGACCTTATTTGGGGCCCCAGAAGCATAAGAACCTTGTAGCAGACTAAACCGGTTTCTATGCTGTTTTAACCCTTAGTGCTCTAGCATCTCCCAGACTGCCCCAGGGGAAACTCCTACAGAAGAGGATTTAATAGAGATGACTATGGGGAGGATTTTCAGGAGCACCTACCGGCCATTAAAGGTCAATGAGCATTGGGTGCTGTCAAAAACCTTGCCTTATATCTTCATGCATTGTTACCCAAGCAATCAAGGAAGAAGGAAAAGTTGTCTTGGCCCTTTACACGGGATGCTAAATACTCCACCTCTTAGAGCAAAATCATTCCTCCCCACCCAACAGCTTCTCACTGAGCAAAGATTAATTGTAATTGAGTTAGGCTGCTAAATCAGTCTGGGCAATTCAGCAAGGAGAAATGTTTCCCAGAGAACTTTACTTCTCCAGTCTTATCAGCAGGAGTTTGAGCTGAATGCTCATTAACAAACAAAAGATAAGAAGTCCCTGATTAAGCTACAGCAAACCACTAATAACCCAGAGCAAAGCTCAGCCTACTCTATAGCTGTTATATTTGGCTCAGTCCCTGCTAACATGAGTAATTTTCCCAACTGCTTCCCAGGGAGCCATTTTATAGGGTTCTCTCTCCAGAACCCTGGGCTCTTGATTGGGGCCTTGCCATGAGCCCTGGCTCACTACCTTAACTCCTTCCACCTGAGTGGGACTACAGATCACCAAGAGACTTCCATGTCCACCCGAAACTGTGTCACACACAGTCTGCAGATGGCAACACACCGGAACAATCCTGCCTTCAAGTCTAAAGGGAATTTAATTCATTTTGAGTTCAGCAGGAGTCAGCTTCCTATTGTGCTGGTTTCACAGGTTTTACTGTTTAAACAGTAAGGCTCTTCAGACACAAAACCAGCATTAAAAGGGGCTGAAACATCTCTGAAACATATTTCCTTCTCGCTACCTTTGCTACCATGATGGCTGCTCAAATGAGCTGATGTGCTGCAGTGGGTGATTAAAATCTCAGTGATGCACTGACGCACTAGGAACTCATTTAAGGAATTTAAATAGAAATTTCACAAGATGGGCCTGAATGACAACAATGGAATGGAACAGACCTTTGCCACTACCTTCCCTGAACTGTGAGAGAGATCAGATCACAGCTTGCACCTGTATCTATAATGGGCAGACTTGGATCAGCATTACAGCAGGGTGACAAATGGTTTTCCTGGCCTGTAAAAATGTTTGAAATTTCAAAAAAAAAGTCCCATTCCACATCAGAATGTAACCAAGATTTTTTTTCTAATTAAAAAAAGAGGTGTCCCTAGCCTGTTTGCCAGAAGCTGGGAAGGGGCAACGGGATGGATCACTCGATGATTGCCTGGTCTATTCATTCCCTCTGAAGCACCTAAATTGGCCACTATCAGAGAACAGGCTACTGAGCTAGCAAGCCCTTTGGTCAGACTCGGTATAGATGGTCTCTTGTTCACTCACCTGGGATAGGGCAACCTCAGGTTCTATTCCCTGCTAGGATAATGGCTATTGTGGGGTGGTTAGTCTCAAGGGTGCCTTGTTATTTTTGCTACCACTCTGAAACCTGTCAATGGTGCCTGTGGCAGCTGTTCCACTTTGAATCAATAATTAAATATTCAGAAGGCTAGGGAAAGAGTGACTCTATAGCCTGGTAGCTAAGCTATTTGCTTAGCATGTGGGAGTCCCAAGTTCAATTCCCTACCCCTGTCCCTTTTTTCTGATTCAGAGCAGGGACTCGTAGCTGGGCTCCCATGTGTGAGTGGCCCTTCCACTGGGCTAGTGGCTCGGTGGGGGTGGGCGGTCTCTCTCTCTCTCTCTCATTTTGAGCAGGAATTCCATTGGACCTAAGGAAGTTTACTCAAAACTGATATTCTTGCACAAGTTCTGCATTTGGCAAATCTGCATTTTCCAATGGAAAACCATTTCATCAAAAATTTCCTGACCCTCCCTAATCAGCATGTGACTGATCGAACTTTAAGGAGGTTCATGTTTGAAGCCAAACCTTGATCTGAACTCCAGGGCCATGACTTAGCTCTAGTAATGATCAGTAGCATTATGGTTAAACAGGGTTTTTCTCCTCCCCAGTCCATCTTCCGTTTCTATTCAACGCCATTGCACAGTCCTCTTACTGCCCATCCATATTTGCATGGCAGGTTGCAAACACCAATAATGACTTTGCCGCAGGACCAAACAGAATGATGTGATGCTGAGCTGAGCAGGCATGAGTTGCCATTATTCCAACATGAATCCTGAAATACTAGCCAAGGGAATGCAAAGACTGGAGAATACACTCCTTTTGATAATGGGGTTGGCTAAAGCACAGGACTGGGCTGGGCACCAGGAAACCTAGGGAAACCCTCCCTCTGCCACTGATTCTTTGTTTGACTCTGGACATGTTACTTCACTTCTGTGCCTTAGTTTCCCCATCTATCAGATAGTGAGGTTTAATGCATTCATACTTTGACACTTAGAAGGGCAACAGTGAAAAATAAAATGTCTCTTTCCTTAGGCTTGTTCACCGTGAGAATATTAATCCTTGATGGGACGTGCTGGAGTTGTTGCGCCATGTGTTGTTCATGTCACAAGTAATGTCTGTTATTGGCAACACAGTAACTCCAAAACACCGACATGACAAAGCTTCTAACTTCAAAGCACAGTTGACACTTCAAAATGCGTCTCCTCTCACAAATTCCCAGGGCCTGGCGCTCTCCTGAGATTCCACAACCCTCATCTGCTCCAGTAAACAAACTGGGCTTGTCAGGCTTTTGCTGAGGTTTTCATTCCACAGAGAAGAATCAGTCCCTTTCATGCTCCTACTCAGGGCAGCAGCATAGTGATGCTTTCACTGCATTTGTTGTCAGAGAGACCAAATATTATTCTGTCTTTTTGGGGAAGCCCATAATCCCATAGGTGGAAGGGCAGTGCAAACAGCGTGCACCACAATAGAGCCCTTGTAGAGACTTGCCAGAGAAAGTCTTAGAGGAGCAATGGAAAACACATTTTTAAAGTGCACAGATATAGTTACTCATGCAATTTACAATCTTTCCACCCTTTTATACTCAAAACCCTTTTATACAGCAAACCTAGATTAAGTATATTCTATAGCTACAGCAGATCCTGAGGCAAGAATGTCCTGTTTACTTAAGCTGTTTTTTTCTCCCATAAACCACTGGGAACTGGATCTTTAAAGTAAAAATGGTGTCTTTGTATAAAGATAACAAAATACATTAAATCGATCCAACCTGAACTATTCAGATCTGGACCCAAATCCAAATTTCCACAAAGCTCAAAGGTATGTACTTCTAGCCCATCTATAAAATACTTTTAAAATAATGAATGGAACAAAAAGGTGACCTATGCACTTATCTTTGCCCTTGTTTATAATACCAGACCACAAGGGCACTCAACATCAAAAGGCAACAAATTTAGAATGGAATGAAAGGGAACCTTTATGCACATAATGTACAATAGGACCTGTGGAACTCACGGCTGTATGATTTTCAGGCCAAAAATTTAGTAATTGTTTTTAAAAGTACTATATGTGACATTTCTTATATGTGAGAAATGGATCTGAGCCACAGATTTAATCTGGAGCCAGATTTCAAATATTCCTAAAATATAAGAATGGGTGGGGTTATTCAGATCTGGGCCCATTAGAAGCTAGCTGTTAAATTTGAATCTTGATCCTGGTGTGGGCTCTTCAAGGATATTCAAGGGTGTTTGGATCTAAGACTGCCTCTTCTTTATACATACATGAATAAGAATAGCCTTTGCAGCCAGGATATATTTTATTAAAACTTTTGGTTCAGAGTATGAACTGATCACCAAATGTGGACAGAAATAAGTTCCCCCCATTGTACAGGTTATTTATTTATCTATCATCCAAACGTGTACTTGGTTCTAAAGAGTTTACATTTTAAGTGCCCAAACCCCCAATCCTTAATCTTGCAAGCAATCCTGCTACAATGGATTACACAGGTTAGGTGCAATATTGGGATACTGTAACCCTCTTCTGAAGCATCCATCTAGGAGCATTATTCAGTGACACAATACCGACCAGGATGGACCATTATTCCGTGTCAGCATGGCTATACAGAGCATTGCTTTGTTCTGGTATGGTACTTCCTGTGTTCCAACTTGATGAAGCTTGAAGCAACTCTCACTGTTTATCCACAGAGAAGCATTGTTTTATCAATAGCTTTTTGGAGTCAATTCTATGTAGTGAATATGAACACCTTGACTATTGGATGCATTGTGCTGCGGGCAGGAGCCAAAGGGCCGCATTCTGATTTCATGCCAGTTTCACATTTGGGTAACTCCACTGAGTTCATTGGAGTTATTTTTTATTTAATCCAATGTAAGTGAGACGAGAATTGGGCCCCGGATATTTTAAATGCATGTGATCTCCCTCTCTCCAAATCCTGGTGGACAAATATCTGCAGAAGGGAAAGATCACAATAAGCATTGTCACCCTTGTTGACAATTTTGGCAAGAAGATTTAGGATTGGATGGGCCTGGAAAGTGAATGATCGTATAATCCCTCCACTTTATCCCTCCAGGTCACAGTAGAAACTCATTGGTGGTATACAGAGGCAGGATGTAGAGGAAACTCACACTGTTGTCCATGATGTACCTGTCTATGGAGAAAGAGAACCTCAGCCTACAGGACTGTAAATCTGGCCTCTTTCCAGAGCACTGAATGTACTTTAAAAACATCTGAATATACAAGAAACCAGAAAAGATAAGTTAGGAACTCTGAATTTTTAGAGATTCTGACTATGAATCAAGATGATGCTGCCCTGATGATTACAGACTGCCCTGCTTCGCCAGTCTGTTTCACTTAAAATCCAGCCATATGCTAAATGTATAAAAAGCAGCAGTTTTGGAACCTCGCCATGGATGCTGCAGAAGCACAGCGGACAAGTTCCTCCCCAGAGATCCAGTCAACAAGCTGCCAGTCATCATGCTACCACAGTAGTATGGGCTGCACAGAAGGAGTCAGCAGTGCCTTCCAAGAAAAGGCAGCAGACTCCAGATTCCAAGCCAACATTTACAGTGCCAAGGAACATCCAATCTGTTAGTCAAGTTATGGGCTAGGTTGTGCAGCTAAGCAGACACTTATCAGCCTATGATATCAATATACTTAAATGCATTTGCTCTTGTCACGTAGAATTGGTATGATAAAAACAGAAATATTTTTAGGGCAGAGTTCTCTTGCTCATGATCCACTCCCCGGCTGAGTGTAAATATTATTCTAACTAAGGACCTGATTCTGATTGTTCATCCGTGTAAATCAGGAGTACGTCTACTGAAGTATGAAGAGTGACACTGATACAAAAATAACAGGAGTCAGATCAGAATCAAGTCCTAAAAATAGGCTTAAGCCCCAATATTTGTTATGGAGCCCAATTTTGAATTCCCCAAAGCTTGGAAGTGACAAGATCCAAAGGTTTGCTTGGGGCCTTTACAGACACCGAGAACAACTATGAAATTCAGACCCAGTCAGGATCAGATTCTTAACCCTCTACTCGAGTTCAGAGATGTTTGGATTTAGGTATGTCCCTAATATTATTACAAGCAACAAGTCATTTCCAGGTCTTGTCCTGATACAAGAGGATTATAGCAAGGATAAAGAAACCTGTAGCAAGCCAGAGCAAGTCCTTAAATAGTTACGCTCTAGCCCAGTCACCACAACTAACCAAAGTGTCTGTCATGGATAGCGACAAGCAATATAAAGGGCTTGTGTAAAAAGAACCACAGTCACTCCTTATGTGTGATAAAAGGTTTCTCTGGGTTGCCTCCCCAGCTAACTTTGACTGCAATGGCTTTCCACTGTTTGGATGTTTATCTGAATATAATAAATGCCCTAAGGATTGTCAATGGGCCATCTGCTATGCATCTAGATTGGGCTGGAAGAACCTCCTAACACCGAAAATAAATGGATTTCCAAGCCTTAGTAGTTTACTCATGTTCAAATTAGAGATTATCCATCAGTCTGTCTGTGAAAGTATTGATTGACACATGAAGAAATGGGTAAGAAAGAGGACTCTGTGGGAGAGTGGAGGCAAGACCCTGGCCCACATGCTATGTTCCGATCAGCTTAGGACATGAGAGATGGAGCCTCCACTCCCAGTCCTCATTGGTGCTAGAAATATAGAAATCACCTTCACTTCCAGAGGCAGGTTTCATTGTCACTCGACCATTTTTCCACGTCCTCATACATGATAGTTGAGCAAAGCTGATCTCAAGTCTCAAAGTAGATGCTAGACCAGTTAGGAAATCCCTACTTGAGGTTGGTGAAGATGCTGTTGCACTAGTCCTCAACTGCGGAGCAGTTAAAACAAAAGTCAAGGCACATCCTGGGTCTTGTTGGAACAATGATGCACTCAGAGGGCAAGAAGGTGCAAAGTCAATCACCCCAGGAGGTCTTAGATGGCGGCTTACAGAAGAGTATTGTCCTTCAAGCCAGGAGGAAACCTGTGAAAGCTTTTCTAGCCACCCTGGAAATTCAGCAGCTGATATAGACAAAGAAGGAGCAAAGAGGAGCTGGTTGAAAAATGCAGACAATTTTTCACATAAAGTTCATGAAGCTTTCTTTAAAAATTTCAAAATGTTGACCACTCTATATGCTTGTCAAAAACAGTAAACCAAATGTTTTTTTTAAAGAATTTTTTTTTCAAAATATTTGTCAACATTTCCAAAACAGTTTTAAAATTTGACCAGCTCTTGTTGTTAAAAAAAATGCTTTGTCCTATTTTTAAAGTGAATTTCTCTGAATGTTCATCTAGAACTGGACTCCTCACTTTTACCAGTTCATTAGTTATATTCAGTGTAATGCAGCCATAGAGCTAGATGCAGCCCTAGATTACACCATCATCTGACAGCATAATCCTGTGTGCAGGGCCTTGTCAGATACAGTCAAACTGAAGGGCTGGAGTTGTAAGGCATTTGCAACTTCCCCTCCAGTGATGGTCAAGCTTCCAGCTAGCACAGCCCTTGGGATGGGAGGATTGGACACTAACCACTCTGGCAGACACAACAGGCTACTTTGCATGAACAATAAAATCCTTATAAGAACCAATGTGTACACTGGCATAACAGATGGGGGCTTTACAATTAACAATCAATAATCTATGGATTAGAGACTCTCTAATTACATAGATCCTTCAAACACATTCGTTCTTATCGTTTCTGTGATATACTACCATCCAAATGGAAGGTCCTGTGGCTCCACCACACTTCCTTAATACATAACGATTCACTGCTGTGACAGTTTCTTATGTAGCAATAATCCACAGATTAAGGACTCCCTGCATCTGCACTAATGTGGCTGTGTATCACATCTCTATGAAGGAGTCCATGTCTATGCCAGGACACAGCTGAAATCTCAGTGGAAGAACAGCAATGGTGCCAGTGCCACTGAAATCTTGTCTCGTTATCAAGGGAATCAGAATCTATTGCCTACTTGTGTGGGACTAATAGTGCCTGGTTTGCAAATCTCTGACCTGGACTAAGCCCACTCGCTTCTGCCTCCGCTCAAGACCACAAATAGCCAAAGACCTTTTTGCTGGTAAAACACCCAGTGCAGTTTATTTACAATATTAGTTTCTTCCCCCGCCCATACATTACATATCCTTCTAGTCTGAGGCAGCCTCTTGCAGCAAGCACGAAAAAGTAAGCTTGCTTGCTCGCTTTCCTTCTCTCTTTCTGCTTCTTTTCCCATTTCCTTCCTGTGCCTTTTGTATCATCTGCCTAATGGCCTAATTAGCCTCTTAGACCTTGTCTACACTATCACTTACTTCAGTATAGCTTACATTGCTCAGGGGTGTGGATTATTCCTGAGCGACATAAATTACAGCGACCTAAGCGCCAGTGTGGCCAGTGCTATGTTGGTGGGAGAGCTTCTCCCACCAACACAGCTACAAGCTATGGAAGAAGTGGAGTTATTAAGCCAAAGGGTGAGCTCTCTCCCGTTGGCATAGAGTGTCTTCACCAGACATACTACAGCCGCACAGCTGCCTCGGTGCAGCTGCCCTGCTGTAGCACTTCTGGTGTAGACTAGCCCTTAGTTCTCTTCAGCCCTTCAATTAGGCACAGCTCTTCTTAATAAACTGCTCCAGAGTAATTAATTAGAGTTGCAATGACCAGAGTGCTGGCTCAACTGCTGTTGCCCACTCTCTGTCACAGTATGGAGCCAAGATGGCTTCAATGAAGCTAATAATTTGTACATTTCCACTGAAAATCCATTGCCCTAAGCATCCATTAAGGATCTCAAAGGCAGACATAGAAGTCTGTAAACTAGTAAGGGCTACTGGTAAATATTGTGTTTGTTTGTTTATTGATATCATACCATTTATTTTAAAAATAGCACTTGATGTATCTGTACATGTAGCTAATCTATGTAACTATATGTTTCTGTTACAGTTAAATAAATAATAAAATTTGACTTGGTATCATACAATATGTTCTGAGGAGAAAGTCCAGGATATGCACCTTAACACACTCAAAACTGCCTTCACCAAATAAGGACACTCCAGCAAAGAAGTAAACTGCATCATGGAAGGGGCCACCCACATATCCCAAGAGAATCTGTTTTAATCCAGAAATAAAACCGCCTCCAACTGCACATCTGACCCACACTGGAACCCAATCATCAAACAACTATAGTCGTTACTCAGTGAGAGTAACTCTGAAAGAAATCTTTCCTGAACCCCCTCCTCTGGCTTCAAACAACTCCCCACCTCTTCCAAGCTCACCATCAGAAGCAAGCTCCCCGGAGACCAGGACACACCAACTCCAAGTGGCACCAGACCCTGCCAGAACAACAGATGCAAAACCTGCAGACATATCTCCACTGCTACAATGATCAACACCCCCCACAACACACCTTTCAAGATCTAGGGGTCCTACACACACCTATCACAACATGTAGTGTACCTCATGCTGTGCACTAACTGCCCCACTAACAACTATGTAGGGTGAAACCAGACAATCACTATGCTCTCAAATGAACTCACACAGGAGAAACATAAAAGACAAAAACACCACATTACCTGTGGGTGAACATTCTTCACAAAGTGATCACTCTATATCTGACCTATCAGTCGTCACTCTCAAAGGAAACCTGTGCAACACTTTCAAAAGATGAGCCTGGGAGCTTAAATACATAACTTTGCTAGACAATAAAAATCAAGGACTGAATAGAGACATTGGATTTATGGCTTATTAAAACAATTTATAACTCACTAACAACCCCCTCTCCCCAACTGCCTTTCCCTCCCCATCCTTTCCTTTTCTCCATATGACTAGAGGGGTATTAATGGGCCACTTCACCTTGAATGGTACTTGAAATTTGTATTAACTACTTATGCTAAACAATCTGTTCCATCTTGTAGCTAGCTGTGACACTGAGCACATTTCCCAGACCTGAAGAGTTTTGTGTAAGCTCTCACCAACAGAAGTTGGTCCAATAAAAGATATTACCTCACCCACCTTGCCTCTCTAATATCCTGGAACCAATATGGCTACAAGACTTGGTACCACATGACATTTTGATTATAAAACTAGTATGATATAAAATTAACATGGCACACATTAAATGCATTAAAAACTGGCTAACTGATAGGTCTCAAAATGTAACTGTAAATGGGGAATTGTCATCAACCTGGTCTGTTTCCAATGGGGTCCTACAGAGATCAGTTCTTGGCCCTATACTATTTAACATTTTTATCAATGACCAAGAAAACATAAAATCATCACTGATAAACTTTGCAGAGAACACAAAAACTGGGGAGTGGTAAATAATGAAGAGGAGAGGTCACTGATTCTGAGCAATCTGGACTGCTTGGTAAACTGGGCGCAAGCAAACAATGTGTTTTAACAGGGCTAATGTAAATGTAAACACCAAGGAACAAAGAATGTAGACCATTCTTAAAGGATGAGAGACTATACCCTAGGAAGCAGAGACTCTGAAAAGGATTTGGGGGTCATGGTGAATAACCAGTTGAACATGAGCTTCCACTGGGACGTTGTGGACAAAAGATCCTGGGACACATATACAGAGGAATCTCTAATAGGAGTAGAGAGGTTATTTTACCTCTGTATCTGGCACTGGTTTGACCATTGCTGGAATACTGTATCCAGTTCTGGTGTCCACAATTCAAGAAGGATGTTGATAAATTGAAGAGGGTTCAGATAAGAGTCATGAGAATGATTAAAGGATTAGAAAACCTGAGTGATAGACTCAAGAAGTTCAATCTATTTATCTTAACAAAGAGATGTTAAAGGATGACTTGAGTACAGTCTATAATTATCTACATAGACTCATAGAATACATGGGGAACAACATTTAATTGTGGTCTCTTCATTCTAGCAGAGAAAGGTATAACATGGTCCAATGGCTGGAACGTGAAACTAGACACATTCAGACTGGAAATAAGGCATACATTTTTAACGGTGAAAGTAATTAACCATTGGAACAACTTACCAAGGGTTGTGGTGGATTCTCTATCACTGATGATTTTTAAACCACTATTGGTTGTTTATCTAGAAGATCTGCTCTAGGAATTATTTTGGGGAAGTTGTATGGCCTGTGTTATACAGGAGGTCAGTCCAGATGGCCTTAGAATCTATGAATAATCAGATCATCTAGTCTGACCTCATTATATGTGTTAGACTGACACCTAGAGATCAGGGCCCCACTTTGCTAGGGCCGGCATCATACACATTTATAGCAAAGGGAAAGTTTCCCTCATTCTCCTTTCCCCAATCCTTCTGCTTGTTTGTTGCACCCTGTCTCAAACCAAAGTCAATGGTGCTCTGCACATCTGCAAGGAGGGGTTCATCTGCATGGAGCTTAGTTCAGGTTCAAGAGTGTAAGTTCCTTGGGATATAGACCGCCTCTTCCTATTGTTTAGCGCAATGGGGTCCCAATCCTGACTGGGGTTTCAGGCCACAACTACAGTACAAATAATAAATTATAATAAAGACGTTGGAATAAGATGTAGTCCAAATGTCAATGACATGGCACTGCATTACTAAAGGGACAGTGGATATGCTTTTCATTAATGGTATTTCTCTGTGTTTATTAAAAAATTGTAAATAGAAATAGTCATTAGATAGATTTATAAACACTCAGTGTTCAAAGGACTATAAAAATATATTTTTTTACCTCTAATCACCACCTCAAATCTAGTCATGATCAGGAGTGACAAAGTTATCATCTGATTGTTGCTCAGCAGAGGTGAGAGAATAATTCATAAAGAATAGTTTAGATGACAAATTTTGCCTCTTTTACTGTTCATGAATTCTTCACATATGGATGTAGTCACTGTTCAAAATTAGTGTGAGTTTCTCCAACAAATAATTCTTGGCTTGCAGAGTGTTCATGAACCATTCATTGCACATATTTGAAAATTGAAATTTGTGCAGGGTAGGTTAGTTACATAAATCACATGTATTTATTTCTGTTCCCGAACTGAAAATTTACATGATGAAATTTGAGCTGTTCAAGCTGCATATCTGAGATTTGCAATTTACATTTGAAGATTCACAGTCTTGTCAGTTACATCTAATATACAAAATCACTTTTGGTGACTATTTGAGCATTCAGACTTACATAAAAATGATACATAAAAAGACAAGTATTTGTAGTAATAAAGTTCATTCTGCTGAGTATATGAGGAATGTAAATACAAAAGGGGCATGAACATAACAGTTAGAAATTAAAAATAGGAACGAATGTTACGTGGTATTTGTCTACGTCTGTTCTATGTGAAGGGAGTTGGGGGGTCTCCAGCCACTTCCCAATGGATAAACATCAATTGAGAAAATAACCAGCAAAATTGTCTCCACTGTCAGCCAAGGACTGTCTGGGTTACGTATACTGCACTCCTCTCTTCCCCCACTCCAAGATAGTCGCTGCAAGTCACGGACAAAGCATATTGTTGGGCTAGCGTGTAGGGCATGCTGTACCTGTTCTCTGGAATGAGAACATCAGCATTCAGGCCTCTCAGCCCAGCATGAACACTACATTTATACACGTTCATTGGTGCTGAAAGGACTCAAAGGGTATGTCTACACTGCAATTAAATACCTGCCACTGGCCTGTGCCAGCTGACCTGGGCTAAGGGGCTGCTTAATTGCGGTGTTGCTGTTCAGGCTCAGGCTGGAACCCGGGCTCTAGGACCCTGCAAGGTGGGAGGGTCCCAGAGCCTGAACATCTCCATCACAAATAAACAGCTCCTTAATACAAGCCCCACAAACCCTACTCAGCTGACCCTGGCTAGCCGCAGCCATGCCGCAGGTCTTTTATCTCAGTGTAGATGCACCCTAAGAGCAGTATATCATAAAGCAAGGTGACTTGCATAAGAAATCTATTTTGCCTTGCTTCATCTGGTTTCCCTTAGATCCACAAAGCACAGCTGCTGAGTTATTGCATTCTTCTTTGATGTCTTACAAGAAATCATATTATTAAGTCCAGAGACATAGCTGACTGTTCTCGGCTTCCTGGTTAGCATTTCCTGGTCACCACAGCAACTCCCACAAATAGTCTTGTTAACCTCCAAGAACTGGCCTGCTCGTAATCTTAATAATTCTCCCTCTCCAGATGGAAGAGAAAGCCTCCCTTCATAAAACAAGTGGCTTCTTCCATGAGTTATTGTTGAGACAATTTAAACTGCCTTTGGACACTCACTCCTCGGGTGCTTTAAAACTTAGATTGCCAGTAGGAGTCAGAAGGAGAAGAAAGACAGGAGTGATGGTTCTGATGAAGAAAGAAGAGGCAGGAAGACTTTGCTTGTATTGGAAAGTTTCCATATAATCTAAGGTATGAACTTAAACTGAAATAGTTATACCAGAATAAAAGTATCCACATGGTGGGTTATACTGATAAAACTTTCCTGCGTAGACAAGGCCCAAGTAGCACATCTGATTGTAGGGTTGCCAGGCGTCTGGTTTTCAACCTAGCTCCATGCAGCTCCCAGAAGCAGCTGCCAGATCCTTGCAGCCCCTAGGCGCATGGGTGGTCAGGGAGGCTCCATGTGCTGCCCCTTCCCCAAGGGCCGGCCCTGCAGCTCTCATTGGCTGGGAACCATGACCAATGGGAGCTGCAGGGGCGCCCCCTTTGGACACGAGGACAATGCGCGGAGTATCCCTGGTTGCTCATTGCCTCTAGGAGCTGCAGGGACCTGGGAGCCGCGGTAAGTGTCACCAGGACTCGGCATCCCCTCCAGCCCTCTGCCTCATCCTGGAGCCCCCTCCTACACCCCAAACCTCTCATCCCTGGCCACACCTCAGAGCCCATACTTCCATCCGGAGCCCACACCCTCTCCCTCACTGCGAACCCCTCTGCCCCAGCCCAAAGCCCCCTCCTGCACACCATACCCCTCATCCCCGGCCCCAGAGAGATTAATTTTTTTGAGTTAATCACATGAGTTAACTGCGATTAACTGACAGCCCTAAAAATAATTATCAGAGGGGTAGCCGTGTTAGTCTGGATCTGTAAAAGCAGCAAAGAATCCTGTGGCACCTTATAGACTAACAGACATATTAGAGCATGAGCTTTCGTGCAGGGGGCGACAAGCCACGGGGAGCACTCTGCCAGTCGCCGTGAGGGTGGCAGGCAGGCTGCATTCGGCGGCACGCCTGCAGAGGGTCTGCTGGTTCCACAGCTTCGGCGGACCTCCTGCAGGCGTGCCGCCGAATCCGCGGGACCGGGGACCTCCTGCAGGCATGCCGCCGAAGGCAGCCTGCCTGCAGTGCTTGGGGCAGCAAAATACCTAGCGCCGCCCCTGCTTTCCTGGGTGAATACCAACTTCGTCAGATGCAAAATACCCACTTCGTCGGAAGACATGCTTCCGATGAAGTGGGTATTCGCCCACAAAAGCTCGTGCTCCAGTACATCTGTTAGTCTATAAGGTGCCATGGGACGCTTTGCTGCTAAAAATAATTGAATGTTCAAAACTGTGTTCATCTTGACAAGCCAAGTTAAGCCCCATTTAAAAATGCGTAATATAGTTATTTATTTTATTTCTATTCATATGTTATTGATTTACCCCCAAAAAATAAGAGAAAAAGAAAGAGAATGGGATGGGATGGGAGGGGAGGGGAGGGAAAGGAAGGAAGAGGGGCCTGATAGGAAAAAGAGAATGACATCTTGGCTTCCATCTGGCCTTTAGAGTGTAGGTGCTAGGAGACAAATAATTATATCTTGTAGAACTCTCCCAAATTAGTGGTTTTGATTACGTTTTGGCAAAAATTCAAATTTTTTAATTAAAAGATAAACATATAAAAGCTGAAATTTTCCTATTTCCTCAAAAGACGCTGGATTTTCCAGAGAGCTATAGATTTGGTTGAAACTTTATGACAACTGAAAATTTTTGATATTTTGACATTTTTGTACACTTCGAAATTTCAAAAAAAAAACAACAATAAAAATGTCAAAAAAAAAAGATCCCATGAAATTGTATTTGGTTTTCAACTGTTTTTTTTTCCCCCTTAACTGTTCTCTTAACTCCTATGCTACAGCAAAGGAATCAAGTTTATGATGAGCCAGTTAACTCGAAGCATTCTTAATTCAAAGCATGAAACAAGAATGTAAAATGAGTCTTATTAACCTCCTATCCCCTGTAATAGACAGGACAGGGCATCCTCTCATGCCAGTAACATCTGGAGCCCTTGCAGTCTCTCTGATTTTCCAACTCCCATCAAACTAACAATGATGTCCTAAATAGCTCACAGATTAGCCTGTAGTAGAGGAAATTACTTCATTACCACCATGCACACAAATTCCCTTCCTGCAGCCAGACCACACAGTGATGAGCTAACTGCTCTAATACTTCGTTAAGCTACAAATGCACAGTCAGGGACTTACTCACAAAACACATACATTCCAATGAGTTCTTCCTCCTCTAGTACAAGAGGCCAGTGGAGTAGGACATGGAACTCCTGTGCCTCTACATTCTTTGCATAAAAAATAGAATTTCTTCTGATATATCCTAGTCCAGCCCAATTTGTCCTTCCCAGTTGCTCCTGTCCCAACTCCTTCAGCTTCTTTCATTATTATTATTAATCTGTATTACTGTAACGCCTACGACCCCTAGTCATGGATCAGAATCCCTTTGTGCTAGGTGTTCTGCAAACACAGAACAAAACGATGATACCTGCTCCAGAGAGTTTACAGTCTAAACTCTAATAATCTACGGAGACATGGGCCTACCTCTAGCTTCTGGATCCAAACACTCTGCCATCCCCAAGCACTGCGGAAGTTCACCTCCAAACTTTGTGGCTTAGGCACATCTGTAGTTCTGTGAAGAATCCCCCAAGTATCATTTACTGAATGCTTTGCAAGGACTGGCCTGCTGCATACATTTGGGAAAGGATTCAGAAAACACTGCATAGCAGTTGGGCAGTATGCTTTCTTCATTTCATTCTCTTCCTTCCTGTCACCTAATCAAATATCTCCAGTGCTAAATGAATGGTACACACTTAACAGACTGCATGCCTTCTTATTTATACCTTTTCAGCAGAAACTGGCCTCAAATGAAAACTTGGATTGAAACATCACCAAACATTGCATCCAACTCTAACTCCAAAATCCTATCTCAGGCCCCTCTCCAGTTTTTGGAGGGGCTGTAATATCTCTCTGTTTTCTACTAGTTTCCTCTACTATCTCAGTGTTTTTAGTATTTTGTTCTTAAGTTTAGCCTACACATTCTGAACTATCCCTTCGCTGCCCATGGTCAAGGTTGAAACACACTGTCAACCAGTGGTGTGTATGGAAAGCTTGTATCTTTCTCTGAATTTTCTAGTTCTGCCCAGTCCCAGACACACAATACTGGATTATATGGGGCGCTGGTCTAATGTTATGTGGCAATTCCTATGTTCCTAAACATAGGACTTCAATTTCCAGAACTTTCAGAAACTAACCAGGTTCCATCTACTCTAAATTCTCCTGAGTATTTGAGCTAAAAATAAAAAGCTCCAGAGAGGAATTTTTATTATTGTCCTCAGAGGAAATACTAACATCAATACAGTAAGTAATCCACAGAAATGCTCTGCACAACAAGGGCTCATTGCAGGAATTTGGGTCATTAGGTGAAAGTGTTTGAAATTTATGTGCAACTTTTTTGAAGGGCAGGCAAATTTTCCTCAATAAGCCACTGTTCAGCAAGGTATTTAGCATCTGCCTAACCTTAAGTATTTGAATAGTCTCATTTATGTTAGTGGACGTGCTCACACACTTCAAGTGAGGTACGCTCTTAAGTGCCTTGCTAAATCAGTACCTTAATTAGATTTTCTGAAAAGTGACCCAAATAAGAAGTCTTATGGGAGGCCAGCATGGGAATTCCATATCAGTTAAGCTAGAAATCAGGGTAATAATATATGTACACACACACCCCCTCACAGAGCTGGAAGGGGACCCTTAAAGGTCATTGAGTCTAGCCCTCTGCCTTTACTAGCAGAACCAAATACTGATTTTTGCCCCACATCCCTAAGTGGCCCCCTCAAGGATTGAACTCACAACCTGGCGTTTAGCATATCAGTGCTCAAACCACTGAGCTAGCCCTCCCCCAACATTAAGTCTGACTAAGAAGTGATATATCCTATCTGGATTATAACAAGTCACAGTCCATAGCAACCAGAGAATAATTCCAGTGGTTAATGACCAAGGCTGGTCCAACACATGGTTATGTAAATGTTTGAATGTAGGATGCAGACAAACACATAAAGCTTTAGTGGAGCCTGTATTCATAAGTTGAGAACACTTGAAGAGGCACTGGCTTTAAGAAAACTATACCAACAGGTTGCTAAATCCTTTCAGTTTAGCAGCACATCTGGTCATTAGCAACTGCTGAATCCCAGATGCATTGATGGTTCATAATATAAACAAACAGCAAAACTAACTCAATAATGACCATATAACAGGGCTCCATCTACTTCTATTTATTTATAATGCCCTAATTGAGTTATGTGCTGAGATGCATTTTGGTCCAGGAGCTTCCAGAAAGAGGTGCTTTTTGTTTTCACAAGGCTTCCAGTCTTGGACCACCACAGAAGTTCAATAATATTAACATTATACAAAATGCACATAAAAAGATACAAGTACTGATCTGCTTTGCAAGATTCCATGTGAGCAGACTGTAGCCTCAGAATCAGCTATGAACAATGATGCAAAAGATCTGAAAGCAGAGTTGTCATAACTATAAAGGGAAGGGTAACAGCCCTCCTGTGTACAATACTATAAAATCCCTCCTGGCCAGAGACACCAAAATCCTTTTACCTGTAAAGGGTTAAGAAGCTCAGGTAACCTGGCTGACACCTGACCCAAAGGACCAATAAGGGGACAAGATACTTTCAAATGTTGGTGCGGGGAAGGCTTTTGTTTGTGCTCTTTGTTTTGGGGGTTGTTTGCTCTTGGGACTAAGAGGGACCGGACATCAATCCATGCTCTCCAAATCTTTCTGAACAAGTCTCTCATATTTCAAACTTATAAGTAACAGCCAGGCAAGGCGTGTTAGTTTTATCTTTGTTTCCTCAACTTTTGCTAGAGGGTTTACTTCTGTTAGCTGTAACTTTGAACTTAAGGCTAGAGGGAGTTCCTCTGGGCTCTTTGAATCTGATTCCCCTGTAAAGTTATTTTCCATCCTGATTTTACAGAGATGATTTTTACCTTTTCTTTCTTTAATTAAAAGCCTTCTTTTTAAGAACCTGATTGATTTTTCCTTGTTTTAAGATCCAAGGGGGTTGGATCTGGACTCACCAGGAATTGGTGGGGGGAAAGGAAGGGGAATGGTTAATTTCTCCTTGTTTTAAGATCCAAGGGTTTGGATCAGTGTTCACCAGGAAATTGGTGGAAAAGTCTCTCAAGGCTACCCAGGGAAGGGTTATAGTACTTGGGAGGGAGATATTCTTCGGGGGAGGTAGACAGAGTTTCCCAAATGACTCAAATAATTTGGGTGGTGGCAGCAAAACCAGATCTAAGATGGTAGTTAAGCTTAGAGGTTCTCATGCAGGTCCCCACATCTGTACCCTAGAGTTCAGAGTGGGGAAGGAACCTTGACAAGAGTGCCACTCCACCACAGACCCTTTGCTAACTTTGCAAAAATATAACTGCCAATGGCCAAATTTTTCCAACGGGGCTGCCTAAAGTTAGACACCTAATCCCTATCCAGGCACCTAAATAAAATGGGATGGCTTTTTGAGTACAGAAACACACACACATAACTCCCATTGAAATCAAGGGGCCTGAAGGAAAATCAGGCCATTTTTATGTAGGTGCCTAAACAGGGATTTAAATGCCTAACTTCAGACACCCCAGTGTGAACATTTGGCCAGAGGTAACATTGGGTGCATACACCTCTTAGGCCTCGATCCTGCAAGCACACATGCACATGCCTAACTTAAAGCACAGGCATACTCCTATTGATGTCAGTGGGAGCGCTTATGTGCTTAAACATATGCATAAGTGTTTGCAAGATCAGAGCCTTAGTCTCTTATAATTCTCTGAGCCACAACCACATTCCCCTTTCCAGCAGCTTTTTGAATCAGACCCCTACCACACCTACTGCCACAACCTCCACTCTTACAGGACTACCTCCTGCCAAGGCCCTGGAGAACTAATCCAGCTCTCTGTACCTCCACTTCCTGCTGAGCCATCTTTGCAAAGTGCTTTGAGATCCTTAGATGGAAGGCACTACTGAAGTGTAAGTTATTATCGCTGTAAAAGTTTCTAGATATAGATACAAATAAACTGCAGTCACCAATGAGGGGAAATACAGAAAATGTACATGATCATTTAAAGTGGTTTTGGTATAATATCACATGCTTTTAAAATGGGCCACAGGAGAGCAGTGATTAGTTATCTGAGATGGAGTTCATATGTCCCTGAGATGTTATGATTTCCAGGATTAAATTTCCCAAAGCTCTTCTCCGAAATCCCATCATTCAGGGTCAAAACACTCTTTCAAACAACACTGTTGTTTTTAGACATAACTGGAATGCATCGGTGTTTGCTTTCTTTATAACTATGGGGAATACAGATTTAACGAAGGAGATGATACATCTTTGGAACATGTTGTTTAAGCTCCTAGGAATGGCAATATCTGCCAAATATTTATATTAAAAACAACAACAACCTACAATAGTTAAATAGTTTGGATTCCTTTGTATATGACAGGGGAGAACCTTAAAATAACCAGCTCTCCTAAAATTCCTCTCTAAGCCTAAGGTTAACAGGCCAGCACACTTGCAGTTGTTTTACAGACATGGGTTGTGAAAAAGAATTCAGATATTCTAGTTTGGCAAGAAAGAAAAGTCTCTGTTTCACATTCTCCACATTCTGAATATAGAATCGCTGAAACATCCTAAATTCACTATGGTATCCCCACCTGGCTTCTAAGGAGTTGCCCTACCATGGGATGAAGGATTTGAATGGTTGAATGATTGATTCTCTAGTTCTAGGACCTGTAAAAGCGCACACACAGATACACATACAAGGGGATGGAAACAGACACACTGGCACCTATATATATATATGGCCACACACATGAGAAATGGCAAAAAGGCCAAAGAAAAACACAACTAGATACAAAGACCAAACTGAAAAAGTAATCAGTTGTGAATTATATCCGGAGGGGGGGAGGAGGGTCTACATATAGGGCCCATTCCTGAAGCTTTTTACTCAGCTCTTGGCCAAGCAAATCTGAAACTGAAATCAATGGGCATTTTATGGGAGTAAGGACATTAGGGCTTCAGGACTGGTATGTACCTATCCCTAGTTACCACCAAGAGGTGTAAGCAATACCAGATCAAATATAGACGAAACAGTGATTTTAGCTTCATGTGATCCTGGTTCAGCAGACAGGGTTGCAGAATCAGATTCTTAATCATTCAAAATTATGGTTCTGATGATATGGTTCTGATATATTTCTTTGCAATATGATATTCGATAACTTATTGAATATCATATTGCAAAGAAGGATATGTCTGACTTCACCACATCTAGGGTGCAGGCTGATTTCCAACTCAGACAGAGGCAGGTATGATATGCTGACTTTGATTCCAGGATGGAGCTGAATGTTCAATTGTCCCTGCAACCTAAGTGCAAATCTTGTAAGTTTTTCACTGCAGCTTTCATTGCTGCTGTCAATTTTACTGCTCTGGGCAAGGTTAAGTTCCCTTCAGCCACCATTCATCTTTGAATTCTCTCTCTGTTAATACAACAAATGAATCTGTCCTGCAGCATATCCTCTAGGGACATTTCCTATTTAGCAATATTAAGTTAATCTTTTTAGTATTCCCACATACATAAATACAGTTTCACCTTGTGTCCTCATCCTCCTATACAAGTTGGAAACATGCTACAGTAATCCTTGGCTTTGGCACGTAATGCTCTGTTAAGATCATTTTCAGGTCTTCTAAACTTTTATGTCCTGGTTTCTGAGGGCTAGTCTACACTAGAAGTGCTACATCGGCATAGCTGCACTGATGCAGCTATGCTGCTTTAGTGCATCTGTATAATTACTCCAATTCTACAAGAGGTAGAAGCTATGTTGGCAGGAGAGCGTCTCCCACTGACATAGTGCTGGTGAGGACAGGGCTCAGGTCGCTGTAACTTGCGTCACTCAGGGGGGTGGCTTTTTCACACCCCTGAGTGATGTAAGTTACATGGACATAAGCGGTAGTGTAGACCTTCCCTGAGATAGTAACAAGCTCCTTAAGAAGGCCTGGATATTACTGCCACAGAGGAAAATTGCTTTTTGTCTTTATCCATAATCTCATTTGCAAGAAAGTAGTGGCCCAGTCTTTCAAGATATAGCTGCCAATCCTCATTTTCTTCATTAAACTTCTCAATTTTCCCATAAATTAATATTCTTATGTTTTCCTCACCAATTTTGTGAAGGGATCGCTCAGTGCAACAAACATGTCTACTCACAGGACTGCAAGCTGAGAACCTGCTGCTTTATTGCATGAGAAGAGTGTGTGTGTGCATAGGGGGGACTCCCACTAACTAAACAGGTTAACCCCTTGATAATTACTTTACTACATGAACCAGAATTCTAGATCCACAACACCCCTCGCCTTACCATATATTTTCAAAGTCCAGATCCAGCTACACATTTGAAATTTGCAACTTGCACACACTCTGTAATGAGCCCAAATAAAAATCCCAGTTCAGAACCCCTCCAATTTGGATATGGATCTAACCTTGACAGCAAGGGCTTGTCTCTTTATATCGGATCCCACACACAGGAACATTTACAGAGAAATGGTGCTCAGCACAATGGTATTTTGTGGTGACCCGCGCAATCCACTACTAAATGGGGCCAGTTTTGTGGCATGGTAAATTAGATTAGTTCCCCTCATTGCAGCCTGCAGATGATAATATAGAGATAAGCTATTTGGTTTAGGGATAAAAGCAGCTGTGATGACAATGTCAGGCAGGAATCTATGAGGAGGCCCTTCAGTTGGAGAGGAAGGAGGGTATGGAGAGAGGCATGTAGTTTCAGGAGAGCACACAAAGGCAGCAAGAGCCTATGTTTGTTATCTGGTAAGGTAAGGGGACATGGAGATTCTGGAGGACCAGAGCCTGCCCTATGATTAACTCTACCTTACTGTAAGCTGAATTACCAGTACTGAAATGAATACTGATTCTCCTCAGCCTCCCACATGTGCGGTCATTTACACTAGTGCAGGGGTCGGCAACCTCTGGCATGCAGCTTGCCAGGGTAAACACCCTGGCAGGCCGGGCCAGTTTGTTAACCTGCCGCGTCGGCAGGTTCAGCTGACTGCGGCTCCCACTGGCCGCGGTTCGCCTCTCCAGGCCAATGGGGGTGGCAGGAAGCCGCGGCCAGCACATCTCTCGCCTGCGCAGCTACCCGCCGCCCACATTGGCCTGGGACGGCGAACTGCGGCCAGTGGGAGCAGCAATCGGCTGAACCTGCTGACGCAGCAGGTAAACAAACTGGCCCAGCCCACCAGGGGGCTTACCCTGGCGAGCCGAGTGCCAGAGGTTCCTGACCCCTGCACTAGTGCCATGTGGGAGTACATTGCAACTATTCTGATCTGAAGAACATTTTACACCCACTTGGCACCAGAGTAAATGATAGAATGCAGATGCGGCTCTAGGGATTTTGCTGCCCCAAGCACGGCAGGCAGGCTGCCTCCGGCGGCTTGCTTGTGGAGGGTCTGCTGGTCCCGCGGCATGCCTGCGGGAGGTCCACCGAAGCCGCGGGACCAGCGGACCCTCCGCAGGCAAGCCACGGAAGGCAGCCTGCCTGCCACCCTTGCGGCGCCGGCAGAGCGCCCCCCGCAGCTTGCTCCCCCAAGCACACGCTTGGCGTGCTGGGGCCTGGAGCCGCCCCTGATGGAATGGGAAGCTGTGGAGCATCAGGCCCACTAAACACAATCAACACAATCCATAGGTGGATAGGAAAGCACATGTGGTGCCAGGCTCCAGGTGACATAAGCTCCTTGTCTCTTCACGGAAAGCTGGTGTCAGCCGAGGATGATTAGAGATAAAATGCTGGAGTGGATATTGCAATCACAGGCAAAGCAATGAGTGACAGTTCCACTGAACAGAGACTGGTGAAAAGCAAACAGAGAGACACCTGCCCAAAAATAATATTATATTGCTCCTTGCTGGCCCCCAAAACAACAGATCCTAGGCGTATGAGCCTATGTGTATGTCCTGCTTCTTTTCTAATGTATTGTGCTGACCTTATTTTCATACACATTGGGCCAGATCCTTAGCCACTGTGAGTGGCACAAAGCAGCTGGAAAGCTTTCCTAAAGAAACAGCTGAGGATTTCCTTGGCATGTGGGAATACCCTGGTGGCATAAAGCTGGCAGAGCCTGCTCTAGTCCACCTGCTCCCAACACACAGTGTTGATACTGGCTGGACTTACTTACCCTGGAGAAAATCTGCAGTGGCTCCATTGAATTCAGTAGAGTTAGTCCAGGTTTACTCCACTGCCACTGAGACTAGAATTTGACCCTGTGACAGAGGCCTGAGTTTTGTGTGGGAAGTAGAAGGAATTGAGGGAACAAAATTCTTCCAGAAGGAACTCACAAAGAAGAGACTGGGCAAGGCATGCTCCCACTAGGGGGGTTTTTGGCATCAGACACTATTTCCCGTGTTCCCCGAAAAGCAGACTCCACAAGTTGGATGGACGTGAGTTCACGCCTTTCCACTACCTGTCTGGCAGGTAAGGTAAGGGGAAGTTCTGATTTGAACATCTCTGAAGGGATGACCCACTGAGCTATGTCCTTAGCACTCCTTTGGTGACCATTTCAAAAGAAGACGCCAATGGAAAGAGAGTACAGAATAAATAAAAACGCTAACACAACTACAAGGGCAAACTTAACACAGAGCTGCTGCTTGCTGTGAATGGATCAACTCAATGAACTCTTGTTTTTCTGCTTTATTTCTTTGCTTTTTACACTGTGTAAAATCTTTCAAACTTTTGTGCCCAGCATCGAGTGGTACAACACAAAGAGAGGACACTAGATGCCCAAGGACCTTGAGCTCATTCACTTCTTCCCTGTGTGCTTTCTCACTGCATCTCAGAGCCTCCTTCTTGTGCTTCACTGATGAAGTCAGACAGCTTTCATCCGCTGGTATACTCAGGAGCCAGTGACTGCTACCATAAAACAGAGTGGGGCTGACTGTGAGTTTATGTACACCCATTTTATGCTGGTGTAATTGCAGTGGGACAGATTCAGATCTCACTTTCACTGGTATAAATCTGGAGTGATTCCTTGGAAAGGAATGAGCTCAATGAATGGGGTTTCCAAGGGGTTATTCCAGATTTACCCCAGTGAAAGTGAAATCAGATTCTTCCTCAAACTCTTATTTCATTCCAGTAGGTAAATAAGATCAGAATCTCCCTGCCAGGTGAGCAGAGCTACAAGACTGTCATTCTTCTACCCAGGCTGCATTCTGATTATGTATTGTTTTGACCGTAAATAGTTAAGCTGCAGAATGGAAGTAAAACATTGGCTGAGGTAAGTCTTACAACTCAGCATGAATTTTAAAAGTCAGCTCCTCTAGAGATAGCATCTTCTTCCAACCTGGTTCAGCCACAAGAGAAACAGATGGCTAGTAGCAGTAAAAAACCGCCACTATCCAATCAGAATAAATCCAACACTCCTTCTTTGGTTCTTTGTGTCCTGCTAATGAAATTAGAGCCATTGTTTTGTCAGATTACAGAACTGTTACCTCTAGAGATCACGCCTGTTAAACAAGGCAAATTGTCCTGGTGCCTCAAAAGGAGACTGTCATTTCATTCTGGGAATCACCGTCATTAGCTTCTACAAGAGGGAGGCCCTTCTCCTGTGATGTAATCTGCACAGCTGGACTCCTATCCCAGCACACATCCCATTGCAGGATTGGGACCCGAGACTGTAAACTCCCCAGGGCAGAGACAAGTCTTTTGTGTGGTTTCTGTGGAGCACCAAGTATATTAGTGAGTTTTCAAAAAACAAAAACAGGAAATGATTTGGTTAAAGTGTAAAAGTCCACTTACATTTCCCAGTATTTACCTTTCTTTTAATCAAACCCTTTTTAAAATTTCAAAGTAAGGTTTTAAGTGAATTTCGTTTGGGGTGAAAAGTGTCAAAGGGCCAGGATTTGAGAACTAGGTCTTGTATTTAATCAAGACGCAAATATAACATGGGCAGAAGCAGTGACAACTGCCTGAGCACCGCACTCCTACAGCATTGTACCTCTGACTTGATCTGAAGGGACCATTATTTAGAGAAAGTCTCCTTCAGGGTTCAATAAATAATTGTCCCTTTGGGTCAGATTGACAAGAAAGGTGCCAAATGCAATGGTGGGCTCTGATATGAATACTTGCCCTCTAAGAACTAGACTAAGACCTATGGGCTCATTCCACACATTCCACCTACCAGCCATCAGCATCAACAGATGTTGTTTAGGGTTTGTCTACACTGAAAACTCACGTTGGGATAGCAATGTCTCTCAGGGCTTGGCTACACTTACAATTTGCAGCGCTGGGAGTTACAGCGCTCATCATGTGTGTGTGGGGCGCTGGAGTGTGGCCACACTGCACACTGAGCGCTACCAGCAGGCCACACTTGCCACACTTGCAGCATTTGTGAGGAGGTATTTTGTGTGGCAGCTATCCCACAGAGCACAGAGCACCCATTTTGATTTTTGCGCTTGGGAAGAAGGAAGAAGGAAAAGAAGTGTTTTGCCCAGCCCCGCCCTGCATCGCCCGTGCCACATCCATTCATTCCAGCATTCCGCGCTTGGCGCCATTGTGCTGTGTCTTCTCTTTCTGTGTGTCTCTGTGTGAATGGCCGATTTTGGTGATCTGGCTGAGATCTGCTTGATGAGTTGCTGACTGACAACACAACACAAACCACGTTTGGCAGTCGAGCTATTCCTTCAGAAAGTAGTGAGGAGGAGTCCGATGATGATATCAATATGGATTTGCCTGCTGCGGTGAGCGGCATGCACTGCGTGCATCAGGAAATGAGCTGCAGCAACGCTGCAACGCCGCTTGGTTGGGCTGAGCTGGAGTGGTGTGGATGGTGGTGGGATGCAGGTCGGGAGGATGAAGGGGCAGTGTATGTGTGAGAGTGGAAAAAGCCACTTCACTTCTGGAGCGTGAGTGCTCCTGTGACTCTGCCTGCGGTGCAAGGACGTGCCCTGGACAAGATGAAGAGCTGCCCTGACGGTGGAAAAGTCGGGGTGGGAGGGTGGGGAGGGAAAAAGTCGAACCAGGGAATCAAGCTTTGGGAAGTTGGGTGAGATGGATTCGTGCAAGTGCAAGGCAAGACCGCGACATGCAAGAAGTTGCAAAGTGCTTGGGGGACGGTGGGGGACGCAGGATGGGGTGGTGGCGATGGGTTTGAATGGGTGAATGGGGGGCACTAGATGGACTGTGGAGGGGATGGAGGCGATCTGCCTTTCATTATTATGCTTCTGTGGTCCACTCTATTGGGTTCTTTGCGCATTGGATCACCGCTGGCGTGGGCGGGCTCAGCATTATGGATGACATTTTCAGGGGCAATTTGCTTCAGGGGACTTTGCAACAGTGGCCTGTTCAGAGACATCAGGATCATGCTTTTCCCAGAGAGGAGGAGAGAGACAGATGGATCACAGAGGGGCCCCAATGCCGCCTTGGAGACCCCTAAGTGATCCAGGAGCACTGACAGGAGCCCACAAGGCCTTGGCTCCTTGGAAGCTGCTGATGAGTGCAGGGTGAGGCTGTGCTTGCCTGTTGGAAGCCGTGTGAGAGGCTGGAGAATGGGAAAAGCTGTGGAGATTTGTTTGTTTTGCAGCAGGGACTGGAGATGTTTGTATTTGAAATAGGAAGGGAAAAAGATTCCCTATTATATTCACCAAGGAAGGGAAAGTCATTCAGGCAGGCATGGACAAGGACCAGGCAGCAGGGCAAGGCAGAGCTGAGACAGGAGGAGCAGGGATAAGGGCCAGGAGAGGGAGGCTGAGGGGAGAGAGGCAGGCCAGGAGGGAGCAGGGATGGGGGTGAGAAGGAAAGGCAGGTGCTGCTATGCATCCATTGGAAGTGATATGCATTGGCCTCTTTTCTATTATTACTATAATAATAATAATATTTTCTATAATAATAATATTCTTGTGGGCTAAGATTTATTTTTTTTTCTATCTTTAAAAATGTTCTAAACAAGACAGACATGTTTTTATGAAAACAAAAAGAAAAAAGACAGACAAAAACACAACAACAGACACAACACAGACACACACACAACAGGTCTGGATTGTTTAATGAACTGCACAGCAGTGGTGAGTGCATATGGGTGATGTGATTTGCTGTTTAATGGGGTGTGCAAGGTTGGTGGCATATCAGGGTGGGTGATGGGAGGTGGTGGTGGGTGGGGGTGGTGGTGGGGGTATGGTTGGGGGGGTGGAAGGTGGGTGAGGTGTTGGGGCATGGGGGGGGTGGGGGCTGGCTGCGGGTGTGGGGAACCTGGTAGGTGCTGGGGGCTGTTGGGCCAGCACGGTGGGTGAGGGGGGCTGGGGGCACGCTGTGAGGGTGCTTGCTGCTCATGCAGCTTCCTTGGCGCTTTCCGCTTTTCCATGCTCCTCTGCTTTCTTCTTTCTCTCTCTTTCACTGCTCTCTTCCTTGCGGCTCTTGCTTTCTCCTTCTTTCCTCCTCTTCTCTCTCTTTTCTCTCTTTTCTCTCTTTTTTGAAAGCTCTGTGATGTTGAACTTTTTTCCTCTTGATTTTCAAACATTTTTGTAAAAATTTGAATGTTGAACATCTGGAGGCAGGTGGCATTCACTACTCTGTGACATGTTAGAAATGACAAGTAACAACACGCAAGCACATGTACACATTCTTGCCAGACATAACTAACACACACTTCTCAGAAAAACACTGAGAGTGCATTTTCATTTTGAGTTTAGAACTTAAGGAAAAAGAAATGGAAGGGAGAGAGAGGGATGAGTGGGAGTATGGAGTGGAGGGTGAGAGCAGGAGAGAGGAGGCAGGGAGGGGGGAGCTGAGCTGGTATCTCTTCACTAAAGCTAATCATGAGTGTGATCTTATCCTTGGGGATGGAAGAAGATACTGGATCTTGTCTCCAACTTCTTAATCCTGGAACAGTTTTCAGTCTCACACACTTTCTGGGGTGCGGTTGTTCGAAACTGTATTCCCTCCTGGCAGGACTGGGCGGGCGTGCTGGCACCCCTTTGAGCAATGTGGACACTGGCTGGGCTCTGCAGGTGGCGGTGCCGCATATCACAGCGCGTGGGCACTGCTTGGCTGCGGACACAGCCACAGTGCCGATGCCTACTGGGACCACATACACAGCCCACGCTCTGTGGATGACTTTGCTGAGCATAATGCATCCTATATCCCTCTCCCCCACATCCGACCTATCCTCTCAACATACAACATAATGGCATGCATCCATAACCCCTTCCTCTCTGCCAGCAACATGCAACTGCTGGCCCTGGCTGCAAGGGCACTTCCTCCTGCTGGCTGCTGGGCTTGCTCTGCTGCCCCCTGGCTTCTTCCTCTGCTTCCTCTTCCTTGGCTGCTGGCCTCCTGCCTCTCCTCCTCTCCTCCTTCCCCCCCCAGCCTGCTCCCCCGCGGTTTCCTCTCCCCCTTTCCCCCTCCCCCCTCTCCTCCTCGTCCTCCCTCCCCCCCCCTGCTCTCCCTGCTCCCTGATCCCGGGTTGGGCCCTGGGCTTGGGCTCCCTCATCTCCTCCTCCTCCGCTGCTGGCGGTCCGGTCGGCGTCTCCGATGCGGCCCGATCAGCCCCGCGCTTGCTTCTCCGCACTCACTCGTCGCGCTAATCTGCTGCTTTGACAGCACGGCCCGATCAGCAAAGCCAGATATCCATCCTGGCCTCACTCCGATCACGGCAATTCCTGAGCTGAGGCTGAGCAGATTGCGCAGCCTGTTGGATCTCACCTGAAGCCCCTGCCTGATGCCTGCAATTCACTGGCGTGAGTGGCATGGGAGGCTTTTGCTCGTTTCCGCACATGGATAATTTAACTGCACCTGGGGCATTAGCAGCAACAGGGCACTGGATGCAACAGACAGTCAAAATTTAAAGCATGTTTGTGCAGGGTGGGACGGGTCACCTGGCTGGTGAGCAGAACTGGCGTGCAGGATGGCTGAGAGGGCTCCACCTGAAGGCTGGAGCAGGCGCTGGGTGAGCAGTGTGCACTCCTGGTGAGCAGCCACATGGGTGCAGCTGTGCCCTGGGGCGAGTGGCGCTCCTGCTGCTGCCAGACCTGCTGCCAGGCAGCGCTGGTTGCGCAGCCAGCCCAGCCACCAGTGCTGCTGTGAAGGTGTGGTAGCCCCTCAAGGTGTGAAAAATCCACACCCCTCAGAGACATAGCTATGTTGACCTAACCCCCAGTGTAGACAGTGCTAGGTTGATGGAAGAATTCTTCCATTCACCTAGCTACCACCTCTCAGGGAGGTGGATAAACTACAATGACAGGAGAGCCCCTCCCATCGTTGTCGTGAGCGTCTACACTGAAGCCCTACAGAGGTGCGGCTGCAGCTCTGCAATTGTGCTATGTAGCATTTTAGGTGGAGCTATGCCCTTACTGATCAAAGTTGGAGGCAGCATGTAAGTGCTCCTGGATCCTTTTCTCAGCTCTGCCGGTGACTCATCATGTGACCTTGGACAAGTCACTTATTTGGGAAAAGTTTTCAACTAGCAATAATCACACCTTGGATTAGCTATGACACTACCACTGTGCAAAAAATCTACACTGCCATTAAACACCCGCGCGCGGCTGGCCCGGACTGACTCGGGCTTGCAGAACTCAAGCTAAGGGACAGTTTAATTGCACATAGACAGCTGCAAGCTGTCCCTTAGCTAGAGCCTGAGCTCCAGCGTGAGCCTGTATATCTACAAGGCAATTAAACAGCCCCTTAGCCTGAGCCCCGCACACCCAAGTCAGCTGGCATGGGCCAACCACACGTTTTTAATTGCAGTGTAGACATAGTTTTAGCCACACTGACCCACTTCCTCAGAACTATTTAGGCAACTAATTCCCATCTACAACAATGAGAATTAGGTACCTACATACCTTTGAGGAACTGGGCCAATGTGTCCAAGTTTCCAATCCATAAAAAGGAAATAATACTTACCTGCCACACCTGGGTCTTGTGAAGCTTAAAAAAACAACATATGCAAAGGACTTCAAGATCTTCAGATGAGAGATGATCAGTAAATGAGTACAAATTATTTTTATGGGGTCTTATAGTCATTACTGAGCTAGTTAGATTTGAACCAGTGATTTACAGGTGAAAGCATTGGTATGTTATTACTAAGCCCCTCAGCTAGCTGGCTACATAAAACAAAACACTATGGGTAAAATTCTAGAGCACTTTCCACTGAGCAGAGATTAACATTTCTGAGATTTAAGGCTCTAAAAGGAGGATCACTTCTGTTTTTTTTCTCTTTTTCTTCTGCTTTCCTTAATGCATAAATCTCCCAAAGACTCTGCTTTAATTTAAAATAACAACAGCAAAAAGTTTTCTTTTCATTTGTAATTACTCTGTTCTGCAGTGTTTTATCTCAGCAAACGGCAATTTCAGCCAGTACTTAGGTTCATTCTCTGGCCAAGCAAGTATAAACATCTCTTGTGTTTGCTTTTCTTTTTGCTTTCATATGGATGGAAGACAAAACCAGAGTACTAAGTATATGATTCCCTTGCAGGGTTTGGAAAGAGACTGAAGTACCTTAATTCTTGCCAGTTTGGATTCAGTAGCGAGTTTTAAAGCTGGGACAGGCTTTGCTTTTATTACCTCTGGTTGTATTGAATCCTTTACATCCCAGTCCTAAGGGCCTCATATTGCATGTCACATAGGGGTTTATTTTGGTAATAATGCTGACACAACATGTTTTGAAAGTTCTAACTCAAGAGTTTGACATTTTTAAGAGCCCTGTGCTCATCTGAGGATAGCAGTGGACAAAGCTCTCCATACTGGCTATGTGGGGTTTTGTAGCCACGAAAAACAAAAATGTGCATAGGGCTCGCAAGTTCATTGGAGCATTAAATTTTGACACTACATGCAAAACTCAACTCATACAATGGTGGATAGGGTGCACTAGGGCTTGCTGACAAAATATTCCTCTGAAGTGAACTCACAAATCCTATGAAAATCTTAGGTTTCTTTTAAAAACCAACCACCCTCAAAATCAAGATGGAGACTTTTGTATATGCCCCTATGCCAATTCCTGCCATGTCCTTGTTGCAGGGACCATTCCCAAAGGAAAAGTGATGTAGCTGCGGCATTCCTATGCCAAGGCAATCCCTTGCAGCTAGGACACCCCTTGAAATAGAGCAGTATTTAAACTGCTCTTACTAGTTGCCCACTATATTCACCAGCTCCAGGATCAGGAGCCATGAAGAGCCTTAAAGCCATCTTTGCTCCACTGTCTTCCATTCCTGAGTAATACCAAGCATAGCTTGGACACAGCTCAGGACCTAACCCTAAGTCATTAGTAAAAACAAATAACCCGTAAAGAATAGTTTGACCCTCATATACATAGTCAGACTGATGCAGGCATTGTCTTACCCCCTTACAGTTGCTGCCTCACAGAATGCACACATATTATTGGTGCATCAGCTAATGTGATGTGACAGGGCCCAAATTTCTCATTTCCTACTAATCTTCTTTCCCCCGCCCTGTAGTTTGTTCCACTAAGACAGAGAAAGGCTTATGGCCTGAGAAGTGGTGACTAGAGACGTAAAAGGCAATTGCCATAAGTGGCCTGCTATAGGGAATATTGCAGCTTGCTATTATCATTTAATTTGAAAAAGCAAATTAAAATAGAGAGCTGGGCATTTTGTTCGTTCCTGATACACTGCACAGTACTAGTGAGCAGTCATCACTGGAAATCATGGCCTTCACATTGCTATGTAGTGTTCCAGAGGTGTTGACTGAGCTCCTCCGCTGAGTTATCGCAGAGTTGAGACACAAGCTTAGATAGCAGTATGGCAAATCAACATGTCACAATATAGTACCTGATGGGGCAAGACTGGTTGTCTAGAGACAGCATAATATGTGTCATATGGATAAATTCTAGTCTTGGGATTGGACGATTACTGGCTGGGCCAGTGTGTAGCTGGCCCGTTTAGGAGGCAGTGATTCACACTTGAGCTGTCCTTTTTGCTGGCTCTTGAAACAGCTGTCACCGACTCTCCTGAGCAGGACAGGGGTTTGATTATAATATGAAGCCTAAGAGAAAGAATGGAAGAAAGAAATGGAGAATCCTGGAGGAACCCGCCCTTCAAAAAAGCTAATAATTTTCATAAATTAGTAATAAATTAATAGTTCAAGTTAATAATAACTCATCTTTACAAGTAATTATTTAAAGCTTACACCTCTCCTGCAAGGAAGGTAATTATAATTAATCCCATTTTAGAGATTGGGAAACTGAGGCACAGAGTGGTTGAGATAATTGCACAAATTCACACAGTGGGTCAGCAGCAGAGCTAAAAATGCAGCCCAGTGATGAATTCCTGGCCCCACTAAAGTCTACGGGAGTTTTGCCATAGACTCAAAAGATTAGGGTTTCACCTAAGTCCTGACTCCCAGTCCTGTGCTTTAACCATTAAACATTCCCATATCCCACCCTTAATAAGTGATTGAAATTCACCAGCACTTTTTCTGTGGAATGCACTATACAGTCTGTTATGGCTTTGTCCTATATCAAACCCAGATTGTGAGGAACGCTGCTTTCTCCTCCTACAAGAGTTTCCCTGATAACATGAACTCCTTTTAAGGCATAGGGCATTCACTGAAAGGAAGTGATATTGTATTGACATTCAAGAACTCTTCTGAGTCACTCTATTCAGTAAAGAACTGGCTCTAATCTGCTGATTGTTCTGAAGAGAGTTGTTACTATGACAAGCCTGCTTGCTGCATGTGCTATGCCTTCCGCTACCCATTCATTTATGTTTTCAATTAAAGTTAATCATAACAAATGCTCAGCATCGGGGAACAGCAGTGCGGACTGTTGCTCCTCTCAAATGGGATGGCTTTTCTCAGCTGCTGTCAGTGACTTCACATGTCCTGAACACTAAGCCAGGCTGGAAGACTCCATGGCAGGCAGACTGTTGTTATTATTCCACCTTGAAGTTTATACCACTGCAATGCAGGCAGACAGTGGATTAATCTCTGTTGGCACAATGGGTACTGAGTTGTTAAGTAAGTGTAGTCTGGCTTTGCATGTTTTCAGATAACATCCCTTTTATTTATTTCACATCCCAGTAATTTCTCATTTGAATTACTGGCAAACTAACAAGGAATCTTGTTCATTGCAGACACAGATTCTAACCCCATTGTGACATGTGACATGTATCCTTCTATTTTATAGAAAATGGTTTTCCTCTAAACTGTTTGGAAGTGAATTTAATGCAGGATTTACAGCCTGATCCTACATTCCTTTCACACCCAATATACCTGTTGAACTTAGTGGTAGTTTTCCCAGTGCCTGAGGAATGCAAGACTGGGCCAAAAATGCACACCAAAGGGAGTGGCATCGCAACCATCAACATGCTGCCCTGCATTAGTTCATTCATTGGCCACTCTGTTGAGACTGCCAGAGGGGGTGCCATTTGGGATTTTATTATGTAGATTGCCCATTGATTCTACATTAGTGACGTGTTAAAAATGGATAATTGTTATAGATTATAGAATTCAACAGGTTGCCGATAACCATGTAAAACACCCTATAGTGATGTGCTTATAACCACCTATAACATGTGCTGCTTGTATCTGTAGCATGTTTATAAATACTTATTAATATTTTTTATCCTTGATAAACTATTTGCTAGTGAAACCTTAATATATAGTCAATCACACTTTTGATTGCTACAGCCCTGGGATGAATTCAAACCAAAAACCCAGGGGCGAAAGGTCCTGTAATCCATTACTAATCCTGAGTCATCTGGACCTTCTAGTTAATGTGACATAAAATGGAATTATTTTAGGCGGTGAATAATACTAGTGAAAAAAAAACCATAAAAACTAGCAAAATGAGAATTTAAAATGATTTTAGCTGTGTTGAATGAAATCAGTGTGACCCTAGGTTTTATAAACAGGTTTTAGTAGAGATCAAGGAGCATGAGTTTATCCTGCAAAATTTAAGGCGTATACTGAATGGAATGTTCCTAGATTGAAACAAGGCCATTTTCACCTTTCCCACAGGAAATAAGACCTTATCAGTTTTGAATAACACAGTGTTTCACGGGTAAGTGGAAAAGAGCAAAGAGCTAGTTCTGAAAGGACTGAAACAGAAGCTCTTCTGTAGCTTGAAAGTTTCTCTCTTTCACCAACAGAAGTTCGTCCAATAAAAAATATTACCTGACCCTCCTTGTCTCTAGTGTTATTTAGATCATTTGAGGGTGTCTACCAGTACTTACTGAGTCCAGGACTAAATCCAGAGGGGGAAAGTTGTACACTTAATTCCTGAGACTAGCTGGGGGAGGAAACTTTAGTCCAGCCAAATTTAAGACACAGAGGATCCAGTCCTACATCTTCAGCCATTTGCCTCACCTTGTGCCGGGGACTACACCTGGCCACAGACTAAATATTAAAAGCCTACCTGAAGTAACAGTTAAGATTTTCCAGCTAATAATCCTTTAAAACATACAGAGCTGTAATCTGAAAGCCCTTGCAGCCTGCAGGAGAAATTAAAAAAAAACCAAACAACTTTTAAGTTTTAACATCTCATTTGAGTAATACAGTAAGGAACTTTTACATAAGTGGAGCTTGTTATTTCTGTACCCTACAATGAATGCTGTAAATGAATGAAATGTGAAATGCTCCATAAAATGAATTTTGGTGGCATTGCAGGGCAATGTATGAAGCATAAAAGTGCATTCTGTTGTGATATAATCTGATTTCTGATTTCTTGCTCTCAGTGAGTTGTAATAAAAGTAGAATTTAGTTAACAACATGGGCAGAGTCTTGAGTTCTCTATCTTAGGCTATACCGAATGCCAAATAACTTGGGCTTTTTTATAGGAAAAATCAGCCTTCTGATTAAGCTTTACAAAAGTTTAGAGACTTTCTTCAATTTGAGTTCCAAGTGACTAATACCCCTACATTATGACCCCTTAGCTTTATAAATTACTATTTGGCACTTAGAGTTAGTCCAGAATTTCCTGTTGCAAAGATTTTCTGACATAAAATGCAGTTTCCACAAAATCAAAATTTTCCAAAATTTTGATTTTGCTGAAAATTTTTGATTTTCTATTGGGAAAATTGAAATTAAATATTTCATTTTTGGTAGGTTTGATCTGAAACAGGGTATTTCATTTGTTTTTAACTGACCCAAAGAGTTTTGTTTTGAATCAGCTCCAAAAAACAATTAAACTGCATTTCCTTTCACACATTATCTTATAGGAGTTATAGTTCAGGTCCATATTTTCTCTTATGGGCTGGGCTCCCTGGAGGCCAACAGCTCCAAGTAATGTGCTGATTTCCATCTGACTGAGCTCTGACGAGTTACATGACTCTCAGTGCATTATGGGAGATTTAGTCTAACCAGGAAGCCTGGCTCATCAGAGAGAATGGGGGCCACAATACGAGTTCCATAAGGCAATGCACCAGAGACTGGATGTTTTTCAAAAACATGCTCTAGGAATTATTTTGAGGAAGTTCTATGGCCTATATTATATAGGAGGTCAAACTAGATCAGGGGTCGGCAACCTTTGGCATGCGGCTCGCCAGGGTAAGCGCCCTGGCAGGCCGGGCTGCTTTGTTTACCTGCTGCATCCGCAGGTTCAGCCAACTGTGGCTCCCACTGGCCGCGGTTCACTGTCTCAGACAATGGGGGCTGCGGGAAGCAGCACGGACAGCGGGATGTGCTGGCTGCCGCTTCCCGCTGCCCCCATTGGCCTGGGACGGCAAACCGCAGCCAGTGGGAGCCGCGATCAGCCAAACCTGTGGACGCAGCAAGTAAACAAACTGGCCCGGCCCGCCAGGGTGCTTACCCTGGCGAGCAACGTGCCAAAGGTTGCCGACCCCTGAATTAGATGCTGACAATGATAAAATAGAATTTAAGAGAAAAAATGTTAGATATGACTAGCTCAGCAACATTTTGCAACATAAGCCAACATGCTAACAACTCACATTCCCCTGTGGTTTTGACACTAGATGCTGAATAAGGCATTTGACACAGTTGAATGGGAGTTCTTATGATTCTCCAGCGTAAATCTGGAATAACTCCAAAAATCTTCCTCCAATGTAAAAAATTGTGATTTTTTTTTTTTGAACTGTTGAATGGCTGGCAGTAGAAAACTGAAATTTGGCATGGAAATACTCCTCACTGAGACATGCCTTTGAGCATTCCACTGGTTTTGATTTGAACGAATCATAAATATTTGAAAATCATGTGCTATACATATGCAACAGATTTTAGGTACATTTCTAACTATTTGCATAAAGTGCACAGATGTTGAATCAAATTCATCAAAGTTATGAGATAGCTCAATCCAGCAATCCTCAATTATGCAAATTGTTCTAACTCATAGGAATAATCCCACTGCAGGACTGGGGCTTCTGAACTGGAATCTGGAAAGCAAGGGAGATGCCTCTACTTTCTTCTCAAATCTAGTGTTCTCGCCCCAAGACAAGTCTTTGTAATACCATATGGACTCTTTTAAAGTATTTTCAAACAAAACTTTAAAATGACATAAATTTGGCATATACCAATGCATGTGTTATCTGACTACAATAATGTACATACTATATTGACTCAGTTATTGAACTCTGTTAAGAAAGTAATAAATACTGATTCAGACTGAGGCAGCCATCCTGTAGCCTAGTGGTCCTTAATCTTCTTTCCCACCTAGAAATCAGACACTGCTTACACCCCTCACAGCAGTGTTAACCCCAGTGAATTTGTTTCAAATATGTGTCCTAATGCTATAAAATAGCTTGAATTATGCTGCTGTAATACCAAATGACTCTGGCCATAATTTGAAGAAACTGACAGATACAAGAGTGACAGCTAGCAAAGAAGTTGTTCCAAAGGCCCATTTGATTTTCCATTAAAATTTTTGAATAACAAAAAGGTTTCATTTTCACAAAAAAAAAACCCAACAAAACTATTTTTTTTCAGTTTTGAAAATGGGAACATTTGCAGGTATTGGATGTTGAAATTTCAGTTTGATGAAAAATTCCAAAGTTGATTTTTTTCCCCACAAATTTCCATTTAATTTAAAAAGCCTTTTTTTTTTTGCCTAGAAAAAGTTAGAGGAGAAATTCTGACCACCTTTAGTTGGCAATCTCATCAAAAAAGCAGAAGGTTGAGTCATCTCAAAAAGAGGTTCTTTCAAGTCAGAAACGAAGTCTGGAGCATGCTGGAGAAAGCTTACACTGCTGCTTTTGCATGGACAAGGAGAGGGTTACAGTTTCTTGGGTTATTAGTCTATTGCCTTTTCTGAGCATGACATTTCTTAAGCAAGTAAAGCTAATCATGAAGCTAAGCCAAAGGTTAGCACACACTGGAAATGAAGCCCCCCACATCCTTTAGTATTTGAGTTGAAGAGTTTTATTATTGGTTATTTGGAAGAAAACTGGTATGTATATAGCAAAGATGGTAGAGTCTCCTCTTGGAATCAAACTGCTAATCATCATCTCATAATGATAATCATAAAAATAACCATCTAATATCTGCATTATAAGGGCCTGTGATGCAACTTCTGTGTGTCAAAGCTTCAAAATTATTGGCCAGATCCTTAGCTATAAAGAGTAGCCCCATTGAAGGCAGTGAAGTGACGCTGATTGACACTAGTTAAGGATCTGGCAGTGAAGTGATGTTGATTTACACTAGCTAAGGATCTGGCAAAAGGCCTTTAAGTAAGTGGCATTCCCACGCTGCTCCTAACACAGAACAGATGGACCCATATATAACCTGGATAGGGTCAAAATTTACCCCGTACCAGGGATTTGCTTTACTTTTAACTTAAATAGCAGCAAACAGACTTCCTAGCTGCTTGTTTGTTTGTTTGTTTGTTTGGGTTTTTTTTTTACAGCTCCCTAGAGGACTCCTGTCTCTCTCCCCAGTTCTGACTTCTAAGACACACCAAACCCTGTGCTGAAGGTCCTCCTGGTCTGGCTGCTAGAGTGAGTCAGCAGAACAGTTCTGTTTATCTATGCAGTTTCCTAGAACCTGACATCCAGTTGCATATAATAATAATATGGTGAGGGATGTATCACTGCAAAGAAGTTTCCAAATTAGAATTGGATGAAATGACTCTTTTTTATTACGATTAATAGTTACACTGACAGGTAGGGTGCAGTTTTCCATGGCATTTTTTTTAGAAAGAGTCCCATACTAGTTATGGAAGAGGAGATGGTTCTTCCTCCTATCCACCCCAATTTCTTTTTATTCCATTTTCAAATAAACTGCTGTAGCAAATGATCTATGAAGCCAGATGTATAACAACCATGCTAACAAGGTTATACCATCATTATGTTCCTTCCATGCACAATTACAAAGGTCTGCTGTCTCCAGGCCTACAGGAATACCAGGGTAAAACCATTTTATATTGATCTGGCGGCAAGGAAAACATCCTCACTCAGGACATGACTTTCAGGAGCTCAGGCTTGGGGGACTGGGTGAGAGAGGGGTCAAATCTCAACTAATGTCAACAGCCTATTTCCCTTAAATAATACAAGATTCTTTGAGTCAAATGATTATTGTGAAAAAACAGTCATGGTGCCTGTAGAGTGCATCCATGTAACTTCCTAACCCAGTGGTGGGCAAATTAGCCAGGAACGGTGAACCGCAGCCACTGGGAGCTCCAGGGGGCCATGTCTGTGGATGGTCAATGTCCACAAAATGTCTCGCGGCCCGCAATCAGCTTACCCTAACGTGCCGCAGGTTACCCACCACTGTCCTAACCCCTCTAAAGAAGGGAGTAACTGCAGAAAGACACTTAAAACGCAAAAATAAAGAGTTACATGTCACAGGCATGACTTTCTACCTGCCAAAACCTTTATATTTCTCATTTTGATGTAAAGGACAAGCTCAGCTGATGTTCTGTGGTAACAGGGAGCTAGGAAATGCTAGGGTGGATCCAAATATTGCAAGCCAGCATGAAACGACTTAGAAATAGCTAAAGCCAAGGATATGAAAATCATGGGATCACTGTAAAAATGAATCCTACAACAGCTGTTAGAAAAGGTGAGGCCTTAGTCACACAGCAACTACTATTGGTAAGCCAAAGTTATTGTATGTTGTCCATTGCAGTCACTGAAGTCAAAGGCAAAACTGTCATTGACTTCAGGTGCAGTTAAATGAGGCTCTTAGAGTATAAGATCTTTTGGCAGGGAAGGTCTACTAATTTCTATTTTGTACAGCCTGAGGACATTTTTGCCACAGCATAAGTGCTCAGTATTAGAAGCAGTAATAGTCAAAGGAATGACAATTATGGAACCTACATCCAGTGCCCTGGACTTTGAGGGAGTTTGGTTTGATGTGCAGTTCCAATCAGTATAACAAGCCTGAACTGGAAGTCTGAATTCAAACATCCCCAAACTCTGGTTCAAAACAGATTTAGATCTAGTTCTGGATCCAAACTTCTCAGGTTCAGGGCACTTCAGGCCGTTCTGTAATAACAATATACTGTAGTGAGCACAACAACACTAGTAGGGTCTGCTGCTGAAATCCATAGCTTTAACTAACCTAATTTACAAATCAAGGGCCAGATCCTGCAGACTCACAATAGAGTGGGTAATACTTTTCACAAGAATAATTCATACTCATGCAGGAACTTCCTTTAATATCAAAGTCTTGCAGGACTGAACCTTAATAACTGAGCAAGACATTAGCTTATCAAAAAAAAAAAAAAAGCACACCCAGCACAGTGTTCTACAGTAACGAACCAAAGCCCTGTAGTAACATCATTGGGCAACAGAGTTTGGGTCATTGCTTTCAAATACTGTAGCATTATTAACATCAAAGAACATTCATGCAGAAAATAATCTAGAGGATGATTGAGTCAGAACAGATGCTTATATGATTCAGTGCAATAGTTACCAGCTAGCGGGTTCCACTACAGTGCTTTGCCCAGGTGCTGAATGACATTACAAAGATAAGCAGACTTATCTCTACACTAGCAAGCTCCTTCTGGCAGTGCTTCCCTAGCACTGAAGGGAGGAGACCTCTAACAGGTTCTGAGCCCCACTTTGACCAGCTCTGAAAGAGTATCAGACATAGCAGGGATGGTAAAAAAAAAAAAAGAGACATTCCTGATATAAACACAGGAACTAGATTAAAGCTCCTTGGGGCAGGGACCATTTTTCCATTCTGTGTGTACTTGCTTCTCGGCCTTCTGGCTAGAGGGGTGAAAACATTATCTAGCCGTATTTGGCACATCTATGACAATATAAATAAACGATAATGGGCCTGCTCCTGCTCCCACTGAAGTCAATTCAGATTTTGGAGCCTGCAGTGAGCATGATCAGTGCAGTGTCTTTTTAGATGTCAAACCATATTGTAATTGTTACAGTGGGAAAGTATTTCCTCCTCACTCATGCCTCTACAGCACAGCTGGAGAAGCAGCCTTTCCCATAGTTTATTGTCCTATCTCTTAGTAGCTTCTTCAATGCACATTTTCACACATTCCCAGAACGGGAGCCAAGGTGCTTCAAGTTCCTCTTAGAAAACCATGCCACTTTCTTGTGGGAGAGTTACTTCATGGCCCAGCTGCCTCATTTCCTTCTCCTCACCAGAACAATTAAAAAATTACCATGAAAAAAAAATGTAGCCTTGTAGTCGTTTAAATGGTGCCCTGGGGAGACGTGCACCTGCAAAGTGTCAGACACATACAATTATGTAGTTCGTGATATGCAATTGTGATATGCACCTTATGCTCAGCATAAGCTAATGCTTGTACCCATATTCCTTCCCCCATGGGTACACACAACCCAGGGAAGAGTTTGTTGTGGGGAGGAGCAAGGGGCAGAGTCTGCGACTGGCTGAAGCAATGATGCTGTGGAAGGAGCAATTTAGTGGACATTTTATTGAAAACCACTCCTCTTGTTAGAACCAGAAATATAGCAGTCTGAGCCACAAGGTACGTAGTTGATACAGGACTCGATTAATAATGAATTAAGGAGGGTAATATAATTAATGCCAGTCAACATGGGGGAAACTACATTTTGTCAAACTAACATTTTTTTTTATAAGATTACAGGTTTGGAGGCTAAAGATAATAATGTTAATGTAATATACCTAAGACTTCATAAGATATTTGACTTAATACCACACAACATTTTGATTAAGAAACTAGAATGATACAAAATCAACATGATGCATGCTAAAATGTATTAAAAACTGGCTAATTAATAGGTCTCTAAAGGTAGTTGTAAACAGGGAATTATCATCAAGTAAGTGTATTTTTAATGGGATTCCACAAGGTTAGGTTCTTGGCCTTACGTTATTTAATATTTTTACCAATGACCTTTATCGATTATTTTTTAAAAACTACATCATAAAATTATTACTGATGAAGTTTGTAAGTGACACAGACTGGGGAAGTAGGAAATAATGAAGACGACAGCAACTGTGACTCATCTTTGTCCCCTCCCTCCAGCAGTTGAGATCCCACCAGCTGTGACTCATCTTTAATTGGACTTGGCCCACCCTCCAGGTTCAACAAGGTGCCATAATTCAACACTCCAGATCTAGGTGATTCTTTCAGAGCCAGCATGGCAAAGTGATGCTGTGGCTAAAAGGGCTTAATAGGAGCACATCAAGTAGAAGCAGGGAACTTATATTACCTCTGTACTTGGTGGTGCAATTGCCACTGGAATATTGTGTCCAGTTCTGGTATCCACACTTCAAAAAGGATGTTGATAAACTGGAGAGAGTTCAAAAAAGAACCATGAGAATGAGTGAAGGACTGAAAAACATGTTTTGTAGTGAGAAACTCCAGGAGCACAATCTATTTAGCTTATCAAAGAGAAATATAAGGGGTGACTTGATCACAGTATAACAGAGAAAATCATCTCATTAAAGAACTACAGATATTCTCATAGGTCATAAAATGACCCCTCCCTTTATAAAATCCAGCTATGGAGCTCAGCACTATAGTTTAATGGGGTGCTTTTGTGTCTCGGTACAGAAATGTGCTTGTACTTTAAAACAAGAACAAGGGCTGACATGCATTTCATTTTGTTAATGAGACAATGGAAAAGAAAATCAGCTCCTAACCTCCAGGTGCACTTAGCAATTTCCAATAGACAAGAGACCATGGTAATGGAAAGAGGAAGCTAATGATTTGGAAATATCTTTTTTTAAAACTCCATTCCATTTTTATTATAGATGATTTCATTTCAATAGAGCATTTGGGGAAAAGGGATACCAAAAAAAATGTTTGCTGATTGATAGTGCACAGTTTAATGAATCAGATAATCATACAACAGCGTGAAACATTGAAAAATGGATTAGACAAAACACTAGAAAATATACAGCAGGTTCAGGGAATGAGTCTGTCTTGGCAGGCAGATGGACTAGATGACCTAATAAAACTTCTTTCTGAATAACTTCTCAGTTTGTATGATTCACTAAGCATCCCCCCTTCAAATAGTCATTTAAAAGATTGCACTGTACAAACAGCTTACTGCAAATGAAAAATACACATGAATGTTGCACCATGTTTTGTGCATCAGAGTGACCTTTTCAGCATATTGGTTAGTAATCATTATGACTCAGTGATTTCCCTAACTAGGTACTAACTGCTGCTCTGACAGCAGAGGACAAGAACAACAAAGGAAACAAACAAAGGGGCCCAGTGTGCAAAATTAGAAAATGTTCATACCAGGCAAGGTGACTATGTCCTATCTCATTAACTAATCCTGCATCAGAAAGGGATTTGCCTAAAGGGCATTTCTAAGAAGGCTGCACCTCATCCCCTCATTCATAATTATCGCTGTTAGCCCTGTAACACAACTGGTGACTAGTTTCCTTCTTTGACTGTCTGGCTTAATGAAAATATTACTCTTACCTAGTTAAAAGGGCTACTTATTATCAATAATAAACTCAGATATATGCATGTCAATACAGGGGATAATTTCGCATAAAATAATGTTGTTCCCTGCATTTATTTGTTTCAATGGATGACCAAAATGGCCCAACTAGCGGGCTGAGACCTAGACTCCTGTCCACTAGGACAAAGGCACTATTGTTCTAGGACCAAGGAATTGTTCAATTATTAGACTAAGAAATTATACTCTAGGATTAAGTTGCCTAGATTGTACGACCTTATGAACTCAAAGACAACTGAGATCACCTGAATTGTCCTTCCTTGTCATGTCAAGATTCATTTGGGCTCAAGCTGGGAACAAGGCTTTTTCAGAGGAATTCCCTCCCTGTAGAAACTGGTAAGTATCCCCCCATGGCTGTTTTCAAAACATGTTGAGACTGGTCACATTTATATCCATGATCATTTCACTTCCCTTGTTTCCAACTATCCTGTGCAGATGACACAGGGGAGATAGGTTTGTGGTAGGGCTTTGTAGCCTGGCCACTGTGCCTGGCTCATGATTTTAACTGTCCATTTCTGGCAATGAGCATGTAATACATGATTTAAATAAAATTAAATATATTTAATTAATTAATATGGTAATTTTACAATTGTGTAATTAAAAACCTTTAACCAGGTCTGGAGTATGCGTATACAGCATTTTAAACAGCGCTTTCTGCTGGGCTCAATAAAATGTGCCGTGATGCACATATAAAACTAAATATTATTCATAATCAACTTTAATTTCCATGGCATCCTCTAATTAAAGGCCTCAGGGCATCTATTATCAATGTAACAAAAATACATCTTAAAAGTGAATGGTAACTTGAGCTAATCCTAAAGAAGATATAGAAACAAAACCAAAAATTGTCCCCCACATCCTATTGAGCAATATACAAGAGACATGTTTTGATGCCCTTTCTCTGACTGAATAGCATCTTACTCCATGGATGTCCCAGTGACTTCAGTGAGCCCATTCATGGAGTAAGGCACTACTCAACATATGTAAGAACATTAGAATCTGGACTAGATAGTTTTTAATTAATGTATGTACAATACTGAAAATGTGTCTGGCTCTGTTAAGACTCATAACAACATGAGCCTCACCACCCGGGGCTGAAGCTGAAGCCTGAGCAATGTAGCTTCGTGGGGGACCATGTGGCGTGGGTCCCCAGGCAATTGCCCTGCTTGCTACCTCCCAACGCCAGCCCTGGCTTTTATATGCAGAAAACCAACTATTGTGGCACAGGTGGGCCATGGAGTTTTTATAGCATGTTGAGGGAAAGGGGGGGTTCAGAAAGAAAAAGGTTGAGAACCCCTTATGTGGACCACAGTGCCTTCCAAGGTCATGTGCTTGTTATGTCTATTAGCTATAAAGCAAACTCCTGAAGTTCTCCATGTTGCTTCCCAGAACCAATTCTTCATTCTCAGTCATGTGTAGACTTTTAGGCACTGTTGCTAAAAGATTTCACCCTGGGCTCTTGCATTACTGATCACGCAGGCACTATGTGTTTAGGCACTGTTGCTGTCACCTTATCTATGATGTGATGAATAGCACAATATGTGCAAAAGCACCACAGAACGCTTTTCCCAAGGAGCTGTTCCTGCCATCAAAAGAGCATGTATATGTTTAACCAAGCTGCATGGATGAAAGAGACATGGGTAACCTTCCACAGAGTTACAAAGCTAGGTGCGGCTTGATTTCAAAAGTAGCTACGATCAGGAGACAAATAAGACCAAATTCAACCTTCTACAGGGCTGCACTAGTGTAACTGAGGGTAGAATTGTGCTGATAGTGCGTTCTACTGAGTGATAAATGTGAACCTGAGAGCATAGCTCACCTAAGCTCACCAAAACCCTTTGGCTTCATATTTGTTTTTAGCATCTCTTTGATCCTGTAATATTTTGGATTTTCCCTAGCGATTTCACCCTGGGCTCTTGCATTACTGATCACGCAGGCACTATGGTTTTGCCGAGTTTTCCAATAGCCTGTTCAACACCAGGAACTAAGAACATCCCCCGCAGCTCTCCTAAGCATTTGTTGGAGCTGCAGACATCTGCATCAGGAAATGGCTCTGCATTCAGTGAGCTCGTGTCACCCCTGCTGGAACACAAGCCAGAGGGCTGTGTTATAAATTGCACTTCCATTAATGGGAACCACTGCACCTTCAGATGTGTTCATACTCTAGGGAGGACAGGCCCTGTCTGTCCAGGGAAAGGTGTCATCGGGGAAGAAGGTGGATAGCATAGGGAAGGATGATCAAGGGACATGTTGAATCAACATTCCTCCCTGGCCCATTGTTAGGACTGTGTCATTAGTCCTGGGTCCTCCTCGAGGTGTATGTTATGCTACTAAGGACCCTAAATCCTGGTCCTTGAGACCTGGGGCTGAATCAAGCCCTGAATTTATAGAGATAAAACTACTGCATGGTTTGTGATGAAAAATTGGAGAAATGATAACTGGCAACACATATAGGTATAATTCTCAGTATGCCTGAAGTCAGAGCCGCCTGGGGCGGGGGACAAGTGGGGCAATTTGCCCCAGGCCTCGGGCCCTGCAAAGGCCCCCACTAGAGTTTTTCAGGGCCCTTGGAGCGGGGTCCTTCACTCGCTCCTTCATCTGTTCCAGGGGCCCTGGAAAACTCTTGCGGGGCCCGGGGCCCCGGAGCTTCTTCCGCTCTGGGTCTTCGGCGGCAATTCGGCGGCAGGGGGTCCTTCCGCCCCGGGACCCGCCGCCGAAGTGCCCCGAAGACCGGCGGCAGGGGGTCCTTCCGCCCCGGGACCCACCGCCGAAATGTCCCGAAGACCCACGGCGGGGGCTCCTTCCACCCCAGAACCCATCACTGAAATGCCGGGTCTTTGGCGGCAATTCGGCGGCGGCAGGGACCCCCCGCCGCCGAAGACCCCAGGCCTCCTGAATCCTCTGGGCGGCCCTGCCTGAAGTCAGTTGATCTGACGTAAAGCCCTGGTACTGTGTATAGACATTAACATACCTGATAAAGTGATCACTGATCAGAAAAAGAATTAAAAAAAAACAAACAAACAAACAAAAAAACTACTTTGATCACAATTGCTACAGTCTAACAGACTTGGCAGGTTATTGCTTTAGTCTGTTAAATACTCTCCTGAAATATGTAAACTCCAATACTGGCTATACAACTGTCCTTAAGGTCTATGCTTTTAAACAAAAGCCACAATGTGATTATCAAAATGCAATGTAAACAAGCATGTATGTGCCCATGCACAAGTGAGATAGTATGAATAGGCCTGAAGGTGCATGTATGAGCTTGTGCCTATGTGTAATTGTAGAGTGAATATGAGTCTATTGTAAGTCTCTATGTAGCTGACGATGAGTGTAAAAGTGTTTTTATGTGCATGACTACGCCAGTGTATGTGTGACTCTGCAATAGTGTGAGCAATTGACTTATGAGTGCACAGGTATGATCATTATCTGGGTGAGTGCTTGTGAATGAGTGTACAAATGCACAGGACCACTTCCTGAGTGTGCAAACGAGTGCTTATGCACAGCCCACTCAGTATAAAAACTAGTGGATTGCCCTAATCAAGGCCAGATTCTGCCACCTTAGTGGATAGAACACTGGATTGGGATTAAGGTCTGCCATTGGCCTTGCTGGGTGACCTTCGGCAAGTCACTTCACCTCATTGTGCCTCAGCTTTTCAATCTGTAAAATGATGATAATGATACGGACCTCCTTTGTAAAGTGCTTTGAGATCTATGGATGAAAAGTTCAGTGTAAGAGCTAAGTATTATTTCGCACAGTGCGTATAGTCTATGAGTAGTGCCAGTATTCATTTCAGAGTGAGGACTGTACATTAGCATTTCTTAGAGAGGAGAGCTGGGCTCTACTAGTATTCATCAGCAGAGATCTGATAGGGCCTAATTTTAAAGCCCAACCTGGACCTGACCTGACACTATTGAGTCATTTTCATGACTGACCAGACCCAAACCCAACACTTCCCCCAACTTCCTTGGAGCTCGGCCTAGTGGGACCTTCCCATTCCCCATGCCTGAGATCTGCCTCAAGCCGCCTCCTACCAGTGGGATCAGCATGGCGGTGGCCACCACCTGGCAGTGCTGAATGTGCTTGGAGTGGGAAATCATCGGCACACTCACTCTGCTGCACACACGGAGTGCAGCAAGGTGGCAGTGACCAGCATGAGCTGGGCCCACAGCCACCGCCCCGCTGACCCTGGCCTATGGACAGGAGGCGGTGACCAGAAACCATACCTGTAGTAGGGTTTGGGTCAGTTCTCTACTCACCGGTGTTAACACTCAGGACGGGAGAATCTGCACTAGCAATCTGTCACACACGGTGCAGAGGTGGGCGCTAGCATTCCCACTCTCAGTGGTGGGGCAGTCCTTTAGCACTCCCCCGCAGTCACGCTGAGAAAGGGGACTGTGCACTAGCACCGCCAGGGAACACAGCTGCCCACGAGCCCCCCCACTCAGTGAGTGGGGCTGTACCCTACAGTGCAACCTAGGGGCACTAGCATTCACATTGAGAACCAGCGAACTGTCCTCTCAGTGAAATCACAGGACCCAGCCCCATTCCCCGCGTGCATCCATGCTTCTTGAGACGTGTGTTGTGTGCACAGAGGGCGGGTGCCCGCCCGGGGAGATCCGAGGGAGCGTGCAGCCCCTGGCTCCGTGCGAGGGAGTGTGTGCACAGAGCTGCTCTTTGCTAGAGCGAGCGCGGGGGAGTGCAAGGGCTCAGCCCTCCGCCCTGAGGGGCAGCACTTGTGAGCACGAGTGCCCGGCCTGCCCGCCGAGAGGGAGCCCCGGCCGGGGCTAGTGCCCAGAGCGCGCGAGGGGCCCGGCCCCGTGCCCAGCCCGCCGCGAGCGGCTCAGCCTGCCCGCGCCCTGCCCAGCCCCCCGCTGAGCCCGCGTGTCCCGCTCCCCGCCCGGGCGGAGGCGCCGCAGCAGCAGCAGCGCGCCCTCCGACCCCGCTCCGCGCGCGCCGCTCGCTGCTGCCCCTGCCTCAGGACGCGGCGCTCGGCTCCCCGCTCCGGATCCCGGCCATGGCCTCGGGCGGCGGCGGCCGGCGGGGCCGGGAGGAGGACGAGCTGCCCGTGTACCTGGCGCGGCCGGGCACCACGGCCCAGGTCCCCCGGCAGAAGTACGGCGGCATGTTCTGCAGCGTGGAGGGCGCCTTCGAGAGCAAGACGCTGGACTTCGGGGCCCTGAGCGTGGGGCAGCGCGGAGCCCGGGCCAGCCGGCCACCGCAGCCGGCGGCGCCCGAGCCCGAGCCCCCGCGGGAGCCCCCCGCCGCCGCCGCCGCCGGGGTGGAGATCCGGAGCGGCTCGGACAAGGAGCGGCTGCAGAACCTCGGCCCCCAGCCGGACAAGGTAAGGGGGGGGGGGCACCCCGGAGCCAGCATGGAGGGGCCAGCTTGGGAGATGTGAAATGCTGAGTGTGAGGTGAGCTCCCTGGGCTGGGTCCGCCCCTCTCCGCCGTGAAGGTGCCAGCAGCAGCCATCGGGCATCCGAAAGGCTGGGCATGGGGAGTGCTGCAGGCATCACGCGGCTGGGGCTGAGCTCTCCCTCCTGTCCCACAGCGGTGTCTCTGCCTGGAGCCTCTGACATTGCAGTGCTGGGATGCAGGGAAGAGAGGCAGGACTCCATCCTCGTTACAGAAACACTTATATAAACCCCCGAATGACCCTTTGCTAATTGCTAGCTAAAGGCACTTGATGGCTTTCATGCGATCTTAACTAAAGAGTGTGTGTTACATAGCTGCAATTATCCTGCCGGAATGAACGGGTGCTTAGAGTTGCTGCAAAGTGTTAAAACTTTTTACTTTTACTGAAAGACATACTCCCGTACTTGGCCCAAAATTTTACAGCTTACTCGAGTTACTGCAGGGCTTGGGTTCATTGCTTTAGTTACTGTAATATTTTTAAAATAATAAAGAAAAGAAACCATAGTTTCAAGCTAAGCAGATCAGCTCTCCATTTGCTCCTTTCAGAAACTTCTGGCTTTTAAAAGACTGACAGAAGTTAAACACTGTTTTGTTTTGTGTTTCTGCCCGTGCCTTTATAGTTCTTGGAAGTCAGAGGGTTCAGAGTTCAAAAAAGATGCTCAGACTGGGAGCTAAGAAGAGCAGTAGATAAATACTGTCGCTCATCAGACATTTGTTCCTCTCCAGGTCTTGATTGCAGAGACCAAATGGATACAGTATAATTATTATGCACCAATATGATGAATAATAATTTGCAATGGAAATCTCTTACTCAGAGGAACTGCAGACAGTGCATACTGTAACTTTAGTCTTTTTCATAGACTCTGTGGTTAACCAAGAGGAGGATCTACAGCTTTCTCCTGTGTTTCTTTAAAGAGGGAGAGAAAGAAAAGCCTTTTGCTGTCAGTTTGTACCCTAAAAAGCTTGTGTCTAAGAAACAGGATGTCAGCATTTCTTGGAGTTACTGACTTAAAAGGTCCACTGAGTTACCAAGGATGGTAAAGCTGCATATCAGAAGAAAAGCTGCCAACTTTTACCAGGGCTGGTCATGAAAGGAATCTTTCTTTTTCAAAAGGGATTACATTCAAATCTAAGCTTGAGTGTTGTCTAAACCAAAAGAGCTTCATTCTTCTCACTTACACTGCTGTAACTGAGGAGTAATTCCACTCAAACTAGTGATGTAACACTGGTGTAAAAGAGCTGTCAGTGAGATTGGCATCAGGCCCAAGGTTTCCAGACTAGGTCTAAACTCAAATATTGCCCTATATAGTATTAAATAGAAGTTCCTCTGGGCTCAGCAACATAGAGATTTTGTCAGAGTTTGAAAAATGTTCACTTCCTTGGCTTTGATCCTATTTACACCAATGTAAATTGGCAGTAAGATCACTGAACTTCAACAGTTCAACTTCACTAACTTCAATGGGTTTACTGATAATTTACACTTGATGCAAGTGTTATCACAATCAGGCTCCTCTTTTGTAAAGTGATTTGATCATGATACATGATTATTATTCCTGTAGGTCAGTGACAACACTTGGGTGAATCTTTTAATAAATTATTATATTAGTCAGAAGTGTTTCCCTTTTTATAATCTGGGCTGGGCCAGTCTGTAAGGATTCTTTGCAACATGGGCAGAAAAAGTAAAGTGTACTTTTAAAGAAAATGGGAAAAATTAATTTTGCTGCACAGTAAATCTTTAAGAATTAAGAAGTACAATTGGTATCTGTGAATTTTACATATGCTCAAGTTTGAACATGGAATGCCAGGCTTGATGTATTTAACATACATTTGTGAATCAGAGAACTTAAGGTGACCAAAGTCTGACTGGGAAGTGAAAAGTTCCCCAGCAAAATGAAAGGAGGAGCCCAGCCCTCCCCATAGCCCTAACTGTTGGGGAGGTGCTGGGCCTCCTTTCAGGGGCACTATCCTGCTGATTGACTCAATTGTTCATATAAATCTCTTCCTAGCAATACATTTGAACCACCTCTTCCTTTTTGCTGGAAAGGAGCATTTATCTCTTCTTCCTTTCCTGCAGAGAGCACTTTCTGAGATATCTCCACTACTCTATCCCGAGTCCTTTAGCCTTTATTTTTTGGTTCCTCTGTCTCTTCCCTGTGTCTGCTGCAGCTGCTGCTCATAGCTTTATCAAGGCAAGAACCAAATTAACATTATTCTTGTCAGTTTCACAGTTGCCAATAAGATTCTGAATAGTGACAGAGAAACTGACCAGTGTATTGTTAATTTCAAGCTGCTGCTGCTCTGGGAAACTCTGAGCAGCAGTGGAGATACTGGAGCAGCCTGTCTGCAGACTTTCCTCAATTGTTTTCTTTATTAATATAGAAACAAAGATTCTAAAGATCTTCACTGTCCCTCAGGGTCTTGTCTAGGTCCTTGTCCCCAGGGATTTCCCACCCTCTCCAGCTGGCTCCTGCTCACAGCAGGTTTCTTCTTCTCAGGTGTTCCACCTGGCAGGCATACGCAGTCGATTCCCTTCCCTAAGCCTGGGTCTCTCCTGTCCGCATCTCTGCCTAAGGAGTCAGGAAGCCTTGTATACAGTTTCCTGTGGAGCACATCACTAGGAGCCAGCATGCAACCTACAATTACAGCTCCCACTTTTAAAGGGCACCAGGTCGCAACATGGCCCCAGTCCTGTCTTCGGAGCCACAAGGGGTTGCTTGTGTGGAGCTCATTTCAGGATCAGGGCCTAAAATGGTTATTTCTCAGTACAAATTGATTTTTTTCTTATAATGATTTTACATATAAGAAATCAGACAGAGAGAGGTTAAATGACTTGCTCAAGGCCATATAGGAAATCACCGACAGAATTGGGATTACAGAAGTTCCCAGTTCCTAGGCCTGGGCACAAGACACTAGGCCAAATTGCTTCTCCTAATCGGGGCCAGATAAAGAATTTTGGGGCCCTCCGCACTATGGAAATTGGGGGCCCCTAAACAGAACTGCAAGCTGTCCGTTTTGTTTTGTTTTCTTTTTCCTGGTAGTTGGAGGAGGGGACAGAGATGGGGACCCTGTGCAAGTGCACTGCTTTTAATGCTTCTTTCTCACTTATGTTTCGTTGTTATGAACAGATTCTTGGAAGCACAATGTCAACAAATTGCTGCTTTTCTTAACAACACACCATGAGAGCAGCTATGTTAAGCATTAGTAATACCAACACTTCAGTAGTGAAATAACTGCATTAGAACTGCATCATGAAATTACATGTTACTGCATATTATCTGGCTGTTACAGTTCTGGCTCCCAGGTAAATGTTTAACAAGAGGAACTCCTCTTACTTCCCCATCACTTTGTAATAAAGTGTAGTTGAGCCACAGGTCCTGAGAAATCTGCCACATTAAATTGCTGCTGTTATACTGTTGCCTACTTCATGAGCAATCCAAGCCAGAGAGGTGTGTTTAAGGCATATTATAAATATGGTGACCACACTCCCTGTTGCAGGGACATGCCTCCATGGTCGAGCATGCAGAGCCCTCATAGAACATCTGTAGAATATAATGGGATTTGGGGGAGCCCGGATCAGGTCCATGGTTCCCCTCTTGGCTGAGAATTTTCAGATGTACATGCAGCCCGAAGCCTGCCATTGGCTTTTTGTTTTCGATTGACAATAACTTTGAGCACACATTTTGCCCAACGCTGGTCCTTATAGATAATGTCCCTTGAGATCAGAGCCTCCATAGTTTGTTCCAAGTTCAGCCATGCTTTTCAGCTAATGGAATTGTAATAAGCCACTTAATTTACCATAACAAAGTGAAGTAGCATCTCTCTCTAACCCCTGTCTTTTCTGACAACGCTCTCTGAAAGTATGTCCTGGTGATGCTCGCTGGGATTATTACCTTGTAAACTGAACTCTGCTTTAGCCAAAGGAAATAACAGTGATGCATCATATCCAGCCCTGACATGGTACACTACTTCATTGTTGACTTTCAGTTTTGCCTCTGCAGAGGCAGAGTTGCACTGGGGAGGACAGGAAGGAGGGAAGAAAGAATGGAGAGGTGCAATCGGAAGTGACATTCCATTTGTATGGCAGTGTGCTTCTCCCCTGCTCATGGGTTTGTAGGGGAGTCACCTCTTTCTTGTATCTCTTCCTTACCCAACACTGTGGCTCCACTAGTTTCTGCTCCCTGCTGTTAGAAGAAGTAGACAAGAAACATTTGGCCCAATTATATTTATTTCAGGATTCTCATCCCATCCTGCTACACGGTTCTGCGGTGAAGTCGTCATTTCCTTGGCAAGTGATTGTAATGGCCATAAATGCAGGATAACAACAACTTCACTGCAGCCTCAGGCAGGAAGATCACTGGAGCTGCAAGGGAGAAGGCTCTAACTCAGGGGTAGGCAACCTATGGCACATGTGCCGAAGGTGGCACGCTAGCTGATTTTCAGCGGCACTCAGACTGCCCAGGTCCTGGCCACCAGTCCAGGGGGCTCTGCATTTTAATTTAATTTTAAATGAAGCTTCTTAAACATTTAAAAAACCTTATTTACTTTACTTACAACAATAGTTTAGTTATGTATTATAGACGTATAGAAAGAGACCTTCTAAAAACATTAAAATGTATTACTGGCACGCGAAACCTTAAATTAGAGTGAATAAATGAAGACTCGGCACACCACTTCTGAAAGGTTGCCGACCCCTGCTCTAACTCTTTAGTAGGGGCTGACAAATACTACCAACAAAGTAAAGTCTTGCTGTAATTATTCCTTTTAGAGAATCCAGTTGTGTGCCAGCACACACATTTAATATGTGATAAAATCCCAAACTCAACTATAAGATAGAACCTAAGAGAGGAGGTAGCTTGAAAGAAAATGATTTTTTTTTCTTTTGTCACAAGTATTCTATAAGTTCAGTTTCAAGTGTTTGTATTTCCAGTGTCAATAATTTAGAAGAAGAATCACTGAGACCACAGCAGATTTTTACCTGTTGATTTAGCATCATAATCATGACATTTTTGCACTTACATATGGAGCTGGACAAAATTTTTAGACCAAAACTTCTTCTGGTGAAAAATGCAGATTTGCATACACTGAAACATTTTGTGAATTCATGTCGGTTTGGATGACTTGTTCATGTAGAAAAAACAAAGGAAATTCTGCAAAAAGTTGAAATATTTTGTTTCAACATTTTCTAGATGAAATTTTTCTGTTCAAAATGACTTCATTTTGAGATTTCCTTCAGTTGTATTTTTTAAAAAATACAGAAACATAAAAAAGCTTGAAACCAAACCAAAACATTGTTTTATTTGACCCCAAACACATTTTTTCTGATTTAATTAACTGAAAATTTCCAAAAAATGAATTTTTGGTTTGATCTGAAATGAATTATTGTCCATGATTTTTCATAATTGCCAGTGAACTGAAAAATCTGTTGTTTGCACATCTCTACTAATAGTGCAGCTTTTATTGGGGGATCTCAAAGCACTTTAATACCATTAATTAATTAATTAAATTAAACCCTGGCAACACCCTATACAGTAGGGAGTATTATTTTCTTCATTTTACAGAGGGGGTTGGGTTACGGTATTATGAGAAATTGGTAGTGCTTTAGAGAAACCAGTTAGGGTCTTCTCAGCCTGAAGATAATGAGAGCAGAATCAGGCCCTTTCTCCTGCAGGAAGGTCATAGAAAAGGTTGCCTGTGTGACACAGGTGTGACAGTAAAATCTAGGGCTTTGGAGCTTTACTCGAACTCTGCTCCATCTCCAGGCAAAAACCTGCAGCTCCACTACTCCAGGCTCTGCTCCGAAGCCCTGGTAAAATCTGTCTTGTTAAATCATAGATTTTGATTGTAAAACAAAAGTTAATTTTCTGATTTTGCTGCATACAGCCTGTGTTTGCCTCAGAGAATCCTGCAATCACATTCTAAAGAGAGCTAAAACCTGAAGCATAGTTATCAAAAACCAGTGCTTCAGCTACATGCCAGGGTGCAAGTTCTTTCCAACAGTCCTATGTCCAGGATGAACACGAAGGCTGGTAAATCTCTCTCACCGGGCACTCGGATACCATAATGATGAGCGTGGTATAAATACTAGGGCTGATAGGAAATTTTTCATCAAAAATGTATTGGTGGAAACTTGGATTTTAACTAAACAAAGTTTTTCTCAAAAAGTGTCTGATTTGCATAGAAATTTTTCTTTTCTTATCAAAAAAGTGAGATGCCCCAAAACCAAAATAGTTCAGCAGAAAACTGAAATATTTTGATTTCGATACGCTGCTGTGACACCTCATGAGAGTTGTAGTTCAGCTCCCTCATGTCACCATTCCCCTTTATGGACGGAGCTCCCTACTTGAACTACTTCTCCCAAGATACACCAGGGCCAGGAACTCCCATGATGCAACCATCTTCAGTCACCCGAGCGGGTGGGGACCATTGTGCATCATAGGAGATGTAGTCCAATGTGGGAGCCCAGCGCCTAAACTATAACTCTCACACGGCATCTCATCAGTATTTCTGAGTTGAACTATTTCATTTTCAGACAGTATATGTCAGTTTTTGATTTTTTGCTGAAAAGTCAAGTGTCTCCATGGAAAATTCTATGAAAACTATTTTTTTTCATTTTTGTCAACATTGTCTATGGGAAAAAAGCCAATTTTCTAACTAACTTTAATAAATACCTAGATCGGTTCAGGCAACCTGATACTCAGCAAATATAACTTTATCCTTGGTCCTCTTCATTTCACTAGTCATGGATGCCTCCTTGAAGGACTGGATCTGGCTGCCATAAGTAGGTGTAGGAAGGATTCTTTATTTCTGCTGGTGGTTTTTTTTTTAGATGATGTGACCCAAACTGAGCACAATGTTCTGGGTGAGGCCAACCCCTTAATTTGTAGGCATTATATTTTTTGTATTATTCTCTATGCCCATGAAATAGTCTAGCACCCCACTTGCCTTTGTGAGCAGACTTCTTCAAGGACTTGTATTCACAATGACCTGGTGATCTTTTTACTTAGAGCTTATAACTAATGCAGAGCTCAGCCTGACACATTAATTGTAGGCTGAACAACCATAGGGATGTCTGTGCAGACAGGCTTTGATGCAGCTTTAACCATACCATCAACAAGACAATGTAGAGGATACAGCTGCCATGTTACACCAGCAGTCCTACACTCACTTGGATGGTTTCTTGCACACAGTTCCTCACATATTCTCACTTTTTCTACAACTCAGATCTTTTCTTTGTCTTGTGAACAGCTCTCTTCTCAATCTTATACATAGGACATAGCAACTTTGGGGAGAATAATCCCATAGAGAGAGGCTGAGGACAGAGAAAGAAATGTCCATTTCCAATAACACCAGTTCCAGCTAGGGAGTTAAAAGAATAGGAATAGCAAATGAGGTGACATTTATTTTCAAACAACAATTCCAACTGTAACAACATTTGTGTAGGTTATTATAAAGTGCACCAATGTGCACATACATTATATGTGTGGCTGGTGCTTAAAGAAAGTTCTCCATGTTCTGCCAACAGTAGTTTACACACAGGGGCGGCTCCAGGCATCAGCACGCCAAGCGCGTGCTCGCGGCGGGGCGGCAAAATGCCTAGAGCCGCCCCTGTTTACACACCAGCCTGTGATTGTTCCTCTCTTGGCCTTGGAGCAGGTATGATCTGAGTAAGTAGTTGGATGGAAGTTATCAGAAACCCAGCTACATCCGGAAGTGGCTTCAGTGAATCAATAGGTCTGCTGTTTCCTCTGAGTCAGTACTGAATCAGTATCCCAGGATGATGTTAGGGGGTGCTGTGCTGCTGCCAAGATGCTTGGTATTGGGTGAGCTGATAAACCAGGACTGACTCCTGACCATTTGTGGTTATTCGAGATCTCGTGGTACATTTCAGTGATGATAATAATGGACGCCTAGCTCTTATGCAGTTCTTTTCATCAGTAGAATTCAAAGCACTTTCCAAAGGAGGTAGAACATAAGAACAGCCATACTGGGTCAGACCAAAGGTCCATCTAGCCCAGTATCCTGTCTTCTGACAGTGGCCAATGCCAAGTGTCCCAGAGGGAATGAACAGAACAGGTCATCATCAAGTGATCTATTCTTTGTTGGTATCATTATCTCCTTTGTACAGATGGGGAAAGTGAGGCTGAGATTAAGTGACTCACCCAAAGACAATCAGCAGGGTAGTGGCAGAGCGGTGCCTAGAACTGAGGTCTCCTGAGTCCTAGTCCAGTGCTCTTTTCACTAGGAATTAGTCTTGGTGTCTGATGTTTGGGCTAAAGTCCAACTCAGATTAATGCACTCTTCCCACCTAAATTCTCACTTGTAGTCTGAACTGGATAAATCATTATTCAGTTCCTGATCTAAATCATTGTGTTGTGTTGACACTGGTATCATTCCACCGCAGAGACAGTTGCATCTCTGAAAGAACCCATCACCCCCCAATATATTGGTGTACATTACACAGTTTGTAAAGTATCTTGAAGAGCAGTCCTTAGAGCTGAAAGATCAAATCCATGTAGGAACTTGGTGATTCATGATTCAGAACTTCACGGCAGCAGTAGATAAACTAAAATTCTCCTGCTCCAAAATTGCAGGCCCTAGCCACTTGAGCTAGAGGTCAGTCATGGTTAACAGTATAGGGTTATGACACATAGTTGAGCAATTCTGATTTCATCTAGTAGAGGACAGTGGTGCACATACATTTTGTTACTGAAAAATAACTGCTTATAGTCAAAAGTATTTGCAAATGCTTGTTAAAGACAGGCTTTGAACTAAAACCCAGAATACTCTGAATACTCCAGAACTTTGTGGGTATTTGAAATCCAAACCCATTTATACATTCTGCCATCTCCCGTACTTATATCTTCCTTGATAAACATATACACATTTCTTGCTGTTTGTACTGATTTCACCAACTATAAAAAACCTGCAATTGACTATGTCCTTGCCTTGCAGTTACAAAGAAAGTGTCTGCAATTGTTGACTCAGAGATTAGAATCAAGTGCAAACTATGGAGCTGGATTTCAAGCATCATAAAGTTTTGGGTGTATGTACATGAGTTCCTGAATATAAGACTTTGTTTTGGGTCCTGCTGTGATTTTATTGTATTCCCCTGGTTGTCCTAGAAGCAGCACAAGCATGAAGGCTCTTTATTTCTTCCAAAGAAGAGGCAGCTAGAAATACATGTTCTTTCAATTACATTTCCCTAGAAAAACAATGGTTTTAATTAAGGAGGAGAAGGCAGGGAGGGAGATATTCTGTGGAACTGTAAAAAGTTCCATGAAACCCAAAACGTGACAAAAAAATTCAACACCCGGGGAGGTGATCACTTTACAGAGGGCAGGAAGGGCATGGGTGCAAAGGGATGGTCTGCAAATGGATGGATTTCCAGTTGCTAGATCTGTCCCATGTGTACATTAGGTTAAACATGAAGCAAATGTTTTTGGATGGGCAAATAGTGCTTCTTGACCTATAGCCTGAGAGAAGAAACCTCACAGAAATCTGCAAAGCTGCTTCAGGAACCAGCTACCACCCAGTTCAAGATTCCTTGTCTGTGGGATCAGGATGATATCATCTTTCAGAAAAGCAGATGCATCCAAGGTTGGCCTTAGTTTTTGCTAAACATCCACTGAGGCAACCAGTCAATCTCTAAGCAAAACCATTCCACTATTTCAGTTTCATTGTGCCCAGATGGTTGAGGAATGCACTGAAGAGTCCCTTCTTAAGGCTGACTCCCTCCACTGCTGCATTTGGGATTCCCAATCCCGGGCGTTTTTAATTAGAAATTGGAAAAATCCCACACATCCCACAGTTTCTTACTGAGCCCATTAATCTGACCCTCCCAGGGTTCCATGATCTATCACACAACACGGGGGAGCATTAGAAACAGCAAGAGGCAAGTGCGGGGAGAGCTGTTGGCAGGAGGGAGCTGGATGGGTTCTGATGTGACAGCTCTCTGCGCCCGCTGTCATTTTGCTTTACTAGAGGAAGATGGGATGTGTTAGGAAGCTGCAGTGCAAATCTCACAATGGAACCTTTCCCATGTACAGGGGGCAGTTCCTTAGGCCCATCCCTGGCCTCTCTCTCGCTGGGCTTACTGCTTGCAGTTGAAGTTACTGCACATGCCCAGGTGAGATTGGGCAGCATGTGCAATATCATTCAGACAGACACCAGGATTGTCAAACTGCATGGAGCATCAGGGATAGCACTTATGGCCCAGAGCGGGCTACCTAGTGAGCTTTCTGAGCAGCTCTCCTGATGCAACGAGTAGAGGGAACTCCCCTGTTTGTGGATAGCTGATACAGTCTGGCAGTGCTGGGGAGGACTTAAATTGCCTCTGCACACTTGGTCTTGCTGGCAGGCAGGCATCTGTCAAGAGCCAGGCCTTGTGACAAGATATAGAGGAGCCCTAGTTAGTGGCTCAGGATCTTCCTTGCCCCATTGACTAACAACACTTCTCTCCTCTTGCAGAGCCAGTCCTATAATGGCTGCCTTCCTACCTGTCCCATGCTAGCTCCACTCAGTCTGTCTCTAACTGCAAGGCAATGTTTGGAGTGGTGTTCTGGCCTGTTTTCTGGGACAGTAAGAGTATGATTCCTTCCCCACAATGTCCATGTTCCTGTACAGCCTCCTGCATTGAGGTAATGCAACTCCCACAACTGCAGGGCCTCTGATCAACACTATTCCACTCTCCTCTCTGCACTGATACATGTGCTGCAGCCTGCAGGCAGGGCACTGATTAGATGTGTCACAGAGGCAGACCCAGCCTTGTAGAAGCAGAACTGAGTGTTTCATGGCCCTGCACTGAGGATTCACAGATTGGGCATTGATTGGAGGATCACATGCAGCTTAGGTGAGCTGAGAGGAGAGTAAGAGCAAGACAGAATGGAGGGAACAAGCCCTCCATTAGCTGTAAAGTCAGCTCCAGTCTGCCTCCAGTAGAGGTCAGTGTTGCACACAGAGACACCACCAAGTTGATTGCGTGGGGTGGGGGGTTTGGTTTCCTGGAGAACTGGCCTTGGAGTTTGGCTCTTGTGTTTTTCCCATAAATGGAATTTCTCCTTTACTGTTTGGTCTCAATCCCACACCACCAAGGGAATCAGCTCCTTGAATACACCCCAAACCTCTTGGGAACCCACAGAGAGTTTCTGTGGCAGTTGCTATCCCCCCTGCATAATCGCATCAGATCTAACAGGCGATGTTGAGATCTCCCACTCACATACCCCATTCAGAAATATAACAGAGTTGGAAGGGATTTAATTTAGGGGAAGAGGTGAACACAAAAGGGGCATGGAGTGAGAAAACAGGTTATAATATATGTTAGCACCAATAATTTCTAGATCTCAGAACACTGTACAAAGGTGCCATTATTGCCCATTTTACAGAAGGCTAAACTGAGGCATGGTTAGCTAAGGAAATTCCCCAAAATCACAGCAAGTAAGTGGCAGAGTCAGAATGGAACCCCTTCTCCTGATTCCTAGTTCCAGCACTACCCACTGTACAATGCTGCCATGACATTTCCTTTGACTGGGACAAACCCAAAACATAAAAAGGGAACATCCCTAGTATTGCCTAGATTAGAATGGGGTATCCTAGCTCCTGGGAGAAACTCCTGGCCCTTTGCTCCAACCCCACTGTCATGCTAAATTTCCATGTACCGTGGAAGTCTGTTGTCTTTCACATAATTTTAGTGTGGTTTGATTTACCTCAAGCGAAGGTCAGGAGAGGTGTGTGCAGAGCCTCAGGAAATCTTACTGGAAAAGTTGGATCATATTGGCTTGAATACGAGCACTGTGACATTGGCTTGGATATGTGCCTCAGTGAGAACTGGCTGAAAAGAATAATGACAACATGGTGATGTATTGAGCTGGGGGAGGTGTTCAGTGGGAAATTGCAGGCATCAGTGCTAGAGGCAGTTTTGTTTTAAACTGTTATTAATGAGCTGGAAGAAAGATAAATAGTACATTAATTACATTTGCAGATGACAGTAAACTGGGATGTGTTATGAACACCAGGGAAAAGAGGACAATGATACAGAGGGATATAGAGAGGTGAGAAATATGGTCAAGAAACAGCAAAATGAGATTCAACTTGGAAAAATGCAAGGACAATGGGGGGAAATAATCCAAAATACAGATGTTGTGTATGTAGAAGACACTAATGCCAAGAAAATCCTATGGGTGATGGTGGAGAGCAAACTGCTTACAACGGGATGCAAAAAGTCCAGTGAGATTTTGGGCTTCAAGCCAAAGTGGGGATATGGTTTTCCTTTTGGTATGGCACTTTTGGGACTAAACCTACAACATGCATTCAATTGTGAGTGCCTCATTACCAAAGAGATATTGACAAATTGCAGAGAATTCCAAGAAGAGCAGCAAATGTGATTAAAGGGTTAGATATATTGATCTGAGAAAAGATTAAAAGAATGTAATGGGACAAATGTATCCCTGATGTCACTCCATTCGTTTCAGTGGCGTGATAACAGGCATGAATTCGTCTCAGTAGGTGGAGTGGAGCTAATTGAGACATGAAAAGGAATAATTATCAGCATGATGGAAAAGATTTGTTTGGGCGTGGCAGATACAAGAAGATATAACAGAGTAGCAGAGTGAAATAGTACATGAAAATGTGGTCTGAGCTGGGAGTCTGTTTTTCTCCTTCCATACCCTGTTATAAATCAGGAACAACCTCACTGAAGTCAATGGAGTTCCAATGTGTAAGCGATCGAAGAATCAAGCCCTGAATATGAGGGTTAATATCTTAACAATGAAGCTGAGCTGTGGAAACATCTCCTAAAGAAAGAGGAGCAAACCTGATTGCCTGGGAGAGACTAGTGCAGGGATTGGCAACCTTTGGCACATGGCTCGCCAGGGTAAGCACCCTGGCCAGTTTGTTTACCTGCTGCGTCTGCAGGTTTGGCCGATCGTGGCTCCCACTGGCCGCGGTTCGCTGCTCCAGGCCAATGGGGGCCACGGGAAGCGGCTCGGGCCGAGGGATGTGCTGGCCGCCGCTTCCCACCACCCCCATTGGCCTAGAGCGGCGAACCACGGCCAGTAGGAGCCACGATCGGCCAAACCCGTGGACGCGGCAGGTAAACAAACCGACCTGGCCTGCCAGGGTGCTTACCCTGGCGAGCCGCGTGCCAAAGGTTGCCGATCCCTGGACTAGACAAAGCACTTGAGAATACAGGTGTTTCCATCAAATCATGCCTGGGGGGATGTCAGTATGTATTTTGAAGTCTGAAGATAAAATGTTGTCCTGTCTGCCCTCCATTGCAGTTGGTTTATAAGAGAAGAGATTCCTCAACCAGTGACAAGAGACCCCAGTGCACATATCACAGGGCTAAAGGGAGACCTTACTGGTGTGAAATATTGAAGGAGACCGGCAAATTTTCCTTTAGAGTCTTATGCTATGCCCATCAGCATGGCAAAGGGGTGCATATCTGAGCAGTCAATGCACTGATGGATAGTATCAAATGAGAGAACATGAAATTAAACTGTGCTTCATCTGCTTTGTAAAGAGTGATGCCGAATAGCATTGACTTATTCCTTTTTTAATTTTATGGGTGGGTTTGGTGTTTTTGTGGCAAGCTAAAAATGCTGGTTAGAGCCAGAAATGCTGCAAGGTGGTGCACTGCAAGCTTCGCACCTATAGTTCTGCCAATGCATCTCACTCCTGACCAGCAACATTGCTCCTATTCTTATCCAGGGCCCACAGAACAACTTTGTCATTGCCACTCAGGCCTGACAACCCACCTGCTCTGCTAATTAGGGTGACCAGACAGCAAGTGTGAAAAATCAGGACGAGGGTGGGGGGTAATAGGAGCCTATATAAGAAAAAGACCCCAAAATCGAGACTGTCCCTATAAAATCGGGACATCTGGTCACCCTACTGCCAATGCACCCCTCTACTGTTACACCCTGAGCTCCGCTTGAGCAGAAATGTCTGATCATTACGAATTGTATCAAAGCACAAAAGGGTTTTGTGATGCAGACAAACACACAATAGGAATGGTATAAGACCTAGCAAACTCATTTCACTTACAGCCTAACCAAGATTTTGCAGCTAAGTTTCCAGAAATGAAAAGTCTAAGGCATGAATCTATCTAGCCCCTGTACAGAATCAGCCTGACAAGGAAGGCTTAGTTCTTAACAGAATGCCATGTTCCCGCTCTGCAGCCTCAGAAACACACTGTCTGACTTCTCAACCTGCATGTCCTGAGTGTGCTTTGCTGAGGGTGATGGCCTCCGCTGTTAACCCTGCCTAAGAGATGGGAGATGGAGCCTGTTAAACTTCCTCAGCTAGGGAGCAGTTGCTATGGATGGATGGAGGAAATGGGAGGAAGAAACAAAAACCAAACATCCAGGCTCCTTCCTGGAGACAGGGCTGAGAGGCTGGAAAACATAACTGGAGCGCTTGGCTCTTAAGGCCAGGCTGGCTTGCTGCTGCGAGTCAGTGTCCAGCAGTGACTTTCCTATCCTTCAGTTGGGAAATAGCCATGATCCTTTTACACAGATAGATTTGCATCCAATAACATGTGTTTCCATTTAGCTGAAGGGGGAAAAGACATGACGCTGAGCAGAAAACTCAGCCTCTCTTTACATTCTCCACTGTGCATGTAATTAAGGGGGAATGGACAGATGCCTCTGCTTTATGAGTTTGGCGTCACCCTTTAGCCCTGTGAGGGAGTTGAGCTATTGTAGTGGAAATCCAGAAGCACCCGTATTAGCTGACTGATACCCCATGTTTAGTTTGTTTAGTCACAGCAGCTGGCAGGACACCAGTCAGAAGTGAGCTGAGATCTGTCAGGCCCCTTATTGCACCACTTGCCTTACCAGAACATTAAGGGATTTTGCGACCTGTCCATCTATTGTGCCTCTAATTCTGGTCATGGCTAAAGGCTGCAGAGAGAGGTGTAAAAGCTCCAGAATGCACCTGGATGTGCTGAAAGATATCATAGTGGGGGAATGTGGTGGTCGGCTTATGCCCTGGAACATCAGGAATCCAGTACTGCCAATTCTAAGCATTCAAAGAGCACATGTCAGGCCCTAAAATCATGAGATTGGAATAAAAATAATGAGATTTTAAAAAATAATAAATCTTGGGTTCTATTTATTTGCCTTCTGGTTTCTGAACTTTTAAGGTTCATGTTTTCCAGTTTTTATTCATAATCTTGAACACTAGAAACGTACTTGTTTGTTTCTTTGTTAAATGAATGCTGAGGAGGTCCTCACGCAGTCACATGACTCCAAGAGCTGGGGCTTTAAGGAAAAATATGGTGAGACCCGTATGAAATCACAAAAGTTGACAATACTAGGAATTGCCATCCCAGCTGGGAAAGGCTTTTTCATACTCTGGATTAGCAGAGCTGCACCTACCAATCTTTTCAGTGCAAGAAATATCTAGGAGGTGCCACTTGCTGAGCAGAATCAATCATTGAAATGCCTCCTTCCAGCACCATCCCTGACACACAACCCTCCCCCACTCCTCACAAGCGCACTTGCGCGTGCGCACATACACACAGAGTCCCATAGAACATGTACTGTCCTGGTCCTCCCATACCTACCTTCTGCTGTCCCATTGTACCAGCCCTGCTACATCCATCAACCCAACTCCTGCACTTTCAGCTGTACTCCTGCTCCCCTACCCATGTCTTGCATCTGTGGAATCTTTCTCCTTCCCATCCCCTCAAGATCCTTGTTCCCCACACTTAACTCCTGATCCCCTGTATCACCAGCCCAGCTCCTGCTGCCCTAGCTTCTGCTCCCATGTAACCTCCTCCCAGCTCTTTTTATTACTACTGCCATCCTGGCCCACCTCTGAAGTCTGCCTCTTTTACCACCCCCCTGAATGGCTGGAGGAAGCAAGCATCCATTGCAGCTCTTGGTGGCTGGCTGGAGCCAGTGCAGACTGCAGCCCTAGTTCTGAGCCAGTGCTTGCTTTCTGCCATCAGCTACTTCAACTTCATGACTGGTGCTAGGGGTGGTACATACTGATAAGGCCCCTGGACCTGACCTGGAATACCGGTCTCAGAAGTAAGGGGATGAAACAGGAAACAACTGCTCCCTCCACATCTGCTGCAGATGGCTCAGATAAAACAAGAGTATCAGGACTGGGGGCTGCTGTACTCAGCAGTAGAAAACGTAACAGCTTCCTCTAACTAGAGAAGGAAGGCAGGTAGCATTACTGGCCAAAAATATAATGAAACAGCAGGCAAGTGAAGAATCAGCGCTGACCTCAGGGACGTCCCCGCTGAGCTATCTCAAATTGGAGAGCCTCTGGCAAGGTACACGTTGGCAGAGTCTGCACCAAACAGTAGGAACCATCAGCAGTGTTGAGTTGGCGCAGAGAACATAGAGAGGGCCTGGGCTGATTTTTGTCACAAACAAAACAAACAAACTCAGTGTTAGTGACATACGTGGAAAGCTTGGAAGAGGATGGGGGGTGAAAGGGGTATGAACAGGCACAGAAAGAATGCTAGCAGCACATGCTAATACAGGGAAAATGTTTGGAGGGCGACAGCCAGAACATGCTAATGGATTGGGCTTAGCATATAGGCCAGTGTTGCCATCTTTCATGGTTTTTGGTACTTTTCATAAAGCCTCAGCTAATGGAGTCATGTGATTACCTGAGAATTTCAGCTTAAAGAGTCATTCTCTTGTCCTTGGGTTTTTAGAGAAAAGCTTGAACATAGGACATGAGTGTTTCCTAAAGGCTCAGAAACCAGAAGGCAAAGAAGAACCCCAAAGGTTTTTATGCCAATCTTATGGTTTTTGAGGCCTGACTCCTAGCATGCTGCATGCTAGGGGGAGGCATGGGGGGGGGGGTCCGAGCAGTGCAACAACCCTTCAGAAATGATCCAAAACAGAATGGAGAACTTTAGTGGACGAGAATGAGAAATCTGTGTAAACCGTAATCTTCCTCAGAGCGCTGAGCTAGCAGGACCTAGTGAAAAGCCTGGCTCTGAACATAAAACACTAAGGAAGCAATGGATGAACTGAATTTGGCATTGAATTTGCTAGTCGCATGGCAGAATTTTGGTCCACTGATGATTTAACATGCAAGGAGCTCTAGTTTTTGGATGGTGTTTTTGGTGAATCAAAGCAGTCCACTGGCTAGAAGACTTTACAATCAAATGTTCACAAGTACCTCGCTAATTTGGGGTGCCCACCGCAAAGCACCTATGGGGAGATTTGCAAAGGTACAAATAGCAGTTAGTCACATGATCCCATTGATGGAGACCCGTGGACCAAAAATCTGCCCCCCTAGGGCCTAATTTACAGTGGCATGGAGCACGTACAGCTCCAGCTGAAATAGGTGGGAGCTACAGCAGTTCAGCACCTTTGAAAATCAGGTCCTTGAATATCTTGGGTCTAGCACCCAAAATTAATGAGGCATTATGAAAACGTTGGCTCAGAACATATTTACTGCCCAAGTTGTTACATATAACTTGTTGCATTTAAAGAAGACTTGCAAGGAAAAGGATACGGGCTTGTGCCCTGCTTTATGATAGATGGGGACTTATTTTCCCAGAAGCAATTTTTTATTTTGCCTGGGATTTGTTTTTTTATTGAAAAGTCTTATCTTGTCTGCCTTGGGGTAACTCTAGTGGTTGGAGAATTGGTAGGGGAGTGGGGCCACAGTAGAGTGGGGCCAGGAGGATGAAACTGGAATATATTTTTCTGGGGTAGAAAGCAAGCAGAAGAAAGTTGTCGGGAGGGTTTTGCGACACCCTTTTCGGCTGCCATTGTATGTTGTGGAGAGGCCAGCAAGGTTCTTATTCCTTACGTTGTGTCTTTTGTAAGCTATTTGCTATGATTATATATTATCCTGCAGCAGCGAGTTCTACGTGTTAACTATGTATTGTATCATTTTTTTAAGTGTTTCTTTTGATCTGTTTTGAAGGAATTATCGTTCAGTTTAGCTAAGGCTACATGTTTTCTAGTATTATGGGGAAAATCCTTGTTAAGTCCAGCATAAGTCGGTTTGGCAAAATTCATTTTTTTTATTTTTTGATAATTGACAGATACTTACAATGTTTATTTAAGTATTTTTTTAGATTTTTATTTATTTAAATTTTCACATTTGCAGAAAATTGGGAGGGGGTGAGAATTATTTAATGACAGTAGATGTTGCAATTCAAAAACATAAAGCTTTATAAAATATTAAAACACAAATTGTCAACATCACCTGTCAAAATATACAAAGTAAATGCCCTTAAATAAACAAGTCATGCCTGTTTTTACTATTCATTTGCTAGTCCATTCATAACAAACCTAATTCATAAGTCTAAGTCATGGGACTTTGACTCTAAGAAGTTATCAAGGAGCATGTTTCTTACTTTGCGTATTTCGACTATCGTCGATGGAAATATTTTTTCGTCAGTTTGTGAGTATGGTGACATAACTGATCTTTACTAACATTTACCGATAAAAATCTAATCCTTCCAAGCCTAGGTATAAGTGAGTCCTGTCTCCTCTTTACTATGAAGGGTACTACAGAGGAGAGGGGAACTGAGAGACAGTTGGAGTTTCTGGTTGGGCCTCGGGACTGAGCCCGGGGAAACTGCTAATTATTGACTAAAATAGAACAAGGGGCATGGGGAGGGAGAATTGTGGTGATGTCTTTACTCATTCACTAGTGCAGTGGTTTCATTGAGGGATCATGTGATAGCAACTTTATCTTTTGATTGGACAAGAGGCATCCTGGATAGTCCAATTTTAAATGTTTAGGGATAGTGAGCATGCCCAAGCCCAGCTATTTAAAATGTAGGGTCTGATCCTGAGGGCCTGTGATCCCACAGCTATTAGTGGGAACTGTGAGTTCAGCTCCCCTCTGATTCAGGTCCAGTCACTACTGAATGGAATATTCCAGAAATAAGCCTTTAGTAAGAGTGAGTCTGGGCTGTCTAATGGCACCACCATGTGGGGGTCCTGAGATCAAATCCCATGGCAGGGGGGACAAGGGTTGGCAGCACTGCAGTCAGTATGCTCAACCTCTGGGGGAATGAGAGATAGGGTTTCTCTCACTCTGCTCTCTAGTGACACCCACTGGCAGATGCATCAGCTTCTCCAGCTGAATACTGGTGGTGCTTTGAAATGTGGTAGGGTGGCTATTAAGGGTGTGAGAACTGAGTGATCCTAGAGGACTCTCAGGAAGGGGAGGGAACAGCAGGTCCTCTCAAACTAAAGGAAATGTCAATATACAATCTTAGTTTTTTCCATTTTTTGCCTGCCACGCTGACTGTCTTCCAGCTTCCTGCCCTTCCCTGAATCCCTGTGCTCGCTCTGGAGCCACTTCTGCATCAAATTCAAACTGTTGTATGCCGTGCCGCCTCTCCAATGCCTCCTCAACACCCTCCTGCAGGAAGGGTGTCTTTGCAGGAGGAACTCAGTGTTCTTCAATGGAATTCACCCCACAGGGCCAACCTGCTGCAGGGAAGCTGGGATTTGAATGCTGCAGCACTGTAGAAATAATGAATAATACTAATTAGTAGGATGCATTAGTGATAGTTGTTCTCTTGTCCAATCTAGTTTGGGTTGTGCTTGTGTTCCACCTGCATAGCCAAGCCCTTTCCAATGGGGACTTAGAGCAGGTCCCCACAACTGCAGGTTAATGTCAGCCCCCTGCTGTGATTAGAAGCTATGTCATGTCTGACGAGCTGGCCACCTGCTCTGGGAGAGGAGTGGGAATTCTGCTTCCTCTGAGCGTCTGCAGCGTCTCGCCATAAGCTGCTCCTCTGGGAATTTTGATGGATGTCCTCGGCTCGGTTTTAATCTTTAAACTGGATTGCCTTCTCTGTGGCTTGCCAGGCAAACAGCATATAGAAAAAGGAATCGGGGGGAGGAAACGGAAGCCAGGGAGCTTGAGGGGGAGGGGGAAAGGCAGGAATCATTAATATACATAGTCACTTATCAAATCAAGGCATATGTTCAGATCTACTGCACTCTCCTTGTTGCAAACTTGTTTTTAAAGGGAGGGGCTGGAGAGAGAGATGATGATTATTCTCCAAAGCCAGCAGGGGTGAAATTTCTCATCCAGAAGCTACTGAAATTAACAGTATCACTGAACAGTGAGAATGGCTTTCCAGAGCCCTAATGGTGACTTGTGTAAGTTGCTGCACCGGCTGGTGCCAGCTACCACTGCCTGCAAGAGCCCCTGAGGCGACAGAGCCATCCTTCTCACCCTTGCCAGACATTGTTCAACACAGAGCCCCGATCCTGAGAGAGATGACGAGCACTCCCCAACTGCCGGGGAAGTCAACAGGAGACAAGGGCACTTGGCACCTTGTAGGATTGAGCCCTACGTGAATTAAGCCTTTAAGCAGCCTTAGCTCATTCGCACACAAGCTTGTTCCATTTGTCACGTTCAGTTTCACCCTCATTTGTCTCCGGTGCAGGGAAAAAATATTCACAGTCATGGCTGACGGGGGGGGGGGGGGGGAAGGGTGACAGTTGTACTGGGTCCCCACCATCAGAGGCCTCCCCCAAAAACATCTGTAGCATCTGCATAAATAAAGTGAAATGGACAGGGGTGGGGCCTCAACAAACTTGATGTACCAGAGCCCCAAATTTCTCTTGATGGGTCTGTTCACTCCCATGTCCCTTTGTCCTCCCTGACAGTGCTGTGGATAAGCCCTTGCTTTTAGCAATTATCAAGTCTGTTATTTACTCCTGGGGAATTCTGTGCCACTGCACATGCACAGAATTTATGCTCCCCACAGATTTCTTTGCTTCTCCGTAGAAAAATGACTTTCTGATGGGGAAGCAAAGGGAAGCCACAAGAGCGGTCATGCAGCCCTCCCTAGCGGTATGTTTTGGGTGCCCAGGGCAGGCGGCAGAGAGGTAAATCACTGTGGGGCAGGAGGCAGGACTGGGAAAGACCTGGCTGGTGGCTCCTACCCTGTGCTGGGCTCAGCTGCTAACCTGGGCTGGGGAGGATGGGACTTCCTCTTCCCCTGCACAGCATCCAGGGCTGGGTCAAACCCACCTCCAGATTTCTCCCCCAGCTGCAGGAAGTTCTGTGAACTCCCTGCCCCTGCTTCCTGCACCCATTGCTCCTCAGCTGCAGGGGGAGGGATCCCTGTACAAGGGAACTGTTTCCCCTATGCGCCCAACCCCCATGCATCCAGACCTCCTCATACCCAGACCCTCCCACCGAGCCTCACCCACCCACACTCAGAACCCCCCCGATGAACCCCACTCCCTCTGCACCTGGACCACCCCAATGAACCACCCACACCCCCGTGCCACTGACCCCCAACCAGTTGCACCTGGATCCCCAACCCACTGAGCCCCACTCCCCCAGCATCTGGACCCCCCACAGAGTCCCCCACACCCAGAACTCCCTGCTGAACTATATCCCCCCCACACCCAGATGCCCCCCACTGAGTCCCAACCATCTTCACCTGGAACCCCCTGCAGAGTCCCATTACCATTGCACCCAACTCCCCCCCCCCCGCCCCAACAAACCCCAGGCATCCAGATCCTCTCCACACCCGCATCCCCCACTGAGCCTCCCACACCCAGATTGCCCCACACAGAACCCTCCCAACCCACACCTGAATCTACCCACACTAAGCCCCTCCACACTAGGATCCTGCCTTGCTGAGCCTGCCTGCCCACACCTGGTGCACCTGGCATGGAGGGGCAGGCTTGGTCCTTGCACTGTGTCATGGTTGGGTGCAGCCTCACTGCTGAGTCTGTGTCCCGGGAGGAGAAGTGGGGGAAGGGGGCTGCACAGTGATCTCTCACCTCTGTGCAGTCAGTGGCCTGTGTTCCCCAATGCCATGCTGGAGGCTCCACAGTTCTTTGACAAATAAAATTTGCAGAATTTAAAAATATTGTGTGCAGAATTTTAATTTTTTTTGGTGCAGAATTTTAAATTTTTTGGCGCAGAATGCCCTCAGGAGTAGTTATTGCCGAGCAATGAATTTGGCAGTCAGGCAAAATCAACTTATATCTCCTGGCCTGAAAAATGCATTAATCCAGTGGGAGTTTAGCAGAGGTAAAGCCCTAGTGCTTTTAAATGGGTGATATTTCCTTTAAAACAGTAAATCCAACATAAGAGGAGAGTTTGCTCAAAGTATTACATCGGTTGCTCTTTCTCCTTGTTTTCACTACCAAAGCAAATACAAGTGTATTCCAGTCAGGAGAAAACTGTCAGGAGAGAGCCTGTCCACCGAGGAAAACATCGGTCATTTCTCCCCCTTCCTGTCTACACTGCCCCTTCTTTCTTTTGGCAGAGTTCATGTGCATCGAGCATGAATGGCTGCATCTCAAATTCCTCCCCATTCGCATTTGCTCTGGGGTCTGATCTGTAAAGGTTGTGATGCCTGTGCATACTGTATGTTGCCTCTGGGAGATGGCCTGTACTGCGGAGATGGTGTGGAAGCCAGCCTGATCATTAGGCAGTCATGTTATGAAGGCGGGGGACGATTGCCTCACTCCCCCTTTCATACACTTAGTCAGGATCAGGCCCTAAATTTCAAAATGGCAGCAGAGAGATCTGAGGTAAGCTGCTGACTTCAGTGGGCCCTAAATGATCAAAAACGTTGGTGGGAACTGCTAATCATTTAGAGCTGGATTGTCCCCTCTGCTTCCACAAGCAGTTCCACAGAAATTCCTGACCCTGTGGATCTCTGCTGGGGGCTGCAAAAGAAGAGGCCTCATAGTTCTTTTGCATCAACCCTCGTCTTCAAGGTTTATGGATATTGGGGCTCCCGGAGGTGCTGGGAGCAGGGCACCAGCTGTTCCCCAGGGACCACCTCTAGCAACCCCATGGATATCTCAGCAGCGATCCAATTGGGAACAAATGCTTCTTGAAGCAGCATTTATCCTTGCTGTGCTCTCCTTCTAAGGACTCTACTGCATGGCATTGAGGGGGCTCTGCCAATGGGAGCATGTCTCCTGGCGGAGAGGTGGGAATGATTTTAAAGACTATGCATACAGCAAAAACGGAATGATGGGGAGTATGCTCTTGTCTTTAGAGCAGTTGGCTGAGAGTTAGGTCTGACTCCTGTTCTATTCGTTGCTGTGCCACTGACTTGCTCTATGTCCGCTTAAGTTCCCTGTGCCTTAGTGTTTGTAAGGATTCAAGGGTGCAGGTCTAGAGCCCGTGGCTGTGGAGGTCCTGGATCTCTGATGCTCCCTTGTCACCACCAAGACATGGGCAAAGCAGCATCTCACATCCTAAATCTGGAAGCTCTGGCCCCACAGGAAGTTCTGTTGGAGCACCCAAGACCTGTAGCACCCACTTCTTAAGCCAGGAAGTGAGCTGGGTGGGCTCTCTGAGCAACTGTGCAGGCTTTCTACTGTGGCGACATTGGACCCCGCTCTTGCCTGCTTCCTGCAATCCTGATCCCACCGAGTTCCTGATTCCTGTTGTGCTCCTGATGTGCTCTTCATTCCTAACTCCCGTCCGGTTCTTGCTCGTGCCTGATCCTGGCCTCTCTCCGGTTCCTGCCCTTTCACTTTGCTTCTGACCATCAGCTCCTAATCCTGACTCTGAAAATTTCTGACTCCGGCTCAATCCTTGGCTCTGGCATTTGGTACCTGAACCTGACTCTGATCCTCAGCTTCAATTCCTGGTCCTGACTCTGGCTCAACCCCAGTTGACTCTGGCTCTGTCCCCTGCTTCTGTTCTCTGACCTGGACATTGGCTCTGACCACTAGATCTGACATCTGCTCTGACCACTAGGCAAGACCACCTGTTTCCTTCCTCCTAACAGGGCTGGCAAGAAAACAGAAATTCCATTTCACAAAACATTTAGAGGTTTTGCAATGCGTCATTTCATTCTGATCTGAAATGACATGGAAACCTTTACAATTTTGTTGTGAAAAAACACGAGAGACACACCCCTAGGGCACTCCCCTAGGATGTCGGAGACCCAGGTTCAGGTCCCTGCTCCTGGGTCTCCTGCATCCCAGGTGAGAGCCTTAATCACCAAGCTATTGGCTAATCTGGGGTGGAGGTGTCTCTCCCCTGTCCCTGCTGCCCAGAAATTACATGCTGGACTGGAGGAAAATTTAATCAAAACCAATATGTCTCAGAAAAAAAAATCTGTTTCAGTGATTTTTCCAATCTCTACTCACTGTACCTAGCTATCCAATACCTGCAATCACTGGAATGGGTTGTGACTGACTTCTGAGCATAGAGAATACTAGATCAGAGTTGGGGTTTGTTTAGATTATAAACTCTTTGGGACAGAGGCTGTCTTTTGCTGTGTACTGATTGAGACCTTTGGGCATTGCCATGCTATTAACAATAGCAAAGGTTGTTCTCTGAGTGTCTAATGTGAATTAGATTTTTTTAAAAGAAATTTTGAACTATAAAGATCTCATAGTATCTATTGAAATCCCTTGAGGGGGACACAGTTGACTTAAAATTACACTTCTGCCTGAATATTTATTACATTGTACAAGTAACAGCAAAGATGACAATAACTGAAAGAGATGACAGGGAAAAAACTCTTCATTCTTTTCATATTGTTTACCCTGTGCACCGTATTACAGTGCTTTGTGCCTGTCGTTTCTGTGGGTGTCACATAGTAACAGGGAGAGAAAAAATATTGAAAATATGGAAACTTGCTAGTACAGCCACAATACTGCCCCGTAGGATCTTAACGTGGTAAACAAGGCTACAGATACAGGTTAGGCCACGGGGGCTGTTACAAAGATCTCTCTGATCATTTGTATGCCAATACCCTAGAATGCTTTTTGGATACGCTCAGCTATTGTATAGTGGTTCCAGCTTTGAAAACAAAACAAAAGATGAGAGGGGGTGGGGTGGAGGGTGATGCTTATCTATGCAATGCATGTTCTATTCTCTGAGCTTTGAGCCTGAAATTTGCACTGGGCTTTCCCCACTTTTAGCTGTGTGGAAACTAATGGATGAAACACCCAGATGACACCTCTCTCTTGCTCTGTCTTTAAATACCTACTCATGTCATCAGGTGACATGAGCTATAGGAAATTGTCCTACACATCCGGAGCACTAGCAAGGGCAAGAGTTATGCATTTGGCCTGGCAGAGAGAAAAATTCTGGCTAGCTTTTGTTGGGATCATGGGCCCAGGGTAGCTTATCTCAGACGTTTACCCTAGTGGTTGAATGCACAAACTGAATATTTTTCCAGTTGCACAGAGTTAAACCAGCCATCTTCCTTGGGGCAGGACTGCCTTTTTGTTCTGTGTTCGTACAGTGCCTAGCACAATGGGGCTCCTAGCCACTACCACAATACAAATATTAAATAATAATAATTAATAATGAATAAACCAAGATCCTGCATCCAGCTGAGAAAGTGTAAATGCTTTTGGTTCTGCCAGCTCTTGTGATATTTGGGTATTTACCTAAATTCCCAGCTTCTGGAGGTGGGTGAATTTATGAGAATCTCAGCTTTTGGAGTATTTTTAGACAAAGTAATTTTTCAGCCCTTGTGGCTTCACAGAAAATTTTGCAATTGTGACCCAAGCACACCCTAACAACTCTAAAAACTGAGGTTAAAGTAAAAAGAATCCACATTTATTATTTTTTTAAAATCTCAGGATTTTTAAGCCTATCTCAGGATTTTTAGAGGTCTGACTCATGAGTTTTGAATGTTTACAGTTGACGATACCTGCCTTGTGCTTGCATGTATACAGTATACATAGGGAGGAGATGCTCTCAGCAGCGGGTTTTGAAATGCCTAGACTCTTTAGAACACAGTTTAAGCCCTGGAGGGCTGGTTGATCTCTTCCTACTTGCTGGTCATAGTTTTATGTGGATCTTTTGGAGGAAACCTGGTTTGCCTTTAGTGTGCTTGGTTGGAAATTCTCTTTATGCCCTACAATAGCACAGGTCCATTGCCATTCTCCTATCTCAGGAGTAGCTGCATTTATGTGGTCTCTGTGTTTATACAGGACCCTGACCCCTTGAATACTTCTACGCATGATTAGTCCTAACTCTCACAAATAGAAATTCTTTTTTGAGTAATGCCTCATCATGTAAATAGGATTAGGCTAGTCGTTCACTGTCTCTGTTCTCTTAGAATCTGTATATAGAATCTTTATTTGTTTTTACTTGCTCATCCCCTAGGGCAGGGGTTTCAAACTGGGGGTCGGGACCCCTCGGGGGTTGAGAGGTTATTACGTTTGGGGGTTGCGAGCTGTCAGCCTCTACCCCAAACCCCACTTTGCCTCCAGCATTTATGATGGTGTTAAATATATAAAAAAGTGTTTTTAATTTATAAGGGGGGGTTGCACTCAGGGGCTTGCTATGTGAAAGGGTCACCAGTACAAAAGTTTGAGAACCGCTGCCCTAGGGTTACCACCTGGCTGGTATTTGACTGGCCTGGCTGTTTTTTTTTTATGGATTTGCCAGAAAAATAATTTAATCTGCCCATGTTTCATGTGGGTCTAAAGATTTGCATTATCATCACAAGACACTGGGATATCTAATGTTAAAGTTTCTGTGCCTGGCTAAAGATGCTGCAGTGTTCCCACTTCCACAGTTTAAGCGATAACAGATCAAAACTGCTGAAAATACAATACTGTCTGCCCACCAACACTCAAGTGCATGGTGGGTGGGTGTGAGAGCGGGTTTGAGTCACATGAGAGTGAGGAGACCTGCAATGTTCTCAATCTTATCTCTGTGTTATCTGTCTAGATACTAGAAGTGGCCATTGAAGAGAGTGGGTTGCCGAGTTGCCTTGTGGTTGCCCTGAGCTTGCCTTGTGCTGGGGGTGGGTGCCGGGTTTTTTTGCATTTTAAAGTTGATAACCCTACGGTCCCCATGGTGGCTGGGCGTGTAAGGGAAAAAATGAAGTGTAACAACGTTTTTAAAGGTCTGGTCCTCTAAGCCTTCGCCATTGCAATCAGTACAGTCAAGTTCACCCCACAGAGAGCTTGCCAATATGGAACTGTCTGCAGTAGCCCCCACAAAAAGCCCCACAGCGTTTCCCTGTGCTGATCCAACCAATCATAACAAATATCCCAGTGACTGGCTAGGGCAGGTGTTTTCAAACTTCATTGCAATGTGACCCACTTCTGACAATAAAAATTACTTCACGACCCCAGAGCGGGGGACCGAAGCCTGAGGCTGCCCAAGCCCCACTACCCTGCGGAAGGAGGGGGGCCAAAGCCTGAGCCCCAAGCCGGGGACCAGCAACCTGAGTCCTGCTTCGGCCTGGGGGCTTAGGCTTCAGCCTCGGGCCCCAGCAAGCCCTGGTGACCTCAAAGGGGGTTGGGACCCAGTTTGACAACTGCTGGGCTAGGGCATGATAAGCTGTACCGGTGGAACCTGAATTCTACAGGTGGAACCCTCCACAGGAAATGCCCTGCCTTGGGCAGCCCTCAGAGCACAGAGCTAGGGACTGTCAGCAGAGGGGAAAAATTTCAGGTCTGATCCAAAGCCTGTTGAAGGTACAGTAGAACCTCAGAGTTTTGAACACGAGAGGTATGAACTGACCAGTGAAGCACGCACCTCATTTGGAACCGGAAGTACACAATCAAGCAGCAGCCGAGACCAAAAAAAAAAAAAGCAAATACAGGTCAGTACTGTGTTAAATGTAAAAGCAGCATTTTTCTTCTGCATGGTAAAGTTTCAAAGCTATATTAAGGTAATGTTCCGTTGTAAACTTTTGAAAGAACAACCATAATGTTTTGTTCAGCGTTACGAACATTTCAGCATTATGAAAAACCTCCATTCTGGTGGTGTTCGTAACTCTGTGGTTCTACTGTAAATGTGAGCCTTTCCATTGGCTTCAGTGGGCTTCAGACCAGGCCCTTAGGAGTGTCTACACTGCAGCTGGGAGCGAGCGTGGCTCCACAGATTTGTGCTAAAGGGGTTTGCACTAAAAATAGCTGTGTAGAATTTGCTGTTCAGGCTGGAGATCCAGAACTGCGATGTCTACACAGCTATTTGTAGCCAGCTAGCACGCAAGGCTCATAGGTGAGTCCACAGAAACAGGCTGCGAGGCTCGCTTTCAGATTCTGTGTAGACATGCCCTAATGTTCAGTTAATAAATATATATTTGGGATTGCGCCTAAAGGACGGGATTAAATTCACAAGGGACAGAGATACTGGGGAGGGAGAGAGAAAGCTATCCCCACTTCCAGGGCTGGCTCTAGGCACCAGCAAAAACCAAGCACATGCATGGGGGGTGGCACAATTTGAGGGGCAGCATTCCTGACACTTTTTTTGCTTCCACAGCGCTCCCAGAGGTTTTGGGTTTTTTTGTTTGGGGCGGCAAAAAGCCTAGAGCCGGCCCTGCCCACACCCTATAGATGCACACAGCGGCGGCTTTAGGCCGATTTGCCTTATTCCCTGGAATCAGGCCCCGCGCCAGCACCTTTTTAATTTTTACTCACCCGGTGGTGCTCCAGGTCTTCGGCGGTATTTCGGCGGCAGGCCCTTCACTCGCTCCGGGTCTTTGGTGGCAGTTTGGCGGTGGGTCCCTGAGTGCTGCTGAAGACCCAGAGCAAGTGAAGCACCCGCTGCCAAACTGCCACCAAAGACCCGGAGCGCCGCCGGGTGAGTACGAATCCCCCTGCACTTGCTAAAGCCGTCCCTGGATGCACAGGATTCTTAACAAATTGGGGCAAAACAATCCCTGCTGCATTAATATCAAGGACATATGCCCCCCTCTTCTACATACTTTAATTGAGCATTGCAGATGGGTTCAAATCCTGTGCACGGAGAGTCAAGGACCAAGCAGAGAGGGTGCAGCCAGCCGTCTGCTAATGGAACACAAGGGATTTTGCTAGGTCTCGGTGAGAGCGAAAGATGCAGCTTCCTCTGCAAAGGGAGGGGTGAGCATAACAGATGAGAATCCAGCCGCTACCGCTGCGCTTTGCTCTGTGTTATGCGTTGCTGTTTAGGGATTAGCGGGTTGGTTCTCTCGCTGCAGCTACATCCCTGGGGATTTTGTGTGACCCACCCTGCTGCCCCCGCCCTCCTTTGCAGCTCACGGCTCAGGCCTCTCGCTGCTCCCCCTGGCGGCCGCCGCGCCTCACCGCAGCAGCAGCAGCAGCAGCAGCGCAAAGTGGGTGAGGCAAATGAAACAAGCGGAGAGAGGGAAAAAAATCAATAGAGGGAGCGACTCAGGGAGGGAGGAGCCGCCTGATCAGCCATTCGTGTCTCACAGGGTCCCAGCTGGCACGGGAAAAAAGGGGTGTGTGTGAGGCTTGACTATTGTGTAAAACAAGAGGGGGGGGGGAAGACAGAAGGAGAAAGAAAAGGGGGGAGAGAGGGGAAGGGGGACACACGAAGCATCATTTGTTCCACCTGATCTTGGGCAAAGCATCAGTCTAGACAGACGCCAGCTTGCAAAAGGGGCTCAGGTTGGAGGGTAGGAGCCGGCTCTGTCCCTGCAGCAGGAGATCACCATGTCCTACCAAGGCAAGAAAAACATCCCCAGGATAACAGTGAGTGCCTTACTCCTCTTGTATGTTTTGTATCAGCCCCCCACTGCCTCCCTCCCTGTCCCCGTGTTGCTCGAAAGGATCCAGTGCAAAATGTGATCTTTACTTGTCGGGTATTCCTGGGGCAGTAAATCTTGCAGCTTGCAAAGGGTTGGGGAGAGAATTTTAAATCCTGCAATTTTTTTTATCGGGGGCAAGCGATTTTCCTGGGAGTGAAACCCATTTGCGGTGCCCACCACTTCCCGTTGCTTGGACTAAATGCAGTTGTCATGCATGGCACAAACCGATGGTCGCTTTGCAAACTGTGTTGCAGTCGACTCACCCCTGCGATTAGCAAAAGGGATTGTGTGTTTGTGCCTGGTTGTGCATCTGTGTGCGGCGGATTAACTGGCGTTCAGTTTAATGGAACTTGTGTATGTCCCCCTCCTCACCCACCCACCCACTGCATAACAGCGAGAGGCTTTTGCAGTGTTTTCCTTCCTCTTTGGACAGCCGCTGTCTTTTTGGACGAGGGGAAAAAAGGGGGCTGGGGGGAAATTGACCTTTCAGTTCAGAGACCGGGCTGGATTTTTAAGTAAGGAAACAATTTGATCGCTATCTCGTGATTATGTCACTCCTTATCTTGAGCAGAGACAGGCTTTTCCCTCTTGCTCGTTTGCAGTTTCTTTTCATGACTGCATATATGGGTGCGTCATGTGCTTTGCTGGTGCAAATGAGGTGAAAATAGGAACTGGTTCATCTGCAGAAGCGAAAGTCATGATTTAAAAATAAGGAACATCGCCAAACTGATCAAGAATAAAAGCAGCAATTTCCCCCCTCCTTTGCAACTAAACAGATGCACTACAAATCTTTTGTGTTGGAGGAGAGGGGGTAGGTGTCAGATGGGCAGGGTGGGAGGAAAAATGCAATGAAATGTAATAATCAGACCCAGTAGCTGCATCCCTCTTGCTGTGCCCTGTAAGTGCCTTTCCAGTGGATAAATATCCCACCCTGATTTATTGTCTATGCAATGAAATGCATTGTGGTAAGGGTACTCTCTTGGTCTCCAGTAGGCCTGGGCTGGGGTTTATTGTTGCTGGCTTAAATGCATGCAAGGAGTGCAGCTGTGCTTTGTCTCCAGTGAATTTAATTAAACCTTTGTGGTATGGGGGGTGTATTGGGGAAATGGGAGGTTACTCCATCTTTGTAAGGCAGACAAAGGAAGCATAAGCAGATGAAAAAAAAGTCTTTGCAGATGCCTGGCCTTTAAATATACTTGTTTAAATGATAATTAATTCTCTAAACTACCTTTTTATTTGTTCATAAATTACATTGATTCAGAACATTTTATTGATCAGAGCCTTTTGTTTTGTTAGCCTACCTGAGAGATCCTTGGATTTAGAACATCTTCATCATCTATTTTGGTGTTCGTATATAAATTTTAATGACGTCTATGGCATGTGAGCAAGCACATTTTAGTACCTTTGAGCTTCTCAAAGGAGCAAGTCTTTATAGCTGCAAGCTTGTAAATTTCACTGGGAGAAACCCAACAATTTCACTAAGGTGTTATAGTCTCCAAAGCAGTTTCACTGAAGGGTACAGTTATAAACCCAGTGACAGACTCGCATCGCATCAAGCCTCTCTATCTTTTTAAATGCCGTCTATTATGAAACCTGTCCAGGGCTGCAGGGGATAATGATATGGAGACTTAATATAGAGATGGTATCTGTTTGATACTCATAGCACTATAGACTACGATTCCTGAGTGTTACATTAAATAATCTAAATTATTCTGTATTAAAACACTTTTGGTGTTTGTGTAAATGTCTTTGTATGTAATCTAATTCTTATTGTCTTCAAATGGTTTTAAGGATCAATGCAGTTAAGGGGTATGTATATTAGACAGGCAAGTTCAAAACAACAGAGTGTGTTTTACAGTCACAGTAGCTTTTCTTCATCCAGAGACTGCAAGGTATTATCTAAATGTAAAACATTGTCAGCTAAATTACTCGATATACTGCTCCTTTATCTGCTGCATCAGGTGCAGCAGTTTCACTGTCTGAAGCTCTGTGCAGTAGCACAGGGTGACCACACCTACTCTGAGTGCCTTTATCATGCCACTTCTCAGGAAAGAGAAAGAGGCTTGGACGACATGTTTTCTCTGAAGCCACAGGAAGCCTTCTGCATGGGAGTCCTGTCAACACTTCCAGATGCCGGGCTTTCTATGGGATTTTTCATGTTCTGATCTATTCTGCTACTTCCTCTTTGGGACACAGCCTCTATCTCTGTTGTGGGTTCATTTGTTTCTGGACTACAGGAAAATGGGAGGCTGTGTGCATGTTCTTCCTGTGAAGGTGATCCTGGGCTATACAGCTGGCCACCTAGTTGATATTTTGTTTTCCTCCTGCATTGTGTATAACACTGCTTTCCTCCTGGGAGTGATTCTGGCTGTAAGATGAAAGAGGAGAATTCTATTTGAGAGCTAAAATATTTTCTTTAACATCCAAATGCAAACAAAATCCTGTCTGAAAGACATTAAAAAGAACATGGCACAAAGGGAATTTGTCTTTATTTTAAAACAACCCTTTGCTCTTTTTCTGCAACCTTTATATGAGGATCTCAAAGTACTTTACATATGCTGGGCCTGCTCCTCCTGAATTCAATAGGAATTTTTGCTACTGAGGACAGGGTCTCACTCGTTATTAATAAATCTCACAGTGCTACATTTTTTCCTCCACTAAATCCTTACATCAAACTACTGAAGCTTTAAAGGCTATGGTCAATTGTGATTGCGCCATTTGACTTTCTTTTCCTAGTAACCCTCTTGACCACTTTTAAAGCTTTGCTATTACTGGAGTATTTTTGCTCTCCAGGACTCTGCTTTTCTGCCCTTTCTTGAAAGCCAGTCCCAGCCTTTATTTGGGGTGGAAGGGAGTGAGGCACTATCTCTGAAGTTCTTGATTTCAGATGCCCTTGTACCAGGGAAAATTCCTTGAGCTCTAGAGGAAGCAATGAAGGAATGAATGTAGGCACATTTCTTATCTCTGGTTGGGAGTTCCACTCTCAACTGCTTCTGTTCTCAGAGAGAAATGAGGCTGTTCAGTCATTCAATTAGCTGATGAGGGCTGCGGCCCACTATAGTCAAGGTCACTGCTGCATATCGTCTTTCAATAACTTTATAAGTTCCTTTTTTTTTAAGAGTCCAAATTTGTCTCACCAGGGCGCATAGCAGAATCTATGGGTAAGAGGCCACCATTGGAGTTATACAGCATCAAATTCTATTCTAATAAGATGTGTAACACCATTTGGAAATGAAGTAGCCCAAAGTACCTTCTAGCATTACAGTGAAGATCACATGAATGCTGTGGCTATGAAGGCAAATGCAGCTCTTGGTCAGTACTCCAAGGTAGCTCACTTGGAGTCTTGGGCATGAGAAATGTGGTCTGTTGAGAGAGAGAATAATGGGCATAACACAGTATCTCTCAAGAACGCAGTGGCTTGAGCTGTTCCCTCACTAATCACTAGCAGTGGGCAGGAGGAAACTTGGTTTAGTGGCTTTTGTCCTGAAGGATGTGTTGGGATTTGAGGATATACAGTCCTCGGAATTATAAGCACTGGGAAATCAAAGGAATCTAGTTGTGGGACTCTGTGTACTTCCTCAGCCCTTTGGTTCCTCCCCCATGTCAAACAGCAAAATTGCAGCATAAACTGTCCCTTGGATTGACCATCTTATTATTGTTAGCGACAGTATAATTTTCTAGGAGGCCCAGAGTTTTCCTGGTGAATCTGTTTCCAAGGGCTACTGGTGATAGGCAAGGAATCCAGTGCAATGGAGGAGCCAAGCATTTGAGTGGTAGATGGTGAGTGAAGTGTATGTACAGTATGTATCTGCATGGGCTGGAAGGACTGCATAGAAATGGATTGTCGAGAGGATGGAGATGGCTAAAGCATGATGCACATTGAAGGGGGACCACAGGGAGACCCGGAGCAGTTGATTTGGTTGCGCCCAGAGTATCTGTTGTATAGGATGTGGGGACAAATATGGAGCAGCTGGAGAGGTATCAGATAATTCTTGGCTCATCCAGAAATATTACTTACTGCTTCAGGACTGTAAGTGCTGCTGCTTATACAGTGCCATAGAAGTTGAGGGCACTTTAGAGAATAATAAACGACATCCCTGCCATGAGGAGCTTATAGTTCATGTCAGTAAATCTTGGACCCCAGGTCAGGAGAAAGTAATCTCAGCCTCTGAATTTCTATGAGCAGAGATGCTCCTGGTCACCTCCTTCTCCCAAATTATCTTTAGATATAAGAAAGGTAATTCACTCCTCTTCCCCTTAAGAGGTAGATAAGCATTATTATCCCCATTTTGCCGTGTGAGAAACTGAGGCCCAGAGAAGTGAAGTGACTTGCCTGAAATCATGCAGTAAGTATTTAGCAGAGTGATGGATAGAATCCAGATGTCGTGATTCTCAGTCTTGTGCTTTGACTGCTAGATCCATCCTCCTCTCCAGATAGCATAGATTGGGGTTCTCAAACTTTTTCATACTGTGGACCAGGTTGTACTAGATAGCTTGTCTTGTGTCCAGTCCCATTCCATTCACAACTGCAAGTACCACCTGTCCCCCCATTCATGATTGCGTTAACACCTCTTATGGCAACTACAACAATTGCATATGTGGAAAACCTGTGTTTAGCCTCTTTAATGTGATTTAGTATGTGGAAACAAGCAAAAGGGCCACCACCATGTGACCAGCCAGCTCTCTGCAGACTGCCAGCCGCTATGATTTACCCTACACCACCCGTGACCCATAGAAAATAGCTTGAGAATTATTGAGGTAGATAAGTATTTACCAGCCCTCCAGTTCCAAATCATGGCACTCATTGGGCTCTTGTATAAGTAGGAGGGGACAAAATTGGGATTCACTGCTATGAGAGGGAGACTTCAAACCACTGGTGCAAGAACATCTTAGTTACCATTGTTCCTTTAATGAGGGGGGAGGGATAGCTCAGTGGTTTGAGCTTTGGTCTGGTAAACCCACGGTTGTGAGTTCAATAATAATCTATTATTCTATGAGCGGAGAATTTAAAGCCACACATCTGCTTCCATGGAATGCTTACCTATGCTCTTGTGTCTTGTAAACAGGGTGAGCGCTGCTATCCCTGGCTAAAGGTAACATGCCTTTCTGAAATTGCTACCTCTGGTCCATACAGCATCATGCTGTGAAGCATTACGAGCATACCCAATATTTTGGAACGTCAGCTGAGTGTGGACATGATTGAATGTAACTATTTTTAAAAAATAGTGTATTACCTCAGTCAAAAATGCCAATGTCAAGAATGCAGGAAAAGGATAAAGGAATTGAGGAGTGAGATGTCTGCTGTCTCACCAAGGATTTTGGCAAAGTTGCATTAGGAGGAAACTTTGAGCCAAGCTCAGATCCAACCAGGGTTGGGTGCATAGTCTGTGCCTGCAAAAGAAATGCACTTGGAACTCATTGTGCAAAGCTTGTTATAGGATTAGTTTTCAGAGATTCTGTCACCGACTTTCATTGGGATGTGCAGCAGCTCCCAAAAATTAGGCCACATACTTGTGCCTGCAATCAGGTAGTGAGATGTGCACCAGCTAAGAGTTGTATCTGTGACAAGAGGGCTGTGCCACTGACAACATGACCTGCAGAGCCCTTACATCTGAAGATCTAATGGTGCCTTACAAATAGCAAGTCTTTCAACACCTCTCCACAGATCTATCCGTATCCCCATTTCACAGGGTACTAAACTGAGGTTACAGAGCAGAGAAGTGCATTTTTGTCCCAAGTCTAGCAGAGCCTGAAAGAGAGCCCAGGAATCCAGACTCTTGGTCTCCTTCATGTAACCCCATGACCATACTCTCTCCACAGTTCTCTGCATGTTGCAGATAAATGTCCCTTGGCCAACAATGGTTAATGTTGCAGCCTGACGCTGGCTGGCATGGAGACTCGGTGGGTGTGGAAAAGCACAAATGAGCTTTGGCAGGGCGAACAGTGTCTTTATTGTAATCCGAGGCTGCTCTGAGTGAACATGCTGCAGAAGCCCGGCCATTACTCAGGCCCATTTCCTCAAAAGTGTTTCAGTTTCTCCTCCTCCCCCCCACAAGTCCCCTTACATCTGGACACCTCCTAAACAGATTCCAGAGCCCATAGACATGAGGTCATTTCTAATGGATAGGAGCTAATGCAGATCTTCCTCTTTCTCATTTATATGGGGAGAGTGTCTGGCTCCAGCGCCCAGGATGAACCCCAGATAAAGCTGTATCCTTTTAATTGAGGCCTCATTCATCCTCTAGCATGTAATATACAAATAAAGTCATTAGGGTCATTAGCAGTTATTAGCAATGAGCAGCCCTTCACATCTGCAACAAAATGGCCATTTAAATAAAAAAAATGTATCGTTCACCAGATTATGTCATCATTTTATCCACTAATTATAATAAAATCCCCCCTTAATGCTTTAAGTGTTTTCATCTCCTTATTTGTGTAACAGTCGTTTGTCTCTCTTTATATTTTCAAGTCAGTGGAGTGAGGCATGTAGGAATCATTTTTCTTCCACCTGCAGCTGCCTTGTCTTCAGCTCTCACTGATTGACTGTCCTTCCCCTTTCTAGAAGGAATCAATCCAAGGGGCCTGCTGGGAAAACAAGTCAGATTAAATTTATAAGGACGTGGTTAAGATAAAAATCACAGATCCAGTCCTGCAATCTGATCTTGGCAGGCTTATCCTTATGTCATTGCAATGAAGTCTTCTTTAAGTGAGTGGGGTTCTGCATAGGTCTACCTGTGTGGATCTGATTTCAGGATTGGGACAAGTGTTTGGGATTTTTTTTTTTAAATAATGTCCTTTTCTGTGTCATTAGCCCAGGTCCTTATTCTTCTGACACTTAGGAGTGAACATTTGGTAGGTTTGGTAGCAAGTGTTAGCAGGATTGACCCTTAGGTTGCAAATCTTGAGTTTTAAAATTCCAGTTCCATTTCCCCACTTAACCTTATTGTGTTTTGTAGGGATTCTTTTGTTACTGTTTAAAAAAAAATGTTCAAAACTGGAACCCAGACAGCTCAAGAGAATGATGCTGTCAGATGGGTTTTTTTAGTTCTTATTTTTCATTTACTGTCCTTTGTTTGAAGCGAAGAAGTAAACACTCTGCTCCCTTTCCCATAACCCACATACTACTTCCATGAGATGAATGTGTCTAGCAAGCACGTCAGTTCATGTAGCATATTTGTGCTGCAGTGATAAACTACCTGCACAGATTAAGAGAACAAGTAACTCTGCTCCTGCTCCTGTTGAAGTCATTGGGAGCATTGTCAATGGGCTCTGGAGCAGCTAATTGTGTGGTGCTAGTGAACTGCTGCAGGAGTAAGGGGGTGAGGGTGGGGGTGGTATTTTTGTATCTCACACAAATGGTGGCCACCACGCTTTTATTCAATTTTTTAGCAGTAGACTTGACATTTATATTTCCCCATCAAATTCTAAATATACATTACACTTTGGCCCCAGCGAATCTGGACATAGTCCCTTTTAGCTGGACAGGATAAACTCTGATAAGTTACTTGCCACAAAACTGAGTCTTGTTGCTAACCAGATCTGTTAGTTTTAAATGATACATTCCCCTCTGGAGGGGGACTCATTAGGATGATGCCCCTAATCAGAATGAGAGGTATTTATTTTTATTTTTTATTGTTGGTTTTAAGGGTATGGATGAGAGAAGAGCAACTATACACTTAAGAATATGAAGTTCATGTAATAGATTTATTATCAGAGCAGGTTAGCAACTGCAAGTTCTCTGGAACAGGGACTTTGTCTGATGCTGACTCTTCTAAATCGTCACCTGCATTTATTACAATGCTGTGTAAATGCTGTCATGCATTACAGAGTCACATCTCCACTTAGTTCTTAGCTCTGTGGTAGACCCATTGTCTTATCCCCTTCCCTGGCCTTGTCCCAGTGTTCCTCTTGCCTTTCAGGAGACAGCACTTACAGCCAGATTGTCCCAAGAGCTTAGCACTCGCAGTTGGAGACACGCTTTCTAAAGAGCCCTCAGCACCTTGGCCGCTGAGCTGTCTGGGAAATCTGGCTCTTAGTGTCACAGCTCTGAGTGCTGCTGGGGGCAGAGCACTTTTGAGAACCTGGCCCTTAGTGTCTGTGACTGATCCAGTTGTCTGTGTTGGGGTGTCCCATTTCTGTCTGTCCTAAGACTTCTCCAGTTGTGGTTTCTCTCTTTTCAGCTGTGTCTCACTCACTTCTTTCTCTTATTTTCTCTCTGGTACCCAGCACTATAGGATGAGTGCATTAAGCACTGTACCACCCAGCCAGATTGTCATTGTCACCATAAAACATTGATGCCTTATTTATTTAGGGTGCCATTGGGCAGGTGGTGTCAAATATGTTTTTATTTTTTGAAAGAATCCATTCTAAAGAGGCTTCAATCTGCAAGACCTGCTGTATGTGAGCTCTGTATGACGAGGTGCTGCCAGGCCTGCTCTGTGCTTATAAGGAGTGTGTGCTGTTAATCTGTGTTTGCATTCACTATATAGGGGAGGAAAGGTGATGACCAAAAAGTCTTCAAGTTCAGAACCGTCTGATGATTTTTTTCTCTGGGCTTGGCAACAGCAGTTGCTGCATCCTACAGCCTAGCAATATTGTCTAGCATAGCTAGCATCGAGGTGGGTGGCTATAAGAAATGTGTGGATAAAGAAGACAGCTAAGGAAATCTGATGAGCTCAAGGAAGAAGGAAGAGGAGGGTGAAAATTAGGCATGTTTTCCCGTAAAGTCAAAGTAACCTCAGCTTGGGCTAGTACACTGATTGATACATATACATGTATATATGGAGCTTGACACTAATGCATCGTCAAAACATTCTGGTTAGGCAGGCGAATAAGTAGAGATAAGCATGATTCAAAACCTCTGATCCAAACACCCTTTGAATGCTGGTAAAGTTTGGATCTGGATTCAAAATGTATTACCCTTGGGCCCTGGTCTGTAATCTCTCCAGGGTGCAGATGCGAGGCATAGTGATGTTAAGCAGCTTGCCTGAGGCCACACAGAGAGCCAGTGTCAGAGCCTGGATTCAAACTCCAGAGTCCTTGCCTCACCGTCTGGGTCTCAGACCGCAGCTTGAGTACTACAGGCAACGAGAGAGGGATCACTGCAAAACAAAATGAGCTGAATGTATTTAATGGCATTGAATATCTACGAAGACCTAGGAAATCATTGTTTCAGCCTAAACCATTAGAAGCAGGGAAAGCCCTAGATTCTGCCTGTGCCTGTTGAGCAATTCATCGGTGTTTGGCTTATTTTATTTAAATTGCAAAGTCTTTCCAAGTGCTTAGAACTGAAAAGCATAGTAATCTGACCTCTCACCTGCTCACTCAAAGGAACCACCCTCCTGCATCTTGCACAGACTCCTGTAAACACGGTGGAAACTGAAGAGCAGTTTAGACACAGAGCCCCTCAAAACACACCCTGGCTGGGTTGAATTAGGATGTTGCGTAATTTGGTGGTTATCTGCCTAAAGCCACAATCCCCAATGCTGGCTGCCAGCTTGAAAGTATAAGGTCAGCTATGGAGCGGGCTGCCTCCACAAATAGATGACGAACAATTGCCTGCAATTCTGACACATTCCAAAGCCCAGATCCCTTGTCTCAGGGGACTGCAGCTTGGCCACCTTTCAGATTTGGTTGAAGGATTTTTCTTCCTCTTGCTAATGACAGAGAACAGGTGATACCTGGATGCCCTTGAGCTCTTTCTAAGCAGCTATATACTTATCTAATCTCCATCTTCTTACCCGGCATTATTACCACGGGTCTTTGTTTTCAGTTTTTATTTTGTTTATAATTTCCTGGGAATGTATTGGTGTTTATTACAAAAATAATTAGGTGAAAACTGATGCCAAAAATTAACTTCAACATTTTTTTAATATTGGAGGACAGAAGAAAAAGCAACAAATAGAGAATTGTAAGAGTCTGGAAAGTAAAAGCAGTTTGATGCTGTGCTTTATTTCACGGACTGAATCTTAACAGTACGTACACATATGCACCTGCCTGTGTGTGCGTATTTGTATCTTCCGTGACGTTGCCTTCCTTTAGTAGGCAGCTTCGCATTTACACTTAGACTGATTATTTATTGATATAAACTCGTCTGCTTGATGTAATTAATTGGATTTTCTTAACATAATCAGAATTTTCATGTACTTGAGTGGTCCAAATTTGGGATGAAAGTTGGTAAAAAGCAAATAATAGCTGTCGTAAAACCTGGGATTTTTTTCAGTAAAAATCAGTAAAAACGAGAAATGAAGGGCCTTAATTATAACCTTCTGCTCTTCCATAGCCACCTGCCTCTCAACCACCAGAACTGAACATGTATGTGGGGAATAGAAGAGGGAAGAGAGTTCTTCAGAGAACTGCCTATAGTGGAGGGGGCCACTTAATATTTTTTCAAATAGTGACCATGCCACCTTGTGTTTTGCTTCCCTCCCCACTTGCCTGTAATCAGTTCAGCTGGCTTCCACTCACAGCTGAGGTTTCCTTAGGATGACTATGGAAGTTGCATTTGGTTTGCAGGCCAGAGAAGGCTGGTCCATACCATGTTATGCTTTTTTTTTTTTTTAACCTATATTAGTGACATTATGCAGCTCCAGGAGGGAGGAGCTACCAGGCATGCTGTGCTGAGCACAGAGTAGCTTCTTGCCCACAGCAGCTGTTGAAATGAGGGTTCAGTATCCTTCAGAAAACCCTACCAGAGCTGAACAATGGTCAGCATGTGTGCTCAATACACAGGCATGTGCTCTGCGTGCTCAGCACACATCTCCGTTCATGGGACTGATCCAAAGCCCATACAATCCAGCCGAACGACTCCCATTGACTTCACTAGGGCTCAGGCTCTGTGTGCGCTCGCATCTAAGCCACAGCACTTAGGGCGGGAATTGATCCTGTGGATCAGACTCCAGCAAAACTCCCATTCACTACTTTAATGGGAGTTCTGTCCAAGTAAGCTCTGCAGATTCAGGACCTCAGAGCCTGTGATACTCTCAGCTACAACAAATCTTAGCAGCACCGTGATGTGTATGTATTAAGTGATGGCATCTGGATGCTGATCAATCAGTATTTTTTTTGTCCTGTCTTTTAGGAAATTCAGCTTCAGACAGGATATAAACAGTCACCAGCATTCATTGCTGATTTGGGTAGGTACATGGGTGTGCTTGGCAAGTAGGTAAAGAAGGAATGTTCCTACAATCTAGAATAGATCTGGAACTTTTTTTTAAAAAAAAAGAAGGAACAACAGGCCATAACAGATAGTGGAGGGAGAGAAACCATAGGGCTTGTCTACATGAATGACTAGTTCGTGGCATGCTGGGGTGTGAATCTACCCTGCACTAGCCTGCCATGGTCTCTAACCCTCCGTGTGTACCCTACTGACACGTGTTTACAGGTTGTTAGAGCACTTTGAGCTAGTCCTGTTTTCAGAGGAGTGGATCAGAGTGCTTAAACAAACGTAGCACACATCAGCAAGGTGCCCATGGACAATTAGTCCGCGACAGGCTAGTGTGGGATAGATTCACACCCCAGCTTGCTGCAGGGTTGTCAGCCCTCCCAGATTGTCCTGGAATCTCCAGGAATTAAAGATTAATTTTCTTTAATTAAAGATTGTCATGTGATGAAACCTCCAGAAATATGTCCAATCAAAATTGGCAACCGTAGCTTGCTTGTGTAGACAAGTTGCTAGTGTATGCAAGGAGGGGAGAACTTATCTGGAGGGGTCAGGACGAAGGAGACCAGATTTTTTTTTTCCAGTTGATTATTTATTTTTGCATGTTTTTGTTGGCAATTAAAATAAGTAATTTTAAAACTATTTTATTTCTTTAATAACTTTAATTATTCCAGATTCTCTGAACTTCTTTTAGCCAAGCAATTCTGAGCAGTAGCTGGGGCTTCCCAAACTCCTTACATAATATGGTGGGAGGTGCCAGAGGTGTGCTAGTGTATGCTCTTCCACCGCATTATGTGCATCCCTAGGCACCAAGCTGGTGGGGACTGAAGTGTAGGAGGCAGAGTTTGGGTGGGAATTTCCTTGCCATGCCAGTATCTGCCAGAGCCTTGGGGCCCTAGGGACAGACATTCATTTTTTCTGCAGTTAGTATAAATTCTGAACCCATTAGATCAGATTTAAGTTCTGCTTTCCCACTGGTTACTATACCCAGTCATTAACTGCTAGGACTACAATACAAATAGAGCAGCAGCATGGAACTCAGGACTCAGCAGAGATGGGAAATAAACATTTAGTTAATGTATGTTTATAATAACAGTATTAATCTCCATGTTGGGCTTTAATGACGCTATTCACCAAAACCAGTGTTGGTTACTAAATATTTAGTTGGTGTATCCACAGATTTCTAAGTGTTTGCAGAGGTGAGGGTAATATCCTCACTATATAGATGAGGATACTGACACACCAAGTCAGGCTGTGAGTTTCTCAAGGTTGCAGAGCGAGTCAGTAGCAGCCGGTCTGACTCCAGCCCAGTGCTGTAACCACTGCCTTACCTCCTGCTGCTGTTGAAGAGAGGTCACATAGTCATTCGATTGCCCTCTCAGTACTGCTGCATTTCCATCTTTTGTTTAGACCCTTTAGACGCTCCCATTGGGCTAGCCTGTACAGCTATTTATATAACCTGCGGCCACACTCCAGCTCCCAAAATTCTTTCTCTAGCAAGTGAACCTTTTAAAATGCCTAGTTCTGCTGTCTGACCTTTGTCAACCGTGAAAAGGAGCAGGGGCGGCTGTAGTTCTCTCTGCAAGGCCATTTTGGTGCAGGGGGCTGGTACACTTTCAGTCTGTGTCTGTTTGACTTTGCATGTGGGATGTGAGTTCATGGCCTATTTTAATGCTGCATATTTGGGGTGCAGAGAGGGGTGAGGCTATTTCAGCTGCTGGTAATTAAGGATTTAGGCAGTACAATAATGAAGAGCCTTTGCATGGTAAAACCTTGGCTAATTTCCAAGTCTTTTCTCTCTGGGACCCAGAGCGAAGGTGCAGTCAGTGTTCAGAGCGTTGTTCATTAAAACCCCTTCCCCACCCTGTTTCCTTGTCTTGTTTGCACGTGATTGAGAATGTACAAACAAGCCGCTCTCAGGTGCTTTGGCTGTTGCATGCAGAAGAGACCCCCAAGAGGATATCTCTCTCATTTTACGCTAGGTTGCCAATTGCAATCACTATGGTGATCTTTCCAGAGTTCATTAACTGAAGAAGAGTTTGGGGGTGGGGAGATATGGGGGGATAGTCTGAACTTGCTGTAGAAGGAAGGGCTGTGAGTGAGAGTTCAGAATGACCGTGGCTGGTGGGAGCAGATGGAACCTTCAGTCAGTATTGGTTGGGGGGCTCTGATACTAAAACGCTACTTCCTTACCAATGGAAATAGAGGAATATGCTGCTGTTGGTACTGGGTGGAGTTGGGAGTATAATAAGGGAGGGGGGATGGGTTTTGAAAAGTGATGGGGCAGATAAGAACATTGCCAGGGTCGGAGATTAGTTTAAAAAAAAATCTGATGATTGAAGGGGACTGTTTAGTTCCTATGTATCTTCCTTTGAGAAGACTAAATCCTGTATGGCATCCCCAGAAAAGGCCTTTAGAAGTTGTCCACGTTGCTTGTCCCTGGAACTGGGCTGGTTAGACTCAACTGTAATTAGTTAAGGTTGGTGGTTGATCCTTATCTCAAATGTCAGAGGTCAGCCAGAGTATTAGCTTTTGAGGTTTGTGGTCTTGAGAGCTACTTGCCCTTCCTGTACGACCCATTAATATTTTGTTTTTTCGAAGGTTTTTCCTTACTACTGTTGTGGACATACTTCCCCAGAAGAAAAAAACTAATGCCACCAAGCCAAAAGGGACTCTTGTATAATGTCAGATCACATGAGCTTGTGTTGCCAACATGGACAGCATCCTTTCCGGTGGAGATGAAAGTGGAAATGTAGGCCACGGGCTATACAAGCCGGTGTCTGTGGGCAAAGACTCTTCCATTTGAGCTAAAACTGCCAAGTTAGCCCATGCCAAAGGCTCTTTTCTCATATATCTACCATCTAGATATATTACTAGCCAGACCAGTCTTGTGTCAGTAATCCACAAACAGTAGGAGGATCTTGTGTGCTTTCCATTGACTTGGCTAACTCTCCAGGGAGAATCCCAACTGTTCCAACGAACACAGTAGTTTCAGTCCAACTCTCTCGTGTGCTGCCGTTGGACTTGTTACCACCTTGATTGCACAACCATCACCATCCCATGTAAAATTCTGGTGGTTTCATACATTTGTCTTTTTTCCCCTGTCTCGAGTAGCATTTAAAATAACGCAAAGTGAATTCAGTGTTTATGTATATCGAAATAACATGTAGCCATGTTTGAAAAGGGCCTCAAATGTGTTTGCAAAATTTGTGCACACAACCATTTTTGTGCGTAAAAGCCAACGGGTTATATGTGTAAATGCACTTGGGGAAGCCATTTTGGAAGCCTTGGGGAAATTTGCTGTAAAAGGCCTAATTCAGATCCCTGAAATGACAAGGATTTCCAACTTAAGTTTTGACTCACACTGTTATTTACTTGGATTTTGCTGCTTAAAATTATAGCCACATTCCATCAATATACACTGGAATACAGAGGCACAAAAGCTGTTACTTTGATGCTGTGACATGTTAGATTTTCATTACAGCTTGGTGTAGTAACAACCTCAGCTTTGCTATAGCTACAGTCTCATTATGGTATTTAAGAGTGAAAGAGCTGCCATACTGGGTCAGACCAGTGGTCCATCTGGCCCAGTATCCTATCACTGGCAGTGGGCAGTACCAGAGCTTCAGAGGCAGTGCACAGCCCAGGGAAATTTTGAGGAGATTCTCCCCTGTCTTCCCCCTCTCTGTTTCTAGCAGTCAGAGGTTTAGGGTTGCCCTGACTATCTTGGCTAATAGCCATTGATGGACCTGTACCCCATGAACTTATCTAGTTCTTGTTGAACCCAATTATACTTTTGGCCATCAGAACATCCCATGGCAATGAGTTCCATCGGTTAATTGTGCATTGTGTGAAAATGTATTTCCTCTTGTTTATATTAAATCTGCTGCCTGTTCATTTTGTCGGGTGACCCCTGGTTTCTGTATTGTGGGAAAGGGAAAAAAACACTTCCATCCCATGGAGAGATGAGGCTCAAGGCAGGTCTACACTACAGCCCAGATTGACGCTCTGAGATCGATCCACCAATGGTTGATTTAGCAGGTCTAGTGAAGACCCGCCAGATCGACAGCAGATCGCTCTCCAGTCGATCCCTGTACTCTACCCCCAACGAAAAGAGTAAGGTAAGTCGCTGGGAGAGTTTCTCCCATCGCCCCCCCCCCCCCCCCCCCGGTGGTGTAGACCCAGCAGTAACTTGACCTAATGTATGTTGACTCCAGCTACTTTATTCATGTAGCTGGAGTTGTGTAGCGTAGGTTGACTTACCACGGTAGTGTAGACATAGCCTCAGTTGTGAGTGAATTAATCAAGGTAAATGTGCTGGATGACCTAAGGTCTCCATTGTTTGCACAACTATGTGTTCATATAATCAGACTTCGTGTGTGTGAATCTACTTTTTTATTTTCTGACTTCTAAAATAAATTCATTCCCAGAACACATCTGTTCAACTCTGCAGTGGTTCACGATGACCTCAGAATAAACACCCTGATGGGTCTTTAGTGATTATAAGATGGATGCTCCTCCACTCTTCTGTAGACACACATGTGATATAGCTTCAGAGAAGTCTTATGCCACTTGTAACAGGAAACAGTAGTGTTGATGAATCAGTGGATGGGAAATGGAACACATAGCCTTGCCCCTCCAATGTCACTTTTTAAAATCCAGTTTAAGTCAACATAGTGACCAAGCATCATTGCCACAGAAGGGCTGCTTGGAGGTTTATATGTAGGGTGACCATATTTTCTATGCTGAATACGGGACACCTGGTAAAATTACACTTATTCAAGCGAGTTCAACGGCAATCAATCAGAACTATGCCGTACAAACATTCAAATTAACATCAAGTGTATTGAGCCCTATTAAAAAGAAATACTGCGTAGTTGGATTCTTTTTATTTACCTTCTTATCTCCCTGCCTGGTGCTCTCTGCCCTCCATATCTGGCTGGGCCCCGGGACTGATCTGCCTCTTCCACGTCTTCCTGAGGCAACACATGCAGGGGGGACAGGGACTGATGCAGGGTCACATGCCGCCCTCCCCAGATTTCTGCCAGGGTTCACACCAGAATGTGGCCAGCAGCAGCCTTTCGGCACTGTGTGAGAGGGAAGGGACGGGAGCTGCTTCGGGGCGGGGGGACCGGGAGGGCGGCGTGTTAGCTGCCGCGTAGTATCAAAAGGCAGCTAACACCTCCAGGCTGCTACTGGCCGTAACCCAGCCACCTCTAGCTACAGCACAAGCAGGAAGAGGTTAAGCCCTAAGGATGATTGTGCACCGGGGCCCAGGGAACTTGACTGCAGGGGCTTCAGCGAACCGGGCCAGAGAGATGGCTCAGCAGGGGAGGGTGCCTAAGGGACAGAGCAACCTCACGCTCCTGGGGGTGGGAGGTGAAGCTCTGACCAGGGGCTGGTTGTCTGCACAGCGCTGGGAGCAGGATGCACCTTGCTGGAGGGGGGGGGGGGGAAGCAAGGAGAGGGCATAAAGGGCCAAAGGATGGGCAGCAGAGGCAACATGTAACTGGCTGCTGCCTGGAGCCTGCCCGCACCCATGAGCCACCGCAGCGCGCAGCCAGCACCAGCCAGAAATGGGATGGGGGTGAAGCCCTGCTGGCCAAGAGCTGGTGCATCTTTGCCCTGCTACCAGCCTTGCACACCCACCCCCATTTTCAGCCACTGGACCCTCCCACCCCCATTCACTGCTGGTGAGCGGGCGGCTGGCGAGCAGGGATCTGGCCAGCAGCAGGACTCACCAGTACTGATTGGCGGGAGGGAGGGACAGACAGAAAATACGAGACAATTTGTCCATTTTAAAGAAAAAGCAGGAGGGCTTAAATACGGGACTGTCCTTTTAAAAACAGGACATCTGGTCACCCTACTTATGTGGAATGTGAAATGGGTGTGGTGGACTCTACTCCCATTTCCACTGGACACACATACCCACATCACAAAAACCACCAGCACAGCTGGCGCTTCTCGGCAGTCTGGAAGTGTTAACAGAAACCCGGGATTGAATGGGTTACGTAGACTGAGCTACGCCTCTGTCCCCTGCAGAGGCACTATGGGGAGGAGAAGACAGTGCTGTTGCCCATGCTGAATCCCTTATATAGGTGCTGTAAATAGTGCAGAACTTCCACATCCAGGGCTTGTACCTTGTACCTTATCTTGTAACTTTCACTAGTACTGAATTTTACTTACATATTAGAGGGAAAAACTGAGATAAGTATAACTTTTTGAAAGGGTGATTTTTTTCCCTTGTGCAATAGCTTGATTATGCTAGAGAGAGAAAGCTTTCATCCTTGAGCTTTGGGGTTTATTTCACAATCTTGGTAACTTTCTAATCTTTGTCTAATAATATACAATATCCAAAGAAATGGTAATGTTTCTTATTACTTTATGCCAATTATTGACACAGAGCCTGATCTAAAGCCCAGTGAAATTCAGTGGAAAGACTCCCATTGATTTTGTTGGGCATTAGATAAGTCCAATACTTCAGTACTGCTGCTGAATTCACATTAGATATTGGTATGTGGTATGGACGGTATATGCATATTTATCATTTGCATGCTATGTTTAGGAAGCATTGAGTTCTTTCTCAACAATTGAAAAAACGCCTGTGCTTTGTGTAACTCATCTATTACGTCCTATATGTTAAGGTGAAGTAATGCCAAAGACTAGAAAATTCAGGTTGTATTAAGCTATTTGTCACTCTTCTATTTCTGAAAACCTGTTTTATACAGAAATAGCTTAATACAACCTGAATTTTCAAGTCTTTGGCATTACTTCTCCTCAGCACATCGCTAAACAGTCAGAATTTATTACCTAAACTAATTCACACTGCATATGTTGTATAGAAGATAATATATGTGCTAAGCACAGCTGTATTGCAGTAAGAAGGCTTCTTGCTGTAACAAGTATATATTTTCTAACACTCATGACTGCTTTATTTCTCCATCCACAGAGTGATCGTCTTCTTATTAAAGGAGGCAGAATAGTCAATGATGACCAGTCGTTCTATGCTGACATTTACATGGAGGATGGTCTCATAAAGTATGTACAGGATTCCCATATTATCTTCTTTGTTAGAGGCAGGAGTCTTTTTACCTGATGACTGCAGGAATTGTGGGTCTGTGGGCTATTGTATGCCAATCCAGGTTGGGTGGAGTCTGTAGTTTGCTTGCCCAGCTGGTGAGACACTGAATTCCTTCCCCTTTCTCGTGTTTGTTTGTGTGTGTGTGATCTCATGACATGTTCGCACAGTAACTCCAGTGAATAAAATTCAGTTAAACTGATATTCTCAGAGATTTCAGGCAAAACTGTGAATCTCATCTTTTCATCTGGCTTCTGGGTGTGTTATGGAGTACAATAAACACTCCACTGTTTAAAGGCTGAAATTGTTCTGATGTGTAAAGTATATGAAATGGGACTAAATCCCAGTTTGGTGGATTGCAAGCCCTAGGATAGTTCATAGCAAGGGAACTTAAACGCTTCCAAAAAAACATGTCTTGCCCTGTGGTACAAAGAAAATATTCAGCCTTCCCTTCATGGAAATGTATTTTTAAAACCTGCAGTAGGAAAATAATTTTTAAGTGGCATTTTTTCATGTCTGTTTTAAGCCTGAAGGCAAAGGCAGCCTATTAACCACTGGTTTGGTGCCATAAGGAGTCATGGAAAGAAGTAGTGTTTACCGAATATTCAGTACTGGTGTGCGAGAGGTGTTCTAGGCTGGCTGACACTGAAATGCAGGGAGCAGGGATATAGTCTTATTTTACTTCCCTTTCAGATACACCAAAGAGATTGAAAGTTCCTTGATGAGGCCAGCCAGTCTTTTATCCTAGTTTATAGGGGCAGAGTGAGAAGAGGATTGGTGAATATAGGACTTATAGGGGCAGGGGCTGCAGGGTTTGGGTGCAGGAATGGATGTGCAAAGGGCAGTGAGATGTATATGTGGGGCTTATAGAGAAGGGAGTACTAAGGTGTAGATGCACTAGTTTATAGGAGAAAAGAGAGGTAGGAGCCTGTGGGGAGGAGGATTTTATACTTTGGGTGCATCTAGGGAGGGGAATGTTATGTGGATATATGATACGGAGTTCCAGGATTGTAGGGATTAGAAGTGAAGGAGCTTGTTAGGTTCTAGATATGTATATAGTTGAGGGTTTTTAGATACACAGGGTCTTAGAGGGGATTTTTAGTGAACTGGGATTTTAGCTGCCTTGCCCACAATACAGTACTGCAGTTAGCAAAGGTATCCTTTCTCTCCAAGAAGGACAGGGCCTAATGGGAATTTCCCTGAGTGGGAAGGCATCTTCCCTAATTTCACTGAAGCACGGTGAACACACTGGGCTTGAAAACCACACTTGAGTTCACAAAAGCTGCAGCCAGCGATGTCTGTGAGAGAGGCCTTTGTTTACTTTAGGGACCTTGTGATGTGAGTGGAATGGCAAAACCCTGCAAACCCAGGGCTGGCCCAACAACTGTATCATTGCTCTTAGGAGTTCTCATTCTTTGTAAGAAAAAGCCTCAGACTTCAGCCTTAAGGGGTGGGGTGGGGTGGTGGTGAATATATTTATTGGGGGAAGGGCTGGCATTTAAGGATTTTGAAACCATTCACCCCTTCTAGCCCTTTCCAGTCACTCATACATTAAAGTGGTCCTGTTGAATGAACTTCTTATGTGATGGTTTCTGCAGAGCTTGTTCACATTGGTTTAGGTTCTTGCTGTCTTCTGTGTTTAGACTGTCTCAAGTCCACTGCTGTTTTGTACTGATAGAGGGTTTTCCCTACTTTGGTAGGTTATTGGTAGAATACATTGTAGTCAAGTTTCATATGTGTGTGGCTCACCATCCTGATTACTATCTCATCAGGCAAATTGGAGACAATCTAATCGTCCCTGGAGGAGTTAAAACCATAGAAGCCAATGGGAAGATGGTGATCCCTGGAGGAATCGATGTCCACACTCACTTGCAGATGCCATACAAGGGGATGACCGCTGTGGATGACTTCTTCCAGGGAACAAAAGCAGCCCTGGCTGGCGGAACCACCATGATCAGTAAGTCCATTGGGCAGTTCCTTTCATGTTGACTCCACAGAGGCTTTAAAAAGGGCCTGCTGCATTCAGCATCCTATCATTGCAAAAGACTAGCTTGTTTACTGTCTTGGCTTCCGTAGTTCCTGAGAAGGGGTGTGTGTTGTGGTTGGAGTTTGGGGGTTTTTTTGGCAGAAGAAGCTTGGGTGAGAGTGACAATGGAAAGGGGGTATTGTTATCCAGAAAGAAGGCTGAGGGATGAATTAGGAGAAGGCAGCTGTTGGAATGGGATTTGGGGAGAAATGCGTGGAAGCTATGTGGGCATAGGGGAAAGGAACTGGGCAGCTGGAAGAGACCCTAGCAGGAGCTGTGGGAAAAGGACTGGTGTCAAAGAGAGGTAATGGGGAGCATCAGTAGATATGGGGGAGACCCAAAGAAAATAGGAAAGAATGGTTGAATAGAAGGAGAACTGTAACAGGATCTAGGTCAGAGGTGGGCAAACTACGGCGCACGGGCCACATCCAGCCCGTGGGACCGTTCTGCCCAGCCCCTGAGCTTCTGGCTCAGGAGGCTAGCCCCCGGCCCCTCCCCCACTGTCCTCCCTCCTCCGCACCCTCAGCTCACTGCGCTGTGGGTGCAGTGCTCTGGGCATTGGGGCTGCAAGCTCCTGGGGTAGCGCAGCTGCAGATCCCGGCCTGACCCGGTGCTCTGTGCTGCGCGGTGCATGGCTGGCTCCAGCTGGGTGGTGCGGCTGTAGTGCCACCAGCCACCAGAGCTCCAGGCAGCGCGGTAAGGGGGCAGGGAGAGGGGGAGGGGGGTTGGATAGAGGGCAGGGGAGTTCGGGGGTGGTCAGGGGCCGGGGTGTGGATACGGGTGGAGTGCGGTCAGAGGCGGGGAACAGGGGGTTGAATGGGGTGGGGTTCCGAGGGCAGTCAGGGAGAAGGGAGGGTGGATGGTGCAGGGGTCACGGGTGGCCATCAGGACTGAGAGGAGGGATTGGATGGGGCAGCAGGGGGCAGTCAGGGGTTCGGGGCGGTCAGGGGATAGGGAGAGGGGTGGATGGCGCAGGGGTCACGGGAGGCAGTCAGGAAGGAGGAGAGAGGTTGGATGGGGTGGTGGGGGGGCAGTTAGGGAGAAGAGGTGGTTAGATGGGGCAGTGGTCTGGGGGGGCAGTCAGGAAGGAAGACGGTGGTTGGATCGGGGGGCAGTTAGGGGCAGGGGGTCCAGGGGTGGTCAGGGGACAGAGAGCAAGAGGGGTAGATGGGGCTGGGGTCCTGGGTGGGGGGGCGTCAGGAAGCGAGAAGCGGGGGGGGGTCAGATGGAAGGGGGGGTCAGATACGGGGCGGGGGCCAGGCCATGCCTGGCTGTTTGGGGAGGCATAGCCACCAGAGCAGCTAAGATTATCAAATTGTCTGCATTCGTGCCCATGCAGCCAGAAGTAGTAACCTGCTATATAACGGGGAGAAACACATCTCTTTCTGTCTCTCCACGACTAAATTGTCTCTTGCCATGCAATCCCACCTCTTGGCCTGTCTCACTGACATCTCCAATTAAAAAGGGGTTTAGAATGGAAAATGGAACCGAGCCTGAACGCTAGCATTTGCTACCAGCAGACAGGGTCATCAGAATGTTTGCTAGAGCTTAGCAGTAGTAGTATTTTTAATCAATCAGAATTGATTGGGGAGGTTTGTGAAGATAAGTTTCCTTAATCAATGGACAAAATATGCCTCTGGGTATTGAAATGTGAGGCTTATTAGTGCATCGACGCTACCTTGCTCAGAAGAGGCTCACTTGAGTGCCACAGAATCACTTCTGCCCTAGATTACCAATAAACCACAGCACCTAACATATGGCTCCTCAGACTCTCCTAGAGGATTGATGAGCATGCAATGCTTTTGAAGAATGTGGGGTTAAATTCTGCTGTTTTACAGGTATGCAGCGCCAGTGACTTCAGTGAGATTGCATTTGTGTAGCTGAGAGCAGAATTTGGCCCATAATACACATTCTAAATGCTGAATTTTACTTTTGTTGACTCTCATCCTGATTGCTCTTAAGTGTCACATATTAGCCAGGTTAATATTTAGGTGCCCTACTGCAGCTGGGTAAGACATCTGCAATAAAACCCCAAACCACATGAAACTTCCTGCTTTGAAGTTTTGTTACCATCTTGCAACTGAGCCCAGTGTTTCTGAAAGATCACCATGGTGCATGAATCTTCTGAGTGATCCCTGGCCCAGCTTGGAGCAAACATGGGTAGGGTTATCATTTCAGTCCATATCATTTCGTGCTGTTTTGATTGAGGTTCACTTACATCAGGGAGGTAAAGTCATTTGAACCCAGAACTCAGCAACTTAAACCTGCTGAAACTCAGGAGAGGGTCAGGGGACTGGGGTGGGTCAAAACCTAAGGAGTTGTTCATCCAAATCCACATCATGAGGTTGCACAGCGCCAAGGCCTCTGGGCAACTTAACAAAGAACAACAACAAACACAATATTCTTCACAATAGGGCAGCATGCCCAGATGAACTCAAGCACAGGGACAGAATGATACCCCCGTATCCCATGCTGTCCAAAGAAGTAAACAGCACTAATGAAAAAGGAATCAGAATGTGTGATTCTTGCCCTCAAGGATGCTAGAGATGTGCTCTGGTTTATAACTTGGTCACAGCTGTCTGTGCTTTGGATAGCTTCTTAGGGTGTAAGAAAAGTCATTGATCCAACTGCTGAAAGTTTGGGTTTTCTTTCTTCTCTCCTTCCCCTGTGGCCAGTGGAATAATGTCTTCGTGGCAGCATCTGTTGTGTAAAATGGACTGCCGCAGCAGATTACGTCAGGGGCAATAAAAGGTGCATTAGGACTGCGTCTTAGCAGGAGACTAAGTTTTAATGGGGTGGAAATAGGGGTGGGGATGGAGGAGGGTCCTACTGCTTCCGGCTGATTTCTCAGCAGAAGCCTGTAAAAGCCCTTGGTGCGATGCCAAAGGCTGTTAAGCCAAGGCTCAGTGCATTTCCTGTCTGATAAATGCACTTCGGATGTGTCTGAGAAAATGATGGAGGGGGAAGCTCTGAAGACCTGCTTGCCGTTTTAATTTCCCCTTGTGCTGTGTGGGAGCTGGAGAAAGCAGTTTGGACCCATCAGGGTATTTTGGTTTAATCTGGTTGGGATGTGGGAGGGCAGTAAGACACTCAGGTAGCAGAGACCTGAGGCAGATTAAGAGAAGGACCCAGTAAAGGATGCAGTGAGAGGCCAGCAGTCGCTGGGTCGCTGAGCACATGAGGAACCAATGCGATGGTGGCCACATGGCTGGAGAGGAAGAGCCCTTCTTTCACACCCTCAGTTCTGCTTGCCTCTCTTGTCACATCCAGTTGACCATGTGATCCCTGAGCCAGAGGGCAGCCTGACAGACGCCTATGAGAAGTGGCGAGAGTGGGCTGATGGGAAGACCTGCTGTGACTACTCCCTGCATGTGGACATCACCCACTGGAATGACAGTGTCAAACAGGAAGTACAGATGCTCATCAAAGAAAAAGGTTTGTGGAGAGATGGGGGGGGGGGGGGGGGGGGGGGGGGTGGGGCTCCGTGCCTTTGCCCTTTATTCCTCAAGTCTCTTTACCCTAATCTCCTTTTTCCAGTGAATGCTCCCATCACCTGCAGCTCTGGTGACTCAGTTAGCACATAGGCCCAGATCTGCAAAGTTGTTTAGGTGCCTAATGCTCTTTGAAGTCAATGAAAATTAGATGCCCAATATCTTTCAGGATCTGGGCCATTGTGTGTGTGGCATAGGAAAGAGCATGAAGTGTGATTAAAGAACTGAGATTCAGGACTCCTGGGTTCTGTCCATGCCTTTGCAAACCGATTCACTCTGAGTTTAGGCAAGGCTCTGTTTCTCGGTTTTTCACATCTGTAAAATAGGGAGATAATACTTTGTGTGGGGAGGGAAGTTATGAGAGTTATTTCATTTATCTTTATAAAGCACCATGAGATCCTCAGATCATAGTCCATGTGTCATTACAACACATCAGAGTTATTGGGTTTTTTGAGTAGGTCTCACAAAGGGTCTGAGACACTCACGTGCTTTTGAAAATCTCACCCTTAAATGACTTAGGCACAGAATTTCCACTGAAAGTCCCAACATGAAGGTACAATAACAGCATCTATGCTTATGATAGTCAGTGGGGAAGTCAGCTGTGCATGCATCCGTCAGTCTGCTGTCTCATGCACATTTTGCACATGTCCTTCCAGACCAGTGGTCTTGTCTGTGGCTTTGAGCACGCTCCCTCCACCATCTTTATTAGACCTTTTTAGACAGTGCTAAAGGGGTTAAAATGAGTGGCAGGTATAGTTTTGGAGAACTGCTTTCTGCTAGCCCCTTGTTTTCTAACATCTCTTGGGATCCTGTGTAGCCGTAGATGGAGAATTAGAATGTCCTGAAAATAAACAAACAAGAAGAAAACCAGAAAACTGTCTGCTTCACCTCTAGCTACTGCCAAAGGCTCCCATTCCATTAGGCCTGTGTAATTATCACATGCCTTGTGAATGTATAAGGGGGAGAGAGCTGGAATGGAATCATTTTTCTTCTTTTTCCCTCTTCTCTACCTAGGAGTTAACTCCTTCATGGTTTACATGGCCTACAAGGATTTGTACCAGATGTCAAACACAGAGGTAAGAGCTACATTACTGCTTTGTGTGCAATCATTGTTGGGCCCCTTTTATTTCGTTAGAACAGTAGCTGGAAGGAAAGCAGTGTACTGAGTGATCAGAGCAGGGCAAGGATGATCATGATTCAGGTTACCAAATTTTACAGTGCGCCTTGCAGCCACACTTAGTTTTAATCCAGAGGCATGGCCCTTGGAGTCTATTTCTATCAATCCCGAAATGCAGTGTTTCAGTTTGCTGTCAGCAGCTTGCTGGGGTGCACAGTCTTTGCATACTGCATCTCCATTTTAAAGATGTGATGATGTGGCTGGGAGGACCAGAGGCGGTAGATACAAGTTCTAAAGGTTTGGTGAAATCTGTGAGTGCTTCAGTGGATGGCAGAGAGGCATTCTGAGAGGGGCAACATGGCATGTTCACACACCAAGCCTTGTTCTGACTGTGAATGAGGGCTGTGAATGAGGTGCCGACACCAAATTCTTTCTCTCCAACCTTCCATTGTTCTTACCTGAAGGCCTGTCTAGTTTTCGGTTGAAAGATAGAGCGTGGGAATTTTTTAAAGGTCAAATACAGACCAAGTGAACATGGTTGAGTAGTAATCATGTTTCCTCTTTCACTCTGTTTCAGCTGTATGAGATATTTAGCTGCCTGGGAGATCTAGGTGCAATAGCTCAAGTTCATGCCGAAAATGGGGATATCATTGAACAGGTAAATGCTATTCTACCTACACTGCCGCTGAAAAGTGTGGTATAGACAGATTTTGATGCTGTACATTAGAGGAAAGATACTGCATGGAAGGTGTGCAGACATCTTCTGGAATATAATATTGTTATTTAATATTTTATACTGTGGGGCACCTAGGGCCAGTTTTTCAGACGTATTTAAGCATCTAAAGATGCAGAGAGAGGCCTAGTTGGATTTGCAAAAGTACCTAAACAGGTTAGGTGCCTAACTCCCATTGAAAGTCAATCCCCACTAGATACCTATCTGAGTCTTTAGGTTCCTAAATACCTTTGTAAATCTGGTTCATAGAGACCAACCAAGTCAGGGCCCCATTGTGCTAGGGACTGTACAAATATGTACTAAATGACCCAAAAAGATTACTGTCTAGGACAGTGGCTCTCAAACTTTTGTCCTGGTGATCCCTTTAACACAGCAAGTCTCTGAGTGCGACCCCCCCTTATAAATTAAAAACACTTTTTTATATATTTAACACCATTATAAATGCTGGAGGCAAAGCAGGGTTTGGGATGGAGGTTGACAGTTTGCGACCCCCCCATGTAATAACCTCGCAACCCCCTGAGGGGTCCTGACCCCCAGTTTGAGAACCCCTGGTCTAGGATATATATATTACATAAGGGAGACTGCCATGTCAGACACCGCTGAACATTTAGGCTTTGTAATAAATAAATAAATAAAAAATCCATCCATCATTGTACTATAAAACTGAAGAACAATGAGAGTGTTTCCATGAAAATTCCCCTGGTAATAATTTTCTTAACAAATAGCCATTTCCCTGCAGTGTTGGCAGTCCAGCCTTACAAACTAACTAATTAATTTTTGTTGTTCAAACTAAATGAAATTAAACAGTGAAGAGTGAGATTTTTGCATTATTCTTTCACTTAGTCTGATGCAATAATTTATAGAATAGATGAAGTTTTTGTTTGGTTTTAAATTGGTTTTGTTTTGTTTTTAATTTTGGCCTGTCAGTGCCATTTTATGACACAATTTTGCAGCATTTCATGCTCGGAATAAAAATTCTTTTTTGGTTAAACATTGGCTGGAATACTTGTTGAAATTAGTGGGCAGTATTTTTAAAACTAGCTAAAGGAATTGATTCCTTATGCAATGTAGACTTGCAGTCTGGGGAACTTACCAAGCAAAATGGAATAGCTGGGTTTAAAAAGAGGACTGGATAATTATTTGACTGTTAAAAACTTTTGCAGCTATGTAAATTAATGTATTGATAGAGGTGGGATAATGAAATCTTGTGCTATGGGGTAGGGGGGCGTGTTCCCCCTGTATAGAATTGCCCAATTGGCAGGATGCATTATGGGGGTTTATCTTCTCCTGAAGTGATATCTGTTGGCCTCTGTAGGAGGAATGGACTAATGGTTTGATACAGTACAGCAATTCCTATCTGATTACAGTGTGATTCTTGATAAGACACCATGGCACCAGCCAATTTATGTGCTTTTTTTTGTTTTGTTTTGTTTTTTTGTTTTGTTTTTTTACTTTTTATTCTCATGCACTTTGGAAACTGAAGTTATTCATCCCATGCCTCCAAACGTATCTTCAGATTTAGGCCCAGGAAACTTGATAGTATTGTAACATGAAGGTTTTCCAAATAGTGTTACCTCTGAAGCTGTGTTACCAGTGGGTACCAGCCTGTCACCCTGGTGCTGAATGATGCAAAATCACCATTCCCCAGCCTCATTTTCAGCAGCACTGGGACTAATGCTGCAGAGCATTTATTCATTTGCTCTGTGTAATTGGATACCCTGGACTGTAGTCTGCCTCCTCCTCTCATTAAAAGAAGTGAGACAGTTTCTCAGAAATGCTTTGGTACCTTTGCTCCTGAGGAAGAAAGCCGGATGGCACTGGGAAAGGAATTTGCTGGCCATGCTTCCCAGAGTCTGCTGCTTTTAGAATATTATATGGCTTCTTCATTGGAACCAAACATGTCTGGGAAAATGGCTTCTAGCTGGGCTCTTCCTATATGGAAGTTGCTTTTCTCTCTATAGAATCATTTGTGCTAGAGTGTTGGGTGGAGGTTGTTTGATTTTTCCAGACATGCTGTGGCCTTCAATAGAAAAGCAAACCCCTATCAGTAAAAGATTAATATTTTCCAACTGGATGAGCTTCTCGTTTTTTATATTGACTTCTCTGGGTTGAAGTGGGCTCTGTTATTGTTTAAGAGCAGAAATAAAGGTACACAGTACCCTGTGCATGTCACTCTTATGTAGAAACAAGACTAATTTATCTTCCCTGCTAAACCCAGGAGTCAATAGAAGACATTTCCGTTCACTGTTAGAGAAATTGATATGCAGTGAATCAGAAATTATCTTAATGGAACAGAACAGTCCATTGAGTCCAGTATGTTCACTCTAACAGCAGCCAACGCTGAAAGCTGCAGCAGAAGGAAAAGACCTTCACAATGTGCAAGGCCGGTTATGCTATAATATGGTGTGCAAAATACCAGAGCCATAGGGGAAGGGGGAATTTCTGCCCAATACAAAGAACAAATCAGCTTGTGGAGCTGAATTCATGGGATATGAGGGGATATGTAATGGGGAAAATGCTGTTTTGATCTGAAATGGATGGATTGCACTATTATAATGCCTTGTAGTTGGTGTTGTGGATACAGAGAATAGTACCTCTGTGATTTTGAAGAACCAGGGACAAATTTGCTCAGTTTTACTCTGTAGCACATCCTCAGTTTCTTCTTTCTCCTTTCTTTGGAGGGGGTGGATTAGGAGGAAAGTCTCCAAACTAAGGAGACTAAGGAGAAGGACCCTGCAGATTGCAAGAATCAATTTCTCTTCGCAGATTTAAAGATCCCCAAAGTTAGTCAATGTCTGTTTTCATAGAAAATGGAGAGATCAAAGAATCAGTTTTGACTAGGAGTTCTTGCTACTTCGGTCCCACCCTAACCACCTAAAGCAGTGTGCGAGGTTTACTGGTGCTGTGCAGCCTTGAAAATTACTTCTGCCTTCCAAGCTAATTGATACAAAATGACTGATGATCAAGAATGGGATTAGATTAGGATTAGATTAGATTAGGCTGTAAAAGTGAGGATGCTGGTCAATGATCCTGCTTCTGTTCCTAGGAGGAAGGTTAGGGGACTTTCCCCAACCCCAGCCCCTCTATTCTGGGTCATGATCTATTTTCTCTCTACTGTCCTAAGGTCACCCGTGTTTTGTATGAGTTTGATCCACATAAGAGAGTGGAGAGGGGGTACATAGAGCAGAGTAAGGGGGATGCACCATGCAGTGGAAACTGAAACAGGGGGATGTGGAATATGGTCTTTATTGTTGGTGAAGATTGAGAAATGAAAAGAACATTGTTGAATCATTATTTTGTCAGGTCTTTGTGTTGTGGCTGAGAAGGTAGGTGTAGGAGGCAAAAATACGTGGCAATTATCTATATGGCAATTTACCTCTTCAAATGTTGTATAGATATTAACTGTCACTGCTGGAATCCCACCTTCACTATTCATCTAGATGTGATTTTTTTATTTTTTAGAGCCAACAGCATGCTCAGTGCTCTGTTAGACACAAAAATTAGGACAGTCAGTGCCCCAAAGAGCTTAAAAGCTGAAAGACACTTACAGGATAATATTTCAAAATGCAACAGATTTGCACATTGCAGTAACATTTGCATTCAGAATGCCTGACCCATTCATGACATGGTCAATTTTTGAGGGTGTCTGACAGATTGGAAGCCAGGTAAAGGGTATGAGGAAGCCTCTCTCAAGCTCTGTTTTCCCCCATGTAACATATCATCAGCCCATAGGGGGCTTGCAATAACACACTGATAAGGATGTCAGTTAGGATCGATCTTCCACTGAGTTGAACAATTTGTGAATGCCAAGGATCAGGCATACCATTAAATTCATGTACATGCCTGTCCGATTGTACTGTATGTGGTTGTGGTCCCTCATTATAGCAGTAAAATGTGTTGCTGATTGTGTGGTGAGGGGAAAGCAACCACACATTTTAAAACATTTTCATATAGGGCCAGATTCTGCTCTAATTGATACCTATGGACTGTATTGATGTTAATGGAGCTGCACGGGTGTGACAGAGAAGGGAATTTGGCCTACAATGGATTTCTTTTAGTTTTCATGATCTCTTCCTCAGTAGTGCTTGGATGTCTTTTGGAATAACAAAGGCAGAGTAAATTAAACACATGCCTTCCCCTGAATTGGATTTGTTATTTTTCACCTGTGCTACAATTATATCAGACCTGTTTATTCTGAATTATCACTTCAAAGGAAGATTCTTACTCTCAACCTATGTATTTATCTATCTTCCCCATTGTATTCTCTGTGTGTCTTGGTAGTCTTGTGAACCACCTGCAGCAAATCCAGAGATCTGCTCTGCTATTTGATCATCTAAATCCTTACAAAATGCTGAGTATGGTGGCATTTGTTTTTTTGACATAATTGTCAGATCAAATTCAGAGTCTCTAAACTTCCCTGTGTCTTTTCATTCTTCTAGGAACAAACCAGGATGCTGGAGATGGGAATAACTGGCCCAGAGGGCCATGTGCTGAGTAGACCAGAGGAGGTAAAAGACAAATGAAAAAAAGATAAACAGTGCACCATCCTTGTTACAGAGGCTCTTCCCCCATGAGGCTTCAGCCATACGTAGCATAATGGTGTCTAACAGTTCTATTTTATCTATACTGGCAGTTCAACCATACTCATCATCAGTTCAGGGGAGGGGCCTTTGGTGATAAACCATGTTCAGTAATGATTCAGTTTCCTAGCATAGATAGGAGTCCATGGGTCTTCCTGAAATGCAGTAGCCATAGGAAATCAGTGCTGTCAGGCTGCAGTTAGTGCTACTTCTGATGCGTTCACATTTGGTAGGTGATTCCAGTGGTGGAAGAAGCCTGAGATCAGAGAATCGGTGCACTGAAAATGAGAGTACCTTTAAAAAAAGGGCATCATCCATTGACTCTCAAAGTGCATTCATATTGTAAAGGAAAATAGTGCGGACTGTACCTCCAGCTTCTCCCTCATCTAATCTCTACTTAAGGTCTAGAATGTGTTAAAATAAGACACACAAAGCCTCTGGTGGTGGGAATGGGGGATTTCCCGATTGCGAATCGCTGTCAAGACATTTAACTGGATTATGTCTACTCTTTTTATTTGCCCATTAATCTGAGGTCAGTCTAATTTTAGATTATTTTATAAATGTCAGATTGCGGTAGCTGTGTGCTCAGAACTGTTTTTAACTTTCTACAACACATGGAAGCAAGAGAGAGAAAATATAACTGAAATCTGCTGCAGTCACAGGGAGGAAAGGGGAGTAGATGTGAAGATTTGTACTTCAGACTTACAATCAGAAATAAAATAAATCTGCTTAAATTAATGGTATACCAATGAGGTTTATATAATATATAGTTTATTCTCTTTGAGATGTGGGACATTAAAATGTCTCCTCCAGAGAAAAAGACCCAATGTTAACTGTACCGGAACAGATCCTCAGCTGGTGTAGATTGACATGGTTGCATTGACTTCAGTGGAGCCAGGCTGATGTACACCATCTGGGGATCTGGCCCATTATTTGTTATCAGAAGGCAAATGTTGTGGTTTTCATTGTCCAAGGCTGGTTAAGGGGTATGGAATGTTTTGTTCTTGAAGGGTGATTGGCTGGAAAAATGACTCTAAAAATAGCACTGGAAGGCACAACATGCCATCCAGCTGGCTCCAGAGCTCATTGGTTCAGCAAATACACATTCATACTTTTTTTTTCTATTTAATTATTATTTACTATTTGTCCTGTGGCAGGGCCTAAGAGCCCGAGCCCTGAATGATGACCCCATGTGCTAGGCATTATACAAACACAGAACAAATTGCTACCTCATCAAACTCAACCTGGGACCTGAAAGTCAGTTAGGGTTCTTCCTGCCTCCTCCATCCTTGCCAGGCACAAAGATTCCCCAGTCAGAACATAGAGTGAATGGAAGTGGAAGGGCTGCATGACGCAGTAAAGAATCCGCCTGGCTACAAGTAACACCAGCACAGCTGTACAGGGTGTGTAGCACTAAGGAGTGAAAACTCTCTTTTCAAGTGAGATTTGGATCCCTACAGGGCGCAGAGATGTTGGGTAATGAGCTGCCATTTGTACACCATCACTTGAATTACTATAATTACACTTTAAATGGGAGGGACAGATTGGCCACTGAATTCTAAATGCTTACATGTCTCCCAGTTGTTTGGAGGCAGTTCTTTTCTATTGCCTGTGACCTAACGGCCACTATCAGCTGAAAATCATATTGTTGTGCACTTCCTATGCTTTCTATTTCCGCCCCCCAAATCCACAAAGTTTGGAAGCCCAGGGTACTTGCTCTCCAATGTCCACGTGATATGTGTCTCTCAGGTGCCTCCGCTGTTTCAGTGGTACAGAGCCACACAGACAATCTCATCCTTTCTGTCACAGAGCTGTCTGCATGGGATTACACACTAACCACCAACGTGGTGGTCTCACCGTGAGTCCAGATGGCACGTGTGGCCTGAACTCACTCAGCATAGCCCGTCTGGTCCTGAATGTTTGCAGCCATATGGCAGATGTGCCACCTTGGTGGCTCTTAGGAATTGAGTGGGGTGCTTAACGCTATAGAACCCTGCAAAAATCAGGAGGTTTTGGGGAGAATGAGGGATACAGTTAGAACTGAGTAAGTCATTTTAAAAAAAAACCAGTACCAGTGAGTATCTGGTGTGCCAGGGGTTTAACTACATGGCTCCCCCTTGACCAAAATGGGAACCATGAAGCTAAATATTCCTCTCCTCGCTGCTTTGAAGGTTTAGTTCTCTAGGTTTTTCCTTGCTGTCTTCATCATGGGAACAAATGCACGGAAATACTTCATGCATCCAGACCCACTGGGGAAGGGTTGAGTATTTGGCTGAGGCTAGCATAACCAAATGGATGTTCAGAGCACATCCAGTCTTCTAGCCAGATGACACAGGAGGAGAAATAGCACCCTTAGTATCATTTTGCAAGATGAAGGGGAAGAGGGAGTAGGTGATGAAGCTGATTGTGTACCTAGAAAATATATACGCAGACCAAGTTATACTTGTTTGCAAGCACAGCTCCTCTGTGACAGGGTTTCAGGTATCTCTGCTCCTAGAGCTCCATTTAGCACCTGCAAACATGTTACATGCAGAAGTACAACCTCATGACCAGCTAGTAAGCATTTGTTAGGCTGGAAATAAAAATAGACACAACGGTTCTCGGAACAAATTTCCCTTGCTGTCTGACCCATAATACCCACGTCAGGTGCTCTAGACGCATGGTTTGTGACGATGGTCTGTGAAGGCATCCTATGGTTCTGGAACCATTGCTCCTAGGAATAATTAACTGGGGGACTCCTTGGAGCTAGAATACTAGGCTGAGGGCAAGTAACATTCAACAAAACTTGAAAAGTCGACCTGTGGATGACAAAACATTAGTGTTGTTACTTGTCCTGTGTCATTGCAGTTTGAAGGGTCAATGTAGAGTGCGACAAGCTGTGTGTGTGGCATGTTCACCATAATCACTAGTGAGGGGAATGGGGTTGAAATGTAAGGGTGTCATGTCAGTGATCATTTGATACTGCAAGTGAACTGCTCCAAAATGTCATCCCCATGGTTTGCAATATCCAATGGTAAGAGTATTTTGCAGTGGCTGAGGTTGACCCATCTCTGCATAAGGACGTACACACACTTAGAAGCTTGTATACTGTATAATAGTTTCTTCCGCACATTTTTCATTCTGTGCCCCTAAGGACCATTTTAGCACCCAGATGAAACATTTTTGTTGAATCCAGTAACCATAAGGACAATAGCGTAACGGGTTTGTGTGCATTGCTCAGTTTTCCAGTTGTGGCAGAAATCAGGTTTGCAGAAATGGGTGATTCAGCAAGAAGTGCTGGCTGCAGAAGGCAGCCTCTAGTTCCCCAGGGGAATTTGCATTATATGCTTATTGGTACCCTGCCTTTTTAAGGTTTGGGGTTTCCTTTTTTGTATATTTTTTTTAATACTGAAGCCTTAAGCCAAACTGTTGACCAAAATCTTGGAAGGCTTTTTGGAATGAAGTCAGGCTGAACGGGGGATGATGTAATTATTCAAAAAGATCCCTCATGCTGAAGTACTGAAAATTCACCCTGTTACAACAGCAAACAAGATATAAAAGTCAAGGGTTGATAATCTTGGAGGCTGAAGTGGCAGAGTAATAGCACAAACCCCCAGTAGCAGAGTAGCAGCACAAACAGACAGGGGCAGAACTACCTGCAAAATAACCAGCTGCGAATTGCCCATACAGACAACCAAGCTTTAATATTAAAATAAATGCATGGTGAAGCCTGTGGTAGCAACTCAGCCCTGTGGAGAGAAAACTGAACTGGAAGCCAGGAATCATGATCCTGCTGCTGATTTGCTGTATGACCTTGAGCAAGTCAGCTAGCCCGTCTCTGCTTCAGTTTCCACTTTTGTAAAATGAGGATAATGATGCTTACTCCCTACAGGAATCTCTTTCAGCTATATGGATAAGAAACACCATAATAAGTGCTCAATATTATTAAAGGCTGAAAAGTTGGTGAATTTGGATGGTAAGCAGCAAAAGATCTGGATCTAGATTAAGCACAAGCTGGGGTTTATGACTCAGGGCTGGGCATCTGATTCTGTAGCACTCAGATCTGTCAAGCTTTTTTTGCAAAATTTCAGCCCCAAATGATCTATCTCATTCTGATCTTGTTGTTATTTATCATTTGCATTGTGGTAGTAAGAGTATGGTTGTGGATCAGGGCCCCATTGTGTTAGGTGCAGTACAAACACAGAACAAAAAAGACGGTCAGTATCCCAAAGATCTTACGCTTTGAGTATGAGATAAAAGACAGAAGGTGGATACAGAGTGACCAACTGGGGAGCACAAGGAAACAATGAGACAGAATTGGTCATCTTCATAGGCAGTTGTCCCCATTATATGAAGACCTTGGAATTTCCTGTTGAAACCCAATGGGAGAGGGATGGTCTCATGGTGAGGTTGAGAGAGAGGGCACCCGTGACCAGTGAAATGACACAGCATGGTGGGCATCACCACATTGTGGAGTGGTTGGTGACTCCTCCTCGTGTGATGTTTGCAACCTTTGTGTCATTGCTGTGTTCCAGCTGGAGGCAGAAGCCGTCTTCCGCGCCATCACCATTGCTAGCCAGACCAACTGCCCTCTGTATGTGACCAAAGTGATGAGCAAGAGTGCTGCTGACATCATCTCGCAAGCCAGGAAAAAAGGTGAGTGGCTGCTGTCTCAGATCACCCTCCTTGCCCTGTGTGTGTGTGTAGCTGGGACACCTTCTGCAGAGGGCCTCTGTGTCTTTCTGTTTGTTGCTAGCAAGGAGACATGTCCCTTGAGCCATGTCACCCAGCCACTGTGAGGTTTTTCATGACTTGTTAAGTGGGGATATCTTGGAGTCCTCGTGCCCCTTATGTGAAACTGGGTATAGCAGAAAACAGTTGGGACAGAAAAAAATTGACTGCATCCCTGCTTACTTACATCCAGCCTGCCCATGGTCTTGAACCAGGCCCCTCACTGTGGTCTCTGCACTTAGCTGGCCAGCTGCTTCTGTAGAGTGTGCAGATGAGTGAGAGACCAAGTTTGACTCAGAACTTGAAATCCATCATGGGGTTGATCTCTGGCTTGTGTGGTTTTCTGGCTAATATGAGGATAGTTTGATGCGTGGCCTTTTGTACCAGGCCCATCTGGAGCTGATTCTGGTTGCATGCCAGCTGCTAGCACATCAGGGATGGAGGGTTTGATTTAAATACCAGAGTTTATCTCTGACCATAAAATGCTCTCTCTGCCAAGCAGAGGCGTATCGTCCATGTGCAAGTGATTTGCGTTGCTAAAAATATCTCCTGCCTGCCTTTTGATGTGCCGGCGCTTTCAGTGGGTGTCTGTATTGAGGTTTCAGATGTGCCTTTTAGATGTGTGCGGAGCCCCGTCTGGCAGGCTGGATGCTCCTGGCAGATAGAGGTGACTCCCCGCATCACACACGGGTGTATACACACGTGCATTAGTTACCTCACCATTCCCTGGTTTTCCCTAGAGATGTTAAATAAAATGTCTGTCAAACCTATTGTCCTTCTTTCCAAGTCTGGCACCCCCATCTCACCTTCCTCACCACTGCCTTTGACAGGGAATAGAGAGAGACACACACTTGAAAATCTTGGCTCGCTTGAGCCAACCCCTCACGCTAGCAGGCAGATCTCCATGTGTCTGATCTTTCTGGGGCCTTTACACAGGTTTAGAGAGGTTATCAGTGTGACGAAACTGAATCTGTGGAGTGCAGAGGTGGCCAGAGCGTTGATGGTGTTTGGTAAATATTTACCTGTCTGAAATGTGCAGAGAGGGAGGAGTGGGAGCGAGAACATGAGGCAGATGAAACTGAACAGACCCTTCGCCCGGTGTGTCAAGCTGCACTGTGTGTATTTGACTCAAGTTGGAAGCTCGCATTGCGAGATCTGTTCTGGACAGAGCACCCTGCTGCTAGCCAGTGGGATTCCTGACTCCTGTCAGGTATTTCTAGGGTGCCAATCACTCAGGTAGCAGTGTGGCTGTTGTTCTTGGGGCTAGATCTGAAGGCAACAGGCACAAAGGGAATGGATCTAACAAGCTGGATTCCTACACTCGTGCTGTTACTCGCTGAGTGGTGCCAGTGTGTTCAGCACGAATGAGGGGAAAATGCAGCCGCTGCTCCAAAGAGCTGAAAATATGCAGATGAAGTTGGGACTCAGTAATCCTCAGTAGCGTGATCTGTGCTGTCTCAGTGGGTGTTCCCAACATCGCTCACCTCCAGAGATCTTTCCTTTCCCCTCACTGACCCCACTGGGGTTTCACCCCAACAACTTGAGACCCCAGGTCCTTGAGTGGCAGGACCAGGATCATGCCTGGAACCTGTGCCACAGGCAAAGACTGGACACTGCTTGTTCTCCCTGCCCTCCTACGTTCCCACTTGGAGTCACACCCAGTCTGATCCACGCAAGCCAATATCCTAAATCAAAATAGATAAACCAAGTGATCTGTCCACTGAAGGGCCAATTCCATAAGCACTGGGGAAATGAGAATGCCCCCATGCTCAGCTAAAACACACTCAGATCCATCTGTCTCTCTTCTCTGCAGGGAATGTGGTGTTTGGTGAGCCTATCACAGCCAGCCTTGGCACGGATGGGACACACTATTGGAGCAAGAATTGGGCTAAGGCTGCTGCATTTGTGACCTCTCCACCTTTGAGTCCAGACCCAACAACCCCCGACTACATCAACTCCTTACTGGCCAGGTGGGTGATTTGCAGGGGGAGAAAACCTCTCTTTTCCCCACAAGAATTGCACTGAAGAAATTGCTGGAGCTGTGCCAGTGCAGTTCCCTCTCAGGAACCTGAGTCTGCTGTGGGTCTGGGGTTGTGTAGGGGGGACCTTGACTCTGGATGAGTCAGTGACTGAGGAGGCTGTGGACTCAGCAGTGAGGCACGGCAGGAAGAGTGGAAGCACTGGACTATTTGTTGGGTTATAAGCTGCAAAAACCCTGCAAAACCGGGGTTGATATTTGAAATGCCCCAAAGTTCTGGGGTATCTGGATCCAGGGGATTAACAATTCTAAGAGTAAAAGAGAAAGGCTTACCTTGCGGGATGCAGAATGAACTGCCGGATTCTCCAACTCCTGCTCGGCCATGTTGAAAATACTGAGCAAATAATAATCATCCGAGTCCCCTTGTTTTTACATGGGCCCTGTTGTAAAGAACACTTTACATGAAGGATGGTGCCAAAATCATCTACTTGGAGGGACTGCTGCTGCTACAACACAGTGCCCACAGACACGGTTCATTTGCTACCCAGATCTGTCCATCATGTAGGAAGTTAAAGGCTTAACCCCAGTGTTTGTACATTTAACTATATACATGGTGGCTGGTCCTTGCTAGCCAGTGGAGGATATTTACCATTCAAAGCAATGGTATTGACTCCTGTGTTAACTGAAGAAAAACCTTGGACTGGATAAGCAGCGGCTGCAGAACAGGAAGGAGGTGTGTAGGTAGAGTTGTGTGTTGGCACAAAACTGGGTTAACGGGAGACTGCAGGCCAGGATTGAGTTGTATTGCTAACATTGTGTGGAGCGGCATGTCTGGAAGAACGGGGTGCTGCCACAGTTCAGGAGCAGAAGTGGCTACGTCGTGCTGCCTGGGCAGCTCCAAGACTGGGTTAGCAGGATGTGCCCAAGGTCAGCACTGAGGTGCACTGGCAGAGCTGCGTTGAGGTCTCAGAAATGAAATAGCTGCAGATCAATATTTAAGGTACATTAGCTGAGTGGGTTGTGGGAAAGTGTGCAGAGCCCATTGCACAGACTTATCAACCCCTCCCTTCACAAGAGCACCACATTTACCTGCCTCTGACCAAAAGGAGAAAAGTATGAAGAGCTTTGGGACCCACATGTGTCTGTCCCAAACTGCACTGATTTCCTCCTATGTGCAGCCCCTTATATTCTTCTGTAGGATTCTTCAACCAGAGATCAAAGGAAGCTCTTCTCCGATCCCAGCTGGTCTCTTTGGCTTGTTTTCTTGTCCTGGTACAAAGCTGATGGCATTTGGGAAGCCTGTTTTGTCATCTGGTTAGGTTTCTGTCTGGGCAGTAGGTCAGACATATGGCAGAAATTGTGAAGGGGAGATAGAGATTATCAGTGGATTAGAACTGAGGTTCCTAGGCCCAGACCAAGGGCACAAGGCTCAGCATATTTGTGTCTCTGCTTTTCAGATTCACGCCCAGTCCATCTGGAAACCCAGCAATCCCTGTACTTTTCCTCCTTATCATTAGACATGGCTTTGAGGATTGTTTCCTCCCACCTCCTCCCCCACGCCACCAGGATGACTTCATAATTATCCTGCATCCTCTCTGCTCCCTGAATACCCGGCAGCCAGGAAGTTTCCAGAGAACTAAATGCAGTTGCTGGTTCAGTCACTAGAGCTGCTTGCTGCTGCCCTCTGGTGTCTGTACACACGAATATACCAGACTAGAGCGCGCAGCTCAGTCCCTGCAAGCTCTTCAGGGGTGGTTTAAACAGGCTTAGGGACATGGAATCTAATAATAATGAAGCTTCTCTGAACAGCTGAGATGAAACGGGCTTGAAGCAAGTTCCCTGGCTTGGTTAGTTTTGCTGGAGATGTCACGTGTGCAGCGATACGGCACATTTACAAGAATGGAGGTAATCTTGGCATGTCCAAGAGGGGGCACTTTTGTGCCTGCTGCCCCAGACTCCAGAGACAAGGGGGTAGGGCCTAGGATGAGGCTGTTTATGGCTGCCAGACAGACTTGGCTCTTCCAGTGAGGTCTGTGCCCCAGTAGGGTGCTGATGATCCGCTAAGGGGGTGAGCATCTTTCCGAGTTGCCTCTTTCAGATGTGTCATAAAACTAAGCTCCTGGCCACTTGTGGATATTAAAGATCCCATGGCACTTTCCCCATGGGATGGGCTATTAACCTCAGTGTCCTGCCCACATTTTGATTTAATTGCAATGTCTGAGCTCAGTTTTCCATCCTGTCTGTTACAAGCCACCCAGTGTGGCTTTGGCCCTCTGCAGCGGGTGTGCTCGGGCCAAAAGACTCTGCAGTGCCCCAGAGGCTGGTCCATTGAGTGGCTTTGATTGTGGCTACGTAGGAAGATGCAGGGATATCCCCAAAGTAGAAGGGTCATAGGAACAGGAGTTGGGGAAAGGAAACAGACAAAATCAGGGGCTGCCCATGCATAGAGGTCACCCCTGACCCTCCTCTTCATTTAGACTGGAGCAGATCGTGCCTGAGGCCAACAAAATGTCTTACATTAACCCTTTTGTCCCCACCCAACCAGCGGCGACCTGCAGCTTTCGGGGAGTGCTCACTGCACATTCAGCACTGCACAGAAGGCGATTGGGAAGGACAACTTCACAGGAATCCCGGAAGGGACCAATGGCATCGAGGAGCGGATGTCCGTCATCTGGGACAAGGCAGTGGTAAGAAACGGATTGGGGTCAGGGGAGGGTAACTCATCCAGGCTCCCCAGAGGAGGGGGCATGGTCCTGCGCGTGGTGACATCTTTCTCAATGGCAGGTTTACATAAGCTAAGCAGGCAGGAATGAGAGAGGGAATTGTGGGGGGAGTGGAGCACATTCAGGGTGAGAAGCCAGGACCTGTGAAGCATGCAGTGCTGCTGAGAGGTGGTGTGACCTAATGGATAGAGCACTGGACTAGTATCAAGGAGACGGTTCTAGTCCTGTCTTGGTCAGTGGCCTGCTGGCTGACTTTGGTCAAGGCACTGCACCTCAGTTTTCCCCATCTGTAAAATGGAGATAATGCTACTGACCTCCTTTGTAAAGGGCTTTGAGAGTGTCTGATAAAAAGCTCTGTATAAGAGCTGGGTCTTACTGTTATCTGTGTAAGGGAAACATACCCAAGGCTTGCTAGACTTCAGGTTTCACCTACCTCGTTTGTTCCCCTTATATCAGTTTCAAAAGTCAGGTAATTTTTAACGCACGGATTTTCCTTTCTCAACAAATTCCAGTGGGTGGGTTTTCCCCTTTGGATTCAGTGGCTGACCGTTAGTCAATCCTGCCAGCTTTAAAGAGAAGTGGGCATTTTAGTCTGGGCTTGTTACATTTCTGTTCTCTCAGCTCTCACAAGGGGCATACTGCTTCCCTGGAAACCATTCTCTCCCTCCTCATGAGATCCTACTGAACTGTGGAGCTCTGAATGCAACTAGGTTGAAGACCCACCCGTTTTATATCTGAACAGGCCACGGGGAAGATGGACGAAAACCAGTTTGTGGCAGTGACGAGCACCAATGCTGCCAAGATCTTCAACATGTATCCACGGAAAGGGAGAATAGCGGTGGGATCGGACAGCGACCTGGTCATATGGGATCCTGATGCAGTGAAGATTGTCTCAGCTAAAAGCCACCAGTCGGTAAGTCAGCTGCTGGCCTGGGGAGTGTTGGGAGGTGGTTGGTGTAACTGGCAGGCATGATAGGTTAGCTGCTCTGTACTGCCAAGAAGGAGACTTGGATGTAAGAAAGTAACTCGGTCCTGGATTGCAGTTAGACCACTCAGCCCCTGGCTCTAGGAGATGGGCTGTGCTTGTCCTGAATGCTGAGTGGCACCACCTCTTGCTCTTTTAGTTCTGAGCCTGAATACAGCATTGAACGCCCCTCTGTCCTGACCTGCAGTTCCTCTAGTTACTATTCCAGGCCTACATGGCTCTACTGATGCACCTCTATGCTCACCTGAATAAAAGGGGAAGGTGCCAGTTCTGAGCTCTGGTCCTTAGCCACAGTCCTTGTTCGCACCCCCTGCTATTCTAGTCTTTGGCCGTACACAGTGTGGGTATTGGTTAGTAACAGAGTCTGGACATCATCTCAATTGGCCAGGCTCTGGTTCAGAACGCCTGGGTTCATGCTCCTTTTGCCCTTCCCCATGTGCTGCAGGCAGCTGAATACAACATCTTTGAAGGAATGGAGTTGCGTGGGGCTCCGCTGGTCGTCATATGCCAGGGGAAGATCATGCTGGAGGATGGCAACCTGCATGTGACACAGGGAGCTGGGCGCTTCATTCCCTGCGGTCCTTTCCCAGACTATGTCTACAAGCGCATTAAAGCCAGGAGGAAGGTAAGGAGTTGAGGAGACCCAGAACACAGGAGAACGGTGGGAAAACACTGCAGCTGCCGTAGGGGCTTAGCATGTGCACATGCTGTACTCCCATCGCTGTAATGGTTCCGCCAATGGAGCTACAAGCCTGTCCTCTTCCCCAGTAGTGGACTCTCCTGCTTTGGTCACTGTGCCCCTTGAGTGCTGCCAGGTTAGTGTGTTTCAGACCAGAAATCAATGGGAGCTAGGCACCCGAACACCTTTTGAGGATTTGGGCCCTGGTGCCTCATCAAAGGGTGTAGGCTTGCATGTTTGGTATATGCCATCAGCAGAGGTAGGATGTTGGGCTGTTTGCACACGTTGCTGTACGTGGTGGGGAGGCCAGTCTGGAGGGAACTGAAGCAAGCAAAGGCGACGAGGCTGGGGAGTGGGCAAACACCTTTCTCCCCATCAGGGGGGCAGTAATCCACAGTGAAGGATTCGCCTGTTGCGCTGGGCTTAGGGCTCTTTTACAGATGGGAACTGAGGCTAAGGGATTTGCCCCGGTCACACAGGAAGTCTGAGGGAGCAGGATTGTGGGCATCTGTGCTGGTGGGAGACAGCATTGCAGACAGCAGCAGCAGGCATGGTGGCCTTGAATCAGATGAGGGCTGTGCAGGATGGAAGGGCTCCCTGTGCTGTTCAGGGAATCCCGGTTTCCCAGTGCCAGTGTTCTCAGTAACTAAGAGAAGCAGCAGCATTGCTTCCCGTGTCCTCTCTCTTGACAACAGATGGCCGAGATGCACGCCGTGCCCAGAGGAATGTATGACGGGCCCGTGTTTGATTTGACAGCCACGCCTAAAGGCGGTACTCCTGCAGGCTCCACCAGGGGATCCCCCACCCGACAGACGCCTCCCGTCAGGAATCTCCATCAATCTGGATTCAGCCTGTCAGGTGAGCGTGAGCCGTCTCTGCGCTGTAATGTGCTGCGTCCCCATGGACCGAAGAACCCAGTGACACCAGGTCCCAGAGGGCTGGGCACAGGGTGGGACTGAGGTTAGATTTTGTACAAACGGTTGTGGTGATGACTTGGGGAGAGCTGCCCCTGCCAGTCTGTGGGGCTTGCTGCATGCAGGGGCCCCTAAATGAGGGATGGCTGGAGCTTGCCCAAGCCCCTTTTCCCCTGCAGACTTAAAAGGGGATTAAATGCCAGAGACCTGCTACTGCCTCCTAGTCCCTCACTCCCTGACAGCGCAGCTCCAGTGGGGAGGCTCCACAGAGAGGTCAGTGCAGCTGCTGGCTGCCTGGGGGCACTGAGGTGCTATTGGACTGAAAGGAGGAACAGGGAAGTGAAGAGGAAACAGGGCAGGTCTCTTAAGAGCGATCTTCCCCCAGTGAGGCGTGTAGGGACCTTCTCAGAGACCACAGGCCTCCTGACTGGTTGACCTGTGAGCCACAACCCTCTAATTTCCCTTTCTCCCCTCCCTTTGTTTGTGGTCATGTCCTAATTTCAGGTACCCAAGTCGACGAAGGTGTTCGTTCAGCAAGCAAGCGTATTGTAGCGCCCCCCGGAGGCCGCTCCAATATAACCTCCCTGAGTTAAGCACCCAAGCGGGGAAGGAAACACCAATATTCAAGGGGGAAAATGGTACATTGGTATTTAAGAAGGAAAAGCAATTTAAAACCGTTCAGAGCTGAAGAATCAATAAGCCTCAAGCCTTATGTTTCACAAACGCTATTTGCTACCTAGCTTTAAAAATATTGCTTTGGTTTCTGTTTATGCATAGCCTTAATTTTTTTCTTTTTCATTTTTACATGCATGCAAATCTGACAGGTCACTAAGTTAAGAGTCTGTAATATACATGTTGAGTGCTTGTGTGATGCCGCATTGTACGGAGGGGGCAGAGAAAGCTGGGATGACCGTGACATGAACGAACTAGCTAAGCAGGTTATTCAGAAGGAATCGGCGTGGGGGTGGGAGGGTGGGGTCGAAGGGTTGTGGGGAGGGATCGTGGGAGGTGGATAGGGGTAAGGTGGGTCTGTGTGTTGTGTCAGTGTTCATCTGTTTCCACTCAATGCTGGTCAGACATGGCTGCCTCCGTCTTGTGTTGTGAGGCCCATTGGGAAGCTCAGAGTCATCTCTGTAACAGCTCTGTTGTATCGCCTCATGTAAGACTTTTATTACTTTGTACATTTTATTAAAAAACAGAAAGCAACTGTTCCTTCCAAACAACTCGCTGCACCAGTTTGTTTTTTCTCCACAGCCATAAAAGGGGAAACTCTGTTGGCCCCCGATTCCCATGGGGTGTGTGCATAGGGATTGGGAGGTGAAGGCGTTCTGGAAAAGTCCCTGCCAATACTCTAGCGCCTCCTGAGACAGCCTTATCCTTGTTTGGTCCTCTCCCTGCTCCCACTTTACTCTCTCAAGACCCGCATTGATGCTCCTGTCTCCTTTTGAAGACTTTGCCATGAACCCTGCATGACACGTTCGACACATTTATATGCACTACTGGAAGGTGCTCATTGCAAGTGACCTTAATGCTGCCCCTTTCACAACGGGGAGCCTGAGCCATGGCCAGTGCCTCCTGCCGCCCTCTTCAGCAAACCGACACTATTACAAGAAGCTCCTGGATCCTGCTGAACATTAGCAGGTGGATTGAACAGGAGTCCTTGGGGCACCTTAGAGACTAACACATTTATTTGAGCACAAGCTTTTGTGGGCTACAGTCCACTTCATCAGATGCATAGAATGGAACATATAGTAAGGAGATAAATATACATACAGAACATGAAAAGGTGGAAGTAGCCATATCAAGTCTAAGAGGCTAATGAATTAAGATGAGCCATTATCAGGAGAACAAAAACTTTTGTAGTGATAATCAAGATGGCCCATTTCAAACAGTTGACAAGGTGTGAGGATACTTAACTTGGGGAAATAGATTCAATCTGTGTAATGACTCAGCCATCCCCAGTCTCTGTACAAGCCTAAGTTAATGGTATCTAGTTTGCATGTTAATTCAAGTTCAGCAGTTTCTCGCTGGAGTCTGTGCATTGTGGTTTATATTTTCAATACTAACTTGTCCCCACAAGGTGGTGCTGGGATATCAGAAATGAAGAGCTGCAGGTTACTTAGCTCCTCAGCTGCTTTCCTTTTATTTGGAAGGGAGTGAGAAATCCAACGGAGAGTGACTCTGAAAAGTGATGGTTTCAGGTTTTTTAAATATACTACAATGAGATCCATTTCTTGGCAGTCTCAGAGAGGCCAGGAGCCAACTGGATTTGAACAGTGAACTATCCCGTCCTGTTTAGAAGTGGCCCCTCCAGAACAGGGTTGGTAGTGAGATGTGGGAGAAGCCTGTCTTGCTACTGTCCAAGCCAGGGATAAACAGAGGACTTCAATCTCTACCTCCAGGGCTGCCAAGCTGACACCTATTGCAGACACTCAAAATGGACTAAGTTAAAATGTTGTGCTGTTTGCCAGCCTGTCTCCACCATCCCACTGCAGAGCTGAGTCAATTGCAGCAGGTTAGACATCTCCCACTGCCTGGTAACCCTGCAGATACCAATGTTGGGAGAAAGAAGAATCAACTCAACTTGAATACATTTCTAGGCTCAAATTTTCAAACATAAGTTCTTTGGTTTTGGGTGCTCAACTTTAAACATCATGGGCTTGATATTTCAGATGAATGAGCCCCTACAGCTCCAGTTGGAATCAATGGGAGTTATATATAGATACACAACTCTTCTAAAAAGCCAGGCCCTGGCTACCATCTTTCACATTGGGCAACAAGAACTGAGACATTCAAAATCAGGGACTCACTTGGAAAACTTAACTGCTACTGTTTGGGGCAAGTTCCAGTTCCCATTTCCCTCTCATAATAAACTCTGTCATCTTAACTATAAAGAGTCCAGGGAGAATTAAGAACAATGCAGTATTTCCAACCATAAGCATTCCAAAATCATGAACCAGGCCCCCCAAAATTATGAGACTGACTTAATTTTTTTTTAAATTGGTTCTTGTTTTATGGTTTCTGAACCTTTAGGTGGCACCTGCTTTATGTTTTCAAGCTTTCCTCCACAGCTCTAAGGGCTAGAAATTGTATTTATTTGTAAATGACAACTGATGGTGTTGTGTATTCATGTGATTTCAACAGCAGGGTATTTAAAAAAAAAAATTGAGGAAGTTGGCAACATTGTAAAATATTCAGCTCCCCACAATGTGACAGTAGCTATTGAAGTGGCTCAGGTGTTGAGTCAAAATGTAAAACCTTCAAGGGTTTGTTTGGGATTTTTTTAGGATGTGTACAGAAAAATATCATTGAGATTTTCTTAGTACTAACAGAAACTGGGCTCTTCTGGAAGAAAAGGAAAAGGTGGATGGCCCAGAGGGATGGACAAATCATCAGTGAAATGATCTCTCTCATCCGCCTTGAGGCTCTGCAGCTGTTCACACAGTTGTCCTTTTTGGAGCCCATGTATAAAAGTTGTCGTAATTCTTCATTTGCTGCGAATGTGCCAGCATCCACAGGGCTGAAGAAATGGCAAGTTACCTTTAACGTGTGCTTGTCTGTCCCTTGCATCTAAAGTGAATTAGATGCTATATCAGATTACTTGGTGGGTGAACTTTCAATACTAAATTCAAGCTGCAATTAGATTTTTTTAGCTCGTGGGAGCTGTCTGGTTTTGTGAACGTCCACACAGGGTACACAGTGCTTCAGGGTCGCCGTCTGCAGGTCCCTCTGCTGGTCTTTTCATTGGTCAACAGAAAGCCTGCAGGACAGTTTGAGGAGTGGGAGTCAGCTAGCTGATTAGGATGTGTAGATGGGTGAGATGGATCCCAACCCTCTCAGTGCAAAATCCAGGAGCCTCATCTAGAATGAGGGTAGAAGCTGTAGTTCTAAAAGGCTGACAGAGACCTCAGCAATCCACCTACTGTATCTACAACATGTATTTCAGACTCCACACTGGCTCCCCTTCACACTCCGTCCTTATCCTGGACAAAGGCCACTGGGGTGGGGCCCGAGGAACTCTGAGATCCTCCCTTACTTCTGAAAGGATGACCTGCTCTCAGCAGAAACAATGGAACTAATATGAGGAGGGCGATGCTTTCTTGGGATTGGGCCACTGATTGTCTGAATGGTCCACGAGCAAAATCGCCATGAAATGTGGAACATGCCTACGGGTCAAAGGCTTCCTGGAATTTTATAATACATTACAGAAGGGGGGAAAAACTCCTCCACTTCATGTCTTGGAATCAGTGGGTGAGGGGAAGCTTTTGTTGGTATTTGGTATGGTACTCAAACACTGCTGTGATACAGGTCGTAAAAATACCTAGACAGCTGATACTACGTGCTGAAGGCAGAAATCATTCATGACAGACTAATTTACTCAAAACCCCACCAGAGACTGCAGGAACACTGGGATTATGATTTAATTATTTAGCATCATCAATGTGCATGGCCCATTGCAAAACAAAGCAGCTCCTTTCTGGTGCCAGAGCAGTGACCAGTAATATAGTATTAGCTCTGGTTAGGGCTAACACCTGTAGTGAAAGAGATGAATGCAGCCAATTGTGTGAGAACCAAGCATTCCTTTCAGCGATGAGATCAAACTCAAGCTGATCCCACTGTCACGGATAAAAAGTGGGCAGCTGGGTTGAGAGAGAGATTTATTCCTATCAGTCAGGTTGCATGGGGCTTTTGGCAGCTGTGGGCTGAATCAGTGCATGCTTGTTCTGCCCAAAAGTACTTAGAGTGCTCGGCTATGGGGCATTTAGAACGTTCTCCTTTGTTAGGAGACTCCCACTGTCAAAGGACAGATTTGACAGAACACTGGGGGTGGGCGTAAGCACAAACTGACCTGTGTTTGGTAGTAAGGTGAGACAGTGTGTTTGTAGCAAGAAGGCTCGGAATACCAGGGTGCTACATAAAACAAGCAGCTAGGCGTACTAGCATTCGAGTCCTAGCTCTCGAACAGTCTTCCTGCGGCATTTCAACTAGGTCCTTACATGGGCACCCTTCTGAGGTAGGTGTATTCCTGTTTTACAAATGACTAACCGATCCACTGAGAAATGAAGCAGTTTGGGCTAGGTCTCACTGGAAGTTTGGGAGAGCCAGGAATTGAATCTCAAGCTCCTGAAGCCCCAGCCAGTTTCTGTAACAAAAGGTCAGCACTCCATGCCATACTTTGCTTCAGTTTCCCTATCTGTAAAAGGGTGTCAGGACCTCTGTGATGGGGTGTTGTAAGGATTCATTACTTAGTGCTTACCTTAAAGTACTAGTACTGAGATTGCTCACAGCAACGGACTGGGAGCCAGGACTGTGGTGAGTTTTAATTGCTCTGAGCAATCTCAGTACTAGTACTTTAAGGTAAGCACTAAGTAATGAATCCACATTCAACCATTAATAATTCAATGTGGTTGGGGCAGGGGCACTTGATCCCCCTGTAATTCTATCAGTCAATCCAAATTGGGTCAAAGGAAGGACTTGATTGAAAACCCAATGCTGTGTCTGAGCATGTTATGGGGTACGATGCCTGTGAGGGACAGGTGTCTGTTGATGCCATCCAGCCTTTGTGTTTTAGGTTTTCTGGGAGTCTTCTCCAGCCTACTTTCATTGGGTCAATGCTAAAGATGATTCCACGAGGAAGGTGGTAGGGAATTTGGAGAAGGTGACTTTACCACCTCAGAGAGAGCATTGGGTGACCATGTGAGAGAGCGGAAGCTGCTTAGCTAGGAAATAGCTAGCTTCATTTGACTTCAATTCATACCATTGGCTGTTTTCAATCATTCGGCAATGATACATTTTGAATGGTATCCAACTTCTTGTGAAGGAAAGAGGGCCATGGCTAGTGCACAGTGGGGTTGGGCTTCTCTTAGAATCTCATATCGGAAGGATCTAGTGGGAATAGCCCCATCCTCACAGTGGGGTATTTTTGAGTTTGCTTTATTTCCTCCTATTTCATAAATCTAGTGTTTGCTAAAAGCAGTGATGTGCTCAAGCCTCAGCATTCAGATCAGTGTTTCATTCCTCCCCCTAAAGTTCCCCTGTTACAAAGATGGGGACTAACTTCAGGCTATGGCGCTGCATTCAGATGTCAAGCACACCCACAGTTCAGAGACATTCAGATCTGGAGTTTGGGTTTGGGGGTCCAACCTCAGAAAGGGATTGTGCACTGGTGCCATAACTGCTGCTACTTCTAGTGCTGCATACACAGATCACTCTCCCTAGGGCCCAGCAGCCCCCCCAGCCGGTTGCTGCTACGGGAGAGCTGAGCGTGAAAGGTATCTGACAAAGTAGTCTATTCACAGAGCCATGCTGCAGCCTGAGAGCTACTGGCTTCTAATCCTTTGCTGATCCTCAAAGCAAAGCAGAGCTGAATCACTGCCACCTATCTGGGACTATTTTATTTCAAGAGACTAACGTTTTTAAAAAAGGAATAGTGGATCAGCCACTCCTGGTGCTGAGACCCCGGGCTCCACACAGGACTGAGTCAGCAGGACTGAGACAAGGGCTTTATTTTCTATTTGCTCACTCTGTTGACAGCTACGTCAACTCAGCTTCAAGCATGCTCACAGGGCCTGGAGAGAGGCCTCTGAGCACTCCTTGGGACAGCTAGTGAATAAGGATAAACTGCATCCTCCAAAACCAAACAACATAGCCACTGTTTAATCAACAGAATATGGCTTACTCATAATACTAATAAATTGTTTGCATCTGTAAGAAGGCATCCATCCTGCCCCAGGTGGTCTAAACGTGTAAAGCAAGGATGGCTCTTTTCCCCAGTTTTCTGAATGTATCAGCGAATGGAACCAAGGCCTGCTTCCAGCTTGCAGTGTGCAGATGCTGTTCTCGGAAGAATTTTTAAAACAGCTTCGCGAAGGAGAAAAGCACATTTAAAATAAAAGTCAAGGAGATTCCCAATTGGCTCAGAACAGTGGAAACTCACACTTTGGCTTGAAATACAAGTGACCTCAGAAACAACACTGGCTTTTGATTGTCTGGGAAGGAGTCTCATACCTTGTTTTTATTCAGACAAGGAGAGAAAGGAAGTTGCAGGGGGATACAAAGAACAGTTTTGGGCAGATGGGAGACAGTTTAACACAGTGAGAGTAAGACAGAAGCAAAAAAAGGTGAGAAGTCAGAGTCCTAATGCTTTACAAAGATAGCATCATTCACAGCATTACTATAAACCAGGTGCTTTGGCCAATTTCAGCCTTGGTGTAAGTTGGTGCAGTTACCACTGGGCATTGTGGCTGCTTAGACCAGGGCTGAATTTGGTCCATAATGTTCATGTCTAACACCTTAGTGAAAGGGAAATCGAGACTACAAAGTTGACCTTCTATCACACTTAAAGATGCATAACCAAATTTACCTCTGGTGTAAGGGGCCACAACCCCATTGGACTCAATGGAGTTTCATCTGCTTATGCCAGTGGTGAACTTAGTCTGTAGTATGTGCTAGTGAAGCAGCCACCCTAGCGTGTTATCCAGCAATACAGAGCTACTACCTCTTCTGACCCAAAAGAGTAGGTTTTCCTACCAGTCCCCATTGTTCACATGTTCTTAGCCATTGCTGAGCCAGCCCTACCCAATAGCATAAGGTCAGGGAAGCTAGGGAATTTCATCACTCAGAGACAGCAAAACAAACATAAGAACCATTATTGCCTTTTCCCCATAGTGAGGAACTAGATCATTTCCCTACCACAGACTAAAGAAATATTAGAAAGAGACCCTGCTGGAAGCAAAGATCCTGTCTTCTGCCCTGCAGCTGAGAGCAGCCCCTTCTGCCTCTAACAATTAGAGATGAGTCTAAGCTATGAGGCTCATGTCAAAATCCAAACTTCCAAAGAGTTTAGGTCTGTGATTTTGCTGCCGGCTCATCTCTAATATTGATTCTATGTGACAGACCTAATTATGCATTAAATACCCTTCTGTTGCTTTCCACTGGCAATCAACTGATCCCTCGCCCAGATTTACAGTAGGCACTCAATACCCAAATGTTGTGCCAGCAGGCATCCTGCCCCACAAGGATAAGCTCCTCCTTCCTGCACTCAGGGTCTCTTCTGAAAAAGAGACCACATCTTTTGGTCAAATTCCTGCAACCATCTCTGGCAGAGGAGGATCTGACTCTTGTTTATTTTGGCAGGTTATTTGCAGGGGCAGTACTAAAAACCTCTCCCTGGCCCCCTGTATCCACCTGACTTAAGGTGGAAGGAGGAAAAGAAAGGTGCAGATGCCCTGTGCTGGGGTATGTGCGTTGTCTTTTTATCAGTGGATAATTCTGTTCACCGAGCTCCATGAACGTGTAGGTGTGCAACGAACCCTTGGGGAACACACCAGGGCAGAGGCTAAGTGAGCTCAAAGGTTGTTGTTCTGGCTGTCTTCTTCTTCTGGGTCTTTGGTTTGTGCCAGTGTTATATTCTCTTGGATTTCATTGTGGTGTCTCCTCATCCTTAAATACATAAATAAATAAATGAAGAGTCAAAACCCCAGGGAGAAAGCCAGCATGAGGCAGCTATGCCTGTTTCACCGCCAGCTCGGTGTGTATTTTACCAGTCAATTCTTAACCCATACACAAGCTTGATTTCAGCTGATTTCTCCTCTAGTGAGTGCTCCAGCATTTCAGCTAGCTACATTATCTCTGCTAGCACAGTGCAACAGCCATGCCTGCTGAGCCCTTGTCGTGAGCACACCCTTATCAGCACTCTTCCCCACCTATTTTCTGAGTACACCCTAAGATATTCTCTCCCCTGTTCCTGGATGGGCCAAGTCTGGCAATTTCACCCTTAGCACGCTCTTCGTCCCCCCAAAAGGGGGCTCTGCTTCAGGGGGATCATTACAAACTTTGGGCCCACTCCAGCAATCCCTGCTCACGTGAACAATACTTACTTACAGAAGCAGACTCTGATTTCCATGGGTTCTACCTGTATGAGCAAGTGTTACAGGCATGTACTCTTAAAATCATAGGAATTTGCATGGAATATCATAGGATTGGTATGTTCATTTCATCTAATGTTCAGTGCATTTCAATGGAATTTATTCCAACTTCACGGCTTGTTCACTTAAAATATACTAACTAGGCTCTAGATTCAGCTCTGGAGCAGATGATGAGGGGTTCTGAGTGTTCTGAGGCAGTCTCCACTCTGGGGTTTATGAAGCTGGCGCACACTTTTGGGTATTTGGTTTTCTTTTATTGAATTACTGGTTCTCTCCTCCTCAGCCTGTCCCCTGTTGGGAGATGTTTGTATGATTCAACATAAATGGCTGCAGAATAAATTCCATTATAAACATCAGGGAACATCCCATGCAATCTATGACAATATTTTATCCAAATTCATTAGGAATTTAAGGCAGTATGGGTTCCAGTTTTCAGTACTGTGGGCCTTACCCTTTATCTCTTGAGTAAAAATGCCACTCTGTTCCCCCCTTCAGATCCTGGATTAAATAACATTCACTAACATCTGCTCCTCTCCACTGCTATTTCAACTGTTTTTTAAAAATTATAATAGAACCCTATAGAGGTTTGGGCAGATGGAGAGCTAGTCGGGCCGATGGTCTTACCAACACACTGAAAACCCTGCCAGAGTGGTCCACTTCTCCTAAATCACTACTTACTTTTCTCTGTTGAAAACAATGAAGTCCCTTTGCAGTGACTCCAGGTGCTTCTGAAGACGGCAGCCCTTCCATGTTGAAATAGGAAAAAAAACAGAGGCGAGGACAGTTAGAGTTCACAATTGACACAGGACAGTATCTGAGGTGTTCCCATCCATTAGGCATAAATAGGTTTGCCCTTACAGGTAGAAGAATGGCAATCAGGGCAATGTATTATATTCAACAGTGCTTATTCCATCACAGAAGGTCTCCAATTTTGAGAAAGGATTCATAGAAGAGCTCACTTTACCGCAGCTATACAAAGCATGGGATGTGACCCAGAAGTTTTAGCACCACATAGGAGTGAGAGCAGCACCCATGTGGATGCAGGGTATTACAACTTGAGAATTATTGTGCAGGCTGCCTCTTCTCACTCATGCTAGGCAAATATAAAAGTAGTAAGTTAAGTGTAAATTGCTTGAGTTAATGCTGTGGTGAACCCAAAGTGCCTTACAGAATGTATAGAGGGATCCCTCCATCCATTCCTGAAATACCTCCCACACACTTTTAAGGAAGGGAAATAAGGTGCATGATTGAACTGCACAAGCAAAACTACACAACTGCTTTGGACAGGAAGTTGGGAAGAACTATATCAGCAGTTGATTCTACAGGAGGCATTTGAAGTTGGCAAAAGATTAAATGCCCGAACTAGAATTTCCCCAAGTCCCAAATGTGCCATTGGAATCTTTCATAATGATAAGCGACCGAGGCCTCCGTTTTACCTCTCGTCTGAAAGAGAGAATTTGCGGCGTGGGAGCTGAAAATGTACAGAAAGCCCTACCTTCTTCTCTCTCCTCTTTCATTAGATAAAGAGAGATGGAAGGAGGAGCAGTCTTGCGTCTAAAGCACAGAATTAGGAGGTTTGCATTATTGTGATTGCCATTTAATCACAGGGCATTAGGCACCTTACAAAATACACAGAGACATTTTTCCCTGCCCTGAAGAGCTGACAGCTTAAGGGTAGTCAGGGCTCAACGTGTGAGAGCTACAAGCAGTAGGTGAGGGAAAAGGAGCAATGGAAATAGATTCATGCAGTTAGTTATGTGCAGGCCTTGTTTCAAAATAGTTCTGTTCCCAGCTCTGGCTTGTGGTTTCCCCATCTGTAAAGTGGGGAGAATGATACCCACTCCCCAGGAGTGCTGGGAGGTTTCATTAATGCTGGTTGTCATAGTCAATCCTTCACTGCTTCCCTAGCATCTCAAAGGAGGAAAAAAAAATCTGGCTTTTGGTTCCTAAAAAATCCCACCACTGCCACCATGTCATAGATTTATTCCCCACTTTGAACTTTAGCGTCCAAAAGGTGGAGACCTGCATGTACCCTTCTAAGCTAAAATCCTAGCTTAGATCTGATAGCGCTGCCACCAACCAAAAATATAGTGTTTTGGTACACTTTCCATTCCTCCCAAACCTTTCCTGGGAAATCCAAGACCCAAACCCCTTGGGTCTTAACCCATTCCCCCACCTTCCCCCCTCCCAGACTTTCCCTCCCTCGGTCGTCTGGAGAGACTACACTGATTCAAACTCCTTGAATCTAAAACAAAGAGGGATTCACCTTCCCCCCTCCTCTCTTCCCCCCACCTATCCCTGGTGAGTCAGACTAATCCCCTGGGGTCTCAAACAAGGGAAAAATTAATCAGGTTCTTAAAAAGAAAAGATTTTATTAAAAGAAAGAAAAGAAAGTAAACACTATCTCTGTAACACCAGGATGAAAAATATTACAGGGTCTAGCTTATAAAAACTAAAGGGACTCCCCCCCTTCTAGCATAAACCCAAGTAACAGCAAACAGAAATAAAATATTCGTCCAGCAAACACACATTTGCAAATACAGAAAGCAACCAAAAGACTAATCCGCCTTTTAACTAATACTCACTATATTGAATAGAAGAGACTATTTCAGGAAGCTTGGAGAGCCTGTAAGTACGTCTGGCTTCTCTTAATCCCAAGAGAAAACGGACGACAACACAAAAAGCACAAACAAAGACTTCCCTCCACCGAGATTTTAAAGTATCTTGTCCACTGATTGGTCCTCTGGTCAGGTGTTAGCCAGGTTCACTTAGCTTGTTAACCCTTTACAGGTAAAAGAGACCTTAACCCTTAACTATCTGTTTATGACACTGGTCAAGTGCTTTCAGCACCTAGGATGGATGGCAAAGCGTTAGCATGGAAAGCCAGATTTCCTTCTGCTGTGGCCAGGTGCCAGAGCTCTGTCGAGAGCCTGCCTCATTTGGGCTCAGTGAAGCTTGATGGAAGAGGTGGGCAAGCCTCAGGCCAGGATCAGTGTCACACCTACTCCAGTCTATCATTGTCTATCAGCAGCCACACACAGACTACAAACAACAAAAGGGGGAAAAAAACCTGCCTGAAGGCAAATAAAACATTCATGAGCCCTAACTCTGACTGGCAAGATCAGTTCTGATAGCTCTGGAGTTTGGCTGCTGCGTTCACCTCAGAGACAGCGTCTCACTGGGTCACCTGACACCACCTGCATTCCAGTCACCGGCGCATGGTAAAAGGAAAAAAGTGACAAATGCCTCCTTCGAACCATTTGTACAAGTCAGACACTGACACGATTCCTTAAAGAGACACAGCTCTAGTACTCCCCGAAGCCGTGAGCAACAGTGCACCTCTCCTTGCTATGTATGACACAGGCTCCGGTTTAATGCAACCCCAAGAATTCATAACCTTGCATTTCACTTTTAATTTCCTCTGAGCATTATGCTCAGCTGTTGCTTCCTTCATACAGCTACAGTCCTCAGAGCCATCATTCACACACACAAAGTGATAGTGATTTGAACAGAAGAGATATCTCGGGTTTTGTCACTGCCTGCTGAGAACGAACTTAACCCTGAGGGTCTCCCTGAGAAAACTAGTGTCAGTAAACTCCTGACCTAAATGCACAAAGAAAACCAGTAAAGCAGACATAAAATGCCCTGGAAAATCCTATAGCCATGGTCTACATCGGGGTGAAAGTAAGGCAGTACAGGCCGGTATGGCGTACTGGTAAAATGTGGCCGCCGGTACTGGCCCGTACCACTGACTTTTGCCTTTTGCACCCCCCAGCCTGGGTGGAGGAGAGGCAAAAAGGAGCAGCTGTTCCGGAGCGGGTGATTTAAAAGGGCGTGAGGCTCCGGGCCCTTTAAATCGTGGCTGGAGCCCTAGGCGGCGTGGGCCAGGCAGTGCAGATGGACTGGCTGGGGGACGCTGACCCCCGCCTCCGCCCCCTCCGCCCACCCCTTCTGGGGGGAGAGAAGGAGGGAGGGAAAGCCAGCCCTGTACCAGTAAGAGCTCAATTTTACTTTCACCCCGATCTACATGGAGAACATTGTAACGTTTACCTCACACACAAGGGTTTGAACTACTATAAACTAAATTTATTTAAAGATGCTTCTGAGAGAACTGCCCAGACAGTACATTCCTTCTCATCCTCTGATCTCAAAGAGTCCTACCATCAAAAAGAAACGGGAACCAAGAAGATAATCACTGCAGACCCTTCCACTCACACCTCCTACCTTTCAAGGTACTAAAAGAATGAGGCTACCGCAAGGGAAAGTGTGTGCAGGGGAACCTATACCTTTAAAAGGAGGAAACCAGTAGCGGGTTTGGAGGGAGGAAAGAAAGGCCTTTTATAGCAGGGAGGTGATATGCAGGCAAAGAGAGGAGAAGCAGACAGAGTCCTGACAGCAAAGAGAGATGGGTGCCAGAGATGAGAAGAGAGGGGAAGGGTGCAGTGAAGACCAAAGCATGACCCATTATCACATCCAGGGAGACCACTGATGTTTAATGACATGGGTTGTCAGTCAAACCAGCCTCCTTAGAAAACACTGTTTCATTTTGTTTCTTGAGAAATTTTACTTAAAAAACAACAACATGTTTTTGGAATAAATGTTCCAAATTCCTAGGTTTTTCACAAAACCCAACACATTCTACAGGGCTCTGCTGCCTCTTGGCTGTACTCAACCTGCTGGCAACATTCACTCTGCACAGCTGATTCAGAAGGGGTGGGGATCAGGCTGCTTTTGCTTCCACTGATGGAATAATAAAAAGGACCAGTTTTGTAAATGAAAGAGCTCTTATCCCAAGCCATGATAAAATATTTAAGATGCTAAGAGATTCAGCTGACCTTTAAAATAACTTAATTTTTTAAAAATCCAATTCTATTTACTTAGAGGATCTTTATCATAGAAGAGGGATGAGGGAGACTTCAGCTTTAACAAAGCCCTATGGCATCTATTCAGGGGAGAAATTCCGGCCACACAGAAGTTGATGGGAGTTTTGACTATTTACATGTTTGCATTTTGCTGCCTCCATATGAAATATCAAGTGGGTTTTTGTGCAAAGAAAGGGATTTCCAAGACTGTAGGTACCAGCCTCTCTTTCGCTCTCACCTGTGAGGAATAGCTTTTGTTGGTATCTTTCTCCTTCTTAGCTAAGCGCTTCTTTTTCTTATGAAGAGGTTTGGACTCCAGGATCATTTCTTCAAGTTCGAAGGTTGGGTCACAATTCAGTCTCCCTTTCTATAGGGGAGAGAAAGGTCACCTGAGCTGAATCCACCCTGCCTTGAAGAGGCTCTTACAAACAGGAAAGAACCTGGGAAATAACTCGCTAATGAATAAACCAATAACAATAACCTAGCCAGAGCTCCTGCTGAACCTTGTACATATTTTATCACCCCCCTCGGTTAGAAGGACACTGTCAAGGTCCAGTGCATCATTCTAAAAATCACTTTCTCATTTATTCATTGTTGTTTATACTGATTCCTTGGATGCTTCACAGAGAAATCTAGAGAATTCCTCTCCAGAATTATGATTTTCTTCCTTAGGTATATATGCATTGGTTTGTTATCAAGGGTCATTTGTCAGGATAAGCGGCTCTTCTAAAGTGGCTGGCAAGAACCAAGTCATACGCATAACGCATATCTGAGAGTTCGGGGCTGTGCACGTTTTTTTAAAATCTAGAATGATCCCAAGCACGGTTGCTCCCAGTGGTTTGTTACTGCGGGATTGCTCATAAGTGCAGTGGATAGGCATGCTAGTTTGTTATTATAGGGTTGGTTACAAGCGCTGAATTCTCTGCACACAGGTTTGAAAACACAGGGTTTCTGGTAAGTGCATTAGAGCACTTCTAATACACACAGAGAGAATTAATGAGGACATTACAAACTCTAACAATACTACAAATTGTGAGCATCCAACATTGGTAATTATCCCTTTAATAGTCTTAATCATAAAATGAAAATTCTCTCCTGGATTTTCCTTTGCCTTGCACCTTGTGTAGTCATATATACCTGTGCAAAGTGTGTGCAAAAGTACATTACTTTTCTGATCTAGTGCAAAGTAGTGGAGAATCAGGTGCAGTGTATAGGAGGTTACTCTGATTGTGTAGACACCCTAAATGATGGGGTTTTTTTTTAAATGGCCTTACAGTGGGAATGAATCCTGGCATTATCCTCTTCTGTAGGACTGCATCCCAGTTAATATCAGCCAGATACGGAAAGTCCTGGATATCTTTCAGCTGAGCAAAACGTTCCTCGGGATTTGGCTCAAGCAACTAGCAATGGGAATTAAACACAATAGTTTAGACAGCAGGCCATGGGATGCCAATCAGGAGAAAAAGGGTGTATATATATATATCAATCACATGGGTGTGAATCTATATCTGTCTATATGTACAGCAGTTGCCTTTTTAAAATGCACCAATTTTGCCTTAGCTCAATACTGATCCCATGATATTCACCCTATTCTCTTTATTCAGTGAATACCTAGGGAATGCTTCAAATACTACAGTAGTAATGCTATGTAGTTACAAAGGAAACTGAAAAGTTCTGAAGAGCAATAATCTGCGTTTATACAGGAATATATACACACACGCACACCCTCAAGCCTATCGTTGATACTACGAATATCAATGTTATTTGCTATCTATCAATGTGTAGGAAGAGGACAGAATTTAGGCTACACTGTTACTGACTACAGACCACACAATAAAGTGGGTAGGGAGGGAGGGGAATGGGCAGAGTTCTTCTCCTGCTCCCCAACACAGCAGCTGGCAGAGTTGAATTGGTTTGGGTGGTGATGTAATTTGTTATGCTGTAGGCCAATGGCAAATGATTTCCTCCATTCCCAGAGCACCAGGGTAGCAGGGAGGGAGTGGTGCATCAAAGAGGGCTATTCTCGGTTTGGCAGCTTATGCACCACCCAGTCTCTTAAGAGTGGTGCCGAACAGCACAATGTAGCCCCTTGTCTACATCACTGACCCTAACTCTGTCCACTCTCTCCCCCCTCTTCTTAGTTAATATTCCATCTCCATTAGCTTTCGGGCAGTCGTAACTGACTGCAGTGCCTGGATGGGCAGAGTTAACCTTAACCCTCCAATTGAGAGTATATTGTAAGAGTTAAACAGCCTGACTATGTCCACCCGCTTGTACAAGCAGGAAGAGTCACCAACACCACTCCAGAGGGTTGTGTTAGCAACCTGACATTACAGATCAGTACACATTAGCGCAGGGTCTTTTTTAAATTTTGGTCAGAAGCTAAGGCCTGGTCTACACTGGGGGGGGGGGGGGTGTCGAACTAAGGTACGCAACTTCAGCTACGCGAATAGCGTAGCTGAAGTCGAACTACCTTAGTTCGAACTACTTACCCGTCCCCATGGTGCGGGATCGAAGTCCGCGGCTCCCCCGTCGACTCCACCACCGCCGTTCGCGGTGGTGGAGTTCCGGAGTCGACGGGAGCGCGTTCGGAGTTCGATATATCGCGTCTAGATGAGACGCGATATATCGAACTCCGAGAAGTCGATTGCTACCCGCCGATCCGGCGGGTAGTATGGACGTACCCTAAGTAGTTTAATCTGTGCTGGCCTGATGCTCACAGCACAGAGATCTCAGTCCATTCTCTGGTCCCACATATCACCCGGTCCAGGGTGCGACACACAGACTCCAGCATCAGAGCCAAAGTAATCTCATTGTTAATGACTTTTCAACTGGGCTGCTTACTTGGCTACAACTGAAGATTTTCCTTTAGTAACGACTCAGTGAGTTCTTTCTTATTAGCAAGTTAAGCGGCGCATCCACCGAGATGTCACCAGATGTCCTTGAGTGTGAACAAGTCATCCAAAGTGCTCTGTTTTAACATGTTCTTTTCTTTCACAGGGAAACTCAGAAAAATGGAACATGTTCTAAAATGTTCCCCCCCCATCCAGTTTAAATAAAATCCCTGAGGGACCAGCTTCATCTTTACTTTCTCGGTATTTGGATCTGATTTCTCACTCCACTTCCCCACCAAACTCTACTGAAAATGTATGTGTATTTGGCATTTTATTCTCCTGTCTCCAACACATCAGTGAGATTGGAAACTGCATATCAAAAAGGCATCTTTCCAAAGAAGACACATCTAATCACAGCGTAGAAAACTCAGTCAACACCAGGGAGGCAGAGGGACTGGCTAGAGTGCTAATAAGGGGGTATAATTAAGAGAAATGGGATGCAAAAAAAATGCAGGGTATGGATACTAAGAAAAGTTTTTAATTGCGAGCTCTATTAGGCTGTATCATAGTCTTCCAAGGACATGGTGGAATCACAATGGATAGTGCTCTATATTGTTAGGAAGCAACTGGCAGGCTTAATATTTATTTAACTGAGGTATGAAGATGGTTCCTATTACTATTGTATCTAGGCATCCCACAACCTTCAGTGGATTTATCCTCACAACACACCTCTGTGAGGTATGCAAGGACCATTTACCCCCACATTAGAGATGGGGAACTGAGGCAAAGAGAGATTAAATGACTTGCCTAAGGTAATTTGTGATGGAGCAGGAAACTGAACTCAGGTCTCTCAATTTCCAGGTTAATACCCTACCCACTGAACCATTGTCCCTTTCTAACATCCGAGTCTATGAAACCATGGCAGTGGTCCTACTTGTCTTCACGTTTCTCAATGAATCCAGTGGGGATTTTTCATATTAGCTATAATACAAGTTAGCAATTGAATTGTGTCTTTCAAGTTCTGTGGTTCAAGATTGCAAGAACTTCTGGTAGCACATTCTAAAATAACCCCATAAAAACACTTCCTCAAATCTAATGAATAAGCTGACAACTTGAAACACCATTTTAGCATTAGTGCTTGCAACCCGAGTGTGAATGATATAAAGTGGAGGTGCAAAATCTATACTGTCAGAGTGTGAATGATATGCAGGCTGAGAGTAAACATCACTCACAATTCATTTTCCCCATTCCAAGTACTGTGCTTAAACACAAAATGCAAGTAATGATCAAATGCATTGAACCTTAATATGAAATTCACTTGAGATATTTGAACAGGACAAAACTTAACATCCCAGTTGGCCTCACATATAATATAAATATTGCTCCTAAACCAGATGCAAAGGGGCACATGGAAATTTAAATAAATTGTGACACTGCATTATTAATTCAAGAGGTAGCCTGTGGGATTTACAGCATGTTGTGGTTCAGGATAAAACTTCCAGCAAAGGTAAAAATATATAGAAATACAAAGGACGTCTGCATAAAGATCCCTGTGTCATTATTTGGCCTGGTTAAACTCTAGCTCAGGTATTAACTATTCCTCTTTCCTAAATTCTCCCATTTAATTTTAACTAAATGGATATTTTTCAATCTTCCTCCTAAAAACACGGCTGTGCTGCATTTCCAATGAAGAATTGTTCCCATGTCTATAGCCTAGCCCGTGTCTATTTCAGTGGTGGGGATAACTGTACCCAGAGTCTTTAGGAAGAAAAATTGTCATAAATGCTTGGGATTCTTTTACTATTCATATGTAGGGCTAGTCTGAAAAAATACCAAAAAAAAATTATTTCTCACAAAATTTCAAAATGTTGACATTCCCATTTATCAGGGTTCAAAAATGGACTAGTTACCCTTTTTCATGGTATTTTCTGCTAAGACTGTTATTCAAATGGTTTCCGAAATCCTTACCAAATGTTTTGTCTCCTGAAAACCTGCCTTCAATAAGAACTCATGGGTTTAGGTTAACAAACAGTTTTTATAACAAATTTGAAAACAATGTTGATAAAAATGACAGTGAAAATAGAGAAAAACGGTTTCAGAAAATGATATGGGAAACGGAACAAAGGGAGAATATCAGCATTTTTTGTGAAAAGTTTGCCTTTTGGAAAAAATGTTTTTTTCAACAAACTAGAAAGCTTCGTGTGAAACTTTTTGACCATCTCTATTTATCTCTTTCTCTAATTCCCAACGATGATTTCAGAGGGACAAAGAAGGCTCCTGGGCCAGTCTGAAGGACGCTGATCCTGCACATATCCTGAGAACAGGGGCAACAACAATGCAAGGTTCCCAGTTAGTGGGCCCTCAATGTACCCTGACCTGGAGGTGACACTCAGTAAGGCTTCCAGCTAGTGATTATATCAGTGTGGACATCTTTAGTCATTTTAAAGAGGGCACCAAGAGCCACGAGAAGGTCACTAACACTGGACCTGACCTGGACAGGATTTGCACTGGACGCCTAAGGAGTAATCCAAGGGCCAGTGAGCACAATGCACTCTTAGATGCGAATATATCCATTCCCCTGAGTTATCCCGTCTCCCCACCTGCCCTCACCTTTTTGAGTAGCGATACCATTTCTTTAGACCAAGCAGCGGGATACATTACAGTAGCTGTCCTGAACACGTGAGCAATTTCGTTTGGCGATGTGTTGGAGCGAATGTGATAGGGCCTCTGTGAAAAACACAAGGAAACCATTTAATTTAAAAAAAAAAAAAGGTCTTTTGGAAATCTTCCTAGGGCAAAGTCTCCAAACAGAGTCTCTTTGTGCCATTCTCCAAGCCCCCCATTGCTGCTCTAGATTGAACCATTGAAAGTCAGTCACTGCAGAGGCTAACTCAATTGAAGTAAATAGATTACTACAGGACTGAATAATAACAAATAACAATAATGAGACATTTGAACAGCAAGATGAATAGGAGGGAAAAGCAAAGGGTAGAGCTGTCACCCAGCTGGTATTTCGTTGGCAAAGCCAGAATGTGAATTTAAAAAGGCCATTAAAGTGAAATTAATTTACTGGTACTGCAAAGGCCAGTACTTTCTCAACATTCTCTGTTAAATGTAAATGGTATTTTCTCTTCATTTCTCAAGTTTGAGATAATATTGACAAGGTAGAGGCTAGTGGTTTTTCTCTCTGCTTCTTCTTTCCTTTGGAAAGATAACATCAGCAAAGGGGAAAAAAGAGCAATATGAAAAAGAACACCTCATAGCAGAGTAGTTGAACAGAGTTTCACAGGTATGGCTCAGGATGCAGAAGGGCTGTTCATTTATGCATGGTGAATGTCCTAGAGCTAGGAGTGAATGGACCCTTCACTTCCATTTTAGATGCCAGCCTGAATTCTGGCCAGAGATCTTTAGGATACATATGCAAGATGGAGAGGATGTTGCACCTCTTAACATCCTTGACATATCACTGCATTTGGAGCATGCTAAGTCCAAATTTTCCAGAAAAAAAAAGTGCAACCAAGCAGGCAAAGCACAATCACAGTAACGAAGCATGTAGACCAATTGCACATCTGACTGGTGCGTGCAACTACGTGCAGCTCAACATTTAACTTGAAATGAATAAGGGAAGTTTGTGTATACAAGGGAAAGATTGCTGTATAACTTTGTTTTTGAAGTTTTTTTAATTCCCAGATTTTTATTAAAATATGTTGACAATAAGTGTTCACTTAAAAAACAGATGTGAGCAGATACAAATGAATATGTGCAAACAGATGCATTATACTGAATATCTGCAAACAATGTGGGGCAATTCAAGTCTTCCTATAAAAGTTTATCACATTATACTGTGGTCACCACTAGTATCCCCAATTTGCTGTGCTATGATGTTTGAATATACTGCAGTATTTTCTACACCTAGATTTGGAAATAACACAAAGTCAAAAGCCTCGGAATAGTAAGCGCAACAGTGTCGCAATCCATTTTCTTTTCTAATTATAAAGTAAGTTTTTATGATTTACATTTTCAAAAGTGATGAGAGATTTTGGTTTTGAGTGCTCGGCTGCAGGAAGGGTGCACTGCACAGCTGAGAACCATATCCTTTTAACCTGTCCACGTTGGCGCCCAAAACTAGAGCCACCCAAAATTCACTTTAAAATTTAGATCAGTTTATATATAGATATAAATTAAAATACATTCTGCCTACACAGCTCCTTAAAAGATAAAAAGTGCTATATGCTGGAAATGTAAATATTTTTGAAGAGTATTTTTTTAATCTCACAAACTGTTATATAATCTTTTTGCTTGGAAAATAGTTTATTTCATGCTAAGCAACTTTCCATGTTGCCCACCTATTTTTACAAAATTGTTTCAAAGGACTTATCCAAGATGCACCAAACTCTGCAAGTAAGTTACAGCCAAAGACTGAGGCATGACAGGGCATGAATAGTGTTGTATTAATAATTCACACACAGTGGTTCATGTTTGCTCAGACTGCAGAGCCTTAATGCAATAGTAAAATGATTTTTAAAAAAAAATGTTTCTTGCGTGTTCTGAGCTCGGATTAAATTCTATTACAGTCCCTGCTTTTGGAATTCTTATCCATCAATTAGTTGGCTCAGTTTTTACTGCCTAACTTATGTTAACTGACAGGGCGCTGGACACTCCAAGAACCTGTCACCCTGAGTTATTCTGCACTGCAGTGGTTTCTTTTTGAATTCTTATTAGTCCATCATAAGAATCGTGATGAAGATTTGATTTCCGCTGCCTGTTTTATAACAGATTTTAAAGCCCAGATTCCTACACGTCTTTTTTTCATCCCTGTTAGAAAGCACTTATTTCAATACAGTATTGAAAACAGTAAAGAGAGAAAAGAAAACAACAACAAAAACACAACAACAAATAATGAATGCAGCTGTATGTACAATACCCGGCCTCTAAGTAGCTCATAGGCAGTAATTCCTAAAGACCACCAGTCAACAGCAAAGGAATAGCCTGTAGGTTTTTTTGAGTTAAACATCTCAGGCGCTGAAAAATACAGAAAAATTTGTTTGCTTTATTTCAGAGTCTCAAACAGTAATCATTGACTATTTTCAGCAGTATAAGATGTTTTAGTCCTAAGGTGTGAAAAGCATTTCAGACTGTTCTAGGTACCATATATGAGTAGTTCTCAAACTTTTGTCCTGGTGACCCCTTTCACATAAGAAGCCTCTGAGTGCAACCCCCCTTATAAATTAAAAACACTTTTTTATACATTGAACACCATTATAAATGCTGGAGGCAAAGTGGGGTTTGGGGTGGAGGCTGACAGCTCGTGACCCTCCATGTAATACCCTCGTGACCCCTTGAGGGGTCCTGCCCCCCAGTTTGAGAACCTCTGCCATATATTTAATTTGTTCCCTTTTGCCCAGTCTTTCACTTGATTATTTTTGGGTTTTTAACAAGCAATGACAGTAACAGGCAGGTTGGGATTCCCATCACCTAAATACTGTTCTTTTCCCCATTCTGCCACTCCTATGCTCATTAACCTTGGGGAACTCACTTAACCTCTCAGCCTCAGTTTCGTAATCTACAGTAATATTTAACAACTTCAAAAATCATGGTGGGAGGCTAAGTTAAATGCTGATGTTTATACAATGCTTTGGGGTCATTACGTGACAAGGTCTATATAATGTGTCACTGCTACTATTTGTAGTTTCACTGGGATGGTTACTTGAGGCCAATTCCCATCCATTAGGAAATTACTGCACTTTGGTGTGGAACCAGCATATGACTCATTTAATAGTTTGACAACTTTTCATATATGCCTACACTGAGAACTGAACACAGATTGATATTTAGACTTTGCAGTCTAATGATATGGACAGTATAATCAGGATTAGTGTGAAGTATTCGGTCGTTGACTTGCTCTGTGATCCTAGACAAGACTTTTAGCGCCTCTCTGCCTCAGTTTCCCCCATATGGGAAATAGGACTATGACTATTTTCTTACCCTAAAGGGGTGTTGTGAGATTACATCCATTAATGGATGTAAGAGTTTTGAGAGCCTTGGATGGAGAAATACAAAGTATTATTTAAACACTTAATGTATAATAAATAAATAATTTAATTAATTTGGTGTTACAAAGCGTTTGTATGTCTCCTAAGAATTATGCCACTCATTGGGTTAAACAAGTTTTCTAATATTACATAACTGACGAGGGGGTGGGAATTCAATCTAGCTTAGGTTCTTATATAGCCTCTATCACCATAATATTTGATCACGTCACACTCTTTAATATATTTGTCCCCACAACACACCAAGCCCCGGTGAGGCAAGGCAGCGCTATTATCCCCATTTCACATATGGGGAACTGAGGCATAAAGAGGCTCTGTGTCTTCTCCAAGCAAGTCTGTGTCAGAGCAGGGAACTGAACCCTGCTCTATCAAGTCCAAGGCTAATATTGACCCACCTATCCTCTCTTTTTATCCTGCAGGAAATGTCCTCACTCTCAAGTTAGAGCTGTCTCAACCTTTTTTATTTGAGAGGTCAGCTAATTTCCTCCTTCATATCCTCTTTCCTTTATCTGAATCCAAAACCACTTTCTGTCTAGCAGAACTTAAGAGGGTAAATTGTAAACACTGCATTTGGGAGATACAAACATGGCCCTAATGCTAGCTAGCAGGGAGTGACTTCTAGCTGGGCGTGGGCCCAACAGCCATTGCTTTTATAGTAGAAAGCTGATAGCCTGACAGGAAGTAGGGCAGGGTCAGAAGATGACCTGACCTTATTAGCGCCATGTGAAAGATTAAGGAAAACGCAATGATATTTTTAGGGGGTGGAGGGTGAGGATCAGTGTCAAAGGAATAAAACAAAACAGAGGAGGAAATCTGGTGTGGGGGATTGTTTGTATGTTTCTTTTTATACTACAGGGTTGAGTCAGGTGATCTGAAGGGTGAAAGGTCAGCTGTTAGGCTAATAAAAGGAGCCTCCCATGGAGGGAAGGAATAATTATGATAGGATGGCAGCAGAAAGGGGAAAACCTTAGATAATGCTTTAACTTTCCTGTATAGACCATCTTTGCTGTGTGAGGTGAGGGTCCTTGTGCTATCTACAGTGAAATGCTTTTATGACTGTTATGGTTGGTCAGATTTATAGCCTATTTTACAGATGGACACTTCTTAACTTTAAATAAGGAACCTCTCAGTTCAAACTGCTCTAGTTCTGGCACCTTCTTTTGTCAGCTATTTCCTGTGCACTGTTGGTCAGATTTTCCACTTACTTACAGTGGGGTTACCCTAGTCAGCGTAACCCCCCTGACTTCCTCCATACAAAGTAGGATTTCCAACCGTCCCTTATTATATGGGATGTCCCTTATTTTCATCTCTGTACAACAAAATTGGGAGTTGCTGAGTACTACAAAAAGTAGCAAGCAAAACCTACAGTGAATGTAGGTGAGTGCTGCTTAGGATTATTATTTGATGATGATATTGGGAAGAGGGGTGGGGCAGGGGTGCTAAGAAAACAGTCCCTTAATTTTGAAATGTTGGCAACCCTATGTAAAAGTGAGGTCAAAATCAGGCTCCTTTTGTCTCTGACTAGCCAGGTATTTTACTGGTTTGGCAACTAAAGAGGCATAAGTACTAATTTTCTGCATTAGTGGAAGTGGAAAATCAATAGATGAAACTTCTCCAGCAGCAAGAATAGTAAGTAAGCTCTGTCTGAAAAACAGACTGGGTATTTTTGCTCCATACACCCAAACTTGAGTGGGTGGGTAAATAGAGGGGATTTGGAGGGAGGTTATAGATGCAGCCTTTTTAGTGACAGCTGGAATATCATTCCACATGGAGAAAAAATGTGTAAAACTCTGTGTGATATGGTACATTCCAAAGACATAAAAGTTTGCTCTGAATAGAATGAAGAAAGAAACCGTATCTGTGGCAGTGATAGTTTAGTTTAGCAATAGCCAGACATGGAACTGACTCCTATCAGAGGCAGAGAATACCCACCTCCAGCCCTGGACGCTGCATTTTAAATATTCAGTCTCGCTTAAATGAACAAACTGATTCTAGTGTGTGGCCTCCACTGCAGTAAAACCTCATATTGTAGATACCGTTATTGTATAAACGTCATAGGTATCCAGGGAACCAAGACTAGAACCCTGCTCCTTCAACTTCAAAAATTGAGGGTGCTTCTCCTTGATCTAAAGTAGCTCCTATAGTTGGTAGTAGTAGCAGCAAGCCTGTTATCACTTCAGGGGTTCTCAACTTCTTTTTTTTCCTGAGGCCCTACCCAGCAAACTATAAAACCTCCGTGGCCATCTTGTGTCACAACAACTGACTTTCTGCATATAAAAGCCGGGGTCGGCATTAGGGGGTAGCAACCAGGCAACTGCTTGGGGTCCCATACCACAAGGAGCTAAACGGCTCAGGTTTCGGCTCCAGCCCCAGTGTGGGGGGGGGCAGGCCCTTTTCTTCATCATGCAGTGGCAGGCTTTCTTCTTCCCCCCCCCCCAGTGAGTCTGATGCTGGCCCTGCTTGCAGGATCCCCTGAAACCTGCTCATGGCCCCCCCCAGGGGGCCCTGGGCCCCTGGTTGAGAACCACTGATCTACCTTGTGGTCCCACCGCTAGACAGCAACATTCCTCACTCATACACACAGTAGCCCTGCTACTTTACTTAGCTCGGGACCAGACTGGTGCCTTGTGCTCTCTGTAGGGCAATAATGCAATATTGGTGTACTTTCCTTCTTTCTCCTAACCAAGGACAGAAGGAAAAAAAATGGTGTCCCTACTCCCTTTGTCACCATGGCAACCGAGCCTGCTACCAGCCCAATGAGAACCCAAAGATGTGCACCGCACTTTCCTAGCAAGAGCATAACACTTAACACATGGAAGTGCAGAAGGTCAGTGCACAAATGTGCTGTGCACTTGGGAACTGACTCATCCTGCTGGCCCTTATCTCCCTCCGGCTTATTTTCAAGCTTTTTCCCTTGTGCACCTCAGTTTCTAGACTGCAGCTGGGCTGATTGTTTGTTACAGATGGGCACAAATCCATTCATATCAACAGGGTAAATAATTTAAAAGGGGAATCTTCAAAATGAGATTGAAAACCATTCTCATTACTTTCCTGCCCGTTGTGGCTGTGATGTTTGCATCTATCCAATGATCCTTGTGTATGTGTGGTGCATTTTTATCTTAATGTCTATATACCACTGTGCAGCGACACTGGTTTTCCTCTGTCCTTTTAATTTTATATTTGCAAAGGAATGCAATATTAAACAGAGGATATTGGGCTACTGGTAAAGCACTGGATTAGCACTTAGGACTCCTAGAGCCTGATTCATCCCTTCCTTACATGGGTTTATATGCTAATGTAATTTGCAGCGTGAGGCCCTGCATTCTTTCCCCGGCATGCTATTTGATCTATGCAGCTCATGCAAGTTCTACAGGCCAAATTCTGCTTGCCATTACAGCTGGTCTAACTCCAGAGTAACACTATGAACTTCAGTGTAGTTAGCTCAGACTGAGACCCCACTCATGAGAGGTCCCTCTGAGCAGCTTCTGCAAGGTACTCAGTCCATGCTCAACTCAAAGGTGATGTTCAGCCCTTTGCAGGATTGAGTCATTACAGCAGTGTAACAGACAGCCTAATACAGCTCTGTGCCTCAGTTTATCCATCTATGAAATGAGGATAATCATGCATATAGTACCTACCTCATAGAGGTGATATGAAGCTTAACTAAAATTTGTACAATGCTTAGAGCCTCAAAAAAAATTATTTAACACTCATCTGACCTGGGCACAAGGAACTTGAACAAGGCTTTGTAGCACGACAATAGTGTAACTGAAATTAGTGCCTCCATTTGGCCTCTTCTGACTCCCCACCTTTTTTGTTAATCAATCACTTTATGGATCCCAATTCTAAATCAGTATTAGAAAGTATCTCACAGATAGGAGACAAAACTTCTGGCAAAAAGAATCTTCTTTTTTCCACCTGTGGCTTGTCTCACTTAAAACCACAGCATTCCTACCTGGCAGGAGTGGAAAGAGTTAAAAGTTTCTGAAAGGATTTCACTTCTATCCTCATATATCCCTTGAATTAAGGGCAGGTATTAAACCAAGAATGGCCATTTATGTAGCCTAGATCTTTATGAATTCTTACCCATATATGGCTTTGTGCCTGCGATCGTGGTGACCTGCATCCCTTTAGTCAGTATCGTGGCAATGTTGAAATCTGTGATGTGCACATGTCCTGAAAGAAAAATTGGAGTTAGTAAATAATTATTTTCTATTTTGTGTTCAATTCTGGTGCTGCCAGTAGATTTTTAAACCCAGACCTAATCTGCTTTATACATTCTTAAATGGTATAAAGGTTTGGAGTGGAAAGGGGGCTTCATAGGCAACATAACCTTCTTCACAACATTTCTTTCAGCATTCAGCGCAAAACGTTTTTTTAAAAAAGGAAACAAAATACTTTTTCTGCTAGTTAACTATAAGGCTCACCCCTCCAATTGACTATAAATGGCTCATGGAAGCCGCTAATTGCTGTAGTCTGGACTACAAGGCATATACTTTCTTTGGGACCAGGGCTGCCTTTTTTTTCTTCGGTTTGTATAGTGTTTAGCACAATGGGGTCCTGGGCCATGACTGGGGCTCCCATGTGCTACCACAATACAAGTAAGTAAATAAATAAATAATACTGGGAACCTGCTAAGAACCCAAGCAATAACAAAATGTACTATGTCACCAATTCATTTCCTTTTTGGAAGAGCAAGACACGGATGACAAAGTAGATGAGGTCCAGACTAATAATACCTTAGACATGATTATTAACATGTCTATGGGAACAGCATAAGGGAAACAGACGTTCCAATTTTCTGATATCCTGTTAGAAGTTCTACAGTGATGTGTATCACACAGCAGCACCTAACACACCTCTATGGATATGCAGAACTTTAATAGTACATTAACCAGTTGTATACAGGATATAAGAAATTATGAAAATTGCAACAAGTAGATAGGAATATACAAGCTAGAATATAAAAGAGAAAACAGCATTTTTCTGAGCACTGAAACGGAAGGAACTATCCACTGAACCACAAGAGCAAATTTATGCCTAAAAGGTCCAAATCACACTTAAGCCCTGCAATTCATTTATATTTCATAAAGTAATTCATTAAGATCATGGCATTAGTGTTATAGATGACTGAATTATCACTTATCACGAAATAAGTCCTTGATAATCAACTAGTGATTAAATAATCTAATCATCCCATTCAACTAACCAGGATCCTTCTTGGAGACACGGAAGGTGCCTCTATAGAAGGGGATCCAGCTCATTGGGAATGTAACTCATCGGGAACCTAACTCTTCCAAGTGAGCCCACGGCCCGCAAAACTTTGGCAAACAGGAGGAACACAAGGCTCTCATTCATAATTGGGGTAAACTGCAAGTACATGACTCCAATCGGTTTAATAGCTGGAATATTAGATTACCGTAATGTGCACTGCATGAAGCTCCTGATTAAGACCACTCAAAAACTAAAGCTAGGGCAGAATGTGGCAGCCCACTTCTTAAGCAGTTCACATGGGAAGCACCTTCAATTGTGAAATTATTCATGCTTTTACAAATCTAATCTAATCTAAATATAGTCTCTTAATGGTTAATAGGAATGGATTTTACTCCTTGATGCATATAGGTAATGCCCACAAATGGAAGATTTGAGCACACATTTCCTTTACTGTCTCCTCTTTTCGTTTTTGTCTTGGATCATTATAAATAAAAGACTTGGTTCAAGGTAAATTCATTTCTTGGCATGTTTAGTATACAGGGGTAACCGGGCGGAGTTCAGTGGCCTGTGATGTGCAGGTCAGACTAGAGAATCTGGTGGTCCCTTCTGGCCTTGATTCTATTCATCTTGTTATGTTACAATATGGCTGTGACAGTATGGGCTCAGAACAGGGCCGGCTCCAGACCCCAGCGCGCCAAGCAGGCGCGTGGGGCGGCATTGTCGAGGCAGGGCGGCATTTGGCTCCAGTCCGCTTGAGCTCCCGCAGGCATGACTGCGGCGGGCCCGCTGGTCCCGCGGCTCGGACGGAGCTCCCGCAGGCATGCCTGCGGATGCTCCACCAGAGCCGCGAACGAGCGCACCCGCCGCAGACACTTCTGCCCCGGCCGCGGGACCAGGGAAGGGCGGCGCAGCACACCGCCCTGCTTGGGGCGCCGTAATTTATAGAGCCGCCCCTGGCTCAGAATACCGTTACCCACTCAAAGAAGACACCCATAAAGATGTTTTGTGCTATTGAGAGAGAACATAATCCAGACCTTGTTACAGCAATGCTGATTTCAACTATCTTAGTGACCTTCAACTGGCATGGCCAGAATTGTAGCTCATTTCTAAGGTCTTCAGCACATTCCAAGAGAGAACATTCATTTAAAGTTCCACTGCTTTCAGGTGTTTGAGCATTGACCTTCTAGCCTAGCTAAAATCTTGCCCATTTATAACTTCATGCTTTTAATGTCTTGCCATCTTACTCCAGCAGGACATAGCTAGATCTGCATCAAATGTTTCTGTATTGATGAAACCTTAGCAGCAAAATTGGGATGTTTGGCAAGGGAAGTTTGTTAAATGTGGGGGGGGGGGAAGGAACCACCCTGGAAAATATTTCCCAAGTTTTTATCCTCTTTGATAATTTGCCAGTTTCATTGCTACCTCTCTGTAAATAACCATAGTCATCCTTGTCAAAATACAAAAGTAAATAAAGGGTTGCGGGGGAGCAGTAATTTCTGGAGGGATCGGAAGGCAGGTGGTTGGTTGTAACTGTCTTGTTCCTGAGTGTTCATTAGGGCTATATACAAATATGAGTCCCTTCCCAAAGGTAAAGAAAGTTATAGGTGAGTGAGCTCAAGGGCTGGTGAGCAGACCACAGGGACCTGCAGGTTAAAGGGAGAGAATCACCAACTTCTACCTTAGGTAAGTAAACTAGACCACTCCTCAAATGGAGAGAGAATATTTTTTTCATAAGGGGTGGATGGGCCACTCAGTGAGGGCAGCTGCACTTGGCCCAAAGAGGCAGCTCCACATAGCTCTTTGGTAAGAAACAATTCATATGTTAAAATTATTATGTTGATTATCTTTGATCCATCATATTAAAACTGGTGTCTGGGTAATTTGTTATTTCTGAGAAAACTCATTCTGTACTGACTTCAATCTTTTTATCTCTTTCAGGCACTTTGTACGCTACTACTTCCTGGCTAAATTCAGAACCACAATTATGGAGCAGGCAAATCAATCTGGCACCTTTCTGCAGTGCTGCTTCAACCCAAAGGAGGGAACTTTTAAGGTAATATTGCTCCCCAAAATGGCAACAAAAACATGTATGCGAACCTAAATGCCAACATGGCATAAGGAAGGCAGGGGCTTTAAGGGTGAAATCACTGCAACCACCTAGAACCTGAGTATTTGGACTCTGTGTGCATGGAGCACATGGAAGTTAGGGAGGTGAAATCCACAGCATCTGCTGAGTCCTGGATTAGCAGGCACAGTCCCTCTGCACCTGTTGAAGGTGGTGTTGGGGCCACTGGATCAGCATAAATACGGCTTTGTAACTTCTCCTGTGCACCCCTGTCCCCCTCCAGCCTTCCCCCAATGTGGCCTTTCATGGCACTCTATGTGGAGCCAGAGCCAAGACCCTTCCTGTAGCAGTGACAGTCAGCCAGCCGCTCGGCGGGCAGACCTCCCATGCAGAGTGGTGCGAACACCCACCATAAGGCCCTCTGCACTGCAGTGAATTTCACCTTTTGAACCCCTGTGGGCTGCGTGGGCACAACCCTGCAAGGTGCTGAGGGCTGCCAGTGAATGGGTGCCCTCAGCTCCCACCGAGTTCAAGCATCTCCTGAAAGGTGCTGAGCCTCTCAGTCCCCCAAGACTTCAGTGGGAATGCAGAGTGCCAAGCTTGACAGGAAACAGTGTCTTTATCAGGAACAGCAAGCTTCATAGAGAGGTTCTGTGCATGTTATGATGTTTCACAGACTCCTCAGCCTTTTTTCTGAAACAGAACATTGTTGAATTGCTTCTCCTTCCTTTACCACAGAGATCAAGCCCACACCTGTAAGAACCTCCACCTCTGCTCACTGAGTTATTAAGGGCTCATGAAATCAAATTGCATTGCTTCTGCATAGCTAGGAATTCACCGCTGGCTTTAATTCAGCTGTTAAAGCCATATAAGTAAAATATGATCAGCTTTTCTGGAAAGCAAGAACAGAGACTCTACTAATGAGTTTCTGGCCTGAATGATGCAAGAGGGTTTTATGTGCCTCTCCACAATCCTGGCTAAATATTTCTTGTGAAGCAAGAATAGGGCTATTGATACAGGTACTCTGTGACTAAATTAAAAACCAAAATTAGGGCCTACAAGACTTTTCCAAAATCATGTAGTGATCAGGATATAAAGCTCTATACAAATATCTCACAGAAACACACAGGTAGAGAGGAAATAAAATAGAATAAAGTCCAGACCACTAATCAATATAACTTTGAAATTTACAAGGGTCAAGCTCACAAAACTGAAAACAATTATGAGCCAAATTAGCTGGGAGTTAGAATTTAGTCAGAAAAATGTGAGTGACAATTGGGAACTGTTTAAGAACACTTTAATAGACGCCCCAAAAGCTACAATCGAGGAAGAAGGCCATATTAGTTTAAAAAAAACAACAACTCGGTTTAGAGGGGAAGTGGAAGCAGCTATAAAAATTAATATATAACAAATGGAAGAAAGGGAAAACTGATAGTAATTAATATAAATTAGAAGGTAGAAACTATAGAAAATTGATAAGGGAAGCAAAGAGACGAGAAGAACTTTATGGCCAGCAGAGTTAAGGACAATAAGAAGGTTTTTAAAATATATTGGGAACAAAAAGAATCCCAACAATGGTATTGGTCCTTTACTAGATGGGGGAAAAAGAATTTATCAATAGTAATGCAGGGAGAGAAGGACAGAGCCCCTCTATGGGATGACCAGACAGTAAATGTGAAAAATCAGGACAGGGCGGGGGAGTAACAGGAGCCTATATAAGAAAAAGACCCAAAAATCGGGACTGTCCCTATAAAATAGGGACATCTGGTCACCCTAGCCCCTCTCCCTCCTTGCCCCTGACCAGCCAATCTGGGGAGAGTACTTGACCCCCCCCCCCGCCATGAGTCGCCTCTGCACTGTGATGATCCTATAGGATTGAATGAGCTCAGTATCAATTGGGGTCAGCAGACCTGGCACAGGTGCACTGGCCTTGCTCCCCACAAGTTCCCCACAGTTCCTAAACTGGAGCGAACAAGTCCTTAGTCCAGGCCATTTCAGATCCTGTGCAGTGTGGCCCACATCACACTCCATACCCTCCCCAGGGCACAGTCAATATAGATTCCCCTTTAGTGTTTAGGATTGAACCAGAAGGCCATCTTCCTCCAAACCTATCCTCCATCGCAATCTCCATTTGGGAACCTGTCTCCTTTCCCTTATTACAGCACTGCCTACTAGCAGAGCTTCCCCTATCAGGTGCTGTTTCCAAGACCCTGTATCACCCACCCTTTCATCACAGTGAGAGAGTTTCCCCCTTCACTCCCCCCTCTCTCTCCAGTTGTAAGGGCATTTCTCTTTGGTAGGCTCTAAGGTTCTTCCCACAAGACCCCTCTAATCTCATTTTCTAACAGACACCCCTCCGTTCCTTCGTCTGATTACACCCATGAGTAGTCTGCCCCATCTCTCCAGTTGGATACCTCCTTCACGGGTTTCTTCTTTCATCCAACTTCCATAGTCCTCAAGGCTCCATAGTTCCTTACACTTCCCAGAAAAATCATGATGGGGAGACCATGTCTGTGTGTTTTGGAGCTCTTGTCAAACTCTGTCCTGTTGTCACTTTGATCACTAGCAGTAGCTCAGTTGAGGTATCCATTTCCCTTACAGATGTCATCTTCAGTTGCTCTAATGTTGCTGCCTCTTGTTGCAGGATCTGCAGGACCTCCATCACTGTCCACATTTCCTACCACATTTACTCAGTCTGGTACCACTTTGTCACAAGCCCAGGCCCCATATTGTGCCTCAGTTTCCTCTTTTGGCTACATAAATCAGACTTTATCTGCATCAGACTTTACCTTCAATAACCCCATGTTCAGGGTGGAGGGGGGAGGGTTATTCATCAATAAACTAACAAAGAAATTGTCCCAGGCTTCAGTTTCCTCCTCACTGAAGTCACTGGCTTCTTACCTCCTTTCTTCAGTAAATCACCAGCAGTCTTGCTTGCCTCCCAGACTCAGCTGCTCCACCCCTGCCCATGCTGGGGTTCAGTTTCTATCCTGCTATTCCTCCTTGGACAGCTAATCTCTTAGTTACTTGCTCCTTCTCCAGAGTGTCTCTTCATCTTCCTATTCCATTCCCAGGAGCCAGGCTCTCACTGTAGCTCTCTCTGGTCTAGAGGCAGTCTCTAGCTCTCTTCCTGGAGCTTCCTGACAGAAGCTCCCCACTGTCTCCCATCCCCAGGGACTCCCCCAGTTCTCTGGGGGCTCTTACTGTCAACTCTAAGCCCTCATTCAGGGCTTGTCCCCACAGAGGCCTAGTCCACCTCCTGTGTGTTCCTCCAGCCTGTCACAGAGCTTTTCTAGAGAGAGCTTCCCCCGTCTGCTGGGCAACTTTCTCTTTATAGCATTCTAGCAGTCTCCCTCTAACTCAGTTGGTCTATTTCTAATTAGCTGGGGGGTACCACCTGTTTGCTCCCAGGTCATGGGCCTGTTAGGCCATGATCCTTCCTGAAGGCCCACTGGCACTGTGATACTGCCATAAATGTTGCTTTCAATGTTCACAGAAACATGAGTGTAAGGGATATTTGGTGCTATTGTCCCTTTTGAGTGTATCTTGCAGGCATATGATATTTGCTTTCATGCCAGACAGCATGTCAGCCTTCTCTGCAGGGAATTCCTCCACACTGGAGGTGAGGATTTTAAGTACCATCTTTGGCTGAGACCCTAGGAAGGGTCATTTATATTAACATCTATGTCTATATCGTCTACCGAAATCTTGGTGTGTGTTGTCCAATTTGGTCTCTCCCATGGTCTGTTGCAATGGGAGAGTAACAGAGTCATGAGTCAGAAACAGCAGCTAGTAAAGTTAGACATTTTAAAATCAGCAAGTTCACATAACTTCCATCCAAGAATTTTCAAATTGCTTGCTGAGGAACTGGCTGGACCATTAATGTTGATTTTCAATAAATCTTGGAACACCGGGGAAATTCTAGAAAGCAGGAAGGAAGGTAGTGTTGTGCTAATATTTAAAAAGGGTAAACTGGATGGCCCAGGTATTATAGGCCTGTCAGTCTGACATCAAACTTGGGCCAGGTCATGGAGTGACTGACATGGTATTTGATTAATAAAGAATTAATGGAGGGCTAGGTAATTAACGCTAATCAACATGGGTTTATGGAAAATAGAGCCTGCCAAACTAACTTAATTTTTTTTTAATGAGATTAGAAGTTTGGTTGATAAAGTTAATAGTGTTCATGTACTTAGACTTCTGTACAGTGTTTTATGGAGTACCACAAGATATTTTGTTCAAAAAACTAGACGATATAAAATTAACATGGCACACGTTACATGGATTAAAGCTCGCTACTGACAGATCTCAAGGTGTAATTATAAATGGGGAATCATCCCTGAGTGGGTGGATTACAAGCAGGCTCCCACCGGGCTCAGTTCTTGGCCCTACGCTATTTAACACTTTTATCAATGACCTGGAAGAAAACATAAAATCATCACCACTGACAGAGTGTGCAGATAGCACAAACATTGTGGGAGTGGTAAATAATAAAGAGGACAGGTCACTAATACAGAGTGATCTAGACTGTTTTGGTAAACTGGGTGCAAGCAAACAATATGTGTTTTAATACAACTAAATGTAAATGATAATGGGCTCCTCTGTCGAGCAGAGAAAGGTATAATATGATCCAATTGCTGGAAACTGAAGCTAGAGTTCAAACTGGAAATAAGGTATAATTTAAAAAAAAATTAGAGTAATTAACCACTGCAATTAATTAATTGTGGTGGGTTCTCCATCGCTGACCATTTTAAAATCAAGTCTGGACATTTTTTCTAAAAAAATCTGCTCTAGGAATTATTTTGGGGAAGTTCTATGGCCTGTGTTTTATACAAGAGGTCAGACTAGATGATGGCAACAGTCCCTTCTGGACTTAGAATCTATGAAAATAGAAAATAATCAGAGCTTCAACAGAGGGAGGTGAAGATGAGTATCCAGTATGAAGTCCTAAATGGGCAACATTAGCAAATTTAACTGTACAGTGCTTAGACTGTACAGTGCTTAGACTGTATGCCCCTTGGGAAGGGACTGTCTCTTTGTGATGTTTGTGAACAGCACCTGGCACTAGGAACCCTCAATTAGGATACCTCTAGGCACTACTGTAATACAAATAGATTAGGCATGAAAGGTAGGTAAGTCTTATTCCAAACAGTGTCTGAGTATAAAGGCTGCAGCTCATTGGTTAATATATCCAGCTTCATCGGGAGAGGACAATGCTGAATAACTCCAAAAAAGTCACTTTCTGGAGTTTCAGCAGTTTCACATTCCACAGACAGCCTCCCTGGCCTGAAACGGGGAAACGTGGTTCTCTGCACTGATTGCTATAAATGCTTATATGCTAAGAGAACTATTAAGGCCACACCCCGTTCAGTGACCGAGTGCCCTGTAGGTAGGGTTAGTGCTGAGAGAAGCACAGACTTCCTTCTGGATGCTGTGAGGCTTCAGTCTGGCTTGATTTTGATGGAAGAAAGCAAAGCTTGAGGAGCCATTGTCCCTCTGGCTTGCCATCTGCACTGCTGGAAGAACATGACTGAGATGTCACAGTGCATCTATCAGCCACCGACTAATTAGGAGACAGAATATGTGTTGCCTTTACCAATTCAACAGCCTTCCAAAATCAGCCAGACCACCCTTCTCGCTCCAAAGAGAAAACCCCAGCACTGAATCCTTGGAGAGCACTTGAAGGAGGAGCTGCGTAGAGACGAGACAAATGCTTGGTTCTTTTCACATCCTTGTGTCAGCTTTCATTCTCTCTGCCACTCTCATCTCCTCTTTGCAGGAAATCACATTAATATATATGAATTATAGATGCTATTATTATTATTCAGACTTTGATATTCTGAGCCAAAATCTATGCTCCTCTGGGTGCATCATTTATTTGAAGGGATTAATTTAAACACATCCCAAGTTTCCAAAATTTTTTTAACCTCTCAAGAGCTCAGATTGATTGGAATACTAAGCTGGAAGCAGGGTTCTGAAAGCCAAAAATGTTGCAGGGTCACCTGACATAATAATCTATGTATGTTCAATTCTCAATATTTGCAGCTGGGGATGTAGCTACAGTCTAATATTTGGTAGGAAAGCAGCCTGTTCATTCCATCCATGGCTGTTGCTGGGAATTTAAGAGTTAAGAAACCCCATGAGTGTGAACAGGATGTTTTAAGTCTAAAAACTAAAAGTTCAAATTAGTCTTCATGGCTTGCCAGCCCAGTTCACCTTGGACAGTTACAGGTAAATCCCAGACTGGTGTTACTAGGAAAGGAGCTTGGCTACATGCTAGGATCTACTGATTTTATATATGAGATAGGATGAACTAGTATAATTCACTACCAACCCATGTGAGAAGCAGAAACTCTTGGCTGCAGCAGAGGAAACAGAAGTGAGCGGAGGCCATTACGAGCCACTTCTGACTCAGTTTTGTTAGTGTAGTAAAACTAAGCAAATCCTTTTAAACAATAATCATGATTCCTGCAAATTTACATTAATTGGATTCTTTCACATTCTCAGATGAACCTGCGGTTTCTTTAATCCAAGAGGTATGTGCAAATTATCACCTTAGGCTTGGAATGATTGTTTAATGATCACCAGTTGGTGAAAGAGGCTTCTTTCCTAGGGTTCAATCCAACTCTCATTGAAGTCCATTGACCTGAGTGGGAGATGAATTGGCCCTTCTAGGGCCTATGCCATTTAAGCTCCAACGTAGGTCCTTGGTTGGAATTTCAGTGGTACATAGAGCTTCACCCAGCTCTCTGCACTGGGCTGAATTTCATCTCCAATGCATAACAACCCCTTGCAGACTATGAACCAAATTACAGTAGTTGCAAATATATTATGTATGTACATTCAGTTTATTCAAGTCAATGCAATAAAAATTATTTTAATGTGTAATGTGATAATAGGCATTTCCTCTGATCAGGAATAAGTAAGATCAACAAAAGAAAGTCCGATCTACAAAGACAAAATGATGATTACAGAACACTCAGGGCTTTCTTGGCCCAGTTAAAGGTCAAAATCAATAAAAATGTCTGTGCCCTTTGTAACCCAAGCACTAATCTCTTTCAATGTGGAAGTAGAGCTTAATTGTTGAAATATATTTCACACATGTATAGTTTGGCCAAAGGCCTGCATTGCACTGAATGGATGCTCAAAGCTAGACAGATGGCAAGCAGAATCTAAATGAATACACTTAAGGCCAGATTTTTTTAAAGGTATTTAGGTGCCTAAAGAAGAAATTAGGTGACTAGTAGGACTTTCAGAAGCACCTATTTGCATCATTAAGCACTTAAATGCCTTTCAAAATCTGATCCTTACGCCTAAAGGAAGAACCAAAATAACAAAAAATAGAACGTCTGTGAACAGACAACAGCTTTCTCTGTACCCATACAGTGCGGGCATAAACCCGGCAAAGTAACATGAGATGGAAGTGTAGTCTGCAGCTCCAACCCAAAGGGGAAGAGACACTGGAAAACGAGCATAATCTCCCAGTCTAAATATAGATGCAGAAGCTGCAAGAACAATTACTCAGGGGAAAACAAAAATGTGAACTGTAGGTAAAAAGCTTTTTGCACGCATGAATAGAATTATACACCTCTACTGCCATGGCGAAGCAAACACAGGGAGAGAAACCACAGAGCAGAAAGTCAGAGTCAGGAGGGCACTGGAGTTAAGGGCACAACTCCAGAAAAGAACACACTGAAACAAATCCATCATCAATCTGTACCAATTCAAATTTCAGACTGAACTAGAGATGGGGCTAAAAAAACAGCCCCAATTGCACAGACATTAAGGAAGTTCGCAGTTATCTTGATCCCAAGCAGAACACAATCCCAGATCCAAGCACCACTTTGTACTGGGAAATATTTAACGCAGTTTTGGATCTGAATTTATTGCTCAGGCCTCTCTGTAATTTGACCCTGTAAAACCCAATCCTGCAAGGTGGTGAGCACTTTTAATGGCCACCAATTTCATCGGGAGAGGTGGGAACTCAGAAGTTTACCCACAGAAAGAAGGAAACACCCCAATGCTGCATATGGACAACAAGAGGAACATGAGAACAAAGGCACCACTTACAGTCGAATGCCATCTATGACTGACACCTACTGGGTCAGACTATCAAAATACTCCATCCCTCTTGCAATTGGGGATAACAGCATAGGCTCCTCAGAAGGGAACTTCACCCCCTACATACAAGCAAATGGACAGAAACAGGTGTTCTAGTGGTCTGACAGCTAGTGAAGATTAAAGGAAACAAATATCCCCAAAAGATGTCCCTCAGCAGCCTCAACGCCAAAGATAAAATGTTGATTGTTCATATATTTTAAGACCAGAAGGAACATCTACATCATCTAGTCTGACTTCCTGTATAACACAGGCCATAGAACTTCACCCAGTTACTCTTGTATTGAGCTAAAACATGTTTTCCGGAAAGGCATCCAAGTCTTGATTTGAGGGCATCAGGAGACAAAGAATTCACCCTTCCCTTGCTAGTTTGTTGCACTGGTTAATCACCCTCAATGTTAAAGATGGCACAAATTATTCTAATTAGAGTCTGTCTGGTTTTAACTTCCAGACATTAGTTCTTGTTATGCCTTCCTCCGCTAGATTAAAGAGCCCTTTAGTGCACAAAGCTATTGAATCAAATGTCTGTACACATATCAATGAATTAATTTTAATATGTTATGTAGAGATAGTTGAAATTTGTCATTTGAAACATTTTTGTCAGTGAAAAATGGCTTTTTTGTCAAAGCAGCAATGTCCATAGGAAATGTTCAATTTTGACCAACTTTTTTGGGGGGGGGATTTTGTTTTTTTAAGGAAAACATGCACTTTTGATGGAAAGTTTCAACAGAATTTGAAATTCTTCAAGGGAATAGAAACAACATTTCCCGACCAGTTCTAATTTGATGTGCCACAAGAATTCAATTAAAGTGCACACATTAGGTGGCACATATCTGCCCTTCACAACTCAAGCCGTGGTCTCAATATAGGCCAGAGTAGCACTTTTGACCATTGGCAACAGTCACAAAATGACAGTCAACTAGGTAAGAATTGCCAGAATGGAGCAGTGCTCTGTTAACTTGCCTTCGCACCTCCAATACTGCCCCTTCTGGGCCTGGCTTCCCCTCTCTAGGACAAGGAGGAGAGGGTGATGTAGGAGCCAGCTACAATGCTGGCTGGCAGCTCCCCACCCCCAGAAGCATTCTTAGATATGGCCAATAGGTGACCACTTGTGCTGTCTGATGAATCCAAATGGAATTTGGAATTGGAATTGGGGGCAGAGAGAGAGCGAGAATAGGGCCCATTTATTTATTTATTTACACCTGCATCTGAGGAGGCAGAAGGAAGTCCCTGAGTGAGACAGGAAGAGATGTGTATTTGTAAAGAAAGGCAGGGAAAGCTTTTCTGACAGTTCTTAAATAAATAATTATCCAGCACTTTGGAATTAGAGGTCATATGCAAAATGAGTACAGTCTGGGGACAGGTGGTGATGTCAGGCAAAGCTAGTTACAAGCTAAAACAATGGCAGTTCTCTAGGAATTTCAGCATCTGCACCAAAACCCATCAAGCCAACAAAGTGATAATGACTTTCATATATTCTATGCTCTCTGCAACAGCTTTTTACTATACAAGTATCTTACTGCAAGCGTTAATAAAGATTTCTCACAAATGAGCCAGTTACAAGGATTTTCAGGAGATATTTGACATTTTAAAAGCAGATAAATATCAGACAAATTTTCAGTGGGAGTTTTGCCCGAGTAAAAAAAAAGTGTAGAGAGTAATACAGGAGTTCATCTGAAGTTTTGCCTGAGAAAGGCTTAAGTAAAGATTCCAGGATTAAAATCTATATCTACATTATAAACAAAAAACTACATTAAAAGAACATTAAGGTTGCAGAGTTAAGCACTCAAAAGTTAGGAAATGACAGAATTAAGGTTGCTTGTGCAACCCCTCATTCCCTCTGTGTGTGTCTACATTATAATAGAGTCTATTATTACATGATCTGGCATGAAAAATGTCAGTCCAAATGGTTGAAGTTTGACAAAGTTATAAGTAGCTGAAAACAGGATCTTCTAAGGAGAAATGTTGGGCAATCAACTCCAGGCAGCACTAATTGTATCATCTATAATAATGACTTCTAGAAGTGTCACTGAATTACAGTAACTGGAAGTATTTAAGAATAGACTAGATAAATTATGGGGCATTAATGTAGAAGAGAGCCATATAGATGTTCAACAACACAGGGCTGTATAGCACTAGAAGATTACATGATGGTGCTTTACAGAAAGCAGGTGAAGACAAACAAAATACAAAAGACAGTTCCTGTCCCACACTGCTTTCAATCTAACACAGACAACACAACACATTGCATAATACAAGGCTCCAAATCCAGGCTGGAAGGTGCCCATTTCAAGTCACCTGCTCTGTGCTGCTCTGTGCACGCATACGTTCCAGTTACCGCAAAACAACCGGCACTTACCGTGCTCATCCAGTAAAATGTTGTCTGGCTTCATGTCCCTAGAAGTAACAGAGAAGGGAAAAAGGGATGTCAGCATAGAATGGTGACACATAATGTGACTGTACAAGCCTAGGGAAAGGTTTGTGCGAGATATATTATTATAATTTATACAACACCCACGTTTGCTGGCATTTTACAGACAGGAGTAAGAGGCCTGCTATACCAGAGACCTTGTGGGGTGGGATTATCCTGTATTTCTCCTCTGTGAGCCAGTGATCCTTAGTTTAGACATAATTAGATTAATGATGATAAAGAAGGGAAGGGAGGACTAGAGTTCCTCTGATATGATCATGTGGCTGCTTTGGTTTGCAGTGTCTGGTTCTTGATAGTCCAGCTAAATGTTAGTGGTTCTTTGTTTTGATCAGCAGTAGTATGTGTTAGGCCCTGGTCCAGTCGTGCTCTCAAAATGGACCCCAATCTATTCATAGGCGCCGATTACATGGGTGCTCTGGGGCTGGAACACCCCCTGGGGAAAAATTGGTGGGTGCACCCACCGGCAGCCAAGCTCCCCGCCCCAGCTCACCTCCGCCTCCTCTCCTGAGCGCACCGCATCCCCGCTTCTCCTCCCAGTGTTTGCCACTGCAAAACAGCTGTTTCGTGACTGTGGGAGGGAGGGAGGGGGGAGGAGCGGGAACACGGCACACTTGGAGGCGGGGAAGAGGCAGGGCCGGGGCTGGGATTTGGGGAAGGATAGGGACAGGGAGGGGGTGGAGTTGGGGTAGGGACTTTGGGGAAGGGGTTGGAATGGGGGGTGCAGGGAGGGGGCAGGGAATCAGGGCAGGGCCGGGGGTAGGGGTCGAGCAACCACCGGCACCAGGAGAAGTTGGCGATGTTGAGTCTGTTGTAAGGGGATCCAACTGCTGCTAAGCTTCCTGGGTCTGGCCAGTGACTGGTCACTATTCCTAGCTCTGGGTCTCTCAGGTGCACTCTCCACATTCTTGGGCAGTGGGACCTTACAGCCACCTAAACCCTGGAACCACTGCCACAGCCGTCCAGAGCCTCCTACTTGCTTCAACATGTTTATCACAAAGTCCGCTGGCTGTGGAAACTCTTGTTTTCCTAGTTTCACCCTTCAGGAACAGTGTGGTAGGAAAGCCAGGAACACAGGCTTAGCATAGGAATTTCTTAAACACATACACACTTTACTCTTAAAAAGCACGAGACAGTTACAGATCCTTGGAAACCAAGAAATTCCTAAATGAACCCTCCTAGTCTGATTTCACCCCATTTTGTAAGTCTCCAGGTTTGTTCCTGCCTGCCTTCACTCCTCCTTCTGGGATGAAAAGGCCCCTTTTGTTTAGAGAAGCACCCCTTGTTAAAACAGGCCCTGTACCTCAGCTCTCCCAGCCATTCGCTTAGACCTGGGTGGGGGAATTCCAGCCCCCTTCCTTCTCCCCAGATAAGTTTCTGTGAAGAGAGTCCATTTAAAGTCAATGGTCCTGCTCACAGCAAATCCATTGTTTCACCAGGGCAGAGCCATTCAGTGCTAATAATCCCTGATGTCTCTGTTACAGAATCATAGAAATGTAGGGATGGAAGGGACCTCAAAAAGTCATCGAGTCCAGCCCCGTCACCACAAATTTTCTACTCCATTACCCATGCTTTCCAGACATAATTTCCGCTCTAAATGTCAAGTTCTTGCTACCAAATGGATGGTCTAATTCACAATGATTGTTACAATTACAAATAGTGTTCATGAAACTAAATAGAATTTAAAAATTAGACAGACATATTCCCCAATGTGTCACAGTACTATACTAACAAGCGTTCAATCACATCATAGAATCATATTTTGGAACAAAAAAAAGCAGAAGCTTCCCCCCTTTTGTCAGGTGCACTCATAAGAAGACTCTAAAAGTGCAAAAGCGCGGCTTACTTCAGAATGTTCTGACTGGCATAAAGCAGACCCAAACAGGACACACGTATCAAGCAGAGTCGGGATGTACAGCTTTCTGCTTCACATTCAGTTTTCACATGGATGTTTTCGTATCTGAAACCAATGCCCTCTTGCTTAAAAATAAACGCTCGTCATGGCAGATGCATGTTTTATTTGTTGGATATCTTGGTGAGGTTTCAAAACGAGTAACTAAGGCGCTGCAAAACTTTCTGAGTGACATCTTAAATGATTTTTTTCACTATGAAAATTTCATTATGAATTTGAAAATTGGTGTAAAAATTGCACTGATTTGCTTAAAAGTGTCCCCCTTTAAAATGACCCATTCCAAACAAAAATTAGATCATTCAAATCAAAAGGTGAATTCAAAAACTGACATCCCAAAATAAACATTTTTTTCATGTTTCGATGTAAAAATAGCCCTTTGACTGAATTTCACAAACTAAAAAACAGAGTGCAAAATTGCCTGAAATGTAAGAACAAATGTTTCCTTGTAAAATTTTGCCATGAAATGTTCACCAGTTTTGCAGAGTTCTACGGCTGTTCAACAGGTTTCAGTCCGGTGATAATTTAGACACTAGCAGCCCATAAACTCTGAACCAGAACCCTTCTCTAGCCAAACAGTACCCACCAAGAGCTTGCAAGAGAAAACTACACTGCAATATGACAGTGTAGTTATTCAGGAAGACATACATTTATTCAAAATTTTCAAATGATGAAATGAAAAATATGAAACATTTTAAAACATGCTATATCACACTTTGGCAGACATTTAAAAAACTGAGCTGCAGAGGGCAAAACTGGTTAGAAAATGCACTGGAATAGTTTCTACTTTCATCCATCACATTTTAGAAATGAGTGATTAGTTATGGAAGTTCATTTTGGTTTAATATGAATTATATTTCAATCATAAGGAATATATACCCTAAAAGTAGTTAATTTTTGTAATAAATATTTTATTGAGGGGGAAAAAAAGAATGGCCCAAATCAAAACCCTGGATATCACAACTCCAAACTTTCAGTGAATTTGAATCTGAACTCAGTGCTCCAGGCCCAAATCTGAAAAAGAGACAGATAACAAGAGAAAGATATGTGCCACCTGGAATTAGTTCCACACTCCATCCCTCTCCATGGGTAAAAATCACCTGTTTAGAGGACCAGAACAGGGCATATGCATCACTTACATTCCATTTAATCCCCCAAAACTAGGCTTAAATCAGACACAGGATTTATACTGGCCCTCTACACAGGGGTGAATTTCATCCCATAAGGAGAATACAGCTAATCACTAAACCTGGAATATTCTTGACAACACTACACAGTGAATAAAATCAACAGCAGCTGTACTTTCAGAGAAGAAAGAGAGGAGAACAGAAGCACCTAATATCAAGGGAAAAGTAAGAAGGTAACAAGGTGGTCCATGCACTTTACAATGTTTCAAGAAGGACTGTGTTTATCCTCATGAAACTGGGTTAATTACTTCTCTAATCAGAAGAGTTTTTGTAATTGTTTCAAAGCCTGAATTTTCCAGCTGTGTTATGGCTTTTTCGATTGCCCAGGAGGTTGATTATTCATAAAATATGTTTATCAAGAGGAATGGCCAAAAGGGAATTCCCAGCCAGATGGTGTAAGAGTTTCCCAGAAGCAGGGCAATATTTGCTAGTAACCATGTGGTATCTCTAATATGGCGTCTATGAAAATTGCAAAGCAAAACATGATTTTTACTCCACACAAAAGGATTAATCGAATTTCACGACATACTTAATGGCTCTTGAAGATCAATGTAAATTTCTTCAAGTGGTGGTTTATTTCATTGCCTTTAATTTTATGAAACCAATGCAATTATGGTTGCTGAAGGGTGAATAACAATAAAATAACCTGAACCTACACTAATAAAAGACAGTTACCTTTTCCGGTGTTCTTCGAGATGTGTTGCTCATGTCCATTCCATATTAGGCGTGTGTGCTCACCACATGCACCAGTGCTGGAAGTTTTTCCCTTAGCAGTATCCGTAGGGGACTGGCTCTGGCGCCCTCTGGAGTGGTGCCCACATAGCACAGTATAAGGGGCTCCATCGGCTCTCCTCACCTTCAGTTCCGTCTTGCCAGAAACTCCAACAGTGGGGAAGGAGGGCAGGTCATGGAATGGACATCAGCAACACATCTTGAACACCAGTTACGGAAAAGGTAACTGTCTTTTCTTCTTCCAGTGCTTGCTCATGTCCATTTCATATTAGGTGATCCCAAAGCAGTACCCCTGAGGTGGGTAGGAGTTAATGGACGTGTAGATTGCAACACAGCTCTGCCGAACCCAGCATCATCCCTGGCCTGCTGAGTGATGTCATAATGAGCCATGACCGTGTGGACAGAGGACCATGTTGCAGCTCTACAGATGTCCTGGATAGGGATGTGCGTCAGGAGGGCTGCCCAAGACACCTGCACTCTCGTCGAGTGGGCTCTGACAATCAGCAGTGGCAGAACTCTCGCCAGATTGTAACAGGTACTTATGCATGAGGTGATCCAACTGGAAATCCTCTGCGCAGACACTGGAAGGCCTTTCATCCCGTCTGCTGTAGCGAGAAAGAGCTGAGTTGATTTACAGAAAGGCTCGGTACATTCAAAATAAAAAACCAAGGCGCTCCGGATGCCCAGGGAGCAAAGACGCCTTTCTTCACTGGTCCTGTGTGGGAGGAAGATGTCCTGGTTCATATGGAAGGTAGATACCATCTTTGGCAGGAAGGCCGGGTGGGGCCGCAGCTGAACCTTGTCTTTGTAGAAGACCGTGTATGGCAGTTCTGAGGTCAAGACTTTAATCTCAGAGACCTGTCTCACCAACGTCACCACCACCAGGAACGCAGCCTTCCATGACAGGTGGGAAAGGGAGCAGGAGCCCAGCGGCTCAAAGGGCAAGCCGGTGACCCTAAAGAGGACCAAGTTAAGATCCCACTGCGGGACAGGAGTCTGTACCTGTGGGAAGAGTCTCTCAAGAATCTGACTGTCATGTCATGGGAAAACACCGTCTGTCCTTGGATTGGTGAGTGAAAAGCAGAGATGGCCACGAGATGTACTCTAATGGAAGAGTGTGCCAGGCCCTGGTTCCTCAAATGGAGCAGGCAGTCTAGACAGGACAGCCAGTATGGAAGAATGCGAGGGAGAGATGCCGCATTCGGATGTCCAGTGGGAAAACCTCGTCCACTTTGCCAGGTAAGTCAGTCTGGTTGAGGGCTTCCTGCTTCCCAGGAGGACCAGTTGGATCTCTTCCTGTGGTCCTTTGATGGCAGGTCTGGTCGGTTGGGCAGGGGCCAGGGAGGAGCCGCTGCCAGGTTCATGAGCATGCCGAACCAATGCTGGTATCAAGATAACCTGAGCTTTGTCTCTCTTGATCCTGGCCAGGACCCTGCTGATGAGTGGAATCGGAGGGAACACGTACATCAGGCTCCCTGACCGTGACAGGAGGAGGACATTGGAGAGAGAGTCCTTGTCCAGACCTTGCTGAGAACAAAACCGGTGGCATTTCCTGTTCTGTCTCGTCCACTTGGAGAGTTCCCCACTTTTGGAAGATCATGCAGGCTACCTCTGGATGGAGCGACCACTCATGGTGAGACGAAAAGTCCCTGCTGAGCTGGTCTGCCATCGTATTCTTGACGCTGGGAAGGTGAGAAGCTTCCAGGTGGATTTCATGGCTGATACAGAAGTCCCATGGAGCGCCTCCTGACAGAAAGACAATGAGCACACTCCCCCTTGCCCCTTGGGATTAAAAAGTACTGGGAATAGAACTCCTTGTTCCTGTACTCGAGAGAAACTTCCTCCACCACACGCAGCTGTAGTAACCCGTTTACCTCCTGCACAAGGAAATTCCCCTGAAAGGGGTCCCTGAAGAGGGACAGGGAAGGCAGGTGGGGGGAGGGGGGGAATATAAAGGAACTGGAGGGTATAAACCTGCTCCACTGTGCTGAGGACCCAAAAGTCTGAGGTTATAGCCGTCCAGGGAGGGAGGAAAAGGGAGAACACTGGGACAGATGGATCCGGGGAATAGTCTGGGAGGTCGCCCTTGGGTGCACCCTCAAAATGACCGTTTGGCCCCTTACTTGATATGGGTCAAGCCCGACCAGGCAGAGGGTGGAGGCGAGTGGCTCGGACAGCGCTTGTAGCCCTTGGCTCATTTGTGGGGCTGGTACTGCCAAGTCTGGCTCCCCTGGCCCTGGCCCTGAGGCTGCCCCTTGGTTTGAACCGCTTACGCATCGGGGCTGGGATGTAGCGACCCAGGGTTTTCAGGGTGGTGCGGGAGTCCTTGATGCCATGCAACTTGCTATTCATTTGCTCCGCAAATAGGGCTCGGCCATCGAAGGGCAAGTCCTGCATTGACTGGTGGGCCTCGGAGGACAACCCAGAGAGGAGCAGTAGGAGGCTTGCCATATGGAAATAGTGGAAGCCATGGTGTGGGCAGCAGCATCAGCAGCATCTGATGCCACCTGGAGGGCTGCCCTGGCCGCAGTCGTGCCCTCATCGAGGATCGCTCAGAACTCATTCTTGGAAGCCTCGGGGAGTGACCCTTTGAACTTAGCCATGGCTTCCCACATATTAAAGTCATATCGGCCAAGGAGGGCTTGGTGATTGGCCACTCTCAGGTGAAGGCTGGAAGACTCCTCAAATCTTTATTTTTGGAGGTGGCCTCGGGTTGTCCTTGCCTCTCCTTGTGGTTAACTGCCTTGACCACAAGGGAATTGGGGGCCAGGTGGGAATATAAGTACTCATGCCCCTTGGCTGGCTCTAAGTACTTGCACTCAGCCCTTTGGAGATGGGGGGCAAAGAGGAGGGAGTCTGCCACAGGGCATTAGTGATCTTGGAAACCCCTTCAGGAAAGGGTAGAGCCACCCTGGCAAGAGCCAAGGAGCAGAGGACATCAAACACAGAGTCCGAGAGCTCTTCCGATTCCTCTGCCTGAAGCCCCAGGTAGGAAGTGACCCTCTTCAAAAGTTCCTGGTGCGCTATGGCATCATCCTGAGGCATAAGTGCCAACTCCGTGGGTGCTCCACGGCTGGAGTCAGTGCTCTGCACCCACTGGCAGCCAAGCTCCCCGCCCCTGCCCCATGTCACCTCTTCCTCCGCCTCCTCTTAGAGTGCTGCATCTCCACTCCTCCCTCCCTCCCAGTGCTTGCCGCCACCGAACAGCTGTAGGAGCGGGAACGTGGTGCGCTCAGGGGAGGAGGCAGGGAAGAGGCAGGTCTGGGATTGGGGAAGGAGTTGAATATAGGGTGACCAGACAGCAAGTGTGAAAAATCAGGACAGGGGCTGGGGGGTAATAGGAGCCTATATTAAAAAAAAGACCCAAAAATAAGGACTATCCCTATAAAATCAGGATATCTGATCACCCTAGTTGAATAGGTGTAGGGAGGGAGTGGAGTTGGGGCGGGAACATTGGGGAAGGGATTGGAATGGGGGTGGGAGGGGTGGGGCAGGGGGTGGAGTCAGGGCAGGGCCAGGAGCAGAAGGGGGTTGAGCACTCACTGGTGCCAGAAGTCATCGGCACCTGTGTCCTGAGGAACTGGGTGAGGCGGCCCCATGATAGCCACGTCTAGGACGATGCCGGCACTGGCGGGAACCTCCACTTCCATTGGTGGTCCTGCAGCTTGCTCCCTGGGGTATTGCTGGAGCCGGTGTGGGAGGCACTGGGAGCATCAGGATCTCCTGAGCTGATTGAAGGGCTTCAGGTGTTGACAGTACCTGAAGCTGGCTGGAGCCTGCACCACTATCCAGAGTCACAGGCAAAGTATGGGATGGGTTGGACCTCTTGACTTGAGCTGGGGCCCGACTTCCCGAAGGGGAATTTAAGTTGCCTGGCACAGGTCTTGGCTCGCCCTCTTTCCCTTACGGGAGGTAGGAGATCTTCCCCTCACAGTCCTTTTCGGCTTCGTGACCGGAGCTGTGGATGTTGACCGGTGCCAGCTTGTGGATGGCACCAGCGGAGCAGTGCGCACAGAGGTTGCGGTGCTCAGTGCGGAGTCGGACCTCTGCTCTGGTGCTGGGTGAGTGCCGACTCCATTAGGAGGGCTTTTAGATGGAGGTGCTCCTTCTTCGTCCTGGGTTTAAAGGACTTGCAGATACGTCACTTGTCACTTATATGCCCTTTGCCTAAGCACCTTATGCATCTGGTATGTGGATCACTGATGGGCATAGGCTGTTTGCAATGATCGCAGGGCTTAAACCCTGGAGACTGTGGCATGCCCCACCCCCAGCTGAGTCCTGTTCGGGACTAACAAAGAATCTGAGAACTACTACTAAGGGTAACTAATAAACTACTAACTATATATAGGTTTTCAATGTTTGCAAGAACAGAGAACAAAACAATGCTAGCAGAAGCAGCAGACGTTCTAGCACCGTCACTGGTGGCAAGAAGAAAATGAGTGTCAGGGGAGCCAGCGGTGCCCCTTATATCGCGCCATGCATTATCTTCTGTAAATGTAAACAAACTTGTTTCCCTTAGCAATTGGCTGCACAAGAAGTTGGACTAAGAGGACTTGTAGGCTCTAAAGTTTTACATTGTATTATTTTTGAATGCAGTTATTTTTTGTACATAACTCTACTTTTGTAAGGTCAACTTTCATGAAAAAGAGATTGCACTACAGTATTTGTTATTAAGTGAACTGAAAAATACTATTTCTTTTATTTTTACAGTGCAAATATTTATAATAAAAAAAATATAAAATGTACACTTTGCATTCTGTGTTGTAATTGAAATCAATATATTTGAAAATGTAGAAAAACATCCAAAATATTTAGTAACTTTCAATTGGTAGTCTATTGTTTAATGGTGCGATTAAAACTGCAATTAATCACAATTAATTTTTTTGAGTTAATTGTGTGAGTTTACTGTGATTAATCGACAGACCTAGTTTATGTCCATTTCCAATCTTGCCATATTAGTGAATGCATTCCACCTGAGGAAACTATACAAAATCTGAGATCTAGTGGAGCTGATAACAAGAGAAATACCAGGAGGGAAGAAAAGGAAATGCACAAAACTCAGTGTAAAGTTAAATTACAAAAGAATCTGAGAAGAAAACATCTGCACCTGTTGGAAGATGGTATTTCAGCAGGAAAATAAAACATTTGAGAAGTCAACATTGCATAGTCTGAGCAAAAATAAGGTCCTTAGTAAAGGTTGGTTTGCCAATGAAAAATACACAGGCTGCTGTAATATGTGGATTTCTTTTTTAATTTGCTTCCATTCAAAACAAAACAAAACATCATTACAGAAGTGCCCCTACAGAAGTGATCTCTTAACCCAGTTTATTTAACATCTTTGTTTTAAAAAAATGCATTCCATACGATGGGGTTTTGTTTTGTCAATGGGAAAAGCTATTTCCGTAACAAGTGAAGAAAGGGAATACTCCCTACTGCAAGAGAAAACGCACAACTGATATTCCTGCCGTAAGCACTTGATTGACTTTACAAGACATTACCTGGTTTTAATAAGCTAATTACACCACATCCCTCACTTGCTCTGCGACTGAGCCATTCACCTTGAAATTTAATACAGCATATGGAAATCTCGAAGAACACCATTCAACCACAATGAAACTAACCCTTTAACTGTGGAGTGCTTTCCACCAGGCCCGTGGTTTCAATGAGAACAATCTACAGGGCTAGGATTTAGCCTTTTAAAAATGTAATCTATTAAAAAAAAAGTATGGTTCACAGAGTCATCTTTATCTGGAAAAAAAGAAAATGTGTATAATCATAATACTAATCATTTGCACCGGCACAGCATCTTTCATCTGAGCAACTCGCAACGATTCACAAACACCAGTTGACTACGTCCTGGTATCCCCCTGTGAGATGGGTACGAGATATATACAGTTCACTTCACCGTCACTGAAATACCACTTCCGGGGTCGAATGTAGCAGGTGGGTTTTTTTCTTTTATTAAACAATGCAACGGTGCACAGTACCTACTACACCACAGGTTAAAACATAAAAGGCCAGGTTGCCAAACGTGTGGATTCTTGGTAAAGGAAAAATTTTAATAACCGCTGCTACCATGTTTCCAATAATGTTTTTTATAATATACTGTATATACTTGTTCATAAGCCAAATATTTTTGGTTAAAAAGTGACGCATCAAAGAACGGGGCTCGGCTCATAAAACGGGTCTACACCAAAATTTGATGATTTTAGACCCTATGGAATCACTGAATTGAATATCTAAGACATTGTTGTTTTGTTTACCTGGAGTGTCTGGGGGCATGGAGCCCCTCAGCTCCCTGTGGCCGTGGTTCGCCATTCCCAGCTACTGGGAGCTGAGGGGCTCCGTGCCTGTGAACTCTCCAGATAAACAGAACGTCCCAACCCACCAGCGGCTTACCCTGACGGGCCGGAAGCCAAAGTTTTCCAACTCCTGAAATATAGTGTGGCTTATGAAAGGCTCATACAGTTTTTGCTATTTTTACCTATCCATTTTGGGGGGGTCGGCTTATAAATGAACGGGCTAATGAATGAGTATAGAAATAATTTGATTTTTTCTTTTTAAAAAATCGAAAAAAGGGTCCTTTTCTAACCCTTTGAAATGAAAAAACCTTCAAAATTTTGAAATATTTAATTAAAATAGTTTTTCTTTTTTTGACCAGCTTTACTTAGGGTTAAATATAATGTATTACCATTGGGTCCAATTCTGATCTCACTCACTCTACTTTGCAATCTGTGGGGTCCCACCAGTGTCAGTGAGATCAGAATCAGTCCCTAATGTCTACACATTAATTAATATATTCCACTTTCCTTAAAAATACATGCACCAACATTTCAAGCCATCAGTCTTTGTCTTTGCTGCCTCAGCACAGCTTTGCTCATACAAAGTAAACAATTATCTGCACATCTCCTGAGGTTCCCAATTACAGATGTGGTACTCCTCTGCTCAGTCACTCTATCAATTAAATGCCATCCCCTCGGAGTACAGTGATAATTATACGACCTGCAAAATCTTGCAATTGGCCAAGTATGTTTCATTGTCTTACATGTATCTCGAACAGCCCCAGCTGCAGCTCCGATTGCATGTCACGCACCTTAAGGGTGGTTTCAGCTTCTTGTGAATGTTTCTGGAGCAGAGAGGCTGTTTTTTTCAGGGCTTAGTGCATTTGTTCTAAGGCATTAAGGAGCCCTGGCTCAACTGAACTATTGCTCAGCTGAATGGCCATTCCAAGCCCACTGGAGATGGTGTGGTCATGCCACTGGAATTCTGACTGTAATGTAACTTTCAATTGCAAGTGCAGAAAGTGGACAGTAAAGGAAGGCAAATGGAAATGTTCTTCTAATTTAGGGTCACATCTTGCCCTAAACCTTGGGAGCTACACAGGACACATATTTGTTAGAGTCTCGTATATATCTGAAAAGTCATCCTGTGCTGGCCCAGGTGGGGAAACATGGGCTGGAATGTACACTGCTGTTTTCCTTTAAAAAGAGGCAGAGAGAGTGCCTCTGGGTAGCAGAAAGTTCTACAGCACAGGTGCTGGGATGCAGACCATGCCCCAAGATGGCTGACCAGGACATATAATCTTTTGATCTGTAAATGGCGCATGTTTGCTCTGAAGACACTTGAAAAGAATAAATATGGAACCTGAGATGGTATTTCCTGCAGTCACTTTTCTGACTACGGGCTAGTTCTTACCTAGTGTAAACCCAAGTCAGATGTTGGCACATCACTGCAATGTATAGGAAAAACCTGAAGCAAATAAATCAAACACTTGTTGGACTTTAGTCTTCGCAAGTTTCCAATTACATTAGATTAAGGTCTGTTTTATGTGAGGGTTTCTTCCTTTTACAATGCACATTTTAGGGATTAGAACTGTGTATTCCTAAACAGTCTTACTGGAAAGACAGAATGACATATTGCACTCTGCAGTCTATTTGAAAAAACACGTGTGGAAACTGTGGATGGGAAGAGATACATGGCTTTGCTGCATATGTTTTCTGTCCCAGAGTATAACCTCTCTGCTAAAAGTCTGATGAAGGGTAGTAAGCAAACAACTCCCCACAGGCAAGCAACTCCTAGTTAGTGCATGTATATGTGCAGTGTTTAGCCATCCTCTAATGAACTGTGGCTTTCCATAGAGATGGAATGATAAACAACACCAGACTGGTTTTGTTTTGTTTTTTTCTATTGCCATTAGAAGGCGGGTTGAGTCCTGATAGCAGCTGTTGATATAAGTTAATCATAAAAAATGGCCATAGAGGGTCCCGTGAAAGTTGGACTGGTGTGGTTCTTTTGAGCAGGGCAGCACACAGGGTGATGCGAACCCCTCATGAGGAGCACAGCCCAGCTTTGTCAGCTTGGGAGGGCAGTGCAGGAGTGAGCCAAGAATCCTCTGGCCCCTAACCCTACAGTGGGAAGCATGTATGGGAGCAGAGGGTTGCTTTTTGCTTTCTCCCATGCTAACACCTGTGTACGGGAGGAGCTCTCTGAAAAAATCCACAAGGCCACTACATTGTCCTCCTTTAAATCTCTCCTTAAAACACCCTATGCCTGGATGCACAACACTCAACAGTGGTTAAATCAAGGGGCAGCTGGTAAAGTTTATCACACAAATCATGAACTGTCTCTTTGTTGAATCAAACCTGTCACCTTTTGTTTTATACTGTAAACTCTTTCGGACAGGACCATCTTCTTGGTATAACGTGTTCAGTCCCTAGCACTTGACTGGGGCCTCTAGGAACTACCACAGAGAAATAAATTAATAACATCAACAATTATAGCACAACGTCAAGCTGAGAGTTAGGATTTCTCCCCACTGCTCCCTTATGCACATGCCCAGCCCAGCTACTCAAGCCAAGCACTGGCCTGAGGCTTTGGCACTTAGTGTCTAGTACAAATGCCAGTACTAGTACTGTGTGCCGGTACTAGCACAGTGCCTGGTACTACCTGCTTCAGCGGATGAGGGAACCGATGGGGCCAGTGGTGAGGGAGGGAGATAGTGAGGATGGTGCTGATTGGCCAGCATTCCCCAGCTCCCAGAATTTAACCTGGAATGGCAGCCATGTGGAGCATCTTTTGGCTCTATGGGCGATAGGCAAGTTGTGCACCTCCCCTGGTTAATGTTTAATAAAAGTTGCAGGCTGCCACTAAAATCCATCCATGCGTCTGTCCTCATCTTGCCGCTGTGTCCGCACCAAAGAAACCTTATCCCCTACTTGACAATGTATAATTCATACTCATCCATTATTTGGTGGCTGGTGAGCAGGTGCAGGGTAGAGACGCTAACCCAATACCCTCATTACCACTCTACAGTTTTGTTTCCCAGAGCAAGGTGGTGTCTGTGGGTAAGTGAGTTTGAAAGGGGCAGCTGAACTGTGCCTGGCTGCAGAGAGATAGACGCATCACAAAGCAGAAATCCAGGCATGTGTTAAAACAAAAGAAAAAGAAAGAAAAAATAAAACTACTGAGAAAATAGAAGCTCTAACATGCCAGTGCCAGTCTCAAGCTGCAAGAAGAGCTGACCTTTTCAACAGGGCTGGGATTCTTCTTAATTGAGGGGTGAATTATTCCTATGAGAATACTGAAAGTCAGGCCTTTTGCTGTTTGTCACATTTGTAAAACATCAGACTCAAAGCTATTTTAAGCTTCACTGTCTCCTGTATAGGATGTTCCTTCCCTGTCTAGTGACGCTGGCTCATTTTAACATTCATTAATATATTGGGGTTGGGTTTTTTTTACTATATTGTGTTCTGAAACATATTGTATTCTAAATTTTGTGCAGTGCCTTCTTTCTACAGCTTCACACCTCAGAGTTTCTTGCTGAGCTGATTTCATGGAATTATTATTATATAAAACTTATTGTAGCAATTTTTAAATTCATTCTCTTCTTCCCTTTTTTATATTCCTTAGCTGTGTTCTCTATTAACAGATACCCATTCCAAAGGCCTCTGGTGTGTTATGTTTGTAATGCATACCGTAGAAGAAGCAGGAGGTAACAACACTTTGATGCAACCAATTTATCCATTTAAAGCCAAATCCTACAGTCCTCACTCAAACAAAATTCCACTGGATTAATTGTTTTTTTACCTGAGTAAAGACTGAACATTTTCTGTTGAAATAGATTTCTATTGAAACTGTCATTGGAATAACACACTACACCGGAAACTCATGTGCTACCAAGGCCAATCAAAAGAATCAGTAGGCATCTTCTGGTCATTTGAAAACAACACACAAGCAGAGAGATTACACTGAGTGGAACATACGATCAGTGCTGCAGGCCTCTTGCCATAACAGAAGATCATGTGGAAGAATAAGGGGAACCTATGCCTCTAGATAGGTAAGTCCAAAACTGACTGCAAAGAGTTACAAAGGGATCTCATAAAACTGGGTGATTCTGCTTCAAAATGGCAGATGAAATTCAGTGTTGATATGCGCAAAGTAATGCACACTGGAAAAAATAATCCCAACTGTACATACAAAACGATGAGGTATAAATTAGCTGTTACCATTGAAGAAAGAGATCTTGGAGTCATTGTGGATAGTTCTCTGAAAACATTTCCTCAACGTGCAGCAGCAATCAAAAAAGGCTACTGGATTATTAGGAACCACCAGGAAAGTAACAGATAATAAGATAGAAAATATCATTATGCCACTATATAAATCCATGGTACGCCCACACCTTGAATTCTGCATGTAGTTCTGGTCACCTCATCCAAAAAATATATATATTTGAATTGGAAAAGGTACAGTGATGGGTAACAAAAATGATGAGGGGTATTGAACAGCTTCTATATAAGAAGAAATTAAAAAGACTGGGACTTATCAGCTAAGAAGAGAGACAACTAAGCGGGGATATGATAAAAGTTTATAAAGTCATGAATGTTGTGGAGAAAGTGAATAAGGAAGTGTTATTTACCGTATGACATAACCCAAGCACCAGGGGTTACCCAATGAAATTAATAGACAGCAGGGTAAAAACTAACATAAGGATGTACGTCTTCACACAATGCACAGTCAACCTATGGAACGCATTGCCAGGGGATGCTGTGAAGGCCAAAAGTACAACTTGGTTCAAAGAGGAATTAGATAAGTTCATGGAGGACAGGTCCATCAATAGCTATTAGCCCAGGTGGCCAGGAATGCAATCCCATGCTCTGGGTGTCCTAAACCTCTGATTGATAGAAGCTGGGACTGGACGATGGGATGGATCACTCGATAACTACCTTGTTCTGTGCATTCCCTCTGAAGCATCTGGCACTGGCCACTGTTAGAAGACCGGATACTGGGCTAGATGGATGATTGGTCTGACCCAGTATGGCCGTTCTTATGTAAAATATCACTAGGGTGGTCTATCCCTGTATTAAAGTTATTGAAAACTCCAAGGAAAACAGTACCACAGGGGCTAGCATTAGTGATTCAGTAGATGACGCTTGTTCCTCTCAGTCGGTACCGAACCAATGTCCTAACATGATATTAGGCAGCCGTATGTTGATGGAAATGGCATCTTTGAGATAAATTGTAAAAACATCTGGATAACTTGTGGCTATTAAAGATTCCATGGTACTTTTCTCAAGAGTAGGGTGCTAACCGAGATCCTAGCTACATTTTATTTTAGGTCATTTTCACTTCTCTCTTTTGGTACTTCTGTGCCTCCCCTCCTCCACCAATCACTGTAGCATCTAAGCAGCTACATAAGCTCCCAAAGCAATTGTAACTGGACAGGGTGTGTCCTTTACTTCCTGACTTAAATTGTTGCATGTTATTTCCTGTGCACTGAAAAACAAATAGTGGCTGTGCTTCTCCCCTGTGGTGGCTGCATTTCAATGTAGAATGACTTAAACCCTGTGTACAGTTTGTACATCAGATTATTAGGTTTGTAAAGATATTTGTGATCATTCAGGATGAGAGGTAATAGAAATATGATGTTATTATAAACTGAAACAGAGAAAAAATCTCTGCTGATATAAATGGCCATAGCTCCATTGACTTAAATGGAGTTTCATCCATTATTACCAGCAGAGAATATGGTCATGATGTACAAATGCAGCATATTGGCCAATTCCTATTATTTTGATTAAAACAGTGAGTTTTATAGAGAGAAGGAAGGCATCAGATTCACCCTCCGGCATCACATTTACTGTATTTTTATAACTAGTTGTCTAATTAATCTATATAATTGTTCCAGAAGTTAAAAAATCCCACCAGTAATGTCTGCATTTGGAGCCTGACATTACTGCTTCTTTGAGCTAAAACATACCACATATCAATCATAATGGGATTGTGATGGAAGGTGACCTATCGCTTCTCTGTACTGCATAAACGATCTTTTAATTTCACATTAGTAATTCAGTCAAGAATATTTTTTTTAAAAAAATCAGACTTTAAAAGACAAATATAAATTCTTCTTTGGTAGTGTTCAGTTGTAATAATTAGTTTCCATGAAATTACTCTTCAGAGGGATGGTTGCAATTAGGCCCTGAGGGCTGATTGTAATTAGTTTTGTTATTCTTATGGGTATTTTTAAAAGCAAGTAATCACTTCCTCCAAATTTTGAACATTCCCTGTCATCCAACATAGCTGAACAAAGCAAGCAAAGGAAAGGAATCAGAACAGGAGATGTGGAAATTCAAGGTCACCTTCAAGATCACCTGTTATCAAAGTTCTCTTTTTCCCTCTTGTGATAGATACCTTGCAGAGCAGGTGGTATCCTGTGAACCGCAGGGGCAGTTTCCTTCTGCCATATACTACTACTCTGTATCCTACTGGAGCTACCATTCATGCTAACAGAAATACCACATAGACATAAGACAGTAGAAGGTCTTTCATTGGTTGGAGGAACTCAATTGTGCTTCATTGGCCATGCACAAACTCCAGTGAGAAATTCCCAACATTGAGAGAGGCATTTAATTCACATATAGGAGAAGGGGCATCTATTTCCATTCCTCTTCCTTCGGTTTCTTACAGAGAGTTAGCCCTGCTGCCTACAACTTCAAATGCAACAACAGAGGTCTCAATAGAGGTGCCTTCTCTCCACTGCATTTCCTTCAATGGATAGGTCTGACATTGAGGAGCTGGAGCGAATTAAATCTAGTAGTTATATCTTCTTGCAGGATGAGTGGAAAAATATTCTATGGTATCTGCCCAAGGGAGGGAAATAGCATGCTCTCTGCATTAGAAATATTTAAAACCTTAAACTTCTCTAAGAAAAGATTTCAGGAAGCCACAAATGTGAGTTTTCTGCCCTGTCCCTAAGCTTCTCCTTCTCCTTCCACATCAGTGAGGGACAAAACAGATGAGTACTGTTATATCTACTCTCGTCTGTCAGGAAAGGGGAGCCATCTGCAGTCCGTTACACAGAACATTTCCTCTAGCTTTGACTCTCTACCTCATCCTGATGCTCCACATCCTGGGCACCCTCCTCCCAGCCAAGGCAGCCTGGAAAAGACTCCCTTAATAGTCTGTCCATGCTCCTACAAGTTTCACTGTTGAATGATGTGAGGTGTTCCAAAAGTTATGTATCCCACACTGACATAGGTGGAATAAAGCAGATGACTTAACATGCCTTTTTCACTTCTAATTTCTATAGATATACATTGCCTCCAAAGTGCTTCCCAAACCTGAGAGCTGGGAAAGACCTGAACCAAGAAAAGTTGGCCAAAGTACAGTTCAAAACAATTATTTTGTAAAAATGCATCTTGGACCCAGACATGGTCAAGTGGTTAGAACTTGAAACCTTTCTCAGGAGTCCTGATTCTGCTACTGACTTCTGTAGGATACAGGGCAAGTTGCTTAACTTCACTAGGCTTCAATTTCCCTTTGTGTTAAAAGGAGATAAAAATACTTCCTTTGTAAGGCACTCTGAGGTTCTCTAGTAAAAGTCACCATACAGGTGGCTAGGTATTATTATTTTCTGAACATGATCACTTTACTTTCCAACAATGATTTCCCTATCAAATTACCTCAGTTTACAAATTAAAACATTTTTCTTACAACAAACAGAGCAGGCTCCCCTGCTAACAGGAAATCAAGCGGTGTTATTTCTGTATATCAGCCATAAAGATTTATGAATCAGAATGTAGTGACTAACTTTGCAGCAATGATGCATGAGGCAGAATGGAATGCACCTTGCTCCACTCAGTGGATGGAATAAAAAATGAGTAAAGTTGGCAGCTGTGACTTAGAGATATTCAGTAACAAGCTGATGTCTTTTTCTCATAGCTAAGGTTTAAAACCATAAGGTAATGCGTACCAAGACGCAACAACAGAATGTCAACATCAACCAACCTTTCAAGCCCATGACTGACCTGTGGATGATGCGTCTGCTCTGGAGATAGTCCAGTGCCAATGCCAGCTCACAGATGAAGAGTTTCACAGTGCCTTCTTGAAATCGAACATTTTGCTGTAGATGATAACGCAGATCTCCTCCAAGAAGTAGATCCACCACCATGAACATGTCCTCCTCATCTTGGAATGAGTACCTGAGAGAGTAGAAACACCATGCTCCAACCAAGTCTTGACTCTGGACAGGTAACATTCAAAGAAAAAGGGATCGAAAGTGCTGCCCTCAACAGCCACATCTGAACAAAATTATTATAGTGCTACATCCTTATATGGAGTTTTGTCACTCCCACTCATATGTTTGGACCATACTACGTTTTACAGACACATATGGTATGTATGTACTGCAATTAGACACCTGTGGCTGACCTGTGCCAGCCGACTTAGGCTCACAGGGCTCAGGCTGCAGGGCTGTTTCACTGCAGTGTCGACTTCTGGGCTCAGGCCGCAGCCCAGGCTCTAGAATCCTGTGATGTGCAAAGGTCCCAGAGCCCAGAAGTCGACACTACAATGAAACAGCCCAGCAGCCCGAACCCGAGTCAGCTGGCACTGGCCAGCCGTGGGTGTCTAACTACAGTGTAGACATAGCCTATGGGCCCAATCCAGAATCCTGCTGAGCACCTCTTGCAATCCTGCTGAGCACCTCTTGCAATCCTGCTGAGCTGAGGGCATTCAGCAGCACATGAGACTGGGTCCCTAATTTTTCAAATCAGATCAATGTCAGTGTTTGATACTGTAAGTAAGTTCATAGTATTAACACTAATCAGATTTGGGACAAATGTACTGATTACTGATGAAGACTTTGTCTCTCTATATACCTATCTAAATATCTCTATACATCTTTACACATCTTTATATGCGTATTTTTGAAAAAGGAATTGGTTCACAGCTGTCATTATTTCTAAATAAGAAAGTAATACTCAGGATCAACAATCCAGTGCTTATGAGCAACCGTAAAATAACAAATCAGCCTAGTGCTGGTGCATTCACAAATGTCGGAAGGGAGGGAAGATCAGCAAAGAAGCAGATTTTGTTTTCAAGCTTCCAAAGAGTTATTTTAGGGAAGAAGGGAAAAATATATTTAACAAATCAAAAAAAGAGACCTTGACAATACTGTTATTTTTCAAAGTGTGTTCTTTAATTTCAATAAGTCACAATGTATACCGGTGTGTGTAATTATGGCTGAATTACACACACTTCTATTTACATTTCTGTGGCAATTTCATGACTGGATTGATCTGGGCACATCTGTTTGGTTATCCAATTAACTACGGCCAGTGGGAGAGAGAGCAGCGGATCATACTGTGCAGGTGCCCCTGAGTAAATACTGGCACAAGAATACAGAGAGTCCCACATCATCATACTGTGTACATACCTGAAAAAACATAGACTAGCTACTTGCTACAGATGCTATCAAAAGGTGATAGTCTAAAAGGAACAACGTGCCAATTTTTTTCTTAAACAGAAAGGGGCCATCTAATTTTAATAGGAAAAGCAGATGTCTGACCCTGGGAATGAAAGCCATCCCTGTTCTAGTAGATTAGCTGCCTGATTCCCCCATCCTTTAAATTACTACCTACTTCATAGTGGTGTTGTGAGGAAAGTTAGTAGTTATAAAGTGCAGAGTAAAGTTGTGTCTGAAAAGTATTAAAAAGCCATTTTTCTAGATGAAAAGGGGTTTCAAACATTTAGGTAGAAGGATACATTTTTTACATAGTAAAAAGTAGGTATTTCATTTGGGTAAAGTTCTGTCTCTTTTAAAAGCAGTGGGAGTGAACAGTAATTGTTCTGCTTAGGATCAGGTCATGAGCCTATTGTCCTGACAGAAAGGAAATAAAGCTCAAATGCAAATATTCTGCATGTTTGACTGGACATAGTTAAATGCTTTGGGTAGTTTCAGGGTTATTTTCTCCAGTAGTGCCTTAGGGGCTCAGGAAATGAACTTATTTTTTTTAAACAATTTGTGCTTTTCCATTTGGCAAACATGGATTTCCTGTTTTTAACATGTCCCTTCCCATTTACCTCTAAACTCTCAACCCCACCTCAGCCTCAGTTGTGCTTCCAAACCATGGGATTTGACATCAGCTTGGCCTTATTTGGGTACTCTAGTTTGTGCAACAGCATCAACACTGAAGTCAGCAGAACTGTTGTACTGCCCTTGTTAATGAACTGCGGCTCATCAGATAACTATAGGAGTATAAATGCACAACACAGTGATTTTATATAGCTCCACCATCAACATCAGCCTTTCCTTGAAAATATCAGCCTCTTAATTCCTAACATGGCCCATGTTAGCCAGGAACAGCAATTGCAGAGGAAATCCTGCTCAGTCATTGTCCCTCGGGCTGAAGCATTCTTTAGAGAATTTCATTAATAAACTCTAGCAAGTCTCGACTAAACATGCATGCGCTGATATTTTTCAAAGTCTTATAACGTGGGCAAATTTGGGCAATCTGGGATGGCAAAAGGCACATCACTGCCACACCCTGCCAAATGTCAAGTCCCTGCTCCAAAGCATGCAGGCACTAGAGTTTCTCAGCTAAGCAGTTAAAAAAATTTAGAATGCACAAAACAGCATATTTGTCCCCCAATCTCATTGTCAGAAAAGGCTGGACCATTTTTCCTGAAGTTTTCCTAAAAAATTCAGCCTGAGGCAGATGTCCAGCATGGGGAATTTCAGCCCAAATTGTTGAAGTTTGGCAAAGTTAAAAGTAACTGAAAACAGAGTTTTAGAATGAAAGTGTCAGACAACCTTAACTATGGGTATTGTTAGCTCTGCCTACAATACTGGGAGTCAAATGATGGCTCAAGTAATCAATACTTTCCAGACGCTGAGCAGTCAGTGCTCACAGCAGGCTCCTGAATATAGAGATGAAAAATGCCTGCTCTTATGCCAAGAGATTCCCCCAGGAAACAGCATAAGCAGATAGGATGCTAAATCAGGTTCTGTCTTTGCTTAAAAGCAAAGCAGATTGCACAAACTTCAGCAACCAAACCAGGTGGCAGAGTTGTGTAAATCTTCATCATACTGGAAGGCTTAAATCACTGTAAAACTGCGAGTCACAAAAAGCTCTGTAACACACATGAGTGCCTCTAAGAGTGGCTGATCACAGTCACTTCTTTTCTTTTAAAAGAAGGGGTTTTTAAGTGAACGTTGTGCTTGCAAGAAGTTGCAGCTGGACAAGGCAGTCCTGTGTTGGGCCACAGAACACATACAGAACAGGCAGTAGCAGTGCAAACTTTCCTCACAGCCTGCCCAAAAGCTGTTTTGATGGCACTACCTCTGTGGAGAGGAGGTTTCAGTCTTTGGCTCTGCGGGGACTGCCAACGAGGGTTCCAGTTAGGGCAGTTTTGTGGTGTATATATATGTGTCCGCTGGAAAATGGCATTATTACCATGCCTGGAGTGTGACTCAGATTGGCTTTATGGAGGACTAAACAATTCTGTTGGGAAAAAGGTCTGTAAGAGATAAGACCAGTGAGCAATTCAGCTGGTGCTTCTCCAGACAGAGTTCTTCAGTCTGTGCAACAGTACAGGACAACCTCAGTGTCTATGCTAAAAAAGAGAGCCAATGGCTCCTCACTAACTAATCAGCCACAAAAGTCATCCTTCCACCTGCTAATATTGAAAGCACTTCAGGCGTCTCAGCCCCACAGTTTATTTCGGTTGGGAAGTCGGATATTTCACTTGTGTGCCCCCACATTAGGTAATCTCTCTCCAAATCCTCGACAAAGTCCTCAGTGTGTTATGAAATGGGATCAATCCCTTCAGATCTTGCCTCTCTGACAGCATTAGCTTAAAGAACATGGCCATTAGATCATAGGTGCGGGAACTAAGGGTGTTGCGGGTGCTGCCGCGCCCTCTGGCTTGAAGTGGTTTCTATCATATACAGGGTTTGCAGTTTGGTTCAGTGGCTATCAGCACCCCCACTATACAAATTGTTCCAGCACTCCCACATTAGATGGATCACAAGCACGTGCATTTCCTTTTTGCTATTCAGTACATAATCTGAGGTAGGTAAATCCTTCAGAATTTGGGTCGTGCGGGCTGCAACACAGTGACTAATAAAACACAGACACATTATAATTTTTATGGTATGTGGGGAGTACTGGGCATTCCCTACAAACTGTGTTAGGATCCCCCAGAGCCACTAGCCATCATATTAGAAGTATCTGTGTTTCTCTCATCAAGGAAGGGTGCTTCTTAGTCTTCTTCTAATGACCGGGCCATTGCTACTGCCGCTACCTATGGGACACAAGTCCTTTAGCTCATGTGCTAGAGGCTCATGCTTTTAGATTATTAGCTCCTGGGTTCAAACCCAGGTTTCAGCCCAGGGGGGTGGGTGATATATGTCCCCGTTTCAGCGCAGCAGTCAGTAGGAGTAAGAACAGCAATATTTCAAAACATAGTCAAAGGGAGAGGGAGCAAATTGATTTGGCAGAGGGCAGCTCAGGGGTGCGTATCGTGCAGGTAGTGGGGCTGGTCTGACTGAACAGCACGGCCTACATCCGCTGCATATTTGTGGAGCTGTGCAGTTGTTTTAGGTTCAGAGTAGAACCCTAAACTCACCATTATTTTGGGAGGCTTGACCTACAAACCTTTCCTACAGCCTTATGCAAGATACAACAGGCATCTGTTCCCTCTTTCCAGTAGTCAGGAATTGATGCCAGCAAATCTATATCCGCTAATAAAAAGTTTCTATTTATGAAATCCATTCGGGAGAACTTTACTGTTATTATTCTGCATGTACGCTCAGGAGGCATTAGGGAATAATACAAAAACCTGTAAACAGGCTACGGCTGATCACTATATCCTGGTGCACTTGTAACATGTCACCAATGCAGTTACTTTGATGGTGCTAGGTAAAAAGTGGCAGTAAAAGCCAGCATGTATGGATCCCAAATACTCCTACATCTTAGAAGCCTGAGGTGGGATAAGGGATGCCATTTCCCCAGATAATGGTGTCAAGCCCCGGCTGCTTGGTCTACTGGAAACACAGCATGGGATTAGCATTCTGGCCTGAGCTCTGCACTGGCAGTGCACCTGCTTTTGGCATCACTCGGCCAATTATGATGGGCTACCCTGTCTCCTCCTATGTAGACTCAAAGAATCCTACCAAAATCAGGAAGACGACACAGCATGAAGCTATAAGGTGGTGTACACAGCTGCACTCAAAATCACAATTAACACAACAAATAGTGTCTGGGTTTGTATAGGAATGACTAATTCACACGCATTTTCTGAGACTGGTTCCCAAGAGCTTGTTAGTAGTGCAGACCAGTTGCTCAGATAGGGGATGCAGATGTTATTTACTGCTCCAGTTTAAGTAACTCCACTGGATGTCTTCATTTATCGCGTAAGGTTTCCCAAGTATCCCACAAGACAACTCTATTGATCAGCTGTGGGCAGCACCTTTCTATTGGCTATTCATGCTGGCATCTCATCAATTTGATAGAATAGCAAGCATCACCAAAATCAAGCAACCAAACTAATCCAGTGAAAAATGTAGTCCATGGATCATAAGCAAAGTTTAGCTGTCACATTTTGGGGATGTGGCCACAAGGGAGCGGGAGGTAACCATAATCACGAGAGAAATGGGAAACTCCAAGGTTTTGCTTTGGAGTGGTCTATGCATAAACACCACCTTTCATGTTGAGCTACTTGGGTTTGCATGGCTGAGTTCTGCTTTGAGTTCTCTATCCATCAAAATTATTACATTTCACCTGCTTTAGCACTGAAACGACATATCTCAGAGGATTTCAATAAGAAACCATAAATGAACTCAGAATCATTCCAAAGATTTGTGATCCTCAGTGGGTTTTGAGTTTTTAACTCAAAACTCCAAGTAACCAAGCAAGATTCCTATGGGTTTGGGTTTTGTTTTGAATGTTTTACCCCATTCGAAAATTACCGTTAGAGCTAATAAGTGTAATTACCCAGTATCCTGCAGGGACCTTCTAGTTATGTTATTTACCAATGGACTCTATTAAGCTGCTATGTAATTAAAGGAAAGTCACATGATATCTAAGCTCCTGAAAACTGGAAATGTTACTGATGTCCTAATAAAATTATTGTCTGGCTTTAACAGTAACAGAGCCTTATTTAAACCTTCATTCCACTGTGCTATTGCAGAAAAACATGCTGAATCAAATGAAGATGGAGGGATTAAGATGTCTTTTATCATTGTGTTGATCAATCCCAGTGCTGATGGCTGGCAAACCACTGAAAACAGTCTGTGTAGGCTGCATTGATCCAGTATGCTTAAAGGAAAGGGACTGTTTTATGTGCACATTTCCCAAAGAGAGATCTGAGTTTCTGCAATAAAATTTGAATTGTGGTGGATTTTTTTTCCTGTCACTAAATCCACTGAACAAAGGCTTTTATCTTTGCTGAATAGCATTAGTTCAGCAAATATCAATAAGGTTTTAAGGCTGGCTTTTGATGGCACAGAATAAACCACAAAATAGCAACCGGGAGGCAATGGGGAGCAAAGGGAGGGACAGGAGAGATGGAGACCAACATTGATCGAGATTAAGATTGATCTACCGAGGTACTTAGTGGGTGATGCATGCTTCTACCCCACTCTTTAATATTAGATTTCTGGTTATCTGCTGCCAAGTTTGAATAACATCCAGTCCTTTCACCAAGGCTATCAATCACATTAGCACAGGAAGTTAACGCACACTGCATTAAAAGCCAGCAATGTTTCTTTATTCCAGCCGTGGGGCTGGTGCTTGTTTAATAGCTTGAGAGGCCCAATCCTGCAGAGTTGAAATCAGTGGGCGTTATGGGTGCTCCACACCTACCAGGATAAAGCTTCATTTATTGTAAACTGGTGCATTATAAATGCCACAGAGGAAGCATATGGTGTCCATTTTCTAAAGACTATATTCAGCCTTTGTGATTCTCTAACCCATTTTGTGCCCTTTGGCACAAAACGTGACTGTTTCACAGCAAAAAGAAAGCTCAGGGCAAAATCTATTGCATTTGTACTTTGCCAGGCAAGACATGGCAGCCTCCACTGTCAGAGGAATAAAACTGGAAGGAGTGGGCACCTGCTGCCTCAGGCCAGTGGGTATCCATTCAACTAAATAGGAGCTGGAAGGGGGCCCCATTATGGGAGCACCGTTTGAATCTGAGTCCAATTGTATTTCCAGCTAGAAATGGAAGCTGTTGTTTTTATCAAGGAGTTGAGTCAAATAAAACTGGGTTACGGGCAGTTGGAGACACCCCTGAAGAACAGCCACAAGAGAAACAAAAATACACATAATAGAAACACGGCTTTTTTTTTTAATAAACAGGGTTGTTGTTGTTTTTTAAAAACCTCCTAGGTTTTCAGAGTTGCTGAGCAGCCTCAGCTCCAACTGACGTCGATAAGGGCTCGGCCCCCCTGAAAGGCAGGCTCCTAATAAACGGAAAAGTACTAATGACTTACCACAAATTAACCAGGAAGGGGTGTTCCAGGCCCTGCATAATCTGCAGCTCTTTGAACACATTTCTCACTTCATTACGCTCCACACACTTCTGTTTGTTCATGTATTTCATGGCATACATTTTCTTGGTGTCATTCTTCTGTACAATGCAGACCTAAGTGAGCAAACCAAGATGTTAGATTGGGCAGAGTTGCTGGGAGACATCTTGAAAGCAAGTTTGTGCAGGTGAAATGTCCCCTTATGAGCATCCTTGATAACTTCAATGAGATTCATGTCCCTAGGTCACAGCCCCAGGCACTTATGATTTAACCCTGCCCATCACCTGTAACTGCTGCATTTAGGGTGACCAGACGTTCCGATAAAATTGGGACTGTCCCGATTTTCAGGCATTTGTCCTGCATCCCGATCGATGTTTGGTCGGGATGCAATTTGTCCCAATATTTTGCACTCTTTTTCTTTTGTTTTGTTCTGCCGGTGGAACTCCGCCCTTTTTTTTTTTTTTTTGCACTCTCTCTCTCTGCTGGCAGGACTCCACACTTTTTTTTTTTTTTGCTGTGCCGGCAGGACTCCGTTTTGTGCCCCCCACCCCCACCCCGCCAGCGGAACTCTGGGACTCTGTTTATTTTTTTTCCCTCTCTATCTCTCTGCCAGTGTGACTCCGTTTTTTTCCCCTTTCTTTCTCCCCCGCCAGCGGGACTCTAGGACTCCGTGCTTTTTTTTTTTTTTTTTGCCGTGCTGGCGGGACTCTGCTTCTCCCCCCTCCCCACCGACAGGACTCCAAGACTCCGCACTTTTTTTTTTGCTGTGCCGGTGGGACTTCCCTCCCAATGTGTCCCGATATTTCTCTCTCTGCCAGTGGGACTCCATTTTTTTCCTTTCTCTCCCCGCCCCCCACCAGCGGGACTCCGGGACTCCCTTTTTTTTTTTCCTCTCTCTGCCGGCGGGACTCAGGGACTCCGCACTTTTTTTTTTTGCTGTGCCGGCGGGACTCCCCCCACAATATTTTCTTTATCCCATCTGGTCACCCTAGCTGCATTTAATATTCGTGCTAAGAAGAATCATAGTTAGAGTACAGAGTTTGTCAAAGCAAAGTTGGGGTATTGCAGGTTTATCAAGTAACTGACTAATCTCTGCTTTCCCCCCATAATTATCCATCATTCATGTGCTGCATGCTGCTCCCTGAGCCTCCCTTTCGCCAAGCAGGACTGTAGGGTAAGAGCTGAGACAGCCTCACTCCCTGCAGGCAGGACTTGTGTGTACTAGTGGGACATCATCTCCTATCTATAAGGATCAGCACAATTTTTCTAGTGTAGCACAGCTGATCCATCAATCCTCTGGGCTTTTGGCATCTTCCAGACATGGGTTTTGTCATAGATATCACCATACTGAAAAAAACCCACAATCCTAACACGATATTTAGATCCCCAAAGTGGGATTTCAAACACAGATGTTTCTCTGCTCCCTGCAGTGCTGCTCTCGGAGAATCATAGTGCTTGGTCAAGGATACACCAGGATGCTCAAGTGGGCATCTCCATTGGTGGGGGAGTCTTCATTCAGAGGATGTTTACCCAGCTAACATAGGGAAAGTCAGCTGGTTGGGTTTATCATTAACTGCAGTTTAAGATCTTGTAATAGAATTTGGGAATTCCAAATGGATGACAAGTCAAACTTAGAAACTCTTCCTGGATTATTAGGACTTGAAGTTCAGGTCAAATCTCATCAACAAGCAATATTCCATTACTCTGCAATAAGCTCTCAAATTTAAGCGTCTCTGATGTGCCCGGTACTTGGCTAGCTACAGTCTCTGTTGTGCATACAGTAGTTTTACTCTCGAGGAGCTTACCTTTCCAAAGCTGCCTTTCCCAATGGCTCGCAAAATTTCAAAGTGGTCAAAGGTCACTGCAGGAAACAACAAATGTTCATAAGTTCAATGTTTGAGCTGAAATTTGATTTTGTAATTCCCTCACCCCACCCCGAACTGAGACTGTTAATAAAAATGAAGGATTTCCAAGGGATATTCTCCTCCGGTTGCTGATGGACAGTTGGGGCACCACCCACAGTAGTTACGCTATTCATGTTATTTCCCATTTGGCTGTAAAAGCAAGTTCCTGGGGCAGTAAATGTCCATTTTCAATGGCATATAGGCAGGAAACCATCAAACAAATGTTTTCACATCACCTCAACTATTGAGCTATGGGAGTCTGATCTTGCTCACACTGAAGTCAACTGCAAAACATCCACTGAGTCCACTTCATCAAAGATCTATGCGCTTTGATGGCTGTGAAATAAGCACCACCTGTCTCAGGAGCCTAGGTACAGAAGGTACTTCTTGGCTTTAGATTATTATTCTGTTAAATGACTAATAAAAACCACCAACCCCAAAAGTTGAGAACTCTTCTGTCACCCAGAATCAACACAGTTTGGTCTCTGCACAGTGCGGGAAAGCCCAGCCCCGTCCATGCAGCTTTATGGAATGTGAACTGTAGTCCAAAGAAGGAAATCATTTCATTCTCCATTGGGACCTCTGAACAGAGATGGGTTCCTGGGATATGCTCTCCCCTCTGTGAATGCTAGGCAGGTGACTCTCATTCACACTAACTGGAATGATCTGTTCATATCAAGCGCTTGTGATCAACCAGTGTGCTATGCTGCTTGTCTCAGCGGAAGCAAGAAAGAGATTTGCAGATGAACAGCAGATTAAAGCAAAGAAGTAGATTAACTGTTCTGGGTTCAAACCCTGTCACCCATGGCCTTCAATCGGAAATTGAGGGTGATCAGCAGGCAAGACAAGACACCATAACTGTAATTTCTAAGTTGCAGAGTTTGACTTCAGCTAGTGCTAGGTCAAAACCTGTATGAAGCAACACCCCGAGATCCCACAGCACCAAACCATACAGCCATTAGTTAGAAAAGATCATAATGGGGAATCCATTCCTTATACCAGCCACTGCTTTAAAGGCACTTAAACCTCACTGGGTGGCTGATTTGAGGCACCAAATCAAAGCTACTGGTAGATCTCTAATATCACATTAGCCTTAATTACTGTGACCACAGAACCATCAGGCACCACCGAAGTGATGGGCCTGAAATCACAGCGTTAATTTGTCTTGTCCATTGCTTTATTTCCAGTCAATTAGTGAGTGGATGGGAGGGGACCATGTGTCTGACCTGCTTTGCTGAAAACCTGTTCTGAGTGGAACAATACAGGCCAGCGAGAATGTCCGTGATGGATTGAAAGTGACAGAGAGCGAGACGCCGTATTACTCCTTCGTGCCAGCTTGCTCCTGTCTTACAGTTGCACCACTAGCTGGGCAGCAGGTTGCATTCTAAACTGCTCACTGCTTTCATAATAAAACTTCAGCACTGGGGTCAGACAATGACATTTTTTAAAAAGAGTCATTCCCAGGGTATGTTATAAAGAGAGTGAGTTTTGCTGGGCTGACAGCCCTTAGATGCCCATGTTTAAACCCTGGACAAGGACAACATAGGCAAAAGCAGCAGCGCAAGCTTTCCCCAAACAGCTTTCTCCATGCCCCATTTAATCAATGGCCTCACTGCTGAGATTGACAGCAAGGGGACCAATTAGTATCAGGTGTAGTGGGCCTGCCAGCAAAAGCACCTGTTGTGATGGTGGACGTTTTATTAATTACTTTAGAAGACAACTGGCTCCATAGTCCCCAGCACAGTGCTCTGGGAGCGTACGTATGGAGGCTTGACCACGAGCAAGAAATTGGAGAGGCAGTTGGTCCATCCAGCCTCTTATATTCCCAGTTCAGAGTTAATCAGTAGAGGGAGAGATAAAGACATAGGCATGGACCACTGAACACTGAAGAGTCTTCTGGTTTCATGCGCATGGATCATCACCTCACACACACAGTGAGTACCCACAGGGACCAGCACTCAACAAAGAGTTGCATTCTGCAGCCACCATAAAGAGATCAAACCAGTATGATCCTCATCATTTACCGGGCACACCTAATGTGCTCTACAAGAAACAGTCCACACTTGAAAGGTTTTCAGTCTAAATACATATTGCCATTTCATAGTCTGAAGGCTTTTCTCCTCTATAATGGCCACTCCACCTGAATTCCATTTTGAATTTTAAGTGAAATCAGAGTGAAAGAGCTTGCTTTAAAAACCAAAATAAATTGACACCTGGGTTACAACTAACGTATATCTGGCCCAGAGAGGTTAAGCTTCATTGACAGCTTACAACAGGATTTGTCCTAAGGGAGTTAGGAGTCCAGCTCCCTAAGGCCCTTTTGAAAAATCACTGCCTAGATGTCTCCTCAGAGCTAGAGAGGAGCACAAAACAAAACCCCATATCCCAGAGTCAATTTGGGAAGACAGAGTGGGGGTATTCTCAGGCTCCACCCACAATCAAGTCTCCACCTACCCCAATTTCAGAGGATTTACAGCAGGTTTAAGTGCGACCAACAAAGTCATCCCAGGCTCCCTAGGTGCCCAGGTTCACCATGCTGACAACACCCTCTAATCCTTTCATTCTCCAGCCCCAGGATCCAACCACACCTCTCACATGAAAACTCCTTCCAGGTAGATTCCATGATGTGCTACTGGCACTGGCTTCTGAGGCTCAGGAAGAGATTCTAAGTTACCCTCCCTTAGACTGAAGGCAAAATAAGTGTAGTGAGTTTGGAAATCGTGTTTTCATGGCACCACTGGTGTGTGAGCACCTTCTGCTTCAACCCCTACTAAACTCTCTCCTTCTTTGTATCTTAGACCAAAGGCTCCTTGGAAAGCCCAGCTGTCCTCTAATTGCCATCTGCTGCCTTGTTCATTAGCTGAACTGAATTGCACAGAAACCAAGAGCCATTTGTCCCCAAAGCATTTTATCAGCGGAGATTTTCAGCAAGAATGTTGCTGTAAATCACTCTTCCCCAGCAACAGACACATTCTCCCCCCCCACAGGATAACAGCCAGAAATACATTCATTTTCTCCAGGATACACTGTCTCGGACTTGAAACAAGGGCATCTCACTATGGTAACAGGACAGACACAGATTGACATGAAGCTACAGCTTCGCTGTACACAACAGTACAAAGAACTCAGAATGTCATCCAAATTTAAGTCCCAGCTTAACCTCATACTTTTAAAACATTGGTCATATAGAAACGAACATGTTTTCCAAAGACAGAAACTAACACGGCAATAACGTAAATTCGGCCTCTTTCAACACAAACAGAAGTGTAAAACTAGAAGTGTTGGTGGCGGTAAATTTCTGGGGGGTCCCAGAAAAATGGGCACCCCTGCGTCCTGAGCCGCTCTGTCTGCCTGGTGCTCCTGCTGGGGAGCGGGGGAAGCCTCTGCCCCCACAACCCACTCCCCAGCAGGAGCGCCAGGCGGGTGGAGTGGGGGCAAGCCTCCATGCCCCGACTCCACTCCCCAGCAGGAGTGCTGAGATGGGGGGCGGGGCAACCCCCTGTGCCCTGACCCTGTTTCCCCAGCAGGAGCACCGGGGGTGAGGTGTGGGGGGGGGTGAGACTGCAGGCGGAAGGGGTAACGAGGGCCCCCAGTTGCACTGGCCCAGGGTCCCACAAAACGATAGACTATATGATCATATGGGTTCCTTCCAACCTTAAAATCTAAAAATCTAAACCAGAAGCCAGTTTTCACAAACTTGCACTCTCCAGCTCCATTTTTTGTATTAAGGTATTTACTAACACTTTTAACACACAGGATACAGCTAACCCAGCTGAGTGAACGCTAAGTAACATGACACTTCTGATCTGAAGAACATTTCATTAGGGATGATCATTGTTTCTTACCTATCTTTCTAGCCTCTCACAATGGGCTAATCCAAAAATCTTAGGTGCAAACACTAGCAACCAAAGTCTGGAACTAAATCCAAATCTTTTAGTCTGGAGCCTTGTCTGCATAATCAAGAATCTTAAGTCATTTTAGATGCCATCAGATAAGGAACTATTTCAATCATTCCCAAGTCGGAGACAGAATTCATATTACAATTAGGCTTGGCAGAAGTTGATATTTATTTTTTTGCAATTGCCACAATATCAATTTTGATTTTCAGCATTTTTAAGCAATTTCAATTTTCACACTCGTGGGAAATTAAGGCGGGGTGGGGGAGTAGGGTAAGGTCAGTGCTGCAGCAGGGCTGCAGGGGGCTCATTACCCAGCTAAGGGCTCTGAGACACCCAGGCAGAAGGTGCAGAGGAGGCTACGGCCTTGGCCCAGCAGAGCAGAGACCCCTGGCCAGGGCTGCAGAGAGGAGTATGAGGGCCCAGGTGCAGGGGAGGCCAGACCGCTACTGAATGGCTTCTGCTGGGGGATGGCCCCTATACTCCCAGCCGGTGAGTGAGTGACTGGGGCTGCACATGGCTCTCTGTACAGCTGCGGGGCCGCTGACACAGGAGCCCTGCAGGTGCAAGGTGCAGGGGATGCTGCACTTGCCAAAAATTGTCAATGGATTCTTTTTTCATTATTTCTGTGTGTCGGGTAAAATGGACGTTTAGCAACAACTAACGATTTAAACTGACTCCCGCCAAGCCTGGTTATAACGTAATGTCCGACAAACGGACTATGTTTGAGACAGGGAGCAGTGTGTACACTGCTATAGCTTTAAAGTGTCTGCTGAAGCATGTGCAGGAAATGCCACTTTAATGCCAGAGGGGGTGGTATTTCATATCTGAACCCAAGTATCAGAGGGGTAGCCGTGTTAGTCTGGATCTGTAAAAGCAGCAAATACATGCATGAAGACATGCATCCGACGAAGTGGGCATTCACCCACGAAAGCTCATGCTCCAAAACGTCTGTTAGTCTATAAGGTGCCACAGGATTCTTTGCTGCTTATATCTGAACCCAGAGTCCAGGACTAATGTTTAGATAAAATATGTGCAAACTAACAAAGCATAAGAAATGTCCTCATGAAGGACACCTCACCCCTCAAAAGCCTCGTTAAAACCCCATCTGTTAAGCAGCAGTCAAGGATATAAAGATACTTATCACCCATTCCAGTACAGCTAGAGAAGCAAAAACATATGGCTTATAATGACTTCCATTCCTTCCATCAAAATATACTCCTGATTTCCATTAATGGGAGTTTTGTGCATGCACCAATGGGAGAATAGACTTAAGCCGTGTATCTAGAGTACAGTATATACACATACACATCTCATATTCATGTATGTGCATTTTATAATATAAATACTGCATTCCTTTGGAAAGTTCCTCCAATTCCTGGCTGCTGGCATGAACCCAGCCCAAAGTCATAGGTGACAGAAGGTTGTTACCATCTGATGGCTGTTTGGTGGCCTTCATAGAATGATTTGGACCAGATTAACCCTAGTTCCTATTGGAAAGAGGTTCACATCACAAAAAACACCCCTACAACTGGAAATAACCAACCTATGTGTTCAAAGTTTTAGCAGAGAGGCCGAGGAATGGGTGGGCTTGGAAACAGGAAAGGATTTTCTGTTCCCAGTTCAGTAAAATTCCCATCAACTTCATTTGGAACAGAAATTAAGCCAATGCTGAGTCCTTTTAGAAATCCCACCTTGAACTTTCTTCTCACCCACCAAGTCAGGACTGAGGCACATTGACAAGGCAGTGTGTTCCCATATTGCCTATGCCGTACTGGATGAGGAGAGGATTGAGCATCTCATTCTGCAAAGTACCAAGCTACCTCAGCCAGAGCAGAGGGAGATCAGCACCTCACGGGAAGCGCTTTGGAGGATGGGCCCTCAGTCTCCAGGTCTGTCAATCAGACACCATTTGCCATCGCTTACCTGACCGTTTCCTCCCCTTTTCTTTAAGAACAAAAGTCCCTGCCACCCCAGAAAAACAAAGCCCTTTCCCAGTGCTGTGAAAGTATCAGCAGTCCCTGGATACAGCTGAGTGGTGTTCAGTGCAGGACCCAAGCTGGGGAGGAAGGCAGGTGTAAATCACATTTCTGTCTCCTCCAGTCCTGGGGCAATAATAATAATATATGGAGATATACCTATATCACAGAGCTGGAAAGGACCCTGACAGGTCATTGAGTCCAGCCCCCTGCCTTCACTAGCAGGAGCAAGTACTGATTTTGCTTCAAATCCCTAAGTGGCACCCTTAAGGACTGAGCGTATAACCCTGGATTTAGCAGGCCAATGCTCAAACCACTGAGCTATTCCTCTCCCCAAATCTGAGACCAAACCAGCCCCAGCATAATTTACTGCAGCCTAACAGCCTCTAAACTACTCCAAGCTGGAGCTGTTCAATAGGGACCTCAGCACTGGTATAGGCTCAGCCAGAGCATCACGTACTCAGTCCTACACCCAGCATGCCGACCCGTCTCCTTCCCATATGCCAGCATTGCACCACCAGGAACTCCCCTACATTAGAGGGTTCCCCTCTTCAGGGAAGCACTCCATGCCCCTTTGCACAGGAGTGATGCAAAGAGGATGGCGCCAGGGCCAGAATCTGGCCCTCAATGAGTGTAGCCTGATCCTGATTATATAAGGAATTGAGAGCATCTCATCCGATAGGCCCTTTGCTTAGTTAATACATTTCCTTTTAAAACTAACTAACTAGCTGTAATCTACAGCTGTACCTACTTGGAGTAAATACCAACAGCAAAATAATGCCGTCATCCTGTTTCACTTGAGCTCAAATTAAACCCCTTGATAAATCCATTTAAAGGAAGAATCTGAAACAGTCATATTAGAACAACAACAATTCTGAAAGTTATCCAAAACGCATAATCATTATTTACGTGTAATACAGTAGTGCCTAGAGACCCCAACTGAGAGAAGGACCCATTGTGCTAGGTACTGTACATACACATAGTACAATACAGTTCACACAGGTAGACAAACTTGTGTTAGTGGGGCTTGCACTAGCATGCTAAAAATAGCTGTGTAGACATTGCGACTTGGGCTGGAGCTCAGGCTCTCAAGCCTGGGGGTTCAGGCATGAGCTCCACTACCACAAGCCTGCAGAGCTAGGCTGAGAGGCTCCCATATAGACATGCCCTAAGTGACTTGTTCAAGGTCACACAGGAAGGTTGTAGCAGAGCAGGGAACTACACCCAGCTCTCCAGAGCCCCAGTCTAGTGACTTCACGCCTCTGTTCTTCAAAATTCATCATTTTGACTGGGTGGGTATTCTCAAGCCACTCGGATTCTTAGCAAAACTAAAGACCTTTTAGAATAATTAAATACTGAACTATCACAACACAGAGACTCTGATAAGTGACTGCACAAGTAGATACAACTCTATAGGGGCATGCATTTGGATGCATATTATTTATACTCACAACATCTTTCTTACAAACAAATGTTTATTTCCTGAATAATGGGAGTAATGATGTATTGTTATGCACCATTTGACAAATGCACATTCCATCTTACAGGAAATATTAAAAAGATCCCTTTGTGAATGAAACCCCAGCAGAGAGAAGCCATTAAGGAATTCTGGTTACTCGTTAGGAATTATCAGAATGGAAAATCCTCCCCGTCGTTAATCAAGTTATTTACAAAATGCCCTTCCCAGCACAACAGATCCCTGGATGCTGTTAAAAGCAATATAAAAAACCCATGAGGATATTACGATAACAAAATGGTACGGGTTGCTGGAGTGAGTAAAAGTCATGCACAATAGTGGTTTGCCACTGTGGCTTGACAGTGGGACCCTACATTACTGTACAACAGACCCAGGTAAGGCACGATTCACATTATTTTCTCATCAGCTGAGCAGTGAGTGTGCTTGGGGCAGTACAGAAAGTGATGAGACTGTAGAGTCAGATTCAGATCTGTTTCATATGTATCATCTTTATATTACGTTAGCCCCAGGAGGCTTGGTCAGGATCAGGATCCTGTTATGTGAGGGGCTATACAAATCCAAACACAAGAGACGGTGCCTTCTCCCAAGCAAGTCCCAGAAATATGTACTCCAAGTCCTGCGCTAATTGCTGACCAACAAACATGGAACCTGCCAGGATACTGAGCACATAAAACAAATGTCCTAGTAAGAGTCTTTCGAACTATCATTTTAACTTATTAATGGGCTCACCAGCACCTCTCTTTTTTAAATGTCTTGGCATCTGCCACTGGGTATTAATTGACATTTATCACTGATGTTGTCAGGCTAGCAGTACCAAGGGATACATTATTAATGATATTTAGGCCAATGTACAGAATGAGCCGTTTCTAGAGATAGAAACAAACAGACAGGTTTCTTCTGAATGAGTCCATTAGTTAAACAACACAAAATACAAACAAATCAAACCTCCTTCCCTCCACCCCTCCCACTAGCTCAGTAAAAAATGACCTTGTTTTAAAAGAACTCCAACCAGAAACCTTTCAAATATTTGACTCTTTATCATCTGCCTCTACAGCTAGTTGATGCTTTTGGAAAGATGATGATCCAGGAATACGATTTTTGTCCAACATACCAACAGTGCCTGATTTCAGATCAAAGTATGTAACATTCCTCTCTCCAACAGTGACTGAATAATAGTTAATGAACTTTATGATGGGTTCCCTACGCTATAAAACAGTATCCCAGTGAAATCCTTTCCTCTCTAGCTCTCTGCTGACTTCTTGTCCACTCTCACCAAAATGCCTTTCCAAATCTCCCCAGGGACTATGGGAGTGATCAATCTAGGTACCAGTAATTATCCATGCATCTGTGACGGGTTGCCCCCTCTTTTGGGGTGCCACCTTATGTATTGGGGTACCACCAGCCTGGGCTCCCTCACTGTCCTGCTAAGCCAGGCCCTCAAGCCTCCTCTAGCAGACACACAGGTAGGAACACGCCCAGCTGCAGAAAGACAGACACTGAGATCAGCTCTGCGTGGGAAGACTCAGCTCGGGAACTGCCCACCACTCAAGTGCACACCCCCTCTGGAGTGTAAATCCAAAATGGTATTGTCTTGCGCCCCACAGAAATCTGTACAGCGCAAGCTCATGAAAAAAATGCATGCATAATTGTGCACTTTATTTGTGCTGGCAATGAATATGTCAGGTACCTGCTTGAACATACAGCCAGAAGCACATCGAAGGGTCCATCTGCATACTCAGTTTCTCGATCTATGTCTGCAGTAAGAACCACTGCATAGCCCAGTTAGCCATGCAATTCAACACACATTTTAATGAGATGTGTGTATTATTGCAAACAATGACATGGGCATTCACATTTTGTGGTCCATCACATTTTCCATGGCTCAGCTGGAAGTTTATGACAGGTGAGTCCTTAATGGAAGGGGGGATCTGAGGACCAGTTTATGGCAAGGATTCTCAACCCCTGGTCCATGAAACACTTACTGCTTGTCCACAGAGATTTGGCAGGTATGTGATGCTGGCTTTCATTGTTTGCAGCTGCTACTTCACATTAAGAATCCCAAAGCATATATTCAATGCTTTCCTAATCTCACTTGTCCATGTCAGTAAAGGCCAGAGCTAGCACTGGGATTGGAAGACTGGAAATAGGGAAGACACAGTCCATAAGATCAGATATGAGAGGGGTGGTGTCCATGAGATGCTGTCTGTATTAAGGCAAGCACCACACTATGAAAGAGTTTGAGAACCTGTGTTATAAGAATCACTTTCCTAACTGTTGTGATAGACAAAATCACCGAGAGCCAGATTCTGCCACTCTTTCTCATGCTGAGTAATATGTGACTCCAGAAACAGACCCACTGAAATCAAGGGAACTACTCACAGAGTTATGTACTACTCTGTTGTGTGAGTAAGGGTGACAGAATCTGTCCCTAAATAAGTAGATACATACATTTTAAGGCAAGTCCTTGGATTTAAGTACTTGTCAAGAGTAATTTATCATGCAATTGACATTCAGGGTCTTTCAACTGCTCTCCTGTTAACCAAGCCCAACATTGGCGGGAGAATATATCTGAGCAGGCAATTACCTGATGTGCAGATGCAATTAGGGCCCAACAGTAAGAGATGCGAGTTCCTCCTGGCAGTTGCTCAGCACCTTCAGCTCCTATTGTCTTCAAGGAATATTTTTTTTATAGTGTCCAAAAGTTGCTGGGCCTTCTACAGCACAAACAGAAACACACAGTGCCTGCCAAGAAGGGCTTACAACACAAAAGTGGTGATGCAGAAGGTTAACAAACAGCACAGAGAGGATGGGAGGAGGTAGAACAAAGGTTATAGCAATAAGGCAATCCAAAGCCCCTTAGAAGTCCATCATTGTCTTTCCATTGGCTTCAGTAGGCTGAAGATCAGGTCCTCAGTGAGACTTAGTGAAAACAAGAACCAACTAATAAAAATAACTCCTTTTAAATAACATTATCAAGCACAAATTACCCTGACAACTAGTAGCTCTGATATTCTGTTCATTTAAAGATCGTTTTGAATGCTTATTTTATATGAACATTGGACTTATGGGATTCATGCAGATTGTCAAACAACTATCTGCACTTGGCACTGAGTATTACCGTTATTATCTATTTGTATTGTGGTAGTGCCCATAGACCCCAATCAGGATCAGGACCCCATTGTCCTAAGCACTGCACAACTGGAATGGAAGAGATTGTCCCTCCCCACAAAGAGCTTATGATCGTACAAGAACAGATTTAATTGGAAAATGTAATAAAAGACACTGCCCAGCACAAAACATCCAATCTATTTTACTGGTGGGGAAATAAAAGCACAGGTTTTTACAATCAGCTGTTTAGGACAGACCATCCCATACAGGGATAACGATTTTTAAAAAGTGTCCATGCCACAGTTCCTATTAGAGTCCACATCTGGGGGAGGAATTTTAAGTTCACTTTAAGAGAGGCAGTGAGATGCCCTGGACATGACAGCTGGTTAGGAGACAGGAAGGGCACCTGGGCTCTATTTCTGAATCTGCCATTGGCTCATTATGGACTTGCACTTGCTGAAGTCAATGGAATCTTTGTCACTGATTCCAATGTGCACAGGATCAGATATTATGTGAATCTGGGCAAAATATTTATCTTCTCTGTGCTTCACTTTTACAGACTGTATGATGGAAATAATACCACATGTAAAGTGCTCTGAGAGCTTTGGATGAATGGTTATGCATGTGCACATTTATGATGATGATGATAATGCTGTGCAGGTTGTAACATGATCCGAATCTGCCTGCAAACACTATAAAGTTATTTTTTAAGTTACGCTCCTCAATTTACACCATAGCGTTAGTACTTTTGATTTGCCATTCCAGTGTAAATTAAAGCTATGAAAGCTTCCCTGTTCAGGAAAGCATTTACTCACATGCTTAACTTTAAGCAAGTGCTTCAATCTCATTGAGTTCAATGGGCCTTAAACACATATTTTAAATGCTTTCCTGAATAGGGAAAGATTTTAGCACATACTTAAGTGTTTTCCTGAATTGGGACCTATGCAGAGAAATCCTTTGCTTTCTGCCATGTCTCCCACCCATCTCAGTGTTTATGAATAGTTCTAATGTGATGAGAAGTCTCCTTGTCACCAACAATCACCCAGCCATGCCACTCCAAGGAAGGCCAGAGGAAAAGTGAAAATCATCCACCTATACTGCTGAGTCAGTGCTGGCAGCTATTTATGACACAAGCCAATACTGAGCGTTTGAATGTACAGCAACAAGAGGTGCAACCTCCAGGAGAATCTCAAAATGGAGTTTGTTTTCCATCATTTTTTCCAATTACTTTAATGCAAAATAACCAACAGTAGTTTAATAATAATCAGGGAGTGAGGCCAGCAGTCAGTTTAGCCCAAGTGCAGGCTAGTGTTGTCCAGGTACTTACTCAGCATTTATTATGAGACCAGCAATCCGGTAAGCAATAATGGAAGTGGTTTATCAGATTTCATAACATTTGGAGGACATCATCATAAATCCATTCCCTGAGTGAGCTCAGAGAGTGAAATCCTGTCTTAGAGCACTGTAAACAGAAGGTAGGGGAATGGCCTGGTAAGAGCGATGAACTGGGGCTGCAGACTCAGGGAAGGATGGCTCAGGAGCGTGGAGGGAATACACTGCTGTGTGTAATTGCTCTTGCTTTAAAAAGGAACAGCGTGTGTCAGCACCTGGGGTGCCCTGTGCACTGCAACAAGCACACTTAGGAGCTGGCGAGGCCCCTAGGCAGCTCTATGTCCTTGAGTCCAGGGCGCGTTAGCTGGTGTACAACCAACGTTCCTCTCCTAGTGCTCTCCGGAGAGCCAGGCAGGCATTCTGCCCTGCTCTTGTGCAGCAAGGCAAGCCAGCATTCCCCAGCTCCCCATTTCCATACTGTGGAAGGGTGAAACAGATGGAAAGGGCTAAGGACTGCTTTCCTGACACGCGGTTCGGCAGGGGACTAAAGGAAGGGCTGTATTCTTTTCAGGGAGGTGAAGAGAGACACTCAGAGCCCTGCAGTGGCCAGGGCTGTTTTGTGTTACTTCGTGAATTTGGTGTTTGAATAGTAGATTGTGCTCTGAGGCACAGGCCTGAAATAGACTTGGGGGTGGCACTGGTTTCTGCTTGGGCTCCAGCACAAACCCCTGCTCCCTATTTTTCAGGCTAACTAAGGAATGCCAATCGCAGCTTACAGTACAGCCTATCAACACCATTCCTGATAACCAGGAAAGGGAGTTCTGGCTGCAGGAGCTCCCTTCACCTGAGGCATGCTACCCCCCATAACACTTCCATCCTTTGCCAGCCTCCACAGAGCTCCAATCCAGGTCCATGAGGTTACTGAGCAAGAGCCTCACCCACTGCACCACCACACTGTGAAGGCAGATAAGGGAATCGCAGCAACGGCCCTGCAACCAGATGCTGTACCTGCTGACTCAGTGGGACCAGATGACTAGCAGCAGGCTGCTGGTTGGACACCACTTTGTATAAAGCTTCCTGTTCCTTCTCTAACCTTGGTCTGAGCAACTGAGCAACTAGTAAACAAAATTGTTCCAACCATTCCAGTATTTTTAACACAATATTTTGCTGCCCTTCATCGTACATAAAAAATATGAAAGCTTATTGTGAGTGTTATCGAAAAGGCACTTCAAAGATTTCATTTTGCAACTGATAAATATCAAATATATTTCATAAGGTGTTGAACCAAACTCAAAACTTCCTGTGGAAGTCAAAGTTTCCCAGGATAAACTGAGCATTTTAATGATTAAATACTGTTATCTTTCAGTATTTGACCAGTATTATATTTATCTGTCTAGGATAGTAGCTTATATGATGCGTCACCTGTATTTTATGTATTGTATTTATTTATGTATTGTATTCATGCAGCCATGTGGAAGCATATATGGTAGTTAATAAATTGACTCTCGCCATGCATCAGGAAATAAGTTTATGGAGCAATATTTGAAAGATTGCATCTATAATCATGGCAGCACCAAGACAACTATCTCTCAGAGCTAATATTGTGATAATGCATGCTCATGTTCTGTAATACCAACCCTGAGCTCTAGTTTCATGGTAACAACTAGTATGGTGGCCTGGAAGGGCAAAGTTATCAAGAACCTCCAACGATGATACTGGCTGACACCTCTGAAGCAGCTTCCCACCAAGCCCAAAGCAGGCAGGGAAACGCCCAGCCCTCAAGTTGTTTTCCCACCACCCTTAAATCCAGCACTCCTCATGTGACTGGGGTGATTGCCAACCTCCCAAGAAGCTCTCTTACCATTTCCAAAACCCAGCAGTTCTCACCCTCAGATCACCAGGGGATTCGCCTGGCACTTCTCAAAACCATTGGCTCCCCGGGAGAGGGTCACTCTTCAAACCCCGCCCTCAGGTTGGCATTATAAACCGTTTGGTAGTTGGGAAAGGCAAGTGAAGTAATAGCTGGTGTGTGCAGTCAGAAGGCATGAATGGCCTTTGCTTAACCAGTAAGTTTGGGTGATCAGCGATTACAGAATAGGGGCTGTTCTGTGGATCTGAGAGTCACATTTCACTCGATGTTTTGTTCATGGTTAAACTTATCTATCCCATTGAAAACTGAGGTTATTGACAGCCTGATAATTAAAGAGCCTGAATTGGAGGAAGGTGGAAGAGAAGACCTTTCTTCCCAGAAGGCTGAGTCTCTTATATCCCTTATCAGAGGAAGTAGCCTTTGAGTGCTCTTGCTTGGGCCACTTTGCACCACCAAGGAGTTTGGCAGAGGGTGAGAAAACAAGAACTCTTCCCCCTGGGATGGGACAAAGTAGCACTTCTTAGGCCTCTTAGGAGTGGGAGCACAAGAAGCAGGGGTGGAAGGACACTCTGGGACGGGAGGGTTGCAGAATGTCTAGTAAGCTGTGCTGAGGCGCCTGAGTTCCCTCTAGCTGGATCTGTAGCTCTGCCACTACTGTGTGCATCAGCTCTTGGTATTTTTTTAAAGTCATCCAGCAGAGACGGAGAAGATGGAGAGGCTGCCTCATCCAGTGACAATGATGAGATTGATCCTGGAACCACTGGAACTGTCAGATCCTCCTTCCTCCTCCAAATACTCCAATGGGGCTGGTTGCGTACGGCCAGGCAATGGTAAACAGAATTTGTGCACCGAGCCTGGATGTCTGGGGTAGGGTTCCCATGATCCCCAATATACTGATATTGATAAAATGGCTCCACTAATGGAGGGGGGACCCCACAGCACAGGGTACCACCTGGGTCTATTTGGAGGTTGGAACCCTCATCTTCTTCTAGGGCTTCTGTCTGGGGCCACCTCTCCTCAGTGCCACAAAGAATCCTGTGGCGCCTCCGACCAATCGGAAGCAAAGGCCGGATCCCTGATCACCAGCAGGATCAACAGTACTGAGGACTGTACTTCAAGGTTGGTGGGTGAAATGGGAGAATGATTCTGTCTCCTTGTGACAGACTCCTCCTCTGGTGTAACAACATCCCAGAATAAACATGGACCCAATAGGATCTGTGAATGTGGATGGGGAGGGTAAATATGTCGTCCGGGGAGATGTATGTCTCCGACTGTCCAGGAGTATGAGGAGAGTCCACTGGCGGACCATGGCAGTCAGTTCCTCCCGGGACCATGTTGCTATTGTACAGCCTCAGTACCCGAAGTGAATGGAAGCAGTAGGAGCTGTCTATCCTAAGTCTTCACCACCAGAGCCAGTTTTGGAACTGTTCAATACATACCCTTGTACACCTCCTTCTCTTGCTGAAAAGATTTAGTTGGGCCTAAGACCTTAGCACCCAGGTGTGCTGGCTTTCCCGAGTCTGACAGGGTCAGGGAAGGATCCCTTCTTTTCAGGGCAATCTTAGGCATAGATAACTTGTCCTTATGTCTATGAGAGTTCCCCTTTCTCTCCTCTGAAGCCATCTCTTTAGGCTTAACAGAATTAGCCTCCATTCCTGAGCTCATACTCAGAGGGTACTGCCTGCTTGTTGAGGCTAATGTATAGGGGAGGGTCCCCAGCCCAGATCTGACTGGGCTTCATTGCCTTATTCCATGAGGTGTTTTCTGAGTCTCAGTTCCTGACCCTCATGAGTTCTTGGGGGAGAAGAGAGACAGATGCTGCATTTGGCAGAAATGTGAGCATCACCCAGGCAGTAAAGACAGCACTGATGTTAGTCACTCACAGAAAAGGTGTGAGAGCAGGAAACACAGTTTTTGAACCCCAGCACTCTCAGCATAATGCCAGACTTCTTGGGGGAAAAGTCCCTGGGCAGGGGAAAAAAATGCTATCTAACTATCTGTGCTATGCTATACTACAAAAACTACTAAAAAATTAATTCCATAGAATTCTTACAGGAATGACACAGCAAAACAGAGCTGAGTACACTGAAGATTCCAACCCAGACCATGCGGTGGTAAGAAAGAACTCGAGATGTCGGCCCGCACCACCCTTTATGCCGAGGGGTGGAAGCACAAGGAGAGCTGCAGTGCAGGTGCAGGACAACAGACACTGTTTGCAAGAAAGCGCGGTGCCTGGTGCACATGCATATCCCACGTGTGGAATACACATGGGGACCATCTGTTCTTTTAAACAGAACAGTAAAAAAGTGCTCTTACCCTCTTCATTTTCATCGAAGACCGGTGGCTTGCTGGAGGTGTTTGCGCCCATGGTGAATTTTGCCCAAAGTTCTCTTGTGCAGTTACATCACCAGTCTGGGACGCATGGCGCTGAAGTTAGCATTAGCATCTAGCGCTCTCTCAGAAGATCTGTGGAACTTGTTATGTGCAGGCCCTGGGGAAAGAGAAAAGAAGCATCTCGTCGTCATTGTCACACACGAAGGAACACTGCAAATTGGTCACCACACATTTGCCAGGCTGTTAACGTATGGTTTCAAAACCAAGTGAGTCTAAGAAAGGAGGAGAAGAACACCATTATTATTTTTAATCAGCAGCCCCTCACAACTAATCAAGATCAGGGCCCCATTGTGCTAAGCATTGTACAAACCCAGAGGAGCAGACATCAAGGATCCAACTGTGCATCCCTTATACTGCCGAGTCCTCACTCCCATGAGCAGTTCCATTGACTTCAGCTGGTCTTCTCACAAGGGTAGATGCTCATCACTATGAATGAGGGTTGCACAACAGGGCCCCAAACCAAAGTTAATCTTGCTTATAAACCTGAAAAAATATGTTCCACAGGCTTCGTGCCATAAGCCCCATGTACGTCAAATTTCCATTGACTACAGTAGGATTTGGAGTGCAGGATCAGGCTCCTCAGTCTCTTTAACATGATATTATTCTAAGTCTGCTGGCTGCATATGTTACTATGCGAGGAAGGTAAGTTGTAACAGTGGGTTCTTACATATAAAAAAATATAAGATCCTTGCCTATATATAGAGTATCAGAGGGGTAGCCGTGTTAGTCTGGATCTGTAAAAGCAGCAAAGAGACCTGTGGCACCTTATAGACTAACAGACGTATTGGAGCATGAGCTTTCGTGGGTGAATACCCACTTCGTCAGATGCATATAGAGTGTTTATTGAAAATTCAATCTAATAGCATGTTTGAAAGAGAATGAAATAAAGAACTTTAAGGCACAGGAAAGACTGGGTGGGGCTAAAAAGAATTCCAGAAATAATCACCGTGCATTTTTAGGGCTGAGAGTAATGTGAGTAGGGAATCGGAATCTGGCCCTCAGTGAATTTGCTTCAGCCATGCCTCAGGTATTTGCTTCCCACATACCTTCATGCAATCAAGTTTTACTGCGTAAAAGTTCATGGGAACTGAATTTCAAAGTCACGCGTTTTAAGTTACCAGAGTGAGAAGACAAACTGGAAGTAATGACATTCTCAATTCAGCCACAGGAAGAGGAATAAAACCATGTCACCTGTCTGACCAGTAGGGTGACCAGATGTCCCGATTTTGGGGTCTTTTTCTTATATAGGCTCCTATTACCCCCCACCCCGTCCCGATTTTTCGCATTTGCTGTCTAGTCACCCTACTGACCAGTCCCAACTAACCAACACAGCTCAGACAGTAAATACTCACAGCTGTCTGTGATCAAGCCAGAGAGTTAAAAGAACCTTCTAAAATAATAAAATTCCTTCAATTAATGAATAAATTAGAGGAAATTGCAAATCAGCTCATGGCAAATGATATACTCAGTTTAGGAATTACATAAGGTTACATATTTTCTTTACCAGTAATAAATCCACTGTAAAATTTGATTTTCAATTACAGTGGGCATGGTTATCTATTACTGACTAATTATGAATGTCAAATAAATTTACTGTGGGCATGGTCATCCATTACTGACTGTTTATGAATGCCAAAGAAATTATTCTTTCAACTTCCTTCACAGAAATATTTTAACTTATTGGTATTTATCTTTTGTAGCTCCAATTCCATGATGTCTGTTACCTAAGGGTGTGAGTGCGTGGAAGGAGGTTACTAGAAAATGCTATCTTAATAAATAATACCACTTTAAATCTTCATAGAACCTCACACCCTAACCTCAACAGGGGGGAGGGAAAGCTCAGTGGTTTGAGCATTGGCCTGCTAAACTCAGGGTTGTGAGTTCAATCCTTGAGGAGGCCACTTAGGGATCTGGGGCAAAAATTGGTCCTGCTAGTGAAGGCAGGGGGCTGGACTCAATGACCTTTCAAGGTCCCTTCCAGTTATAGGAGATTGGTATATCTCCTATTATTATAAACATTCTTGCAAATATTAATTGTTCATCATAAATCTCTCTATGAGGTATGACAGGTATAAATCTCTCTATGAGGTATGAGGTTTTACAGATGGGGAAACCAAGGCACAGCATTTAGGTCATTTGCCTAAAAATCACATAGCAAACTAGGTGCAGGACCAGGAACAAAACCCAGGAGTCCTGAGTCTCAGACCCTCTACTATAATCATTAGGAACACAATTCATTATTCTTTTGGTAGCCAGAATTCCCACTGCAGACAATGAAAGTTCCAGGGTTGATGGGATGGGCCACATTAAAAATGAGAGAACAGAGTACAGGTCCATCCATGGGTGGGAGGGCTTCAACCTTACAGGGGAGGCTTTGCAGGCGATTCAGATTTTTCTGTGACCATTTAAGGGTAGAATGCAAACTAATTAAAAAAATGGGAACTACCCTCTGTAAGCAGAACTAACAGGTTGATTCAGCAAGCGACAGGATTTAAATAAAAGTGGCAAAACTCTCTGTATTGCGACATAAAAAAGGAAGGATCATTAAAAACACAATACACAGAGGTCGAAGGAAAGATTATGGATATGAACCTGAAGTCCTTACTCACTCAAAACTTCCATGGTAGGCCAATGGGACTTGTATCTGAATAAGAACTGCTGGATCAGATGCTAAAATGGTTAACATTTTATTCATGTGGTCTTCTTTGGACAGATGAAAATCACTATGAAGTTAGAAAGGAAGTCATGTGGGGAGAGAATGCGGGGCGGGGGAACAGATGGGGCAGCAAAATGGATTGGTTGCAAACGCTGCTTAAAATTAAAAAAGATTAAGTTGGCCAAAAATGCCCATCGTAGAATGAAGCGCATACAAGGCCAAATGGAAAGTGGAATGATGGAAAATGTGACATCTTCATTATCCAGGGATCATGGCAGAAAACTGAGCAGAGCCAGGCAGCGCTGTGGTGCAGGAGCAGACCCAACAAGGTGGGAAGAGGGTGCTGATCATATGCAGCTTGGAAAGCAGACTACAGAACAGAGTGAGATGAATGCTACAGCAAACAGGGAAAGAGAAACACAGAGGAGGTTTCTTTCCAAGACTGGCTTCATGAGTGGAGCTTGATTGTGGCAGAGCATCTTGTTTTATTCATCTTCAATCAATAAAGATATTTGAAACACAGAAAGAAGGGCAACTAGCTCCTATGACCTTGATCCATGTGGTCTGTCTCCTCTGACTAAGCTTATGACTCCCTCCTGACTGAGAGTTCTCTCTCACATAAACAAATACGCTAGCTCACCTCTCACCATCCCATCCTCTTTCCTGCGCGCTTCCATTTTCCCTGCGGCTTCACTCTCTAGCTTCTTCTCGCTAACTTTTGTTTTTGTTTCCAAAGCTTAGAAATGCAATAGCACAAACTCACAGCCAGCCTCAGACCTGAGTCAGGAAAGGTTAACGCTAAGAATGTGCTGAAGTCCCCTTGAAGTCAAAAGTTAAGCACGTGTTTAAGACTCTCCCAACTTGAGAGCTGAATAAAATGGGCCCAAGCCACTCAGTTTGGTTTGGGATTTCTAACACTCTGAAGTTCGGGGTGGGAGATGGCAGTTCTAGGGGATGGATTCAGCCCATTCTATAGAAACTGGCGATTTGTGCAATTCAGACCTGGATTTGCAATTGGATTCCAACCCACTCCTCCCCTTTGTAGCAGGAGATTTGATTTGGGTTCATCTTTGACCTTAAAGCCAGATTCCCATAACCTTACTCATGTCAAAGAGTGCTTTACTCCATGAGTAATCTCACTGGCTTCCACAGGATGACTTGCTAAGAAAGGTACCATTTAATGTCAGTAAGGGTAACAAAATCTGGCTGTTAATAATACTTTTTCTAAAATACATTTTATTTCCTTTTCTGAAGTAAAATTATTACAGCATAGGACATGCATTCATCACTGATCCTGTATTACTATAACCTAATCACCATCAGCAATTTAGGAGAGGCTAATCCTGTGAGGTGCTGAGTAGCAGTAAGAGAGGCTCAGCATCCTCACTTCCCCATGATGTTAACAGGAGTTGAGAGCACTCAGTACCTAACAGGGGATGCCCGCACCATGCAGAATCAGGCCCACAATGCATCCCATCTCCAGAGCACTTTATAAACTCAAGCTAATGGCAATTCATCTGAACTGCTACAATTGAGCTCTCACTCAGAGCTCACTTTCACTAGCAAAGAGTGAGAAAGTTTGCTTTTTACAAAAAGCTAAAAATGATGCAAACTATTAAAAAAAACCTGAACCCCAAGTGCTCATTTCACAGGGCTGAAAACATCTCCAATAATAAAACAAATCAGAGCATGATTTCTGCTGCTGCCTTTAAGCTGAACAGGCTGAGGACTCACTCCAGACCTTTAACATAACCCCAAGGGCAATTCTTTTCCAGCTACAGAACTTACTCTGAGCAAACAAGAACACATCAGAAGGATGCTTTGCTCTTACTACAGCAAAAGGCTGCAGTGAGGATAGGTACTTCACGTCTACTAATAAACTCAAAACGCAGCCTGTGCGACAGTATGTTGTGACAATGGCCATAAAACAGGATCCCGTCGTGGTGCCTTCACATTATAGCAAAGCCATCAGCAACTGTTAGGGTCGGTTGCCATATCCTTTATGAGTCCTTGTTGTACTGGAGTTCATAGCTTTTTTATTTACATCTTGGCAATACCTCGACACAGGACCTATCCAGAGGGACACAGGTCATGGTTTCAGTTAAGCTGGCTTCAGAGAGGATGTTTGGGGTAAAATGGGAGACTTGGCTGTAATTTATTTTAAATAAGCCATCCAGTGAGACGATAATCCGTCTGCACTTTTTGATGTTTCCCTTTTTAAATTTGCCAAGCATCGCTTAAGGGTGAAAATTGGCCACTGGTCTTTCCCTAGAGCTAGTGCTATGTTAATACTTTAGGTTAGCATTAGCCTTCATAATCGAATCATTCACCGTTCCATTAACAGAATGGCAAAGGCTCTAATGACCAGTGCACCCTATGCCTTGTTAAGAGTAGCACTGGTCATCAGCAGGTTTATAGGGATGGGAAGCCCTCACTTAGATTGGGACGGGAGGGGGAGGGTTGACATCAAAGCACCTGCAGACTCATTGTTGTGTCTCCTTTGTTTTCTTTAAAACCAGCTATTTTATCCGCAGCCATTAAAAGAAAAAGAAAAGGCACAGCTATTTAACAATTGCCTCAAGGGGTTTAATCTCACAGTGCAAGCAGCACATCCTTTACAATGGAGCAAGAGCCCCGTAGGATTAAGAACAGGTTTAGAGATGTATCTGTATAATAAGAATAGTCACAATTACACTAGCTAGAACAGTCATTCACAAAAAGTTATAAACACACATCCATCAGAACATAAGCCAACCACTGTGCATGGGGGTAGAAGAAAACTTCCCCAGGGGTATATTATCATCTAATTACCAAATGGTTTGTTTTTTTTAAATGTTCCTCTGAAGCATCCGGTACTGGACACTACCACAGCAGGGATACAGGACTACATTGACCACTGACTACCCTAAATTCCTTCCCCAAAGAAATCACACAGTATTCTGAGCCCCCTTGCAAACACTTAGTCACAGAGAAGAAAGTTCAGAAGGGAACAGACTTTACTTTGAATCATCTTTGCTTCTGATAGTGAGCCGTTGTTCCTTTAGCATTCTTCCTTTGCAGCTTCCACGCTTTGAGACATCTGCCCTATTCCAGAAAGTGACTAATTGCCCGCAAAATGTAAACATTCAAAGCACTAGCCAACTATGACAGTCGCCGCCCAGCCAGAGGACTTAAAATCATGCTGAAAGCAGATCAGTAAGGGGATGATGCAGTTACTAGTCGGAGATCTTAGGGAGTCAAACAAAAGAAACCACCTACCTTGCGAGAGGGGAAAAAGCAGCAAAGAGACTGAAATAGTAGCCAGGAGTAGGGCAGCAACAACCTGAAGCTGCAGCTCAGGAAAAATAACAGCTGTGGGCACTGCACTGCTATGCAGTTTGGATAGATGGGGGGAAGGGTTGGAGCTAAGTTTCCTTTCTGGGGAGTCTTGGTTTGAGGCAAGTGGACTTGGGATCAGAGAGGAAGAGCCAAGCCTATTGCAGGGAAGTTTCCTTTTGCAGATTGCAGGAGGAGCCTGCAGCAGTCACAAGAGGTGAAATACACCAGAGAGCAGGAGGGAAAGACATGCAAATGCATGCACACACTGACACAAGGGAGGAAGGAAGGTGGGAGGGGGGAGAGTGGAATAAGTGGGGAGTGTTATTAGTGAGGTAAGGCAAAGTGATAGCTCTAGGATGTGGCAAACCTCTGCCACTGTAGTTAATGCTGATCAGATTGGCACTGGTTCTCCAACTGCAGAAGCATCGAAGGCACATTGTGTCACTTAAACACTTAACAGATCAGCACTTTTCAGAGATCCCATAATAAGACATTTCACAGGTCAAGGGCAAAGACAATCTTTTCCGATCACTCTGCTACTTCTAGGCAGGGTTCCCCCACCCCCAGCTTGTGATGGAAACAGGACTGTCTTTGTCTGGAACAGTGCTTTAGAAAATTATTTTTTAGAAATATAAGTGAGGTTATGCATTCTGCTACTGATTTAAAATCACATGTGGGGAGGAGCGGACAGGATCAGTGACCTAGGCTGAATTCTCTGCCCCATGCACTCTTTGCAAAACAGGCAATTGCCCCCTGCTTTCCTCTCTGCAGAAAGGGCTCGCTCCTGCAAAGTGCTGAGCACCATAGGTTCAATCCAGCAAAGCTCTTAAATACATGCTTAACTTCAAGGATGTGGGTAATCCCCATTGCCTTCAATGGGATGATTTATAAATTTAGAGTTAAGCAGATGCTTAACTGCTTTGCTGGATCACAGCCAAAGTGTTCAGCACCATGCAGGATCAAGCCCAATTTACCCATCTTTTTCCTAACTGTCCAGCTAAACCCCTATGTTAAAGATTCCAGTCAAGAAGCAGACACACCATGGCACTTCCAATACTAATGAATACAAATAATAAATTGCTGCACTAATAATATAGTGCCTTCGCCTCACAGAAGAAGTGCTGAGTTGCCTTCCTATCCATGTGTCTTTGAAGCGAGCTGAGAATGCCTGTCTGCTATGGCTGTTGTAATGTTTCCTATATGGCCCTCATCATCCTGGTATCTGAGCATCTCACAACCTTTAACATATTTTCCTCACAACCCCCCCCCCCCACAAGGTAGGGCAGTGCTATTATCCCCATCTTACAGATGGGAACAGAGGCACAGAAAGGCAAAGTGGCTTGCCCAAGGTCACACAGACATCTCTGGCAGAGCAGGGAATTGAACCCAGGTTTCTGGCTAATGCCCTAGCCACTGGCTTATCCTTCCTCTCAGGGGTCAGACTGCATGTGCTGGTACAGTCTCCAATCCAAGAAAGCTCCACCCACTACTGACGCCAAAATGAGATCCCACTCACGGCACATGGTGCAGATTTTTTCGCAACTGGGAGCATCATGCCTCCCCACTTTACACAACTGTGCAATGGGCGGGAAGGGAGTAAGAGACTGCACATGGGCAGGCCAAAACTGCAGCCCCCTGCACTCCTGTTACCACTTTGTCCCTTCTTCACTCACCAGGGGCAGCTCACCACCAACAGGGCAGGGAGAAAGGAACAGAAGGTGGAACTGTGACTCGACTCCCCTGCAAATTCTCACCCTAACTGTTGGCTTAGGCAGTTTGCAGAGATTCTTGAGGGCAAGCTGCACTTGCTTTCAGCTTAAACCCCCAGATAGACCTTTCACAGGCTAGAAATTCCTCTAGCCGGGGTTCAACCCTTCTCCCCCAGTTCAATCCTTGTTCCTCAGGTGTTTCCAGGTATCTCCTTTGGCTGGGAAGTCAGTGAAGAACCACAATGATGTCACTCCCCTGCCTTAAATAGCTTTTGCATATGGCAGGAACCCTTTGTCTCCAACTTTTTAGTTCCCACATTTTTCAGTGGAAAAACATTGGTATTCTGTGATGGAGTCCAGTACCAGGTGACTTGGTCACATGTCTCTGTAGGGCCATAGAAGCTGTTTGTACTGTCCTCAGGAAGACTCCCTGGTGGGATATTAGCATCTTCTAAGACCTATTGTTCTCCCTAATGACCCTTTCCAGACAACCATCTAGACTGATTGCATTCTGTCTAGTGGGTGTTCCCCAGGTATAAACACATTTGTAATAGATGCATAGACAATATTCCTAACGTCAGATACCAAAATGATACATGCATACAAATAGGACAATTATATTCAGTGAATCATAACCTTTTCAATGATATCTTACATAAAATACATCATAGTTATGCCATAATCATATCATAATAATATTACTATGAAGAATTTGGGGCATAAAGCCACACCAGGATGGAGTCTTGTTTGTTCTCGTAAATCAAAAATAAATAAATATTGATCCAGGTTTGTTCACTGCAGCTCTTGTGGTCTCGTAAAACAACATCAACCAACTATTAAAACAAGGCCACTGGCCAGGCCTGCAGCCAGAACACCAGAAAAGGCAGCTCTCCTCATATAGTTCCACAATCCCATGCGACCTCTGCCAGCCCAGCCTATGTGGGCAGCAGGCACGTGTACCAGGTACAGCTCTGTTCACTAGGGAATAGGACTGTCATGGGCTGGCTGGCCCTTTGAGGCAAGCTGGCTCGGCCTTGCCCATGACCTAGAAACTAACCCTCAGCCTCTCTCATGAGCTGATAACTAAGAGCTAATTAGTGACCCCAGCTGCGTGTAATGGGGCTTAATTAGAAACTGACCCCAATTAGTCATGCCCCGCACCCAGAGTGTGATTGATTAACTGCCTCCTGGACAGAAGAGGTGGGGCTAGACTTTAAATAGAGCTGAGACGCAAGCAAAGAGGAGGCAACTCTGAAGGGAGGGAAAACGGGAGTGCCCCTCTGGGAAGAGACAGGCTGATACCCACAGGAAGCAGAGTAGGTTCCTGTGTGAGGAGCCAGGAGCTGGGACCTATGAGGGGAAGAAAAGCCCAGATGGGCCAGAAGAGCTGGCAGTTATGAGAAGCACTGCAGCAGGGTATCCATGAGCAAAGCTGTCAGAATCCCTGGGGAAGGGAGGCTGCAGAGGAATCCAGCTGGAGAAGGAACAGAGGATATTGGAGGAGTCTGAGGGACAGAAGAATTACTAGTTTGGAGTATTTGATTTTGAACTTGGCCGTGGAGCTGGACCTTTAGTTAACCCTAGAAGGGGACTGAACAGTGCATGACTTGGCCAGAGGGCTGAGCCGCAGCAGACGTGGGAAGGGAGTTCAGAGAAGAGACGGGCAGAGCAGGCGGCTGTCAGAGAGAATATTGGAGGCCAAGTCCCCTGCAATGATGTGTCTGGGCACACAAGGGCACCCCAGAGATAAGGATGCCTGTCTACAGGGATACACCAGACTCATCCCACTGTGTTCAAAGGCTCCAAAGTAGAGGTAGAGTAAAATTTTGACAACTGCTTAAGGGTATGTCTACGCTGCAGCTGGGAGTGAGCCGCCCAGCCCAGACAGACACACACCGGTGGGGCTTGAGCTAGCATGCTAAAAGTAGCTGTGTAGATGCTGCAGCCCAGGCTCTCTAGGAGACCAGGTGGTCTTGAGAACCAGAGCGGCAGCCTGAGCGGCCATGTCTCAACCGCTATCTTCAGCATGCTAGCGTGAGCCCTGACCGCCCAAGTCTGTCTACCTGGGCTTGGAGGCCTGTTCCTGCTGCAGTGTAGACATACCCTAAGGGACTTAGGAGCCAAAACGTCCACATCACTTTTGAAATTTGGGACTTAGACACCTGAGTCATTAGGTGCTCTTGGAAATCTTTCCCTCTGACTGAAACCAAGGGTCTCCTATTGCACAAAAACATTCATGAAAAATGTATTCTTATTTCTTATTGGAAAAAAATGAAAATTCAAGTTTCTCTGAGGGGCTTTACCCCAAAGTAGTTGACTCGATGTACTAGACGATCCTGTCTGGAGGAACTCGTCAGTGGGAACAGAACCCACGACTTTCTGCACCAAAAGACTAGCCCCAGCACAGCAGAGGTCAAGCAGTTACTTAACTCACTGTTACCATCAAGCACCCTCTGCTGACAGTGTGTCAGGGGTGTGGTGGGTTGGGTTTAGGGCATGGACAGGCCAGGGTAATGATCTGTATCCTCCATTATCCTCAGTGATCCTCCTATCCTACCCCACTCCCCCGCCACACATTTGCCCAGCTTGGCTATTCGGCCAGGCAGTGGAGACAGGCTCTGGTCTTTCATGTGTAGCAGATAGTCAGAACTGACCCCTAATCCTGTCACAGCCTGGGCTCTGGTAAAGGAGCTGCTGATGGAAGAGGCCCCTCAGTAGGTGTTTTATAATGGCACTGCTACCCATACTGCCTCAGTCACAATCCTGGCACTGCTACCCATACTGCCTCAGTCACAGTCCTGGCACTGCTACCCATACTGCCTCAGTCACAGTCCTGGCCCTGCCCAAACGCCCACTGACCTCAAAATACAAACCAAACGGTACTTGGAAAACATGCCCAAAAAGTGGTAAGAAAATGGAGGCAGAAACAATAACATCTGACCCACAGTAGCACCTACAGGCCCATCGTGCTTGGCACTGTGCCAACGACAGTCCCTGCCCCAAAGAGCTTACTGCCTCTATAGACAAAGCAAAGACACCAAGAAGGGAAGTGACTTGCTCAAGGCCCTGCAGCAGGTCAGTGGCAGAGCTGGGAATGGAACCCAGGTCCCCTAGAGCAGCAATGCCCTTAGCCATTAGACCACGTTGCCTCTATTTAAAACTCCCTACAAAGAGGAAGCAATACTGTAAGGAAGGGAACAGTACTAATGAGAACACCAACCACTAAACAGAAAATAGAGATTTGCTTTTAGGTTCTTACCTTATTTCAAAGAATTTAAAGGCAGAAGGAGCGATGCTGAAGCCTTTCTGGAGATCTCTCGTGCCCCCTAGTGGAGACAAGGCAGTGATGCCAATGAAATAAATTTCAGAAAACTTTACTTTTAAAATAGTTTCTATGTCTTACTCCTGTATTTTGATCAGTTATTTAAAAACCAGATCAACATTGTTTGCCACATGATCTCTTTCCTTCTCCATGGAGGAAAGGAGCAGAGTCCAGAGGGAAGAGAGAGCAAAAACAAGGTCTTGACCCCAGTGGTCATTAAAGATCTCATGACTCTTTTGCAACAGGTAGGGGTATTAACTTCAGTGTCTTGTTCAAATCAGGCAACTATCCCATGTCAAACCATCTCTGCAGATTCAGTGGAATACAGTATCCATCACCTCCTGCCCTAATTGCTTGCATAAGGGTTGATCCATGCTGTTAAACAGCTGGCACATTTCAGCTGAAAGGTGGCTGTTATAATGATTAGTGAAATGAATCCTGCAGGCCCTGTGTAGGGGCTGAACATTCAGGATCATGCTGCTGCTATAGATCAGTGGTTCTCAAACTAGGGCCACCGCTTGTTCAGGGAAAGCCCCTGGCGGGCCAGGCCAGTTTGTTTACCTGCCGCGTTCGCAGGTTCGGCCGATCGCGGCTCCCACTGGCTGCGGTTCACCGCTCCAGGACAATGGAGAAAGGGTGGCCAGCACATCCCTCGGCCCACGCCACTTCCTGCAGCCCCCATTGGCCTGGAGGTGGCGAACTGCAGCCTGTGATGGGATGTTAGATAGGGTGAGATCTGAGTTACTACAAAGAATTCTTTCCTGAGTGTCTGGCTGGTGAGTTTTGCCCACATGCTCAGGGATTTAGCTGATCACCATATTTGGAGTCGGGAAGGAATTTTCCTCCAGAGCAGATTGGCAGAGGCTCTGGGGGGTTGGGGTTCGCCTTCCTCTGCAACATGGGACATGGGTCACTTGCTGGAGAATTCTCTGCACCTTGAAGTCTTTAAACCACGATTTGAGGACTTCAGTAGCTCAGACATAGGTTAGGGGTTTGTTACAGGAGTGGATGGGTGAGATTCTGTGGCCTGCGCTGTGCAGGTCAGACTAGACCAGGAGTCGGCACCCTATGGCACATGTGCCAAAGACGGCATGCTAGCCGATTTTTAATAGCACGCTGCTGCCTGCCGGAGTCCCAGCAGGCAGCAGCGTGTCATTAAAAATCCTGCCCGTCCCGGCCCATCCTGCTCTTCTCCGCCCTCCACCCCCTCCCCCGCAGGGGCAGGGGGCAAGGGGCAGAAACTTGGTCCTGCTGGCTCCCCTGCCTCTTCCCGTAGTGTGCTGGGTCCCTCCCTCCTGGCCGGCCGATCAGCTGATGGCCCTTGCGAGGGAGGGGGTCGAGAAGGAGCAGAGTCAGTGTGCTCGCTGCTCCCAGCAGAGAAGAAGTGGGAGCAGGGCCTTGGGGAAGGGGGGTGGTGGAATAGGGGAATATCCCCTCCAGCCTCCTGCCCTGACCCCCCCACACACACACCCCAGGCCTCTGTCCTAACCCCTCTTCACACACACCCAGCCCTCTGAGCCCCACAACCCTGCACCCCCCCAGGCCCCTGCCCTGAGCCCTGTACCCCCTCGTACACACCCAGACTTCTGCTTGACTCCTTCAAACCCCCCCCACAACCCCAGCCCTGACTCTGGCACTCCCACACATACCAGCCCCCCTGCCCGGACACCTGCACCCCCCTCCCATGCCCCCAGCCCTCTGCCCTGACTCTTGCACCCCCTCACATCCCCAGCCCCCCCACACTCCATACATCCCCCACATCCTGACTCTTGCACCCCCCCACATCCTCACCCCCACCCTGAGCATCAAACGGGAGCTCCTGCACCCCCCTCCCACATTCCCACCTGCACCTCTTGCACCAAATGGGAGCTGCCCTGGTAAGTGCCCCACACCCAAACCTCCTGCCCCAACCCTGAGCCCCCTCCCTCATTCTAGCTCCTGGCCAGACCCTTCACCCCCAGCCCTGTGCTCAGTGCACTCCCACCCTCAGCTCAGTGCAGAGAGAAGAAGAGAATGGGCCAGAACCAGGGAGAAGGCAGGTACCCACTGTATGTGGGCAGGGCCGGGACCCCAGACCAGCAGCGGGCTAAGCAGGTCCGGCAGCCGGGATCCTGGCTGGCAGGAGACAGCAGATGGAACCCCTGAGCGGTGGTGGGCTGAGCGGCACATCCCACTGCCGGTCTGGGGTCCCGGCCGCTGGCCCTGCACAGCCCGCTGCCGGCCTAGGTGAACAGAACCCCAGACCAGCAGTGGGCTCAGTGGGCCGGCAGTGTAAGATCAACATTTTAATTTAATTTTAAATAAAGCTTCTTAAACATTTTGAAAACCTTGTTTATTTTACAATACAACAATAGTTTAGTTATATAATATATAGACTTAGAGAGAGAGACCTTCTAAAAAACATTAAAATGTATTACCGGCAGCCGAAACCTTAAATTAAAGTGAATAAATGAAGACTCAGCACACCACTTCTGAAAGGTTGCTGACCCCTGGATTAGATGATCCTAATGGTCCCTTCTGACCTTAAAGTCTATGATTTTCAGGACTAGGCCCAAAATTAAGTTGCTGTGTTTTAAAAAATTTCAAATGCTGTAAAACAAGACGATCCTGGAATTCCAGGTCTTGCAAGACTGAACCCATTTAGCACAATTGTTGGGTCATGGATGTTTAATGTGCTATTTCTTCCAAATATCTGGGTATTTTTAAGCGTATTGCCGAAAACCTGCCACCTCCTCCTACTGCCCTAAAGGCCTGATTTTTCAGACATGCTCAGCATTTTCAATTTCCAATGAAGTTGGAGTTTTGAATGCTCCCCAGCAGGGCCGGCTCCAGGTTTTTTGCTGCCCCAAGCAAAAACAAAACAAAACAAAAAAGGGGCTGGAGTGCCGTGCCGCCCCTTGAAAGTGCCACCCAAAGCATATGCTTGGGATGCTGGTGGCTAGAGCTGGCCCTGCTTCCCACCTCTGACATGAAGAGCAGAGAGATAGATTTACCTAACCAATTTTAAGAACGTTAACCTGTGTCTAGATGAGTCCTTCATTCAGCCCCTCGTAATTCTCCTCCCTGAGCTACAAAGGCAGAGGTGCCATCTTCCTGAGTTCCTGAGGGGTGCTCAACACCCCCCCTCCGCCCCAGGCCCCACACCCCCTCACCCCTTCCACCAAGATTCCACATCCACCCCTTCCTGCCCTCCTCCTGCCCCTCCCGCCACCTCTTCCTGCCCCAGCTCCTCTCCCTTCCCCCCAGCACCTCTGGCACACCACTGAACAGCTGATTGTGACAGGCAGGAGGGCTGTGGGGTCGGGGGGAGCTGATCCTTGGGGCTGCCAGTGGGTGCTGAGAACCCACAATTTTTTTTCTCATGGGTGCTCTGACCCCGGAGCACCCACATAGTCGGTAGCTATGAACAAAGGTCCTATCTTATGTTGATTTTGTTATTCGTCCACTCCTGGAGATCTCATCCAGTCTTTCAGAATTTGACAATGCTATTCTCTCACTGGCCACAAGGGGTCAATGTTGTCCAAAGCTATACTTGTCACTGGGGCTAACCCTGTGCTGCCTGAAGAATAAGACAAGATCCAGGAGTTGATTCTAATGCTCCCCGACTCCCAGCCACACCTCTCCCTCGACACACACCTGGTATCTCAATCAAGTAGTAGTACTGTCACATAGTGTGGTGACTGATCACTCCAATGTCTGCTACTTGTGGTTTAAACCTACCAGGATGGGCCGCCTCCGAAATCTTTTCCTTTGCTGGTCCCACAGAGCTCAACTTTGGTGAGCTTCAGACAGCAGATCTGCTTGCAAATGCCTCTGATCGATCCTCATGGGTATGTTATTCCACAGCAGGGAGCAGGGTTCCTCAGTGGGTCAGTCCTCAGCTGGTGTAACACCACTGACTCCAATGGAGATATATCCATTTACTCCAGCCCAGCATTTTGAAAAAAAACAAAACAGTTTATCTGCTGTTGAGTGATCTGGGCCATTAGATGCTCGTTTGTTAATAAACAATGCAGAAAAAACAATGGGATAATCTATTCTCGCTCTGAAGAACCCTCAAAGTCACAAGACATGAGATTTGTTTAAAAACTGAATCATGAAGGAAGTTTCCTTCTCCGAGGCTACAGGGCTGAGTTTGAAAAGATATAACGGAGTCATTGTCTTCAGCAGATCATGTGAAATGCTGCCAATGTCAAAAACAAACACTCTGATCTTTGGTCTGAATAAAAGCTTTTCAAGCTTTTGGCAGAGTGTTTCACTGACTATGGCTGTTTTGAATATAAACAATTTAAAATTGTGGTTGGTTGGTTGATTTTTTGTTGCGATTATTACAATACATTTATACCAAATTGTTAAAAGGGCCCAATTCTGTGACTGACTCCTACTGAAGCCAATAGGGCTTGGGAGCTGAGGCCATCTTGTGGGATTGAGCTTGGTCAGAAACATAAAAACATAAGAGCAGCCATACTGGGTCCATCTAGCCCAGTATCCTGTCTTCCGACAGTGGCCAATGCCAGGTGCCCCAGAGGGAATGAACAGAACAGGTAATCGTCAAGTGATCCATCCTCTGTCGCCCATTCCCAGCTTCTGGCAAACAGAGGCTAGGGGCACCAACCCTGCCCATCCTGGCTAATACCCATTGTAGGACCTATCCTCCGTGAACTTATCTAGTTCTTTTTTTAACCCTGTTACAGTCTTGGCCTTCACAACATCCTCTGGCAAAGAATTCCACAGACTGTCTGTGCGTTGTGTGAAAAAATACTTTGTTTGTTTCAAACCTGTTGCCTATTAATTTCAGATAAAAACACTGAGCTTTGAAACCCTGGCTCCACTGAACTCCCTGCAAGTTTTGCTTGCCTCTGACAACAAAAGGGCCAAGATTTCACCAAAAATGTCTCATTTTCCAGGTTGCCAGTCTGCTGTGTTCACAGATGACCCAGGGCCCAGTCTTGCAGATCCCACTCATGTAACTAAAGCGCTGCACAAATGAAGTCCTGTATTAACATTTACGAAGAAACCAGAGGCTCATGGGACAAGACGACTTTTACACTTCTAGCCTCTAGGAAACCTACCATTTTCCTACTTTCTTTTCACCATTTACACAGCTCAATCTGTACCCTTTGAAAAACTATGTAGATTTCTTTTCTGGGTCTTTAACTAGAGAATGAAAGACTAGAAAAGAGGCACTTAAGCATTCCCACTGACATGAAAAAGACAATGCTTTAGTGCTGAACCAACTCCTGCTGACTGTAGCATGGATCTTAGGCCCCTAGTTAGACAGTACTCTGCACAGATCTATTTTTGCACATAAATGTCCCCTTTAAGATGGGAAAGCTGCACTTTCAAAGTGAATAATCATCCGAATGCTCTTCCTCGAAACAGCATGGGGCAGACTCCCATGCTGGCCTGTGTTTCTGATTGGACTTTTTTTTTTTTTTTTTTAAAGATCCATTTTCCATAAAGTTTTATGCATCTCACCTTCCATTACAGTTTAGGAATTTTCCTTTTGATTTCACTCAGGATATTCCATTGTTCAGTGTCCTCAATGCACGCAAATGTAACATCTCTACTGTCCAGGAATTCTAGCAGAAAACTCTTCACTTGTTTTTGGAAGCCTTGGCAGAAAGAGGCAATGGTAGATGTTCCCCTACTCTTTTTCCAAACTTGACTCTTTATGCATTATACATGCAAGGTGTTCTCAGAAGTATATTTATAGATGCTATCGAAGTAGCGCTAATGGGCTGAGTGACATTTTGTCAGTGCTATGGATACCAATGAGCTGATAATATGGATTTAGGCTTCTTTGGACTTTTCAGTTAATTAATGTTTGAGAGGTGGAAACTGCAGATGTCCAGTAGCTTTATTTTACACGATGCACAGTCATATTAACTTTGTCATGCTCTGTGGTTCAGATCAGCAAAATATTAAATAGGTAATTAAACAACAGAACACCAAGATCCCTTAGGAAAATATCCTTATGTAAGCATGAGGTTTTGTCCTCAGTATCACCTTGTTTCTATGATAATGGTCAGCATATCCTTGAATCTGACAGTTTGCGCTCACTTTCCTACTGTTATATTAATCAATTTCAGTCTCTCTGCTGCTTTGGCTCGATGGTTTTGTCAGTCTCTGTTACTTATGCAGGTGGGACTGATTCTCCACTCACACTGCTGGTAGTCAGAAGTAATTCCGCTAAAATCACCAGAATTACAGCTGCATAAAACCGGTGTGGGAGGGGAACTGGCACCAGTGTATTTAAAACAGTCTTGAAGCCCTTAGTCAGGAAAAAATTTCCACTCATATCAATGAATTCTTCCTGATTAAGGGACTTCAGCTTTCGACTCGTACTGCATAAATAATACAAGGGCTCAAATTCTGCTCAGAACCATGTTCATCATTGAGTTAAAGGTCTGTAACTGACAGAAGAATTTGGTTCAAAAATACTAAGTACTGTGCCATTGACCAAGTGTGTTTAATGCTGAGGACCAGGTCCTTAGCTGTGTAAACTGGAGAAGTGAAGCACCAAGACACACAGAGAAGAATTCAGTGGAGCTACATCACCTGCTCTGAATCTGGCCTTATAGTATTTGATAATATGATGCAGAAGGCTGAACGTATTAGAGTCCATTAACCCCTTCTTGCAGCTTTAAAAACCCCAAACAGCTGCAAAATCATCTAGCAAGCAAAGCCATGTTTTCTAATTGAGAGTTTATTGAACTGCTTAAAGAAGACATAACACAGATGAAAACTTCTCTGAGAGAAATGCAATATGATTTAAGGAAATGTATTTGACTAGTCATGTTCTAGGGATGTTCTGCTTTGCTGAAAGTAGTGCTGTGTCATCTGACAGATCCTGCTTATGACAGACTAGAGTCACTAGAGAAGGTGGGAGCTCAGAGAAAGATTAAAACACCAAAAAAATCAATTAAGACATTCAACAAATTTCAAGTTAAATATTTCCTTATCTGTTATAGTGCTCTAACTCCTGTTTCCCCTACTTCAAACCTCTTCCTCAAAGCCAAATCTTCAGTCCACAGAGGATGGGATGAGACTGCCTTCAGAGCCCACAAACACTACACCCTAATTCAAGGGGTTGCTCCTGTCAGACTTGAGGGCCTGTTTCTCCCAGGAAGCCAAGTTCTCCATCTCCACTTTATTTCTCTGCTCTTTCCCATCAGTCTTTTCTACCAGCACTTGTCTTCTCCACCGGGCGGCTTTAAATGTAACAAACACACTCACGACAACTACGAAAACTGAAACTAAAAGGGACGAGGTCAACGTTGTCCACCACTTATACATGGAATCCAGCGCTCCAGGAACTGGCAAAACAAACAGGGAAAAAGAGCAAAGATGCTAAACCTAGGACATGGTTCTGGACCAATTCTGCACTGGTTTCCCCTACTCTCCTCCAGCCCCACTGGCTATAATGACATTACTCAGGATCTAAATCAGCACAGAATATAGCCCCATTGATTGGGCCTGAATTTGTAAATTAGTGGCCCAGATTGTAGGATGATGTGAGGCGGCTTTGTGCCAAACTGCTGATGCACTTGGGTCTTACCTATAGCTGGCATAGCAGACCATGCATGCAAAGATCACTCCAAACTTCTGATGGCATAAGAGCAGCATAGCTGGTCCTACACAGCTCATCTCCATTGTGGCCAAGGGTTCCCTACACCTCACTGATCCCAGCTTCTCTGGAATGTTGGCAGTCGGTGTAATATATGCTAGGATGCTGAGCCAGCACACAAAGATACGTCTACAGTGCACTCAGAAGGGTGAATGCAGCTTGAGTAGCTAAACCTGCACTAGCTTTAATCTAGCTAGCACAGCTCAAAATAGCAGGGAAGGTGTGGTGGCATCGGCACAGACTTGCAACACTAGAACAAACCCACGGTTCTCAGTGAGCTTGTTTAGCCTGTGCTACTGCTTCTTTTTAGCCACACTAGCTAGGTTAGTGTTGGTACATCTACACAAGTGTGATCCCACCTCCACCTGCGCTGTAGAGATGCCCACAGTCCAGGATCAGGGGTGCATTGAGGCTGGTGTGTCTTCTAAAACACATTGGGACTCCTCTCTATACCAGCCCAGACTCTGGCTGGGTGCAGGCAGTTCCTGCAGAGGGAGAGGAATCCTGCTCAGGGCGTGAAGCAGCAGACAAGCATTGGAAAGCTGCACCTTAGGCACCCCTCTGATATGTCACTGTACACGGCGCTGCATGGGGAGGGCTGTTAAAAACACTGTGAATCGTACGCAGGGCGTGCTCTCACCTGGGGCTCCCTTGCAGATCCACGAAGCCCGTTCAGAGCAGGCAAAGGAAATAAAGGTTCCAGATATGGGTTCAATCTGCACACACAAATCTTGAACTGCTTTGAAACCCCTGCAAAGCAAAACAAAGCAATGAAACTCACTTTTACACGAGTCTGCATTTCCAGCTCATGAGCGAAGGTCACTGCAAACACACATCTCATCTGTATTCCCACGCCACTCCTCAGGGAGGGGGGAAGAAAAGGGTAAGAGATGAAGGAGGTAGAGTTGGGGTATTGGGAAGAGGTTCCGGGGGAAGATGGGTGGAGTGTGTTTCCACTGTCACTCATTAACGCATGGACTAGGCCTAGAGCACTTTTAACAGGCACAATTAGAAAGAAATCTAAATCAATCACTACCCTCAGTTAGTTAATTAAATACATTAGCTGTCATGGCCTTGATCATGCCCGCAGGTTCACATTTGTATCAGCTTCATCAAAATTTTACTTTCTGTGCTTGCACAGGAAGGTGCAGAAAATGATTTCTCCAAAATCTTCTGACAATCAGAATCCCCCAAGATTTCAAGGTACAAAGGTCATGTGTGAAAAACAAGACAGCTGTACTAAATCCCCATCATTCACCAATGACTGCACTCAGAATAGCCACCACCATCACCTTGTGTAAAAAGACAGGACAGATCCTCAGTTGGTATAAGTTGACATAGCTCCATAACTCCCTATAACTGTCTGAAATGCTTGAACAGAGACTATGAGATCAGTTTCACTCATTTGTTACCGTACTGTCCTTTCCCAGCCAAATACTGTAACTATCTCAAGACAAATGCATCCAGAGTGGTGTCAATATGAAGGATTTCCTTTTCCAAAAGCAGCTGGCACCTTAGACCATAGCTGCAATTTGCACAGAACTTTCAGTCCCCTCTGATCAAAATATTCAACAATGCCTTGTGGAAAAGACACAATAATCAAGGTATGCTTAGTCAGGTCAAAAGGCAATTAGTAATCTCACCTCATCATGGGAGATCATTCTGCAGCCGTGTTTCCTGATGGGATCCTTTATAAGGCATTTGCTCAATCCACAGCAATAAAACCACACAACACAGTTGCAGTTTGATACATTGCTTAGTATCTCACAGACCCAGCAGCCACGAAACTAATACCTTGGACCTCAAAATATTGGTTTAGGGAGGTGTGTATTCATGCCAGCTACACTGAAGGGCAGAGTACAGAGCCTGAATTTTGGTACAATCTGCATAAGGACTGCAAAACTGAGCCCTCAAAGAGTAGAGATTTATTTCTCTTTATAGGGTGAATATATTTAAATATCTGAAATATGGCCAAGGCAAACTCCCCCATGATCTTACCACCCTTAAATAAAGGAAAGGTGAACAGAATGAGAAATGGGAACTGCTTATTTTACCAACGAGGCGCTGCTCTATCTCCATCAGGCATGATCCAGGAGTTTGACTGGAGTTTATAGCTCAGGCTGCCAAGCCAGCTTTTTCTAGTGATGACTTTAGCTATCCATCTCTGCAAAGAATTAGCAGAAGCAGCGTTTGGGACGTACATTGTGGCTAAAATACATACATAAATGCAATCGTTAACCACCAAACACAGCCTCATTTCTCTGGATGAATGGTATATAGGTGCACACATTTCCATCCGAGGATCTGGCCCATTACTCTTGGATTCTCTTTTTAGCTGGTATTGAGAACGAGCTTAACATATTAAGGACCCAATTCTGCTCCTATTGAAATCAAGTAGAATTTTGCTATTGGTTTAAATGGGAGCAGGTTTAACTATGTGTAGCTGTTCACCAGTGTTCAAAGCAAACATTAGTTACAAGTACATAATGAAGTATTATACCTGGTATCTATTGTTAAAAGGGTGCTGTCGAGCAGCTGAGGGCCAATTTTGACTTACTTTACAATGGCTCTAGTTGGGTACGAATGTTCTCCAGATCCCAGCACTATCTAACTTCTGTCTATAGTGCCCATCTCCATACTATCATCTAACCACTACCAGATAACTGCATGGTGAGGTTTCTAGTGGACTTCATGGTGTCTTCTGCTCTCCCTGACTTGGTTCTATCTCCAGGGCCCAAACTTTTGCAAAAATCCACCATTCGGTTGTTGAGAAATTGAAGACAAATTAAAAAATAAATAACCACTCCTGATGTAGGACCTACATAGCTAAATCTTGAGATCCTTGTTTAGTTTTATTCTGTCCCTACTCAGGCAAAACTCCCATTGACATCAAGTGGGACTTTACCTGAATAAGGACCTCTAGCTTTAGCTCAGTATTATTATTATTTACATTATGCTAGCACGTAGGAGACCCAGTCATGAAGTAGGACTCCATTGTACTTAGGCACTGTCCAAACAGAACAAGAAGATGGTCTCTGCCCCAGAAAGCTTACAAGTACAGTTTGTGATCTGTTACTTCATATCCAGCCAGCTGGCTGATGGATTACAAGATAACTAACAAACCCTATCTCCAGAAATCCTGGCATCACCGAACTATGGATGGGGGTGCTCCCTTAAGTGAATAAGAAATGGAAGCTGATGTTGGCACACAAATAAATGAGTTAAAGAACAAGGATCATGTTGGCATGTGATCCATAAAATACATAAAAGAAAAACTAATCAGTGTTTTTAAGAAGATAAAAGGGATCCAATAAGTTGAGATTAATATTATTTCAACGTTTCAGACACAATGGAATGCAAAGCAATACAAATTTAAAGACTAGCGAAAACCTCAACAGCACCTCTTCATTAACTATGAACAATCTGATACTCATATGACTGACCTGTTCTTCCGTGATGTTTAATTTTATCAGTTGTGCCCCTTGGAACCGACTGCACATGAACTCTGCTTCGCTCTTATTCAGCACCCCATATGGAGGAACATAGTAACAATTTCCATTCCAGTACTTCCAAGAGGCAAAACAGAACTTGCTTGTAAGGCCTTTTTGAAACATGCAGACATACAAATTAAAGGTGCAACACGCACTGTGCACTATTAGGCAGGAAAAGATATTATACAGCTATTTGCAACTTAAAGGCATATTGCACATGATTTCCTATATAACTGTAGTATGTTATGTGCATGTAGCATACCATAATACAGGACAAAGTCTATTTTAGTAGCCCGTTAGTTGCGGTTTGCTTTAGTCACTCTGGTGTTTTATTAGCAGGCCACTAAACGGTGCTTTTTTGTATCTTGTTAGATAGTAGTTGACTCTAAAAAATATTTAAAACAATTGCTGATGTTAATTTATGGAGGCATTTTTCCATTCTGAGAAATCATGCAAAGTAGAAAGGTAAAAAGGAACAGGGAAGGAAAAATATTTCCCTTTTTTCCTACTATTTTTCCTCCTTTGCCAATCCTGTGATACCACAGCCATTACAAGGGACCTTAAAGAGACAGTGTCAACTTAACAGTCAATTTAAAAAAAATACTAAGAGTAGTTTCAGGTAGAGACGCTGCCCTGGCTTCTAAACCCCCCCGATAGATTTAGCGGCTTTACAATAACACATTACTATGGTCTACATTTTTTTCTCTCCCTTGTCATTGTGTGAAACCCCCATTAATAACAGTGGAATCTCCCAGAGCTAAGGAAAGAGGGGTACTGAATGTAAATAAAGTGCTGTCAAATGGATAAAACCTGACAAAACATAGAAAAAAATCAGACATTTGTTTTCCTACTCTATATATATATTATTTTAGAGCAGTGTGATTTCATACCCTGGGATGATATCAGTAAAGTTGCCCAACCAAGCCATATGTGGTTTGTAAAGAAAGGCACACAGTACATCTTTGATAACTTATTTTGCACCCAGAGCGCCAGTCTCTAGAGGCTTTAACAAAAATTAGGCAGTCAATATTTTTACTGAAAATGGTTCACATTGAAGAAAGCGCTGAGGCACATGCTTAAGTCCATCACTATTCAGAAAAGCACCTGAACAAATGTATAACATGAACTTTAAGCATGTAAAAGTCTCATTAACATACTCAGATGCTTTCCCAAATAGATATGCGTTCTTGAGTCAGAGCCAATAAGGGTCTGATCCAAAGCTCATTCAAGTCAATAGGAGTCTGAACACCATTCCCCACTCCCACCCACACACTGATCATAAACACCTAAATCCTGCTAAATGGACTCCACCAAACAGACTCTCTCAATGTCAACAGAAGCTATTCATATCACGTCCACATCAAAATGTCCAACGTCAGCAGGAAAAAAGCCTGATTTTTCCTCAGCTGCAGTACTTACGGTATTCACAGAGTTCTAATTTCTTCCTTTCTTGACATGTCACTGTACCATCACACAGCCCTGTGAGTCTATTGCACATGGTACGATTGAGACAGGTGGGACATTTCTTTTGACAATAGGCACCATAGTGTCCTTTGCTGCAAGCTGAAAGTAATTAAAAAAAAAAATCTAAATTTCACTTCCATTTTTGGCATATCTTGAAAATTTAAATCACTTTTTTAAAAAAGAAAAATAAGGACAAAATGCCAAGTTACCTTGAAATATAATATAGTAAACTTGCTTGATATATTAAACTTTAATCTTATACTGTCAATATGCTTTATAGGAATTATTTTATTTTTTTCCATTTCAGTTTCAAACTTCCAAGGAATACAGAAAAATAAAACAAACAACTAAAAAGTAATCAGCAACGCCTTCATTTCTTTTTCCATGCACAAATATACAATGGTATAGCATTATCTTTTTCTTAATATATAGCACTAACAAGAAGACAATTACCACTCCTCAAGTACACAGCATCCTGTCTGTTTTTGCTGAAGATCAGTTCTTTACCAGTGACTGGTACGTAACGCTTTCCCCAGTAGGTGACTCCAGAGCAATCTGCTTTTAAAATACAGGCTGACAGAGCAAACTCCAAGGATGAATATGTATCTCCCCATAAAGGCTTAGTAAGCAGCCTTCTGGAATATTTCCAAAACATGCTGTCACCTGAAAGATTTTCAGAAAAGCATCCATAATTTTCTCTTTGCATTTTACAGACTGAATCCTTGTACTACACTTTCCTTCACTGGGCAAGATGGGGGCGCCGAGGAACAGCAAGAAATAGCACTCACATTTTCTGCATATGGCACGTTAGTTAATTGCTTTAAAGACTTCATCTAAAAAACTGACGCACAGTAAACCAGGGGTAGTCAATAGGAGGACCACAAGCTAAATCCGGACTACCAGATGCTTCTGAACAAACCCCAAAATCTTTTTATTTACTTATCATTATTGTTATTATTTCTATTATTATTTTCTCTGGAGTCTGGATCTTGACTATACCTTGACCAAGAAATTTGGACCTTGACAAGAAATAATTGACTACCTCTGCAGTAAACCCATGGATCTCCATTTACTTACCTGATAACAATGAAGGGCAGAGCCAAGCTTGCTGGGATTCAAACTTGTGGTTCCTAGGAGTCTAGGGGTTTCAAACCTGAGGCTTAGAGTACTATTTGACACTAATTCCTGCTCTCATTTCTCTGTTCTTTTGTAACAAATATCTTAATGGCAATATAAACATATGGAAAAGAATGAGAGGGACACATTGGGTGACCTGATGGGTCAGCTGAACATCTGGGAACCAGGAACACACACGTTGCTAAACTGTTATTTCCATATATGTATCCAGCTTTCACACCAATGAACAGTCAATCCATACAAAATCTCGACCCCTCCGAGCTTATGTCCAGATAGGAACCAGGATAATATTCCACCAATAATAACCTGAGAAACAGTCACACTTGTAATAAAATAAATGATTTACCCAAGATGGCCACACAATCTCACATGCACATATTGCTGTAGGTTGTGTAACAGTGTTTAACAATGTGATCAATGCAAACTCAAGCAGGTCTGTCATTCTTTCTAGTAGAGGGCAGTGTTAACATATGCACCCTGAAGAAAGGAAGACAGGCACACATATAACAGTACAATTCTAATAAGTGCAATTCATTGTCTAGGACTACAGAACAATTTTAATATGCTATTCTGCAATTTCATTTTGCCATTTCCACGCCCCCATTCCTACCCCCACATTTCTTGCATTCACAAAAACAAAAATGTAGCTGCAAAAACCACACCAACTGTTTTGCATGTTTTTGAAAGAGAAACAACGTTGCTCAAAAATGGGCACAAATTTTGAACATTTAAAATTACACTGTGAATCTCACATGCTCCTCCATCAGCTCAGAGACCCGCTGAGCTACAGCAGCTGACAATGGTCTTCCTGAGCAGTGTAAAGCACTGTTTTATAATCAGACGCAGCTTGTTTGCTGGATCACAGGCAGTCACTGAAAACCATTTTTCAAAGCCAGCCACACCTGTTGACTTTTTACATTTCTAGCTTGGGAAAAAAACAGGTTATTTGGTATCATTCCCTTTAAGAACCTAAATCCAGACTGAAGTGACCTTGTCTGTCTAGTTTGTGTTCTGTTCATAGGACTGGATACATTAAATTCTCCTAGACTGCTGTCATGTTTCTCCTTTTGGTAAATAAATCAAATGCAAGACTATTAAATTTAATACAAACGGATGCTATTAGCCTCTTGTTTGCTCCAGGCTCAGCATTCTCATTTAAATGTGGCAAGATCTGTAAAATAAAGGCAGTCGGGGACTGACTTAAACAAGTCTGACATTTCCTTGAATCCAACACTTCAAGTTCAGAGGCTTTTCTGTAAAATATAATTACCAGAGCATGATCTTTGCTTTTCTGTTTTGTGTGTGCGGATGATAAGAGCTGCAAATCAGATGCTGCTTGACAATTCTGAATAGGAAGAGTTGGCTAAAAGCCTGACCCCTAGCTGGAGTTCAAGGCACCTTCAGAAGCCTAGTATTACTTAGTACTAGGCTTTGGTATCAACTTAGTGTTAGATTGTGACTAGAACTGGGTGAAATTTTTTTGGCGAATCAGAAATTAACCAAAGAAAATGCATTTTTCAGGACACTAAAATAAGTTGCACATTTAATTTGAATTTGAATAGTTTCGACTGAAAAAAAATGGCAGAAAAAAGTCGCATCTCTTAAAACTGGGTGAGCCTGGCATTGTCTCCAATGATTTTTCCTGCAACTGAGGTGGGAAATGTGAAGAAAAATGTAGAAACTGGTTAAAAGAAAACTCTATTTCTACTGCCAATCTAAGAAACTAAAACTGAAGGGAAAGAAAAAGAAAACTTTTTTTAAAAAATAAATGGCTCAGTAAAGTCTAACCAAACTATCTAAGCTAAAACTACGATGTAAACTATTTTCTTTTCTAGAGATTTTCAAAGAAGCGGCACTGCCACTGAGCAGCGTCTGCAGCCGAACACAGTAGAGAGGGAACTGAGGGGGTCGAGTTGTGCACACGCTATAAGAGGCGCCAACGACACTGTAAGAGAGCTGCTGCGCACGCGCGCCCCAACCGAGTACTGCTACCTAAAATATCCAATCTCCGACGCAGGAACGCACCGACACCTAAAGTGGAGCACTCACAGAGACACTACTCGAAGAAGAAACCATAACTTAGCCCTGGTCTACACTGGGGCGTGGGGTTTTGATCTAAGTTAAGCAACTTCAGCTACATAAATAAAGTAGCTGAAGTCAACGTAGATTGACTTACCGTGGTGTCTTCACCGCAGTGAGTCAACTGCTGCCGCTCCCCCGTCAACTCTGCTTGCAGCTCTCGCGGTGCTGGAGTACAGGAGTCAACGGGAAAGGGCTCGGGGGTCGATTGATCATGTCTAGACTAGAAGCGACAAATCGATCCCCACTGGATCGATCGCTGCCCGCCAATCTGGCAGGTAGTCTAGACATACCCTTAGTTTCAGTCCAAAATTACCTGAATTTCATTTCGGTTAAAAACCACCAAACCAACATTATCAATTATTTGCTCAACTCTAATTGTGACTAGACCCACACAGTCATTTGGAGGAGTAAGGATATCTACCACTACTGTTTAGTGGTTTGAGTTAGTACTACCCAGGTCTTAGTATTCAGTGCTCTGGGGAGCTGTCTGATTGCATGGGGGAGGAGGGAGTTAGCTGCACCCTGAAAGGGACTGTAGTACATTTCTCCTCCTCCACTGCACTGACAGGATGCCCTGGAAAGAACTGCTTCTCTGCAGAATGCTGCTTCCCAGGGAGCTTCTAGTGGCAGCGCAACTATGCATCAGGGCTGAGCATAAAACATGCAATCTGGCCCTTCACAAGAAGGTTGTTCATACTGAGTCACCAACTTCATGACCTTGACTTTTGGTTTTGTTGCTGTAAAGAGATTTCCTATCTTCAGAGCTGACCCAGGCTGACACCGCTTAGCTTGTAAGGGATGTGCCATTCACAGCACTAGATGGCTAGGGCCGCAGGCACGTTTTATGAACAATAGCTAAACTGATCAATTTCACTTTTGGCCCAATTCTGTCACCCTTACTGACAGTGCCAAGTACCTACTCTGTGAGCAGTTCAACCATTGTAAATAGCAGAATCAGGCCCTATATATTTGCCATACACAGATGTGAACCTATAAAATATATGGTATAGCAACATACTTCAGCCAAGGCTTTTTGTCCTGGAAGAGTAAGATGAACACCTCCCGAATGGTTAGCCCACGGAATTCTCTCTTACCTTCCCTTCTTTCACAAACCCAGAAAGCCAGAGAAGAACAGTTAACTTGGTTCAAGCTCCCATTCACACTCAGCTGACCACAACTGTCTGGAGCAGTACTCTTGGTGGGGCTTACCCTGAACAATCAAAAGCACATAGCAGTGGATGTTAAACATCACATCATATGAAAGAGAGCCAGGGTTTTGGCACTAAGAAAAATAAATGATTTCAGAAATACTGTAGTTATATTAAACCTCATGAAAAGACGCATAACAAATCCATGTGAGCTAAATTTTCAGTCAGTCATTTGAGTGCTCAAAGCAGCAAGTAGGGCCCAAATGTCCATTTTATGCACTCACATACAGGATTTAGAGTCCTGCCTTAGATATGTGTATCCTCTATAGGCCTTTTTAGCCTTCCACTTCTCTCTCCTGAGTGATACTCACTCAATGTTTTTTCTTCTTATTTCAGTTTCCAAGATATCTTTCTTACTTCCCAATGACTCCAAGCACATTTTCCCCAGGATGTTCCTATACCCCTTATCCTTTTCACTCTGTCATATTAGACCTACTTTTGCAGCTCCCTGTAGCTTAGCCCTTAGTCTTCAAACCACTCTCTAGATACCAAACTCCATATACATTTTGGGATCCAGAAAGCAGAGCATTAACCAAGACACAAGATCAATATGAAAGCTGTGATGGCTATGGACTCCTCATACAAATAAGCAGGCAAAGACCCAAGATCAAGGCTAGAGGCAGCTTCCATATTGTGAAGCTGATTTCCAGTGGAGGTGGCTATCAGTGGTGGACAGTGATCCATGTCACAAAAATACATCCTTGCAACCCGCCATTCCTGGTAGCCTCAGCAGAGAGAAAAAAAGACACTGTGGGCCAAGTTGTCTGGAGTTGTCTAGCCCCGGAGGGAGCTCCCCATATTTCAGATGGAGAGATGGTGCAGGATGCTCCAGGAGGCGGTGCAGGAAGGGGGCAAGAGTATGGTCCCCAATGAAGCCATGGTCCCTAAGCATAGGGATGGCAATTGGCCCCTGTGCGGAAGGAAGGCTCCTGGTCCCGAATTATCATGGAAACTACATTATCTCTTACATCTAGAGGTGGTCCCTCCATGGTCCCTGCTGCTGCCGCTACTGGGCCTACTCTGTGGATGAAGGGAGGAACTCCTCTCACAAGGGACGTGTGCAGAAAACCACTTCACAAAGAAGCCAGTAGAAATTTCAGGCTGGAGGGTGATTTCCAAAGGCACAAATGGCTTTTAGGCAACCAGCTCCCACTGAAAGTCATTGGTGGTCAGGAACCTAAATGGCATATGTGCCTTTGCAAACCTCCCTGAAGATCCCCAGCTGGTGTAAACTGGCATAGTTTCATTCAAGTCAATAGAGTTACGACAATTTACATCAGCTGAGGATCTGGCCCTTGGGGTGAAAAGTGTTTTAAAAACCCCATTAGATGTGTAGTCTGTTTAACCCCCATGTTTATGAAATCAGCACGGTAGCCTTACATGACACGCTGATTCTTCCTGCTTGATTTCTCCACATCGCTTTGCAAGGCACCCAACGAGAAAATCCAAACAGGTTTCCGTAACACTGAGGTTATCCAGGCCTGCAAGTTAGAAGTACACTTCTGTTAGAGAACTAATGTATATAAAGAAGGACATGCCCATTGACAGGTAAATGGCAGAGGTTTATTTTATGGATCCTAGGGCATGATTTTCAGTCGTAAACATTTGTCCTGGTACTAGTACTGGTATCCAATTATCCAAACCACCCAAACAGCTCCTGACTTTGAGAGGGGTTCAAAATCAAAGGTCAAATCGAGATTTGAATTTGGCAAATAGCTTTTATCTATGCAATACACTGAACACCTCTGTAGAGAAAGACTTTGCAGAAAAGAGGTGGGTACCGCGAAGAGGTGATATGACAGCAGTGACATCACTTTAGTAAAATTTACAACAGCAGTTGGTTAAAAGATTTTTTTAGGCAAACTGAGAAGGCTGTAGACAAGTCATTCACTAATCTTTTTGTATTGAAGCCTTTTCACACTATGCTTGGTTTATGATGTGCTTTTTGCATGTGCTGCACAATAATGTGTTTTACAGCTGAAAAGCATGACCCTGGCAATTAGACCAAGTATGTAGAATATTGGGAACGGATGATTCAGGAATTTGCTGTCTGAAACACAAAGAGCCTGGTTAAAAGAGTTACGAGAGTCCAAGGGCGGGAGAGTGAGTGATACTTGTGAGGAGATTTTACTCTCTTACAACATACAACAGAAACATTTTCTAGGTGTATTACATTACTGTGCTGCAGAAGCACCATAAAAAGAGCCACTGCCAGCACAGTACAGCATTACCTTTTATACAGCTATTAGCTGATGTGCTCATGCTGTGACGGTCAGAGACAGGGGAGTGCAGGACACTGGGATGGTAAGAGTCAGGTTTTTTTTATTAGCTTGCCCCATAAGGCTCTGTAACTGGGCTGGATATACACACCTGACCCAATACTTGAACTTGTAGCATTTGGGTCTCAAACTGACCGTGTATATTGACTGGTTTCTCTCTGTTACACTGTTGTAAGTCAGGAGTAACTGTAATGATGTGCATGGTGTAAAACTATTTAAGTGAGATCTGGCTCAGTGTCTTTCCACCAGTAGATGCAGTTTTTAAAAGCCATTTGCTGTTGAATGGCCCCACCACCACAGACTAGTATGTGCAGTCAGGCCAAACGCTAAAGCCCCGTCAGTACTTATGTTCCAGCCAGGCACTGGGCCGTACGCAAGGCGTAACAGGGAGGAATCATCCTTTAAGGCATGGTAAGTGGTGTGGCTGTATTTTGTAGAACTGTTTTGGAGTTAAAACTGAGAAACCTCACTTTTCACAGATATGTTCAAAAGAACATCAATGTTTGGATTGCAATTAGTAAAGCAGGATTTTTCTTATGTTTCAATGCACAAAGCCATTTTCTGAAATTCACTGAACAGTAATATTTTTCTCCTGCAGAGTCATCCAACACGAAACTGTGACAATATTTTCACAAGTTCGCACACCCCGATCATCAATAAAGACGTACTCACTGAAGCTCGACTTGCAGAATACAGCTCAGTTGGTAGCTCTTGTTCTAATGGAGCAAGAGTAAATTACATCTGCTGTGCTAACAGCTATGAAAGCCTGGCTATCCCTGTAAACCAGGCATCTATAACTTTGAAGACACGTAGGGAGCTGCTCTCTGAAGTTGCAAGGTGACATTTGTCCATCAATAACCACCTTTTCAACACCGCAGAAACTGAAACACTTTACCTTTTCTTCTGCACTATCCAGCAATAGTAGGTCAGTGCCATTATAGGCAGTGCAGTAATTCTTAGCTTCCAGCCAGGTTAAACTATTAGTTTCTTCCATATAATAACAGCTGCCATTCCAGTACCACCAACCAGGGTCCTCTGGGCATTTCATATTGATCACTCCTGAGGAACAAACAGCTACATTTTAACAACCGGAACACTCATAAAATCTCACTTTTGGAAACAGTAGCCTCAGACCTTTGTTAAAGAAATGCCATTATTCAACACAGTGAAATCTGGCTTTAGTGACCATTACTGACTCCAATGAAATTAACTGCTTCTTCATATAAAAGCTTAAATGTTCTCACTACGTGCCTATTCCCAAAACTCACAGAGGTTAATGCAAGTCTTTCCACTGGCTTCAAATGGACTTTGGATCAGGCACTGTATTTGGGAATGCTGTGGGGTGGTCTCTCAAGACTGGAAGTTGCCTATAAAGCGAATATCCCTTTGACAAACATCAGTTCGCTGAAACCAGTACAGCTTTCAGTGAACCAATATTTTCACATTACAGTAAAAGCTTTTTTATCCGGCATGCTGGGGGAATGGGAGGTGCTGGTTAGTCAAAAATTCTAGTTAACTACTTTACCAATTTTCGAAGAATTAGAATACAATAAAATGAATAAACATGCCTATTCTCGCTCTTTTCAAGATGTGTACAAATATCTATTTTCTGTTTCAATGTCAACATAACTCTCTTACGCTTCTCTCCTTTGCTTTTCGCTGGTATTTTGGATGCCATAATAGTAGGATGGTATTGATACTTTATGATAAACACAGGACAATACACTGAGTAATAAACCAACCGATCACAATGGTGGATACAAACAGAAAGAACAGCATTCGGCTCTTCTCGGCTAACTCGAGCGTAGTCTGACTACTCTCAGAAATACTTGGGTTCCGAATAGCTTCGGCATTGATTCCAGTTAGCTTTGGCATCGGTCCCGTTTACTGGATTGAAGATTTCTATTGGGAGATATCAGAAATGCCGATTTCTAGAGCTTTCCGGTTGGTAAAGTGCCGGATAACACAGCTTTTACTGCATATTGCTATGCACTGCAAAAGTACAGCACAAAAAGAGAAGGAATTGGTACCATCTAATGGTTAGAGCCACGGTCTGGATGCTATTCCTGGCTTTACCACTGCTTCTTTGTGAGACACCAACCTTGTGTCTCTCTCAACCTCTGTATGCTTCTGTTTCCCATTGTATAACACGGGGATATTATTACTTATCTCAGGGACGTGGTTAGGGTTAATTGATGAGCATAAAGTGTTTTCAGACCCTCTGATGAGAGGCTGCACAGAAGTACAAAGGATTATTATTTAGAACATACTGAAGCCAAGAACACAAGTTGCAAAGTCGCATGACATTCAACTGCTATGTTGTTTATATACCATTCACATGGGTTGGAACGCTGCCAATCAGAGCAAGTCTTGGTGCACAGTGAGGCATGAAACCCAGCAATGAAAGAAGGTTTTAGACACATTTTCTCCTGGGTTTGTCTACTGCTTTCTCTAACAGAAACTGCAAAATTACTCAATGACCGGCACAATGATTAATAATCTTAGGGAATCACAAATATTATGGGGATAGCTGAGCAGACGACATTTGATAGCATACATGGCCAACCTGCTGATAACCAAAACAATAGTGAAACCAAGGAATTTTCTGCTATGTCTTCTGCCCAGCACTGCCTTTTTGGATTTTACATCATGATGATGGGAGTGAGAGTAAAATCAGTAAGCTCTGTTACTCTGCCAGCTACTTTCCTTTCTCCACTGTGACACCACTGGGTTGTGTATCACGTACCTCTTTGGCATTGCTGTGCCACGTATTCCTGAGAACACTGTAAATTCTCTGCACATTCTCCAGTGAAGGGGCTGCAGTTTTCAATTCTATTGCAGGTGCAACTGCCCTGGCATTCAGGACCATAGTGCCCTGGGGGACAAGCTGCAAAAATAGACAGTGAAGAGAGACTTAGAAATTACAATGGAGGCAAGAATCCAAACCAAATCAATCAGTGCCTCTACTATGACAATGTGCACAGACTTTATTTACAGGGAAAGGGTACAAATTATAATTGAAACCATGGCATAGTACACAAGGGAATCCGGTGTAAAACTCCTACAGCTCATAGCAATAATAAGCAGAAGAGACAGGATACGGAGACCAGAGTACCTCACTCAATGTGTACCTAGAATAGTTCTTTCCAGGCTATTTATTTCATATCTCAAGGTATGCAATGCCCTATCTAATGGGATAACACTAAACCCAACTTCTGGCTAGTAAAACATGGTTACTGCAGTAGATTAAAGGGAAACGATCAAGGCTAGAAAATCTTGCTGTTATAGACGTATGTGATCATGTTTGTGCCTGTGTATGCCACCCCAACAAGCCCTCTCCACTCCATGCACCTGTTTCAATTTGGCGGGCAGGAAAAGGTCCAGAATCCTGCTCTCTGCCTGCACAAGCAACGCCGCTGTGCTCATAAGAACTGCAAAACTCACTCAATTGACTTGGCTTTCCAAATGGCTGTAAACAATCACTGAGTTCCACAGAATTATTCGGGCGGAAGGAGAACTTTACATTCCAGGACATTCTTAATTTTGTTTGAATTTACAGCAGAGACAGGTATTAGCGCTGCTGTAATTGTCTAGTGCAGCGGTTCTCAAACTGCAGGCCTGGACCCCAAAGTCGGTTGCGACCCCATTTTAATGGAGTCACAAGGGCTGGCATTAGACTTGCTGGGACCCAGGGCCAAAGCCCAAGCCCAAGCCGCAGCACCCAGAGCCAAAGCTGAAGCCTGAGCCGCACCACCCAGGGCTGAAGCTGAAGCCCTTGGACTTCAGTCCTGGGTGGAAGGGCTCAGGCTTCGCCCCCCCCCGCCACACATCCAGGATGGCAGAGCTCGGGCAGGCTCAGGCTTCAGTCCCTCCCCTACCCCCCACTCCCCCCCGGGATCAAGAAGTAATTTTTGTTGTCAGAAGGGGGTCGCAGATATGCAATGAAGTTAGAGAACTGGTCTAGTGACATGGGCTGGGTAACTCTTCTCAGGGCGAGCTATAAACATTTGCAGCCAAATTATTCACTTCCAATACTGTGGTCCCCAAGAGGGCTCTTGCAAAAAGAAGCTCTCCTGAGATCCGAGAAGGAGCACACAGTTAATGCACATCACCCACAAGGGACATCTTTCAATACTCTGGCATACATGATTTCAAATATGCGGTGCTTTCATCTCCCAGGGCTCCAATGATGAGTAGAATTCGGGTTGCAAATATAGTTCTATACTCTCCTTTGATCATCCCAACTCCATTGCAAATGCTTCGTTGAAATCTACAGAGCTGTAGGGCTTCCCATAACGATCGCTGTGTGGAATTTGATGTGTAAGTGCCAGATAGGTAATAGCCTCGGAACTCCCGGAAATCCACAATTCCTAGAACATAAACATTATGTGTTTGGAATAGGGACTTTTTCTTTTAAACAATCTTATTTAATTTTTTAAAAGATAGAAAGTCCACGTGTCAGCTGGAAGCCTAAAAACAAAATCACAACAGGGTTAATATACTGACATGCCACTCGAAGCAAAGATCATTTCGACTCTAAACCAGAGAATGACTCCTATCTACAATGGCATTAAACACAATATCTGCTCTTAGTTACATTGATATAAATCCAGAGTAACTCCACTGACTTCAGTTGATTTATAATAGTGTAACTGAGAACAAGATTTGACCCTAGCCTAGAATAATGTAAGTGAATGGATTTCCCCGTGTGTTCTGTATGATCTTCTTTGAAACTGTAGCTATCAGGAACAGTGAGATCTCGGACAGTGACAACAGTTCAGGCCAGATTGCGCCTGCCCCCCATGTGCATGCACAAGCAGAAGAGAGATGCCTTCTATCCCATGAATATGCCCAATGCCAGGGACCGGATTAATTGCAGTCCTTGTGCTTGATAGCAATGGCTATCCCATCCTAGCATCATGTAACTCGACAGCTCACAATCATGTTCAAATACAATTAAATCTTGTAATGCAGACAAATACTGAGAAGCCTTGTTCATTCCTAATGTAAGCCAGCTGCATATATATACAGATTACCTTCTTCTTTTCTCTTGCAAATCCACAGGGCTTTCCGAAAGCAGCTGAAAGCTGTCAAAGAGCCTTTGGGGGCATTAAGCTGCACACAGCACTTAGCACCTATGGCCCATTTGCTTACAGACAACCTCAAGGAAACAAAAGTATACAAGGTTACAAGGTTTTCCCACCAGTCTACACTTTATCCTTAAAAGCACCATAGCCAGGTTTAGTCTTACTGTTTCCTTTGTGCTGCTATTGCTAAAGTCACAACACTGCATTCCCACCCCAGTTACATGGGGAGTGTTTTTCTATAGAATATATTGCAATCTCTTCAGTTTAGCCAAGTGTTTTTAGTCATAAATGTGCCCTTAAAACATTATCACGCTCCGTCTTTTCTCTTGCCCTATTATGCTAGCATATCGCAGAGTTCTCAGATGAACACTCTCAAACACTGGTGTCAGAAGAAACCTGCAGTGCTATATACGTTGATTTACCTTTGATTTGTTTCACAAAGGGCTGATTTGTAACCTTACTGCTCACACTGGTGAGTAGTTACTCACATGAGTAATCCGGATGAGGTCAATCGGCTGCCTGGGTTTTCAAAAGCTCCTATAGGAGATAGGCACCAAACTCCCACGTTAAGAGTAGCACCTATCTCCCATCAGCGCTTTTAAAAAACCCACCCAAATGGAATGAGGAGTCCTTGTGGCACCTTAGAGACTAACAAATTTATTTGGGCATAAGCTTTTGTGGGCTAGAACCCACTTCATAAGATGCATGAAGTGGAAAATACAGGAGCAGGTATAAATACATGAAAAAATGGGACTTGTCTTACCAAGTGTGAGGTCAGTCTAATGAGACAATTCAATTAACAGCAGGATGCCAAGGGAGGAAAAAAGGACAGGTACCTGTTCCGTAAATGGCGTTCTTCGAGATGTGTTGCTCGTGTCTTTTCCACAGTAGGTGTGCATGCTCGCAACGTGCACCAGTGCCGCAAGTTTTTCCTTTAGCAGTACCCGTACTGGGGGAGCACCACGGCGACCCCTGGAGTGACACCTGTGTATCATGCTATAACCACACCCTTGGTTCTGTCTTGCCAGACAACTCCAACAGAGGGGAAGGAGTGCGGGGTGTGGAATAGACATGAGCAACACATCTAGGAGAACGCCAGTTACGGAACAGGTAGCTCCTTTCTTCTTCGAGTGATTGCTCATGTGTATTCCACAGTAGGTGATTCCAAGCCATATCTGTTGGAGGTGGGTGGGAGTTCACGATAGGCCGGGACAGAGTACCGCCCTGCTGAACCCAGTGTCATCCCTAGACTGGGAGACAATCGCATCATGCGAAGTAAACGTGTGAACAGAGACCCAAGAGGCCACTCTACAAACGTCTAGGATAGAGATATGGGCTACATAGGCAGCTGATGAGGTCTGAGCCCTCGTAGAGTGTGCCCTGACGATTGGTGGCGGGGGAACCCCTGCCAGATCATAGCACATGCGTATGCACAAAGTGATCCAGCGGGAAAGACGCTGGCTGGAGATAGATTGTCCTTTCACCCGCTTGGCCGAGGCAACAAAAAGTTGGGAAGATTTCCGGAACGGCTTGGTCCGATCCAGAAAAAAGGCCAGCACTCTACGTTCATCGAGCGTATGGAGGCAGCATTCCTCGTTGGAGGAATGGGGCTTAGGGCAGGGCACGGGAAGAAAGATGCTCTGTTCCATATGGAAGGCGGAGACCACCTTCGGAAGGAACACAGGGTGTGGGCGGAGCTGGACTCTGTCCCTGAGGAAGACCATATAGGGGGGTTCGAGGTCAAGGCCCTGAGCTCCAAGACACATCAATCTGACGTGATCGCTACAAGCAAGGCTACCGTCCATGAGAGGTGAGACCATGAACATGTGGCCAGGGGCTCAAAGGGAGGACCCGTGAATTGAGACAAAACTAGGTTCAGGTCCCACTGCAGCACAGGGGGTCTAGCGTATGGGAATGAACGGTCAAGGAAATGGGAGGTCATATGGTGGGAAAAAGACCAAGTACCCTTGCACCGGTGGGTGGAAGGCCGATAAGGCCGCCAGGTGTACCCTGATGGAGGCGGGTGCCAGTCCCTGAGTCCTAAGGGACAAGAGGTAGTCCAGGATAAGCTGGAGAAGCGCGGAGGAAGGGGAGACTCCACGCTCACTCACCCACTTGGAGAACCTCGACCACTTCGCCATGTATGTCAGGCATGTGGACAGTTTCCTACTTTCCAGAAGGACCCACCTTACCTGCTCCGAACATCTGCCGTCCTCCTCGTCTAGCCACGGAGCAACCACGCTGTCAGGTGGAGCACGGCTAGATTGGGATGGAGAAGGCAGACCCCATCCTGGGAGAGGAGGTCCGGGCAGAGCGGCAGCGTCCTCAGGGGGGCTGCCAAGATGTGGAGGAGGGTCCCGTACTAGTGTTGGCAGGCCCACACTGGGGCTATGAGGATGACTTTCACTTTGTCTGCTTTTACTTTCTGCAGGACTTTGTTGATAAGAGGGAACGGCGGGAAAGTGTAAAGGAGCTGGCTCGACCACTGCAGGAGGAACACATCGGATATCGCGCCCCTCCCCACTCCTCCCCTGAAGCAGAACCGGGGGCAACATTGGCTTTGGTGGGTTGCAAAGAGGTCGATCTGGGGAACTCCTCACTCTCGGAAGAGCCAGTGAGTGACCTCCGAGTGGAGCGACCACTCGTACTGGGGGGAGAACACCCTGCTGAGGTGATCTCATAGACTCTTAGACTTTAAGGTCAGAAGGGACCATTATGATCATCTAGTCTGACCTCCTGCACAATGCAGGCCACAGAATCCCACCCATCCACTTCTATAACAAACCCCTAGCCTATGTCTGAGTTATCGAAGTCCCCAAATTGCGGTTTGAAGACCTCAAGCTGCAGAGAATCCTCCAGAAAGTGACCCGTGCCCCATGCTGCAGAGGAAAGCGAAAAACCTCTGCTTGTCTATTGCGGTCGCCTGGGAGGTGTACGGTCCTCAGGGAGATATCATGGGCTATATAGAACTCCTATAGGCTCAGGGCTTCCCGGCAGAGGGCTAGGGAGTGAGTGCCGCCTTGCCTGTTGATGTAATACATGGCTGTGGTGTTGCCGGTGACGGTGAGGACCCTGCCAAGCACACCAACAGTACTGCCCTGAGCTCCTTGACATTTATGTGAAGGGACAAGTCCGGGATCGACTGCGTCCCCTGGGTTTGCACGTTGCCTGTGTGGGCTCCCCAACCCAGGTCCGACGCATCAGTCACCACGTCCATAGATGGGTTGGCCTCCCGAAAGGGAACCCCTTGCAGCATGTTGCTTGGGTAAGACCACCATTGAAGGGAAGCCAGAATCGGGGATGGAACCGTGAGGACCTTGTCTAGCCCGTCCCGGGCCTGGGAGAATTGGGAGGCTAGCCAGAGTTGGAGGGGCCTCATTCGGAGCCTGGCATGGCAGACCATGTATGTACATGCCACCATGTGACCGAGAATTCGAAGGCAAGCCCTTGCCGTTGTCACTGGGAAATCTGTGACTGAGGCAATGAGACCTCTTAGGGCCTCGAACCTGTCCAGGAGGAGAGAGGCTGCGGCCCTCAACAAGTCCAGCAGCACCCCAATGAACTCTATGCGCTGAACTGGAACTAAGGTTGATTTGGTCTCGTTCACCACTAGGTTGAGACCGGCACGTGTCAAGAGGAGCAGCTCCATGTGAGTCTGCACCTCGGAATGAGAGTCGCCCTTGAGAAGCCAGTCGTCCAGGTATGGGAAGATCAGTACCCCCTCCCGCCTGAGGTAGGCAGCTACCACAGCCATACACTTCGTGAAAACCCTGGGTGCCGTGGATAGGCCAAATGGGAGGACCGCAAACTGGTAGTGGTCCATCCCCACTGGGAAGCGGGGGAAGCGCCTGTGCCCTCGAAAATATGAATGTGGAATTACACATCCTGGAGGTCCAGGGCCGCATACCAGTCCCCCGGGTCCAGGGAGGGGATAATAGAGGCCAAGGATACCATGCGGAACTTGGAATGGGCTAGAAAATGGTTTAGCCTTTGCAGGTCCAGGATAGGCCTGAGGCCCCCTTTTTGGCCTTCGGGATCTGGAAGTACCCGGAATAGAACCCCTTGCCCTGGAATTCTACTGGTACTCTTTCCACCGCCCCCAGGTGCAGTAGACAGTCCACCTCCTGCCCTAGGAGGTGGGCATGCTCCAGGTCCCAAGGGCATACAGGGGAGGGCGGGTGGTTTGGAGGGGGTGAGGTGAAGACCCACTGGTCTGATGTGATACAGGACCACGCCACGCAGAAGGCAGACAAACGATTGCAGAACACAAACTTTATTAACTGGGGGGTCTGCCTGGCAACAGACCCGGTGCCCCCCTGCAAATAGTCAAAATGGGGCCCCTTGCCACTGACCTGGCTGAGGGCCTGGTGGCGGTTGTTGTCCCGGCTGAGCCGTGCGGGTCGAGGATGGGCGGCTGAGTGCCAAGGCCGAGGTTACCGTCGAGCGCACGGTCTCATGGGAACAGTATGAGCGGCAGTGCCTGCGATGCCGCCTCCCTCGGGACCTGGACCTCAAAGTCGAGGAACGGTACCTGCACGAAGAGCTGCTTCGGTACCTATGCCGGCGGTGGGAGCACCGGTGCCCCGGTGCCAAGGCATCACAAGAGGAATCTCGAGCGCGACATCTAGTTGAGCAGGAACTGGAACGAGAACGACGATGCCTATCCCATCAAGACTGGCTACGGTAGTTGTGTTGCGAAGGGAAACGTTCCCAGTGCCTCTCTCGATGCCTGTGCTAGCTGACAGGTGGCATAGAGGGTCCCCGAGACTCCCGTCCGGGTGATGAGCAGGACGGTCTGGTCGGCGTCAAGGGAGGGCATGAGCTGCTGGATGACCAGTCGCTGCGCGCCGAACGGTGCGGGGAGTGGTCCTGAGAATGAGAACTGCGACCGCAGGCGAGGTTTGATGGGCACCCAAAGGAGGTTTGCCCCCTTGACCAGGGACCTGTCACCAGTTGCGCATGTGGAACCGGGAGACTCATAATGTCTTTTGCAGCCTGCATCACCTCCGGCATCAACAGCATCCATACCAGTGAAGAAGTGCACGCGGACGGCGCCAGGCTGCTCCACTCAACACGAATTGGAGGCCTTGAGCACGGGGTAGGGCCGCGGGCTGCCCGACGTGGGACCAGCCTCCCCTCTTTCCTTGTCTCGGCGCCGCTGCAAGGTAGGGCCCTTTCCCTGCTTCTTGGAGGGAGAACGGTCCTGGCTAGTAGAGGGTGCCTCGCTACATACCGACAGTGCGGCAGCAGGAGTCGCATCCACCCAGCACGCCAGAGTTGGGGCCAACGCTGATTCCATCAATAGAGCACACAGTCTAATGTCTCTCTCCTTCTTGGTCCGTGGCTTGAATGACCTACAGATCTTACAACGTTCGCTGATGTGAGTCTCACCCAAACAGCAGAGACACTCAGCATGTGGGTCACTCCTAGGCACAGAACAGTGACAGGAGTCGCATGACTTGAAGCCTGGGGCACAGGGCATGCCCCGAGCCCACTCTAACACTGAAGTAATAATCTACGAACAGTACCACTAAGCAGAGCTGGAGCACAAAGTTCCAACTACCTTCACTGGCGTCAAGAAGGAACTGAGGGTGGGGGGAGCGCGCGGTGATAGACAGGCGCCACTCCAGGGGTCGCCGTGGTGCTCCCCCAGTATGGGTACTGCTAAGGGAAAAACTTCCGGCACCGGTGCATGTGGCGAGCACGCACACCTACTGTGGAATACACATGAGCAATTGTAAGAATAACTTTTGTAGTACTACTGAGAGTGGCCCATTTCAAATAGTTGACAAGGAGGTGTGAGTAACAGTAGGGAGAAATTAGTATTGGGGGAATTAGGTTAGGTTTTGTAATGACCCAAACACTCCAATCTTTATTCAGGCCACTCTCGTTTTTGCTGATACAGACTAACACGGCTACTACTCTGAAACCTGCCGCCCAAATGGGCTACTCCTGTGAGTAGCTGTTCATCAGTGTTAGTAAGGAGGGGAGAGTCACAATTTGCCCCCTAATGTTGTTTAACACATTTCTCTATATATGTACAACCCAATCCTACTATCAGGTCTGTGCATGTGTCTGAGGGCAGAGTTCGGCTCAAAAGATTTTAACATTTCCACAGATAGGAATCTGCTTTTCTAGGCTGATTTTTTGTTTCCTCCTCTGCCATACGTTTTTATTGTATCAGTAGAGAAGCAGTGTTCCATATGGAATTAACGCTATGGATGACAGAGCTGCCAGAAGCAGGAATGGCTCTACCAGATAGATACAACAGGAATCACTTTGGGATGCCAAAAATCAGGGCAGGAATAAGTCCAGTAACTCTTTATCTAGAAGGCTGTGAGTTGGTAGGAGATGGGCATTTGCCAGTTTGCTTAAGATAGCAGAACTCCTAGAGCCACCCCTCATCAGAAAGTTTATCCAAGTACATTTTGCGTTTGAAATATAATTAAATGTAATATGCACATACAAACTTTGACTGAAATACATATTAATCATTTGTGACCCAAGGAATATCTTTCCTGACAGATCACATGCATCTGAGTTTTACCCAACTGAGGGTTGTCTCATTGACTTGCCAGAAGTCCACCATCCGTCACTCACAATTACAGAAGTTTGTCTAAAATAGCAGATCACAGATTTCTCATATTCAACACAGGAGTGTGATTTGCTGAGACTAAAGGTCCTTAGTGGAAATTCTATTAGACGTCGGTGTTCTAATTCTGGTCCTTCTTGTCTTCTACAGGTCTCTGTTGGTTTCTATTTTAAATGAAGGACAAGTAGGACCAGTAGTGCTGTTCCCAAATTTAGTTGGCTAACTACAGCCAATTGGCCATTTTCAACGGGGGGAGGGATAGCTTAGTGGTTTGCGCATTCGCCTGCTAAACCCAGGGTTGTAAGCTCAATCCTTGAGGGGGCCATTTGGGAAACTGGGGCAAAAAATCTGTCTGGGGATTGGTCCTGCTTTGAGCAAGGGGTTGGACTAGATGACCTCCTGAGGTCCCTTCCAACCCTATGATTCTATGAATTTGAATTTTCATTAGGGTTCCTAGTGCAGCTGGCTTGAGCAGATCATGATGAAGCACTGCATGCTCCTGTAGCCTCCCTTTGGACCACAACTCCATGTCAAAAGATGAGATGGCTGAACTGAAGAGAGCAATAGGAGGGACTGGCCTGATGAATGCACTTTGGATGCCCCTGTAACACAAATTCTAGTTCACAGTTGCTTACTCAACTCACCATCTTGAGGCTGCAAACGGGAATTGACTGTTCGACCACTGCAAAACTGTACAGAATCTAAACCCATAAAGGCCAGTCCAGAATGATGCTTTGGGAAGTTTAGATACCAGCCATTCCTATAAATAACCAAACTGTGATTCAATACATTAGAAGAGGGAACTTTTCATTTGGAAAATCCTGAACAGTGAAGACAATGTGCTGCAAGATGACATTCTCCCCCCACCCACCCCCTTCTCCTCCCCTCAACAGTCATTTTGATGTTTAAAACAATATAGTTTAGACAGTAGTTTACTGTTTTGGGTAGCTGAGAAGCAAAGACTCACTTAATACACATGGACTTTACTCTTTTTCATTCATGTTTAATATCAAGAAGGGATGGACAATAACATTAACATTTCACCTGATGATTTTATTTTGAAGATGGAGATTTTTTATGTATGACTTCACTTGTAAAAACAGAGGCGCTTCAGCCTTACACTTAAACAGGAATCCTCTGGGATGAAAGTTGCTAAGTGTTTGTTTGACAATCTGTACGAATTTTAATTCAGTCACCTCTAAGAACAGAACTGCAGTATTCATTCTGCATCAGCAAAAATGACACAGCAGCATTTTAGAAAGCGTAGTGAAAAATATCTTCTCTATTTGAAAAGGCAGAGGAATTTAGGTAGGTAGGTAAAATGGTGATAATGGACCCAATTTCCCTTTTCTAGTAAAATGCCATGGGATTTGGCCCAAAATATTGATTTGGAACAAACAGGGTTTGGGTTTTTTTTTGTTTTTTTTACAAAATCTAAGATTGTTCTTAAAAATTGTGATGAAAAGAATTTGAAAGAAAAATAAAACATTCTCCTGCAAGGTTTGCAATGGAAAATAGTAGAGTATTGTGCTAGTGTATGAGAACCGGAATGTGAAACTGATTTAAAAATTGCTTTGAATAAAGGGGAAACTGGCTAGCAAATTTTTAAAGTAAACTGGATGCTTAAAATTCTCTCACATTTGCAATATTAGCAGTGGCCAGGGCTACTCTGCCTCACTGGAAAGATGGAATGTCAAAGCAGAAAACTGATCCTAATACCAGGATTCAGCACTGACCCTACTCAGAGACTCCTCAATCTTCAGCTTTCACTCGGAACACAGTACCATCTGTAGCCTGGTGACTGTTAAGCTGTGCTGACATAATGCCACTGTGTGATTTTGCAGGATAAGGCACTAAAGAATTTATCTTCTCGATGGATTTATTCTGGAACACAGCGGAATTTGGAGAGAAGAGGACAGATTCACCCCAGATGGCAGCCCCCATTCCTGGAGGGTGAGATTTACCTCAGGAAAAACCAGGCAGTCCATACACCACTGCCTTCTGCAGGGTTTCTAACAACAAAAGCTTTAAGTTACAACCACGGCTCCACAGGAGCTGAGCAAAATCGTTACATCTGTTGGGTACCCTTAGCCACGTCTCTCCAATCAGCCTCACTCACTCTCTAGACTGGTTTTAGACCCCATGGTGAAGCAGGAGTTGTGGTCAGTTTATACAATGGTATACCTCTGGTGGGTGCATTTTTCACCACCAGCGATCTGTAGACTAGGTTCCAACAACAAAATCTAGGAGTGAGTAGAGCCCATGGTGCTTTCAGGTGTTTTTTATTTAACCCAAAGTGTTGCTGTAATGACAGAGAGGAAGGCTAGTCTGCTGGTTAGGGCACATACATGTGACGTAGACAACTTGGTTCAAGTCCTTGCTCCTCCACAGACTTCCTGTGTGACCTTGGGCAAGTTACTTAGCCACTCTGAGCCTCAGTTCCCCATCTGTAAAATGGAGATAAACAGCACTGCCCTGTCACACAGCAGTGTTGTGTGGATAAATACATTACAGACTGTAAGGTGCTCAGACACAGTGATAATGGGGACCATATAAGTAACTAGGATAGCCAACATATAGTAAGATTTAATTACATTTAACCTCCACTCCCCCTGAATTTTAAGTTATACTTGCTTTTAAAAAAATATCCCAGTCTCTGAAAGCAGAGATTCTGCAGAACAGCAACCTAGAATTATAAAAGACTCGGGCAGAGAATCACACAAGAAAATGCAAAACCTCTCCAAATCTGCAGCTGTAGGCACTCACAGCCCTTCCCCACACTCTAGATATAGCCCCAAAGCCTTTGGGGAACTGAGATTTGCAAAGGTAAGTACACACACCGTGCACACACCCTTCACTGACATTCTAGTATACCTTTTCCCCAGGACTTGTCAGCCACAGAAGATCTGTGTCCCTGTAACGCCTGCATAGGTCTCGTGCACGTAGCCAGGTTTGTCTCTTTGCTGTGTGGATATAGTAACAGCTGCCTTGCCAGTACTGCCACCCATCTTCAACTGGGCACGTGCCACCAAATATGGACCCTAAAAATCACAGCATACACATGCGTGGGGCTGGTTTCATCCCTGGTATAGCTCCATTGGCTAAATAGAAGGATCACTATGGCATAGGATGTTTAAGACTGTTCTTATACAATCTGTTCAGTATAAGGATCTCTTAAGAGCTTTTAATATTTGTAGAATACTAGGAAGATCACATCAGACAAGGGCTCCAGCCGCAAAATCTGGATTCAAACACCCCATAGGTTCTGGGTATCAGATCTCTGGTTTTGTAACTATAACTGGGACAATTTCCAAAATTTGGATTTGGACAGGAGTTCAGATATCTAAACACCCCTGAAGTTATGGGGTTTTGGTTTGAGTCCCAGCTCTAGGCTATTTTTATGGACTTATTCATTGGCCAACAGAAATATTTTAAATTATAAATCAGCTGACTTAAATAAGTTTCCCAAAACTGCCTCAGAAAGTGGCAAGTTTCACTTTTCTTTCCAGCGCACAGTGAATAAAAATCAACCACATGGGGATTTTCCTATTTGTTTAAAACTGTAATGTTTCTTTTAAAATGGAATAGAGTTGAGACCTAGTTTGCAGAGTTTCTGCACACAGCAAGGTCAGAACATCTAATCTGAAGGTCTGAACTAAACCTCCTGAAGGTTAGGATGATATGAGTTATATATTGTGTCAGTCTAATGACTTTAATGGAGTTCCTCGTCCCACTTACGCTGGTGAAAATCTAGAGCATCACCATTGTGTTTAGAGGTGCTACGAATGGTGATATAATACATGAATAAAGAGACGAGAATGTGCACAAATAGGTCCTGTGTATAGTCACAGTTTTCCTCTTTTCTCCTCTGGATGTTAAACAAGCTCACCTTTTCCACAGGGGATAGGACTATTCTCCTTACTGCAAAACACAGTGTCACCACACAGCCCTGTGTATGGATTGCAGGCCATACCCTGCTGGCATGGTGGACACTTAAATTCACACAGAAGCCCAAATCTTCCAGAGATGCAATCTGTGAAAAGTGAACAAGCCAAGGACAATAGAGATGAACAGCTGCCAAAATAAAAGTTTACTTTAGGAACATGATATTTTTTCCACAATTGTAATTAAAGGTAAAGCTTTTGGGGTTTGTACATACAAGCAGACACACACCCACGCTCATTAACCATTAGTAGAAATTAAGAGCGTGACTTCTGGGATCTTGGCTGGCGATTACAGCTTCTAATGCAAACCAACACAAGCAAGATGTCAGGTAAGGGGGGAAAAGAAAGCCATCCCCATGATAAATTATCGTGAAAATATTAGTTCCCACTCAGTGCTTACCAAAATATCTGCCTTTAAGTGAAAAGGTAGCCCAGTGTACAAAATTCTTGACCCAGGGCTTTGTCACAGCAATGACAAAGCCCTGGAAAAAAAACAGGTAGATATAACTAGAGAGAGAGAGAGATAAATGCTCATAGAAAAAAGGGTTCAAGAGCATGGCACATGGCTAGCAGTTTCCAATGCAGAGTAGAAGAGGAAAGAAATGATTAACACTTCTCAGTATTAGCTTACTCTGTATTAAAGCAGCGACAGCATTCAAAACCTTGCTTTCTGGATCTTCCTTTGGTGTTTTGTGCTAGCTCATTTTATTTTATGCTTTTGGGAGTAGGCAGCCTGATTGCTCATCTAGATAAGCAGCATCCTTCTACGTCTTTCACTTTTGTTCACAAAGATGAAGTGAGCCTCCAATTTTTCTGCTAGGCATGACTCACACCCTCTCCCTAAAATTCTGCAGCTATTTTACATTTGTCTTCCGTTTTCACATCAATTTTCTTTAAAAACAACAATGAAAAAAAATGCAGCCTCCATCTCGGATGGGGGGCGGGTGGGAGTTAAGCTCTAAAACACTCGACATACCTGACTTGATAAAGGATTTCACACTACTGTTCCTGCTGTTATACAGTTCCATCCCACTTTGTAGAACGTAGTGCTCCCCCACTGCCACTATCCCAGTGCATGTCTGGAGCACTGAGCAGGTATCTGTAGCTTTCTTTAAGGTGTTATATATATTTGATGTTGGTACGTAAGGGGAGTACAAAGCTCTCCCCTTGTGCATTGTAAAGAGGTTGACATCTGCAAAAAATTAACAGAAAAGAAATAAAATGGATGATGGTATAAAATAAAATTCAGAAAATATGGGATGGGCCATGGCAGGAAAGATAAACCGCAAACCTTCTCAGAATAGCTCTTCCCCACGCACGTAGGATCAAATTCTATGGTTCCCTGCACAGCGTCAGAAATCACCGAATGCATTATTATTATTTATTATTTGCACTGCAGTAGCACCTAGGAGCCCCAGTTGTGGACTAGGATCCCCCTGTGCCAAGTGCTGTACAAACACACAACACAAAGACAGGCCCTGCCCCAAAGAGCTCACAGTCTAAGTAGCATAAATGAGTGAGGAGGGCAATTCAGAAGATTCCACATCCCCCGCATGGCACTGAACTCCACAGCAGGAGGGGGTGAAGGGAAAGGTGTTAGGTGGGCAAGGAAAGTAACACAATGTACGGACCCATGGGACAGCAACAGAGGGTATAACAGGCCGGCGCTGCTGCTGTGACCAAAGCTCTGCAGCGATCCGAAAGGATAACCCCATCCTTCATTTGGATAGCTTCCTCTATCCCCAGAACTTTCTCCCCTACATTTCTATTGGCTTCCCCAAACAAGAGATGCAAAATTGTTAAAATCCCACCTTCTCAGCCAGGTGACGCATCAATAGTAAACCAGGGAACTAAGTTTATTTAGGACCGTGAGCACGTGTATGTACGTGAACACATAATTTAATCTGTTCCACAACTGTTATTTCCACAACTGTTACTTCTTTCTATCCATATGGTGAATCACTTTGCTAAAGTGAGGGCAGGTCTGCCCTAGAAAAGGTTTGCTGGCCTAGCTATACTGGCAAACCCTTCTAGCATAGACACAGCTTATGCTCAAAAAAAAGTGCTCTTGCTGCTATGCTGGTATAGCTGATACTGGTTCCCTGAGCAAAACACAGTAACTCTTCACTTAACGTTGTAGTTATGTTCCTGGAAAATGCAACTTTAAGCGAAACGATGTTAATTGAATCCAATTTCCTCATAAGAATTAATGTAAATGAGGGGGTTAGGTTCCAGGGAATTTTTTTTCACCAGACTTTTATATATATATATATATATATATATATATATATATATGACACACACACACACACACCGGTACCACGATATAACGCTGTCTTTGGGAGCCAAAAAATCTTACTGCGTTATAGGTGAAACCGTGTTATATCGAACTTGCTTTGATCCAGTGGAGTGCGCCCCCCCGGAGCTGCTTTACCGCGTTATATCCAAATTCGTGTTATATCGGGTCGCATTATATAGGGGTAGAAGTGTGTGTGTGTATACACACACACACACACACACACACACACACAGTATAAGTTTTAAACAAACAATTCAATACTGGTACACAGTGATGATAATTGTGAAGCTTGGTTGATGTGGAGGAGTCAGAGGGTGGGTTATTTCCCAGGGAATGCCTTACTGCTAAATGATGAACTAACAATTGGCTGAGCCCTCAAGGGTTAACTCTCACAGTCTACAAGGCAGCAGAAATGGAGGGAGGGGAGAGAGCATCGCAGACAGAGACAGAGAGATGCACATTTCCCCTTTAAGTACACTGCCTTGTTAATTAGATCAGCTTGCTGAGACCGCAGCTGCTGCTGCCAGCAAGCTCCCTCTGTCCTGAGCCCTGTCATGTGTCCTCCCTGCTCTATGGAAGATGGGGTAAGGGAGGTGCAGGAGCAGGGGGGGAAGGGGAACACCCTGACATTAGCCCCCTTCTTCCTCCTCTCTCCCCCGCACAGCAAGTAGGAGTCTCGGGGAGCAGCTCCAAGGCAGAGGGCAGGAGCAGCACATGGCAGTGGGGGGAGGGACAGCTGCAATTGCTAGTCTGCTGGGCAGCTGCTGCACAGGAAACTTAGGGGAGTGGGGAGCTGACAGAGGGGATGCCGGTCTACCCTGGTTCCAAGCCCCCACCAGCTAGCTGCAACGGGCTGCTCTTCCTGCAAGCAGTGACAAAGCAGGTGGCTGCCAAACAATGTTAAAAGGGAGCATTGCACAACTTTAAACGAGCATGTTCCCTAATTGAGCAGCAACGTAACAACGAAACAATGTTAACTGGGACGACTTTAAGTGAGGAGTTACTGTAGGCTATACCAGCAAGAGTGCTTTCATGCCAGTATAACTGCATCTACTGTAGGGCTTTTCCCAGTATAGAAATGTTGTTTAAAAAAAAAATCACACCCCTAACCAATACAACTATGACAAAAGTTTCCAGGTTAGACTTGGCCTAAGTCATATTGCTAAAGATCTCCACTGGGGGCCAAAAGGACGTAGATGAACCTTAGCAAGTGAATTCCTTAGCGCTGGATTTTCAGAGATATTGTTTTAATTCAAGTCAATAGGAGATGCAAGTGTTCCATACTTATGAAAAATCAGGTTCTTAAAGGGTTAAGTTGCCAGAGAAAAACTAAGCAAAATGATGACCATAATTTACCATTTCACTGCTCCAGTTAAACACCAGATCACTCTACTGTGAATCAAATTAGCCTCCTCACTACATGCACAATCTAGCCCTTAATTTTAAGATTATATGAAATAAACTTCCAGGGCCTAATGTTGGTCCAATTTTACCACAGTGTAACTCCACTGAGGTATACTCCTACAGGTTTACTTCATACAGTCTTACAGTTCAGGGTCAGCTTGTGCATGGAGCGAGGAGGCCAATCTGAATGATTTCAATAGAGATACTCTGGCATTCAATTGCAGTACAGTGAAATGGTGAATCAGGCCGATCTCTTTTCTTACCATGAACTCAGTGAAGTTACACTGGTACAGAATCAGACCGACATACTGAGGAATCAGACCTTACAAGTTTACTTCATACAATCTTAAAATTAAAGGCCAGACTGTGCAGAGAAAAGAGTGATAGGCAAGCATTCCATCTCCATGTCCTCCTCAAGGTCCGGACACATTTTCCATTTTTCCTGGATCTCCCCCTTGGGCAGCAGAACGCTTCTCCCATTCTTAAACACAGACAACTGAGCCCTAAATTAGGGTTCAAAGCCCCAGACATCATGAATTTACCTCCTTCTCTTTTGCATATCCACTTTCTCAGAGAAGAACAATCTGCTGGGGAAAGGTATTGCTTGAAGGCAACCACACAGTCTTCTTTAGTGAGCATATGCCTCCTGTTACGTTTCATGACCCTGCCAGGAGACGGAGAAAAGCCAAGTTGCAAAACCGAATGAGATCAACTACAGCATCTCTGGATTTGAGGGCATGCGGCATGGCATTTTTATGTAAGGAAACTGTAGCTACTAGCCATGGTACTGGTTTAGTACCCAAGATGTCCTCTATTGAGGATCTGTATTCAGCCCTGACTAGGATAGGCTTGATGATTTTCTCTCTAACTGCTATTGTCCTATTTAAAACAACGGCATCTGTCAAAACTTGGTCTCACCATGCACTTTCAGCCTGAGCAGATGTGCCATCGACCCATACATATCTGAAGTCTTCTTTCTTATAGGTCAAACCTATCCAGCTGTTCTCCCCTTTAAACTGTATCCAAGCCTAGAACGCAAAAAATCCATTCAAACATGTTATTAGGCCTCTTTTATCCATTTTGCACTTCATCAACATGTAGGATCCTTTGTCCTGTTACCATATGGGACGGAGTGACTCAAACCATTTGGTTCTTGCTCATTTTTATTAAGTGTCTAGCTTTTTCCTTTTGTGTGGGTGAGCCCACTAAGCTCTCCCAGAGCTGCAGGTCCCACACTCCCCAGCCACCCTAGCTACAAAGCACAGAGGACGTGACACTCTCCTGAGCTTGCCAATAGAGTTCCCTGTGGGATAATTGCAGCAGGCATAACTCAGAGTCACTCTTAGAGCCACCTAGGGCCATTCTTTCCTCAGATGCACTGAGTGTGACTCAGCCTACCGAATCAGAAAGCACAATCATTCAGCAGGCAGCAGCTTATAATTATATAGATGGAAACAGAGCACACAGTGCATCTCCTACCTAAAGCAAAACAAAAATCCTCACACAATTACGAAATCCCCCAATTTTAAATCTGTCAATTGAGAAACTAGACAGGGTACCTTTTCTGCACTGTTTGTAATTTTAGCGAGGTCCGTCTCCTTAAAGCCCTGACACGCACTCCTGGCCTCAGTCCACGTTCTAGTTTTAGTATCTTCCACATAGTAACACGCCTTTCGAAAATAATGCCATCGAGGCCCCTGGGGGCACAACTGCCTGGAAACTGAACACCACAAATTGTTATGGTACCCGACTTTGGAAATAAAAGAGCCGACGGGGCCTCAATAAATACAAGGATATGAACGTCCAAACTGTTGCTTTCTGTACCTTCGCTAGGAGAGCACCGTGGATCCTGAGACTGTAAGCTGCAAGTAACTCTGGCAGTGCCTACACAATGTCCAGTAACACCGCTGCAAGGAAAACCATTGGTGCAGGGATGGCAAGTGGCTTGACAATCTGAGCCATAGTAGCCTGTCTGGCAGCCTCAAAGGAAGTTTCAGAGTTAAATGACAAAGTGCAGAGAATATTCAATCCCTCATTCATTTCCTCCATTTCAGAGAAAATAAAATGTCTTTTTGAAATTTATTCCATTTAAAAAATACTATACAGGCTCACATCCAGCGATCTGGGCACCAACCCCATAAATTAAAGTCACACATACATCAATAAAGGAATGCCCCAAAATACACCCACCTCAGCCCATTTCCACAACAGCCTTAACAAAGGGAAAAGATAAGCTTTGCAATGAGTAGTTTTAGCTTTTGTGTTAAATATGGCACTATTTACACCACATCAGTGTCTCTCTATTCATTGGGTCATACTTATTTTTACTGTTCAGTCTGTTTCTATAGACATATAGGGCCTGGTTCCCATTTACACAGGTGGAAGCCAGGAGTAACTCCTATGAAGTCATGGAATTACTCCATGTTTACACCAGGGTATCAGAGAAAAACTGATCCTTCTTTCTCCATTTCCTGTGTTTCTAAGAGCACTCTTCCTTCTTAGTTCTGAGGTCAGATTCTCAGCTGTTGATCTACCCCCTATGTACCACTGCAGCAGCACAACGGGGATGGAGGGCTGCTGACAGCAGTGGGGTGGGGAATACTGGGGTGGCACGTAGCCAGCATTACTGTATGCACCCCCTCAGCATAGTGAGTGACCCAGAAATGTTGCAGAGTATGCTGCACTCAGGACCACGGGCCTGGCCTGATGGCACCCATTAAAAAGCTCTGAAATTGATCTAACTTGTGCAGAAAGTCAAAAAGGACCCCGGATGCCCCAGCACTGCAGGGCAAAAATATAGCAAGAGCCACGTGTAATCCCCTCCCTTCACATGGCTGGCAAAGTTCAAGTGTACCTGAAGATCTGACTAATGAAATAAGAATGTGTCTTTAAAAAGTAAACCAGCTCTCCCTTTCTGGAGGAGTGTAGTTGTCATTCTGAAGGGTATTTTTGATGGACAACAACAGTTATGGGAGACCAAATACAAGAGATATCCTTTTAAAGAGGACTCACAGAGTTTAATTTGTATTTTAGTTAATTGATTGTTGTAGGGTAGTCTGATATGATAAAGTAAGAGGAGCTAATGAAGTCTGGGGTATAGATAGAAATATATACACAAATACTTACCAGTTTTAAGATATAATGCATCAGCTTTATTAGAGCTTCTAAATACCTCTGTTCCACTAACCAAATGATATCGTTTCTGTGAACGGACTACTCCAGTACAATGTGTTTTCTCATACAGGCATGCCTTTTCAGCAGATTCGAGAGATGAGTATACTTTTGGCAACAAATTCTGTCTTTGTGTTATTATGTGGCCTGCATAAAACTGAAACATGTCTTCAGCTAAAAGAGAAGGAAAAATATCCCAGAATGAAACGGCAGATACACTTATCCCCACCCCAAAACAGGAAAGACTTTCAAATATAGATACCCTGCAGCTGTTTCCCAACATTCCCAGTTGTCCCCAGAAAATTATAAAGGATAGTTACCTAGTACCGCCTTCATTTTCATAGACAATATATCTGACTGCCTTCCCATTACTTATGGATTTATCCTTACAACACCCTTGAAAGACAGTAATACCTCCCTATCTCAACTCTGTACAAGGGGAACTGAGGCACAGAGCAAGTGACCTGACCAAGGGCATACAGGAAATCTACTGCAGAGCCAAGAACCGAATTCATATCTCCCAAGATCCAGCCCAGTGCTTCATACTTCATCCTCTAGCACAGAGCCTAGAAATCCACTGCAGTTATCCACTTGCTATAGTAATCCTAGTAATTCACTCAAGGAAAAAGCCAAAAGGTACATACACAAAAATGCAATGTCCAATTGCATGCCTAAATATTAGCATGGTTTGGCCAACTGCACACACAAATCTGGTGACTGTGCATACATATGGGTGTTTAGACTCATTGCACACACAACTGTATTAATTATATATGAAAAATGAACGTGTGGAATTGTGAATGTGTTGGGCCTGATTTTGATCTTACTCAGACCAGTGTAAATGGACAGTGACTGTGCTATATTCAATGGAATTACACTAGCATGTGAAGAAAATCAGGCCTGTTGTTGTTCATTGACTCAGCATCACCCTTTTCAAATAGATAGTCTATTACGCATTCAAGTGCTCCACACTGCTGATTAAGATTCTCTAAGTGAAGTATCTTTCATAGAATCACAGCTGTATGAGTGAAAGGATAAGAACATTTTCCAAAAAATCTATGCAAACAAATGAAAAAAATAAAATCTGTGTTTACATGTGGAATAAGTTCATTAAAAATACTGAACCATTTGTAATAAAAACAGTCGGTAGAAGCAAAAGAAGAAATGAAAGAACAAAGAAATGCAAGGACTGACCAGAAAAGTTATTCTGTTACTTACCTTCATTTCTTTTACACACAAAATTATATTTTAAAAGGCAACTAGCTGCTTCTAAAGCTACTTTATTATGCTGAAGAAACACACAGTTTTCAGTTGCATCCCGTTGTACGTTTAACCTGAAGTAAAAGCAAAATTCTAATTACACTTAATAATAAATGTAAAAGAAACCCTCCAACATTACTGCAGTAAGTTGGCTGCATAGCTGGATCCGAACAAAACCCACAAAGGTTAAGACTTCAAGAGCAAAGGGTAAGGCTTCCCATGTAGTAGATAAGCAAAATTTGTACAATTGATGCTGTACAGTACAATTTATAATGAAAAAAGTTATATATACACACACATAGTAGTACCCTGTTTGCCAGAAAAAGAGGAATAGAAAATACCACACATGCAATGTAACAAAGTTAAATTTGAGAGTTTGGGAAGGGGATGGGAAAAATGTATCACCCCTCTACACCCAGCAGAAACAGAAGCAAAAAGTTAATAGTGGCAAAGGGCACTGGCAATATTAACTGTTCTGGGAGCCCCTATCTCTTAGGAAATCCATTTTGTCTTTGTCTAGGTCTAGTAACGAAAAGTGTGGTGGTGGTAGGTCTTACCAAACACGTTCTCAATGCCCAGTGTGCTCAAGACAGTGTAGACTTAAACACACACTAAGTTGGATGAGATAAAGTCCAGCATGCGTTAAAGTCCACACCAGGTTTCTAGAACATGTTAGTTAGAATAGGTTGGGTCACACCTTCTGACACCACACCTTTAAATCCTATTCTAGACAAAGGAGAACATTTCTACAGGTATTTGGGCACCTAATTCCTATGAAAATCAATGAAAGTTAGATACCTAAATACCTTTACAAATCTTTCCCAAAGTCTTATAGCAGTGTCCTAGGTGCAGGAGACAGGTACGAAATGAGCAGTCCTGCTCTCATGGGAACCAGGGCAGACCCAGAAGCAGGAGGCCTCTGAACAGCTTATTCTGTGCCTTTCTTGGATTTTCAAGAGTTATAGAGTTATGTTATAAACCCTGGATTCTTCCGCAAGCCAAATGACATGGCCCCTGACACACTGGGCTATAATCTGGGACCATGATCACCTGCACCACTATCTTCATGCAGAGAACATTCAAGGAAGATGAAAACACATAGCTATAGTTTATAAAAGCCATTACACTACATTGTGGACAAAACAGCATCTGGGACTTATCTAAATGCATTGAATGTGTCCACATCACAATACTTTTAATTGTACATACACAGGATGTGATCACTGAAGTATTTAAATTCCTAAAATAAATGGTGTTTATTAATCCAAATGCTCAAAAGAAAAACAACATTATAACAAATACATTAACATCTGGAGGGAACTGTCTATTTTTTTTTAAGGAACTGTTTAATTTAGCATGATACAAATAGAATAATGAGTCAATCATTCAAAACTGTTAGTGACTACAAGTAATAGAGCAAGAAAGCGAACAACCTATGAACTCTGTACTCATTCTCATTCATAAAAAAAATCAAGTTAGGTTACCAGTTCAGAGCTGTGTTTACTCTGGATCCATCTGCCCACTGCCACTCAGAGGCCGATGTTTCCCATTTCATTCCTATCCATGCTGGCTGTTTTATCATCTTTTGTAGCCAGTCCTGTAAAGTAACAATATATACTACACTAGAAACTGACAAACAAAACTTCGTGTGTTTTACTAGCAGTTTTTTATGTCCTTCCCATAATTTGATATTGTCTGAATCACAGGTGGTAAATTGTTAACCCTGTCACAAAATCATTTTCTGTTGTGTACAGTTTTGGGTGCCACCCTAAGAAAGATGTGGACAAATGGAGAGAGCAACAAAAACTGTAAAAAGTTTACAAAATCTGACCTATGAGGAAACGGGAAAGAAACTGGGCACGTGTAGTCTTGCAAAAAGAAGACTGAGGGGTGATCTGGTAACAGTCTTCAAGTATGTTAAGGGCTGTTATAAAAAGTACAGTGATCAGTTGTTCTCCATTTTCACTGAAGGTAGGACAAGAAGTAATGGGCTTAATCTGCAACAACACAGATTTAGGTTAGGTGTTAGGAAAAATCTTTTTAACTATAAATGTAGTTAAACTCTGGAATAGGCTTCCTAGGGAAGTTGTGGAAGCCCATCACTGGAGCTTTTTAAGAATGAATTAAGACAAACACCTGTCAGTGATGGTATAGGTATACTTGGCCCTGTCTCAGTAGGGCTGGACCAAATGACCTCTCAAGGTCCCCTCCTGCCCTACATTTCTATGATTAAATTCTGGATAGACCCCATTGTATTAACCACAAACAAGTAACCAAAAGTCGGGGGAAGGAGACAAACCATTCATAGTCTTTATAACGTCAAACCTTTTCAGCCGACGATTCCAGCTGCAACAGACTTGTTCTTTTAAAATGGTTGCAAAACAGCCTGGCTTCCATCCAACTCAGAGTTCTATTCCTTTCTATAAAGTAACAACGTCCATTCCAGTACCACCAGCCAGGCCCAAGAGGACATTTCAAGCTGTACTTGCCTGACATCATTGAAAGAGAAGAGAAAAATACTATATAACAGCTTTCTTCTCCAATTAAAAACTTGTTTCCTGTGAAATTTAGCTTCTCATGCCCCCCTCACCACACAATTGTTTCTGTTCTACCAGATTTTTTATATTTTGTGGTGGGAGCATTTTTAGAATGAAGAGGGTGACTGTTAAATGTTTTACTTCTTCAGGGAACACTTTCAGTTAGTTTCCTACATATGGCAGCTATTTCCTTATTTATGCACAAAAATATCCATTTGCTTGTGCAAACTGAGTAGGTGCACATGCAAATGCCACTTTAGTGAGTATGCAAATAGATTTGGCAACACATTTTGCTTTATTGGAGGCCTGCTGAAAATGTGGTGTTCTCTGCTGCCCAAAGGCAAAATTCACTCCTGTGTAGAGCCAGCAATAAGTCACTGCACCAGATAAGTCTCACTTATGCCTGAGTTTGAGACTAGAGGTGGGACTTTCATGGTGCAATTGCCTTGGGCTAGCCCTCTGCACAGGGGTGAATTTCACCCCAGAGGAGGGCAACAATACTGTACACTTTATAAAGCAAAACTAAAACAATCAACAAGGCCCCAGACCTTCACATCACACTACCTCTCTCTACTCTTTATACTCAGAGGCGCAGGCAAGGTATCTGGGATATATATGAATTGAAATGTGCAACATTCTTATGAACAGACAAGATATGTGAATGTGAATCTCAGCACCTTAACTGTCCACCAAGAAAGAAAGAAAGAAAGGGGTCACAGAGACAGGGAGAGCAAAGGAGGGAGCCTAGGAATTCACATACTCATGTCCGGCTTACCAGTCTTAAGGGCATCCCTTTGGTTTTGCATATTTAATTTTTAATGCTTTCCCCTGAGAAATGAATGACACATTCTTGCAGTACATATGTAGCACAGTAAAAATATTTTATTCTGCAGACAGCACAAGTGGGAAGTGCTATCTCCCTTCTGAGTTTTGCAAATCTCTCTCTGCAGGAGAAAATGATATGTAGCCCTGTGTAATCTCAGTGAAGTGAACAGGCTTGTAGGGGGAGTAAATCATCCAAATTTCATTCTTTATTATACTAGTGTCAATCTGGACTAATTACACCAACTTTAAAGGAGTTACTAGAAATTTATGCTGGAGAAGGCAAGAACAGAATCTGGCCTTTTGTGTACTGATGGAGCTTTACTGTAGAATTACAAAGGACTCCTCCTTATTTTTGCTGATACAGACTAACACAGCTACCACTCTGAAACCTACAGAACACGGAAACATTATTTGGCTGCATATAAGAATTATATGCCATAAAAATGAAAAATCAGTGCACATTTGTTGGATTCTACCATAGTGTTCAGGGGGGAGGGTTCTTTTGTTATTTTTAAATACTTTCTCCTTGGCTGAAGGAATTCTCAACTTTCAATTCCCACTTTCAGACAGATTTGACTTTTTAAAAAAAAGGCTTTACCTAAATTACAGACACCTACATCCTCTGGCTCAGCACAAACTGCAGTGTCCTCACACTTTCCGGATACGGTATTGCACGGCTTGTCCCAGTAGCAGTCTGGGCATTCCTTTTCACAAGACGGTCCGTAGTATCCAAAATCACAAGCTTAGAAAGAAATTAAAATCCTGAAAAACCTCCATAATAGTTACATGGACACTAACTGCTGGAAACCATGCTGAATAATTGCTTCCCAGGTCTAACATATGTGAAATGGTTAGAATTTCTTGCTAGGGGTCACTAGAATTTAAGCCAAAATAGGATTTCAGAAACCTAAATCCACTTAATACAGAGCACAATATCATGTAAGCTTCATAATGAAAACCTCCACCGGAAGCTGTAATATTTTATTAGGGACAAAATGTATTGATACCCTATATCCATTCTAACATATCCTGAAAAGGTACCTCTAAATAATGGACATTACCTGATTTTAAGTATGTTGCACTTTGTGCAAATCCACTGATAACAAATTCAGAGTCATGTATTAGGAAATAACTGTCTTGCCATAACACATAGCCAATGCATCTGGACCTCTGCATTACACAGATTTGTCTGGCCAATGTGTGGTTAGTGTATTTAGCTGATACTGCTGGAGTTGGGAAGATCACCACTGCATCCCAGATACTTATGAACAAATCAAGATCTGGAAGAGGGGGAAAAAGTTTTCACTGATTTAGCAAAACAGTGCTATAGTACAAGACATTAACTCATCATTAGTGATTAACGTATATATCTCTTCACAAAACCATCCACAGTATCCAAAATCACAAGCTTAAAAAGAAATTTAACACCAACTCTGAAAAACTTCCATAACGGTTACATGGACACTGACTGCTGGAAACTATGCTGAATATATGCATATATGTGTCTACACAAATGTATTACTTTGTATATTTCTACATTCACTTCAGTCACCTTCCAAGTTTTTAATGAAATGCATAAGTAACGTCATTACTAGTGGAGTACCTCAAGATGATTAATTAACTCAACAGAAATTATGCAAAATTTATCATTTGAACAGTAATAAAAAAATCTGTTATTACGAATAGTCTGCTGACAATGAAACAAGAGGTACTTCTCTGCATTTCTTCATAGCCAGAATATATAAGTCAATGGGAGTCATTAGTCTGAAGCACCACACAGTATTCTGAACAACATTTTTTCTATGTAACTTCAGGTGTCTCAAAATATCAGAGAACAATCTGTATGTATTCACCCAAATTCATGCATACTCGCATGTAACATGTCATCTCTCCCTCTGAGCCTGTCTTTTTAAAACTGTGTCCTGAAACTTTTGATGGCCTTTGATGCCAAAATGAAAGTTCCCTACTGGACAGTCTTGAATGAGTTTGAGTGAGAATTCTTTGAAATACTTTGTTGTAATGAGTACTTTTATCATTGCCCAGTGCTGCTACAGAAGCCCTCTGGGAAATAAAATGACTTCAATCTCACAGGGAAAACTACTCTTGATTATTCAAAATTTTAAACCAGTAAGGGTGAAATTCACCTGGGTGGAGAGAGACAGCCCAAGTCCTAGGCACCATTTAACGCCTACTGAAATCCTCCATGCTGGCCACCTGCACAGAGGTGAATCCCACAGTAAGTGAATATAAATCAGATTCCAAACCTGGTTCTGCTGGTTTCTTGCACACCCATTTCTTGGCTCTCCTACAGCTTGCTGCAGCGACAAGTTCGCCAGCTGGCATTTCAATACATCTCAGCCAACTGTTTCTCTTTCTAAAAGTTAACCTGTTGTGGAAAATAAAAACAACTCAGGGGACTGTTATTTTTGTGGGTAACGAGCAATCTAACTTAAAAATGATGTCAGTACACGGAACCACCCCAGGTAGGACAATGGCAATGATAAAAGGTATAGAATACCACAGGGCCAGGAGGAAACATGACTAAAAGCTAATGTGATAATTGTCTGTAAGTGCCTGCCAGGGATTAACAAAAAGCATGGCAGTAAGAGAGAGGGGAATTCTTATTAGCACCCAGTGGAGTCACTACAATTTAAACCAGAACTGATTTCAGAAAATTAAGTCTACTTTACTACAGAGCATGATATCTGGGTAAGTATCAATATGGTGAAAACCCAATAAACCGAGAGGTTTTTTTTTTAATCAATAAAGAGGAAGAAACATTTTATAATGTAAGACAATGGAATAGCCACAAAGAAAGGTTAAAGCCGCCACTTCTAGCAGCTCCAGTTGGCCTGGAGTAGTGAACTGCAGCCTCTGGGAGCTGCAATCAGCCGAACATGCAGACACGGCAGGTACACAAACTGGCCCGGCCCGCCAGGGGCTTTCCCTGCACAAATGGCAGAACAAGTTTGGGAACCACTGGACTAGATGGCTCTTACCTGAATATTTGGACATTAACATTAATATGTCTAAGCTAATAAAATTGCGATTTTTTTTGGATCTCATTATTGTTTTGATGTGGTTTCAGATCACAACCACACTATGCTAGATACACATAGATTGCTTCATATACAGACCATTCCAATACACTAGATGCATTATCTTCATGTGCCCAGGTCCAGGTGCCATCTCGGTTTATATCTTGCAACCCTGTCCATGTGGGTCCATTCAGAGATGATTTAATCCAACTCTGTATACAAAAGTTTTCAGAAACAAAAAGGAAAAAGTGTCTGTGGTTTTACTGTTTTTATCAAAATGAAACAGGACAATTATTATTAAAAGAGAATGAAACCATATTATCTGAGTCCAAATCTGCAGGTGTTTCATGCCAGAAAAAGTTCACTGAGATCAAGCCAATTCCTTGGATGCTTGATACAGCAAACACCTCTGATCCAAAAACCTTCCTGTGGTGCCTACAGCTCCACATAAACAGCAATGGAACTTCTAGATGTTCAGCACATGCCATAATACCTGAATGGTGTCACCCTTCCGGAAGTTCTGTCAGCCTAGGCCAAAAACCCATTAAGAGAAGAAAAGCGGCGACATTAATAACTGTACCAGTTCTTCCGGGCTTTCAAACCAAACAAGTTCAGCACCTCTGTATCGACTGCAGGTGGAATTGGCATCCATCCAGGATTTCGCTTTCGCACGTGAGATATAGTAACAGTACCTGTTCCAGTAGCGCCACCCGGCCTCATCTGGACATTGTATACTGATTGTGGCTTTAAAAAAACAAACAAACAAAACCACAGCATTGATCTCTGTTATGTCAAAAACAACACGACAGGCATTACCCTTAAAAAATATTCACATTCTTTGTGTTCACAAAACTGCCAGCAATTCATTCTGGGGTAAATTCCTCTCTGCAAAGAAACCTGGCACAAGGCCTATGCACCATTCAAGTCCTACTTATCCACTATTACAGTGATGTGATTTAGGTGATGTGTAGGCCTTGAGCTGGCATTTTGCATGGTGAGGAGGGTGCATGTATGAACAATTCATCCTCCACACGACTCCCTTTGAATTTAACAGGGGCTGCACAATGAGATCCCTGGGAACCACTTTGAAAATTTAGAAGTTAAGGTATGAGAGAAAATACATATGTTCCTCAGCCTCCCGAGCTTCCATAATTTTTTTTAAAATTGGATGTGATACAGTAAATTTTCCTGGATCCTCATCAATAGGTCTATCAAGATACTTCTCTTTCAGCTCACTGAAGAGGCTTTAATGAATCTGTTTGCAGTGCATGGACAGAGAATAGACCAGAGAGCCATATGAACAATTGTTTACCTACATTTCTGTGCACAATTATATTTATGTGCACAAACTGGATGAATAGACACATCTGTAAAATTTAGCACCTACAATAAGGCCCTGATCCTGGAAAGTTACTCATGTGCTTAAGTGTTTGCAGGATGAATGCTTGAGTGTGCAATTTCTGTTATTCCACAGGCAAATTAGTCACCTGTGTGTCCAGTGATGCAACCTGTAATCTCTACAATATACAGCAGAGACCCCGTTGCAATTTCAAGTTGAGGTTTGCCCTGATGTACTTAGCCAAAATTTCCCTTCCTATTACTCTTGAACAGTGTGTCTTGTGCCAAATGTCAGCTCAACTGCTTCCCTCCACTACAAAAGTGGCAGCATCTCCATGACGCTATATATATTCTGCAGCATTTGTGAAACTCTAAGAATCCATGATATTCCTCTCAGGTCAGTTTTACACTGATGTAATCCCAGTGGCTTCAATGCAGTTACCTGTATCTGAGAGGAGAATCAGGTCCTATCTTTCTGCCTGCAGCACCAAATACCATTGTATTCAGACTCCAACATATTTGTTAGTACTTTATTCTTTGGAATGAAGAGGTGTTAGAGGGATGCAAATTATGATTATTAACTTGCTTCTTAAAGGAAAATCAGGCAGTTCCTCCCACAGCCCTGAACTATAAGATCATGGTTTAAATAACCCTTATTATGTAGCCCATTATTCTTAGGCCTCTATGTGCTTTGTAACATTGCTGTAATGCAGGTTCTTTCTATAGTTCTTTCTGTTTTTAATGTCCACACAGACAAATTTCGCTATGAGCAGTGCATTTTTAAGAAGTGCTGACCCGAAGTGAAAGCATTCTTCCATATGGTTCCTCTTTTGATTTTCTTAGGCCTACAGCAACTAAGTATACACCAGTCAGCACAACATTTATCTTAGTCATCATCACTGGTCTAATATCACTCTGAACACTGTCTCTTTAGATTATATCCCTTTCCCTGATCTTTTGTTTTCAAGAACATAAGCTTCTCAAGGCTGGGACTGTCTTTCTCTGCACACATACTACTGCAAGCTAAATAATAATAAATCTTAATATTCAGCCTTGTGAGTTTTTGGGTGAAAGCAGAAGCATGTATCACACACATATGCATTTATATGATCATTAAAAAAATAAAAGGCCCAGGAAATAAAGGAAAATCTTTCTAATTATAGTAGTAGTTAAGCTCTGGAATAGGCTTCCAAGGGAGGCTGTTGAATCCCTATCATTGGAGGTTTTTACAAACAGGCTAGACAAACACCTGTCAGGGATGGTCTAGGTTTACTTGGTCCTGCCTTAGTGCAGGGGGGTTGACTAGATGACTTCTTGAGGTCCTTTCTACCCCTACATTTCATAGAATATCAGGGTTGGAAGGGACCTCAGGGGGTCATCTAGTCCAACCCCCTGCTCAAAGCAGCACCAATCCCCTGACAGATTTTTGCCCCAGATCCCTAAATGGCCCCCTCAAGGACTGAACTCATAACTCTGGGTCTAGCATGCTAATTCTCAAACCACTGAGCTACCCCTCCCTATGAGTTGCTGATTAGCCGCAATCAGAGTCACATAAGGGCTACTCAAACTAGTTAGCAAGAGTCCCCAAGGGACTGTCTGCCAGTTGGAGTTCCAGGCACACATCTTCCTCCTCCCTTGCACTGGGAACTGTAAGGGAGGGTGGCGTAGAAATTGGTTGTGCCAGCTGCCCACCCGTTGAGGACTCCCCTCTATGCAAGGGGAAACAGGGCCACATTCTATCCCCATAGCACCATTCTGGAAGGACAAAAGGGCCCTTGTCAACATCCCTCTTGACCCTAGCCAGCTCGTTTTATGTGGATTAAAACCCAGGCAATGTAATAGAAAATTGGATGTTCTGAGGTGTCCCCTTTTAATACTTACTTGCCACACAGCTTGCTAGAGTGAATGGCAACAGACACGTTGTTTTCTCATCACAGAACCCAGTCAAACTATTACACGGCAGGATGCTAGTGCAGCGGGGGCAGGCTTTCCTGCATCCAGATCCGTACCGCCCAGAAACACAGCCTAGATAAGGGAAACACATAGCAAATTTCCGAGATTAACAGCCAGATTACATCTATGCATGCTGACTTTTTCCTTCCTCATTCATTTTTTTCCCAATTTCCATTACCACAACTGAGAACCAGATGAGAAAGTAGAATCGGGCTGGAGAAACAGTTATCAGCATTTGGGTTCAAATGAGTTATGTTATCTTGGAATAAATGCTTTAAATTGTAACAGATATGAGACTCAATGTTCTTGTGTCATCCCTACAGTCTGCATCATCTGTTGAGGCAAGAAAAGTAGTCAGCTGTGAAACTTCTAAGAAAAAAATACTCTAACAAGAGACTTACACAAAGGACAAACGTACAACTTTTATAAATGAAAATTTCCAATATGGTTGTAAGTTCTTATTACAAGTGGAATCTAGATTTCCAAGATGATACGCTATGTTGAAACCAAGAATGCACAGCACCTATGAATCACAGAACTGAAGAAAATAAGGCATATTATGATGGATTTAGGAGCCTACTCCAAGTTTGAGAACCACAATTCTTAAACACTGCCTAATAAATGAACCAAAGAACCATAAATAGCAGGACCAGGAAGAGACCATTTGGGTAATCAGGTAGGATTTTCTGCATTTCCAGAGACTGCCACCTACACCACTTCCACAAAATGTATTAACTAACCCATTCTTAATTAACTGCAGTGATGTTGCCTGGACTTTCACAATTACCTAATACCTTGTACTACCAAGAACTTTTTCCTGAGGTCTACCCTAAACTTTTCCTTCTTTAGCTTCAGCCCATCTTCTGATACTGGAAATAATTCCCTTCCTTCATTTATATTACTGCCTCAAAAGCATTTATAGATTATGACCATGTCCTCCATAAGTCTCCTCTTTTCCAGACTGTATACATTTCGCTCATTCAATCTCTCTTCCTGTGCCCTATCTGCTAATCCTTCTACCATCCCTTTTTGCTCTTGGCATTTTTTCTACTTTTTTCCTATATCCTTTGTAAGTTATGGGAGCTAGAAATGCATGTGGATATATCAGATGTGGGTGTTTGCTATCCCTCCAGCTGTGCTACTGCCAGAAAAGTTATCATGCCAGACTTCCATTGCAGCTGATCTTTCAACTTCTTCCCTTCCCTACTGCCCACTTGCTGGCTTCCTCCTTCCCCTTTTTCGCCTATTTGTGTAAGCCTTTTTTATTACTATTGTTACCCCCACCCTAACATGTTGTATCTGTGTAATATTGTCTGATTATATATTGTCTGGTCTTCCATCTTCGAAAGTTGGGTAACCACATGATTTTACTGGCTATCCTGTGAAATGTGCAGCATTTGGTAACATATACAAGCCGAAAGTCATTTACCTTTTTGTATTTTGTTTCTTTGTGAAAATTAATAAAACATTAATCAAAAATATTAAAGAATATAAATGCTAATATTGAACATCCTCTTTCCATACTACACTTTGATATCCCACGCTTAATGAATACTCTATTTTCTGACTACTTCCCAATACATATTATGGTGTTTTTAATCAATAACTGACATTTACCCACTTTTAAATTAGTTTATTATGGGGCACTATATCAAAAGCCTTACTGAAATCCTAATGTTACATTTGTTATATCCCTGCCATCCCCTTGTGATGTAGTGTGCTGGCCCTTTGTGCAAAGAACCTACGAATTGAAAATATCCTATCGCAATCTGGTCACTGGAGAGAAAAGCCACTACTAACCCTGGATCTACTGTAGGGTTGGAACCACCACCACTACAAGAAGAGATTAAGAAAAAGGATTTGCTTAGCCAGGTGGCCCTTGATACACAACCCGTCAATCCATCACGAAATATAACACATGCTGGCTCTCCCTGGAAAGGAGATTTTAGGTCACAGGAACCTGCAGAAAGGGCTCTGGCCCAGACAGCTGGAAAGGGGATCTATCTATATTTTAGATTCTATTTATGTACTGAAAGTTGATACCTGAGAAAGAAGCACCTGGCCTGGGACCCTAAGAGAAAGGTCTTTGTTGTGTTTTGTAATTTTTCTATTAAAGACCTAATAAATCAGAAGGGAAAAGACATTATAATTAACTAGAAACCAGAGTATCTGTTGTTTTTATATGGTGGGGAAGCCTATTTACACTACAGGGATCACATGGAAGGAGGCTAGCAGATTTGCATGACACACCTTTAATAAAGCTTTCCTTCCTGCCAAGTGATTAGACCCCTTTCTCCCGAACTCTCACATATTGGTGCACTTCTGTCTCCCACCTGGCCCTATTTACTATTTATAAACAAAATATTCTACCCAAACAGCACGGTCCTTTTTTCTTAAAGACTGGTGCACCATAGCCTCCTGGAATTAGTTCTCATACCCACAATGCACTTCTTTGAAAGTGTCGTGCTACTCCTTGAGAACATGTATTTTACACATGCTGAGAAATAACACTACTTATCTGGTGAAAGGGGCAAATCCTCTGCCCTCGGTTTAGCCTTAGCAGCAGCTGCAGAGGCTATTTCAGCTCAATACTATATAGGGCACTCCTGGAAGTTGAGCAATAGACCCATAAAGCATCTAGTCTGACCTCTTGCACATCGCAGGCCACTGAACCTCGCCCACTCACTCCTGTAACAGACCCTTAACCTCTGGCTGAGTAACTGAAGTCCTCAAATCATGGTTTAAAGACTTGAAGTTACAGAGAATCCACCATTTACTCTAGTTTAAACCTGCAAGTGACCCATGCTCCACACTTCAGAGGAAGGCTAAAACCCTCAGGTTCTCAGCCAATCTAACCTAGGGGAAAATTCCTTCCTGCCTGACCTCAAATATGATGGTCAGTTGGACCTTGAGCACTTCGGCAAGACCCAGACAGACACGCAGGAAAGAATTCTCTGTAGTAACACAGAGCCCTCCCAATCTAGTTTCACACTACCGGCTATGTTTGCTACTAGCAGTTACAATAAGTTGTGCAGGTTCTGCCTGGCCCCCAGGAGTCTTCTTCTCACATTGGCTCAGACAAAATCATACTGGTTCCATTGCCAAAGGAGGCTCTGGAATGGAGGGGTGGAACTGGGTCAGGATTTCCCACATGCAGAGCTTTCCATTCCTGGATCTCCAGGAGCTTTACAAAAGTGGGTAAGCAACATTATCTCCATTTTTCTAGACAGGGAAACTGACTTGTCCACAGTCACAAAATAATTGCAGACTGAGAAAATAATCAACCCCCTGGCTCTCTGTTCTATGACAATTTCCTACTTAACAAGACTCTTTACTCATACTATAAAAACAAGTGTAAAAACAAAACAAAAGTTTATTTTTTAAATCTTATTTTTTTTTAAATAATTAGTAAAGAGAAAAGATGGATCCTTACTTGTTTTCAAGTAAACTATACATCTCTGGGGAGCTGACACCATTTCACTTCCTGAGACAAGATAAAATTTGGATGGCCAACTACTTATTCCTGTACACTGAGCTTTGATCATGCAGTAGAATTTTGCTTCAGTTAGGGTACTATATTGAGCCATTGCCACCAGAGAAAGCAGTATTCTTCCAGGATACTCAAGGAAAATATCAAGGTCTGCAAGTGAAAAGAAGGTTGTAAGGTTGACAAGAACACACAGCATGAATCACAGAGATGCTAAAGTCAGACTAGCTTGGCCTGCAGCTCCCTTAGTTTCTAGAGCAACTAAAGCACATGTCGAAGTGTTGTCCTGCATAGTGATGGAGTTAGGTACATGCTTAAGTGCTTTCCTGAATTGGGGCCTTAATGACTACTCTTTAAGTATTTTAATAAGTACAAGCAGAAAGACTGCAGGCTGCAATGAAGGCTCCATTCAGCCCTGGTTTTTCCCTGGTTAATGCACCAATTTCTGATGCAGACCATGTTGTACAGAATTATTTTAGACCTTTACTTTTTATGAACTGTTTTGTTGTCTGAACACAGAAAGCTTGATCTGCAGGGAGAATCTATGTTTCATTTAGACTAAATTTTTTTTTTTTTGCTGAACTTCTCTAGCAGCACAAGTTTAAGCAGTAGTATTTTATACAGTCCATCTGTAGACTTCTGGAGACACAGAAGGATTTCACACAATAGCTTTATTTTATTCAATAGTTACCACGTATAAAGTCAAACAAACCACCATGAGATTTATCACAAGATATCATGCATGGAATCCAGTAATTCAATTTCGCTCCTTGAGGTTTGTCAATAAGACACATCTCATGATCATCTTTTCGTATATTATGAATTAGTTTTGAAAGTATCTTATTGATACATTTTTCTAAATTGTTCTTGCACAGCAATTGCTAATTTAAATTACACTGTAGAGATTAGGGGCAGATTCTCAGCTGCTGTAAAATCAGCACAGCTCCATTTAAATCAATGAGATAAACCCATTTACATCACCTGAATACTTGGCACATAGAGTTAGATAGCTCTGGAATCTGCATTCCCCGGGTATAGTACATATGCAGCAACATGCAATCAGATACTATCATGAAAAGCATCTTATAAGATCCTACACAATTAGCTGTAGACACGACTACTGGTTCTTTAGATCACCACCTGCTTGTTTTTCACAGACCCAGTGCAGGCGTGTAGAGCAACCAGTAGCCATAAGTTCTCCTCCTTTCTTCATCTGAGCGCATCCACTTTGACCCCTTTTAATGTCTGAAAGCCTGTTAAAAAAAATAAGGCAGCATAGGTGAATATTACTAAAGCAATCATTAGCCGTGCTGTACCATCAGAAACACACAATATGGCCCCCAGTAAATTGTTCTTTTATTACGAAAGAAGCTATCAGAATATAAATACCTTCTCACCTCTTTGTTATACTGGCTCTTTTGAAAACTACTGAAAATGTAACTACTCCAAAAAAGTCCCAATAAACCCCCATTTGCTACATACAATAACAGAAATAATGGCCACAATATGATCTTAATTAGGTCAAGCATTCAACTGAGTCAATCTATCCACAAGGAAAAGAAACACTCATGTTGAAATCACATCTATTCACATTCAAATACAAAATGTTATTCTATCATTTCAGTAATTCCCATGTTGATTTCAGGTGCTTTCTTCATGAGTGTGATTAAAATTCTTTGTATCTATTGAGTGCAAATGCATTTTCTGCTATTTTTTTATTTAATTCTAGAAGGTTTCTTATTGAAACTGCCAAATGCACACATGCAGATTCACTGATTCAAAGGCCAGAAGGAACCATTATGATCATCTTGTCTGACCTCCTCTAACACACAGGACATGGAATGTCTACAAAATAATTCCTACAATATATCTTTTAGAAAACTTGATTTAAAAAATGCTGGTACCTAATACTTTGCATTAATAGATTTAAAGTTCATTAATCTTTGACAAATAGAACAGAAAAGTGAGAATACGATGAGAGTTTCTTCACAATAATTAAAGGAATTTAAAGAGAGTTAATCCTCAGAGTACCTACAGAATCTAAAATGCATGGTTTGGGAAGCAAATCAAAGACCTGAGGATGCACACGTGATATTTAAAACTTTGTCCACCTAAAGTGACTTGAAAACTTATCTCCAATGGATTTGGAAGACAGAGAAAATGAAGATAGGAAAGCTACCCACAAAGCTATCAAGAATACATTTGCAGCTTTAATATTTCTGCTAGTTTTGGGACTAATCTTAATTTCTGTCCCTTTTTCATGCTCCCACAGTAAAGGAATTGTTGGATAGTGGGGCCAACATCCTTTGAGATAAAGAGGCCTGAATTTCATGGGCAGTCTATCAGTGATCACTCAAAAGCCTGACTGTTTAGCAATGTAAGACCTTGTCTCTACTGTGAATTTGCCCCAATGGCCAGCAATCAGTGTAACTGAACACACACCATCCCCTGGCATAGATCTGCAAAGCTGCTGTTTGCACTTGTGGAGGTTATCCCTGCTTGAAATCAGGGTACGTTGCAATAGTGTAAATCATGACTTCATAACCCTTTACCATGGTTACGCTAGAAATCTGCAGTGAAGCAGCTAAGCTACAGGCTGGGCACCGATGGCAAAAGTTAGGGCATGTCTCCAGCATAGAGAAGGATTAAGGGTGAGATTCACAAAGGGACTCAGGAGTCTATCCACCACTTTATTTGTACTGCTTAATAAAGTTGTTCCAACCAGGTGTTATCTACGCCTTTGTTTGTGAATATTATTGTTACACTAATAATTATAAAAGCACATCTCAATGTCTTCCATTTTCCTGCTTAACAGAAATTTCTATGCCTGCCAAATCTACTAGACAACTGCCAGCTCTAGCATCTACAGCTAATGCTAATGTACAGAGAACATGATAGCTACTATGGTTAAAATGAAACAAGACTCAAATACTTTGCTCCACCAGGCTATAGCAGCAATTCTAGTGGGGGGGGGGGGAGTTAGCTGGGGAAGCACCTCAGTCTATAGAAGATCAGCTGAGTACATGAAGCAGCCAAGCATATAAAGTCAACCCACTCCCCACCTCCTTGACGGCTAGGCTTTCATAATTAAGATGGCTAACTCCTTACCAGTTGAGTGCAAGATTAGCACCGTGTCCACTAGTCCATTGCCAGGCACCAGACTGCTGCTTTGACAAACCAATCCAGGTGCCACCCTCCAGCATGGAAGCCACCCACATCTGAAACGGTAACAATTTCCTGCTGTTGTTAAAACTCCCACAAGGCTCTTCTCGTCCAACTGTCTCTCAAATCCTGCCAGGAAGTCAGTGAAAAGCCCCATTTGATAAACAAAGTGGACAAAGAGTTGGCTCTGCTACCTTAGAACTACATTGAAATAAAGTATTCCCCAAAGAGAGAAGTCCAACAGAGTAACCAGAGAGAAATTTAACTTTCAAGATTGAAAAGACAATACAAAATTCACTTAAGACTTTCAAACTACAGATTTTCTTTGGAATGAAAATAACTTCTTCCCTTTGCAAAAATACCTTTTCTTCTGCACTATCTAGCTGGAGAAGACTAGCATGCTTATACAATGCACATTGGGCCAGAGCCTGCTCCCACCGCATGGTCTCTCTCCTTTCTAGGTAATAACAGTTTCCATTCCAATACCACCACATGGGGTCTTGGGGGCACTTTAAACTGGTGAGTCCTGCAAACAAAGAAGTTTAAGTGCAAAAGGAATGTGGAAAGATGTATAAACCTGGACAATGTATCATCCAGGATGAATAGACAACATACCATGAATAGTGACACAGCTAGATGGGCCATTAGCTGAAAAAATATGCTGTGAGGTTCCACAGTTTTTTGAAGAAAGGGATACACACTTTTAAAAAGGTGAATAGCAAAGCTTTGTCTTTACAGTGCCTGGGACAGTGGAGCCCTGATCCTTGATTGGGAATCCTAGGCACTACTATAAAATAAATAACACATATTCTGCGAAAGGTACTAAAAATACTTTACATCTCCATAAAGAAATTTGCTAACTATATGAAATTGTATGGGCCACATTTTCAATGAGTCTCTTTATCTGTGTCTGCAAACTGCTTAAGTGCATTCATTTTGCATATGGAAATTAGCAGGTGAGCATGCAGGTTTTTCAGGTGCCATTAAGGAGGTCCACTGAAAATATGGCTCCAAAAATTGAGACCATGTTTCTTTTCAGAAACAAAATATCTCCTCAGCCTACTGCCAAGACCCGAGTGCAGGGTTCTGCGTTACCACTATAAAAGCAGAAGACATCAAAGCCATGACAAAAAAAAATAGTTTTCTGAACAGTTTGCCATTGACCTCAACAGGAGTAAGACAAAACCCATATTTGCTCTCTGACTTTCAGTGCTGTGGAAATGTTTGTTAGGTTTCTTTTTATAAAGAAAAAAAGTTCAATTAAATAAATAAACCTGCACTTCAGCTTTGAATTTGCTCAAGTTATAGCCTCAGGGCAGGGCTCTACCTTTCCAGAGACAGAATTTGTTGTATAATGTAACTGCTGGTACACAAAGGGGAGGAGATGAGAATCAGCAGGAGTAATACTGAATGAGAAAGAGAAAACAAATACACACACACAAGCACTCAAACCAGCCAAATAGCCCAGGTGTCCACCATAGGCAAGCAACAGAACAGGGACAAAACTGCTGGAGTAAAGAAAATCCTAGAACCCAATGACTGATGATTACTGTACAGAAAAACAAGCTACCTTAATTAAGGCTTGATCCAACTCCCACTGGAGTCAATGGGAATTTTCCATTTGACTTAATAACAGCTGGATCAGGCCCTTATTAAAGGACTCATTCTGTAGCTGATTTATGCCCTGAAGTTACAATGAGCCAAATCTGGGCTACAGAGCAAAGACGGCACAGTGGTTGTAGTGGCAGCCTGGGGAGTTGGGAAACTTAGGTATGATTCTTTGCTATCACACATTTCCTGTGTAACTTCAGTTCCCTAGGTGTAAAACGGAAGTAATAGCACATCTGCTAGGTGAGCTCTGAGCATGCTCACTGGATTAGGCCCTGCAGGCAAGTTAGGCAGAGGAATATGTACCTTCCTCCAGTTCATGCATTATTCTGAGAGAAAAGCATCTGGATGCCTAGCATGGGGCTGCCATGCACAGAGGCAGAAACATAGGCACCTAGGAAACTTTTACTGCAAAAATGTAGGCATGGAGCTGAGCAAGGGTTTTGTGAACACCCAGTGGGGCCTGATTCTGGGATTTAGGTGCCTAAAGTAACAGTTAGGTGCTTAAATCCTTTTGTGAAGCTAGCCCAACTCGGTATATTCAAAGCATAATTCATTTTGGTTACATCTGCAGGTCACACTACAATACTTTAAGATCCAGGATGTCCTGGGACAGGTAATATCATTTTATGTCTGCACTTTACATATTAGACAGAAAAGGTGAATTAAAAAAAACCCCACCCAAGTTAATATTACTGTACCTGATTCACAAATTTCACCTTTAAATTTGTCCACACACATTAACTTTTCTGGGCATTTGCCAGTTATTGAATTGCATCTGAAGTTTCCAGGACACAGCGGACAAACTCTTGCACAGTTTTCTCCATAGTATCCCAAGGAACATTCTGTATGAAGAACAACCAACATATCAGAGTTAAATGTAGAGAAGTGATATAACTAAGAAGCTATCTAAAATGTTACTAATGAAAGACCTGATCCTGATTTCAACAAGAGTGTTACTTTCTAAGTAATTCCAGGCCCAGGCCCTTAAGTAGAAGGGTTATTTACTGAGATGCAATCAGGGTGGATAAAAATCAATGCTTTAAAAAAAAAATCAGATTTTTTTAAATTTAAATTGGATTCTGATAAAATACTTTGAGGAAAAAGCCTATCTAAAGATAGTTTTACTTAAGATACATTATAACTCAAAGATATCTCATCATGGAATAGGGATTATAAATTCTAATTCTATAGTATGAGACAATATATTCATGTAATGGTTAAGAAAAGTTCTGTAAATGAGATCCAATCGTTCATGGATTAGGAACCCTATCTTATGGGGTTCCAGGGGCTTCTATACAAATTTAAGTTAATCCTTCTATCTACCCAATGGGACTCAGTGCTCAGTCTAGAAGATACCATCAGAGATGCTTAGTTTTGCAGTTCTCAAACTGAATTTGTCTCCAGAGATAACATGCTTGTTAACAGCAAAAATGTTTTAAATAAATAAATAATATATAGAGGTGAGAAATAACAGACTTCAACCCTATTGTCCCTCTGCAAATTTGTGTACACAGAGTCAATCCCTTACCTCTCTCTAAAAGTGCAAAATTTCAGAAAGTTCAATGAATACAAGATTGTTGGGGGCGGAATAGATCTGGAGAAGAAGAAGTCTGGAGATAAATGTGAAAAGGGAGGGATAGGCAGTAGAAACAAAAGTGAAACTGTATGAGCTGCATATGTCTTGACGTCTTTCTGAGCATAGCCTTCACTGATTTGAGATCTCCCATACCATTCTCTCACTAGAAGGGAAAATCTATAATGGCAGCAGGCTGTAAAAGAGACCCAATTTGAGACTATTTTAATGAAGTTCTCTACCTGTGGTAAGACAGGCATGCGACCAAAATGCAAACAGTGAAACAAAGAAATGCAAGGCCTAGTTGCCCGAATGAAACAACATCATGAGAACAACATCACTACTCGCATCCAACGAAGTGGGTATTCACCCACGAAAGCTCATGCTGCAAAACGTCTGTTAGTCTATAAGGTGCCACAGGATTCTTTGCTGCTTTTACAGATCCAGACTAACATGGCTACCCCTCTGATACTTGACATCATGAGAAGTGTTCCTTCTCGGGAGGAAGCTGCGTTGAAGATGATGAAAGGAACATGTCTGAACATGCAGGATCTTCAGGTTGGTAAACTTATTTCATACTTGTTTCTTAAGGACTGCCTGTCTTCCTTCTGGACTATTCTTGAATTCTCACGTTTGAGCAAAAAATACAGTTGTTACTCTATGGTACTATCATTTTAGATGCAGTTGTGATAAAAAAATAAATAGCTGAAATAGGTAGATCTTCCTTTTACAATTTCACCTTTGAAGTAGCACCGAGTATCAGTGAATGCAATGAGTAATACTAAATGAGCAGTATGGTAATAATAATTAAATAACTGCATTGACTTATTTTGTTTAGGAGAATCCAGCCTCAACATACAGGACTTTGAAGACTATCCACCTTCAAGATCATCATTTTCTATAGTTTCAAAGTTATCTGCAAATGATAGTGTTTCAGTCACATCATGTATGTCACATAGCCACAGTATATCACCCATAGCAAAAAGAAAAAAAAATCTCCATCATCCAGAAACCATAGATAAGTTTGTGATAAGAACCAGCAGATAACAAAAAGAGGTAATTGATTAAAAAATTGCCCAGTTTGTCTATGCAACAAACTCTACTTTCCATTTGATTGAGAACCTACACTTCATTAACATGGTTCAGTCATTAAGACCAGTATACAATCCACCCAACAGAGCAGATGTTGCAGGCAAATTACTGGAAAAAGTGTATGAAAGAGAAACTGAGCAGTGTGCAAAAGATCTAGAGGGTAAAATTGTTAACCTGAGTCTTGATGGGTGGAGCAATGTCCACAATGATCCTGTTGTATGTGCTTGTGTGACAACAGAAGAAGGTAATGTCTTCCTTACAGAAACAATTGATACATCAGGAAATGCACACACGGCGGAATACTGACAAGAAGTGGTAGTAAAAGCTGTAACAAACTGTGAAAAAAAATTCAAATGTCTAGTATGCAGCTTTGTTACGGACAATGCTGCAAATGTATCCAAGATGACAATAAATTATTTAGAAGAGAGTGAAGAGAGTCCCAGGCTAATAACATATGGTTTCAGTGCTCATTTGATGCACCTCCTAGCCAAAGATGTCAGTGTTCCAGAAAAAAAGGCTAATGTTGTTGAAATTGCAAAATACTTTTGTAACAACCACTTTGCAGCAGCTGTGCTGAAAAAAATGGGAGGAACCAAGCTAACTCTCCCACAAGACATGCGATGGAACTCAGTAGTGGACTGTTCTGAACACAATATCAAGAATTGGCCTAATCTGATGACAGTTTGTGAACAAAATTGTGAAAAAATAGATGGCACTGTCACAGCCAAAATATTCAACACTAGGCTTAAGAGAAATGTTGAACAAATGCTGAGTGCCCTGAAGCCTATTTCTGTAGCCATGAACAAAATGCAGGGAAATAGTGTTTTATTGCTGATGCTGTTTAAATTTGGAAGGAACTGAGTGAAATCTTAAAAAGGGAAATATGCAATGACAGAGTTAAATTACAAGCATTAAAAAAAACGAATGGGACAAGCACTATCTCCAGCTCATTTTCTTGCAAATATTCTCAATACTCGGTACAAGGGTCAAACCTTAACTGCTGAAGAAGAGGAGTTGGCTATGACATGGACTTCCAGCAATCATCCCTCCATAATGCCAACTACAATAAACTTTAGAGCGAGGGGTGAATCATTTAAGAAATATATGTTTGCTGACATTTTATATAAAGTCACACCAGTGAACTGGTGGAAGTCACTTAAGCACTTGGATTCAGAGACTGTTGAAGTGATAATCTCACTTTTAACAGCTGTAACTTCTTCTGCCGGTGTAGAAAGAATATTTTCTTCCTTTGGACTAATTCATTTCAAATTGAGAAATCATTTGGGACCTGAAAAAGCAGAAAAGCTTGTTTTTCTTTTCCATATTATGAACAAGCAGGAAAACGAAGGTGAAGACAACTGAGTTTGCCGAAGCCGCCAATATTTTAAGTTTTTCATGTTGACCTGGCTGACAATCGATTTAATTTTTTTTAATTTCATTTAACTATTTTAGTTTAAACAATTTTAACAAAAACAAATCTGATTTTAAAAATACTTGAATGTTTAACTAAATTCAAAAATTCATATGCTTGTTTTGTTAAAATATTATATGTTTGCTACTGAAGAAAAAAATACAGAACACATAACATTGTTGTTTTAGTTAAATAAAACAATTTAAATGTCCATCTGGTGATGTTCTCCTCCTAATACACCATGGCAAGAAAATCCTATAAATATTAATGATTAACCTATTGAATTGGAGATAGTTCACCTCCCAATGACTTCGTAAATATCTGCTTCAATTACCTTTGGTAAATGAAATAGCCAAACAATCATTCATTTTCTGATATAGCTGTAAAACTAATCTAAAATGTTTTCAAAATAAATCACTTTAAAATGTATAGTGTGTACCTTCTAAAAATGAAACCTACATCTATCACTGAGTTGTGAAGAACGTGTGTTAAGGTTATAACAACCAACAAGAATGCACTTTTATGTAGAAATCCATTATTAAATCAAATCTTCCTGACTAGTGTTTAAATCATAATTTAAATCATGATTTAAATCAAATCCCCACCCTGGATAATACTTTGTATACTGTGTTGTAATTTAAATCAATATATTTTAAAATGTAGAAAAACATCCAAAATATTTAATAAATTTCAACTGGTATTCTATTGTTTAACAGTGCAATTAAAACTGCAATTAATCATGAATACTTTTTTTTAGTTAATCGCGTGAGTTAACTGCGATTAATCGACAGCCCTAGTTAAAACAGATTTCAGGTTGCTCTAACTTTCATCAAGAGACCAGTTCAGCACAGAGCAGCCCCAGAATGCAGGGAACTTACCATTACCTTTGCACCCCTTTCAGCGCCATAAATTGCAGTCAACACTCTATCAGAGCAAAGAATCAGGGCCAAAGACTTTGAAGTACATTTTCAGTTTCTGCAAATAATTTTGAACATTTTTTCATATCCTTGGGTTTTCAAAAATTTCCGTAACATTTTTTTAAGTAGAAAAAGTCATTTTCGAAATTGGAAAATTTTCAAAAATTATTTCGGTTTAGAAAAAGCATGCTTCGTGAGTAATTGATGATGCTAAACTGTCAATGCAAACAAAAATATCAAAAGAACAAGAGACAGTCTAATTTTTAAAAAAACAAGTATTTTTGCAAAAAAAAATTCAGTTTTCCAAAACTGGCCAAATTTTGATGAAACATTTCAACTTGCTTTAACCACCATAGACTGGTGAGGCAATATAGGAGAAAAGTTAATGCAATTTACCACATGGCTATCATTCTTCTGTACCTGCAGCAAATTTGTACTTGGAGTGTGATACATACCACGTTTTACATACGAAATAGCACTTGAGGGAGCAGTAAAAGGAGCAAAGTGGATTTCATCAATTCCTGCCATTCTTCTGAAGTACTGTGAGACTTTTACTACTCCTGTGCAGTTCCTGTCATATAAGCAGTCTATCTTAGCACTATAGAGGGAGTTGTAGATCTTCTGTGATGAAAATGGTCTTGACAGGTACCGACTAAGAAACACATCAAAAATGTGTGGAGCTATAAAATACAAAAGAAAAGAAAAAAACAAATCCATGCAATGAAATTAACTATGTTTTTGGAAACCATACAGGCTAAATTTTCAAAACACCATTTAGTTTTGGATTGTGGAATTACTGAAACCTGTAGTTTGTGTGTACATACATGTGTTACTAAAATGTGCATAGAGAAGCATGCACAGAACTATATGGACAAATTATACAGCAAATTTAGGTGCCAGACTGAGGTGAACGTGCATGTTTTATTGTGCAAACTGATCTTCACCTCAACTAAATTATGAATTTGGAAATTCAATATATCAAAAATGTAGAGAGTTTTGCTTCTCAAGAGAACCATTTTCAAGAGGACATGAGATTTCAAAGAATTTTTGAAAAATTAAATCCATTTTATGTAACTGGAATGAAATGAGAAAACTTCAGATGGAGGTTTTCCAAATTTGCCACAAGCGTTTTATACAACCTTGTCAGTTTGTTCCAAGTTATGTCGTTTTTCTCAAACTGGGGGTAGGAACCCCTCAGGGAGTCGCAAAGTTATTACATGGGGGGTCGCTGTCAACCTCCACCCCAAACTCCGCTTTGCCTCCAGCATTTATATTGGTGTTAAATATATAAAAAAGTGTTTTTAATTTATAAGGGGGGTCTAGGGTAACCAGATCACAACACGAAAATACAGGGACACATTGGGGTGTCGTCAGCCCTGCCCACAGTCCACCCCCAATCCTCCCAGGCTCCGCCCCCACTCTGTCCCAGGTCCCGCCCCTCCCCACTTGCCCCCCCACCATGCCTGCTGCCTTGCTGCGTCAGTCCTCAGTCCCCCACCCACCGCTTGCCTCCTCACCTCCCTGCCAATCCGCCTGCCACTCACCCCTCACCTTTTCACCCTCCCCACCTGCCACTCGCCTCTTCACCCTCCCTCCCCCCCACTCACCCCTATTGCGCCGACTTCCCCTCTGCTGGGTGGGTGCTCGCCCACCCTCTGCCTCTTCCCTCCCAAGCATCTGCCCTCACTCCGCCCCCATTCCACCCCTTTCCCCCCAAGTCCCCATCCCTGCCTCTTCTCTGCCTCCTCCCTGGAGCGCACCACATCCCCGCTCCTCTCCCTCCTTCCTGGAAAGCGCTAAGCGCCGCCAAACAGCGGTTAGGTGGCAGGAAGCACTGGGAGGGGGGGAGGAGCGGGGACGCAGCGCGCTGGGGGGAGAGGGGGCAAGAAGGAGGCGAGGAGGGGGGAGCTTGGCTGCAATTTTTCCCTGTGGGTGCTCCAACCCTGGAGCACCCACAGACTTGGCACCTCCCTCCCGCTCACCTCCTTACCTGAATATCAGGACAAATGGCATCCCGATCGTACATTGATCAGGACACGCGACAAAGGGATAAATATTGGAACAGTCACGATTTTATCGGGACATCTGGTCACCATAGGGTGGGGTCGCGCTCAGAGTCTTGCTATGTGAAAGAGGTCACCAGTAAAAAAGTTTGAGAGCCACTGCCTTAGATCATTACAGAATTATGCTTAGGGAGGAAAACTGGGCGGAGAAAAACTGAGTTTTAATGATGAAAATATCCTTAAAAAAAACCCTGTGGGAAACCATAGCTGAGCTGCTGATACCAAACCATGCATCTGGGCCCAGCCTCAACTACTTCAATGGGGCTATGCCCATTCACACCAGTTGAGGATCCAGCCAACTGTTGTTCCTCATGGACTTAGGATACCCTGTTTTACAAGACTTTTGCTCTCATCTCCCTACCCCACACCATTGGTTTGTCTCTATCACTTCTTCCTGTCTGGCTAGTGTTGGTACAAGAACCTTCTCGTCTGCAGCTCCTGCCATCTAGAACCTTGATGTATCTCTCCACCGTACCGACTTCCAAATCTTTCCTCCACTGTCTGTTTCCTGGTTCCTCGCTAACTTCGTATTACTCTTGTGGCTAAATGCTGTAATTTTTTTCCCCACCCTGCAGTCTTTAAACCCCATTTTCCACAATTTATACTATACATTAATAATCTCTATGGTCATTTTAAACACTGAATAGCTCTGGGCAGGGTTTGCATGAAAGAGGCTTTATATAATTCATTTGTATTATATTCTATTCTCACACTTAAACTTTTTTCCCAAAAAGTTTAGAAAAAATTTAGAAAGTTTGGAAAAAAATTTCCCTAAACTTCCTCATTGCAACTTACATTCAGCTTTCTTACAAAGCCATCTGTACTTATTTTCACAGTTAAACTTTAAAATACTTCTGGGTGCTGGCTGGATACCTGCACATCTTCCAGACGGATTTCCAGTCATGGATAACCTGAAATACAAAATACATGACCACTGAATCTCAAACTGGAAGTACTTAAACCGTGAGGGATACATCTTTTTTAAAGCTTTAGGTGTGATAGGACGGCCATTTAAATACATAGGCATACATAACAATATTGCTCAACTTCCAAGTATTTTACAAAACATTAATTAATCCTCAAAACATCCTTGTGAGTCTTTCCATTGACTTCCAAGGGTGCTGGATCAGGTTCTAGGAGTGAAATTAACCCGTATGCAGAGGGTGAACACAAGACCTATGTATTACGTAAGTACCGCATGACATAAGTGGGACCCACATGATCCATGAGCAGGGCTTAAATTCAGCTGGAGCCATCGGGAGCGGAGCTCTGGTAAATATTTTCAAACCTGCAGGAGCCCTGGCACCTCTTGTGGGGCAGAAGCCCCGAGCTCCTCCCATCCCACCATGGGACTGAAGCCCCAATTCTTGCCCCCCCACCCCCGCAGAGCTAAAGCCCCATGCCCCAGCGCGCCCCCCACCCAGGGGCTAAAGAACACTTTGCACTTATCTCAGATCCCTTTACATAGGTAGGCAAGTATTATATTATCCATTTTACATGGGGAAAGTGAAGCAAAAAGAGATTCAGTAACTCGCCCCAATTCATAGTCAGTAGAGGCACCATAAATGGAGTCCAAATCACCTGATTCCCAGCCCCGAGCTCAATCCAATAGATCACACTGGCTGTTCAGGATGGAAAAAGAACATTTGAAAGAAATAAACCAGTTTCTATGACTCTGGGAAGATCTGTGTTCCTTCCAAAACACACTATACAGTACACTAACCCATCAGATTCCTACTCAAGGAAAAGCCTGATGAGATGGGTCTGGTCTCTACAGCATTAAGATCAACTGGGCACCATATATTTATATTAACAGAATGAGCCACACATCTTTTTAAGCTTCCTCTATTTCTGCTTTCTGTGGCATCCCCCATTCTTGCTCTTTGCCAGACATTTCAAGGGACCGAGTTGACACATTTGGACTTAAGTAAATTGCATGCTCTGGCTATCACAGCATGCTTTGGTTCCATCCATGGCATATATTCTATTTCCGAGGCACAGAATGTTCACAAACTCAGCAGTGTCCCATGGAAGCTTCTAGATCTGTTACAGCTTTTCAATACATTGATAACATGATTCCAGATTGATGTATTTTAGAGCAGGTCAAAAATGAGGAAAAATTCATTAAAAAAAAACAACAGACTTTTTCAAATTAATTTGAAAATTTTTCACTAGCCCTTGTATATTTTTTCTAGGATGTGCAACTGTTGCAACTTTGGCATCACTTCATACTGCAGTGCAACGATAATGCCGAAATGTCTCAACGTGACAAATTCTGTTATGCCTTTAACTGATATTATGGCCCAGATTCTCAGCTGGTGTAAGTCAGCATAGCTCTATTAACCTCAGTGGAGCTACACCAATTTACAGCAGCTAAGATTCTGCTCCTCAAAATGCCTGTGAGGGTCATGCACTACTTTACCAATCAAGTTCTTTAGCAGCTGACTTCCCATTTGACCAAATCCAGATAGACTCTTGCTGCCTGCTATTCAGTCCAATCCAAAAGGTTTCAGATGGAATTGCCGAGAACAACCAATTCTGTTAGTGACACAAGAAAGTATGAACGAGTTATTTACAGTGATGCTCTCCAACCCCATGGCTGAACTACTAGATTTGATATTTTTAAGACCACATTTCATAAATACTACAGCATGTCAAACAACGGAAAATACTTGTGTGTAACATTTTTCTTTTTCCACTGACATTTCCCGACCAATTCTAAAAATACCATTTCTTCTGGACTCTCAATCCACAGCAGATCTGCACTTCTGTATCTTCTACACTTCTCCTTTGCTTGAAGCCAGCTGGCAGGGGCCTCTGTGCCGAAGTAGTAACAGTTGCCACTCCAATACGACCAACCAGAAAAACGGGGGCACCACAAACTTTTCATAGCTAGTCAAATACAAAGGAGCAATAATACCCGAGGGTCTTGATTACTGACAGCAGACAAAAGGAGAATTAGTTAAGCACTGACAAAATGCCGGGGAAAGGGAAATAACAACCGCTAGGAGTGAACACGTGAAACATTGCTTATACCAAGAACAAGGGCAATCGCTCACCTTCAAATTTTTGTACTGCATTAGGAAAACCCGCCACACATAAAGCACTTATGTTTAGGTACCTCTCTCACAGGTTGTAGGTGCACTCTGAACACTGCACAAATGGAAATCGTCACAAGTTCCCGTGTAGGGATTGCACAGATCATCGTTGTGACACAAACCGCACACAGAGGAACAATCCCTTCCGAAGTAACCCATGGAGCAATCTAAGAAACAAAATAGAAAACAGCACTGTCGTTCATTTCAGGGACACACAGGCTGTCATGATACAAATTTACAGTGAGATTGTGGCTACCTCTTATAATCAGGCAGAGAGTAAGGGACATCACCCCAGGATAGCCTATGGAAGGGCTCCCCAAACTGACTGACGCAGAGAACACAAGGGCTACCACAAGCTTTCTCCCTTTAGGAAGCTAATTGTGGAAAGGAGCCAGGGGTGAGGAGCCTAAAGGGCTGGAGCTCTGCCTCCCTAGGGCCAGCCAGCAGTGAGGGTATGCTTCACCCCTTAAAGAATGCCTTATGGTGCTCACCGCAGGGCAGTGTAGTCGTTGGGGCCTCAACCAAATGCTGCAAATTTGCCTTATATGAACAACGACCAACAATAAGACACAAAACAATATTGCTATGAGCTGGGTGAAACTTTGTTATGCATTTAGTTAAAACCTCATTCAAATGGATGTGTGAACACTCCCTTCACTTAAGATAGCTGTATAAACAATTAGGGCCATAACTAAAACAAGGTCTAATAGAATCTGCCCAGAAACTAGCACCAGGTGGGTGGGTTCCACTGCGTATTGTGACCAGGTGTGTTGGATTTTTGGGGGGGGGGGGGGGAGGGGAGTTGTGGGAGGGAGTAAGAGAACACACAGAAAGGGAGAAGGGAGAGAGCGAGCCAGAGGCAAAAGCAAGAGAAGGCCAAGCGTTTTGAACACAGTCAGACCCTGGGAAAAGCTTGAGAATGAACTTTTGGGACTGGGGCTGTAAACTAAGAAACAGCTGCTCTTGTTCTTGGTTACCCCTTCATTCAGCAGAGCAGCACTTTGTACGTTCTTGGTAAATAAACAAGATTGCATCTGCTAAACCTAGGGTTGTGAGTTCAATCCTTGAGGGGGCCATTTAAGGATTTGGGGATTGGTCCTGCTTTGAGCAGGGGGTTGGACTAGATGATCTCCTGAGGTCCCTTCCAACCCTGATATTCTATGATTCTAACTCTACTTCCAAATGGAACTAGCTGCTCAGGTCGAAAAGGGACAATTTATTCAAATTATGTTAAAAATATGACTTTAAATTCCACAGTGCATAATCAATTGTGAGCGATTCATACCTGCCCCTGACAGAAACCTGAGGAGTCTGTCTTTTTCTTACACTATGGTAACTCGTGTGCAGCTTGGCAGGCCAACAGAGTCTCACTGAGGAAACTCACAAAAGTTTGGATGGTCATTCCCACAAAGTCTTCAGCTATATGATCATACAACACTGGGGAATGTGACATACTTTCAGGGGAAAAATACAAGATACTGGGAAGTAGCCATAACCACGGCACTGCTGTTATCCTAACAGTCAATACTAAGATCACAGTGGCATCAGAAGCAGCTTCTCTCTGCCATTCTATATGATGCAGGAGGGACAGAGAGTGAAATTCTAACTCTAGTAAAGTCAATGGGAGCTGTTCCATTAATATCAATGGATCAGAACTTCACTCAGAGCACGTAAGTAGTCATGTGATGCAGTGGATTTGATCTATGGATTGTTCTAATAATTCAACTTACCTGATTTTACATAGGCATAGGAATTGCTCTCCTCACTTTTCAACAATACGGTTCCCCTGGCAAGGGCATATGCATTATTCCATGTAGAAATTCCTGTGCATTTCTCCCTAAGCTCCAGGCAAGCTTCTTTAGCAGAATTCAAATCTGCATGTACTTGTGATGGAACACTTGGTGGCGAGAGAAGTACCTTTCCTTTGTGTTCCTGATACCGCTCAATATCTTGCGAGGGGGAAAGGAAACAGAACAGCCAATTAGGGAGGTGGATGCAGCAAATTAGGAGGTGGCAGGACCAGCCAATCCGGGCCCAGCTGGCCCATAAAAAAGGAAGCTGCAGGCCAAAGCAACAAGTCTGCTGCAGGAAACCCAAGGGAGGGGACTGGCTTCCTAGAGGGCTGCAGGACTAGCACTGCCAACAGGGCTACTAGGGATTGCAGGCCTGAGGCCCTGGGAAGAGAGGGAAGGAGCCAGAGGCAGGAGCCGAAAGTGTTGGGGCTGTGGGGAAGTGGCCCAGGGAATTGAGGCAGATTGGTGGAGAAAGAAAGGAGGGGCAGTGAGAAGCTGTTGTTTACAGGGTCCCTGGGCTGGGACCCAGAGTAGTGGGTGGGCCTGGGTCTTCCCCCCACTCGCTACTGAAGAAGCAGCCAGGCTGTGGACTGCCAAGCTGCTGCGAGGAGTGGCTAGACTGTTATGGAAGGAGTCCCCTGGAAGGTGGAACCCAGATTGTTACATGGCCGGAGCGCTGTGCCACAGAGCGGAGGCAGTGAGACTGGAACTGCAGTGGGTCTTCAGGCGGAGACTAGGACAGGAGAGCCACCACCACCGGAGGGCACACTCGCTGACCAGAACTAATTCCCAAAACGGCCAGCAGGTGTATGGGCCCGTGGTGCCCAAGCTCCAGGAATATTCAGGGCCTGGCTCCACCAACGTTCGGAGCCAGGCCTCGCCCCCGTGTGCATCCCACGCCTGCCGCCCTCATGCATCTCCTCAACGCCCCAGAGCTTCCCTGCCTCAAGTGGGTGGCTGCCCTCCCTCGTCGCTGCCAGCGGCTCCCGCTGCCTACAACACAAGCGGCACAGGCGGCTGCTGCACCTGCGGGGGGAGAAGGCGCACACGATTGGCAGCCCTCCCCTGGCACCCACCAGGAGGTGACTCTGAGGAGGCTTCTGGGAGACTGAGTCTGGACCTCACCTGAGCAGCTGCTGGGGCTTGGGTGAGTGCCTGTCCGTGTGATCCGTGCCCCCTCCCCTACAGCCACCACTCCTGGTCCATGCTGGGCAAGGGGCAGACCCATCTCCCGTGAGGCTAGAGAGAGGGGCAGCAACCGCAGCAGGGGAGGAGGCCACATGTGACGGCAGCCCCCTTCCCCAGCACCCACCATGGGGGTGGGGGGGACTTGGACCTGTTCTGGGCACCACCAAAAATTATACAAAACTGCCATCCCTGCCAGCAGGAGGTGCCAGCATGTTGAGAGACCCCGTGACAAACAGTATTACTTGAGTGTCCCCCACTTCCTTTTTCACACTGGTTGAAATTCACCCCGTGCTAATGCAAGACCCATGCACCACTTAAGTCCTCAAAATAGGGACTTAAGTAGCACATAGGCTATGTGCTGGTCCTCTAGGAGTGATTTTTTTTTTCAATCTGAGCATTACCAGGGCCTGGTTTTACATGACAGAGTGTACAGTAATGTGCATTGTAGTGCAGGAATGAACAGTAAGGTGGCATGTAACAAAGCTTTTCTGCTGGACTGGAAGGATTAAAAGCAGACAAAGAAAACTTCCCTTAACCTCTGAATATTGAAATAATTTTCCATTTTTGAGACCCCCATGGGGGGGAGCTAGGTCGATGTTCCCTCGACCCAGTGCAGTCTACAGAGGAATTTAGATCGGTTTAACTACACAGCTCAGGCATGTGGATTTTTCACATTCCTGACCGACATAGTTACACCAACCTAATTTTCAAGTGTAGATCAGGCCTTAGTTAAAGCAGCAAAACCTCCTGTATATGCAAACCCTGAGTACTAAGTTCCTACTCTTACAAACCTTCACTCCTGAGAGCAGTTCCACTGACTTCAAAGGGACTATTTGTAAAAGCAAGGACTTCTCCCATGAGTAAAAGTTTGCAGGACTGAGGCCTAAAGGGTACATCTGCAAATGGAAATCCTGATTTAGACATCAATGGATTAAACAAGCAGTGTAAATTCTCACCTGCACTTCGCTTGCAGATCCAATGGGCCTTGGCGCTACAGTCCAGAGCAATCAAGATGCCATTGGAAATCTTCACACAATACGCATTGTTTGGTTGGGCTGGGCGTGGCATCCAAAGCCTTTCCATTCAATTTTAACAGAATACAAAAAGGTCACTGTTAAAGAAAATAGCTAGAGAAATAATTACATTACAATGACACAGAACGTCCTCATTTTTTAGGGTTTTTTTTTTAAATCTTTTCTACATTTGGTGGGAAAATGCAGGACAGAGGGGTGAGGAACTATAAAAAATTTCAGCAAAATTTCCCTTTTAAATTTTGATATTTGATAAGTATTGACCAGCTCTATTTGATGTAGGTTTTGGATCCATTCTCTGCACCTGGGCACTCAACTTTGGGTTCTGCTGTGAAGCATTTGAGTTTTAAAATAGGCTTCTCTCCCTTAAAAAACAGATCTCATTGTATCCTACTTCATATCTGGGGAGAGATGGGGACCAATTTTGCAGAAGACTGTTTTAGAAATAAAATATGATCCACTGCAATGTTGCTGTGAGATAGAATCTTATGACTCAAATCTGTACTGTGCTTCTGCAGAGTGTCAGACCAGGCAGATAGGGGTCTAGGGTGTTCTTAACTCACTTTTGCACCCTCTCAATCCTGGGCTGGTCCAGAGGATGAAGCACCACCGCCCCCCGCAGCATAATCTGACAGCCATGGGATCCTACCTAAGAAACAGCAGCCCCCTGTTTGTCTCACCCCTCTCACCTCCACCACATCCCCTAGACTAGGGCATGTCAGTGGGTCCTTCAAAGGCAGTCTAATGGCTATTTTGTCAATTCCTGTCAATCCTCACCTGGCCGGATCCAGGGATTATAGACCTTTCTACACTACTTTGGCCTTTTTACCTGGCATAAAGAAACTGAAATGGGATTGAGGCTCTGACCCCATTTCTTTATATTCCTCTTTTTCTATTAAGTTATACTCCTTGCATTCCTGTTCCCAGAAACTTTGCAAAGCAACTTTAGTCTATGCGTTTGGACTAACGGATGCTAGTCCATATTTTAAGACATATCCAAATGAATTTTCTTTTGTACTTTGCCTCATTGGAGTTATCGAATATGTAATCTGATTTTTATTTTCTGCTCATGATAATCTTCTAAATTTGAATATTATTTAAAAAAATTAAAAAATGAGAGTGCACCCAAAATGTTATAAAAATCAGTTTGCAAACATAGCGCTGTTTCCAATTTATTAATATGAGCTGTAATAGCAATTTGGTAATAAATACTAATTGTCTCAACAGTCATTTCTATGCTGTTATACACTCAAATGAACTTATATGATAATATGAATACTGCTCAAATCAGCTTCTTACCAGGGTGCTGTTATGTCTGCCAATGTCCCTTCCGACCAGGAAAAATTAGTCACATTTTCTAAATTATTTAATCCAATCCAGAAATTGTTCAGAGGCAACCCTAAAATCCATTTCTGTGGAAATGATCAATTCTTTATAAACACATTTATGTATAGTAATAATTAGCACTTGTATAACAGCTTTTCATTCAGGCATTTCAGACACTAATTCTCATATCCACCCTGAGAAAAAGACATTATCCCTATTTTACAGATGTGGAAACTGAGGCACAGATAATTTAAGTGACTTGCTTGAGGTCATACAATGAATCAGTGGTTGAGTTGTAAAGAAAAACAAGAAGTGCTGACTCTCTTAAGCACTAGATAGCACAGCCTTATATACACATTTGGCCAAATTCCGTTCCTAGTTATACACCAACAACCCAATTAACGTCAATAGGCTTGCTCAGTAGCACAGAGCAGACTCTGGCCCAGTGACATAAAATATGCATTAGACTCACTTAACACCAGAACTGAAAACAGTGCAGCTGGTAGTAAACATCATAAACCAGCAAACTAATCAATAGCTGTGTGCAATCTATACCCAACCATATTTGATTTTTAAAGAGTTATTGAACATCAGAATAAAAAAGGCATTTAATTTGGATGAAGAGGCAGAGATCTGTACCTGGACAACAAAAGAGCGTGCAAGACAGACTGCATAAACAGGCTTGCTTTTGTATCAAGTTCACAAGACAACATACTCCTTGTTTTATTAATTTCTTGTCCTTGCAAGGATCCGTGTTTTAAAAGAAGCATATCCAAGAGTTACTGGAGAGCTTACAAACTCTACGTTATTCCCTAGAAAGGTAGTTGCAGTTGAGTCTATACTAGGGCATGAAGAACTTGACAGCATCTTTTAAATCACTAATTAACAAGCCTGCACAAGGGAAAACGATGACTCATTTATTGTTTCTTTTTTTTTTTTAAATCACTTTGTGTGACATTCTTTTCTCACTCATATTGCTTCTGTCTAGGAGTCAGGTTATACAGTATGCAAAGGAACCTGATTCTTCACGGTCACTTTCACGTGTGAGAATCTGCACTTACCTCAATGAAGTCAGTGGAGTTGCACTATTTTTGAAGAAGTGTAAGTGAAAGGAGAATCATTGTCAGATTTGGTCAGGTCAAGATTTGATAAACAATGCAATCTGAAAGCATGACGATCATACTGCAAGGTTATACAGTATACTTGTGGGACTCATTTCATTGAAGCAACCACAGTGCTTGCTTTAGGGACTCTGGTGTTATCACAAATTTCCCATATCTGATTTTAGAGGAAATATTCCCTCAGCTCCTTGGAAATATTTTTTTTTCTCTTCTGCAGCAAACATGGCATTCCTTTAAGTTTGTGTCTGACTTTGAGTCACAGAGCTGGAATGCATAGGGGAGGGGAATAAATTCAGAGTGGGTCATTGGCAGCAACACTCCTGGTGCCACAAACTCCTAAGCAGGTTCAATCATTATGGAGAAGGTGTGTGGATGGAGACAGTTAGTGATAAGTGTCATGCCCTCACCAATTTGTGCTGGCCAAGCATGACTACGTTTCAGTGGTACTGTTTCACATAATGAACTATGATTGTGCTGAAGATGGTGCAATACATTGAGAGGGGCTGTTAGTGGAAATGATCTTCTAGTGCTTCTTTAAACAGCATTCGTATTATTTGCTGGCCCTCAAAGTGCCCATCAAGCTTACACACAACCATAATGCTAACTGACATTAATTGCTGTCTGAATGCAATTAATCAATCACACATTGATTCTATTTTTTATAAAGGCCTATGTGCCATTCTGAAGATAGTTATCCTGGGTATAACTTTGAAGGGAAGGACCATCCCCTAGAAGTTAGAGGCCAGATATGGAAGCCAGAAGCTCTGTATTCTGTTCCTGAAGATCTGAGACTCCCCATGTGACAGTATGCCAAAAGTTTCAACTACAACGCCCAAGGTTAGGTACTTAACTCCATATTTAGGCACCTAGATCAGTGACTTGTCTTCCTGTGGACTGTGGGTGTTCAGCACTTTTTAAAATCAGGCCGTTTATTCAGGTGCCTAACTTTAGGTTCATGCAATTACACTTTTTGGCATGGATCTCCCTGTACCTCATTTGGGAGTCTTCATTAATGTTTGTAAAATGCTTTGAGATCTTTGGAGAGAAGGTATCATGAAGATGCTAAAGGTTATGACTATTTTGAAAATGCATTAACTAATATGTAAATTTGCATCAAGTTTGTCTTGTAGAGTGTTTATAAGCATAAAATCCTTGTGAAATACTGAATATTGTTTACTGTTATAATATTAAAAAACTAAACAAATTATGGTTGCCAAGTCAAGCACTCAAAAGTTAGGAAATGTCAGAAGTTGAGGCTGCCTGTGGCTGCACTACTACTTTTGGCACGCTAGCTTGAGCGGAGCTAGCACGTCTGTCTCCCAGCTGCTGTGCAGACACATCCCAAAGGTCTGAACTCAGCTCCCAACAGAGTTTACAGTTGTCCAAAGCTACAGTAGTTCTCTCATGCCACAGTTCAGAACCTGTCACACAGTATAGTTAGGAAAAGCACAAAACTGGAACAGCAGGGGCTGTAACTGACAGAAATGTGTAGAGAAAAGTTTGTATATAGCTTATAAAAGCATCTGGCAACACACGGAAATATAACTCTGAGGTTGGGGGGAAAAAGATACAATTAATCAACAATGTAGACGAAATACTGACTAGAATATTGACTAGAAATAAAAAGCAGCATGAGTGGTCTTTGCAGTCAAGCTTTAAAATGATACACAAGGCACAAGCTTTACCTTTTCTGACGCATTAGTGATTTTTAATAGTTCTGTATCTCGATATCGTTTGCAGTATCTCAATGCTTCAGTCCAAGTCCCAGTGCGACTCCTCTCCATGCAATAACAATTCCCCTGCCAATAGTGCCAGCAGGATGCTTGAGGACAATTCAATCTCAACTTGACTTTAGGGAATTAAAAAACAAGACCATTATCTTGCTATATGCAAAACTTATCCAGAAAGAAATATGTTTATTTCAGATACAATGTTCAGATGAACAAAGGTTTTTTTGCTATACTTCCTATCAAAGCTTTTTGAAAAAAGTCTATATTTAGGGAAAACACAAAGATGCAGTTTATTTCCTGGTAAATTATTAATTTCCAAACTGCTCATGGGTTTTTCCTAATTAGTTGTAACGTGCCTCCTCTGTATTGTATATCTGGGACCACTGCAGATTTAAGGCCTGATAATGAGACTTTGTTACCTACAGCTTCCTAAAAGTCTGACAGTTTAATGATTTATAAATGTACGAACACTCTGTGACTTACAATACTACTGTTAAAACCAAATGCCACCAAACCATGCAAAAACACCCCCAAATGATCTAGACTGCCTGCATCCCACTCGTTTTTGTATTTATAGCTCAACTACTAATGTTGGCGGCAGTTTTATTTTCCACTATTTAAAAAAGTTAATGCTTATTCCAAACCCATGCCTCTCTGATGTGCCACCAATGGCAGGAACACATGAACATTTCCATGTCCTCATTTTAAAAGGGACACTTTGAAGGTATTTTCCCTTAAAATTAATAGTCTGTCACTGGCATGTTTCCTGTCTGAAAGCTCAAAGCGTTCTTGCTGAGGTGCTCAATTTAAACACAAAACTTAATGATGCAGCAGATTTACTAGGCACTTGACAAATCAAAGAGCATGTGTGAATACACACACTCATACATGTTGTACATTCCACTTACATAGCCAGGCACACAGCAAGTTAGAATGTAGAAAATAAATTAATGAATAAATAAAGCACTGTGGGCTGAATCCTTAGAGCAAATGCTATCAAATATGACAATTATCAAGCTGTGTTTAAAACCTAACTCTGACAGTGTCCCTATAATTACTACAAGATATTCTTATTCTTTTGTTGAACAAGGGAAAAACACTCACTAGAAGAAACCTTTGTCATGATCATGCAACAATGGCATTTGTTCATTGGTTTGATAAGACTGGAGAATTAAAAATATGCTTTACATTTTTAAATATTGTCCTAGTTGCAAATATGGAACAAATTTTACACACAGAAATAACTTCTCTAATCTCACCTGCTTTGGTTACCATATTCAATTATTTACCTTTCCAAATTTTATAATTTATACTTCACAATGTTCCTGAAAAACCATACAAAATTAATTTAACAGATGCTGATTTAGACCTTGTAATAAACAGAGAATAAATATACTTCTTCCCATCCTTCAGGCAGGTGTCTCAGTAAAACATGAGCCTATTTCCTCCTGCAAACAGCTTCTCAGCAATCTGAATGATCAATTTTGTCTATTTTACTGTTCACCCTGTACTGTAAATCTGAGAACTGATAGTATTAAACTATTAATCTCATTTGCAAATATGAGTCACTTTACCATTGCCATTTTTTTCCTGAATAGTGAATTCAGTTGTGGTGAAATATGGACAAGCAGCCTTGAAGACTCCTTCTTCTCCATCCTTTCTCTTCCTCACACCACATCTCCACCATGTCTATACTCTGACTTGCAGGACTACTGCAAGGGGTAAGAGTCTAGTTCAGTGATACTCAGACCTCAGTGGTTCGGGAGCTAAATTAATGATCAACATTACACAAAAAAGAGCCACAGTAGGGTACATTTTATATATAAAATAGTAAATGAAACAATGAATTATACATATCTATTATATATCATTCTCACAGCAAAATTACTGGCCAAGTATTATTATTTTATCAACTACCTTTGGTTAACAACATAGTAAAAGCATCTTGATTGGTTAATAATTTAATTAAATCACTTTTTTTAATATCAAGAGCCGCAGGAGACACCTTACATAGCCATTTGCGGCTCGTGAGCCTCAGTCTGAGTATCACTGGTCTAGTTCAATCACCATTGCCTAGTCCGTCCTTAGCCTGCCCTCTGAGAGGGTCAAGAAGGGTGTCAGTTGTGGAGGCCTTTTGTGTTTTTACTGTGGGCATTTGCCATTGGTAACCAACAGCTCTTTTCACATAGGCCAGCAAACTCCTATCTAATAATGACTTTTAGTTATGACTAGAGATGGCTCAAGAATGTTTTGTAACAACTTTCAACATTTCAAAATGTATTTTCATTCTGCATTGGACCGAAAAAATCTTTCAGTGTTTTCACAAAATGGACTCGTGTTAAAAACGCCCATCTTTGAATTGAAAAAGATCAGGTTGCTGGGGGTTTTTTTCGTATGTGTGTCATTAGAGAATACCCTGGAACTCAGAAAGAAACCTTCCCACTGAAAACTTAGTTGAAATCTATACCTTTCCACAACATTTATTTTGACCTCTATGAAACAACAGTTTGACAAAAATATTCTGATCAGTTCTAGTGGCTCTTAAAGTCACAACCACATTCTGCACTTAGACAGCACTTTAGGAACAATGCGATCTGACCATAATCACATTTTAATAGGCTTATTTTCCAAAGAGGGACCTTCTAAACAATCAAAAAGTGGATACATCGCAAATCGTCATTATCCCTTAGGTATCATGAGTTGTTGAATCCTAACGACTGGGCTTTCTAAGAAGTTTCAAGTCAAAGCAAAATGCATTTACAATCTTTTGAAGACAAATTACTTCCATTTAATCATTTGACTTTTACGTTAAATAATAAATTTGGGGTTTTTTAATCAATGAGACTGGATATCTTTTAGGAAACAAGGCTCAAGTTTCCCATTGTGTATGTATTTGGAGTTCAACAAAATACTGATACACAACTAATACTCATGAAAGGCATCCTGTTCACAAATGGGTCCCTGAAATCTTACGTCTGTCTACAGAAGGGGCACATGGGAGTGCAAACTCACCCGCATACTACTCCTCCATGTGTCTCAAACAATAACCAGGAAGCACTCTCACAGTGGCCAGAAGGTAGCTAATTCTCCATTTCATTGAGTCTATAACTCAACAGCCAACAAGGCAGGCAGTTTTGATGAAGGTTTCTTTGATGTGGATAGATGTCCAACCAGGGCCGGCTCTACTGTTTTTGCTGCCCCAAGCAGCGCAACGAATTGCTGCCGCTGACTGCGGGGGCAGGCCGTGTGCTGTTAGGGCAGCACGTGCGTTTCCGCAGCAGCAGCAATTCAGAGGCAGCTTCTGTCTTCAGCCGGAAGACAGAAGCTGCGCCGCCGCAGACAACTGAACATAGAAGCTGCCGCCGAATTACCGCCACCGCGGAAACGCACGTGCTGCCCTAACGGCACACAGACTGCCCCCGCCATCTGCAATGGCAATTCGGCGCGCTGCTTGGGAGCAAAAACACAGGGACTGGCGCCCCTTGCAGATTGATGCCCCAAGCAACTGCTTGGAATGCTGGTGCCTGGAGCCGGCCCTGTGTCCAACAGGGACTGGATTGAAACCACCAGTTATTTTTCGATAGGCCACTGTACCAACCACCAAATGGAAAACAGGCAGTCCCTACCAAGCTGGGGTGGCTACTAACTGTGAAGAGCTCTATATCCTATTACAAATCTCCAAGCCACGCAGACATAAATAAGGGCCTGGGCCTAGAACAAGTGGGGACAAGAGTGTAAGGGGTCTTCATCACCCTCATGCAAAAATCAGGGCATAATCCCACTCAAGCTAAATGCTAGGTCTGGAATTTTCAAAGGAGCCTTATAGATTTAGACACTCAAATCCCCTACCTCGCTCTCTTAGGCTTGTTTGAAAATCCCAGTCTAGTTTCATCAAAGGGGACAGAAAGGAAGGCTGGCCTTATAGAGGAGAGAACATGTGCTGTGCTCTTTCAGAGGCAGGAGTCCTGGAGGCACTCCCCAGAGACATTTGCCCACAACAGACTCCATCTAGGAGCTCTTTCTAGGTGCACCTACATACACATGCAGTGAAGCTACTTGTTTTGCTGCCAGTCTGATCTCATGACATTAGTTCAACTGAATGGTCAGCAGACAAAATCACTGCTCTTTTTCTGTCATTGGAATAGATTAGGAGAAACAGCTCAGGTTTGGTTTTGTTCTCAACTGACATGGTATTTCTCTAGTTTTAATTGTAAAACCACACTTCAAAATGCATGCTAAACATCATTCCTGTGGCTAACTGAGCAATGCATAAGGAGAGAAATGGACCAGATCTGATTGTATATTGCTCCAATGTAAAAGCTGTCTTCACTTAGCTTGATGGAATTCCCATATTACAGTTGATAAAAGCAAGATTTTTAAAGCACCTGTCTCTTAAATGCAAGAGGAAGGATGGTCCTGTGGTTAAGGCACCAGCATAGGACTCAACAGAGCCATTCTCAATTCCTCCATGGACTTTGTTTGTAACTTTGTGTAAAGTCATTTTGCCTCTGTTACAAACCCATCTGTAAAATGGGTTGAATACTCTTTGTCTATTAAGACTGTAAACTCTTAGAGGCCAGGACTGTCTCTTACAATATGTTTGTACAGTGCTTAGCAGAATGGACCCCTAATATCAGCTAAGAGACTGTAGGAACTACTGAAATACAAGTATCTTGGATGTTATGTCTGGTCTGTGATGCTTTAATTGATGCATGCGGATGATAATACTTTCCTACCTCAAAGGGAGGGGGGTGAGGTTTAATTCTTTAATGAAACTTGATAATGCAATTGTTCAATGCTCATCTCTCCCTGAAGTCAAAGGGAATTGAGGGCACTCAGCATCTTAACAAATTTTCATTAATGACTCTTTTGGAGAAAACAGTCCCCTAAGTCTTCATCAAAACCCCTACTTTCAAAATAGTGTTGGTTTAAATATGTTTCATATCAGATCTTGATCCATTCCTCCAAATTTCATGGCAACAAATTTGTTTTAAATTTAGTATTTTTGAATGCTCCTTGTAAGCAGAACTATTAATATGAAACAGGAAAACCAATGGGAAAATTATTTTCTCAGAAAACGTGTACGGGGTTTCATGCTACAGCCCTTTTCCAATGGGATTTAAATGGAAATGGCTCCTGCACAAAGTGCAGCTGGACCAGGCTTGCAAAGAGGGAAATTTTGGCATCAAGTTCTGCTATGCTAGTATCAGAGGAGAAATCTACCTTCATGGTGTAGATTATGCCATATTTTATTTATAATTTTCAAATACAATAATAGTTGGGAGCACATACAATGTACACACTAGCCAGACTGTATCACAGTATGCAGACTGGAAGCTCAGTTTTGTTTTAAGAGAATCGAGACTCAGAACTACAGTCCGCAGGAGTAACAGTACCTGTAACAGGGGTAGGCAACCTATGGCATGTGTGCCGAAGGTGGCACGCGAGCTGATTTTCAGTGGCACTCACACTGCCCGGGTCCTGGCCACCGGTCTGGGGGGCTCTGCATTTTAATTTAATTTTAAATGAAACGTCTAAACATTTTGAAACCTTATTTACTTTACATACAACAATAGTTTAGTTATATATTACAGACTTCTAGAAAGAGACCTTCTAAAAAGGTTAAAATGTATTACCGGCACGCGAAACCTTAAATTATAGTGAATAATTGAAGACTCGGCACACCAATTCTGAAAGGTTGCGGATCCCTGACCTATAATCAACACTCTTCCATTGCATTCAGTTAAGTTAGGCAATACAGTCAACAGTCTCCATCCAAAATCACAGCCACTGATAGTTTAAAGTTCTCATTATGACATAAGACCACAATGACATAAGAACTAAACTAGAAATGTGGTCCTCAGTTCAAGAACTTACCATACATACTATTATTAAATACTTATACTGCAATAGTACTCAGAGGTCCTAATCAGGATCAAGGCCCCTTTACAATAGATATAGTCCAGAGTCATAGAAAGACAGTCCATTTTTCATTAATGAAGAAAGCCAAATTTTATTTACTTTTTAAGTTCCTTGTGCAAAATACAGTGGGCAACTCACCCCAATATTTTATTTGTACAATTCCTATATGAAGAGGAAGCCAAGTAAAGGTTCTGAAGGTGCACACAAAAGTAAATGGGGTGTGGTATTATAAAAATAAGGCAAATAAATACATAAGGGGTGGTGGGTTGGGTACATTCCTTGCATGAGGATAGAATGTTCATAACTAGAGAGGCTATGGCTTAGTGATAGAAAGATGATTTCTCTGTCACCCCTGGAAAAAATCATTTAGGTGTTGGAGCAGCTTATAGGTTCACAATCTTAATACCTTTGAACATTATTTGCAAAATAGATACACATTCTCTATCGCTGAGACAGATACAGACTCTCTGTCTTTGCAATTGTTATGACTTAATTTTTTTATTGGCTAAAATCATCACCCTTTTTTTGTGCATTTTATAAAGTGAGTTTTTAAACACCTCCTCTTCTCTCCCTTCAAATCTTGTATCATATCAAATGTCCCTCTCCCTCTCCCCTATACAAATATAAATTCTCTTGGATATTTATGGCTTGCTTAACACTAATATATCTGTTTACTATGGGGTGAGTATTCTTGGCTTTATGATGTTTGCTCAATTATTTTAATACTATTTATTATATATTATGATACCAACTGTATTAAAATATGCTTATTTAGTGTATGCACGCTTAATCATTATGTTTTTATTAAATTATCAATTAAACTGCATCATTGATTATATTATAATCGTTATCTATTACGAAGCATTGTTACTTTCAAGATTTATTACTCCTTTGCCTGTTATTTATTTCAGTTATTCCTGACTGCCATTTCTTAGTTTTATTGGTGCATGTATTGTGATTTATCACTACCCTCATCTACTGCCCGCATCAATTATTTTAAATGTTAAGTACTTATAGTGCGCTCGCTGCCCTTCGCTCTTTACCTGCAGCCCACGGCACGCTCAGCTGCACCTGGAGCTGTGAGAGCAGCAGCATTTGAACCAGCCCTGCAGCCATGCCGCACGCGCCCACCCGCGAGCTCCAGCTTCCAACGACGCACGTCCAGACGGATCAGGGACTGAGTCTGCGCGAATGCTCTGGGCGCTAGGGGCGGCTCTTAGGACCGAAGATGAATTAGCTGCGCATGCGCGGTCTTCACACCTTTGGGCTTTTTCTCGTTCCCTCGGGGCGCCTGTTCTCCACAGGCAGCCATCTTGAGTCAGGAGTGCCGCTCTCCCCTCCCCCTCGCCGCTGCACGGTTTTAACTCCTGCAGTGCCGCAGAGTGCATGGCCAGGGTAATCACCCTTGGGGCCACATGGCAAAGTGGTGTACGCGCATGCCACATTGCAAGGTGCGCACCCACGTGCTTTATTGACACCTGCAGCAAAATGTGCACAGAGCCCTATAAAGCTATAACCGGACTACCAGTCTGTGTGGTACAGTGCAAGCAAACAGCTAAGGGGCAGCCCCTCTCCCACCATACATAGGTAGATAGATTTCTTTATATAGCTCTGGCCCTATACCGTCAAATAAAGGATTAATAAACAGCAAAGTCCCTTGCCCTGTAGCTCTTTACAGTCTAAAGGAATTCAGGCACCGTTTGTAATGGAAGGCATATCGTCAATCGGTTTAGATGTTCCCTTCTCTCCAGTTCATTATTTAGATAGACAAAGCACCCAAAGTGTGCTAGGCATTGTCAAGTCCAGAGAAAGGCACAATAGGCATTGTGAATGGAGCTGTTGGAAAATCTTCCTTTAAAACTGGTTTGTGACAGGAAATTGAGTTTGTGACAAAAAGATTTTGCAAAAACTATCTGTTTTCCACAGGAAATGTTGACATTTCATGGAAAAAAACACATTCATTAAAATGAAAAAAATTCCATTTGGCCATGTCGCCATTGCCTCTTGGGAGCTGTAGTTTAGCTGTCTCAGGTCACCATACTCCTTGATGGGCCAGGATCAGGGGCGGCTCCAGGCCCCAGCACACCAAGCACGTTCTTGGGGCGGCATGCCGCGGGGGGCGCTATGCCGGCCGCAGGGAGGGCGGCAGGCGGCTCCGGTGGACCTCCCGCAGGCGTGCCTGTGGAAGGTCCACCAAAGCCGCGGATCCAGCAGACCGCGGGATCAGCGGACCCTCCACAGGCACGCCTGCGGGAGGTCCACCGGAGCTTCCTGCCGCCCTCCCGGCGACCGGCATAGCGCCCCCCGTGGCATGCCACCGTGCTTGGGGCGGCAAAATGTCTAGAGCTGCCCCTGGCCGGGATCCCTGGTCACACTGCATCTCTAAATGTAGTCCAGCCTGTTGAGGAGAATGGGGACATGCAACACCCAAACTACAACCCCCTTGAAGCAACATGGTGGCATTTCCAAATCAAATTTTTTCAGTTTTCAGTGGAAGGTTTCCAGTTGAACATTTTCATGTTTTAATTTTTCACCCAAAAGTTGAAATTGTCCATGGAAAAAAATTCTGAGCAGCCCTAGTTATGAGAGTTAAGAAATGTTTGTAAAGTGATTTGAGGGCTCCAGATAATTAGTCACTCAGTTTCATACCAGTAAACACTTTATCAACACTACCACTTTCAACGCCCTTAAGAGAAAGAAGGATAAGACGACTCTGAGATATGTGCAGAACACCAAGAATTAAATTTTCTAATATTTTTGGTGAACATTTACCCTTACTAAATACATGTGTAATGATGTGCTTATGCATGCTCAGTTACTGCAAATGCACATGTAAATAGGTTAACTATGCTATACACAGGTCTAGTTCATGTGGTCATGTTTACATTTAGTCATTGGCCCTAGTAGGAATAAGAGTCTCCTACTTACCAAAAATTAACAGTTACTCCTTTAACTCAAGTGGAAGAGGCTTTCCTATGGAAGCTCATACTGGTAACCATGGTATCTGTACCTATGCAGTCACAGATTAATTACCATTGTGTATACAAATGTCCAGAACTGGCTATTTCCATTATTACTTACCTAGTTTGCACTTGCAATCATGACAATTGAACACTCAGATTAGGCACACAATAATGCACAAGTAGTAGCACAACTAAAGAAGTTCAAACTCCAGAAGTGGGGCTCCACTAATTGGTTAAATCTCTTTAGTGCCTGGGTACTAGTTGGCAAAGAGACGAGCAAACATTCGGATTGTTCAAGACTAAAGCCCTGGCACATATACGTTATAGAACAGTCAACTGAAAATCCTCCAAATGAGTGCTGAAATCTGCCTAATGCTGTAAGAAATGCATAAATGCACAAAAGTCCTTATTGTACCACAAAAACTTGTCATCCTTGTACTATCCCCTATTGGATAAACAGAGACACCCAGCAGGGAAGAATTTGTGAAATTCTGAAGAGAAAGCAGAAATTCCTTTTTGGTTCTTACAAGAAAAGTTGCTCCCTAATAAGATGTTGATCTAATCTCACAACTGTTTTGTGAAACTTGTTACAGTTTTCAGAGTAATTAACTAACATTTTATTAGCGCTGCATCTAGTTAGCCTGATAAACATTCACAAACATAAAAAACTCTAGAACCTGAATATTTGTGAATGAACATGAGCTCAATATTTTGATAACACTTTGACATTAGAATACTGTTTCAAATTTTCTCTATATATTTGCCTATGTTAGATTTTCTCTTCAGCTATTGTATAACTAGCAGGAGCAATATTGAACACTAACTGAGATCGAAGTTGAGAAGCAACCTGTGCTACTATGCTATTCTACATCCAGGCTGCTATGAGCTCCTTATGACCTTTTCCCAATGATGAACCCTGTTTACATTTATGCTGAGCCAGTAAACATTAACTTAGATAGGTAAACTCCATAGTTTTGAGCAAGGACAGTGCTACAGGGTTGGGGAAATCAGTATTATAAAGGGGGCACAAACCCTTCTGTAAGTCACTTCACATTTCAATGTGGACAGTATTTCAGAGAAATAACGAGGCTTACTTTATATATAAAAATCCATGTGTCAGTGTCTCTCTGATTTTCATACCTAGAATCACTGGAAATCATCCCTTTTGTCCAAGCAGGTAAAGAGGGTGTTTTGGCCCATCGTATTCTATTCTAGCTTTCACCTCACCCTGATGCCTCCTTCATCTGGAACTGCACCCCAATTTTCTTGCACAAGGCAGCCTCTGTTTAATTCTTTAAAATGGTTTGGGCTAGATACCCAAGAATATACCCAAGGGTCAGTCAGATTTGTACCTGAGTGGCTTACCAAAACTGCTGCCCATGCTGCCATGGTCACACTGCTATGTGCATTGTGCTAGCTCTGTGCTATTTTTAGCATGCAGCTCAAATATTGCTAGCATAGGTTTGTCTACCCGCTCTGGGATGCATGCTCCCACTGCAGTGTAGACATATCGACTGTGACATTTCCCATCTGATCTGCATTTTAATTATGTCACCTTCTGAATCTTACTGGCCTGAGTTAAATTCCTTGAAGCAGGAACCTTATCTTACATGTGGGTAAAACATTATGTATTCTATAAAAACTAAGCAATAATAATTATGAGTAATAAATAATAAAACAAATTCTGTTCTCACACTGCAGTAAATCAGATATAACTCCACTGAAATCCATGGATTTACACGAGGATAAAGATTGTAAAAGACATTAGATTTAGACCCACTAAATAAAATAATTGCCAGTTATGCTGATGCAGAGTTTCAATATAAAAAAGAATGTCTATCAAATTGAAAATCTAACAAGAGATGGATTTGTTTCAATTATCAAAATTATGCTCCATTATTTAGTTTCTGCTTTTCAGGTCCTTTATTTCTTTAAACTGCCCAAACTAGTTATCTGAAAATTAAATTCTTTAAGACTAGGGAATATATTTCCAAAAATTAACAATCGCAATTCCCAGTTGTTCAGCACTGACAAAGTTCACATCATAGTGATTCTGGAGACCATTGAAATCAAGGATGATGAAACAAATCAGTACTGGTTGCTTCTTTACTACCTTATAGGATATGTGACTTTTTGTATCTGTATATATATATTGAGGGAAGAACAACTGTAATGAGATAACATTTAATTAGGGAAAAAAGATGGAGATGAAAGTTAAGGAAAAATCAAATCTAAGATCATGCAGGAAACAAAAACAAATCCAAATTTTGTTTTTCTACAGTGTCATGAACATTTTTATGGCACTACTCAGTTTTAATTGGGGTATTGCAGTCTGTCACTATTTTTAATCCAATTGCCAAGATTTCCTACCAGTGCATCCCCCAATATACAAGTTTTAATTAAAAACTGAAAATGTTACAATTCTGAAGATGTGTACAGCTTTCCTCTTAGAAGTTGTGATCTGCATACATTTATCTTGAAGATTTTTGGGGACTGAGGTTGCAAAACATGTTGAGTCTATTTGAGCCATGTGATGGAACTGTTACCTTGGCAATAATTTTTTTCCTAATAAAATAGATCATTGTTTAAAAGAGCAAACTATTGGCTTTTGACATTGTGGTTCATCATCCTGTGTCTTCAACTTTTGGCTTATTCTGAAGGTCACCATAAGTTGGTTCTCATTCAAATTTAATCAAATTAAAAAGTTAGTTGGATGTTTTCTATAATATTTGTTACAACAATCTAGACTTAAGACGAAGGGCTTTATCTCTTAAAAACTACAACCTGCAAAAATTATACATTTCAGTTGTTTAAAAAGAGGATTTCATTTACAACCTTTTCATATTGGAATGTTTCAAGGAGATAAAGACTTTTTGTGACATTTGTAGGCAACTTGAATCTTCAGTATAAGTCAAGAGAAAAACTGAGTCTCTGTTCAAACTAAAGCAGATGTCTTCAAGTAAATAACACCTTATATGGCTGAGACAACTATTTTCACTGGCCTGAATGATCTCCCAGTAATTACAACAGAGAAGTAATGAGGCAAGTACCTCATCTACTTCCTGTTCCATCTCACCCCCCCTTCCAGTATGCACAATCATAATCTTCTTTGCTAAGATATTTAATTAGGGTCAAATCCTGAAGTTGTTACTCATTTTTATTCAGTCTTTACTAAGGCAAAAAATTCTGTTGTGAATTAATCCATTTAGGGATGAATTTGGCCCACTGGGAGTAATGGCTGAGTAAGGAGTGACTAAAGAAATCAGGGTTTCGCCAAGTAATATTAAATGTATTCATTTTGGAGGATTCAAAGTGCTGTACTAGGGTAAGAAGCTCTTACAAACACCACAAGGATGACCTATTCCCTCACAGAAATGCAGCCAACTCAAGGATGAAATGTAGTAGCTTAACTAGGACACCAGAGCACGACACAACACAGACCAAATTCTGCCCTCAGTCATAAATGCATACCTCTCGCTGAAGCCAATGTGCACAGCACCTAAGTAATGTAGGACAGAATTGGGCATGATATCCCTTTGAAACTGAAGAGGGTGTACAGGATTTAGGATGTCAAAATGTAATTACCTGAGGTAAAATTTGGCCAAGAAATTGCAGTTAACTTCTGCAAAAAAGCACCATGGGATCTTTCTCACAAATAGTCAGAGCCTGAATTACTAATGGAAACCTACAGAAAAGAAGAAGGATAATCAAAATATTTTCATGTTAGTTACTTGCATTTGTTTGTTATCATATAAATTAGAAATATATTCCTAAGGAGTGTATAGAAGCAGCTGTGATTGTATCACAGACCAGTGGATTGGCAGGAGATCTGTGAGCTGCATGCCAGTCCAGCCTGTTTTAATTTTTACCATAACAATTAGAATGTCATATGGCATCACTTTTCAGGGATGTTGATAAAGTTTGACAGGTCTACATTTTAACTAAAAACTCACTTTATTTTTTTTTTAAACTGACTTGATACTGGAAAAAAAATCACCAGTGTTTCCTAAACAAGGGCTGCAAATGATGATGAATCCCAGCTCCCAAGCTGGGCAAGATGTCAACATGAAAATCAGGGGTTTTGTGCATTCATAATATGTCACACTATCCATCTGCTCTCCTAAGTCCATTCTTGTGAGCAAGCAGGGGATTGAATAGACAAAAATGCTACTTTCAGAAGCCCTTTAAAAGTGGTTGGTCACCCAGCCAAGGAGCAGGAATTTTGAGTCTTTTAGAAGGAAATGGTCGATTTCTTCAGTATGAGTAGAAAATATTAAATAAAATAAATGTATGCAGTGATATTAGGACATACCCTCTGTAGGCTTCAGACTACTTTTTAAAATTGGGTAAATTTCAGAGCTAACATGGCTCAGAATATTGGCCAGCTATGAGTCATATCAAAATTAAGATTCTTTCCAACTAGGATCACCTCAAATATGAGATCATCTCAGAATCTGGCCATTTAACTTTACATGTTCATAATTTTAGAACTACTCCACCATTTTTGTTCAAACTTGGCTTGTTCTGTAGATCTCATTGATACTTAAAATCAAGAAAGTTCTGAAAACTATATATACTCTATTATAACATACAGTATATAAACATTTGAAGTGTTTAAAAATCCACTTTATTTTATATTAATTTATAAATAATTGATCACAATATAAAGAAAAACCATACTTGAGGCTTAAACACAGTGGGGCAGAGTTAAGGGTAGACTTTACTTCTTCATTCTGCATTTCCTAATATTTGGATGCTTTATTTTTCAGTCTTAATGTTACATTAATGTTAATGTTAACGCTTTGCATAGAATTGTAATAAATGGGATCTTGTTAGATAATTGATTACTGAGACATTAGGTGGTCAAGTCCAACTTGGTTTATTTAAGTCAGGTTGCCCTGACTAAAGACATGACAGCATGTTACATGTGGGCTGAGTCCTTCTGCTCCCTCCTCCCCCGCTTATTATATATTTACAATACAGCTACTGCATAACTTATTATTGTTTAACTACTATTAAATGTCTACTTTGTGGTTATTTGTTTAGACAGTTACATTTAATACACTTCAGATTTTCAGTGTACAAAAGGTTACAACAAATTTGGCTAAAGGAGACAATAACACTTCTTAATTAATTACTTATTTTTCCCTTTGCAGTTGGAACATTTTATACTTTTGTGAGATTTACTTAAAAACACAAAGAAAGGCCATGATGGGCCACATCAATTGTCCATCTATCCCAGTAACCTTTCTCTAACAGTGGCCAGTGCCAGATGCTTCAGAGTGAATGAACAGAACAGGCCAATTTTGAGTGATCCGCACCCTGTGGTCCAGTCCCAGTTTCTAGCCATTGATGGACCTATCCTCCATGAATTCATCTAATTCTTTTTTTGAACCCAGTTATATTTTTGGCCTGTGCGTTGTATGAAGAAGTACTTTCTTATATTTGTTTTAAACCTGCTGCCTATTAATTTCGTTGAGTGACTTCTAGTTCTTGTGTCCTGTGAAGGGGTAAATAACACTTCTCTATTCACTTTCTTCACACCATTCATGATTTTATAGTCCTCTTTCATATTACTCTGCACCTTAGTCATCTCTGTTCTAAGCTGAACAGACCCAGTTACTTTAATTTCTCCTCATATGGAATCTGTCTCATGCACCTTATAATTTTAGTTGCCCTTCTCTGCATATTTTCCAATTTTTTGTAGTTTTGATTACAACCTTATAACTTTCCATTTGAGTAGTCAGAGCAGATTACAAGTATATATGTTTAAGCATCTGCAAAAATAAGTGTGCAAAAATAGATTCTGACCTTCAGATATATTTTACTTCACAAGCAATATAAAATTTGCTTGCTAATATTTTTATTTTTCTAAGCCTAATTTTGCAAAGCTTTATGGAAGTTTTATTTAACAGTTTATACTAAACGCTCTAGGCCTATTTGTTAACAGAATAAACACAAACCACAGTGTGATACAGAAAGACAGATAGAGAGACAGATAGGCATATGGCTGTATAACGTATGGATGAATGAAAGAAAGCTAGTAGATCAGATCTGAACCCCTTATTTCTCTGTGGATAGATCTGAAACACAAGTTCCAAACTAAATTCTACAATTTGATTCTTTCTAGTTTGATACAAAAGCAGAAAAAGGTTATTTTCTAGGTTTGATTCAGATATGGCAGAAATCTCACTAAGACAGTTCTCCTCATAGGATTTTAGCCTAAGAGCCAGCTAGTCTATATCATTAACCTATATTTACATCTTAATATATGTATATCTCTATCCTTATCTAAAAAAGGGAAGGAAGGGAGTGTGATTTTCATGGTTAAAGAGCTTTGGGAGTCAGGACCTCTGGGTTCTGAGATTTTTCTCTGATTTGCTGAGGGCAAAACACTTAACCTCTGTGTCACAGTGTACCCATCTGTAAAACTGATATAATAATATTTCCCTTCCTCACAGGCTTGTTGTGAAGCCTCCTTAATCTGATATTTTAAAATGCTTTGACAGCCTTAGATAAAAAGTGGTATATTAGATTAAATAAAGCAGGTTGACTTTGGAGTTAAGGATTTTGTGTGCCATAGTGAATGATATATTGCAAAGAAGAACTTTTTGCTGTGCCCTCAAGGAAATGAGGAGCAGCAGCAGATGCAACATATTACCATGCTAGGTTCAGTGTAGATTGCTACTGTTTACATGGAGATGCTTACAATATGAATGCTGTACCCTTTTATAACAACTATAAAGTACTAGAATCTTCCAGGCAAACATTAATCTAACAATCTTGTAATTATCTTAAACTAAAATGGTTTCATTCTGCAGAGATAATTGCCAAGCAATTGACAACTCGTAGGCCACAAATTAGAAAAAATGGTGTTGTTTTGTTGTTCTCTCTCTCTCTCTCTCTCTTTCAGTCTCTTTCACAAAGATGGAAATGACTGAGAGCATTAGTATTCTGACGAAGAGAGGCTGTGACAAAGAGCATGACTGCAGGGCCTCCTGACTCCTCTATGATGCTGCCAATGATGTAGAGGAGACTGGCTCCAATTGCACCGTTTTCGAAATAGCCCTAAGATGGTACAGAGAGAACAGACAGAGAGGCAATTCACAAACACAGGCATAATGTTTTTAGTTTCCCGGCATTAGGTGATCATTTTGCCTGGAAGAATGATACCAGGTGAACACATATTTATCCTCATGCAGTGGTTGTAGATTTAGTGAATGTTTGTTCATTTAAAGAAAGACCATTTATAGACATGTGTGGTTACATCTTATCTTCTTTCTGCATGTGTTTCACTGGCAGGATTTGGAAACCTCATGCAGGATGTGCTGTGGTGCTTTAGTCAAGTAAAAGGAACTATTGACATAGGAGTCACAGAAGGTAGGTTTATTTTTCCTTTTGTTGCTTTGGTCAAAGAGAACTTGTTTTTCATGTACAGCTTGCTTGATCAACGTTGGGTTTATTTGATCACATGTTGTTGAGTAAAATTGCAAGAGAGGAATTGAGCACTGCTTCCTTTCTCTTCTGTTTTCTTCAAATATTTATTCATTTTAAAAGGTAAGTCACCAAAATTAGTTAGCAATCAAACATTCATATTATGTAATTATTGCTTAAATGGATTGATAATTTAACAACCATTTGTAAAATACATTTATAGTAGCTCTTAGTTCTTATTCACAATAGTATCAATAGTAGGGAATTATAATGCAACCTCCCCACAAAAAAAGTTAAAATTGGAATTGGTTTGTTTTGATTTCTGGATAATACCATACTAACGTACTATTTACCCCCATGTCTGGGGATAACATAAGTTAAGAGTGCATATACTTTTACAGATATGCATTAATGCAGGAGGGATTTCAAAAGCTCCTCAGGGATTTAGGAGCACAAGTCACATTGACTTTCATGCCCAATAGTGTTCAATGGGAATTGTGCTGCTTAGGCACTTTTGAAATTCTCCCCCCCAAAAGCACAACCAGTGTCTCATTTCATATTTGGTCAAATACTGGACACATGGAAATAACATTCTGCCATAGCTGAATAGAACACAGGAACAAATAAATACAATTTTACTGATCTTAAAGTTGTGTGTGTTAAATTTATCCTGTCCCCTCCTTTGTTTATTCCATTTTTTTCTTTTAACTCTCATTTTCTCTCCATTGCCCACTTTTGTTTTCTGTTTTATCTCCCATTTTCTTTTTATTGCCTCTTTTCTGTCCATTATTTTCTTTCCTTCTTGACTTCACACATTTCCTCTTACATTCAATTTGTCCTTTGTGGAGAACTGAGATCGCCATCCCATCTCATTTCCTCATATTGCTCCCAAGTTGCCAACACCCTTCCCTGCATTTTTATTACCTGATTCTCAAAAACGAGTTATTAATTGTTTGCTTAGAAATTCTAGTGCACTTTTTTCTGGCATAGGAAGGCTAGATATCAGATGATGAGAACCCCATCACTCTATCTTCAGAGAGCTTTTATGGGAGGAGATTCAAGTTTCTGATCTGGGTTATTGCACTGATCTTGAATGTTTAGAGACCTGGGTTTCCTTCATGTTTAAATTATCAGCTAAATATGAGTTTATCCTTGTGATCATATCACAAAATCACTACATGACTGACGGTTTAGACTGGCATTTAGAATAACACATGAGGATGTTGCAGATCAGGACTTAGTTGCACTGCCAGAAATGTGTTGTCAGTCTGAAACCAGTATTACTGCATATAGCTTTAGACAGTGAAGCTGGCATGAGTGGATTTCCTCCAGTGGAATCACTTTAGGCACTAGAATGATGCACGGGAAATGATTTGCTGAAAGCGGTGCCACTGCTCGAAGGCTCTTTTCTATGGGCACCAAGGTACCAAATGCAGGAAATGAATTATTCTGTTGTGGTGTTTTTATTTATCTGTTTATTTATTTCTGGAAATTTAGGGTTTCTTTAAAAGCATGGAATTGTGAGAAATGTGGTTCTAGGTATAAAGACAATTGATTCAGCCCATGTCTTGGGTAGCCTCTGGTAACAGAGTTCCTACTTCCTATCTGCTCCCCAGGAAAAGTGTCCTTACCTATGGTACCATTACATATTCTTCCTTGAGTGATTGCACCCATTATTGAGCTGGCTTGGTAACATGGGGATATAATATCCATCATCCTGAGAGCAGAGTGTTGCATGGAACACAACAAATATTTAAAAATCTATTAAATGGCTGCAAAAAAATTAAAATAAGTTACAGTCAAGGTCACTGAACTCACGTGCTGCAATGTGGTTGCAAACCTGTTTGCATATGGTTTGAGCCTTTCTCATACAACCTAGATATGGAAAAAATATTTTACTTTGTCATATCTATCTGCCTGCCAGTCCAAGATAAATAAGAATGCTGGCTTTTTTTTTCAGCTTGTGAGCCCAATGAATGCTTTAAGACATTGGTTTTCAACCTTTGAGTGTTGACACCTCCCCCCTAACACACACAGCAAATAGGTCCAGGATGGTAGGAGAGGGCTCCTGAAACTTTTCTTCTATTGTAATATGGGGCCACAGCATGGAAAAGGTTGAGAGCCACTAGTTTAGAATATGTATGCAATGCAACCACCAGTGAAACAAGTGATCATACAGATCACCAAAAATTGGTCAACAATTAAAGGTGGCCTTAAACAAAAGATCAAGCATGACTGGGTAGGAAGCCTTGGGAGGTAATTAAGAGGTAGAATTAATTATTACTGGTGGTCATTGGTACTGTTTCATTTTGGATATATATTTACAATGATTCCACAGCATCCAGCACTTCAGTGAGGTTATACAAATGTATATCACAAAAGTGTTTAAATGCTTCCGTTTCAGCAGAGCTCCATCCTTTTAGTTTTAAAAACTTTATTCTATCATGTGCTGCAGTTTTAGGGATATATTCTAATCTCTCACCCTCCTAGCTTTTGTTAATGTCAATCTTTTGTGTTTTATTTTCATGAAATATAATCTCATTAACTCTTGTGAGGTAGGCAGTTATGTGCCATTAACTGAAAGGAGATGTTGCCATTCTGTTTACTGGGTACCACACCTTTAAATGTAGAGGATTCTAACTTCTGCAGGGCACCTGGGTTTCAGATCATACACAGAATGTTGCGGAGAGACAGTCTGTGCTCTCTCTCTCTCTCCCTCCCTCATTTAATAATTGTTCTTTCTTTTGTCTGTTTTCCTTAATCTGAAATAAAAGTAACCTAGCGTGTAATACATGTTTTGATGGACTCAATAATGTAATGGATCCTTTTCATCTCTAACTAACATAATCTTCAGAGTAAATGAGATATTTTATACTTCAGAGAGGCCTGAAGTTATCTTTTTCTAGTTGTAGAGACAAACACATCGACAAGAGTAACATAAAGGTACCAGACAATTACATTTGATGTACCACATTGTATCAAACCAAATTTCATTCTGGAAAATATAAAACAAATTTTCAGGAGTCCTGCTTCAAATTGGTTTAATGGGGATTAGCAACTCGGTGGAGAATCCAGATATATGCAAAATAAAGAGGCAGGGTTTCTCTCAGTTCTCTTGAGGCTTCAGAATCCACAGCCTACAGTCATCATGACTTAAAAATATCAGCAATATTAGAGGAGCTTCTCCAGATCTGACTGTGGGTAATGCCACTGGGGAGAGCTATATGTGGTAGATGCTGTTGTCTTTAAAAGGCAGCATAATGAGATTTGGGTCTGCAGCACAACTCCTATGATCTGTGTATCACAGAATAGTGGGACATAGGCTCTTAGCATGTAAATTATGTCTTATTTAATTATTCAAGTTTAAAACATACAGATAATAACGAGTTTTCTAATGGAAAATAATATATAAATAGTAATATTTAAATTAAAATGACCTTAGTACATTCAATTGATCTTTCTAGTGCCTGTTAGGAATACTTTGTCATTGGGATGCTATTGGATTCAAGAAATCCGCCATGATCAACAGCCGTTCTCATTGAGTTTGGGACTTTTATTACATGTGCTTGCACAATCTGTGTTTGCCAGGTCATCCAAATGTGTAACTGATAGCTCAGAATCAAACATTTAAAATGGAGAGTAACTGTCTCATTGATTGGCTCTGAGCCTTGCCTGTTGTCTTATCATGTTGGTTTCCTTTTTGTGTTGCTTGCTAATTAAGCACAATGCACCTCCAGATTTTTGCATGTGAACCTACATGTTATTTGTTAATGGAGCATAAAAAACTGAGCACAAACAATTAAATAGATTCAAACCACCATAGGGTTACTGATATTGTTGTGTCCAAGGTATAAAAGGTAGGATTGATCTCTTTCTTGGGAAACTTTTGAATCTATTATATATTTTTAGTGAAAATAACTTTTTTTTCCAGTCATGTACAGTGTAGAATATTTTTATCCATAAATTTGTTGTAAAAAGAGAAAGATTTTTGTAAATGTCAGTGCCATAGACAGGACTGCTGGACAATATTTCAGAGAAATAGTGAGGCTATCTTGTGCCCTCTTCTGAAGCTGTGATGGGAATCTTGGCAGCAGAACTGATACATTTTCAGTGCACAAAAGTACGGACAGTAGGGGCTGGATGTGGAAGCTTATTTCAGTGCAAGCTCTAGTGAATAGAGGCAAGAGGAAGCAAAATTGGCGTTTATGACATGAGCATAGGGTCTGCTGTTGCGTTACCCTCTCCATCCTCCCTCCCTATTGTATGTCAGCATCCACACAGGTTACTTCATCTACTCAACTGCCAATGTGGAACAATGCCTTACCTGCTCTGCAGTGGCAATGAAATGGGAGGTAGAAAGGGAAGATTCTGCCCAGAACTTAGCCTGGCTACTTTGGTTTGAAATAGGGTTCTGGACTCTTATTTAATCCTTACAAATCCACTATTATCAACCAGACCAATACCCTGGTTTTGTTGGGGGTGTCTTGCCCAGAGGCAGAGCAGTGATTTTTATAATTTTGCAGCCCTTTCACTGGAGTAGCTAAGAGTTTTTGACATCACAAGGCAGTTAAAACCAAAACCTGATCATTGTTGGAACTAGTTAAGTGTTGAGCACTTGTGACTTAATCAGTCTCCCTTGCAATTTACAGTTTGAGCAAGTATGAGTTAATATTATTAATTTTTAAAACAAATGTCCATAGTTTTATTTATTTTTTATTTCATTACCACTCTTCTTCCTACAAACCTTTTTCAAGATACAGTTCAAAGTAATTTCCCCCCAGATAACGGCATAAATAATGTCTTAGACAGGACTTCCATAGCTCACTCCATTGATCAAGTACAGTAGGTAATTTCAAAGCTGGCAAAGCTAAACAAAGTACCATCCTTCTTTCCTGGATTTCAGACACCCTGTGTGAAATAAAATGCAGAACCCATTTGTTTGCATAGTTTGGTCTGCTTACTGCAAATTTGTTCTTTTATCAACATTTACTCTGAGTGTGCACAGGAAGTCTAATATGTGGACATGACCATAGGACCCTTACTTCTTGGCTGAATCCAGAGATAATACTCAGCAAAATTCAGAACTCTAATATTCCTCCTTGCCTACAAGTCGGTATGTCCCACATCAGTGGGAGTTCTGCTTACATAAAAATAAGAGAATATTACAGCTGAGATACAAAATATAGCTCAGAATGCAGACAGTTTTGACTTAACCTTCTGACTAGGCGGTAAAGAGCATGCAACACAACATGTTTGGCACGTTTATACCACCTGGTAGCTTTTATATTACCGGTAGTTCTTGTATTGACTTATAGCTTCAGAGGAGGACATTTAGTTTCCCACTTGCAGAGTACTACTTGCACAGTTACTAGAATTTGTGGCTGGAGGGGTTAACCAGGAAAATGAAACACATAAATAAAGTAGTGGGTGGACGTCTACTCCAGCCAGTTAACCATACTTTAACATGTGCTTCCGGAAACAAATAACACTCCCCACTCCCCACCCCTTGATATAAGCCATTGCTAGGGTTAATAGTGAGAAGAAAGACCATGTTTTGAAAAAGTGCCATTTATTGCTGTATCTGATTCTTCTTACACGTGTAACTCCATTGGCTTCAGTGGATGTACACCAGTGTAAGTGAGAGCAGAATCAACCCTCCTGCATGTAAGTTAAGGCTTCTTGGAGAACTGGATCTAAGAGTTCTGACCACAACCATTTATTCTAGCATTCATTCTGCAATATTTCTTAGACTAAGGCTCATTGGTGTGTGTGTGAGAGCGAGAGAGTGAGAGACAGAGAGAGAGAATCTCCCTACTTACACCTGTAAACACTATGTTCAGTACTATTTTTAGGCCTAGGCCCTAAAGCTGTACACAGATTGATAAGTCAAAGGGACTTCTTAGCTATGGGGGATGGAGAGAAACAGTTCTAAAGCACCACAGTTTCACAGAAGGCCCTAATAGTTGCACCTGCACAACTGCTCACACCCACTGGCACTTGGCAAAACCCACATTGGCATCTGCAAACAGGAAGTAAAAGGTACAATTGTTTGTTTTACATGGAGAAATTTTTTTTGCAGGCTCAATTAGGTCCAGAATCTGCAAACACTTTGTCATGGAAAGTATCCTGTTAGAGTCAATGGGACTATTTGCAAAAGGCCTACACACGTGTAGTTCAAGTTCAGGCATTTTGTCTTTACTTTCCTGGCCCTTCATAGCTTTACTTCTCTGAGTCAGCCAACCTTGTCTCCTTTTGTGCTGTATGTACTGCCTTTTGCTCTGCCAGTTATGCAAGCCTTGCTTGCCTGTTTATCTGTTTCTCTCCAAAATATTTTTGCCCTTTCTTCCAGACTGCTCCCATGCAGGGAACACACTTCCTGCGATGAGCTGCTAAACTATCACCCTCAGTCAAATCTCTTCTTAATTTTCACTTCTTTCATGAAATAAATTAGCCAGCTAAGAAATAAATATTCCTCAGATATAATTAATTTAAAAAATAAAAAGCTTTCCTTACTCCATCATGCCATGACTAGTACTCCCCGAATGACCTGTAATCCTTCTGCTGTGACCCCTAGCCTTCAATCCCATCCCCACCCTACTGTCTTGTTACTCCTTCACTATGTCATATCTAATATTCATTTGTAAACTCCTCAGGGCAGGGATCATGGTTTTTATCTATTTTGGGAGGAGCCCAGTTTACACCGTTGGACATAGGTAATAAGTATATTTGCTAGTAAAGCCATTGGGCCCTTTGTTAAAAGAATATGAGAATTGTTAAAACAGGATGTGTTAAAATGATGCCTGCTGTGTTTAGGTTTTGAAGGTTATATGGAATGTTTCACCTTACCTATAGCTTTTAAGGCCTTTGTTAACTTGTTATCCAAAAAATAACATATAGTTTCCTAGAAGATTGGATGGATACAGGGGTTAATAATGGGATATAAAACCTTTCACCTTTAGGTTGTTCAAAGCTTGCCCTTCAGCACCTATTGAAATTAATGGAAAAACTCCCATTGACTTGACTGAGAAATGGATCTGGTCCATTGTATGTAGTGAGCAAAGCTGGTGACCTGTTGAAATAATTAGTGCAGGTACAAGTGGACAAAGTTCCATGTCATATTAATCATGGGCATAATCATCAACCTGGATGTCAGTGGGTATGCCTACTCTGCAATAAAAAACACGCAGCACTGAATCTGAAGAGTTGGTGTCAATTGATTCAGGTTTGCCGGGCTCGGGCTGAGGGACTAAAAATTGTAGTGTACAAATGTACGGGCTCAGACTGGAGCCTGGGCTCTGAGACACATCCTCCTTGTGGGGTTTCAGAACATGGGCTCCAGCCCAAACCTGAAAGTCTACTCTGCAGTTTTTAGCCCTGCAGATTGAGCCCCGTGAGCCCGAGCCAGTTGACCCAAGCCAGCTATGGACTTGCCAAGACATACCCAGGCAGGTTTGCGAGTGAATGTGAGGAAGCCTGCATTGGCCCCGTCCATACAATGCATCATGTGCAAGATCTCATCTGTGGGTTGAGGACTTCAATTTCCAGTCTTTGCCTATCTGGCATTTAACATAAGGATTTAGATTCATTTACAAAAATAATAGATGACTTCTTATAAGAGCATAAAGTTAATTCTACATGCTTTCTTAGAGATGTTTGCATATTAGAGCCAGAGAGACTATACAACTGTCACTAATATACAAAGAAGTACTAATATACAGTACATTATATGTACCATGCAGCCACTTAATTTAGTATTGTGATCTTGATCTTGTGAACTAAGTAAGATGATAGCTGCTTTGGGATGCAGTGCTGGTGAATCAATAAGTGGCACTCTTCCTTCTGAGTCAGTACTGAAACCAATGTCCATTGGTGTTACATGGTGCTATGTTGCTGGAAGTGCCATCTTTCAAGTGACACATAAAACAAAGCCCTTCAGGCCACTTGGGCCAGATTGTCTTGCCTTCGTCAGCCCTTTTGCGACATCATGCAGATGCACACATATACGCAGTGTGGGAGTATGCAGTGAATGGATGGGGTTACAGTCAGAATAGGAAACAATAGTGCTCTGACTCTTCACAGCTGGTGGACAGCTTCTTAAGGACTATTACCAGCTGACATAGTTTAGCTAAGGCCCTAGTCTGCTCTAATTTATACAGAGAACTGGGCTGGCATAAAAGTGACCCCAAATCCAGGAAGCGCAAATGACTCATTGGCAATTCACAACTACCTCCACACTTCGCTGTGCTCCATTAGGGAGGGTGGGCTCAAGAGAGAGCCTAGGCTTTAGTGGTCATTAATGATCCCAGGGAACTATTTATAAGAATTGGAGCTAACTTCCCCTCTGTCATTTCAATTGGATATGGCATTCGTCACTGTTATGTAGTGTTGCTGTTATCTGTTAAAACAGCTGTTTTGCTTCACCCCAGAAGTGCGCACATAGGAATATATAAAGTGCTTTGGGATGAAAAGTGCTCTATAAATGCAATATATTATTCATATTTTGTATCTTGTTTCTTGTGATATATTTACTGTAGAAAAATGGTTCTCAAATTGTGGCCTGCAATGCACTTTCATGTGATTCTGTCACAATGAAGTAGCATCTATCAGTCTTCGCATTACTTGTAGCCCAGTCCTGGAATTTTTTTGAGTTCTCAGAAGTTTTTTTTAACAAACTAAAATGAAAAGAAAAACATGTTTCTCCATGCACCTGCACAACTGTTTCATGTCTCTTGGTTGTCTTTGAATAAACACAACCATGATTAAATTTGCTGATGACAAGAAAACTGGAGATCCCTCCACACAGGTGGACGGGACCAAACTGCAAAGTGACCTGGAATGATCAGAGAAAAGGAGGACTGCAGGCAACAAAGGCAGATTTGGTCCTAATAAATGCACAGTCCTATACCCAGGGAGAGGAAATAAATAGCAGCAGTGAAGGTGTGGAACAGGGAATGCACTCACATATCTGTGTGAATATCTCTGTCTTAAGAAGTGGTACACAAAGTGAACAAGTGTCAGAAGCACTGATCTAGGTGCATTTGCCTGAATGCTGGAGGCCTCCAGGATCAGCTGGATGCTAAAGCATTTGAATTACAGCACTGATTGAAGAGAGTCAAGGGCATAGTAAAAGGTACTTTCATAATGTGGTTTAATTTTCATAATGTGGTTTCTAATAGCCCTTTTAATATCCCTTGGTTACTCCCATGTCCTAAATTGCTGTAAAAATATTAACCAAATACCTGACTGCTGTGAAAGCACCTAACAGTACTTTCATGTGTGGGGAAGACAATGTGCTTGGTTTGAGATTGCTCTCACTCTTACTGAGGCATTTGTGACTTTACATTCGCCCTGAAAATTGCTTGGTGCTGAAATTACTGTTTTGTGTTTGTGTTTTGCAGAATGATACAGCTATAAAAGCTAAAATTAGTTCGTGTGATCCTCAAGTCACCAGTTACCACCAAACCTAGTTACATTCCCCTTCCCACCTCCCCCTCACATCCTTTTGGGCTGGTTGTCTGCTGTACAGACAGTTTGCAAAGCACGTTGACATCCATTGGCATGAAAGGCTCCATATAAATGTAGGATGTTTTTATGCTGCAGCTACCCTTAAAAACTAAATGCCTTTTTTATTCTACATAGTTTAACTCCCACTCCCAATTCTTTAATAAAACAAGGGCAGATATAATTTCAGCACATCCTCTTTTATCATTCTTGAAATCCACATCTTCCCTGGGTGATTTCTTTTAACAGCAGCCTATCCCTCAGATGACAAAGTTGTAAAGCCTTGGTTACATTAAGATCTTTACCCAGAATGAGATATGGTCACAGAGTCTCCCTGCTCCCAGACGCTGCTGGTTTTCTTTCTAAGACAAACGGACCCAGAGGAGAGTAGGATGTTGCAGGCAGTGTTGTTCAGGGTGTGTGTTTACAGGCAGGACTGACTTAGTCAGCAAATCCTGCTCTGATGAGCTTCAGCCAATGAAGAGCCTATCCCAGCTTGCTTGGGGGCTTCAGAGTCCGAGCAGCATGCATGCAGAAATGTGAGGTGGCTCTCTTCCTGGTGCTGCTGCTGCTGCTGATGGCAAAATGGGGTCCGGCGACAGCGATTACTTGGGTTTCCCAGCTCTGCAGACCCAGGAGGGGTCCTATAGCGCACCTCCCACGCGGTCTGCCTTGAAAGCAGAAGGACTCCTCATGGATTGAGGAGACTTGGTTTATTTTAATTTTTTTTATTTATTTTTTGGAAGATGAAATGCTTTTCTCGTTACCTGCCTTACATCTTCAGACCTCCGAACACCATCCTCTCCTGCAGCTGCCACACAGAAGGTACAGCCCAGTGGACGGCTGGTGGGAGGAGGGGGGGGGGGGAAATGTGGGTAGGGGAAAGAAAGTGGGCTGGGAACATGACTGCCCCAAAAGCTCTGCTGACATTGCCTTTTGCAGCTAATACATGACAGTGATTGCTGGCGAAAGCCTGTGTGTGCCAGACTTAGAGATCAGTCCAGCCTTGTGGAAAGCAAGGGAAAACTGTTATTAGCTAGCCATTTATCGAGATGAAGACTGAGAAGCAGTAAAATGCTTGGGAGGTGTTTTGAACACTTAAGTTATTTCTGTAAATACACATGATTTTGCTGTTCAGTTTACACTAATCATGAAAACTAGTAATCAGAACCGATTTTAAGAAAGACTCTCTCACTAGATATTGCCATGACATTTTACAGGTTTATACAGTTTCTCATTGTCCGTTTTACTCAGCTGTGCATTCTCAAGAAGGCAATTAAGAAAAGAGATTTTAGCATGTACTTGTTTGTGTATTTTCACTGTTTCATTCCTTCACTGGAGCCTGTTTTCAGCTCTCAGCAGAAAAGCTCTGCAGCACTTGCTATTAAATCTAATGTTTGAACTTAATGCCCTGGATTTTAGTGGGACTGCTGCAAACTTCCCCCTCCCATAGGAGAGTCTTCTCTCCTGCTGATTTATAATCTTGTATATGTGTGTATACCATGTGTGAACTACCAGGCAATTTTGTGAATTACCTACAATAATTCCTAACAGCTGTGCAGGATTCAGAATTAACACTGATATTAATTCGCTATTTGGAATTGAAACATTTTTTCACACATCCTATAAAAGTTAAAGATTTGGAGGAAAAAAATCTAAAGATGTTTGTCAGTGAATGTCTAATCAGCTAGACTATTGCCCTGTAACTAGTGGAAAGTTGGTGAGTGAGAGACGAGACTAAGAGCCAAATCATGCTCTTAGTTACACTAGTGTAAGGGCTCCATAATGCAAACACTACCATGGCATTACTCAAGGTAGAAGCGTCACACTGAGTATCACGTGTTTGCAGAGTCAGGCCTTAACAATAGAAAAAGACTGTTGATTTCAATGGCGCTATTCTGCATTTAAATGGTTACACAAGGGTAACAGCGAATAGTTTGGCCCAATAGAAGTTTCAGATAAGTGCTTAAATAACACTGTTATTGGTGCTATAGAAAATCTTGAGTTCGACAAATAACAACAGGAGCCTCTATACTAAATTGACTTACCCAGTTTGTTTTAGAAAATCAAATCACCTATTTTCATTCTATAAATTCTGATTCTTTCCATATGGGGAGCCAAGATTATAGCACATAGAAGTAGTGTATGTATGTACTTACTTTTTAATTAGGATCAAAACTTATCTAGAGCTACTTTGCGTAAATAATAATTTTCAAGTGAAATGATTTACGGTGGAAGGTTTCAGTGATGATTTATTTGTGCTTAGTTTATGTTTTTTTGCGTTGTTGTTTTCACATTGAGTGATTTCAGTTTTCCTTTATATTTGACAATTGAATGCTGAGCTACAACAGTTAAACAGCTTGTAAATGTTTTTGCTCTCTTGTATAATCTGAGGTGCATCTAGGACATCTGTGTATGGAATCCCCTTGATATCAAGGTCAGTACATAATCATACAGTTATATATGGTCATGAGTCTACCTGCTACCACACTATGTAAAAGTAATAACAATTTGTAAGGAATGTGAGTTTTGTTTAATATGGACCTTGATCCTGAGCAAGTAGTCCTATTGAAGCCGATGGGATTACTTCCATAAGGATTATTACGTGTGCAAAATTTGCAGGGTTGAGTAATGTTTATACAGTTTTTACCTACCCTAACAGATATGGGATGACTAACTTTTGTACATTATGAAAACTGATGACATAAAGGATTATTAAAAACACATCAGTAGAAGCAAGGACAGACTTCTAAAACCAAACTCTACAAACTTGTCCACATCACTCAAGTGGAATGTATTTTCATGTACACTATTCAAGTTTTCCAAACATGAAACTGGACGTATCTCTTCACTGAAGGTAACTCAAATGATTGGCACCTGGATTAACCTAGCCCTGGTGTGAGGAGCCGCACCACAAAGCCATACTTGCGTTACTGTGTCCTTACTGCTGATGCACTTACCTGTTTGTGTCACTAGGACTTCTGGGGCCACGTCCCAAAGCTCTTTGTGCTGCAGTAGGCTGAGCCATTCTGATTCTTTCCAGGGAATTTTGGGAGAACTTGTTTGTTCTTATGGGCACTTGAGGTGGTGGTGTGGAATTGTGCAAATGCACTGGAGGACTGTCAGCATAAGAATATAAGAATGGCCATATTGGGTCGGACCAAAGGTCCAGCTAACCCAGTATCCTGTCTTCTGACAGTGGCCAATGCCAGGTGCCCCAGAGGGAATGAACAGAACAGGTAATCATCAAGTGATGCATTCCCTGTTGCCCATTCCCAGGTTCTGGCAAACAGATGCTGGGGATACCATCCTAGCCAATAGCCATTGATGGACCTATTCTCCATGAATTTGTCTAGTTCTTTTTTGAACCCTGTTATAGTCTTGGCCTTCACAACATCCTCTGGCAAGGAGTTCCACAGGTTGACAGCATTTGAATGATTTAGCCTGCACCCTCACTGTACAGTGGGTGCGATACCAGCCCAAGTGAAAATGACACCTGAGCTCTAGCCTTTGCCCCAGCTGGGCCAGCTAGCACCACCAAACTCATGTAAGAGGGTTTTGTGTGGATGGAGGAGGGTTATGAGTGGCACCCAAATAAACATCCAAGTTAATTCTTCAGTGAAGACATTGCTTGAGGGAAGACATTGCTGACATTGCAGATTATTCATATGTGTGCCATGCTATTGGAAAATGTCTGCTTGAGTCTCCTGTTATTATTCTTTCACCTAAGAAAACCATTGAGGGCAAATGACATCAAACTGGATCTGAGAATTCAGGAGCTTTGGTCAATCTTGTTTTGGAAGGATTCCCCTTGAGCACCAAAGTGAAGTTACAGCAGGGAAGTTTAATACTTATCTACATTGGATCTTACTTAATTACTGTAGGCTAAGGGGAAATCAGAGTGTGAAAACCACAGGTAAAAGTAAAAAAAAGAGAAATGTTTTAACTTGATATATTAAGCAATGTGGGCAAGAACTCATGGGAAATGTATGGAATGAAAGCAGAGCCACTGGAAGATTTCTTAATAAGACAAAACAACCTTCTTGGTGCCCATTCATCTATACCTATTCAGCTAATTTAAGCCATTGTGCAAGGACTCAAGTTACCAAGCTCTTCCTTTAGTAGCATGAAAATCCAAACAAAGAAATAAGTGATGTATGCTCATGGCTTTGATGGAGACAATGCGCCTCACTCTTCCCTCTCTGTGGACCTAATTAAAGGAACATCACAGTGACACCTCCCCCCTTCCCCACCCTTCCCCCGTATTCCATTCTGTAGCATGATTCATCCAGTGAAAGTAGGACTAGAGATGAAAATACCAGCCTGCCAGCCCACAGAATGGAAGGGCCAGAATTGAAGGGGACATGCACATTAATACAGACATGAGGAGTATAATAATCCACTGCTACTTATTTCACTGGACTATAGTGTAGGGAGAAGGCCATGGAGAATTTTTCTTTGCTTCAGACATCAGCAGGAATATTTTCCCCCTATTATTTTGTCTGTTTAAAGGAACTCAGAACAGCTTCTATGAAAGATGTGCCCTCCAAAGATTTCTTCCAGTGGCATTCTCTAAAGGTAACATTTAGTCCCTGGCTTTCTGAAGACCAATCTGCTGCTGCATTGTTCTACCACTGTGAGATTTTCAGTAGACAACCAGATCTAGCTCTTTCATGGTAGGCCGTGTGAGGTTACCGGGAATAACTAAATTCACCAAAGGGTGACCATGCTGGTGAATTCTCTTTTATTATACAATCAAAATAAAAATAATAAGCACACATACAGAACTGTTTCTTAAACTGTTTACTAAGATGTGTTTCATTAACTACATTTTTGCAGAAGAGGAAACTGAGTAATAAAAAGTCTAAATGACGTACCTTAGGCCACAAAATAAGTCAATAGCAGAGCTGGAACTTGAACACAGAGGTGAGATCCTCACCCCCATTCTGGCTCCTTTACAGCAGGTAAAATAGTTGAGATGGCATAAGGGGGCTCTGAAAACTCTGGGTCTAGCTGGGGGGAAGATTCCTGTGGTGCAGGCACTGTGGGAGACAGCCATAATGCTGCTTATCAAGGACTCTCTTGCAAGCCCTGGCACGGTGGGCATGTCAGGGGTGGGTCTGTGGGTGGAAGAGTGTATCAGTCCTGGATATGCTGCAGAATTTCCAGGCAGCACTGGCAGCCCCGGGAGGCTGCTGTAATTTAGATAGCTTAATTTAGACTGCCCTGGGGTCTAAGGGCCTCTCCAGTCCCCAGAGCAACTCAGGAGCAGGAGGGCACAAAAGTTACTTAAACCCCCTCAACGCTTCCCCTCTAAGCTGCAAGTTTTGTGCTGAGTCATTTAGGAAATATCACTGACAATGGGTTGGTCAAATTGTGGGCATTTAGATACCAACCCTGCTCACAGCTCAACCCAGAACCAAGGGTAGCCTGGTCTTTGCAGGCACACTTGCAACATTCCCATATAAAAAGATAATGGGCTCCAAACTAGACACTTTCTATGTTGTTCTGGAAAGTGGTATCAGCTCTATAGTAATCTGTACTTAACATCTCTCTGTGTTCAGCAGTACAGACCAGTAGATAGGAGTAGAAGCGGGGGACTTGGGTTCTATTCCTGAGTCTGCTGATGGCTCACTGTGTGACCTCGGCTAAATCACTTTAACAGCTCTGAACAAGCGCACCCTAGTTTGAGAACCACTGGCCTAGTGGACAGAGCACTGCACTGGGACTCAGAAGAGGCAGGTTCTATTCTTGGTTCCATCACTGGCCTGCTGGGTGACCATAGGCAAGACATTTCCTCGCTCTATGCCTCAGTTTCCCCATCTGTAAAATGGGAATAAGGAAACTGACTTCCTTTGGAAAGGGCTTTGAGATCTACAAGGTATTATTATTTTATTTATTTTATATATATATAAATTATATATATATAAAATATTATATAATTTTGTTTTTGCAAAGGGTTTACTGCATGTTGAGAGAACTAAACTACCAGAGAACTTTCCATTAAAATGTGCCATTCCTAGTGCATGACAGGCCTTCATCCTCCCCTGCTGACTGGAGCTCAACATATTTCTGCTATAGCCCAGCATCAGATAGCTATTCTTTATTCCACTTCCTTCAATGATTCTGTGTTCCTTGTGCACCCAAATGTCAAGTGGACATGATGATGAGATTTAGATGAGCAAAGAATGCAGAAAAGGGCAGAGAAAGGAACTTTTATACTGGGGAAAACCTGAAACTCAAGAATGGTGGTAACGAAAGACGAGTTAGCCGGTCGTTTCCTGTATTGCCTTTGAATTGTTTTCAGATAGTTTGTTTGAGTAAGAGTTTATTTCCTCATGGCCCAGTTTCTCCTTCTGCTTCATCGTGCTCTAAAGTCATAATCCTGCATTTGGGACATCTCCATCATTGGCCATGGACATTAATGGAATGTCATCAGTTCAGCATTTCGGTGGAGATGTGAGATTATTGTATATGAATATTCACTGACTGATCAAATAGGAGGAGAAGATGGGTCCGAAGAAAAAGAACAAATAAAATATTGGAGACTGTAAATGTTGGGGGGGCAGGGGGGGAAATGACATGCCAATGAGCAATGGATGGAAGTGTGTTTGAAAGTTCCTCTTTAAGGTGTTTCTTTTATAAGATTCTTTGAGGTTCTGAGTGCCCCTTTGACAGCACACTCAGTATCAGGCCAATAATTGGTATATTCAGTATAGTGACTCCTTTTAAAATTAGTACTGTGTATAGTGTTTTGATCAGCAGATTCGGAGTCAAGACTCTTGGTTTCTATTCCTTATCTGACAGCAAAGTGCTATGCATATTTACCCATCCACAAAAATCAGTTATAATTATAAATCCAAACCAACCTGCATGATATGAGAACTGTAATTAGAAAAGTGTGCGATAAATAACAATAAATGTTAAATTGAGTGAGGTTTGTAAAACACTTTGAGAACCTCCAGAGGTCTTCCAGAACTGCAAGATATTGTTGTTATTTCAGTGAGCAAATTTCCATCTCTAAAGCAATTTTACATCAAACACATTTGCTTTAATTTTTGTCACAAGAGTAAAGATTTGTATAGACACTAAAATTTGTTTATTAATTTCTGGCAAGAGGAAGTGAATTCACCATTTAAACATGATATGAAGACTAAAAACACCTTTAAAACGTATATGTGGCACTGCCATTAAATGTAAGAAGAGATGTTCATTGATGTCCAGAAGTATCAGTCCTCCTTCACATTCATGCATGCTGTCCAAAACTTTGCACTTTTCAGCTTTTAAGAAGGCAGTTAACTGCTTAATCCTTAAGACCCTAGCTCAGTAAAGCACTTATGCGTGTGCTTAACTGTATATGCGTAAGTCTATCCCTATTCAGCAAGGCACATATTTAAATCCCATTTATTTTAATGTTAAGCATATATTTAAGTGCTTTGCTAAAATATCACTGTTAAATATTCTTATCCCTATTTTGAACCTCGGTTAGACCTGCATAAAAAAACTGTTTGCAAATATTAATTCCAACGCAAAACAGCTGGTAGAGTCAAATACATTCATGTCCTGTTTTAGTAATTGAATTGTCCTAGAGTATTCACTATTAGTTATTTGCCGTTCATTCTTTGTTGCGGGAGGGTTAGATGATACTGAGGGGGCGCGTTATAATAACTGTATTTTAAAATAGCATTAAGCTTGTCCAGAATTGTGGATAGGCAGCTGCTCCTTTATTATTATTTTTTGCATGTTTGCACAAATTGAATTAAATACAATTTTACTATAAATGAAACATCTTTTGGTGTTCTAAAACAACTGAGTATGATTTTAACATTAGTAATAATAGTGCTTGGCACTTCTTTAGCACTTTCTACACAAAAGCACCAAAGGGCATTACAAACCTAATCAATTAAGCTCAGTCACAAACCTTTGAATTAGAAAAGTATTATATCCTTTTCTCCAGATGGGGAAACAAACACAGGGCCTGTCTAGATGGACAGTGAGTGAGTGGCAAGCCGGGTGTAAAGCTGCAGTGCACTAGTGTGCTGCACACTAACTAAGGGAGTACATCAAAGTATGCTAGGGAATTGGACTTTCCTACCACACAGTCAACACGGATGGTTAGTGTGTAGCACGCCAGTACACTATAGCTTATGCCGAGCACTAAGTGTTCATCTAGATGAGGCAACAGAGAGTCAAAGTGGCTTCTTCAAGGTCACATTATAGGTATAGGCAGAGCCAGGAACAGAACCCAGATTTCCAAACTCCCAGTTATAGTCTACAACCACTAGATGTGCTTCTCCTCCATAACTTAGCTGAACAAAAAAAAGTTTTGCTCAATTTTTTTCTGTGCCGATCTTTCTGATCCCAATTTTAAAATGTAGGTACCTCAACAGGATGTTCAAAGCCAATAGCTGGAAAGTGGAATAGGCACATCGTAGTTATGTTATATGCCTGAGATAATTTCAGCAACCAAATGTGGATTTTGATATGCTCGTAAATATGTGATATACACATATTTGAAAAATGGGCCCATGGCCTGAATACTATACTTAAGTAATGCCGGGGTATCCTCCAAAAAGTTTGAAAATTTGGTTTGAGTTCAGTTGGAATTTTGGTTGAATGTCTGTTTGTTTTGTTTTACCCCAACAAGTTTGGCCATTCTTATATATAATGCTGGGATCTTTGGGCTGCCTGTTGGGGGTGGATGTGAATATGCAATCTACATAAGTACATCCAGTTTCACTTTACTCACAGACATTTCCAGCTTTCTGAGATGTATTTGTTCAGTCTAGCCTGGAATATATGTGAACTGAGATGCTAAAAATGAAAGATCATATACAGTATCTGAATTTGCTGCCCGGGCTTAAATATAATATTCTATTCTCCGCTGTACTGGAGCATCACATAACATTATTTACATATGATACAGAAAAAACAATAAATTCTAGTAGCCTCTTTGATTGTTAAAAGAACACACTTAGGACTGATCATTTTAAAAGTTTAATTTAAAAAATCATTGCTACACTCAAGCAAAGTTTAAAATGATACATGTTTTTTCATTAAGCTGTCATCTATTTTTCTGTATTTTCTTTCTTATCACTGCTGATTAGTATTAGAACTGATTGAATTTTTAGTTACAAGTAAGTTATCTGATGAATGTACTCCTTTTTACTTTTTGTAAACTGGTTTTGAACAGTCTTGATATCTGTAGATGTTTGTTACTTGCTTGATAGTTTGGACAAATAATTCTTAGCTATATTAAGGCTGCGAGTTTGTCACGGAAGTCACAGAAGTCATGGAGTAAAGTTCAGAGTGGGCTATAACCACCAAGAGGGCAATCCCAGACTGAATCTTGAAATTAACTGGGAGTTGTGTCAGCTTTGGGGGTGATGTCTTTGTGTTTCTGTGTACATGTGAAAAGGCTCTTAGCATCTGCTTGATTCATGGTTGCTTGGACTTACAGAGGCCATAGAAACAGCATGGCATTTAGCAATGGCAGATATTACAGATGAGCCTGACCCAAAAATCCTGAGCTCTAGGAATGGCTGGACTCAGATCTGAACTTTGCAGGCAATCCCTCTCTCTAATGGGTCAAATGAAAATCATGGATCCAAATACCTCTGAATGCTTGGAACATTTAGAGGCTACGCTGAACTCTGCACCTCAGGCCATCTCTAGTGGATATATTGTAGTTCAGGTAAAACACACAAAGCCAACTGAGACAGCATAACTCCCACTAGAATAGGATGTATCTATAATTTCCAGGGGCCTTTCCCACCAGACTCCTGGCCAGGAATTCATAAAAACAAATAAAAGATTGCCCACCTTGGAGAATCTGTCCAGATTGCACATGGAGCTCGGTTCATGCTAGAACATGACCTTGGGATTTTAGTCAGTGCTGTGAATATGCTCATGCAGAATGGACATGATCCATAAAGTTCATTGCTTTTGTGCCTCACTAACAAATCTGAATGTCTCTTGCTTTAAAGAACACCCCAGTAACCTGGCTTGATCTTGCAAACTCTTACTCGTCTGAATGTATGGTCTTAACTCACACAGAGCGTTTAAACAGAGTGACTACATAGGGTAGTCTCATAGTAAGCTACCTAAGTAGCACATAAGTAAGAATTTGCAGGAACAGGCCTATAGTCTGTAGCCATTTGAACAAAATTATGAAGATGGGGGAGAAACAACCCAGTGTATTGTGGGTAAATTGCTGAATGCCCAGCAAAGCTGGCTGACAACTCATCTGGCAGCAACAAACGTGTCCACTCACAGAAAGGCTTCCACATCTGGTGTACCCAAAGTGAAGACAATTGTCTAGAAATATAATAAGCATATAATAGGCTTTTCTCTCTGCGACACAAACAGCAAGAAAATGTGGCTAGTGATAATACAGCCTATGGAATCCTGCCATACTTAATGTTAGCTGCTCTCACATGCAGATGTTAAGGGAGAAACAATGTTTCAAACGTGACTCATGTATGAGAGAACAATAAGTGCCCTGGGGGTGCAAAGGAAAGTCCTGAATCACAGCTGCAGAAAGGAAAACAAAGAATTTACTATACAATTACCATAGTGTATTATCTGAGGCTAAATCTCATCAGATAACATCTCTGGCTTCTATATTATGCCATTATCATGGCTGCATCTGCTAGCCTCAGTGCTGTATGTTTGTCAACACTTTTATCGGAAATCCCTGCTTTTCTGGGAGCTGGAGGTTGTAAATATTGTAACTGGAGAGAAACGTGATATGCAAAGGTCTGGATTCATCCAAGTTGCTCAGATACCATGCTGATGGGCACAACGTTAGAACACAAACAGAACAGAAGAAAATGTGGATATATATTTTTCTATTATGTAACAGTGAAAAGAAAGGCAGCATTGGGCTAGTTCTTTTTCCATAGTAGGACCTGGGATCTAGCCAGGATCTCTGTCCCACTGAGCAATATAGCAATGGAACCTCTCTCCCCCCCACCTTGAGAACCCCTGGTCTAGTGGTTGCAGAATGTGAATGTCATCAGAATTCATAGATTCTGATCCCAACTCTGGCACTAACTTGCAGTATGACTTTGGACTCTCTAGAATAAATTCATCCCTGGAGTAACTCTACTGAATTCGATGGAGTTACTCCAGGGATGAACCTCTGTGTGCCTCAGGTAGGGAACAAGTGTGTTATGAAGCTCAGTTTAATCTTTGTAAATATCAGTGAGATCCCCATGTGAAAGGAGTGATACAGCTGCAAATTATTAGTATTCTTTGTTTTTCATTTCCTGTCAAAATTTAAAGGAGAGTGTTAGGGATAATTATTGCATTTCAGTATTGAAAAGAAACCAGCAACCTGTAGGAGTGGAACTGTGAGTTGATAAAGGTTACAAGGAAAGATTATTGGAGCTACATAATCATATGAGAATTATGTAGTATGGGCCAATATTGTGCTTGGCACTGGATATGACACGTAACAAGAGCCTGGTTTATACCACTGATTCCAGCGGAGTTACACCATCATAAAAATGGAGTAACACAGTGGTGAATCAGGTCCATGATCTTTGCCTCAGATCTGACAGTGTAAACAGACAACACTAACCAGATGCATTGGTAGAATCAGATAAAGGTTTTTTCTCAGCTTGGCCAAATAATGACTCAGATGGGGAGAGGTACATGGAGAACAGGCTACAAATATTTAAGGGCTCTAATCACCAAGGAGGGAGATAATTTATTTAAATTAGTGGAAGAATCTCCCAAGGGAAGTGTGGAACCCCATCACTTGACACATTTACAGCGAGACTGTAAAAAAACACTAGAAAATATTTAATAAAGGGCAGTCCAGAATTGGCAGCATGGACCAGCTGACATAATAGTAGAGCTGATAGAAAAATTTCCATTGGAACGGTTTTGTGATGGAAAATGGCTTTTTGAATAAATGGAAATGTTTTCATTTGTATCAATTTTTTCCCAGGGAAAATAATAATTTCCCAATCAACTCCACTCAGCAGGGCTTTGTCATTTTAATCTGTATGTTAACGTTCATTTGAAAGGATACTAGAGTAAAAGAAACACTCCCTTTGGAGGTACATGCTGGGCTACACCTGTGTAAATCTGCCGTAATGCCACTAAAATCAATGGAGTTACTCCAGACTTACAGTGTGGTTACTGAGATCAGATTCTGACCCCAGGACTCCTCTAAATATATGCACAGAATTCCTCATTAACACTATTGGGAAATATGCATGCATCTCAAGAAGATAGTAGCTGCCCTTCCCTTTCTTTATCCTAACTATTTACTTTGTTTATTATGATGAATCTGGTATTTTGGTATATTTGTTGTACTTGGGAAAATAACAACATATTTATAAAAAAAAATCATAATAGTTGGCAGACAATCCTGTTGACTCGTTTTGAGAAACTTTACTGAGAAACCCTAGCGTGGCTCCTTTGTTTGTTTTTCCACTGCAGCTAGTATCAAGCATTCGTTGCTCTAGTAATACTTACAACTTGAACATCTTCCATCTTAACTTGCCAGCCTGACCTCAGCCGATAACCATTTGTCTTTCTAAACAATTACTATGGTGAATTGCTTTGATTGTGGAGCGGCCATTATTTAAATATTTATGGCCATATCCCTGCAGAACTGAACAGAAAAAAACGAAAAGACAGTTTAATAAATGGATAAAAATCAATTGGGTAAATGTATCTGTTAGAAAATAAACATTTATTTTAAGCCACTTGAACAATCACAGGCACTGGTATGCTAGGACTTCTCCATGTGAATGAAAGCCTTGAGTACAAACAGGGAGGAGATTGTTTTGTGTGCCCCGTTTGAGGACCAGAGTGTACAAACCAGTAGCTTAGTGCCACAGCCTTTCATTCCTCTGATGCCTCATCACTGACAACAGGGAAAGAGGACGCTTGTACCCACATCATCATCTTCATCTTCTAAGCGTAGGCAGGCTTGGAGTTATGCCATGACTGCACGTGACGGAGTTTAAGAAAGAGCTTTGGTATTGCTCACAAAGGGAGGTCAGAATAAATGAAATAGATACACCCCGTAGTGTTGGCAGCTGAGTCCAATCAATGTGTGTGCCTGCTGCTCTTAGTTACCAATATTGGATCCATTAGGAGCTCTGTGTTAGATATAGCAAACCTTTATTTCTGCCTGCAGTTTAGATTTATACTGCAATGAATTAAAACAGAATTGTGTCTGTGTTCACACTTGAGATTTAAATGTCTGTGTCCAAATTATACACAGTACAATTAGATAGCAAGGAAAGATGGGGGACAGGTTCTGATCTCTGCTGCACTGGGGTAAATTGGGAGTAGCTCCACTTTGATTTACCCTAAGCTGGGTAATGGAGATCAGAATTGGGCCCATTAACTCTACTTGCAGTGGGAGTCAACCAAAAGCATAATACTGCTCATACACCAGTTGCCTTGCAGATCTTTTAGGCTCAAAATTCTGAAATACTTATAACTTACGCACTTGTATTCATGCACTGGGGGTTGTGTGTATAATTTAAGCTTGTGCAAAAGTGTGCGCACACCTCTTGCAAATGTGGGACTTATCATAGGACAGTCCCCACCTGCCCCCAGTATCTATCTGTTTCAGTGCTTTGATAATAGTTGATCTGAAGGAGGTCATACAAATCATCTGTTTTAGTACATGGAGAGCATGGAACTACTCCTGGATTCATTTCACACTATCCCTCTCTTAATGAAGTTAATTACTTTAGCCTTTAGTTCACTTTTGTTTTATTGATGTTGAATGTTCCTGTTGTCTTTTGCTCCGTTTATAAAATGCTCTATGGTAAGTTAAGTAAAGGTACTGTGAGTAAATAGTACACCTAATGGGCTGGATTTTTTAATAAAGAACTAAATATAATTTAAATATAAAGAGATACTAACTAATAAACCCCTTCCTGAGGTAGAATAATTATGTCTTAATAACCCAAGTGGTCAATACATTCAGAAACTAAAAATTCACTCAAAGACCAAAATTTAACATATCTTACAAAGTAAGGGCCAGATTGTGGACTTGTTATTCCCATAAATGAACAGCTATTTGCACCGAGAGTCCATTGGCTCAGTAGGACTTCTCTTGTGAGTAACAACTCACCAGTTGTTTTTACCCACCAAAGCTTATGCACAAATAAATCTGTTAGTCTTTAAGGTGCCACCAGACTCCTCATTGTTTTTGTGGATACAGACTAACTCCTCAGCAGTGCGAGTGCAGGAGTTCAAAATATTTGTGGCTTCCTAGTCCCTCTTGTACCTTTACTATTCCTATGTCTTGCTGAACTTCTAAAATCATGTGTAACCCTTGCACTGGCATTTTCAGAAGCACCAGCTAAAAAGCTAGAGTGGTGTACAACACGAGGGATGCTTAAGCACTTCCTTTTTGAGGTGATTTAAAGCTTAGCGCAAAGGTGCCTTTAAGTGAGAAGTTTTAGCTTTTAGGGGTCTTTAAGATGAAAGCGGAGCTAGAAACACCTTTAAAACTAAGTTTTTCACCTTAAGGGCACCTCTAGGCTAAGCTTTTAGCTTTTGAAGTGTTTTGAAGTGATGCATGTAAAAAATAAAAAAAGACACTTCTCTATATGTTCTAGTCAGAGCATTTCTGTATGGATACATCAAGATCAGGCATGGCTTGTATTGTAGATCTCACTGGGATTTTAGGAATAAATAAACCAGGTATGAAGAAAACCAGTTGAGTAATTTTTAATGTTTAATTTGTAATTTTTTTTGGCAGAATTTATCATTTTATCAGGTAAATGCAAAGCACCTCAGTGACAGGGTAGTTGAGCCTTGGGAAATGAGGACAGACTATAAGAATGGAATGCTTTTGGGAACGCAGGGATCCGCAGCCAAGATCACTGGATTGGATTCAACCCTAAGCTTGGAAAGTTTTCTGTTCATTCTTTTTTAGCTGTTAATTTAGTTCACTGTTGTTATAAACCATGAGCTCAGTTCTTGTTTACACGACTCTGCCAGTGTAAAAGGGTCTTAAATTTGGCATAGATATAACAACCTCCTGCCCTAACACTTTGCTGACTGTAACTCTGTTCATTTTTCTGCTCAGTGATTCTAATGGTTTACAGCCTGAATCTGATCTTGCAGACAGCAGTAGGAATCATGAGAAACTCCACTGTGAAGTCAGCGAAGTTACACTGGTGTAAAACCCATGTAAATGAAATCAGTTTGTATTAGTAGTACAGTATGTTATGCACAATATGTGTATGGTATGTAAGGTTGTATAGGTAGGCAAGTATTATATATTGTTTGATTTGAAAAATAATGTATAATTCTATAAAGAGGGCCCATTATTTCAAGAGACATGGAGTAAAGCAAAGAGTTTAGGTTGAGCTTGCAATATTAACTGTATTTCCTAACTTCCAACTGCTTTATATCTCACACTCAATGTCGTATTAATTCTATTTTTTCCCAGGAACATATTAGAAACCTTCTGATCAAAATTCTCCCATTTATCAGAATTAGCACCAAATACAGATACCTAACTTGGGGATCTATTCTTCCCATAACATTCATGAAAGTTAATTGTGTGGAGAAACAGCCCTTTAGGTTGTTGCTAGGTGAAAAGTAGTGAATTTCTCATTCAAAATATTAGGGATGAGGAGAGATTGAAACAATGTATATAAAACCCAGCCCCCTCGCTCTGAACTTAGAGCCCATTTCTATAAATATTATTTTTATTATTATTATTCAGAGGTTGAACCGTTGAACAAGCTTCAGCTCATCCAGTGGTGTTGTTAGATATTCTTTGTGAATGACAGAAACACAACACAACACAAAACATGAAACAGTAGACGCTAATATAAAGCAACAGGCACATGTCTAGACTGTTTTAATATAAAAAAGTATAAAGATCATCCAAACTGATGGTGATGTGGAGAAGGTATGATGAGCAATCACACTGTTCATGAACTGGCAACATGCCCTGTTCTTTGACTGCCAGATTCAATTATTGGTATTTAGGCATATTGGTAGTGCAGATGGTTCAGTTTTCCCCATTAAGGATGATTGGTGCACCTGCATTTTTGTTGTAATAACTCAGATGTTAGAAATGTCTCTCCTTGGCTACACTCTCCCATTTTTGCTTTGTATTTATTTTTATTCCATTTATCTGTGTAAACCAGCATTTTCTCGTCTTCATTATCTTCTTAGAGGGATTAATTTTATTCTCTGTGTTTCCCACACAAGAAAGAAAGAAAAATAGAAAAGGTTCTCAATGTAATTAAACTTTCTTCACTATAATTGATGAAGTTTTATAATACCAAAGAACAGAATCCACTTTAAAACCCTCTGTAGTGTAGGATAGACAGTAAAAGAAAATAAATCAACTTCAGCTATCGGTATGGGGGAATACTTTCATCCCAGTGCACAGGTATTGAATATGCTTGGGACCCCCTATAATCTACTGTGGATATAAAATCCTGTGTGTCAGTAAGAGAAAATATTACATCACACTCACATAGTACTTGCTATGTAAGGATCTCAAAGAGCTTCTTAATCATCACAAAACCCATCTCTGGTAGGTAAGAAATAAATATAATTTACTTCATCCACATTTGGTGTAATCCAGGCCTGGTCTACAGAAAAAAGTTAGGTCAACGCTACTACACCACTCAGGAGTGTGAAAAATCCACACCCTTGAGCAATGTAGTTAAGCTGACCTAAGCCCTGGTATAGACAGAGCTAGGCTGATGGAAGAATTCTTCTGTTGACCTAGCTACCACCTCTCGAGGAGGTGAAATACCTATGCCAATGGGAGAATCCTTCCCGTTGGCATAGGTTGTGTCTACAGTGAAGCACTACAGTGGCACAGCTGTTGCGTGTCAAGTGTAGACAAGTTCTAATAAAGCAGGAAGTGAAGTGAAAAATATTGTCTCTAGTGGAAACTGCATGGCAAATATAGATTAGTAGTAAGTATCCAAATTAGAATTTGGCCCAGAACATGGGAAAACATACCTTTTTTCAGAAGAAAGTGCTACAGGATCAATCTTACATGGCCACAGATGGTTATAACCTCAGTTTTACATCTGATCCAGAAAACAGAACCCACCAAGAGCACAGTTGCTGGGATTTTGGTCCATTCTAGGTTCTAATGGATGAGTAGCTCCTGCTGAATCATCAGTACCATTTTTTAGCAGCCATTCAGTATAAATCATGTCACTTGCTTTTGACCCGGAGAAGATGATCAGTAAAGCAACCTCCCTAGATCAAGCACTATGTATCAGAGTGTATCATGTTATACCAGCACAAGAGGAGCAATTTCAGGTGTCTCGATCCTAAATCTGGTCTTGGAAGTGAGAGTCACAAGGGTCTCAAATGACTCATCCTGTCTGGAGGTGATTGTCTGAGTAGTCAGCCAGCCAAATATGTGATGAATTTGTTCTTTAAGAGCTGGTGAACACGCTCTGCTTCCAGTGATTTTAACAGGAGTTGTGGGCACTCAGCATGTTGCAGGAAGTGCTCAGCATCTCACAAGATTGGGCTCTCAGTGCAGATGGGGAAAAGTTTTCAAAAGCTACCTGTGTGATTTGGGAGCCGTGTGATGTGCGACTTTCATTGGGACCGGAGTGCCTAAGTCAGTGAGGTGCTTTTGGAAATTTTACCCTATATCTTGAAGAAGACAGCATGGAGTCTATCTCCTTATTAGTATGCTAGATTTTGGTCTTTAAGGAGCAGAGAGTAAGAGACGCGAGAAAGAACTCACTCTGTGGTTCCTCTGCTTTATTATTTAAACATGTTACTTGTTCAAGCTGTTAGTGTCTTTCACCAGGGTAGAGGCTGTACATTTGGAATCCAAGTTTTCTTCTCCGAGAGTGCAAAACCTTCCCATATAGCATGGTGTAATGCAGGTGCATAGTGTAATGCAGACTGTTATTCCGGAGCTGAGCTGGGTAATGAAGAGTCCCCTCACCCAATCAATACACACCATTTTCTTACTGTACCACAGCGAGCAATGGAGATTCCTCACACGTTACAGGGCATACAGCCAGCCCAGACAACTGCAGGTTTACTGCCAAGTGAATGTGCCGTAGAGGATGATATATAGGAAACTGTAGCAGTAGGAGGGGATCAGAGAATAGGCAGGGGGTGGGGGGAGAAATAGCAGCCCACAATGAAGAGCAGGGTGAAAGCCCAAGGACCACCCTCAGGTTTTTTAATATTCAAAGTCAATGCATTTGGCAAGCTGGAGTCTCGTTGGCACATAACCTCAGCTGCACCCATGCATTCTATAGCAGTCCTATCTGAAGCCTATATAAACAAAGGCAGTACTGTACTAGTACTATTTTTAGGGTAATTTAGTAAGGCCTGGTCTATACAGGTTTTCTGTTGGTATAACTATTGTGGTTAGGGGTGTGATTTTTACCAAGCTAGTTACTCTGGTACAGCTTCTAGTGTGGATGAAGTTATACCAGTAGAAAGGTGCCTTGAGCCATTGTAACTCATCCCTCTTTCCTTCTGGGAATGAGCTATACTGATATAAGTACTTTTATATTGATACACACGGGGTTATATTGCTTTAACTATACCAGCATATTTACAAATTACTGCACTAATCTTCTGAGCTAAATTCTGCTCTCATTTATACCCTTGCAGCCAGGGGCGGCTCTAGAGCCCAGCGGGGCAAGCACCCGCCTGGGGCGGCCCTTTCCCAGGGGGGCGGCAGGCTGGGCTGGTGGACCTGCCGCAGTCATGCCTGCGGGAGGTTCACCGGAGCCTCGGGACGACCGGATCTGCCGCAGGCATGACTGCGGACGGTTCGCTGGTCCCGCGGCTCGGCTGGACCTCCCGCAGCCATGACTGCGGCAGCTCAACCGGAGCCGCCGGACCAGCAAACCGTCCGCAGCTGCGGGAGGTCCAGCTGAGCCGCGCGACCAGCGGACCCTCCGCAGTCATGCCCGCGGCAGGTCCGCTGCTCCCGCGGCTCGGGGGCGCCTCCCGGGCATGATTGCTTGGGGCGGCCAAATTTGTAGAGCCGCCCCTGCTTGCAGCCCCTTGTGAGCGAGGGCAAATTTTGGTCCTCTAGTCTCATAGCTACAGCAAATGCCATTTAAAAATAATCAGCATTTACCAACAGTTGTGTCTGTTGGTAAATGAGCAATCGGAGTTATTTCATTTCTTCAGATCCTGCTTTCAGCTCCTCTTGGGCGAATGAAGAGCAACTCTACCGACATCAGTGGAGCTACGGTGGATTTAAATCAGTGCAGATCAGAATTTGACCCTAAGCACAGGGCATAAGTAACTGTGTTCCATGGGCTACCATCCTGTTGAACTGTTTACAACTTTTGTTGTAATTCTATGCTGTTGTAAACTGGCACAACTCTATTTGGTTCCAGTTTGGCTCATTGGTGACCCACTGTCTAGGAAACAAGGGCAGCAGCTGAGCTGATGGCTAGTTATGGAATTCACTAAGTTACTTCTGGGGAAATGTTCCCGACTCTGGGGCTGATTTGCTGAAGTGCAGGGGGAGCGTTGTTGGTTCTTTACTAACTTTTAATTAAAATAAAATTGAAGGGATTGCTCTAGATTATAACTGCTTGGCTAAGCAGTTCTGAGTGTTGTATGCGGCTTACATAAACTGATCATTAAGGGTATTGCGTGCACTTTCTCTGAGTCTTCATTTCCAGGCCTTGCATTTGCAAGTTTCTTCCCTTTTTACTTTTGTTAAATAGATACCATTTGTTTGCCAGAGACAAGCTCATTTTTGTCTGGGCTGAATTTCTCTCTCTCTCTCTCTCTCATATCTAAGGCCTTTGGCCCTGAGAATCACTGGTCACAATTATAACATAACAGGATCAGGAATTAGTGAGCTGGGAGGAAACAATCTACACAGGATGCTGTTCTTGGACAACACACACATTTTCCCCACTTAGAGTCAATGTGGCCTGATTAAGGATTCCAGAAGGGAGCATAACTCTTCTGTGAAATCATTAAAGCCTTGATGTTTTATGAAGTCCTCTCATTCTATTGCAGTACTGGGAAACACACACAGGGATATTATTGGCTGTGTAAATTAAGGAACAATGCCATATCATGCTACAAAAACAAAGCTGGAGAAGAGCCAGGCTTGAAGTTCAGCTCAGCCTAGTTTTTAAGCTTTTGCTCAGAGACGGGTTATGAAAGTTCACAGAAGGGGAAAACCCTCCTTTAAAAAATAAAGATTTGGATTGAGAATCAGGCCCAGAAAACACCCTGATTTGAATGGCTAAAACTGCTGCAATTTTAGTTGCCCTATTATCAGAGACAGTTTCCATCCTGATTTACTTACATGATTGATAGCTGGAAGAAGAAGTCTTCAGCTAGTGTAAAGAGGCCTACCTCTGTTGACGTCAATGGAGCAGGTCCAATTCACACTAGCTGAGAATCTGGGGCTAGATTTTCATAGGTATTTAGGCACAGTCCGTAATGGTCCAGGTGTAAGAAATACTTAAAATATGAAACAGCTGCACTGTCATTCAAATCTTATTATATTTTTTAAGACAAGGTTGTCGATTTTTGTGTGTAAATTTTAGTGCTGGAGAAAAGGGGCTGGAGATGTCACCTGTTTACACACACAGTAAATTCAGCAGGGACAATGGGATGGCAACTTTTCCTCACGCTGCCCTGCCAATGTGTCTCATCCCCATCTCTAGCAATAAGAGGTTCATGTTCCAGGTCCATCAATCCATAATCTTTCTGCTGAGAATGTCAATACCATGCTGATTGGGGTGATGTGGACATCTGATCACTAGGAAATGAGTGGAGACCACCAGCTCATTTCACACAGGCCTTTGAGCAGATAGTAATGAAGGTCTTTGGTTCTATGCACACCTGGGGAAGCTTGGAGCCAGGTAACTAATGGTGAAAAGGGCCATGTCCAATTACCAACCCTTGAGCCATCCTGTCCCCTCAATCATCACCTTTTTATTCTTTTTGTTTTATACAGCCATCTATTTGTGTTTCAAAGGGATAGTTCAGGAAGGTACACAACAGAGTAAGCATATACACACAACAAACCGAAGAGTATACAGGTGAATGTAGTAAATAGGTAGACAGAATATACATCCTTATATTCTTAACCATTGCTAGTTATCAGAGCTCTGTGGGAGTTTGGTCAATAAATACAGAGGGTGAAATCCTGACTCCATTAGACCCAGTGGGAGTTTTGCCACTGACTTCTATAAGGCTGGGATTTTACTCTTGGCTTGAAGTCCTGGTGGATTTTACTTCACACTGCCATGTAAGAAGCCTGGGTTCAGTTCCTAGGCCTAGTCACCTATTCCTAGGTCACATGCTTAGGCCCTGAGAACCTTGCCTTGAAATGTAAGTGAGATTTGTGAAGGACCAAAGCAGTAGCTGTAATGGGCTCAGAGGGGAGCTCTCCCTTGCTAAGAAAGTTTGCAGTGATGCAGAATCTGAAGGGGGAAAGAGACGCTCTGGGGTCAGAAGGATGTTATCCCTCTTCTGAGGAAACACAAAAGATGGCTGTATTGTCTCTTCAGACTCTCTAAAAATTATCCAATCTTTATTATAGCTCCAGTTTGACCACTAATGCATCACACACCTTGGCATTTCTAAACTAGGAGAGTGTCTTTCAAGATTCTCTCTCTGGTAGACTTATGTACTGATTTTGTTTACTTGTTCCTGCAAAAAATCAATATGGAGGCTGATAAACAGAAGGAAGTGTTTCATACTTTTAGGTTGGTGACAGGAATCTATTTCAAGGTTGTTTCCAGTATTGTTGGAGCTGTGTTGGTCCAGGAAATTAGAGAGACAAGGGTGTATGTGTAAGGTAATACCATTTATTGGTCGCTGAGTACCTTGCCCGAACCTGCAGAAGAGATTTGTGAAGCTCGAAAGCTTGTCTCTTTCACCAACAGAAACTGGTCCGGTCCAATAAAGGATATTTACTCACCCACCTTGTCTCTCTGTTTCAAAGGAACATTTATCTTGGCATTTCCTTGGCTGCATTTTCTAGGTCACCCACAAGGTGGTGGTGTCCAATTATGTTCAGTGACCATGCTAATTAAATAGTCTCTAAAGTATATCTACAAGTGGTCTAATTGTTCTTTGTTAATGGTAATAATTACAATGAGCCTTTTTCAAAATCATGTTGCATTTAAGGATTTTTGTGTTCTGTGCAGAGTGGATCAATTTCCGCCTTTCTACTGATGCAGTTGGAAATCTAGAGCACTAGATTTCTAGAAATCTGGAGTATTTTAGGAACAATTTGCTGTGTTTCAAATCAGTTAACCACTTTGAAAACAATGCACTTCATGCATTTTCATCTTTAAAACATTAGCCTTTGGAGCAAATGATTAGCATTTCTTCCTCACTTGACATTGGCATCAATACCTTGGCTGGTGTGGCACTGGTGATAAATGTCTCAGCTGTCGCAGGAACTTGTGCGGTGTTGAATTCTGTTTAATGGCTGCATACTGCTAAAACACCTGGTGCCACTGAGGGAGCTGAAAGTGCAGAGAGAGGATTATCAAGCATACAATATGTGGCAGCTCATTTAATAATGCAAACAAATTAGGCTACCTTAAGCATGTGAGCTGGCCTGGAAAGGCTGCTGTAGTAAGCAACACACCCTGCTGTGAAAATGTTTTCAGAAAATGCTCAGAACAGAAACATTATGATGACTTGTCAATATTGCTCTTTCAGGGAAAATAACAGCATTCATGCATTTTGTATAAGGGAAACAGATCAAACAGACAATCAAAGTCATTTTATTATGTATAAGCTCTCCTCCTGTGTTGTTTTAGCATCAGAAGCTCAGGCACTCGAGAACAGGCTTGCTTGCCCACAGTTGTGATTGGGACATATGCCGTACCAAGAAGACCTCTCTACAGGCCCGCTCCAGCTCTCATTAAAATAAGTGGGAATCTTTCCAATTACTTTAATGGGAGTTGGATTGAATCCTTAATAAGGTTCCCAGGTGAAATGTCTGATCTGATGATTAAGTTCCCAGGATTTCATACAAATTTTATTGTGATTCTCCATTCTTTCCCTTTCTTTGCACTTCTTACTACAATTGCCTTTTACTAACAGACTGGTGGCCACCTACCTGCCCACCTCTCCACACTGCACACCATGTCTGAGAAGACAGAGACCAGAGCCTCTTGTCCATAAGCCTGTGTCTTTATCGCTTGAACAGAATGTTAATCTACTTCAGCTGCTGGCAGTATAGGGCTTAGGACACACAGGGGAGCAGTTCTGATTCCAGCCAGCAGATGGCAGTGCTACACATACACACTAGCCATGCTATTAAAATACTTTACATATGCACAGCACCTGAGGATCTCAGGGCCTATTTGCAAACACTAATTACTTCATTTAGCTTCACAACATCCTTGTGAAATATTATCACCTCCATTTTACAGACTGAGAAATTGGGGCACAGGAAAATATAATTGTTTGCCAAAAATCAAACCATGCATTAGTGACAGTGAGGAAGAGATGCCAGATCTCTTAGTGCCACTAGAGGGCATTCCCTAACTGTAGTGGGACAACTGGAAAGTACATGTGATACTTGGATTTGCCTGGCTTGAAAATGAGCCAAAGAACTCCATCTACACCCATCTCTCCCGGTGGGGAATAGGTGAGCTAGAAAAGTTTTGAAGTGTTGATTTGGAGTGTAGATTAGGTCTGAAATTCAGAGTGCCCATCAAACTGCTTAACTCGGTATTTCTGTCTAAGCTCCCAGCTGAAAAAAGGATGAAAGCAGCTTTGCTGATACTATTTATTGGTCACTGTCAGAAGACAGGAAACGGGGCTATATGGACGATTGGTCTGACCCAGTATGCCATTCTTAAGTTCTTATTCGTAAGCAGGCAGGAAATTAGTGGAGTGAAAGCCCAATCTGTTGTTGAACTTTCTGCATGACTGTGCAACCATAACACAAATAATCCATTGTTGTGAACCTGAAAATCTCTGAGTGTCTCTTTGAGCTCAAGTGACCTCTCCTACCCCCACAGGGATAGCTCATAACAACCGCTGGCTGGAATAATGCCAGTGCAGGTATAGATAGCTTCCAATATGCAGAGCTTTGCTATGATGATGTAGGAGTACATCTAGAAAGGTGTCAATCTTTGCTATGATGATGTAGGAGTACTATCTAGAAAGGCGTCAATCTGTAATGGCAAGGGTAAATTATCAGGGACAGTGACAGACACGGGACTGAGTCTCCCTGAAGGAATGAAATGTCTGAGATGAGCTAAGAGACGCTCATCTCTGGAATATGGGAAAATTTTACCAAGGCAATTTATTTCACCTGAAGAAGACTTCACCACCTGGTGCACATAATGGGGAAAATTAGGACACTGAAGCAGACAGGGTACTGAGGCAGAACTTGCTGACTCATAGGTAGCGAACATGTGGAAGAATAATTTGCCAGAAAAGGCCTAGAAGCTAACAGTAGAAACATGTTAAAAGACAACTCACTGGATTTCTGATGCTGGAGTATCCAAATAATCAAAGTGTAACAGACTTGGGAGATGAAATGGCTTTTCTTTTGCTTTCTAAACTACATTATGTTCTTCTGATGCATCACATATATCAAGGCAGCTTCTGTTCCCTAACATTTCGTGGATTATTTCTTTTTTTTTTAAATCATGGAGTCTGGTTCATCACTGTTTTGTTCCTGATTTGTGCCAGTGTAGTGCCACTGAAATCAAAGAAGTTAACATGGAAGTAAAGTGAAACAGACCCATTGTATGAATTTTGTGCCCATGAAGATGATGGAATAGTGACCAGAGAGTGCATGTCAGCATAGTTCAGACTTAGGCCCTGAAGTTCACTTACACATGTGAGTAACTCTTACTTACTTATGTAGATGTTTGCCTAACTCCCCATATCTCTGTCAACATGGCTGAATCCTGACTAACATTACCCCAGTCAGGGGCATAATAAGGAGTTGGATGGAAGAGGCCCAGGGCCCTCCTTGGCTCTTGACTGGAGCTGGGTGTCCTAATGGCAGAGCTCCTTCCCTGCTGGCGTGACAGAGGGGAGGCTGGGCTAATTTTGAGTGCTGTTGCAACCTTGTGCAACAGGTCACAATGCCACTCAAAGTTGAGGTGGCCGGGCAGGTAACCTGAGCCTCCTCCAGCAAAATTCTGGTTGCACTCCTGACCTCATTCATGGACCTCCACACACCTCTGCCAATTCACTTCAGTCCTGACCTGTAGCACGCTCTGCTGAACCAGTCATGGGTTCCCCTGCAGCTCTTGTCGATGCCTCTGAATCCTGAATGGCAGCACCCTCTCCTCTTTCAATACTGAGCAGAGACTGCCACGCACAAAGTGATTTATTATGTAAACAGTTGTCCATCAGGGTCAAGAAGCAGCCCCTCAAATTCCTGAAAGTTATGACTAGAGCTGGTTGGGTTGAGGGGGGTGGAACAACAGAAATTTTAGTCCATAATTTCCCCCCTATTTTTTGTCAAAAATATTTTGTCCTGACCATCACTAGAACTGGCTGCAAAACAGATTGCACCACCCCTTGTTTTTTGTTGAAAAATGTTCACAGTGAAGTTTTTTTTCCCATCCACCTGTAGTTAGGACCAGAAATTCAGAGTTGCTCCATGGTCTCCAGATGCTACCCAGTGCTGAGATTTCCTGTGATTTTGTATGTGGATCTGGTGCTGATGACAAGAACGAGCTAACTGAACGCAGTGTTTCTGAGGCACGAGAGCTATTACCCTTGACTGTACATGAGTTCGGATGTAGCAGCGCAGCGTTCTTGCCTTACCTATATTTAGTTGCTACTTAAACCGGCAAAAAGTTACCCTCCTTTATGGCTCTCACCACCATAAAAAAGGCCCAAGTTAGATTAAAAGGCTGCACAACAAATGTGGCACTGGAACAAGAGAGAGTAGCAGTTGGCTGGGACCCTTGCTGGCCCCCAGAACAGCCTGGTTTCCTCTTTCTTTGGCTTACATGAAATTGAGGTAATTTAAGTAGATTTTGGTGACACCAGTGTGACTTACATCTCCCAGGACTTTGGTCAATTTTACCTACTTGATTAATTTGTAGGAGGGGAGCCAGGAAAATTATCCCCAGTTGTTCAATGCCTCTCTTCCCCCTCCAGACCAATTCTGCCCAGCAGCATTTAAGGGAGTTACTTGTATCATGTGAAGGGCAGAACTGGGCCTCTGAATCTAAAAGTTCTAGAGCCAGGGAATGCGTTTGCCCCCCGTTCCTCTCTCAGACCATGATACGGCAAATGAGCAAGTGCTTGAGTCCTTGTGACTTAACCAAGTGCTTAAATTTAAGCACATGCTTAGCTGCTGTGCTCAATAGGGATGGTTTTCTGGATCTAGGTCTATATTTTCCTGTGGTTGGCTATACCAACTGGTATATATGTAACAATGCAGTTTTTACAGCGGCCTGCGGCTTCAGGCCTTTATGTGCGTTCCCCACTGAACCCATGTAGGATTTTCACAAATCAATCACTGGCAATACAGACTGAAGTAGTAGCCATAAATGTAAATACATTTGCTTTAGAAGACACTCACACAAAAGCTTGATAAGGCTTCATCTTTCACTTTCCCTCCTTATCTGATCTGTCCTTAAGACTCCTCAGTTTAAGTGAGGTCACTACAAAATAAAAGTACTAAATTTTGTTTAAATGTTTAATTTTGAGGTTGACACAGGCCAGGTGTAATTACAATGCTGAAAAGTGTGTGCTTACTATGAAACTCTAATTCATACTACTTACTATTTGATAACCATCTAACAAATTGCTTTCCATGCTGCACTTTGAATGATTTTCTAATTTGAATTAAAAAAACAACCCTGCCATAGGCTAATCTTGCTATGGTTGGGGAGTAAATGCTTTATCAGCATTGTAAAAGCCATATGGCAGGTTTATTCACAATGCGCAGTTCCATTCAAATGCAAGTTCATGGCATTTGGTAATAAATTTTCTGGTATACAGCTCAGCATTCTTTTTTTTTCTTCTTTTTTCTAGCATGTGATTTGACAGCGGTCAGCTGGGTGTATTTGTACATCGCCTATTGTTTGTATAGTGCATATTCAGAAATATTATTTATCACTTACATTAGTGATTCCCTACTGACTCTTGCATGCCGTTTCTTTAATCTTTGATGCCGTGGAAATTTATCTTCAGTGCGTTTGCTTTTTTTAGTTACCCAGTGTATATAGCAATGTGTTATTAGAGCTGGGCCTGAGCTGCAGACTTTGGATACAGATTAGGATCTAAGCTTCTTCAGAGTGAGCGGGGTGATCCACATCTGGGTTCCGGTTTGATACAGGATTTGCCTGGATGTATGTACGTCATTAATAGATAAGATCCATATAGTTCATATCCAGTACAAAGATGGGCCTGAGACACAACATCTGGACCTGAATCCAGTCACTTTCCCCGTATAAACAACTTAATTACAATTAAAACAATTAACCGCCATAGCTGACTTTTGGGTACAGGATATTCTCTAATGTTTATGGGCTTGATCCCGTGGAGTGCTGAGTGCTTGTGAGGGGTGCTGAACAATCTCAACTAATTTTGACTTTAAAGGGAGTTGAGGATGTCCAGCTTCTCTTGGAAGCGCTTAACGCCATGCAGGCTCAAGCCCTCTAGGCCATATCATATCATGCTTTCACAATAGGATCTGTGCATGCATACATGAGGGCAGTAGAACTCAACCCCCTTTTTACCCTTGATTAGCTGCATTGTAGCTGAAATCAATGACAATCTGTTTCTCCTGTGTACACTCCAGATGCTCCATGCACTAGACTAACACCACTTAGCACTGAACAGTTTCAGAAGCCTTTATAAACATTAACTAATTAATCCTCACAGCAGTCCTGTGGAGTAGCTATACATCATTTGTTTAAGAGATGGAGAAACTGAGGCACAGAGAAATTAAGTAACTTGCTTAAGGCTATTTTATGAGCTGGATTTGGAAATCAGGACTTCTTGGCTCAGTGCAGAGTACAATGCACATCTATAAATCTAATGTACTTCCTTATTTATCTAACTAAGATTGCATTGTGGGATATTTTTAGTGATAAAAATAATGGCGGGGAGGGGTGGTTGTTGTTTTTAAACACGCTAAAGCAATAAATAGTAACCAATATAACCAATATAAAAAAGAGATTGAGAGGCTGAGCACTTCCTTCCTCTCTATTTATTCTCAGTGCTACCTGGAGTGTGTAACTGATGGATCTTCAGTGAATCAGATTAACCTATTAGAATCAAATTCTGCCCTGATTTACACCCTTTGAGATCAATAGTCTTACACCACGGAAAGTAATGGGCTCACATGGGGGTTGCAAAGGTTTTACACCACTGAAATGAATGGTACTCCTGGGGGAATTCTGCAGGTGTGCAGAATTCATGTCCCTGCAGGTTTCTTTGCTTCCCTGCAGAAAAATGACTTTCTGTCAGGGAAGCAAAGGGAAGCTGCGAGAGCAGTCACACATCACTCCCTAGCTGCACAGGGGTACATTGTTTCAGGCACCCGGAGCAGCCAGCAGAGAGGTAAATCACTGCAGGGCTGGGGACACCCCAGCCAGTGGGTCCTACCCTGAGCTGGAATCAACTGATAATCCCAGCTGTGCTGGAGGCAGGAGAGGACAGGACTCCCAGAAACCTCCCCCGGCTGCAGGAAGCTCAGCATCCTCCCCTGCTTCCTGTCCCCATCTCTCCTCAGCCGCTGGGGGAGAGGTCACTGTAAGGGGAGCTGCTCCCCATCTACCCAACCCCTGTGCATCCGGACCTCTCATACCCAGACACCACCACCAAGCTTCACCCTGTACACCCAGAACCCCCGTAGCCCTCTATACCAGAACCCCACCCCATTGAACCTCAATCCCTGCATCTGGATCCCCCTGCACCGAGACTCCCTGCCTCAGGAACACCACCACGACACCCAGACCACCCCTACTGAGTTCCCTGCACTCAACCACCCCACCCTATAAGCCCCACCCCGTGCACCCTCTGAGCCCCCACTTCCAGACCCCCATGCCTCTGACCCCCAACTAGCTGCACCCAGACCCCCCCACCAAGCCCCACACCCCCAGTACCCAGACCTCCCTGTTGAGACCCCTACACCCAGACCCCTCCTCTGAGCCCCAACCACTTTCACCTGAAACCCCTGCAGAGTTCCTTTGCCTCTGTACCTGGAACTCCGCCCCCCAACGAGCCTCTCTGCATCCAGATCCCCTCACACCTAGTGCCCCCCTACTGAGCAGCCTTCACCCAGATTGTCCCATACAGATTCCTCTCACCCCTCACCTGGATTTCCCCACCCCCCAATACTAAGCCCCTCCACACTTGGATCCTGCCTGATTGAGCCTGCCCACCCACACCTGGTGTACCTGGTGCAGAGGGGCAGGTTCCCAGAGTGTTTCTGGGATGGGACCAGGCCTTGTGCTGTGTCAGCGTCAGGTGCAGCCTCACCACTGACTCCGTGTCTGGGGTGTGGGGAGGCTGCAGGATGATCTCCCACCTTTGTGCAGCCAATGGCCTGTGCTCCCCACTGCCATGCTGGAGCCTCTGCATTTATTTATTGACAAATAAAACTTGCAGAATTTTAAAATATTGTGTGCACAGTTTTTAATTTTTTGGTGCAGAATGCCCTCAGGAGTAATTGAATGGGGTTACAATGATCTGACACCACTGAAACCAGTGGGCCTGCATGGGATGTAAATCAGAACAGCATTTGCTCATTAGTTATTTAGCATATTTCCCCCCAAAATGCTTTGTAAAATCCATACAGTATATGGGAGTTCGACTGGGGTGTAACTCTCTTGGCTGTGAAAGTCAGCAATCAAAAAAAGCGGTACAGAGGTTTTGGGTTGTATTGGGGAAAATTTTAGCCTGGGATTCTGGAGTGAACTCCTTACCATACCAACAGTGCCATGGGAACTTTGATATCCATGCAGCGCAGACAGGATCTCCGTTTTTAAGGTCTCAGCTAAAAGACCTGCATAGAAACCCCACAGAGTTCAGTGAGCCCCTGCTGGCACTCAAACGTGGAGTCACTATTTCAGACCTAATTCTCAGGCCACGAACACACCTACTTGGCAGAATTTTCTTTCATGTCCTTTTATAATAGAGAGTTCAGCAATAATAGACCAGTTTTCTCAATATCACTGTGCAAGGTGTAGGTAGTTACAGGGAAAGTTTCTCATGGGACCCAGCCTTGTAGGCTGCTGAGAATGACTGGATGGTTGCCACTCCTTGCTTACTAACAGAGACAAAATGCACCCGTGGGGTGAGACATGCTGCTGTCTTGGGGCCAGTACTCCTCCTTGAAGTCAGTGGGCACTTGGGACTCTCAGGGTCTATCTGGAAAGATGTTGAGCATGTCCTGCCAGTACTGAATGTCCTTCCATGCCTATTGATTTTGCTGGGAAATGAGGGTGTTTAGTATTTACCTTGGATTATCAGGGTGGGTGGCAGCTGCCTCTGTCTGACGGCACCCCCCGCCTCTCCACACACACACTAAACACTTACTGAGACTGTCAAGTATCAGAGGGGTAGCCGTGTTAGTCTGGATCTGTAAAAAGCAACAAAGAATCCCGTGGCACCTTATAGACTAACAAATGTATTGGAGCATGAGCTTTTGTGGGTGAATACCCACTTCGTCAGACGCATGTAATGGAAATTTCCAGAGGCAGGTATAAATATGGAGGCAAGAATCAGTCTAGAGATAACGAGGTTAGTTCACCCACAAAAGCTTATGCTCCAATGCATTTGTTATAAGGTGCCACGGGACTCTTTGTTCCTGAGACTGCATCAATATCAGCTTCAACAGGTGGTCAATGAAATGGGGTGCCATACGGGAAACTGCTGTACAAAGAGGAGCCAGGTCTTGTGGGTGAGAGGCTCTTGTGGACTGACAATAATGTAATCGAAACCACCTCGCCTGAGAAATCACAGCAATGATTTGCTTTAGGACTAGAACACTTGTGGAAATAGAGATGGGATTTTCTTTCATGTTTCTTTTTCTGTACCCTGCATGCCTGGTTATTTGTAGTATTTTGGCATTGCAAATAAGCAAATGTACCAGTCTAGGTTCTGTGGTAGCTTGTGTTCTGTATGCCAGAGCAGTGATCAATAATTACATTTCAGCAGTCCAGAGACATTCAGGTACATTGCAAGCTGTGGAAAGGGTACAAACACTACTAAAGGCCAGATATTCAAAGGTATTTGGGAACCTCAGAATGGAGCTAGATGCCGACTGGGACACTGACAAGTTCTGACGCAAGCTAGAGAGTTGTGCCTAACCTGCTTTGGTGCTTTTGAAAATTCCACAAGGTCCCTATCTGTACCTAAATACCTTTGAACATCTGGCCTTAGATGCCAGCCAGGGCACTTGCCTGACTATGCCTCTATAAAACATAAACAGTTGACAAAAATCCTGCACCCTCTATTACAGAAAATTGCTTCCTACTGGAAATGTGCAGGGGTGCCTACAAACAGGAACAACCAATGTGTTTGATGTGGAAATAAGCCAAGGAGTTGTGGTAATCTTAGTTGCTGTTTCTAGTCTGAAACATGAATGAGATTTGCTCCAAGATAAAAACTGTTTGGTAAAAATAGTCATTTTAAAGTTCAAGTTATTTGATTAATCAATTACCATTGTCTGCATTTACCTTTCTTCTCAGAGCTTTATCTGCAGTAGATCATCCCTTTCAGCCATTATTTATCAGCATGTCTCCAAAAAGTTACTGTTCTTAAAATATGCCAAAAAAATCTTCCCGACTGCAATTTCCTTCACATTAACTCCGTGTAAAGGCCATCTGGTAAGGTGCGCTGAGTACCTGCAACTTCCATCAAAGTCAGTGAGAATTATGGGTGCTTGTCACCTCTTAGGATTTGGCCATACATACCCCAACTCCAAAAAGCACTTATGGCCCCAGGGCATTCTGCAGGTATTCCACAGGCTCATCTATCTGATAAGATGGACACAGAATACATTATATATTCTACATTAACCATCATGAAAACATATAAATTAAGGATTAAAGGACCAGATTTTAAAATAATTTGGAGGAGCAAATGTGTGTGGCGATTGCTTGCCTTATTTCCCTGTGTAGTTATTGCGACTGTGAGTGGGAATCTGATAACAGCACATAAAAGTCACCATGATTATCCATTTGCCTGTGCAATTACCGTCTCTGCAAATTACGCATGTAATTGGGTGCCCTCTCTGCACCCAAGATGTTTGAGACTTGGGCCCTATAATTTCAGAAAATTGCACGTCTCTGTGCACAGTGTTGTGGGATCATAAGAATGACCAACCAGTGGTCCATCTATTCCACTATCCTGTTTTCTCACAGTGGCCAGTACCAGATGCTTCAAAGGAATGAACAGAACAGGGCAATTATCAAGTGATCAATCTCCTGTAGTCCACTCCCGGCTTCTGGCAGTCAGAGGTTTAAGGCACACCCAGAGCATGGGGTTGTGTCCCTGACCATCTTGGTTAACAGCCATTGGTGGACCGATCCTTCATGAACTTATCCAATTCTTTTTTGAACCCACTTATATTTTTGGCCTTCACAATATCCCCTGACAATGAGTTCCACAAGTTGACTGTGCGTTATGTGAAGAACTTCCTTGTGTTTGTTTTAAACATGCTGCCTGTTAATTTCACTGGGTGACCCCTGATTCTTGTGTTACATGAAGGGGCAAATTACATTTACTTTCTCCAGGCCATTCATAATTTTATAGACCTCTATCATATTCCCCCCTTCTTCATCTGTTCTCTAAGCTTTCTCCATGATAGCACATGCAAGCATAATTAAGCAACTGATCAGTTATCTATCTAACTGAACGTGTGCTTTCCAGTTCTGCAGTTGCTCATGCATTCAAGGCAATTGTGCATATAAGGTAAGCCTAAAAGCTTAACAATGAAATCTTGCTGCAGCACTGACTAGGGAATCCTGCAAAGGGAATCCTGCCAAGCAAGAACAGGATTCCAAAGAGCTACCTGCTAAGTAGTGTGCTTTACCTCTCCTCTGAGCTAGAGCGATGTGCATGGCCCACCATCTGCTGTCTAACGCTTGCTGCTGTGATGGCAACATATGTGCTAGCAGGAGGAGGTTGGGGGCAGGAGGCTAAATATGCCCCTTGTTGTGAAGACTCTGCTCCCTTGGGGGACATGATGTGTGAGTCAGAGTTTTAGCCAGATATCTCTCCTAGCACTCTCCTGGGTACTATGAGAGATTCTATCTGGCAGCTGAAATCCAAGGCAGGATTGCATGCATAGAGGCAAACCCTTGTTACCAGTATCCAGTCTGCTAAGAGAGAAGGTACTATAGTTGGCTGTTCGGGTAACCCAATAAAAAAAAAATCTATAGTGGGCACAACGCATCTTTTTTTGCCTTTTGGGATTGTCTCCCGCATGGTGGAAGCTGGGTTTCACACAGGGGCCCAGTTAGTGAAATCACAGGGGTAGAGTTCACTGTCACTTTGGTGCATTCATTCGGCAGCAGTAGCACAAGACCAAATTCTGCTCTCTGTTAGTTTGGAGTAATTCCAGAGTTATTCCAGATTTACACTAGTGTGACTGAGGTCAAAATTTGTCCCTGTAGTGACTCAGTTCAGAACTACCACGTCAAACACATTTCAGCTACTCTAATTAATTTCCCTTAAGATAACAAAAATAGTGGATAACTAAGGCAGGAAATTATATATATGCTGACCAGTGTTACAGTATATTGGCTGATAGCTCTGGAAATCAAAATCCTCACTTTATGCACAGAGCAGGAAGTCACAGAGCAATCTGATTTCACATTGCCTTAGTATTATGCCTCCTATCATGAGCTGGAGGAACGACCTGTAGGGTATGAATAGAAGTTCAGTACATATGACCTATTTAGTCTGGCTCACAACATTGCGGATGAGTGCAAATCATTATGGTGGGGCTTTCTTGTGCTGTGAATACCTCTCCACTGGGAACTAAACCGGGACCTACAAAACTCAATTCACATGGGCTGCTACACAGCCATTAGATGCTAATAACTTTCAGTCTCTACCTGTGCTGGATTTTGAGTTGGTCACCTAGAGGTGAAACCCTTTATAGTCCATTACCAATACCCTGAGCATTCCCACTGCTCGTGGTCTTTATTGTTTGCTCTTCAATGCACAGATTAGTCTCCGTTTCTTTTGAAGATGAGGATGAAATTTCAGCTTTCTAAGAATGTTTTCAGTAACCAGTTAGAATTAAACTGAAATGAAGCAGCAACAAAGCAAATTCTGAGCTTCGAGGCCTTCAGATAAAAGGCACAATAGAAAGCTTATGTTGTTATTATTATTCATCTTAATCAATGTGACTTTGATTAATTCAATTGTTCAGAGACAATTCTGTGTTTCCAGAGAGTTTCTTGATTTTAAATAATTTCTTGTCCTGTACTTTTGACCAGCAGCAAATTCTCTCCTGAATTCTTTTTCCAACCAGTTAACAAAATGGGTCTATTTTCTTCTTCCCCCATTCTGCCTGGGGACAGCATCACCATGGTTACCTGGATACCTGTTTTGTGGACTACGCGCTGTACCAATTTAGCTATTGAAACGTCTTGTTTTGTTGTCTATAAGTAGAAATCAGTCAATACCACAATGTCATTAAACTATTGGCTGCCTAAGTACTGTTTACACCATAAGATCAAAACAGCAATTTATTCTTATCAAGAGCTATGGAAACTGAAATGAGTTTGGGCTATCACTGGCCATTGATTAACTACTGTACACAGTGGCATTGTGATCCGAAATATAGCTTCCAGAAAGGGTACCAATGTACTACATTTTATGGATAGTGCCAGTGGCAATATGTACTATATTAAGGACCTGCATGGGCAGCTGGTAATCTTCCCCATTCACTACTCCTCACTGTGCTTTGTGCTCCACAATGTAAACTTGATGTGCTATGCAATGTGACTTTTACAGAAAAGCTCAATGTAAGAATTTGGCATAACATTTATAGGGATCAAACATTTTCCATGTTAAATCAAATCAAGGATGAGAGGAAACAAGAAAACTCTGAATTTCATTAAACCTTATAGTACTTCTTTTTTTTGTAAAGCATTTTTGTTCTCTTCTCATAATGACTCAAACTACATAAAATAACACACTGTAATTACATGGCACCTTTCAGCCCAAAATTTCTTAAAGCGTCATGAATACTGACACTTTGCATTTACTTTCAACTCACATCTGAGAATCTCAAAACATTTTACAAAGGTGGGTAAGTACCCAATTATTATTTATCCTTATTTTAAAGATGGGGTCTTTGAGGCACAGAGAGATCAGATGACTTGCCCAAAGTCAGACAGCCAAGTCAGTAGAAGAGTCAGGAACACAATCTGTGTTGCTTGACTCCCAGTTTTTATCAAGCTTTACATCTTACCTGTAAAGCAGGTAAGATTTTTATCCCCATTTTACAGATGGGCAAAATGAATCATAGGGAAGTTAAAGTCACACTGCAAATCAGAGGTAAAGTGAGAAATAGAACACAGGAGTCCTGACTCTCAATCCCCTGCTCTGTTCACTAGCTCATACTTCAGACAGCTTTCCTTAGAAAGCTGTGCTGTTCTCCCAGGCATCTATATGAAGTATTTAGAAGTTACTTAACCACCAGTTCCAGTGCTGACACATACATTGAAAATGATATTACACACATGAAACTCAAATGGTATTTTTAGCAAAATAAAGACCTACCTTCTCATCTTCCCAATCAAAGGGCTGTCTTCTTGCCAGCTTTTGAATATCAAAAGTACTACATAGAGTTCAGAGGTTCTACATTGTTTGAGGAGCACTTTGAAGAATTTCTAGGCTGGTTATTATAATTTGCTTTTTTTCCTCAGGCCTCTTATTAAATATAATTCTAACAACTGCTGAAGGGCAAATTAGGTCCCAAGTGTTCTGGCATCTTCTTAACACAGAAGGTCAACTACATTCCAGTGAGCCAGAAAGCGGCATGATCAAACATATGCCTTTCCATTTTCCTCATTCATTTCGGGGCGGGGGAGGGAGAGGGCGTGTATGGAGGGAAGGGTTGTATGTCTCCATTTCCCATTCTTAGTGGCTATGGTAGCATCCACATTCCTCTCTCCATGAAGCCAGCAAATTCTTCCTACAAGTGTTGCTGCATCTTAATTGTTAAAGTTAAAATCATAATTATTGCAACTATGGAAAAAACATACTTCCTCTCAGCCTTTATTTACAGAAATCCTGTGCCTTTCAGCTGTGTGAGAAATTCTAAAGGGCTGAGGAGGAAACAATAAAGTTGTGCATTATGGGCCTGGGTTTACTTTAACAATTGTGCAGTTAAAATAAATCTATGTTTCTTCAATTTAGATACATTTCTCTAGACTTCGGGTTTCAGGCACGCAGACTTTGGCATCGAAGGGGTTTCTCCCATTTACAATGTTTTTCTCTTTGCCCTATCAAAGCCATGGGAGTCAAACTCGGACTTCCTTTGTAATCTGTTAGTGTCACTTAACTGACCATTGCACAGAAAGAGGAACTGCCTCTCTACTGGTCTGGAGATCTGTCTACACTGCATTAGATGATGGGATTGCAGCTCGGGTAGACATACCCACCTAACTGTAATCTAGCTAGCACGGCAGCACGGGCTGCTGTAAAAGCCTGCCCTGGACTATGGGTATGTACTCGTATTCCCAGCCCACATTGGGGTCTGTGCTGCCACATCTTTACTGCTAATTTTATCCATGCTAACTAGATTAAAGCTATCGTGGGTGTGGCTACGCAAGCTGCAAACACACTGATTGCAGGGTAGACAAACCCTGAGTCTCAGCTGCCAGACAGTAGGTTGTATGTATTCCTATTCATATGGATGTATTGGAAGAATATAATCATCTTTGTGATGATATGTAGCTGTTCCTCCTCAAAGCCCTGTGTAAACATTAATTTATCCTCATGACAGCCCTGAGAGGTGGTAACTATTATCACCTCCCTTTTACAGATAGGAAGTTGAGGCACAGAAAGGTGAAAAGACGTCTCAAAGGTCACACTGGGGTGAGCGGGCAACAAAATGGCAGATGAGGTTCAATGCTGATAAATACACAGTAATGCACACTGGAAAATATAATCCCAACTGTACATACTAGATTATGGGATCTTAATTAGCTGTTACCACTTCAGAAAGACATTTTGGCGTCATCGTGGCTAGTTCTCTGAAAACATCCGCTCAATGTGCAGCAGCTGTCAAAAGCTAACAGAGTGTTGGGAACCATTTTGAAAGGAATAATTAACAAGAGAAAATATCATAATGACACTATATGGTACGTCCACCCCTGGAATACTGTGTGAAGTTCTGATCACCCCATCTTAAAAAAGATATATTAGAATTGGAAAAGGTGCAGAAAAGGGCAACAAAAATTATTTAGGGTATGGAACAGAGGAGAGATGAAAGACTGGGACTTTTCAGTTTGGAAAAGAGACGATTAAAAGGGGATATGATAGAGGTCTATAAAATCATACATGGGGTGGAGAAAGTGAATAAGGAAGTGTCATTTACCCCTCACATAACACAAAAACCAGGGGGTCACCCAATGAAATTAATAGGCAGCTGCAGCTCCGGGCCTGGCAGGCTGCGGCCGTGCTGCCCGGTCTGGCCCACTGGAGCAGGCTGCAACCGTGCTGCCCAGGCTGGCCTGCCGGAGAAGGCTGTGGCCGCACCACCCAGCCTGCTGGAGCAGCTCCAGCCAGGCCAGAGACATCCTCCCCTGGCCCGCCCCAGCTAAGGTGGGAAGGGATGGGATGGGGAGAGAAACAAGTGCTTTTAGTCAGGTCTTGGATGGCTTAAAATAGTTTTTTTTAAATGCTTTGTTTTATTGCATTTTTTTGGAGATGGGGACCAAAGCAAAACTCTGAATCCCAACACCCCTGAATCTTGGAGAAGTGTGATTCATAATTCAAACTGTGTTTGAGGCCAACTCTGATATTTATTTAGCACTTGTAAGTCAGTGCATGTGATCTGATATTGACTACAGGCCTCAGATAACTTGTTTTATAGCGTTTGTTTTTAAATATCTAAGAGGACTGTTGTAGGAACCTCTTCAATGGAAGCAGAAGGTACTCAATACCTTGCTGAAGGCACTCAGCACCAGGCTGGTTTGGGACCCAAGACTGTACACATCTCAGGGCATGACCTTGTTTTCCTTTATGTATTGTGCAATGCCAAGCCTAGTAGCAGTGCTCAACAACTAATACATTAATCATGAGAATCAGAGTATTTAAGATTTTTTTTTATCTGATAGCAGGAACAGAATATGTTCCTTATCCTCCACTCCTTATTCACTCCTTCACTTCATTAAGGATATAACCTGAGTATGGGGCCTGACAGAAATGGAGAATCAGGCCTCAGATGTGTCAGTGTAAATGTTGCAACTAGTCTGTATTTAAAAAAAAAAAATTGTGAGCACAAGCTTCAATTTCCATGCAGATGGGAGGGAGATGGGAGTTAGGAATCAAACTTTTCTGAACACTTTCTGGATCAGAGTGCCACCCTGCATGGAGAACAGTAAAAGTATTCATCACCTTACAGGGCAGGTCTATCCCCTAGACAGCAAAGTTCAGACACAAAACACACCTAGGATAAAAGTTGCAACGGTGCTTAAGTGACTTAGGATCCCAAATCCCATTTTCAAAAGGGATTTAGGCACCTGTCTGCATCTTTGCACACCTTTAAAAATCTGGCTCATTGGCACTTAGCAGCCTACGTCTCTTTGAAATTCAGTGCCATTTTTGCCACGTTTGAAAATAGGACTGATGCTTCTAAGTCACATAGGCACTCTGGAAAATGTTCCCCATGGTGAGTAGAAGAAGGTACACTCTGAAAATAGCGCAGCTTTTGCCTTTTTTGGGCAAATGATCACTGAGAGCCTTCACGGAAGGATTGTGTTATAAATAGCGCTGGTCAGAAAATGTCAATGAAAACAACATTTTAATGAAAAGCAGAAGCTCGTTTATTCTAAAATTTCCACAAATTCTTCTTCTCCCCCTATTTTCCAACCAGCCTTCGTTTTCAGAAAGGAATTGAATAAAGAGCAGGTGGGCACCCTGTGCATGTGGGTCAGTCCTGCTGTAATGATCTCCACCTGAGGGGAAGCCTGGCAGAAGGCATGAAGTCGGGCATCGTAGAAGACTTGGCAAGAGTCTTGAGCAGAGCAAAAGGAGTGAGGCAGAGAGTGGAAAGGAATGAAGGCAGGTGTGGAGCAGCACCCTGTAAGAGAGAGGCAGAAGTTCAAATCTGAATTGGGGAGTGTTAGCCAGTGAAGGGATTTAGATAAGGGGATGTGGCATGGCCTGACAGGCGTGAAGAGACGTTTTTCATAGGCAGACTGGAAAAGAGTGAGACAAGATACATGGATGCCCCAAATATATATTTTTCTTAGTGATAGCTTTAGTAGCTTTGCCATTTCCCTTTGTCAGTGCTTTCTTTTCCTTACTGTGGCATGCGCGTGCGCACACACACACACACAGGGTGGCTTTATTTCTCTTTAATCTGGTTTCTTAGTAACTCGCCTGAAGTGGAAATTTTAGAACAAAACAAAGTGACCATTAATAGCTTCAAAAGCAGATTTGATAAGAAGGTTTTCCTTTTATGTTCACCCGAATTCAGCCTTTGGAGTCTACATTTCTCAACTTAAAAGAAAGAATGAGAAAAATTCAGAAGCAGATGGCCACAATAATAATGCACTAACCCCTGATTAAAAAAACATCAAGGTGTGCTTTTGACCTGCTGCCTCATATTAAAAAGATTTTTATTCCATTGAAACAGACTAATTGACTTGACTATTTAACTTAATAGCAGCTTAGGCTTCCATCCAGGGTCCAACATGTTAATCAGTGGAATAATTGGAAGAGAAAACAATTAATCCAATTGATAAAAAAGAGAATCATTCATATTCAGCATTCATTAGTGAATCTCATTCTGTGAAATACAGAAATGCTTCTAGTCAGAGAGAGCTAAGAGCAAGAGGCACACAAGGTTTTGTTGCTTGGTGGAATGTTACTTGGTATAAAAATAACAATATACAGTCTCATCCCTGTGTAATGTTTCTTGTTTATAATATCATCACTGGCCTAGAAGCACTGAATGGTAATCAGCCTTGACCATCATTCCATTCAACTAAATAAAAGTGACTTCTGAAACCTGCCCATCAAGGTCACGTAGACTCCAGAGAGATTTGCTGTAATGGGTGTGTTTTCTCAGAATGCTTTGTGCAGATCAGGCTATGGGAAGGGGTAGTAAAGGAGTTTGTGGGGAAGAGGAATAGTTTTTTTTTAAGATATATTTTTATAAGAGATATACACAGAAACAAAGCAAAACACCTAGATGTGAACAACCCCCAAACTCTACGGGCTCTGGATGCAGATCTGAACTAGGAAGCCATTTTACAACCCCGCAGCCCGAGCCCTGGGAGCAGGGCCAGCTTTAGGCCGAGTCCCCCGATTCCCCAGAATCGGGCCTCGTGCCTAAGAGGTCCCCGCGCCTTAGGTGCCTTTCTTATTTTTTGTTTTTTTTTACATACCCGGCAGTGGTCCAGGTCTTCAGTGGCACTTCGGTGGCGGGGGGGTCCTTCACTCGCTCCGGGTCTTCGGCGGCATTCCGGTGGCGGGGGGTCCGGAGCGAGTGAAGGACCCCCTGCCGCTGAAGTGCCGCCGAAGACCCACACCGCCGCCAGGTATTCGAATTGGGCCCTTCAGTTCCTAAAGCTGGCCCTTCCCGGGAGCCAGCCACGGGTGTTTAATTGCTGTGTAGACATACCCTAATGGGCTATAGTGGGCTGAATCGAACTTGCTGTCGAACACCCCCGAATCTTAGAGAAGTCCAAACTCCCATCTCCTATTTGTATATATTTACAGAAAGCAAACACACACTTTTTTTGATGACACAAACACACACACACGAGTCTAATGAATCGCCCATAGATGTGTCAGGTTATAGTCCTTTATGGGTTAGTCTGAAAATCAAATCTATACCTTTGCCCTTTAATGCTGACTCTGCAATTTTGCAAGGGCAGTTATCCTTGAGAGCGAAGACATTGCAGGGTCAGTGCACAACATCAGTCTCCATGTTGCCTGAATGTAGGAGCCATAAACCTCACACAACATCAAATTTTATGTGTATGAAATGAAGTAAGAATATTTTTGATAGACTGTCATGGCTGTATTTTTATAGCACTAATATTCCAGGATGGGAGCAAAACATTCCTTTTTCCCCCTTTCTAATTTTGACCTCTCAAGCTTGGGAGGGTGGGAATAAAGCATTGCAACCCCCTTACCTTATTCTACTAGGAATCATTACATATTATGGTGCACAGATAGATCTAGAGTAGGCCTTTATTTAGCTGACTTATGATTGAGTCCCTTTTTCTTATCAGGAATGGTAAGGTTGACTAGAAAGGCCAAGAGGGAGGAAGTGTGGCTAGTGGTTGGATCAAGGTGATCAAGGTTCATAGGTGCCTATGTTCTGAGTCTGTGTGTTCTTGGGTAAGTTTCTTAACCCCTCTCTCTATATCCATCTGTAATAACATTGATGTGCCTTACAGGGGAGTCGGGGAGCTTCATTTATTAATATTTGTAAATTATTTTAAGACTTTAAAACCCTTAGATTAAAGGTGCTATGAAAGTGCAATTTTTTTATTTGCATGCACAGTTGTTCCCTTGAACCGAGTAATCATGGTAACTGTACATACCAGTTAGACATGCAGTTGTACACACACATTCTGCATGCACAATAGTGTTCTACAGTTATTTGAAAAACAGCTCAAATACTGCTGGTCCAGAAACATACTCATAGAATAATTACTCTAAATACAAGTGTGTTTCCTCTTTTTAAATGTTCAGTAATCAGTCAAAACACGACAAGAAAAAAATCTATTTTGTTTATCAAATTGGATTAAACTAACTGGATTCCCATATGGACAAGGGGAATTGGATTTAATGTGATTTTACATAATATCTGCTACACTGGTGTCGTTTTGTTGTAGTGGTGACATTTTAGAAATAAAATATTCTGCTTTGGACATAAAGGATAAAAAGAAAGATCAGATGTTAACGATCACATCACTATATTTAAATCTAGCCTCCTGAAGCTTGAGAGTTGCACTTTCCCCCGCTGTTCTTCTTGCAATACATACAGTACAGGAGAAGGGATTGAGAGTGATAGATATGGGCACGTGTGTGGCATGGGCATTTGCAGCCCATGTGGTAAAATGGGTTGTTGTTTGATTCATGATTTAGTTGGGGCTATTAGATTTTCTTCCCTAAGGCATTTTATAATTTGTTTAACAGAACGCAGCCATTTGTCTTGTTTGCTGACTGCTTAACAGATGGATTTGTGATTTTGGTAATTACTATATGAACGTTAATAAGACGTGATATCTTTTATTAATTAATACTTTTCAAGGTTTGTTTTTCCAAATGACATGAGCTAGATTATATCTAAATATTAGTGACATACAAATATTGGTTTTATGGAATTCGCATTTTGAGAACTCATGTAAACTTTTGGCCTCCTAGGAGTAGCTTCTTTGTCCTCAGACTCTCTCTAGAAATTATAGCCCAAAACTGTAATGATACCAATTTTTTTTAGATTTTGTACTGTAAACAAGGGCTAAAATTTGGTCTGTTCAGTTTAATAACATATAAAGGTGGGTCAATGCCATAAAAACCTTATTTTGCAAATTTCTCTTCTGTAAGTAATGAGCTTTAGCCATCCTTGTAGCCCTTTGGCATTCACTTTCTGGGTGAAATTCCCCCCTGTGCAAAGATCCATCATGAGGCCTGTGCACCACTTACATCCCACTTAAGCCCTCATAAGATATTTATATTGCATCTTTCAGTCTGGAGGATTCCAAAAATACTTTACAAGCTTAAATGGATAAGAAAGCTGTATACTATACATAGGAATCACTTCATCGGCTGTTGAAATAAGGCCAGTAGTGGGAATCAGTGCAGTTAAGGATGAGAATTTACAGTAGCATTTCCAGTTCAATCTGTAAAGGCAGGAGTTCTGCCATGATAGCATACTGGGAAAATGGTGTGGAGTTTCTGAAGCTTGGAATGCCACCACATAGGAAATACTGTGGGCCACATTCTCCACCCCACTGTAGAACTGGGACTTAACTTAGTTCATAGACCTTCTGCTGGCCCTCTGTACGGTGGTGAATTTCACTTTTTGTGAACTTTTGAAAAGCAAGCCTCCCTGGTACCAGACTTCACAGAGCCCACAGACAGTAAACTACAAAGCATATGCAGGAGTGTGGGTAGAAACCACTTGTCTCATTTGGCCAGATGAGTATTCCACTGGAAGCGATTGCAAGCTCATCCAATCAGGGAACAGAAACAAATATCATACTTGCTTTGTCACAGCTGTGCAATACAAGCCAAAAATTGAATTTTGAGTTTCAGGTGCTCACAAAGACCTCTTTGTGATCAAGCCATAGAAAGAAAATAATATGAAAGTGAATTCAACAAATAAATCTGACAAAGTAGCCATCAGCTCACTGACATTTCATGAAAACAAGATTTATTTATTGCGAACTATTTACTTAGCTCAAGCCATAGTGTACTCTTGATCACACTATTTTTTTAATTAAAAAAAGGGAGACAGTTAAAGCAGATTATGCTCCTGTAGGTTTATTAAAGCCAAGAGTAATGGAAATACAAATCCAGATTCTACACTCCATTAAACTAGATTTATATAGCTAGTGCACCAGTGTAGCTACATCAGTGTAAAATTCGGATACTGTGGGGGAAATCACATAAATGTTTAGCACCAACATTTGTTCATTTGAAAATCTGCACTGGAAAATACATTGTTCATGATTCACTATAAGCCATTCTCCTGTTTTAAGTGTTCCAGTCATGGAGCAGAAACTATACCACATGACTCTGGGACCTCCCAACCAACATGCATAATAAATAATGAATCGCTGAAGCAAAACACTACTTGACTTTCCTCAGTACTGAAAACCATTCACCTAAACTATTCAGCTAATACTTACAAGCAGTGGACATTTTTGAAGAAAATCAAAATCTCTTCATGAACAATTTGCTAACCAAGAAAGGATCTCAACCTATAATGAATATTCCTTTTCTATGAAATAGTTCACCCAGCCCCAAAATTTAACATCCACTTTCCTTAGTGACTGAAAGCTTAGAAAACCAAACACAAAAACAGCCTGAAAAATTCTTTATGATAGAACTTAACTGTAAATGTTGGTGACAATATGTGAATGTTGGTGTGATGTGAATTTCACCCATAATCACATATATAGTAGAACCTCAAAGGTACGAACCCCAGAGTTATGAATTGACCAGTCAACCACAAACCTCATTTGGAATGGGAAGTACGCAATCAGGCAGCAACAGAGATGAAAAAAAAAAAGCCAATATAATACAGTACTGTGTTAAACATAAACTACTTAAAAAAAGAACAAGAGTACTTGTGGCACCTTAGAGACTAATACATTTATTTGAGCATAAGCTTTCGTGGGCTAAAACCCACTTCATCGGATGCATGTAGTAGAAAATACAGTAGGAAGAGATAGATAGATAGATAGATAGATAGATATAGATATATATACAGAGAACATGAAACAATGAGTGTTACCATACACATTATAACGAGAGTGATCAGTTAAGGTGAACTATTACCAGCAGGAGAGAAAAAGATCACCTATTTTTTCATGTTCTCTCTGTGTGTGTATATATATCTTCCTACTGTATTTTCCACTGCATTCATCCGAAGAAGCGGGTTTTAGCCCAAGAAAGCTTATGCTCAAATAAATTTGTTAGTCTCTAAGGTGCCACAAGTATTCCTCTTCTTTTTGCGGATACAGACTGACATGGCTGCTACTCTGAAACCTTAAAAAAAAGAGAAAGTTTAAACTAAGGAAACTATTTCTGGACTTGTTTCATTTAAATTAAGATGGTTAAAAGCAGCATTTTTCTTCTGCATAGTAAAGTTTCAAAGCTGTATTAAGTCAATATTCAGTAGTAAACTTTTCAATGTTTTGTTCAGAGTTACGAACGCCCTTTCCTGAGGTGTTCATAACTCTGAGGTTTTACTGTAGTACAGGAAACAGAAGCCTAAGGCTACTTGCCTTTCAAGTACATTCCTTTTCTTGTTTCTTTCCTCGTCCACCTTGTTTGGCAGAGAATTCACTCATGTTTTAAACAATATGGTCATAATTCTTCATGACAGTTCAGTCATTCTCATAATACTTAGAACACTGTAGGCTTTCTGTAGCAAAGAGGCAGGCGAAACTATGATTAGTTGTTGTGATTTTTCCATACAAAAATAGCTTCATGAATAACACTTGCATTAAGATAAGCAAATGAAAGGTACATGAGGCTATGCTGACTTTCCAATGTTTGACTGTCAATATCTGTCTTTAAATTATTGCAGTGCCAAACCACTTTGTATCACTCTAGCAAAACAGCTGTGGAAAACCCTTGCTAGCAGCAAGCAGAACTGTAGTGAACATTTATTGTTTAGTAATTCATCACTGAAAATGTACAAGGTCCTTTGAGTTTTGAAATAATTAAATAGCTAATAACTGCTTTTAAAAATGCAAGGGGCTCCCACGGTTATCATGCTTTCAGTAGTGTCCAACAGTTCAACAGTGTCTGATAATGCAACAGATCTTGTCTTATTCTAGAACTATATTACACTGAAAATGTATGCAACTCTAAACAATCTAATTTGTGGGTTTGTATGTGCAGGGGCGGCTCCAGGCACCAGCACGCCAAGCGCGTGCCTGGGGCGGCAAGCCACGGGGGCGGCAGGCAGGTTGCCTTCAGCGGCATGCCTGCGGAGGGTCCGCTGGTCCCCGCGGCTTCGGCTGACCTCCTGCAGGCGTGCCGCCGAATCCGCGGGACCGGGGACCTCCCGCAGGCAAGCCGCCAAAGGCAGCCCGCCTGCCGTGCTTGGGGCGGCAAAATACCTAGAGCCGCCCCTGTGTATGTGCTACTGAAACGTCCCCATTTCTAAATGATCAAAATAGACATCTTAAATTTGGTATATCTGAGGTGACAATAGCATGTGTTTGATAATAGTGTATCAGAAAAATATGTTTAAAACTAATCAAGCTTTGGTGATCTCACACCAGATCTATGCCAATATAATCTAATTTATGTTCATGGATTTACTCTGGTTAACATTGTAAGTACAGGATCAGGACCTTTATCTCTATTATAAAATTTCACAGAGGATTGTGCTCCATCTTAACTTTGATGGAGAGCAAGTGAAACTTTTGCCTAGTATTGTGTGACTCTTCTGCCAGTTGGTTAACAGCAGCAAAAGGGATGGGTTTAATATACCTAGGGTCTCTCCTGACAAATAACATGGAGTACTCCTCTCAATGGTTCTTCTATCATTGCTACTGTATTTTAAGTGAGTACCTATGACAAGCCATTTTTGCTCTGTCTTTGCAAGTACCACCAATGATTTGCTGTCATACATTAAAGTTCCCATTGGTATTTCAGGTGGCTGTTTTTTGTGTTCTCTGTTTTCTTACAGGCAAACAGTGAATGAGTCCTCAGGGTGTTCCAATATTGCTCCCCTGCTCATTGTTTGTAGTAGTAGACTTTGTCCCTATCAACACAGACACATCAGGAACAGCTGCATTACTCACTAAACAGTACCTTAGATTCCCCAGTTTTCTGAATCACTCTTATTTCAGTGAGTGGATCCAGTGTAAATGTTGGGACATTAGCTACAGGATGAGTTTTCCCCCTGTGTGGTCAGGAAGGTTCATGACTTAAAATCATATAAACTGAATGAAAAAAATGGGAAAAAAATAGACTAAGGAAAAAGTTCCAATGATTTATAATAATACATATTTATTGTATATACTAATGGAGTATGTTAGTCAGTAACTTATGTTACTCAGTAACTGTGCTGCTTTCATAGTATATAGTAAATCATATTTTCAATATAGGTCCATTTCACAGGATGAATGTCAGGACCACTGCACTTTAGAAAATTCATAAGAGCTACCTCCCATTGGTTGTATTCATTTAAAGGCACACCACCCCAGATCATATTTGTCTGAAAATGTTGTACTAGTTATTGTTACAAGTAATGCTTAAGATTATCATCACTGAATAAAGTTGGAGAAAGGGTTTTGTTGTTGTTGTTGTTGACTTATTTTTACTTGGTGCAGTTGACAGCACTCTGTCAGACACTGGGCATTTTAGTCAATTGTTAAAAAAATCAAGTGGACAGAATCCTTTTAACTGAGTTAAGTGTAGCATATGGCACTAGTGACCTATCCCCAATTGTCTTTATCCTGGAAGCTATTTTTGAGATCCCATCCTTCCAATGGTTGGGAAACCTTTTTAAACTAATCCTAATGTAGGTCAAGATTGCTGCCCAACCCATTATGCAGTATCATTTTCTTAAGGGAATTAATCCTACTCTTTGTGGTTTCAATTTCCTAAAGATGGCAAAGCTGTATCAGAGTATTCTCCTCACTCCTCCTTCCAGGTGAGACTTGGACAAGCAGAATAATTTAAATATAATAATCCTAGAGCAAATGTTTGCAATGTGGTAAAATCTGCTATGCTCATATTGTAAAATGAGGGTAGTTTTGCTTTAATTTATAGCAGGATTTCATTATTTTTTGATGGAGTTGTGCTTGTAGTCAGATTAAATGAGGAAAATGGAGTAGTTAAGGACCAAAATGGTTTAGCTGCACTTGTGTCTCACCTTAGCATAAATTCCCTTGCACAAAATCCATCTCAGACCTTATGACAAAACCCAATGTATACAGCATTGGGCTTAGCTAAAGCAAATGCTGGATGGGCATTTTAACTAATGATGTCACAGTACTAAACATGTGTCGGAGAGGAACAAATTACTCAGTACAAATAAACTATATGACAAATGTAGCTTTTTTATATTCATGAAGTAATCCTGATTTCTGTATTTGTTATTCATACAGCTGAAGAGCTAATGGATAAACACATATTAGCCTATGGTTGTTTACAAAGTGTTCACTTTATTTTCGGTGTTTGATTTAGAGTGACCAGATATTAAGTGTGGAAAAATTGGGATGGGGTGGGGGGTAATAGGCACCCATATAAAAAAAAGCCCCAAATATTGCTACTGTCCACATAACATCGGGACATCTGGTCACCCTAGTGTGATTGGTCACCTATGTCAGATGGTATTGCTTCTGCTCCCTCACTGTATGACCTGAAATATTTGAAATGGAAAAATAATGAATAACAAATAGCACAAATTGTGCATGCACAAATACTCCTTTGTATGCATTCGCATCGCATGTGAACTGAACAGCTGTTCCCCATGCATGCATATGAACAAACACTATGCACAAATGTTTGTGAATAGATAAAGATAAAAGAGCACAAATATGAAACAAACAGCTGTTTGGAATATAAATGGATGTTCATGAAGATAATTTTTACAGTACTTGACCAACTCTAATGTGCATCTAAATACAAACTTTCTGTCTCTACATTAGGGCCTAATCCAGTTTACACGGAAGTCAATGGGAGTTGGCTCAGGCATTAGATTCCAGAAGTGCCATGGTTATTTTCTTCAACAACTAAAAATAAATCAACTAGGAAATCCAAGAAACAAAAATGTTGCCTCTTTTCATCCTGTGCCCAGTTGATTTAGCTGTTCAGTCTTAGTCTTCCATATATTGGTTGTCTCATAGATGCTGTCCCTGTATCATCTCTCTCCCTGTTTATCCCACATATCATGTTTCTCTGCAATAGACTGTAAGTGCTTTGGGGCAAGGAGCCAGTATTTATGAGTTACAAAGTGCCATGTATATTTGCTATGCTATATAAATAGTATTACTAGTCTCCAAAAGACCGTATGCGTTTGTGTTTCATAACTGTATACGAATAGAAAGAGCATTCCAGACCTGGAATCACAAACAGCAGTAATCAATTTTTGACATTCCACCATTTTGTACTGAAGTTGTTGAGCAAAAAATTTTTAAAAAGCCAAAATGCCTCAGGGGTGGTAGTATTTACAATGACAGTGTTCAAGGAAAAAGCATGTTCCTTAGCATAAGCTATTCTCAACTAGTTCAAATGCATTGACGTGGTAGCATCTGGTCATGTTTAGAAATGGCAAATCCTATTTACTTTATAAGTATTTAAGCTAATTACTGCTCTGACGTAAGGGGACGTATGACAAGGAGTTCACACTATACCCTTTAAAGGGCATTGAAGTGTTTTAGCCACAAGAAGCATTCTATGCTTCATTCCATTGATTTGTAGGGACTCTGTTTTCTGCAACACACTGAGTAGATGTAATATACACAGAACTAAAACCTTGTGGTTATAGCTTCTATGCAATACTTTCTCTAATATAAAAAAAAACCTCATAATATGCTTTTGCTGGAGATGTTTTGTTTTGTTTGCACTTTCTCATATTTGTGGGATCTATTATATTAGAATAAATGGTTTATTGTAAAAAAAACTAATTTGGACTTTAAAAATTGAATCTATAATCAAACTACTGCATCTCCTAGTTACACAAGAACTTTATCGTTTCTAGATATAAAAGGGTTGTATAAAGGATTATACTTCTGTTGCAACACCTACCAAAGAAATTTAAGAAGCAGGTGTGACGTTGCACTCCATATGTTTTATGGAAATATGCTTATGAGTGTGAATATGATGTAACTGGAATATGCTTTATGCAAAAGGTCTCTTGTAAGGTATCATAACAAAGGTTATAACCCACTGAATATATTCCTCCTATTTGTATGCATGTATCATTCTTGTGTCTGAAGCTAGAAATACGAAGTATAACTCTGAGGTCCTATTGTAATTATGCAACGCATGGGTCATTAATTGTGGTTTAGAATCTTGATGGCTCTCATTGACTAGGACAGTGTTTCCCAAACTTGGGATGCCGCTTGTTTAGGGAAAGCCCCTGGCGATCCGGGCCAGTTTGTTTACCTGCCATGTCCGCAGGTCCGGCCGATCACGGCTCCCACTGGCCACGGTTCACTGCTCCAGGCCACTGGGAGCTGCAGAAAGTGGCGTGGGCCGAGGGATGTACTGGCCGCCGCTTCCAGTAGATCCCATTGGCCTGGAGCAGCGAACCGCGGCCAGTGGGAGCCGCGATTGGCCAGACCTGCGGACGCGGCAGGTAAACAAACCGGCCTGGCCCGCCAGGGGCTTTCCCTAAACAAGCGGGATCCCAAGATTGGGAAATACTGGACTAGGACAATTGGTTGAAACTGGTTTATTTACCTGCAAACCTTCCTGTGTACTTGTGGGCCAGCCCAGGAAGAACAGAGACTAGGGGTCTTACAATGACATGTGACCATGTCACCTGGTACTGGAATCCATCTTAAATCTGGTACTTTTCCATTTAGAAGGAGGGGCGGGGACCCAGAGAGACAAAAGATTCCCGCCTTGTGCCAAAGCTATGAAAGGGGGTGGAGCAGGACAAAGGGGGATGAGAAAACCCCTGTTTACCACCTGAGATGTCTGCTGGAACTAACAAGGACTGTACCAGGGAAAAGGATTGGGCCCAGACTAGGAAGGAGTCTAGTCTGTGAAAGAAGCTTATTGGACCATCTCTGAGGGTGAGATATTACCTGTAATCAGTTTCTTAATGTATTAGGCTTAGACATGCGTGTTTTTGCTTTATTTTGCTTGGTGACTTACTTTGTTCTGTCAGTTATTACTTGAAACCACTTAAATCCTACTTTTTATAATCAATAAAATCATTTTTGTATATTAATAAACCCAGAGTAAGTGATTAATACCTGGGGGAGCAAACAGCTGTTCATATCTCTCTATCAGTGTTATAGAGGGTGGACAATTTATGAATTTACCCTGTATAAGCTTTATACAGGGTAAAATGGATTTATCTGGGGGTTTGGATCCCATTGGGAACTGGGTGTCTGGGTAACCTGCTACGCTGTTTTCAGTTACGTCTGCAGCTTTGGGGGCATGGACCAGACCCTGGGTCTGTGTTGTAGCAGGCTAGTGTCTCTGGCTCCACAAGACAGGGTTCTGGAAGTCCCAAGCTGGCAGGGAAAATGGGCTCAGAGGTAATTTCAGCACATCAGGTGGCAGTCTCAAGGGGGTCTCTGTGACCGAACCTGTCACAGCAGGACTCAGGTTTTGTTCTCCTGCAATCACAACATTAACCATGACATCATAATAATGCAACCTATTGGTATGTAGTATAGTGAGAATTTCAGGACAGCGGCAAAAGAGATTGTGTGCCAAATACTGCTCTCAATGGAGTCAGTGGAATTACTCCTGATTTGCATAAATATAAGCAAGAATAAAATTAGACTTGAGACTCTTCAGCTAATACAGTAAGTTAGTTGCATCTGTAGCAACTGCTAAGCTATGAGAGGATACTGAGTCTGATTTTGATGCCACATCAAGTTTCTGTTGACTTCAGATGAGTTACTTCTGATTTATGCCACTGTAAGTGAGATCAGAATCAGGCCTGTTATTCACCGTCATTGTTTTGGTCACAGCTAAAATGGCAAAGGGGGTGGGGGAATGTAATGATGGGAAACATCATGAAAGGAAATGGTGCAAGCAGATTTGTTTATTGAGTGGCATCTTATCAAGTCAGATCACAGGAAACACTACATGGGCTTTATTGCCCTTCCTTTTAAACCCAGATCATGAAGGAGAGGAGGGTGGAATTCTTCTACACATCCACACACTATTCTTGCATTGACACGTGTGTACACAGTTTATAGAGTCATCTATACATGCAAGTGACAGAACTTAAATGAGCAAAATCCATTCACCTTGGTGCTAGAAGAGTGTATTCATGTGTTACATGTACAAAGTTGCATGCACACAAATGGAGGCTAGTCAGGGCCCCTAGTGCAGATCAAGCTGTTTTTTATTATAGTTACTAGGTGCTATGGAAATATTAAGAATAATAATTAATAGTAGTAGCACTTAGCTTGTATATTAATGGGTTTCATCTCTAGTGCTCAAAGTGCTACGTAAGAGAGATGAACACGCATTTGCCATGTAAAGGTAAGAACATAATAAACCTACTTCATGAGGTTAGGGATAAACATAATCTTGAGAATAGATAAAGAAATATGAAAGTGAAAAATAATAAAAAGAGTTTATACATGTGATTCTAACAGACCAACAAAGCAGCTTTTAAGGTGGTGGCTATTGCATAAAATAATGCATCATGTAACATAGCAAAGTTCCAGCTAAGAAAAAAAAAATGTGGGGAAAATTAACACAGGAGGGGACAGATAGCTTCTTTCATATAATTCATTATTCGGACTATTTGTTCTCAGACTGTATTGGAGAATGTACGGTAGTGGATGAGCAGAAACGAAGGGAGGCATGCAGAAATGTCACAGAACGCTGGTCAGTCTAATTGAAAATAAACTCTACAAGAATAAGGACCCACTGAGCCAGGATAGTGGTGAGTCGGTAGTGATGCTTATTATGGGTGTGCTGTTAATCATACACAACTTGAACTGGTAACAGTAATAATATGCAGCAAGTGTGAACATGAAGTAGATCTATTTATCATGTGACCTTTGGGAGGTAGAAGCCTGTACCTACTTTGCATTCAATGAACTGATTTTTTCCCTCTCTGTCTCAGGGTCCTGACCCTTATTCTTCTCTTTCTGTGAAGGGGGGGTGCTGTTACTTACCCTTTTTATGTGACTTGACTTCCTAATTTTCCTCACTTTGGGCTTAATCCTGAAAGGTATTGAGCACTTCTTGAATTTGCACTAAAGGTAGTTCACATGACTGCGGCCCTTATACTTGAGGGTTTTGGCTTCCAAACTGCTAGAGACAAGTCGTAGTTTCAAACAACGACATTAATAAAGTCATGGCCAAGGTTTCCAGTGTGCTGTATGAGAATCAGACACACAAGGGCACAGCTTCAAAGCAGCATATAGGGAAGTCATGGTAGGCTCAGAAATCCTGTTAATAAATAATAGGATTTGTGCACACACAAACCATTCCACCTGAACACATTTTACCTACTCTGCACCATTCAGTGCTGAATCAGGAGGGAGTGCTTATTATTGGCTAAGACAAGAGATGGAGTGGGTTCTATTTCCAACCTTTTACTCACTCCATGTAGCTGTGCGCTCTATTTTCCTTGGTTTATCTGTCTGCACGGTGAGGATAATAATGATCTGATTCACTGGGGATCTGTAACCTTCCATAAAGAGCTTTGAGATCTTCCGATCCTGTGGAAAATGAAAGGTATTAAGGTAACTCTCGGTCTTGGATCTAGATGCCAGGCCTTTGGCTTTCCCAGACTAGACTATTGCAATGTGCTGTACCTGGGGGTTACACCTGAAGAGAAACCAGGAGCTACTGCCACTGCAAAAAGCAGCTGTTTTCTTGGCAGTGACAACTGTACTGACTCCATATATGCTTTTAGGTGCCATTTGAAGGTACTGACTGGTGATATGAAAGGCTGCATCTTGCTTCATGTTCCCCTGCTGCCTTTGAGGTCTGCTAGTGTGCTCAGGCAAACAGTCACACCTATAACCAGCTGGTTACTGATGGCCAAGCATTTTCCATGTAGGGCCTTCAACTCCTGATTTATCCTCCCATCAGAGACTGTGTTTGTTAGGCCCTGTCATAAAGGTTATCTCTGCTGTTTGTTTACTTTCAGGAATGTCTTTTATCTTTTATTCTGGTGCAAGTAATGTGTGTTTTCTTACATAATGCACATGCAACCTGAGACGCAACATTGGCCGCATTTTAGAAATTAAAGGGCCAATGGAACTTTAATGACCATAAGTGGTCAGGATCTCATCTGGAAGACAGGACCTTCAGCACCACATTGCCCCTAACATCATATTGGGTGCATCTGCACAGCAGCACAGAAGTGTAACCTCTAGCTCAGGAAGACTTATGCGCACTAGCTCAGCTGGAGCTAACAATTAAAAATAGCAGTGTGGCCCTGGTGGCACAGGAAGCAGCTTGGGCTGTCCACCTGAGTACTTCATCAGGGGATTATTGGTCAGGACTGTACTCAGGCAGCTAGTCCGAGCTGCTACCTGTGCCACTAGGGCCATTTTAGGCACTAGTTTGAGCAGAGCTAGCGCATGTCTGTCCACCGAAACTGGGAATCGCACCTCCCAGTTGCTGTGTAGATGAACCCACGGGGGCATTAACATACCCAGTCCTTCTCTGTTGGAAGTCAGTGGCAAATCTATTGACTTTGACAGATGGAAGACTGGATTCTAGATTAACTCTGGTTCAGAGAGAAGAGTCACCTAGTGCCTCACAGATACCATCTTCTACAGCACCTGCAGAGGTTTCCCAGAACACTAGCCTGATCCAGAGATGTTTAGATTATGAGATTTGATGGCTATTACTGTCAAAATAAGCATTTTACTTTTTGTTCTCTAGTTAGCATATGTCTTCCAGCACTTATTTAGCATAGGGGTCTTTATCTCCTGATAACATCCTATTACATTTGGAATCATCCCTTAAATAATGGCCAGCCAACCAGCCCCTGGATTGGCTGACAACAATTACATGTGGGATAATAGGAGTATAATTACCCTATTTTTTGCTGCTTAATTAGGTTCTCAGATTTGAAGTGCCCTGTCTCTTGGAAACCGCAAGCAGGGAGATTCTGAGCACAGTTATAAATGCATTTTGGAAGTTGACACAGTACTAGAAATGGTTTGAGAGCTTCAAGTGCTTTTCCTCCCAGTATGACATGACCTTCACCCAGATTGAAAACATTCATTCCAGTGGGACAGCTGAGTAAACTCCATGCCATGTTAGTACTTGTCTTCCTCAGCTGCGTGGCAATGGCCTCTCAATCAAGGCATGCTCTTGCAAACCTGGTTAAAATAAACTAGGGTGGTTAGCACTGGCATCGTGCCTTTCATTTGTGAAGTCTGCAGGCTCTCCCAGGGAGAAACTTGTCCCTGTTAGAAAAACCTACATCCATTCAGCTAAATCTTCACAACTACAGTAGCATTGGAAAAGTCAATATTGGTTTGAAATGATTGAACCACTTTATGAAATAATGAATGTCATGAATTCTAATTAATTTACATATGCATTAAAGTCCACTGTCACAAAAGACCTTATTTCTCTTTCAAGCATATGAAATTAAATATGTTTTCCTGTTGTGATTTCATATATACACACAGTTAATACCTCTCCCCAATACAACCTGCTCACCACCATATATCATGTTCATTACAGACCATATGTAACTCAGCATAGTGGCACCAAGTCTAGTGGTTCAAAGAAATAGGTGAACTTGCTGTGATCTCTAATATATATTTGTTTCTGTGAACTGCAGCTCACAGTAGTGCCAGGAAACCGCCCAGCAGTTCAGTCTTCAAAGAGCTATCTATCTCTTTCTTTCTAATGGAGCAGCACTGGAAAAGTACTAAGGCCCAAGGGCCTGATCCTGCTCCCAGGGGAATTTTGCCATGACTTGAACTGGAGCAGAATAGGCCCCTAGAAAGTCTAAATTGATTTAACCTAAATCTTCCTGCCCACTTCCCATGCATGTTATATCAACTTACCTCCCTGTAGATTTTCTCACTTGGATGCCTAGCCACCTACCAACACAACATACATCTCTGCCCTTACACATCATCTCCAAATTTGGGCTTCAGACTCTGATTTCAATGAAAGGATTTTCATATATTTTCCACATATGCGGATCTCCTACTTGGTAACATAATTGACTGGTATTTAATAGAAGTGGCTATATTATAACTTAAACCAATATTTACAAATACAATTCTTCAGATTCTCCAGTAAGTACAAGTATTAAAAAAAATCTTGCTCTCCTTCAAATATCTCCCTTAAAACTCTCACTTCTGCTGGGATGCCTACATAAAACAGCAGTTAACTCTGGTGGTCAGAGTGCTGTGACAACTGCTTAGCACACTGTTCATTATCATCTAATGCAGAAGTCCCCAAACTGTGGGGCATGCCCTCCTAGGAGGGCGCAGAGAAGCTTTTGGGGGGTCTGGCCAACCCCCGGAGGGGTAGGGAAGGAGTGCCACCCAGCTCTGCTCCAGGCCCCGCAACCAGGGATCCGGCTGCCGGCCCCACGTCCAGGCCTCTGCACTTGGTGCCCTGGCCGCTGGCCTCGCCCCAGCCTCAGCTCCATCCCTGCCCCAGTCTTGGCCCCCCAACCCATCTGCTTTCCCCCCTTCACCTCCCAGACCTGTGGACCCTATCCCAGCCCCGGCTCTGGGAGTGTGGGGGGGAACAGGGTACAGGCAAGGGGAGGGGGGTCACGATGTAAAAAAGTTTGAGGACCCCTAATCTAATGGCTGCCTTGTGCTTCCCTGGTCTGTTTATTGTACCCACCTGTTATCTCTCATCTACTACTTAGATTGTAAACTCTTCTAGCAGGAACAAGCTTTTGTGTTCATACAGGACCTAGCACAGATGGGCTCTGATCCTTGGCTGTGGCTCTGAGGCATTTCTTCAGCACTCCTTCTACTAACGCAGTACTAATAATAATTAATAAAACTACAAACCTTTTCCCTTGTTACCTATTAGACCAAATCATAATCCTATCGTAACAAGTTGATTTTCCCACCAAAGGTTAGGTGATGGTGTGTAAATGATAGCCCCTCTCAGAGTACATAGTGTAGGGTGGGAACAAAGAGATTTGCTTAATAGAAATGAAATAATCTAATAATACATATTGAACTTCCAACTGCAAATGACTTATCCAGACTGCAAGGAGCTATCACGTTTCGGAGATTGCTTTAGTCAAATGGAGGAAATTAATATACAGAATAGAATATTAGTATAGTGTTAAATGAAAAGTGTATATAGGCAGCAAGAGGAAAATTAATCAATAAAAAGCAAGTTTAGAATATTTTTTTCTCATCTGGTGATACATTTAAAAGTTAAAAAAATGAAGCTAGCAATCTAACTTATACCAGTAATTATGAAAATGGATCTAGTGCTCACGGATTTGAAGGTAAAATAAATTAGCTGGAAGAAGTTCTTCATCTGAGTGTTTTATGATAAGAATAAAATTGGAGGTTTGATTGAATTATTATTAATATACTCTTTAGGTCCCGTAGAAACCAGTGCATAGGGGCTCTTAGAGCTATTCTAATTGAAACAAAAAATCAGTGGCGTGGAAAGTGCCCTGACTCTTCAAGATATGTCAAAGTATGTAACATGGTAGACACATTGGGGTTTGGAGAACAGTGACAACTACAAGCTGACCTTTAGTGAATTTAATCTGCAAATGGGTTCCTGCATAGGACAGCTAATGTTTTTAGTTATTGTAAAGGCTTGCTCCTGGATTTTAGAGAGCTGAGAATAAATGAATTCAGCAAAGCAGCACTACAAACATTGCATAACAAACAGGTGGATTGTGGAAGTATTTAAATTATATGCTGAGAAAATTTGCAGGGTTTATGAATGTACAAATATAAGTAATGTACAATGGGGAGAACAATATCTCCATTCAATAAAGGAAAAAGGTGTTGACACTCATTGAAATTGGAATAATTGGGAGACTGAGAGAAGGCCGCTGAAGAAAAAATGATGGTTTGTTGTTGATTTGTGTTTATTTAGCAATATTCTCGGCAATTCCAGGGGTTTGTTACCTTGTTAAACATTTGCTTTCGATTGAAACTTGTGATTTTAGGTCTGAATGTGAGAGAAAAAATTGTAAATCATAAAATTTGAAGAGGAAAGCAGTTGGATTTTTTTTAAGAACATGGGGTGCACAGTCTAGTCTCCCCATTTTAAAGATGGGAAAAATGAGGTACCGAAAGGTGTATTAACTTGCCTAAAGTCATCAGAAGACCAGATCCAGGATTTGAACTAAGGTCTCCTAACCCTGAATCTAGGGCTGTATTCTCTAGGCCACACTACCTTCTCATATAGTTTAATGAGTTATAAGTGACACAAGTAAAAAGATTTTTCTTTTCAATATGTGATTTATGTGTTTTGCAGGCCAGCATTTTACAGCAGTATTCCAGTCATACAAGTGTGTACTTTGGTATTAAAAATGGGGCTAGGTTCTGCTCTCAGTAGCACTGAGGTAAATCTGGAGTAACTATGGATTTAACCTAGTATAACCGTGAGCAGAATCTAGCCTGAAATATGCTGAAGTTGCCTAATTTAAAACTGTCTGTTGAGCATACGCAACAACTTGTTTTCAACAATAATTTGACAAGGATTTTTGGTAGGTGAACTTTCTGCATATGGCTCTGTGAGGCATTACACCTCCGATGGAATGTTTATGGCTTGTCAGATCACTAATCCCCATGTCAATGAATGCCCTATGACATGACAAGCTGATCAATCTCTGAAATGATATGTGCATAACTGAGCTCCTGAGTTGGCCTGGGCACATTTTTACACTGTTTTGCATCAACCATTCCCCTACATTGTGACAAAAATCCATCGAGGGAACCATGGAATGAAGAATCTAAGAATTCACCTTTCCCTAACAAGGTCATGACATTACAGGGAGGGAGCTATTGCACCAGCTTGCCAATAGTGTTCATCTTAAAAGGATCCCACACCCGTTCCAAAGGCATGATACAATGGCTTAGAATAGATTGTCCTGTCAGTGAGCCCTTTATGCAGGAGTCCTTAAGCCCTCATTAACAGATACTATCTTCTGCACTGAAACAAGCAGCTTCAAAGAAACCAGTGCAATCTCAGCTGAATAATGAAGAATATAGAATCTTGCACTCTTCCAATGAGATTTTAATTATGATACTATAATCAGGAAAGGCAATCAAACCCCTGTGTGTTGCAATGGTATCCAATGTCTTTCTCCATTCACTGCACATCCATGGTGCCCTCTTTGATCACAGTAATAATAATGCTCACCAGTCACATAGCCCTTTATTAGCCAGATAGATTCTCTCCTGCATCAAAGTTGTGCTTGGAGTTGGCAAGAGGGGTGAGCATCAAGCCTCCCTGATCTTGAGGAGTGGCCCCGACCATTTAGCATTGCTGTTGGCACCTGTAAATTGCATCACTGATGTAAAGTGCACATCAGTGGAGGATTGGAATAATGGAACAGAGCTCTGCTGTGTTCCCTCTCAACACCTGACACACCTGAATGTCTGGAGGAGGGGTGGGATCAGAGGGACAGACCCAGAGCCAACACATGTGCCCAGCAAAGAGTGCCCCTCTGACAGGGCAATTTGCTACTGGGAACGTGTGGCCAGATTATATCCCCTTTATGCCACTTGAGTGGTGCAAAGGGCCAGTATCTCAATGGAGAATCTGGCTTTATATGTTCAAAACTGGTTATAACAATTAATTAATCCTCACAACATCTGGGGGTGGTAAATGGGAAAGTGTTATTGTCTCAATCTTTGTCTGTAAGATTAAGTGTCGTGTCTAAGAGTACACAGTGACCCACTGGCAGAGATGGAATTAGAATTTGGAGCCTCCTGACTTCCATCTTGATGCTCATTCCTTCAAACTGATTCCCAACACACAGAGCCCTTGCATGATGAAAATGTCTTGTACATCAAAGTCATAATAATAATTTTCAATTTTACCGTTTTCAATTATTTAAGTGGGGATTGGAGGGTGGGGAGAATTTTCCTGCTTCTGATGGGTTTCTTCCTTGTCTGTACCATTGCCAGGGTTTACTTTTTCCCTGAATCATAAAGAATATTCTGAAGAATTGTTTTGCCTTTGGACTGCACCAGATGGCATGTACAATACATGGCATGTACTTCCAAACATAGGTTCAGAAGAGAATAGTCCAAAACTCCCCAATAAAGACACAGTAAATAACTCATTTTCAACTCTGGTGGCATGCCATGGAAGATCTCAGAGCATTTTACACACAGCAAGAAACCAGTGAAGGACAGAAGTCTTAATATCTTCGTTTTACTTGAAAGGAAACTGAGGCACCAAGAAGTTAAGTGACTTGATTATTTGAGTACATACTCAATGGCAGAGCTGGGAATAGAATCCAGTAGTCTTCGGTCTCCTACTCTAGCCACTAGATCACTTATAATTCATCTCCTGTCTATATTATTATTATTATTTATTAATTTGTATTGTAGTAGTGACTAGGAGCCCTAATCATGGACCAAGACCCCATTGTGCTAGGTGTTGGACTAATAATAACATAATACATTAAATAATAATTTATCACATCTATAATTCCCAATCCATTGTGTTGGACACTGTATAAAAATATAAATATGAATAAAAAGTCCCTTTCCCAAAGGGTTTACAATCTAACCACAAGAATCTAACCATCTTAAGGCTAATATAGCATTGTGCTGGAAGGGATAATGGGTCTGATTCTGCACTTTCACCATTTTTACACTGGCCAAACTCCATTTGCTTCAGTGCAGGTTACAATTAATTTACAGCCCTGTAAGTGAGAGCTGACTCCCGTCCCCTGCGGGCTCAGCATTAAAGACAAATACCAGACTAATTTACTACTGATACTGGCACCAAAATGATTACAGTCAGGTCTCCTTAGGCATGTAAATGGTGGCGTGAAAAACTATACCACAACTGTTGATCCATTACATGCATCCTTTGTGCCCACTGCAATAACAGGGCACCGTACTTGCAGTGATGAAAATGTCCTGCCTTCCATAGCAGGACATTAAAACTATTAAAACTTCAGGTCATTGTCTTCCTTGCCACTTCCCTTCATGACAGTATGCCTGGTTGCTGTGCAAATTGGTCTTTCTAAGGTCTGTTGATATCTGGTCCATGTATTGAGTCTTTGGCCTCCCTTTGAGTCATCTTCCATCCATGATAACTGCAAGGGCCATCCTACCGATATAGCTCCAGGTCTCTGCTGGACATATCCATATCAACGTAGCCTAACCTCCCTCAACTTGTCTTCATGTGGGGCCACTCATATTAGGTCCCTCATAACCTAATTTTGCTGCCTAACCATCTGACCATCTTCATTTCCATAGTGGAGAGCCCACGGATGTCTTTTCTCGGGGCTGGCCAAGTGTCTGTTCTGTACATTAGAATGGTGTCAAATTACATTTTACACACTCTACTCAAACTTCAGGTATATGAAAATATATATCAATATTCTCCTCCTCTTTTGATGGCAGTAAGAAGGTCCAGATGCCCAGCTATGGAAGTTATTTTTCCAGCACTGGCATCTGTCTCACTGGCACTCTCATTTGACTTGCACAGAAGCAGGGTGCACTTAACTGACCAGTTGCCCATTTAGTAACCACTAAAGGAAATTCATGTTGCATTTTATTGCCATCATATCTGCTATTTACTATGGGATATATTACGGTTTTTAAGCAATAGCCTTCAGTAGGAGTCAGGGTGTTTGTGTGGGAGGGGAGGGGGAGGGGGAGGGGGGGTCAGGCATCAAAAAGGAGCCCCTGGGATCATTTTGGCTCATTCAGCAAAAATGTCTGGGTGGGGAGCAGATGCTGGGATAAGAGCAGCACCCCCTTTAAAAGGTTGCAGTATGTGCTAACCCTACCCATACTGCTCCACTTGTCACTGCAGAAGGCAGGAGGGGCCCTTTTTCCATGTCCTCTTTGTGGAGTCTAGCATTGGTGTCAGTGCAAAATATCTCACTGTCAGGAACACAAGAACCCAGCCTGTGGATGCACAAATGGAAGGGAAACTTCTGCATTCTCTCTTCCTTCCCCAAAATGCCCTCTCAGGGCTAGTCAAAATCTAGGTAAAATTCTGGCTGGTGCCTGCCATGGGCACCTCCCAGAAAACCCATACTGAGAGGAGCCAGGCATGGCAATTGTCTGTCCTGTGCTTGGCTCCCCAGCAATTTCTGTCAAAGGGAGGCTTGAGGCTTTGGATCAGGCCTCAAACCTTAAGGTGCTCTGCCCTGTGTGATCGCTCATAAGCGACCCTGCAACAGCACACCTGTGTGCATAGTCCATCTTTATGTTAGGAATAATTAAAAAGGGGATAGAGAATAAGACTGAGAATATATTATTGCCCTTATATAAATCCATGGTACGCCCATATCTTGAATACTGTGTACAGATGTGGTCTCCTCACCTCAAAAAAGATATACTGGCACTAGAAAAGGTTCAGAAAAGGGCAACTAAAATGATTAGGGGTTTGGAGAGGGTCCCATATGAGGAAAGATTAAAGAGGCTAGGACTCTTCAGCTTGGAAAAGAGGCGATTAAGGGGGGATATGATAGAGGTATATAAAATCATGAGTGAGGAGAAAGTGGATAAGGAAAAGTTATTTACTTATTCCCATAATACAAGAACTAGGGGTCACCAACTGAAATTAATAGGCAGCAGGTTTAAAACAAATACAAGAAAGTTCTTCTTCATGCAGCGCACAGTCAACTTGTGGAACTCCTTACCTGAGGAGATTGTGAAGGCTAGGACTATAACAGCGTTTAAAAGAGAACTGGATAAATTCATGGTGGTTAAGTCCATAAATGGCTATTAGCCAGAATGGGTAAGGAATGGTGTCCCTAGCCTCTGTTTGTCTGAGGATGGAGATGGATGGCAGGAGAGAGATCACCTGATCATTGTCTGTTAGGTTCACTCCCTCTGGGGCACCTGGCATTGGCCACTGTCGGTAGACAGATATTGGGCTAGATGGACCTTTGGTCTGACCCGGTACGGCCGTTCTTATGTTCTTATTATGTTCTTATGAGAAACGCTATGACAACAAACCACATTATACATATGGGACAGAGAAAAAAACATTCTGATCATTGCTATTCATTATTTGTACTGTGTAAGTGCCTAGGCACTGTGCAAATTCAGAACAAAATAGACAGTACCTGCCGCAAGGACCTTACAATAAGGGGAGAGGTTCCATTTTCAAGTTTCCAAGGGACTATGGCTACCTCAGTGATTTTAACAAGAATGCCTTGTAAAGTCTCATCTGATTAGAAGATAGTGGCTGGACATGAACCTTAATATAAAACCTCACATGTAGGTATTAAACCTATTGAAATTCTGTGCCTATTTGATTGTCAAACTGAATTTAGTGATGGCAACCTCAAGTATCCAAAAATCATGAGTCAGCCCCTTCCAAAATCATGAACTTTAAATATAACAATAATACACTAGAGATTGTTTTTATTTACCTTCTGGATTATGAACCTTTAGGATGCAATTAGGTCAGATTCTCAGGCTCCTCTCTGCAACCAGGAGGCTTAGAAGCTTTCATTTTTTTAATGAAAGCTGAGATATGCATATATTTACATGATGGAAAACTAAGGCTTTAAGAAATACACCAATGATCCTGGGACTCATGATAAAATCTTGAGAATAGGCAGCTAGATCTGTGCAGAGAACAGAAATTCCATTTTGTGAAGTATTTCGAGGTTTTGAAATCTCGTTTTGTTTTGAATTGGAATGAAACTCAAATTTTTTCTAATGCTCTGTAAAGGAAAAGTCTGATTTTTTTTTAAATTTCCGATTGATTGAAGTGTTTTGTTTTGACAAACAACATCATATTGAGATGTTATGTTTCAATTTGACTCTTATTTTATATTACAAAATAAAAAAATCAAAACAAAAAGTAATTTCAAAATAAAAAATCAAAATGTTTCATTCCAAAAATGTTGAAATGGGATGTTCTGACACTGTTGGAATATTTTCTCTCCCTCCCACCTCCTATTTTTTCTTCAAAATAAAATGTTGGTTAAATCATGATTTTGCAAAGCATTTCGGTTTTGATAGAACTGCATTTTTAGACAGTAAATGGTTTGGTCAATGTTTTTCTGACCAGCTCCATTGGCAACTGAGAACTCTGGGTACATAAATCTTTCGCCACACTGCCTTTTATAACCCATTGTACTTACAACTCTTACATTATACCAGAACAACACTCCCATTCCTTTCAACTGAAATCACTGGAGCTTTGAACAGGCACAAGGGTCTGCCCGCATTGATGTGATTGCAGGATGGGAGCCTTCCTGTGTACGGAACGGCCCTTATTGCTCTTTTCCTCATTGTCCCTCTCCCACTACATCCCACTGTTTGTTTTACTCACAGTTGAATCTTGTCTTAAACTAGACTGTGAGCTCTTTCAGGCAGAGTCTGTCATTCTACCTTGTCTTGTAGCTTGACCCTACAGGCAGCCTCAGGGTCCTAAAACACTAATCCCAGGAAAGGAGCAGTGGAGAGGTCCTCCAAACAGGCTAGAGTGGCTCCAGGGGAAGCAGCTAATCAGAGAGGCTACAGGGAGTGGCTAATCAGGGCCCAGGAGGGCCCTATAAAAAGGAGCTGCAGCACAGGAAACAGTCAGTTTCTTGTTGGAGTGGGAGTTCAGGTGGTGCTCCCGGCTAGTGAAAGAGAACTGTAGCATAATGGACAGCTCTGTGCTAGTAGGGACTGAGGGAGTGAGGAAGAGCTCCTGGCTGGCTGGCTGCTGGGTCTGAGCAAAGGATGAGGGTGGTGGTGAAGGCTGGGGCTGTGGGGATGTGCTCATGGAACTGAAGGCAGTTGTCCTAGAGCAGTGGTTCCCAAACTGGGGTTTGCAAAATGTTACAGAGGGTTCTTGGGGGAACAAAATCCCTAATGGTGGACAGAGCTGTCCCTAGGAACCCTGGGTAGCACAGGGCCAGCAGCCCAGAGCTCCTAGACTTCCAAGAGTTAAGCAGTTCAAAGCAAGCATATCTATCACACTGAGAAGATTTAAACTTCAAGATTCCTTATAAGAAAGGGAGGTGGATATTTTTTGCTATTTTTTAAATTAAATAGGCAGCTAGTATTGTTTTTTAAATTATTATGAAGAACAAGTTTAAACTTTGTTGTAATGTGAGTTGTTTGCCTGGACTGCTCAAGACCTGAATATTTGTGTAGGAGGAACTCTTTGAGTTGGCTTCTTAAATACCTTCATGCTGTTTCACATCTGATACTCCTTGATGAAACATAGGAGCCTTGTCTTACAACAGGCTTATTCAAAGTGATACAAGCTATGAAAGTGAGATCTTGGAAGAGTGTTGCTGTTTTCATAAGGTAATAAATACTGTAATGGTAAATAATTAATAATGAATAGTGTGTAATAAGCATGTCACAAAAACAAATTTTATATTTCCAAGATCACTGCTTTTATAATTTGTACGCAGGTAAAGGAGAAAATCCCTGGAAATACTCATTTTTAAAAGGGGGTTTGTGAGACTTGACATTTTAGTGAAAGGGGTTCACAGGTTGTTAAAGTTTGGGAACCACTGTCCTAGACAGAGACAGCAGCATGTGGCTGTTATTCTTAGGGTCCCTGGGCTGGGACCTGGAGTAGTGGGTTGCTTGTCTTTATTATTGACCCCTTAGATTATTCAAACTTTAATTATATATATTTATATTATTATTATTTACTATTAGCACCTAGGCGCCCCAGGTCATAGATGAAAGCTGCATCGGGTTAGGTGCTGTACAAACAGAACAAAAAGATTGTAAGATTTTGGGGAAGGGATTGTCTAAGTAAAATTTTAAATCTCTAGAATGTAAAAAGTTGAATTTATTCTTCACATCTTACAGTGTTCTTGTATTTCACTCAAGGAAGGCTGGGAAGGAAAGCAGAGGCCCAGAGAGAAGTGACTTGCTCAAGGTCACACAGCAGCAGAGCTGGGAACATCACACCACTTTTATAACCCACTCCTCTTAAGTTTTTTGAAACCCTTTGCTAATTAAATGCAACATTTGGTCCTAAATTGCAGTATCCTTTTAATTTTGCCTTGAGGTTCCCTCGTTGTGCTCTTACAATATCCAAAAGCTTCCCCTGGTCCAGGCAAGCCTTACGTGATAAGCATTATTGCACCCATTTTACATGAGTAAACCCATCTGCACTGAGAGGGTAGTGCCCAGCTCCTCAATGGTATGTAGGCATTAGCCTCCATTGAAATCAGTGGGAGTTAGGCACCGAAATACCTGTGAGGATCTGGGTCCAAGCAGAGCTGGCTCTACTGTTTTTGCCGCCCCAAGCAGCGTGCTGAATTGCCGCTGTGGACGGCGGGGGCAGGCCGTCTGCCCTTAAGGCAACACATGCGTTTCCGCAGCAGCAATTCGGCGGCAGCTTCTGTCTTCACCCGGAAGACAGAAGCTGCGCTGCCGCGGACAGCTGAACATAGAAGCTGCTGCCGAATTTCTGCCACTGCGGAAACGCACGTGCCGGCCTAACAGCACATGGACTGCCCCCGCCGTCAGCGGCGGCAATTTGGCACGCTGCTTGGGGGCAAAAACACACGGACCGCCGCCCCTTGCAGACTACCGCCCCAAGCAACTGCTTGGAATGCTGGTGCCTGGAGCCGGCCGTGGCTCTGAGAGGCTGATCCTACAAAACCCTTACTGCCACTGAAGTCAGTGAAAGACAGGGTTGGTGTTTTTTCCTACCCCAACCCTAACTGATGCCTGGGATAGAGCTCCTAGCCCTCTGCTCCATCAGCCCTGGCCTAAAACAGTAAACGCGGCCCATGCGCCAAAAGCTGGCGCCTTTACAACGCATTGGCGCCCAGGCCGACCCAAACCCACTGCTTCAGCGGCTGAGCAGTGTGAGCGCAACAGGATCCATTTCGCAGCCTTCCTCGTCGGCCTCTCCTAGCCGGCTGATCAAAGGGTGCAGCGCGTCCTGCCTGGCCTGGGGCAGAGGGCAGAAAGCAGCTACCCCTTGGGAGGCGCCGGGTCAGCCACTCCCCGGGTGCCTCTGCTCCACTGCAGCAGAAAGGTGCGCGGCCCTGGCCGCCGCTGCCGCCGGGGGAGAGTCCCCAGGCTGCCGACGCGGTTGGACGGAGCCGAGCTGTATGGGAGGAGCTTGGGCTTTAATGCACCATAAGGCTCCAGCAGCCGCCGCCGCTGCACGAGCGTCTCTTCAGCCGCCTCCTGCAGCGGCCCCTCTCCTTGAGCCCGCGGCTGCGAGCGGGGCGAAGCCCGCGGTGCCTGCCGACCCCGCCGCCAGCCTTGTCCCGCTAGGGAAACACCCAGCAGGGCCGCAGCTCTGCAAGGTTCCCCCCTCCCCCCAAAATAACCCCCCCCCCCGGAGCCGCGAGCTTTGCAGAAGCGGACACCATTTTGTGGCTAGCGGCTTCCTGACTGGGCGAGCCGAGGACTGCTGCATACGGAAGGGCTCTCGCCCGGCGCCAGGGGAACCTGTTGGGCACCGCCACAGGAGCGCTCGCAGCCCAGCCCAGCTGCGGCACTTTGCACTGGAACGGGGGCTTGCGGCAGCCTCGCTGCAATTCGCCCGGCTGCAGCAGTAGCAGCAGCAGCCGCCGTCCCTGAGAGGAGGAGGGAATTTGGACCTGGTGCTGCAACAGCAACCGCCCCCCGGGGTGGTGTAGGAGCCCGGGGTTTGCACCGTGTGCATCGCCGTCTCTGGGCGGAGAACGAGATCTGGACCTTTGCTGCAGCAGGAGGAGGTGAAAGCTGGGGTGGTCCCCCCCCCGCGGTAGGATAGGACCATGCTGCGCTCGATGCAACTCCCCTGCCCTCCTCTCCGCTGAGCCTGGCCGTGTTGGGGCGAGGATGGATACTTGCCTGCTTGTTCTCACTTCTCACGAAAGTAAGCCTGCTGTAAATGGAGGAGGACATTGATACCCGCAAGATAAACAACAGTTTCCTGCGCGACCACAGCTATGCAACAGAAGGTAATTGCATGCCGAGGAGCCCACCGCGCGGAGAGCCGCATTCCGCTGGGGCCGGGTGGGGGGATGCCTTGGCGGGGCTCAACTTAGACCCAGGGCAGCTCCCCGGCAGCGGATCGGCCTCTGTATCTGAAAAGCTCGGCCCCGGGGGAGGGCACGGGTGTAACCGAGCCCGTCGCCATGGCACGGAAAGGGCTGGAGGGTGTCGCGGGAATGGCAGGGGATTGCCACCGTGGGAGTGAGGAGGGCTCGGGCATGGAGCAGCAGGTGGATCCGGACAGCACCTCCCTTCGGGAAAGGCCGGGGGGGGGCTGTGGGGGTGCGGGCAGGGCCGAAGCTGTGCCCTACCCTCCCCCGAGACACGCACCGGGATTCGGCTCGGCTCACATCTTTCTGTGTCAGCCTCGCCTGCCCGCTCCCAGATGTCACCAGTCTCCCGCGAACCCTTCTTTGCTTTCATGGTGCCACGTTACAAAACGAAATTTAACTCCTGGCTGCCACAGGGCAGGGCTTCAGTTCCTGCCCGTTCGTTCCTCGCCAGGGTTATGTCCCGCATCCAGAGGACAGGAAAAAGCCCCGAGCAACCGAAGCTCCCAAAAAACTGCTGATGTGTGATGAATAAATCGTGTCAAACGGAAGGGCTGACAGCAGCCAGCCAGGTTCCGACACACGCGTTCAGAATGCAATGGGTGTCCATTTAGTTATTATTAATTCTGCAGCAGTGGTTTCTGCTGAATCAACAGTGAGCGGAAGTGGAGTGGGTTTAAAGTGTTCAACCAGCTGGGTTTTGGCTTGAAGGGAAACAGAAGGAAGAGGTGCCTGCTTTATTCTCTGTCCTTCAGTTAACCCATTAAAGAGGCGAGGCAGGGCTGGGCCTGGTAGATTTTCACTATTAAGGGTGCAGTTCTACCTCCCACTGAAAGCAATGGGAGGTTTGGATGTGGAAGGAATGCAGGATTGGACCCCCGCTTTGCAGAGGACTAATGATAGAAACATCTCTGCAATACTGGGATGAATCTAGTTGAAATCAGTGGTATTTCTCCAGGTCGATGCTGGTATAGCTGAGATTAAAATCCTGCCCACTGCTCCTGCAGTTGGGTGAGAATGAACTAATTACATATTTGTAGCAAATGGCCTTATTGGTATCATGCTGTCTTAATAGTTTTTTAGCCCTTTTCACCTTCAGAGTATTTGGAAAACATTAGAAGTCTCAACACAGGCATGCAAGGCAAATAAGAACTAGCATCCTTATTTTTACAGATGGGGAAACTGAGGCAAAGAGAAATTGATTTGCCCACTGTTGTAAAAGGAGTCACTGCCACAGCTGGGTTAGATCTCAGAACTTCCTATCTCCTGACATGTTACACAGATCCCTAGACCAGCCCTCTCACTGAGAAACAATATCTGTTTAGTTTTAAATTTGGAAATTTGTATTAATTTGCCCTTTCACTTATTTCCTCTCTGTTTTTTGGGAGGCAATATGGCCTGAAGGCTGTGGAATTGCAAGTGTGTGGATGGGTGTGGAATTGCAAGTCAGATAATTCCAAGATCTAATCCTAACTGCCATTGGATGACATTGGCAAGTCACTGCAGCCTTGTGCCTGTTTTCCCATCTGTCAAATGGGGATAATGCATAACTCTATTTTGCAGGGGTGTTGTGGAAGTTAATTAACACTTTGCCTGTTAAAAGAGGTATTTAAACACAAAGTATTTTTATTTACTCCTGTGATAAATGGAAAGATTTGTGGAATATCAAATAGACATTGAATTACAATTTGAGAACATGGTACATTATATTCCGACAATATCACTGGCATCTTTAAAGAGTCTGAGCGTGTTTTTTTTTTTTTATTTTAAATTCTGGGAAATACAATATATAATGTGAATGAACATATTTTATTGGGGTTATAATTATTTGTTCCTCTAGAGACTTATTTCCTGAAAGGTTTCCACGTGAAGAAGTATAATTTGACTAGCGTATTGCAAAAAGGTGAATTCGCTGTATGTACTGTTTTTGGCAGAATTACACACAGTACCTCACCCCCCAGCTAAGCATTTCAGGTTTGGCCACTGGTGCATTTGAATGTGGCTTTCCTATTCTGGTGTGGTGGGGGTGGGAGATCACATGGCCTTGTAAAGTTAGAGTAACAGAATGCAAGATGTAATACGCATTTCACACTGCATTCTGCCGCGAAGAGGCAGCCTCCACCCAGTGGGTAATGCCCAGGAAGGATGGATAGGAGAAGGACTTACTTGCCTCTGTTAGTATTTCTGATTCCTGATAACCTGCAATCTCAAAATCTCTTGCTTCCCAGACAAAATTGCTTGTCCAGACAAAATGCAGCTATTGTTCAAAAAGAAAAATGAATCCTCTGAAACTTCACAGGGAATCCCTTAAACAAATAATCCCTTCAACCAGGAGTCCAGATTAGGCTCTTTACTGCTTCATTCTCCTGAAATGTGACACTGATAGGACATACACAGAGAAAATCAAATGTATGACAGGAGAATGAGATTTTTTTTATTTTGATGTGCCATTAGATGGGAAAATAAATTGTTCAAAAGCCTGGGACACCTAGTGATCCATAGATTAAAACACTGATCATGTACAAGGTAGCACTGCTTGTGGGCAGTTGAAATGTACCTGGTCAGTCAAAGGGGTACAGCCTGGACATGGATGGCAGAGGCTAAAACATCCAGAAAGGTAATTTGGTGAGGATTTGTGGGAGGCACGCTAATAGTCCTTTCTTGATGTAAGAGGAGAGTGGCGGTGCAAATGTCACCCTCTAGGGGGCAGCTGCTACATTTGACACATTAAGTGCCATTTGACTTCCATATGATTACCTGCTTGGAACTCAGGATGAGTGGAAGGATGACTGGCTGAGTTGAACCTGCAGTGATTTAAACTCCTAATACTAAGAAGTCTGGGTATTTCAAACCTGATGCTTATACTTTAAAGCTATTCCTTCCAGCTGTTGCATGGCAAATTTCCCCCAAGTTGTGCCCCAGAATTCCAGGAAGAACAGCTTAATGCAACAAACTAGAGAACAATAGTGCCTCCTCTCCTTAAAAATGAAACTGAGGAACCTTAATTATACCCCTGTTCATCTAATAGGTAACATACCAGGTCAGAATAAAATGTCTGTTTCTGGACTTTAAGAAGTAGATGAAAATATTTCATAGCTGAATATCACCTGGGAGTCTCTTTTGGACCTATCATGCTTTGATGGACTTCTGATTCCTCTTGAAATATTTCTATTAGAAAGAGGCTCAGTGCGCTGTGAAATACTATAGCTGGTTAGTGCGTGGTATAAGTAGAAAAAAATCATAGGAAGTTGTTTTATTTTTCCCCTATCCCCAAAGTAGCATATGTCTAAAAAGATTTGATTGATAACATTTCTTCTAGTAAAAATCTTTACAATGCCTCTGCAGTATGTGAAGACTTGCTTTTGAAATGAGGTTGCCTGCAGTGTGTTTAACTGAAGAAGTAAATGGGGTTATGTAATTTGGGTTAGTGAAGTGGTGTTGCTACTTAAATCGGTTTGATATTTTTATGCAAATGTAGGATAAGTATGGTATTTCAAATGCATTCACTTGAATGCCTTATCTTTGAGCAATGCTCAGACCTACCAGTAATAGAGGGAAAAAATCAGTGCTATTAAAACTCAGCTTTACAGTTGCCACGAATTATCGAGCTATTCAATATAATAAACAGAATCGGTATAAAATTACTGGCAAGTGTTAATCATGAAATTCACCAGAGTTATAAGACAATGATGAAAAACCTCCTCCAATGGAGAGGGTTAAGCAGGTGTTTCCTTCACATTGCAAATGCCAAATATAGTGCAGTAGAATCTGTTTTGTATTATGTTTAAAATTGTAAACACTCCGCAGTCAGGAAATGAGAGGGCGAAAATTCCCCTAATATTCTTTAACTTGCCTGCATTGCACATATGGGATCCATGTTTGTGACTTGTCTGAGAATTGCTGCTATGTCAGATGTGGAATAATCACTAGGCAGTGCTCCACCCAGATTTCCGATGATCTTGCACTTGTGATAATGCAAAGCTGTGTAGAGCTACTGGGGAGTTGTCCAGGAGCCATAGGCTGGCACTTTTACTATCAAGAAGCATATGAATGTGGATTAAGGCTAATTGAAACCTGGCTCCACAAAGAGTTTACCCATTGAAATCTTTTAGGTTCCACCTAAAAGACTCTTCCTCTGACCACTCTTAGAAGCGCTCTTCAGACTCCCCAACCCAGGTTCCTCTTTTTCCAGAACCTTCTTAGTCATTCATAGCCCCCTTCTTCCTCTGCAGTCTTACTTCTCTGAGCCCCACCGTTTCCTCCACATTTACTGAATGAGGATCTTTCCTCTTTTGCCCAGGGGCCAGCAAAGAGGTCTCAGTAGTAAAAGCCTGGCTGCCAAATTGGGTGACGCATGTCAGTCACGTGCAGGCTGACTGCTACGCTTCCTTGCTCACAACCTCCCGTTTCCTCAGCCCACCTGGACCATGAGACTTGTGCTGTAATGGACTTGACCTGGGCAGGGGGAAGAGTCACCTCAGATGTCTTATTTTGGAAGTACTAGCAGTCCTTGCAGTGACTGGATCCTCCCCGGAGGCTGCTGGGAATGGGAATGTAATGTAGCTATTGTGATTTGGGGTCAGGAGGGAGCCAGGTTGTCTGAGAAGCCTGCAATGAGGAGAGAATCATTGGAGGGAAAAACTGTTGGGGTGGGTGAGGATGCCTGAAGAAGGAAATGAGGACAGAGCAGCAGAGGGCTTAATTACACATGCTCGCTCAATGCACTGGAATGGCTTCTTATAAAAGCAAGGTCTGAGGTTTTGGATCCGTGACTGAAGGGTTAAATGACATGACTAACCCCATGCTATTGGCAATCTTGCTTGGATTACTGCTGTTCATTACTTGTACAAAAGACTTGGTAAGGACGGCTAGTGGGCCAGGAACATCAAATGCAAGACTCACTTTTGCAGTTGGGGGGCCAAATTCTAAAATCCTTCTCCCCCTGACTTCTATGAGAGATCTCTCTCAGAGTTAAGATAAAATGAGCAAGGACCTGAGACTATGACCCTTTTGGTTTTGAAACAGATGTGGACTGAATATTGGACGTATGATGGTAGCAACCAGGAAGACAGCTGCACATCTCTGTCAGAACTCATGATCATATCTGCATCTGAATGCCAGGAAATCCCATCTCTTTTATTTATTTATTTTTTAAACAGCTGGAAACAGTTTCTTTTTCCCTTTGCTTGCTCTCCAGGTTTTGCATTTCAAATCAGACTCTTTCAATTCCTGCCAACATGATAGCACCTGCAGTGGTCACCTGGTCATGAGGTGGGTCAAAAGGTACTCCTGTAGGGAGTCGAGATACCACTGAAGTAATTTAGACTCAGATCCTCAAAGATACTTAGGCTTCCAAATTCCACTGCAATCCGTGGAAGTCCCTTTGAGGATCTGGACCTTAGAGACTAGCTCTTTTCTTGGGAAGGGAACCACACAGTGAGTCTATCAATAAGCAAATAAGGACTTTACTGAAACAATCACTAGGTGGCTCCCTGACAGGAAGCTAGTCTGCATATTTTTTAAAAGGCTCAGAACACACTAAGTGTAGGATCCTCCCAGGCATTAATTCTATATGCCCTAGGAATCAAGCAGAAATGCAAGTGTGCTTCATTTGTAGTCCTCACACACAGAAAGTGATCGGAATACAAAAAGCTACATGAAATCTTCCCCTTGTTTTCTCTCCCTCCTCCCTCCATTCTCCCACTACTTGGCATATTGACTGTCTGATGTATGGAACATTTTTTTTGGTGGATGGAACTAGAATCATGTCCTGGTTTCTCTTGCATTTACACTGGTGAAAATCAGGAGTAACTCCATTTGACTTCAGTGGAGGTACAGTGATGTGAGAGGAAACTCAGGCCGCTGGGTATCTAGGATTCCGGGGGGAAATTACTCTGGGGCTATCTAATCCATCCCCATGGCTAGAGGAGGTTTGTTTCTGACATCCACCTTTTCCATTGCTTCGCTGAATGCCCCAGTGCAATGTCCCTGTGCAAGATTTTTCCATGATTGAATAGATCTTACTGTTAAGAAATCAGCCTGCATTTTCCTTTTCTTAATTTAATTCAGTTTCGTGTAGTTGTCAGGGGCAGCTCCAGGCACCAGCGCACCAAGCACGTGCCTGGGGTGACAAGCCGTGGGGGGGCAGCGTGCCAGTCGCCGTGAGGGCGGCAGTCAGGCTGCCTTTGGTGGCATGCCTGCGGGAGGTCCACCGGTCCCGCGGCTTCGGTGGCAGTTCAGCGGGAGGTATACCGAAGGTGTGGGACCGGTGGACCTCCTGCAAGTATGCCGCCAAATCCGCGTTACCAGCTGACCTCCCGCAGGTGCGCTGCCGAAAGCCGCCTGACTGCCATGCTTGGGGCGGCAAAATACATAGAACCACCCCTGGTAGCTGTAGCCACCTTTCCAACTCTAAATCAGCTTTGCCCTCCTTTCTGTCTGCACTATTACCATGGACCAGTCATATCTGCACTGTGTTCTGGTTTTGAAGAAGTAGCTTTTAGAACATGTAATCCCCTCCACTCCACCCTGCAAAATGAAGACTAGTCCAACAAAAAACATGTACTTAGAAGCCATCTCACCAGTACCTGACAAGGCCGTAAGATATCTTGGAGTTGTCAGATGCATAAATCGCCTGTCATTGCAAAGGGCAGGTTTAGTTTATTTTCTTCTGGGGTGGGGGAATCCACAAGCTTTCATTGCAATTAAAGACAGAAAATTTCTGTTGCTAATTTCCTCATATAACTGGATCCGAGATCATTGGAGGAAGGCAGGGGGAAGCCTACGGGCAATTGCCCAGCAACCACATTGGTCTTTGATTCATTTGTGTTGTATCTAATGCTGCTGGCAGGCATTCCAGGACATTCTGCAGAGTGCAAATTAATGCATTTTCCCTACACTGACAGAATTTTTAAAAAGATTAGTCTGCTTACTGGGGCTGGTTTTTGCTGTGCTGGGAACCTAAAAGCTTTTTACTTTGTGTCAACTTGATAAGAGCTCTTTGTGGCCATGACAGCAACTTAAAAAAATCTATCTACAGTTGCCTTCTTAGAAGCATGAAATAGCAGCTCTCTCTCCCTCCTTCCCCCCCCCTTTTCTCCTGCACTGCATTAAAGGTGAGTGCTGTTCAATATCTCTTCACATGGAAAGATCCATATTATTGTTCGATGGGGCAGGTAATTAACCTGGGAACCTCATTAAAGTTGTTATAACCTATAGATATTTTTAAATATGAAACCTAACCCTTTCCTCTACCTGCATTGGGGTTTTTTTTGGGGGTTTTTTTTTTAAGCTCCTCTCTTTCTCCCCTGACCTTCTCCACTCTTACTGGGTCGGAGGGAGTCCTGATCTGGACTCTTTGTCTAATCTACGGATCACTGAAAGTGAGATCCTTAGAATTCAGCCATTTGTGTTGTATTGCGTCAAAGCTGACCGGGAGTTACTTTAATCTGTGGATTAATAACAGAATAGACCTACTTGGGGACACCGTAAACCGTGGATTACTGACGTGGTTGGGGGCAGTTAATCATGCGAATTGTGACCTATCCCAGAGAGCCACTCTGGTCATGACAGGTTTCAGAGTAGCAGCCGTGTTAGTCTGTATCCGCAAAAAAAACAGGAGTACTTGTGGCACCTTAAAGACTAACAAATTTATTTTATCATGAGCTTTCGTGAGCTGCAGCTCACTTCTTCTCTGGTCATGGTGATAGAGCATCTGCTGCACTCATCTTCCCCGTGTGCAGAGGAAGGGGGTAAGTTGGATTCTTTTCCCCCCACACACTCTGTACAAGGACTAGGACAGATACAGTCCATGGGATTGAGCAATAGCCCAGGGACTGTTCCCTCTGTGCCTCCAAGGAGCTTTGCACCACTCTTAGCATGAGCCAGTAGCTAAATATCACAGTCTAGCCCTAAAGATCCAATCCAGCCCCCCATTACAATCAATGAAAAGACTCTGTATCCCATAATGAGACTCCTGAATTTTTGTATCGCTGTAGGGTAATATAAGTGAGAATCATAGAAAATCAAGGGAAACCGTATTTTTCCCTGCTGTCAGAGGATCTCGGAGCACTTTACAAATGATCATGAATTAGGCCTCAGACTACTGCTGTTGGATAGGGCGTAGATACTGTTTGTTTTATAGATGATGATCCAAGACACAAGTGAAATGACACTGAAAGTGCTTGGGGATATGACATCAGATCATCTGACTTCCATTTGCTTTGGACGCAAGACCATCCTTTTCTACAGAGCCAGCATCTTGACCCTTTTCTTTGGTGTACTCACTCCTGTCATTCTAAATCCATTGGAGTGTAAAAAGAAAGCCAGATCCTCAGATAATGCCTTTTGTATAGCAAGCTTTATATGAGAGAGAGGTTTTCTTTTTTTTTTTTTATGACCATATCCTTGAGATCCAATCAGGTTTATACTGGGAACACCAGCTGGCATCTTCATCACAAGGGTGGCCTGTTGGTAAGAACATAAGAATGGCCGTACCAGGTCAGACCAAAGGTCCATCTAGCCCAGTATCTGTCTACTGACAGTGGCCAATGCCAGGTGCCCCAGAGGGAGTGAACCTAACAGGCAATGATCAAGTGAAGACAGTTAGAAGACTGAAAAATAATGCAAGGAGTTTTGGACCATTTGGCACAATCACTTGGTCCTATTTCCTTCTATGAGTGGTGGGTGTGATTACACATGCAAGCAGGGCTTTGGAGCTGTGCTCCGGCTCCGCTCCAGGCAAAAACTTGGAGCTCTACTGCTCTGGAGCTGCTGCACGCTCCAGCTCCGGGCTCCGCTTCAAAACCCTGCATGCAAGGCTAAATTCTCTCCAAGGTTTATACCAGTGTAGACCCTGATAGAGAGCTCTGATAGAAGAACTTCTGAGCATCCAGGTTGCAGTGATGGAAAGCAGCATTCACAGCCTTACTTAAAGGGAGAAGCGGGTCTGTAAGGGGTCAACACAACTCCAACAATGCCTGAAAAGGGGACTCTGCCAACACTACCAGTGGATGGTGGATGAAACTTAATTGGCTGTGTTGATGCAGGAGGTTAGACTAAAGGATCATGAACTGTCCCTTGGGCTTGAAAATCTAGGAATTCAAGTGGCTCTGCACCCCTCCCAACGGGACCCTGATCGAGCTCTGCAGAGTGGCATGGAAGATGTCTTTAGAAACTAGAAACGTAGAGCGGAGATGTTGGTGTCACAGGATGCTGATTAGGTTGTTTAAAAATAAAAACATTTTTTCCTCCTGGTCTTGGTTGTGTGACTGCTGTGAAAGGGCTTATGCCAGCATACTGAGTAGGTACAAAACTCCCAGCTGTGTTCAGGGCTTAGGCACAGCATGGGCATCGCCACCATTAAGTGCATGGGCCAGTGCAGAACCTCAGAGATTGTTTGAGGCTCACAGCAACGCGTGTGGCTGCAAGATTTTGAACTGTAGAAGGTAGCCGAGTCTGTCTGTTACTGATGACGTGAGGGATTTAAGTGCCTTGTGACTTCTTCTGGGTTTTAGTGATATCTGTGGCTACGTCTACACTACATATCCTATGTGCCACAGTGAAAAGCAAGCTGCATCCATGCTGCAGTGCGTAGCCACATGTGTCGGGGGAGGCAGCTGGGAAAGGCTTCAGTGCATCCCTGCTGCATGTACTAGTGGGGTTTCTGTATATCGTTGGGTATAGCCTGTGAGAGAGTGCTCCAATGGAAACGTCATAATCCCTCCCCAGGAGTGAATCCTTCTTGCAGCACAACAAGGGTAAATTTAGCCCTTTAAGAGCCAAATCCAGTCTGCCTCTGAATTCAATGATTTTATTCCAGCAATGGATTTGGTGGGCCAAATCCATTTGGGTCAACATTAAAGCTGTGTGGAGTGAAGTAATTTTGATCCCCATGGGTTCATATGAACAATGTCTGAGTTTGGGATGTCTGGGCTCTCATTGACTTTAGTGGGAGCTGTTTATGATCAGTACATCCTGACAGGGCCCTTGCTGGGATGATTTAGTGGGTATTGGTCCTGATTTGAGCAGGGGATTGGACTAGACGACCTCCTGAGGTCTCTTCCAACCCTAGTATTCTACAATTCTAAGTTCAAGTGACTTTCAGGATCTCAAAGCAAAACACAGTAGTAAATGCTGAGTGTTGCTTGGGTTTTTGTTTTTCTTCTCTTAGAACCATAGATTTTATTTGTATCTAAAACAAACCAACGATCAGCTCAAATCTACTGGAAAATGGGCACCAGCTCACTCAAAAGTTTCATCACGAGCATTAGAAAATGGTTCTGTGAATCTGGGCTAAATTCCAAGTCACTAACAGAAACCCAAAAGCCAGAGAAATTCATGAGATTTTTGGTGTTTCCTTAGGATTGATTCTGAATGTGTGAAACAATGTCATCTTCTCTAATAAAGATATAATAGGCCCATTAGGGTCAATATCTCCATTTGAAATAGTTGTTCATGTGGGTTTTTGCTCATCGTATTGTGAGCTTGATTTCTGGAGAGGAAACATTTTGAAGAAGCTGTAATTCCTGTGATTGAAAGGGTTTGTTTTCTTGGAGCAGCTGCAGTCGTGCAAGGAATGGGAAAGGCCAGTGCAGATGCACAGTGAAAAGCATCCTGTTGACTTGGTTTTAAATAGTTCTTGAAATGTAGTAATTTGTTTCTAGAGATCTTGCACAGTGCAAGCGTGGAAATAACCAATTTAAGTTTGGGGTCGGGAGATGGATGACAACAGCTTCCCTCCCTTCTGACCTGCCAAGGATCTCGAAGCACATTATTATTCTTGTTTGTTACAGCAGAGAGTAAGGACCAACCGAGATTGGTGCCCGGTTGTGGTAGGCGCTGTACAAACACAGGGTAGTAGACAGTCCTTGCTCTGAAGAGCTTACAACTAAGTAGAACAAGATCGACACAAGCAGAGTGAACAATGTGATGGTGGCAAATGTTATGTTAGTTCTATAACTTTTATCTATATAAGCTTATTTAACATTTGTGTGTGTGTGTATATCTATCTATCTAGAGAGAGATCTAGATCTCTCATATTAGTATTTATACAGGCATTATATGCTTCCCCTTCTCCCTGTTGAGGAGATATCACACTTCAGCTAGCAGGCTAAGTGCTAAAGGGCAGCTCATGGTGTGTTGTTGTTTTTTCATTTTATTTTATTTTATTTATTTATTAATGTGTTTTAATGTTAGTTTGATGCTGGTGGAAAGATGTTGGCCTGACCGTTCTGGAGATGGAGTCTTCTCTTTATTCCCAGAACAACTCTTCGACTCCCCTACATAACATGTAATTAGCACTGTCATTGGAGTGTCAGCATTACTAGCTGCGAGCATTCAGAACTGTCAGGCCCCCAAATAATGAGGCTGACTAAAATCGCGTTGGGTTTTTTGTTTTGTTTGTTTGTTTTGTTTTTTAAGTGTGTTGGGTTCTTTTTCTATGCCTTCTAGTTTTTCGAGCCTTTGGAGTTCCCAGGCTTTTCACTGCTACCACAAAGACTAGAAATTGACTGTGTTTTGGGGGGCAGATTTACAAATGCATTTAGGTAACTAACGATATAGATAGGCACCTAATGGATTTTACAAAAGTACCTAAGCAGGTAAAACACCTAACTCCCATTGAAAGTTGTGGGGAATGGGGCATACAACTACCTTTTGTAAATCAAGCCTCTTTCTGTAATGAAACCTGAGAATTTCATGGAATCATGAGTCAGGAAGGTGGGGCTTTAAGAAAAGCAGCAGTTATTGCAAGACGTGCAATAAAATCATGAGCTCAACACCTGAAAGAGACCCATGACCTTCCTGGCTATTGTCCTGTCATATTAATCTATGTTGCAAAGAATTCATATTCAGTGTTTTAATTTTTTTTTAACCTGTTTCTCCACTTATTGATCTGCAGTAAGTGTGCTGTTATCTAACATACTGTGGACACTACTTTACTAATGCTGTGCTAAAGCAGATGTTTTGGGTAGAAAACTAACCGAAAACGAAATCCCAATAACAACATCTCCCAGGTTTCACTTTACGGTATTTGGCTTGATTTCCCCCTCACCCTGCTGCGCAGTCATAAAACAAGTATTATCTAAGTCTTCTAAATAGGCGAACAAATTACTGTGACTTTCCTATGTTTGAATTCATCCCAATCTGTATTCTGTGAATAACAATAACGTTAATGGAGAGATAAAGACTTATCTCCCTTGTGTCTATTTTGTCATCAGAATAACAACTTTAAATGTTAAAAGCTCATAGATTTATACATGCCCAGCCTGTTCAGTAAAAAAGAAAATAAATCAAGTACCGTAGGGAACTTTATATTTTATCGCTGCTATATTGTCTCTAAGATGGGTGAGTGTTAACCCCATAATGACGTCTTCAAGTGGAATTTTAAATAATCTTGTGGACTCATGTGAATGTTCCCAGTATGCTGTGACTTTGAAACTCATTTTAATGCAGGAATATTGAAGTGACACCCGTTTGTCCAGTAGACCAACAGTAACAAAAAAACAAAGAAGTTAGAGAGATGATCCCTGGCGTTTGCACAAACTAAAAAACCTGGTCAGGAAAAGTGTGGGAATCTTAAAAAGGTAATCGTTTTATCTGTGTCCTCAGAGAATCCAATCGTGCATGTGGCTTATAATTATGGATTTTTGCTGTTGGTGCTGAGTTTTTTGAAGGCCATTTTAGAAATGGAGGAAGATATGTTACCCATCTCTTTCAAACATTGTCTTATATTCATAGAATATCAGGGTTGGAAGGGACCTCAGGAGATCATCTAGTCCAACCCTCTGCTTGAAGCAAGACCAATCCCCAGACTTATTTTTTGTAAACCCCAGTTCCCTAAATGGCCCCCTCAAGGATTGAACTCGCAACCCTGGGTTTAGCAGGCCAATGCTCAAACCACTGAGCGATCCCTCTTGACGTTTTCATAGTTAATATAAAGAACTCCTGTACTTTTTTTTATATATAAGCAATGTCAGTGGACCCTATTAGAGTGCAGCTAGCTGCATAAATATTTAATGTATGACACAAGCAAGAGTGGTTTCATAGTCTCGTCACTTTGAGCAAAATTCTGCTTTCAGATCACAGTGGATCTTGATTGTGATATTCTGACCTTTCTACACACGACTTATTTTTAAAAAATGAAGTAATGAAACACAATGGTAGCATAGTTCTCGACCCACATTTCCTACCAGAAGACCCCATCCTGCAAGGCTGTGAATGTCCTCAACTTCAGCTGTATTATCATTTTTAGTACTAAGTGTACCATTAGAGTTAATAGGAGCTTGTGACGCTTCGCACCTTGCAAAATTGGACAGTAGTATTGTATCATGCCTTTGATTTTTAAAGTAGAATGCATTGAAATCAGTGATAAAACCTGCCTCAGAAGCGATGGCATGATGTAACTCTTGGTAACAGTGCACTAAACTTTAGACAATCTCTGTATACCTTCCTCTCAATTTGGATGTGTCATTCCACAGTTTGAGGTGAATAACAGGAAATTTAAATGTCAAAGCTGCCACCCTGAAGTGAATAGTGGAGTTTGCATAGTTATACTTATGAGGCATGACTGAGTTTTTCACCTTGCCTTGGTTTTGCAAGAGCTCTGTTAATGAAGTATTCTGGTGCGTTCTCTCTCTTTCCCCATCCCCTGTATCTAATGAACAGATGAGTTTGACCAAATACTAGCTGGGTACTAACAGCGTTTCAGTAGCAAACAACTGAAGAGCAGCATATCAATAGACATGATAAATTGTTCCAACTGAAGGTCTAGATAAATACTACTGAGAAAAAGGGGGAAAGGTCAGACCATGAAAGAGACGGTCCTCATACCTTGCGTTGTTTATGCAGAATAATGATGAATCTGTCTGAACACAGTGCTCAGAATGATAGGCGCCAGATGCAGTTTCCAATGTCTTGAGGAAGCAATAACTTGTTAACACCTGGCACCCAACCATTAAACTCACTCAAACACAGTGCAGAACACTAACTGCTTGTACTTGAGTTTTGATGACATAGCTGGTGAATAAACCTGTTTGCAAGAATAGACAGTGCGCATCTTTAAGCCTGCCATTTTAGTACCTGAGCATAGAGATGTCTACAGCCAGCCACCATGCTGTGACTGAATACCCTGCGGATGGATAACTTCAGGTTTCTGGGCTGTCAGTCCAGTATCTTTCCCAAGCATTAAACTGATTTAAAATGAACAGGGAAAACCTTTTGAACTCTGCTTTTTATGTACTTTGGGACCATAACTCAGCAGCTGTGTTGTAGGACTCTACAATCATACACCTTGACCTACCTTAAAATCAGATGCATGATGGGGCCTATAGTCACTATCTGAATATAAGTAACAATTCTCTTGTTTTATGTTTAGTCACTAGGTCAGGCACATATGCACTACTGTTGCATTTGCATTAGACGTGTCTGAGATGCTTATTTTGAAGGCACTCTGAGAGACCCAACCCCTCCTTTACCACATTTCCACATCTTTGCGGGTTCTCCACCTGCTTTCCAGGGTCTTAGGGAATGCACCGAGACACTGTTCTGTGCCAAAGCTCTAGTCTGGCAATTACGCTGCTTTAAGAACTGTACATTACTGTTGAGAAACAACCAAGCATTCAGGTGCTACTTGAATCTTCCTCATGTGTCTCTGACTCCCTTGTGCCTGGGCTGGAGGATTTCTCTTCCCTCATTTAATCTTAAAATAAGCGCTCAAATACATCCTTTAAATGCAGTTTGTTGTGCTGCAGCCTTAACGAGCTGTTTGAATATTGTGATGCAAGCTTTGTGCTGGGAACCACTTTGAAGTAAAAGACACTTAGAATGGCTGGATGTTTGTATAAGGCAAACGAGCTTTAAGGTTGGTAACCCTAGAGAATTCATATGATGTTGCTTGAAAGGACGTGGGTAATGCTGTAGGAAGTATTACTGCGCTTTAAAGTGAATTCTGACCTCAGTGGGGTTGTCAGGCAGGGTCTACATCGGTGTAGAATTTTGGCCTAAAGATTTTGTGTAGTCACTTTGGCAGAAATGAAAGAAAACAAACGGAAAAATAGCATGAATAGTAGCAATAATATGGGGGAAAATCTGACATGAAGTTCCCTGGCAGATTTCTGAGCTACCAGGCAAGAGAGCTTCTGTTTGATTCTCAGCCTCGGCTTCTATCAAATTATTGGGTTGACAGCTACTGGGTGTGCTAGAACACTGCATGCTTGATGCTAGCAGTGGTGAATGTATTGTAGGAATGGGGAGAATCTCTCTCATGACGTCGTGCTGGATTATCAAGAACCTACGTTTATTCAATGAAATAAAAAGGACCATCAGTGGATCTGGAAGGCTACTAATCTAATAACAAGAAATACTTTTCTACACAATGTAATGTTACCCTGTGGAACTCATTGCCACATGGTATCAGTGAGTTCAAAAAGGATTTGAATATCCACAGTTAGATAGGATTAAAAGAAAATTTTAAAGGGATCAGATATAAACTCTCCATGCATCAGGGCAAATCCCTAACTGTCTGGAGATGGGAAGAAACTTCTCCTATGGGCAGGTTATTCCATAATTGCCAATTTCAGATTTCTTGCCCCTTCCTTTAAGAACCATCTAGTGGAACTGGCCACTGTTGGAGACGCAAGATACTGGACTAGATGGACCATTGGTCTGATCCAGTCTGCCAAGACCTGTGTCAGTGGATAATTGGGATCCTATCCTGTCTTCTGAGTGGAAGGCTGAAGCCAAGATGTGTCTGCAGTGGGTAGTGGAAATGAAAAAGGGACAGAATAAGAGGGGGATTCTAAAAGACTTCCCTGTAAACACCTAAATAAACTTAGCCTATCATGAAGGTGGCAGACAGACCCTTAATTATAACAGCAGGAGTGGTGTGGCTTTATAACCTGTTCCCTACTGTAAATTTCTGGCTAGCAGGAATGGTGCCAGATGTCTGCTTCTGATTGCTTCTGGTCCTGAAGAACAATTCAGGGGTAACTCTCGCAGCTGAAGAATGCAAATAATTGCAGTTATCTAGGGTTCTTTTTCATTTTTTTTGGCAGCAGCCAGAAGCCCACTGAATGGGCCCATCTAAATCTTTGTGACCATCTCCAAAGCAATTATCTGCCCAAAAGTCCATCATAAGACTCTTCTGATGGGATTCCACTGAACGGGAATGTGTTCTCCTCTAACAAATGAATTTTCTGCTCCTTTGGGGAAGGTATCTTTGCTTTCGGCATCAGGTGTAATCCACAGCTGTGGGCATTTCTCAATCCATGCAACCGAGAAAAGATTATTTTAGTCTGTTGAGGAGAAATCAGGCTCAGCATCCAACTGCTAGAAGAGGGTGACTGCGTGAGGTGGTTTGAGGCTGTGGTGGTGGGGGAAATCTCTTTGGATCGGCATTTGTCAGCCTGTCGTTACTGTGTCCCTAATACACATGTCCAGACGGGTGTAGTTCCGTTAAATAGTGCACCCACCACAGTGTCATTGGAGTGAGGTTATATAACACACACAGCCAATACGTCTGCCATTCTGTGTAGTTGCCAATGGTTGCAGTTTGGCTGGGACTGTTACGTGCTTTGGGAATAGGCCCTGGTCAGCACCATGGAGGAGTAGGAGTGGGGGAGGAAAGTGAGAATGTGTTTGTCGGAAGTGCGGGCGGGGGTTGCAATGCTGTTATACAGCATCTTTCCAGCTGCTCAGGCAGCTGTGATCACCTCTGCCACTTCCCTCCCTCCCCCCAGCAGCTTCTGCTCCTGCTGAAGTTGATCCAGTACAGGTGTCTGCACTAGGGTGGGGAATGCACACTCCATGTGGATGAGGAAGAGATTAGGCCTGGAGGCTACTACACAGGACCGTATGCACCACGCCAACAGACATAGAATTCTCCTCCAAGAGCATCACATGAGATGCGTGACGCTTGGCAGAACTATATGGTGAGGTGGGGAGAGAGCTCGGAGGAGGTATGGGCAGAGTGTCTGGGGCTCTGCAAATGATAGTGCCTTGCGCACTTTTCCCCAACTTTTCCCACACACCTTCTGGCCTCAGAGAGGCAGGGCCCAAAGTTTTTTGGCTTAGAATTCCATTCAGAGTGAGGTGCAACTGTGCATTAGTCTCCAAGTAATTGACAGGCTCTCTAGTTGTCGGGTCCTGAGGGAAATCGCATGGCATAGCCTTGAACGCCATACTGGTGTTTGTAGAACGGTGTTACAGGACACGAGGGCTGGCAAACATCCCTGAAACAGAAGGCTTCTGAAGCTAGGGCCATAAGAGAGAATGCAGGAGATGCAAAAGCTGAAAATTGTGCCCGTCTTATAAATACAGAGGCTTTATTTTGCTCACGCTTACCATACCATTGTTGAAAATAAGGAGTAAGTCAATGGAAACGTGTGTGAAATCAGTGTAAGAATTGGTATCCCTAATGCTACCAGATACTGTCCCCTTGGGCATCCACTGCCTTCCGCTACCCCAAGCCTCTGTCTCTGCAGACACATTTTTTGAGCTTGGCAGTTCTGTCAAAGATACCATCCCCACCACTTCAGGAACTGGGCAGCTGGACAGTGCAGAGTCACCACCTACAGCTTAAATAGCCGTCTGTTCCATGTGCAGAACTCCCAGGGGAAGCTCTGTATGAAGAGCAGCTGCAGAATCAGGTCATTAGGTGTAAAAGATAGAATGCTGAATACACTGCAGGAAAATATAGCCAATTGCCTTCCCCAGTGGTATGCCTTTCCCAACTGACTGTCCCAGAGCAGCTAGCCACTGAAATGGGCTATGCATTTTTAATAAATTGTGCTTCCATTGTCTTGATTTTTATGTGGCCATCCTGTGTGGAAATACAAGGTCTGATTCTTCTCACTTGCGCCAGATTTACACTAGAATAACTCCACTGAATGCAGTAGACTTGCTTCTGATTTATATCATTGTAACTAACAGCAGAAATGGGCCTATTGAATATGTAGCACAGGGGTGAAAAAACTGTGTTCTGCATCAATTGTATTCAGGTCAATTAAATAAGACTTTGTTTTCCATGCTCAGTTTTGAAGTAGATTTTGAACAGGAGTCCTATGCAAAAATATATGTACATTTGCACAATTACTGCGGTTTCATTTAGATCATCTTTTGTATACATAAATACCTTGTTTGCACAAGCAGCTGCCATAATTGTGCATGCAAATATAGCCTGTTACATACACATTTGCATCTAAGTTTACTGGCTCAAAGGAAAGTTGCTAACAGGAGAGACTGTGAGCAAATCTTTGTTCCCGTTGCTGAATGGCATGCATGCTATTGCCAACCCGAAGCATTCAAAAATCATGAGATTTACAAAATAATAAATGCTGGCTTCCTTTTATTTGCTTTCTGGAGTTGGTGCATTTAGGCCTCACGTTTGGTGTACCATGAGTTTCTTTCCTTATGAAAGTTGAGATTCTCAGGTAATTTATTTCCAACTGCTGAATCTTTAAGAAAAACAGCAAACATTGCAAGCCTTACAGTAAAGTTGAGAGAGAGTTGGCAGTGCTACCTACATTCAGGCAACATCCTACCCGCCATGGTTTTATGACCTTTCTTGAGCGACACCTGGTGATGTTGCATTTCTCTGGTAGATTTTACATGAGACACATTTTTGTCTTCATTGTGTTTTACCTGCATTGTTAGAAAGGTCCTCTGCTGGCAGGAGAGGTGGAAGGCAAGGTACCCCTCACCCTTATACCACCCACACTCTTCTGCTGGGGTGGCATGGTCTGAGACTCTGCTCCTACTGAGCCAGATCCTAACCTGTGTGAAGACAGGGTGCAGCAGGCTGAAGAGGGATTCCTCAGCCAATCTGAAGACCAGTGGTGACCAGCCCCCTGCTTACCACTCTGATAGAAAGCTTTTATATGTGAAGTCCTCATCCATTCCAGCAGAAGGCCTCATGTGGGTACTTGGGCAAACCAGCAGGGGGCTCTTATGTGGGGAAACCTCCACTGCTACCTCCATCCCAGTAGATCCCTCTAGAATGGGGACAGCAGAGTCCCCACCTCACAAGAGGCTCTACTCTGGGGGTGTGGATTGTCAGGCCTCTTCCTGAGGAGAAAGAACAGGAGTACTTGTGGCACCTTAGAGACTAACAAATTTATTTGAGCATAAGCTTTTGTGGGCTAAAACCCACTTCATTGGATGCATGCAGTGGAAAATACAGTAGGACATGAAAAAATGGGTGTTGCCATACTAATTATAACAAGAGTAATCAGTTGGGCTATTATCAGCAGGAGGGAAAAAAAATGTGTAGTCATCATCAGGATGGCCCATTTCCAACAGTTGACAAGAAGGTATGAGTAACAGTAAGGGAAAAATTAGCATGGGGAAATAGGTTTGCCTTTGTGTAATGACCTATCCACTCCCAGTCTTTATTCAAGCCTAATTTAATGGTGTCAAGTTTGCAAATTAATTCCAATTCTGCAGTTTCTTGTTGGAGTGTTTTTGAAGGGTTTTTTTGTTGGCGTATTGTGACTTTGAGGTCTGTAATCGAGTGACCAGGGAGGTTGAAGTGTTCTGCGACTCATTTTTGAATATTATAATTTTTGACGTCTGATTTGTGTCCATTTATTCTTTTGTGTAGAGACTGTCCGGTTTGGCCAATGTACATGGGAGAAGGGCAGCAATAGCTGCTGGGGTTCTCTATCCTCTTACTTAATTCCCCCACCCCCAAGCCACCCAAAGACAAGTAACGATGCGTACCCCCAGTGGCTTACCTGAGCTCCTGGAAAGGATCTGTGGGGGTATCATATAGCAGGTGATCTGCTCCCATTCTTTCCTGTGGTTGCTTGCTATGATCCCAGAACCAGGGGTCTAGGCATGGACCTTCTGTGTCTAGAGATCAACCCAGTCTGCACTGTAGGTGGTCTCATTATTTTTTCATCCACCAGATCAGATAAGTTGCTTGGGTGTACGCGTTCTGGGGGTGGGGAGGAGGAGAAACCATCTCAACATGTCATTCTAGCTGTAGGTGAGATGTCAAAACTTCATGACACATGCACACTCTGAAGTTAGACACTAGTTTGTCACAACTCATGCAAAGTACAGCTGGAAAATGAAACCTCATTATTACCAGCTGAGCTTGAGTTTCCCTGCAGACTGGGCATTTTGGTTATGGATCCTGTTTTATAGTGCTGCTTGACAACTTGATGTAATGTTTTCATTAAAAGCACTACCAGATACAGCAACTTAATATTACTGATGAGGTGTCTCTGGCTAATGGTTGGTCATTAAGCCTTTCTTAAAAGTGAAAGTAATGTAGAAACATCCCTTTAGTAGTCATTGGGCATAAAAATAAAATCTAAGCTCAGCAATTAGAACAGAGAACTATTTATATTTGCTTAAGATTCTGTTCATTAAGCCTTGCAGAGAGAACCCAGCAGTTAGTTTCTTATGTCAGCTGAAGACAGTGATTTCACTTGAAGGTTTCAAACATGGTTAGAATTTAGCATTTCATGTTTGTGATGGCGTTTCTAGCAAGCAGGAGATACTTTCCTGCTCAGATTCCACACAGGTGTTCAAGGTGAAGTAATGAGGCAGTGATGAGGACTGAAGGCCGAATCAGACACTGCAGAAGGAACCACTGTGTGGAAAATAGCTGCCTGGTATTCAGAAGGGGGAGAGACCTTTGGATAAGACATTGACTGAGTCTAATGGTTTTTTTTTCTTCTTTGTGTGTGTGCGCGCAGGGGTGGGGGGTGTTTAAATCTATTTCAAGTAACTTATTGTTGTAATTTGGATACATTAAGGCTCCATAATAAAAATAATAAGCAATAGCTTTATATAACATTTTTCATCTGTAGATCTTCAAGCACTTTACAAAGAAGATCAGCATCATCATTCCCGTTTTACAGGTGGTGAAACTGGGGCACAGAGTGGGAAGTGATTACCCAGTGGTTCACTGGCAGAGCTGGGAATAGAACCCAGGTCTCTCCAGTCAGTCCTCTATCCACTAGACCACCTCACCTCATCCAAATTAAAATCTTGGCGAGATTCTTACATATTGTTTCTGAACCAACTGAGACTTCCCTCCTTGAGTATAATACAACTATAAGATACACTAACTGGCTCTGCTTATTACCATTTGTGACTGGTGCAGAGAATTATTTAACATGCTGGAATGTCCATGGGGTATGTTGCCAGACAAGCCTTTCTAGAAAACTGCTGAATTTTGACTGTCACAGTTTAATAGCAGTCTGTAGGGCCAAATAGCTGTCACACCGAGGTATAGGGGGAATGCCTTGGCATGTTTGCACTTACAGATGTAATCACCTGTGCAAGGGGCTGGATATGCAACTATCTGATTTGTGCAACAAATATGAGGTTGTGTGTATTCAGTGAGGGCCCTTGCATCTTTACAGGTGTCCCTGTTGTGCTTGTGGCTGAAAACCAGCTTTTCTTTAATTGGAAGCCTGCTGTCCAGATAGAACTGTGGGCTCAATTCACTTCTCGCTTACATGGATTTTTAAAATCGAATTCACTTTTCATCAGTGCCACTGTTTCTCTTATGCATTTTATTTAGCTTAGCTTCCCTGCTTCTTAGACATGACCACAGTGCAGCAAGACTGGATTCTAATCTTAGTTAATTGATGTAAATCCAGAGCAAGTCCAATGAAATCGGTGCAGTTACTTTGAATGTACATTGGTGTTGGGAGAGAAGAATTTGGTCCATCATGTTTGGGCTTCTGACTGCATGTAAGAACTTCTGATTAGTATGTTTGGTGATTAATTAAATGTGATTGTTTTAATTTTGTGTTTTCCTGCTCATAGACTTTAAGGTCAAAAGGGACCATCATGATCATGTAGTCCAGTGGTTTTCAACCTTTTTTTTTCCCCCCATTGGTGAACCCCTAAAAATTTTGAATGGCAGTGCAGACCCCTTTGGAAATCTTAGAAATAGTCTGCAGACCCCTGGGGTCTGCGGACCACAGGTTGAAAACTGCTGATCTAGTCCTACCTCCTGCATGCTGTAGGCCACAGAACCTCACTCACCCACTCCTGTAAGAGACCCCTAACCTCTGGTTGTGTGACTGGAGAGGAGGAGGGGGAGAATGGATCATCATTTTTGGCTGTATGTCACTCTCATGCATTATCTCCATCTGGTTGGCTCCTCCTGCCTTGTGCCCCTCACATGGAAGTAAGTGTGTACCAGCAGCTATTAATAGCTGAATCCTGCAACAGTCTGCTGTCACAGATGGGATTCTGAGCTTCTGAAGCCTAAAACTCATTACAAATAAAGCAATACGTGCTATGGTACTTAATGCAGTTAGGCTTGCTATAAATAACAGAGATTCTCGGGTCTATGTACTGCTCTTGTTGTCTATGTGAGGAATGGCTATTGGTGTCATTAAGCCTTGTGTTTGCAGATCCAGACAAGTCTTAATTTGTCTCCATTTAGATGGTGTTGCATGTAACAATTTCTTAGTATATCTGTCTGCGTAAAAATAGAATGTGGTAAATAAAGCACCTTGGTTCTTTGTTCCCAGCACTGTTTTCCCTTTTAATATGGAGTACAATTCAAGGTCTCAGTCCTGATATTCAAAACCTTCCATTGGTCTCAGCTGAGTCACCTGAGGAAATGCCTCTCCCTCTGTGGTAATTTTCTGCAACAGCTGCATTCCACTGGACCAAAGAAAGTCCTTGTCTGCACTGGGATAATGTGTGAGTTGGTCAAGGTTTAGATTTCATCTTGACTGGCTACCACCTGTTAAAATACAACTTGCTTTGTCTATAGAAGGGTCTTGGAGCATGTTAGTTAAGCATGTCAGATAACTGGAAGACAGAAAGTTCACACCTGTTGTGTGGAACTTGTGCCCACAAGTGATAAAAATGACCATAGATCTCGGAGCTGAAAACCAAATGCAATCCCCATAACTTTGACTCAGTAGTTCTGTGTGTGTGTGTGTGTGTGTGTGTGTGTGTGACTGACTGACACACTCTCTCTCTCTCTCTCTCTCTCTCTCTCTCTCAACTATACCCACTTACATTTACTTGTTAAAATAAGCAAAGCATTCTCCTCTTATCTACTTAAAATTTTGCATTTACCAGTGCAAAAGAGAGAGTGGGAATTAGTGCTGGCCTACACAGGAACACTCCGGAAAGTAAATCACTCTTTTTAGTTAATTCAGATTAAAAGTGGATTAATTAAACTGCATTAAAACCCTGTGTGGATGTTCTTCAGAATTAAAGTGGCCTTAATTTAATTTAGCTTAAGTTATTTCCAGAATGAACTGGTTTATTTTTTGCATTTGACAGCACTCTGTGTATCATCTGTTTTACAATTCCCAAGTAGTTTGTTCGGGTCTTTCACACAGTATCAGAGGGGAGAAAATATATTTTAAAAATGATTATAAAACTAGATAAACTGAAAGGCTTCCCTGCAGGTGAGCACCAGACGTAGGACCTGAAACTACTTTCGGTGTGTGTAAATAGACTAGATTTTAAGTGTACTGTCTATTTAAGTTGACTCTTACAAAGATGGGAAGTTACATCTAGCACCATGGACAGCTCAGTGACTGCTTGATGTGTGATCACTGGCCTGCATACAGCACATGGCAGGCATCCGTTTGATAGTGTCAGGACAGGGAAAAAACCCCACAGGAGGTGACCTGACCTTGTAATGTTTGCTCAGTGAGGAACATGGTGAGTTAAAAATAGCAGTGGAATTGCTTTAAATGCTTATTTAGAGGTTTTATCGTTGCTGTTAATGTGACATTCAAAACTATGGATGTCTGTGTTATTTTCCATTTAATTGTAGCTTTGGTAGCTTTTGTTAATGATCTTACTCAAATTTCAGTGTTGCCTTCAGCTTTCAGAATTGTGTAAATCTATTACTGGTGTTATAAAACCAGGGCATTACTCTCAAGATTGTTCAGACATCAGTTGCTTGAATTTCACACCTCCCTGGGCCACCCAGGAGCCTGGAGGATATGCATATTCCTTCCCTCTCTACAGATTCTCTGCCACCCTCACTGTTTCTTTATCCTGTTGATCCTTGCTCTGGAGAGAAGGGCTGGGTCAGTTAATGCTGCTGCTTATTTGGTTAGCCAAAGGGATTTGCTAAAGAGGAACACAAAGGAAAAGCTCTCCTACAAGACTAAATATGTTCTATGAAATCCTGTCTCCACTCAAGTCAATGGCAAAACGCCTGTTGATTTTCAGTGAGGCGAGAATTTGTCTCCACAGCATTTTCAGAACATACCTGTTTGGCAATGAACCACATAACCCTACAGTGAGACTTTGGATCCAAATGCCTTCTGTTTTTTGTTGCAAGCCTCCATCAGTTGTAAGGGCAAACTTGGATTCTTGAGGGCTTCATTTTGAGACCCTTTGAGATAAAAATAGGGTACAACAAACCATTGGTGTCCTGGGTTTTAGCTGAAGATTTTGTGTGGTGGGCTGAGAGTTCTTTGCATTCATGTGGCAGCACATGAAAGGGATTGGTGGTCTAGATATTTGCAGAATAAAAACTTTTTGTTTAGTTTTTATGTGATCGCAGCTGGAATTTGTACAAGCTAGTCAGCTCCATTCCTACTCCCAGATAAAATCCAAAAGGGAAGTGACCTGTCTGCTCTCCTTCAGGTTTGTGCAACAGGATGCCCTGTCCCTTGGCAGGCAAGTGAAGGAGATCACCTGTTTTTCATGTGAGCACATCTCAAAACACAGCTTGACAGGTAGGCAGTCACTGAGGCCCAGGGCAGGAATAACAGGTGCTGTAGTTCAGGCTTAAGGTGCATTAGAGGTGTTATGTGATTGTCCAGGACATAGTCAAAATGGAGTGCAGAGTAGTGTGAGAATCCATTACTCCTAGTTGCAGGCTATGCTGGAGTTCAGTATTCAGTGGCCTTCACTTAACCTTTCTGTGCCTCGGTATCCCCATCTGTAAACTGAAGGTGACCCTTCCTTCACAGGAGCATTGCAAGGCTTAATTAATCAATGTTTCTGAAATGTTTGGACTGGGGAAGGATGATGGAGATTTAAGTTCCTATATACACTAAGAAGAGCTTTGATATCCATTTCTGGATACACTATACCAGTGGGTCTCAAACTTTTTTTTTTTACTGGCGACCCCTTTCACACAGCAAGCCTCTGTGTGTGACCTCCCCCCCTAAAATACACACTTTTTTATATATATTTAACACCATTATAAATGCTGGAGGCAAGCGGGGTTTGGGGTGGAGGTTGACAGCTTGCGACCCCCAGAAGGGTCCTTGACGAGTTTGTGATCGAGTACATGTGACCTGGGGCATGGTGGCCTTTAGGCTGGATCTTATGTCTTTCTTTCCTAATTCCAGCCATTGTTCTTGGCTTTTAGGGTCAAACCATGCCCTTCCTTCATAGCATGAGACGTCCATGTACGCTGTGGAACTGATTTGGTTCCACTGCACTGGGGAGGAGCTGGTGAAGGGGTCCCGCCACACAGCTTAGCCTCACACATAGGAATTCTAGAGGCTGGGACCAGCTAGATGTAGGGCCTGGGGCCTGTGGATCTGTCAGTTGTGGCTGCAGAACAGCCTGGGGAAAGATTCCTTCAACATACTGCCCCCATCTGCCAACCCAAGTGATTAGAGCCTGGAGGAAACCCAGGTTAAAGTCCTAAATCCTAAGACTTTCCAGGAAAGTTTTTTCCTGGATATATTCCACTGTCAACAGCTGAATCTCTGTGGACCTCAGCTAGTGCTGACTGTGATTACAATTTGCTCCATTGTCTCTTCTTTCTGGTGCAGATTCTAATGGAGTGTGTGTAAGGGATTACAATCCCGAAATGAAGATGAGCAGTGTGACTGGCAAGCAGGGTTTGAATTAGGAGAAGGAGGTGCATATAGCATTGGCTTGTCAAGTATAAATTTCCAGACCTAGCTAACCAACTTCAGAGTTAACTTTAACTTGCAGCACCACACAGCACTTAAGGAGATGAAAGCATTGTCGGTCTGCAAATATCTCCCTATCATGCAGACAGGAAGAGAGTCAGGACTGCAGAGCACAGAAGAGAAGCAGCAGATGGGAGCTAGGATTGTGTGGGCAGATGAGCTGCGAGAAGGTGTGATCACACCTAGGTGGCAGAGCAAACCACACAGTGAAATCATTGGAGCCTTGATTTTTTTATTTATTTATTTTTTTTGGTTCTGTACTATCCTCAGGCTCCCACAATGAAGGAGAACAAAGACCTGCAGTACCAGGCATTCTCCTCCATGGAATAAAGAAAAGAGAAATGGACACACGGAGTCCAGTGGTGCTGGTGGAGAAACAAGATGGTGGGCGGCCAGGTCTCTGGGATGGAGATGGTTTGGTTGCAACAGCACAATGCAAGTCATGTCCTTCTCCTTGCAGGACCTGGGGAAGATCCCAGTGTGCTGGCTCCATGTTGGAAGCCCTGATACAGGTCCCTATGAGGGGAGCTTTATCTAAAACAACCCAGGTTAATTCCTCATTTCCCACCCACAGGCCCTTTCTCCTACCCTCCCTGAAATCCTTTCCAGTGATTTATCATGTGGGCTCCTCTATCTAGGACATAAAACCAGCAGGGAAGGGGAATATGTCTTCCACACTGGGGCTCTTACAGCCTCCCCCTGCATCTCTTAGTCTCACCTTTTGCAGCCCCAAGTTCTTCATTCCATCCTCTCTAGGGGTTTTATATCCCATCTTGTTTCCTTTGAATATGTATATTTTATTAGTCCACCCAGTTTCCTTTCCTCCTCCCCTCCATCTCCGATTCCTTTCCTCTTGTGTGCCTCCCTGGCCTTTCTCTGCAAACATTTCAAAGTCCCATCTTTCTTTTTCCTGTCTCCTTTCTCCCTTTGTCCTTCCAATCTCTTTCCTCTCTTCTCCTTTACTCCTGATTCCTGTTCCCCTCATCTTATCTTCTATACTCAGCCCTTTTTCTCCAAGTAACTCTGTCTCCTTCTGGCTTACCATCTCCTTACACGTTGAGCGCATTCAGCAGTGGAATTGCTGCTTCCCTGGTTATTAGCAGAACAGAAGGATGGGGTGGGGTAGCTCTTTTTGTTTGTTTGTTTTTTGAAGTGGGAGAAGGGAGTTAGCCGAGAACTGTGTTATTGCTGTTAGAGAGAGAAACTGCCAGTAACTGTCTTCACATTTGGTACATTCCTACTCACCAAGGACCCGCGTAGCCTAGAAACCTGTTATACTTTTGAAACATAAAAGGGTTTTATTCCAAAAAGGCACTGCTTAATTCTTTGGTTACAGAGAGCACTGATTTCAAGGGGAGAATTTATTGTTAAAGCAGTTAGATAGAATGGTGCTTACAGAACCTGTCTCTCCTTGTACTCTTTCATGGTGGAGTGCTCAGGTACTATTTGAGTCCTAGTGGTTTAAAAAGGGTGAAAGAGGGACCAAAGGGCTCCATTGTGCCTCTCAAGCTCAGTTCTGTGTGCCCAATACCAGTGGGAGCTCCAGGAGACGACATGCCTGAGGTACTCAGAGGCGCTTTGAGACCATGGTCTCTGAGCCATTCTTGAAGGGGTGCCCTGTGCATTCTTTTCTGTGTCTGGCCAGCTCTGTTGGTTTGTGTGGCTGGCACAGGCCTGCCCCTTCCCTCTCCAAAATGAATGGGGAATGCACTGCAGTATTAGCCCAGCACAGTTCAAGTGCAAGGACTTGCCTGGGTCCAGCCCCTGCTTGGGCAGCTGAATTGCAGGCACAAATCAGATAGAGGATGCAAATATTCAGATTTGCATCCCCAATTTACCATGAGGGTAAATTTGCACTAGTAAATGAGATACTGGGCCTCCATTCTCTTGAAAAATCTATCCTAAAAAGTGCAAATTTTCTTAGTTCTTACATATATCTTCACTTCTGAGTATGCACATGCTTAATATATTCATGTTCATGGTAGTAAAGGGTGTTCACTGAGGGTGGAACAGATCTATATAAGCTTCTTATGGTGTAGCTATTAACCTTCCACCCCGTTACTTTAAATACCGAAATATGTGATGAGCCACCACCACTTGAATCCTGTGCCATACCTCGAAGATTAGGTCAGGCAAGATATTATTGCTAATTTTACTTCAGAATTAACTCCACCATCTGCAACATGTCCCTCACCTGCAGTCCATTTCACCCGGTCATGGGAATTAATCTTCCCCCCACCTTTGTATAGTTAATCAGCATGGATCAAATTTGTCCCTGGTCTCGCTTCATCAACTTTCAAGGGAATTATATCCGGGATGAACTTGGCCTGGCATTCTGTTCGTACAGTATTCAGATGTGGTCTTGAGTTTCTTCTTCAGGGCTTAGCACAAAAGAGAGAGAGAGACAGTGAGAGGCTAATTACTGATCACTTCCAATGAAACAAGGAAAAAGTTCTAATAGGGAGTGCAGTTTTGATGTGCATTAGGTTCCTTTCAGTTTGCTTCTGGTGGCACATCATTATTCTTTTGTTTTTAATATACTTCAGCTATAATTCGGGAAGGAATTTTCCTCCAGGGAAGATTGGCAGTGGCCCTGGAGGTTTTTCGCCTTCCTCCGAAGCATGGGGCAGGGGTCGCTTGCTAAAGGAGTGGGTGGATCGGCTTATGTGGCCTGCATCTAGCAGGAGGTCAGACTAGATGATCATAATGGTCCCTTCTGATCTTGAATTCTATGATTCTATGATAATCTAACTCTTAACATCAGAAATTGCTCCAGGGACAAAGATTCCTGGGGTTGCATTACTATTCCTAGCCCTGCTTTGTGCATGGAATACAAAAGGCTTAGTTGTGGGCCAGATTCTCTCCTCTCTGATATGCTGGTGCAAATGTGAACTAACTCCACTGAAGTCATTTACTCTGGATTTACTACAGTGTAACGAGTAGAATCTAGCGCACACTCTCTGCATGAAGAATTATGTTGTCTCATCCCAAGCAGCCTAACTCAGGGAATTGGTAATGGGCTACAGAGGCTTTCATCTCTAGGATTTTCATTTCAGATCTATTCCAGGACAGCAGTGTCAGGGAAAGGATAGCTCAGTAGTTTGAGCATTGGCCTGCTAAACCCAGGGTTGTGAGGGGGCCATTTAGGGGCCCTTGAGGGGGCCATTTAGGGATCTGGGGCAAATATCTGTCTAGGGATTGGTCCTGCTTTGAGCAGGGGGTTGGACTAGATGACCTCCTGAGGTCCCTTCCAACCCTGATATTCTAAGAATGTCATTGCATTCAGGTGGCTCTTTGGCATCTGATGTGAAAGAGCTGGTAATCTTGGTACAATTCTGATGGACGGGTGTCCATGTCCCAGAACTGAATGGCATGGGTCAGGGTCAGGTCTTTAGTGCTTTGTGAGGCCAAGTGGTGGAACCCTGAACTATTATTTTTTTCTATAGGTAGAACGTGCAAGGCTGTCCATATGGCACCTTCCAGAGGCATCAGACTCTATTTCTAAAGAAAATATTAGAAAGGATTTTTTAAAAAAAGGTTGCTAAGCCTTAAGGGCACTTAATAAACACTTTGGACTCAAGATCAGTGTTTCTGCTGTGTGTGTGGTATCCTGAAAACCACTAATTCACTCTTCTTATTATGTCATATTTCTCCAGTTACTGATTGAACTAGCAGCCCAGCCAGCAGCCGGCAAGGATATTCGGAAACAGTCTCAACAGCTAGTCTTCATTAATAATTTACTATCCAGTCCTCACATCAGAATTATTTTAAGCAGTATTTGTAAATGTATCTCTGTCTGAGTGACTGGGGTATGACCTCAGTCCACCAAATCTCTTCGTTCAATAAAGGCATAAACAAAACCTGGCCAATATTAACATGTCACATGTAGAATTTTACCCTAGGTCTATGATTAAAACAAAAGGGAGTGTGTGGAGTAAAGCTTGGCCATTTGTTTACATGTTTCATCATGCCTACTTTTAAAGTAGAGGGTGTTTAAATGATCTCTTTCTCTAGGCTTAGAGCCAAACCTGAAAGTTCTTAGCACTTAATGCCTGTGCATAGCTTTATAATTTTTTCAACAAGTCACGTGGATATTAACAAATAATTCTCACAACTCTCCCATGAGGTGGGATGCAAAAATGTGAAGGGGCACTGGAAATTTTATGTAGTGGTTGGAGCAAGGAACTGGGAGTTCTCCTGGGTTCTATTCCCAACTCTGACGCTGACAGGCTGTGTCAAATTGGTCAGGTTTCTTGAGCAAATATTTTCCAATATGGGTACCCAAAAGTGAGGCACTTTAAACCTTTACATAAGAACCAGAGTAACGGCTGGCCAACTTGCAGAGTTGCCAAGCACTCCAACTCCCACTGAAGTAAGAGTTTTACACCAGAGTAAAGATTTACCCCCTAACAGATCAGAAACTGACCCAGTTTCATAGAACTCTGTCCCAAGCTATGTCTGCAGCTGATGACTTTTGGGTATCTTTAGACTAGGATAAAAGGTGGGGAATTTTTTTTTAAAACATGTTTTAAATCCCCACCTTGTATTATCATAGGCTAAACATAACCTTATTTGTGTAATAGCATTGGATCTGATTCTGCCTCATTTCAATGAACCTAAACTGGAAGGAAGTCCATTAGCTTACTTGTGTTAGTGGAGTTACTTGTGACTCGCATTGGTATAGCTGGGAGCAGAATCTGGCCCTTGGAAAAAAAATCACTGTCCAGTAGGAGAGATTAAGGCTAAGGGAGAACACTGAAGTAAGTATTTCTCTCTACATTCAGTGAACAGACCTTTGTAAGGGTTACTGCCACCAGTCCCATACAATTTGTAATCTTGCTGTAAATCTGTAGAGTGCTTATGTGCTGTAGTTTGGAGACTGTGAGTATTCATCACCATAAATATAGACAGCACCTGTGTTCCTCTCTTAAGAGAGAAGGTACAGCAGCTGCCTTTTCTGCTTCATGGTTTTTACATTTGCTAGGTAATGATAAAACTAGTCTGAGAAACCTGCAGATGTTCACTTAAATGGATATTAATGTTCAATGTGAACCCATATATGGAAGCTAGCTTGGTTCAAAGTCCTACTGTATAATTGAAAACTGAATTGCTGTGTCCTCCTGGCACCCTGTGCTTTTAATTCCAGCTGTATCTTTTTTTCTTTATTTTAAAATCTCTGTGTAACTGAACCTTCCCATTCATTGCCATCTGTTTCTGATAGTGTGGCAAATTATTGACAAGGCTGCGAAATCCGGTGGACTAGAACTTGCAAAAAGATAATGCTGTTTTCTGCATATGAAACCTTCAGTCCTTCAAATGAAGGTGTCCCCCACTTACCAGGATGGTGATGAACAATATTTATTGATTCAAATTAAGATTTAAAAAGGACCCTTCCATAACTAACTCTAAGATAGGCATAATTTAAAATATTATTCTAGCCCTGGGACTGCATGTGTCTTTTCAGTCTGTGAGCTGGTCTCCAGATGAGGTGCAAGTGATACCTGGGACCACGGAAAAATGGCTTATGTCTAGGATGTGATCCTTGCTATTTCCAGTCCTTCATCAAGTACTGGCTATTGCTCACTGCTGTGCTTGGGCAGTCATAATTTACTGGCTAAAAACAAACCTGAAACAGTTCTGCCTCAAAGGCAACAATAAATAGGATTCTCAGTAATGTTTTAAAAGCTCAACCCCAAGGTAAGTTTGCTTTAAAACGTGCCAGGTGTGTGTGTGTGTGGGGGGGGGGGTGGAAACCTGTTTAGGAATCGAATCTCTTCAGGCAAGAGTATCACAATTAGAAAACAAGAAGCCTACAAAATGTTTTTTTAATCCTGTATTTTAAAACAGAGTTTCAGGTTCCAGCTGTCTTTTTAAGCGGCTTTTCCCCCCCTCCGTGTCACCTGCTGAATGTTGCGTGAGTCAGCATGTTGTAATTGGTCTGTGGAGAAAACAGCCTTTCTGGCTTACTGGTATCACTTAAAACCCAAATGGCTTCTGATACAAAAGCAATTTTTCCACTCTTTGGCTTTCCGTGTACTAGCAAACTCGAACACTTCTGAGCACTGTTTGTACCACTGTTGTATTGGCCGAGAACACTTGGTTAATTGTATCCTGTAATTAAATTCTTCATTAGCGATAAAGTTAATCTTCTCCGTGCACATAAAAACCTGACCCACAGCTTGAACTGGCAGAATTGCAGTTGTTCATAGACATCTTTTTCCAGGCCTAAAGGTTTCATTCGAAAACCAGAAGCAATTAGTAGAACCAAAAATTCCCTTTCCTGAGTGAAGGATCCAATAATAATACACAACTTTCTTCTGAAGATTTCATAGATTTTTAAGCCTAGATGGGACCATTATGATCCTCTCGTCTGCCCCTGTGCATATCATAGGTCAAATGACATCAGCCATTAATCTCTGCATCAATCCATAACTTCTGTTTGAACTATAGATATCTTTTAGTAAGACATCCACTCTTGATTTTGATTTAAAAAGTGTGAGTGATGGAGAATCCATGACTCCCTAGGCAAGTTGTTGCAATGGTTAATTACCTTCACTGTTAGAAGTTTATGCCTTATTTTTGGTGTGAAATTGTCTAGCATCTGTTTCCTACCACTGGAACTTGTTATGCCTTTTTCTGCTAAAGGAAAGAAGCATCTACTGCCAGATATCTCTTCCCCAAGTAGGTAGTTGTAGACTGTGGTCAAGTCACCTCTTAACCTTCTCTTGGATAAATTTAAATAGGTTGAGCTTCTTAAGTGTGTCTCACTATAAGGCGTGTGTTCCAGGCCTCAAATCATTTGTGTAGCTTTTTTTCTCAACCCTTTCTAATATTTTGGTGTGCGAACACAAGAACTGGACCCAGGATTCCAGTAGCTGTCTCACTAATGCCAGATGCAGAGGTAATACCACCTCACTAATCCTACTTGATATTTTCCTGCTAATACATCTCAGGGTTGAGTTTGCCCTCTTAGCTAAATCTTTGCACTGGGAGCTCATGTTCAATTGGTTATCTACCAGTCGACCCTTAAGTTCTTTTCAGTGTCACTGCATTCCAGGACCCAGCCTCGCATCTTATAAATGTGACCTCCATTCTTTGTTCCTAAGTGTATGACCTTGTGTTTGGTGGTATTAAAACACATGCTGTTCAAATGAGCCTGCCTTACCAAGTGAGCCAGGTTGGCCTGTGTAACTGATCTGTCCCCATAGTTCTTTAAATTACTGGGTCTCTAAACACCTGAGTGAGGCAAATAAATACTCCAAATCTTCATCCCCATTCCAATCACTAGACTGCGCTTCCTTGTCTTGAAAATTTTGAAAATCAGGCAGTTCTCATTTCACAACTCTTCTTCCTGAAGAGAAAGAAGCACTTCACATGTGAACTGCTGTGTGCTGCCTTTTCCCACCCATCATATGAAGGTTCAAATCCCTATGTGCCCCATCTGCATTTTTATTTTGTTAGCCAGTTCTTGTGGCAACTTTTATCATTATCAGCTTCTAATTCCGCTTAGAGAAATAGTTATTTCAGCTAATAGGCTAGTGTTCATCATGTCCTCAGAATGTGCTTCAAAGAATCTCTCTCATTTGGTTTTTAGATTTCAGATTTTTACTACAGTTCATTTTAAGCTGTTGGAATCTAAGAGGAAAGCCCAGCTGATCCTAAAGATCTGTTATTACTTAAATCTGTCACCCCATCAGTGGAAAAACTAAACACAAACAATAGCCACTGTTGGTGGTACCCACAAAAGTGTGTGTGTGTACACACTCCCCTGGTGACTGCTTTGCAACAGAGGAGAATCCATCCAGGATGCTGAGACTCAAAGCGAAGTGCAATTTAGTATGATTTTAATAATGAAATGTTCAACCAGAGATCTTTCTCATTTTAGCCTGATCCTGGATGGTGTTAATGAAATTAAGACCTTAGCACCTCCTAGTATTTTGCCCTCCAAGAGCTGTGCAAAATCCAGGTGCTATAAAACAGGGGTTCTCAACATTTTTCTTTCTGAGGCCCCCCCCCTTAACATGCTATAAAAATTCCAGGCCCAGCGGGGGGGGGGGGGCAGGGCTCTGAGCTTTAGCTGTGGGGATCTCGGCGCTTCAGCCCTGCGGGTGGGGGGCTCCAGCTGTGGGGGAGGGGGTTCAGGGCTTCTGTCCTGCAGGGCACCAGGGCTTGGGGCTTCTGCCCTGTGGGATTGGGGGGCCTCGGGGCTCACAGACCCCCCCCAAATGGCTCACAGACCCCTGGTTGAGAACCGCTGCTGTAGAACACTGAGAGTGTTTCAGGTCGTGACTGCTTGAAGAGAAAGTAATTTACAGGTCCACTGTGCTGTGTCCATGCCCTTGTAATTGCCCCTTTGACTGTCTGGTGGATAATCCTGTTTGTTTGGACCATTCTATGTTGGCTCTGAAGTAGCCCTGAGCTTTATCCCAAAATATAATATTGATTAGTCACTTGAGTCTTTAGCCACTTAGTCTGACCTTGAATCCGGCAAACCTCGAAAATAGATCCTAATGCTAAAAGTTTTAATTAAATGCCTAATTAAAATTGGTCACTCTCCCTTAGAATAGTAAATTTAAATGTAATGATCTGTTTAAATATTAATAACTCTTTATCTAAAAAACCCCACTCATTTGTGTTGCAGGGGTAACTCATGCTAGATAATATTAGCTGAAGCCATTGCAATCTGTCCCTCCCTTCCTTTTGGAAGTGATACTTTGATTTGGAACGATCTTGTTTCAAGTCTAGATATCTTTGCAGTGGAATGAATCTTTTAGCCTTGTTCATCCTATCGAGTTCTTGCTATAGAAGCAGGAGTCCGATTAAGCGAATAGCCAGTGGTCCTAGATAAACCAGCACTTCTCACAAGGCCTCCTCAGTTTTGAAGCTTGAAGCTACTCAAATCCTTGGTCAGTTGATCCTCTGGCACAGTTCAGAACAGATTTCCTCAGACTGCAAATGGAGCAGGGATAGTCCTTCACAAGTGTTTGGAGTAGGCTTGATCAAACATTTTCACAAAACATTTTTGTTTTGGCTGACATTTGTTTTTTGACACCCCCCCGCCCCCAAAAAATTGTTGTGAGGGGGGGAATCCAATTTTTCTTTTCATGTTTTCATCCCCTACTAGAAAAAATGATTGGGGTGGGGGAAATGTTTCCCCACCACCACCAAAATGGAACAGCAGGGAGTGGCCGCGTGCATCTTGAAAGAGGGCCGACTCATTCATTTATATCAGTTGAACATAAACTTTTTCACTATTCCTGGGACCAATGTTGCAAGCTGCCAAGAGCTTCCTGTGGGTTGCTGAGCATGCACAACTCTCTAGCAATTGTGGCTCTTCAGAAGTTAATATGCAGCTCCTTGTATAGGCACTGACTTCGGGGCTGAAGCTACAGGTGCCAACTTTCCAGTGTGCCGGGGGGTGCTCACTGCTCAACCCCCTGGCTCTGCAATAGGCCTTACCCCGTTCCACCCCTTCCCACTCCCTCCCTTGAGCCTGCCATGCCCTTGCTTCCCCCCCCCCCCCCGAGCCTCCTGCACGGCATGAAACAGCTGATCAGGAGGTGTGGGAAGGGAGCGGGAGCCGCTGATCGTCAGGGCTGCCAGTGGGCGGGAGGCGCTGGGAGCTGGGGGGGGAGCTGATGCGGGGCTGCTGATGTATTACTGTGGCTCTTTGGCAATGTACCTTGGTAAATTCTGGCTCCTTCTCAGGCTCAGGATGGCCACCCCTGGGCTTGGTCCTCATTTTAGAAAATACTCTAGGATTGTGGGTGGAGCTTGGGACCATGGGCAGTGTGTGACATGTACCTCCACACCTTTCCACTTGTGGCCTTTGTGTAAGTGATCCCTGTTTGAAAGTTGAGAGTGGAAATCCACATGCACAACTCCTGCCCTTTTTTGGTCGTGGGCCTTCTCTTGATGCTTGTGCCTATGTGTTTGTGGCTTTGCTTTTAGCTGCACAAACATCTTGTTAATATTATCAATGATGACTAAAGTGGGATTTATCTGCAGCAAGAAGCCAGTTCCCAGAATGCTCTTTGGCCTCAGTTATTTAATTGTTGTGCTGATGTCTGAGCTTTGGGAGGAGAGTCAAAAATTTGGGTAGAGCTGGCCCCAAGTTTTGTGGAGCCCTGTGCCAACTAGGGCACGTAAGGATTCCTACAAAGTGCATGTTGTTGGGGTTGGGGGAGGATGGTGTGGGATGTAGGGCTTGGCAGATAAATGTAGTGCTGATTAACAAGATAAGACAGGTTTATCTTCTGGATTCTGGGCACTTGTTATCCCTTCTTCCTCTGGGATAGGAGAAAAGCCCAAGTAAAACTAAGGGTATGATTCTGATGCTCTAATGTTATACTGGGTTGGCTCCACTGGCGTTAGCAGAGTTAATCCCAGTTCACATCCATAAACATTGAATTGGAATGAGACACTATAATTTCTAAACAATTCCTCAGTAGTCTTATTCTATTCCAATACAATAAAATTGCTGTAGGTTTTCAGCACAATAAAAAATCCCAGATATTCTTGCAGTTCCTTTGTTAGGATGAAGGTCCATGTATTTAGCTTTTGACTTAATTTCTCAGAAGAGCACTGCTCAAATACCCAAGTGGCAAAACTACCTCGCTTATAATTCCTTTCTACAGTCTGTTTTGCAAGTGAAAATTGGGGGAGATTTCCCTCAACTCTTGCTTGTCATGTTTTCATAAACATATTAATAAACAAATAGACCAAATCCTAGCATTCAGCTTCCTCTTGGTAACTAACTTGAACCATATGTTTCGCTCCCATAGCTTCTTTGGATTTTAAGAAGAGGTTAAAAAAGTACCTATTTGCATCACCTTGGGATATTGAAATTCCAAGCAGAAATAGTTTTGCATAATTTATTGCTCTTGCTGTGGTTTTGCTCATACAATAAGTTCAACTTCAAAGTACTTTGTCTCCACTTGTAATTATTTATGTGCAGCAAAAAAATCATTAAGTACCCTCCAAGCATTGCCTTGTTCCTGTCCGATCAGTAGTTTGATTCTAGTTCTTGCCTGTTCATGAAATTTCTCTCACACTTGTAAAGGGGCACTGTTAGGATAAAGATCTTCTCTTAAATACCCTTTCACCATTTTCCTCCCCTGGACTTTAGATTGGTAAAACTGAAACACTGTAAAAACGTGCATGCTTTTTTTCCCCCTTACCCTGGCTATGCTGGATGTTTTACCTTCAGCGGTTCAGCTTGGACAATGAAGGTCGACTTGTCAATTTCACTTGTATTTATAGTGAGTTTCTCTTGCCAATTCTTTCCCACTGGCACAATGCAGCAATGCTGGGGCTGCAAACAGTGCCAGGGAATGTCTGGACAGCAGGATGGTAGTAATCTGTGGTATTTATTTATTTATATGGAATACAACATTGGAAGGACACTCTACCCCTGTAGACTCTGGGGCAGTATGGTCAGCCCTTGGCCTGTTTTAAACACGAGACCATCTGGTACTCTGCACTTTGGGACCCCATTGGTATCCACAGCTCATTAGCCATTAGCAATGGGACTGAAAGGGGAGACCACACAGTGTTTGGTATCTTCTGGGTGGCGGTCATCTGTCATCACTGTCTAGCAATTTAAGAGTGGCAGACTCAGGAGTGCACTATATCAAGCTGCTGTTAGGACAAGTCAGACCAAGACGGCAATGCAAGGAAAGAAAATACCAGGGGCCGGGTGAGGTTTCCCCAGGACATGGGAAAGGAATCTTCCCGTTGTCTTAACACACAAATAAAAATGCATTTCATCGTCTCGGGATGTGGGGCCCTTTGCACTTACCCATGGTACCTCTCAAGGGCAATGAGCAACCACAGCTTCCATTGACATTTTAACCTTTAGGAACCCCCCCCAATCAAAATTGTGGATTTCACTGGGGAATGGGCGGTAAGGACAGGATGACATTTTTGTGAAAATATTGATCAATTTTCCAACCAGTGTCACTTACTAGCCTACAGCCTGGAGATGATTCTGTTCTAAAGGGGTATCTGGCTGGAGAGTGGGAGCAGGTAGGGAGCATGAGATTCCCTGCCATCCACAGGGTAGCATGGTATGTGTTCTCTTTCAGCATTTGCAGGAGGAGCTTGCGGGAAGGAGTGAGAATGAGAGAGGGGTTAGGAGAGGGAAGCAGGACAGTGAGAGGAGGAGAGAGAGGCACTGAGGTTAGCCCTTTCCTGTCTCTTCATTTTTGTATTCTAAAGCGATATCTCTGCCAGCACACTTTGTAGCTGTAACTTGCCACTAAAAGATGGAAGATGCACCGCACACAGGGCTCAGGCATTTTTACCACTGTGTTGTCTAAGCTAGTAGGGTTATGTCTAAGCCACTAAGGTTATTTCTACGCTGGAGCTGGAGGTATAATTCCCAGCTTGGGTAGATACCCTCACTAGCACTGATTGAGCTGGAAGGTGTAACTTCCAGCTAAGGCACACATACCTATGCTAGCTCTGATCAAGCTAGTGTGCTAAAAATAGCCATGTAGCCACAGCTGCATGGGTGGCAGCACAGGCTAGCTGCCCTGAGTATGTACCTAGGGTTTCAAATGGAATGGGACTCAGGGTGGCTGGCCTGTCTCTCCGCCTGTGGAGCTGCAGCTCCACTGCTGTATTTAACGCACTAGCTCAGTCAGAGCTAGCATGGGTATGTCTGCCTTAACTGGATAATACATACACTAAAGGTTGGGTGTTGCTGGTTTATGCTAGCGCATCCACCAGAGGAGCTGCACTGGGGAAGCATTGCCACTTTGCTTTACTCTAGAAAATGTCAGTGTAATGTAAGTGTTAACCAGCAAATGGCATGTTGAGAACTATTGTTATCTTTACAGATAGAAAACTCCCCACCTTGCATGACCCACAACTACAATGCTACTCATGCCCTGAAGCTGAAACCTTATTTACCTCTGAAATCTGCCTTAATTGTTTTTAATAACTGAGATTTCCTCTTATCATGATCCTAGTTCTTCTGCCGATCAATTCCACCCAAGCTAATGAACTATCATGTAGAGCAACGGGGAACTGCTCTCATAATCTGCATTCCTCCAATCGTTTTTTGGATGCTAATGAAGAGAACCAGGGAGACATCAACCATTACTATATACAGGGCCTGAATAAATCAGCGTGTATGGATCATTGAGCATCTTTGTTGTAAAACAAATGGCCTGTGGTCAGTTAATCATACAAAAAAAAATCTCTTGGGCCCCACAGCAATATTCATAAGTCCCAAATCCTTTTGCAGTTTCATAAATAGAACATCTGTTAAAATATGGAGAAATTACAGCTGCAAGTGATGGTTTACAAATGTAGCTGTTGCGGATTGTTAGGGATACAGAGAGTTATTGCTCTAGTTTTGCAAAAGCCTCATCTCTCTCTGGTTCACACTTGCTTTTTGTTTTACCTTCCAAATCTCCTTTTGTTCCATTCTCTCTCATTGTTCTTGACAAGTTGCTCTGATCCTGTGCTGGCTAAGAGAAGACCAAGACTAGTGGTGGTAAATTGGCATCCACTACTCTCTTTCTCCCCCTCCCCCCAGAAAACATCTTCTCTCCAGCACGTGAGTCGTAAGCAGCCTGAGGCATAGGAGCCATAATCAGTTTCACACTTCCCTTATTGACCTTGGATGCTAATACACAGTGAATGCATTTGGCTACTTGTCCACGTTGAAATTTTATGTTTGTTGATGTTGGCATCACCTTCAGCTACAATTAACCTCCCCAAGTAAAGTCTTAGCTGACAAACAGGCCTGTGTGTCATTGCTGTGTAAACAAGAGGCAGCAGGAACCCATGGGCGTGAACTGATGGTATGCTTTGGTGTTTTTCCTTTTTCATTTAAATGCAATGATCTTTGTTTCTCCCACGTTGAAATGAGAACTGCAGGCACTTTGATAAATGTGCTGGAAGATTATCTGCTCTCACGGTAACTCTGGGAAAGTGTGCCCTTTATCATTTGCTTAAGTGCTGGCTCTGCAACTTCCTAATGCAAATACTCCTGAGTGAATAGTAACAGACAGGCCTATGCCACCCTTAGGAAAAATAGGGCTGGAAGGGGAAACCATTTCTTTGTCCCCTCTCTACCCACTGAAGCTGAGCAACCTCCCAAAGATTCTACTAGGTTATATTAGCTCCCTCTGTAGTTATAGCAGTTCCTGTGTTATACAGAAAAGCCTAATGAAACACACAGCATGGGAGGTATAACTGATACATCTTCATACTGATCTATTGCCTAGAGGGGATTGATTAATGGCAGCCAATGCTGAGTTCCATGAGCCCTCTCTCTGCTGAATGAAATAAGCCCTGCCCTTTGGGGTGATCCCCTATCTTGGTGCACAGCCCAAGCAGACAGGGTTGAATGAGGAGGTGCTGGGAGATGAAGGCAGGAGAGGAAGAAGTCCTCATCTGGCCACAGAGCAGCAGTAGGCCAGTGGCTGATGCTCCCACTCTGTGCCATGGAGTCAGGGACTGGTTGGTAGGGTCCTGTACTAACAGATCCCTTGCTCCCTCTGTGCTGGGTTACAAGGGAGCCAGTATGTGCCATACATAGTATGCAGAGAGTGTAGCTCCCCTGAACAAGCCTCCACAAACCTTTTACACCCCTTTTCCCCTCCCCTCAGAGTTCCACTACTCTTTCCACATACACAGGGCCCTCTAAGGCCTTGAAGATGAGAAGCAGAATTTGCTCTTTGGGGCAAAAATGTCTTGTCAGATGCATGGTGCAGGGATAGGGTGACCAGATGCCCCGATTTTATAGGGACAGTCCTGATTTTGGGAGCTTTTTCTTATATAGGCACCTATTACCCCCATCCCGTCCCGATTTTTTTTCACACTTGCTGTCTGGTCACCCTATGCAGGGACAACATTCTGGCAAATGCCTAGAAAAAGGCTTAATGCCCCCATTGGAAACAAAGCAAGGACCGACTAATCAGTGACAACTTGAGGCTTCCTTTCACTTGTGTGACAAATTAGGAGGTGAGGGAAGAGCTGGTGAGGTGAGGGGCGAGGTGAAGGGATTGAACAAGAGAGCTAGCAGAGTGTAAAAAAATGTTGGGGTGAATTAGGCAGTGAAAGAGCCAGTTTGCATGTTGAAGTGGCATAAAGGGATCAGAGGGTGAAAGCCAATTAACTAATCAAAGACAGAGAAACGGAGCCCTAAAGAAAGAGGGTTGATTAAGTGGAGAAGACTAAAAATGCATGTTAATAAAATGGCTAGGGGGCTTCAATGAATTTGGAAGTACAGCTGGCCCTGGGTCAGGGAGAATAGAGAGAAGGGGGCTCCAGACCAGGGAGACTGTTTAATCACCTTCCACTGTTCTCTCTTTACTTGTATGTTTTATGCTCTTCCACGTTCATGGTGGAGCCCCTTGCGCCGCTAACCATGTGGTTAGTGCTTTCTGCAGACCTAAGGGTTACCGGTGGAGTTGGGCTCTTCAGGGAGTACCTTTATGAATTAGAATTGCTTCTGTTTTGTGGTTGCCAGCTAAACTGTCAGGACTGAAACAAACACACAGTAAAACATGGGGCTGCTTTAAAATGAAGAGCCTGATTCCGTTCTCACTGCTTTTACATCAGTGGAGTTCCACTGACTTCAGGGGAGTTACTGTTGAGTTACACCAGTATGAAGGGAGAATCCGGCCCAAGGTTCTCAAAAATGCAGTCAGGTCCAACTCCTTTCTTGTGCCAGTTTGAGTAATTCAGTGGGGCATCTTCATTGATAGAGAGCGCCCCTCCGCAGGAGAAGAAATACCGGTGAACAGCTCTGCAGGCACTGTTCTCTGTTTGGGAGGAAGGATGGAAGATCCACACAACACATCCTTCAGGGGCAATGCAGCTACTGTGTCACCTTTGACTTAGTCACTGCACATGTTCCCTTCTGCAGAAGGTCTTCCAGGGTTTTGCCTCTTCCATGCCCTCACTGCAGAGGCTAATGCTGGCACTTGCCCTGAGTGCAATGACTTCCACTGGGCCTGATTTCAAGAGGTGCTGAGCACTTGCTGAAGTCAGTGGGAGCAGCTGGAGTTATGGCTACTCAGCACTTCTGAAAACCAGGCCCAGTGTGCTGCTGCTTGCACCCTCTCACTTCCTTGCTCACCTGTGCGTGGGCCAAACCATCCTAGTGAACCACACTGTGTCTTGACTAAAGCCTTTGGGGTACACTAAGGGCCTGACTGCCAGCACTGACTCCAATTGGGACTGAGCAGTGAATACCTCCTAAAATGAGTCCCTTAAATAAATACCAAGAGCATGGTGTGAATATAAGGTGAGAATGAATCTCTAGAACAGATACTTCCTTGTAATATTTCTTTTAGTACTCACCACCTATTGAGCATGCAGTAACCATACAAACACCATTAAATGGCTTTTGGAGAATCTTAACCATTTGGTGCCTGCTGAATGATCTGTGTATGTCCAGTTGGAAAACACCCCTGCTCTGCTGCTCATTGTGCCAGACCTTGACAGGGCCGCCCAGAGGATTCCAGGGGCCTGGGGTCTTCGGCGGCGGGGGGCCCTTCCGTTCTGGGACCTGCCACCGAAGTGCCCCGAAGACCTGCGGCGGGGGCCCTCCTGCCGCTGAATTACCACCGAAGCGGGACCCGCCGCCGAAGTGCAGCCCGGTCTTCGGCGGTAATTCGGCGGGGTCCCAGCGCGGTCTTTGGGGCACTTCGGCGGGTCCTGGAACGGAAGGGCCCCCCGCGAATTACCGCCGAAGACCGAGCTGAACTTCGGCGGCGGGTCCCGCTTCCGCGGTAATTCGCCAGTGGGGGGGTCCTTCTGCCCCGGAGCGGAAGGACCCCCCCGCCGGCAAAGACTGGGAGCGGAAGAAGCTCCTGGGCCCGGCCCCGCAAGAGTTTTCTGGGCCCCCCGGAGCGAGTGAAGGACCCCACTCCAGGGCCCCCGAAAAACTCTTGTGGGGCCCGGGGCCTGGGGCAAATTGCCCCTGTTGCCCCCCCCCCCCCCCCTCTGGGCGGCCCTGGACCTTGATGTTCCCTTGACTAGCACAAGTGCGGAAGAGGCCAACAGCAAAAGGATTAACTTGCATCCCTGCCAGGATGTTTCCCAATTTATGCAAACTGAATTCCAGGTCTGGGGCCTAAGGTGTCAAACAGATTTCCTCTCTGCTAGTGATTACGGCAGAAATGCTCTCTGTGACTGACAGGCCAAAGAACACATTACTCCATGGCATAATTACAGCTATTAATTAATCTGGGGTATTTGGGACATTCAGAAGTTAGCGCAGATGCTCATTGCTGAGCGCTGCATTTTGAAGCACAGCCATACAGTGTTGTTCTAACCCAGCATATCCCATCATCTCAGCTCTTGGGATACAGGAGGAACATTCTGGTTTTCTTTGTCTCCTTGTGTAGGTGTGGTGGGCTGCTCAGAGCTAAGACAGTCTATAGTTTGCCATCCCTAATGATTTTAACCATTGAATTAAAAAAGGAAACCATGGTTATCAAAAAGCTGGGAGAAACCATCTGACAAGCAGAGATAGTATGAGTCACCAAATGTGGATCCAAATCTGAAGGTCCTCAAAGTTCAAATATGTTTGATTTTCTTATTTGAATTTGGGACATTTACAGATATGCCTAAGTTGGAAAGTTCAGGTGCAGATCTGGACTCAAATTCAGTGACAAACTTTGTTGTTGTCAAACCCCCGTTTTATGTCCAAAAAACCCCAAACAACCCAGCAAAAAAATGTCAACCAGCTCTATCCCCAATTATGATCTTGGAAATAATTGCAGGTGCTAGGAAGGCAGTATGTACTGGGCTGGAACACAGTAGCCTCGGCTTCTATTACCAGCTCTGCCAGTGGCCAGCTGGTTGACCTTGGGCGAGTGCCTTTTCCTTTCTGTTCCTTAGTTTCCCTATCTTTAAAATGGGGATGATGATACTGACCTCTTTTGTAAAGCACTTTGGGATCTATGGGTAAAAAGTGCTGTATAAGAGCAACATATTATTTAGTATTATTTTGCAGGTGCAAATAATTGTGGGTGCATTTTATAGCACTTGGACATCTAAGCACCTGATATTTTGTTGGCACATTTACTAGATAACTAATTCCCTGTTAACTTGCTGTACCTTCTTGGGCAGATAGTTCCAAATTCATTGTGTGTCCTTCGCTCGCATTTAACGCATTACATATTAAATGGCTTTAAAATATCTTGACTTATGAAAGGTTCACTATAAAGTTGAATGCGATCTACCAAACAAAGAACTCCCTCTGAAGATTGTGGATTTGTATGCCTGTACACCAGCTCTGAATTTGATCTTATGTTCCTAAAGTAGAGTTCATTTCTATTTGATCTACCGACTTGATCCCTGTTGCTTTTCCACCATGATTAAAATGTCTAAAAAGGGCCACCCCAATTTACAGTTCATGTTTCAAGAAAGTGGCTCTTATGTCATGCCAACCCTCAGCATGTTCACTTGTTAAATTATGCATATACTAATGAAGTGTGAAAATCAGCCAAATAACAACTCTCTGTAATCGCTTAATGTCCCCAGAGCATTGTGGCTTTTTATTATTATTATTATTTTATGATTTGCAGCCCATTCTGAGTCATGTTTCTTCAGGGCATTCTTCCAACAACTGGGGCTAATTAGCATTTTCATTTTTACCCCTTCTGAGGAGGTCTGGGCGAGCGCTCAAACCTCACAGCACCATTTGCATTTTCTGTCTTGAACTAAGTAATCCCTAGTTTTCCATTATAGCGTAGAATGGTTTCCCATCGCAATTGCTAGAATCCACTTCATTGCCCTCTGCTTGGGCCTGGGGATGTTGGGAGGGAAAGCCTCAAACATTAGGCATTCCAAGGTCACTTTTGCTGTGCTAGAAATCTCTTAAGAATTTCACCCTGTGAATTGGTACTTCTTTCTCCTACCTCCCGCTTGGGTTGGCCTCCTGTACAAAGGTACTATTCCATCTTGAATCCAGCTATCTGACTCCAGTCTAGGAATTTTTGACTAGGAGAATAAGACATTTTGTTAATTCAACAGCTCTTTCATCACTGCCTCACTGGGAGTCTGCATATAATTATGGTGTGTTTTGAGTTGCCCCAGCAGGTAAAGATCATCACTTTAACACGTAATGCTGTATTGATGCCTCTACATGTTAGACATTTATTTTAACCTCACTGCCAGAAACGGAGTGCACTCATCTTCCTGTCTGACCTAAATCGTTGGGAAGGGCTCCATACTGTTAAACATCATTCTACCCTGAGGTGGCTGCATTTGAGTATTTTGTGACTCTGATATACAGTACATATGTATACACATAGGACCAAATTCACCAGTGACATAGGCAGGTGCAGCTCCATTGACATCAGTGGAATTGTCGACTTCTGTACATGGTGAATGTAGTCCTAAGGCATCTAACTTGTAGAGGTGTAGGTGGTGACTCCATTGTTAAGGTTGTCTTGAGATTTCCACTTAAAATACCCTTTTTGCACTTTTTTATGTTTTTTTAAATTATTATTTTTATTTATTTATTTTTTTTTAGTCCCCCAAATTTAACACACTGGCCCAGATCCTTTCTTGAACCCAGTCACTGTTGGATGTGGGAAGAACCTTCAGGAACTAATTATGGCTCCTCAGTCCTGGGCCTAGCTTTATAATGGCTCCAGTCCCAGTTGAGTTTAGCACAAACTAGTGTGCTGAAGCCATACTTTCTATGTCGGCGGCTGAAGGTGGGTTAGGAGTAAGTGGAAGAGAGAGAGGAACATGAGCATTTCCCTGCCTTCTCCACCAGTTCTGGTCTGTTCTGGTTTGCTGGGTAGGAAGCTCTTGTGCTCTGAGCCATATGAGGAAGGCTGGATCAGGTCCCCAGCAGCTCCCACGTGTGCCAGACCATTGTACCAAGCTGCAGCTCCGAGCTACTGCCTGTTTGCAGGGCTGGATAGTGTGTGAGGACAGAGCCAGGGACCTATTGGGCTGTATGTGTTTTGTGTACATTTAATTATACTGTCACACACACCTGCTTATGTAATTGTATTGACTTCACTGCAGTTACCAATATGAGAGGAGAATGAGGCCCAGGGTCCATTACTTGTCTGTGAAGCACCAAGCACACCTAGGATAATGTATAAATAACATGTCCGAGCCTTTTACTTTCTTCTTTGTCTAGTGGGGAATGGTGGGCTTTTGTGTTCCTGAAAGCAACGTGGTCGGTTGAGTCTGGAGAGTGTCTTTTTTTATGAAAACAAACATCGTGCCAGAGCTCCCAGAAAGCCTGACTGGAGATTAACCACATGACGGCACCTGAGGCAACTGCAGCGTTCCAACACAACAGCCTGAGGCAGAAACGGGGTGGGTAGCCAGCTGGAAACTGGGCTTGCCATCTAGGTCTTCACTTGCCAGCCAAAGCTGAGCAGAGAGAGAAAGAGAATGATATTTTGCCACCTTAACGCGTCTGGTGTATGGTCATTTACTGGGAGCAGGGTTTGAGGCTTGGGCGGGGAATGGCACACACTGTTGGATCATGGGTCTTTGTATAGGTTTGGTTTTCTGAAAGGAAAACAACATGGAAAAGATATTTGAATACAGCTTGCTGAGCCCCTTCAACTCCAGTTTCTGGCATGGTCAATGGAAGGTGCTCCGCACAGTGCTGGGTCAGACCCTTAATGAATAATGTGAGGTGGCTGGAAAAATGAGGGCCAGATTTTCAACAGGAACGACCTGTGTGCACTAAGTGGTGATGATGGACAAGTTAAGGACATGAATGTGCACAGCATATTCAACACTGGCTTCTGAACCACGACTAGATCAGTGTACCTCGAGCTGGGCAAAGCAAGTTGCTGGCATTTTGGGGACATGTCATGGTATGCAAATAGCATATCCGGTGGCACTTATAATGAATATGAGATTTACAGGGGGATACGAGTTAATTCAGCAGAAAAGTCTGTCGAAGGGGTAGAGCATGCAGTTAAGGCATTAGGCCAACAAAAGTGCACAGTCAAAGGCCCAAATGTTCAATAGTGACATCTAAAATTGCACCTGTAATTTTGTGCATGCAAATTTTGATGCACACATTTTTGCATGTGCAGAAATGTTGGCATGAGCTGGCAAATTATGTAATTTAGATTTGAACACACTGTATCCATAGGTGCTGGAACTAGGGGTACTGGGTGTGCTGCCACATCCCTTGGCTTGAAGTGGTTTCCATCATATAACAGGGTTTACAGTTTGGTTCAATGGCTCTCAGCACCCCCACTATACAAATTGTTCCAGCCCCCCTGACTGTATCTGATTCTGTTCTCGCTTTCACTGAGTTTATGCTTGTGTAACTGCAGTGACTTCAGTGGAGTTACTTCCAATTTATGTTAGTCTGAGATCAGAATCAGGCCCATATTGTGCAAATACAATGATTAATACACAAGACCTTGCGGAATGGCCTGCATGGGGAAAATATTCTGGGTGCAATATTAAAGGCTAAGTTGCCGTCGCTTGGAAAATGTGAGCCAAAAACTCCTTTTTAGTTGCTCTAGACATTCCCAGTTCTCTTCTGACAATAATTCAACATTTTCCCTCATGCCTTTGAGTGTCTGCTGCTTAGTTGCATTGTATTAAATAGCAGTGCATGGAGCTCACATCTCTGTGCCCCTGGAAGGGCTTCTCATTCTTGGACGTTTACCACATAGCCTTCATCATTTGACTTCACAGCAGCCTCTGGTTGTTTCATTCCTCCAGCTGGGATCAGATGGTGACAAGAGATCACATGTTCGGTCACATGCAGTTCAGATGTCTTTCACCCCTTTATCTCCTCTCTTACTCATATGAAAGGCAGAACAGAACAAATCACTGCTCTGCTCTTTGAAGAAAACCTGTTACTTTGTTAGAAAATTGATAGCAACAAAGAAAAGAGAAGGAGGTGGGGAGAAATAGTCGGTGCTCAAAGAATAATAAAGTAGAAATGGAAGTTAAAAATCCCAGGGTAAAACAGGTGCTGGGTTACATTTTTAGGTGCTCCGCCTCTCAGGTACAGGGGGCGCTATCAAGATTTGAACTTTCATTGTTGTGCCCACAATTGAATTGTGGGTGTAAACCTGACCACTTTTACGTCTTTGTGGCTGTACACCCAAGAGTCAGAAGTGATCAAACTTGCACCCACAAATTTTGTGTGGGTAAATTGTACCTCAAACAGGAGACCAGGACTGAGCCTGCTGAAAATATGTCCTATAGTGTGTGTGTTCCGGAGGTATTGTAACAAAACCCCTGCAGCTCAGCTCTGGCAGTGGACCAATACAAACCTCCTGTGAGATACAGGAGATGGTGTGTGCAGTCCATGATATGGCATTTACTTCTGGCATGAAGACTGTGCACTGAATAGTGGAGTAACAAAGGTGGATATTAACCATGCCCCTTAAATTAAATAGACATATTAGACCAAATGCATAAACCTCTAGGACTCAGTCCTGAGCCCTGCTATGGCTAGCTAGCTTAAGTAGCCAGTTATGAAACTCCCCCATTTGATAATACTGATGTAGCCAGGTCTAAACCTCTTTCCTGCACCTGATGTAGGGAAATGTGCCAGGAGTGGAATGAGTGGCCAGATCATTTGATGGTCTGGCAGGCAGGCAGACTTAGTCTACTCTAGACTATGCCTCCAGGAAGAGAGAGCTGCAAGTGGTTCCTTGGCTGCTCCTCCACCTCTGCTGCACCCAGCAGAGATAATTAAGCTCCAGTGTTCACAACTTGTTTGAAGACACTCACTCACACCAAGCCTGATTCCGGCTCACTCTGTCATTTAAACATAAGCTTTGGCTTTGTTTTGGAGAGCTGGGCTGACCTGAAGTATAATTTGAAAAGAGGCTGTTGTGAGCAGCAGAAAGAACTGTATTATACATTTTAAAAGTCTCAAACACTGGGTGAAATCCTGGCTTTGTTGACATGAATGGGAGGTTTGCCATTGACTTTGGTGAAAGGCCATTGATTTGGTGGAGCCAGGATTTCATCCTTTGTTCTTATCGTACATTTTTACTCTTGATTATTGACTAAAGTAGGAGTCTGGGCTTCAAGATTCCCATCCCACCACACACCTCATGGGTGATATTCAGCGAGACATTTTAAGCCAAAGGTTTCCACCTAAGGTGTCTATAGATAAGTTCCTTAGTGAAATCATGAACTCTCTGTGCCATTGTATTACTGATTTGATCAAATAGGGAAAATGTAGTACTTCCCTCACACTGGTGTTGTGATGCATACATAATATTTTCAAAGCATAGAAATCCTTTTCGGAAAGGTGCTGTAGAAAGGCAGTGTATTCTTGTTATCATGGCTTTGAGGTGGAAGTCTTATTGGAGACTGGATAATTACATGTCTCTTCAGTGTTGACCATGTGAGCTTAAGTTGGCAACATTTCAAGTCAATAACTTTTTGCTTGGTATATCAGAGCTAATTTTCACACTCCTCCCACCCCCAGCATGTCCTATTGCTAGTCTACGTTCAAGATCTTTATGCACTTGGTAACCAACTTTATGGTAGACATGCTATAGATTGGTGTTGTTCATTGCTAACAATAGCACTGACAAACGCTTTATTGAAACAAAACACAGAGAATAGAAAAATCATTAGCCACCTTCTTCTGTGACATGACCTTAGCCCAGGGGAAATCACATTTTATATTCTGTGCACAGTGCATGGCAAAAAAAACCAAAATGAAACAAAAACTCCTTCTTTATGCAAAGTACATACTGTTTCCAATGATGGAACTGGGAATGACTCCATTTAAATCCAGCTAATCATGACTTGCAACCACTGCCATAAATTAAAGCTTGGTATGAGCCTATGACCAGTCACGGTCTGTAATGTTTACGAGCCATAAGGTCACTGTGGAAAACAGCAAGGAACATACTTATAATAGGCTGTTGGCCTCCATGGAAATTTATTAATTAAATTTTATCTTCTTTTCTGCACGCTTGAATGCTACCACTATGAATCTTTAGACCCGAGGAAACCATCCTGCAGTAATAATTGTGTGCTTATCACAGGCTGAGCAGTCATTTAATATGCTCCTTTGTGTGTCAGATATCATAATGCAATGATGCAAGATGTCAAGTTTTCTGAAAATGCCAATAGCATGCCTCACTGTGCATCAGGCCCAGGTTTCAGATCTTGCGATAAGAAGACAACCAAGAATCAATAGAATGTGCAGTAATACATTTTCTCATAATTAGCTTTAGAATAAGCTCCTACTGAGAGCATCAGAGGTGCAGCCATATGTATTATTCAGTAAGGAGCAGAAACCTCTCTCGTAGAATCAACAGAGGAGAAGGAATTGGTGTCTCATTGCTCTAACCCCAAAGAGTACTAGATGGGTTTTCTCACCTTCTAAATTCTTCTCCAGTTTAGCTGAGTTAAAGTGAGGTTACAGCCACTTTTTAAAAATGTCTTTAGGCCAGACCCTGAGATCATTGTCTCACTTTTTACTGGGTTCTTTTTACTGGTTTTATTGGGTTCTTAATCAAACAGAACTCCCCATTAGTGTCAGGAGAAGTGCTGGATTGAGCGAGGACTTCAGGGTTTGGCTTACTGTGAGGTTCAACATTTATTTCCATGTAGTGACTTCCATATCACATGACTGCTTTATTTCCAAGTTTTTCCTTCCTGCCAGTGATGCAAGCGCCAATTCTCAGTTCTTTTTGCCTCTGTACAATCACAGGGAATCCTTATTAAAATCTATATCATTGCATTTGTCGTTGATGCATGAGGCAGAATGTGGTGCATGAGGTTTTACCCCAGTTGATTTGGTACCCTGAAATGCTCATAGTAATATAGGGGTTTGCTTTGATCCTTTAAGTCAGCAGATATAACTCAGACACAAACCCGCCCTCTCCTTCTTGTACTGGAAATTCCATTCAGTGGAAGTACGGTAACATTCTTGCTAAACACACAGGATTAAATCATGGCCCTGTTGAAGTCAACAAACCAGGATTTCACCCAAAAGATTGAGCCACTCCTCAAGTTAGCACACTGTAAGTAATGAGGTAAAAGCTGGTACACAGATGCAGAATGTCTCTAAAGGTTCAGGCTTTTGTATAACGGCTTTTAATAATTCATGGCCAGACTGTCCCTTTCCCTAAAGTGGGTGCAGCTCCTAAGTGGCACAACTGAGCCCTCAATAAAAATACTTGTTTGGTCTTGCCAAGAATTCTCTAGATCTTTGAGCTTTGCCTTGGATTGTGTAGCCAGAAAACATTTCTCTGCTCTACTCTAAAATCCTTGGTGGCCAGTTATGTCTGATGATTGAGGTTCTTCTGGGAAAAACTATACAGTGGACCAGGGGTGGGCAAAGTTTTTGGCCCCAGGGCCACATCGGGGAATAGAAATTGTATGGAGGGCCATGCATGCTCACAAAACTGGGGTTGGCATACGGGAGAGGGGGTGTGCTCTGGGGTGGGGCTGTGGATGAGAGGTTTGGGGTGCAGGAGGGTGCTCCAGGATCGAGGGATTTTGAGAGCGGGAGGGGGATCAGGGTTGGGACATGGGGAGAAGTTTAGGGGGTGCAGGCTTTGAGTGACGCTTACCTCAAGCGGCTCCTGGAAGCAGTGGTATGTCCCTTCACCGTCTCCTACACGGAGGTGCAGTCAGGCAGCTCTGCATGCCGCCCCATCCACAGGCACCGCCCCTGCAGCTCCCATTGGAGCACATAGGAGCCAGAGTGGGACCATGCCGCGGCTTCTGGGAGCTGCGTGGTCCAGCCCCTGGCCCCAGCGCCCCGGCCCTGTGGTCCAGCACCCGGACCCAGCACCCTGGCTGGAGCGGGCTGGCTTAAAACAGCTTGTGGGCTGGATCCAGCCTGTGGGGAGGGATAGCTCAGTGGTTTGAGCATTGCCCTGCTAAACCCGGGGTTCTGAGTTCACGCCTTGAGGGGGCCATTTAGGGAACCGGGGTAAAAAACTGTCTGGGGATTGGTCCTGCTTTGAGCAGGGGTTGGACTAGATGACCTCCTGAGGTCCCTTCCAGTCCTGGTATTCTGTGATTCACCCCTGCAGTAGACCATCTCTCAAGCAGTTATATTGGGGCCTTGCTCTTCTACAAGGCATTTGCCACTTCTGACTCACTGATTACGGGTAGCAAAAGGAGGCGCCTTTCACTGAGGGTAGAATTAAACACATTTGTCTGAATGCCAATCATTATGTCGGTGATGAATCCTCATCAGCTTTGATGCACACCCATGACTGGAGGTGCAGCGATGTTGTATCAATATAGATGGAATATATGGGCCCGAAGAATCAAAGATGTTAACATGACCTGGTAACTGTCCAACATTAAACAGTTTTGAACATGGTTTGGGGTTTGGCATACAGAGACCTCAGCCTGTTTAGTGCCATGGCAAACACACCATTACGCATCTTTTAAACCTTTTATTAAAGATCCAGAAAAAGAAGGAAAAACAGTTACAGCATTTAGAATGTGACATATTAAGTAAGGCTTTCACTAGCAACATCCCTTGTCCTCTTTGCCTTTGGCTGTAAAGAATTTTTAGAAGGAAACCCCCCCCGTCTGAGTCTTTTGGGTGGCATTAATGGTGTCTGTCAATCAGGGGCGGCTCTAGCCATTTCGCTGCCCCAAGCACGGCGGCATGCCGCGGGGGGCACTCTGCCGGTCGCCGGTCCCGCGGCTCCGATGGACCTCCCACAGGCGTGCCTGCGGATGCTCCACCGAAGCCGCCGGACCAGCGGACCCTCTGCAGGCACGTCTGCGGGAGGTCCACCGGAGCCGCCTTCCTGGCGACCGGCAGAGCGCCCCCAGCAGCATGCCACCCCAAGCACACGCTTGGCATGCTGGGGCCTGGAGCCGCCCCTGCTGTCAATAACTGTCCTTTTTGGGGAGCAAAGGAATTTAACTGAGAGGGGCTGGACCTGTCAGAGCTGTTGAAGTCCGATCCCATTTCCTAGAAGATAAAACAAGACAAACACACATGAGGGAAGAACACCAGACAGACAATGCAGCCTCTGTCTCTGGTGTTGACTTTTCCCTCAGTGAGATTGCGAGTGAAAACACAAGCACAGCCTACAGCATTGTCAGTCGCTCTGGGACCCAGCAAACTTGTACGAGCATTGGGCTGTTGTGGGCATTACATTCAGCTGCCTCTTTGGTCACAGGTTTACAGCAGTGTTGCAAAATATACAACACTAAGGATATGTCTTCACTACTGGCCGGATCGGCAGGCAGCGATTGATCCAGCGGGAATCGATTTTATCATGCCTAGTCTAGACGTGATAAATCGATCCCCAAGTGCTCTCCTGTACTCGAGCTTGGCGAGAGGTGCAGGTGGAGTCGATGGGCGAGCGGCAGCAGTCGGTTCACTGTAGTGAAGATGCCGCGATAAGTAGATCTAAGTACATCGACTTCAGCTACGTTATTCACATAGCTGAAGTTGCATAACTTAGATCGATTTCCCGCTCTTCCCCCCCCCCATCCTCCCAGTGTAGACCAGGCCTAAGAGTTAAGCCAGACTCTTATTAAACAGAAGGCAAAAAAGGGAGCTAAGGTGGGGAAGGAAAAGAACATAAGGGGTGAGGGGGGGGGGCAGTGGCAACGTCTAATATCCCTAGTAGTGTTTGGGATTCAGCTGGAGCCGGTGGAGGTGGGGATGTCATTACAATCTTTCTAGCCCAGTCTGGCCTGGACCTCGGTCAGGATTAGACAAAGAAGAGACAATGGGGATGGCAAGCGTGTCGCTTTCTGAGGACCCCAAAAGGGAGTGATGGGCGGAATAGCCTATCCCTTCATTATTTTGTCCATCAGTTAGGCCTAATTCATGACTGACCAATTTTGGTTCGTTAATTTCCTGTTCCACACTTTTTTTGCCTACCAGGCATGACTTTACCACAGGCCTTGAGCTGTATTAGTTGGCCTTTTCGTTTGGACTGAGTCAGTCTTTCTGCCGACCTTTGATATCTTCTCGCGTCAGCTATAGGTTATTGTGACATTTTATGAACTCTTCACGTGCTTTGTACAGTTGAGCTCACAGTTAGGATAAATGTGTAGGCCCCGTTATCACAACAATGGCAATAGCACTGACCTGGTAAGTTGCACCCAGATGTATTACAACTTATCAGACAGTAACTCTTGTCTCGTCAGTGGAGTTGCTGGACTGCTGCATGATATGGCAATTTTATAGAGCACCTCCGTGGAACACGGAGATTATCTGATGACACCTACTAGAACTGATTCATCAAGGGTTTGTCAGAATACTTTATTACATTAACCAGACTGACAATCCAGAATGTGCACTGACTCATGTGCTGGCTTATGCCTATGAGTAGAGCTGTTGGAAAATATTGTTATCTGGAACTACACAATTGGCACTGTATTATTGCACAGGGTGGTCATATGGAATACCACAGGAACAGAAAAGCTAGGACTCCGATCCTCCTGCTCCAAAAGCACAGTCCCATGCAACTTAAGCGAAAGGAGAATCTCTGTTAGCTTTTACAGTACAGGACATATGACACCCAGCTGAGCAGTTCCCATTCCATTCTGTAAAAGGGAGTAGTGGCACTAGCCAGTGCATTCCAAAGCCTTCGGTTAGAAGTCATGTTGCTATTCCACACCAAAGACAATTGGTACAATAAACCCACACGCTGATTGACAACACATCTGCCCCTCTCATCACCCATAATGTGTTAGCAGCTGATGCAGCAGAGTCAGTCTCAAGCTTGAGCAGGTCTCTTTTAATTTCAAGGTGCCTTGATGTAAGTGACATTGCAAGCTCTGCATGGTTTTATTAGCCTCTGTTGCTGTATTGCCAGTGGAGCCGTCACAATGACGTCGTCGTCTATCTTTGTGCATTTTCTGAGATTACTATTGGCACCAGCAGGCCTCTGCCACACGACTTCAGAATTGTTTCCTAGGAGGAGTGGTTCAATATTTTTGTAGGAAAACTTCACTGGGCTGATGGTAGGGTCATGCTCTTAAATTGATCCCACTATCTTGCACCTGTTCCCTGACCCAGTTCCGCTTACTAACTTTTTGATGTTTCATTAAGAGAACAACATCCTCTGTATCTCACCCAAGAGTTGCTCAGTGAGCAGAATAATAAGGGGAAGATAAAGTATTTGCAACACTGTAAAATTCCTCCTCTTGCAACTCAGTAAAACTCTTGGTTCAAACTGATGGCTTAGATGCCTGGCTATCCTTCTGAAAACTATAACCATAAAAATGAAATATGCATTTAACTGTATTCAGCATCTGAGACAAATTAAGGGGTGGATCCTGCAAGCCCTTAATCACAGAAGCAGACCTTCCTCATCTACATCATTCCATTGGAGCCACCTACTGTCACGAACAAGGGCTACTTGCATGAGGAAGGACTTGCAGGATTGGGCCCTAATCTGAGAGCTAAGCACAAATAGTGGTGTATACAGTCGTTACCCATAATCCATTCTGTTTTTCCAAGTCACTATCATCAGCTTGATAATACTGTTTAATCCCTTACACTGATTTAAAATTCCATCAGAGGACAATAATATGTTTCTGTTCTGGGGGGTTTTACTATGGTAAAAGCATTACTGGATTAACTTTATCTTTGCTATTACAGAGGTCTTTAGGAGTTTGCACAGTCTATTAAAAAATAAATAAGTATAAAACAAACCCAGCAATATAAGCAAGCTCCTTTCAGAGGAGAATGTTCGCTGATGCTGGATGACTTCAGATGCTTGCACAAGACCATGGGGTACCCCAGTGAAGAGCTAAAATCTTTCTCTTGTCTATAAACAATAGCCCTGGCCCAGAAGCTTTTGGACAATTGGCTGCTGCAAATGAAACCCCTAACTGAGTCAGTATAGTGCCTGTGTTAGGTCTGGGTAAGCATTTATCCACTATATTTGAGGTTTTATATTAATGCTATCCTGATTCACATCCATCTCTCAGTATTGGGAGACATGTTTGTTAGTAGACTAAGGTAAAAAGTAGATGTATTGTTGACAGGATTTTATCTGGTGAGATTGCCCCCGCATGGTGCTGAGTGCTTCAATTTCTGTTGACTTCAGTAGGAATTGAGGTGTTTGGTACATTATAATGATGATAATACCTAGTTCTTATTTCCTGCTTTTTACTCGATAGATCTCTTTAGAAGTTGTTCAGCTCATTGGTAGATTAATCCCAACTCTGCCACTGATCAGAAGTATTTATTTGGTCCTGGCTCTGCAGTATTCAGTTCTATCTAGGTCACTTACTTTTGCTTGCAGATAGCAGGTTACTCTAACTCAGGGGTCGGCAACCTTTCAGAAGTAGTGTGCCGAGCCTTCATTTATTCACTCTAATTTAAGGTTTCGCGTGCCAGTCATACATTTTAACATTTATAGAAGGTCTCTTTCTATAAGTCTATAATATATAACTAAACTATTGTTGTATGTAAAGTAAATAAGGTATTTAAAACGTTTTAAGAAGCTTAATTTAAAATTAAATTAAAATGCAGAGTCTCCTGGACCAATGGCCAGGACCTGGGCAGTGTGAGTGCCACTGAAAATCAGCTTGTGTGCCGCCTTTGGCACGCGTGCCATAGGATGCCTACCTCTGCTCTAACTATTCCTATCCTTGGTGAGCCATATGTATCTGCATTACAAATCCTAGCACAAGTCAGAGTGATTAACAGGCCTTACTCAGGGTTTTCAGCAATGGAATTGTAGGGGTGCTGTATATCCGGTGCTTTGGCACAGAGATACACATGCAAGTGCCTGCTTGCATTTTGCCTTTAGTTTCTGTAGCTAAGGGTATGTCTGCACTGCAGTTATAAAAACCTGCCATTCGCCTGTACCAGCTGACTCTCGGTTGTGGGGCTCAGGCGCTGTTCAATTGCAATGCACATGTTCAGATTCGAGGCTCGAGGACCCTGCCAGATGGAGGGTCCCAGAGCTCTGGCGGCAGCCCAAGCTTGAACATCTACATCACAGTCGAATTGCAGTGTACATGTACCCTAGGTACTTATGTGGTCCCCATTACCATCGTATCTGAGCACCTCACATTGTGGAGCTCGCTCGTCAGTCCGCTGGGACACAGGACAGTACAGCAATCCTTCTTACAGATGGGGAACTGAGGCACACATGAAGCCTGTGTTAGAGCAGGGACTTGACCCCCGGCCCCAGGCTAGTGCCATAGCCACTGGGACATCCTCCTAACCACTGGACCATTCTGCATATATAGGTTCTGCTTTTGGGACGGATTGAGGTCCAGTGTTGGGACTCCCCACCGGTGATGCAAGTAGGGTGACCAGATGTCCTGATTTTATAGGAACAGTCCCGATTTTTGGGTCTTTTTCTTATATTGGCTCCTATTACCTCCCCCACCCCCCTGTCTCTATTTTTCACACTTGCTGTCTGGTCACCCTAGATGCAGGGGAGGGTTTGCTACGCAGCAGTTCTTATTAATGCCATATTTCCCATTCTCTCAGGAGCCTTCCCCTTTCACCTATCAGCTTACTAGCACCACAGCATACGTCAGCATCTGTTGATAGCTGCCAGCTTTGCTGCCTTTTCTAGAGCAATCACTCGGAGTTAGACCAAGTAAGTAATTGATAATGTAGGTGTTGTTGCACATAATACAGTGGGGGAGTTTTTCTTTTGTTCACTTTGAAAATGACTGCTGTTTGGCAGCCTCAAACATAAGAAAATCAGAGCTAGTCTGTTCAAGTCAGAGTTCATTTTCAGGGACAAAAGCTCTTTGTTGGGAGCTGACTCTGTTTGTGAAGAAAAAAAGATGACTCAGAAGATAACGTTTTTTGTTTTTTTTGTTCTGCAAAAATCTTCGATCAGATGGAGCCTTCCAGTTTGTTTACAATTGCTTTAAATCTCTGTGACATTTAAAAGTTGAAAGGAGCTGGTGCTTCAGTTCAGACCTGGTACTTAGAAGATAAACTTGGGAGGAAGGCCCCATCTGATGCAGAGCATCTATCTCTGGACCAAATTGAAAGAGAAGGCCTGCAATTGTATCCTGTGGATTTTTAATTTAGGGGAAAATATCTGCCAAGCAAAATTCAAGTCCTTCACCTCTGTGGGTCAAGAAACCAAAATGAAACTGGCATTAAAATGAAGGCTGGAATAAGTTGTGTTCTCTAAGAAACTTACTGGCACTGGTTCAAGAAGATGAATTGTGTTTTACTAGTAGAGGAAAACACCTTATCAGCTTCCAGGTTTTCAAGTCACTTAATCATAGCCTTTGAGATGTACCCAATCTCTATGCTGGTGCAAAGAGTGATGAATAAGTATCAAATAAGTGTTTAATTCTCTCTTTCAATTTTATTCATTGATGGAGCACAGTCCATTGGATTCAGTCTGCTCCCAGCAATATGAGTAATGGGAGCTTGAGATTTGAGATGTAAGAATAGCTGTTCAACTTCCTCTTCCTCCCCCCTTCTTCATTTGATGTTATCTGCCAACTAATCCGGCTTGAGTGAAACCTTGATGCGCTACTATCCTATTCACATGATCTCCTTTACAACACAATACACAGGGAAAGACTGCCAAGATTTGGAGGTATACGTGCATAAGAAATAAATCAGATGGTAACCTTGGTTAGTCCATATTCTCAAACAATAAGAGAGAAAAGGAAGACTTCATTCCTTCTTAGGAGATTAGTTTTATGTGAATCATTTTTCTGGATCGTCTTCAGAAAGAGAGATTCTGATCCACTTCCTGCCTGCTCAAAAAAATCTGGGGATGGGGGGAGAGAGAAGGAGTATATCAAGAGTAAAATTTTACAGGAAGTGCCCGATGTCATTTGTGATTTATCTTTCGTGCTCGGACCGAACTCTAATGAGCTAAGAGTGAAATTAGTCATGGCCATGTTTCAGGGAGCTGCTTCCCTCTCAAAAGACTATTTGGCACACAGATGTTGCCAACAGAAAAATCAAATCCTTCTGAAAATCATCACCCAACACAAATGAAGAAAATAATCCACCCTAGCAGACTAAAGGCAGCTAGATACTCCCTTGGGGCTTGATCCAACACTCACTGAAGTCAATGGGAAATTGACTTTCATAGGAGCTGGATTGGGCTCTAAAGGCCTAATATATGTGAGAAAGCTGTGAGGAACAAACTCCAAACCACTTCTTGCAGCAGAAACCCCTGGGTAGAAGACAAGCCAGAGCACTGATTCAGATCAAGCCAGTCGGCAAAGCTCTTTCCACCCCTCCTTTCTTTTTTGGGAGGGGGTGCGGGGGGCTAGATGCTAAAATTAAATCCTAATCACCACATCTCATTCCTTAGGAGGACCAGTAATCTGTTAAACAGAATTGTTCGTACTTCGACAGAAAATCTTTGGACTGAGTGGGAAATTGTAATTTTTAGTAAAATATTCTGCCAGCATTTTGGTTTCATTCCATATAGCTATTCTGAAATAGCAGCAGGGAGCTGTGGAAAAAGCCTGTGTTCTTATACAAATGACTACTCTTTAGCCACTTAATATAATAGCATCACCCTCTATATTTTTTCCTTGATGTTAGAAGTTTAGAATACATAATACATTTTTCAGTGCATTCTAATTAACTCTGATGTGATTCATGTGCTAATAAGACGACTTCACCGGAGACAACAAGGTTAAGCTGATACTTTGATTCATGTATTGTGGCAAACAAACAAGGAAAAGATTATCTCGGTCTAATGGTTTTGTCCAGATTCTTTTGTGCTAATAGTGCCTGAGGAAGCTCTGGGTGTGTGTACACTGCAATAAAACACCACAGTTGGCTCGGGCCAGCTGACTCGTGCTTGGGCTGCAGGGCTATACAATTGCAGTGTAGATGTCTGGGTCCACACTGGATCCCTGACTCCAGAACCCTACAAGGGGGAAGGGTCTCAGAGCCTGGGCTGTAGCCCGAGCCCAGATGTCTACACTGCAGTTTTATAGCCCTGTAGCCCAAGCCCTGTGAGCCAGAGCCAGCTGACTCGGGCCAGCCGCGAGTGTTTTATTGCAGTGTAGACATACCCTCTGTGTTTAGCTTCAAAGATGGAGCCCCCAACACCAGAAATAGAGCTTCCAGCAAAGCTTTTAATTCTTTGTCAGAATCAACTTAATTAAATCCCCTTTGATCTAGTGTTTTGTTGTGTTTTTCAATTTGTTCTAATGAACATCTGCATCTAAATTTGGAAGCTTGTTCTATCCCAAGGTTTATTCCGAGGTTTTCCCCCAAAAATGCGAGGCTTCATCCACCCGCTTCTGCTAAATCCTGTCTGACATCTTCAATGTATGTGAAACTCTGAAAAAGGAAAGGGGATAAGAAACCGTCTGCTCCAGAGGATGTAATCCATGGTATTGCAATTTGCTAAACAGAAAGCAAATGAACTCTGTTTGGATTTGCAGGCTTGACAGAGGAAGGCTCAAGGGGTCCTAAAGCAGATACTGGGTACCTTGACCAGAACACCTTACTCATGTCACGTGACACGTAGGGCACAATACAGCCTATTTACTGAGGAAATCTAGAGAAATCTGTTTGAAGTGACTATTAAGAAATATTTGCTTAATAGGCAGCCTTCTAATAAAGGTGGAGCAGAGTTGTAGTCCTTATATTTGGGGAAACTTTGGGATGGTCTCATGAGATAGCAGAGTGCCTAATAAGGGTGACCCCTGAAGACCTAATCCAAAACCCACTGGGAGTATTTCCATTCTTTTCAATGGATTTAGGTTCAAGCCCTTATGCAGCTTCCACTGTACTGGCTCATATTGCTGAGTGTATCTGTCAGCACAGAGTCTTGAAGTAAATTGGCATGGGATATGTCAGCAGAAAAACATGGGGAGCTACTGAGCTCTCTGAACTGTTCCATAGGCATTTGCTCTGTTAACCCTATAAAGCTCTAATTCCTTGCCTAGTTACCTGATGGTAGAACAAAATGGACTTCACCAAAGGCAACAAGGTTCCACTTGCCTGTGTATTTATTTTACCTTTCTAGTTCTGTGCTCAGCAATATATTTTTCTTTATAATGATGCTGGTGAACAGCATAGTTGGGATACCAGCTGTAGATATCTTTAAGCATGGAGATATTAGGTCTATCATGTTAAAGATGGATTCCAGTTATCATACCCTAGCGTATCCTAACAGTAATGTGACCCATGACTTCTCCATTTGAGATAGAGATTGAATGGAGATTTATCACTCAGTGAAGTAAACTTGATCATTTCCTCTCTGGCAACTGTGGAGGAGGTATATAAACTGTGTATTAGATGTTTATCTATATCAGGACAACAGCAGTGCAGGCAGGTTTGTGCTTGAAATTCATGATCAGGTTTGGAAGAAATATGTGTCGGGTTGCTCTCAAGATTTGTAAAATAAATATTATTGTACCCTCTGCTATTTACTTCTTTCTAGTAAGAGGCACAAAGCTTTCTTGTTCAGGTATATGAGAAGAAACTCTCAAGGTTAAAGCTGAGGATTTAGTGGTCTGAAAGCTATATGGTTTTACTGAACAGTTAACACTATCTAGGCATGTTCTTAACTCGTTTTTGCTGTGTATTTAAGTTATTCTGCAACATATTTGATTACAATGAGACTTCCACTGTTAACTTTTTTGGTATCATTGCAATAAAAAAATCCTGAATATTATCATATTAAAGGACGTGCACACATGTGCCTAAAAAAAAACAAAAGCCAAAAAACCCATAATATTTTGGATTCAAATAATGTATTCCTTTTATAGTTGTAATCCCCTAGCTAATGTTCTGGGTGCTGTACAAAGTAATTAAAAACAAGTCAAGATAGTAGGTCAAAAGATCCATATAATGAATCAGTTAAATTAAGAAAAATTAATCAGGGGGGAAATTTCCTGAAAAAATCAGACCTCTCAGGGTCTGATCCAGCATGGTGCTGAGTGCTGTCAACTTCCATTGAAATAAATGATAGACATGCTAAAAATCCTGTAGTTCTATTATGACTGTTAAAATGTACTGTATGGTAGGGACAGTCCTGTACTGGGGCCTAGACCAGCTCTCACTGAAGCAAGTGAGAATTTTTCCATTGACTTTGATGGGCGCTTGATTGGGCCGTGAGTGTAGAAAGAATGGAGTCGACAGTCCAGTGCAGGTCTCTTATGTAACCCCTTAAAGAAGCAGGATGCACCTTCTCTGCAGCTGATGGCTCTACATACGGTCTGTCTGACCTGACACTCTGTCACTGTCCATGGAATATTGGTAGCCAGGCAGTTGCCATGGAGAGAGAGGGTTAATCCACATTCACTGAAATTGCTGCTATGGGCAGATGCAGGGTGTAAGTGTGGGCCAGCCTTGGTTATGCAACATTTTGGCACTTGAGGCGGGGAGCTCAAATGATGCCCCCATAGCCCCTTGCTTGGGCCAAAACTTTGAAAGGTCTCAATTCTGCCTTCTTCCTGTTCTACTCCTCTCATGGTACTGCTCTGCTACCTACCCCAATAAAGGAAAACTAACAACTTAAAATGCCTTGTTCAAAAAATTTTAAGTAACACTTACATTTGCTGTTCAGGCATTTGAAAGTTAACTTTTCTTGTCTGCATAGTAAACCCTGGCATTTTTATCTGTTTGAATAATCCAAGTGGTGCTTACCCTGCCTTCTTGGTTGCAAAGATTTGAACTGCTTCCTGCTGAAGGTCCACAGTCTGGGCCAGCTCATGCTCTGTTGAGATGGTTGCAAGGTCGGCCAGCCTCTCCTGTGTCATTGTGGAGCGTAGATGTGTTTTTATCAACTTCAGCTTAGAGAAGCTGCATTCTCCACTGGCAACTGTTACAGGAAGTGTTTAGAAGTATGCGCAGAGCAACACAAGCATTTGGAAAGAGGGTGGTCGTCTTATGTGTGCACATATATTCCAGAACAGCCTTTGGAGTTGATCCTGCTGAAATATATCTTGAAGGGGCTTTCAGTTCATCACCTAAATCACTCGCATCAATATCGTGCATGTCATCATGTGTCAACACTGTCTCTAGTGCCCTGCATTGCTGGTGTAGGTCTTCTTCAGGTATGTTGAGTTTTGGAATATCATACAGCATGCCAAATATACTGCTGTGTTCCTTGAGCTGCATGAAACGTTCTTCAGCTAACTGTATTGCACAATCTAGCACCTGGTTAAAGAATCCAACTTTTGAATTGTTGTTTGGGGTCTCTTATGGGATTATCCCGTGCCTTGTAATCAAAATGTCGTCGTCGTCGGTGACTCTTGAATGGGTGGGAAAACAGCTTCAGTGTGAAGTTCCTCTGCCAACTTCTGTGCACTCTTCAGAATGTTTTGAAATCCCTCATCTGATCGGTAAGACTGTAGGTATGACTTTGCTTTGCCTAGTTGTTCCATTGCTCCAGATATATCAAGGTCAACACCTTGGAGTCTCTTGCTTACAACATTAATTTCAAACAGTATGTCATGCCACAGCTCTAAGCCACACAGAAATTTGAAGTTATGTATGTTTCTGGTGATTCCATTTCCATTCTGCAAGGTGTTGATCACCCTCAGTTCCTGTTGAAGCCAATGGCAGCTGAGGGTTCTCAGTACCTTGTCGTCAAATGGATAGCACAGTGAATAAATGGCGGGGGAAAGTGTGGGAAATAGGAGAGTAATGATACCACAAGGGGATAGGGAAAAATGCTCTGGGGAGAGCATTCGTGTATGGTGTGTTTCTCTCTTTTACATTGTCTTGTTTTGTATTGCTTTTAGTTGTTCAAAGCACTACATAAAAATCTGTACCTTTTTAACACTGTTACTAGGTGTCACTGTGCTAAAGCTATTTGATCCCAAAAATAAAATAAATCCCTTTTTGGTGTCTTCCTCCTTGATATGGCTCCAGATGTTGGATAAACCATCTTTGGCTGATTAAATTCAAATCTACACAACAGACGCCAAGGACTGTCTGTACGTAGCTTTAGAACATGATGTTTACTTACCCCCTAAACATAGATTTGTGGTATTAAGCATATCCTCTCAAATATTAACATTATTTTGAGGTTGCGGTTTCTGTGCATTGGTTTTTTAAAAGTAGATTATTGTCATATTGGCTCAGCTGGTGTCTCTGTAAAAAGTGTTTATCTTTTTTGTCAAATAAATTCCATACTTCCCTTTGCATTTATCTGCATGTGTAATGACACCGCCCACACTTTATCACTAATTCATTGGCTTCTGTTCTTCTGTGCTGCCCTCCCCCTCATCTCTTGCACATACTTGGCACTGTGTTCCACAGATGCTAGCTCTTTTTATATGCCTTCACAAACTGTCACCATTGGGACATGCCTCTTGGACCGTGCTATTTAAACTGTGTGCCCCAATTAGAGTGCGTTTTATTTTTTCCATCTTTTTCATTCATTGGAGTCATCCTTCCAGAGCTATATAAATAATGCCTCATCCAGTTATACTCTCAGTTGCATAGCTTTGTTCATTATGGTCCACCAAGGTAACTTCTTGGTGCCATTTTTCATGCATGTCAGAAGGGTGGGATCTCCAGCTTGTTACCCATGACGGCATCCTCATGCGTTGTGCAAAAAAGCAGGCTTGTAAAGCATGCCAGCACTGGTAGTTCAAGGATGAGACCTCACATTACCTGTCATCCCTGGAAATCAGAGTAAATAGAAGGTAAATAGAATTCTGAATTTCAAAGCTGATGAGAAGGTGAAAGATTAACTGATATCAAAGTGATGTAGAATCTCTAAGCCTGGAGGCATTAAGATCTGGAATAGTTCTTGTTACATTCATTCAAATATTTAAGTATTTTTGAAACTCAACAGTTAGCAGCTATCTTGAGCATCTATTAATCATTGCAAATGTTACAGAAATAGTTCATAGTAGTTCAAAAACTTGGGAATATTCAGCTAACCTGTTCTGGGACTTCATGACAGTTGGAGACTTGTTATTTCAAAGACCCAGAAAAGTTGCATGAAATACAGATAGGCAGTGTTTGTGTAAGAACTTCACCTTCTTAGCAAGGCCTCATTCTGGAAGAAAATGTTAAGTGCGTTTTGCTGACTCTGTCTTTCATGTGGCTCATTAATCCACTCACATATAAGGGCGGGTGCGATGAGCTTTCAGAGAGAGGAGCCCTAGGTTCTAAACTGAACAGCCCTCGAGGAGGAAACTGAGAAAAGCTAGAAAATGGGCCGTGTCTTAGGCAAGTCACTAAACTGTGCCTTAGTTTACCCAGGTGTAAAATGGGGATAATGATATTGGTCTGCACAACTGGCATATTGTGAGGGTCAATGTTTTTTTTAAGTATTTTGAGATCATTAATGAAGGGGTGTCTAACTGACAAGTGCTGTGTTTGAATGTTTGTTATCAGTGTCTTCTTAGAACGCTTTACTCAGAGGAAAATCTCTGTAAAAGTTATTTCATACTGTAATGTCTGCATTTATCCTAGAAGCTTATGCCATATGCATCGAATTGGCAGAATGAAATATCATGGAAAAAGAAAATGACATCAGTGCAAGATAATAAATTTCAATCGTAAGCTGAAAACAGCTGCTGTGTATGAGAGGCAAGCTTGCTGCTTCCAAATTTAACTCACTTAGCTGACATTTAGTTAGTTCTAATTAAAATTTTTAGAAAATCAATAGGTTTTGCCCGATAAGCTAACAGATGGCTTCAGCAAAATGACCAAAAAGCAGCATCCGTGGCAAACTGTAAGCTCTGGTTCAGCTATAGAATGACTCTTGCTGCAGTGCTGCTGTAACAGCAGTTCTCCATGGGTTTTAGCAAGGCAGTACGTAAGGACACCTAGGTAAAATTCTACCGTCGGTCAGCTGGGTGTCGTGGTCAGCACAGTTTTACTATAAGCTACAAGAGCCTTCTCTTCAGAGATGGCCTCCAGTTTTTGCAGACACAGTTTGTTGCACCAGCAAATAATTTTACCAGCAGTTCATCATCACAGGTGCAAGGAATAGAAGCTAAACATCTAACTACTTGTGTGGACCTGCCCGTCAAATAGACATCTAACTCCCAGGATTTGCACTTGCAGTTAACTGGAGGCACAGTTATTGGCAGGTGTAAAATGGTGCTCACTGTGATGGCAGCTGGGATGGGGGTCAGCATGGGTGGGGGAAATGAGGCCTCTGAACTATCGATTTGAATAGAATAATATAGTCGTATTCTTATCCAGTGATCTCAAAATACACAGTAATGAGTTGTCTCACAAAGCACCTGTTTGATTTGGTACCTCTGTCATCCACTTAAGGTCTATGGATGAAAAGCCCTAAGTGTTTTTATGATGATACACATGGGTAAATTTACATGAGACTGAGAAGTCACTTTCCCTCTGACACTCAGCGAATCACTGGTATAGCCAGGAATATTCTCGGAGTCTTGATTCTCAGTCCTCTTCTTTAAACACCAGACCGCACCAAGTCACTGCAGAAATCCGAGGCAGATTTTCTCCTCTTGTTGCATGGTGACAGGAGATGAATGTCTAACATTGTCAGTAGTAGTTACATATATAAATCCTGTGCATCCAAATAGGACTATGTCAAGCATTGCTTTCACTCCCTTGGGGTGAACAAAAACTCCACGGTACACCCTTCAGTCCTTGTGAGGATTCCAGATCATTAATGTTCCTTTTATTAGTTGGTAAGATTTAAGCAGCCAGCTCAACAGCTTCAGTGGGAACAGAAGGCTCAGAGAACTTACCTGATTTTTCAACGAGATTCTAAGTACCTAACACTATTTACTTAATATTTGAAAATATAGATCTCTTCAATTGCTCACAGTGGCAGAGTTGGGCATAGAATCCAGCTGCCCTGATTCCCGGTCCTCGGTTTTAGTGGATAGACTATACTTCCTCCTGTTCTCTCTAGACATGATACGTTTTTTAAACACATTTGTTGGGCAGTGATTAAGCTGAGTACTGGATAAATGTGGCACCTTCCAGAAGTTCTAATTCACTATGAACACGTTTTTTAAAAGAGAAAATCTTTTTCTACGAATATTCAAAGAATCCACATTAAACCGTATTTAATAAATGTTCTTTCCCATGCTCTTCAAAATCCTGTGGCAAAGGGTTGCCAGTTTAAATATGTAGCCCATGTTTTAATGACACATGAAAAGGATTTTTGAAATGATTGCAGTATGATTGAATTTCTGGTCAGTCATCCACAAGGCATATTGCAGCTAAATCCTGGATATGTTCCCTACAGAAAACATGCAAGTCTTTTTCTACCAGCTGCTCCAGCTACAGCCTTTCTGTCTATCTCCAGCACCCACTTCACACTCTGCTTTTACAGGTGAAAATTTAAAACATGTAGATCCAGGAAGTTAAATACAAATCAGACCCGCAGGGTAATACAATATCTTGTTGATATTCTATAGCAGCCTTGCACTCATATTGGAGCATGGACTTGATGGGGCCTCTGGTCATGCCAATGGGTTTGTGACCCTCCTAAGTGCAGAACCGAAACAAATCAATACACTCTCTGTCCAGGTTACCAGAGGCAGAGGGGAAGACACAGTGTATCAATAAATAAGAGCAGCTGTGGAGACAGAGGGACTACTATCATTTTTCATCACTTGCCAGGCACATTTCCTCTCATTTCCCTAATCAATAGAAATGTATGAAGTGTAATGAAGGACTGTGTGCGTGTTTGCAAGAGAGATGTAACAATAGAAAGAGAAATGTACAGAAGCAAAATGATACAGAAAATGATGGATCTCAGTAATTGTACGATTCGTGACAGGTTTCATTTGCTCAAATTGACTGTGTTATGCAGACATATTTCATAATTACACTAAGCATACTTACAGTGAGTCTGTCTCACCACAATTAGGATTATTAAAGAAGCATCTTCTAATCCTTTCTGTTATGCATACCGCTGGACACGTTTGTCTTTTGTAAATTGGCTATAGAACTTCCTGCACTACTTGCTTTTATTTTAAAACTTTTTGTTCAGGGAATTTCAGCGATGATGCAAAGAGACAGATTAATAAACCTGGAAAATGACATCTGCTGTTTACCTACAGAATGGGTAGGACACAGGCACTAGTTTTCTCATCCTTCCTACTATACTAGCGTGCCGAATTCTTGCATAGAGAGAGACCCCCTCTTAGGGTTTTATTCAGTCCTTGCTCTCTTTGCTGTGACTACCAACAGGGGAGCCAGTTGGGCTGTTATCAAATAGATGCTTCTCCACTAGGAACTGGATTAAGACTCATCGATCTGTATCACATAGGCTCCCAAGCAGCCATCAGTTAGTACTGACCTTCTCTCAGTCCTGACCTGGGGCAGGATTCAAACAGGCCACTGTACTTTTTCATGGTAGAGAGGAGGTGTGACTTATTTGTAATGGATATAAAGGGGATTCTTTAATGAGGCTGCTGGACACAGGCAGACTCTGTGGTTCTCTCTGGCTTCCATAGTGATTGACACACCTTGAGCTTCTTAAAGTCACCACACAGGGTCTCTCCTAGGAGTGAAGGACATGGCCAAGGAGTCCAGGGAATTGACTGCTCACGCCACTACAGTGTTCTAACAAGGGGGAAAAGTCCTCTGTAATCTTCCCCATTACAACATCTCTGCATCTTAGCAACAACTTGAGACGCAATCTGTCACTGGCTGCATAGCAGTAGGACAGGAACATTCAGAGGACGAAAATTATAAGTGCATTTTCAGCTTTGCACAAGGAGTAAAATTATCCTCACCTTGCAAGGACTCAAAGGTGATGGTGGGGAAAGCTAAATACAATAGATTGAGTTGTCTGTGGAGCCACTGAGAAGCCTGTTCAAATTACTTTAACCTAGAAGGAAAACCCTCGTTAGCTGTTCTTTCCTCTGGGGGTAATATAATGCTTTTAAGTTGAGCTGTTCTATTTCTCCCTTCTTACATCTTCTCTTGGAAATCTCTCTTTGGAGATATCAAACTTCCAGTGTTCGCTGCTGCCATTTTATCCCACGAACAATGTGTGCTGCCTTCCACCATCCCAACATCAGAGATGCTTCAAAGTCAGCATTAATACTAAGGTTTAATGTCACAACAGATGTTTTGCTGTCCTGGCGTGAATGATATATGCCACTCACTTGATGTGGCTCTGATTGCAGATCTTATACAAAGTGAGATAATTTGAGACACCATAAAGCAGCTGTTAATTTTCCTCTCAAAGTGAGAAGGATTATTCACAGTGGCAGAGGGATTCTCTGGGTCCCACACTAATTGTCTTGATTAACATGCTGTTCAGTTATTACAGGTGTAACGTATAATAGCTCTATAAGGTTTTCATAGCCTGGCCAATTAAAAATTGTCATTAATCCAAGAGCTAACGAGTTGTGCATCTTAATGCTGAAAGACGAGATGAGTTTTCCAGTGCAAGTTTAAATCCAAGATCCGTGTGGGGTGATAACACAGTTCTGAGTTCATATTGTATAGAGAATTTCCACCCATCGCTGTGCAGCTTGCCTCTTCGTAATTATAGGGTTCAGTGATTCATTTACAAGGGAGAGTGGGGAAGGGGAGTCTAATTGAAAATGAATTCTGTAGCTTCAACCCGTGCCCTGTTAACCTCTTGATCCATTTAGCACAGACCAGGTACATTTAATGAAGGGACATGTGTATGGCCTGGAGAGAGACACCACATGAATCCTGATGATGGCAATTGGTTTAAAAGGCTCAAATGCTGGTGTGCAGAGGCACATGGCTCAGCAGGATAATGGACAAGAGCAGGGATGATGTACAAATCTCATCCTAGCCAAAGGGCATTGGGGAAGAAAGAGCCCAGACCAGGCTTTTCCCCCCTACAGTTCAGTGTGGCTGGTTATTTTCCAGGGAAAACTCAGTTTTCTCCCTCAGCCTGAAATGCCCTTCCTCTTCCTGTGGCCAAGAGAGAGCGCTCTCCTCCTGCAGATCCCTTTGCAACCCCCCCTCTTTCCATTGCTGATTTCCACTCCAGGCTGATTTCTCGTCCCTTCTTGCCCTCAGTCTGTGATTTTAAAAACACCAAAATATCTCTGGGCCAGGTCTTGAACTCCTTATTCTCAGGGGTCAGTAATGCCACTGACTACAGTGGGAAGGCAGGCGAGTTACTGCTCCCCACTAAGCGGTTTGCGATAACGGTATGGAGCATGCTGTTCTTATTTGTTCTACCCCATCTCTCCTTTCTCCGGTTCCTTCCTTTGCCAAGGTTTAGGTTCTAGATTGGACTGATCCAGAGGTGAAAGTAAGCCGGTCCAGTATGGCGTACCGGACTGGACCCGCTTCCACGGCGGTGATTTAAAGGGTCCAGAGCTCCAGCCGCTGTGGGGAGCCCCGGGCCCTTTAAAGCGCCGCCGGAGCTCCAGCAGCCAGGCTCGGGCGGGGATTTAAAGGGCCTGGGGCTCTGGCTGCTGCAGGGAGCCCTGGGCCCTTTAAATCCCCACCTGGCCCCTGGGGAGAGGTAATACCAGCTGCCCCTACTTTCCAGCCAACCTGCAATGAAGGGTGGCGGGGATCGCAAACGCGGCCATGGAGGTGGTGGGCGGATCTTATTCCCCTGCACGACCATGTGGTAAAGAGATACGATCTGATCCTTTGAATGCAAGTTCTCCAGGGCAGGGAAGATGTAGGTTTTAAAAAGAAAATCTCTCTAAAGCACCATACAAAGTAAATTGTTCAATGCTTAAGGATAACTACTTTCCTGAAATTATTCTCTTGTGAATTCTCAATTCCAACAGTTACAGCCAACTAAATCTTTCCAGGACAGTAGGCAGAACTATATTCCTGTGCTTTGATTAAGGTGTTTTGAAATAGACAGCAACGTGGGGCAAAGCGGCAGAGATGTGCTACAGGAGCCAGAAGATGGACACTCTTTAGCCAAGGTCTGTAGCACTAACACATTCTTTGCTGTACCACAGGCAGAGAGTTTTGTATTTGCCAATATTTGTAGCAGTTAGATCCAGGAGGTTTGTTTCATTTTGGGTTATTAGCCATTGCATGTCATGTGATATGGTGACACCATGACAAGAAATGGATGCAAACCATGAAATTTGGCTTCAGATATGAACATTCACAAAGCACAAGGGAGTTAAGAAATTCAGATACCGGATTTTTGTTCAGCACATTATTGACATAACAGCCATGAAACAGGGATGTGGACCCAAATTTTCTGCCGAGTTTGCAGGTGTTCTCTTGGGGTTTTGTGGGAGATAGCATGGTGAGGCTGCGATGCTATGTGACACGTGGCATCGCTGATGCAATTAAAACACTTCAAAGCTTGCTATTTTGAATCAGGAGAACAGGCAGGCATGGGGTGTTTGCACAAGGAAATCCTCTGCAATAGAACAGCAATACGGTTCTCTGTGTGGTTGCGCAATAATGTTTCATGGCATTTTGCTGATGAGATCAGATTCTTACTGAGCTTAATGCAGTGGAATTGATTTCTGTTTGCTAACCTATCATTCCCCTCAGTTGGGAAAAATCAATGCAGATCAATCATGTACGATTTTGCATGCCATTAGATCCCAGTTTAACCTCTGTAGTCTGCCCTCGCCCCCCTACTGTGGACCACACAGTTTGGAAGAAGATTGATTGCATCAGATCATCTGTGCATGACCCTCTGAGCCACACTGTGCTCTGCCTGATGAAATGTAGGGAATTAGTTTCTCACCCTCCCTCCCCCTTTTTGTTGAGGGGAGGCAATTTTATCCATCCAGTTCTGGTTAACATTTCATCATGGGTTTAAATCACACTGGTGAGGGGGGGATATAATCTGTGATTCAGATCTTTCAAAAGACCTCTTATTTCTGTGTAAACGGGACCTGATTCTGTTACTCACGGTGTATAGAGACATACAGTCCTGCTGAAATCACTAGTGAAATCAATGGGTGGAGTAAGGTGTTGTTCACAATGAGTAAGGGAGCCGCAATATGGTGCACAGATCTGAGAGACGAGTTTGATGCCCAGAGGATTAGCTCCCTCAAAGTCAACATTAACACCCCAGTAGCTCCGGGTGCTGAAGTGTTTGTGTTTTATTTCATTGCAAGCATTTCAAAGATGACCTTCACCATAGTGTCTGGGCACCCTTTGTATAATTTCCAAGTTCCCTGATTGTTCACATTGTGACCATAGCTCCTCCACTATTGCCCTTCTTTCTCAGTGCTGTTTTCTTAAGTGGGATCCACCCCAAGTGGCTCTGGGTTGGCTCCACTGCTCATTTAGAAAAGGACCCGCACAGAGAAGTGAGTTGTGCCTGCCAGGTGGCACCCAGACTGGCAGAAGTATAAGGAGCATGCCTTTGCATTTGTGAGTGACTGTGGAGGCAAAACTGTACCTGCAAAATTGAGACCAGGTTGAGGCTTCTTTTAAGGATTAAGCCTGAGAGTATTTTAACCTTGGCGTTGGTATTTCCATGGTCTTCCTACAAAAGTGTGACCGTCCCTACTTACGCCTCTGACTTATGGCCTCTGTTTCGTATTGCTGATGTCGCATGCATTTCAGATGTCATTTTAAAAAGAGAGAAATGAAAAGAACTCCTTTTGAGCAATAAAGTTCAAAATCTAACAATTTCCTGAACTAGCTAAGACCTTTAGGCTATTGCTGAGCTTTTGAGCCAGTAAACTTCCAAAACTGTCTTATATTGACATTTATACTATGTTAATCGAAGTATGAATGTGAAGGTTTGATTGCACTTTTTTTTTTATTAATCCTTTCTCACTCAAAGCTTCAACAGCCTCCCACAGACTCAATGGGCCCTGAGATGGTGATTAGCAAAAAAAGAGATGCCGAGGATCTGTTAATTGGCTAGATCTATGTCAAGTGTCCAGCAGCCCCGTTAGTAGATACAACCAGACCCTTAGTCATTCCCCTCCTCCTTATCCCTATAATTTTTCCATTACCTTCCTGTGTTCATTTCATCCACTTTAACAGCATAAAATCTCTTTGATTCAGACCATGTTCTCCAGTTAATGGAATCCTGCAGCATCCCTTCTTTCTTTATTACAGCCCCACAGCAGGCTGAAGACATTGGGGATTATTGTACAATAACTCAGTCCCATTCCTGGTCAATGTGTAGCATCCCCATTCCGTTCAGCAAATCCATTCATGTCCTCTCTCTATTTGAGGGACTTCTGGAGGGGGGAGGCATGTTTCCAGTGAATTATTATCCCACACTTATCAGCATTAAACTGGATTTGACAACTCCCTAGCTCAGGATTTGAATGATCTAAATCCTTCATTTGGCAGCCTGGTTTCCTGTTATTTATGGTGCTTCCCAATGTATTATCATCTGCAGTCTTGGAATCTTTGCTTGCAGTGCCATCAGCTGAGTGATTTATACAAATAATAAAAAGATGGGGGCTCCCAGTGCTGAACTCCAGTCCTGAGTCCCTGTCACGGTTCTGCTTTTCTGCACGAGTCCATCTCGTAGGCATTAACCCCATTGCCCCCCTCCCTCTGTGAAATACTTTCTCAAATGCTTCCCACATCAGGACCATACCTGGTAAGATCGAAGGAGGAAGTGCATTAAAGGGCCAGAGACACACATCCATCCACAGAGTCTTTGTTCGGTAAAAAGGTCGGGTCTGGTTAAATAAAAAACAACCACCCAACAGACCTTGGGGAATGAGGGGAAGAACTGGCCAAATTAAATTCCATGTATAAATCACAGGCCTAGGTCTGAGGATGCTGGTTTATGGAACCAGATGGAATTTGTTGGCCCCAAAGCTCTGGTTGTACCACCAGAGCAAGTATTATCCCCCAGTTTCTCACTCCTTCCAGGAAACAATCAACAAATGGTTACACCTACTAGTGCTTACATTTCTGGACTCGAGGAGCGTTTGGGGTCCCTTCCAGCTCTGAGATAGGTATATCTCCATATATTTAAATCCACAGCGAGTGTAAATCAGTGCAGTCAAAAGGGCTATATCGATTTATACCAAAGTGTGAATTTCGCCCATGAAATTTACATGCCAGTAAGAGTCTCCGTTTGTTGCCTGTTTCTTAGAAGGAGTGAGAGTTTGAGGGGGGATTATACCTAAAGAAATGCTGTGATTTTTGCACATTACATGTAGTCTGGGCAAGCTCTATATGGATGGTAGTTGGAAACCAGAAGTAAACACAGCCCAGTATATAGGGTGGTGCCATCTAAAGTTTCAACACAGAGTAAAGAGGCATAAGGGAGAAATGATGCCAGTAGCTTCCTTCCCCCACCACTGAGTAATGGGTGACTCAGCATCAGGGTTGCAGAGAGTAAGAATGACTCAGAGATGAACAGGCTGCACTGGGAGTTCATTGAAATGGTGACAGGATAAAGGCTTTTGGGGTGATACTGTGCATACCAGCTCAGAGGATGTTGTCTTGGGGCCATGTTTGATGGGAAATGGCTAATTTTGCAGTCGTAACGCTGACTCAGCTGCAGGTCTCGGAGATGAAAGTTGCTGTTCCCTGTCCCCCACTGTAACAATTCCAGTTTGATGATTATAATATGGGTGCACAGTATAGTATCTGTCATCTGCGGATCTCAAGGAACTTTGCAAACATTCATTAATTCAGCTTCACAGAACATTTATAACCTAGATATTGTAATCCCCTGTTTTACAGATGGAGGAAACTGATGCACCGAGGGGCTGATTGACTTTCCCAAGTCACGTGATAAGTCAGTGCCAGAGTCAACTAGAAAATGTTTCACAGTCCTAATCATTAGATCAGTGTTGATAAATGCAAAGTAATGCACGGTGGAAAACATAATCCGAACTATACATATAAAATGATGGGGTCTAAATTATCTGTTACCATTCAAGAAAGATCTTGGAGTCATTGTGGATAGTTCTCTGAAAACATCCACTCATGCAGTGGCAGTCAAAAAAGCAAACAGAATGTTGGGAATCATTAAAAAAGGGATAGATAATAAGACAGAAAATATCATATTGTCTCTTTATAAATCCATGGTATGCCCACATCTTGAATACTGTGTGCAGATATGGTCGCCCCATCTCAAGAAAGATATATTAGAATTGGAAAAGGTTCAGAAAAGGGCAACAGAAATGATTAGGGGTATGGAACGGCTTCCATATGAGGAGAGATTAATAAAACTGGGACTTTTCAGCTTGGAAAAGAGACAACTAAGGGGGGAATATGGTAGACGTCTATAAAATCATGACTGGTATGGAGAAAATAAATAAGGAAGTGTTATTTAGTCCTCATAACACAAGAACTAGGGGTCAGCAAATGAAATTAATAGGCAGCAGGTTTAAAAAAAAACAAAAGGAAGTATTTTTTTCATACAACGCATTCAACCTGTGGAACTCCTTGCCAGAGGGTGTTATGAAGGCCAAGACTATAACAGGGCTCAAAAAAGAACAAGATAAGTTCATGGAGGAAAGGTCCATCAATGACTTTTAGCCAGTATGGGCAGGAATGGTGTCCCTAGCCTCTGTTTGCCAGAAGCTGGGAATGGGCGACAGGGGATGGATCACTCGATGATGACCTGTTCTGTTCATTCCCTCTGGGGCACTTGGCATTGGCCACTGTCAGAAGACAGGATACTGGGCTAGATGTACCTTTGGTCTGACCCAGTATGGCTGTTCTTCTATTCTTATCATATTCCCTCTCTTTTAACATGACTGTTTTGTGTTGATCAGACCTATCAGGTAGTTAAAATGGAGCTGCCCTTGAAAAACTACAAGCTCCATCCATCATCTCTCTTAATATCAGTCGAAGGTTAGGGCATTGTGAAACGGGCATTATTGCTGATTTGGGTATGCACTGCAATACTATTAACGAGTAGTAATTCCAGATTCTGTACTTGTCAGTCCTTCCTTCCTGACAGTTCATCCTAATTTTGCCTCCTAACTCAGTCTGCCACCAGCATGTCTTTGCAATAGTGTGTAGTTGGTGGTGGTTGTTGTTGTTTTGTTTTTTTTAATGAGCTGATTAACAAAATCTGATTATTGCATTATCCAGTAAAGATGAAGACTGGTGGATGAGCCAGCTGCTATAATACATGTAAGCTCAATCGAAAAGGATGCTCTCATCAGCGATTTTCCCGCCCCCCCCCCCCCCAATTTACACTGTGAATCCCTTTTTATTTGAGCTCATGGCATAATGAGCTTTATTGTTAGTTGTGCAGAATTTTTCTTTTTACGTGGGCAAATCCACAGATAGATGTGCAACTCTTACCAACCTCAGTGGAATTTGCACACGCCTATCTGTGGACATACATTAGTCTGTACTATATCTCCCTAAGGCTCCTAGTGAAATCCAGTGGGAGTTTTGCTATTGGCTTAAATGAAAACAGGATCAGGTCCTTAAATTGTGGCTCCACAATACCTGGTATATAGATAAAATGCCCGGTTCTGTTCCGTTGTATTCTGCATGGGCTTTTATATCACCCTCCTCACCATAGTATCTGTGTGCCCTCCAATAGTGCATTAAGAGATATGACTACAGATCAGTCACTTGTTGTTTGTTCTCTCGTCTTCTCCCCAGAGGAGAAGTGAGTGGAATGGAGTGTCTTGTTTTTGTTTTGGGGGGGATTTTTAAAGTGTATTAAATATACCTGTTGCTGGGTGTTTATATGAATGAAGGCAAGGACAAAGAAATGCACCTTGCCCTTGGTGCAAAAACTGGTCAGGCTTCTGAGAGCCCTTAATTCCTGGGGGAGATCAGTCCACAGTGTCGGACACACTCAGAGAAGGTTCTGTCTCCCACAGAGCCTAGCTTCACTCTTATTGTTGAGAGTTGTGTTATACAGAGGAGTTCAATTGTTGACCATGGCCTTCATCCTGGAGCTATAGACAGTCTTTTTTTAGCTATCCTGGGTCCAGGCTGCAGAGTGCTTTGAAGATAAGGATGAGACCTTGATCTTGATTTGAAATTCGATGGGAAGGCGGCATAGAGAGTGCAGGAAAGTAGCCTCTCCGTAGCCTCTGTTGCTCAGGAGACGTGCTGCAGCAGTCGCATCTTCTGTTATTGGGTGATTAATCCACATTGTCCTTAATATCTGCCGTGAACTAATATGATACAGGGATTTGCAGTGATCAGCATAGAGCTTAGGAGCTGCTCTACATTGCAGACCAAAGGGTATCTGGGCATTAGTCACAGAGGCCCTGATCATAGCTGGGGCAAGGTCTGCCTGAACCACGAGCACAAGTGTCTCACCCTTCCAGAAGCCTCAGCAACGCTTAGCTTGATTGTCCTCTCTGGCAACTAGGATCAGAGGAAGGAGACTCTCCTCCCAGTTCTTTCTTCCAGCAGTAAGACCAGAGGAGACGACACAGAAGGCCCATTCAAAGCCCATCTGGAAAAGAACTAGCACGTGTGAATACATTCCTCTGGGTTTTGATACCAGATCCTGAGAGTTATTCCAGGGTCAGAACCTTAATTACCTTAGCAATCAAATGAAACTGATTCAGTGCTGCCATCTTGGAGTTCATGGACCTGATTTAATGTGCTGATAAGCACTCTCTGGTTCCACTGAGTTCCATGGGAGCTGGAGGTGCTCCTCCTCTTACTGGATCAGGCCTTCTGAGAGGTCCTGAGCATGCTCAGCTCCCACCAATGGGAGTTCATTCACCAGCTCCTAGTTACAGCAATGAGGGGTGCAGGACTGGGCTCCATGTTGGGACAGTAACAGCACACAAGCCAGCTTGCATCTCAAGAAGAGCATCGTCTTGCTCCCATTTCAAACCACTGGGAGTTTTGCCATTTGCTTCATGGAGAGCAGCATCTGGCCCTAAGCAAGGATTCTGGATATGCTAATGCCTAGCATATGCAGATGAGAATTAACTCAGTGCCATTTGTGGTCCACACCTTCCTCCAGCGAAACAGAGGCTTCTTCCTAGTGTCCGTTACAATGTGGAAGACACAGCCAAACTGCTCCATTTCAAACTGGACTGCTCTGAGAATTCAAATCTTCCCATTAACCTCTGTCTTCCTGGGGGTGTTCTTTAATAACTGGTTAGTTTTCTCTTCCTTGTTACGTTTTCTCCTTCTCTTGATGAAAGGACGGGGGTGGGGAGAACTTATTCTTTATCTGAAAATAAATATATATACTCCCATTTTTCTGATAAAATTGTATTGCTGCTGAGAAATCAAATCCAATCTTCAGTATATTTAGCATGAAAGCAATAAGGAACAGTAATGCACTTCAGAAAGGAGAGAACTGCAGGCTGGTATAGCCCACTGCTTGGAGAAGGAAGGATCACCATGGAAACAGTTTTCTTCAAATTCCATGCACTCCAGGCACCAAACATGTAGGAAGCAAGGAAAAGAAGAGGAAGAAAAATCCCTTATATGCCTTCTGTTGTCACAAAACTGCTGTAGGAGTCTTAGGAGGAACAGCTATGAATTATTGATCACATGAATATATATTAATTCAAATTAATAATTATGTGCTAGCTTTTAAATGAAGTTTGGGATTAATAGCAGGCAGGCAGTTGAATCGGAGAGGATTGCTTAAGAGCGTCACACGTTTACCAGGAAACATCTTTAAAAAACAGCTAACATGCTATACTGTGCTCACCTCACTTGTTGAAGGAATGGAAGATATTTCCATACCTAATGTTATGTTTTTTCACTTGGAACTACCTAGGACAGAGCCTGATCTAAACCCTGTTGAAGTCCATGGAAAGACTCCTGTTGATTTCAGTGGGTTTTGTATCAGGCCATGATAGATTTGACTATCTAAGGGTAGGTCTACACTTACCGCGTGGGTCGACGCGGAGAGTTCGACTTCTTGGAGTTCGAACTATCGCATTTAATCTAGACGCGATAGTTCGAACTCCCCGCGCGCTCCGGTCGACTCCGGAACTCCACCACTGCAAACGGCGGTGGCGGAGTCGACCTTGGAGCTGCGTACTTCCGTCCAGACGCCGCGGGATCGGTGAGTAGTTCGAACTAGGGTACTTCGAATTCAGCTACGCTATTCACATAGCTGAATTTGCGTACCCTAGTTCGAACCCCCTTCTTAGTGTAGACCAGGCCTGAGTGAAAGCAACTAGCCACACTGAGTGGAAGCTACTTGCACCTTCTTCCCAGTTTACTATGAAGAATGCCACAGATGTTTAATTATATCAAATGAAATGCATACACATATTGGGCCAAAAAACTTGGCTGATGTAATTCTATTGAAATCAGAGGCGTTACACCAAGTATGAATTTGGACTGTGTTAAAAGAGGGATTCTGATTTTTTTAATTCATTATTGGGTTTTTTTGGGTGATAAAGCTGTGTCGTGAGCCCCATGGACCATTATTTAAATATGCATGAAATCCAAGCAGCAGGTGTGCAAGTAAACAGATAAACAAAGAAAAGTCCAGCAGATTCTATGGCCAAGAACTCCCCCTGTTCTGCTCCCTCCGGAATAAAGCAACAAAGTGGCCAGGGTGATTTCTTATGCCCCGAGAGCTGAGTATGGATTTTTCATAAATTCTGGCCCCAGATGTTTTAAATAGTTCTGCTGACAAGGTAATCCATTAAGTAGCTGGATGCTGTCTGAAAAATTTCTTGTTGTAGCACTGAACGTTTTTAATTCATTACAAATGAAATGGCTTAAATGTAATCAGCAGTTGATGGAGAAGATTAAATGGTGAAAAACAAATACAGTTCCAAGTGGGTAACTTTTAGAAGGGGAAAAACATCTGGATGCAAGGGCAACATTAACTAGTTACTGTGGTCACCTCTAAAATTTCTCCAGTTGCCTTTATAGCTAATGCTCCCATGCTATTTACAGCGTTTTCCCCAGCTGACCCCTATAGTAAGGGTAGGGAATGCCATGAATACCATAGTTCTCAGCTGATGGTCAGTGAAAAATTAGAAAGTATTGAGGAACATCCACTGTATGTGTTAATTATTGCCGTAGAGACCTGGGTTCGGACATCTTCTTATCTTTATTACTGTGCACATATTTCTATCACTCACTGTATCATTAAGGCACAATTATGTATGTTACTGTGTTCCAGACTGGTACTTAGCTAGAACTTGCCCAGGCAAAAAGTGCATGACTCTTTCCAGAGAAAAGATCTGACTGATGGAGTTTGCTTTGAGTATGGATCTAATTTATACTTTTTTCAGTTTTTTTTTTTTCATCTGGAACAGTCCTAGGGAAATGCGAGGCTTGACTTTCTGCCCATATTTTAATGCATTCGAGTTGCTACCTTCAGTGAGAAGCACATAAATTTGGAAAAGAGTAAAAACACTGGGCAGGATGGTTCGCAGTAAAATATGGTTCAAAATTGACATGTTTATAACTGACATTTTATTTAAACTGGAAACTTTAAATATGTTCCAAAGATGAAATCACCGTAAAGGAAAAAGGCTATTCTAATCAGAGATGGGCCCATGCCACAGATTCAAGTTTGGTTCCAAGAACAAACTTCCCTAAAGTTTGTGTGTTCATGTTTCAGTTGTGAAGTCTAGAACTGGCTCTGGATGTGATCAGATACGAGAGATGAGGGAAATATACCTGTTTCACTTTGCAGGGGCTTGTGCAGACATTTTCCCCATATTCTGTCCACATAGCTTGGCGTGCATCCTGAACCAAATTTTACTTCAATATGCAGGTTTCAATAAACCCCAAATTTTGAAGTGCAACTTGGACAAAATCACTGAGTTTATCCTATTTTCTTGTTAAAAGGGGGGAAATTACGAACTCCTACCAGCTCTTGATACAAAAGCATAGCAGTGGTGTTAGCAGTTTGAGCTGAGATTTGTAATTAAAATGGGGATTAAGGGCCTGATCCATGGAACATTGAGATCAATGGATATTGGACCAGACCCCCAATCCCTTTGTTTGGTATTGCAAAAGAGGTCCCTGGTTCTATAATAAGGTCCTCAGACTTCTTAGCAAACCTGGGCTGGGTTGTGAATTTGTAACAAATCTAAAACCAGGTGAGATTTTTCCTGGCCTAGGGCTTTCATTGCAAACATTTAGCAGATCACTAGTAATCATCTGTGTTGTGCGTTGGGATCCCAGTTTAATTTCCTTTGTCTTTTTGCTCAGTAATTAGAACCTTTCTGTAAATAACTTAACTGCTCTGGAAATGAACCAGATCAGCTGGATGTTTTGTGAACTTGGGCTTTTGCTTGTTTCACTTCCAGGCAGCTGCCTCTAGTATAGCCTAGCCACTGCCCCCCCTTATGTAAGCAACTTTTATGGCACCGTCCAGTCCTAGTCAATCAAACAAACAAATGCAAGGCTAAACAGTGGAGTTACTTGGCGGGTCACAGAGGGCTACGTTTTGCTCAGTGTTATTTATCTGATAGCAGATTTCTTTGAATGACAAAAACTTTCAGTGTGTCTCTACTGTGGGGGTAGCTTCTCAAGCAGCTTGAGCCGGTGCTGGAAATACACATGAAAGAGTGAGCCATGTATGTACACAGCGCCTCGTCCATGCCTGAAGTCTGTGGATAAAGTAGAATATTCTACAGCTCAACCCCTACCCTGCGTCATTTAAAGTATGCATGCAGGGCTGGAGGAGGGTGAGGGACTGCAAGGAGATTATGGAGCAGGGCATAGTGCAGGGTCCTTGCCCTCATCTGACTGCAAAGCCTGCATAAGGCCAACCAAAAGACAGTAGAAAAGAGGAAAAGATTCGTCCTTTTATATCATTATTGATTATTTTATTAATCCATCACCATTTATTCTTATGCATTCCTGCCCTCTGAGTCTACTCCCACAGCTCTTTCAGATCCCCTATCAGTGCCAAAGGGGTAGGCTTGAGTGACAGGGACTTTCCTGTACATTGTTACACATCCTAATAACTACAAATAGCCCTACAAGTCATTATACAAGAATGTAAACCCAAAGCCAGAAAAAAAATTATTCCCTCTAAATCAGCACCACAGTGCATAATGTATTCAAGTAACCTGGACATTCCTGGCACTATTGCATCTATCTCACCACTCCCAGGTTCCCTATAAATCTTTGACAGGTCTAGGCAAGGCATAGGTTTTTTTTTTTTTTCACCTTGAGTCGCCTGTTTCTATCCATCAAAACTAAGTAATGATGAGAGAATCACTCAAGAGGAGGTTCAGGGGAGGTCATGCTGCTCGTGTGTAAGTAATTTTGTTGTGTATTTATTGCATAGTTAAGGTGCTGTGCTGGAAAGGGGAGCTACACATGGTGTAGGGAAGTGTTAGGGCACCATACAGAAGGATTTGGGTCACTTCCAATCTGGGTTGAATATGAGCTGGTGATCTAAAGTCAAAGGCTGTGTACTTTATTATCCGTTCCCTGGGCCACCAGTCCCCTTGTAACATCAACATTAAATACAGTAATAGAGTACAAACCTGTGTTTTAGGGACTGTGCAGGAACTGTACAAGTGTAGAAAGGAGGATGGTCTTGCAGTTAGGCTACAGGACTCAACTGAGGAGTGAAGGTCAAATCCTGATTTATTTTTTTTCCACAGGCTTCCTATGTGACCAGGAGCAAGTCACTTGGGGTTTGTCTACACACACAAGTTGTATCACTTTATTCTGGTATAGCTGAAGTGGTACAATCCCTATAGTGTGGACAGTTTTACTGAGATAAAGATGCCATACAGCTTATTCTCGTGGGCGATGGGAATAAGCTATACCAGTATAAGGCACTTCATACCAGTATAACTGCATCCACACTAAGGGCTTGGCTACACTTGCGAGTTACAGCGCAATAAAGCAGCCCCGGGCGCCCTAGCTCACTCCCTGTCCACACTGGCAAGGCACGTAGAGAGCTCTGACTCTGCAGCTACAGTGCTGCTGGCACTCCAACTCGGTGAGTGGAATAACGTTTGCTGCACGCCCGTTGGAGCACCGCGGCGCCAGTGTGAACAAGGTGTTGCATTACTGCGCTGTGATTAGCCTCTGGAAACGTCCCATAATCCTATTATGTCAAGCGGACACTCTTGTCATTGTTGTGAACTCACTGTAGGAATGCGGATATGCCCTTTCAAAGCTCTGTTTCTGACAGCTGGCTGCTTAACTGCTCTGGGACAAAGGAACCATTACTGAGGAATGCTGTTTGCTTTGAGTGAGTGAGAGAGAGGCGGGGGATGGGAGGTCTGCTCCTGTCTTAACTTACAAGACAGCATGCTGACACACTTTCTCTCCCTCCACATACACACAACACACTCCCTGTCACGCTCCACCCCACCCCCTGCATTTCAAAAGCACGTTGCAGCCACTTGCATGCTGCGATAGCTATCACAATGCACTGCTCTTTGTGGCGTTGCAAGAGCTGCTAATGTGGCCACGCCAGTGCGCTTCCAGCTGAGAGTGTAGACACTCGGCAGCGTTTTCCCTGCTGCGGTTTCCGAAGGCTGTTTAACTCCCAGCGCTCTACAACTGCAAGTGTAGCCATGCCCTAGGTGTTATATTGGTATAACTATTTTGGTGTATTAAAAAAAAATCATACCTCTAATTGTGGTACATAGTTAAGGACCAAATCTCTGTCTTGGTTCCATAGCTGTAAAATGGGGATGACAATTGGCCTGTAGCTCATTTATTTAAGGTATGAATAATACATGTTTGAAGCAAATCAGGATTCATTCATAAATGTCTCTAAAAAAGCATGAAATGTGTAGTAAATGTTGATCGGACCAAATAGTCCAGCCACGTCCAATCGAGTTATTTTGGCTTTCCACTGGTGTAAATCAGAGTAGAATTTGGCCCCTCTGATTTACACGGGAGTTGGAGATGTATTGAGGTTCATCCCTTTTGTGAAAGTTGGTAGCAGATGGTTAAAATCTTAATGGCAGATTTTACTACCCACAAACCCAGGCTGAATCGGAAGGGCTCCATATAATGGAATAGAAATGCTTCACCTTACTGCTTTCCAACTGAGTGCGGGCCAGGCCACCACCCCTGCCACTCGGTAGATTTCTGTGTGTTTGGATGGATGGGGTGTTGTCCACCATAATCCTCTTGGGTTTCTTTTCTGCAGTCTGGCTCTGTGTGCAATGAAATATTATCCCAAAATCTATTCACAGCAACCAAATGTTATAAATGAATGAAGACAAACTTTAGAAAGCATTCACATGTCATTGCAATTATGCTTAATGCTGGAGAGACGGGGCAATATGGGAAAGATGTGTGAATATTAATAGAAGCAGCGTGGAGTTCATTACTCACCTGCCTGCTGCCATCTGGATTGTCACAGCTCAGCAGACATGGTGGGCTCCTCGCACATTATCAGGGAGTGATTGGATCCTAAAGTGAGCGGAGGGATCCCTATGAAGACATAAAACAGTGGACATGATGAATAAATTGTAGATGGCCGTGTGTCCCCAACACTGAGAAGAGGCAACCAACTCCCATCAGGCACATTCCTGGGTGTGGATAGGAAACCGTAGGACAGCTGTGAATATCCGATAAGTAGTCATGGCATCTCTCAGCAGGGCATGGTGGGGTAGCTGGTGGCACAGCTATCTTTTTGTAAAATGCCAGGTAGGCCCCATGATGAGGACATCAAGGTGAATAAATACCACCTTAAAATAAGACTTGCTGGGGCAGATAGGGTTTGGTAGCCTTGCTAAACAGATCACCTAGAAGGGAAACTCCAATTTCAAACTAGTGGTGTCCAGCTTAGACAGCCAACCTGTAAAGCTTGTCCAATAAGATATGCCCTTTTGAACTTGTCCATGTCAAGTGTACCTCAGAGGGCAGGGTCATTCCTCACAACTCACCTGCCACAGCCTTATCCGACTGTGGTAACTGGGCAAGTGCTGCTAAAGATATTGGTAGGCTGGCCTTTGCAATGATCGTGGACTGAAGATGACCAAGGGGGAGGCCAAAGATTAGCTATATGGATGGGATATCAGCGGACCTCAGAGAGACCAATATGCATGACAGCTAGATGTACATTCATGCGTTTTTGAAGAAGGCTATAGAAGTCACTGACCCTGATTAGGGAAGTGTCAAGAAAGAAGGTCTTGTGTCCCCAGTCTCCTTCCACACTGGAAGGCTCTTTTCCTGTTTTTTTTCTCGTGGACCATAATCTGCCCCACGTTAATAGTGAAAAGCAAAGGAGAGCTGAACAGAAAGGTGGGCAGGAGAATGTAACACACAGTCTGAGCAGTAAGGACTATAAATGGTGGTTAGTCCACCAGGATGCATGAGTGGACATAGCGTGGAATAGATGAGTGAGATACCAGATTTGGCCTTTGTACAGAGGCTGGTAGTAGTGAGTCGCTGTAGTGAAGCTAGAGCCTGAGACTCACCCTACCTGTGGCTGTTCTCTTCCACCAGCTCCTGGAATCCCTTCCTTGTTCTAGCCAGATTGTGAAGATGTGAGTTATACTGACGTTTTTTTAATGACAGGTTTGTGATTAAAGCATTGGAGTTGCTAGAGTTACAGGTGAATCCAGAGTTAATCTGAATATTGTTGTTTTTTTAAAGAACATGTTGGTTGGGGTGGGGGAACATCCAGGAGTCACCGTTTCAATTTAGTCTGGTAGTAACTTAATGCATGACTGAGGTGGACTTTGTTGCCCTTTGGGGAGGAGAAGAATCATCTCCTTGTCAACCAGCTAAGAGTCCCATTGGAAATGATTTCCCAGCTTGAGTTAAGCCACCAGGCCCCAGCCAGATCCTAGTAGAGGAATAAGGGGAAAATAACCAAACAAACTGGATTCTAGTGAAATGGGTAAATAGCACTAAACTTGTTTAAAATGGGCCAGATTTCACCTGACGTACATTGAAGCCATTGTGGTGTGTCAGGCCGTAAATCGGAAGCAGTTTGGTCCAGAGACTGGCAAAGAACGGAGGCAGTTTATGGTGCAGTGGCACCAGTCTGGGGACAAAAATAGGAAAATGACTGATGCAGCTAACATCTATAACTTGTATAGGATAACTTGAGATCACAGGGTGCAATATTTTAAGATGATTGACCAATTCAGGACAATTGGAACCTAGAGGGAGGAAACTTGCCTGTCTGAGATACCATTTAGAAAGCTACCTTTCCAGGTTTGCCAGAACTCTTGAGGATATTTTTTTTTGCTGGATGGCATCTTGATTCACATTGTAGAAGACAGAGACAATAACCACCATTCACAGTGGCTTCTGAAGTTCGCAGGTGTGTGTGTGTGTGTGTGTAAGAGAGATCCATGTATATTAGTACCTTTCTAATATATATTTTGATCGTATCTTATATGTTTGGGTCCAATTCAGTGCTGACATATTTGTTTAGATGTTTTTCACCTGTCTCAGACTCTCGGTGCATTACAGTAAAACACAGATTTTGATCCAGTAAAGTATATGCTAAAAAACAATCAGTGAGAGATGCTCTTGTGGTATCTACAGCCCATCTAGAGGGGTCAGAAAAGCATCCCTATTCAGGGCAGCACCTAAGCACCTGATTTTCTTTAAGCATTCATATGACGTCTGAGTGTACGTACCCAATGTATGTGCACATACGTACATATAAGAGGTGTACATGCTTATGAGAAGTGTTTTGTTTACACACACACACACACACACACACACACACACACACACACACACACGTTACATAAATAAGGTATGAAAAGAGAAATTAAAGTTCAATAAAACTGACTTGTACACAAGGGATCTGGATACCAAAAGCTAAAACAAAGTGCCTTTCATTTTAAAAGATGTCCTTTAGCCAACTGCTGGGTTTGAGGCTGTGTTCCTTCTCCCCCCTGCACTGTTTTGCCTTTGCTGAATGCTGCACTCAAAGACAATCCATGAAGACCAGTAGGGGAATAACCACAGTAGAATTAACCTCTGACATTCTTCTAAAAATAGTCCTAATAAATCCAATCGTTGGCGGTTCTCCTGCCTGCTTTGCCTCAGGGGTAAACACGACTGAGTAAAGCCTTTAAAGCACGGCTTTCCCAGATTGTGACCCCCCTGGATAAGTTACTGGTTCCTGTCCGTTCCTTGTTTCTCACACATTAGGACAATTCGCCTCACTGTAATTTTGACCACATGTCCCTGTCCACACACAACTTTTCTTCTGATAATTATATCGGGCTGCACCACGTTGGGGAGACTAGATGGCAATAGTGTGGATGGAGTGTTTCCTTTACTTAATCTGAAGTACAATATGGGGGTTCTGCAGTGGGCAGGGCAAACGGCACACATCTAAGGCTATTTTGCCTGTGGCTTTGAACAGGGGAGAATGCAGTGGTGACCAGCAAGGTCCCCCATCTGCCCCATCCTCTGACTCTGCAGAGATGGAAACTACCAGCGCTCCCCTAGAGTCAGAGGGACGTGGAGGGAACATAGAAAGGAAAATATGGATCTGAATGATGACACATTCACTTAAACCTGCACAGGATCTTGAGGGCTTTTTATTGAGCACAAATAGTAGAAATGGGTGGTGATTACAAAATCTGGATATAAATCTAGACCTAAATGTCTCCCAGAGTTTTGGATATGGTATTGGTTTGGGATAACACCACTATGGAGACATAAAACAGCCACAAAATTTATTTCCAGACATGAATCCAATTCTTAGTGTCTCAGAACTCCATGTGTTTATATCAGGTTTTAGTTCATGCTCGTTCCTAGTAAACTGTTACAAAATTCCATGAGCATATTTATGTACAAGAAGAAATATAAGGACTCTGGAAACTTCTCTGGGGAGACAAAGCACTGACAATACATTTTTTCCTTAACTGCACAGAGAATGGTGTCTTATAGATGCCCATGAAAAGCCAGTCTGCAGTTACTTAAATTGCCTTTGTCTTCTTTTTTTCAGCTGACATTATCTCTACAGTAGAATTCAACCACACAGGAGAATTACTAGCGACAGGGGACAAGGGGGGTCGGGTTGTAATATTTCAACGTGAGCAGGAGGTAAGTGCTAGTGAATGCAAAATGCCTATTTTATCCTTTTAAAAGAAACTTCCTGCTGCTTCCTAATCCTCATGTGTCACTCTTCCCCCCAGTTCTCTTCTGGCAAACTACAAACTGCAAATAGGCCATTAACCAAAATGGGACCATATTCCTCTCAGAAAGCACCTTTTAAAATGTTGCATTTTCTGCATCGTTTTACTTCCATTGCACTTGTTGGGAGCCTAATGCAAATTGGATCAAGCTGCTGTGTTAGAAACTCCAGTGGTCCTAATTGTGTCATTTGCCAAACCAAATAATGCTCTTTGAACTTTGCTCCTTTCATCCAAATTTGGCACATTCATTGAACCTTCTCATGTTCACAGCCTTGCTTTGATTTGTATCAATTTGCATTAGCATGTTAGAATTCTGTAAACCTAACTAGCTGCCTTCTGATCTCAGTTTCACCCTTTTTTACACTGATAAAACACCCCAGATGTCAATGGAATTGAACCTGATTTACACTGGTGTCAGTGAGATCACAGCACAGCCTAACAGTTGGTGTAAGAGCCCCTACAATTTTAAGCCATAATTGCCATTTCCCTTGTTGTTCGCTGCTCACGCCACCAATAACATGCGTAGGGCCTTGTACTCCCCTTCAATGCGAGATGTGGAGGGAGCAAAGAAGAGTCAAAGGGGGCAGAAAAGTCTTTGTGGGCCAAGCCCTCTACCTGAGAGTCCTCTGTCAGTTCTGCTGGGTTGAAGCTGTGTGGCTCAGAGAAGGGAGCAATGTCAGGTTGGGCAGGGAAGAGGATCAGCTGCTTTTTGTGGTGTGATCCCCTGTTTGTCTGGCAATGTTCTCACTGGAATAACTGCCAGAAATGAATGCTCTTGAAGCAGTATTTGCTCCTGCTCTGGGCTTCTCACTTCTCACAATGGGTGGGTGCAGGCAGGGCAAGCTAGTAGCAGTGCAGAATAGCCCAAAGAATAGTGCCGGGGGGCAGCCCACACGAGCAGTGAGTTTTTGGCTCAATTGGCCATCACGGCTCCCAAGAGGCCCTTCGCTACAGAACAAGATTTGGGGTATGTGCCAAGAGCTGTGGGGGGGAAGCTTGCCCAGTATCTGGCTGTACTGTAGTGGGCTGTCAGCCTGGCTGGTGCGAGTCTATCACTTCCAGGAGCATCAAAAATTCTCAGAACAGAACATTTCAAATTTAAAAAAAAAAAAATCTACTGTAGCATAGATGGATAAGAGTCATCAAGGTGATCCTGGACATAAACCTTACCTCAGAAAAACCTTCCTTAAGAGCTTCTTGGTAGCTATGTATCGTTTGTGGTTCATTTCTGAAGGATCCATATTTGCACAAGGCACTGAGCACACCATTAAAGCTTTCTGCACATGCTGTGGGGCCAAGAAGCACAGAATGGGTTTGGCAAATGAAAGCTGTCACAGGCCCTTACAATCTGGAATATTTTTTCCCTCCGTTTCCAAAGCTGTCTGATGCTAATTGGTCTGGCACATCTTGTGCATACTTCACAGTCTGATCTGGATGGTAGCAAAGCCCCCTTTTGTCAATGTGTTCTGTTAAGGTGGAGTGGGATCTTGGAGGCCTGGCCATGATAGGCTTTAAAATGTCTTTAGACTAGAAAGTTTATTTTCAAGTCTTACTCTCAACTGTTTCTGTGTATACAGTATGCCCTGAGAGGGGCGGCTTAGTTTAGATTATATATACACACACCATTCTCATCATTCCCAACACTATTTTATTTCCTATTCTCTTTTTATTATTCTACTCTATTTCTTGAACTTTAAACTTCCTTATGTGCTGCGGGGTAAATTCCATTGAATTCCTGCTGTACAGAGATGCACCATTTCTGGAGGGATGTTGAAGGACCTGGGTACATCATTTGAACACAGAAAGTCAATCCGTACAATAAAGTGTGTGCATTTCTGTTCTGTTCAGGTTCTTACATAGTGCTCACCACTGTAGTATCTGAGAGTGTCTGGGAGCATTTAACTACCTCAGCTTCACTCAGGGCTCCCAGGTGCTGAGCACCTGGGCACCTCACGGATGTCCATGGGGCTTGAAGCTACACGGCACCTGCCAGCTTGCCCAGCACCTTGCAGAACTGAGCCCTTTGCCATTTTATGCAACGTTCATTCTTGCACAGATTGTTTCCTTTCTTTGGTTATTTTGTTTCTGCTGGATATTTATAGATCTTTGGGGCAAATCCTGCTCACCTTATGCCAGTACAGAGCTCCACTGGCGTCTATGGGGTTGCTTGTGTGAGTGAATCAAACCGGATTTGGCCCTGTATCTGAGCCATTATCTCTCCTCGCCAATTTGCCTTGGAGAGAAATGATGGGGAGGATTTCATTCATTCTAGAAACAAAGCAAAACAAAGGCACCATTTCCTGCTCATATCATCAGCATGCAGAGAAACTGACACAAGAGGAGAATACATCGTGCCGGAAAGATCTCTTGTGTCGGCTTTGATATCTAAACTGTAATGTGTCACCGTAATCAGACATTCCCCATCTCTTAACAATCCGCAGAGAACAAAAGACTCAATAGAAAATTTGCGCGTGCCTCGCTCTCGCTCTCAAAATTCCTTTTACCATTTTTTTTCCTCACTCCCGCAGAGTAAAAATCAGCCCCATCGTAGGGGAGAATACAATGTTTACAGCACGTTCCAGAGCCATGAACCCGAGTTCGATTACCTGAAGAGTTTAGAGATCGAGGAGAAGATCAATAAAATACGATGGCTCCCGCAGCAAAATGCAGCCTACTTCCTTCTCTCCACCAATGGTATGTGACAATAATAATATAGAATGCTTTGCCTTTCATCCATGGATTTCATGGTGCTTTGTCAGCGTGAAAAAAATAAATCTTCACAATCCCCCCGCAGGGTAGGTAAGTATTATTTCCCCCATTTTAGAGCAGGGGGAACTGAGGCATGGAGAGTTTGACTTGCCTAAAGTCACGCAGCGAAGCAATGGCAGAGATGGAAATAGAACCCAGTTTTCCTGGCTTCCAGCCCTCTTCTTCGACCAGTAGACCACTAAGGTCTTACGTTTATTTGGGTCTTGATCCTGGGAAGTGCAGAGCATCTTTGACCCCCTTTGAAATTAATGGAGAATTAAGGGTGCTCAGCTCCTCACAGGAGCAGGCCCTCATCCCAAAGAATCTCTCCCAGGAGAGAGAAATACACGTGGGGAGATGAACAGAGAAGGCTGAGGTAAGTAACCAAGGAGTTCGCCTCCTAGTTCTAATCTTAGTTATACTCTTGTCAATTTTTGTAAATGATCAAACACTGTACTAAGATTTAATGGGGCCTGCCCTAGTGCACCTCAGCCTTCCCTTTGTATCTGTGGGTTTGGTCCAGGGCCTATCCTATTTGAACTCCTTTCTGCCTTCCATTCAGACATGTAACTCCCATTACCTTTGGAACAGATTCTTTCATCCATAACTTCAGTATTAGGGAAACCTTCCGCTCAGGAAAACCATCTTCACATTTTTTGTAGTAGTTTAAAAAACAAAACAAAACAAGGAGGACTGATTTTTGCAGCCTTTACTCATGCTGAGTAGTACTTACACAGAGGAGAAGTCCTATTGAAATACCATTCTTCTGGGATCCTGGAGAGAACAACAGAGAAGGGGAGTTATTTAAAACAGTTATTGGGGTCTGTACTTGTACCATATCCCCCTGATTTCAGCTGGAGTTGCTGGGTCTCAGCGCCTCTCAAGATCAGGCCCGTGGTGTCCATATAATCCACACACACAAAGTAAAAGGACGGGGAGAAGCAAGAATTAGGAGGGCCAGGAATATTCAGGTTAGGAATTTGATACATTCAGTGGGCTCCATTCTGGTCTCACATATGCTAATGTCTGACCAGTGATGTGACTCGGGATTTTAACCAGCATGACTAAGATGAGCATTTGAAGCCCAACCTTGGTGAGAAAATTCTTCAGCCTACAGGGCAGAAGAGCTTAAAAAGCCTTGAAGTCATTTTTTCTGTCTTTGGTCCCTGTTTCTCTTGGTTTGCTCACCTTGGGAGTTTGCCATGAGGGAGCACAAGCACAGGGAATTGGTATCTGTGACTTGTGGCAACACAGACAATGGTCAGAAAATGTCGTCTTTTTTATTATTATTTCTTCTTTCTGGCAAAATCCTATTTTAAAAAATTAAAGAATGATTCTGTTATAAAACATGAGTTTAAACAGGGATAACATGAGCCCAGCTAGAATTTGCTGTCGATGCATGTCTCGTGTATTTCCCTCACACAGGGTTCTGCAGTCAGTTCACACTTATTCGTTTGCCACTAAACAGGGAGTTTTCTTCCCTCTGACTGTTTATTGTGCTCGTTATGTTCGTGGATCCTGGAATCTTTTTTAAGAAAAACTACAGCTGATTTTTTTTTTTCAATTTGCAGCTGTGTTCAGCTGAGCAGCTTTCTCTTATGCTCAGATAAATATCAGGAGGATCCAATGATATTACTTGGGATGAATGGGACCTTAAGATGGATGTGACTTAATTACTTCAGGGGAAAAGGAGGGGTCTAATTATCTCCCATAGCCAACTTACTTTGTATTATGGAATTTACTCTATTGATCATTGTAATAAAATTCAAAGACTTATTAAACTCATTTGGGGGGGGGTCATTGAAATGCAATGAAGATTAATTATAGAGCATAATGTTCTGTTAATTGAGTTTTTAAATAGTTTTTTGATTAACAGGGATATTATCTTTCCATTTGGGATGGTGTTTCAGAGGCTTGCAAGATATCAAAATGATTCTTTAAAAAATAACTCCCATGTTATTCTGTATCTTTTTGTTCTTGTTGTTAAACTAATATTATGGAGGGGAAACCCCCTGAAGTTAAATGGGTTAATAAAAACAAAATTAATGGCAGTCTAATGGAATTGCTGTGTAAAGGAGAAAATTAAGATGAATGATAAGATTGTGTTTTAAAGCTGGTGGAAGTGATGATAAACTGCTGATAGAATCTCTGCCAGGCAAGGGAAAAGAAAACACCATTATTCAAAATAAAGACCACATGTTCCTGGGGCTCTTTCACCTAAAAGCCTTCATGGCACAGGATAAACGGGATGTCAGTAGTTGAAAAATCCAAGGAAAGATGGCAGTATGGGAATTCAAATTGGATGTGCAGTCAATAATAAAATGCCAGTTTCTGTTCAAGGTAGTGGAAAGGGGAGTTGAAACTGACTTTTGAGTAAATTACAGACATGATTTTACTTCATTCTGGGGGTGTTCTTTTTACTATGTTCACAGTGTGAACTTTAAATCACTGTATATTTCATGGTATTACATCCTAGATTTCTTTGCCTGAGCTAGTCTCCACCCATGGACAAAAACAAAAGTCAAATTTCATGAGATCTGTTGTGTGCAGGGTATTTTTTTTAAAGTTCATGCACAAATGACCACTGTTCTCTAAACACTGGTGTATAGCTGCACAAGCGCTACTTATGGTTAATGATTCCACTGGCTGCTGGAAATATTCAAAGACATGATGGATAGAGCACTTATGAATATTATTCTCTTTTTATTTGTAAGAGGACAATTGGGCTTGATGCAGGAATTGAATGAAATGTTGTGCAAGAGGTCAGAGTAGATGATTGTAATTGTCCCTTCTGACCTTAAAATCTGGGAATTGCCATGTATCATGGCAGTTTGCAGTAATAAGATAGGCAGTAGAGACACAATATGGAGATGTGGTGTATCATCAGCATTTAACATGTTTTCAGTGATTTGTTTAATCATTTGGACCAAGTTAATTTGGAAATCATACTTGCAAGTAGTCAGTTTCCCCTGGATAACTGCCATGCAATCTGGCAAATTGGAGGAGGAAAAATCATATAATAGGGTGTTCTCTTGATTAACTTTGGTGGTAGGTATACAGATATGCAGCAATGGGAGAAGAAAGACTCTGTATGGATTTGGTCTGTAGGTGGGGAGTTCTAAATTAAACTTCTCAGCAGACTTCTGCCTTCTCAGAACAATGTAAAAAGCTCTCTCCTCTTGTAGCCAATGCCCATGTTAGAGTTTCTAGTGACACACTGTGGCGTGTATTAGATAAATCCTAAACTCTGTATACTGAATCATGTGACCTATGGTCATAATCTCTGCATCTGAGTACTGGAAAGTCACTTCTCAAATAATTTGTCTACTAATGCTTGTTTGAATCAAACAGTCTTAAGTTTGTAATAAATACTTCGGCAGTTGCCTTGCAGCAATAGGAAGGCCAAGTATTCCTGGAAAAAAGTGTTGATGATAAACAGCGTTTCTTTCTTCAGAGCTGATTCTTTCCATGTCCCTAGATCTCATTCAGATAAGACAGGAATCGGGAGCATTTTTTACATTTAATCAGATTTTTATGACATTGGCATTTCCATCAGGCATTCCTTTTAGGATGTCCATTTACTCAGGCATAACTTCTCTCTTTTGCTCTTCCAGATAAAACTGTGAAGCTATGGAAAGTTAGTGAACGAGATAAAAGACCAGAGGGCTATAATCTTAAAGATGAAGATGGCCGCCTCCGAGACCCCTCCATGATTACAATGCTACGGGTGAGTTAATTGAGACGACTAAGGATCAAGGAAGAGGTACAACACAATAAGGAAAGTAGCCGAGGTGGTGGTGGGCCATGTCTTGGTAAAGATGCGTTTGTTATTACAATAACATTGGTGATGCTAGAGCCAGGAATGCTTACGATGCCAGGTTGGCTGCTTTTGCATGAATGACAAGAAGGGCCAATAGAGCTCTGGGACTGCAAGACCGAGTAAGGGCCATGGAGCTGGAGCAGGCTGTAGAACCTTGACCGGGGCTCTGGCAGTGGCTTCAGGGTGAAATGCAGAATGCAGGCTTCCTTTTCTTCCCCCGTCCTGTGGATTCTGGGTTCAGAGCAGCCCAGTCCTCTCTCATCGCAGAGGTTCCCTAAGAGTCTGCTGCAGTAATGAGCTGAATAGTGCAGAGCCCCACCAGCCCAGAATATAGCCCCGCACTTGCCCTAATACCTCACAGAAATCCTTTTTCACCATCTGGTATTCATGGTGGCTGCTGTAAATCTAGAAACCTGCAGATTCTCAGGAGAGTTACTCATTCTGAATGAACAAATGAAGATACATAGGAAATGCTGTTGCTTCCTTTAAATGTGAAGGCGAACACACAGACCTCTCTGATATGCCTTTAATGAATTCAGCTTAGTGTCAGATGATAGGACATGGTGTCACATGGGTCATTAAGGGGTAAATCCTGCAGCTTACATGCAAGCTGAATAACACAACTCTACTGGAGAGAGCTGTAGGTTGGAGTGGAAAGAATCCTCTCCCCTCTGGTCATGCTGGAGTACCAAACCCCACCCTGCCCCTGCCTCATGTGTCCAAACTCTGCACCTCTTGTGCTGCTGAACATATCTGGCACACGCCTGTATTCCTGCCTGGCGGTGAAGGAGTTAAAGCATTTCTTTCTTTTTTTTTCCTTAGTGTTTGACTTGGGTTGTTAGAATGTAAGTACATTCTGTAATTGAGTTTTCCCTCCCAGTGTAAGAAGATTAAAACCGGCCTCCCAAATCAAATGTAAACACCTAAGGCTACATTTTCCATTTACTACAAGGGAGATGCACGTACAAAATCCATTAAACCAGTTTTCGTCATAGTCACTGGAACGCCACTTGCCTTTCTGAGTGCTGTACCAAGCTGTTGTCTTACGTGGTTTTCTGGAGCTGACACCCTGAAGTCCAGGAGCCTTGCATCAGCGAGTGCTATGGGGGAGCCCCCATAAGACAAGGCGGGAGTGATGCTGTGAGGGCTGTAACACTGGCTGGTGTTTGGAAGCTGTAGCCCTTAGTAGCAAATTTCACCTGGTCCATCTTTGTGTTGGTCAGTTTTGGCCTTCCTCATGGGGGATGCAGTATTGTCAGGGGATACCAGTCTCTGATCTCTAATGTGCAGACTGAGCTAGATTGTGTCTTCTAGGCACAGCCCTGCAGGGGGAGTTTAGGTGCTGAGGGGGCCTCTCAGCTAATTCAGTCCGGATTCTTCCCAGGACTCCTGTGGAGTGCTCTCTGAAGCTGCAGCTCAGCTGTTTTTTACATGGGTACAAGACTTCTCCCCTGTGCCTGGCCATGTCTGCTGGCTGAAGCAGTGGGGTCAGAAGGCCAGGGGCCCTGTCCTTACTTCACCCTGCCTGGTCATTTATGTGAAGGCTAGCCCTGCAGGCAGCATAAGCATGGAACGGGGGTTCTGCAACCTCACCAAACTGTGACTGGTTATTGAACCAGAGTGTGAGAAGAGGAAGAGGAGAAGCTCCTTGTATCTTCTGCTCCCCACGGGGCCAGTTACCAGTTAGACCAGTGGGTCTCAAACTTTTTCACTGGCGACCCCTTTCATATAGCAAGCCTCTGAGTGCAACACCCCTAATAAATTAAACACACTTTTTAAAATATATTTAACGCCATTATAAATGCTGGAGGCAAAGTGGGGTTTGGGGTGGAGGTTGACAGCTCACGACCCCCCATGTAATTACCTTGTGACCCCCTGAGAGGTCCCGACCCCCAGTTTGAGAACCCCTGAGTTAGACTGAAGCAGGCTTTCTGTTTAAACATGGAGCGAGACCACATTTACCTCAGCTTGTCATTGGAGATTTAAAAGAAAAACACTGGATCTAAACTGTAGGCCTAAAAACTCCAACTGAACAGTCCATCTGATGTGCTGTTAATCAGACCAGACCAGTCTGTAATTTGTTCACACTGTCAAAATTTGCATTGGAAGCAGGGTTTTTTTTTTTTTTGTTTTAAATATTATTTGTTGCTGTGATTACCACTGGCTCACTTTTATAGCTCCCGGTTTCATCACAGATCAGGCCAATGAAAACATTTAATAACCCCAGACAGCTAATTAATCCTTGCTGAGAAATGAATGGCTTCTATTTTGAATTGCTCCTACTTGCTGGTAGGCACGTTTTGGTGGTTGTTTTCCCAGAGCAAGAAAACATTTTATTTCCTATATGTATTGTTGTTGTGTTTAAAAGTAGCATTTCCAACCCGATACGCTGTTAATTAGGAAGCCCACTAGAATCATTTCTCCAAGATTTGAATGTCAGACTCTATAGCTTCCCGATCCATCTGTATGCAGAGCTAGGGAGACAGCTTTTGCTTCAAAGCAATATTAAGGGGTATTATTCTAGTTATTGCTTTCTTCTGTGTCTCAGTGCCTCAGAAAAGCCATGGACTTAGTGTGGGAAAGGCAGGGTCGCAGCACAAAGGCGTGGAGCTAGTGTCTTTATTTCATCTAGATCTGCAAAAGAGAGATCCGTGTGGAGCTTTTCCATATGGCAGATTTGTCTGCTTATGCCTCAGCTGCACTCATTCAGCTCCTCTTCCCCAACCTCTCAATGCCTAGAGGTGACAGTCCACCCTGAGTGCTTTCTAAGCAACTAAAACTAATCGAGAGGCCTAATAAGCTATGAATAGAGCAAACACAGACTGTACTTTTCTGCAACAGACAGCTTGTTCACTACACTCCATTTGCCTGGAATTAGAATTTTACCACAACTGGGATTATTTATTTATTCATATTCATATAATATAAACTCATTTTGCCTAATGTCACACCAGCTCGGATGTTGTAGGTCTGAAAGCTAGACTCGCACCTTACTGGCTTTGCCTTCCATTTGGGAGAGGCTGTGAAAAGAGGAGCAGAGAGAGAAATCCAATGGGAAAAACGAAGAGGAAAAAATGAGAACTGAAAAAAGGAGAGGAATTCTACTAGCCCCAGGGACCCACTTATGTCAGTTTAGTTTTTTTTACATAGCCCCATTTCCTGTTTGCTAGAAGAAGTTTTTTGTTTTGTTTTCTTGTTTGGGTTTTTTTAAATAACCCAACAGAGATTTAATTTACAGAGGCAAAGAAAGTTTTGTGAATTTATTTGAACTGGTTTTGCAAACCAAAAATCCTTTGCGAGATTACCATTCTCCTGAGCTCCACATACATTCTTGTACATTCACATTTGAACTTAGTGCCAATATGTGGCCCAGAAGTATTTGGACCCAAAGTCCGGTAGGTCAGCAAGATGGGAGCCCGAGTGTCTCACAGAGTCATTGTTCAGTTCCCACTGTTCTTGGCAGAAGCTTGCTTCTTGGAAAAATCAATATAAAGTTTATGAAACTGCTGTTAAGTTACATTTGATTCAGAGGTTAGGTCAAGATGAATTTAGTGTTTGATCTGGAGGCACAGCACCCCTTTTCTATTACAGGAGAAGCAAAAATCTACATGTCTCTATTCTGACCCCAGGTTCATAGAGACAAAATTCAAAGGATGCTCCCAGGGCAGTGGAATCTCTGTCTGCTGCTTTCAGATCAATTCCTCACATCCACTGACACAGTGCTACGTCCTTGTGTTGAGCTGCTATCAGCCATTGTGGTATGTTCTTCAGGACTGCCGACCCCTCCTAGGAAGAACAAACACCTAATGCTCCCTTAGCCAACTCATAGTTTAGAGTCGTATTTGTAATTTGTTGATGCTGCTGAGGATTGTAAGCAATTCTTTTACCCATCACCACACTCTTCGTATATTTTGTTACAAATGTTGGGGTAATGAAAACACAGTCAACCCCGTTATATAATGATATGATCACAGTGGTGCACAAACAGCCCACATTATTAGGGTTAACTTTGTTGAGCTGTTTTCTTAGTAATTCCTCAAGCTTCTCTCTCTCCTCCCCCTTCCCGGGCTCTCTGAGGTGCAGATACTGACATGTGATTGACTATGGCCAAGTGAATACTGGCATGTGATGAGTGGGATACTTATATGGTTATGAAAATTAATAATGCTTACCTTCACTGTTGATTACTGTCATTATCTGATTGTATTTGACTGAATCCCGGGGTTCTCATATGTGATCATATGGCCTAGCTCCAAAGATCAACTTAAATTCTGCTTTTAAAAGCATTTAACCTTTTATTATATCTACCTGTCTGTCGTTCAGTCTTTGCCTCTGGCTTCAGTGGGAGCTGAAGAGACAAAGTTACATAGACTCCCACTGACATCAGTGGGCTGTGGATAAGGCCCGATGTCAGTACCCTACCTGGGCTTTAGCCATGAGACTCGTATTAATGTGTCACATTAAAATGTATTTGACCCTTAGAGTGAACTAAATCACGTCTTATTCTGTGCAGAACAGACAAGCCAGTCTTTTCCCTGTCTTTAGACCGGAGAGCCATTATGGACTCCCTCCATGCAGTATGTGCTGGTCATAGTCCTCACAGCATTAGAATTGCTCATGAAAACATCTTTTGGAATGGGCAATGTCTTACCTTTTCCAATGAATAGGAAATCTTTGAAACACAGCAGCAGTTGCTGGAGTTATGGGCGTTCCCCAGATACTGTGGCAAGCCCCAGTTTCCTCTGGTATGACCTTTCTCTTTTCGTAACCTTCCTTTAACTGCCATTAAATTATCTGGAGACTTGAGATCTGTAAAGGTCAGAGACTGGGGGTAGGAAGGGAGGAATACGGTGCTGGGATTTTTCATGGTTTTGAATCAGTATTTTATCACTGTCAGAAATGAAACCCGCCCTGACCCAAGTGAATTTTCTCTGGATAGTAAATTTTATGTCATATGGTTTTCTTTTCGTTCTTGTGAACCATTCACACCACGTGTCATACAGGGGAAAGCAGAGGCTGTCAATGATTTCTCTTAATGCTCTCTGGTCCTCCCTAGAGCGCTTGGAATTTCATCTGGCATGCACTAAGCTGTAGCATGCAAAGTTTCCTTGTGTTTCCATTTCCTACTGTGTGTCACATTTGGATGTATTTAGATACAGACCCGCTACCGTAGATTCTAGTAACATCCTATTGCTAAAGCCAGGTACTTCCAATGCAACAGTGAAACCCAGTTCTGAGGAAGGAGGTGTTGCCACATGTGAAGAAGCCAATGGTCCATTCACTTTACTATATGCCTTGGTAGTTTTCTTGTGAGAAAGTTAAAACCCAAACCAATAATGCATCTGGCCAAGAACTATACAACTGGGGGAAAACTACTTCTGACTCCAGGTGGTTATCATTTTATGCCATCACATCTGATTATTGAAAACCCTTATCATTTTGATTCTGGTTACTATAAATGTAAATGGTAGTCTTATTTATATATTGGCCTAATCCATTTTCTGAATCCTGCTAAGCTATTTGGCTCAAAAATATCCTGCATCAATGAGTTCCATAAGTTAATTCTAGGATTTCTAAAGTCGTATTTCAGCTTTTTTACATGTATTGCTTTTTAGCTCCATTGGCTCACCCAGCACTGCCTTCCATCACATGCAGCTGTCATTGGAGCAGAGTATGTACAAAAGTACCATCATGCACTACTGATTTCGGAAACTCTTGCTGTTGAAAATAAACACCCCCACATGCGCACACACTCACCATTTTCAGATGGCCTGTTTATGCCATGCCACACTGAGGAGTGGAGATTGGCCAATAGTGAGTGAATGTTGCCAGGGCGACATGAAATGGTATTGTTTTTCCTGTAGTAAGTCATGTTGAGATTAATTTTATTTTGGCTTGTCCCTGACCCCTCCCACCTTTTCCCAAAGCCTTGGTTTTTTTCCATGAGTTTTCTACTTGGTACCATTTTTTTTTCTGTAGCAAGCTAGAGGTTTTGGCTGCTTTAGAAGCAGGCTTTTTAGTAAGTTGCTATGATTTCCTGATCTCTGTAGCAGGAAACCCCATGGGAACATATAGTTACTACTTTACAGCACTTTGAAGAAGTAAAGCAAAATGTAAGTGCTAAGTATTATGTGTATGGTTATTATAATGTCATCATTCCCTAAGAGTAGAAGATTGGGGAGTCGTCAACCAAACTCCACTTTGAGTCTGATATTCTGATAATTATATAGACAGATATTTACATTGATTTAACTGTTTCGTTGCTGTCTAATAATAATCAGTTATGTGAGTCAACAGTGTGGCATGCTGGCACTTCAGAGTATACTGCTGGATCCCACTGCAGCAGAGACCAGCAACAAAAGGGTTTTAAAAAAAAACTTGCTGCAACTATGTCTTAGCCATTCCTCCTCAAGATTTCAGTATATTTGGGGAGTTGCTCTCTCAGGAATTATTGTTATTTATATGGGCTTTCCTACCCATATCATGCACCAGAAATAATGAAACTCTGCGCAAACTGGAAAGTGGCTTTTTTCTTTTTATAAGAATCTCTGCTTATTTAGCTACACACCCTGGTTTAATGGGTGTAGAGCCCTTTGGCCAGTGAGGCTTTGTCTACACTACACTGCTTTTAGCGATATGTCCGTGTTGCTAAAAGTCGGGCAGTGTAACTGCTCTTTGTCAGCACTTTTGCGGACAAAATACATCCACCCCCTACGAGTGGGATTCGCGTTATCGACAGGGGAGTTCTCCTGCCCCACGAGCTGTTTACACTGCCACTTGCCTCCACAAATGTTTTTGTCTTTTGGGGGTGTGGGGCTTTAAGCACCTATGAACAACAAAAGTTTTGTCTGTTCAATTGGCATTGTAGACAAAGCCTGAATGGGGATCTAATTTTGCACCATCAAAGAACTCTCCAAAGTGGCCCTATGTATACATTTGTACCAATGCTATGGGATGTTTGCAAGAAATAATTAACACAAATAATATCCAGGGCTTACATCTCTTTAAATTGGGAATGTGTGTGCTTTGATCTTCTCACACTGCAAATCAAGCTTCAGCTGAAGCTTCAGTATAAGAATTTTCCCACTTTTAACTATCCTTCCTGCTAGAAAGGAGAAGGTTGCAAATATCCCCCTGGGGTGCTGTGCTCAGTTAGACACTTTCTGTCTCCTTTGATGATCAAAACTGAGGGGGGAAATTATCTGGGGCAGAAACAGCTCCTAGGCTTCATTTTGTGGTACAGACTATCTGATGTTGGGGTGGGGGTGGGGGGAAATGAAAAGGCAGCAGGCTGCATTTCTTATGCTGCCTTAATATTTCATTTTTTGGTTTAAAATGCTGCAGTTAGTGTCTTGCTAGTTAACCCTTAGACTGCTGGCATTTTTCAGAGTGCCAGTCAGATAACTGTTTAGGAGGATCATGTGTGTGCATTCCACAAACAGGCTAATTAATTGTTTTGAATCTGACCACAGTCCCGATCCTGGATGTGTGCAGGTAGATCCCTTCATCTGTGCAGAGTGCTGGAATTTCACAGAGGCTTGGGGGAGGGGGGCGCAGAGCTCTCCCCACATGGATGGAGTTGTGGGATTGGGGCCTCAGAGAAAATGTCAGGATCATTGAATGGTGTAACTAGGACTGGCCAGTTACCATTCAGCAAATACCAGGGCTATTACCCTTGCTCTTAGAAAAAGTTTTTTGAAGTATTCTGCTTAAATTTTCCATGTTTAAATTTCATCCCATTACAGCCCCATCACCCCCCCCCCCTCCCCAATCTAGGGAGGAATGATTCTGATGGTAGGGAAAGGGGTTGCCATGGGATGAAATTTAAATATGGAAAATTGAAGCAAGAATATTTCAAAATGTTTTCTAAGAACAAGGTGTCTTAAGCTGTGGAATAGCCTCTCCGTAGATTTAGTGGAAAACCCATCACTGCACAAATTTAAACCAGAGCCGTTCAAAGCATTTAAGAGTGTGTTGTAGGTCACAGGTAATGGCAAAAGTGGGACATAATCACTCTTTCAGCTTGAATTTTTATCATTTTCTGATTGAGGCTAGTAGTTAAGCGTCAGTCTCAAGTAGTCTAGTGTGAACAGTGCTTGCTTGGGGAGAGGGATGCAGGGAATGGATAATTTGCCCAAATGGTGTATGTTAAGATTAGAATTGGAATTCAACCAACAGCAGATTGCTCTCATTATTATTATTATTATTACCATTATCATTAATTTATAATGCGCTAACCTGTCAGCATATATGCTGCTATGCAAGCAAAGAAATAGACAAGATCCCTGCCTCAAGGAACTTTTGTTCTAATTGTGCTGCCACGGTACTCGATTGAGGATTAGGAGGGAGGGTGGGAAGAGAGTCAGAGAGGATGAGGGAAGAGAGTAAGCCTACAACATGAGAAATCTGAAGGTGGGAGGTCACTTGGTACACAAAAAGAGGGAGGCTGGTTTAAGCCGTGCAAAAAAGGGCAAACCTCTGTGAATGGAAGAGGTAGACAAAAGAAGAGTATTGAGCAGGGTGCATGACCCATGAGGTAGCGAATGGCATATGAGGAAATGAAACATATGAAACTGTATTGCATCAACAGGAACTAGGTTCTTTTAGTTTGCAACAGCAGGGTCTATACAGGGCAGTTAGAGCATTACACATTAGAGCGTTCTGCAGTTCACACCACAAAGACCAGTCTACGGTGCTGTGTAGACAAACTCAAAGGCTAACATAGAGGCTCTGGTACCATCTTCCTTGGCCTGCTCCAAGCAAGAGGGTTTGTAATGGTAATGTTTATGCGAAGTTTCATGCTGATAGTTTAACTGCAGACAGCTGGGTGAAAAATGGGGACATTTTCCATAAAAACTTCAATTTCCGTTCTCACAAAATTTTCTAATTTTGAATATTTTCAACAAGTTCTATAGCTGGTGGAAAAATAGGATGAATTTATGAATATTTTTCTGAAAAAATCAATTATTTCCTGTTGAAAAATCAAAGTTAGAAAAATGTTGACGAGCTCTAAGTTGGTATGGGTTTTGATGGGGCTGAAAGCACTACAATTGTGATCTCACTTTTTATCCACCTCTTTACATTTGCAGGATATAGTTCAGTTTCCCTTCACTTTGGGGTTGTAAGACATTCCCCTTGCTGTCCACTTCTACAGAGATAATGCTGAGTGTTCCACAATGGCTTCATTCAGCAAACTCTTTCATTCTCCCACAGACCAAACCATTAAAAGCCTTTTCCCCCATAATAGCCAGGCTATGTTCATCTTTGTTCAACTGTACCCAGAACCCCAATCTTATTACCTTACTTATAGTATTGTGACCTGTCAGCTGATTTGGCAGAAAATCCAAACAAGTCTTGCGAGTGGATCTCTAATAATCCAAGTGAGTGTTGGACCCCAATTAGAGGTTCAGAAGAAGTGCAAGTGACTTTTGCACTTCTAAAGGAGGAATCAGCCAGTCATTTCAAGGAAAGATGAATGCAATAGATAACACAAGGTCACTTCCTCTTCAGTGGGACAGCCATGCAAAGAAAGCTATCCTACCACAAGTTATTGAGTTTAGTGCAGGAATTTGAGTGACTTGTGTTTTGCAGGAGGCCAGACTAGTGGAGCACAGTGCTCCCTTCTGATCTAAAAATCAGAATCTAGGCATGGATTTTAAATGAAATGAAGGGAGGCAATAGGAACAAATGAACAATCTTCTGTTTGGCAGAATATCTGCTGGCCTGCCAGAGGAACGGCTTTGCAACCAGTGAGACATGATCTCAGATCATATCCAAAAAGTAATATCTTGGATAAAAGTGGAGACAGAAAATTAATTGTATTGGTTTGTACCACCTCATCCAATCCTGGATGAGAACCGTCTTCTAAATCATAGCACATCAATAAAGGCTTAAGGGAGGAAAAAAGCATAAAGTAACCCTGAAGATGTGAGAGAGGTGTCTATTAGGAAATAGATCCTGAAGGAAGGAAGCAATGGAGTTATGGTAAGGTATTGCTGTTATACTGTCTGGAGTGACTCTCAAGTGATCATACTAACCTCACGGCAGACTGTTAAGAAGCAGGGCACAGACTCCACACTGGGTGTGAATTCTATACTTAGAATTCACCAACTAACTAACAAATGTAAACTCCTCAGGCACTAGACAGCCTTAACAAGGAGTCACAGATAGTCCCCTTGGACAATCCAATCTATTTTGCCACCCTGGCAAGCTTGACTCTGTGATATATGGTCACTTTACACTAATGATCACAAAATATTCAGATTACTCCCAGTCCCAAAGGACCAATCACTTACCCCAGGTCAATTTGAAACTTGTACCTCGCACCAAAGGCAATACTGGTAGCCAATTCTGTAACATACTGCTTATTAACTGATAAATAACTCTCATTTCCATTTCCAAGGTTAAAATAAGGTAAGCATGCACAGAAATAAAATACAATCTCAAGTTCAAAAGATGATAGAAGCGTCTTTTATGTCCTTTGGAGCCAACCCAAGCCAAGCAGCTTAGGGGTCTCTTACTTGTGTTTAGAAATCTTTGCCCCTCAGAGTCCAGAAAGCAGAAGGAGACCCTAATTCCTTCTGGTCAGAAATTTTTATCCCCACATCCCTGGAGTCCAAGATGATGGGATGAGCGCTGGTGCACCTAGCATCTTCATGGGTTGGTGTGGGGAGCAATCCACAAAGTCTTTATTCCACAGTGGCCCATTTGGATTCAGTAGTCCTTCCTGATGGGCAGGAGATAACGCCTTCTGCAGGAATCCGGCATTTTGCAGTAGGTCAAGCTTTTTTCCTGTTTGGTGAGTTACACTGCTTCAGAACAAACATTAATACAGTTATAGAGCCAACTCGTAAGTACTACCTTGTAGCATGGGGTACAAATATAATACTTTCAGCATTGTACAAGCATTCCATAAAATCTAAACGCTAAACACATTCTTATAACACTAATATCCTTTTTAACTATGCTAACCCACAGGTAAGCCAGACTGGTTTCCAGCTATGCATTTCAGTGGTCAGTGATGCCTGGGCCTTGGCATGAGCTGGCACCTGGTCTGCCGGCTCACAATTGCCTATTTGAAACTTGGCTGTGGAGTGGAGCCTGCTAGTGACGAGAAGATGGGGTGGGTCATCTTCGTAATTGACTCAGCTTTCGCTAGCCAGAAGGAAGATACTCCTGAACAGTTGCATCTTAGCTGCCACAGTGGTGCTCTGTGGAAATAAGGGACCATCCTGATGGATACTGGGCATTTTTAATTTAATGAAATAAATGGAGTCCCATCAGCTCAGCAAGCGTAGCTATCAGTCTCACTTCAGCATGTGCTGCGTGTAGGGGCTGGCCCTGACTGAACACCTGGAATATCAAGACATTCTGTCTCTGAGGTGAAACCTTGGTGTCATTTATTAAATTGTTTGGAGGGTCATGGAAGCTGACAGCTTGCCATTACACAAAGGGAAAGATAAGCTTCCGATTAGTTTCCAAGCCTTGAAGAAACCCAAGATACAGCACATGTCAAAAAGGCTTGAAACGTATAAATCACTACCTCAATTTTCTCAATGATACCAAAAAAAGAAGACATCTCTGAGGTTGGCTAGCAGTGTGGAACCTTTATTAAAAAGTCTTTAGTTCCCCTTTTTAAACAGGATTTTGTCCAAGATCAAGGCAGAGAGGACTAGAGTCTGCCATCCTGAGGGACGATAGAGATGAGTTTCTATTGGTATAATTTTGAGTCGTCTGTTGTTGTCATAATTTGAGTCATTTATTTCCCTGCCATTTACTAACCGTCCAAGCTGTATGTGAACTAATCTAATCTAAGAGCAGTAACAGCAAAGGCATCATTGCATCAAACAAAAGGACTTGCTGGTTGCAGCATTCCTTCTGAGGGGTATTCTTTTATTACACCTATTAAGTGTCCTTACAAATGATGGGCCATGGTTGGTTCTTATTTTCTCTGGGCCAGATCTCTCATTCCCAGGTTCTGCCTCAGAAAAAGAGTGCAGCATGGTGCTACTGAAAGTTAGCATGGCATGGGTAAATTAGGATGATTCTTATATCCTTACTCACAATGTTATTCTCCAGAGCAAGACGTCTCTCTAACAAACCAGCTGCCCACATGGCTGTACAAAGAGTGTATGGAACCTTTTAGTTTCATTCTGCTTGATGCTGCAGTTTGGTTTTCCTATTCTAGAAGGAATGTGATCTCCTTTCTTGCTAGTGAAATCCTCTGGGGCCCATGGAAGAAATCAAAAGTATGTTCGATTAATGAGAATACAGGTCTGGCTAATCTAGAGAGACGTGTGAGATGGGTGAACAAGAAGTAGATTTAAAATAAAACGGGACTATTGGCCACTCCATCACAGTGAGATGGATATTCCCCTGCCAGCAGGGGAGGTGACTTGCACATTTCTGTTTCACTTGCATCTTCACTTGAAGAAAAGCCTCTCTTCAATTTATTGTACCGTTGTTAGGGCATTCCTGCGCAGCCATCGCCATTCTTCTCATTCTCTCCTTAGCAGAGCATTTCAGCCTCTCAGCCTCTGTCTGTGGACATCTACTGCATTCTTCACTCAAGGCCCCTCATCCAGGCCACCATGATTCTGCTGAGGATTAGATGGGGTTCCCTTAGGGGAATCTTTGGTGTTGCACTCAACTGAGCGTAGGGATTGCTGTTGCTCATGATAACTGCCTCCAGTGCCTCTGCAAGCGCTCTCCACCCCTGGTGGCCTAGGGAGGGTGAATTTGTCCCTGAGAATCCCACCTGGGCATTCCAGATGGCATTGTAGTCTCCTTTGTGTGAGCAGTTGTTTAGCCTTTTTTCCTCACATGCCTGTCACATGTGGTTGTAACTGCTCCCTGCTCTATACAGATTCTTTCCTCTTCCCCCAGTCTCTCACTGTGCCCAAGGCTTAAACCTGGCTCATCTTGCAGGTTCTATACCTTGGATCCCAAGTTGGACTTACATCCTTGTAAGCGACCTACACACATTTTTGTATCTCTGCCTTTGAACTTGGCTCAGTATGTTTTAACAGTGGCTGGGCTCTTAGCAGCTGGCTGGTCAGGGGATATTAATTTGATAAGGAGCCTGTTGCTTGAGGTCTCTGTAGTCTGCTCTAGTATAATAATGAGTGAACATCATTTCTATCTGATGGCAGTTAGTGATCTGTAGCATGTGATCTTAGTGGAGTGGTCTTGGTGCAGTCCCTAAAGGCCAAGTTTCTGCAGCACAAAACTCCATCCCAGTCTGCATGCTTGGTAGCAATCTCAGAAGAGAGAACAGGGTCTGAACATGGGTGGAACTCCCACTGCATCCTTTGAGGGGATCCCTCCACTTTGGGTTCAGGTTCGGAGAACACAAGAACTGCATTTATCTGTGCTTTCCCTCTTCTGTGGAAAACAGAGTTCAGTCTCCAGGGCTCTCAACCCAGCATTTTTTTTTTTTTCAGGAGCACTAAAATAAATCCCTGTAAAAAAAATTAATGAAAGTTGCGCCCATATATCCGTCCACGCTGATGGGAAAATAGACCCTTTACGATTAGTTAATCTCAAAGTCAAAGTTGCTACACGGCTGTGGTCAGCACATGCATTTACTCTCCTGGCATTTTGTTGTTGTTATGAAGCCATCTCTGAATAAGACCGATCATTTCATTTTTTTAACTTCAAAAAAATCTATCATAAAATCTCATATATAACAACACTTCCTTTTTGCAAAAGCATGCAAATTCCTTGTTTTCTGGGGACAGTTTCATGGAGAATTTATACTTTATTCCTCATACCATGCACAGCTCTGTATGCAGCTTCTAGCATCTGCAGTTTAATATGGAGAGAGAAAAAATGATGCTGTGGATAAAAATTGTTATGCTGCTAGCACTGGGGCTTTGTCTCTGGTGTCAGAGAATTTATTCCACAGCACAGAGATTTGTATTTCTTTTTACAGTCTCAAAAACATTATCATTTAAATGACAAACAGGGTAATTTGAACCGTTTGGCTTTTTAAAAATAATGAAGTGCTATAAAATGCATGTGGCAGAACTAATCAATTTCAAATGATCAGATCATTGTCAAACCACTGCAACAAAAATAATTGGAAAAAAAGATTTCCCCATTTGCGCTGGTTACCTATATTGCTCTAAAACAGTTCAGTGTGCAGTATTTGCATGCTCAGCTGAGCTCAAAATGCAATCTTAGGTGGTCTTGTTTCTTTAAGCCTAGTGCATGGGCGGGCAAACTTTTTGGCCTGAGGGCCACATTGAGTTTCTGAAATCCATATGGAGGGCCGGTTAGGGGAGGCTGTGCCTCCCCAAACAGCCAGGTGTGCCCTGGCCCCTGCCCTCTATCCACCCCCCTCCCTGCTTCTGGCCCCCTGACGGCCCCCCTGGGAATCCTGCCCCATCCAACCCCCCTGGTTCTCTGACGCCCTCCTGACCCATTCACCCCTCCCTGTCCCCTGACCACCTCTGGAACCCCTGCCCTGACTGCCCCCACTGCCCCATCTAACCCCCCTCTCCTTCCTGACTGCTCCCCCAGGACCCCTGCCCCCATTCAACCCCCTGTTCCCTGCCTTCTGACCACCCTGCCCCCTAGTGACCGCTCCGCCCCCTGACCACCACCCTGAACTCCTCTGTTATCTATCCACCCCCCTCGCCCCGCTCCCTGCCCCCTTACCACGCTGCCTGGAGCACCGATGGCTGGCAGCGCTAAAGCCGCGCAGCCCAGAGCACCAGGACAAGCAGCCGTGCCACCCGGCTGGAGCCAGCCACGCCACTGCACAACACAGAGCACCGGGTCAGAGCCCCACCACCCAGAGCATTGCGCCGGCAGCGCAGTGAGCTGAGGCTGCGGGGGTGGGACTGGGGGCCAGCCTCCTGGGCCAGGAGCTCAGGGGCCGGGCAGGAGGGTCCCACAGGCCAGATGTGGCCCGTGGGCTGTAGTTTGCCCACCTTTGCCCTGGTGGGACAGTATCAGACTCGCACTGACACATACAGTCTCAAGGAGGACAGTCTATTACTCTGCTATTAACCCACTGCCAACCACCTGGATTGCGCTTTTGTCTTATGGAGCATGCTCTTTAGGGTTTACTTACTTTTTGTTGCTCATTAAATACTGTTAGTTTATAAAGGGAAAAAAGAAGTCAGGGCCAGATTTTCTGGTGTGGCACAGCCACTTTGCAAAGAAATGTGGCTGGAGGAAAGGAGGTGTGGCGGCATTCCCCAGTGTCACTGATTCTTAGCTGCTTGCTTGTTTAGCTGTTACCTCAGGAATAAAGAGGAGTGTTATTTACAGTTGAAGCCACAAGGGTGGGATTCAGGTATCAGTAGGCAGAAGATGTTTGAGAATTCGACCAGGACACCACAATCCATACTTGTAGTTTGAGAGTTGAGTGGTTCTGGTTGTTCGTGTGTTTTTAGTAGCTGAATTAATTTTGTAAAATAAAAATTGTAATATCTTCCTTCCAGTCTTAATCCTTTATTGAACCAAGAGTAGACCATGGAAGCAGCATGTAGGGGTTAGTTAGATCTCTGGCCGTTTGACTCTTCAGGTTGCTGAAAAGAAAAAAGGTTATTTTGCCTCTTTGCTCACCACCTTTCCCCCTCCCCCCTCGTTTGCCCAGATCATGAGCTGGATTCTTTCTTGTCCAATGCAAACTCATTATCCATCCATTTTAATATTTGTAAATTTGGCTTGAAGCACTGATGACCAGAATTGACCTTCCAGAATTTTTTCCTCTTCATCTGTTTTTTCACAGCAATTACACTGTCGGTATCTATGTCTAGGCATACTGTAAAAACAATGTGCCAGGGAGAATTATCAAATGGAATTAGATTGCTGTGAATTTGTGTTTGATAACACAACTGTGCCTTTGCATAATTCTCCCTGATTATCAGAAGAGAGAAACGCTATAAATCTGGTGGATGGGTTTAAAATGACAGTGGCTCTTCTGAGATGGGAAAATATATGAGCAAGATCATTTGAAAGAATCATGCCCTTTAGGGGAATGAAATTCTAAGCAGTCCATAAAGCTGAGATTGAGAATTCCAGATCTTTACCCTCAAATAATAAAAAATGGTCTATTTTCTAGCCCAAGTAGCTGTAAACTTCTCACATTTCATAACTTGAAGAACCATACAGTAAAAATAATCTATAACTATAATAATTAAAGAAGAACTCTGAGCTAAAAAAATACTATGCTAGAGTGCACAGGAAATGCGAGATTCTGAATGGTTTGAAATAGTTTTGTTTTGTTTTAATAATACTTGCCATGAATGTAACCTCTGTTGAGTAGTGTATAGTTTGCAAACTGAGCCTGATCGCCATGACTGTGATTTTTTTTTTATTCAGAAGTATTTTCTGAGTAATTGATACATTTTGGCCTGTGAGTTGTTTGTCTTTATTGTGTGATTGGTCCCTTAAGTCACATGGTACTGCTGCTGTTCTCTGATTGATTGGATGACTGACTAACATTTTTTTAAACCAGGGGAAAACTAATATGGCACTTCTTGGTAAGAATTTTGGAATGAATGAATGTTCCCACACTAAGATTGATGACGTTTTTGGCATTCGCAGACAGTTTCACAAATACCTGGCAGTTGCCAAAAATCACATGACCCCGTGAATGCCAGCAAGCCAAACTTGATGCTTTTATTCATGAATCAGGATGTTTTTTACTTTCTGGACAGCTCCAGTGAGAACTTCAGGCCTGCGTGATGCAGTGTTGAGAGGGACAAAACAGGAGGCGTGGGGAAATAGGTACAGTGTCCAAGTGGAACAGACCATTGAGCAGGAGAATTCTTTAGGCACGGGGGGGAATGCATTGAGCAGAAGAAGTGTATGTGGGATGACATTGATTAAGAGCAGTGTTTATGGGCAAAATCCTGCTAACTGCTTGTGTAAATAACATGGGGGGGGTTACCCATATGTGGGATGAAGGCAGATGCTGAGCAGTAGAAATATCCAGCGGATGTAAATAAGACTTCGGTTGTGCATAAAGTCAAAGCAGCAGCAGCAACGAAGGGAAAGGAAACATGAGGGTCAAAGAACAGTGAACCAAAAGGGAAGAAACCTTTGAAAATGCGTGAGGGTGAACAGCCCTTAGTGAAAGCTTCTCTTCAAGGCACCTCAGGGGCTCGGCTGGCGTTTGAGAGGCATTCGAGCACTGTAGGAGGTGAGGGAAGGGAAGCGTAGTGCCCAAGCAGTAATTGCTTAAGGCATTCTGCCTGGGGTAGACAGATGGTAACTCTGACACACTTTAATGTGGAGTAGCATGAGCTCCCCCAGTGCTGGAGAGAGGAAGGGAGGCATAAGGGAGCGGTGCCAGGAGCGTGCCCTAACTGCCCGTTCCTCCTCTGTTTGATGTATTGTGCACCTTTAACTGCACTAGCCTGGCTGCCCCCATATGCTCAGAGGCCCTGGCAACGCTCCCATTGGCTTCCATAATGCAGGATCGCTCCCAGAGAGCACAAACACCAGCATGATGCTGGCTGCCTCCAGCAGGCGTGTGCAGCATAGAAAGGGCTCCCTCTCCCAACCGTTGTGCCCCTGCCCGAGAGCACCAGCAGTCTAGCTCTGGGGCTGGCGTGGAAGTTTAGAGCTAAAGAAAATAACCTCAGGGTATGAAGGATGCTCAGTGGTAAAGGTCCTGTCCAGAGCATGGCTGGCACTCTGCTAACTGCATTAAACCTCACTCACTAGAAGCATTCACGCAGGTGGAGCCATCCAGGATAGTGGTGGTACCTTGCCCAAAGGGAGTGGGGATAGTAGCTTTATTCTGTGTGTGAGACACATTTTCCCAAGCACAGTTCCAGTGCAGTTCCCTGTTCATGTTTCTGTGTAGGTGTAACACAGCGATGGCATAAAGAAAATAATCCTTTCCACTGTGTTCAGAGAGCACCCCAGAGAACCCAGACTAAAAGCAGGAGTGGGAGCTTTTGGAGCGTGCATAGGGCATGCGAGCAGTGTGCCAATCTGCCTACCTAGCCTTTCTACCGTACACTCATCCTCCTCCCCACCACCCACAGCATGTTATACTGTTGCTGCAATGGAGTATTAGGCTGTATCGCAGGAGGCTGGATCTTGGCAAACAATGAAATATTGCTTTATTTTTTTCTTCCTAGCTGGTTCTGATTCCATTAGCCGTGGGTGTGCTCTGAATACCTGTCTGTGTGCTGGTGCCGGAGCAATCTGGTGTGCCAGGAGTCTTCCCTATAGTGAAATGGTAATTGAAAAGCTCAACAGGACTCCTGCTGGCAGGTCTGTCAAGAAGCGCTAAGCACATTCATTAAAGCAAACATACTCCCTCTTCTGCTCCGCGGCATCGGCTTTACCATCTTTATTGTGTGCACCGCTACTGTGGCTACCGTCTGATAGAGAGTAAAGAGCATATCAAAAGACTCTCATCTATCATCCAGGCTCAGGTGGCCAGTTTGAAATGAGAACAAGTTCTATTAAAATTTATCTAACTCTGAATTTCTTCCAGCCCCTATCCATAAGCGGAAGAATAATGCATCTTCAGAGCATGACGTAAATTTAATTCACCTAGCACCCAGGTGAGGCAGGTAGGAATCATTATCCCCATTTTATAGATGGGGGAAACTGAGGCAGAGAGCTCATTGACTTGCCCAACAGCACAGAGTGAGTCAGTGGCAGAGCCAGGAATGGACACTTAGATTTCCTGGCTCCTTTATTTTAAACATAATATGAAAGATTAAATGTTAGGAAATTGTTACCTTATGTCTGAGTATTTGATAGCATGTTGTAAATTGAGAGGCAGGTACTGATATCCTGGCTTCACCCTCTTTCTCCTCTTTCTTTTTTTGTTTTTGTTTTATCCATTTTGTATGTCAGCAGAGGGATTTTTCTCTTCTATTTAATGATGAGAGGCCACCCGTGCTCCGCTGGGAGACAATGTGACATCAAAAATGTTGGAATCTGGCCCTGGACACTTTGCTCACTGCCTTGTTCTGGTCTGCTCACTGCTTGAGACCCATTCGGGCCTTTGGTTTGCCAGCTCTTCAGAGAAGAGGGGTTTGTCCTTTTTGTGCATTCTCAGGTTGCTGTGTACAGTTTTGCACTCCATACTCAGCTCCTGATCCTGCCAGGGGCTGAGCAGCCTCCGCTCCAGCATTCAGCTCCTCCGAGGCCCTCAGTCCTCACTCCCATCAATTTCTTGCTAAAGCACCACACCTCAAAAGAATGGGCCCAGTAAGGCCACCTTCAGTTGATGGAGTTTGCAGTGGCCTGTATGAGTGAGTTTCACTGTAGCTGTCCCCTTAGTAGAATTCCTAAGCCTGCTGAACATCTCACTCCTCCCACAGTGTGACCCATGTCCTCCTGGGACAGCCCGGCATAGTTTAATTCAGCGCAGGATCTCTGCTCCCTGACAAACCTAAGAATATTTGATGTGTTAGGACGTCTCTGTCCTTGCATTTGATTACATGAAAAAATCCAAAGTAATAAATGACAAAAGAAATAGTATTAGTGTAAATGTAATGTTTAGAGGGGATGGAAATGTCTAGGGAAAACAGATGAAACCAGCAGTATTATAGGCAACATGGACTGGTAATTAGATAGCAAGTTTATCTTCACACGGAAAGGTGTCTCTTCTCACTTCATGAGAAAGGCTCAATAAGACAAAGTCAGAGAGAGCGTGAAATTGTAAGTCTGCCATGAAAATAGTCTTTGATGCGTATTCTATCTGCAAAATATGAATCCCCAGGCAGCATCGGCCTTTTATTTCTGCTGCTGACAGCACAGAATGTGCCTTTTGGAATTACAAAATAAAAATCAAGGACCAAATGCACAGAGGTGTGCCATTGATGGAATATGGTCAGCACCTCTCCGGGTTTGGCCCCAAAGAACTAGTGCTGCCATCTGACTAGATATTTTCTTTGTTGTAAATAAAAAGTTAGGTTTAGTGTGCATTACAAAAGGGAACTTCAGTGTTGCTAATTTCACGGGGCCAGATTTTGCCCTCACTTGCAGGCTAGTTTCCTGTTGCAGTCATGGGCTAAATTCTGATCTTAGTAACACAAGTGTAATTCTGGAGTAAACCCCATTAAAATTCATAGGCTTACTTTTGATTTTCACATGGTGACTAGCAGCAAATACTGGCTGAGTGGGAGCTGCCCTCATATATCCAAGTTAATCTAATGTAATTATTAAACAAAATAGTGGTTTCAGATATGACTCATTTTCAGTATCATAGTGCTTACCTGTGGAGTAATCTATTATACATACAAAGTTGACTGCAGTAGGTGTTGCTAAGAAGTGAACAGTACAGTTATTACTCAGTGGTATCTGAGACGTTGCATTATTTCCTTACACTTAAAACAGGTAATAACTCCATTACCTCAGCTCAGATAAGGAGGTTTGGTAGCCATTGGCCAGATGGCTACCTAAATTAAGTGGCTACATTGTGTATTGATTTTTTTTTTAAATGGCTACCATGGTGAACCAGATTCTGCTCACCATTATTGGTGTAAATCTAGAGTTGCCCCATTGCATTACAAGGATTTCCATGAAGTTACTCTAGATTGATGCTGGTGTCACTGAGAGCAGATCCTCACCTTCTGCCAACATAAATAAATAACCCGAATATTTAGAAGTCTGTCACTTCTTTTAAAATCAGAGAGACAAGTAGTTTTTATGAGACCAACTTCGGTTGGTGAGAGAGAAAAGTTTTCGAGCCACACAGAGCTTGTCTTCATGTTTGGGAAAGGTTTTTAAATCACCCGTCTACCAACGTGATCAGCATACCCCATAATTTATACCAGTTCAGCAAACTTCACCAAGGAGCAGTGACATTTTTCATGAAGATTTGTGAATTTAGTAAAAAGCAGAAGAGTCGCATGTTCCACTGGATGAGTGTTGTTTGTATTACCACCACACTTGGTTGGAATTTCTAAGATTGGGACCCCATTGTGCTACACACTGTACAAATGCACAGTAAGCTTATACTCTAGTCTAAACGTACAATCAATGGATAGGAAGGGAAACAGAAGCACAGAGAGGTGAAGTGACTTGCCCAAGGTCACACAGCAGAACAGTGACAGAGCTGGGACTAGAATGCAGGTCTCTTGACTCCCAGTTCAGTGTCCTAAGTACTAGACCACCCTGTCTTCTCTTGAAACTACAGCCTGAAGCCAATCAGAAACTGTCACACATGCATGACTCTTTCCAGGGATGCAATGGCTTCTTTGTCAACAAGGGCTGTCTTTCATTCCATAGAAATTAGCAAAAAAATGGAAGTGAAATATCAAACCATTTCACTTCTCACAAATATGACAGATCTGCTCTTTTATTTATTTATATGATGATGCAATTTCCTTTGTGATTTCTCTTGTAGTGTGATTTATTCCTTTGTACAGTAACTCCTCACTTAAAGTCATCCCAGTTAACGTTGTTTCGTTGCTGATCAATTAGAGAACATGCTTGTTTAAAGTTGCACAATGCTCCTTTATAATGTTGTTTGGCAGCCACCTGTTTTGTCCACTGGTTGGAGGAAGAGCAGCCCGTCGCAGCTAGCTGGTGGGGGCTTGGAACCAGGGTGGACCGGCAGCCCCTCTGTCAGCTCCCTGTTCCCCTAAGTTCCCTGTATGGCAGCTGCCCGGCAGGCTATCAATTGCCGGCAGTTCAGCTGTCCCTCCCCCAAATGCCATGTGCTGCTCCTGCCCTCTGCCTTGGAGCTGCTCTCTGGAGCCTCTTGCTTGCTGTGCAGGGGAAGGAGAGGAAGGGGGCTAATGTCAGGGTGTCCCCCTGCTCCTGCACCCCCACTTACCCCATTTCCATAGAGTGCGGGGGAGGACAAGACAGGGCTCAGGATGGAGGGAGCTTGCTGGCAGGAGCTGCTGTCTCAACTTGCTGATCTGTTTAAAAGGCAGTGTAGAGTGGGGTCAGCGTACTTAAAGGGGCAATGCGCGTCACACACACTCTCTCTCTGTCTGTCTGCCATGCTGTCTCCCCTCCCTCCATTCATTCGTGGTGCTTTGTAGAGTGTGAGGCTACATTAACAACCAGGGGCGGCTCTAGTAATTTTGCCGCCCCAAGCACGGCGGCATGCCGCGGGGGGGCGCTCTGGCAGTCGCCAGTCCCGCGGCTCCAGTGGACCTCCTGCAGACGTGCCTGCGGAGGGTCCACTGGTCCCGCGGCTCCGGTGGAGCATCCCCAGGCACGCCTGCGGGAGGTCCACCGGAGCCGCCTGCCGCCCTCCCGGCGACAGGCAGAGCGCCCCCTGCGGCATGCCGCCCCAAGTGCGCGCTTGGCACGCTGGGGTCTGGAGCCGGCCCTGTTAACAACAATGTGTTAACCATTGAGGGCTCAGCCGATTGTTAGTTCATCATTTAGCAGTAAGGCATTCCCTGGGAAATATCCCACCCTCTTACTCCACCACCTCAACCAAGCTTCACAATCATCATCGCTGTGTACAGTATTAAATTCTTTGATTAAAACGTATACTGTGTGTGTAGTCTTTTGTCTGGTGAAAATTTTTTCCCTGGAACCTAACCCCCCGCCACTTGCATTAATTCTTATGGGGAAATTGGATTAGCTTAACATCGTTTTGCTTAAAGTGACATTTTTCAGGAACATAACTACAACATTAAGCGAGGAGTTACTGTAAACATATTTTTCTACAATAAGGCCCAAGTTTGTTTGCTTAAAATACATGGGATGGGCCACACAATTCATTGTTTTTGACTTAGCCCACCAGATTGCTTACACAAAGCACATGAGCCAGGCATTTTTTAGGTCTCCTGCAGTTTTGTAAATTTGCCACAATGACTGGAAGGCCTTTTGCAAACCACTGAATTTTTCAAACACTCACATAGCGTTAAAATGGATTGGCCAGAGGCAAGCCACCAGCCCACCAATGCCATTTTGAATTTACTCCCATTTGCTGCCATTTCAGAGACAGATCTGAGTGCATGAGCATCACTGTGTTCACATAAGACTTTCCAATTAAAGAGAAGTGTTGCCCAGCACCAAATGCATTTAAGAAACAAGGCAAACTACCTTGTCTAGTGGGTACTGAAATTACTTTATGGGGAGATAGAGCAAGGCATGGGGAATCAAGAATCCTAGAACTGGAAGAGACCTCAAGAGGTCGTCTAGTCCAGTCCCCTGCACTTACGGCAGGACTGAGTATTATCTAGATCATCCCTGACAGATGTTTGTCTAACCTGCTCTTAAAAATCTCCAGTCATAGAGATTCCACAGCCTCACTAGGCAATTATTCCAGTGCTTATCTACCCTGACAGTTCAGAAGTTTTTCCTGATGTCCATCCTAAAGCTCCGTTGCTGCAATTTAAGCCCATGGCTTCTTGTCCTGTTCTCAGAGGTAAACAAGAACAATTTTTCTCCCTCCTCCTTGTAACAACCTTTTATGTACTTGAAAACTGTTATCATGTCCCCTCTCAGTCCAGACTAAACACATCCAATTCTTTCAATCTTCCCTCATAGGTCATGTTTTCTAGAACTTTAGTCATTTTTGTTGCTCTTCCCCGGACTTTCTCCAATTTGTCCACATCTTTCCTTAAAAGTGGCGCCCAGAACTGGACACAATACTCCAGCTGAGTAGAGCGGAAGAATTACTTCTTGTGTCTTGCTTACGCCACTCCTGCTAAAACATCCCAGAATGATGTTTGCTTTTTTTGCAACAGTGTTACTCTGTTGACTCATATGTAGCTTGTGGTTCACTGTGACACCCAGATCCCTTTCCACAGTACTCCTTCCTAGGCAGTCATTTCCCATTTTGTATGTGTGCAACTGATTGTTCCTTCCCAAGTGGAGTACTTTGTATTTGTCCTTATTGAATTTCATCCTATTTACTTCAGACCATTTCATCTTGATCATTTTGAATCTTAATCCTATCCTCCAAAGCACTTACAACCCCTCCCAGCTTGGTGGTATCTGCAAATTTTATAAGTGTACTCTATGCCATTATCTAAATCATTGATGAAGATATTGAACAGAACGGGCCCAGAACTGATCCCTGTGGGACCCCACTTGATAAGCCCTTCCTGCACGACTGAACCACTGATAACTATTCTCTGGGAATGGTTTTTCAACTAGTTTTGCACCCATCTTATAGAAGCTCCATTTAGGTTGCATTTCCCTAGTTTGTTTATGAGCAGGTCATGTGAGACAGTATCAAAAGCTTTACTAAAGTCAAGATATACCACGTCTACCACTTCCCTCCCCCTCCCCCCATCCACAAGGCTTGTTACCCTGTCAAAGAAAGCTGTCAGGTTGGTTTTACACGATTCTACTCCTGGCTCTGAGACTCACGCAGTGGGTTCCACTTCTGGCTCTGATACTGATTCTGTTTGACCTGGCACAAGTCACTTAAACACTCTTTGCCTCTGTTTCCCCATCTGTAAAATGGGAACAATACAGTACGTCCCTGAGAGGTGTTGTGCCTTCTGGCAGTATATATTTGAAGGCCATTGATTTGAGCTGCTGTTTTGGCCTCTTTAGAAGAGTGGATTCACCACTAGATTACCTCCTCATAGCTTGCATGCTGTATTAGCTCAGTCTTCTCTAGTTTCCTCTGCTGACACTCACTCCAGCCCTGTGGTCCTCCAACCTCTTTTCACAACTCAGCCCTCCAGCCAGGTCACATTTAAGTCCATCCTTTCTAGGGTCACAGAGTTGTTTTAACCAGGCCAACAAAAATGCAAGAACAACTGAATCTTCAGCCCCAGGCAGGCTAACCTGGCCAATCCCTCTCGCTCACAGGTCATCCTCCACTATAATGTGTTGTCTTCACACCTGTCCTCAGGCTCCTGTGCTTCACTCCATCCCACAGTCTAAGGCTGACACAGTTCTTTACCTTCCCAGGGTTTCAGGCAGGCTGTCACACTTACCACCCCCCGGGTCTCCTCCTCTCCACTGAGCTGCTTTCTCCTTTTTTTGAGTCCATCCCCTTCACCTGGCCACACCCTTCCCAGGTGCAGTCAATGGGGTTACTAGCTCTTTCAGGGTCCCAGAACTCTTTTTTTTTGTGTGCCAGTGCAGAGTTCACACCCTTATTCATTTTAACCCCCAAATTCCCTGTGTTCCACATAATTTGGATATCTGCTCGTTTTTATGGTTCAGATAAACAATTCTGATATGGAAGTTACAGAAAGAGAGATGTTTATCCCAGAAAAAGAAATCCTGCAGCATTAAGTTTCTTCCATGGATAAAAGTTTGGTGCCTCTCCTTCTGGGCCTTTGTCACAGTATTGTCAACCACACCTGTTCTCTGATCATGTGATTGACTTAAGAATTCTGAGATATTTCATGCCAGCATGTAGGCATTTTGGTTTTTGAACTGTCGTGTATTCATGTGACTCCTGAAACTGGAGATTTAAGATGATGATTACCAATTATTGACTCAAAATTTGGCAATACTGCAGTGGAGGAGGGTGAGAGATACGAAGTTACTCATGGAAGCGATTCCAGTCGACCTATGTCCACCCTCACAAAATATAAGAAAAACGATGCCTTTCTCCAAGAGTGGAGTAGAACGTGCACATCATTATACCACCTACACAAAACAGGAGAAACCTGATGAGAACAAAGGAAGGAACTAACAAAACAATCACAATTACGCTGATCGGATTAACGCCGCTGTGATCTTTTTGATAGTAGACTGAATCTGGAAGAAAGAAATGCAATTCTGATGTGTGAGAAGGGGCCAAGGCAGGCTGTCTCCCTTGCTTTTTGAACCACATCCGCCACTGAACCATGGAGAAAACGAATTTTACAGCTCAAGAGAGGATTAGTGCTTCATTAACTCAGGAAAGGAGAAGCCTTCTCTAGACAAGGAGAGAAAGATTGAATGTGGTGCGGGTATCAAATGAGTCTTATCAGCGCTGTGTGCTGGGGGGGGGGGGCGGTCCTTTAAAATCCAAAAGGAAAATTAAGACATATTTTTTAAAATGAAAAAGGACTGGTATTCTCCCTTCTAAAAACAGAAAGTAATTTAATTTGTTACTGGTTTATTTTATGTGACAGCCTTTGTATGTACTTGATTCGGTCTGTTACACTGAATTACCCTTTAATAATGGGTATATATAATACCAGATATTGCCCTCCAAGTTAGTTCAGTAATTGAATAAGGAATGCATTTAGGAGTTTTCTATATTTGTTCAAGATTGTCATGACAATACTAGTAGGAGTTCGGCTCTGCTCAAACCACCCAACAGGAAGGCTGTATGCTTAAAAAAACAAGTTTTAATTGCTACCAAGTGACCTGTCATTTTATTAGCGAGTTTCATTTAACACTTGCGAAGTGCTGCAATTCTGAGCAAATTCATTGCCTCATGCATTAGTTTCTGGTAACTCTGATGCTCTTTTTCAGTGTTTGATTCAGCGTAGCAGACCTTTGTAGAATGCAGAGTAGTTTGCAGTGTTGTTAAGTTAGACCACCATTTCTCTCCATTTGTTGTATGTTGAGCAGAATTGTAATGAGGAGGTCTGTTAGACTGTAGAGTAGTCTCCCAAGGGGACTGTTGGAAGCCGTATTGCTTGAGACCTTTAAAACCTTGACTAGACAGCGTATTAGAAAATATATAGCTGAGAACAAACCTGCATCAGCCCTGGGGTGGGCTAGACAGAAGATCTTTTTTCATCTGTGATTCTTTGGTTAGTGGTTTGCTATTATTTTTTCTAGGATTCCCCAAATCAAATGACTTCGATTCTGCACCTGCTTCCTCGCTAAAACAAACAGCCCACTTCCACTTTTGAAAAACCCAAGAATCCTTTTTCTTTGCTTTATGCCCTTTATCATCAGTGGAGATAAAGACTTTATTGTCAATGAAATATTTGAACACAAATGATGATGGAAAGAGAAAATTCACCATTTCATTGTGCAAAACGTCTTCAGCGGCAAGTCTAGGGGTTGCACTGCTGACATCCCGAGCGTTCCAACTGAGAAGAAAGATCGGACAGTTTGCTATTGATACATGCACACTTGCGCACATTTCTTTTTTGTCATTAGTGCAAAATATATAAATGTGCATAAGCTATAGTGAATGCTTGTGTTTCTCTTTTGAGGAGGCTCTCTCTCACTGCCTTCTAAGTACCACCATCTAGAGCACTGAAGTCAAACCAGTGGCCCTTACGGACAGTAGAAGATGTGGATTTGATTCTAAATTGAAAGTACATTCCCACAGCCATGCCCTGTGTGATTTATTTTTAGCTGAAGTACTTGAATCCTCCCACTGCTGCTTCTAGTACCCCAAGAACACCACATCCTTTGCTTGCGTGCTGCATTGCAGAGGAGAGAGGAGAGCGTAGATCTGTTAGCTCCATTCTCGGGTTGTGGGAACCCCAAGGAGAGCAGACTAGCACTTCAGCTGTGTCTGTGCCTAAAGGAGCGGTATGCAAAGGGTGGCTCCCTTCCCCAATGCATTAACCTAGAGTAGCCCAGGAGAGGATAAAAAGAGAGGTTGAGAACCAACAACCAGTTACAATTCCCTGATTCTCTGCATCATTCCGGGGGGGGCATTATAACTTGTGCCAGCTGGCAACAGTCCCATATGGCCCATATTCCATTTGGGGATAGCAGGAGTGCAATAAACTCCAGCCACTGCCCTCCCACAGTTGACATACTACCTGTGCCAGTAGCTGTGGGGAGGGAAGCTATGCAGCCTCATTGTCCACTGGGTACTCCCCTATGCCAGCTAAAGCCCTGGCTCAGTGAGCCCAAAAACTATGGGTGAGATTTTCAATGGCAGATGCAACTAAGCACCCTGAAATAAGCATGTGAACCATCTTTGCCTCCAGAAATTAGACATGGCCAGGGAGACAGTGTTTGGATCCAGCTCCAGATTAGGACTAGGTTGGGAAGTAGATTTGAGATTGAATCAGGGTTAGGTTCAGTTTCAGATCATTCAGCTCACGAAGCTTGCCAGCTGGTCTCCATCAGTGTTCTGAATTGGGATTAGCTCTTTCTGCAAACCTTATGGGTGGGCTCGAGTTCAGGGAGCCAAATCTGAACTGATCCTACACCAGATTTGGAAGAGGATCAGATTCAAGGTTCCAGTGCTGGCTCACCTCAAGCAGAAGTGTTGGTGTAGTTAGGGTGATGCAGTGTCTGTGTAGACACTGTTACTTGCGTCAGTTGTTAGTGCTCTTGTCAATTTCACGGCTCCAGCAGAGATGTGAAATTGACAAGAAAGCCAGGCTGCTAGAGCCCAGCTGCCCCCCTGTTCCCCTGGAGAGCTGTGCAGCTGGACTCCTGGCTGGGAGCTGGGGCAGCTGGACCCCACTCCCAACTGGGGGCCAGGGCAAGGAGCTCAGATGGCTGGAACCCGCTCCCCAGTGTCAAGAAGCCCTAGGCTGCTTCCCCCCCACTCCCAGCAGGAAGCAGGGGGGCGAGAAGCCCTGAGTGGGTCTCCCTCCCCCCGCTCCCACGGGGGAATGGGGAGCTGAGGGGTGGGGAGCAGCTTCCCAGGAGCCTTTGAGGCAGCCAGGCTCCCAGCAGGGAGCTATCAATGGAGCTGAGAGAACAGGCTCTCAGCTCCCCACCAGGGCCACCCAGAGGATTCTGGGGGCCTGGGGTCTTTGGCGGCGGAGGGCCTCGCTTCGGCGGTAATTCAGCGGCGGGGGGTCCTTCTGTTCCGGGACCTGCCACCAAAGTGCCCCGAAGACCCGCGGTGGGGACCCCCCCCCCCGCTGCCGAATTACCACCGAAGCGGGACCCGCCGCCGAAGTGCAGCCGGGTCTTCGGTGGCGGGGGTCCCCGCCGCTGGTCGTCGGGCCACTTTGGCGGCGGGTCCCGGAACGGAAGGGGCCCCCGCTGCCAAATTACTGCCGAAGACCCGGCTGCACTTTGGCAGCGGGTCCCCTTCGGCGGTAATTCGCCGGCGGGGGGTCCTTCCGCCACGGAACAGAAGGACCCCCTGCCAGTGAAGACCGGGAGCGGAAGAAGCTCCGGGACCCGCAAGAGTTTTCCGTGGGGCCCGGAGAGAGTGAAGGACCCCGCTCAGGGACCCTGAAAAACTCTCATAGGGGCCCCTGCGGGGTCTGGGGCAAATTGCCCCTCTTGCCCTTCTCCCCCCCCGAGGCAGCCCTGCTCCCCACACTGCCCCTCTTAGGTCAGTGGACACGCTCCTGGTGAGGACGCACATCACCAACCCAAGGAAGGTAGTGTAGACGTGCACCACCACAGTAAGTACAGCAGTGGCTGTAATATAGGTCGACTTAAGTTTTTAGTGTAGACATACCCTAAGTAAAAACTGAATATGGCTCTGTACTAGAAACTGAGATGTTTATTGGCTGTGGATACTGTTACCTTCACTCTCAGGGTGCAGGAAAACTGATTTCTTTGCAAAAAGCTGCCATATAAAATACACCTATACCTACCGACGCTGGTATTGCAGTGATTACTGCAGGCTTGGGGATAGGAATCCGTGTGTGGCTTGGGCAGGTGGCATGACAGTCAAGACGTGGCTGTACTGCATATCAGTGTTGTGTTGAGTGAAATCTTATGCCAAAGCCTTTTATTTATTTACTTACTTTTGTTTCCAGAGAAGTCTGGTGTAACAGTTGAACGCTGTCCCTTTGCAAACCATCATGCTTCTGACAGTCTGAATGACAGCCTGCTTCCTGCAGTCTCTGGGCAAAATGCTAGACTATGTCCCCAGATGGCTGAGCAAAGTCCTTCAACAGCAAATGATGCATCATTGAATATGTCAGGCTGAATTAGAAAGCAGGCTCATCACATTAAGCTCAGGCTCTGAGCTGGCAGTTCCTATGTTCTAGTGTCACTTGATCCTGGCTGTCATACCCCATCCCCACCTCAGCAGCCATGGGAAATCTCTTTGGGCAGCATACAGATAATGCACACAGTAATGAAGTAGCTTGAGGGAATGGGTTATTGGCAAAAGGAAGCATAGACTGACACCTTTCTATTGTATTAAGTTGCCTTAAGAGTGTTATGTCTAAATATATATTTTTGACTGTATCTATTCAGCCATTGATGGCTTATGTGGGTTATGCTTAATAAACATACAAGGAAAAGTAGATCGGTTAGTTTTTTTCCCCATCTGATCCAATGTTCTTTCTATTTTCCTCTCTCTTCCCATCTCCTAATTCCATTATTTTACCATAGAGTGGGGAGAGGGGCAGGAATCTATGCTGACATGGGTTTACTTTTTCTTTTTTTAAAGGGTTATTTTAATAACAAAGAATAAAGGATTTGCTGATTGGAGGAAGAGAAGGTTTAGTCAACCAATAACAAAAATATCTACAGTGATTTTCTTTATTTTTTCCCTTTCTGTGTATTTGCATTTTGCAATAAGAATATGTGCTTGGCTTTAGCAGCAATCTAGCAGTAGTTTGGAAGAAAATGTTAATATTGGAAGCTCTGAGCCTGCAAACACATCTGTACAGATGGGCCCCTGTGCCAACACAGAACTGCAGGGCAGGAGTCTATCCATGTGGATTTGATAGCAGGATTGGGGCCTTAATGTGCTGTTCCAAGTACTGCACTTAGGTACAATTTTCTTTATAAAAAAACAAAACAAAAACCCAACTTAGCACTTATGCTAGACCTTTGGTGTTCAAAACATTAATTAATCATCACAATGACCCTGTTAATTAGTAAGTATTAATATCTCAATTTTTCAAATGGGGAAACTGAGGCAGAAAGATTAAATAACTTGATTAAGGCCAACGAGGGAATCATTGCCAGAGTGGGGATTAGAACTCAAGGGTACCTGACTTTCAGTGCTGTGCCCAAACCTAACAATACCTTGCCTCCAAATATAAGAGATTTCTGCATCTGTTTTTCCTACTGTTCAGTCTTTGTTGCATATATTAATGCATATATTAATGTATAAAATTGTGAGGGATGAGGGGCTTAAATAAATTTGTGTTCGTGAAAAGGGTAGGATTAAATCCCTGGGGACTAAAGATAACACAGGAGTGCCCGTTAGTGCCTGTTGAATTGGTGGTTTATGTGATGCACACAATTGTGCACTAAGAACTGGACTGAGACCACCAAACAACCATCAGATGGGAACTATCGGACAGCTCTGATCTAGACCAGATTCATTTCTAGAGGCAAAAACCAGCCTAGAAGCAAAAACTAATTCATGTCACTGAACAATCTGGTCTCCCCATAAATGTACGGTGTCCTGGATTAACTCAGCTGTAGGTGAGATTGTTTGAATATTAGCTGAGTGTACTGATCTGAAAGTTGCAATGACATTACTTTTAATGCGTAAACTATTTTGTTCTCCTAACGCCTTGCTTTTTGTTCCTTCTATTGCCAGGTCCCTGTACTAAGGCCCATGGATCTAATGGTGGAGGCTACTCCCCGAAGAGTATTTGCCAATGCGCACACATATCACATCAACTCCATATCCGTAAACAGTGACTATGAAACCTACATGTCAGCTGATGACCTGAGGATAAACTTATGGAACTTTGAAATAACCAATCAAAGTTTTAGTATCCTTTGATTCATAAATCCGGCTGGAGTTATTGTCCAATCAGGAGAGTTCTTGTAGAACCCAGACTTTAGAAGAATGAGCTCATCTGAACCTTGAGTTTACATCTTTTGGAGGATTTCTTTTTCGTCGTCTACAAATCCTTCTTATGTTTGAATTAGGTTTCTCTTATTTAACCATTAGACAAATATCTTATTTGTGCATGATTGTGTATACACGGTCAGTCAGATGCTGAGGTCCTTATGCAGGTTTTATTCATTCCTTATTCAGGCAAAATTTCCAATTAAGCCCATGGAAGTTTTGCTAAGGAAGGACTGAATAAGAACTGAGGGAGGTCTTTAGGATTTAGCCCATTCTGATTTGCTTTACAACAGGATGTTAATAATAATAATAATTTTAATTCTGTTTTTATTACTGCAGATTACCCCATTCAGTTACCCTATGTCAGTAGGTTTTTTTCATACAGAGATTAAAGTGTAAAGCAGGAACACAACAAACTGTTCATGAACAGCTAAATGGAATACACATATCTTGCAATGTATCACGAACGTTGCTAGACTTGTATTCTGAGACTCCGCCAAGGAGAGAGAATTCCAAAGGCAGCCTCGTTCCTTGCTTCTGTGGGAATTCTATCCACGTATAAACTGAGTGAGGACCTCCAGGCTTGGCCGTATACAATATATGCATCCATGGTTTGTCTGTATTTCACACTAGCGTAGGGTCAGTCTGGTTCTCTGGCTTAGATGTGACATGAAAGCAGCTGCTGTTGGTTCTTCTGATGTGAATTTAGTACTGGGGAAAAGGGTGAGCCTACTTGACCTCTGTAGGGGACCTGAAAGTACAATGGCATTTCCCTCATGGGGAGAGGGAAGGGGCCACAAAGATACAGAGGACAGTTAAGGGGGAGAAAGTAAACAAAGGGGTAAGGCCAGGAGTGGAGACAAAAATGCTGAACACTGAGCAGAGAGCCCCAGAGTAAAAAGGGGTGGCCTATCTGAAAACTGTCTGATATGTGGGCAGGAGGAGAGAGGGGAGCTCACCAAAGTAATGGAAGGCCCACCCTTCAGGTGAGGTCAGAGCCACAACCCAGGTGTCATCAGATCACAAGGAAAAACAAATGAAAAGCAGGGACGGGGGTCTAGGTCACAGGGTCAAAGCAAAGGATCCAGAGAGAGACATCAAGCAGAGAACCCTGGACAATGCCCACTGCTCAGGGAGGGTTGACAGCTTTGTCTACCGGCAAGAAAGCAGTAGTGCCAGCTTCTCTCACTTGGTGGCCTGTGCTAGTATGCATCAGTTCTAGTGGTAAGAGACGATAATGCAGCTTCTTTATTGATACACCCATCTGGTCCCGCATATGTGGGTGGGTGCAGAGTTTACTCAAGCCAGGTCTACACTACAAACTTGCATTGGGTATAATTATATTGCTCCTAGGGGTGAAAAATGCACACCCCTGAATGAAACAGTTATACTGACCTAACATCTGGTGTAGACAGTGCTGTGGTGATGGGAGGGCTTCTTCCGTCAACTTAGCCACTGCCTCTTGCACAGGTGGATTAACTAGGCTGACGGGAGCAGTTCTTCCGTGGGTGTAGTGCCATCTTCAGTGAAGTGCTACAGCTGTGCTGCTGCAGCTTTTTAAGTGTTAGCCCTGCCCTAAGTGTTGGGAGACCATTACTGGTCTTCAGTGTCTGCAACGTGCTCTGAGATCCTCAGATAAAAGGTGCTACCTAAATACCAGCTATTATTGGTGCTGTGTTATGGTTACAGTGCGTGTGTGTCAGTCTGGACAGTGTGTAAATGTAAGTGCCAAGACCTCCTTTTTCTTTTTATTTCTGTTGCTCTTGCTGTGGATGCAAAGTGTTACCATAGCAGCTGGCACTGAGAAGGTCTCAGTCTGTTTTTTTTAACCACTACGATGTTTTGTCTGATTCCAAGAGCCATAAGATTGAACACAGCTCAGCTGGGCATCATTACAAGCTGCTGTTTTCCAGTTTAGGTGACATGTTGAATTTTGCCTGCAGGGTGTAAGTGGGGGAGGGGAATTTCCTTAGGTGATTTAGAAGACAGATGCCTTGGGGGAAATAAGGAGAGGAAATATTAATAGTGTAGTTTTCATTATAAACTGTAGTGTGTGACAGGTTGCCGGTTGCAGACATACAAATGAGACCGTGCCAGTCACCCTTATAACAGCCACATCAGAAATAATAACAACAGGGATGATGATGATCACTGATACTTGTATAGTGCTTTCCACTGAGAAATCCCCAAAGCACACAGCAAACTTTACCAGCTGGGGATCATTTTGGCAAGCGCTGAAATTCAGCCACTCTGGGGTGGAAAGTGCTTGTGTTTGAACTGCATGCGGCAACAGTATATTATGGTTTAGAACCAAAAGTGCCAAGTGCCATATTGAGACAAAGCTACAGAGAATTCAGATGGACAGAATGTAGTTGTCCCAGCCAAATTTAGTCAAGATACCAGTGCTGATAGTCTACTGTTCCTAAAGTGCCAGGAGAATTTTAATTGACACAACTCACCAGGAACTCAGTGGTATATCTCATTCAAACAAGGTATCTCCAGCAGCAAATTGCACCTTAGCACCATGCTGGTGTATTGGTACAGTCCTGACCAAGAGAAAAGAGTGCCCCTTGATGTATCACCACTAATAATTCTTGTAGCCATCCGAGTTCTCCCTGGCATTTTGCTTAGCTTAATAAGTCTTGCTGGATCACAGTCTATAGGGTTATAGCTCCATCACAGAAGCAGCAGTTCAGACCAGTAAGGGGAAGGTTAGTCCTTTGGATAATGGACTCTTGTCATATCCAGAGATCATTGCTTCTGTTCACAGCTGTGAAGAGCCAAAGCAATTTGGATAATGCAGGTGGCTGTTTGGTTGGCAGTGTGGATGCCTTGCTCTCTTCCCTACCATTATCCCATCTTTCTTGTTGCAGTTGATCTGTTCATTCTCAACTACCCACATGTGTCTGATCCATCCAGAAAAAGTTCCCTGGGAAATTTGCAGGCAGGACTTTAGCAGGACACTTGTTGTTCTGTGCTGAATTCCCATGCATTCTGCCAGGGAGATTGCATTCACTGATCTGTACTGAACTGGCATTTCATAAGTGAAGCAGTCCTTCTGAGATGTCAGTGAGTCATTAGTACAGCATGGCAGCATGTGACACATCCCATCCCATCCTCTGAAAGCGGCTTCCTAGAATTCTTCCTGATCACAATGCTTTGGATGCCACACATCCTTATTTCTGAAGTCAGCTCCAGGGGCAGTGCTTGGTCATGGAGCTGACACTCCTAAAAGGGTGGAGAAGAGCAGTTACAATGATTCTTTCTTTAGGAAACAAGTAGAAAATTTTGCAGTTGGGTTTTTTCATTTTATTGTTTGGTTTTGGTGGTGGGCGTACCCCACTCAGATATATGAGCATGCCTGGGGTTTTCCCTTCCCATTCTTGAATCCTAATTGAAAGCTGGTTAAGACAGTCTTAAGGATCCCACATTTATTCATTCCACAATGGGTTTTTTCCTGGTGAACGCTCCATCCTCTAGTTTCATATGGTCTTCAGCGCACAGATCTGTGATAGGTTTCAAAAGATATCTTTGAAGGGTACTTGTAGTCATGAAAGTGGCTCTAAAAATGACGCTGCGGGCTCTATATATCCTGGACATGCCTGATACTTGAGCTCTGGAAAATGAGTAGAGTTTTCCTTGAATATCCTTCCTCCTTGGGCCTTTAGGGTAGGCAGGTGGGTTCTTTCATGGCTTCACAGGCCATTGAGCAAATCTCCACTGGACACCTAGCAAGTGATACTCATGGCCACCTCTCCAAGCCCAAAGCACATCATCTACAAGGCCTCCTTGAGAGGCACTGGCCAAAGCAAAAGACTCCTCAGAAATTCAGGTCTCCCACACTGAGGAGAGCCTGCTTAGCTGTGGTCATCCACTCTGAGGAAGAAATGGAAATAAAGCCGTTGCCTTTGGAACAAGACTTCTATCACCATCTGGGAAAACTATGCGGAGGTTTCACGAGAGAAGAGAAAATAATGAATCAAAACATTGCATAAAGATTCCCACTATGCAGAACTAGTGTGATGGGAATAATCTTACAGGTTACAGCAAGGAGTTGTGGTGAGATGAGACAAACCAGCAGCACTTTAGGATTGGGTGAATAAAGATTTTGGGGTTTTAATCCTAAAGAAAGGAAAAGATGATAATTTAGTAAATTGTAGGGTTGGTTGGGAAATTATTATTTTCCCCTGTGTAAAAACTCAATAAAATCAAAGTTTTCACTGGAAAACAAAACATTTCCAGATTTCAGTTCTACCTCTCTCTCCACCCAAATGTCAATGAAAACAGATTTTTCACAACAATTTCCATTTAATCAAACAGTCATCATTGTGAGAAAATAATGTCAATGGGTGACTAGTAGATTATGGAGGGCTATTGACGTCTCCTTGTTACCTCAATTTGCAATCATGCGTTACTGTCGTGGAGTCTGTACAGTCTTGGAACTGGCTTTTAAACTGCTTTTATTTTTATCTTTTACATAACTCATGGGGTTGGCTTTTTACTTGTCTAAAGTTAGCCCCCTAGAGCAGTGGTTCTCAACTTTCCTGGGATCAGGACCCATTTGTAAACTTTGATGGCCTGTTGCAACCTAAAGCTACCCCCAGACCCAATGCCTCCCCTGTAGGAGTCGATAAGTTACACCAGGTTGGAACGCCCTGAGCAAGGAGCTCAACCCAACCAGACCCCCACCCTCAAACCCTGTGATGCGTTCTGGCAACCCAGTACTTGGTTTTCCATTTGATCTGGAGCAATCTGAGCTCTTTGTTGGGTATGTTAGGCCCCTCATTACATTACACTACTCCGCAAAGTTTAGTTTGCCAGCAGATTTCCAGGGCCAAACTCTTCTCTCAGTTACTGACATAACCCCATTGACTTCAGTTTGGCCCTCAGCATTTTAAAATAGTTTTTAATACTGCTGGCCTCTCAGTAACAATTGTTTTTGGAGCTGCTCCAACAACTGCCAGTCTCAAAACTCAGTCGCTGTATATTCTTAAAAAAACAGAGAAATTGTTTAGTTTAAAAAAGCAGACTTAGTGATGCACCATGTCCCGTTCCACGAAGTACAGTGCAGTTTAATAAGGTCTAAAAATCCCTGGAGGTAACAGCATGCACAGGATTAACACGCTAGCTTTTCACCACTAGAGACCTAAGCTCAAATCCTACTTAAGTCATAAGTGAAAATGAGTTGGGGGGGGTCTCATTCCAGTTCTGATTTTGTGCACATCACAAAGCCATTGTGCAATTTGATATGATTCGAAGGCACTGCTTAGTAGGGACCAGGGCTGTAATAGCAAGGGTTGTTGGAGATCGGAATTGAAGGACGTTGGCAAAGCTGCGAGAGGGTTCAGAAATATGATAATACCATGTGTTTCTATAAAAGCAGCAAAGAGTCCTGTGGTACCTTATAGACTGTCATAGGTCTTCTCCCCCACTTGGAGCTGTTGGGTTCCAAGATGGGGACCTGCATGGACTCCTCTAAACTAAAATCCTAGTTTAGATCTGGTTCTCGCTGCCACCAGTCAGTTTTAAGTGTCTGACACACTCCCTGTTCCCCCAAAAACTTCCCCTGGGGAACACACATTCAAACCTGAATCTCAACACAAAAGGAAACAAACCATTTCCCTCCTCCCCTCTCCTAGTGCTTAGGAGAGATACCTTGATTCAAACTCCTTGAATCAAACAAAGAGGGATTTCTTATCCCCCCCCCTTTCCCCTAGTCCTTGGGAAAATACCTTGATTCAAACTCCTTGAATCAACCAAAGAGGGATCCACTTTTTCCCCCCTCCCCTTCCCCTGAAAATCCAAACAAGGGAAGAAATCAATCAAGTTCTAAAAAGAAAAGATTTTATTAAAGAAAGAAAAAAAAAAGTACACTCTCTCTGTATTACCAGGATGCAAAAATACAGGGTCTAACATAAAAACTGGAGAGACTTCCCCCTCCCTCCTCCTCAGAATAATCAGTAACAGCAACAGAAATAAAGAATTCTTCCAGCAAACACACAATTGCAAATATAGAAAGCAACTCAAAAGACTAATCCGCCTTTTTAACTAATACTCACTATACTGGATAGTAGGAAATACTCCAGGAGAACTTGGAGACATGTCTGGCCTCTCTTGGATCCAAAGAGAGCACACAGAGCAAACAAGGAACAGAGACAAAGCCTTCCCTCCACAGAGATTTGAAATTATCCTGTCCCTTGATTGGTCCTCTGGTCAGGTGTTTTTCAGGTTACTGAGCTTGTTAACCCTTTACAGGTAAAAGAGACTTTAACCCTTAACTATCTGTTTATGACATAGACTAACTAGAATGTTAGTCTATAAGGTGCCACAGGACTCTTAGTCTGCATCTGTAAAAGCAGCAAACACGGCTACCCCTCTGATACATGTGTTTCTATATCACTTTTCATCTTGGATTATTGTGGTGCTTCACAAACGTTACGAAATCTAACCTCACTACAGTCAGTGAGGACACTATTACAATCCCCTTTGTGCAATCCAGGGCATAGGGCACTGGCTGGTGTTATAATTCCAGTTCTGCCACTGAACTGCAGCATGACCATGTGCAAGTCAATTTGCCTCTCTCTGTCTCAGCTGCCCCATCTGTACAGTGGAAGTACTAATATTTGCCTTCATATAAAGCACTTTGTACATGAAAAGTAGTTGACAAAGAGCAAAGTATTCTGATTTCACAGACAAGGAGACTGAGACACGGAGAGAGAAGGTGACATCCCCATTCTATTGAAATGCAAATAATAGTACCACAGGAAATCTGTAGCCGAGCTGAGATTTCTCTTGATTCCTAGTTTGTACTTTAACCTTATGACTATCCTTCATTCCAAAAGAGTCTAACGGTAGAAGTATTACAGATTAGTACTGAAGTGCGTTGGCAGAGCTGAGGATGGATGGCAGAGTACCTGACTGATATATACCTGGTTATAGCCAGTGCTATTGGCCCTTCCTGTCTCTGAGCACAACATTCACCCATTTTTTCCCCCAAAGGGAAAAATGCCCTCTCTCTAAACCCTCCCACCCACCATGCTGCACTGAGGAAAGGACTTTTCTTGCAGTCAGGTTTTGAAGTAATCCCCACAGGCCTGTGAAGTTCACATCTGATTTATTTTTTTCCCTCCTCTCCCTCTCTCTGGAAATTTGCTGTGAACAGCAGGACCTTAATTTGCTTTCCATGGGGTGATGAAAGTAATGGTGCAATCCCCCTCTCCCCCCACACAGTCAGTAAATTGTCCCATGCTGGGTATTTTGATTGGACTGTGAAATCTAAAGCCGCTTGCCACCAGTGACCACTAAGTCAGTGTCAGGGCCGGATTGATAGAGACAATCATCAAAGGCTCATCTGTACCACTAGGAGGCTCTTTGTGATTGACGTGGTTCCTTTCTGACTCCCTCCATCTGGTGTGTCTGACTACAGATATTTCAAGCTCAACTTGAATGTCAGGATGATTTAATTTTAGTCCAGGATTTTACTAAGTCTAAACTTGCAGAACCTTCTTGAGATGAAAAATCTTCCTGTTACAGCAATCGTTTTCTGTTAGTCATGTTTTGTTTTTCTTGCATTGTTACATCACATGGGGTTATTTTCTTTTTCCAGCAACTGTAATAAGAGCTGTTTATTCTGCCTCATGACAAATTTGCCAGAGTCGAATCTTGCGGTTTTTTTGAACAGAGGGGGCAATACAGTGTGTGTTACAAGCAGCTGCAGTCTCTAGGTAAATAGATAATGTAACACAAGATGGGATTTGTCTTTAGTGCATTAGTTTCTTTCAATCTGTGTGTTCATTGACCTCATTTGAATGATGAGACGTGAAGAACAATGGCAGTCAAAGCCAGATTCACGCTAAAGGCAGTTAACATAGGCTGAGATTTTTAAAGGAGTCTAAGGGAGTGAGATGCCTAACTTGCATTGAATGCAAAGGGATTTGGGCATCTAACTCCTTTAGGCTATTTTGAAAATCCAGACATAGTTCTTGATCTGTTTTATTTCCAGTAACACCATGTGTCTCTTGAGAACAGTGCTTTTGGAAGCAGTATCTCACTGCAGTCTGAATATGTGTAAGAGGGGTGGGAATGTATGTACTGGTATTCTTGATCCCTTATTGTTACGTAATTTATACGCACCATCAAGGGTACCTAGTGCTAAAATGTTTTGGGTAAATATTGTCCTGGCCCTAAACAGCTTAAATTCTAAGGCCATGAGCAGGTACAATATGTGGTACAATACAGCACAGAACAAACATATGCTAAAAGAAAATGTTTGCCAAGTGGTAAAGAAATAAGGAAGTAACTGTAGGGATCAAAGCAGCCAAGGTATTACTTGCCTGGTTGAATCTGCCTAGGGAGGAGGAGTATGTTTTACTGGTTAGAGCAATACTGTAGACTAGTGGCTCTCAACCTTTCCAGATTACTGTCTCCCTTTCAGGACTCTGATTTGTCTTGAGTTCACTCCAAGTTTCACCTCGCTTAAAAATTACTTGCTTACAAAATCAGACGTAAAAATACAAAAGTGTCACAGCACACTATTACTGAAAAATTGCTTGTTTTCTCATTTGTACCATATAATTATAAAGTAAATCAATTGGAATGAAAATATTGTACTTACATTTCAGCGTATAGTATATAGAGCAGTATAAACAAGTCATTGTCTGTATGAAATTGTAGTTTGTCCTGACTCCACTAGTGCTTTTTATGTAGCCTGTTGTAAAAAGGCAAATATCTAAATGAGTTGATGTACCCTCTGGAAAACCTCTGTGTATCCCCAGGGATACGCGTACCCCTGGTTGGAACCACTGCTGTAGACAGATTACTGTAGACCTGGCACTCATGGTGAGGCCAGATGCAAGTCACTTTGCTTCTCTGAGCCTCAGTTTTCCCATCTGTAAAATGGATAATGATGCCATTGAGATCTTCAGATGATGATGTGCGTATTAGCATAGCGCCCAAGTGCTGCTTATTTACATATGATCTAACATGGAGCCACAGCCATTCAGAAATACAAAGAAAGAGAACAGAATATCTCTTCTAGTGCTAGAATACAAGGCTTTGCTGAGAATTCCTGGTGCAGAACTTTATCACTCAAGATTAAAACAGCAAAGATTTGAACACTGTCTTCATACTCGCTGTGAAAAAACAAAGTGCTCCAGTTAAATGATGCATAATAAAGAAAGCCAGAAGTGATTAATAACCACCGGGGCTGCCTGTTGACAGCACTGGCTCCTGCTCTTTGTTTTTCCTTGACTTGCCTGTTTCAGATATCGTAGATATAAAGCCAGCCAACATGGAGGAGCTAACGGAGGTGATCACTGCGGCAGAATTCCATCCACACCACTGCAACACCTTTGTGTACAGTAGCAGCAAAGGGACAATAAGGCTATGTGACATGCGGGCATCTGCCCTTTGTGACCGACACTCCAAATGTGAGTACTTCCAGCACCTCACCAAGGTTGTGGCATAGGGGTGTTTTGTGATGGGCAGGGGGGGAGGACACAGAGTAAATAAAGGAAGGAGAACTCCGATTATAGGATCTCATTTCTACCAGTCCTAGGGCTCAGTGGCGCCAGGTCACTAAATGCCTGCTAAAAAAGCCGCAAAAAACCCAATGAAAGAAATAAAAAATTTGGTTAAATGCGAATGGGACGGTTTTGAGTCAGGCTCAGAATTCAGTCTCAGATGCAACCTTCAAATTCCCCAAAGTTCTGGAGAGTTTGCATTTGAGGGGTCTGTTTCAGCCTGCTATAAAACTAGGAGCCATTTGAAAATTCAGATTCCAGTCTGGGTGTTCAGAAACGGGCTCAGGTCAGGTCGCTTCTCACTGTGGTATTTTCCCAACACTGCTTTTCATAGGGTAAAGTGAAGAATGATCATTTCATTGGGTCTTTCTGGCCTTTGTAGAGAAGTGGTGAGGTCATGTACTCATCCCTTCCCTCAGTACTGATGTCTTTGTTTTTGTTGTGGTTGATATGAAATGAATGCCCAAACCAGAAGGAACAAAATCCACATCTTTCTCCAGTCCTGCACTTTCTTGCTCCAGCATCATGCATATCTTTGGCAGCTCTGCAAGCAAGAATGCCCTCTCGCTGAAACCCAGCGCTGCAGACTTTGGGAGTAGTGAGGGGAACAGATGGTAGGCTGTAAAAAATTATTTGTGCTGCTTTGACAGTATTGCATCAGATTTATTGCATTGAGGCCCTAGGGTGCAATGTTTATCAATCCCATATATCTGGGAACGTAGAAATTGCTATACTGGTTCAGATGAGAGCTGGACACAAAAAATTTGGCCAAATCTTTTTCTAGAACAAAACGCAGATTTGGCAACATTGAAACGTTTTGTTAATTGATGACAAATTTCACTGAATTTTTCTTTTAGGGAAAAGTACCAAAAAAATAAAGTTTCAAAAAAAATTCAGTTTGAAATTACTTTTTTTTAATTTATATTTTGTTTTGTTTCTAAAAATTCAGTGGCATTTAAAAGTGGTCAGAATCCAAACAAAATGTTAGTCCAACTCCAAATGATTTTTTTTTTTTTAGACTTTTTGAAATTGCCAGTTAACCAAAAATCTGTTACTCGTCCTGATCTAGTTCAGACCTCTTGTCCAATGAGGCCAGTATGCTGTCTCAAAAGGTGATGCAAAACAGCAAGAAAAACAAACCCTGTAGTGAACAATTTGGAATAAGCAGATCCCATGGGAAATTTGTTCCTAGCTCCCCTCCCCCCAAGTTAATGGTTGGTTATGCCCTGGACCGTGAGAGTTTATACAAACAAAAGCAAGTATTTCTTTACCCAACGCACAGTCACCCTGTGGAATTCTTTGCCAGAGAATGTTTTGAAGGCCAAGACTATAAAGGGTTCAAAAAAGAACTAGATAAATTAATGGAGGATAGGTTCATCAATGACGATTAGCCGGGATGGGCAGGGATGGTGTCCCTAGCCTCTGTTTGCCAGAAGCTGGGAATGAGCAACAGGGAATGGATCACTTGATGATTTCCTGTTCCATTCATTCCTCTGGGGCACCTGGCATTGGCCACTGTCAGAAGACAGGATACTGGTCTAGATGGACCTTTGGGCTGACCCGGTATGGCCATTCTTATTTTCTTATAGCCCATCTTTTTCTCTAATCTCAGATTTCAGGGGCCACATTTCACCTCAGCAGAGCTGGTGGAATTATTCATTGCTAATAATGTATCCAGCTAATTGATGCTGGTTCTCTGTTCACCGTTTATTTACAAACAAGTTGTGACTGTGCTGTGCAAGAAGTCAGACTAGATCATCACAATGGTCCCTTCTGGCCTTAAAGTCTATGAGACTGTTAGGAATTTGTTCATTATTAACTATTGTTCAATGAATAGTTTGTGTGAGCGAATAGTTTGTTTACAAATGGATCGGTACACACGTTGTTGTTATTTGTATTGTGGTAGTGTCTTAGGGCAGTGGTTCTCAAGCTTGGGTCGCCGCTTGTTCAGCGAAAGCCCCTGGCAGGCCGGGCCGGTTTGTTTACCTGCCGCGTCCGCAGGTTCGGCTGATCATGGCTCCCACTTGCCGTGGTTCGCTGCTCCAGGCCAGTGGGGGCTGCAGGAAGGGCGGCCAGCACATCCCTCAGCCTGTGCTGCTTCCTGTGGGAGCCGCAATCGGCTGAACAAGCGGTGGCCCAGTCTTAAGGGACCACTGTCTTAAGGGACAGGGCCCTACTGCGCAAGGCACTGTACGAACATATAACAAATACAGTCCCTGCCTAAAGGAGTTTACATTTAAGAGAAGAGTTAGCACAATAGATTCAGGGTTGGTTATTCATGCTCTATGATTGGTCACCTGACTGTCATGATGGTTTTTCTTCTTCCTGGACTGGATGCCCTACAAATTTATTCTCTGCAAACATTTATAATCTGTCACTATTGCTATTGTGCAAACAATTGGAGCTTTTCAAAATGGACAGGGGAGCATTTCTGGTGGAAGGACACTCAAAATATATATCTGGCTAGTTTTCAATTCCCACAATTAATTAAAAACTTGCTGACTGGGATGTTTGTGGATATGGAAATATAAGGGGCCGATATGGAAATATAAGGAGTCATGAACACTACCGAAGCAAATCGGTGTGTTTTATCCACAAGAATTTTTGCAAATATGTTTTTGCAGTTTTCACACCACTCCAAACGTATATTATAGACCCATACTATGTACTATAGACCCATAATGCTGATATGTTGTGGCATCTCTTTTATTAATAAGTTTAGAGAGATTTCAAAGGATCAGCATCCTTTCCTAGTATCCTCAGAAGGACTAGACTGGAAGTTGTAAGTGCACATATCTTCTTTCATTAGATTTAATATGCATTCTGTTGCTCAGATCATATCTGCCAATATCCTACCCAGTTTCTGGTGATTAGAATTCATCACCTTTTAGAGCATCTTGGATTTATATATTAGGCCTTTTGAATTCACATATCCCAAAGGCTATTCTAACATCTGTGGATGCAACACTTTTAAAGGGTTATAGGAATCTAAAAACAAGTGTTTTGTGGTTTATTGTTGTTGGAAGACGACGTAAAGCAGGTTAATATTGTACTGTAATTCTTAGTGACCTGAGAAGCTCACATGTGCTGTCATTGACTAATAAAGCACAACAAAACTGTTATTGGAGACAGGCCATAAGTTGGAATTCAAACCTCTTTGAAAATCTAGATCTGAATCAGCTGTCTCTGTAGTTTTGGTTCTGAGGGGGGCCTATTTTCCAGTTCCATATCTTACAAGAATCTCAGGAGATTTCTAGCATCCAAGATGTCAGAATATTATTGCAAGAACAAATTGCACAGACTTGGTGCCGTTGAATGCTAACCCTAATAAACTAGATCCAGACAGTGCAAACTAATGCTTTTGATCTTGCTATAGCATGATTATAGCCGCATATCTACAACATATTGTTAGGTTTTAAAAAAAGGCAGATTGGGAAGAAAACTGTATTTCTATATGGAGGGCTTAAGTTTTTGAACAGCAGTTTCCCTAAATTCCACTGTTTCTTTGCGCTGTCTCACTATCCTGTGGGATCAGCTCCCACCTGAGATTCCTAATACAATTAAGAAGCAAACAAAATTCAGTTTCTTGACTTTTCAGCAGTAGAAACCCTCCTTTGTTCAGTTGCTGAAATGTCCTTTTAGTCCTCAGCGCGAATACAAGCCAACTGCAAAAACCAGTTCAATTTGACCTCTCCCTTGACATTTCATATTGATTTTCCTCTATCCTTCAGAAACATCGGTCTTCAGTCAATTGCAGCTCAGCAGATGTGAGAGTCGGAATTGAGACAGTTCATCAAAGTTCAAAATGAAAAAGCAACAATGGCTTTTGGAGATGAATTCTCTAAAGGAGATATTTAATAACTGCCCATGTGTAATCAAAATGCAGACCATATCAGTGTACATCCAGTCATAGCTATTAACCTTTTGATAAGTATTTGGGTGCAACACACTGCCTAGGGTCAGCTTTAACATATGTGTTTCTATTTTTACAGCATACTTGCTCTTTGTAGTCAAAGCTCTGTTAAGCCACTACCTCTTTCCGTGCAAGGTAGCTTGTAGTTGCCATTGTGCATGAAGGAGAGAATACTACCTTTACATATATATAAAGCCTACTATCTAGATATTTCAGTATTAATTAAGACTCACTTACCTATCTCACAATGGTATTGTATGTGGATAAACGAATGCGTAGAGAGGTCAAGTAACTTGCCCAAGGTTACCCAGGAAGTTAGTAGAAATGGAATCCAAGATCCTTGTTCTCCTGATCTAATCACCAATAACATTTCCTTTCAAGAGGACCAGAAGTGTAACTTGTGCTTCTGGTTACATTTTTCTTCCCAGTTGAAAGAAAGCACCTGCCCTACATTAATCAATAATTGATCTTAAGAATTCACAGACCTGGCACCAGGAAGATCTGGGTAACGTTAATCTTTTGTTTGAGTTTTATAAGTAAACAAGTTAGTAAAGATCTGAGTAAAAGCCTTCACCGAGAGTCCATGATCATTCACTACATTTCTCATGGGGTCCAAACTAAAACCAGACCTCCAAACATCTATAAAGATTCGGAATTGGGAGTTGGAAATGATCTTTGCAGCTGACCCCATCTCTGTCCACTAAAGTTCCCAGTTCCAAACTCTGCTGTACCTTGGAGAAGTTTGGATGTGTATCTCTATCCTGTTCTGGACTCTACATCTTGGTCCATCTAATGTCAAAGGTTCCATCAGCTGGCATTACATTTGCAATAGTTCCTACTATCTCTGAGATTTTTACTTTGTCCTCAGAATTGATGGAGGAGATGCCAGTGAGGATTCATTTGTATTAAAAGCAGAGAAACGCTCAGCATTTAAATAGATTCCCCCTCCCCCCTGTGTTTTGGGAGGAAATATGAATGGAGAGGGAATACCACTCAGTGAAAGAGAAAATAGATTTGTTATGTAACATGGAATTAGCTGAAGAGCTCCCAAGAAATCTTCTCTTTGAGCTCAGCAGCCAGTGTCTGCTTCTGCAGCACATAGAAAAACCCCTTGCAAGCTTCCATCTAATAAGCAAAACTAACTCTGCCCACCCCCAGCCAACTCCATCACTCATTTACCTTTTTTATTCATTACACCTGTTTTCACACTGGAGTCATGTGACTGGGTTTTCAGGAAGACTCTGAGGCTTATTAGTTTCTGAGCTGATACTCCTCCATCAGAATTTGATGCCACTCTGTGGGTCCACCTTTTATACAGAGCTGTACCCTGGTTGAGCAGGTGCAGGGCTGTGGCAAGGATCACAAATAGCACCTGGAAGGAGTTTCATTCTCGGTTCTTGGAGGTAGCTGAAGTGCAGTTATTGCTGCTTAAAGCCAAAAAAAGAAGCTTTTCACCATTCCGTGAACTTGCCCTTCTTTTCCCTTTCCACAGGGCTGTCTGAGCCCAACACAGGTAATGCTGAATAGATAGCAAACTCCATTTCCTTTAAACGTGAATGTAAATCTCAGTGAAGAAATCTGCATTGCTTGTACTGGGAACAGTTACTGCAAATGGTGGAACAGAACTATTTCCCTCTGAGCAGCACATCACTGCAGGTGGCAGTGTCATTTGTGATTTGCAATTTGTGATGCATTGTACCTGTAGCCATGTTTGTACAAGACAGGTCAAGGGCCTCATCTCTGTGCCAGTGGGTAAGAGGACTAGGGTGCACTTTTATTACTCCTGCAACTTCATAATCTTGCTGGTCTCCTGAGCTCCCTCATAGAGCCTCTAAAGATGCAAACCACTCCAAAAAGAGTGGGGGAAGGGCAGGCCATACTCCTCCTGCTCCGCCACAGTGCCAAGCAGAGCTGTCGGGGCATCCGAGGGGAGGGACTGCACCTTACTAGAGGAGGAGTGTGCTTGTCGACCATCCCGTGTACTACAGGGAGAGCTCCCCTTTGGAAAAAGTGGCCCTGCCCTGCCCTCAGGGCTGTGGCTGAAACAGTACACTTTTCAGTGACCCTACGTTGCAGATGAATTTGCTTCACTTGGTCCTGGTTAACTACATATTGCAATCGTAATTAGCACTGGTGCATTTCTCCCTCCAAGTATGTTACCAAAATTACCTTATTAATCTTCTCTCTCTCTCTCTCTCTCTCCCCGCCTCACGGGGGCGGGAGAGAGAGAGAAAGAAGTAAGTGGTGTTATGCTTGTCTTGCGGAGCAGGAAAGTGAGGTAGAAAGGTTAAGTGTCTTGTCCATGGTCAACTGGGGTCAGTGTTCAGGAGTTCTTGCTGTCTAGTTCTGTGGCCAGGACATACCTGGGTCTCGCATGCCTATTTCAGGGCTGGACCAGACTGTAAAGTTTATTTTCCAGGATAAAGGAGAATTAGTCTCCTTATGTATTAGTTAATGCTGTCTATATTATCTTTGTTGAATTTTGTGCTTTGACTGAAATTTGACTTTATGAAGAAAGGGGAGGAGCAGAGGGATAATTTGTCCATGAAAACTCTGCTCTGCTGTGACATCTGGTTTTCACTGGGGTCATGTGTATATTCCCTAGCTTTACAGGTGAGCTGACTGAGATTCAAATTACTTGCCTGAGGCCGAACAGTGAGTGGATTATTCATATGAGAACACAAGGCTCTCCTGATTCCAGCTGTTTGCAGCAAGTACTACCAGGTCTCACAGCCTCTATCCTACTCAGCCTGATTGTCTTCACACTTACATTGGGGCGAGCCAGGAGTAAACTCCCACAAAGTCAATGGCATTATAATGGTGTGAGAGGAAAATAAGACCGCATTGTGTCTCCCTGTGTGTGTATACAATGCCTAGCACATTTAGGGTGCTACCGCCATGTAAATTATAATTAAGGCTTCGAGTCTGTCACAGAAGTCACAGATTCTGTGCCACCCCTCACCTCCCCCGAGCAGTAGCGGTGGTCTCAGGACATGCTCCCCCCCCCGCCCTCCTTCTGAGCAGCAGTGGCAGTCTCAGGCTGCACGCCACCCCCCCAGCACCAGCGAAGGTCCTGGGCTGCGTCCCCCTCCCATGGTGGTCCCAAGCCATGCGCCACTTTCTCCCTCCCCAACACCAGCAGCAGTCCTAGTCTGCGCGTTGCCACCCCCTGCACCAACAGCATCCCTGGACCACCCCGGAGTATGAGTGGCACCCCTGGGCTGCCCCCCCTCCCCAGTGAACCCACGGTGCCACCAGAGCCCCCCCTCCAGACCAAGATTTAGTCAGGGGTATATAGTACAAGTCATGGACTGATCATGGGCTGTGAATTTTTGTTTACTGCCTGTGACCAGTCCATGACTTCTACTAAAAATACTCATGGTTAAATCTTAGCCTTAATTATAATGGGTTCTGTACATTGTAGCAAGAGCATTCATGGAAGACCTTGCAATGATGACATCCTGCATGCTATCCTGTGGATACCTTTAGCCATCCCCTTGTGGATAACCTTGCTGTTTCAAACCCAGCTGAATATAGACCTGTGTTTAAACATAACTGTCAAACCCCACTATGCTGTTTAGCAAGGGGCACTCTCAATACCGCCCTTTGGAAAGCTCAGTGGGTAATAACTATATTATATGATTTGCCCAGTCAAGTGGGATTCAGATTGATTGCCTCAAAGTCCTTTCCACTATCAGATTGCTTAATGCTGCTGGTCTCATCCTCTCTGCTGTATGACTTTAAATTGTTGACACGAGAGACAGAGAGAAGTGAAGGTCGGGGGTGGGGGGAGAGAAAGCAGGAGAGACTGAACCAGTTTATCAAACTGTGGATACTTCGACACTAAGGGTAGTGCAGAAGTCAGAATTATTTGAGTGAAAAACTCCTTGCCACATCCAATACAACTGGTGACTGGTAATGCCTAGTGCACTGGCAGTGGAAAAAGAGGGAAGTTTATTTCAATGGCGAGAGTGTGTGCGCGCGCGTGCGCACATGCGTGTATATCCATCCATTTCCATCCCTCCTGAAATGTTCACAGCTGCAAAGGGTGGAGAAATCCACCTGGCCTCCCTTCTTAACTTTCCACTTTTAATGGCCTCAGACTCTATATTAATGTTTAGCTGTCGAAATACCTCTGATGGTGGAGTTAAAATATTCTCGGCATAGCAAGCGCACCATGGAATGAATGCATGAACTCTGATCAGACCTCTCATGGGCGGACTCATGGTGGGACGCATGGTGGCTTGTAAGCACTTGTTCTACAGTACCAGGAACTCAGAGATCAAAATCTGCTTTGTATCATTTTCCTCTTTGTATGAGGCTTTCTGTTGAGGGTTTGTCCAGGTTTTTCACAGTGTGCATCAGCTCTTACATTTCCAGCATTAGTTCTCTCAAAGCCTTCACAGACTGAACCCTGTCCTCTCTTCATGACTTCTTTCCTCCCAAGAAAGGTCCTACCCATTCTTCATGCTTTATTTGCTACAATCAGCAGCATCTCATCCATGCACTCCCACAGGGGCTAATACAGAGGTAGACTAGTTAAACTTATCAGCAACTCAGACTGATAAAATGAACTGTTCCCTTTACTCTAAGAACTCCTTACCTTGGGAAGTTTTACCATGAGCAGGATGAAAGATCCTTGGGCTTGAGAGAGAAACTCTTCAGAGTCTCTTCCGCCAAGGAATCAAAGGGTATTGGCACACAGGCCCACAAGTACCATATGGATCACCAGGGAGCCACTGGGAGCACTAGGACAGTATTTCTATGTGAATGAGTGGTAGGGCATCCATGAGCCCATCAAGGGCAGAGTGCAAAGGAAACTGTGAGTAGCCCATGTAGGAGACTATATGGCCCTATAAGACAAAGTCCTGGCTGGAATGATTTAGTTGGGGTTGGTCCTGCTTTGAGCAGGGGGTTGGACTATATGACCTCCTGAGGTCTCTTCAATCCCTAATCTTCTATGTTTCTATGATTACCCAGACTTCACAGAGCAATTATGTGCTTTCCAGTCAGACTCTCCTTGACTGGTCTGTGCATGGTGGATAACTCGTACATCTTATGCAGTGCTGATGGTGTAACAAAAGCTGGACTCTGGCATCCTAATGAATCTGAAATACTGTGAAAGCTGGATGCCAAGTAGAAAAGGCACAGTGAGAACAATGCATAGCCTCAGCCTTCTAGGAAGTGTATTAAGGGATGGGAAATTGTATGGAGATTTGTTAATCTCTCTTCTAGGCTGATATTTCTGCCCTACGGAGAGACAACTGATATTTTCCCCTCATATAGAGACATGATTGACAATTTCCACCATAATGGGACAAAACTGGCAATTTTCCTGTAGAGCAAAGCAGGTGACAATTTTCCTTTGGAGAGACGTGAGGCAACAGTTTTCCCGTGGAGAGGCAGTGCACTCCCATAAAGAGCTGCATCTGACAATTTCTCCATAGAGACTCACCCAATCATTTTCCCCAAGGAGGGAATCGTCCAGCAGTATTTCCCATTTAGACAAGGCTTCATGTGGGCAGTGTCTTAGATGCAGCTCAAACGAGAGCTGAGCTGATCGCTGACCAGGCCTTAAGCAGCCCTCTCCAGCTGGCAGTTAGGGAGTGCAGTATTGAACCACTGTCACTCTAATGTATTTCTTATATGTGTTAAGGCATGTAAATCATCACTTAGGTGCTTTTGAAAATCCCACTAGGCACCTACCTGCATTTTTAGGGGCCTAAATACCTTTAAAATCTGGCCCTGAGAGCCGTCCTTTTCCTTGAATTTTAACATGAATTGAGGTCCCTTAGCTGTTTCAGAATTATACTATGAGTAATCAGTATTTCTCTCCTGAGCTGTGAACCTTTCCCAATCCCTCTACATAATATAGAATGAGCTCCTGTTGCACAGAATAATAGGCCAACAAGACCTCAAGGAAACAATTAACTAGCCCCTTGTGCAGAATCTCCAGAGGAGGAGAAACAGTTTTGACTGGACTTTCCGTGCCGTCATGATTGGCCGTTTGGGTCAACCGTCCCCCTCCTCTTCCACCTCAGTCTTTTCACCTAAGTTTCACTCCACACCTGTCCCTCTTGCCGCCTTCTCCCTGCCCTGTGGCCTTCACATGCCCTCCTAACTAACGCTCCTCCCCCTCCCCCAAACAATCATGGAAGAAACATGCCATTTGCTGCCATCACAGTGTTCACTGTGCCTGTGTGTTCCAGTCCTTCCCCTTCCCTGCATCTGCCCTGTCTATTTAAAAGAAACAGCCTCTTGTACCATCCTGGTTTCTTTTCACAGCACAGAAAATGTTTAGCATTTCCAGATGTTGCCTCTCCTCTGTCTTTACTGGCTGTGATGAAATCTTTTACCTGAATGAAAATCAGTTGTCTCCAATGGGACTCCTTGTTACATCTGCACTGAGGGGTGACATTGCGCCAAATATGCTGGGACAGGCTTGAATTAGTAGCTGCCAGTGGAATCGCCAAGGAAGCCAATTGTTGTGGCAGCATGGAATCAGAAACTGTGAGGCTGTGCTGAGTGGCGAGGCCTCCTGTGGTCTCTGGTAACCATGCGATTCATAGACTTCTGCGTTTCCAGTCAGCATTGGTTATTTATTGTGATTAAAGTTTAAATGGAGAAAAGAGCATAACAAAGCCCTCTGTTGGTGCTGATCTTATTTATTGATGAGTAAACCTCAGTCCAAGTAGTGGGTTTGAAGCTGCCTTGCAAAGGGATCCTACTGGAGATGGGCTGAATTTCAGCAACGATCCAGAGTTCAGGGGTGTTTTGGCCCCAGAATTTTCATTCAGGCCCATCTCTAAATCTTTTCCTGCTTCTTGCAGTTCTGGTTTTCTAGCCTATCTGAGAAGTGACAGGGTCTCAACGTTGCAGACATAGGGACTTCTTTTACATAAAAGAATTTGGCCCATACTTGAATCAAGACATTTGGAAATTATGGCCTCTTTTGTAGCCATGACTGGACACTTCCTTTGCCCCACATGCACATTTCCTCATTCTTCAGCATGGATGCGCCCCCTGGTGGAAGGTGATGGAGACATCTGTAAAAGTAACGGTCCTCCCTGCTTTTGAGGCCCCCATTTTCTGGGACCCTCAGTCAGGGCATTCAGGAGAAGTAGACACCTGTCACTTCCTTGAGCTTCTCTGAAGAGCACTTTTCCCCCTGGTAGCAGCTTTTCATCTGACTTCAGACCTCTGGAATGATGGCAAGATTGGCACAGGATATACAATGGCTGTTGAAGATTGGGGTTAAAAAGATGAGCAGTGAAAAAGGCAAATGTAATAACAACAATAACAACCTGTACAAAAAGAGCATGGGGAAAAGCAATGGAGTAGATTTTGACATTCAGGCGAGGGGGAATCTGACTCCCAAGAACAATAGCCTGTGGAATATTCAGTTCTTGGTGAAATGTATCAAAAATTTGCCTTGTTATTTTTTAACACCACCATTGTCTTGTTCTTGCTGGTATTTCCCATTCATTCATAGTATTCTTCAGATATTCCAGGGCTTTTTCGTTGTTGCTGTTTGTAGTTTTTGACATTTCCCAGTTCTGAAGCATCGGCAATAATTCCTCCTGCTTGTGTGCTATAGATTTAACGCTTCCAGTCTTGACACAAGCTCATACATGTATGTACACACTGAATGGAAATGATGCAGCCATTAAAGAAAGCCTCATGAAGTCAGCCCACCTGATGCGAGCAAACCCGTAATTATTACACCGAAGACATGAGCTCTCTGCAGACCAGCTCAGATCTTTTATTTTCTGTTGTTGTTTGGGTGTTGGTTTTTTATTTATTTATTTTTAAAAACCTGCAGGTCAGCAGAATTCCTGCTGGCGATTAAAGGAGCCCAACTTGGATCCTGCTGTGAGCTATGCCATTTCTGATTTGTAGAGAGATCATTTATTCTGGCACTTAGGTGATTTTTTTTCCCCTGATCCTACTCCAGAACTCAGGAGCTCGCAGCCCAGCACTCAGATAGGGGATAATAACATTGAACAAATGTTTGCACTCAGTATGGTCTTCTGAAAATCAGTCTCTGGCAGCACTTTTTGTGGTACATGAAACAGCCATGCTAAGCCACTTATTTTCTAGACAGAAGGTGGGTCTGAATGTTAGCCAGCTGTCAATGGAACCAGCAGTAGAGGCAGCAAAGAATCCTGTGGCACCTTATAGACTAACAGACGTTTTACAGCATGAGCTTTCGTGGGTGAATACCCACTTCTTCGGATGCAAGTAGTGGAAATTTCCAGGGGCAGGTTTATATATGCAAGCAAGAAGCAAGCTAGAGATAACGAGGTTAGTTCAATCAGGGAGGATGAGGCCCTGTTCTAGCAGCTGAGTGAAAACCAAGGGAGGAGAAACTGGTTCTGTAGTTGGCAAGCCAGTAGAGGGGTTTTTATAAAAAGAATTTCAGTGCTAGTGAAAAGGACTGGATGGAGACTGGAGTCCTCTCTTCAACCACGGCACAAGGGTAGCGCGTGCAACAGCAATACAAACTTGCACCATGACACCCTGCCTCAACCCTAACCTGTAGTGACCATCTGTAGAGGTGGATCAGACCTGATAGATGGCCCACTCAGTCCTCAGCCTCCTTTGATGCCAACAAGGGTCCATATGAGATGAGGACCACCAGTTCAGGTGGTTTTGAGAGAGACACATGTCCTGCTGATGACGTTCAGAATTTTAATTTTATAAATGGGCCCCAAATTGCTGAACTTCATTGGTCTCCTTTGTAAACTGCACAAATTGTGATGTATTCAGGGAGTAACAAGATTAATTTGTATGTTTGCAGTAGCTATGAAATTTTACATTGACTTCCAGTTGCTCATCATTTTGATTTTCAGCAAGCAGGAATGGTGTGTAAGGCTTTATGTTTTTTGGCTAGTGTTGCATTGTTGATACATTGATCTCCTATGGTCCTTCTTGCTCATTGCACTTATTAAAGGTGAAGTAGCTTCAACTATGCAGGTTAAAATCCTTCAAATATGGGCATTTTGTCTACTTTATGTCAAATCCAGATCCAGTATAAATGGGGATGCAATTCCACCGACTCCAATCGAGTTGCATCTGCTTATAGCAGAGCCAGTTTTGGCCCTGCAATTCTGGTGTTCTCCACCTTTTGGATTCCTTCCAGCTGTGCAGTCAAAGTGATGCCTCATTTTGTAATGCTGCATTTTAATTTAGGAAATTAATATTTTATAGTGCATGATTTATAATGACTCTCTGAATAGCACTGTAAGGTGCCTTTCACATGAATGATGAAATGCAACTAAAGATTGTACTGTATAGTTTAAAACTGTCAGACAAAATTAAACGGTGAGAAAGCATGACAGTCTCACTGGTCATTGCATTTTGGTGCTAGAAAAGGTCTTTGTGCTGAAAAGGTCTCTCTAAGATCTCAGAACACCAATGTCAGCTTTTCCTTATCATGATGTAAAGAGGCAGAACTCAAGGGAAAAAATGAAGTTTCACCTCAAAAAAGAGCCAAATGTGCAAGGTTTTAGTGTCGCACTGACACCAACATCAATGTGAGTTTAGGGTCCCCAGCACCATGAAGGATCCGGCTCAAATGCTGAAGGGTTCTTAGGAAAAAGTAGGGACAAAACTGAGTTTGGCTCAGATTTCCCTTCTTTCTCTCGATATTTTAATGTTGCATATTCAGATACCGATATCCAAAGAAACTTACCCTGTGGGCTGGTTAATTAAATAAATGTCCATTATGGGATTTCTTGCACCTTCCTCTGAGGCACCAGGTGCTGGCCACTGTCAGAAACAGTTTACTGGGTTAGATGAACCTCAGGCCTGATGTAGAATGGCAATTCCTATGTTCCTATCCTTTTGTTACGATCCTTTCTATACAGGTACAGTCACTGATTTGCCACTAAATACTGTCCAAACAGACACATTAGAACATTCCAACTGGCCATGTTAGCCCAGGCCCTGCTTCAGGAAAGCACTTAAGTTGATCACATGCTTACATGCTTTCCTGATTTGGGGCCTCAGTGTTGCATGACCAGTCTTCCTTGAAGATCGTATTGATTCAGCGTACAGCATGTTTTATGTCGCCGTTTTTCTTCTCTTCTGCAGTTTTTGAAGAGCCTGAAGACCCAAGTAACAGATCATTTTTTTCTGAGATCATCTCCTCAATTTCTGATGTTAAATTCAGTCACAGTGGAAGGTATATCATGACCAGGGACTATCTCACCGTCAAAGTATGGGACCTGAACATGGAGAACAGGCCTATTGAGACATACCAGGTATTTCATCTTCAAGGCTGATGGGCAAGAGACATTTAAAACGAAATAGGAACAGTTGTAGAGATTTGGAATAAATGGGAAAGGACCAGATTTCACCTTTCAGTGATGGGTGCACAAGTTCGTGATGGAAAGGATTAGGGTAAACATACAAAGTATAAGAACCTGCCCCTGCTCCCACAGAAGTTTTGCCTGTGATTTCAATGGGAGCATATCTATAAAATATGAGCTTGAGTGACTTGATAAATTATAACCTTCTTGATTTTTTTTTTCCTTTTATGATTTTGGATGGATTGGTGAAACTAATTTGGTGAAGGTGAGGAATTGATTTTCAGGCAGGTGTTGTGCAGAGTGCCCCAGCAGGCCTTCCTTAATCCAGACCTGCAGCACCAGATACAATTCCAATGCTGAGTCCCTTAACACAGACCTGTCACTGTACTTCAGCCCACTGAGGACTTGAGCCATCTTTGAAATGGTAACATTCATTTTTCATAGGCTAGACTGTAAAATGATTGAAAGTGCATATACAACTGAACACACTTAAACACTCCGTCCAACTCCATTTAGAGAACACAGTGAACCGGTCAATATATCCATCAGTGCCTTTGTTTGAGGATATATTATTAAGTACTACAGCAGGAACAAACCTCACATTTGTAAGGCACTGGGCTATATAGGTGAAATGCAGAACTAACAAGCAGTGAGTAGATGTTGAAGGTGCAATGCTGACAAACTGGCTCCGCTTTTTGATGCGTTTTGGATCTTTGATTATTAGAGGTACATGTGCCCAATGGCCTGTGATGGGATCTTAGATGGGGTGGGATCTGAGTTACTACAGAGAATTCTTTCCTGGGTGTCTGGCAGGTGAGTCTTGCCCACATGCTCAGGGTTTAGCTGATCACCATATTTGGGGTCGGGAAGGAATTTTCCTCCAGAGCAGATTGGCAGAGGCCCTGGGGTTTTTTTGCCTTCCTCTCCAGTGTGGGGCCTGGGTCACTTGCTGGAAGATTCTCTGCACCTTGAAGTCTTTAAGCCATGATTTGAGGACTTCAGTAGCTCAGACGTAGGTTAGGGGTTCATTGCCGGAGTGGGTGGGTGGGTGAGATTCTGTGGTCTGCATTGTGCAGAAGGTCAGACTAGATCAGGGGTGGGCAAACTTTTTGGCCCAAGGGCCACATTGGGGTTGCAAAACAGTATGGAGGGCCAGGTAGGGAAGACTGTGCCCCCTCCCAAACAGCCTGGCCCCCCACCCCTTATCCACCCCCTCCCACTTCCTGCCCCCTGACTGCCCCCCTAAGAACCTCCAAACCCATCCAACCCCTCTGCTCCTTGTCCCCAACCGACCCCCTCCATCCACCCCACCCCCACACCCGACCACCCCCTTCCAGGACCCCCTACCCCTTATCCATCTTCCCCCCCCTGCCAGCCCCTTTCGGAATGTGGCCCTGCAAACATGGGCGGAAGACTCAACAGGAGCAGGGGCAGCCGCACAGCCAGAGAGAAGCGGCAGTTTCCCCTTCAAAGGGCCGCTTCTCTCTGGCCGGCTGCGTGGCCTCCCAGTGCTCCCCCTGAGTCCTCCGCCTGCGTTCCCTGCGCTCCCGCCATCTGCACCGCCCGCCTGCATATGATTTCAGTGCAGCCAGTGTTGAGTTGCCCGAGTGCCCGGCCCTGGGTCCCCCTGTTGTTGGGGGGCCTTTGCCAGGGCACCCTGTGTTCACTTGTAAATCTGCCCCTGCACCGCGCCGCCCAGCCCCGGAGCCAGCCAGGATGCCGCGCTGCCAGCACAGCAAGCTGAGGCTGCGGGGGAGGAAGGACAGCCGGGGAGGGGCCGGGGCCAGCTGGGAGCTCAGGGGCTGGGCAGGATGGCCCCGCAGGCCAGATGTGGCTCGCGGTCCGTAATTTGCCCACCTCTGCCCTATCCACACCCCCGCCCTCTGACCACCACCCCAAACTCCTCTGCCCTCTATCCAACCCCCCCGTCCCCTGCCCCCTTACCACACTGCCTGGAGCACCGCTGGCTGGCGGCGCTACTGCCACGCAGCCGCCGCCACCGTGCAGCACAGAGACTGTCAGGCCGGGCTCCGCAGCTCGCTGCCCCAGGAGCTCGCAGCCCCGCCACCCAGAGCATTGCGCCAGCGGCGGAGCGAGCGAGCTGAGGCTGCGGGGGATGGGGGATAGCAAGGGAGGGGCCAAGGGTGAGCCTCCTGGGTCAGGAGCTCGGGGGCCGGGCAGGACAGTCCCGCGGGCCGTAGTTTGCCCACCCCTGGACTAGATGATCACGATGGTCCCTTCTGACCTTAAAGTCTATGACTCTATGACTTCAGGCTCTAGCAGAACTTCCACAAAGCACAGTCTTGTTTTCATTCCACCGCCGTGTGTCTTTGCCGTTAGGTACACGATTACCTCCGAAGCAAGCTGTGCTCGCTCTATGAGAATGACTGCATCTTCGATAAATTTGAATGTGTGTGGAATGGGTCTGACAGGTGAGATGCATCATCATGAATTATAAGAGGGGATTTTTCTCTGACGGTTCCCCAAACCACCCATTGTATTATTCGTTCTGCACTCAAAATGTGCTGTCAGTTTGGGAGGGTATGCTTTATTTTTCTTACATGGCAGAGAATTTGAATTCCTGTGTTAAGTGCAAAATGTAACACAATCTTAACCACAACCAGTATGTGCATAATACTATTGGCTCTTCTCTCCCTTCTGCTCTCTAGTTCTTTCACTGACCGCTTTGTGGGTGACATGAATGTCTGGTGCACAGTTTGGAGTTCTTTTCATAAATATATGGATAGAAACAGAGATTGGCCTAACCCAGAACCACATGTTCAAACTCCTCTAAATTTCAGTCATCATTGGGGGTGGGGCGGTGCTGTCAGATGCAAATCATTCTATCTGAATCTATGCCTGAAGTTTTGGTACCACATCATCCAAACTTTCTGGTTCTGGTTTGGATGTGGTTGAAATTTCAGGAGACCAGTTGTTCATGTGGAGGTTTTGGCTCAAGAAAATGATGATATAGTTTGGCCCAAAATTGCAGAAATTCTTGCATTAGTCACACCATTCAAGGTGGCAGAAATCAAGTAGGATTACCTGATCTTGTATGATTTCTGCAATTGTGGGCCAAAATCTTATGCAAATTCAGCACCCTCAAAACATGAACCCAGGATTAATTGGGCCTTGAGCCCAAATCCCTTATCTAATCTGGGTCCAAATAATGCCTCCTTGCCCCATCAGTAGTTTAAAAGGTTGGGGTTTTTTGCCTTTAATGATGGGTGAAATTCAGAGTACAGGTCAGAAAAAATTCATGTCGAACTATGAGATTCTTACTCGGGCTGTACTCTGGAAGAACTCACTGACTTCCATGGGAATTCTCCTTGAATAAGTACTGCAAAAAGACTTGATGAGATGTATGGGCTTATTTAAATATATCCAAAGATCTTTGGTCTGATAAAAGGAATGGAGTTCTCCAGAACTTGCTGATACTGGCTGGCTGGAAGTCCTGCAAGAATAGCCTTTATCAATGGACTTCTCACTCATCCAAGCCCAATAAATATAGAGGCATGAAAAAAAAATTAAAAACTCAAAGGAAAGTTACCAAAGTCATTCCTAGTCCTTGGGGAAGGAGGAAGGCTGCCATCTTGAGGTCAATCTGTCACAAACCACTATGGCTAATTCAGGAGTGACATGGTCCCTCATCATGCTCTTATTATCCAGAATGATAGTGAATCTGACCTGATGCCTCAAGACTGGGGAAGGGAGGGTAAGACACAGAAGCTTGAGAAGCCCTAAACTCCAGCTGCTGTGCCATCCTCATATGGCATAATTAACTCTCATCTGTTCTTTCCACTTGCTTCACAGTGTCATAATGACTGGCTCCTACAACAATTTCTTCAGAATGTTTGACCGCAACACCAAGCGTGATGTAACCCTGGAGGCCTCTAGGGAAAACAGCAAACCTCGGGCCATACTCAAGCCCCGCAAAGTGTGTGTTGGGGGCAAACGGAGGAAAGATGAAATTAGCGTGGACAGTCTGGACTTCAGCAAAAAGATCTTGCATACAGCTTGGCATCCTTCAGAAAATATCATTGCAGTAGCTGCAACAAATAACCTGTATATATTCCAGGACAAGGTTAACTAGGAGGACAAGTTATTCTTTAGGAATCTCATGTACAGAATATTAGTAAACAAGTTTTAAAATGTTTTTCTTTTCCCTACTCCCTGTTCATTTGTTTAATTATTCCTCTGCAGATAATGTGTAGAGGCATGCAAACAGATTCCAATATCCCCTACCTCCCACTCACCTTAAAGCAATGGGTTGGCAAACTCAGTAGGTACTGGTATCATGGTTTTGTTTATTTATTTTATTTTATTTTTTTTAAAGAATTGAGAGCTAACAGATGTAATGATCCCTTCAATAGCTGGCTTGGATTTCTGATGCTTTTATTACATCCAGTACTCTTTGGTGGTTCCTAGTGTTGTTTGGTTCTAGACGTCTGCTGGTTTAAATTGAGGTTATTACTGTAGTATGGTATTTAAAAATGCAATTAAGGTCAGAAAAGAAGGTGTGTGTGTGTGTGTGTGTTTTGTTTCTAATTAAGCAATTCCAGGGTTCTTTTAGTATCATTTTGAGATATTCCACTTGCAGAATGATGTTGCCCTTGCCAATGTTTTTTTTAAATTTGCCTTTTTTCTCCTACATTTCTCTTCTCTCTTTCCCCTCCCACCCCCTGTGGAGACAGCGAAACCAAACATAAAATGGAAAGATCAGATTTGCAGTGGACAGGTTTAAGATTGGTGGGGAGGGGGAGGTAGGAGGGAAAGATCAACTGTACACTCTAATCAAGGCTGCTACCTTCCTTCTTCGCATCCCACAGAAACTCTTAAGGATTTGGCTCTAGATACTGTGGTGCCTTTTTTGGTATATGACATACCTTTATAAATAATGCTTCCAAAATGCATCTATTGCAAATCAAAATTAATCTGGGCTTTTCATCTGCATTTCCTGTGTTTTGCTTTGGTCATTTTTAATTGTTCTGTTTTACTCTCTTGCATGTTATGACTGAGTCTCGCTCTTCCTTTTTTTTTTTAAAAAAAAAAGTATTTATTTATTTATATTTGAATTACAGAATCTAAGTTACTAATTTATGGCATTGTGGGGAAAAAAATACAACCACCACCACATACTGCTTTCTGCACCTGACTGCTTTGAAGAGAGGGTGTCCATGGTTCTGTGGTATAATAGTAATAAATAAGAGCTCTTCCTCTTTGCATGGCAAGGCTGCCCCTAAGGATTACTCAGGTCCCTTCTTTATCTGAGCAATTGTACAATATAAAACTGAAATTTTATTCAATCTGTAGGTGGCTACATGGTGGTCAATGTGCTGTGCATTCTTGCAGCTTGTGAACAGTGGGCAAAAGAGACAACAGCTGTGATTGGTGCAGTGAAATTTACTAGATTTTTTTTTTAAAGGCAAAGCATACTCTTTAAAGCCTCTTTTGTAAGGCATGAGTTGGATTTCCAGCACGTCCTGCAAGACTTACCAAGTCCTATACCTTAGGAGAAAGACTGACTTGCCACTTACTCAAGGGACATAAATACCATAAGGAAATTACACAAACTGAATAGCTACCGGGGACCTTCATTTAATATCTCTGGGGCAGGAGGAAGTCACTGTTGAAGTACTTGGAACCAAGCTTCTAATTATTATTTAACTACTTAATACCCTGTCTGCTGTTCATGAGACTGCTCAGGACAGGAACAGATAAGTTTGCCTTGTTTAAAGGAATGATTACAAGGAAAAAAATTATGCTGGCTTGTAAATTTATTTCAAAAAATGGCTTTCAGGAGTAACCTGTTTTTTAAAATGAAGTGATTAAAAAATAGCAAAAGTAAATGTCTTTTTAAAAAAAAAAATTCCTGTAAAGAGAGCCTGCACTCTGGCATCAGAAGTAAAATTGTCTCAAATGTGTTTTGGTGTGGTTTCACTGATTGATGTGGTTTCTAAATGCTGCGTGAGCTTAAACTTTTAATGCCAGGATTGTTCCTGGGGAGACTCAAAATCGGCTGTCAGTCTCTGATCATGCTGTTGGAAGTGCTAGACATGTCAGAGGGACCTAATAAATCCCCCTGTCTTAGTGAATGTGTGGGTGGCAGGGTGGCTCGTAGAGTGGTAGTGGGAAATAGAGCCTTTCACCTCCAGTTTGCTGGTTGGTCTCTATCCCAGATCAGTACAGGCTTGATCCTGCCAGTGGCACAAGGGGTTGTGCTCCTGCATGGATGGGATCCACAACAGTGCTGAGCAGTGTGGTGACCCAGTTGCATCCAGTGCAAAGAGCTTAGCTAATGTGGCAACCATATAGCAGAGGTGAGCTCAGAGAGGGCAGAAGGGATGTGGTGATGGGTGGAGTCAAGGCATGGCACCACAACCCCAATGGAAGTCCATTCATCAAAAAGATGCCCCTCCCCCCACTACCACCAAATTCCCTTATGCCTACTGGCTGCAAGTAGAGGGGTAGGCAGGGCAGCTGCAACACAACACAGTGGTACTAAATACGGCAGCCATTCTTAGCTTGCTCCCTCTAGGATCCAGGGAAACCTAAACCAAGATGGCATATCAGTGGGGAAAGCCATCCCTTACAGTCTAATCACACCTGTAGGCTTCAAGACCAGCCAGGGAATGAGGTGAACCCTGAAAAACAAACCATCCTCAAGATGATTTGACAGAACTTGATCATATCAAGCTCCCTGTGAGTCTGCTTCTGCCTTGGCATGATTGCCATTAACCTTTAGTAAGCACCCAAAAGAGGCGTGTTGGTGAGAGACAAAGCACAGAGCACTTATTGACTGCCAGCATGTGGCTCTGTCTGAGGCTTCTAAAACTCCTGGAAACCTGTACAACCACACTTTCAAAAGGGTCTGCTAATTACAGGGGCCTGATTCACCGATGTGCTGCAGTACCCATTGAAATCAATGGTAGTTGCTCATATGGAGTGAGAATAGAATGGGACCCAAGTATTTTATATTGTCCCTATTCCCTGTCTTGCGTGCGCGCGCGCACACACACACCCTTGTGATGAAGTTCCACAGCCGTGACAGTCATGCCACAGGACTTATCAAGGTTTCTCCCTATGAAGGAAAAGTAACTATGTTCATGGCTCTCTTTGTGGATCAGTACAGCCCTGGTCTAACTGGTGAATGGCATTTTTTTTAGAGAAGCCCCAACGTACAGGTCAGTGGAGACTGGCGACTTCAGAAAAGGCATAGGTGAAAGTGAGGAATGAGCACATGCTCTGAACCTATTTACAGTAGCATGCAACCAGGCAATGTCTGTCATGCCCACCCTGAGCAGCCCCTACCACTACAACTATAAATACAATGGGTACACGGTGAAATGTACAGCTTTCTGGTTTGTTTTCCTGCACTACCTGTTAACAGATGAATTCACCTCTCATGTTCTCTAGTGCAGCAAACGTTTCTCTAGTTATATGGGCATTTCTCTGGGCATTGTTGTTTATGGCCATTTACAGAAACCAGGATCAATGCACAGAACTGTTGGCCTGACCCCGAGATGTGCTGAGTACCAGCAACTCTACAATGGGAGATACTGATACTTGGCCTGCAGAAGGCCCTAAAACAACCAGTGAAGGATTTGCACCCTGCATTATTTTATTTAGCCCTTGATGCTCCAATGTGAAGATCCATCCAACTTGATTTTTGAATGCTTGCTGCAACCAGAGAAGTGGTGGCAGGATGTTCTAGAGATGTATTAAGGGATGGTAACCAAGATTTTATAGTGGTGTTGGTTAATACAGCATATGAGACACTCGCCTGATGCATTGTGGTCTGTTTGAGACTATTGGAATACCAAAAGCATGCACAAGGGATGACAGCTTACAATCAATATTGTGCTCGCTGATGCAGGAAGCAACATCATCACATCCTAGCAGTTACCCCTACAGCCCAGCCTCAGTACTAAATATCTCTAATAACAAGGCTATATGAAGTGACAAGGGCTATTATTCTTAACCTTGCAGCCTACCCTCTCTGAACAGCAGAGCTGCCAAAGTCTTCCATTGGATTTTATTAGGGAGAGATGATTCAGACCCCATCATAATCCCATCTCAGGAGTAAGACAAGTACTTAATACAGCAAGATAAGAAGGAAAACGATTGGCATTCCCCTTTAGTCAGGGCTCAGTATAGCATGAGCCATTGCAGCTTGGTTGATGGGAGGCAAAATGCATTTTTATGGTATTTATAATAGTGTTTTAAGGGATGAAACTTGGATTTTATCGTACTGAAGACACTTATTCTAATAAATAAACCTAGTTCTCCCAGTGGGGGTTTATTATTTTGTCCTCAACTTCTGGAGTGTAATCAATGTAATATTTCATGGAGACTGTCTAATATTAGAGGCTCAGCACCAGCTCGGATTGTAAAAAATATATTGATTCTACAATACAAATTTGCTACAGCCTGTGACTATAGGGATCTGTGACATCGAATGTGATTCAATTATGATAGTATATTTTACTTCAGGGCTTTTCTAGAAACAAATGTACAATAATGTTTAGAAGATTTAAAAAAAAAAGACCACTATGTGTCATGAGGCAACATTTCTGAGTGGTTAGAGCAATAGAACTGGGAGTCAGGAGACCTGCGTTCTACTCCTGACCAAGCCCATGAACCTGTGGGGACCTGCACAAGTCATTTCACTTCTATGTGCCTCAGTTCCCCTTCTGTAAAATGGGGGGTTAAAAAGAGTTGCTCACCTTTTTAAACCATTTTAGATCCTCACATGAAAGTCAGTGAATAAGTTCAAAGTATTACTATTACTATAAATATATTTGTTTTATTTATAAGGGATTTTATATGCAATACAAACACAGAGCACCTCATCCTGCATGTTACTCTGATAAAACACTCCAATAAAAGTTAAAGAAATACAAACCCTTAATATTGTAAAGGGAGTCTGAAGCTTTAGTGATTAAACACTCCACCTAAATGATTGTTTTGATGTCAGCTTTGGCAGCACTTTTGGACCTCATCATGCCAATAAAACTATTGAAATCGACATTCAATTGATCATAATGGTGATACGAGGAAGGCTTGCAGTATATTACCCTGCCCTGTAAAGACTGCTGATGATTGAAGGAGGTTCAGGTTTCCCTTCTCTCTGTTGGTAATGCACTACAACTTGATTGACTCCACCTGATTAATGTGACAAGACCTGCTAAGTACAAGATACAAGAAAAATTGCAAACTTCGTGATCCTTCACATGGCATTGGATTCTTAGCAGATTCTTCAGTGCTCAAGAAATGGGCAATTTTAAGTTCTCTATGGATATTTTAATATGTTTAGAAATCAAACTGAAATTTGATTGGGTGATTTCAACATTATACAGGTGCAAGTCAAATGTTACAGAAATGGACATGGTTTTCCCATGAAGATCCTACATCATCATTTTATACCCTTCATGACCTGCAGTGCCATCTTCTTGAGGCTCCTCTTAAAAATCAAATGAAAACTTCACCTACTGCAGAAAGTACTGATAGCCACCTTGAGCACATTACACTTGGGCTTTATAATCTGTGCTAGCTGCTACTACCTTCTAAATGTGATTCGGGATGTGGGTGTTGATTAAAAGTGAGCCCAAACTAAGATGGGCTCATTGCATTGGGCTAATCAGTCCAGCTGGAAGAGTAGAGCTCATACACCTGAGGTCATACTGTCACCTGGGGTATAATTTGCAACTCACATGGACATACCCACAGTTGCTTTAAGCTAGCTATCTCACTGAAAATAGCAGTGAGGACGTGGAAGCACAGGCTACCAATGAGAGTATGGGGGCAGGTGGGCTTGTACAGCTGGAGCCTGTGCTGCTATATCCTCACTGTTATTTTTAGTCACGCTACCTAGATTAACAGGTGCATCAACATGAGCTACATTCACACCCACATTTGCAGTGTAGGCGTAGCCTTGAACAACAGGAGCTAGACCTAGACTATGGAATTAGTTCCTGCGAATAGTAAGTATGACCACTTGCCTACTTACTTTGAGAACTAAATATAAAATAATTTCTTCACCTGCCAACCAGACTTTTAATGGCCTGGTCAGCTGTGCTGTCCAGAACCACCAGGGTCCCTTTTCTACCGGGTATTCTGGTCAAAAAACGAACACCTGGCAACCCTAGTAGATATACCCCTATTGACTTCATGGGGGGTTGCACTAGGCCTTTAATGGTAACACAAAGTATAATGCAGTGGAGAAGCAGGCCTTATATTGGCATGTATGATGCAGTGCATACTTCTGGGCCTGGTCCTCTGAGAGCCTGAACTCCCATAAAGCCAAGTTCATAAAGATATCAAGCACCTTTTTCAGGATTTAGCCCTGTGGGACTTCAGGAAGCATTAGGGTTGCCACCCATCCAGGTTTTACCCTGACAATCTGTTTTTTGGCTTCTGCGTCCAGGTGCCCGGTTTTCAGCTGGAAAGTCTGGGGGAAAGGGGACCTGGCAACCCCAAATGGTACCTGAACCAAAAGTTCATTTTCTGTGGGGCTGGAGGAACGTGCCAGCCCCTACTCATCCAGGGCTGTCGCCCACCTGCAGGCAGACTCCTTGAGACAATCCATTAAGCGAGGAGCGAGTGATGAGGGTAGGACCTTGAGGGGAAGAGGCGAGAAGTAGGCGGGGCCTCGGGCGTCTGGTTAGGAGCATTTAAAAAGGTGGCAACCCTAGCAAGCATCTCCTGGTCTACTCTTTAATATGGGGAGTATAGATGTAGCTTCATCATGCTTTAGATCAAAAAATAGTGTTCACTTAAAACACCACTGTAAAATAAGATTAAAACCTTAGCCCCATCCTCAGCCAGTCCAGGTAGGAGAACAACCAGAAGAACCAGCTTTTTCATTGAACAATGAATGAATCAAAAATAATCTCTATCCTGTTCACTCACTCTGTTTGTGGAAGGACAATATTTGCTATGTCATATTGAACAGGGTTTGTAGACAGAAGTCAAACCAAAGCACATGCCTGAAAGGATACATTTCCTGATTTGATGCAACAGAAAATGCTAGGAGGCTGATATTCAGGGCCCAATCGTACATGTCACTAAGCTAGCTCAGCAGTGCCTAAAACTGAGATCAGTATCTCATGTTATTTGTATATGATATAGACATACAGCAAAGGGTATGCTGGGAATATACTACTCAAGGACTTTATAGTATACATTCAAAGAATGTGTCTTTTCCTCCTCAACGGAACTCTTGTTGGTTATTGCTGGAAAAATCATCAGGCTACAAAAATAGGACCCAGCTAGTGCAGGCTATTAATGAAGTGCCAGCCCACACAGATGACTTTGTTGAAGAGAACAGAGCGAAATTGTATATCTGACTCGTCTCTTTTGCGGGTTTGCTACTTGCAGTCCCCCCACTCTAGTTTCCAGGAGCCTGTTTTGATCTGATTTCAATGATGAAAGTATTGGTAGTGCCAGAAAACTCTTATGAGGCTTTGATAGAGCTAGGAGAGTGTCTTATGCCATAACCAACCTGTGGCTCCCTAGAACTTCCTGCTCGACACCACAGCCATCTGAAACTTCACAATGACCACTGGAACGTGACCTGGAGGGGGATCTCTAGAGACCCAGGAAATTCTTTGTAATTTTATTTGTCATGAATTTCATGTTGTTTCATTTTATCCATCTGGGGAGGAGGGGACAGGGTCAGGTCCTGCCCCTGGGGGGGTGGGAGGCCTGAGGGGGGTGAGTTGCAGAGCGAGTCTGCTTCCCACTCACCTCCCAGTGGCAGCTCCTGTCCTGCTAAGCTAGACTTGGTTCTCCACTCCACACATTGTGACCTGGCTCATGGGCTGTCATGATGGAGAGGCTGCTGGGCCAAATTTGAGTGAGTGGTGTTGCAAACAAGTGCACCTGGAGTTGCCAGGCATCCAGCATGTCCGTGCAGACCCTAGGGAAACGCTGCCCCTGCCCCCGCCCCCAAGCGCTGGCTCTGTAGCGCCCATTGGCCAGGTACCACAGTCATTAGGAGTTGGGGGGTGGCTCTTGCAGGCGTGGGCAGCACACAGAGTCCCCTGGCCCCTCCCCTTAGGGTCTGCAGGGACATGCCAGCCGCTTCTGGGAGCTGTGAGGAGCCGGGGCAGGCAGGGAGCTGCCTTAGATTAGCATTGCAACGCCGACCAAGAGCTGCCTGAGGTAAGCATTACCCAGCGGGAGCCTGTGCCCTGATCCCCCTCCCACAGTCCTACCCCCTGACCCAGCCCTGAGCCCCCTCCTGCACCCCAAAGCCCACACCCTCAGCCGGAGCATGCACTCTATTCCCTCACTCCAACACCCTGACCCAGCCCTGAGCCCCCTCCTGCACCCCAAACCCCTCATTTATGGCCCCACCCCAGAGCCCGCACCCCCAGCCAGAGCCCTCACCACCCTCCCGCATCCCAACCCCCTGCCAGTGAGCAATGGTGGGAGGGGGCAAGGCCTCAGGGAAGGTGCGGAGGGTGTTCAGCTTTGTGCAATTAGAAAGTTGGCAACCCTATGTGAACCAGGTCACAATGCCCTGCCGTGGGATGAGATTTTTTAAAATTTCATTTTATATGTTTTGTTATATTTCATACTTGCAAAAACTGGAGCTCTAGATCTCCATTAGCTGCTAACAGTTTAAAAGTTATGAACTGAGCTGGGCAGATCTGATTCCATCCAAACAAGGTGTGTTCACTTCATATTCATGCAATCAAGTATCACTGCAACGACTTTTCAAAGAAAGCAAATTTACAGCAGCATGCGTGCATATTAGTGGGGAATTAATTTTAAATTAACATGCGATTATTTGTGCTGGAAGTTCCTATGCACTCCTCCAGTCAAGGAAGGGAAAGAATAGCACTGGCTTATGTGACAAATCACAATTAACCAACACAGCAACAGTCACAGGTCACTGGTTGCAATCAAGCAATGAATTAAAATAAATTTACAAATATAATAAAATTGTTGAATAGTTTTGGATATTGAATACATTCCAGGAAATCACGAAAAGGAGGTGATGATCCATTGTTTTGTCAATTATGTACTCAGAGCTACACACTAGCCAGTTCACTACAATATATACAGATAGCCTCCCTTCTTAAATAGTCATGCTGTGTAAGATATTAGTACACTGCCAAGAAAATCATTGAGTTAATGCCAGTGCAGCTCAACTACAGTAACGTCCATCACTGGAAAGCAGTCCGATAAAGGTCACTAATCTAATACACCAATGGAAAAAAGTCGTTTCTAAGGCATTGTTCAGATGAACATGAGGAAAAGCAGCATGAAATGGTCCTGCCAATGCCAAATTAATGTCTGTTTGCTGTTACAAAATAATAATAGAGGCTGAGTGCTCTACCATGAGAATATTTGCTTTGCGGACAGATGAAGGCTATTTACGCACGAGGCACAGTCACAAAACTAATGGTTCAACTGTTATTAAGGTCATCTGACATTGTTTCCCCACGGCAGTGGCAGGTAATGGTTCAGAAATGTCTCATGAAAACTGTGAAATGTACAAATTGAATTGATTTAAACAAGTTGGATAGCAATCGAGCTAATCAGCTAACATCTGGTATAGGCTGGTGGTAGTGAGGTGGCCTTAAGGCAAAGATCTTTTTCATTCAGGTACTAACCAATCAATCAAGACTATTTATTTTAAGTAATTTCTTCCCATTTTTTCTGAATCACCACCCCCACCAACATGACAGGCTGTTTTCTTAATGTTTTCAAAAGACAGAAGTCATCGTTCTTCTATGGGATTTGCATTTGAGCAGATCCTGGAGTTTCCACATCTGCATTAGAATGGAGAGCCATTCCATTAGAATAGAAAGCCACTTATTTTGCACATGCAGCACAACAAAACTTATTCACTGAACTGCTACATTATCTATATGCTTCTGATGCTTCAAGTGTCATGTGCACATAAAGTATCTATCTAGAGAGTCTGCTGGCTAGTTTCCTGATCTTAATTCACTTGTATTTTTTAACGTGCAAATAAGCAATTACATTTTGCCCAGCCTGACTGCTTCTGTCCAGACATTTATTTGTTGCTTTGCGTTCGTTTCCATGAAATGCATTCCCAATCCTGACTGCAGTTGTTAGTCTGGTAGCTAGAGACATCACATCTGAATAACACTGAGGGTAGGTTTACACTACAGCCAGGATCAACGCTCTGAGATCGATCCACCAGCAGTCGATTTAGCGGGTCTATTAAAGACCCACCAAATTGACAGCAGATTGCTCTCCAATCGACCTCTGTACTCTACCCCAAACAGAAGAGTAAGGTAAGTTGACGGGGGAGTGTCTCCCGTCAACCCCCCGCAGTGTAGACCCTGCGGTAACGCGACCTAAGGTACGTCGACTCCAGGTATGTTATTCACGTAGCTGGAGTTCCATAGCGTAAGTCGACTTACCGTGGTAGTGTAGACATAGCCTGACTCTTAGCATTGAGCAGTTGATCTGAAAGCACTAACATGAGTAAGGGAACTAGAAGTGCAAATACATTTAAAGCCACAGCCATCAGAATGGCTGAATCTTACGGTACAATAAATGAATCTTTGCCTGAATTGTTTATGGAGCTCTAGAGACACGTGGTTGAAAGTTGCTCATCTGCTAAACTGAATCAACTGAAGACTCAGTCTGTATCCATCCTATCATCAGACTAATAAATCAATGGGACATGCTTAACATGATATAGGTTACCCCTTGCGACTTTGTCCAAATTCCAAGGCCCATAGTTTTTTTAAAAATGCAAGATCTGGAGCAGACACAAAAATGTGTATTAAATTGTGCACCATTTGCACAGGCAAATGGCCAATTATTCATCTTAAGCCAGGCCAGGTGGTCATTTGCATTTACAATTACTGCTATTTTGAGTAAAGCGTTCTAAACATCTGCCCTAAACTATATGACTTCCTGAAGAGATCCAGTATGCATCATTTCTCTGGAACTGGAGCATATACATGATATGGTAGAAAATCAAAAAGACATACTTATTGGACAAATCTAATTCAGAAGGCTTTATATTCATATTTCACAAATGTTGCATTATTCAAATTATTTTTTGGATAATTACAAATTAGTGGGTAACAAAAAACGCCATTTAAAAATCTACTGTTGCTAGGTAAGGGACATGGCCTACTTTTCCAGTGATGAAGATGTAAGTGGGAACCAGGAGTGCTGAGCTTTAATCCCAAGTGACAGTGGGTGAAACACTTGATCGCCCCGTGACTCTGTTTCCCCATCTGTAAAACAGGGCTAATGCGTACCTCATAGGGCTGTTGTAATGCTTAAGTCATTAATATTTGTAAAGTACTTTAATACGTCTTTATTGCCTTTCACCTGAGGCTTTCAATTCCTATTATATCCTGTAAGAAGCCACTTCATACTGCTCACCGGGACTATGTGCATAACTAAGAGCCACACGGAAAAGCTGTCCCATATTTTGTAGCCCACTCGGTACATGCTGAGACAGGCAGGACATTGACATCAGAGTGCCATAGGTACGTGCAGAACCAGTGAGTTTATTCAGCAGAGCTACCAGTTCTTTTAAGTTAAAAGTAGTGCGTTTTTTAGGCCAAACTAAGGCCAAATGATAGCAGGTGCAAGTCCATTTGATATTAATGGAGTCATAGCCACTTACCGCAGAGCTCAAATTGGCCCTTAGTATATTAAGTCAAGGCTCCTTCATATGTTTAGGACCCAGAAATTCATTGAATTCCTGATTTTAAAAGCATGATCAGTTTGCTGTCATAGGAGGAGTGCCTGCTATCTCTGGGCAGCACCAGCTATTGTGTTCTTTATGTGTTTGCTCCCACAGCTGGAAGGTAGGGGAGGGAAGAAAATCTTTTGAAACTGGCCCATAGTTTAGCCCCTAAATTTGCACCCTCCGATTTGCATGCACACTTTAGTGCCTGCAAAATCCCATTAGTCAAGAGCAAACACTACCTCATCCCACAGATGGGGGAGGGGAGGGGCTACATTCTGTGCAGGGCTCCCAGTGCATGCAAAGCTATAGTCCACCTCCTACAGCGTGTGCAACACAAAGGCAGGTAACAATCCCTAACATGAGATTGGAGTCAGGGCTTCATGTTCAAGTTCTGGCATATTCTGTCACACACAATACATTCAACTAACAGAACACACATAACTGCCGATGGGCTGGCAGGGGCACACCATAGGGCCACTGTCTGACTGCAAAGTATAAGGTCCTCAGAGTTGGTGCTGATGGTACCAGCTCTTGGAGGAATACGAACTGATCCTATCAACTGTTACCTTGCTCACTAAAGCCCCCTCGAAAGATGAGGTACCATTACCACGCATATTCAAGGGGTCCCTGTGCTTGCTTTTAAGCCTCAGTCACAGTGGAGTCTCTATATAATACAACACAGAGGTGGGACAGCTTCAAAGCGTGTCTAATGACAGAGAATCCATTGCACAGTGCCTGGAGGAACGTGTATTTGTTTAACAAGGGGGATCTTCTGGGAGCTCTTACTGGGTGACTGGCCAGGCTCAGAATTAATGATAATGAATGAACGCCACAAAATTGAATGTGCGTTAATTGTAAATAGTCCCCAGGAGTATACATCATTTCAAACAGCCAGTCAGTAGTAGCCTAAGGATGTGTCTGAATCAGAGCCATCTTCAAAGCTCCTGGCCCGGCCTTCTGTGGCATCCCCTGGTCCTCATTAGATGCTTCCCCTCTTTGATCCATATAAAGCTACAAAATTTTAGTTTTGATTATTACACTAATTAATGTTCTAATTTCAGACATCCACTATTTGTGGGTCAGAAATATGGTGTTTTAATAAATCTTGGGGGAGGAAGCCTGTAAAAATGTTTTATCTTGCTATACCCATAACAAATATAATCAACTATGAACATGCTTGTGCACACATTTTTCGGACGGGTAGGAACTGGTTTTCCTGTGCCATGAAAATTTTCAAGGGTTCAAAAATTTTCTCATCTTGGCTCAGGATTAAAAGTAAAAAATCGTGGAAAATGTTTATGAACCAAAAGAGAGTTAGGACATCTGAAATATTTTTGTTTTGATAATGTCAAAATGTTTGTGTTACATTCAACCATTTATTTTTTAATGCTAATTAGCTTAAGTTTTTAAACCAAAAAGTGTTTGCAAAATGGAATTTTTCATTTTGAACATGTCACGCTCTGGGATACTGACAACTTTTAACTTTTTTTGAAAACCATTTCAAGTCAAGAAATTGATATCGACCCTTTTCCACAAAAAAGTTTTAGTTTCAACAAAGTTGGCATTTTTCAACCAAAAGACAATGTTGAAAAATTTTCAGGCAGCTCTATTTTTCTGCTACAGCTAATGTTTAAAGGATAATTTGGCTAATTATATTTTTAAACCTGTAGGCATGTGTACCACATAACCATACAGGCATACCCCTAAACAGAAATAATTAAAGATTAAAGTATGCCATTAATTTACTCTGGGATGTTGTGCCAGGTGAAAGCAACAGAAACAAGAAAAATGCAAAAGCTGTCCTCAAGCCAATGAACGTGCACAGAGGTAGTTTGGTTTGGATTTTAAAAAAAATAAAACTATTTTATCAAGTCTAATCTATCCATTGCTCCAATCTACACTATTGGGATCTCTGTGCTATAGCTAAGCGCTGTATGCCCCTCACAAAAAGATTACTTATGTTCATAGCTTTTTTAAGGCCTGAACATTCCTCCACACCCCACTGGAAGGGGTTTGCCCCACAGTTTGGAGACCACTGCTTTAGAGGCTAAAAAGAGTGCAAAAAAAATAATACTGTAGGATTCACAAGCATATTTCCTTCTCCATCCTCCACCAGTCAGTAGTAGCCTAAGGATGTGTCTGAATCAGAGACATCTTCAAATGCCGTACAGCATTTTACAAGTACATTATGGCTGAGGATGTTACCTTCCTTTTAAGCAGGGGTAGGCAACCGATGGCACGGGTGCCGAAGGCGGCACACAAGCTGATTTTCAGTGGCACTCACACTGCCTGGGTCCTGGCCACTGATCTGAGGGGGCTCTGCATTTTAATTTAATTTTAAATGAAGCTTCTTAAACATTTTAAAAACCTTATTTACTTTACATACAACAATAGTTTAGTTATATATTATAGAATTAGAGAACGAGACCTTCTAAAAACGTTACAATGTGTGACTGGCACACAAAATGTTAAATCAGAGTGAATAAATGAGGACTCGGCACACCACTTCTGAAAGGTTGCCGACCCCTGCTTTTAAGTGTCAGGTATACCACTGATGGAGACAGGCTACTGGACTAACTGGACCAATGCTGATTGAGCCAGGGTGGCAAACCCCATATTGTGATATTTTTAATTCACAGTTGTTGTGGTCTAGTTATATTTTTGAGCAGTGCAGTAAGTTATTTAAACTCTAAGGGATGCTTTTCTGATGATGGGGGGATTAATCCTTTTTCATGTAGATGCAAACAGGCAGCACATACCAGCTAACTTCTGCATCTAAAGATGCAGACTTGGAAATTGTTTTTCCTTTTTCGCCTTGCAAACAATCTTGGCTCTCATAGGACAACAGCCAGATCAACCAGTGAACATCAGTGGGCCCTAAAATGTTGTGCTCCACCCTGTCCACACAAATACTAACCTCTAGTGAACCATTTAAGGTGGAATTTTCAGAAGCACTCACTATTAGCCTATGCCTCCTCCTAACGCCTGCAGAGGGAAGAGAGAAATAAAATGGAAGTGTGACTTCTTAAAGGGGCATGGAGGACTGGCTGAAGGTGGAGAAAATAAGGATCAGAGAGGGTGCTCAAAAGGCAGCATCCCATCAATCAAAGCCCAGTGGTACAACTGTGTAAAAGTAGCCTGATATTGTAAGTTCAATTCTGATGCTCTCTGCAGTTGCTTCTGCGGCTGCCGTTTGCTTTGCATGAATGCTGTCTTCAGTTCCAGAGCTCCAGGCTGCCACTGATTCCAGGATTAGAACATAATCCAATGTGAAAGCCTGCTGCCTCCGCTGCATTTGACACCCTCCCCAGAAGCCAAGGTGGTCTATCACACAGCACAGAAGCCACAAGCACTGTGTTTTTTGTTTTTTTTCATTAATGGGCTTTGGCTTTCTCGCCCCTCTTTAATACATGTCACTGCAGTAATATTCCTTGCAGAGTGATAAGTAACGTAATACATGACTGGTATTAAGCTCTATATTGTTATCGGGCTAGCGGTCTGTAAATTTTAATGACCCTCCCTGCTCTCATCAAACCCCATTCTCAGAAAGGATTAAGAAAATGGGTTCAAGACTATGAGAATCTTCCAGAGCCTAGGGGAACAAATGAGCCTCATCAGAATGCAGTGTTATCCGACTCATTTCCCATGGAGTTTCGACTTGTCAGGACGCCCCAGGGAATCAGATATCAGGCTGTAATGCTACACACAATGATCTATGTGTTTTCCTCCTATACCTTTATTTCTTGGTCATCTTCTTGCTCTACCAGAAAAATGACAGATTGGAGGGCCCTAGTTTGCCACTGTTTAGCCTGGGCAGGGATGGTTCGGTTTTATTTACAGACCTCTTTGATGTTCTTTTTTAAAGTCCTTTGAAGCTGGTTACTATTGGAAAGATGGTTTAAAAAATTATTTGACTTTCAGAAAGGAGGATTTAGGCTCCTTTATCTTTGGTTAACATTCAAGTGCTTGGGGCAGGTGCCATTTTGACACTCCCAGACACTGAACAGGAACAACACGGGCCGCTGCTTTACAAGCTGCCCACATTCTGAGCAGGAGAAATCCTATCTAGGACTGAAAAGTAGTTCAGCCTTGTACTCTCTGCAGCTGTCAATTAGTGCAGTAATGACAGCAAGGAGCACAAGATGCCCACTGAAAACTGGACTGAGACATGTACATAAGCTGGATCAGGCCTTTTCTGTTGATCAAGCCATTATTTGATGTAGGTCACCAAGGAGCCAACAGCTAGCACCAGATCTCACTAAGCCAGCCCCCCTAAATTGCTAATTTCTCTTTATATAGAGAAAAATGACAAATAATCCTAGTAATAGTTATAATATTATCAAGTTACAATTCAGTTTTCCCTAAAAAGAAAGTTGAAAGCCATCTTCCCCATCCAACCAAGCTGATATTTTACCTATCCCAAATTCAAAAAATGTTACCCACCTTTTCCATAACTGTTGTTCTTTAAGATGTGTGGCTCATGTCCATTCCATTGTAGGCGTGTGTGCGCCCAGGTTTGCAGTCATCCAAGATTTTTGCCTTAGTGGTATCTGTAGGGCCAGCTATGGCGCCCCCTTGAGTGCCATGCTGATGCGTCGCTATATCAGGCACCACCGGCCCTATACCCTCTCAGTTCCTTCTTGCCGACAACTCCGACAGAGGGGCAGGAGGCGGCTAATGGAATGGACATGAGCAACACATCTCGAAGAACAACTGTTACAAAAAAGGTGGGTAACGTTTTTTTCTTCTTTGAGTGCTTCCTCATATCAATTCCTTTCTAGGTGACTCACAAGCAGTATCAAGGGAGGTGAGCTTGGAGTTCATGGTCTTGCAGCACTGCTCTTCCAAAGCCAGCATCGTCTTGAGCTTGCTGGGTAAGCCCATAATGAGATGTGAACATGTGGACAGACGACCAGGTAGTGGCCCTACAGATCTCTTGGACTGGTACCTGGGCCAGGAAGGCCGCTGAGGACGCTTGTGCCCTAGTCGACTGTGCCGTCACGATCGCTGGTGGAGGCACTTCCATTCACCAGCTCATAGCAGTAGTGGATTCAGGCCGTGATCCAGGGTGAAATCCTCTGAGCAGACACTGGGTGACCTTTCATTCTGTCTGCCACCGCAACGAACAATTGCATTGACTTACGGAATGGCTTTGTTCTATTTATATAGAAGGCCAGCGCCCTCCTGATGTCCAGGTTATGTAGCCTGTGCTCCTCATCTGATCCATGAGGCTTTGGAAAGACGGGTAAGTATATGTCCTGGTCAGTATGAAACTGGGAAATGACCTTGGGCAGAAAGGCTGGGTGAGGTCGCAGCTGGACCGTAACCTTGTAGAAGAGCGTATAGGGTGGCTCAAGCGCCCTAATCTCGGACACCCTGCGGGCCAACGTTATCACGACCAGAAATGAGAGCTTCCAAGAGAGAAGCAGGATACAGCAGGAAGCCAGAGGCTTAAAGGGAGACCCCATGAGCTTTGACAGCATGAGATTCAGGTCTCAGGGAGGGATGGGATCCCAGACGTGTGGGTAGAGACGCTCCAGACCTTTCAAAAATCATGCCGTCATGTCGTGAGCAAAGCTGGACCTGCCTTGGAACTGAGAATGGAAATCCAAGATATCAGCCAGGTGGACCTTGATCAATGATAGGGACAAACCTTGGAGTTTGAGGTGCAGCAGATAATCCAGAATCTCCTGCAGGTGGCCTGCTCAGCCCAAATATGCCATTCCAAGGCCCAACAGGTGAATCTCTTCCATTTCACCAGGTAAGTCGCTCTGGTGGGAGGGTTTCCTGCTACCCAGCAAGACCTGCTGGACACGGGCTGAGCATGCCCGTTTAGCCATGCTTAGCCATGCAGTAGCCAAGCTGTCAAGTGCTGCGCCACGAGGTTCAGATGCAAAATACTGCAATGGTTCTGGGACAGCAGATCTGGCCAGAGGGGCAGCTGCAGCAGGAAGGCTACTAAAAGGCTCAGCAACATGCCAAACCAGTGCTGGCGAGGCCATTGGGGGCTATTAGGATAATTTTCACCCTGTCTTGCTTGATCTTCACAAGGACCCTGTGAATCAACAGCCCTGGCAGGAAGGCATATATCAGTGCCCCCAACCAGGGAATGAGAAAAGCGTCTGACAGGGAGCCCTGGTCCATTCCTGGATCGAACAGAACATGTGGCATTTTCTGTTCTGCCTGGATGCGAACAGGTCCACCTCGGGAGACCTCTGCCTCTGGAAGATTATGCTGACCACCTCCGGATGGAGCGACCACTCATGGCGAGATGAGACAGTCCTGCTGAGGTGATCCACCAGGACATTCCTGGTTCCAGGCAGGTGCGCAGCTATCAAATGAATGGCATGCTGCACACAAAAATCACAAAGGCAGAGAACTTCTTGACAAAGGGCTGAAGGCCTGGCACCATCCTGCTTGTTGATGTAATACATTGCAGTGGTATTGTCCGTCAGGACCTGCAGGTAGGGCAAAAAAGCCTGGCAGGCCAAGCAAACTGCTCTGAGCTCCCTGACATTGATATGGAGGGTCAGATCGTCCTGCAACCAGCGGCTCTGGGTTCTCAGCTCACCCAGATGGCTCCCTAACCCAGGTCCAAAGCATCGGAGACCAGCATCAGTGACAGAGACGGCGTTGCGAAGGGGACTCCCTCCAACACTGACCCAGCGTCCAGCCACCAATCCAAGGATGACCTGATGTGGTCCGGCACCCTGACTACCCGGTCCAGATCATGCCTGTTGGGAATCTAGACTGATGTTGGCCACCCTGGAGAGGGAGCCGAACATTCCTGATCACCTATGTACACACAGATGTGGCCTAACAGCCGCAGGCAGGTGTGAGCCCGTGGTGAGCAGGTGGTTCTTTACATGGGAGATCAGATCTGATGTGGCCTGAAAATGCACTTCCGGAAGGAAGGCTATAGCTCACATGGAGTCGAGAACCTCCCCAATTAACTCTTCGCTGGACCTGCGTGAAGGTGGATTTTTTCTCATTTATTAACGGGCCCAGGTCGTGGCAGATGGAACGCACCAGATCAAGGCTCCTCTGCACTTGCTCTCGAGACCTGCCATTGATGAGCCAGTCGTCAAGATATGGGAAGACCTGGACTCCTCGATGTCCCAGGTAAGCAGCCACTGGTGCCATACATTTTGTAAACACCCCGGCGTGGATGAGAGGCTAAAAGGCAGCACTGTGAACTGGAAATGGCACCCGCCCACCACAAAACAGAGGAATCGTCTGTGATCTTGGATGATGGAGATATGGAAATAGGCATCCTTCAGATTGAGGGTGGCATACCAATCTCCTGGATCCAGGGAGGGAATGATGGAGGCCAGGGAGACCATGCGCAACTTCAACTTTTTGAGAGATTTGTTGAGGTGACACAGGTCCAGGATGCATCTGAGGCTCCGTTTTGCCTTCAGAATTAGGAAGTAGTGGGAACAGAACTTCTTGCCTTTCATGTCCCGCGGGATCTTTTCCACTGCCCCCAGGCACAGGAGGTTCTCGACCTCTTGAATGAGGAGTTGCTCGTGAGAAGGGTCCCTGAAGAGGGACAGGGAAAGTGGGGAGTGGGAGGGACGGGTGGCTGAAAATTGCAGGGTATAGCCCTGAGATACTATGTCCAGCATCCAGCGGTCTGAGGTGACCTGAAACAGGCCAAACGGTAGGGATGAAGATGGTCGAGGAAAGGGCAGGGTGAATCCGGGGAGTTGACTGGGGCAGCGTACCTTCAAAATGAGCACTTCTGGCCCCGGAATGTTTCACTGGGCCGGGCTGCACAGGTGAAAGGGAGGAGGAAGGACAGCAATGACTGAAACTCGTGTCTCTATCCCTTCTCTTTACAGACCCCTGACAAGGCTACCAAGGCCTTGTAAGCGACCAGAAATGGTTCCCTGCAGACTCCGGCGTATGCATGCCCAGCGACCAAAGGGTGGCTGAGTGTCCTTTAACCCATGTATCCTCGCGTCCGTCTGTTCAGAAAAGAGACCATTCCCATCGAATGGGAGGTCCTGGATCGAGGTCTGCATCTCTTGGGAAAGGCCAGTGGGCTGAAGCCAGGAACTGCGCCTCATAACCACCGCCGACGCGACCACACTAGCTGCTGAGTTTACTGCATCCCACGTCATTTGGAGGGAGCACCTAGCTGCTGCAGTGCCCTCCTCTACCAGGGTGCTGAATTCTTGGACTAAACCCTGCGGGAGGGAATCCTTGAACTTATGGAGGGAGTTCCATAAGTTAAAATTGTATCTGCCTGAGAGGGCCTGATGGTTCACCACCCGGAATTGCAGGCTGGCAGTTGAATACATTTTTCTCCCCCAAAAGGTCCAGTCTTTCGGACTCTTTTTTGGGGGGAGTTCAGCTGGTGTGCCCCTGCTTGTCTTTTTTGTTGGCCACAGAGACAACCAGCAAGCCCAGAGGTGGGTGGGTATGAAGGTACTCTAACCCTTTGGCCGGGACAAAGTACTTCTTTGCAGCCCTTTTGGAGGTGGGAGGGATGGATGATGGGGTTTGCCAGAGGGCCTTGGCAATTTTGAGGACCCCGTCATGCATTGATAGTGCAACATGGGTAGGGGTAGAGGCTGAGAGGACCTTGAACAAGGTGTCCGCCTGCTCAGCCATCTCCTCCACCTCTAGACCGAAGTTCTCAGCCACCTGTCGAAGCAGGGTCTGGTATTCTTTAAAATCATCCAGCAGGCTGGACCTCAAGGGTCCTGCAACCGCCTCGTCCGGGGATGAAGACAACGACTGTACTACCAGGGACGGCCCCAGGGCATTGTCCCCCATGGGGGAGAGAGGTTTAGGGATGGGTGCAGTCTCCTCTACCCTGACCTCTGAGCGTGACTCATGCACCGAGCCTGGTGCGTTCAGGGCCGCCAACTGTTGCTCCGAGGCAGCAGCAGATGAGCAGTGGGAAGGGGGCATCGTCATGACTGGCATGCTCCACGCACTCCAATAAGGCCATTGCACTGGCCACTGGCCGTGCTGCCAAGGCGGCGCCATCAATGCCGAGCAGCCTTGGGTGCCCAATCGCACTGGTGGAGTCTGGGCTAGGGGCTGAATTGCCCTTCCGTGCCGGAAGAATCCCCTTCCAGTGACCACGGTGGAGCCGTCAACACCTGCATCTGCCTGCTGACCATTGCCGCCAGGGACCAGTTCCTGGAGTGAGCAGATCAGTGCCAGTATTGAGGGGACAGGGGGACCAGAGTCATGATGGGAAGCGCTCCCACAGAGCAGGCAACCTGGATCTGCGCCGAGAGGATGACTAGCGAGAGAGCCAACGGTGCCGCCGGTAGTATGGAGACCGGTGCCTCCGCCTAGGCGATTTGCGTCAAGACGGCAGGGACCACAATCGTGGTGTCGGTGACCGAGGGTGAGCCCCAGAGGATCTGGGCTGCAACTCCAGAGATCTGTGGTACAGAGATGGAGAGTGCTGCCTTGTCTTGTGGGATCGGCAGTGCTCTACTGCCCCCTGAAGGGTCTTAGCGGCTGGCTTGCCCTCGTAGGGAGCCTTTGCCATTTCCTGCGGCACGCACAGTGCCAGTGGCGTGGGTAAGGGCCTTTGTTCTCTCGGTGTCATTGGAGCTTTGGTCGGAGTCGATGCCATCAGGAGTTTGGGTCCCTTATCACTCCCAGCAGTCGGTGGTGGATCCTTTAAGAAGGCTAAGGGCCCCGATCGAGGAGGCACGTACACATTGTGCCGGAGTGGCCGTGCTGCCTGAACTGGGTCCTTTGCCTTATGTCCCTTGGCCCTTCTTGTCCGGTGCTGGGAATCCATGCGACTTTGTTTTCTTTTTGGACACTGGTGATAGGGAGCAGTGCTGGGTGGAGCCCAGTGCCGGGCATGCGCTGCGCTCCGAGGCCAAGGTTTTAGGTGAGTCTTGGCAGGACGGCTTGGAAGCCAGAGGAAGGGCAGCCTCTATGAAGAGAGCCCGCAAATGAATATCCTGCTCTTTCTGAGTCCTGGGTTGAAAATTTTTACAAATACAACTCTTGTCCTTCACATGTGATTCCCCCAAACACTTGAAGCAGCTGCTGTGGGGGGTCACTTACAGGCATAGGCCTGTTACAGTCCATCCAGGGCTTAAACCCCAGAGATTGGGACATGCCCCTCCTTGGGCAAAGTCCCCGCTGGGAATCTAACTTCTAACTCAGTGATTCTCAAACTTTTGTACTGGTGACCCCTTTCACACAGCAAGCCTCTGTGTGCAACCCCCCTTATGCATTTAAATACACTTTTTTACATATTTATCACCATTATAAATGCTGGAGGTGAAGCAGGTTTTGGGGTGGAGGATGACAGCTTGTGACCCCCCATGTAATACCCTCATGACCCCCTGAGGGGGCCCAAACCCCAGTTTGAGAACCCCTGTTCTAACTACACTTAACAACTACTTAACACTAACGACAATAAACAAACTATTTACAAGGCCATAAGGCTTGTAGTCAGAAAAGATGAAACTGCTAGCCCTTGCTATGCAAGGAAAAGTGCTCCAACTAACCACCACAGGCGGTAAGAAGGAACTGAGAGGTGGGTCAGTGGGTCAGTGGTGCCTGATATACTGACGCATGAGCACAGCACTCAAGAGGGTGCCACAGCTGGCCCTATAGACACCGCTAAGGCAAAAATCTCCGACGACCACGCACATGGGCGCACACACACATAGAATGGAATTGACATGAGCAAGCACTCAAAAAAGAAATGAATAGCATCAGCCAACATGTTTTCATATACTTCTTTTCCCTGCAACCATCACCTGAGAGCAATTCCTCACTCTTTACACTTTAGGGTATGTCTACACTACGAAATTAGGTCGATATTATAGAAGTCATTTTTTTAGAAATCGATTTTATACAGTTGATTATGTGTGTCCCCACTAAGTGCCTTAAGTCCACAGTACGGAGGCTAGAGTCGACTTTCGGAGTGTTGCACTATGAGTAGCTATCCCACAGTTCCCGCAGTCTCTGCCACCCATTGGAATTCTGGGTTGAGCTCCCACTGCCTGATGGGGCAAAAACATTGTTGCAGGTGGTTCTGGGTACATGTCATCAGGCACCCCTCCCTCCCTCCGTGAAAACAACAGCAAAAAATCATTTCTCGCCTTTTTTTCTGGGTTACCCGTGCAGACGGAGCCCGCTCAGCTCACCGTTACAGTACGTCTCCTAGGTGCTGCTGACAGATGCGGTACTGCATTGCTACACAGCAGCTTCTTGCCTTTGCAAGTTAGCAAAGATGGTTAGCAGTCGTACTGCACCCTCTGCCGCTGTCTCCTGGTTGCTCCTGGCCTACCTCGGTGATGTCGGTCGGGGGCGCCTGGGCAGACATGGGTGCTCCTGGCCGACCTTGGTGAGGTCATTCAGGGGCGCCTAGACAAAAATGGGAATGACTCCAGGTCATTCTCTTCTTTAAGTTTCGTCTAATGGAGATTCAGTCCTGCCTGGAATATCATGCTAGCTGGAGGCTTCTGCCTCAGGCTGCTCTCCCAGCCAGCCCCACCTACCCCAGCCTAACCCTTGCTCCCATGGCTCATGAAGCCTGGACAGTAGTAAGGAGCAGTTCAAGTATAGGCTGAACAAGTGCAGAATGGTGGTAGAATGTGCCTTTGGATGTTTAAAAGCTCGCTGGTGCTGTTTGCTGACTAGGCTGTTTGCGATTAGATTAGAAGAGCACAGCAAGGCATGCTGCGCATGACAGAGGCTTTGAAAACCAGTTTCATGACTGGCCAGGCTTCGGTGTGACAGTTGTGTGTGTTTCTCCTTGATGCAAACCCGCCCCCTTTGTTGATTTTAATTTCCTGTAAGCCAACCCTGTAAGCCAAACACCATGCGCATTATCCTAAAGTATATGCAGCACCAGAAACTTCAAAAGCAGGCGAGGAGGTAATGGCAGCGTGGTGACGAGAGTGATGAGGACATGGACACAGAGTTCTCTCAAAGCACGGGCCCTGGCAATTTGGACATCATGGTGCTAATGGGGCAGGTTCATGCCGTGGAACGCCAATTCTGGGCCCGGGAAACAAGCACAGACTGGTGGGACGGCATAGTGTTGCAGGTCTGGGATGATTCCCAATGGCTGCGAAACTTTCGCATGCGTAAGAGCATTTTCATGGAACTTTGTGACCTTTTTTCCCCTGCCCTGAAGTGCAAGCATACAAGATGAGAGCAGCCCTCACAGCTCACAAGCGAGTGGTGATAGCCTTCTGGAAGCTTGCAACACCAGACAGCTACCGGTCAGTCGGGAATCAATTTGGAGTGGGCAAATCTACTGTGGGGGCTGCTGTGATCCAAGTAGCCAACGCGATCACTAAGCTGCTGCTATCAAGGGTAGTGACTCTGGGAAATGTGCAGGTCATAGGTCAAGCCGTACACAGGCACCCTGGACAGTAGTCAGGAGCTGTTCAACTATAGGCTGAGCAAGTGCAGAATGGTGGTAGAATGTGCATTTGGACATTTAAAAGCATGCTGGCACAGTTTACTGACTCGGTTAGACTTCAGCGAAACCAGTATTCCCATCATTATTACTGCTTGCTGTGTGCTCCACAATATCTGTGAGAGTAAGGGGGAGACGTTTATGGTGGAGTGGGAGGTTGAGGCAAATCGCCTGGCCGCTGATTATACGCAGCCAGACACCAGGGCAGTTAGAAGAGCACAGCAGAGTGCGCTGTGCATCAGAGAACCTTTGAAAACCAGTTTCATGACTGGCCAGGCTACGGTGTGAAAGTTCTGTTTGTTTCTCTTTGATGAAAACCCGCCCTCTTGGTTCACTCTACTTCCCTGTAAGCCAACCACCCTCCCCTCCCCCTCCTTTGATCTCCGCTTGCAGAGGCAATAAAGTCATTGTTGTTTCAAATTCATGGATTCTTTATTAATTCATCACACAAATGGGGGGATATCTGCCAAGGTAGCCCAGGATGGGTGGGGGAGGAGGGAAGCACCAGGTGGAGTGGAGGAGGAAGGGAGGAGGGAAGGACAAGGCCGCACTGCACTTCAAAACTTATTGAATGCCAGCTTTTGGTTGCGTGGCCAGTCCTCTAGGGTGGAGTGGTTGGGTGACCAGGCCCCCGCCACCACGTTCTTGGGTGTCTGGGTGAGGAGGCTATGGAACTTGGGGAGGAGGGCGGTTGGTTACACAGGGGATGCAGCGGTGGTCTGTGCTCCTGCTGCCTTTCCTGCACCTCAACAATACGCCAGAGAATATCAATTTGATCCTCCAGTAGCCTAAGCATTGCTTCCTGCCTCCTCTCATCACGTTGATGCCACTGATCATCTTGATCCCACCATCTCTCCTCTTGCTCCTGCCACCTGTCCTCACGCGCATTTTGTGCTTTCCTGCACTCTGACAGTGTCTGCCTCCTGGCATTCTGCTGGGCTCTTTCAGTGCGGGAGGATTGCCTGAGCTCAGAGAACATTTTGTCGCGAGTGCATTTTTTTCACCTTCTCATCTTCGCTAGCCTCTGGGACGGAGATGATACGGGGAACGTTGAAACATTTGCAGCTGCAGGAGTTAAAAAAGGGAGAGTAGTATTTAAAGAGACACATTTTAGAGAACAATGGGTAGACTCTTTCACGGTAAACCAAGTTGTTAACATTACATAGCGCATGTGCTTTCTTTACAAGGCAACAGACTTCGGCTTGCAGGCAGACATGGTAAGCCACAGTCTTTTGGCTTCTTTAACCTTCATAACATGTGGGAATGGTTTCAAACAGCAGCACCCTCATATCCCATACCAAACACCCATTGGATTGGCTATTTAAAATGGGTTGGCCATTTAAAAGGAGGGGCTGCAGTTTTTGGGTTAATGTGCAGCACAAACCCAACTAACCCCCCCACCCCACACCCACCCACCCAATTCTCTGGGATGATTGCTTCACCCCTCCCCCCACCGCATGGCTAACAGCGAGGATGATTTCTTTTCAGCCACAGGCAAACAGCCCAGCAGGAATGGCCACTCTGAATGTCCCCTTAATAAAAGTCCTCTATTTCAACCAGGTGACCCTGGGAGTACATCCAGGAGAGCTTCACTGAGATGTCCCTGGAGGATTTCCGCTTAGGGTGACCAGCTGTCCCGATTTTATAGGGACAGTCCTGATATTTGGGGCTTTTTCTTATATAGGCTCCTATTAACCCCCACCCCGTCCCGATTTTTCACACTTGCTGTCTGGTCACCCTAGCTTCACTCCATCCCCATACACATTAACAGACTTTTCCAGTAGCTGTACCGGCCGCCAATGCATCCCAAGTCTTCAGGGCAAATTAATCATGCAACACGCTTGCTTTTAAACCATGTATTATATTTACAAAGGTACACTCACCAGAGGTCTCTTCTCCACCTTCAAGGTCTGGGAGCCCACCTTGGGCGGGTTGGGAGGGTACTAGATCCAGGGTGAAAAACAGTTCCTGGCTGTCAGGGAAAATGGTTTCTCTGCTTGCTTACTGTGCGCTATCTTCAACCTCCTCCTCCTTGTCCCCAAAATCCGCATCCCTGTTGCATGAGACTCCATTGATACCCCGGGGTGGGGTAGTTGTAGGGGCACCCCCCTAGAATGGCATGCAGCTCATCATAGAAGCGGCACATCTGGGGCTCTGATTCGTAGCGGCCGTTTGCCTCTCTGGTTCTTTGGTAGGCTTGCCTGAGCTCCTTAAGTTTCACGCGGCACTGCTGCGGTTCCCTGTTATAGCCTCTGGCCTGCATGCCTTTGGAGATTTTTTCAAATATTCTGGCATTTTGTCTTTTGGAACGGAGTTCTGATAGCACGGCTTCATCTCCCATACAGCGATCAGATCCAGTACCTCCCATTCGGTCCATGCTGGAGCTCTTTTGCAATTCTGCACCCCACCTTGTGTTTGCCCGCTGGAGACTATTTGCATATACTGCTTCATTTGCTGATAAATGGTTCTAATTTGTTTTCTGGATGTTAGCATTTTACTGCTGTTCCCTGCCATAGTGCTTGATGAAGTTCTATACTGTTTGTCTTTTAATTAGGGTACTCTATTTGGAGAAAACAAACAACTGGGATTTAATTAAAAATCACTCATGCACCTCAATCAGCTCAAATTCAGTAAAAATGTGACTTCCAAGCAGACCTGGGGCATATGTGATAATGGAGAGGCGGCAAAGGGACTGGAGCCTTGTGCTGAAGAGCTCTGTTGTCTGGCATGCCAGCTTGATGGTCTGTGTTATCTACTGAACAGATGCACCAAAGAGCAAGCTTCCTCCACTGCCCACCTCTCTTCAGTGAATGACAAGGTAGGTTAGTCTCACCCATCCCAATAAGCCTGGGCTGCTGTCAATAGCTTTGGCAGAGGAGTGACAGCTGGTTAAACCCCTAGGGCTGGATTCTTGGTCAGTGCCAATTCGCACATAGTGCACCTAAGTCATTCTGCATTCTCTGGCTTTGGGAGAGGCCAAACTGGCTACTAATGCAAGTTAGAGCAACCACAATGCTGCTCTAACTAATCCTGACTGGAACAATCCTCTAGGGACTGTTCCACCGGTTCAAGCATAGGATTCGTAATCAGATCTGCAAGCTACTTCCTGGGTGCTGTTGACTTGCTGGGTGGTCTTAGGGAATCCACTCTCTGTGCCTCAGTTTCCCCACCTGTAGAATGGAAATAATCATACCCACCTCCTGGGATGGTCATGAGGTATAATTTAGCAATGCTTGTGACTCATGTTGAGATCCATGGAAGTGAGGAGTATTATGATGGCGGTGGCTTTGCAGATATGGACATATTCCACCTAGGATGTGGACTGAACCACTAACTCATTTCACACAGATCACTGAACAGACGCCAGATGGTATCATGCAAAGAGCTTTCAATGAAATGGCTTTAGATACTGATGGTAGAGCCGTATCTAAGGTCACCCTAATGTTAATTCAGCAGTTGAAGCCTTCTTATTAAAGACAATGCATCTGTGCATTAAAAGTAATGCTGTGGGTAAATGTTAGTACAATGTAACTGCATGAAATGCAGCCTGGGGTGGCAGTTGATACTATTCATATTCTGTATATTGTTTTTAATACCCCTACAAAAAGACCAGAATACAAAACATCAGCGAGCATGAGATTTAACTGAAAGGGTCCTAAAACTTGAAAAGCATTCAACGTTCATCAGTCAGATCCCACCAGTGCCATTTATTCTTGCTCCAGGGACTAAGGCTCTTGCACTGCCCAGGCAGTAGGGGAGTTTGGGAATGAGACCTGCTTTCTGAGCCATGCTATACCTGTACCCCTACCATATCACCCACCAGGGCAATGTGATTTCATCTGCTGTCACATTGCTCTGGTGGGTGGTACAAGCTAAGAGCTAAGTAGGGTGGCGCTTCATCAGCACTTGTGTAAATATGGTAAAGGCCCTCGAGGCTGAATGGGGATATAGGATTTAGGTTCGCATGTGTTCAGGGTAAATGCACTGTCATTGTTCTGTGGAAGGGAGGCGGACAGTGGAGGGAGAGAGGTGGGCAGCCTGTGAGAAAGACAGAGAGAGTGTCTGAGAGTAAATGGAGAGAAATAGGGGGAGGGCAGAGGACAGCCAGAGGTAAACTAGAGGACTGAGAGAAACCCAGAGTAAGTGGCAAGGCTGATATTGGGCAGGACAGACAGACATGCAGAACTGGCTATCGTTAATTTAAAGCTGTCTGGGCAAGTCAGTCCCTGTGTGATGGCATGTTCCTGAGGATCTGTTTCTGTATGTTCCTGATCGTCTCCTGTCATTGATTCATGTTGTCCTGGAGATCTGAAACAGGAAAACCAAAGGTCCTCTAGATCCACTGGGTCTGGCCTAATGTGCACCCCCACAACCCCAAGCACCTCTGGAGTCAAATCCATCTCTTCAGGATGTCACGAGAGAAGCTTGAGATGCAAAGACTGACTTGGGCATTAAACAGCACCCAGTGAGAGATCTGGCAAAAGCGGAATCTTGAACTAAAAATAATCATCATCACCACCACCACCACCACCACCACCTATAAGATAATAGCCTGTGCATGCTAAGAGAGAGAGAGAGAGAGATATTTTTATTTAGAGGGTTATATTTACTTCATAGTAAGTTGTAGTGTGTATTAAATTAGTTATTTTTATTATATACATATATCATAAATAAAATACCTGGTTTTTTTTGACAACTAGCTGTATTATCTTGTCTACCATTAACTTTTTATCATGGTGTAACACACACACACACAGCTGTGTAAATTATACCACCACTGTGACAGACCACTGCTAAATCTTGGTCAGTGGTTTTGGGACAGAGTGACTTTCTGGTTTATTTCAAATTAAAACAATAACCCTACTAAGAAGTCATTTTACGCCTGGATATGAAGCCTCCCAGGAAAAAAAAGGTGCCACAGAAAGTAGTGGTGGTGACTGAACAGGTGACACATTGTCCTCTGAGTCAGTGCTGATGCAGTGTCCTAGCAGGATGCTAGGAGATGTATTGCTGGTAAAAGTGTCATCTTTCAGATGAGATGTAGACCCAAGATCCACAGTGTCTTTAATCAGTACAAGTATCAGAGAGGTAGCCGTGTTAGTCTGGTTTTCAGCAAGCAAAGAATTGTGGCATCATATAGAGAGAACGTTTTGCAGCATGAGCTTGTGAATGCCCACCACTTGCCGGTGATGCAAGTGCATTCACCCACGAAAGCTCATGCTGCAAAACGTCTGTTAGTCTATAAGGTGCCACAGGATTCTTTGCTGCTTAATCAGTACAGACCCTCTCAATTCTTTCTCCATGGGTAGGGATATCAGCCTGTAACTGGGGCAAAGTTCTACCTGGGATAGCTATATTTTGCCTTCCTAAATGCCATGTTACAGATGGCACCGCCCACTGTAGCAAGATGAATAACCAGAAGACCCCACACTACAAGTTCAGACTGAAAGATTCCAGAAGGGGCAGACCAGAAAACTCTGTGTTCTGGAACCTCATCCATAGCAGCATGGGCTGTAGCAGAAAACCGGGCAAACAGAAGGCGAGTTGCCTATTCTAATGGAGTGGAACGGGGGAGAGTCAACAAAGAGATGAAAGATACGGTAACAAATCAATTCTTTCCCTAGGCAGCAACACCCTTGTGCGAGCTTTCCCTAGACTAGACTTAAAATGAATAGCCAGATGTTCAGCCCTGGTTAAGTCCCTTTGCACCACTCCAGCATGAAAAGGGGGACTTATTAGAGAATATAGTGAGACGTGGAAAGGGGTGAAGCTGGAGCACAATCTTCTTCAGTGACTGGAAGTCAGTGAAATGGTCCGTAGGTGACTGTTCCAGCCAACATAAATTAGAGCAGCCCTGTAGGTTCGTTAACTTACAGTTGAGGCCAGTTTTCTCCATGCCAGCTTTCTCCAGGCTCTAGGGAAAGTGAAGAGATGACTTAGAGTCACCCTTGCCTCCCACACTCACCCCCATCTAGAATAAGTGTGAGCTGGCCCAGCCCAGGATCCAGTCCTAGGTGTCTAGCCAATTTGAGTTGGTAGCAAAGCTGTTGGGACTGTATGCAAAGAGCCTCTCAGACAGTTTCCTTCTGGGCTCTATCAAAAATGTGCCATTAGCATAGTGGTCCATTAATCTGACTTATCAAAACTTGCTCAAGCTTTATCTACTTCCAGGTTGATCAATAGCTGCCTGCTGTCTCACATTTCTCACAGCAGGCAGGAACGGGGGACAGATGGATGAGTCCAACACCATTAAACAAATGCAAATAGTTAAAAGATGACATGCAGCTGCAGGAGTGTAGAGGGGACTAGTCTGCTGATCACACGGGGGGCTGGGGTAGGAAGGGAAAAGTCTAAGAGTGTTGGATGCTTTAGTTTCAGAAAGCTTGAGTATTTTAATTAAAATAATTTAAGGAATTTATTTCAAAATGTATAAAATGTTTCCATCACATAGTCCTTGGGGATATTTGGAAAATAACACATAGAACTAATTGATCAATGTTAGCAATAGACTCATCCCACAACTACATGCATTCCCCTTAATCACCTGCCTCAAGTCTTTGCATCTTGATAGTCAATAAACTTGGTCTCATTTGGATCTGTGGAGCAAGCAGATTCAAGAGCCACCACAAACTCTCCAAATGCCAAACCCTCAGGCACAGATGTTCAACTGTAGACCACAGCTGGTCTTAACTGTGGTGTGGAAGTGTGCTCTCTTAGGTAGCTAGGCTGCAAAACACGTAGGGCTTAACAGATTCATATATTTGAATCTAAAGTAGTGGAAAAAGTATAAGATCTTTCATTAAAGAGTGAAATATAGTGTATTTGCTCAAGGTTGCAGAGTTAAGGTTGCATGGGAAGGAAGAGAAAGATGAAATTAAACTACTCAATAGTTTAATGCTGGTAAAAAATATTACCCTTAAGTTTTTACAGAATAAAGAAAATTACTATTATGGTTAAAATAGTAAAAGTTACAAGTATAGATCAGCAAGATATATTTCAAGGTTTCATATCAGATTGTTTGATGAAACTGATTAGTGAACTGGGAAAAATGTCTCATAGACTAAGCTACTCTGTATAGACATCTGAAAATTAACACCACAAACTAAGTGGAATTTTGAACTACAGATAAGTGGAATTCAAAATTTCCTACCTATGATCAACTCCTGTCTGGTCACCTTGAAAAATGAGCTTGTTTTTCAAAATTTATGTCTCTTCTTTTCTAAACAGTTTTTAATTTAAATTCTAATCTATTGGACCATTTTGACAGCTTCAACAGTAAATAATACTCTTGATTCAAGGAACATGCTGTCAGGGTTAGCTCCCTTCAGGGGGAATTTAGATTATACAACATCTATTTGGAACACAGGACATGTCATTCAAGGAAATACTGTCTCCAAAGATATGGCAAAAGAATCTTCCTCCAAGCATGATTAGATGGACCAGCTGAGTGACAGAAAGATTATATTTTGTGCATGCACCACATTGCCATATAACCATCTTGCAAATCCATACACCAGACAGAAGAAGGAAAAGCATGGACAAAAAAAGTCAAGATTTTTCTGCCTAATATTTCCTCATTCTGACACAATAAAATAGTTAGGAAGATAATTGGCACAGAATCACTATCAGGGAAGAGATGAAATCTTCAGTGTTATATAAACCACTTATCTAACCGCATCTTTGACTGGCATCTCTACCCCAGTGAAGCTTATATACCGTCATGAGCAGGATCAATGCCATCCTCCAGTACAACTTGACCTTCTCATCCAGAAGATGCTACCTGTAGAAACACAGGGCCCTTTGACATCAGTTTGAGACATTGGTTCCACATTAACTCAGGGCCCAGCTTTGCCTGCTCATGTAGCAGCTTAATCCATAGGCAGCCTGAGTGGGAAAGAGGGGCAGAATGGGAGCCTCAGAGAGAAAAACTCCAAACCCAAACCACCATCATGCCCCTCTGATAGGGGGCTCAGAGGGCTGTGCTGAATAATGGTTAGCACATGAGGCTTCCAGACCCTTGCCTCTCTGTCAGGGTGGTAGATGAGCCTGTTCCTGGCAGTAAGCCAGGAATTTTCAACTTTCCAACCACCTGTGGGCCTCAGTCCTTATTGGGGTGCGATAGACAGACCCAGCCCCTCCCTCTGCACTGGGTTCCAGTCCTGGACTCCATGGGCAGCAACACCAGCAAGGTTCTCCCTGCAACAAGGCTAAGTTTGAATCCCTGGGCTTCTTCCTACCAACAACTCCCTTCAGTATGGGGCATGGCCCCTCCAGTGCAGTCAGTCACTCACTCAACAAACAACAGAGTCCAAAGGAGCAAGACTTGCTGGTTTTCAAAGGGTGGTGGTTGGAGAAGGCTCTGCTCAAAGACCTTGCCTGCAGTGATCCCCACTCAGGCTCAACCTTCTGACTAGCATCCTGGAGAAGTTTCCTCTCTCCTGAAGCCTGTTCACTAGCCTTTGCCTGGCCCTCTGAGCTTCCTTTTAATCCACTGCGCCACTTGGAGCACGCTTGGCAGGCCTAGAGAGGCGGGGCTACCTGGGCCCCGGATTGCCCTTTAACCGCTTTGAGCTCAGTGTGGGGTTTGTATACTCTATCACATCCCCCACCCCGGGCAGAGAGGGATCATGATATTCCCATCACTGAATTTCATTCCCCTGCTTGTGGACACTATAGACCAGAATTACAATGCACGTGAAACATGGCATATCCTACGTAATTAGTTTAGCCAAAAAATAAGCAGATAAATAAATTTTAATGAACAGCTGGTTTCAATAAAAAAAGATAAATTACAATTAACAATAATCTTTTTCATTTAATGAACAAGTTAACCATATTTTAAAGACAGCAGCATAAAAAATGCATGACTTCCTGCAGGGATGTGCTAAGCTAAGCAAAAGGAATTCATTTAGTGGCAGACCAGGGCTACCTAGTGGCTTCATGAAGAGCAGGCATTTTGACAAAAGTGTTGATTATTGCATCCAGAAAAGGAGGTAAACTCTGTTACGTCATTTTGATCTCTCAGGACTAAGAGAGACCAGATCTAAAGAAGAGAGAAAGCTATTGTTTTATTCTTGGTTTGTACTTGTGAAGGTGTAGTATTGACAGTCCCAGAGATTGTAGTCCACTGTTCACTGTAGGTAGTAAAAATGTGAATTTCCCCCAAATACACCTCAGCTCTTGTAACAGAAGGTACTGGGGTTATTGGGGCACCTAACGATGCAACAGATGCTTAGTGGTATTTTAAAAAGCCCTAAACAAAGTGACCTAACACCCATTGAAATTAATGGATGTGTAGGTGCTTTTCTAAAACTCATTAGCCACCTATCTGCATCTTTAGGAACCTAGATACCTTTGAACATCTGACACTTATCCATCTATATACCTGAGCTAATTCCAGCTTTGCCTGTGCACAACTGTAATTTCTGTAAATTGGGCTCAGAAAGGGGCTATTCTGGAAGCCAGGAATCACTTCTGTGCACCAGAACTCCAGGAATATCCAGTCCCCAACATGTCCCCATGCAAAGGGCTGGAGAAGGGAAGAGCAGGTTTTGCTATGCAGGACTCTATGTCACCTGTGGATTTCCCTACACCAGGATAATCTCCAATCAGCCACTTAAACCAGCTTTGTGCTGCTGAGAAGCACTAAGCACGAAGGCTAGGGATCAAGCTTTGGCTCAGTGTGACAAATTCACAGGTGATGAGTAAGGCAGGGGTATAAATTAGACATTGGTAAGTGGGTGTGAGTCCAGCTGTGCCAAGGTGCTGGGATATGCTTAGTTCCACTGGTGCAAATAGTGGCTTTGCTCTTCTGCACTGGTGCAGCTACACTGATGGCTATAACTGAGGCAATTCCCCATTGTAAATAACTCCTAAGTCCCCAAGTTGGCAGTAGTAGCTGACTTCCATTTATGTGAACCAGCCACTAGAGGAAGACAGTATCGGGGGTAGGCGTGTTAGTCTGTATCCACAAAAACAACGAGTCAGGTGGCACCTTAAAGACTAACAGATCTATTTGGGCATAAGCTTTCGTGGGTAAAAAAAAAACCCACTTCAGATGCAGGAAGATAAAGATCCATTCTCTGCTAGTGTGAGTCACATTCTTATTCCTTTGGATTTACTATCACTTACCTCTGAAATTAGACCAATGAGTTAGATTCTGGGGGTGAAGCAACTATTCAGTCAAAGGCAGCCACTCAACAAGCGCTAACACACTTCCTCAGATATTAGGATCAGCTGGTCAGATTACTAAAGATATCCCCTGATCTTTTCAGAGATTGCTGTAAGATAGCTAGTGTCCATCTGAACAGATACTGAAGACCAGAAGTTAGTACCATAGTTTAAACAGAGGAATACCACTCTGGTTCCAACATACAAGCCATACAGGTTTTGTCAGTGGGTACTGAACATTGAAATGAACTGTGATGTTTGTCTAGTAACACATCATTTTAGAAGTACTTGAAGCTGCTTAACCCCCCCTACCAGCAATGTAACTTTCCTATGGCTGTTAACAAATTAATTGATTTGCCCATAAACCAGTGTACTTCAATATGTAACATTTCTGTTTGTCCAATAATAATCAGATCATAATTGGATCGTTGGAGAAATGCAGGAACTGAGGAAGAAATTTCTTTTAGCATAAGCAAAATGGAAGATTATTAATTAAGAGTTATAAAGGGAAGGCAATGAAAAAAATGCCTATGAAACAAAAAAGGGTGATGATGCTAAATTAAGTAAGGCATGAAGAATGCTAAGAGCATGTAAATCAACTAGATTATGATTGATATACTACAAGTAAAATATCTCTGCTAGGCATACTGAGTAAGGGCAGCATTCTGAAAATCAGCCAACAGACTATACTGTGTGCACTAAACTAAGATTTCTCCTAATGCATGTCAAGATTTGATGGGGAGAGAGAGAGAGAGAGAGAGAGAGAGAAAGCGATTCAGGAATTTGGAGTATTTGATGGGAGAAAGAATAAAGACTGAAATTGAGAGTTCGATTGGATTTGAGGTTTTCGGTTTTTTGCAAGTGAACCACAACAGGTTTCAAGCAACCTGATTAAGGGGGAATTAAGGAAGGAATAAAAGTAAGTTTGGGGATTTAATAAACTTTTCAGACAGTGAGCAGTTAACCATTAGAAACTAACTATGTGCAAATATAGACATAGTGACAGATTCTGACCTCACTGACCCTGCTATCAATCTGGAGTAACTCCCATGAATCCAATGATGTTACCCGGGTATAAAAACCAGTGTAAATGTGATCAGAATCAGGCTTATAAATCACCCACACTATTGAGTAATTGCAGCCAAAGCATGGCCTGATGCTGCATTTCACACAAATGATCACAATACTTTGAGCCTTTAATCCAAAGCCTCAGCTCCGGGTCACTTTATTCCTCAGTTAAAGGGGGTGTCACTAAAGCCTTTTACTTCATGTTCTATTATTAGAGAGCACTGTAGCATGTGAGCACTGCAGCCAGACAGGCTGCACTGCAGGGTCACATTTAGGAAAGGTTTTAGGGTGTCAACCAATATGGTAATAAAACCAAATGTGCAGCCCCCCCCACCCCCCGTTGAGCAGACTGTCCATAAAGAATGAATACTTGTATTGTTATCTGGATAGGGTGAAATTGACACCACCTACCCCACACCCTGAGGCAGAGCAATCTGGTTTTAAGCAGGTGAAGGGCAGGAAGATTAGATCCAAGCCGAGGCCAAGCTGCAGGACAGTAGCATTGTTATTCTGTGGCTATTTCTCCAGCCCATGTGCTGGAATAACAGCAATAGCCCTTTTGCTCCACTTGTACTAGGTATTGGGGCCACTGGACGCATGTAGTCACAGAGTCTGTGGCCCACCTCCATCGCTGCACTCAATGCTGACCTATGAGTGAGCCTTGATTCCCCTCGCTACATCGAATCCACATGTGACTACTTCCAAGCACTCCCACCACCGAAGTATTTCAAACATAACCTGAAGGAAGCATCTCAAGGAATGAGGCCGTCAGTTTCCACATATGGTCCTTGGTCTCTTCATGAGCATACCAGCAAAGAGGTCATCAGTGATGGCAGGTTGTGTGGTATGGAGAACTTTCCACTAAGAACTGGAAGGAGATCCACCAAACTGAGGCCACCCAGCAGGTGTCAGATGGTAACAATTTTCAGTTATCACTGACTTCAAACTGGTAACCTAGAGGTGAAAGTCTCCCCAGCCCACTACCAATCTTGCCGGCCATCTAGTCAAGCTTCCATGTAAATCAGGGGTCGGCAGCCTTTCAGAAGTGATGTGCCGAGTCTTCATTTATTCACTCTAATTTAAGATTTCACGTGCCAGTAATACATTTTAACGTTTTTAGAAGGTCTCTTTCTATAAGTTAATAATATATAACTAAACTATTGTTGTATGTAAAGTAAATAAACATTTAAGAAGCTTCATTTAAAATTAAATTAAAATACAGAGCCCCCCGGACCGGTGGCCAGGACTCAGGCAGTGTGAGTGCCACTGAAAATCAGCTCATGTGCCACCTTTGGCACACGTGCCATAGGTTACCTATCCCAATGTAAATAGCATTTCTTTCTTCCATGTATTGTGCCTAATTGTGTTCCTTTGCTCCCATGGTTGTGCAGAAGCTGAGCTCTGAGAATAGGCTCCCTCTGCTGGTGATATGGCTAAACAGAACCAAAATACAGTAAAATATTCCCAGTTTGAAAGGTGGGAAGAAAACCGCCACTATATTTGTGATTTTTCTCCCCTGAAGTTACACAAATATATTATCCTTCCCATACTATCCTATAGCAACAATTCAAATCACACCAATAAGTCAGTTGTACAGTTATATATCTATTACTATTAATAAATATTTTATTGAGGTAATGCTACCAAGATCAGGGACCTAAAGTATGAGACAGTCCCTGCCCTGAGATGCTAAAGGCACAGAGAGGGAAAGTGACTTACTCAGTCATGCAGCAAGTCATTGGCACAGCTAGGACTAGTCCCCAAATCTCCTGAGTGTGAGGCCAGTGCCATCTCCATTGGCCCACACTGTGTCTAATCTAGTAGTTCCCCTCTCATACCCTGAGAACCTTCTTGGGCACAATATTAAACAGCTCAGCCTTACAGAAGAGTCAGTCAGGAAAGGTGGCTGCTGCAGGCTCTTCTTTTCACTTCTTAATAATGGTGGTTCAAACTCTGTGAGTGTGGTGCCTCTGAAAGATGGTGCGCTGACAGCCCTGGGGATGGAAGCCCTGAACCTGCAAGGTGCTGAGCTCCCCCTAGAAGTGCCAAGAGCCCCTTTGGTGGGACTCAGTTCCTTGGAGGATCAGGTCCTCCCACTGTACCTGCTGGGGCCACCCTACGTGCAACTGGGTAGCTTATTCTCCAGGGTGAAATCATGGCTGCCCCATTGAAGTCAACTGGTGACTTCAAAGGGGCCAGGATTTCACCCCAGGCTCATTCAGCCCTTGACCTCTGTGACAAAGTGGGGATTTTCCCTTGTTATGTTATATGTGTCTTACTGTTGAGCCTATGTGAGTTTTACTGTTTTGCATGATTACTGTGTGTGCCTCAGTTTCCCTGGATGCTGCACCAATACCTCGGTGGTTGGAATAGGAGAGTGTGACTCCTGATCCAGCTGCTTGCACCTATGATATGACTGGTGCCCTTCGTAACCTGAGACCCAGGAGCGGGATGCAACCAGGTGACGACCAGGTGACTCTTTGTCTGGGAAGTGAGACAAAGACAAGGAGGAGGAGCAACATGGGTGTCTGATGTTGGGTTGCTGGAAGCCTGCCTGGGGGACTGGAAGAGCTTTTGGCCCAGGACTCCCCAAGATGGACTTGGTTGAAAGTCACTGATTTCTGTGCTAACAAATTCTGTTCTATGCTGTGTTTCTGTCGAATAATAAACCTTCTGTTTTACTAGCTGGCTGAGAGTCACGTCTGACTGCAGAGTTGGGGTGCAGCACCTCTGGCTTCCCCAGGAGCCCTGCCCAGGCGGACTTGCTGCGGGAAGCGCATGATGTGGACAGGGATGCTGAATGTTCCGAGGCCAGATCCAGGAAACTCAAAGCTGTGTAACCTTCTTGCCCTGGCAACAGTATGCTCAGAGAGAACAGACATGCTCCTGATTGGCTTCATATGGAGTAGTTCCAGAGCATCACCCGCTGACTCCGGGACAACTGGTGGCAGTGATGGGATAAACTGCACCTGGTGGACAGAGCATCCTGCAGTAAGTGACTGGGAAGCAGTAAAACAACGGGGTATTTGCAAGAGACAGGCATGCTGAAGGCTCAGAGAAGTGCGGTTCCAGGAGGCAGAGGAGCTTACAGCTTAACCCTGACAGGGAGTGGACCCCAAGAAGGGCTGTTGCCCTGAAGGGGTTCCTCCCAGGGACTGTGGGGAGCTGAGAGAGCACAGGCCTGTGAGTCCGTGACCATATGGGAACAGCGTGGAGATGGCCTATAACTATCTCCTTAGGAAGGACATTCTAGAGCTGTGCAGAGAGAGGGGGCTGCGCATTGGAAAGTTCACTAAGGCACAGCTGATTGCTCAGTTGGAAGAGGAAGCTTGCTCTAAGGAGCCAGTTCCTGACCCAGCAGGGGGCGCGAGAGAGGCTGGGAGCAGCCAGGCAGCCCCAGGGCCGGCACCGGTTCCTCACCCAGCTGAGGCCATGAGAGAGGTTGGGAGCAGCCGGGCATCCCAGAGACCCATGTCCCCGACCAGCAGGGGGTCTCCACCGGGTTCCCCGTTGGTGGATCTGAGACGGATGGAATTGGAGCTGAGACTGAAGGAGTCAGAGGCATGAGAGACAAGGAAGGCATGAAGCAGAACATCAGGAGAGACAGCGGCAGCAGGAACTGGCGATGGCTGAGCTGAGAGACAGAAGGACCCGTCCAAAGGTGAGTGGGGATGGACCCCAGGATGCCAATTTCTCAGGGAACCTCAACACTAAATTGCTGCCCCAAGTTAAGGAGGGGGGAGATATAGATGTTTGTCTTGTGGCCTTTGGGAAGGCTTACAATTGGAACCAGGTTGGCCCTCCGAAAAGGCTCTGGTGTCTAGCCCCCTTCCCAGGTCCCAAGGCCATAGAGCTATTTAGCCAAATGGGCGGGGTAGCAGACTGGCTCTTACTCTTGGCCCCAGCATATATGTCTGTGTGTACTCCCCTGGGCTCAGGCTCCTCAGACCGGCAGTGGGAGTGGCCAATGCCAGGTGCCCCAGAGGGAGTGAACCCAACAGGCAATGATCAAGTGATCTCTCTCCTGCCATCCATCTCCACCCTCTGACAAACAGAGGCTAGGGACACCCTTCCTTACCCATCCTGGCTAATATCCATTAACAAACTTAACCTCCATGAATTTATCCAGTTGTCTTTTAAACATTGTTATACTCCTAACCTTCACAACCTCCTCAGGCAAGGAGTTCCGCAAGTTGACTATGCGCTGTGTAAAGAAGAACTTCCTTTTATTTGTTTTAAACCTGCTGGCCATTAATTTCATATGGTGGCCCCTAGTTCTTGTATTATGGGAACAAGTAAATAACTTTTCCTTATTTGCTTTCTCTACATCACTCATGATTTTATATACCTCTATCATATCCCCCCTTAGTCTCCACTTTTCCAAGCTGAAAAGTCCTAGCCTCTTTAATCTCTCCTCATATGGGACCCATTCCAAACCCCTAATCATTTTAGTTGCCCTTCTCTGAACCTTTTCTAAGGCCAGTATATCTTTTTTGAGATGAGGAGACCACATCTATACGCAGTATTCAAGGTCTGGGCGTACCATGGATTTACATAAGGGCAATAAGATACTCGCCTTATTTTCTATCCCCTTTTTAATGATTCCTAACATCCTGTTTGCTTTTTTGACCGCCGCTGCACACTGCGTGAACGTCTCCAGAGAACTATCCATGATGACTCCAAGATCTTTTTCCTGATTCGTTGTAGCTAAATTAGCCCCCATCATATTGTATGTATAGTTTGGGTTATTTCTTCCAATGTGCATTACTTTACATTTATCCACATTAAATTTCATTTGCCATTATGTTGCCCAATCACTTAGTTTCGTGAGATCTTTTTGAAGTTCTTCACAGTCTGCTTTGGTCTTAACTATCTTGAGCAGTTTAGTATCATCTGCAAACTTTGCCACCTCACTTTTTACCCCTTTCTCCAGATCATTTATGAATAAGTTGAATAGGATTGGTCCGAGGACTGACCCTTGGGGGACACCACTTGTTACCCCTCTCCATTCTGAGAATTTACCATTTATTCCTACCCTTTGTTCCCTCTTTTTTTTAACCAGTTCTCAATACATGAAAGGACCTTCTCTCTTATCCCATGACAACTTAATGCTGAATGCTCCAAGGTCAGATCCAGGAAAGTCAAAGCTGTGTAAGCTTCTTGCCCTGGCGATCATATGCTCAGAGAGAGAAGGCTCCCCCAGAGTCTTGACTGGCTTCATATGGAGTAGTTCCAAAGCATTGCCCGGTCACTCAGTGACAACTTCTCTGTTGGAGCTCCCAGCAATGTGGCCAAATAGTGCCAATTTCACTATTGGTATTTGCAATGTGGATAACAAAGTGCTGTGTTTTAAAAAACTGAGAGAGAAAGAGACATTTAAAATCTGCAGGCCCTTCCCCCCCCCCCTCCCCCCCGCTCTCCCTCACCTTAACTAGAACCATTATTGTAGGTCAAACCGGAGGCTTAAACTACTTGACAATTTCTTTTTAAGCACAGAAATTCGATTACAGACATTTCACTTCTACTTCTTTCCATCTCCTCTTTCTTTGTGGAGGATAAAACATAACATCAATGAAGTGGGATACTTTGATCACCGAGCATTGTGCTAAATTCTATATATTCAAAATAACTGGTAGCAGCCGCTGCAAAAGCATGCAAAATGCCAGCCTAGTTATCTCCAAGTGCACAGCTGGACAAAATGATTACAAGGCCACTTGTTCCATGTAGCCACACTACAGATTACACTGAACAGGGCATGCCTGTGAACATAAATGCAATTAAAACACAGAGTTAAGAGCCTGAAGAGGGAAATCAGGAGAAGGGTATTGATGTTTTAAGCAAAATTAGCTTGGAAAATCTGTTTCCATTCAGTCCCCATTTATACTGAATAACTTCTCTGCTTACTTGATAGTCCTTACAATTATTAATTTAACAGATACATTCATTGGGCCAGATCCTCAGGAAAGGGTTGTAAACAATAATCAATTTCAGTTGGGGTTAATCTGTGTGGAAATGGAACTGCACTGATTTACACCCACTGAAGATATGGTCCTTTATGTTCAAACCACTGAAGAATGATAAGTAAGTGCATCATTCTAATAGATGCTGAGTGGGTGATTTACAGGAAATATTTTATGTTGAAATTTGCAGATTATAGATTAACCTTTTTCATTTCACCTTTCTGTGCTATAAAACAAGAGTTGTCTAGCATGTAGCAAGGCTGGTGACAGCTATGGCAGATACCTGTGAAAGGATATAAGACTACCTAATAATAACTTAGTTATATTAGGGATGTGCTGAGTATATTTTGTACCATTACTGTATCCAAATGTTTTATCTTCAATATGGCTGCCAAACTGTGCTCAGTTGGGGGCAGTGGGACCAAGGGTTATGCCACAAGGCTGCTCTAAGTTACGCCCAGATGCCACGGGGTTGCTCTAGCAGCCACAGATCACCTGAGTGCCCAGTGCTCTTTCCCTGACACCAGCATGTCCCCTACAGCAGGAGCTGTGAGACATCATGAGGTATAAACTGGCTCCACTGGCCCTGTTTCACTCAAGGTTTCCTCTATGTTGGGAGAATCCCAGGAAGTCATTTAGGCCACTTTCCAGTCCTTTTGACATTTGAAAAGAATGGCACAAAAGAGCTGAACTGAGGTGACCCTGAGAGGATCTGGCCCTCAGGTTTCAATTATGCCTTGAAACCTTTGTTTGTCTCATGGAAGTTTTTCAGAATGAAAGAACACGCTGGGCGCATATGCTGACCTCTGCTGAGAGCTGTGGCAGAAATGGCCTCAGACTTATAGTAAGCAGCAGCTCAGTGCTCTCCAGACCAGAAAAGGTATGTCACTGCCATTAAGCACTTGTGACTGGCTCGTGTCAGCTGACTTCGGCTGGCAGGGCTCAGGCTACGGGGCTGCTTAACTGCAGTACAGACATTCAGGCTTAGGCTGGAGCACAGGTTCTGGGGTACCAGAACTCAGGCTCCAGTCTGAGCCCAAAGGTCTAAGCCAAAATGAAACATTCCCGTAGCCTGAGCCCTGAAAGCCCAAGTCAGCTGACACAGGCCAGTTATAGGTGCTTAACTGCAGTGTAGGCATGCCCTATGAGTCCACCAAAAGTATTCCACAGTCTCAAGGGCCAACTTTCTTTGTCTTCTCAACACTCATGTTTTCTCACACTGCACCATGAACAAAGGGCTAGAGCAGCCATCTTTTAAGCCATAGCTTAAGAAAGTCAGGTTCTGCTAATTCAAGTTCTATTAACTCTGGGCTTACACTGCAGTGTCAGCCTGCCCTTAGACTACTTTAGAACCCTTCATTTGGTATCTACTGATTTATCCTGGACTGTGTTGGTTTCCCTTGAGGGACCAAAAGCTCCAAAACCCATTAGCTCCATAACTCCTTTTCCAACTGGAGCCTCCCTGTTTGTGGGGACAATTTGCCTCATTTCTTTCTCTTGACTATATGCTGGATGCTTGATTTGTACCCCTTATCAGGCGCTAAGACATACAGGCCCATATCCACAAAAGTATTTAGGCTCCTAACTTCCATGGAATTCAGAGGAAATTAGAAGCCTAAATACCTTTGTGGATCAAGGCCACAGCTACTAAGGTGAGCATCTGAAGCCAAACAATGGGTGCAAATGGAGGCTAAAACAGCAGAGCATCTCACCAGATAGTGGACAAATGCTGAGTCCTGCTGTAATTAAGTTCCATCCCTGTTCTCCACGTTAGGATGAGTGTGGGTTTAAATTGGAATTTCATTCCCCCTTTTCCTTTTTTGTCTGGCTTCCTTCAATAATCCATAAGGAGCAGAGCCTAGTAATAGTCTTGTGTCCAGCTTTTCCAAATGATCCTATTGTTCTCCTAATGTAATAAATTCTGTCAGGATTTCAGGCATGTGATATTACAGCAATTCCGTGTATAGGTCTCAGAGCTTCTCTTTTTTCATTGACTCATTTATATATATTTTCGTACTGCACCTTGGAACTTTAGTAACAAAGCATCTGAAAAGAATCTTCCCACACTGCCCCTCTGGTGTGCTCAGCCCTGCTTGACAGGAACTACCTCTGCCAAAGACAGCAGACTTTGCCCTTACCTTCTCCACAGAAACTGCCACTGATGATGGGATTATGGAATAAAATGGAGAATGGAAGCTCCTCTTGTTGATACTTTTCAGTCTCCTTTTTGCCCTTTGATCCACGAAGATGCTGCACCATCTAGTGGAAACATTTGATAACAGAAGACCACTCGGTTTGGACGATTTCAACTCAATGGCTCGCCTGAGGTTTGTAAACACAGAATTATGGTTCTCTTAGAATTCAGAACCTTTTATATGGAGCTGGCAAACAGCCAATCAGGTGTCTGGCAATTCTGGGGGAAAACACATTTGGGGTCAAACCAAAACCAATTTTTTTTAATGTTTTGGCTAATTAAGAAGTCGGGAAAGTTTTGTTTTGTTTCAATTCTGGCCAATGTTTTGTTTCAAGTCTGACCATTTTAAAATGTTTATTATTGTTTTTTAAATAAGATGTAAGGAAATTTTGAAATGATCTTTCAATTCAAAGTGACTTTTCAAAACATTTCATTTTAAAAATATCAAAACAAAATATGTTGATATTTTTGGGTTTGTTTATTTGTCTTTTTCTGCCCAAAACTATTTGTTGACATCAAAGCAAATTTGTAAAATATTTCAGTGTCCATTCATTACTGGAAAAAAGTTACATGCAACAAATGTCACCCAGCTCTACTTTTATAACCTGGGGAACTTGGCCCAATTACTATGGTCTGCAATGAAAGTTACATAACAGCAATAGTCTACTATTTCAAAAAGGTTGCTTACAGCTGAATCGTAAAAAAGGAAGAATGGAGATAGAGAAGGGAACAGTGCCTGGTCAAGCAATCAAAAAATAGCAGAGTTAAGGAGGAAAAAAGAAGACTGAAAATTGGCAACCTGAATATAAGGCTTTTATAAAAACTGGAAAAGGATCCACAGTGCAAATTACAAACAGATCCTGCATCAGAATACTGGGTGGTTTCACAGATTTCAGGGCCAGTGTGATCATTATGATGGACTACTGCATAACACAGGTCTGTCTATCTACTTCTATGGTCCCTATGTCAGAGTATGTGAACTTCTCACAAGCATTAATGAATATATCCTCATAGCACCCTTGCAAGGTTAGGAAATATTATCTCCATTTTACAGCTGTGGAACTGAGGTGCAAGCAGATGAAGTAATTTGCCTGCAATCATATAGTGAATCTGTGGGGGACCTGGGAGCTGAAACAAGATCACTTGAGTCCCCATCCAATGCTTTAACCACAAGACCATCCTTGCTATGAAAATATATAACTCCACTGGAAATTATGCCTCCAAAAATCACAGTTCACCATGTCTGATGCATAGTTATTCTTTTGTTTTGAGATGCTAACATTACTAGACACAGCCTGCAAAGCTGATATTTTTGTCAGTCATCTTGCACAAGGAAAAGCATCGAGATTTCAAATGTTCTCTTTGTACAGAGACCATTTTATGTTCACAACGCTGCTTCTTCCTCTGCTCCTCAGATGTTTTGAAATAGATTCATGGTAATGTAGATGTTAAAACCTGACAGATGGCTCATGCAAGCTTTTGAATTAACAGATACCCTTGCGTGAGAGTGTTTCATAATTATTTGGTTATTTGTCTTATAATCTCTGAAGCTGTGGGAGGCGGAAGGGGAGTTGGTGATCCAGGTCATCTGCGTAGGACATGATGAAATTGTATCTTTCCTCTGGCGCAGTCAAGGATCAGAGGCCCAATCCAAATCCCATTGAAATCAGTAGAAATTTTTCTATTGATTCAATGACTTGGGATCAGGCTTGAGATAAGTCGGAGTGATTGAACCAGGGGAAAAAAATTCTGTGAATGTGTATTCAAATTTAAAAGTGAAATTCATTACAATTGTATTTGTTACCCTTTTGAGATCACTTTCTGTAAATATTTAAACTCTTGAGCTTTTCCAGCTCTGATACTTGGAAATTATAGCTTTCGTCTCCCCAAAACCAAGCTTCAAATTGTAGATTCATCTATAAAATTTGCAATTTATGTAGATTATTAATAAAGTCCATGTGATATTTTTCTGCTTCCTAATTGGCTGATGTTTCTAACTAACCAAAACAATATAAATTGTGAATTACAAACAATGCCATGGAAGAGACATGCTGTCTTTGCAACTAACCCTGCAAGAAGCTTCATGTGTGTGGACCCATCCTCTCGTGCAAAGCCCTTTGGATCTATCATTAATCAATAGGACTCCAAAGTTCTGCCCATGCTGATCCAGTTACAGGATCAGGGCTGTGGTTAGTGAAGTTAGTTTTAAATTATATAAATTGGTAGCATCAGTTATACTGTGAATTACGAATTGTGTTCGCAGTTATGATATTGACAATATTTAATGGAAACAATATGCAGGGCAAGAACTGTTTGTTGAAGGAATTTGCACTCTGTTCATCAACAAATTGCACAGAGGAAAAAAAGGCCAAAATTGTTGAACAAATGATTGAGAATCATTTACTTGGCTCTTAAGATGACATTTGTCATTCTATAAAATCTTTTCTGTTTCTTTCAGATGCCGGATGGATTTGTGGATCAACTTTTTGCATCTAAAATAATGTATATCAATTAGAAGCCTTACCATCTGCTAGCTATTTGATTCTTGGGAGTCTCAGGCCTGGCTGACATTTAAAATTTTTTTGCTGGCATAATTGTGTCAGTCCTAACTCCAGGAGTGGCTCCCCCACTCAGCTTGCTGGCTTCTATAAGTCCTTTTCTTAGTCACTTAACTCTCTCATAGATGCATGGGGAGTTTGGGCACCTAACTAAGGACTGTGAATTCCATTGCCTGGCACGGTGCCCAAGAGTTAGATATAGCAATGCTAAGCATTGCGGCACCCAAGTCCCTTTGTGGATCTAGCCCTAATTGGCTTGCCTAAGATCATGCAGTACATCAGTAGCAGAGCTGAGACCACAACCCAGGGACCTGTGCTCTATCTGCCAGACCACACTGCCTTCACAAGTTCGTGTTGCCTTCATCACAGGAGATCAATCATCAACTCTAGCAAGGACATACAGGAATGAGTAGCAGCTAGTGCTACCTAGACTTTGTAGTAAGAACTTAATTCTACAAATAATAATACATTGCAATAAGAATAATTTCCATTGTCACCTAAAGAAGTGGCTCATCTGTAATTCCAGCTGGACAGCAGAAACTGAATAATAAACAGACAATTCACTTTAGCTTTTGTCTGGATCACAAACAAAAAGAATCCATCTCTGGGTGTAACCAGGAAAGGCTGAGGGGTGACTATGAACACACCTCAGCAGCATTAAGGCAACAACTTCCAAACCTATTAATTTAATGGGGACAGCGTTGATCAAAGTTTTATTTTCTGTACCTTTATTTTCCTATTTAATAATGAAGTTTAATTCAGAGCCAAACTGAAATTACTCCAAAACTGCAACCACAACAACAACAAAAAAAACCAGCAATGGAATGTTTATTTTCCTGAGCTCTTTGTTTTGTTTTGTGAAACCCACCCTTTAAAATTCAGAAACAGCTAAGTGATAAACTGGTATGCCAGAATTTAAAAAAAATTGTTATAATAAGAGCAATAATACTTTGTATTTATAACACACGTGCCTTTCATCCAAGGGTTTCAAAGTTCTTCAAAAAAATCTGCATTTTTGTTGTAGCTTTGTCTGTCCCAAGATATCAGAGAGACAAGGTGTGTGAGGTAATATATTTAATTGGAAAAGCCTCTCTCTCTCTCACCAACAGAAGTTGATCCCAAAAAAGATACTGCTTCCTCTACCTTGTCTTTCAAAAAAAATCTGGCATGTATGTATTATTCCTCTTTTATGTTGGGAAAACTGAGGCATAAAAAAATTAAGAGACTTCTGCTAGATCATAGAGTTAGACAGCCTAAGCTTTTTTTTTCTTTCTTTCTTTTTTATCTGGGATCTGACATAAAACTAACTTCAAGCATATTTCATGATCTTTCATTGCTGTGACCTTCATCCTCCCATGTGCCCTTCACCACTGTTTATTGTCATCCCTTTCTCTATAAAGTCTAGTATCAATTGTAAACTCATCAGAGTAGGGACCTTCGTAAAGTGCTTTGAGATCTGCTTGTGAAAAATGCTCTATAAGAGCTATGTATCTTTATTATTTCATTTATACCGTGCACATCTCACTGTTAAGTAACAGTGTATGCATCCAACGAAGCTCATGCTCCAAAACATCTTTTAGTCTATAAGGTGCCACAGGACTCTTTGCTGCTACCTCACTGTTAGACAATGTTCCATCAGACTTTATACCCTTGATAAAGCACGCCCAATGGGTAGAAAAAATGTAGCACAAGTAAAGCAAATGCAAACTTACACTCACCACTGGCAGAAAATTTGCCAGTTGCTTGGCTCCATGGGAAAGTTAGCTGGGGCTTGAGACAGCTGAAAACAATTTAGAAGAAATATAATTAAGATCTTCACCAATTCAAAAGCCAGTTGAAGATACAGTAATGATGCGATTAAGAAAAATAAGACTTTTTCCTTTGCATGTAAGCCTTTCATTTGAGGATTCTGAAGTGATTTACAGGCATTAATTAAGATTTACAACCAGCTTCTGATGTAGGCAAGTATCCTACCCAAGCAGGAATATAATTAGAACAGAGAATGCAGTTCAATTTGCTAGATACAATATATAAAACCTTAAATAGTCTAAGACGGGTTCTCAAACTGGGGGTCACAAGATATACCTATCCTATCTCATAGAACTGGAAGGGACCCCAAAAAGTCATGGAGTCCAGCCCCTTGCCTTCACTAGCAGGACCAAGTACTGATTTTTGCCCCACATCCCTAAGTGGGCCCCTCAAGAATTGAACTTGCAGCCCTAGTTTTAGCAGGCCAATACACAAACCAGTGATCTATCCCTATCAGCTTTTATCCCTACCCTGCTTTGCCTTGAGCAGTTATAATGGTGTTAACTCTATTAAAAACTGTTTTTAATTCATAACGGGGGGGGGGGTGTCACACTCAGAGGCTTGCTATGTGAAAGGGACCACCAGTACAAAAGTTTGAAAATCGCTGAACATGGCTGTGTTAGAATTTGCCTCTTACTGATGCCCTGTTGGTACAGTTGGGATGCTGTCAGTGTGTAGGGCTGAACAACTCATGGGGACTTGCTAAAACAAGTAAAAGCATCATGACTATGAAATTTACTCCTACTCATGGGCCGTCAGAGCTCAGGTTAGGCAACCTCGGGGCATACCTTTGCAGGGAGATTTTTTCCTGTTTACTGGGGCTGCAGTCAGGAGAACTACATTGGTAGCTGAAGAGCGGAGGCAGTTGCCTCTGCCCACTGATGACAGTGTATGTGTGTTTATTGCTTTACATTTTTTACAGTGCCCATGTCCACAGCCCTGGAAAAGAAAACTGGGGAGAAAGTCTAATGTGTTACATAAAATTAGGTGCACTATCAATGTGCTAATAAAATGGATGGCTTCAACTGCTTGGTCAATGTCATAGGTTAGGGGAGCCATTTCTCAGTACCTTAAATGATTGTCTCTAACTAGAGCACACAGTGACGAGGCTAATATCAACTTAGAGCTTTGTTACCCAGAAGCTGATTGAAGAGGTAGCAATGGTTGAGACACTAAATAATAGCAACCAAACTAGCACCTTGGTACTAACCTTTCGAAAGGGTGATTTTTAAAAAGCAGAAGCTTGGAAGAGTGAGGGACGATGCCAGTCATAAGGACCCTACATTCAAAAGTAAGGAGGTTAAAATCCTTACACTCAGCCTGGAGGCTACTCAAGCAACCTTAATAGAGTCACATGAACAAGAGGTTACCACCCAGTCCTTCAGTAAATGGAATTCCTAGTGAAGCCAATGGAATGAAGCATAAACTATGATATTTAAAAGGCAAGATGGAAATAGCACAGGGAGGCGGAATCTGAAGAGCAGAGTGAAGCACCTACAAACAAATAAGATATTATCTAAAGTATAGCAGTAGCAGGAAGCCTGTGAGAGAACTGGCAGCTCTGTTGGACTAGTAAGAAGTAAAGGAAGTAATTAAGGAGGATAAGGCCATTGTACTGAAACTAATTACCTCAGCTGTATCTGATGTAAACATTATTTTATAATCATATTTGGGCTGCAGTCTGTGCCACTGAACACAACAGGAGCATGCTGGGGCCCAAAGAGCTGCTCAGTTATCTGTGAGAGGGACTAATCTGATCAACAGTCTAAAAGGTAAAACAAACTGTAAATAATAATGGACTAATCAACCAATCAGCATCTAACAAAGACAAGCAGGGGAGTGGCAATAGCATCCCTGTTTTGAGGACTGGTGAATGTGCTTTAGGTGCCTTTAGATTGCATGACAGGTAATAATGTGTAGCTAGTATTTATTGACTCAGACCAATACATGGAAATGAAATGGGGCTGGTTTGCTAAAGCATTGAGACACTTCCCTGTGCAGGTGTAGCTTTCTTGTCACGCTTCATAGCGATGTACCTTAGAAAGCGTCCTTCTTGGAGCTGTACAGCCGCGGCTCAATTCGAGTCAGTTCGCTACATACCTCACTGCTGGAGGTTACGCGGGGAGGCTGGAACGGGGCAGTGTAAACGCGGAGCGCTGGTTACAGCAAGGCTAAAACTGCCTGCCCCCAGCTTCCCCCACCCTGGAGCACTTCAGCTAGCCGGACGTCGCCTCTCGGCGGCACCACTGAGGAGACTCAGTTTCCCGAGGCGCGATATGTGCCTCGCGCGGCTTGTGTTACCGAACTGCTATTCACATGTTAACTCTTCTCTGGCAGCAGCCTGAGCTGGGGGGGAGGGAGGGGGCTTAAGCCGGGGGCCGCTGCAAGGCGACAACGCTCCGCTCATTTCTAGCCCGTCCCTCGCGGCTGCAGCGAGCCTTGCCGTGGCCCAGCCCCGCGGCCGGCCGGACTGCGGGAGCTCCGCCAGCCGGGGGCTGAGTTCAAACGTCCTCCGGGGCCAGGTCTGGGGCGGGGAACGTGGGGCTGCCAGGATGAGCTGCGGGCACCCTCCGCGCCCGCTCTGCTAGCCCAGGGGCACAGCCAGCGGCCGTCCCGCCGAGGGGCTCCCTGGCAGCCCGGTTCCCGCCTTCTGGGGCGGGGCGGCGCTTCAGTGGCGCCGCCCGGCGGGGGTCCAGGCGCTACTGAGCCGCGGCCAATGTGCTCCCGTCGGGGCGTGTCAGTCCCGGCCGCGGCAGGTATATAGCGCTGGGCCCGGCGGGCCAGCCTCGGCTTCCTGACCGTGCTGCGCTCCGGCGGCTGCCAGGTCACATCAGCGGGTGAAAGACTGGGCGGGCAGCAGGGGCGTGAGCCCGCTTGGCGCCCGGCTGGTCCCCGGCGTGACTCCCGCGGGAGAAGCTCCCGGCCCCCGGCTGCAGCACCATGAACAGCTCCCTGGCTCCGCAGGTGCATTTCGCGGGCGGCTCTCAGCCCCACGACTCGCGGGAGTGGAAGGCGGTGATCCCCGCTTTGCTGGGCGTCATCTGCCTGGCGGGCTTGGCGGGGAACGCGTGTGTCATCGGCATCCTGCTCTACAACGCCAGGCGCGGGAAACCCTCCCTGATCCACTCCCTGATCCTCAACCTCAGCCTGGCGGATCTGCTCCTCCTGCTCTTCGCCGCGCCCCTGCGGGCAGCCGCTTACTCCCGCGGCGCCTGGACCCTGGGCTGGTTCGTCTGCAAAACCTCCGACGGGTTCCTCCACACGTGCATGGCCGCCAAGAGCCTGACGACCGCCGTGGTGGCCAAGGCTTGCTTCATGTACGCCAGCAACCCGGCCAAGCAAGTGAGTATTGAGACCCGCACGATCTGCGCGGTGCTGCTGGCCACGTGGCTGGTGGCCCTGGTGAGCTCCCTGCCGCTCTGGCTCTTCAGCGCCCTTCGGGAGCTCGCGGCGGGCTCGCCCGCCTGCCTCGTGGCCGTGCCAGCCCCCGCCCGGGAGTTCATGGCTGCCTTTGTCAAGCTCTACCCCCTGCTCGTGTTCTGCGCGCCCCTGCTCTGCGCCTTCCTTTATTTCTGGCGCGCTTATGGCAGGTGCCAGCGCAGGGGGACCAAGACCCAGAACCTGAGGAACCAGATCAGATCCAGGCGCCTTACAATCATGCTGCTGAGCGTCACTGTCACCTTGGCCGTGATGTGGCTGCCGGAATGGATATCCTGGCTGTGGGTTTGGCACCTAAATCCAGCAGGGCCTTCTCCCCCCGAAGGCTTCCTGGCTCTGACCCAAGCCCTTATGTTCACCATCTCTTCAGCCAACCCTCTCATCTTCCTGGTGATGTCTGAGGAATTCAGGGAGGGCTTTAAGGGCTTGTGGAAAAGGCTGACCCTGAAAAAGGCTCTCCCTGCCACAGACAACGAGGAACTCCCGGCTGCTAACTCTGAGGTTCTCCCCGATTCGGTCCCTTCTCCAGAGCCAGTGATTGCTGAGCAAGAGAAAGAACTCCCAGCTGCCCCTCAGGCCTTAGAAAGCCTGGAAAAGAAGGAGATGCCCGTCTTTCCAGACGTAGAGCAATTCTGGCATGACCGAGAAGCAGCCCCCGATGCTCAAGACAATGACCCTATTCCTTGGGAGCACGAAGAGCAAGAGACAGCAGGCTGTGATCAGTAAGGTGGTCGGAGATTAGAAAGCTACAAAAGTTTTAACCAGAGGAAGGGTCTTGTCAGTATAGTTTTGTTACTTACCAGTGTGCTTAAGCGGATACAGAAGACATGCAAATAATGTTACTTTGATGAAATTCTTACCCTTTCCTGTGCTCATTAAATGTTTGGTTTCCTAATCTGTTACAATATTCATACTTGCAGTATTATTGTAGCCCTGTTGGTCCCTGGATATTGCAGACTTGAAGAGCTCTGTGTAAACTCCAAAGCTTGTCTCTTTCACCAACAGAAGTTGGTCCTGTAAAAGGTATCACCTCACCCACAATATTGGGGTGTGTGTATGTGTGTATATATGTATATGAGGGCAATGCATTTATAGTTCTGACTCAAAGATTTTGGTAAAGTGTCTTCTCTGAAATACTGATGTTTTGCACATCAGTAGCCAAACTGGAGTTTGAGAGTCGCTGAATTCAGAGACCAGAAATAAGGAGAACTGACACAAACCTAACGAAGTAGTTCTTAACAAGCAAGGACAAACTGGTGAGCTGAATTTCAGCATCTGTCTAAACGTCAGAAAGGTAAAACATTAGTATTTACAAAATACATACAGTGCAGATTATTTCCCTTTTTGAATTTTCTGGTTTAAGTGCTGCAATGACTTCTGTGGAATTCAATATAGTTGCGTGGAGTGACAATGCAGAATTTGACTGCTGCAGCTGAAATATTTTCAGAAATATTTTTTATGAGACAACTTCAAACATGCACTGAGGTCTGAAAAGGTAGGTGAGGTTTGCTAACAGGCCAGAGTTGTCTTTCAGAACCAAAAAAAAATCCCTTCTTTCTGAATGTGCATTATAGAGATGAAGGTATATTTAGGCACCTTGTTTTAAGCTAGACAGGATTTCTCCCTTCAATGAAAATGTTTCATGCCCATTTTGTAAAGCACTTATAAAGCATAAGAGTTGTCAATGTCAGTTTGTTTTCAACTGTGAATAAATAAAAAGTGAAGTTGGTTTGCCTTACTTAGATCCAAAAATCATTATCTTCAGCCCCCTGAAAATTCAAAGACGACATTTCTTCTAGTTAAGTAGCAGTGAAGGGACACTTTTATAAAGCTGTGCTGATAATGATCATCAAGATAGTCATAAATTCAAGAAGAATTAATAGAATAGCATTGTATCTTAACAGGGTGATTGGTTCCTATGTGTACATTACAAAATGTAGAGTTGAAAGAATTTCTCACTATTGCTAAATGCTGCCCTCAGACCTCTCCAGCTCTAGTGAATTTAGCCATTGGTCCTACCTTGTGAATTAGCCCAAGTATTCGGAAATGGGAGCTATCCTACTCATTGGAGCAGCCTCAGAATTTCTCAGCACCAGACAATGCCCATTAGGTATCACAGACCAGCGCAAACCTTAACATGACTGTGGTTGTACAGCTTAACAAAGAGAAAGATAAGGGGTAACTTCATTACAGTCTATAAATACCTACATGGGGAACAAATATATAATAAATTTTCAATCTAGCAGACAACAGTATAACACAATCCAATGGCTGGAAGTTGAAGATAGACAAATTCAGACTGGAAATAAGGTGTAAGCTTTCAACTGTGAGAATAATTAAACATTGGCACAATTTAACCAAGGGTCATGGTGGATTTTCCATCACTGACCATTTTTAAGGGTATGTCTACACTACCTGCCAGATTGGCAGGTAGCAATCAATCTATCGGGGATTGATTTATTGCGTGTACACAGGATAAATTGATTCCCGTTGACTGCTGAACTGCAGCTCAGCGAGAGGCGGAAGCAAAGTTGACGGGGGAGCAGCTGCCATCGATCCAGTGCCGCAAGGACGCAAAGTGATTCTAAGTCGATCTAAGAAACGTCGACTTCAGCTACACTATTCTCGTAGCTGAAGCTGCGTATCTTAGATCGATTCCCCCCCAGTGTAGACCAGGCCTTAGATCAAGACTGGATGTTTCTTTACAAGATCTGATCTGGGAATCTGGGGAAGTTCTGTGGTCTGTGCTATACAGGTCAGACTAGATGATCTTGTCTTGCCTTAGAATCTCTGAATTTGAGACAAATGTGTTGTTGTCAGGCAGAGTTTGAGCTCAAGTCCTTTTTTTTCTGATTAACTTTCCAGTGAGTTTAAGTCTCAAGACTGCAGCAATGATTGACAGCATTTCATTTGTGCAAGGGTAGGTCACAACTGTTCCAATCCACTAGTTATCCTAGCTGTGTACCTTCAGTTTAGACTACTTTACCACTTCCACACTGGGGCTACACTTGAAGTCCACTCAAATTTCAGCTAGCGCACAATCTGGCGGGCCTGCTTTCTTACTAGCTTCACACATGGAATATAAGGCACCATTATGCCCAAGCAGGCACGGGCTTTCAGTTGGATTGAGTGCAATTCAGAGTACTGATCTATAAAGTCTGTCATGATTTGGATACCTAGCATCTCAGGGTATGTCTACACAGCAAAGAAAAATCTACAGCTGGCCCATGCCAGCTGATTCAGGCTTGGGCTGCGGGGCTATTTTGTTGCTGTGTAGAAATCTGTGCTTGGGCTGGAACCCAGCCTCTGGAAGCTGGGGTTGGAACAGTCCAAGAGCCCACTCTCCAGCCTGGGCCCAGAAGTCTACATGGCAGTGAAATAGCTCTGCAGCCCAAGTCGGCTGGCATGGTCCAGCAATGGGTTTTTCTTTGCTGTGTAGACATACCCTGAGAGGCCGCCTCACTCCCCATGCTTCATTCTGGCAGATCTGACATTCACATACCACTAAATTCCACATTTGAATGGGAGTAGACTAGAAGCAGGGCATTCTTAGTCAGAGAGCCCTTTACCCTGGAACAGGCACTGACCCTACCTAGTCCAACAGAGCTAGAGATGTCAATCATCAGCACATGATACATTGCTCATTTAGTGAGATGTTAGAGGGGACGGGAAGGCCCAGATGGTTTTGTCCAGACATGCCGGTTTACACACCCAATACAGAGATTTTATTTTATAAGTATAGTGGGGGTGGACTATTAGCACTGTGCTTATGGTTGTAGCTTGATGTCAAATTTTACAGGATCTTACCTATGACCCACTATAGTTTGTGTGTGTCTTGAGGAGCTGGGGAGAATGTCACTTTTTTATGCTTTTGATTTTTAGGTTTTATTGCTAGTGCATTTATAGAAAAACTGAGTAAATGTTTGCTTCTTAAACACATTTTTGCAGTGTTAATTTGGGCAAAATTTTCTTAGATCTGGCTGTGATCTAAATTCCAAGAACTCAAGAGAATCCAGATCATGTCAGCTTGTGTGAGAAAAGTGCCTAACATGGTAGGGCCTATTAGTACTACTGTAAAATACATGTTAATATGTAAGAGGAGAATTTTCACCTTTATCTAAACTTCATGGGTAATACAACTTTGTTAAACTACAGAAAGCTGAGATCATATTCTAGTGAACAAGACCCCCCAGCTGGCAAGGAGTTAGCCACTTGATTTTTTGGGACCTGGAGCACCAGCAGTCTCACATAACAGCAGTCAAACAAAAATTCATGACAAATTGATTAATCTCATTCCAAAATTTTTTTTGTGGAGAAAGGAAGGACGATCCAAGTGGAAGAGAGCTGTGTCATATCAGAAAGGTAGTACCCCCTTTCCCCCCCCCCCCCCAGACACAGATTAAGTACTGAAGGAATACTCGCTCTCTTTCAACATCTCAAGTACAATGAACACTAAAAGGATCGAGGGACTAAGCAAACATAGCAAAAATCTCAAAATTTGTGTTTTTCAAATTCTGTATTGTATTTGCACATGAATACGATGTTCTAGTATCAAACTTACATTTGTCTACGTGATTTATCACTAACTCATTTTGTGTCACTAGGCAAATGGTCTGTTTCAGGATAGCTAGTGTTAGTTTGGATTTTTTGTTGTTGTTAAAGAGACATCTTTGAGATTTAACAAACTTATTAAGCATGTTCAATCCATATATAAAAAGGGTTGGTTTATTGTAGTTCAAATACATAAACTAAACAATCCCAACATTTCAAAATTAAACTTTAGAAACACAAGTTTAACATTCATAACAGGAGTATAGTTTACAAGAATTACCCAGAAGGGAAATTCATGGTCTAATCCAGAAGTCAGTAAAGATCACTTTATGGTAAATAAAAATATGTTTATACAACCGTCCTGTTCTGGGAACCATTGTTATTTACTGTGTTTCCAATTTTGAGCAAAAAATCATCAGACAAATCTTCACTTGGGCAAAAGAAACCTGATTTTGCCTGTACTTCAAAGTGGGTGGGGAGAGGGGGGAGAAATAAAGCAGACGCGTGAACAAATTCAGAATGGTGTTTAATTTGGTCTCTGTGGGCCTAATTCTTCACTCACATCACTGTCACTCTATAGACTTAATAGACTTAATTCTGATTTACAAGGGTGAAAGCAAATAGAGAATCAGACCCTTTGTTTTCAGATTTAAGAATTTTTTTTTTTTTACTGTTGCCTTCAGCACTCAATAGTTTAACTTGAGACAGTGTTTTGTCTGTTAAAACAGCTGAATTTGGGTAACCATTAGGAGGAAATTTGTGGTACTTGTGTAGTTTAGTTCAAACCACAAATGTCAATCATTCTTAAGACTTGCATATATAACACTGCTGAAAAGAATGCCTCCAAATATCACTGACATCCACACCTCATATACAGATATTCCATTGTTCTGAGATCTAAAATTACTAGAGACAGCCTGCATGGTTGGGATTTTTGTCAGTCATGCCACACAAATAAAAGCATAAATATCTTAAGTGTTCTCTTTGCACAGAGACCATTTTATGTTCACAAATGCTGCTGCTTCTTCTGCTCCTCAGGTCGTTTTCAATAGGTTCACAGTAATGTAGATGTAAAAACCGGACAGATGGCTCATGCAAGCTTTTGAATTAACAGACACCCCATTGTGAGAATATTTTATAATTATTTTGTTGTTCGTCTTGTAGGCTCTGAAGCTGTGGGAGGTGGAGGGGGACCTCGACGGTCCAGGTCATCTACATAGGATACGATGAGCTTGCGCCTCTCCTCTGGCACACAGTCAAGTACCAGATAACGCTTGTCATTCTGTAAAATCTTTTCTACATCTTTCAGGTGCTGGTCGGATTCTTGGATCAACTTTTTGGATCTGAAATGAAGTATAACAGTTACCATCTGGGCAGCTGTCTGGGAGCCTACATAAAATGCATTGGGAATCTTAGTCCAGTTACTGGTGATAAATGTCCAAATTACAAAAACTACCCGCACCATTAGAACCTCTCTCGACAGTGTCAGTAGATAGGCCAAGCGCTGAAAGGGCATAGAGACTGAGCTATCCTCTCACCTATACAGATGCCCCATCAGGTCAGGGGTGAGGCACATTGGCAGGAATGCGTGTGTAAAAAATCTTGCACTGCCACTGCCTGTGCTGTATCTGTTCTGTGGATAAACAGAAGACTTCAGTCTTAATGGCCGCCAGAACCATTTATCAGCATTAAATGAACCACAAAAAATGTAAAAATAAGAAAAAAATAATCACAATTGAAATTAAGCACTCAAGAAGTAGCAAACTATTAAAACATGGACGTTAAACTCCCAGTTGCAGCCCAGTTTGATTGATGCATCTGGCTACCGCATCAATTTCAGACTGCAATTCAGCCCACTGAGAACAGCAGCAACTGACATAGAGCTCCAATACTTTATACACAGCACTAGCTGCAAAGGGAAACAAGAATCTGATTAGGATCTAATAAAACTAGTCAGCACCCTTCTACCTCGAGCTCTTTTGCTTCTGGAATGGGAATCTGCCTAGGACCGTAACAATTTGCAGTAGGCTCCAGACCAGACTAACTTCAACAATTAACTTACTTGTAAAGCTAATACTCAAAGCCCACTGAAGTCAATGGGAGATTTGTTTTTATTTTAATGGGGGTAGGGTTTCACCCTCTGTCTTGTCTCCAAACTCTCACTAACATCACTGGATATTAAGCAGAGTATTCAGCCCTAATTTTTAGGCCTGAACCAAGGATCCTAATTAAACGGTAATTTGGCTTCACTACAGAATGAGCTGAATCGCTTGACAATGTATTCAAAATACCCAAAACAGTGCTCTCAAGCAAAACAAAAATCCAAAAAGCCCCTGCTATAGAACAGTTGCCAACACTTGATAGTAATCAGTGCAGAAGCCAACATACAGTGATGGACCTCTCACTACTACGCAACTTCATAGGCAGCCTAGTAATCTTCAATTTTTGCACTAAAGCTCCTCAGACACTGGTCTATAAATGTTAAATGGGAGGAGAAAGTGAAATTCAGTTCATCAACACACTTAAGGTACAGTAAAGAAAAGTCTTTGCTCTTCTAACACTATGACACACACCTGTACGTTATAAATTTGGTCTCTTTCAATAGCGTCCTGAAGTCAGCTTTGGCAGTAATGTATTTGTCTCTGATGTACTCTTCAAACTCCCTTTGTTTTTTCTGCATGAAGAAAAAGAGCAATACCATAGAAAATGTGACAGATTATAAAGTACTTCATATTAATTTACAGTGTGTAAGAAATAATTTTATTATAATTAGTTTAAAGATCACTACAGAAAAGTGTTTACGATTTTAAAAAAAGCAAATATCTGATTAACACAGTGATATAGTTATATTTACGTGAAAGGGAATCCATTTCAACAAGCATTCACTTGCTTTTGCTTTGGATATCGTGGGAAGGCTAGCAGCAATGGAGCAAGACTATTTCTTACCCTGTCACTGGAAGAGAACTTAATGCACCTGGGATCTTCTTTAATGATTTTTTTCACTTCTTTCCATGTTGATGTTAAAGTAATCTTTCAAAAGAGGCAAAAACAGTTCAATATTGCAAATTATATTTAGAGTCTAAGCATACAGTACATATGATCACTTTCCCGAGAGCCCTGAAATCCTCATGCATAAGGGGGCAAATTAAGGACATAGTCACAATTTTCCTTTTTGAACTCTTGTTTTCTGTAAGCTGGTGGATTTTAAGAGGAAAAAGTCCTCACAAAATTATGTCAGTTTCTTATAGTTTAAATTCAAACAGTTCTTCCTAATGCATATTTGAATAATTTCAACAGCATGTTTGTATGCGTAAAAACAGCTATGTATAGAAGCCCCAGCTCAAAGTGAGATATTCATCATTTTAATTTCAGTCTACCATATACGAAGTGATTAGAATATTAGATACTCGTCTAACCAATATTTAATAAGACTGCCTCCAAAGACTTGAAGAAAGTTATGATGAAGCCAGAATGAGATAAAAGGGAGGCAGGAAGTCACAAAACAACAAAAAGAAAGGAGAGAGAGAGGTGTAAATAGTATCGGTATGGAACTGAAAGTTAAGAATGAATTTTGCAGTTAAGATAAAAAAGACAAGGTGAAGGATAGCATCCCAGAGGCTTGCCCACCGCTATTCATTAAGACAAGTTATTGGGTAGGTAGGAACAAAGACAGAAGATTAAAATGCCCAAGATACTAAGGGACTGTGTCATAATAGAAGGTGTCAAATAATGCAACATTGCAGAGATGTGGAAAAGCCAATGGAAAATGAATGACGATCACTGACTACAGAGACGAAACCAGGTTCAAGAGTGTGAAAAAAGACTGAATGTGAAAATGGACCACAACATTCAAGGTGGTTACTGTGGTATAACTGGTTAGGTGAGAAAAAGATTATTCTTTCCAGCATTCCCTTTTTTAGGGAAGTAAGGAAAGTTGGTGTGGGAGAAAAAGCCTAGGGAAGAATTATTATTGAGAACTTTAATTACAGAAGGTAAAGCTAGAGGATGCAAGTCAGTCATAGAGTTTAAGGCCACAAGGGACCACTAGATCATCTAGTCTGACCTCTAATACATTGTGACTGACCAGTGCACAAGGACCCCACAATAGCAAAGAAATAATTAAATGAGATATTATCCAGATAATCCTGGCATGGATCCTGTATCCACACACTGCAGAAGAAAGCAAAACCCCCTCAAGGTCACTGCTAGTGTGACCTGGGGGGAAATTCCTTCCCAACCCCACACATGATGACCAGTTAGACCCTGAGCACGTGAGCAAGAACCAACCAGCCAAGCACCTGAGAGACAGAATGCTTGGTGCCACCTCAGAGCCCTGGCCCATCCTGTCCAATATTCCATCTCCAGCCGTGATCATTCCTGCTGCTTCAGCGAAAGGAGATTAAAAACCCCTCCCAGAACACACTGGGGGACAAAAAAATCCCTTCTGGACCCTTGCCAGTGGCCAGCTGAAACCCTGAAACATGAGCTTTGGGAACATACCAATGTATCATCACGAGCAACCCTGTTATACAACTGCACTCATAAATTTCTCCAGCTCTCTCTCAAAACTTATTACCGTATATACTCATTCATAAGACAAATTTTTTTTTTTAGTAAAAAAGGGAAGTAGCAGAGAAGGGGGTCGGCTTATGAACAGATATAGAGAGGGAGAGGTGGGACACAGCCCCTCCCCCCAACATCGGGAGCAAGGAGAAGCAGCACAGCCAGAATGGTAGAGGCAGGGCAAGAGTCTCTCTGCTTCTGGCCATGCTACTCTCCCCCCAGCCTCCGAAGCAGCTGCAGCTCTGGGGCTGGCAGGCTGCAGCCATGCCGCTCGGCCCCACCCCCCAGAGCAGGCTGTGGCCGCACCACCCGGTCCGCCAGAGCATGCTGCAGCCATGCAATCCAGCCCATCTCACTGGAATGTGCTGCGGCCATGCCGCCTGGTCTGGCGCGTTGGCTTATAAACAACCCAACTTATGATCGAGTATATACGGTAAGTTGTTTGTCCCTACCACTCCTATTGGGAGGCTGTTCCAGAACCTCACCGTTTGGATTGTCAAAAACCTTCTAATTTCCAGCCTGAATTTGTTCACAGCCAGTTTATATCCATGTGTTCTTGTGTCAACATTGTCCTTTAGCTTTAACAGCTCTTCACTCTCCTTGGTATTTATCCCCCTAATGTATTTACAGAGAACAATCATATCCCCCCCTCAGCCTTCTTTTTGCAAGACTAAATAAGCCAAGCTCTGCCAATTTCCTCAGACAGGCCCTCCATTCCCTTGATCATCCTAGCAGCACTTCTCTGCACCTGTTCTAGTTGAAATTAATCTTTCTTGAACATGGGTGACCAAATAAGGTCTGACCAGGGCCTTGTATAATGGCATTAATACTTCGCTATCTTCAAATGCCTGGCCCAATACACCCTAGGATCGCATTTGCCTTTTTCAAAGCCACATCATATGTGTCTCTCATAGTCTGTGATCGACCCACACACCATGTTTCTCCTCCTCTGTCACTTCCAAATAATCAGCCCCCAGCTTGTAGTAGAAACTCTTATTATTAGACCTTGCACTTTGTACTACTGAATTTCATCCCATTTGTCACTCTAGTTTTCAAAGTCATCCAGATTTTCCTGTACAATATTCCAGCCATCCTCTGTTTCAGCAATTGACTCCCAACTTTGTATCATTGGCAAGTTTCATTAGCACTCCTACTTCCTGTGCCAAGGTCATTAATAAAAATATTGAATAAAACCAGTCCCAAGACCGATCCTTGAGGAACTCCACTGGAAGTTTTCCTCCAATCTGATCATTCACCTTACAGCACAATTCGTTGCCGCCGCCTTCTTTTAGCCAAATTCCTTATTCATCTTACAATACTTGTACTGATCTGCATCTTCCCTAATTTAACTAATCATTTCCCATGAGGTATGGTGCCAAATGCTTTACTGAAGTCCATGTATATCAGATCAGATGCGCTTCCCTTATCTACAAAATCAGTTATTCTCTCAGAAGAAGGAAATCTAGTTAGGCTGGTATGCTGTACCTTTGGTAAACCAATATTGCATTACATCCCAGTTACCATTTACCTCTATAAATTTAATTACTCTTCTCTTCACAATTTGCTCTAAAACCTTGTATACTACGGAGGTCAGACTAACAGGCCTGTAATTGCCCAGATTCCTTTCTTTCCTTTTTTAAAATACACTATTCTCCAGTATTATGGTACTTCCCCCCGCCCCCAGGGATTTATTACAAATTCTTGCTACTTGACTAGCAATCTCATGGTGCCCCCAATTTGAGGGCATTACGCTCTTATCAGAGAGAAGCACCATATCAGATAGAAACGCTTTGAAGTTTTTCTTCCACCTCATAAGTGGTCATTTCCATTTCTAGACACTCGTTTTCATCAGCTATACTGGGCATTCATGCACAAGTCTCTTACCGCTGAAGTTTCATCCAGAAGTTGCCGAAAATGCTCCCTCTTCTTTTTGGTAAGTGCTTCAATGTGTTCATTAAAAAGCTTCTCTTTCTCTTCTCTTTCTAGCAGAGAGCCAGATTCCCACCGATGATCTTTTCGGAGTGTCCTCCGAGTATCGGACCATGACACATCTGAAGATCTCACCTGATACAAAAATTTACATTTTACAAAAACTATGTTCTTTCTCTGTTTTATTATCAGACAATGCTTCAAACGCTTAGCTTATACTTCATCAACAACTTTTATCTGAATTAAAACTGCATTTGGTAAGAGGGGTAAGAGACAATGACAGCTTTCATGCAATTAGCTACTGTCAAATGCCAACCTCATGCTGCAGAGTCTCACTGTGCATCAGTTCAGATGGAGATAGATACATCCTATCTGGACTGCTCTGCCATTCTGTATAGAAAAATCAGGATCCTCCACTCTGAATAATGTACTGTATTAACCATATATGATCTAGAAGAGCAGCCTCTGAGATGCATCATAATCAATTCCTACCAGCCACTGGGCACTTTAATTAGTGCAATGTTTACTCTCTGGAACCAGAAACAACCTCCAAGGAGCTCCTGCCAAATCTATATTACCTGCATTATGTCACTAGCAAAGATATTGGGTCAACAGAAACCTAATTTATATATTTGCCCCCCCCCAAAAAAAACAGGACTGGAATCTGTGCTCAACCACCACCCACCTTTCAGGTATGCGCACATCTTAGATCAGCAGGCAAGAGGTTCCCCTCACATACCACGAGATTCTCATCTCACCAAGCCTGCCCTCTTAGGAAGTGCTGTTTCAAGGGTTGGATCAACTAGTGCAATAAAGTGCTCTCTAACTGAAGTGAAAAGCGCTGGGTCAGATGCTATGTTGGGGGCATGAGTTGGGCAGACAAACGAGGTGAGGAAAATGTTCTTGAATCAATAAATCTCCATTTCCAACATATGCATTAGAGTTTCTAGTACAAAGTATTTACAATTTTAATTGCCTTTTTTGGTAATATTGTAAGAATGCACTTGTTGGATGAAACCTCAGACACCAACTGTAAGGCTGAAGCATTTTTTCCCAGCAAGACAAAAATCCTGAAAAAATAAATGCATCGTGGAAACAGAAGTTTAACCACTACAAGTGCTAATGTGCTACTGTGTAATCAGGGAACTTATTTCTATATTAGTGTAACAATTAGATGAACTGTTCTGGCAAAGAAAGTCCTACAGTAATCAAATGAGAGAGAGAAATGTTCAAGCCTCACCATATCAGATAGAAGCGCTTTGAAATTCTGGATAGCCTCTTCTCGTTTGTGCTGTTCACGTTCTCTATCGATTTCCTTGGTCTGCTCAGAACGAGCTTTCTGAACCTCCCTTTCTCGTTCACGCAAACTTGCCTCAATGCGAGCCTGCCTTTCCAACTCCTTTTCCTTTTCAGAGTCTAAATTCTGAATCAGAAGCAAGCATAATATTTCCCCATTAACAACATATAAAGAGGTAGCATCTTTCATATTTTGATTAGCCAGTCAAACAATTTAAAGGTTTAACAGTTAATGGAAACAAGAGGATGAGTATCATTAAACAGACCATCATTTATGAAATAGGTAAAAATGAAATACACCACTTCTGAACTACCAAGGTTTGTCTGCACTTAGGGCATTTTTGAAAGAATTCCTTCTGTTGCTAACACTGACTTACCGGCAACGTTAGCAATGTTGAGAGCCATCGTGTAGACAGGGTGCTGGCTGGCAACACTAAAAACTATTCTTGCTAAAGATTTTATCTTGTGAACTTAAAGTGGAGGAAAAGCTCAACAGCAGTATTAAAAATGCTGTGCTTTAAAATGTCAAAGACAATTCAACCATTTGTATGTGGCTATTGTAACAGCCTTAAAGAGACATGCCTCAACCCATACCACGGAGGAGAAATCAAACCTCAAAATGATTGTCTGAATGATGAGGCTATTCAGTTCAAGTATGACAGATAAATCTTGTGTCCATCCCACCTATTTGGGACAGATGTTCCCCTCCTCCATTCAAGCACATGAAAGCAAAGGAGTGAGCTGAACTGTATACTGCTTTTCAGCCCCCCAAAATATCATCTTGTAAAAATAAATATTTAAAACTAATACAACTGAAAGAGAGGGGAAAGTGATGTTGTCTGATGGACTGTGCACTGGACTGCTGTGACACCTTGAACAAGTCACTTCACCTTTTTGCTCTTTATGTAAAATGGAGGAATCCTTCCTTTATAAAAAGTGTTTTGAGATCTACGTATTAAAACCTCTATATAATAACTAAGTGCTATTAAGTGACCATTGCAGGTTTGGATCTTCACTGGATGGGAGTTGGGGAAGGAAACAGATCAGAGAGCAGCCACTCTACGAAGCATGCTCCCCCCCTGTAGCGACAAACTCAACTGCAAACTGCTGTGGAAATTAATGCTAGTTAGACTATTTTTAAACTTTTCATTCATGGCATTAGCTCCTTGAATAGGCAGGTAGGAACATGAAACAGAAGTGGAAGAAGCGATGGAGGCACTGCATATGAGACAACTGGAGTTCAGTTGAAAGGAAACCACATGAAAGAAGGAAACCTCTGCTGGTCTGGTTGCATTCCATGTGTATCACTACAAAAGTGACAGCATTACAAGTCTCTCAAACTGCTTAAATATATTAACAACAGTGTAGATAACAGTGAAACTATTACACACATACCTTAGCTATTTTTTCAATGTATTGTTTAAAAAGGTCTTCCCTCTGTGAAGAGCTATCCACTGCTTTGTAACGGGGATCAGTCTCTACTTTGTCCTTCACTTTGCTCCAGCGAGACTGACTGTCCAAGTGGTGATTAGACAGTAGTTCAAAGAAGTCCATTTTAATCTATATTTTAGATAGAAGAAAAACAATTAATGAGTAACAGGATTCCTCAATGTTTGCTAATAGAAAGAGGCAGACTTACCTCAACGAAGCGAACTATATGAATTTTACATACTAGAACATCAAAATCTCTAAAAGTATATTGAATTTTAGGGTTAATTATCTCTAAAATCCACTTCCACTTTGGGTATAATTTTTGTGAAATATATTAAAACTGAAACACTAGGAAGACTATCAAAGTCTAAGATGAGCTGTATATCAAAGAAATATTCATCCGCACACTTAGTTTTCTTGCTCTACTCTAATTTAAGCTTTCTTGTTGAACTTTTAAAATATAATCCCTCCAACTTCTGTACTGCACAAACCAGTATTTCAGGGCATCCATCATATAGAAGCTAGTTAGATTTTAAGCAGAGCCCTAATTAGGTAGCACAAATACCCATGGGTTCATGCCTCAAGTATACAGTGGATGGAGGTATATACTGTATCTGCGATTAACCAACAAACAGTACAAAGACCTCCTGTTTAAGATCAATAGTGGGATTTCTTACATTTCATTAAACCTTTTTTAACTGAACAAAGATATACAGAACTTATGTATATAATGATTAAGTCTATAGTCTTAAGAAGACAGATATATTCAAAAGTGGTGCCCAAATGCTGTAATTCAGCAGTTAAATTTAAAATAAATTATTCAAGCATAAACAAATATTTGTAGCTACTTATTTAAAAAAATGGAAATGGCATGTTACATATAATAAACCCCTCAACACTGTACATAGCTAGAACATTATGGAGGACTAATACATCTGGTCCGATGCTAACTTTGGACCTCAGGACAGAAGAACCAAACTAGCGATACAACATCGCATCAGCAGTTGCAAGGGCAGCTACCGTACAGTTAGTAAAGATTTTTATCCCTGGGGTGGATGTTCCTCCATGTCCCTTTTGGGATTTTAGGATTTTTTCTTTAATTCCGACCACTTCAAACCCTCAAGGCCCTGGCATTCAAGCCACCATCTTTCTCAATCAAGAGAACAAGCCGTTCCTTGAGAGGCCAGTTGACATCACTTGTTGAAGGGCTAGAGCCCACTGAATAGCTCAAAGCACTCTCTACCCAGGGTTAAGCATGCTGCCTTCACAGCACTACCAACCCCTGGTGGCATAGGAACAAGACCATAAGTAGTTCCTTTGCTGCAGTATAATACTACTACCTAGCTTGGGCCGGCTTGGCTATATATTTTGAATTCCCCCAAAAGTCTCAGCTCCCACATACAGAGGTTAACAATGGGAGCTGAAGACTAATGTAAGGCTATCAAAGTGTGTGCCTTATCAGCTAACTGAAACCTTCTAGGTCTCTTAAAATGACATATATAGTTATTACCACATATTAGGGTAAAATGAAGATCAGAGCCAATATTCTGCAGGCTTCCCCACTGATGAACTTGGCTCTTGACAGTGTTTTTATTGCTTAAGTTTGTAAGAAACTTTATGGACTTTTCCTGTGCTGTCTCAAGACAGGAGACAAGTACAACAGAGATTAGGAAACAACTCCTTAGTGTTACAGTGAAGAAGTTTGGAACTCTTCACCTACAGTACTGTAACTCTACCTTAGGGTGTTGAACAAGATGCAAAGCAAAACCTTTTACTTATTTTATAAAATGCTGTATATTGTTCCAGAATTGATCTTAAATAAAACATGCAAGCAGTATCAAGATACGAAGCTTTCTAAGCCATGAGCATTAGGAACTTACATTTAAAACGTAAAACAAGGTGTTTTAAGATGTTACTACAGAAATCTATAAAAGTAAGGGTATCTTATTGGTCAAAGTGTAAACAGGAACACTCTTTTGTAATATATATCTACACAGAGACAGAGACAGTATTTCTGCTTCCTTTTTACACTGGTCACTGGCTATTCATTAATCCATCCTGAGAGCCTGGTGAGAGTCCACAATATGCAGTGGTTCCTCTTACATGGAGAAAGAAGACTAAAACACTGCACAACCAAAGCACAACTGCAAATAGTAATACACTGGCACTAGCTCCAGCTCAAGAATCAAAACAACATTTTTCCATGTTACTACAGAAACAGTTAGCTGTCTTCCCTCCTCTCCTTCTTTAAAGCCAGCATGATCTCACAACCTAGTACTTTTTCTTAAGCCAGGAACAGACATGGTCTTAGCTGACTGTTACTTTACTACTGGCCTGTTCAGTAGTAAATGTGATCATGTAGCCAGTAGCTTTCTTCCTCAGAAAGTGCAATGCCATTTTCAGTCTTAACACAGAGGACAGTATAAGACTGTTTCAGCACCCAAAAACATCCTTGGTTATATGCACATGGCACAAGGCAGTGCACTAAGACAGGCCGCCTCAAGTCAATAGGTGGGGCAGGATATTAACAAGCCATTAATTAAAACAATAACCTGACAAAATGTTGTCATCTTGCTATGTAAGGGCTTAAGATATTGCCAACTTAAGTGTCCTGAACTGAGAAAGAACAGAGCGCAATGCCTAAACTAGAGCAGAATGGCAGGTAGGAAGCTATTAAGGGTTAGAGGGAACAAAGTTAATGCACTAACCTTATAATCTTGGCAAAGTGAGTATACATATGGCTGAGACTTCAGCTTAGACTGAGTTTGTTGGCCTTTTATGCTACTTTTCTTGCAATGTCTATTTTGAGGAGAGGCCAGAGGAAGACAGGAAGTGTTCTGGGTCAGTATGACGACAGCTTGCAGAAAAGCTTCCATGTTACCAGCCCATATTACACTTGATTCCTTCAAGTATCAGAGGGGTAGCCGTGTTAGTCTGGTTCTGTAAAAGCAGCAAAGAATACTGTGGCACCTTATAGACTAACAGACGTTTTGCAGCATGAGCTTTCGTGGGTGAATACCCACTTCTTCGGATGCAAGTGGGTATTCACCCACGAAAGCTCATGCTGCAAAACGTCTGTTAGTCTATAAGGTGCCACAGGATTCTTTGCTGCTTTTGATTCCTTCAATAAGCAGTTGTGCTTCTTCACCATGAAAATTCACACACTGAGCCAAACCTCACTCACTTGAATAGTACCTATGGAGTTCCACTTACTCATATGAGTAAAGGTGGGCCAGATTTGACTCATTACAGTGATAAAAAGGACTATATGACCATCTGAAAGAGAGGCTCCCATGGCACTGTTTAGTATAATAAATCTCAACTGAGGAAATCAAAACAATATTTCAAACTCTTACTTTAAAGATTTCTGTGAAGAGCTTACCTTCTTTATAGAAAATCTTTGGATTTTTAATACTGGCTGAGAAAGCTTCACTTTACAATTTAGCTGCCTTATTTTATTTTATTTTACATTTTTTTTTAAAAGCAAACAAAAATAAGGCTGAAAATACTGCAGGTGTATTTAGATTTTTTTTTTTTTTTCAGTCAACACATTCTGGGCACAACTCTCATCACTTCACAAGGAAAAAGCTAAAAAAATGTAAAGTACCGGAACTGCGGGAGGCTAAAGTCACCACACAGAGATACCAATTCTTTCCTCACTAGGGAATCCCATAATACTTTGCGTGTCAGTGATTGACAGCTGTCAGACTGAACTGATTGACAGGCCGCACAGCACATAACTGTAAAGTCTATCCACTTGTTATAAAACAGAATACATAAAATGGTTACAAAAGGCTTTTGGAGAAAGAACATTAGTTTCAAGTACAAAAAGAAATACAGTCTTTCTTCTTTTAACTTGTCTAATTCAGAATAATCATGCAATATTAAAACTAAAAGCATTTACATCTCTTTAAACTTTCAACTAGACTATTGCTATGGTGCAAAAACAGTGTTTTAAAATTCCACATTTGTGGTTCAAATACAGTATGTAAAAGTTTAGGTATAGTTTTCAATTAGATTTCATTCCTTTTCTCTGAAAGCATAATCATTTATTGAAAACATCAGCAATAGAATAAATGTAATTTAAAAACCAATAATGCATTTAATTAGAAGAATCAGATTCTTGACTTTGGAAATATTTATCCAAAATTGCTATTTCAATTATTAAAGTATTCCAATTCTTGTATGCCACAGCATTTTATCTTCTACAAGTATCATGCTACTCTCTCACCACTGCTTCCTAATAAGTGGAATTTACACTAGCTCTGTTTTACACAATAAATGTTGGAGATTTTAAATGTCAAAAATGATTAGGCTTCAGAGGTTATTTTTCTCCATTCACACAACACACAGGGACATTTAGGAAAGTGGCTGCATATTCTGATAGTAACACTATTGATGCCACCTCCGTAGCAGTCTGTTTTCCCAGTGGTGAGCGCTTGCTCCTGAGTATTGACATCACAACCAAATGACATTTGGAATTCATTAATCTTTAATAGTCGACCTTTAATTCTGATAAGCAGTAATTTATACTTAAGGTATGTTTACTGAAAGATTAGAAAGTCACTAAAGTGCTACCTTTTAGGTAGAAAAGGAGATAAAGCAGCTTTTTAAAATTTAAATGGACTAGTCTACAAAGAATTCTGAAATCTTATTGCCACCACTGAGAGAAGAGGAAGGTAATGGCCAGTTCTGGATTTTCTACCCAAAGAGGACAAGCATCCTTTTCATCCTCCAGGATGTCACCTTTTTTAAAAAAAAAGACAAGTATCATTCCAGTTAAAAACAGCATGATGTGGCTTGTGGGTTTATTTATTTAATTTATTTTAAATATAATGAATTATCAGTGTATTTGCATTGCCTAGAAGTTGATATACCTGAAAAATTAATATGATTAATTTAAAAGGCCATAAAACAAGGAGTAGTCAAATATTTGTATTTTAAAAGCTGTAAGGCTAGGGAACAAAAATCTTAGTGAAAGAACACTGGAAACCAAATACTGGCTTTGTCCCATCCCATTCAAGCGACCACCACTCATGCCACTGGAACTAAAACCACCTTACCTTCTCACCTCTGGTCTTCGAATCTTCTTTCTCCTTCTTTCTTGCCGCTGTGACAAACTCGTTAAACAAGGCCTCTCGATCTTTCATCTTTTCAATTGCCTTGAATCTCGAGTCTTTAGCATGCTTGGCTGCAAATTCACTAAAAGTAGCTCTGTAACAAAATGGCAAGTGAACTGATTTGTTCGAGCTATCTTTGCTGTGAAGTAGGTTCAGCAGAAAAAGCATCTCTTCTGCTAGATCACGTGCCAAAATACAATTAAAAAAAAAAAAACCCTCTCTTCTCACTATGCAGATAATTGATCAATAAACTACAGAGAGGAGTTGGGTTAAGCAGACACAAAGAAGAATATTGCTCAAGACTTATACTTAAATTATCCATGCAAGTGTGCAGGTTTAGGGAAAAAAGATTACAATGCAACCAAAGAAAATAAATGTGCTTAATTCAACTGTCTAGAACACCTTAACTTCTTGGGATTAACACTGTAGTGCAGCCTATCCAGATATTTCACGACTGTGCGATCTAAAATTTACATGCACTCACTTGCAGCCAAACTGTGCTAAGAGTGACACTGGGAAATTCAACATTTGGTGTTAGTCAATGTAGAACACTGGATAAATTAATTTTCCTGCAATGAACATTATATAGTTTAACCTTATGACACAAGGAGTTGGGATATTTTTAACATTGAGCAGGTGCAGTAGTGCAGGGCTTTCCACCCATTATCTGTGTAGCATTCTCTTTACAGTTCTCTCACCTTCAGGGCCAGATTCCAATCTCAGATGTGCAGTAAATATAGTACTGCCACTTACCTCGAAAAAAAACACTACTGTGCTTTTTCCAAGATCTGATGCAAATCTGGCCCCAAGAATACGTGAGACACTTATAATCATACGAATGTGTTCATCACAGCATGGAAATAATTAGACTTGGAAAATCCCGCCTACTGTTGCTGTAGGGTAAATTAAAAAAAGAAGAAAATTTGATAGCTTGTTCAAAAAGATTAGAAAGTGAATGTACAGCTATACTGAAGAACACGAGCTGTATAAAAAAAGTGGTATACAAACTTGAGCATGTTAGACTGGGATAGATTATTTTTTTAAAGTAATTGACACACATGGAAGTGCAGCAATGCCTTAGACAAACAACTGACACTAGAAGATGAAGGATAGGGTAAAACAAAATATGAAGTCCCTCATCTGGAGATTATATTCTTCTCTCCCATTTTTATATTTTTTCTGTGCGAAAACAGCTTTTGTCTTGGTATACATAAACACTCAGAGAGAGAAGAGTTTTAGTTTTTCTTGGATTGCAAAGTACTAAAGTCAATCCTTCTGAAGGACATATTTAGCACACCCATTCATGTATTTTAAATACTCAAACTCCCACAGCTGCCAAAAAGTGTAATCTTCCTGACAACTTCTCTTACTGGATGTCTAAAAACACTGCTGATTGATGATTGTTTTTACAGATGTAAAGTCAATTATGCTGGTTAGCCTAAAGCCTGCACATGCTGGCTTCCAGCACATTTCAATGTATGTCGCTGAATCCATGAAGTTGAAGTGAATCAAATGAACCGTTGTTTTAACATAAAAGAATTCCTGTCTGATCCAGGTTAGAAGTGACACTGAAATACATCTAATGTAAAATATAATGCTTATAAGCTATTAAGTGACATAAGGATGGTTATGAGTTGTTTGGGCGAGAACTATGAACATGAACAATTCAGGCATCTTGGAACCATAATCTAGAATATCTAGTACCCATGCTAAAAACACCAAAACACTTACTGTGATTGATACCCCTGGATGGCATAGACTCATTGTGATTTTTATACTGCAGAATTAGTATTTTCTGTAATACTGTGTAGGATATCTACACATCCACAAATACACGATATACACTTTTTCATTGAAGGTAAAAAAACAAACAAACAAACCCAAACACGTACACAGTGATTTTCTGTTACAAGGAAAACTTCTCACAGGCCAGTACGATCCGCAAAGGCTACAAGTGCTGCATGAGAACACTCATTGGGGGGAAAAAAAAAAAAAATAAAGAGCCCTTTCTCACCATCCAGCCATGTACTGGGGATTTTTTCACATTCTGAACCAGTGAATTATAATATATCAAACCCCCCAAATTCCAGCACTCTGTTGGTTAGGGAGCCTATAATCATGCAGAAGAAAATAATACATTTCAACAGGCCCAAGATTTTCTTAGAGTTCATTTCCCCCTTCTTTTACAGTTTTGAAAGGAGCAAAAGGGGGGTTAAATTACCCACTGAAAAATAAAGTGTATTTTGACCTGGCAAAAGCTTTCACATGTGAATGTGAAATAAGCCACCTACCTTGGATTAAACTTTGCTTCTTCCATCATTTTCTTGAAATCCTCCTTGGCCTGCATTATTTTGTTTTTCTTTTCCTTACGCTCTTCTTCTGCTCTGGTCTTCACATACTGGTCAAATACCTAGAGAAATACCAATAAGACATAAGATGTACAAATTTGGAGTCATATTATCCCCTATGAGGGAAAGGCAGGTGAAGAGAAAGAAAACTTCATGTGTTTCAACTTGCAGAGTTTTCCCAACTAGTCTGTGGAAGGGTATGCCTGCTTTGGCCTAGCAAACGTGTGAATCTGACCTCATATTAGTGAAGAAATCTCACACTCACGGGTGGTCTCTGTATGACCCCCTGGGGCCCGGGCCCAACATTTAGTTCTCCAATTGCAGAACAATTCCAAATGAAGCCATTTTACCATACCTTCCCAGTTCTGCTAGTAGCTGTACCCTGGCAGTACTCAAATATCCAAAATAACCAATACCATTTCCCTTTCATTCATTCTTATATATTTATACACACACCCCATTATTTTGGAAGGAATTACTAATCCACCCTTGTTAGATACCTCTTTACAAGAGAACAGAACTTCTCCTTTCCCCTAACAACTGATACACTTCATATTAGCATGGGCATCTTGCATAATCCTGAATACTTACACTAAGGGATTAAATTACCATTATAACAGAGACCATCCATTTATGCAACACTCACATATTTGCATATCAACAGTAATGTAGAGATTGGAATAACTTCTGTAATACACTCAGAATCCATTCCCACTGCATGTATGGGAAGTGGTGTAATACAGTAGTATTTGTCGTCATATGAACATTTCCTCCCATAACTTGTTTGTTAACCTGAGACTTACTTGGAGGATTTAAATATACTAATACAAAAATAAAGTTGAAACATTTCTGGGTAATATGTTAAGAAAAAGGGGCTTATTCCTCTCCTAAGCTTTTCAATTTTTTTCACTTTTCTTCCTTCATCTGGAGAAAGGATTCCTGAACTGAGTCTGCCTTTATAATAAAGCCTGTGCTTGAATTTTTCAATGCTCAGATTTTTAATGTGTTCGTTATTCATTCTATTAATATTTTGGTGTGACAATGAAGATGCTCTCTGCTGCACCTGTTTTTTGGCAGCCTCCTGGCTATCTATCTATCTATATAATTGCAGCAAGAAATGAATCTTATCACCAGAGAAGTAACAGCTCCTGCTCTCTTTGTTGAAAATAAAGCATAAAACAAACAAACAAAAAACCATTTGCAATACAGGTCCCCAAAGGACTATACTTCCACTCAAAGATTATTTTTAATGATATGTATGTCTTGAAGTTAATTAACCTTTTCTATTACCTGTTTCCTTTCTTTAGGATTGAGAAGCAAGTACCGAGGATCGAAAACTATCTTGTGCAGCTCCTTCTCCCAGGTTGAAAAGGCAGAAACCTTTAAAAAGTAAAAAATAGACTGGATTTTGCCTGGTAATTAAGTTCCCCCAAAGATACAAAGGTTGTGTATTTTGCTTGAAATCTACAGGACATCTGTTAAAAAGACGACATAACTGAAATCCATCCTGAAGTTTTCATCACTAATAGATGACAAGCGGTGGGAGGTTAGCATGGCAAATTTCCACACTAATTGGCTCTGAAAACGTCTACATAATTACACAGAAGTAACACACATCTAATTACTCATTAAAATAACCACTACTGTGTGGCATTTAAAAATCACTACATCAGAAGAGAACCTTCAAGCTTTGCATTTTGATTTCCCATGACTGCTCTGTTCCTTTGCTAAATGTTCTGAGTTTTTAAATTGAAAGTTTCTCATACACAAATGGATCTTTGTATTGAAAAAATGCCTATCCTGTAAGCTGATCTCAACTGAGCTTTTTTGGAATAACCCTAAAATGGCACTGCTGTGGATCAAAACAAAAGATGTACAGGCATCACTTCAAATTTGGAACCTCTTTTCTTTTGCATATAAACATTGCTACCATTCTAGGAAGCCAGTGCATCTATAAAAGTCAACAGGTATTGATCAAGCCTCAAACTCAGTTTAATTAAAAAAGAAATGGCTAGTTTTCAATGTTAGCAGAATAGTTCAAGGAAAGATGAGGTGAAAGTTTTTCTCCTTTCATGTTGTGATCATGGGAAGATTTTAAAAGAACAAATAGGAATGAGGTGCTCAACTCCCACTGATTTTCAATGGGTACTGGGTGCCTGATATGACCTCTGTGCCTCTGAAAAATCTCCACCTCCCTACCTATGTTTTGACATGTCAATATACTACATACTTTTTTAAAAGAAAAGTCTTCGGGACAGGGATTTATCCCCTTCTCTTTCCTGTACATCAGCAGCACACTGTTGAAACTTGAAAACTAACATTGGAAAATTAAATATATAAACAAAATCATGCTAATTCACACTGATTGTGGCTTAAAGAATCAGGAGATATGAAAGGAAAAGATAATGCATCACAGAATATTTGGTTCACTTATTTTGACAACGTAGTTCAGTTTTAATTATTTAGGATAACTGTGATGATTTTAGTAATCACAGCCCCAACTCGTGTTCAATCTTTCCTCAGAAGTGGGATGAGACTGCTTTTGTGTGTATGAGAATTATTAGGCTTGCAAATTAGCAAAGTAAGAATTAACAAGGTTCTACTTTATTGTCAAAAGGATAGTTCCTCTGACCCCTCTCTCTAGCAGCATATCCTTGAACTGTTTCATTCGAGCCTCCAGCGGGACAATGGCCCTCTCACGTGCAGCTTTAATTTCAGCTTCCATGGCAGCCTCCTTGTCTGAATCAATGTCTTTGTTGTCATCTTTCCTGTAAAAATCAAACATACAGTATCCTCTTAGAAGTGATGTTAACACTGCAGTTAAGATATCTAACTGCATCACAAATAGAACATAAATTTTAGATCATTCCAGCAATATAGGCTTGTACAAACCACTGCATGACATTTGTCAAAGACTGAAACATCAGAGTGAATAAACACAAACAAGGCATTCAGATTTTAAGTATTATCAAGCGAATCAAAAGAAAATGTAAAATCACTAAAAAGAAAAGTAGGTTTAATCCATCTTTTGTTTTATACTATTTTACATTCTAACTCTTTGTTAAAAACACCAGGCTCCGTTTATTGAGTTAAAAAGGACATGATTGAGCAAGTTTATAACATTTATAATGTAGAGCAAATTAAGTTTAAGGGGGGGAACTGCCAAAAAAACCACACCAAATAATTCACTTTAAGACATTTTTAAAAAATACACTGCTCATCTAGGGATATTTACTGAGACATTCTTGGTTCCCAGAAGTATTATTCTAAATTCTCACAGTCATAACCAGGATCTAATTCATGATTACATCAAATGACACAAAATACCAAGATGGGAGTAGTTATACTTCTAGCAAGGCATATAGCTGTAGGAGCAATAACATTTGCCCTGATTTTCTGCAAACCAAACAAAGCAAAAACAATCACTCTTGATGTTATAGCACAGTCAAAACAGCCTTTTTATAGAAAATCAAAGAAGCTCAAAAATCGATACTACTGTCTTTTTGGGGCAACAAAAACTTGTGCAAATAGAGTGAACACAAGCTGGGCAAATGAGTGGCATATGCTAATACCACAGAACTGTATAATGTAAAGACAGCTCAAAATGCTCCTGAGGGAGATCAGGCTATCACAGATAGCTTCTATCACAAACACACATTTATTATTTATGACTTCCACAGAAGATGGAATTCTCTCTCAACATGAATTCTATCCAGCTCTAAAACCCTCAAATTAAGTAACATTAGCAAGAAAGGTAGCAGAAATCTAAAGTAATCCTGTTCACTTATACCCAGGCAATGCCATTGCCTTCAACAGGGTTGCATGAGTGCCGCTGAGACCAGAACAGAGCCTTCTATATCTAGACTAAGTCCATATAAGTGTTTTCAAGATTAACTTACTTTCGCTTCTTTGTTTTAATAGGCTCATCATCATTTGTTTCCTCTGCTGATTCATGATCTTCTTTAACTGTAAGATAAGTGTCATTAACAGTCTTCTAGATGAAGTAAAGAAAAGTTCACAACTTATGCCTGAAGCCTCTTGCATACCATATAAATCTGCCTGATCACAATTTTAACCCATTATTTTGAAGGAAATTAGATGCAATTCTTCATTCAGTTTTAGAGAAATATCATCGGAGCTTGACAATTTTTGTCACTATGGCATTATGCTTAAGTCTCCATCTTTAATTGTCCCTATAAATCAGATTGTTATAGCAAGTGCCAACACCCTGGTTTTGTATTAGCCACAAAACAATTCTCTTCCATATTCTATTTTCCATTCATTCAACAGAAGGGATTAGTTCTTATGAAATCTGCTCTCTAATTACATTTAAAATCCTTTTCCCATAACAAGATTTAAGAACTCTCTTTTCATTTGTGTTTTATACACTTGCATGCAGAAAATAGAACAGAACCATAAATATACAAACTCAAACTGCTGAGCTCATTCATTTCAGTAAAATTAAGTAATCAAACTATCATCCCTAAACCCAGCGCGAAGCCCAGCGGACTGTGTAGGTGGCCCACTTTCCTCACCACCCCCCTCCCCATGGATCTGACTGTAAGACTGGGACGCAATTTAGTATAAGTTAGAAGAAAACACAACATTAGCAGTTATCAAACAGTGGGTCACCATTCCACTTCACTGGGTTCACCAGGGCAGAAAGCTGCAAGCAGGAACTCCCCAAGGGGTGCTGGAGCCCCAAGCCCTCTGCCCTGAGTGGGGCTGAAGGTAGAAGGTCGCAATTTTTTTCTAGTGGGGAGGGGGGTTAGTGATTTTTTTCTTTTAAGTCCAAATGGGTCGTCTGCATAAAAAGTTTGAGAAACACTACATTACATGATTTGTGGTCAGTTTTGTATTTTAAAGGAATTAAACATCTAACTCACATTTCCAAAAAAAAAATTGAGGCTAAAATGTGCCTTTGTAAATGCTTCATTGAGACCATTTATATCTTCTAATTGCAAAGTAATATTTTGCACTACTGTCTTTAGAATTAAATCTCCCTTATATTTCCCCACCCAAAAAAAGCCTTTTCCTCTTAAATGCTCAAGTCTATCATTCTTGGATGATTTATTAGAAATTATGCCCAAAATAGTCTTACTTCAGTAGCTTCTTAATGAAAATAATGCTGCCCAACCCCCAGAAATAAACACAATTTCTGATCACTGCAGAATTTTATTTCAGTCAACATTAATTTAATTCCCTTCTTTCAATGCTCCAGTATTTTACGGTCTTATCTTTGTGATTAGATCTTTGTCTGCTTTTTGTTGGCCTGAAAATCTATTCCTGTTCCCTATAATTTTTTTTAACCATTTCTCCCTTTCTTCTCAATAAAGAATGTCTGTTCCTTTAAGTTTGTTTTCATACATATTTTCTTTTATCTAACATAACATTTCTCCTGTCATTAACATCCCCTTTATTCTCTTGGACCTTTTTTTTTTTAAGCACTTCATATATCTGCAATTTATTATCCCAGTCAGCTTTTTAACTTAGTTGTCTCAGTTTTCATAATTACACCTCATTTTTCAAAGTCAGCTTGCAGTTCTATCAATCACTTATTTTTTATGCTCGTTTTGAAAATAAGCACAAAATGGAGCTTGGGCAAAAAGTTGTTCGTTGCCTCTCTATTAATCCTATAAAGGTGGTGATGGGGAGAATGGGGACTGATAATGATGATTTTCCTCTTACTTTGTTTCTTTCCTTCTTCCATTCCTTTTTTGTGAGGAGGTTCCTGAATAATTTTGTCCACATCAGCTCTTCCAATTAAGTCCTCTGGCCGGTCCCACATAGAGAGACGAGTGGTTGGGTTGTAGAAAAAAACCCGCTCATCACCAGTCCATACCACACACCTAAGAATTTTGAAACAGAATGCACATGCACCAAGTTTAGTTTTATCTATATTCATTTTATATACCTGCTTTATATCACCCATGAGAATTGAAAATATTAAGTCACTCAGAAAAAAAGACAATGCCTTCTAATGTTGTCCTGCAAAGAATTTAGATTTCTAATCTCTTCCAGCTATTCACTATCCGCTTTACAGAAACAGAGGAAAACGAACAGATGCTAAATGAATGATACTGCAGTTCAACAGGTTAAAAAAAACCCACACTCTCACCAATCATCAGTAGAAAACTTTCTCTGGCAAGTGGCCTAAAACTTTCAGTTTCTGTGGAATATAAGCTTTTGTTAAAAAAAAAAAAACAGCTTTATAATGTTGCAAAGCTAACCTCCCAAATGAGAAACAACAGAGTACCATCCTACTCACTCAGCAATAGAGCTGTGATTCTGCATTTGATACTGCTGCTTTCTCAACCAGCAAAGAGTAAAACTGAAAATATTAAAGTGTCACTGCTACTGATCAGAACCCTGTGGGGGAAGTAAAACTGACTGGATCCTAATCAATTTTCATTCTGCAGCTGCTGCTTCTTAAAACTGTATGCAGCATTAGAGAAGCATGAGGAAATATCCACAGGAGAAGACATTCAAAAAACCCACACACCAACAGATTGGAAGAGTTGAGTTCTGTGGGAGAGAATGGGAGCCACTTCTGAGTTCATCTGTCCTCTAACTAACCTGCTTTTGTTGTTTCCACCAAATGTGTAAAAGTCTAGCCTGAACTACATCTCTATTTAGGAAATAATGTGCCTCGTATTATTTTGGTCTAGCTCCCATTCATGTGATTGATTTTTCTGTTCTGGTGAGCTCACCGGCTACTACTCTACAGGATACCAGAATGTAGGTCATAGTCATGTCTAGGTTATATTTAACACATAACTACAAGATATATCTATTTTCCCAGAACAGAACTGAAGAACTGGTTTTTCCCTGGTAGTTTACGTAATAGGCTTCAAAGCTCAAAAATACAATTTTACCAATATTTTTACCAAAAGACATAGAAAATCCAATACCACTCTAGAAAAGTATTCGCTCTAGATGTCTGAATCAGATATTAGTACTAAGGAACCTTCTATCTCTGCTACCTTGATAAAAAGTCATCAGATGGGAAAATTCAATCCTAACACCGCTGTTTAAGATTTACAGACCATGCTCTGATGTTAAAACTTCTGCTTTACTCTGTTAGTGGTTACAGAGGTAGCCTTAGATAGAGACTTGACTTTAATTGTTCTAAGACCCAGGTATTAAAGAGACATCAATGGTTAAACTGGACTTGCAAAGAAATGACATCATTATTAGGCTCCTTTATATAGACACAAAGAATGGTTACTTAACTAACAGTAACTGTGGATCTTCAAGAGGTTATCTAGATCAGAGGTTCTCAAACTGTGGTCCATGGACCACCAGTGGTCCGCAAGCTCCATTCAGGTGGTCCGCGGATAGCTCCCTCTAAGGTGCGCGCCTAGGCAGCCCCACACAAGAGAATGAAGGGCCACCCACCTAATTAGTGGAGCCGTGCAGGTGTGACTTCACTAATTAGGTGCCTGGACCCTGGAGAAGACGCACATGGAAGGTGAGGTGGTGGTCTTGGGGGGGGGGGGGGAATATGGTGTAGGTGAAAGGGGGCAGTGGAGTGAGAAGAGGGCATGGAGGGAATTTGGGATGTGCAGGGCTGCAGCAGCCAGAGAAAGAGGCGACTTTACTCAGCCCCAGGGCTGCAGCTGCCGGAGAGAGACGGCCCTCCTGCCCAGCCTCAGATCTATGGCGGGGGAGACCCCCCGCTCCTTCCCAGCCCCAGTTAGGGGGCTGCTGAGGAGGGGGAGAGAGGGAGAGACCCCCTCTTTCCCAGCCCCAGCTCAGGGGCTGCAGCAGCAGGGTAGAGAGGGCACATGCATTGCATTAGAAAGGTAAGACTACTGATATTAAAATGTGAGTTGTGTGCTTTTATTTGTAGAACAAAAAAAGTTTATCATCATCAAGGTTTTTTTTTTTAATATAGCACTTTTACCCAAAGCGTTTTACAACAGTTAGCTAATGGTACAAACAACATTTGGAAAGATCATTAAGTGGTCCGCCGAGACCCTAAGCAATTTTCAAGTGGTCCACAAAAAAAAAAGTTTGAGAACCACTGATCCAGATGGATTCCATTCTAGGTGCACGTGCACCCAATGCTCATGGGATCAGATTATTTTGCCAGCAGTATCCTTTAAGGCCATATCCGAGCTCTAGATGGATTCACATCCCCATACTTGAGAACATAAATGGCGGTGCAGGCCCAACCAACTCTAAGTTCCTTTGCCAATACAGAATGCCAGAGGAGTAGTACTCTGTAGAAGCGGGGTCAGGAGGGTGAATCATGGAATCCAGGTGGATAACACATCTCGAAAAAATCACAGTTCCACTCTTGGTGACTAACCAGCAGTTGTCTGTCTGCTTGGAGGTAGGTACTAGAAGTCCTACTTAAAGAACGACTGTAGGACAGCGCTACCAAAATGGGCATTATTTTTGGAACCATCTACCAAAGAATAGTTTCTTGTAAATGCGTGGACTGAGTTCCACACGGCTGCTCTATACATTTCAGAAATAGGTACATTCTTCAGACAGGCAGAAAAGGTTGCCTGGGCTCTAGTGAAATGAACTCTCATGTGGCTAGATGGATCTCACTTGGCTAGCTTGTAAGAAATTCTTAAACAACTGCTGGAGACCCATTTTGATAATCTCATTGCGTATACTGCCTGGCCCTTAAACCTATCAGCAAAGTCACGAACAATCTAGGTGTGTTCCTAAATGTTTCCGTCCTGTTAAGGTAATAGGGCAATGCCCTTACTATATCAAGAATATGACATCCCCTGGGGTTGATGAGGCTTGGGGAAGAAGACTAGGAGAAGAATACACTGGTTCATATGGAACTCTGAAGCAACTCTGGCTAGGAATTTGGAATGAGGCCTGAAAGTAAACCTGTCCTTATGAAACACTATATAAGGGGGACCTTCCATGCACGCCTGAATCTTCTCTCCCTTTGAGTCAGTGTAAGATCTTCTAAAAAAGAAGGCTTCACTGATAGGTGGTATAGGGAGCAGGTTGCAATTGGCTCACATGGGGGACCCATCAACACTGTTAGTATTATACTTATGTCTCACAAACTGGGTGAAAAACATGAATAAGGCCCTTAAGAAATATACCCACTCTAGGGTGTGAAAATACAGTGCAGTCCTAGATAGGAGGGTGATGTGCATATATTGCTGCTAGATGAACACTTTATGGAACTACCTGAAAAAAAATCAAGATGGTTTCAGAGATAGTAAATAGTCCAATTTTGCTGAAATGGGTGTTGCTGAAGGAGACATAACTGATGCTGAGATGTCCAAATAGGAAACCTCTTCCATTTAGCTTTTAAGTCAATCTTGTTGAGACTTTCCTGCAGAATGTTCTGAACTTCAGTTGAACTGCTCCTTTCAGTAGATGTCAAAATGCCTTAAAGTTATCTGTTGGACAAGGTGTAGATGACTGCCTCATCAGGGGAAGATGACAAAATTGCTTGCGAGATCAACTGGTCCTCCACCTTTGCCTGTTGATCTTCCTCTCTCTTAAGGGAAAAGGATCTAACTAACCCCTTGAAATGGGGACAGAGGATGTTGTCTTGTGGGAATATGGTTGCATACTCCAGGATGCCTGTACATATGGATACAACACTGGTGGACACAAGAGGAGGATAATGAGGGCCTTGACCCTGTGGGCATACCTACACTGCAATTAGATACCTGTGGCTGACTGACTCACAGGGCTCAGCTTAAGAATCTGTTTATTTGCAGTGTAGACATCCAGTCAGGCTGCAGCCCAAGCTCTGGGACCCTCCAACCTCAGTGTATACATATCCTCTAAGACCCATGCCTTCTGCTCAAAAAGTCGTTTCTGAAGGAATAGCTCCTGGTAGCTCTGAGCCTACTATCAATGAAAAAAGTTAGTAAAAAATACAAAAACAATAATAGTCAAACAAAGTTAACAATGTAACAACTACACTAACTCACCACTAACTGTCTACAACAAAGTCGTACAGTTCTCTCTTGCTGCCACAGGCAATAAGAAGGAACTGAGACATGCTTGGGCCTACTCTTCTCTTTATCTCCTTGGACACCTGGGGGGTAGGTGCGGCCTCAAAAGCCACCAAAGAATCTGATCTCCCATGCACTAGGTGCATGTGGACCAAAAATGGAATCCTGTGGACAACCATTTGAAAAAGAAAATGTTTTTAAAAAAAATTAAAAAACCACCAAGCAGAGGTACAGAGGTTTTCCCACCATATTTTCTAATCTGTATTGTGTATATCCGCCATATATTTTTATCACATCAGGAAGCCCCTTTGGAATTCTTGTGTATACATTTCTTGTAAATGGCAGACAGATCCTTCCAAGTACCCATGATTTTCTTTCTTGCAGTAGGTTCAATGATCTACTATTTCACAGCATGATTACTTTCATATTAGCACACTGAACAGCAACAATTCCAAACTGAAGGGCTCCAATGTGGTTGACAGATATACATCCAAATGTCAAACAATATTCCCAGAATTCCTATTAACATTAAGATCTACAGAGATTTGTCCTTCACAGTCCTATTTTTGCTTCCAGAGATTCGGCGTCATTTCCCTCAATTTAGAGATCTTGCAATAATACTGTTAATATTACTTTGAAGTTTGAAGTATATTTCATTTTAGGATTTCAAACAACTTTACAAATCTTAAGCTCCATTCCCCTTGTAAGGCAGGTACAGTGTTGGACCATTTAACAGACAGTTAAGAGGCAAAGCAAATTATCTAATTGGCTCTAGGAAACAGGGTCAGTGAAGGAGCCAGGAAAGAATTCATGAGTCCTGACTCCCAGTCTCCTGTTCCAACAATGGAGCAACACTCCTCACCAACAAGATGTCTGCTGCAACATACTACAGGGAAAGGAACTGGAATACCAAAGGTGTGCACTGGGAGCTAACTACATACCATGGGGTTCCAGGAATAGGAGTAGTTGCAACTGGTTTTGCTTTCTGAGCTGCTTTTTCTTCTTCAGTCATTTCTTCCTCTTTTGGCTCCTAGAAGGGAAAAAAAATAAAGGTTGTAAGAGTCCGCCATGTTCTCTGTTCAGCTAATTTCATTTATATCCAATTGACAGTAATGTGGAATCATATTTATTTAAAATAATGTTAATCAACAGCCTCAATTACATTCACAGAGTTTAAGGCAGGAAGAATCTATTAGATCACTTAGTCTGACCTCCTCTCTCTCTCTCTCACAGGCCACTAATTTTCACCCAGTTCCCCATATATTGAGCCCAATAACTTGTCTTTGACTAACATAACTTTTGTTTTGCTAAAACGTGTCTTACAGAAAGACATCCAGTCTTGATTTGAAGACTTCAAGAGATGGAGAATCCACCATTTCCCTTGGTAGTTTGTTCCAATGGTTAATCACTCTTACTATTAAAAATTTGTGCCTAATTTCAAATGTCAATTTGTCTGGCTGCAGCTTCCAGCCACCAGTTCTTTATCTGCTAGATTAAAGAGCACTTTAGTACCTGGTACTTTCTTCCCGTGAAGGTACTTAAACAGTAACCAAGTCATCTCTTAATCTCAATAAGCTAAAAAGGATAGCGCTCTAAAGTCTCTCACTGTAAGGCATTTTCTCCAGCCCGTGAATCATTTTTGTGGCTGTTCTGCATCCTCTCCAGTTTTTCAATATCCTTTTTAAGATGTGGACACCAGAATCATAAACAGTAATCCTCTATCATTCTCAATAATGCTATAGGTTGATATAAATATCATCTCCCTACTCCCCTGTCTATACAACCAAGGATCGCATTAGCCCTTTTTGCCATAGCATCACACTGGGAGCTAGCTACACTGAGTTATTGTCCACTATGACCCTTAAATCCTTTTCAGAGTCACCCCTTCAAAGGATAGTCCACCGTTCTGTAGATATGGCCTAAGTCCTTATTCCTAGATGAGTAAGTTTGCATTTGACTGTATTAAAACATATTTTGTTTGGATTTCTTGGTGACCTGGGCCCATTCAGATTGGTCCATATGATCATTATCTACTATTCTGCCTATCTGTGTCATCTGCAAATTTTAGCAGCAGTGATTTTATATTTGCTTCCAGATCACTGATTAAAATGCTAAGTAGTGTCAGGCAAAGTACCAAGCACTTTGGAACCTTATTAGAATTACCACAATTGACTGATGATTCCCCACTGATGACTACTTTTTGAGATCTGTCAGCTAGTTCTTAATCCATTTAATATGCTCCACTGATATATTGTGCTAATTATAAATGTAATGCAGTACTAAAGACACAATGTGGGTGAAGCAATATCTTTTATTGGACTAACTTCTCTTGGTGAAAGAGAGAAGCTTTCATGTTCCTCAGGCCTCTCTAATGTCCTGGGACCAAAACAGCTACAATAAGGCAGTACTAAGTCAAATATCTTACAAAAGTAAGTACACTACTTCTTTGAAATTTATCAATCAAACTTGTAATACCTCAGAGAATGAAATCAGGTTTGATTGGCATTAATTATATTCCTGTCCTTTAATTCTTTATTGTGTTCCCTATCAGTTTTTCCATTATTTTGCTTGGGACTGATGTCAGGCTAACTGACCTGTTTCCCAGGTCATCCCACTTGCCCTTTTGGAATAATGGCACAACAGCAGTACTCTTTTAGAATCGACTAGAATTTCCACAGTATTTCAAGATTTATTAATAATTAACACAAGCGGGTGAGAGATTTCCCCAGCCAACTCTTTTACGAGTCTTTGGAGTAAATTATCCAGGCCTGCTGATTTAAGAATGTTTATTCCTAAGAAGTCATCTAACATCCTCTTCAATTACTAATGGACTGGAAAACACTTCACCCTCAATTGATATGACTACATCTTGCTACTTTCAAAATAAAGAACAGAAATATTTATTGAACACATCTGCCTTTCCTGAATCATTAACAATTTTACCATCTCCATGTAGTAATGGGCCTATAACATTGCTAGATTTTCTTTTGTGCCTGTAGGTTTAAAAAACCCTCCTTCTTAGTATCTTATTAATTTTCATCTGTCTTCTCAAATGTAACAATGTTTTGATTATTATGCTACAGGCTTTAGTTTCTATTTAAGTCAAGACCCAGATTCAGGAAAGCCCTTAAGCCACATGTTAACACTGACTTCAATGGAATTTAAATATACTTAAACACTTGCCTGAATTGGGACGTTTCCCCGAATCAGGGCCTAAATGAAGAGATTATGGTGAGATATCTACCACAAAGAGAAATTTCAATAAATGTTGTCTATTCTGAAAGCTCAGTGACTTGAAAGACAAGATTTGGCTTACATAAAGTGCTGAACATAAAATATAATTGCCTTTACAGTAGGAAAAAGCAAACAAGCTAGCAAAAAAGTATTAATGACTACTTCAAAAATAAGCATGACAAATTGGATGTGTAGCCTTTCCAATACTATAAACTGCTGTATGTATATTATGACTTGCTTTAATGTTATTGCCAGAAAAATACAGAGCAGATTAGTAAGCAAACAGTACAGAAAGTGTTATTTTTGGTCAGGCAGCTTAGTGTTTTTAAACATTGTACCTTACTTACATAACAAAAAAACTGTACACAAGAAAAAGTTTTAGTTTGGTTACGGTAATTTAAGGGAAACAAATGTACTTTACTTCTGCAGAGGTTCTCTATGATACGACTTTCTGACAAACTAAACTTATTGGTTGTATTGTATACAGGAAGTTTTGCCTTTGTCTCAAAATTACAAAAATAAAGAAAATATGCAAACATGCTTCTCTTTCAATATTTCAGACATCCTGATATCCAGAGCAAACTGAGTTGCTGAATACTTCGAGCTTAATGAGAGAAATGATTTTTTATAAATCAGAATGTATTTAGAGGTAAGACTGTTTTCATTTTCAAGTTCTTACTAACTTACAACCTAATTCATCTCTCTATATTTTTCTTTTTAAAGTTTTTTTAAATAAAAAAATCACTAAATGTCATGAGAAAAAAATACTGTTTTCGAATCACCCCCAATAATCTAAGAACTCAAATTACTAACCATAATCTCTTATCAATATGTCTGCATCCACATATATACACAAAAAGAAGATTTTATTTGGTTGAAAGGTCTTTTACCTCTTTTATCAGCAATTTTATAGGTTCTTCTTTGGGTTCCTCTTCTTCTGTTTCCATTGGCAAAGGCTCCTCTGTAGGTTCTTTAATAGGTTCTTTAATCTTCTCTTCTACTTTTTCTATAAGAAAAAGGATTTTATTTTTTTTAAAGTTTGCCTACGGTAACTTAAAATTTTTACTGAACTCATCAGATTCAGTTTATCAATGTGGTTTTTCAAGTTGTACTTTTCTTTATTTTATTCATTTATTTAGCACTATTCTCTCTCCAGAGAATTAAGTGTCATCCTCAAAGGGCCAGATTCTCTCCTGTGCCAGGATCTGCTCAACATGGGGAAAAGGGGAGGCAGTTAGGGCTCCTAATCTCACAGTATCCCAGCCCCAATGTCTTCTCTAACTTATGGCAGTTGGTGTATGAATTGCTGTAGTGGACCCTACTCTTCCCTCTCCTCCCGCCATGCCCTCTGCCCCCAGGGCAGAAGAGAATTATCAACTTTGCAGCTGAAGTCAAATTCTGGTTGCTCTCTGTTGTTTAGATGTTGTGTAGGAACTGGAATGGGGAGAGAATCAAAACAGGCATCCTGGCCATTCACTGTAAAAAATAATTTAAATGGAATCCCTCTTACTAACACTTTGCTACCCATATAACGGTCCTAACAGGATTCAAGTGACACAGTCAACTTTAATTTTGGAAACTGGCTCATTTCTAAAAATGTAAGTTTCTGATCGAATACTCTTTAAGGCGTATGCCCTGAATTAAAAAATAATAATAATTCTGGCCTTTTCAGCAAACAGGAACCTCACAGACAATACAGGGGAAACTGACCAAATACAAAGTAATGTTAAACACACAAAGTAAACAACCTGTAAGAGAATATTCCCCCTATCCCCCCAACTTTTCTTTTATAGCAACTGTAAGTGCTGCATGTAAATACAGTAGAGAGACGTGATTTTCAGGGTATGTTCCTGTGACAAGAGCTCCAAATTCAGTCCAGTTTCCTGAAGTGCTCATGCACATTCCTTGTTTAGCAGAATAAATTATAACTCAGATTCTACATATTTCTTAAAGCAGGTTCCACGCAAGGATTTCACAATTGTAATTAAAACTGCCCTTTAGCAGCCTACATGTCTGTTGTTATACTTAGCCCCAATGCCAGTAGGAAATATTAGAAGTCAAAAATAAGACAAGGAGGTTACATCAATAGAAACAAGTCACTTGGGAAGAATAGTCAGCTAGGGATGTTAACCATCAAATATTATGCTTGAAGTTGCTCTAAATTTTAATAAAAGAATATTGTGTGTAATAGAAAGAGTTCTCTCTCTAACCCCAACATTTCTCCACCTAAAATCCAATCAATAAATATTGGGGAGGGGGAAGAGGAAGTTATTTGAATGCTTTGACTTGCACTGCAGGCTGCTCTAGTGGGTCTTATATGATGCAGAAGGGTTGCTATCAGCAGCACACCATCCTGGCATAGACTTCCTTTGCTATTTGTTAAAGACTGTTGCTTTTTTAACAAACAGCTTGTTGTTTATATACTGCTCAGGTGCCTTTACTTTCTGGATTAGTTTTTTGTTTGCTTTTGATACTATGTCTGGTGACAATAGGTCTCAGAAAGGAGTCTCCTGCAAGATCAGCTGCTGTCTATCTCCTTCCCTTCCATGACATTAAAATTTGGTTAGGGAGTCCATGGATTTGGGAAGGGAGATGACAAGTCTGCAATTTCTTTGGATGCATTAAGAGCTACGAAATAAACTAGGGTGAGCTAGTTACTTTTGCTCCAAAAAAACCCTTGCAGTTTGTTGAACTTCTCTAGAATAAACTACACATTTATCAAGATTCAAGAGATATTAAAAATTGAGAATGAAAGTTTTAAAATGCACTTTGGAACTTTAAAGAACATTACAGGAGAGGTTGAAATACAAGAAAGCAATTTTAAGCAGACACACATTTGGACACCGAGCATTCTGCATGAGTTCCCGAACCACTAGAGAACATCTGATACATTAAGTTTGGATGGAATACTCAAGTGAATGGTGCAGTCCAGTTTCCGGAATGGACAGCTCTTGCCTAAAAAAGACTGTACAATGCAACTACAAAGAGACAGCCTTCTGAGCATTGTTCTGCACCTATTACTTTCCTTTAAAATACATTTTATATATTATGAGGATCTAGAAAATGCTTCTTTATTCAGGGAACCTAATTCAGACGTTCTCTGTCTTAAGGACCTCTCAATTCAAGAGAAGTAAGCTGAGTTAGTGAAAACTGAATTGTCAACTAGGTCATGGGCAGCAGTCTTAACTAGCATGGTTGAGAGCTATTTTAAGCAGGTTTGTGTATGTATATATAAAAAAAAAAATTCAACCAAGAGGGAAAAGGAAGAACTACTTGTGCCTGACTAGACCAGTGAAGACTAGCAAAAATTTTGTAGATACTAGAAACAGAACGTTTGAGGGGATTTTCACTCTCTAGTCTTCTTTTTGGCATTATATTTGGATCACCGGGTTGGGGGTGGGGGGAGAAGAGGACTCCCTCATGGATGTAATTTGGGTTAAATGAATTTGGGGTTATGGAAAATAACCTTTTCTTTTTGCTAATTTAATTTTGTCCTATTCATCCCCTCCCTTTCTCTCCATCCCAAACTCTAAACTTTGTGCTTTCACAAATTTCCATTCTTTAATTAGTTTATCACTAGGATGTAAAATTACATATAAACATTTTAAAAACTAAAAAATTCTTTCCACTTTTTGTCCTTTCACAGAGATGTTTTCAAGCATTCTAGTATGAGAATATAACTTCTTTCTACTAGAAAATAAATGCATCGTTCATCTAAATGTTCCATGGTTTGACAGCAATGAACAGCTATTAAGATAGCAGAAAACAAATATGCTTTAACTCTAAGACCTATACCCAAGTCAAAGTTAGCACTAGAAACACATTTTGGAAATCCTAATTAAGGGAGAAGAGGATTAAAGTAATTCTCGTTCACATTTTCCAACAATGTTTATAATGTTAAGTCGTAAAAGTGATCATACCTAGTTGTGGCTGGACTCTAAAATCGAATGCTGTACCTTTCTCTTTTAGTTCTTGGGGTCTTTCCCATGTTGATTCCAAAGTCCTATTGTTATAATAGTAAGTCTTCCCATCTGCTGTTTTGTACTCTGTCCATTCAGAGACTGCTGTTGCTCCAGCCAAAGTAGCAGGTGAAGCGGCAATAGCAACCTGAGGATGGATCATAGGTACAATAGGAGGGGCCATTCCTGGCAAGACACCTACATAAAGGAACAGGAAAAAACAAAACAAAAGAGTGAGTGACAATGAAGTATCATTTTGTGACACAAAAAGCACCAAAATACTGTTTTACGATAATCAACTAAGCATATAGTTTAACGTAAACTACTTCAAAATAAGTTTTTTTCCCCAAAAAACTGGAAGCTGATGTTACTAATTGTACTACCATGTTTCTAAATCACAAATGTCTATATTCAACTGGGCAAAGGACAATTATGTAAAATGCAGTGATCTAAAGAGTAATAGCCAATTCTGCATAGTACAAAAGTTGTTAGCATTTTAGGCATTCAATTTCAGTGTTTCAAGAGCAAAATCCCTGCTATTTCAGTTCAAGATGAAGTCTGATGACTTAATGCTTTTAAAAGAGTAATACTGAACTATGCTATGATGGTTCTGTGGAGTACTTGAGACAGACTACCAAATCCATTTTGCTCATGTCCTAAGGCAAAATGGCAAGCAAGTACCCAGAGATGAAGAGCCAGTACAGTATATTACTATACCATTTGCCTGGTATACCAGGTTTTTTGGAAAGTGAAAGCAAATTTGCTTTCAAGAAAGAAAATAGGACCAACACAATGTGGCCATGATTTAGAGCAGTTTAATAATAAAGGTTTCAGAGTAGCAGCCGTGTTAGTCTGTATCCGCAAAAAGAACAGGAGTACTTGTGGCACCTTAAAGACTAACAAATTTATTTTAGCATGAGCTTTCGTGAGCTACAGCTCACTTCTTCAGATGCATAGAATGGAACACACAGACAGGAGATATTTATACATACAGAGAACATAACTGGATACAATTAACACTGGCCTAAACAGAGACTGGGAATGGTTGGGTCATTACACTAATTGAATCTATTTCCCTATGTTAAGTTCTCCTCACACCTTCTATGGGCCATCTTAATTATCACTTCAAAAAGTTTTTTTTTCCTCCTGCTGATGATCGCTCATCTCAATTGATTAGACTTTTCCTGTTGTTATGCATACTTCCACCTTTTCATGTTCTCTGTATGTATAAATATCTCCTGTCTGTGTGTTCCATTCTATGCATCCGAAGAAGTGAGCTGTAGCTCACGAAAGCTCATGCTAAAATAAATTTGTTAGTCTTTAAGGTGCCACAAGTACTCCTGTTCTTTTTAATAATAAAGTGCTAGTTGTAATGTCTTTTAACCTGAGACAAAAAAAACACCAAACCAAAACAGTACATTATTGAAGAAACAAGTAACTGTTTGTGTATGAAAACATATTTGTTCCTGAAAATGGCTTATTTTCAAACAATGTACAACCTTAAAATGAAGATTTATGCTAAGACACGCATACACCACATACATACTAACATGCAAGCAGTCATGTAACTGTACAAATGGAAGTAGAACACACACAAATATCCCACACACAAAAAATAGAACTAAGAAGTATGGGCATGAGGAGGTTCACATTTATCGCAGAAATCAATGATTAAAATAATGTGAGTTTGTGTAGCTTTTTTGTACTAAATAGGCTAACACTAACAACTCATTAGGAAAGTTATTTGCTGGCCAATATATTTTCATTTAGACATTTTTTTAAAAATAAAAATATATAGATCCACTCATTTGGGGAAAGCAAATAAATAAATAAAAGATAAACAACAACATTCACTACCATGCCAACTTACAGACAAAATGAACTAAGATGGTTTTAAAAATTACCCGTCTTGGTGGTAGCGACTGTCTTTACATACGGGCAGCTGACTATTTGCATCATTGCTACACCTGTAAAATGGATAAGCAAGCATGTTGGAAAGCTGCCATTGTATGTTGGCTATTACTGGGAGTCTGAATAATACGAATTTTCCTGTTACAATTTAAAATGCCATTTTCCAATAGAAAAGACAGATCCCAGGCAGGAAAATGTAAATTCTTCTTTGTTCCAATATATTATGAAAAGTGGTGCCAGATCAACTATAAAACTAGTTCTAAGTTACAGCAACATTTACTGTTTTACATTGAACTAGCAGTTTAAAGTGTAACATATATTAGGACTTTATAAAAACATTTGAGAGAGGATTCAAGGGTTTAAATTCAGTGTGGGGTAGAATCTCACCCCTCTCTGTGGAACAATGTGTTGAGGGTAGTTTTGCTCATAGCATTTGCCCAGAAGAGGCCAATAGAAGCAGCTACAGAAACTCATGCAGTCCCTGTCAGTTTCATTCTGCTCCTACCCCAGCTGGAAAGAAGGCGCCAGCAACAGTGGAGGTACAATTTTAATCAATTAAGACAAGGGTGAAAGTGATGGTGGCAGCGGCAGCAGTGAAAGCACAATTTCAACCAGAAAGGAAAGAGGAGGTGATGGTCATTAGGGAAAGGCATTGAAGCTGAAAGAGAAGAGGCAAAAAGACAAGGCTGTGAAGGGGTGAAGAAATATACACAAACAAAAGAAGCTGCATTGGTGGGTCAGTGGTAGGAAGTATTAGCTCTTGTCAGTCTGTGGAGAGCATGGGTTAGGAATGCTGTGAAGGCAGCACACTTAGCCTCTAGGAGAGGTAGCACCATGGACTGCTTTCTAGCTCACTGAAGAAATGATACTGAAAGGTATGGAAACTGTGACATCTAATTCCCTTCAATGAGATGAAAAATCACTAGGAAAGATGTGAGAATAAAAAGGGAGGAAAAAAGGGATTCCAGAAGACAGTTCATTTTAAGGCGAAGGGGTCATGACTGTATAATATTTCTGAGTATCAATCCAGTACTTTCAGACTGCTAACTGAAAAACTCAGAAATATACCCCCAGATCCTAAAATGCTTCAATTCCCACCATATGAAAGAGGTAAGAGGTGGGAATTCCCACAACACAAAATGAAATTAAACCCTTGTATTTATAACCAAAATAAATTTTATCAAAAATTTAATATAGAAAATACACTAAATATACTGCCAATTTATTTAAAAAAATCTTTTAGAAAAGACCTAATCTCAGTGCTCTTTAGTTTTAAGTTCTTTTATTAAAATTTTTAATAGCTCTATGTAGTATGGATGGATCAGGATACCGAAGCATTGAATCAAATGGTACTGAATGAAGTGTTTGTCTAGTTGTGTTGGGTTTTTTTATGATACAGCCTTTGAATGAATGTAAAAATTTGTTTTGTTAAGGAAGTTACAGTATGTTCTAAAACTAAATCAGGATAAATAATGTCATCTGTCCAATCACTGAAATTGGTTCTACTGCAGTGCAGACTTCTTAGCAACTACAGAAAAAAAAGAAAAAAAAAAGCTGTTTCCTCTGACAAATTTCACATTTTTAAATGTATAGATAGCTTTTCACATATGAATTAAGAGTAAGCAGACCGACTTTAAAATTTAGTATCGTAAGATATTAACACAATGGAAGAGTTAATTTAGTGTCATGCCACAATATGCTGCAGAACTTTAAATGTCAAGATCACTTGTCAATTGCATTGCCCAGCTCTTTTTTAATATGAAGTGATCTCTCTGGATGGCTTCATGCTCATCACTGCCTAACACAAAAGAGCTACACACTTATGCTCAATATGTCTTTTCAAATTCTGCTAATATTTTAATGGGATCATTTTAGCTTGTTTCTTAAAAACTCATCTCTTCAGGCATTTTATAGTTATGGTGGGAATATTCCAAGGCTTTCTAGAAACATCACAAAAAAAGTACAACCAAGTCAAACCAAATTTAGCTGAATTAAAAAAAAACAAAACAAAACATAGTTTTGGTCCGTAATCAAAGAGATTGATTGTTCTAAATACACAAAGAAAACATATTCAAAATGGCATGGAGTCCTCACAGTTCAATCCAATGTGTTATTTCCCAGGGAAAACGGGTCAGGTATAAGTCTTCCAGAACTTCAGAAACTATACTCATGTTCTGAGAGAATTTGAGGAAAATGTTCCATCAGATAACCATGGTTTTTTGTTTGTTTACACTTCTCTCTTCTTTTCCAGTGTAGTGTTCAGGGTGGGAGTTTCTGCACTGGAAACTTACAAAATATACAAGTGTCCATTGTTCATGGGCAGTTTCTTGGATATTGAAATTGTTTCCTTATTGTATTGATCATTCAAATTTTGCCTGCCAGTTTACACTTAAGAATAGCTGAATATGCATTTTACATGAAGAATACTGGATCCTTCATCTTACACTGATCGTTTGCTGGCGGAGGCAGGAATTGAAGTTAAGAGTAGTCAAACTTTCTTCATCCTGATTTAAGCATTTTCAAACTTAATAATTAGTTATTCTTTTCCCTTAATTCCCCAAAATATGTAAGAATCTACTCCTGAGGGTATTCTGCACCAAAAAAATAAAAATTCTGTGCCAAAAAAAATAAAAATTCTGTGCATTTTATCTGTCAAATAAATGTGGAGTCTCCAGCATGGCATTGGGGAGCACAGACACGGGTTGCACAGAGGTGGGAGATCACTGAGCTGCTACCCCCTGGGACAGAGACTCAGTGGTGAGGCTGCATCTAACCCCGACAGAGCGCAAGGACCGGGCCTGTTCCAGAAACACCCCAGGGCCCTGCCCCTCCATGCCAGGTGCAGCAGGTGTGGGCAGGCAGGCTCAGCAAGGAAGGATCCAAGTGTGGAGGAGCTTAGTGTGGGGGGATCCAAGTGTGGGTTGAGAGGGTTCTGTGTGGGGCAATCTGGGTGCGGGTGGCTCAGTGGGGGATCCAAGTGCAGGGGAATCTGGATGCACAGAGACTTGTTGGGGGGTTCTGGGTGTAACGGTAATGGGACTCTGCAGGGGGGTCCAGGTGAAGGTGGTTGGGGCTCAGCAGGGGTGAAGGGGTCTGAGGTGGGGTCCAGATGCTGGGGGAGTGGGGCTCAGTGGGGTGAGGATCCAGGTGCAGATGGTTGGGGCTCAGTGGGGTGGGGGATCCAGGTGCGGGGGGTTTGTTGGGGCTACAGGAGAGTGGGGTTCATCAAGGGGGGTTTGGCTGAACAGGAGGGTCTGGGTATGAGGAGGTCTGGATAAATGGGGGTTGGGCGGATGGGAGAGCAGCTCCCTGTACAGGGATCCCTCCCCCTGCAGCTGAGGAGTGATGGGTGAAGGAGCCAGGGGGTATGGTGGGGGGTTGCAGAGCTTCCTGCAGCTGGGGGAGAAATCTGGCTGTGGGTCTGACCCGGACCCAGATGCCGTGCAGGGAAAGAGGAAGTCCCGTCAAACAGCTGAGCCTGGCACGGGGCAGGAGCCACCAGTCAGTCTTCCTCAGTCCTGTCCCCTGTCTCACAGTGATTTCTCTCTCTGCCAGCTGTCCTGGACACACAAAACATACTGCTGGAGAGGGCCCCATGAATGCTCTTGTGGCTTCCCTTTGCTTCCCCATCAGAAAGTCAGTTTTCTGCAGGGAAGCAAAGAAACTTGGGGGAGGGGGGGGAGAAGAAAGACAAATTCTGCACATGCGCAGCGGCGCAGAATTCCCCCAGGAGTAAAGAATCAGACCTCTAAATTACTTACCTAACATTCAGTATCAACCAGAGTACTGTCCTCAACCTGGTATAATTTTGTCTTGTTTAAGCTGATGACTTCCCTATAATTTCCTTTTTAAAACAAAATTGTGGTGTTGTATCACTCCTACAAAGTTGATTTTTTCTAATCACGACTCTGAAAAAGATTGGTCAGTTATGGTGGATAATCAGCTGAACATTAGCTCCCAGTGTAATGCTGTGACCAAAAGTGCTAATGTGATCCTGGGATGCATAAACAGGGGAATCTTGAGTAGGAGTAGAGAGGTTATTTTACCTCTTCATTTGACACTGAGTTGCTGGAATACTGTGTCCAGTTCTAGTGCTCACAATTCAAGAATGTTGATAAATTGGAAAGGGTTCAGAAAAGAGCTATGAGAATGATTAAAGGATTAGAAAACATGCCCTGCAGTGATAGACTCAAGGAGCTCAATCTATTTAAGCTTAAGAAAGAGAAAATTAAGGGGTGACTTAATTAGAGTCTATAAGTATGTACACAGGGAACAAGTATTTAATAATGGGCTCATCAGTCTGGTTGATATAAGTATAACACAATCCAATGGCTGGAAGTTGAAGCTAGACAAATTCAGACTGGAAATAAGGTGTAAATTTTTAACCGTGACAGTAATTAGCCATTGCAACAATTTGCCAAGGGTTGTGGATTCTCCATCATGGACAATTTTGAAGTCACGATTGGATGTTTTTCTAGAAGATATACTCTAGGAATTATTTTGGGAAAGTTCTATGGCATGTGTTATAGAGCAGTCAGACTCACTAGATCACAATGGTCCCTTCTGCACTTAGAATCTATGAACGTGGACTAAGCTTCAACATGAGCCCCTACAGCTCATGTCTTTTTGCTCATTTTCCGACACTATGCCTGGTGGCTGCAAGTGATCAGGCTTGGGAACACTTGATGTCAGTGCTGAATTGTAATACTTTCTGCTCCTGAATACGTATGCAGTGTAGTTGTAGCCGTGACGGTCCCCGGATAGCAGAGAGACTCTAGAATATGTAATTCACTTTTAGTCTCCTCTCTAGTTTTATTTCATTTCCTAATGCATGTTTGTGCATAAGACTGAAGCTCTAAATCCAAGTAATGAAGGGACAGCAATGATTACATACCAACCATGAATTCTGCCATATGAAAAAAAATGTAGTGCTAGAACATCCTGGCAATAAACTATTTTTACAGTTGATTAACAGTCTCAGAGTCACTTAGAGAATTAAGCCAGCTCTTCATTACTTTGTATGGGACTGGAGTATAGACATGATCCCTTTAAAAAAATCCATTTATAAAATGCAATTTTCAGTGCATGCTAATTCTAATTTATTTGTATTAGCCAAAACAAGTATTTTACATGTTTAAATAACTACTTTATAATAATTGTATCAGAACATTAAATATGTAAAAAAAAGAGTTTCAAGTGACTATTACTTAAAAAGTCTGTTCACTAAACCTGAATTATTTCAGAAAACATTCTAAATGGAGAGGATTTAGGCAATTCCATACACAGTAGACACATGAGTGCAAACAAACTGACAACATGGACACATAGTTGACAAGACAACTCAGTCTACCAATTTACCTGGAAGTGGAATAGGCATGCCAGGAAGGGGAACACGAAATGGAGGTACCATTACAGGTGGAAAAGCAGGAATTGTTGCTGTTGGCTGAGGTACTGCATGAGGAACTGCAGGAGGCAACGTCTGTGGGACTTGCTGGGGTACAGTCTGCACAGGTGTAGCAGAAGGAGTGGAGGTTGAAACACTAACTGAAGATGTAGCAACTGAAACACCTGAACTTGTGGTCTGATCTTGTGTTGTCGGTGCTGATAAAAAAAAAAAAGAAAAGAAAAAGAAAAAGAAAAAAAAAACTTGTAGTTTTCTTAAATGATACAACGTGTGAACTGTAAATACGTGAGCACTTACTAATATTGCCCTACACATACTATACAGTATTTCATCTCTTACTGACACACACATAAGGAAAGGACGCTTGCTGGAAAGAAAAATCCCTCCCTCCACCCTGTGACATTACACCATTCCAAAAAAAGGTCAATTTCTATTTCTTATTTCCCTTGCCCCCTTGTTTGTATAATATAACTAACAAATCTCACGGGCAGTAGCAAAAGTTTCTTTGCTTTGTTTACCAGAGAACTAGTATAACCTGTTTGGGTGATAAGTGAAATTTGAACCTCGGTTCAGATTGAGACAACTAGGAGGGGAAAGTTGTACAAAACCTTGAATGAAGGAACTAATGCGCAAAGAATATTGTTGTTTAAACAATATAAAGGCAGCAATTCTGCATGTGCATGTACATGACAACAGTGTGATATTCTTAGATTGTGGCCATGCAACTGTGCTTCAAGCATGGAGAAATATCTGCACAAAATTTGTATAATCAAGGAAAAGTTTAGGAAAATGCTCTTAGTCATGGGCTGGAAGAATTCTAGTGGCCCTCAGTGCCTCCTAGTGGGTAAATGAATATTAAACATTCAGTTCAACATTTCTTGCAGGATGATTCGAATTATCCTTCAACAGGATGTTAATGTTGCATATGAATGTGTGGGGTAAAAGGAGGAAAAGTGGCAGCCAATGCGTTTCAAGAATTAAACTTATACTAGGCATCATTTTGATTTATTTTACCCTGGAAAGCAATGTTATAAATTTACAAGATGATACAGTGCAATGATGGAGAAATATCACTTTTCTTGTACTAAGTGATTATGTTTAGATATTAAATTTATGTCATAAAAACAGATTGCAAGGAAATTATTTTCTCCAGTATTTAATAAAGTGATTAACTCACTTTTTCAATAATATAAAGATATTAAATATATACTAAATATTAAGTAACATTCATCTGCAGTTCTCAAAGGGTAAGAGAATTATTCCTGCTTTAAAGAGAGGGAAACTGAGGCATGCAGCAATTAAATGATTTGCTCAAGGTCACACAATAAATCAATGGCACAGTCAGAATTAGAACCCAGTTCTTCTGACCCCCAATACTTTACAGACTGATTCTGAATGCTGAGAAAATTGATCTTTTAAAACACAAGCTTTAGCATCTGGCCACAAGCATCAACATTAACAGACCTTCCTTAAGAATAAAGGCAAAATTCATTAGTGCTTGGTGTCAGGAAATTACATTTCTGGCAGCCAAGAGTCAAGTCAACTTCTACATTATTCTATTAAGTTACATAAAAGGGGTCTCAGTATAAACATATGCCTCAAAAGCAGAGAAAACTACAGTGAGTAAACTACGGATCTCAAAGCCGATATGGAATGGAACCTAAACATTTGTCTGATTCTTGTCCAATGTTACATATTTAACAAACGGCTACACAGCCGATAAAATAATGCCCTACACACTACACTTAAATATATCAAGAGAACGGGCTAGGTAGTCACTTTCCAGCTTTCCAGATCTAGTGAAATAATGGCATATGACTCAAGATGAAGAGTCAACTGTAAGATTATTTGCTATGGCTACAATCTAAATATATACATTCCACAAGGTCAGTCCCTTATTCCCTTGGGCTGTTGTGAGCTGGAAACATTGTAGTGGCTCAGTACATGTGAACAAAGGAACTGAAGCACTGGGATGCTCTGCAGAATGAAAAAGCAGAAGTTCTGCTCTACAACAATCAACTCTGCTTGTTCCAGAGGCAGCACTGACATGTCCACTTCCTCAACCAGAAGGGCAGGCTGGATCCTGGAGACAGGTAAGATGGGAAACCTTGGTGGAACAACCCCTTCCTCCAAAATAATGTCTGCCCTTTTCTTAATAAAGCATTTCCAAGTTTTGTTGGAAGTATATCGATAACCAAACATACACTTAATAGTTACTTGAGAACATATGGGTAACAGCAGCAGAACAACAAATACCTGGCAAAGAAGAGGGGCCACATGTCACATTCAGACTTTACTACAGTATTTCCTCTAAGGTAGCATGTTTCCCACTCTCACAAAGCCTAAGAAACCCACAGTAACTCACTGGAGATGGTCTGTGAAATTGAAGTGGCTGTGGTTGTAGTAGAGGTCATGGAGGACTGAGTACTTGATGATGTTGATGGAGACACTGAAGATGCAGGACTACTGGTTGCTGGTGTGGAGACACCTTGGGCTTGTGCCTGCGCTTGGGCTTGTGCCTGTGCCTGTGCCTGCGCTTGGGCTTGTGCCTGTGCCTGGGCTTGGGCAGCAAGCATTGGTGTCAGTTCTGATTGCTGAATAACCTTTACCCCATCTGGCTTGGTCCATGCAGACTCACGCGTTCGTGCATTATAGAAATAGACCTATAGAGTAGAAAAGCCATTATCAAACAATAGTATGTTTTCACAATGAATGGCCTAGTCCCCCTTTCTTAAATTAGAAGGGCAAAAATTAATATCTATATGAATATGTATTAATAAAAGGAAATTGCTCTGTTTTGCCTATCTATTCAGCATGACAAAAACAAAGACTCAATCTGCAGCCTCGGTGGCCAAGATCAACACAACACCACCACCAATGCAAACAAGATCATGTGTGGTAACAGTCACTCACTGTTCCTGACAGCTCCTTGCTGTATTTGGTTCCAGTCTTACCTTGCCATCTGGAGTCTTGTTTTCTACCCATATCTCTTCAGTGGGTGGCATAGTTGGAGTTCCAGGGGCAGTGACAGGTGGCATCCCCGGAGGAAACATCATACCAGGAGGCGGTGGCATGCTACCCATTGGAGGAGGCATGAATGGTGGCCTCTGTGTAAATTCATATAACAGTAACAATGTCACAGGACTGCCATATACAGTTTGTGTTCATATTCAGTATCACTTGACTGCACAGCCTCAGCAAGAAAACAGTAGCAACAGTGTTCAGTGCTGTTCTAATACAGTCCACTGAAACAACGTTGCAATCTCTGGCCTGTTCTACACTTAACATTTAGATTTCCATTGCATACTCAGGGGGTATGAAAAATCCTCAGCCTTGTGGAAGAACGCTTCCATCCACCTAGCTCCGTTGCTTAGAGAAGTGGAATGCCTCCAGTGACAGAAAATCCCCTTCCATTGCTGCAGTCTGCATCTGCAATACAGGGTTAACAGTGGCAGAGCTACAGCACTGCAGCTATGCCACTGTAGTGCCCATAGGGTAGCCATGGTCTCAAATAGCAATACCAAGGCAAGGGCCACACCTTATGACAAGTCAAACCATAGCACAGAGAACAGCTCTAACAAATACTTCAAGCCTTGAGGTATAAACTAAATGCAAAGCAGCAAAGAAGTGGCTGTATAAAGAGAAGAGGCATGGGGTGGAATAAATGATTCCCCCCTCATTGAAGAGAGAAATATAAAACATCCCTACAGGAGATGCAAGAGAAAGAAAATAGGAGGGAGAACATGCTGAAAAAACTGTCTTCCAGGCATCAATAGCTAGAAATCATTTGAATTCAATGTAAAGCCACAAGACAATTATACAATGAGATATACAAAGTGGGGTATGAGCTGGTGTACCACTGCAGAAGCAGACAATTTCATTACAATCCATTATACCTTTTAATTATCTACCTGCTAATGTTTTACTACTAAGACATTAAGGGGAAGTGTACAAATTCAACAAAGTAGAGATATCAGCTGTAAATTTTTTTTGTAAAGCACTTAACAGATGATGCAGCAGAGGATCAGTTCAACTTAAAGTAGTTATTACTAAATGTCCAAAAGTAGCAAAAAAAAAATCTTAATTTTAAAATGCTTAATACTAATTTGATACACCCCAATATAATTCTAAATTCTTAGTTCATGCATGCCCCCCATAGTACGTGAACTTTTAACATAGTGATACTCAGACTTCAGTGGTTCAGGAGCCAAACTAGAGATCAACATTACCCAAAAGAGCCTCAGTAGTGTGAATTTGTTGCTTCATTTACTATACATTCATATTTAAACAGTAATGCAGGGGAAATATTTAATTCAGAGGTTCTCAAACTGGGGGTCGGGACCCCTCAGGGGGGTCGCGAGGTTATTACAGGGGGATCGTGAGCTGTCACCCTCCACCCCAAACCCTGCTTTGCCTCCAGCATTTATAATGGTGTTAAATATATTAAAAAGTGTTTTTAATGCATGGGGGGGGGGTCACACTCAGAGGCTTGCTCTCTGAAAGGGGTCACCAATACAAAAGTCTGAAAACTCCTGATTTAGTTTATATATTATTCTCACAGAAAAATGACTGACCAGGTATTATTTTTATCAATTACAATTGGCTAACAACATTATAAAAGCATCCTGATTGGTTAATAATTGAATCACAGTGCTTTAATATCATGTGTTGCAAAGAGCTGCAGGAGACACATTAAAGAGTCACTCATGGCTTGCGAGCCTCAGTCTGAGTATCACTGTTTTAGCCTAATAGCAAAGCAACAACTCTCCTGTTGGTAAGACTGAGCATTTCTGTTTAAAGGTTGACTATTCTAAGTATTCTAAAAAACATATGTATATTCTGATTGTTTTGAAATGTAAGCAGTTCAAATTTGGGGTCATTTGAGCCAGGGGCTCCCCAAAATACAGACCCCCTAAAACACAGCATTTTACAAAATCATCTGGTTTGTCTACTTTTTTTGTGCAAACTTGGACTCAATCTATGGCTCTGATCCATCTCAAACTGATCTTAGTCACTCAGGATTTATCTTAGCATGTGCCCCCTCCCCAGCCCTTTAAGGAAGTAATACTGAAAAAGTTATTGAGGGCAACGTTTGTAACTCTAGTTTGGCACAAGCATCATGGATGCATTTAAACATATATATGCTGCCAGACATGGGACTCTGTAAAAACAGGTCTGCAGGCAGCCTGCTGTGAGAGTGAACAGGTAGCTCAAGAGGACATACTGTCATCACTGGACCTTAGCTGCACCCAGGCACTGAGAGTTTAAGGCCTACCCTAGACAGTTTTCAGGAAATGCATTTTGTGCAAGTTCCTTGCTCTCTGCCTGCATTTTGCAGGGCTCTTTAGAACATTCCACCCCAAGGTCCAAATTTCTGGTTTAAAAGTGATATTTTAAAAATGCTGTGAAATCTACATGTAAACTGTGCTTTTACTTTAAAAATAATGGCAAGAACTTAAAAATAAGAGAGTGAAGATGAAAGACAGTAAGTGGTTAGGGTAACGTAATCATGACTCGGCCTTCACCCTTTCTTGAACAATGGAACTTAATGCGATCAAAGGAAAGCATATCCTGTGTCATCTGGTCAAGGGTTCTTGATACACAGCTCCACTAGCATGAGCTGATCATAACTTCTTCTGATTCTTATAACTTTTTTGGTGGAGAGCAAGGGAATATGGAATGTGTGTGTATAAATCAGAGTAGTGCCATGGGGGGTTGGGAGGGAGTGGGATGAAGGCTCTGCCCCTCAGGGCTGTGCTCTGGCACAGTTACTGAGTGGCCAGAACACCCTAGATACCAACCCTTATTTGTGTAAGAGATCAAACACGATGTTTTTGAAAACCCAGTTGGATGACTTAAAGCTTTGATTAAAAAAAAAGGGGGGGGGGGTTCAAAAAAAGTATTTTTTCTAGAATTCCTCAACAAATAAGGGATCATCCTCTGAAATCTTTGCTCTCTGGCAGCTCAGAAGCACGAACAGAACATTACCATAAAGGGTGGGCAGCTGGGCACCTTCCCCTCCAGTGACATGCTTGGAGGGGAAAAAAGTGACATCATCTGTGCACAATCCTCCTCCATCCCTTACAAATACGCCTACAATTCCTTCCCATGACTCCTCCACCAGCCTGAGAATCCAGAACTTCCCACCTTCCCCATGCTACCTCCAGCAGTGGGAAAAGGTGCCAGGCTCACTCTCCTAAACACCAGGAAATATACAGTTAAGGTATATGCCATCACCACAGCACAATCTTAATTCCATTCTCTCCGAGCAATACCGCAACACACCCATAACACACATATAAGCATTCTATCCTTGGAAATGCTGCAGAACACTCAGGGAACTGCACCTACAAGCACTGTAGGACAAGTACACCTCTTTGCTAAGACAAAACTCTGGTTTAAGTCAGGCATAGCAAACAGGAGCTAACTACACAGACTGAGCCCACTGCAAAGCAAGCAACCCAAATTTGCTAAATATTACAATCCTTTCTCTAGACTGGTGACAATCCACATGACAAGACCACTGTGCACCACTACTGACACACCTCTACAGAACCAATGTTGAAATTAGGCTTGCTTGATCCCTCACACCTTGCACCTCTTTTCATATTACAGTAACAACTCTTCCAAACTGCTCCAACTAATCGATCCACCATTCAATACAACCACATCTAACTCAAGGAATGCAGCCGGAGTGCATGCAGATAAATGTTGGAATTAAAAACTGTTGATCACAACACAATGGGACAGTCTCCTTTTTATTCTTCATGTTTTATTATAGCACCACCTTACTAAACCATTTCAACTGGCTAAGGCCAGCTCCAAGGAGCAGTTATATTGCAGGGGTGGCATGTACCTTAACTTGCATGGTTTTCTGAGGTTTAAAGGTGTGTTAGTTCTACTCTTCATTACCTGGTTTTCAAATGTTAGAGTGTAGTTGAACTTGATGATCTGGAAGGACACAAGGCACTACCAGAGAATTTTACCTCTGCACTACTGGAGTTTTTTGTCACTGAACTCATCTTAACTGTGCACATGATTCCATTATGTTTGCCTTTAGGAACCATGTGAAGGATCTTCTATTATAGATATTTTTGAACATGCAGTGTGATAAAACTAATTGGGTTTTGATCTTATCCTTTTTTAACATTTACTTTTTTCTTTTCCTGCTGTAATCACTTCTGAATGCTGCTGACTTCTTACCACATCCATCCACATCAAAAACAGAAAACCAAACCGATACACTCTTTACCTGTAGATGTGGAGGCCCCATTGGTGGAGGAATCCCTCCTGGAGGTGGCATTGGAGGCATATTAGGATCAAATGGAGGACGTCCAAAGGGGGGACGAGGTGGTGGAGGTGGACCTCTCATCATGCCGAAAGGTGGAGGTGGGCGCATGAGAGGTGGTGGACCCCTCATGACAGCGTTTGGTGGGGGTGCTGGGCCACGAAATCTCAGTGCTTGCTGCTGAGCCATTCTGTGTGTAAAGCCAGAAGAAAACTATTTGTGTTTGCTGATTAGTTGCAGAATAGATTAATTTGTGTTACAAAAAGTGAAACTAGTAAAAGCAGAAGGACGTGACAAATATTGTCAAGTTTCAATAGATAAAATTAAAAGTACAAGTACTTTAATAGGTTTTTCTCCCCCTCACAATTTAAATTTATTAGAAGTCTGAATGTGATTTTTTTCACTCATGAAAATGAGTGACCTTTAGATTGAACCATCTTAGTACGGACAGGCACTGTGCAAGCTTCCCTCACACAGCTCTGCCAAAACACTTCAAACATGACCTGAATCACCGTGTCTATCTAGTCACATCTTAGGCCTCTCGAGCAATGGCTGCCGATTGTGCCAAGGTTTTTAGTTATTTCTTAATGTGAATGAGTGTCCACCAGGGACTTGGATGAGACCATCTGCATCCTTTTCACTTATGACCTAATGGAGGATTTGAACTCTGATCTGCAATGATGAAAGGCTAATATACTAAACCCAATGTGCCACCCAGCCCACTACACAGGCAGCTTAATAAGTGTATATATAGAAAAAAACGTTCACCTTTGCAACCAACAAACGCTCTTCTGATGCTCTCAGGAAAACAATTTTGCCCACCATTTAGTGCCAGTGCAATACCAATGTTGGCATGATGACTCAAAATTGAAAAAAACAAAGGTTATAAGGTGGTGAACGGCAAAACACATGCAACTCAGCACTCAGATTATAGAGACGTCTACTGATTTAAGTTTCATATAGCACCTACAGTTTTAGAAACCAGGTGCCGTTTTACATAGGTTTTAAAAAAGGAAATTGTAGGGGCCACCCACTATGTGGTACATAACTGACCATTGCTACCAACCCTGAAATGCCCAAGAGCAAAACAAAATTAATGTGCTTTGAATGATGGCCCAAAGATCACCAACCTCTAACAGTGATGGAGCACCAAAGGGAGCAAATTCTAAATATAGGGTCACTCTTTACTGAGAAGACTCTTCTGTCAGGCCTGGAAAACATCATCCTAGGAACTGACATAACAGCATCCCAGCTAATCTTAACGGTGATGAGACAGAAACAAGGCAAATGACAGTCAGAGAGCAAGGTCCCAAACAGCATAGGGCTTTATCAGCAAGACCATGAATTGTACTGTTAAGACAGAACTATAGTTTTTAGAACACCTATTGCCATAACACCAGGTTATGTGGTCCCAGGAGCCATGTTGTTTCCCTAGCCTCTGTTTGCCAGAAGCTGGGAATGGGCAACAGGGGATGGATCATTTGATGATTACTTGTTCTGTTCATTCCCTCTGAAGCACCTGGCATTGGCCACTGTCAAAAGACAGGATACTGGGCTAAATGGACCTTTGGTCTGAATGTATGGCAGGTTCTCATGTTCCAATTAAGTAAGGCCAGGAAAGCTATTTTACCACTCATGTGGGCATTAGTTCCTGTCTGTTGCACCGGGCATCAGAGAGCGTTACTTTCATTTCACCAGCGTGTTGGATGTTATGCACCCCCGCCCCCAAAGACACCACTCCTACCCCAAAGGGCGGAATGCTTTAGTTCTAGCTTTCTAGCTTTTATGCACTGACTAACACGGGGGGCAGCTCTGCCGCTCGGGACGCGTGGAAGGAGAGCACGACTCAGAGAACAATCGAACGTGACAGCCACCGCTGCACTGGCCCCTGGAGGCCCTGGACACCGTGCGTCTCTCCAGGGGACACAGAGCCGGCGGTGTGTGCTCAGCCTACAGGCAGCGCGCTGCAGGGGGCTCAAACGAGCCGCCGGGCCCGGCTCCGCGCGGCGCAGAGCCAAAGGGGGGAAGCCCGGAGGGGAGGATCCGCGGGCGGGGCGGGGGGGCACGGAGGGCTGGCGGGCCCGCGGGGGCAGAGAGGGAAGGCGCTGCCGGACCCAGGGCTCGCGGGGAATTGCCCGGCGCGCCGTGGAGGAGAAGCGGAAGACGCTGCGGAACCAGCGGGAGGGAAGGGTGGGTGCGCGGGACCACATGGCCCTGGGGGAGGAGCCTGCGGCTGCGGGGGTCGGTGGGGGAGGCCCGAGGGCCAGGCCGCAGCGCGGGGCGTGGGAAACCCCGCTCTTCCCTGCCCCTGGAGCCCCGCCGCGCTGCGCTACCTGAGCTCGTTATTGTACCGCTCCGCCGCCGCCGCCCCCGCGTCTCCCTCGCCGCCGCCGCCAGCCCCAGCGCCGCCGCCACCGCCTCCTCGGTCCGCCATCGCCGCCTCACCAGCCCCGCCGAAGCCGCCACCTCCGCCGCCAGGCCGCGCCCCACGTCATTGGCTGCCAGGACCGTCGCTCACTAGACGTATGGGCAGGACCTAACCAGCATTGGCCATCGCGCCCGCCGACTTTGAACGGGGGAAGTAAGACAAGCTGTGATTGGCTGCGAGAAGCCGTCCCGCGCCCCTTAGTGGCCCAGGCGACCCATGTCACGTGAGCTGTGACCCGAGGGGAGACCGGAACTGACCTCAAATAAGATGTCAGCCAATCATAAAAACGGAAAGAAAAATACAACCAATTCAAAGATAGGGCGAGTAGGATACTAGCCAATCAACGATCAGAATGAGCTATGTGCCGGCCAATCAAAAAATAAAATTACGTAGCATACAACCAATCATAAAAGGTGATAGGCTCCAACTCCAACCAATCGGAGACCCGCTGGCCGTGGCGAGCGTGCCAGCGAAGCAGGAAACAAAGTTAAGATATTCTAGCAAATCAGGGAACAGAGTTAGCACACTGCCAGCCAATCAGCGAGCGGCATTAGCATATTGTCTGATTTACAGGCTAAACGCGTGAGTTAGTTGCAGGGACACGCCGGGCAGGTGGCGGAGACGGAGGCGGGCTGGGTGGCTGCGCCTGCTCATTGCCTCCCGGTGCCCCAGCAAGGAGGGCAGCCCGCTGGCTGCCCGGGGAGGTCAAGGGGCTGGGGCTGGCCTATGGAGAAAGCCATTGACGGGCTGGCAGCTGCCCCACGGCCTGCCCTAGATGCCAGCACTTGGCAGCAGGGGTCATTCTGCTGGAGCGGGGCCCCTGGCTGGGCTAAGCAAAGCTCCCATATACTTAGTGAGTGTCCCCGGCTCCTATGGCAACCACCTCCCTTTCTGAGGATGGCAGAAGGACAGGGATATTTTTAGTTGATTTCGTATGACTAGATTTCCTGTAGTTGAGGCACAATGCTTCTGCTGCAGTGCCCTGAGAAGCGAGGGGGAGGATAAGTAACAGCCCCCCATCCCACCTTTAAACCCCCACATATGCTTGAGATCATAACCTTATTGGCACTTCCATTCGCCCCTTCCTACACTGCCATGTCCAGGAATTAGCGGTATTGGGAGTGCAGCAGCAGCACCCCCTGCCTTGAAGTGGTTTCCATCAGATACAGAGTTTACATTTTTGTTTAATAGCTTTCAGCACCCCACTATAAGAATTGTTCCAACACCACTGACCATGTCACGTTTAATTTCATTTGCACACTCTTTGGGGCCAGCTGCCTTTTGGCAAGTACAGTTTGGAGTGCTTGAAAAATAAAATCAAGATAAAATAACTCCACCTGCCTAGCAACAATAAATACAAAATACAGAAATTGATTTTGTGTGTGTGTGAAAGAGATGGAATATATAGGAGAGCATCCAGCACAGTGTATGTGAGAAGAGTATCTGCACAGTGAATTTCCAACTAAGGCTAAACATTGTTTCTGTAAAATTACATTGTATGACAGATGGGTAACTGAACATACAAGTGGAGTAACTGCAACTTATTTTTGTGTCCAAAACCAGTTTTGATATCCATGATCCATGACCCATGCTATCCACGTTTTTAAAAATTGCCCAATAGGTATAAATTCTCATCTCAATTCACTAAGTATAGCTAGCAAGTAAAAATTATAAATATATTGAAATGCAGGCTTATCTATCCAAGTGAATGAGAAAGTACCACTTCTTTTAAACAAACAGTCTTTATTAATTAAGGCCCTCGCTTCAGAAGCATGTGTATCCCCTATGTTTGGTTTAAACCTTAATTATCTGTGCACCATTGGGTTAGCTGAGGTATCTCAAAACTCTTCCTATAGTTTTCTGGTAGTATAAGTGTGTGGGGGACAACCAGTATATGTTATGCACATAAGTAATACCCTGTTTACAGCTTTGGGTATTAGAACCTACTGCTAAGAAAGGAAATGTTTGCCAAAATAGTGGGGTTATCTCCCTACAAGTGCTATGGGATCTTTAATGCGCATCCCAGACACAGGCAGAAGAGAACTGTAGTTACCTGTGCCTCGCCTTTTCCAGTTACATCCCCAGCCCTTTCTCCTAAGAGTGTAACTAACAATTTGAAATTTATACATGAACTGGATGTATTGCCTTCAGCTACACACAGTCAGATCAGTCAAATGCTAGCTAGAACTAGCTAGTTAATAATAGGTCTTACTAAGAACAAAATAACCCTGACAGCTGACATAAGAAATGTTGCCTATGGGAAATGAAAAATTATGTGCCATTGCAAATACCACCCACAACCACCCTGTGATGGGTTGGACCCCTTAGGATGCCATCTGATGTACTGCGATACCACTGAGCCCGCCTATTATGTCAGCCTGGGACCCTTTTTACCTGTCTTGCTGCAGAATGGAACAAGAGATCAGTTCTGGGAAGGGTCGTCTTAAGGGACTTGCCCCAGCACTCAGGTGTCCACCTCCCTTGGAGTGCGGACCCAAATGTATATTATGAAATCTGCCTCCTCCTTCAAGGTGTAGGAAGGTATGCACAACTTCTTGCCTCCCCCCAGTTAGAAATTACAGAAACTGAGTTTAATCAGAAACAAAACACATTTTATTAAGTATAAAAGGCAGATTTTAAGTGGTTCAAGGGGTACAGAACAAACAGAACAAAGTAGATTACTAAACAAATAAAACCAAACACACAAACTAAGCTTGTTTCACTAAAGAAATAAGCTTTCGTGGGATGCATCCGAAGAAGTGGGTATTCACCCACGAAAGCTCATGCTGCAAAACGTCTGTTAGTCTATAAGGTGCCACAGGATTCTTTGTTGCTTTTGTAAATGACTGGAGATCCCATAGTTGGAGTATGAGATGATTGACATGGAACCAAACTCTCTTCCAGTTGTCTACTATATTTTGCTGCAAAAGCTGATTTATAAGAAACATTTTTCTCCCATCTTCCCTCAGATCAAAATTCCACTACCCCGTTGCTCCTTCTTCTCCAGGCAACTAGCTCCCTGCAATTTTGGGAACAGAGAGTCCAAAACCCCATTATTATTTCCCAAAGATTTTCAGAATAGCCTTCAAGGAGATTTTTAGATTAGGTTTTTCAAAGCTTTCAATACATTTAACGTGTAAAACAAATGTTTAATTAGAGCTGACCTGAGCTGCAAAGATGGGGCTTATTATTTGTATCACCATAGCAACTGGGAGCCCCAGTCAAGAATCCCATTGTGCTAGGTGCTGTACAAACACCGAACAATCAGGTGGTCCCTGTTCCAAAGAGCCTACATTCCAACTACCCCAAAATTCTGGGATGTGGGGATTAACGCATCATTTGCTGTTTACCAGCTGAGTTTTGGTAGGGGAAAAGTTTGTATTTTCCTTTCCATACTGCACCAAACTTCCTGTTTCCTTTCTTTGCAATCAGAAACAAGCTGCAATGGCAACCACAACTGAGAGATGCTCTAAAGAAATAATGTGATAGAGGGGGCAGATTCCTTGGGGAAGGGAGAGCTCTGAGACTAGACTCCTTCAATTCTGGCCTATTTGTTTTTCTTTTTCATGCAGATTACAGAAGTCAAAGATGTCTTGTTACAGGGATGTACAAGGTTCCATACAAACTTTTTTTTGTAATTCTCCTTTCAGTCACTAGGAGATCCCCTTGAACAGCTGTGTGAAAAGCTATCAAATTTCACTCCATTCAGCTGCAGCAAAACTTCACAGATTCCTGGTTATGGTTAATTGTATTTATTTATTATATGCATGTTAGGAATAATAAACATGTTCTTAAAAATAGGTTCACTTATGTGGCACCCTTCATCTGTAGTTCCCAAAGAGCTTTTCAATTAATTAAGCCGCACAATTCCCATGTGAGGTGCACGTCATGATGCCCATTAATATTAAGACCTTCCATTAAAGATATTTTCCAGCCTGTCCCTACATTATTACCATACCCCCAGGCAGACAGTACGGCATCACATCTGGTTCAGACACGGTTTTCTGGACAACCACAGATGCTAGAAAACTAATTACAAATATGAAAGTACAAGATATGTGTGTATTGACTGACAAACATGGCCCAGATCAGGTGTTATGTTCTTATGATATGTTCTCTTAAAATTCCCATAGAACAAAAATCAGTATACTAAAGAGGTGCCTGATCCCAAATCCAGCTCATCCAAACAGCTCTGACCTTTGAGTTGGTTTGAAATCTACACTCAGATCCAGATGAGATCATCATTGGCTCAATCATATGCAAAGTCTGGTTCTGATTGACGTACAGTATTATCGTTGGTTTTGTTGGTAGCTGGGTGTTTGTATTGCCATGGTAGGCAGTAATTAATGGACTTTACACAACTATGGATTAAACTGGCAACTTCTCAAAGGAAAACATTTAATAACAAAGATGCAACATTCCATCCTGGGGCAGAGGCTCTTATGTCACCAGATTCTTTCAATGGAACAACAGCCTTACTGAGTGAGATCTGGTGGTAAAGCAGGGAACAGGACTAGTGCTGTACAAACCCTGCAGGGTAATGCTGGACCAAACCCTGCAGGTGCTCTTGAGCAGTCCTCCATGAAAACCCCCTTCCCCAGTGTTTTCTCTTTTCTACTCCAGCACACGTTGTCTTTGGGATGAGCCTCTCCTATTCTGTGCCATCCTCCTGGGGCCCAATAACCGTTTCTACCATATGCTGAGTCTTCAGGGGGTGCTAGATGGCTGCTTCTTTGCAGGGGAAGAAAGGATCATATGGTCTGAGTTACTGCTTCTCCAAGCCATTCTTAAGGGGGCACTCTATGCCTTCATGATAGTATGGCACTGGAACAAGGTAACTGTTGCACCTGCTGTCTCCTTCCCACTCTGCTGAAGTGGCAGCAGGCGCACCATAGGTGTGCATGGTAGGGCTACGTATTCAAGAAATTCCCCTTGTGCTTGGTAGGGATTATGGGATTATCTATGTCACTGGCTCAGTTGGGCCAATTGCTGGGGATTTGGAGTAAAAGTATTTTTCTCTTTGGCTGTTAAGTGGGTCATCTAATTGTTCGTCCATTCCCTGAAGGAATTATAGGCAGTGGCCCAAACAGCTCCACCCTTGAAAATCCTGCTGGAGTGGAGAGCAGCTAGTTGACCCTTGAACTCCCAGTTGAAACCTGAGAGGGTTAACTAGTCACAGAATGATGGTGCCCAAGATAAAATGGAACGAGGGGCGGAAGGGGACCGAGGTGGAGGTGCCTGTGAGAATGGCTGTGGCTGGCAGCCTAGTCTGGATTTTTTCCCAAACCAGGGCTGCTATTGGTGAAAAGACACAGAAACTCACCATCAGGGGCTCGTACACCTGCACATCTACCAACGTGATATATGCCATCATGTGCCAGCAATGCCCCTCTGCCATGTACATTGGCCAAACCGGACAGTCTCTACGTAAAAGAATAAATGGACACAAATCTGACATCAGGAATCATAACATTCAAAAACCAGTGGGAGAACACTTCAACCTTCCTAACCACTCAGTGACAGACTTGAAGGTGGCAATTTTGCAACAAAAAAACTTCAAAAACAGACTCCAAAGAGAGACTGCTGAACTTGAATTAATATGCAAACTAGATACCATTAACTGTGGTCTAAATAAAGACTGGGAATGGTTGGGTCATTACACCAATTGATTCTATTTCCCTATGTTAAGTTCTCCTCACACCTTCTATGGGCCATCTTAATTATCACTTCAAAAAGTTTTTTTTCCTCCTGCTAACGATAGCTCATCTCAATTGATTAGACTCTGCCTGTTGGTATGCGTACTTCCACCTTTTCATGTTCTCTGTATGTATAAATATCTCCTGTCTGTGTGTTCCATTCTATGCATCCGAAGAAGTGAGCTTTAGCTCACGAAAGCTCATGCTACAATAAATTTGTTAGTCTTTAAGGTGCCACAAGTACTCCTGTTTTTTTTGCGGATACAGACTAACACGGCTGCTACTCTGAAACCTTGATTTTGAGCGGGCACTGGCTTCTAAGTCTTTCAAGCTGTCCTAGCAAAACGTCTGGGTTCTTTTCCCAGCTGTGCCATTGCTTGATGGTATGACTTTGGAAAACTATCCTCAACTCTCTCTGCTTCAGTTTTTTCATCTGTGGAATGGGAAAGGAAATTAGAGTGAGAGAATCATTTTTCTGTTCACTAATGGTCTAAAAAGAGATCCCAATTTTCCGGAATGTGTGTGCATCACTCAGAATTATTTGTTGCTTAGTATTTGCAAAGAATCATCCTTCTAGAAAAAGAGGTTCAATGAGAGTATTTGATACTTGATGTTCGAGCTGATTTGATCGGACGTAGGTCACATGGTTTACTTTCTCTTTTCTGATTGAAACCAGTTCTGGCACAAATATTCATGATTACAAATTTCCTTTTCATAAATATTCCTCAAAATTTGCTCAAACTTTTCTGGTTTGTGAACATTTGCAAGAGATTGCACTATTTGCCCAGCCATAGTAGCAATACTGAACTAATTTCCCAGTAGGACTGTGTGCTGCTTAATTAGTGTTTGTAAAGCACTTTGAGATCCTCTATTGAAATATGCGATACAAGGGCAGAGTATTGTTCATTGTATTATCTGGAGTTCCTTCTATTATTTTTATTATATACTGCCTTGGCTATTTATTCCTGATTAAAGGTGTGTTTCACCTCATTCAGATAAGCTGTGTATGTGACTGTCAGCATAAAGACAGCTCATAATGTTTCTAAAAGCAAGCTCTTATGGTCGCTTTGCCACAATGGCATGAATGTAAGATGATAAGGGTCTGACAATGTAAATTCAGAAAACTGCTAGCTGGGAAATATATATATATATATATATATATATATATATATATATATATATATATATATATCGACCCTTTGATGTTGCTAATGAATGGGCTCTTTTTAACTTACTCTTCTAGCTGATAATTGTGCTGTAGCTCCTGGGCAAAAGTATCAGTAATGTGGGTATGTAGACTGGCCATTGGCATCAAATATTCATAGAGTCACAGATGGGAATCTACAAAGAGTTTGCACAGAAATGGAGTGTATTCCACACGTTCTGTGGTGAGCCTGTCAGAGCATCAAGAAGAACTTTTGATTTGCTTCTACAGCTACATGTTGTTGTTGTTGTTGTTGTTGTTTTAAAGAAAATATAAAAAGAACGAAAAATGCTTTTGCCAGCTGGCGTTTCAAGCAGAAGTGGGTCAAACAACTCCAAAAAGTTCTGTGGCCTCAGAAAGCAGGTGGTAGCTGTTTTTCGCTATACATCAGGGGTTCTTAAACTGGGAGTCATGAACCCCTCAGGGAGTCACGAGGTTATTACATGGGGGGGTCACGAGCTGTCAGCCTCCACCCCCAAACCCCCCTTTGCCTCCAGCATTTATAATAGTGTTAAATACAAAAAAAGTGTTTTTTAATTTATAAGGGGGGGTCACACTCATGGGTTTGCTGTGTGAAAGGGGTCACCAATACAAATGTTTGAGAACCACTGCTATACATTAGAGTGTGGCTAGTTTCAGAGTGGATGCACAATGTTGGAGGAAGGATGACAGGAAGCCTTCCCTCCTATCCCCAAACGTTATGTCCCCTAGGCAGGGTCTGCAGCCTTTGCATTCTCCTGAATACTGCTCTAGCAGCGTTATCCACTCTGACCTGCAAAGATGACGGGAATCCATGATGCATCTCCATTGTTGCTGGGGTGCTGTGGGAGACATTGCACTCTTACCTTAGGGGGATGGTTCCTGTGTTCTGGGTTTCCACCTAAGGAAAAGGCAGTAGTGTTTGCTGGAAACTGCCATCCTGCAGTCAAGTCTATGAACCTGTGAGTTCTGCTCATTTGTAGCCTCACACAGCACCATGTGGTGGCAGAAATACAGCATTGCAGCTTCTCACGGATTTGAGTGGGGGAAATCTGCAATACTGGTTGGTTGTTGATGTGGTTTGTTCGTTCTGTCTCTTGTTTGTCTTTCCATGGGCAACTGATGTAGATTGCTCCTCCCTTCTTGATGGCCAGAAGATGCTATAGTGGTAGATTATTTTAATGGCTAAAACCAAACACACCAAACTATGGGGGTAGAATTGCATGGAAAGATGAAGGAGCCATTTCAGAGGAAGCCAAAATGAGGTGGAGCAAAAGGCCTAAAAAGCAAGTCTTCAGACCCTACTAAGGTATTTCAGGTCATGGCTCCTTATCCATATTGGGACTTTGGAATTATTACTTGAATGGGTGCCACATGGTTTTAAGAAGGAGATTCAATCTCCATGTTAAGGGGCTTTAAATAAAAAGATACTGTTTTTGACGCAGGATGGACTCTGACCTCATCCTCTGGGGACCATAGGAGAGGAAAAATGCTCCAACTTCTCCACATGAAGATGTGGGGGGATGGAGCATTTTTTATTTTAAATCTGTATCTATGTTGCGGGGTAGGCAATTGGAAGAAACAACCATGGGGCAGCACTGGCAGATCATGTTGGTGGAGTCATCTGGAGAGAGGAAGAGGGGAGGAGGTACAACAGCAAAGAAAAGGAGTTTACAAGAAGTGTTCCTAACCTCATCTTGAACATTTTGCTTGTGTACGTTTATTGTTTGCCTGTCCTGTCTACTTAGAACGTAAGTTCTTCAGGGCAAGACTGTCTTCCTCTGTGTTTGTACAATGCCTAGCATATTGCAGCACAAAATATACAGAATAGACAAAAAGAACAATGCCAGACTGATTTCTGTTCACTGAACTAAGCAAATTTCCAGCCTTCCATTTCCATGCTACAGTCACAGTGTAGACTCAGTTCAGAGAGGGGAAGAAGGATGTGTATCAGCCAAGTGTGCATTATCTATTGTTCTCTCATAAAGTGACTTGGCTGAGGTCACACAGGAAGTCAATGGCAGGGTTAGGATAAGAACCCCAGAGTCCTGATGGTTTGCCTTACCCACTTACCTATTGTAGTGCAGTAGCCTATGGTTTTGGTAGTGCAGTTCAAATGTTATCCTTCTCCCTGTCTCAATTTCTGCTCTGGAAGGAAGTGGATTTGCTGCTGTTTGCAAGGCACAGGCATTCTGAGCAAGTTGTGCAAAGAGCAGGTGCCTCATGAGACACGGCCATCAGGATCGCCTGAGGATACAAAGGGCCCAGTTGGCTTTCTGGCTGCCACCAGGTCAGTGGATTGCACCCTGTGATTGAAGCAGTGTGTTTTGGGAATTGGTGCATTGCATGCTGCCTTCTGCAGCAGCTAGAGACAGGCTGAGCCTGAGGCATACCACGTTGACTTGGCAGATTTCCTCTTTTAGCCTCATGTAGGCTTGTCAACCTCATCATCCAAAACAGTTACACAAACAATTTATTAGCATGGTGTCTGGGCTAACTGCCGTCACATTATTAAAGGTTCTCTCAGAGTCTTCATTTCACAGTAAATCACATTTTTCTGGAGCAAGTCTGGTTGGTAGAATAAAATCTTGGACATTTGAAATCCTATCAAGTTAAAACCTTATGAGTTTAGAGGCAAATCTTTCTTTCTTTCTTTCTTTCTTATAAACAAGACATTTAAATCAGTTGAGCCATCTTCACAACAGACAAGAGCAAACCGTCTTAATATTCCCAGAATTTGGGAACTCTTCTATCAAACTTTTCACCGAAAAGTGATTCTTTCCACCCCCAACAGACAGTAGATACTATGAATTATATAAAAAAGTGTGTGACAAATCTAATTTGGATGGATTTGTCAGATCTGGTATATTCCATCAGTATTGATCTGATACCAAGTACAGATCCAGATTTTGGAGACACCTACCCCCCATCTCCTATCTCTAGTAAAGAAAGGTGAGGAATCTCAGGGCATTGAAGAGTACTCCATAATGTTGGGGGGAGTGGGGAAGAGAAGACTTCTTCACATAAATGAATTATGTGTAGACATCTTCCTTCTCCCCTCCTTGCTCCCACCTATGACAGAACTCACTTCTGACCACCAACCTTTCACCCTCCATTCCCTCTTGGTGCCATTCACCCCCTCGCTCACTATCCTCCAACCACTTTGGCTTCCTGAGATTCTCCAATCACTGCAGAGGGGAAGGTGGTCACGGAAATCAGGGAGGGACTCTGGCCAGTGGTTGGCAGTGGCAGGTGCTACCGTAAGCCATACCTAAAAAGCCACCACCTGATGGCAGGCAGCCGTTGTAAGTGTCTAGCTCAGGTTTTAACTTTGTATAGTAGTCAGATTTGTACCAATGTGAATCCAGAAGCGTTCCCAGATTTGTGCGCCAAGCAATTACAAATCATCACATTCCTACAGGTTAATTTGGGGATATGGACAAGAGCAGAACTTCTCAACTGGGATGTCACTGCAGCAGGGGGCCCCACCTGGTCATCACAGAGCCTGATTTTCATTGCCCTGCAACCTTTTATATCATTTTACACCCACTTTGCATTCATGTCAATTACTACACAAGAGTGCAGGCAATGCAGAATCAGGCGGGTGATGTTTCTTGAACTTAAAGAAACAGGAAGTCTTGGTCATGAGAGAAAGGAAGAGAGAATATGAATATGACATTTTAAGACTCCAGAGAGTAAGATTATTTAAATAAAGCTTTGGGATGTATATTCCAGGTTTTGGGTGCTTATCTCAATAAAATATGTACCCCAGATATTGTGAAGTTCTCCCATCACTAAATTAAGACAGAAAAAAAATAATGTAGCTACTTCCTTGGGAATTAGTGGAATTTAGGACTGGCCAAGATAAAGTGTAGAATCAGTTAAAGTTGCCCTGCAAAGGAAAAAAAAACAAGTATGTTTTGTGCCCCCTTCTCTATGGAAGCTTTTTTTTCCTTCAAAATCAAAACAGCTGTTTTCTACTTTTTAAAAAAAACTAGAAATTCAGGCCTTCAGCACCCTGGTTTCCTTAGAAAACTCTATAGATGGCTGGGGAACTGGTAGGATTATTATATCAGAGATACTATGCAAGTGAATTGTGATTATCTGTTGAAGGAAGCAATTTTTTCAGACTGTTTAAAACTGTTTCCTTTGTTTATATTAACACACATACAATTAAAATACCCAAGAAGCAGTGGGGAGAAAAGCTGTCTTTGTTAAATATTCAACACTCTCACCTCTTCTGTTAAAGACTCAGAAAGCTCTGAATCTATATTTGAGGCCTCGAATGATCTTGCAGCGAGTGGACTTGCTGATCTAATAAGCCTTTCCATCCCTAACTGCTTTGATCCTGTGATCTTATTTTTACCAGGCTCTCTCTTCTCCTGGAAAAAAAAAAGCAGCATTTCTTAAATAATAAAAATAATCAGAATTACTGAGGGAGCTTTTGATGGAACTCTGATAAAAAGACTCTTAGATACTTTAACTTTGATTTTCCTGTTCAGTTTATTTAATTTTTATTCATGCATTTTGCTGAAAACCACTGGTGCTACAAGAGTTTTGACAGTTCAGAGCGTGCCTGCTGGTCTTCTGAGCTGAGTGAGTGATCCACTCTGTCCCCCATGGGTCTCTCCCATTCAAAGGCAGTCCCCAGATCCCAGGCACTGTCCTTTCAAGACAGCCCATGTTTACAGAGGGTGACGGGTGGGTGGTGGTAGGTCTCCAGAGAGGACTGGATTCAGAAGTGTCTCCTTTGTTCCTCCAAGGAGCAGCAGGAAGGAGTTCAAACTACTCCTTTCTGACTGTGCCCTAGCAACAAGATGAAACGTATCTGTCTCCTGAACTGCAAAGGAAAAGGAGATGAAAAAGGACACAATGAGTCCCTGCCCCTAATTGTCTTCAATCACAACTGCCTGTTCCACCTCTGAAGTGCTCAGCACTATCTGATGGCAGGAGATTAAAACAATTTTTGGACACGATAGTTTAGATCCTCCCCAAACAGTGGGGATGTCTGTCTTCCTATAGGATCTTTCATCCCCTTATTCATCTAATTGTTTCAGGATTGTCTCAATAATTTATTAATTACAGGCTGGCAGATAGTGGCATCTGCAAGGCCTGGTTTCTTTTATATTTTATGTTCAGGGAAGAACTGGCCCTTTTCCAGGAGGAGGCCCTTCCACCATTTCCAAACAACTCTTTCGCATGGCTTATTTCCCTGCAGGGACCGCTCGCTTAGGGGCTGCCTCTTTTTTGATACCGGATTAAAGTCTTGCAGCATAAAACAGACAAACACACACAATTCATAGTGAATAATTTTCTGTCAAACTTTGCCTTTTTTTCCCATGTATTTGTCCATGTGCAGTTAACAATTTTCTGCAATATATTTGCTGTGCAATTTTATTTGCTGAGTAATATCAGCCAATAATTCTTGGTCTGTCTATTTGTAATCTTGTAGCATTCGTTGTTATTTGCCACATTGGTTTATTTCCTGCTTAAAGAAGAAAGCCTCTTTAGGTTCCTTTGCCATTGATTGTCTAGCACTGGAGTCCATACACAACCCTAGAGGGACAAAGGCCTTCTGTGTAGTTGCTAATCACAAACCTTTCCCCAGTACTGTGTGGTTCACATTAGCTGCAGTTAGAAGTTCATTTAAAGAGGTTCAGAGACATTAACATCTTGTCTTTTGAGTTTTTTTAATTTTTTCAGATTTAAAGTTGAAGTTTGATGTTCAATTAAAGATTTTGCCCTTGGCTGGCTGCAGGGCCTTTAGGCTATAGCAGTGGCAGCATCTGCCATGGGAGACCCACAGGTCTTATTTCGGACTGTGGCAATGTTCAACTGGCATCTGAACACAAGGGCTGAGGGAGGGAGCTTCTGGCTTAAGAAGGGTAACTGAAGTATTTACTTTTCTAACTCTGCACTCTGGCATTTTGTTGACTTCTGTGTAAACGATTACCTTCATTTTGGGGGAGCGGGGTTGACGGGAGGAGGGGGATAAAAGACCACTCCAAGGTATTGTGGTCTGCAGATGAGAGTGGGTTAAGTTAAACCAAACCTTAATGTTAACATTAAATTAACACAAGTTTGTTCAGAAATCTGGGGGTGCCAACACCTGGCTGGTGTGTGCAAATGTAGGTGCTTACATATGCAAACAGCTGCACCTGCAGATGGCTCTGGAGGAGAGGAGGAAATGCGCACACACACACAAAATTTGACTAACAGTTTGCAATCAAGACTTTTTATTTACTCTAAACTTCATTAGTTGAAATTTGGGGAAGGTGGAGGGAGGGGAATTTGGGCCATTTGTGCACCATGTTCAGTTTTTGTCTTGGAATTACCTCCTTATAAAATGTGTCTTTCCTTTTTGTGCATCAGACTGCATTACCTGCCAATCTTTGCCAAGCTGAGGTGATCAGTGGGTGTTCTCAGAGACATTCCCAGTGGAACATTCACTACACACTTCTTGTAAATGGTAAGATATGCAGAGGGGGGCCTTGGACTGTAGTTCTGAACTGGATCCATTCTTAAGTGTTTGGGGAATAGTTTTTTTGTATTTTATTTCATAGGACAATAATTAGTTTAATGCTGAACAGTTTGACTCTAGCTAATTGCATTTTATGATGATAGTTATAGTATCAAAATGGAGGAAAAACTCTATGGTGACTGAACAAATCCCTAAGCAATCCTGTACAGGGATTAGTCAGGAGAGAGCCCTTGGGGCCAGGAATCACTGAGTAATAATTGTCTCTCTAACACTGTACGATCTTGGGCAACCCACTTTAACCATCCTTACTTCCTATTCCCCCAATCTATAAAATGGAAGAACCACACTTGTCTACCTCAGAGGCTTGTGAGGACTAATACTAAATATCCTTTGAAAATAAAGCATCCTACATCTTTTTCTCTTCTGCTGCTCCAAGAACCAGCCATATGGGCTCAAGTGCAATAATTGCAAGAAAGTCGTTTGGGGATCATCACATTTTTGACATTTCACTCCCACCAGATTGACATGTTTTTAAACATCTTTAATAAAAAAGTCAAGATTTGCATTTTGTATTTGAAAACTGTTAGTGTAGTATAGAAATTATAAGTGAGTCCCTGTCCTCATTTCCTGATTGGGAGTAGGTCATGGGAGCGGCTTAGTCATGACAGGTGAGGCAGCTGCTGCTGCCAGGTAGGTTGCAGGGAGACAGCCTAATACAGGACAAGGTAAAATTCCCCTTGTGTATTAGCGCCTTTAATCTGCTGGTGTTGGTGCTAGGTTGGAGTGTGCTCTCCCCTTAACCTGCCGTTTCCCCACGCATGAGATTCTGAGACCAGTGGTTTGGTTTGACCCATTATAGAGCTAGGGGCCAGTCACAGAATCTGATCTGGGTTCCAGGTACTGCCCCTATCAAAATTTGAGGGTACTTGCATCAAGCTCTTACATCGTTTGGTGATCAGCATGAGTGTGTGCGGCATTTTGATGCAGGCCCATCTCGTTCTGATGTTGCATGCACCCTAATGGATGTTGAGATGACATTATGGGGAAATCCTTCTGTTAAATCATCATAATAACGGTTAGCAGGACTATAGTGAGGGTTAATGAATTAGTATTTGTAAAGTACTACACTATTAGACATATCTGAAGAAAATACCATCTGCACACTACTTAGAAGAACCTTTTCATAATTAATTTTTCTCTCCCAAAGACACCTCATCCCATTGAAGAGGTTCCCTGACATTGCAATCAGCACATGAAGGACCTGAGCCATTCTGTTTCAACCCTGGTTGTGAACTCCCCCCCAAATTCGTGATAGGGTCCTGTGACAGGGCGTGCATACCACGCACTAGGCAGGAAAAGGTTAATCCCATGCAATGGGTGGCGGAAGTCCCGCCCCTTAGACCAGATGGGGCATGCTCCAAATGCTGCACTAGTATAAAGGAGAGAAGCCCAGCTCATTCTGGGCTGACTGCTGGAGACAAAGGATGCTTGGTGGAGGCTCCAGCCTGGGAGCCACTTCAGCTCCCAATTGCAGGAACCAGAGAGCCTGAGGCCCAGACTGGAGACTGGTTGCCTAGAGCCAGTCGACGGGAGTCGGAGTCCCAACCAGCTACCCATACAAAGGAGCTCGGAAATCCTGACGACGAATGGACCTCTGGCTTCAGGACTCACAGTAGGAAGTGGCCCGGGAGGGGTGTAGTGAGTGGTACCACGAAGACAGTCAGCATGTTGCGATAGGATCCCCTCTGACAGGGCAGTGACCACAATCACCAATGACAGGACCCTGGGCCGGGACGTGGTGGAGAGAGAGGGGCCAGGTCCCCCTACCAGCCCTGCTGCCACTCACCCCTGGGTGGCAGCCAACTTCTTCATCTCTGGCCATTGGGCCACACAGCCCTGACCCCAAGGGTAGCTGTGTTGAATCTGACCACTGTGAGGTCTGAAACAGTTGGGTAGACAGTGACTGTGGGTGTCAGCACCCCCATCACCTGCTGCAACAGGGGACGGGATGTACATACACCGCTACAGGTCCATTTCTCTGGTTTTCTGAAAGGAATTCCATTATTTCTGAGTTCACTATACGCCACTTCCACTGCACAGAGCTTGTTTGCTCTGCTCATAAATATATACTTTGTATTTCTATACACTGGGGTCCGTAATTCTCTCTGTGAATGCACCTAACACCCCTGAATCCTGTCAGGAGATGTGCGCACCCATCAAGCTGAGACTCTGCCCCAGTAAGTGGAATACACGTTGGCTGAGCTCTGGTCTGACAGACATCTTCACGCCATCCCTCCTCACCAGTGGATATAAATGTCATAACAGAGATCAGCCATCATGTAGTATACGTACTTTTCTTTTGTCCTTCTATTGTTCTGCAGGACTGAGACCGCTTTAAATGACAGTTGTGGCAAATTGCAAGTGCTGTGAGTGTATGTGGGGAACAGATGGTTCTGAATATTGTTAAACTTTTAATAACATGAGTCCTCATGCTATCAATTCAGTTGTCACACAAGAGCGTGTATTGAAGGAGCACTGTCAGGGCTGGAAGCTCCAAGGTCTCGTCTACCTTATTTTCCTATAATTATATGAAAAAAAATCCAGGCTGTTCCTTGTATGTGTGGACTTTAGATGCTTTGAAGCTCTTTTATAAAATCCCAGCAATCCAGCCATATAAATTTCCCTGCAATAACAAAACAGTTTGTTCTTAGTCTATAATCTGAGCTGTCTCCTTTAAGGCCCCCTCTCTCAGGGTTGGCAAGGTCCTAGCTACCTGGGTCCTCTTTTTCCAGCATCTCTCTTCCTCTCTGCTTCCAGGATACACTTGTTCTCTCTCTCTCTCTCTCGCCTTCTCTTCCACTGAGAGCTACTTGTTTCTCCTTTCCCTCAGGGGAGCATATTCCTTCGTGTATCTCTTTTTCTCTCTGCCTTTTAGGTCTCAAGCTCCTGCCAGCTCTCTCCCATTTCTCATTCTGTCCTGCTTTTCCTCTTTACGCAGGGTCTTTTCTCTGACTGAAATAAAAGAGGGAGCTCTCCTCACCACACTGACCCAGGATGAGGGGGCACTCTCCCTCTCTGTTAAGCTGAGGAGAAGGCAGTGTGCTCTTTACCTTTGGATATGGATCACTCCCATTTAAATCAATGGGCTTTACTCCTAGCCTGCAGAAGCATAGAATCAGGACACCCTTTTCTTCTTTCCTGTCTCCTCTTTGGCTCCACCTCAGAACTGGAGCACAAACCACCTAATGTGCCCTTAAAAATTTCATAGATCATTTATACAAAAAAACAGTACCAGCCTGCTTTTAGAACTTTTCAGTTCCTTGTACAATGCCAGCATGGATCACCTGGTGGGATAGCATTTTCTTGGATCGCCATGCTGCAGTAATGAAACAGTCCCTTGTTTTGAAAGGGATGCCTGCTGAATGAAATCCATAGCTACATACCTACAAACACTGAGGCCAGAACCTGTACCATAATTGGCTGTTAAATATCTAGCCCTCTTATTTTATTCATCTGAGTGCAAAAAGGCCAATATAGTCATCCAAGGAGCCACTTACTGATTAACTTGGTTGAGATGTTGAGAAGAGCAGAGACATCCAGATAAGTGCGCGAGTTCCCGTACACATTTCTGTGTGACTTGGCAGACATGTGGGCATTGAGCTTTCATGGAGCAGCTCCCCAGGAAAGGAGTAGGTGTATCATATGGTGTTGGTGTCCTCTCCATTGGCTCCCATATACTATACCTCTCCACTCAACACTCAAAGCCAAACCCTACTTGCTTTATGTACATAACTGGTCCCACTCAAGTCAATGGGAATTGCACACACAAATAAGGCAAACAGGATTTGTCCCCAAGTCATTTTTTGCAGGGTCAATCCAAAAATATGAAGGGTGTAAATACCGAAGAGGGCAAGCAAAAAGAGGAGGTATGAGCCAACTATTAGCTACAATTATGAGGGTATGAAGGTGTCAACTATGAGTAGGAGATGAAATTAAGCAAAGGAAACTTTAGGTTGAGTATCAGGAAAAGCTTCCTAACAGCATGGTCTATGAGACTCTCGAATCATTTCCCAGAGGAAGTGGTGGAAGCTCCAGCACTTAAGTCATTAGTGGACAAATAAATGGGTGTGGGATGATCCTGCAGTGGCAGAGGGACAAGGCAGATGATCTAATACACTCTGTAAATACTGTGGGTCAGATTTAGCCCCAGTCCAACTCCAAAGAAGTTGAGTTCTGCCCATGTACATTGTGATCTTCTAACTAGGAGAAGAAGAAGCATTAGGGATTTGATCCTGCAGAGAGCAGGTGTGGAGTGTTCATGAGTTAACATAAAAAGTGGTAAGCAAGGACAGGGCAAGCAGGGGACCTGATCCTGCCCCACTGTGAGTGGAGCTGTAAGGCCACCCAGCTACTGCTGCCTGATAGCAGGACTAAAGCCAAAGAGGTGAGCGTGCAGCTAAGCACCTCGTTAAATGCTGGGATCTCACTTAAACCCATATCTGCTCAGACTCACCTACCCCTTATCCTGAAATTGGTGGAAAGAAGGGAGCAGATGTACAAGGAGCTTGACACTCCTGCTCAGCGTAGAGGACTATGCCTCGGGTTGACCTTGCTTCTGGCCGTATGATGCCTCCACTCAGCCTTGCAAACCCTGTTGTGCACTGCACCAGGACTAGCAATTGGATCAAAGCCCTGGTGGGAGCGGGATGCTCACAGATGACAGATATGTGATAGTTGGCTAATCCTTAACAGAGACGGATGGAGTGTGGATTGGATATAGGCAAAGGAAACATGTGGACAATCAATAAACTAATAATACATTAATATAAGATACCAGAAGCCTTTTCAGTATGATTCTACAATATTATTATTATTATACAGCAGTTCCTTTACAAGAATTATGGTATGCAGACCATTCCAGGCCTTCCTTTAAAACCTCCTGAAAAATTACAAGCACCTTTAAATAGCATCAAACACCCAGTAACACTGATAATACTCTGCTTCTGAGACCAAATGCCTTAGCTAAATTGAGCATTATTTAGCTATTGTCGCTGAATTCTGTGGGAGTTTTGGAAAACTTCCACCTACTTGAAAAACGGTCACAATCTGACATTAATAGAACAAGACCATTAAAAAGCTTTATGGTATTCTGTTCTCCTAGTTCTGGTCCCTCTTTCCCTTTGTTGCTGCTGGCATTTTATGAATTATTGATGTGTCTAGGTGCTTCTGCTCTCCCATTTCCTCTGTAGTGCCGTTCCTTATGCCTGCATCACATCCTTCCTCTGAGCAAAGGACCGCACAACATAGTACCCAGATCAGTATAATTAGCACCTTTCACAGAGCTGCCGTGTCAGGATTGCTTCCATTCACTGACACAGCTCCTGCAGCCTGCATCACTTTGTTACAAAGTTAGTTTGTGTGTGTGCATGTCTGTACATATTGCTGCAAAGCCAGCACAACTTACTTCCCCAAGACAGGATTTCAGACTTCTGCAAAATTCAGTTCAATCTTCCCCCCTGATGCTTACCTTAGGGATGGGTAAACCTAGTGAGGTTTGTGGCTTTGTTTTCCCAGCAAATTTGGAGATGTGCAAAACTGAGTTTGTGAACCTTTCATTGCCATGATCATTTAAAGCCACATTTGTTTTTCATGGATGAATATTTCTTTCCCTACATTTCTCTAGTTAGAGGGAGGCTTCAGCAATGTGTTAGAAGTAGAATCAGCCCCCAAAACCTGGGTTGGCACAAGTGGTTACCCTGTATATCTAGTACAGAGGCTATATTTATTCTTTCATAAGTATGTCTCAGCTCCTGTTTCACACTGTGTGTATTTGATCTTCATTCCCTCATCCGGTTTTAATCCCCAATTGTCACAAGATTATTTCTTTCCCTTTCCCTCTCTGCTGCATTTCTTACAGTTCCTCCTAAGTACAATGCAGAACCCAAGGATGTTTGAATTCAGGTTGAACTTTTGAACCCACTGTGTTTGAGCGGGTTTGACATTTGGTAAAATAAAATGGTAAATCCCTAATTTAAATTATTCTGAGTCAATATTCACATTACATCGGCATTCACAGGCCGCAGTCAAGACCAGTCCCAGTTGTGCTAGATGCTGTACAAATACAGAAGTCAACATGGCTTCTCCCCCTAAAGAACTTACCATCCAAAGTCACAATATTTCCATGAGCACTGGTGGGCAGAACCCTTGGAGACTCCCATTGAAGTCAGTGGGGCCGTGCAGGATTCCACCTCCACGGATCTCATTGCAAGACTGGGCCACTAATATGATGACTGACATAGGGCGGGGGAGAGGGCAATACCAAAATATGGACACTTGTAGTAGACACAGATTCATTCCATTTACTTTTGTAATGACATAAATAAATAAGTTGATTCAGTGATCAGGACACTTGGATTCTTTTCCCCGTTCTGCCACAGACTTGCTGTGTGACGCTGGGCAAATCATTGCACCTCTGGGTGTTTCTGTTTTACACTCCTACCCTTTATCTGTTTAGATTGCAAGCTCTTCAAGGCAGGGACTGCCTCTTACTGTGCATTTGCACAGAGTGTAGTCCAGTGGGACCCTGGTCTCAGCTGGCGCTGTAGTACTGGGAACTGTGCCTTTAAGGGCTCAGCCTCCCAGACCGAGAGTAAGGGCAGGGCGCTGTGAAGCTCTTGTTGTTATGCACAGCAGTTGGAATTGGATGCCGAATAAAGCAGATCTCTGACAAGCCCCTTAAGTACTGAGTCATCCCTGAATACCACAGGAACCACAATAAAATTAATAATAACCTTTCCCCAACTATTGAGGGGTTAAGTTGGCTGGCCATAAAGCCCTGGCTGATTTCTTGTAGCCATCCCAGCCATCCCAGCAAGGTGATCTTGAGTTAGGGTTAGGGATGTGAAGGAAGAGAGGATGGTAGCCTTAGACATCACTTTAGGGAGGGTGACCAAGGCATCAGAGGGAGGCAGGATGATGTCACAGTTCAGAGCAACTGCACCTGTATCTCCCCTCCGTGGCCCAGCAAGGGCACCCGCTCTCAGGTTTCCAGCTCCCTAGCTGTTGCCTCTCTTGGGTGGAGACTCACGTCGCTCTCTATTCCGATGGGGTGTTTTCAGGCTGAACGGTTCCCTGCCATCACTGTGTTATTTCCCAGCAAAGACAGGCTGCCTAAGCAGGTCTGCTTTGCTTCTCTCCTTAGAGATGGTGCACTGTGTAATTGTGTCAGTTATAAGGAACATCACAGCTCTTTCTAAGCAAGCACATTTTATACTTAAGGCAAAAGCACTACAGAGAAGCATATTAAAAACAATAAAAAGAACCTGCATGCAGGGTAATAAGCTTCCCAGAGATCACGCCAACTCTGCTATGGGCTCTGGCAGGAGCAGACCTTCAAAACCCAACATGGGGTTGCCATGTGGTTTCAAGATCACCACACTCTTTGCTCAGACCAAGAACCACTCATGACTCTGTGAATCACTCATTTATCCAGTCTGGTTCTTTGTATAAGGAATCAGCCAACACAGTGGGTCTCTGCTCAAAGTGCAGCTTCAAATGCATGGATTCAAGGTGGACATTTACATTTCCCTCACTCTCCAAATATTGGCTAGGAAATCCACTTCACACGTATGTGTCCCCAGTAGTCCTTTGAAGTCCCTAATATCGTCTAGAGATTGCATTCATTGTGTCCTTCCTCCAAAAGAAATTCCATACAATCCCACAATAGTAAATAAACATTTGCATTTTCAGTACAATGGACTCGCAAAATATGTAAAATTAGTTGAATAAGGTTTAACTTCATCCTACAGGGTTTGTCCAGGACATTGCAGGATTGTCACAGATAGTCCAGTGGTTAGGGTACTAGCTTTCTTTACCAGAGAGACCTGCGTTCAATTCCCCACTTGCTTAGAAAAGGCAGAGAATGAAAGTGCTGGACTTGGTTCTGGTCCAACAATGCTTTTATGTAAACTTGGAAGGATTCAATTTTTAAATCAGTAAATGTTGGTAAATGTCGATTTCACCGTACACGCACAAACTGACGAAAAAATATTTCCATCGATAGCAACTGAAATTTACAGATAGGCACAGTATGTAAAATGTTGCTTGAGAATGTATTAGTTTCATTTAAGGATATTTACTTCATATGTTTTGACATGTGATGCTGACAATTTGTGTTTATAACCATTATAAAGCTTTAACTGTTTGGATCTCACCATCTACCGTTGTTAAATAATTATTGTCTGAGTCCCACATACCATAATCTCCGACAACTGTGAACATTTAAATAGACAAAAAGAACAGGAGACAAATATCTAGACAAATATCGAGAATAAATGCTTAAAAATAAACACTGATATTATCCATTTAAATTATAAAAAATAAATAATGAATTCTGCCAAGCCTGCTTTTGTGCCAGTGCAGCTCCACTGACTTCAGTGGTGCCGCTCAGGATTTACACCAGTATAACTGAGAACAAGAATCAGGCCTGCTGCCCAAAGGGAAAATGCCCCAGCACTAAAATGGTGACTTAAGTACAGAGTCTCAGCACTGGCTTTGAATTCCCCTTCTGATATCAGTGTACGTTGGGACCATATGGGCTTGGGGGTATTTTTATTGTTAATATTTAATTCAGTTTTTTTGTTTTATAAACTTATATTCCATGGAGTAGTTGGAGGGTGGGAATCTTCCATGGAATGTTATATAACATGTATTTGTTGGAGGACCAGGGGGGCTAGACTAAAATAGCTGCATGAAGCATGAGCTCTGAGAGGATGGCAGAGTTATTTGCCTCTATTGACCCCCAAAACATACTAAACTCCCCCCTCAACAAACAAACAAACAGGGTTGCAGAAGATGGATTATCCAATAAGAGCTGGACATTTAAAAGAATAGCTCTCTAAGAGAAGTGTTTCCAGCTCTTAACGTAGAGAGAGCTCTCAGACTCATAATGGACACGTGGCAGCCAAATCAGGTAGAAATGCCAGGACTGAAGGAAATCAAATGGCTACCACGGTGGACGTCTGGGAGTTGATCTCTGAGTTTAAGGCCCTGAAAGCCGATCTAAAGACCAAGTTTCTGGCAGTAAAGAAGGAAGTTACTGACTTGGAAGAGCGAGTCTGTGTTAGGGTTAGGGTTAGACTAAGGAGAGAGATGGAGATAAACCTGCAGAGCTCCATGGCACAGAAAGAGGGAAAGACAGAGATGCAACCTAAATTGGATGATACAGGGGGGAAAAAGCAAGAAGGAACAACATCAGAATTAAGGGACTGCCTGAAAACACTGAAGAAGGAAAACCAATCTGGTATGTAAAAACTTTAATTGCAGAGCTGTTAAATCTGAGCTGTCTGGAAGAGGTGAAAGTAGAGAGAGCACATTTGATGGAGCTCCCCCCATCTGTCCCTAACAATAGTAGACCCAGAGATCTAATTGTGAAATTTCATCATTATCAGCAGAAAGATTTAATTATGAAAAAAGCCAGAGAGCATTCAGAGCTCACATCAAAGGCAACAGGCTACAATTTTTCCATGACCTCACTGACCTAGCCTTAAAAAAAGAAAATATATGAGGGAAATTACTGAAGCACTCAGGAGGGGAGATATCCTTTACAGATGGGGATTCCTATTTAAACTCTCATTTAGTTCCAAAATAAGTATTATGTATTAAGAGATTTTAAACAAGACAAAATATATACTCCAGTTGCTTGGGACAGAACTCCCAACCTCAGCCATACAAGAGGATACTCCAGAGGTAAAAACCAAGGATAAAATGCTGGAAAAATCCTGGCAAATGGTGGTTCCCAAGAAAAGGAGGATAGGATAAGACAAAAGACTCTTGAGACCATACTGACAATAGCAGAAGTGAAGCTGAACCAAACGACTCAGACACCTGAGAAGTAATATAAAGATTATCCAGAAGGGACTTCCTGGGAGTCATCAAGAATGAAAAGTTGTGCAGTAACTATCTTCATGTTAGAAAAAGAAAGAAAACAGTGCGATGTTTGTTTTAATTGGGATTATTATAACTTTGTGATAGCTGTGTTCTATATTTCCAAAATTAGGGACTGTGGCAGGGCAGCAGGGGGTAAACCCCTTGAATGTCCTGCTAAAATGCTGGCTAAGCCCTGCTTTTTGGTAAGGAGACTAAGTGCCAGGGCTCGGGCAGCCAGCAGAGGGCCCAGCTGCAGGCCTTAATGAGGGCTGACCCACAGCAATGACTTGAGTTAAATGCCAGCAGCTGGGCTGAGTAAAGGAGGGCTATAAAAGCCCTGAGGAAAGCTCAGTCAGCAGGCCAGCCTGGGAGGAGACAGGATGGCTATATCGCTGTCTCCCCACCTAAAGAAGGGAGCCTCATGGGCCAGCACACCCTGGGGATAAATGTGGATAACTGTTGGGGGGAACAAAGTGGGGTTGCACTGTTGCGCTGTAAATAAAGACAGAGGGTGAAGCACTGAAGAAGGTGTGAAGACTATTTATTTAACCAGCCAACACAGGGCACAGGCACAAGAGGGTGACAGGGAAAATAAAGGACAATAAGGGGGGAGTGGGTAGGAGTGGTCCCAGAGATGGAGGAGATTGGAAGAAAACAGAGAGGGGATGGGGAGGAGCCTTTATGGGGTCAGTGTAAATTCCCTTCATGTAACTCAAAGGATCAGGTGGTAATCTAGCCCGAAGGGCGAGAATTAAGCTCCCATTGGTGGAAAATGTCTCTCCTTTGGACTGCAAGAGAAGCAGTCCAAGTGTTCATGAGGCACGTGGGGGTTTAGATTTCAGCAAATCACAATAATCTGGGGACTGATTTATGTTATTTTGGTATTTTATTTTTGGATTCAAACTAAGGGGAAGGCAGGAGAGGGGAGGAAACTGGGAAGCAGTGAGGAAATTATTACAAGAAATAGAAACCAAACCATATTCAGGCATACAGCTGTAATTAGAAACAAGCTGTAATTAGAAACAAGAGAGACATTGTCCACACAAGGGTTCATGTAATCACACAGCTAAAGAATCACAATAATTTCAAGTTTTTCAATAAACTAAGTAATTATTCTCTTCCTCTTAAAGTAAGATCAATGGCTCTTCCTCTTAAAGTAACATCTTTAAAGTTCAAGCTCTCGGACTGTTGAAGAGAATTGTACCCACGAGGAAAGAGATTACATGTTTTATTCACACCCTCGTCGGTTATATACTCAAAAAGATTTAATGTTAATCTTTAAATCCCATGCCTAGATTAACCAATGTGCGCACTGTGAATTTGCATAGGGCCCCCATCTGAGGGAGGCCTCTGACCATCAGATTTAGATGTGTGGCATTATGACAGAGGTTCAGTGTCCCTCAGTTTTGGCCCAACCACCCCTCTGTGATGACTGAGGACAGCCAAATCTGAGCGAGTGGCATTGTGACCTGGTGCACAGGGATCACAGCACCATTCAGGCTTGGCCTGACCACCTCTTTGTCATGACAGGGGAGAGGTGGAGAAGACAACTGGGTCAAATTTGAACAAGCTGTGCCCCCCTGATTTCCCTAGTGCACAGGGCCACCAAATTCTTTATTCCAGCACTGCTAAATTCTTAATGAAACAGACAAAGTCTGCAGAAATTGGCACCATTACATGGTCAGATCATGTACCATTGGAAGTAATATTTGTTAGCCTGGATGGGTCCCTAAGACCACTTTTTTTGGAAAATGACCTGCTTGCTTCTGTAAGACAGCGATTGGGTTGCAGCAATTAAAGAGGACATTGTTCAATATTTTCAAATAAATTATAAAGATTAAAAAGTCATCTTCTCTGGGAGGCAGGTAAAGTAATTTTTAGGGGGCAGTTGAAAATCAGAGCCTCTCAACTGAAGAAAGAGAGCTCAAGAAAAAATAAAACTAGAACAAGAGATAAAAAGGTTATAAGACATTCATAAAAACACAAGTTAAAAAAAAGTATATCAACCATTAACTAATATAAGGGGAAATTTTAATATGTTGATAACAGATGCCACTGAAAAAGACCTTTGGTATACAGGGCAGATGTTTTATCAAAAAGGAAATAGAAGTGATAAGCTATTAGCTTGAAAGCTTAAAAGGATTCAAACGCAACATATTATTCCAACAATTAAAACAATCAACTACTTATTGTAAAAATCTCTATACCTCAGATACTCCAAGTTCTGAAATTATTCAGAAATATCTGAAAGTAGCAGGCTTGTCAAAAATAAACAAAACTGATAAAGATACTTTAGGTAAAATAACAGAAGAAGAAAATCTTAGAGGCAATAGCAAGTATGAAAAGTGGTAAAACTCCAGGACCTGATGGCTTTCCAACTGCATTTTACAAGGTATTTAAGGAAGCATTAGTGAGTCCCTTGAGAACTACTTTCAATGCTGTTAGGGGAAGAACTTCCACAGCCTATAAACAAAGTTGGAAAAGACCTTACTTGTGAAGTTCTTATAGGCCCATATCACTGCTGGATCATTGGCTGAGGCTACACTTGCACTTCAAAGTGCTGCCGCGGCAGCGCTTTGAAGCGCTAAGTGTAGTCAAAGCGCCAGCGCTGGGAGAGAGCTCTCCCAGCGCTGTCCGTACTCCACCTCCCTGTGGGGAATAACGTACAGCGCTGGGAGCTGCGCTCCCAGCGCTGGGGCTTTGACCACACTGACGCTTTGCAGCACCGCAATTTGCAGCGCTGGAGAGGGTGTGTTTTCAAATTTGCAAGTGTAGCCATGGCTGCTAGCTAGCTAGCTGATTGCAGTCTGTGCTCTGAGTGTATATAAATCCAGATCAAAATAGATTCATTAAGGAGAGAAAAGTGTCAAATAATATTCAGAGTACCTGGAATCATCCACAATGCCAGATCAGAAAAAAGATCCATTTATTTTATCATCATTTGATGCAAAGAAAGCTTTTGATGAAACAGAAAGTTCCACTCAATTCTAAGTCCTATCCCATATGCACATTGGACCCCAGGTCCTTAAACAGATAAGTGTTTTCTATACTAGCCCAAAAGTAGCTGTGCAAGTTAATGGAGTTAAATCTCCCCTACTGGAATTATGCAGAAGGACTAGGCTTTATAGACTGTCCGTTATTGCCTTTACTTTTTGCATTGGCCATGGAGCCTTTTGTACACAGGATACAGAACAATGACTATCACAGGAATGAAACTTGCAGGAACACAATAGAAAATAGCTATATATGCAGATGATGTGATATTATTTTTATCTAAACCAAATATTTCCTTAAAATTAATATCTAAAGAAATCCATGTCTTTGGGAAAGCCTCTGGATTTAAAGTCAGTAATACCAAATCTGAAATGCTTGCTATAAATTTGCCAGACTCATAGAAGTCATTCCTCCAGAAAACATTTGAGTACAAATAGGCAACAAATCACGTAAGGTATGTGGAAATTCAAATCTCAAACCTAGGAGAGCTCTGTGATTTAAATGTCAAACCACTATTTCTGCAAATGAAAAAAGATCTAGAGTGGTGGGGGAAGTGTACAATAGTTTGGTTGGGAAGAACAGCCACAGTCAAAATGAAAATTTTGCCAATGATATCTTTCTTGTTTCAAAATCTTTCTGTAATCACCCCAGATAAAACCACGGCAGGAATACAGAGGATGTTGTTAGAATTTACAAGGAATAAAAAAAGACCAAGAGTGAATGCACATGCTTTGTACAGACCCATTAAACAGGGTGTATTAGCTGTTCCAAATATTCTATGGTATTATCAAGCCAGCTAGCTCAAAAGACCAGTGAACTGGGGTGCTCTAACCCAGCCAAACTCTGGGTCTTTAAATCAACAAGAAAATTGTGGCAGTGTAAAGTTTGCTAGGCTACCATCCATTCATAAAAACATCATGCCCTCCAGAAATTTATACACATCCTTTAGCATAGGCTACTCTCTGGGTCTAGGATAGAACTAGAGATATGTTCTTTCTCCTTCCCAATGACACCCATTGCAAATAATCCATATCTTAACCCAAATCACAAACCAGAGAGCTTCTAAAGATTGGGAAAGCCATGGAATACAAGTGGTTGCCCAGCTATTCAATAAAGAAACTTTTTAAACATATTTAGAGATCAAAACTAACTTCAGCTGGCCCACTCTCCCATGATATCAATTCTTTTAAGTTATGGAATTACATTTTTTAACTTTCTAGAAAAGTTTATTTTTATACAGGTTTCAGAGTAGCAGCCGTGTTAGTCTGTATCCGCAAAAAGAACAGGAGTACTTGTGGCGCCTTAGAGACTAACAAATTTATTTCAGCATGAGCTTTCGTGAGCTACATTATACAAAAACATTATAACTAAGTTGTAGCAATCTTTGCAGACAACTTTCTAACCATAAAAGAAGTCCATATGTGACATGCTGGGAAAAGGATTTGGATAGACAAATTACCCCCAGAGGAATGGATCTCATCTGCAAAAGAAGACCAGCAATCTCAGTTGTAGCACAATAAGAGAAAAACCCTCCTATGGCTTCCTAGCAAAAATGGTCACACAAAAAGAAATGAAGAATGAATCTTTCATCTGCTAATAGCTGCAAGGCTACTGATAGCCTCTCACTGGAAAAATAAAAATAATCCAACTCTAAAGGAATGGTTCAAAAAATACAGGAGGTTGTTGTTATGGAAAATGTAAAGCACCAATTATGAACCCAGCAAAATAGACTGAGGACAAATAGTTACTTAGATATTTGGTTACCATTTATTCAATATTCAGACAAAGTACATCTGCCTGCAAAAATACTCTGTCCAATTTGGGGGGAATATTAACATCTGATAGATGTGCCTGGTCTGTTAAATATGTGTAATCAGAGATTTCACTAAATTAAATAAAATCACTACAGACAATGCCATGAGTGTTGTAATAATACTCATTCTGCAGTATGGTTAAATCCTGTTAATAGAGAGAGCTGGTAACTGTATTACTACATAATGTCTCTTTAAACAAAAGCTTACTGTTACAGTGATTGTTTTGTTTCTGATATTGACATGGCAAGGATTTGTAAACCTGTTAAAATGTCCTAAATAAATAGTAAAAGAAAAAAAGTGCACTTGTTTCCTTAAGAGATCAGAAATGCTCTGTCTCTAAAATTTAATTGGGTTTTAAAAGGCATATCATTTACCCAAGAGTACGGCAGTTCCTGCTCTCTTTTCTCCGATACAGATGCATAACAAGCAGTTTGGGGGATTATTTTTAGTGGGTTTAGTGCTGGTGAGAGGTACCAGACTGGTGGCTCTGGAGACCAAAGACATCTACTTGCCTACAGAATAGTTAAAGGAGAAACAGCAGCAGTGCCAGCTTCCTCCTCACCCCACACTGCCCTACAGACACTGTACATCAGAGGTGAACATTTACAATTGCCCAATAACACAGGGTGGGAGTGGCTGTCCAACATCACCATAACCCACATGCCTGAAGTAAGGGCAAACAATCATACAGGTCAGGAGTTAAAGGTAATAGGAGAATGTAGGCACAATCAGACAGGATAAATTGCCAGGGTAAGGCCTCTGATGCCAAGAATCAAGAAGCAATGAGCTTGAATCCAAATCTTAGCTCTGAACACTCCTGTACTGACGGGAAGTTCATGGGCAGATCTGAATTTTGCAGGATGGGGATTGTTATTTAGACTCTGACTATATATTAAAGTTTTATATTGCTGCCTATCCCCGTAGTATCTGAATGCCTTCCCGGTAAAAGCGATAGCAATAGTGTAATCCCAAGTGGACTTCGTGGCGTACGCTTGTGCCTTCTTTTATGTCTTCCACAGAACTGAGTGCACTGTCGGCACTGAACAAAGATAATTAATCATCATCTCTAGTTTTAAGAGACAGAAAGAGAAGTCAGATGGAGACAGGGAGGGGGTTAAAGACAGTTATGTGATAAAGCAATGAGTGGAGATGGGCTTTTTTTTCTTTTTTTTTTAAGATCGGTGACCTTGATCTGTCTAACATTTATTTGTATCCTCCAGACTTTGCAGTGAAACTGGAATAAACTCACCTTTCTGGCTCAGTTTCAGGTCTGCCTTTGAGAGACAGGGAATGGCACCGACATGCAATGTCAGTGATCCAGGTCCTCCATTAATTCCTGGGGCAATGATGCTCATGGCCCATTTAATCAGGAACCAAAGTGGGTAGTAATGTGTTTTCCATGTTAATGCCTGTGCACGTGGCATCAAACCATCTGCCACGTGGATCCAGCTGGCAGTATGGGATTCACATGCCCAATTTGCATGGGGAAGCAGGGAATAAATGCACATCCTCTCTGCCATAAAGAGCTACCGCACCTTATTCCATGTACCAGATGGCTGTTTAATGCAGGGCCCCCTCAAGACTGATTTGCCACTGTCTTGAACCATCTACTCTCGTTCACACCTGTGCAAAGTGGATTTCAAATGTTACCAAATCAGTATTCCCCACCACACCTGTAATACGGCCCCTTTGCGCAGGTGTGAATGACCATGCATGGTGAAAGGCTATGATCAAACACTGCCCTAGGTGAGACTGAATCTGGGACTCTTCCCACCAAAGCAATAAAGATATGGGGACATTCATGTACAGCTCTCTAAAAGTGCCCCCTGTTTTACTTTCACAGCTCATCTCCCCTTATGCTGGCCCTGGGTTAGAGCGGTCCTTTAATTCTTTAGGAGCTTAGATGCTCAAAGGTGAGCTTTTGGGGGGAAACTTTTCCTTTTGTGTTGTCTGCAAAAGGGAAGAATCTTTCCTCTAAATCATCACCTTCCTTGAAATGAACAGAGATTCCAACCTTCCACCGTGGCCAATATAGATAGACCCCACCTCCTTCCTGTGTATCCCGTAAACACGTCTTCCTGGTGCTTAATGTAGAAAATGCCTCTGACAAAGATGCCACGTCCCTTACATCCAGCAGAGACTCCAGACGTCACCTCCCTTGTACCCCATATAGTATCAGCCTCCCTTTGTACTAGGGGAAGGAGAGGCTTGACTGTTTGTCTGTCTATCTATACTTTTCTAATGGCTCCATCACCCTAGTCTCTAAGCAGTAGATAAAACTAGGAAAGAAAACTCAACCAGAGAAGAACAGCAAATAAAATGAAATAAGACAGTCCCCCTGGGCACCCATTAGGTGTGTGGGGGGACGGGACACACAATCATGATACATGGAAGCAGAGCTGTTTCTCACCCTGCCCCTTTGCCTGGCTGCAATGGCCTAACAGCTTACAGTGCTGACCCTGATATATTTTCATCCTTTGCCTGTGATATTTCAGTATGTATCCAAGTAAGCAAGCACACACAAAGAGCAGAAGAAAGCTCCTAGCACGGCTCTTACATTTGGGCTGGTCTCTGGATGCTGACTGCCAGTCCCTCTCAGTGTGACAGAGGAGAAACAAGTCATCCAGACCACCAGGGACCACATTTGCTGTTGCCTCGTCATTAGCCATCACTCTCACTTTTGAAGCTTGCCAAACAATGACAAATGCCTGATACTGGGGGAATTCAAGTGAGGACATCTCTCGTGTTTGTGTTAATGTTGTTTCCCCCTCCCCGCCCCTTCATGAAGGAGAGGCGGGGGAAGGAGTAAGAAGGAGGGCTGGGCCATGGTAATAAATAGGAAAGGGGAAAAAAACGGGGAGGGGGAGATCAAACAGGAAGAGACGGGTCAGTGAGAAGAAAAGAGTCCTGATGAACAGCCACCCATTCCAGTGCCTGCCTGGATTCCCAGCACCCACCAGTCCATTGCAAAAGGGACTGTGCTGACATCCCAAATAGACTCTTCTATTTTCAGGGCTTTAGGACTCAGGTGTAAAAATTCAGTCTAGGGTGTTTCCTGCTAAATCTGGCCTCAAGCATGTGTGCAGCTTGTTTGCATTTTGTATGGTTTACCAATCTATTGCTCATGAAAGCTTGAGAGCCCTGGTGACAGAGATACTATAATTTAACCATAGACCAGGTACTGCACAGGAAAAAAAACAGTACAAACTTCTCCCATCAACAGCCCTCAGTCCTAACCAGAAACAGGAAAAGAACAGTTTCCACAGCTCATTTGGTCCTTGACTTCTCTGCCCCTCCACTGTACCCCATATACCCTTCCTTTGCTTTAGAGGAAGGACAGACTAGAAACTGGACTGAGACCCCTCAGTGATCTGAAGCTAAGCTTGTGGGCACTATAGAAATGCTTGAGACAGACAGACTGCAGATTCCTGTCATGCTGGCAACTGAACAGCCTTCACATCATAACAGCTTTCAGCCCCAACTGAACTAAACTGGACTTGAACTCCTGCCCCAGTGCTATATAACTCCATACCCCAACACCAGTTACCTACAGCTAAGCCATAACCATCTAGATGGCTAGATAATGTAGAGGATAAAAACCAACCAAGCAACAGAAGTTATGTTTTTTTTCAGTTGCTTTTATATGTTCCTACTGTATTACTTAAAAAGAGGGTTGTTGGATTTTTATTCTATTTTTGGAGGGGGGGGAAATTGCAGGCACTTATTCCATGATGCAGTAATGTTTATGGACTAAACTTTTTGGCGTTTGGGAAAAAACAAACCTATTTTGAAACAGCTGAGATATCAAACTTTAAATATCATCTTCTGCTTCAGACCTTGTACATTTTTTTTCCTTGTTCTCAGAGCTACTGAAGGAATATTTAACACGGCAGTCTTCAACAAAAGAACACAGCAATTACATCTGGAGAAGACCTGGTAGGCTGAAATCCTGGCCCCTTTGAAGTCAATGGCAAAACTCCACTGAATCCAGTGTACCCAGGATTTTACCCATAGTCTGTTCCCCCAATCCCTCAGCCAATGCAGGACAACTCTTGACAGTTTATTTAAATTATTATACTGTGACATTATCCAGGGGAACTGGAGATGAGACACAGTCTTTCATCCAGATTGTCAGGTCAAATTCAGCCAAGTTTATATGAATTGAGTTTAGTTATCCTTATGCAGTTCTCTTAGGATGGGCATCGATCTCACAAAAATCCATCACCATAAAATGGTAGTTATAACAATGCCTTGGTCATCTCAGCAAAGAGGCCAAACACTGAATATGGCACAGACACTGAACTATTCTCTTGTCCCTAGGGTTAGTACCTATAATTCAGGGTTAAGGCACATGGGGTAGAGTGCAGGGGAAACCAACACTGCTACTGCTGAGGCTGCACCTCTTCTGTGGATAGACAATATCAGTCTCCAGGTCCATCAATCTGATACCTTTCCTGGGCACAGCAAACATTTCTGAAAAAATATATTATGAAATAGGAAATGCAAGATGCTTCACAGAATAAGAGAATCTTAAGAGCCAATTCTTGAACTTGGGTGGAAAATGAGCATCTGCAAAAATTCACATGCATCTATTCCAGCAACAATGTACATATGCAAAGAGTTGTGCAAATCCTCAGCTTGGACCTGCAGAATTCAGTTTGCACAACCATGTGAGTGAAGTTTTTTGCAGTGTGGAGGGTGCAATGCACATTTTTCCAGTGTACCCATTACACTGAAGGGCAGTGGATGCATGTGCATTTTTGTGGGTGTGCCAGGTTTGAAATTTTGTCCCTAGCAGAAAGAACATTGAGTGTCAAATTTAGACTTACTGTAAATGGGTGAAATTCCGTTGATTTCAGTGGGGGTCTCACTCCCTCACACCACATATGAATATCAGGTTCCTGCGTATGTACAATTGTGTGCTTAATTTTCACACACATTTATTTAGATTATACATGCAAACTGGATATTTATGAATGCAAATGGCCAGTGTGACAAGTAAATGAGCATTTATGTTTACAAATACCCAATTGTGTGTGCAATCACAGTAACTGTACAAGTACATTTGAAAATCAAGCCCTGAGCCTATATCACATACAAAGGAGGATGCTGTTTACATGGAGCAAAGAGGATAGGGTATCTATACTGGGTTCAAGGGAGATATAAGCCAGATGACATCCCAAAAGTATGTCAGGAATTTGTCATTCTGAATCCCATCATGAGTGCCTAGGCACAATGGGATTTTCACTTGGAGGTTCCTTTGCTGTGCATCCAGTAGTTGCTTAGGTCTTTCACTCTAAAGCATTTCTTGGCTTGTTCTAGTGGGTTTGATTTCTAAGCACAACATTCTTTTAATGTAGTTTCTGTTGTGTGAATTATACAGTGTATGCGGGCGAGCTCTGTGTACCATTGTCCCACAGGTAACTCTGAAAGAAAATTTCAAACGCCAGAGATGAAAGGGATGTTCTTCTGTCTCCCATAAATACTGCAGCTTCTACTTGTGGCTCTGCTCTCTGTGCATTTGAAAGGCAGGAACATCTACGATCCGCTTTCTTATCTTTTCTTTTTAGAACATGTAACGCAGGGAAGCCCAAATATATTAGTGTCTTATCAGTTTTCACTTGCCTTTTGTGTTTTCATGTGGATCATAGCTTCAGGTGACTCCCAGGGAACAGATGTTTTATTGAAAGCCTGACCCTGAGCATGTGCTGCTGGTACCAGCTTTTTTCTCCCATCTTCCCTCAGCCCCATGATTTACTCCCCCAGCTCTTCAGAAGTGACATCAAGAAGCAATGGTGAGGGCGGCTAAAACTAACTGCAGTAAAATGATGGGAAGCTGTAAGGAAGTGGTTTTATGTGAGAGACTCAAAAGATAGTTTCAAGCTGGGCCATTCTCAGCTTCTAGCACCTCACCAAGACACAGGACTATCCTGCCTCCTGTCAATCCAGAGCCCTGCAGTACACATCTTGGCAGTGGGGCTAGTGTACAGGAGGTATGTATGGACTTTCAAATCAAGACCAACAGGTGCAGTTATAACATGTGTATGCGCCTGCTGTGCTGCAAAGCACCACTTTTGTGCATGCAAAGTGGGCAATTAGGCATGCAAACAAGCACTTAGGCAAAGATCCATTGTGTATGTGCAAATGCTCATTTGCACAGACAAATGCAGAGTTTTACCAGCACCACAGATATGAGGGCATTTTTACAGATGCTCCTACTGTGATCTACTCTGCAGATTTGACCCAGAGACTATGTCTACACTGCAATTAGACACCCATGGCTGGACCACGCCAGTTGACTTCGTCCCACAGGGCCACACGGTCAAATTAATACCTGGGGTAACAAGACAGTTATACCAGAGATTGATTTGTCCTGAGATGTTCAGAATAGGACAGTTATTTTTCATGTATGCATCAGACTTTTCAGCACGTATCTGAACAGAACTTCTCAACCTGCTGAGCTCTGTACTCTTCAGTACTGAATCTATATCTTTACTAAGCCCAGGTTCTTCCACAGAGTAAGTCAGTCTTTTCTCCCTCCTCCAGAAAAACTGCCACAGCTTTACTGTTACTTCTCAGACATCTCTCATGTCACAGCTGGACAGCATCTGACTCCAGTATCACCAGTGAAATCAAATGGATACATGTCTTGAGCACTGTAATATCATATACAATATCAATATCAATATCAATAACCTCACACTAAAATGGCTCTAAATCCTTTATTTTTCCCTCTTGTCTAAGCATACAGGGCCCAATTCTTAAATCTGGCACACCGTGCTTGGCAAAGGATTCAATGTGGCTGCATAACACCTTTTCTGTTCCCAGAACTTAGGGGCTACCAGAGCATTTGAACTCCTCTAACTTAAGCCAGCTAATAACAGCCTCTGTGGGTGCACCCATAACACACACAGTACATTGATGAGCTGTTTCTATGCTCTCCCCACCCACAACCTGAGATTCTCAGATCCCTGCCAGAATGACACAAAAAGGCTGAGGATCTGGCCCCCAAATCTTGCTGCCCAGTACGGTATTCCTTACTCAGGCAACCCTTTCATTAACTTTAGTACCCAACGCATGTTATACACATATGTAAATGGAGACACATATAAACTTACAAAACTCTCATGCTGTAGACATGAAGAAGAAAAATCGAAGGGCTTCCTGGAAACCCAGCAGCCTTACTGCTCCTTTTACATTTGGTTCACCGAACTCATGCAAGTTTAAAATCCTAGTAAATGCTGACAGTGTGATTGGCCTTCCCACCCACTCCCTGCTCCTTTCTCTCCAGAACAGAGGGGCTCACCTGCAAGCAAGCCCCATCTGAGTTATGTGAAGCCAGACCAAGGCGGTTCTGTTGAAATTATAAAACACTATACTTTTAAATAGATGCTGAATTATTTAGTGCCTTTGCACTGTCCAAATGCTGTGTTCTTTTGGTAGATGATGACTTGGTTTATCTCCCAACTCTTTGTTATGACAGTCAGTAAATGGAGAGATATTGCACTCCTCAATAATTTATAAATAATAACCCGCATTAAGTATCATGCTCAACCACTGAGTTTGGGTTACAAATCAGGCAGTGAGAGAGATGAAGACCTTTAGCTTACTTCCTGGAGGAAATGCTTGGCTCTGGATTTCTCTCAGGTGCTTAGACTGGAAGGCTTCATGGCCATTTGCTTCTTTATCACCTGGAACACAACAACCGTTTCCAAACATGGATCCATGAGCTATTGGATCAGCTCTCAGTTTTCCAATGGGCACCTCAAGATAATAAAATAATAGTAATATTTATAATTTAGAGCGTGTCTACATAGAGAAGCTATTGTGAAATAAGCCAGGCTGTGAAAGAGTGCAATAGCTATTCCACAATAACTCTCCATGTGGACACTTTTAATCCACAGTTTATGTGGCTTAGGTTAGCCCACTCTTAGTGCAGAATGAGAGTATCCACAAGGGGCGCTAGTGTGGAATAGCTATTCCAGGCTATCTTCCTGCATAGACAAGCCCTTAGAAGGCACATATTTAAGGCAGCATGGATGGTCTAAAGAAGGGGTCCCAGAGCTGGAGTTCAAGCCTTTAGAAGTCTGGCGTTCTAATCCTGATTCTATCACTGTGCAGCCTTGGACCAGTCACATCAACCCTGTGTGTCAGTTTCCCCATCTGTATGAAGGGGCGTTAGCATTTTCCTACTTCCCAGTGGTGTTGTAGGGACACCTTCATTAATGCTGGTCCAATATTTTGAATCTGCAAAGAACTATATAAGCGCTATGGTTTGTTTATTATTGGCATCATTGTTAGTCTTACTTTTGCCTCCTGGAAACACTCTACAAACTTTAATGAATTAACCCTCACAACACATGGCAGGGAAAGGAGGTAAATACTGTATTCAGATGAGAGAGAATTCAAAGTATTTGTTTGTTGTAAACTTTGACAATGCATTGAAGCTAACATTTTCCAGCCTGGGCCTTAAAGCTGGCCTCCTAAATCCATATGCACTAAATATAAGTGGTGTGATTATGAGCTCTGCTGAGCACCCGCACATCCAGTTCAAGTCAATAGGGAACGACTGGTACTCAGCACCTTTGAAAACCAGGCCACTTTTATTTTAAAGTGTAACTATAGACTTAGAAGGATTCTCTTTAGTCACCCAGGTTGGACAATTTTAGCCTATGTCAATAACATTTTTTAATGGTCAGTCTAGATTATGTAGCATCATTGCTGCTTTAAAATGCTCCATTCATTTAAAAATTAGTTAAATCTTTTAATCTCCTTTGGCATATTGCTTTTTCCCCCCTATAAAATAGAATATAATTTTGTAAGTGCTCTCACACAATATATAGTTCTAAATTTGCTTTACAGAACAAAACTAAAATCTTTGCTTTGCTGAAGGAACAAATTTGTATCTAACACTGTCCAGGTGAAGTAACCCATAAGCCCCAGCTATTGCCATGAAAGGAGAAATCCACTTCCTTGCTTTCCAATGTAGTTAGCTGGAAATGGCTAGTGAAGGTGCGTGACTGAAATAAATTCGTTTCACTTTATATCAGTGTGGTAGAATATTTCCTTTTTGACTCAGTGCATTTCTGTACGGCACTCATTGTATCTCTGTGCTATTTGCTCTGAATGCCCAAATGAAGCCTATGGCAAAATGTACTCAGTATCCCCAGACTGATTAAGCTGAAACAACAGGTGGCATGAAAAGAAAGTCCCATTTTCCCTTGTGTAGCTAACTGTTAAGTTGGTTTTATTAGGAATGAGCTTACATTATTACATTCCCACGACTTGCAATGCTGCATTTTAGGGTCTGCCAGGCTTTCCAGCATAAATCTTCATTTTCAGGCTTAGCAGATCATCGCACCATGATGGTTGCCCTAGAAAAGAGGGATGATAGTTGTTATTATTTGAGAGATGTCCATTGAGGGGTAAATTCTCTACCCAAGTCCTGCCTGAGGGCTTGGCTACACTTACAAATTGCAGCGCTGGTGGAGGCTTTCCAGCGCTGCAACAACACCCCGTCCACACTTGCAGGGCACAACCAGTGCTGCAACTCCCTGGTTGCAGCGCTGGCTGAAAACCCATCCCGGCAGGGGTATAAGGAGTGCAGCGCTGGTGATCCAGCGCTGCTCAGCAGGTGTGGACACTCACCAGCGCTTTAATTGTCCTCCAGGGAATAAGGAGGTATCCCAGAATTCCTGTTCAGCCACTCTGCTCATCAGTTTGCACTCTACTGCTCTTGCCTCAGGTGACCCGCCCTTTAAATGCCCCGGGAATTTTAAAAATCTCCTTCCTGTTTGCTGCAGCCAGGTGTGGAGTGCAATCAGTTAATCAGTTACAGGTGACCATGCCTCCACGCGGCAAACGAGCCCCAGCATGGAGCACTGGTGAATTGCAGGACCTCATCAGTGTTTGGGGTGAGGAATCAGTTCAGGCACAGCTGCGCTCCGGCCGTAGGAATGACGATATCTTTGAGCAGATATCAAGGGCCATGCTGGATCGGGGCCATGATCGGGACGCACTACAATGCAGGGTGAAAGTTAAAGAGCTGCGGAGTGCCTATTACAAAGCCCGAGAGGGGAATCGACGATCCGGAGCTGCTCCCACGACCTGCCGTTTTTACAGGGAGATGGACGAGATACTTGGGGGTGACCCCACTGCCAATCCCAGGATAACGATAGACACTTCTGAGCAGGCTGGGGGACAGGAGGAGGAGGCGGAGGAGGCGGCGGGGGGGGGAGAGGAAACCGCGAGTGAAGCTCCTGGGATGGGGGAAGACACGGCAGAGTCCCTGGAGGCATGCAGCCAGGAGCTCTTCTCAAGCCAGGAGGAAAGTACCCAATCGCAGCAGCCAGCAGTTGCAGAAGGACAAGCAGAGGAGCGGGTTACCGGTAAGCGGCTTTTATTTTCTGGGTGGAAATGTTTCTGGAGAGGAAGGGGGGTTATGGCTGCATGCATGCCAGCCTCTAGATGTGGAATAGCCCGTTGATGTGGTCTATCACGTCGCGGTAATCTGCTTCAGTTATCTCAGCAAAAGCTTCATCCAGAGCGTGGGCAATATGCCTGCGCAGGTTTATAGGCAGAGCCACTGTGTCCCTTGTCCCAGTGACGGTGACGCGTCCGCGCCACTCTGCTGCCAGTGGTGGGGGGACCATTTCTGAACACAGGCACGCCGCATAGGGTCCCGGGCGGAATCCACATTGCTCTAAAAGAGCCCCCCGCTGTTCCCTAGTGACTCGCAGTAGGGAAACATCTTCCAGGATTAAGTCCTGTGAAAAATGTTGGGAGACTCTTTAGTGAAGAGATAGGGAGATAAGATCACCCCTGCATCTGCATCTTCACTCAACCCCTCTAGCACTCCAGATTACCCAAAGCAACCAGCTCCCCTCTATCACTCAAGCCCCACTTCTCCCTATATAAGTAAGCACCTCTCACTCACCATTTCGTGGCTTCTGTTGTGTTATGCGTGTGGGGAAAAGAATGCTAAAGTGAGAACTCCCTCAGTGTAACAATTCATGTCTGGAGATAGTGGATACAATGCTGCCCGCGTTAAATGTTGTCATTTCTGTGTTTCTACAGTGACCTTGACTACTGGACTGCCCAGATGTTCAACATCACAGAGGCTTCAAAATTTGAGAAAAAATCCCCGAAAGAGCAAAGAGGACATGCTGAAAACTGTTCTTCATCACTCTGCTACAGAGAGAAAAGAATTGAAAGAATGGAGAGAGAAGGAAAGCATGATCCGCCAGAGACATTGGCGTAGAAACGCTGTGGCAAAGAGGAAAAGCACAAACCAGCTGCTAGAGATCCTGTCGCGCCAAGCGGACTCTCTCCAGGCTATCGTAGCCATGCAGGCAGAGCAGTCCCGTGCTGCCCCACAGCCCCCCCCCCGTCCCAAAGCTTTTTGCCTTGTGCTCCAATGTCAGCTCAAACCGCCTTTCCCCAGCATCCAGGTTCTTACCACCACCAGCTGCCTCCAACACCTGTACGTTCCCCAACCAGCCCTGATACCTACCACCCTTACCCTCTGCATTCAACCCCCATCACCATGCAGTATATGCACCCTGAAGTGCAGGATTCATTAAACAGCAATCCAGACAGGACATATGCAAACTTGTGACTGTACAGTTCACCAACCCACACCCCTGCCCTCTTGTGTTCATGAAATGTTGTGTGTCTGTCTGTCTGTCTGTCAAGGAAGTTTTTTTCTTTTCAATAAAACAATTCTTGGCTTTGAAAACAGTCTTTATTATAGCAGATAGTGAAAGATACCTTAGCCCAGTAAAGAAAGAGGCACTGCAAATCATATTATTATTATGGATAATAGAATAACAGTGTAAGCAGTGCAATTCACTCCCATGCAAGGCAGCAAACATTACTGTTGGCTTTCAGCCTCAAATTCTTCCCTCAAGGCATCCCTAATCCTTGTAGCCCTGTGCTGGGCCTCTCTATTAGCCCTGCTCTCTGGCTGTGCATATTCAGCCTCCAGGACTTGAACCTCGGTGGTCCATGCCTCACTGAATGTTTCACCCTTCCCTTCACAAATATTATGGAGGGTACAGCAAGCGCATATAACCGCGGGGATGCTGCTTTCCCCCAAGTCTAGCTTCCCATACAAACATCTCCAGCGTGCTTTTAAACGCCCAAAAGCACACTCCACAGTCATTCTGCACCGGCTCAGCCTGTAGTTGAACCGGTCCTTGCTCCTGTCAAGCTTCCCTGTATAGGGTTTCATGAGCCAAGGCAGTAACAGGTACGCGGGGTCTCCAAGGATCACAGTGGGCATTTCGACATCCCCTACTGTGATCTTCCTGTCTGGGAAAAAAGTCCCTGCCTGCATCTTCCTGAACAGGCCACTGTTCCGAAAGATGCGTGCATCATGCACCTTTCCAGGCCAGCCTGTGTAAATGTCAATGAAACGCCCGCGGTGATCCACAAGCGCCTGGAGAACCATAGAGAAATACCCCTTACGATTAACGTACTCTGATGCCAGGTGGGGGGGGGGGCAGAATAGGAATATGCGTCCCATCTATCGCCCCTCCACAGTTAGGGAAACCCATTTGTGCAAAGCCATCCACAATGTCCTGCACGCTCCCCAGAGTCACGGTCTTTCTTAGCAGGATGCGATTAATTGCCTTGCAAACTTGCATCAAAACGATTCCCACGGTCGACTTTCCCACACCAAACTGGTTCCCGACCGACCGGTAGCTGTCTGGAGTTGCCAGCTTCCAGATTGCAATAGCCACCCGCTTTTCCACCGTCAGGGCAGCTCTCAATCTTGTGTCCTTGCGCCGCAGAGTGGGGGCGAGCTCAGCACACAGTCCCATGAAAGTGGCTTTTCTCATACGAAAGTTCTGCAGCCACTGCTCGTCATCCCAGACTTCCATGACGATGTGATCCCACCACTCAGTGCTTGTTTCCCGAGCCCAAAAGCGGCGTTCAACGGTGCTGAGCATTTCCGTGAATGCCACAAGCACTTTGGTGTCACACGCGGCAGGAGAATCGATATCGATATCATCGTCAGACTCCTCACTGTCACTTTGGAGCTGAAGGAATAGCTCGACTGCCAAACGTGTTGTGCTGGCGACACTCATCAGCACAGTCCTCAGCACCTCGGGCTCCATTTGCCACAGAAATCACGATTCACACAGAGAGTAAAACAGAAAGACACTCACAATGGCGCCAAACGCTGATGGAAAGAGTGAATGCTGGGATGTGAAGCGATGCACCACGGGGCGCTGGCAAACAGGAAGCGGAATGACCCGCACACTTCCTTCCCCTTCCCACAATACTCAGCGCCAAAATGGGACGAGGTGCTCTGTGGGATAGCTGCCCACAATGCACCTCTCAATACAGCGCTGGAAAGTGCTGCAAGTGTGGCCACACTGCAGCGCTGGTAGCTGTCAGTGTGGCCACACTCCAGCGCTGGCCCTACACAGCTGCATGACCAGCGCTGTAACTCCCAGCGCTGCAACTTGTAAGTGTAGCCAAGCCCTGAGTAGCTGTCCTGGACACTGGTGACTTCCTTTGGCACAGGGAGGCAGAAATGCTCTTCTGAGGGCTGTGGAGCAGCAATGGATCCAGTCTATGTTGCTAATCTCACCCCAGGCTGGAGTAGCCTCCAGTCTTTGTGCTCCTGCTCCATGGGAAAAGTATCTGACTGCATACTTGTGTGGCCCTCGTCACTGTAGCAGCTGAGGAAGTAGCTGCGGGATTCACAGGCTCTGCCCCTCCCCTGCCCTTTGCATACTCTCATGTTGCACCGTCATGTGCAGGAGTCAGGGGCGGCTCTAGAAATTAGGCTGCCCCAGGCAGCGCGGAGCGCTGCGCCGCCCTTCCTCGGTCCCGCGGCGGGTCCCCTCTTCCCGCGGCTCCGGTTGAGCTCCCGCGGCAGGTCCACCGGAGCCGCGGGAACAGCGAACCTCCCGCGGGCACGGCTGCGGACGGTTCGCGGGTCCGGCGGCTCCGCTTGAGCTGCCGCAGTCATGCCTGCGGGAGGTCCAGCCGAGCCGCGGCTCCGGTGGACGAGTCATGCCTGCGGCAGGTCCACCGGCCCAGCCTGCCGCCCCCTAGATTTGGCCGCCCTAAGCACCAGCTTGGTTTGCTGGTGCCTAGAGCCGCCCCTGGCAGGAGTGCATGCTGATCTAAGCTCTGGTCCCTTGTGTGGGATCCCAAAATCTTGCCTCCTCCTGCTGTGCACTCGAACTTCACTGGATCTGGACTTTCTGCACCTGTACCTCCAGTGCACTCATAAAATGCTGACCTGTAATTCAGGCTGAGTAAGGCCAAGTTACACCCCCCCATCTGTATGAATATGTGGTGGTTTACTACATTACATGCAGGATTTGCAAGGGCAGTGGATGTGCTCTGCCTGGTATTTTGGGACCCTGGTTTGAAAATTTGGCCCATCAATTTTTTCAATTACACTAGTTTGAAATGTACATTTTTGCAGGTGAGAGCAAAGGCTGGAGGAAAGGGAAAAGAGAATATTTTCAAAACGAGATGAAACAATGGATCTACGCAGTATGCAAAAAAGAATGGAGATGAGTGGTGCTATGGGACTATCCTAAATTTCAGGTGATGCCATACCCCTCATTCTACATTCAGATCACCACAGCACCATACTGCCAGAGTCAGATTCCCTTATTCAGCCAGACCAGTCCAATGAAAACAGTTTCAGTATGAAGGGGTTGGGATGGGAGTTTTATTACTTTACCCCAGAAAAGTCAGCTTAGATTCATCATCTAATTTTCAAGTACGTAATTTATACCCAGCAATTCCTCTAAGGATACACATTGAGTAAACATCATAGCCCTGATTAGAACTAGGACCATTAATGGTCCCAAACCTTTGCTATAGGCATTAATTTACTACTCCTAACCCATACTCAGGTTGGCATAAGGCTAAGGAAAAGACTGGTAATTTCCTGTTAACCCTAGGAACTCAGTGCCTTTGTATTTTAAGCCCAACACCAGAACCATTTTATTTCTATGCTTAGTCTTAAAACCATTATTTTAATCTGAAGCTGAGCTATTTGGGCCAACAACTGTGTATATTATGATCTCATTCACTGAGACCAATGGTAAGTCTAGTTGATTGAATATTGGATTAGTAGTTTGGCACCACTAAATTGGTACCTGTGATCTACTAATCCCAGCTCTGTCATTAACTGGCTTTGTGACGTTGGGAAACCATTTACCTATTTGCACCTCAGTTTCTCTGTCCTTTACATGGGGATAATGATTCTTGTTTTCACATTTACGGGCCAAAAATAATGTATTCTAGGGCTGACACAAAAGTTTCAACAGAAAATTTTCATTGACAGAAAATTAGATTTTCAACTAAACAAAAATTTTCAAGGAAAATATTTAATTTCCTACAAATGGAAACAAAATATTTTTCATCAGAAAACTGAACATTTTTTTTCCATCAAAATCTTCTGAAACTGAAGATTTTTGGGCAAAACCCATTTAAAGTTTCCAGATTTTTTTTAATTAAAAATAGAAATTTTCCATGGCAAAAGAAACTCGAATCAGCTTTAATATATGCATTCATTTATTAACTGAAACCTTTAATTAATTAGAGTTTAGTTTTGTCCGATGGGTTTTGCCATGCCTGACAACATACATAGTCACCACCACATCCCAGGGCTGGTCAGTTCTCTCAGACAGTTGCTGAATCTACAGATTCCAAAACGTCCTCCCTGACAGCGTCAAATGAACTGTAGGTGGAGTAGCTCAGCTAAGCTTGGTAACACTCTAGAGCTTCTCCTGGGCCATATTCTGGCCTCACTAACGTCACTGTTCATCCAAACCTGGAATTCAGGCTAGAAACTTCATGAAAATCAGCCCAGTCATGATACTTTCAGCTTGGCCAGAAATAGAATATGCACTGGCCTATATACAGTTTTTATATCAATGTAACTATTATGGTTAGGGGTGTGATTTTTTTAACTGAAATACACAACCCCTACTGAGGATGCAGTTATACCAATACAGAGGTGCCTTATTCCAGTATAGCTTATTCCTCTTCCTATACAGGAATAAGTTATACAAGCATAAGTATATTTATATTGGTTTAACTGCATCCATCCTAAGGGGGTTGTACCCATACTGTACTGGTATGGTTAAAGGGGTATGCCTTGTGCGTGCATACAAGGCTTATCCTTTCTTGTATGTGTTCACTTTCAGTCAGGGATGAAACCAGGAAGCACAAAGGCACCCAGGGAAAATGAAAACAAAAGAAAGTTAACTGGATGTTTTCAACCATCAGAAGAGTTCAGTTAGTGTTTCAGAGGCAGATTCAGGCTATTTTTGCTTTTCAAACCATTACTCCATCTCTCATTGGGTCTGCAGAACTACCTGGCATAAAGTATAAATGTCACGCAGGCTGGGGAGGTGTTCAGTACTTTTCGCTGTACACCAGCTTCCCTCGGGTATATCCTGACAGGTGTAACACAGAGAGGCAGCCATCCTCCCAAGCACACAGCCCCTGCATTATGCATCTCTGTGTTGCTAGGTTTGGTCTTGTAGGGTTTTTTTTCACCCCCTTCTCATCTCCCTATGATATCAAATGTACTTCTATTGATTTCCTCCCTGCATTTGTTTTTGTTATTCATTATTAATGAGATCATTTTTCCATCCTTCGTGCATGAAGGCAAATTTTGTGTAAAAATCAATTGAGTGAGCGCCGCCGATGGCTTGTTTGGTTTTCTTTGCTTTCATCTCCTGTGTGCAGTCCCCGGGAGACGGAGAGCAGGATATTAGGGAACAAGCACAGAATGGGAAAAAAAATCAATTGTTAGTGGTTCAGAAACCATGTAAAGGGACCTGTCTTGCCGAATCTCTTTCAGTGCCTCATATGCATGCACTTTATTGAGCTTTCCCCCTCCCAGTCCAGGTTGGACTGCTCCTTCCCCACTCCCTCGCCCACGGCAATCATTAAATGGGAACTCCTTTTCCCATAATGATCACAGCCAGAAATGGGGGTAGGGTTTTCTTTTAAAGGAATCGATTATTGCAGGATGATTCCACAGAACCACTGAACATGGGTAATACTTGACCCAGCCCAACCCCTCCAGGGTATGAAAGACCAAACGTATTGGAGCCCAATATTACAAAGTACTGAGTGCCTCAGGATTCATTGAGACTGATGGGAGTTAAGGGCACATTACATCTCATCTGAGCTATTCATAACCTTAAAGGATCTATCCCTTAAGGAGCAGCTTGTACCTTATGGGAAACTTTCCCAAAATATTGTATTTTTGTGTTTTTGGAAGATTTTGATGAATACACTATTAATGATGATTATTATTATTGGCAATTTAATTTCAGGAAGTTTTGCTCCAATTGAATTTGACTAATCCTTTAGAAAAGTCACTTGTTAGTTACTCTCACCTTGTTGTCTTGTCTCATAATAATAATTCGTGCTTCTAGAGCATTTTTAACCGCTAGGTCTCAGTACCCTAAGTACTAAGCTGGGTAAGGTCCCTCGGGATATTTTATTTGCTCCATAAAAAGCCCAACACACTTCTGGGTGGTGTAAAACTATACTGCCTTACAAGGAACTAGAGGGTCACTTCCTCATTCCTTATAAATGCCTAGCTCCAAGTGATGTCAAAGTGGGTTTCCTCAGCATAGGCCAAGAATATCAGACCTCTGCATTTGCTGCCACAGCTTGAACTCAGATCATGTCTGAGACAGTGTCCTGGAAGATATCACCAACTACAGACTCTCTTCCTGCCATAAATATTCACCCAGCTACTGTTGACAGCAAGATAAACCCTATATGCTAGTCACAGTGTAGATCTCATACAACATGGTACTCTGTTTAAAACACTGGGTGAAATTCCTGGCTCCACTGAAGTCAATGGAAGCTTTGCCATGGACTCTCCCGCCTGGAATTTCAGTGGAATTACACCAGAGGTGAATTTGGTCCAGAGAGCCACAGTGGGGACAGGGGAAAGGAGGAGGGTGCTAGAAGCCCAGTGTAGACTAGATTTAAATTAAAAATCCCAGTGTAGACTAGACTTAAATTTAAAAGATCAGGCTCTAGGAAGGTGTGAATGCCTTTTTGCTATATTGCTGTAGTAACTCGTGGTGGAGTACATTGTCATACAAGCATTCTCTCCTCATGATGCAGAAGATAATATAATTTCACTGCCATGGTGTAACAACATCACATTACCAATACTAAAGTGTAGCAGATCTGACTTGTTGCAGAGGTTCTCAAGTCTGAAAGTTGCCCTTGGCTCCTCTTCATAAGGGGCTTTTGACAGTTGCATCATGGAGTCCCAGTGTGGTCTTGGCTTTCATTACATGGCTACAGGGTGTGAAAAATTCAGTGTCACATCATCTCTACTTAATTCTCATTTGGTCTCCAAGGTTTAAAGAAATATAATCATCTCCTACTGCAAGTCCAAGTCTATTTAATGTAATACTTGATCTTAAAGCAGGACTATAGGAGATTACATATATTAAAAAAAAAAAAACCACCTAAGAACAACAACCTCTTAACCCCAGAAACATGGAAGCCACAAGGGACAAGAGTAGTTTGACTCACAGGCTCAGTTCAGCCCTGTGAAACATTAATGAACAAACCTAAGGCCCTGATATTGCAAGGACTTCTGCACATGAATAACTTTTTGCACTGCAACCCATGGAACTATTCACTTGCTCTGTGTGCCTAAGACTTTGCAGCATCAGAGGGTAACATTTTATTCACTTTAGTTGTAGTTTGCCAATTACCTTCTCTGCATCATTCTTGATTGTAATCTTGTTGCTCTGCCCAGATGGGCTAGCTCTTTAGAATTTGGAGTTTTGACATATTTTCTTTGCTGGTTCTTGAAAGTTCTTTCTCTGTAGGAAAACACAAATTTAAATAGGAAAAAAATATATGAAATAGCACAGATAATGACAGCTCATTGATAGTTCAAACTACTGAGAACAGATCTGGGTCTGGTCTTTTGGCTCTAGAGACCTGGGGTGAAATCTTGGCCCCATTGAAATTATTGGGAGTTTTGCCATTGACTTCAGTGGGAACATTTCACCTCTGGATTCAACCCTGATTCAGTCACACAGATGAAAAGAAATTAGGTTGGTCTCATGCCAGACTTCCCTTAAACACATTACAAGGATACAGTATTATACACAATTCACAGGAAGCTCAGAACTGAACTAGCTTGTGTTGATGGTGAGAAAGACTGCAGTTAATTGCCCCAGGAATATTAGGAGAGTGACAGTTCAGGATTGAGGCGGACAACAAAAATATGTTTCCCATTCCAGAAGTGGAATAAGAATGGGGTGCTGCAGGACAGAACTGCAACATATTAGTCAGAGCACTGAAGGAACTATTCCCATGACACTTGCCAGCATAGTGCCTGCGCTAGCAAATGCTATTGGTCCCTCACTTTAAATATGCCCTAAATCAATTCACAAACAATATCAAATAATCAGCACCAACAGCTAGAAGAGCAGTTCAGTATAAAACTTACTTCTCTGGATTTAATGAAGGAATTTGGAGCTTTGCAATGTCTCAAACAGATGTGTCTTGTATATTTCACATCTTTGGTGCAGAGAACAAACAACAGCCCAGCTGCTCATCCATTCAACCATGTTTAAAGAACAAGTAAAGTGAATATTGTAAGGTTCTGAGACAGACCATCATCTCACCATCTGGAGAAGTGATTGTCCACCACTGAGACTTTTATCTCACAGGTGAACCTGTTCATGGAGAATGTTAAGCAAGTTCACAGATAGAGTAAAACTGAGGTTTTAACTAGATTCCCCTTTTTAATATCTTGTGCTGACATGTCTGGGACTGGAGTGGGTGCATAGGGAGGGCACAACATAGCAGGGATGAAATAAAAAAAATTAGGCAACTCTCTGCATTTGGTGTATCAAGCTGTGTTCCAAGTAATCCTGCTCTCCACACTCCCATAGACAGATTTGATGATAAAAAAGCAAAGGGTTTCTAATGTGCCTCATTTTTAAGAAAAAACATAAAATGAAAAACGGGCACAAGTCCTACATCCTACATAAATCCTGTTTAGATTACACAACTAGGCCTGATCCTGCCATTATATTTCAATGAAAGTAGGACCACACCTTTATAACTAATGATTTATTAGGGAATAGGATAGTTTATAGGCTTTCACCTTGAGTTTACTAGTTTGAATCCAACCTAAATCAGTAGTGGCTGACAGGAATAATCATGAGATAATTGTTCGGCGTTCTATGTGAAATAAATTTGAGGGCTCAGTCTAGTTCCTAGCATTAGAGTTCATATCACACACATGCACCACAGACACAACTGACACTCCTTAAAAAAGAGGCACTGAACTGCCTTCACCCTTAGAGGTAGCCCATCAAGGTTTAGATTGAGGGATATAATGATGGGGAAGTTTCTACCAGTCTTACATTTGTTCTGCAAAAACAAGACTTCAGTTCCCAGGACTATCAGCCTGGATCCCTTCTCCAGCACTAGAGAGTCCAAAAAATAAAAGAATCCCATTAAATGATATATTAATCCCTGTCGTGCCATTTGAATTATATTCCCAATATCATAAAAACAGATCTTTAAATCCAGCACCTGCAATCTACAGGGTCATGTAAGCAATTTCTCACTACAGGTGGAAAAAAAATCACATTGCTCCACTGATTGGACTCCAATTTTGTTGGAGTGCCAAGCCTGGATCATTATTATTATATAGTTAAGTATGTAAATGTTTTTGAACAAACAGGACCTTAAATAATTTGCAACCAGAGATAATGGATACCATGATTCACGTGTGATGCATTGCAATGAAAGCAGTGGAGTTATACCAGGGAGGAATTTGGCCCAATATGTCCACATCACGAAACCATCATATGACCTGGCACAATTCAACACAATTAATAATAAAATAATGATGACTAACTGTCTATTCTCTGAAACCCAAGGGCCAAATTTAGACCTGGCATAAGCAGATACAGATTTAACTTTAAAAGAGCTATATTTGCTTATACCAGGTCTGAAAATGACCCCAATAGTGCAATAGAAAAAGTGCTGTGGGTCACACTCAAAGTGCATTAACAGAGCAATGTGGAATAACTATACACAGAACCTTTGTACATTGGCCTGAGTTTCCTTTCAGCTACAGCTGGTTTACACATCTGTAACACTACTGGCTTCAGTGGAGTTACTTGATGGTGTGTATACATGTGTGTGTGGGGGGGGGGGAATCAAAATCAAGCCCAGTACACCTCACTCTAACTAGTGCTATTAGTGTGTTGCATCCATCAAGGCAAAAGCCACCCTACGGTATTGTTTTGTGGCAGTTTTATATTCTTGTGGTGCTACATTTTGTTTACATCAAGAAAAAACTATTCACCTTTTCTCCCTCTTTCCTAAGCAACAAAAACAGACCCTGATCCTATTCCCACTGACGTCAAAGGGCATTTTGCCACTGGCTTCAGTGTGATCACCATAAGGCCCACATATTGTAGTCTGTAATCAGAGCTCTAAGTGACTAATACAAAATTGCGACAAAAATGCACGGTCCAGGAGAAAAACCAAGTATGCAAGCCCAGACTCTTTTTCCACCCTTTACCATAATGAGGATGAAAATAAAAATATTTTACTCTCCCATGTAAAAAATTCCTTTCCTTAGGTGAATGGGCTCATGTAATCACAAAATATTCTTCATCTGGTAACTGGGCTTTAGCAAGGCACACCCTAGAACTAGAGCTGCCTGGAGAACAACATTTCCATTTTCGGACAACTTTTGACATTTAGAATTTGTCTTTGTTCCTCACTTGAATGAAGACCACACCTTTTGACCATTTTCACGAAATGGAATTGTGGCAGAAACATCGATTTTTCTGATGGAAAATATCAGGTTTTTTATTCAAGTCTCTTTCTCTCTCTTTCTGTGACCAGAGAGTTCATCCTGGACTTCACAAACCTTCCCATCAAAAACTTTGTCAAGTGTTCCCACAATGTTTCAACATCAATGAATAGGATATTTTGACAAAAAAGTGTTGTTGGAAATGTTCTATGTCCTGTTTAGAACTAAGGGGGGATTTAAGATGGATGTCAAAAGGAACTTAAGAACCAGGGATGTCACAATCTAAGATCAGGGGAAAAATCCTGGACCTACTGAGTTTTGCCATTGACTTCAATGAGGCCAAGAAATCACACCTGCATTGGTAGTTTTCAGATGATACATTTCTGTTGGGATCAAATACACTGACTAATTGGTAAGGTAGGTCTGCCTAACCTAGCAGCTTCAGAGTCTGACGCTCACACATACACCGATATTTCCTTTTGGATAAGAGGGTACGTCTACACTACGGGACTATTCCGAATTTGCATAAACCGGTTTTGTAAAACAGATTTTATAAAATGTTGAGATCCCAGTGCCTGATGGGGCAAAAATCAGGTTCTGGGTACAGCCTCACCCTCCCTCCCTCCTGACAGCAGCATGGACCCTGCTCATGACAGTGATGAGGACGTGGACACAGAATTATGAGATCCTGATGGTAATGGGGCAGATTCTATCCATTGAAACAAGCACTGACTGGTGGGACGCATTGTGTTGCAGGTGTGGGGGGATTCCCCCTCACAGTAGAGAAGCGAGGCGATAGCCCCCTGTGGAAGCTTGCAACACCAGACAGCTACCGGGTCGTCGGAATCAATTTGGAGTTGGAAAATCTACTGTGGGGGCTGCTGTGTGCAAGTAAGCAAAGCAATCACTAAGCTGCTGGCTCGAGAAGGTTGTGACTGGCGGTGTGCAGGCCATAGTGGATGGCTTTGCTGCAATGGGATTCCCTAACTGTGGGGCGATAGATGGAACCCATATCCCTATCTTTTTCAATGGTGCTGCAAGCACTGGTGGATCGGATGGCCAGGGAGGTTCATGATGCTTCGCGTATTCAGAAGCTACTCTGTTGTTACGCAAGGGACTTACTTCCCAGACCAGAAAATAACAGTTGGGGATGTTGAAATGCCTGTCGTTATCCTGGGGACCCAGCCTACCCTTGATGCCATGGCTCATGAAGCCATACACAGGCAGCCTGGACAGTGGTCAGGATCTGTTCAATTACAGGCTGAGCAAGTGCAGAATGGTGGTGGAATGTGCATTTGGCAGACCTCAGCCAAACCAATGTCCCCTATGTTATTGCTGCTTGCTGTATTCTCCACAATCTCTGTGAGAGTAAGGGGAGACCTTTATGGCGGGGTGGGAGGCTGGCCAGACACCAGGAGATTAGAAGAGCACACCAGGGCTTCATCAATGGCCAGGGTACAGTGTGACTGCTGTGTTTGTTGATGAACACCCAACCCCTTGATTGACTCAGTCCCTGTAAGCACTCCCCTCCCCCCTCAGTACAGCTTACTTATGCAAATAAAGTCACTCTCATTTAAAAGCATTAATTCTTTATTTTTCATTATAAAAGAGGGAGAGAAGTAAGGTGTGCTTTGGGAGGAGGAAAGGAGGGATGGAGAAGGCCATTAAAAAAATTCGCATCCTTCTGGTTGGGCTGTCCACGGGGTGGAGAGGCTAAGGAACATGGTGAGGGGAGGTGTGTATATAGGGCTGCAGCGGCACTCTGTGATCCTGCTGTTGATCACGCAGCAGCCCCAGAGTTGCATCCCGCCACCGCATCTTTTCCTGCCGCCACCGCTTTTTTCCTGCCCTCTCTTCCTGCCGCCTCCTCTCATCTCGGTTGTCCCTCCTTCCCATCCCTCCTGTCCTCACGTTCACTGGCCTCTTTCCTGTAATTTGAAACCACGTCCTTCCACTCATTCAGATGAGCTCTTTCATTGCGTGTAACTTCCATAATATCTGAGAACATCTCATCTCGCGTCTTCTTTTCCTCCGCCTTATCTGTGCTAGCCTTTGGGATGGAGGAGAGATAAATATTTAGAAAGATACATTTTACAGAACAATGGTTATAGTCGCATTTTCATCTTAATAGTGACTGCTTGCATCTCTGGGGTTACAGATCTCACAGACACAGGTCCAGGCATCAGGATTCAGCTTGCATGCGGCCATGGTAAGCCACTGTCTCAGTGATTTACATGGCTAATACTACGCTAGCTCCCTGCTAATCAACAACCTTCCCCCCCCCCCCACTGCTTGTAAAGATCATCGGCATTTCATGCTGAGGATAACAGAACAAGATAAATGTCCCTGGAGGATTTCCTCTCAATCCCCGGACATGTTAACAAACTTTTCTAAAAACTACTACTGTCTGAATGCATCCCAAGTCCCTCAGGGCAAATCATCATTAAAAAAAGGCTTTTAAAAACTGTTCTTCTTCCTCTTCATCTTCCCCGTCTGCATAATCTCAGACATGGCAGAGATTACAACCCCCCCCTCGAAATCCACAGTCATGGTTTTCTGGTAGGCTTGTCTGACTCCTTAACTTTCACTCTGCACTGCCATGCTGGGGCTCTTTTGATTCTCAGGAGAGACTGCATTAAAAACTGCTGATGGAGCTGTGCGTGGTCACAATGAATTTCAAAAGTTCCGGGCTTTTCCTGTCTACCTGCCAGTGCATCCGAGTTGAGAGAATGCTGTCAGAGCGGTCAGTGGTGCACTGTAGAGAAAGCTACATGTGCTATCATCTTCTAAACAGATAGCATGAACTTTCCCAAGTCTCTCAGCTCTAAGAGGACAGAGTGTACCGCTTTCATAACGCCTGTAACAACCCTGGCTTCACATCATTTTCTGTCCTTCGTGCTAATAACTGTATTTTTTTTATTCATTCAATTACGAGGAAATCGGCACAAGACATTTATATTAGCGAGCTTAAAGCTCAGCTAATGGAGGAGCCTAATGACTAATTGATCAGCTCCCAAGCAGCACTACAGCGCAGAATGGCCTAGAGGAATGTATGCAATTAGTTGGGGTTTGGTAGCAATTGAGTGCATATAAACGTGAGCTAAGCCGTGAGTTATGAGGGGTGGACACCGAGTAGCTCTGCTAAGGAGGTGACACTCAAGCGGCCCTTTTGGTTTAGAGCGAGGGTGGGATGCACACTGGGGATGTGGGGACTAGTCGCTCAGGCCTGTAACCAGACCCCTTCCCAAGGCCGGTTCGCCACGAATCGTATCCAGGGGGGTTAATTACAGGGTACGGGTCTCCCCCAGGCGGCGGGAAACGAACGAGGAACATGCGCGCGGGTGTGAAAGAGGAGGGGGCCGTGGCCTGCTCCATGCCCCTCTTATGAACAACCCCGGAGCCTGGGAACCCAGCTCAGCTGCTTCCTCTTCTTCCCCCGAGGAAACAAGGGGCTTTACTCAGCTCCCACCGAAGTCCACGTCCACGCGAGTTTCGTGTCGATGCCAGGGGGAGCAGGAGCGGCCCGAACGGCTCCCCTGTCTGTTGTTTGCACGGACCCGCTTCTTCCCAGCCTGGCTTAAAACCCTGCGCAGACGTTTTCTGTTCGCCTCAGGCGGGCGGGCGGGCGCGGGTCCGGAAGGCCCTGGCCTCCCCGGCCCGTTCCCGCGCTCCAGTCTGCCCGGCGCGCGGGGGCAGCGCGAGCGCCCTGCAGGCGATGGCGCAGGCTCGGGCATTGGGCGCACACTGTTATAAGCAAACGTCGGGGCATTTGCAAACACACACACCTCCCGCCCCGCCTGCCCCCCAGAACATCGGCGCTCGTTCCTTTGGTGGTGGGGGTGAAAGATCCCTCCACGCCCTGCCCCGGCCGGCCCCCCGGCTCTGCAAACCTCCTGCGCAGCCCCCCGGGCGCCTTCTCAGCGGCCGGTTACGCATCAAAGGGAAAGATTTGCAAAGCAGCTAAAAACGCGGCGGTTGCCTCTAACTCCAGCGCGGGCCAGTGGGAGGCTACTACCGGCCTCCCCTCCGTTTGTCTCAGCGGACGGGGCAGCCCCCTTCTGGGCTTCCTGTGCCGTTAAGCGGGGAGGAGAAGCTGAAGCGCCAGCGCCTTTGCCTGGCTGCGGCTCGGGCCGGAGGGACTAGCGCATTTTCTCGCCTTCCTTTGCAGCGAGGCCGTTGGGCCGCAGGAGCGCGGGCTCCAGGGCCCAGCTCCGGGGAAAGAAAGTTTAACCGAATTCCGAGTTGTTGTTCATGAGCAGGGGGGCGCCCGGTTTGGGGAGCGCGGGCGACGTGGCCTGAGAGTGGGGCAAAGGCAGTACCCAGCGCTGGGCTTTCCCTAAAGCTCGCTAGCGTCCAGCTATCCCCGGCCAAGCCTGGCGCTCTGAATTTCGCTCCAAAGGGAGAGCGACACATTTACCAGAACCAACAAAACCTAGACACCCAAACTTCAGCTGCCTGTAAATAAACCACCGTAAACACGCACGCACAGAGATCACACTCATGCATCCTACCCAAAGAGATTATTCAGACTCCCCCATAGATTACACACCTCTTTCCTTTGGCCACTGCTGACAAACCAAAGGGCCCGGGCTCTGCAAAGTGCTATGTTTTAACTTTTAACCAGCAGCCTCTCCTTGTGAACGCTGTGCAAAACTGGGAACAGAGCAAAGTGACTTTCTTGCCCAAATATGCTAGCCCGAGTTGAGAGAGATTGCAACCAAAAGCAAGCTCCCTGCAAATCTACACTCTGCTCGTTCTACTGTTAGAGACAAGCGGATGGTTTGCTACCATTCCTCTGCTGAGAGATCTCCGAAGAGCTAGCCTTCTCTGCCCCCAAGGCCTTCAGGGCAACGTTAGTACGTTTGCTCCGAAAGGATTAAATCTTGCCTCAGACAGTTTGTGACTAAGAGCAGGGAGCCATTGGCAGCACTTTCCAAACCAGGCAGCTGATAAAATAATAAAACCCAGCAGACATTTTTATAAATAAAAGATGCGGTGCTAAAAGAGGGGTTTGGTTTTGTTTTTAAGACGGCATCTCTTCTGCAAGTGGGATCCGGGGAAAAACTTGGAGAAAGTTCCCTACGTCAAACAAAAGCATTTAGCAGCCGCAATGATCTGTCCAGTTCTGAAATCCAGAACGCCTTGCTGCTAAAGCCAGAAGGAAAGAAACAGCTTTTAAACTTAATTTCTCCGATGAGGGTTTAGGAAATGTTCTCAGTTCAGAGTTGTATCGAGAGGGGTAAAAATCATACAAGCTAGGAAAAGAGGAAAATAAGAAGCTGGTGCATTCCCCAATCACCTTTTAAATTGAAATGGTGTTTTCGTTTTTCTAGCATCTGGTTGGCGTATTTGTCAGATATTTATTGGACCAAAAATATTTGATCTGGCATAGAAATAGCGTCTAAATTGGTTCCAGGACAACTCTTTTGGCTAATTTATTACAGCGCATATTTTAACCCCACATTTAGAAAATAAGTTATCTATCTGAAACTCCAAAAATAACTTTTAAAAAAACCCAACCACCACCAACTACAGCTTTTTGTTTTTGTTGATCTTGATATCTTGGCTGTAAAACAAACAAACCCACAAATAAATGTAATAGGTGAAGTTAATAAGATTTTAAGGCTTGAGAAAAATATTAAAAATCTCTCTTACCTGGACTTTAACAAACCCAGCCATGCCCTTAGAGTATCTGCTGAAATCCTAGTGGACAGTAGTGAAAGGAGGCAGCCTGAATTGCTTTCTGCCCTTTTTATACTACGATAGCCAATTAATATTGCATCACCCTTATTTTAAATTTTCAAAACCCACAATATAGTGTAATGGCATAAGGACATTTATTATTAAAGGACATTTGATTGGGAAAAAAATCATTGGGGCTGATTAGGAAGAGAGAGAACTAGGAAACTCTGGGAGTCTTAGCATTCTAGTTTCTTAAGAGCCCTAAAATTAAAAGGATGGATTTGTAAGGTGCTTTCCCAAAGGTGGGGTGGGGTGAGGTGAGCTGGGGAGGGGGGTTGAAAGAGAGAGATTCCCTGATCTAAGGTTTGATGTTTGACACTCATTGAAATGCTACCGTGAAATATTCAGAAGATACTTGGGCTTCGATCATTAATTTTTAATCGTTAAGGTGCTTCTGGGATTCATAAATAAAAAGCCCTCTTTTTTCTTTTAAACAGCATTAGAAATGAACCTTTCAGAGAGAGTTGGTTGGGCGATTTTTTAAAGTTAGAATTTCATTCTCTAAAATGTTTCTGTAACTCTATCCGGGTGAGAAGAATGAATCCCCGTCCCTTCCAAAACTTAACCAAACTTTGGGGCATTTGTTTTGCAAAGGGCAATTGGTTTTATTCCCAATTTGAATTACTTGAATTACTCGCAGCCTAGAAACTAGCGAATAAACATAACGAGATCCACGCACAGTAGGAATCTATGGGAATCTGGTACTTTACATTTTATAGATGGAAATAATACATTTTCTGGCACAGAGAAATTATGACCACCTCGAAAAAAAATGCGGAGGTAAATCAATACATAGAAAAGTCAACAAACAAGGTGGTGAAACTTTACAGCTTGTAGAAACAGTCATAATAATACAAGATAAAGATAACAGGTTAACTGGGAAGGATGACTCCTAAAGCTTATTCATTACGATTTTAAAACCCCTTTCCATTCTCCAGGGGAAAAGCACTGTCTAAAGATTATTATTACTACTGCACATTTTATAATATTCTGTTCTGCTTCATCCGACCTACTTTCATCTCTGAAAAGAAAATTTTCCATTCGGGTTGAAAAATAAAGCATTTATTTCAGAAGTTAATCCAAGGGAAAACAACGTTTCAGAATTTATCCCGAGGAATGAATGAAAGAATGAATGAATGAATGACCAGACACAAGCACACAAACTATGAGATAACTAAAATATGAAACGTATGGGGATGGGAGGGAGAAAGCTCATTGCAACTATTGAACCAAGAATGTGTTACAAGAACCCTTACCAACTTGGTGTATTACAAAACTCAGATACAGTCTTTAATTAAAACGGGAAAAAAATCCTTGGATTTAAAAAAAAAGAATGAAAAAAAAATAACATCGAGTGGAGAAACTGTTGAAGCGATTGCAGACAAGTCAATGTTAATTCCGCCAAGTCTCTACATTGATAGAGTCCCGGTGCTGTGACTGCAAACCCAAGTGAGTGCACTGTACAAGTCTGTGGTGGGAATCTATGGATCTGAGAGACGTAGAACTGTGTTCAGACCAGTGCAAGAATACTACTTCTTTCCACAATTTAATCTCTTGTCAAAAAAGTCAACTAAATAAGATAACTTGATTTAGAAGTGAATTAAAAAATCTAGGCAATACACCTGGAATCTAGTTGGAGATAGTTGTGTGTGTGCGTTTGGGGGAAAAGAAAAATTCATACGAAGAGCAGCCAAAGTATTTCGCTGAGTAAAAATAGGTTGCTTTGCTTTTCTTTACCAAAGTTTTGGAGTATAAAACAATTGTTCAGGTATCTCAGGTTAAGATTGGTCCCTCTACCAGGCGTTCCGGTCCTAGAAGGCGATGAGATATAGACCTCTCACAAAAAGCTAAGTAGAATTTGACTTCCGGGTATAATCATGACATTCTGAAAATAGCCTTTTTATTTTTAAATATAATTCACAAATCTTAATAAATATTTATCCTCTGGTTTCACCTCAGGGGCATCTCCCCTCTCCATCCCCTTCCCCTTAAACTATCCTTTTATTATTTTTATTGCAATTGTGTAAGAAACAAGATAATTCTCCCAGTACCTCTCAGCTTCCAACTCTTCCAAAAGTGACAAGCGGCTTATGCTCTAGTGCACAACAGACACAACAGAAGTGAATCTCAGCCGAGGAGCAACCAGGAGAAACTTGTTTTTTTGTTTTGTTTTGTTTTTGTTTTCAAGAAGACGGGACAAGAAAAGGGGGAGGAGGGAAATAATCAGCGTGATGGGGAAGTTAATGGCTTTGTTGGTCGGTCGGTTTGAGTGCGAGTCCTCACGGAGATCCCTGCTCTTTATTTGAATAAAATATATAGAAGTCCAGGCTTAGAAGAGGCAGCTGCCCACCCCAGCCCCTGGCCGAGTCAATGCACGGCGGAGTACTTCATGCGTTTCTGTTTCTGTCTCTGGTTGCAGAACCAAACCCGCACCACGTTCTTTTTCAGGTCCAGTTTCTCCGCTATGGCTGCGATCTTCTCCGAGGAGGGTCTGGGCTGGATGGCAAAATAGGCTTCCAAGGAGCGCTTCTCCGGGGCGGCGATGGAGGTCCGCTTGCGCTTCCTCTCGCTGCCACTGAACAGGTCCGGCTTGGTGTTCTTCTCCCTGTAGGCAGCTTCAGCCTCCTCCAGCCAGGCTTGGAGCACGGGCTTCAGGGCGATCATGTTGTTGTGGGACAGGGTGAGGGACTCGAACCGGCAGATGGTGCTTTGGCTGAGCGAGCCCACGCCGGGGATCTTGAGGTTGGCCAGAGCCGCCCCTACATCCGCCTGGGTCACCCCCAGCTTGATCCGCCTCTGCTTGAACCGCTCGGCGAAAGCCTCCAGCTCCCTGGGATCCGACTCCACGTCGCCGATACAGGACATGCCGTTGTGAGCGGAGACCGGGTGCGGGTGGCCCATGCCCATGGCTTGGTGCAGGTGCCCCATGGCGCCCAGGTGGTGCGGGTGAATCTGAGCCGACATCACCGTGTGGTCGGGCGCCCCCATGCCGCTCACGGTCAGCGTTGGGGAGATGTGGTCCAGGAGGTCTCCATCCAACCCCGGGTGCACCGAGTGGTGGGGATGCGAGGTCAGGGCCGAAGGATGCGAGATGGGCGCGGTGGAGGAGGTAGACGTGCAGGGGACACTGCTCATGGTATGGTAGGTCGCGTCTGGCTTGAACGGATGGCTCTTGCCGTGGGAGACAATATCAACAGCCGCCAGAGCTTCAGCGCGGGCCAGCAGATTCTCATCAAAGCTTCCAAATATATTGCCCTGAAGCTGCAAGCAAGAATGCGCATATTGGAGTCAGTGGGGAATACTGTCAACTCAGGATTAAAAAACATTTCCAAGCACAGAGATTCCTCCTCAAAGCTCAGGTCATAAAAATTAATATGAAGGCAGCAGCTTTGCTTGAATAGACATGTGGATCAGAGACAAGAGTGTGTGTGTGTGAGAGAGAGAGAGAGAGAGAGAGAAGGGGGGAGAGGGAGAGAGAGAGGTTCAGAGATATGCGATTGTTCTGGCGACATGAAAAAAACATTAAGCAAGTGCCTGTCAAAAAATGTGCCTTAAAGCAGTAATTATGCTTAATCTACATACCTGCGGGGCTGGAAGGCAAACTCTGCGCATCGCCTCTGAACTGGAATGCAAGCTGGAGTACTTGGGCTCCTGCAGGGCAGGGTGCATAGTGAAAGGCTGCTTGGTGTTCATGGCCATCATCTTTGCACACCTTGCAGGTAGGCAGCCCCTGACATAGATTCAGGGTTGTCTCTCTGGCTTGCTTCTGTCAAAGTGAGCTATTTTCAATGACAGAGCTTCCCTCCCTACCCCCCACCTGCTTCTTCACTCATCTTACAAGCCGCCTGCCAAGAATGGGACCAGCACACTGTGCGCAGGCGTGCTGCACTGGAAGAATAAAGGGAAAGTAGCCCTAGGAGGCAAAGGCAGTTAGGAGCGAAGATGCCTCAGCCCCGACCCGGCCGTTGATTGAAGGGGAGCAGCAGGGTTCTTCGGAGCGCCGGGGTTGGTTTTAGAGGCAGGTCGCCTGATCTGCAGAGACAATGTTTGTTCATATTTTAAAATCAAAGTACAATTAAGTTCTACGGAATAATGCAAAATCCCAGTGCAAGCTCTTACCCCCTTTCTCAGTTTCCCTGGACGTACTCTCTGGGATTCGGGGTCCCAGGCAGGGCGGTAGCAGAGTGGTCAGTACACTTAACCACAGGATGAAACACGTTTGTCATACACAGAGCGCCGCTTTGCCATCTACGGTTCTGCTGCGGAAGCCCACGATATAGAAGTGAGCTCAATCGACCTGTTGGAGGATTATCACTGCTTCAGCCAGGTGCCAGCCGATCGGTTTATATAGGAACCCTGCAAAAATGCACAATCCCCCGGTTCGATCTGTTCAAGTCTATGTGCAAACAGAGCAGAAAAGCCTCAATACATGGGGGGGGGGGGAGGGAGGAAGAGGTGCTGATCCTATTGAAATCAATAACAAACCGCTCATTGACTTCAACCAGAAGGAGCAGGCCCTTGCAGATGGGATAGTGAACTTTCCCTGGACTCGCTCTGTCTGGGAAGTCTGGTCGGTTAGTCTGGGATTGTGTCCTAGGTTCTATCCCACCCAGTTTTTATTCTGAGAAGAGAAAAACTCATACCTCTTCCAGCACATTCACTGGGCTAAGGGTTCTGTTAAATGGAACGGGCAGAAGCGTCCTGCAAAGTCAAGTCAGCGGTTTCCAAACTTACTTGCAGCACAAAAGACGAATAAATAATGCATGTGAAATCCAGGTATAGCAGCGGGCTAAAAGCTAAGGCCAGGGACAGCGTGTGTATAACAATCCAGCCAACCAAACCAACCAGAATTGGGGAGAGAGGACTCTCTCATTTGGGATTGCAGTTATCCAGTTTGCTGTAAACGATCGCACTGTGTGTACACACGCAATAGGCTTAAGCAGAGACGGAGTTATGAAGCCAGTAGCAGACGATGAATGAAATATCACCGACTCTAGCATTAGGTTTCTGTGTAATGCACTTTAGTGTGATCAGCTATATTTCATAAAAGTGCGCGGGCCTGTGAGCTGTATGTAACCATGTAGATGGAGGAACAAGTTCCTTCAACCCCTGTGGATGATTTGTGGTGTCAAAGGTTTCAGGGATTTCTGAGAATCCAGAGGAAAAGGACTGGGGGGGGGGGGGAGGGAGAGAGAGAGACTCTCTCATTTAAAGACCTGTTTAAGCGATATATTTTCCCTAGCCTGGAGCGATTGTTCCTCTTGCTAAGCCTTGCCTTGAAATTTACTCAAATCCCTATGGGAAATTTTAAGCGTTCTTTAAACTTTCTGATGACGTATGGGGCCCGATCCTACTCCCATTGATTTCAGCGAGAGCAGAATCGGACCCGATATCGATAAAACGGACCAACGGAATGGAATAAAGTTGGCTTTGCGTATACCCCTGGGCACAGCAGAAGTATAGAGACATTTCCCCTTTGTAATTCTGATCTTCATGTGCCCAGCTTGGGGAAAACGGAGCTGTCTGACCGATTCCTTACAGCCTGCACTCTACAGCTAAACAATCAGAATAAAACATTTGCAGAATATATTTCAAGCCAGGTGCTCAGAGACAACATATTCCAACTCCAGTGTTCCAGAATACTGCCGACTGCCCTGTATCTAATTAAGGGTCTCGCCTGTGCCTCCCCTACCCAGAGAAGGCAGTGTAAGCATTATTATAATTCCCCTCCCTTGGAATCCAGACACAGCGGAAAAACTCACCGCACAGGACTTTTAATGCCAAATGTTATTTGTATGCCGTGCTCCTTCCTTTAACGAGATGTCACTGATGCGGCAGGGAGAACAGCGTTGTATGGCATGAAACACAGCTTTGCTATTTATAATATTTTGATCACGCCAAATCTTTCTTCCATTTCCAGTGCCTTAGGGAGAGGGGGACGGGACGAGGTGAACAACCTCAACGTCAACTGTAATAGATTTGTCTACAGGGCAATTCAGCACCAACAGGGCAAGTAGAAGATTTCACGGTAAACTGTTGCTCACCTCATCCAAAAAGTTAATGATGAGCAGCTTGCCAGCAGCGTGACAAGATGGGGTTTCTTTACAAATTTAGGACCGACTCCTTCTCCAGTGGCAGAACTCCAACTGACTTCAGGGGCGCAAGATTAGGTCCCTTAATTTGGACCGGTCTGAGCATTTGTATATTATATTGACCAGGACAGGGGCCTTCCTTAAAGATCCACTTCAAGTTTGCCTTGGTCCAGTGCAATGGTGACTATTCTTAAAAAATGTAAATGGTTAATAGATACTTGCTAACTTTGTAACATATCTTCCTCAAGGCCCCTTTTGTACATTCATCCAGACAAGAGAAACCAGAATTTTAAGTCTTAATTTAAACTTTGGAGGGTGGTTGTGTTCAGTTTAACATTGGTTAGCTAATTGGGGAACCCTTAGACTGAGAATATATTATTGCCCTTATATAAATCCATGGTATGCCCACATCTTGAATACTGTGTACAGATGTGGTCTCCTCACCTCAAAAAAGATATTCTAGCACTAGAAAAGGTTCAGAAAAGGGCAACTAAAATGATTAGGGGTTTAGAGAGGGTCCCATACGAGGAAAGATTAAAGAGGCTAGGACTCTTCAGCTTGGAAAAGAGAAGACTAAGGGGGGCTATGATAGAGGTATATAAAATCATGAGTGATGTTGAGAAAGTGGATAAGGAAAAGTTATTTACTTATTCCCATAATACAAGAACTAGGGGTCACCAAATTAAATTAATAGGCAGCAGGTTTAAAACAAATAAAAGGAAGTTCTTCTTCATGCAGCGCACAGTCAACTTGTGGAACTCCTTACCTGAGGAGGTTGTGAAGGCTAGGACTATAACAATGTTTAAAAGGGGACTGGATAAATTCATGGTGGCTAAGTCCATAAATGGCTATTAGCTACAATGGGTAAGAATGGTGTCCCTAGCCTCTGTTCGTCAGAGGATGGAGATGGATGGCAGGAGAGAGATCACTTGATCATTGCCTGTTAGGTTCACTCCCTCTAGGGCACCTGGCATTGGCCACTGTCAGTAGACAGATACTGGGCTAGATGGACCTTTGGTCTGACCCCGTACGGCCGTTCTTATGTTCTTAACCCACCCTACAGTTCTTACTCTGGCAAAACTACCAATAAAACCAGAGCTGGGGGTTAGGCCCCTGGCTTGGTAATTCCAACCACACAGCTCAATATTACACAAAGAGGAAGCGAGTGACAGTTCAGGTGCACTCTGCATTTATCAGCACCATGGTAGCTAAGGGTGATCCCTAAAACAAGAAATTGTTTCCACTGAGGAGCTGATTTTAACAGGGAATAAGAACCCCCCCCCACGGGAAATTGTAAAATATAGAACAACTTCTTCAATGTCTTACAGGTAGTGGCTCCCTGCAACCCCAATTTCTTAGTTCCACAGGAACTTAGATTCAGCACCAGGCCTGAACTAAGTTTATTAGAATAATACTTCTTCCTGAGTAGCTGGAAGTACTTTGCAAACATGTATTCACAAAGCTTCACCATACCACTGTAACATAGCTATTAAAAATTGCACAATATATTGTACAGTACAGTAGGGTGAATTGAAGCACAGAGACATTAAATTACTTCCCTGCTGATTTAAGCTCCTATAAGCTTAGACACTGAATAATAATTATGACAGGGCCATATATATTTCATAGGCTGGAAGTAACTTTTCCTTGAATCTTTTTTTAAAGAGCAGAAAAAAGGAGATTACTGAAAGAAACATACTTTTACTATTTACTAGTTATAATTTAGGATCCTCAAAATCTTCACACTTCTTCAAATGTTTCTTGACTTTGGCCAAGTTTTACTTTTTGATGGTCTGGAGATTTAAATATAAATATACTGACAGTTGTGAAATCTCTGGTTCCTCAGAAGAATGAAACCTAGTCAAAGTTTAAAAACGTTTGACGATTCCGAGGCCCTCAAGTCATAACAGGGACTTGGTGTAACACATATCGAAAAGGAACACCCTCCTAACCAGAAGCATTAAGCCTAATGTGTTGTTCACAGAAAGCTGGAGGCCCAGCTTTGTCCTCAGGATTCCCTCTTTCCCCTCTGTAACCAGAAGCTAATGTGCCAGAGGTACCATGATTCTGACTGTCGAAGTGTGTGAATCCAGTCAAACTAATAACTAGCAATATATGTTGCATCCCCCTCCAAAAAAAAAAGCAAAGACTCGAAGCACACAATCCAGCTTTATACATGTCCAGCTGCTAGAGGCACCAACAAGGAGCCCAATGAAGTCTCAAGAAGCTAAAATGAGACACACAGAAAAACTACTGCAAACTCTGCATGTTATGGGATGTGTGTCTTTGGCATACATGAAATACTTACAACTGTTGTTTCCAAGTCTGCTGTCAGTAATAAGAGGATGAGGGAGATGTTTGGGTCTAAACTTAACTAACCTAATACATTATATAGGGCTTTTCACCCGTAGATCTCAAAGCACTTTAAAAGGGGAAAAGGAAACCCCTTTTCTCTCTGTACTTTGAATCAGGGCCACAAGAAAGGACAAATGAGAGATGTGAGTCCCCTGCAAAACCCAGGAGAGACTAAGCAACCCCAGGCCTGTGTGGGAAGTGGGGGAGAGATGGGATAAAGCTAGGGGGTAGCTCACCACAGACCTAACCCATGAAGAGCATTAAACAGGTGAGAATGTTACGGCATGGAACAGGAGAATTTCAGACCCGGGAAGAGCATGCAGGGGTGTAATGAGGAAGGCCAAAACACAACTGGAGTTGTTACCCTTCACATCCTTTGCTAGCTGCAAGTAGGGTTTCTACATGTATGTTAGCAACAAGAAGGTGGTCAGGGAAAGTGTGGGACCATTAATGAATGGTGGAGACAACCTAGTGACAGATGATGTGGAAAAAGCTGAAGCACTCAATGCTTTCTTTGCCTCCCTCTTCACAGACAAGGTCAGCTCCCACACTGCTGTCCTGGGCAACACAGTATGGGGAGGAGGTGAGCAGCCCTCAGTGGTGAAAGAACAGGTTAAGGACTATTTAGAAAAGCTGGATGTGCACAAGTCCAGGGCAGTCCCTACCGATATGCAAAGTACGCAGCTGCGTAGGGCACCAGGAAATTTGGGGCAACAAATTCCCTGGTGCCCTGCACAGCTGTGTGCTGCTACAGCCCCATCCCTGCCTATGCCCACCCCTGCTCCACCTCAGCCCCGTCTCCACTCCCCTGAGGACTGCAGCAGGGCCAGACCCGCACTCACCAGCGGCGGGAAGTACAGCGACCCGGCCCCAGCCACGCCACCAGTGAGTGCTGGGGGGTGGTTCCCCCTTACCCTCAGGGGGGCTGCATAGGGCCCTAGAATAGCTAGGGACGGCCCAGCACAAGTACAGGGGTCCAGATCTAATGCATCCAAGGGCACTGAGGGAATTGGCTGATGTGATTGCAGAGCCATTGGCCATTATCTTTGAAAACTCGTGGCGACTGAGGGAGGTCCCGGACAATTGGAAAAAGGCAAAGATAGTGCCCATCTTTAAAAAAGGGAAGAAGGAGAACCGGGGAACTACAAACCGGTCAGCCTCACCTCAGTCCCTGGAAAAATCATGGAGCAGGTCCTCCAGGAAACCATTTTGAATCACTTAGAGTGAAGGAAGGTGATCAGGAACAGTCAACATGGATTCACCAAGGGCAAGTCGTGCCTGACCAACCTGATTGCCTTTTATGATGAGATAACTGTCTCTGTGGATATGGGGATAGCAGTGAAGGTGATATAGCTTGACTTTAGAAAAACTTTTGATACGGTCTTCCACAGTATTCTTGCCAGCAAGTTAAAAAAGTATGGATTGGATGAATGGACTATAAAGGTGGATAGAAAGCTGGGTAGATTATTGGGCTCAACGGGTAGTGATCAACAGCTCGATGTCTAGTTGCAGCTGGTATCAAGTGGAGTGCCCCATGGGTCCTGGGGCTGGTTTTGTTCAACATCTTTATAAATGATCTGGATGATGGGATGGATTGCACAAGTTTGCAGATCACACTATGCTGGGGGGAGAGGTAGATCTGCTGGAGGGTAGGGGTAGGGATAGGGTCCAGAGTGACCTAGACAAATTGGAGGATTGGGCCAAAAGAAATCTGAGGAGATTCAACCAGGACAAGTGCAAAGTCCTGCACTTAGGATGGAAGAATCCCATGCACTGCTAAAGTCTGGGGACTGACTGGCTAAGCAGCAGTTCTGCAGAAAAGGACCTGGGGATTACAGTGGATGAGAAGCTGTATATGAGTCAGCAGTGTGCCCTAGTTGCCAAGAAGGCTAACAGCATATTGGGCTGCATTGCCAGCAGATCGAGGGAAGTGATTATTCCTCTCTATTCAGCACTAGTGAGGCCATATCTGTAGTATTGCGTCCAGTTTTTGGGCCCCCATTACAGAAAGGATATGCACAAATTGGAGAGAGTCCAACGGAGGGCAACGAAAATGATTGGGGGCTGGGGCACATGACTTATGAGGAGAGGCTGAGAGAACTGGGATTGTTTAGTCTGCAGAAGAGAAGAATGAGGCGGGATTTGATAGCTGCTTTCAACTACCTGAAAGGGGGTTCCAAAGAGGATGAAGTTCGGCTGTTCTTAGTGGTGGCAGATGACAGAACAAGGAGCAATGGTCTTAAGTTGCAGTGGGGGAAGTTTAGGTTGGATATTAGGAAACACTATTTCACTAGGAGGGTGGTGAAGCACTGGGATGGGTTACCTAGGGAGCTGGTGGAATCTCCATTCTTAGAGGTTTTTAAGGCCAGGCTTGACAAAGCCCTGGCTGGGATGATTTAGTTGGGGATGGGAGCTTTGAGCAGGGGGTTGGACTAGATACCTCCCGAGGTCCCTTCCAACCCTTGAGATTCTATGATTCTAAGAGCAGGCGGGTGTGGCCAAGAACAGGTTTTGACTTGGCCCCTTTGATCTTGATGCACTGAAACGCTCCCCTCCCCTCCAATCCAGAGAGCTGGTGGCAAAAAACCAAGGCAGCGAAGAAAGCTCCGGACAGATGCACAGAGTGCGGCGTGCCATCACTTCCCATCAAGCCCAAGCGCTGCACAAATGGAAGTGGAACATTAACCAGGCTTTGAAAGGCAAAGAGAGCGAGCAGCTTCCTCCCATCAGGGGGGAAAGCGGCGCGTTGTCGCATAGCTCCATGCCCTGATTTATGATAAAAAATTTAAAGGAAATCATTTATATTTCAAAGGGCCTAAAGAGCGGCATGAAAGTTTTATCTAAAGTGGCGCTGTCTTTAGAGGCAGCCCCGCTATGCTGGAGGTAATTAATAGAGGGATAAATTTCACGCCTTTGGTTTTTTTCCCACCCTTCCTTTCTTTGGCACGGTCTAGCTGAAGTAAATAAATAACGGGGGGAAATGCAGAAGTGTGCGCTGAGCTCTTGGCAATGCTTTCTGTGCAGGCACATCCCCCCCGTGCTAAATGCTCGTGGACTGAGCGGATGCTTCGTTTCCAGAGCTTTGCTGCTTCCCTTTCACTCCAGAAGGCCGGGGGAGAGCCAGGCGGGTCCCCCTTCCCAGCGCACGCTGCTCACACGGTGTGAACATGAAAAGCGCTGGCTAGAGAACACACTCCGGCTAAACGGTGCAAGCTCAGCGGCAGGATTCAGGGCACAGCTCGAACCAATCCTCTCCTCTCGCCGATCGCCAGACAGTCGCCATCCTACCCCAACCCCGAATGTTTTGAAAGAAACCCGACTGGTTCGTCTAGCCGCTCAGCGGGCTTTAATTCAAGCTGTAAAATATTGATGGTTTTGGCCCTGTCTGTTGCTGTTACACCTTACAAATAGAGGAGAGGAGTCCAACGGCTAAACAAGAACAAGCTAAAAGAGTCCAGATGGTTTGCCATCAGAAAGTAACTGCAGCCGAAAAGGTGTCACTTCAATAGATTTGAGAGATCATTCACCTCCTGCTAAATAATTAATAGTTTTTCTGGAAAGAAAGAAAAAAACCCGATGAAACATCACTAGTGCCTCATTCAAAATCTGAAGGTAAAAGTCGGATTTCAAGTGTGCTTTTTACCCACTCGCCTGTTTTATTCTCTGACCACAGGTCAGAGATTGGGGGGAAATGATGGAGGATTACATTCCCCCTTAGGGTCCGAGCCAAAGCCTCATGGAGTCAATGGGCTCTGACACCAGCCTTGAGTTTGACCATGATATCAATTTCGAACAAACTCCCATGAACTTTAGAGAGACAACCCAGCCCCCAGCATGGTACAAGCTGTACGCAAGATACCAGCGGCAGCTTTCCAGTGTAAAACCCGAACATTTACCAAAATAAAACATCCTGGAGTATTTTGTTAAGTGTTAATTGCATCAAATTCTAGCGCCTAATGACTTGCAGGTCTAGTCGTTCTGGGAAGGGGAGATGATGCTTTACATTTCAATATGTGTGTGTAAATTGAACCATATGTAAGTTAAGCCAAAGATCTTCTATTCCTTTTCTTTTCCTAAGTGGGGTCTACCCACAATAGCATGTGTTTGCTTCCGACTCCAGAGAACTTGATCAGACAGAGTAATCGTTCCATAGCCTGCAAGGGGAGGTGGGTTGGTTCTTGATTTAGTGTCTTGCACTGTTCTCTGTTGTCGATCTGACAAACTTCTCAGCGTTTTCAGGCCCAGGTTAAGAACTAGAGCTGAAGTTAGTTTTATCTTACTGCTGGCATTGTCAGGTCCCAATGATTTACTGTAAGACACATACCTCGTCTTGAAGGAAGGATGAAAGGGGATCTTGACTTTTGAAGATACCCCTAGACGTGGGGCTTAGAAAGCAGCTTTCTGACATCATACAAGAACAAGAAACTCTGCCCATGGTATGACATAGCTGTTCTGCTGAACAATCTGATCGAGGAAATATCTAAGGTTACCCAGACAGTCAATTATTCATCAGCTAAACGGCAAAGCATCAATTACCTGGCTTGATTCTCTCATTCATTAAGGAGATTGAACAGCCCAATTTAACAAAGCCAAAGGAAAGTTGCTAAGTTACAGCAGCAGCAGTGAATTGCCTGCACATTAGCAGACTCTCAGGCAAACAGGTGCCTCAGACAGGAAGTTTGTGGAATAGAGAAACACCCAGGATTCAATTATATATCAGTCACTGTCTCTGCAAGGTTGAAGGTAACAAAATATAATGGGTTTACAGAGATATAAGGGTTTGGCTGACTTTTAACTCAATCTTTATGTGAACTTAGGGTGACCAGATGTCCTGATTTTATAGGGACAGCCCCAATTTTTGGGGCTTTGTCTTACTTTGTCTTATATAGGCGCCTATTACCCCCCATCCCGATTTTTCACACTTGCTATCTGGACGCCCTATATGAACTTAATGAGAGTTTAGCTAAGGAAGTAACCCTTAATAGAAGTCTTTGGTAGAAGGCATTGGAAAATGCAAGGTGTTAATATAAGGCACATGAAATTAATGTTTAGAGTAAGAAACAGAAACAGTAAGGGAGGAAGATCTCCATTACAGGAAGTTATAATAAATACAGGGGTGGGATGGAAACCTCTTGTGTGATAGTGCATTAATGCAGCAGAGCCAGCCTTATGAGTAGGTTGCACAGATGACCTCTTGGGGCTCCTGACACTGACTTAGCAAATCCCAAGCCAATGGGACCCAGGGAGAGGATTCTCACCACTTAACCCTGACCTCCCCCTCATCCTCTTGCAGTGGGACTGGAGGTAAATCCAGCCCAGATCAACACTCCCCAGCAACTTTGGAGTTCTGGCTTCGAGATTGTAAGAGGAAAGGTTTATTAAGCAGGCTTTTGGGTGCTTTCTATCCCAGGAAACATGGTTTGGAAAAGGGGAATCCGATCTCCTGGTAGAGGAACTTCAGCATGTGTTGATAGCAATGGAGATGGTAGGAGGAAAAGCACAGCACTAAAGTGCAGTTGTACTCTGAAAAGAGGCTTTGGTACTCACGTTGCTGGTGAGAAAGGAGGCAGAACAGAACACACTGTGTCTTGGTCCTTTGTTGGCTCCATAGGGCTAGGAGTAAAAGCTTGGCTGTGTGAGTGAAACAAGCAGCTTTAATTAACATGTTGCATTTAAAGGACCTTGCAAACAGTAATTTATACTCTCGACTGCTGCTGTGAAGTGGGTATTGCCCCCATTTTACAGCTGGGGAATCCCAGGCACAGAAAGAGCATAGCTCTGATTTTCACAGGTATTGGGCATCCACCGCCCCCATTGACTACAGCAGGTAGTGTAGGAGTTAAGTCCTTTTTCAAAGTCGGGCTCTAAGTAACTTGCCCATTGTCACATGGAAAGTCTATATCCTAGGTCTCCCAGTCTTGTGCCTTAAACCCTAAATTAATCCTTACTCCCCTTCCATTATAAATTGAATAGACCAGGATGAAAAATCTTGTTCCACTATAATCAATTGGAATTTTGCTATTAACTTCAGTGGGGCCAGGGTTTCACTCAAAGGAGACATTTCTAGACAACAAGGTACTTTAAACTACCTTAAAGTACAAGAGCAATCTAATACATTCCCAAAATGGTGAAAGACTATGAAAATAGGTTTGTTCAAAAGATTTTTACATGAAAGATCAGGTCCCTGAAAACTAGAAAATTACAAGATTAACAGCATTAAACAGAAAAGGTGCAAGAAATAACTGATTACAAACTGGGATAACTTGATCAAAGTTAGAAGATGAATATTTAATTTTTGGGGGGGATTTAAGGTATATGCCTTAAAAGTCAAATTTTCATTCATACTCCAATCGTGTACCAAAAACGTTGCAATAATTCTTCTGTTTGAAAGTGTAAAAAGCACTGATTACACATCTCTCTGGTTAGCAAACCCAGAAACCTGCTTGCATATGCAGCCATAGGCTTAATACCTGTAACCTGGCATAGGTGCAATTTTATGAACATAAATGAGTGCACACAGTTTTGTAAGCATAATATTTGGGGTACTATGAAAATTTTGCTTCAACTTGAGTAGAGATGATGAATGTGGATTTGTGAGGAGGAGGAGGCCTGGTTGAGTTAATTTGCTGTTTGTGGGGATCTTTAAGTTAATTACTACTAAGATGCTGTAGGCACGGGGAATGAAGTGAATGTCACTAGATTACAAAACTAAATTAATATTCAACAATAAGAATTATTGTGTAGTGTGTAAGTTGTGATATAAAATACATTGAAGACATACAATAATTAAAATTAAATAAAACACTTGTGCAATGCCACAAAGTATTGACTGTAAACAGTAAATCCAACATCTGTAAAATAAATTGCCAGTGAAATATCTTAGGTCTTGTTCATAGCGTTAAGACTGTCAAGTGGAAGATTGTTTTCTGATGGCATCAACACTGGAGAATAAAACAAACAATAAGCAACAATTAAAGAGGTCCAGAGATAGTGGACTCAGATTCTGAGTGAAAAGATACATTTGAGATAAAAAAGGTAGAGTAAAAGGACCAAAATTCAGAGGACTTATTCCATGCAGAAGTACCTCAAACAGCTTTTTAAAAAAAGGCGTCTACAATAGTGTACATTTCCTCTTTCCTGAGCGCCTCAAAAGCACTTTACAAACATTAGTTAGACCTCAAACCACTTGTGATGAAGGTAACCCCACTTTCCAAATGGGTAAAATAGGTGTTGAGAGGTTAAGTGACTTGCCAAAGGTCACACAGCTAGACAATGGCAGAGGCAGAGAGAACCCAGGAGTCCAAAACAGTTTCCTAATTACAGATTACTACAGGAAAGTCCTTGAAGCCATTACTATCACAGTGGATATTTCATTAAATAATGTTAAAGGCTACAAAATTTAGAAACTGAATTGATACTGCAAAAATATCCTTCCTTATCTAGCCCATCAGCATGGTATAATCTCAAGTGACCTGCTCTGCCTAAGGGGCCTTCAAACAGAAAATAGATGTTTGCAACACTTAGTCAACATCTAGGCCTCCATGGGTCTCTTTTCCCCTTGATGAGCGCCTCTCACTGAAGCTAATACCTGTTACCTTGTGGTTCTTGTGTTCTCGTCGTGTGTGTGTGTGTGTGTGTGTGTGTGTGTGTGTGTGTGTGTGTGTGTGTGTGTGTGTGTGTGTGTGTGTGTGTGTGTGTGTGTGTGTGTGTGTGTGTGTGTGTGTGTGTGTGTGTAAAAGTGTATAACACCAAGGCATATGTTTCAGCCTGAACTTTGATTGTCCCTCATCTGCTTTTGTCAGTTTCAGGCCAGCCTCTCTCATCCCTTTGATGCAGATGTAAGTGTGAATTTTGAAAAAAAGTTAAATGAAGGCCCTGAGTCCTGCTGAGCTGTGATTGACAATTGACATGAGACATGAAGAGGTGAGGGGCAAAGCTGGCAGCACACTACCTCTGTGCTCTCTGACTCCTGCTAGGGGGCTGGGGCTACTCCAACTTGTACCAACGCTAACACCCATCTCAATGTCATTATACTGGCTAAGAATTGCCGGAGCATAGCAACTTGCATCCAACATTTTACATGGGAAAGGGGTAACAGAGCCAGTTATGCCAGTGTTACAGCACTTGGGGACCCCCAGCTTCCCAACTAGGGTGATTCTGTGCCAACAGAGCAATTCGAAGAGACCTTATCAGGGCCCACATGTTCTACTTGCAGTACAATTAATCTGCTAATTTATCATCTGGGACAGCAGAATTAAAATAAATTAGTAAATTAGAAAATGGCACAGCTGAACATATCTTCTCCAAACTATTCTGGGGAAGTAGGGGACTGCTAGATAATTCTGTTCAATGAGATTTGAGGGGAGGGGGGGAGCCAGAGCATGTAATTGAGATAAAATAGTAAGACTCTTAAGCAGAAGTTTCCAGTAAGTACCCATCTTGTCAGCATTATTGATCTGTTCTGGCAACATATATTCATGTGCCATATAATTCAGCAGTCATTGTCGAAATGGATCGTGTGAGCAATAACAGGCTACTCTATCCTCTGACACACACTGATGCAGTCTGGCCATAATTTACTTCCCTCTTGTGAATGGCAAATTGCCTTTCCGGTTTCGGTGATGTCTATCTGAAATCCTTGCAGGTTCCTGCGGCTGATTGGCTAAGAACTGTGCACACAATTAGTCTGTTTGTTACTGTTCCAAAACCCATATTTTTGTCTCACGCAGCTGGTATGTCTCGTCTTTTAGACTGTAAACTCTTTGGGGAAGGATTTGTCCTTTACTCCATGTACAGTGCCATGCACTAGCAAAATACAAATGTTAAATAGGCCAAGAAACAGGGGAATCCGTGTGAGAACTCTGTGGTGGTAGGAGATGGATTGACAGCTCTGAAGTCCTGTTTCTTCATAGCATAGGTAGGGCACTGGTAACAGCGTGCAAGCTGTCCCACACCTCCAAGACAGATTCCCTTTGCAGGTAAGAGAGAGGTTCAATCTGCACATCCCTTTAGTCCTTGGGCTCTCTGTTGAAACTGCCAACAAAATGTCCAACTATGGTGGTATCAGGGAAAGGTGAAATGAGAAACACTTGGTCCACTAGAATTGGGGCTGAGAGCACCAGTATGCTTTATCCTATGATGCTGCTGGTTAGAAGTAACTTTGTCCCTAACAGGCTGGGCCGGATTCAAACTGGTGGTCAATTGGTGAAAGGATCCAGAGTCCATTTTAATCCACCGAGCCAACTAGTCCCCCAAATCAGGGAAAGCCAGAAATATTTTGTTTTATGTGAATGACTGTTCTTAATCTTTTCATAATACATCAGCACTCCTGGGAATTGCAAGGAACAGAAAAAGCCACTAATGAGATATGAGATACATATTTTTATGCCACCTTGCAGAGAGATTGAAAAGAATGATGCTTGTAACTTATGCAGCTCAACCTATCTGAAATGAGTACTCATTGTAAGCCACTTACTGAATGGTGGTAGCCTGTTAATGATAACAGAAGAGACTTGTACGGTATGTGTTTGAGAGATAACTTTGGAGTTATTTCACAGCAGAAATCTATCTAATAAGGGTGGGTCACTTGGACAGATTGCTCCACACAAAGAGGAATGTTTAAGTGAAGCGCTCTATCAGTGCAAAGCAAAATTAAAATTTGATGAGCAATTAGATATTAATTGGTGCTCAGTTATTATTTCACTCTGATGTCCAGCATAAACAGAGTACTGCTAATAATAAACACACACATCAATACAAGTTTATGGCCATTGATAAAGAAGTTTGGAGCACCGAGTTGAGAATTTTTCAGATGCAGGCAGGCAGTGGAGATTGTCAAAGGCACAAATGGGAGCTAGGGACCCAACTCCCACTGAGTGTCACTGGAAATTGGATGCCTAAACACCCTTTGTGTCTGAAAATTTCCCCCACAGCTCATGTATAAAACATGCCATTGAAACATGTCTTGTGGGGAGACTTTAACAATTTGACTTTTATCCAGAAAAAAAGAGAACAGACTCAGCTTTGCTATTTACAGGACACATTTCTCTAGTAAAATAGGAGCTGTTGCTGGAAGTACCATGGAGACAAGGATCTAGATGAAGCTGAAGCAGAACAGGAAGGCAGATATGCACCTTTGCATGTCAATGCCCAGACTATTTCAATTCTTATAGCAACGTTAGCGTCTGAGCTCTAGGAACAAGCCAAAATTTTAGGTAGGTTTGTGGATACAGTGAATGTATTGCAAAAGTCTACATGTAAGAATTATGGAAAGTTTCTCCCTTTACTCTTAGTTCTTACCAGTTTTGGAATTTGGAAAAATAGAAGAAAAAAAACAACACAATGTACACTACTTTATGGAGATGGTGGGAACTATTTACAGTAGCAGGGTGGTGAATGAATTAATTAGTAGCGAGACTGAACTCGCATTGCTTCATATTAATCCTAAATTAAAAATGCCAAATTAAAATATTTTGCATTAGCAAACATTCCGGCTAAACCAGAAAGTACAAAATGCCAGACTACACTAATGTTAAAACACTTGGTTAATGAAAAGTAACCAAAACAAACATTGTTTTCTAAGAGGAGCTTTTGAATGACTGATGCAGTCTCATTTTTTGAATTTTGCAGTAAACAAGATTTTGATTTAAAGTAGCAGGAATGCAAGATACCAGACAGTTCATTCTAACTGGGAGGTCTTCCTTGTACACATTTGTAATGTGCATGAATAATGGAACTTGTTTCTTGTATCTTTCCCTGAAATTAAAATTGTAACAAACCACACACTGGTGTTTGTTAAGAATAAAAACTATTTCTGACATTTAAGATACAAGATGACAATGTTTTCCAGGAATAAAAAAGGCAGCATTCTTAAGAATAGTCAGACAGATCTTTCTTGTTATATTTGCTCTGAATTCTAGAAATACATCTAAATGTAGTCTAACAAGACTGTTTCACAAGAAATTAATGAGGAACAAACATTAATTATTCATGTCCTGAAACCGTAGGTCTGCTAATGTTTCTGCTAATCACCAAAGCCAGACAGATGTATCTCACTATAAAGGCAATCTTGGTGAAGAGGTGAAAGAACAACTTTGAAAAGTCTACTTCATTACAATTAGGTGAAATGCATCAGTGCCCCAAAAGTCCTCTGTTTACCTGCAATTACAGTTTTCAAATGCTGCAATACAAAAGGTAAGATCCCAGTCTGTTTCCAACCATGTTCTATTTGAAAAAGTTTAATCTATGTATTGTACTGAAACACTATAAAGCAGTAACATACCATACATTCATAAATTATAATGCCAGAAGGGATCACTGATCATCTAGTCTGATCTCCTATATGACATAGGCCATAAGACTTCCGTGAATTCATCCTTGTTTCAACTAAAGCATATCTTTTAGAAAAAGATCCACTCTTGATTTTAAAGTTTCCAGTGATGGAGAATTTACCATAATCCTTGGTTAGTTGGTCCAATCGTTCATTACCCTTGTTGTTACTGATTTATCTAGCTTCAACTTCCAGCCATTGATCTTGTTATACTTGCATCTGCTAGATTGAAGAGCACTATTATCAAATTTCTGTTCCTCAGATAGATGCTTATAAACTGACCAAATCAACCTTAACCTTCTCTTTGTTAAACTAAGCAGATCATTAAAAGGCATGTTTTCCAGTCCTTTGATCATTCACATGGCTCTTCTCTGAATGCTTTCCAATTTTTTGACATCTTTTTTGACTTGTAGACACAATATTCTAGTACCAGTGTCAAATACAGAGGTAATATGATCTCCCCTCTACTCAAATTTCCATTTATGCATCTAAGGATCACATTAGTCCTTTTGGCCACAACATTTCACTGGGAGCTCATGTTCAGCTGATGATGCTGGTGGATAATCTTTTTCAGAGTCATTGCTTCCCAGGATAGAGTCCCTTATCCTGTAAGCATGGCCTAGGTTCTCTGCTATAAGCTACATTAACTTTGTACTTGACTGTGTTAAACCACATTATTTGCTTGTGCCCAGTTTACCAAACAATCCAGATCACTATCAGTGACCCATCCTCTTCATTAATTTACTGACTTCCCCAATCTGTGTGTCATCTGCAAACTATCAGTAATGATTGTATGTTCATCATTCTAATTTCATAGTCAATATGTTGGTACCAACTCAAATACCTTATGGATATCTATACATATTATATCAACACTATTACCTTATCAACCAAACTTGTACTCTCATCAAACAAATAGCTTAAGTGTGACAAGGTCTATTTTCCATAAACCTATGTTGATTGTCATTAGTCCAGTATCAGCCATTCCATTATTTCAGGCCGACAGTCCTATAACTACCCAAGATATCCCATTTACCCTTTTAAAATATTTACACATTAGCTTTCTCCATCCTCTGGAACAGACAATGTTCTAAAAACTTAAAAAAAAAACACCCCAAAACCCCCAAACAAACAAAAAAACCCAAACGCAACATTGACACTCAAGAGAGTTCCTCAGCCAGCTCTTTTAAAGCTCTTGGATGCAAGTTATCCAGACCTGATGATTTTAAAATGTCTGACTTTAGTAGATGCTGTTTAATATCCTCCTGAGTTACTGCTGACATGAAAAGCATTTCATCATTAGATATGACTACATGATCCAACTTTTTCCCAAATTCAAAACAAAAATATTTACTGAACTCTTCTGCCTTTTCTGAAGAATTATTGACAATTCTACCATTGCCATCTAGTAATGGACCAATACCATTGTCAGGATTCTTTTTGTTCCTAATATTCTTAAACTCCTCTTTATTGTTCTCAACTCTGCTGGCCATAAATTCATTCATGTCTCCTTTTGCTTTCCTTATTTTTATTTTATGATACCTAGCTTTTGATTTATATTTACCATCAACTTCTCCTTTCTTCCATTTGTAATATATGTGGGGGTTTTATACCTGCTTTCACTTTCCCACTAAGCTAGGTTGGTTTTTTAGCCAGTGTAGCCTTCTTGGCATTTAGTAATATGTTCTAGAACAATTCCTAAACATTCATATTTTTCTGTTTTAGTTCTTTCTCCCAACTAATTTGAACATTGTGAAATTGGCCCTTTTAAAGCACCAAATATATATGTCACTGATCTGGACTATATTCTATTTGCACTTAACAAATGTGATCAAGTCGTGGTCATTTGTACCTAAGTTATTACTAATTTTTAGTTTGTGATAAATTTCTCTTTATCTGCCAAGATGAGGTTTAATGCAGAATTCTCCTGCGCTGGATGCAACATGTATTGAGCTAGGAAATCATCCACAATATTTAGAAATTCCAAGGATGTTTTAGTACTGGCAGGCTGGGACCTCTAGTACATATTAGATTGTAGTCTCCCATGATCACAAAGGTATTTTCCTACACATTATAGGTAAGTGCTTAAGTAGCCAATAAGCCTATTTGCTAATGTGATTTGGTGGTGTGTAGTGGACACCAGCTAATGCCCCCATCTTGTGCTTTACCTGTTAGGACACTGGTCCATGAGCATTCAAGATCATTTTCTTAAAAAGATTTCAGTGACTCAAAGAGCCAATGTCATTTTTGACAGAGTGCTACTCCCCCTCCCCTTTTCTCCACTCAGTTTTTCCCTGACAAGTTATGATCACTGTTTGTAACATTCCAATCATGCAAATAATCCCACCAGGTGTCAGTTATACCATTTATGTCAAATATGTGCTCAGAAATCCATTTTTTCTTGTTTATTACCCAGGCTCTGAGCATTGCTGCATCAGCAATTAAACAACATCCTATGGTGCCTTGATTAATTTTGTTCTTCACATTTTTGTGCTAAGTACTTATTTGTTCATGCTTTTCATCCTCTCCTTTTGTTATTGGTCAAATGCCCTCCTGACTTGTCTAGCCCAGTGGGTTTCAATCTGTGGTCCACGGACCCTTGGGGGTCTGCAGACTATGTGTAAGATTTCCAAAAGGGTCTGCACCTCCATTCAAAATTTTTTAGAGGTCCGCAAATGAAAAAAAGGTTGACAAAAAAGGTTGGGGACCACTGGCCTAGACCAGTGGTTTTCAACCTTTTTTGTCAGGTGGGCACTAGACAATGAGCCACCGAGGACCATGGCCGGTGGACAAGCATCCGCCGAAATGCCGCTGAGAAGCGGCAATGTCAAGAGGTGTTGCCGCTGAAAATCAGCGGCATTTTGGTGGCGACGCCTCTTGATGACACTGCTTTTTGGCAGCGACGCCTCTCGACGTTGCCGCTTTTCGGCGGCATTTCGGCGGATGCTTGTCCGCCAGCCAGTACGCGGGCGCAGATAGATGTCAAGGCTAAAGTTTGGAGCACTACAAAAAAAAAATTAAATACTCGTGATCTTGTCTTTTACTTCAAAAGGCTGAAATATTGCCAGACTTCAGAGCTGGGCAATTTATCCAGACGTTCTGCAATCATTTATTTTATGAAAAAAGAGTCAATCATAATGAAGACTGCATCATGAGTGAAGATTTTCCCTTGAGTGCGCATACGCACACTGCCTCTTCAAAACCCTCTCTCTAGCTCCTTGTGGAGCTAGACAATACTGTTCCAGCTATTAGCCAAAGGGGGTCACTACAAAGTATGTAATAGGAGAACATGCTTCCATTCACACCCTCCAGGGATTAAATGCTTTTCCAGGCTGGGAGTGAAATTCATTCTAACAATATTGCAGAAAGCAAGTCCAGATTGTCACATATTTATGCCAAAGTGTTGCATTCACATATTTATTTCATAATTCTCACAATCAGTAGACCAGCAAGAGGAGATGTTTTTTCACTTCATTAAAATGCTATCCTTGGTGATTTAAGTAGAGATTTCAAACCTTCCTCACCAAGGAGGTGATAGCTTGGCGCTCTGGGCTTCTATATTCAGACAGATTAAAAGAACTTTACAAACATTTATTCAATCCTGGTGCACTAGAATTCCACCTGTGCTGCAGGGTTAATTCCACCAAGTTCCTGCAGAACAGGAGGAATTTTAGAGTTTGTCTATACTGGGAAATTTTTCTAACTAGTCTGTCTGTCTAACCTGATTTTAAACCTGGTTAGAGTCATAATGGTCTCAAAACTAGTTAATTAAGACTAGGTCAGGCTGCCTAAAACCAGACCTATATTATAGCTGCATCTGCAAAACACCGAGAGACCTGCTCAAGGTCCCAAACTAGGTCTCCTATGCTCCAACTACCAGACCATGCTCCCGCCTATGTACCCTGTAGATCCCTTTGAACTAGTTCCCATGGCAGTGCATATGAGGTGCTCTGGAAGTTGGCATAAAGGTTAATAGCTTGCTTCTAGAAAGTAAGATTTGTAACATCTGCTCCCAGCTTCCACCCAAAAGTTAGCGATGCCCCTCTGGCTGAGAGCCGCTGGGGACAAGGATGTTTTAAAGCTGTTGGGTGCATGCCTGCCCTGTAGCTCTATAAAATTATTCATCTTTGCTATTTCTTCACATCCCTTTTACATTAATGCTCACTGAAATCTTCATTAAAATTTGAAATTAAAATGTAACAATCAAAGAAGGAAGGAGAGAAATCCTGTCACCCGACATTAAACTCACCACTTCCACATTTACATTCAGAGGGTTTTTAGTTACCCCAAAATAAATGAATAAATAAATCACACCGGCTGCTGTGTCAGAGTTCCGGGAACATAAGTAGTCACTGGCCAAAGCGTGTGTATTGTTAGTTGCATTGCCACAGCAAATCCCATGTATGATATCAGTGCTGACAAGCCAAAGCTTCCTGCACCACTCGCTATGTTTTATTAAGGAACAGAATCTGCTGGGCCGTGTAGCTGGCAGTGGCTGCTGAACACACACCAGCTGAATTCCCTTTGCCGCTACAGACACTCCCAAGTCACAGGCATCACAGTATTTTTAGAAGCTCCATGTATCTTCTTCTGTTAAACATCCCTGATTCTTACCGCTGTTTTTCACCCATCAAACACACCTATCCTTTCCTTTCCTGAGCACAACAATCCTCCTGAAAGCCTAAAGGTCTTAAACGACCTTATATTGGTTACAGAGCTGCATTAATGCAATGGAACCTTTCCACACTAGCTAAATGTTTATAGCTCATGAATAGCAGATAGGTGCTTTGGAAAAACTCCTAAGGGATTTAGGAGCATAGGTCCAATTGACATTCACATCCAATGATTTTAATGGGTCATATGCTCCTAAATCCCTTATGCCCTTTAGAAAAATCCCACCTCACACCCTTCAATTATTTGGTCTCTCCCCCCTTGTTCCTTCTAACAGTTTGCCCAGTCAGGGTCAGGCAACAGGGCTTCCGGCACTTCCCCATGAGATTATTTTAGCCAGACATCACTGTCATCCACTCTTTCCATCCCCGTTATTTTCCTTTGATTATTTTCACCTCATTAGTTTACCTGCTCTTCCCACCCCCACCTCCTACCACACCTATTCTTTCCCCACCTTGGTCAAGCCAGAAACTCAAATTTTGGCTTTAGGTTCACAAATGAGTTTCAAGCCGGCCTTGTCAATACACCCGTATACTTACATACAGCCTTTTAGTGCTGGCTTTCCTGGTCATCGTTTAGCCCAGCTGCCCTTCAATACAAGTCTGCCCTCACAGACCAGTCCTTCCAGAACCTTCCACATGGTTGTTGCAATCCTTCCAGTTGTCAACCTGTGTTGGGGAGGTGCCCACGATTAGCCCAGAGTGGTTGTACCAGTGCTGTATACAGGGAGACGAGCACTTCTTCGATCTATGTGCTGTCATTTGTGCAGCCCAGAGAGTAAGTGCATGGCTTCCCCGCCACTCCCATTTCGGCCTTCCAAGCTTCTCCCTCCTGTTGAATGCTGTACCAGGATGACAGTACTTCTCCCCTCGCCCCCACCTTCACACTCACTTTCACTTGCATTCCTCTAGCATGACACTTTTGCTGCCAATATATATTGCCGCTTTTTGTCCCTTGGCATTATTCCCCTGCCCTAAGTAGTGATGTTGCATGGGGAAGAGGTCTGTTCAGATGTGCAAGGTGAAAAAATGATGTTCACGGTAGGGAAGCACAGAGGACGTTAATCCTGCATTGCTTTATGTCTGGCTTACTGCTGCCTAGTAGCAGAGCAAGGCCTAAGGCAGCAACGCATGGGTAAGTCCATCAACAACTTGATGAACATGGGGTATAAGTGTTTGTTTTAGATCAGGGTTAGGCAACCTTTCAAAAGTGCTGTGCTGAGTCTTCATTTATTCACTCTGATTTAAGGTTTCGCATGCCGGTGATACATTTTAACGTTTTTAGAAGGTCTCTTTCTATAAGTCTATAATATGTAATTAAACTATTGTATGTAAAGTAAATAAGGTTTATAAAATGTTTAAGATGCTTCATTCAAAATTAAATTAAATTAAAATGCAGAGCCCCCTGGACCAGTGGCCAGGACCTGGGCAGTGTGAGTGCCACTGAAAATCAGCTTGCGTGCCACCTTCGGCACCCGTGCCGTAGGTTGCCTACCCCTGTTTTAGATGCAGCCATTTTTCTGTAAGGGAAGAGGAATTCAGACTCTGCACCATTCAGTGCAGAGAGCTTCTGCTTACCTTCAAATGTATTTACCTGCAGCCCCTGTTCACACTTGCTTCCCTCTTGTTCTGTTTTACGTCTTAAAGGTAGCAGTCACCCAAGTAAAACAATTCTCTGGCTTGCTGGAGACCAGGCGTGGGAGTGAATAGGCCAGTGAGCACGTCTTTAGAAAGAGCTCTTGAGGTGTGTGTCAAAATGTCACACCCTCAAGGCAGGATGAGAAGAGAGGCTGCCCTCCAGTGGCTTCTCTTAGAGATGCTAGCATATTTACCTTGTTCTACAGGTGGTCACAAGTGAACCTGTCTTGCCAACCTTCCTCACTCCCTACATAAAACAGAACTCTAACCTTAAACATTAAAAATGCAGAAACCTCAAGCTGTGTAAACTAAAGCAGTGATATGATCTTATTACTATGGTCTGTGTCCCATTTTCCCCACCTTGCTGCTATCACTGGAGTTCTAGCTAAAGCCAGAGGTCCTGATTTTGACCACATTACTCATATTGAGTAGTACTTTATTCAGAGTAGTCATGGTGAAATCAAATTGCAGAGTGAAAGCAATAGTCAATCTGTGATACTGTAAGCTGCAAGGAATTTTGTCTACAAGGAGTCATGCATACTTATGGCAGTTTAACATTATATTTTAATGTAATTATTTATAAAAGAATATTACTGTTGCGAAAGTGTAAAAAATAAGTTATCATAACTGATCATCATAATGCATGGCAAATTACAGTTGCACAAGTAGAATTAATTTTGACACTTCCTAATTTTCGCTGGAATTTGCAACCATAATATTAACTTTTTTTTTTAAAGCAAACAAAACAAATTCTATTAAGGGAAACCATACTGACCCCCTCCCCAACATGGATCATCACCAGGACTGAAACCTCTAGATCCATAGCACAGAATTCTACCATTTGAGCTGATAAGAGTAACTGGCAGCAGTAGTAGGCAATTATCCTCTGTTTCGTCCCCCTCTAAGGAGCTAGTCCAAGCACTTTGCCAGTGGACTTCCATCCTTTGCTGAAAACACAGAAATGCTGAGACTTGAGTGTCCTGGGTTCAATTTCGAGTTCTAGAGGGGAATGCTCTCTAGTGGTACTAAACACTTCTCTTCCTGTCCCTCTCAGTTCCCAATGCAGTTAGTATGTTTGGGGATGGGGAGCATTCCCAGTTATTCAATCTCTTGGGAGCATTTAGTTGCCAGCTTCTAACCAACTTGAGCATGTAGGAATTGCAACTTTCAGAGGCTTATAAATTGGCCAACCTTGGATGGATTTTTACATGAATGGCAGAGAGCACATCCCCAACATGGGGTTGACCTCCCTGCCAAATTTCAAGTCCCTGCTCCAAAGCATGGAGGTGCTAGAGCTTTTCAATGAAACTGTGCTAAGGATTTCTCATGTGCAAAACAATATTTTTCCTTTAGCTTTTCCCAGAACAGGAGACATCTACCATGGACAATTTCTGCCTGAATAACTTACGTTTGGCAAAGTTGTAAGCAACTGAAACCAGGGACTTACAATGGAAAGTGTGTGTTAACTACATATAGCACAACCTGCTCAGCCTAAAGTGTCCCATTAGGTTTCATTTACACTTTTTCCAGCGGGGAGATACAAATACTGCCTAGGTAGGAGGGCTCACTTCCATTCAATTCTTACTTCATACATGTCCAGCTGGAAAGGGAATCTTTATGAGAACTGAACTAGCAATCACATTGCCCCGGGTAAAGATCAGAGCAGATGCTGTTCTGATTTTGTACTGAGCATCATAAGCAGGTAGAGCTTGAAAGTTAGTTACCTTTCAATCCCAATCCCAATGTGAAAAGTTGACTGGATCTACTGGCAAGCCATTTTCTTTCTATCCAAGTAAGAATAGTTCCGTCCATTAATTGAACTAGAATGTGTGGACAAGGGAATGTGCTAAAGCCAGGATCAGCAAGTACAAGCCAGAGACAAAAAACAAAAACAACAAAAATCCCCAAATCCAAAAACCTAAAGAGAGACACAGGACAAAATCATACTCCATTTCTACCCTATAAAACCCCAGTGAAGTTAGAGCAGAATTTAGCCAGGTATATTTATAGCTACTAACCTTGACTCCATGGATTATCCTTTTGTCTGAAAGTAGTGTACTCTGAATCCAGGGATCAAAGATTTGGGAGTAAAGTCACATTTCTGATATATCATGCAACAGGCTGACAGTGTCCCTTTAACAATATTTAAATAAGATTCCTGCTGTGAAGATAGACACGATTAAAAACAGCAGAGGTTTTCATGTTTATCAAGTCAATGGCTTTCAGACAGAATATCCTGCTTACAAGAAGATTGCATTTGCAGACCTGACAGTAAAAACAATCTGGAATCTAGAACTGGCTGGAACATTTTTGACCAAATGTCTTTTTGATGGACTGTGGTCTTGTGGAGACATATCCACCTCAATGGAGTTTTCGTCCAGGGGAGAATAAAAAAACCTGACCATTTTGATAATTCAGTTTTTGCAAAAACATTTGAAAGATTCTGGTTTTGTTCCAATGAGGAATGAAAAACATCAAAGCTTCGACAGTTGTTGAGAGATGGAATTGCCATCCTCCGATCAGCTCTCCTGGACTCTAAATAAAAGCTGTCTGTGATGACGTCTGAACCACCATGAAGTATTAGTTTTTGAAGCGGCAGCATGCTAATAATTTGTTTGGGGATGCACAAGTTAGAATAGACTCCTGTTTGCTCATGTAGTTATTTGGGCTCAGTGGGCATAGTGGTAATAAAACACAGGACCTGAACACATGCAAGGAGCCGGCCTCCTGAACTAAGTGGCGCAATTTTTGCAATGTCACTTTAAAAAATATACAACCCCCCCTAAAAAAAATAAAATACCCCAGTGTGCAGTGCTATCATACTACCAGTTCCCACAGGCAATCAGGCTATACCCAGAAGTATAAAGGACTGCTTTTTATACTTTGAAACAGACAGACTACTGGTTGACTGGAGCTACCATGTCATCAGATAGGAAAATTGTTAAGCTTCATGCACTCGTTTTAGGTTCTTTGTATTTGGGTCCTGGCAGATGCACGCTAGTTACGGAACTCTCAGAAAATATCAGCCCTTCTCCAACCTACTACACACTCAGGCAACTAAGTGAACCATTAACAGCATGTCAGCTCACTGAACCATAGCAGAGTAAGAGCAAGCCTGGGGCAGTGTGCAGCATTTTATTGTAAAACAATATTATTTGTAAAACACTGGGGGAGAGGGGCAGAGGACCCCTATTTGAATGCAGATTAAATACAAGCAATTAAGTAGCAGCACTGACATTTGTCTTCCACAAGCAGCACTATCCCTACTCGTGCAATTTACCCCTCTTCTGCTCAAAGGGGGACTAAAAGAAACTGAGGTGAGGGGCTCTTTTCCCTGGCTAGCTATGAGTTGAATACATGTAGGAGAGTGTCCTAGTAGCCATACAGCACATATCACTGAAACTGGACTTCCTTAAGAAGCCTGTTTAACTTAAATGCTGCTCCGTGGGACACATACATCTCCAGCGACACATGGCGTCCATTGATACCACTGAATAGTGACGTGTTTAGATGATTTAGTAAGGTTAGAGGGTGCCACTTTTGCTGGAACTGGGCAGGAAGCAGCAACAGTTCTTTATTCAGGGAAAAGAAAGTTCCACCCCAATTCTGTGGCCACTATTGAAAGGATTAGGTCTTCTGCTTGCAGGAAAAGAGCATTGCTATTGAAACTATCTTCCATTTACCAGGAATTTCTCTTGATGGAGAAGAATGGTAGGATCCTAATTATCTGCTATCACCTTTTGCTCTTTTAGTGTCACAAAGAAGGAATTCTGTACTAAGCACTGGTGACTACAACACAAATTGAAGAACTGAAGCTTGTTATTGCAGCAAGTCAGTTTGGACTTAAGTTATACACTATCCGAGATGCATAAAGCTTTGTGTCAGTAAGAGTGAAATCAGCACAGTTGCGCCTGGGGTAAAGCAATCTGTACTCATCAGTCTGGGAGAGAGAGGGTAGAATCTAGAATTCACTGCATCACTGCATTCACTGCCACTGATTAGTGCTTGTCTGTCTGTGACTTGCAGCAATGAAATGAACCATCAGTTCCAAATTAGTGTTGCATGCCTTTTCATACTTAACGGAACACCATTATTCACCAAAATTGCATTAAGATTTGGTAAGGAGAAGTTTCTCTCCGTTAGGTCAATCCTCCTGCACTCCTGTTAAAACTTCCATTATACAATACACAAATAAAGTCAAAAAAGCCTTCAAGATGTATAATATTAAGCTTAGTATAGAAATACGATCTATGTAATAATATGAAAACAAGTTCTATCCCCCCTTTAATAAAATGGATTTTTGAGACATTCAGTTAAAAAGTGTTCCTCAATTTTTTCTGACCCACAGATAACCCAGTCACTTTAAAATGTGAAACTGAAGAGTGGATGAAATTGTTGTTTGACATATTTTTGGCCACAAGAGACCACACAGAAGTACATTATATTGAGCTGACTCCAAATAATTTTCACATGAATTACTAAAGTGCCAGAAATGTATAATTTATTAACATTTAAATAAATCACATGGAGTAGAAGCGCTTTAAGGTTATCAGTGTGAGATGCACAGATTATAATTACCAAAAAAGGTTATCAAGTACAATAGACCCAATTGTGTCATAATTTTACATGAACAAGACAAACATTGAAAAGAAAAAAGAGGGGATCTGTCTTTTAAACACACTGAATGATCATAAATACAGTACCCGATTTAAAAAAAAATGCACTAGTTAGAAAACTAATGCCAGAACTGGTCCAGTTCCTGTGGCTCCATTGCTCTTCCTGACACTTTGATTGGCAGTAATTCTCCCTAGGGTCTACAACACATTATTTTTCCTCTCATGCATGTACATATGTGCAGCTTCCAGAGCATGTTTTCTATCAATTAGTAACCCAACCAGTTTACAGTGCACAACTAAAATAACCTACTTGGGGGAAATTCTAACAGATCATGAGTATTCAATGTACTGCTTCATCTATGGCATTTCAATCTTGCATACAATAAACAAACCTTGCAATGAATGGGGCCACCACAAATTGTGTTAGGGTCATTCCATTTTGACAGTGTTCCTATTACTCATTTTCAATACAGCCAGATACTTAGAATGAAGACATATCTGCAATTATTTCCATCAACTACTGGTTAGGCATATGTACAATGTAAATAAAGTGTGTAACTTTTTTTTTTAAAAATAAAGTTCAAAATCTAAAAGCTACCTTAAAAAAAAACAACTCACACATACCTTTCTCCAGAAGCCACAAAAACTGAGAAATGGTAAAGAAAAGGGGTACCTGGAAGGCAGGAGTATAGGATGAAGGATAGTGTTGAGAAAACTTAAAGGACTTTAGATAAATCTTGATGGAATGTTTGACTCCATGGTGGTAAAACAGGCCTAAGAAAATAATGTCAATCATGAAAGTCCAGTTTTCAAATGGTCTTTGACATTTAAAAAAGTTTTAGCTATGTAAAGTTGTTACAGAGGAAACATTAACAATCTCCTCCTGGAAGACCATGTCCCAAAAGCAAGTAGGACTTAATTCAAATATCTAATAAAAATCAAATGTTTTCATTTTACCTCTTTAAAAATGTAACGATTTCATCCCTTTATGGTAACAGGATTTGTGCTATATGAACTCTATTACAGATTATCTGAAGACAATGTTCTGAAAAAGACATTCCCCCATGTATAATATGTTTTCCATGTATTTTGCACACATACACCCTAGATGTGGTCACGACCACCATGGAATAAGCAACGTTCATTTTTTGCCATTTACCACCTTCTCACCTGCTGTATGCCCTATGAATCTAACTTCAATAGAATGGTTTAAAACAAACACTCTAATCCTGTCACTTCTTTCTCCAATCATCTCTTAAAACAAAATCACATAACTGCATGTTTTTCCCTCATAGCTACTTAACTGACACATTTAATACAGGCAACTCCATGGTTTTAATCACCAGACACACAATTTAAATAATCTGAAAAGATTCTACTCCCATTCCACCACTGATTTAACTGCTTCTGCAGGGTTGCTACCCAGTGGGAAGAGTTCATTTGGTTGTGGTTGGGGGAATATCTGTGAAAACACCAGTCATGCAAGTCTGGCTCATCCTGAAGTCCTGCGGAAGAAAGCTCAATGGATATGGCCTTTGGCAATAGAGGTGTGCCCCCAAAGTTGCACTGCCGGCTGTTAGCTTGAGCATTGCTACTGACTGAAGCTGTTGAGGCAAGTCTCTGGAAGAGAGGCAGACCAACAGTGACGCCTGCAGTCCAAGGTCTAGATGAAATGTCATAAGGTTGAAGTGGATCCAGTATGACCGGTAAATAGTGTAGAATAGGAAGAATTAGTCTGATGTGCTCATCTGTATTGCTTTAGACTACAGGCTGCCACGACACCGAAGCGAAGCTTCCGTGAACCTCACCTCTCTTTCTAGAAAGTGTGTATGCCCAGCCTGAAGTTGACTGAAGAAAGCATAGATCATCCTGGTGGGATCCACATCTAGCAAAGGGTGCTGCCTCGCAACCTGGATCAGATAAGAGCAGGGATTGAAAGTTACAATGAGACTGGTCTGTTACAGTCAGTCCTAAACAGATGCTGGAAAAAAAAACAAAAAAACCCAAAAAAACTCCCCAACCACTGATACTTTTCAATAGCACTGCAAGCTTTACACAGTTCAGTATCTCTAAGGTGTCAGTGCTAAACACAAAAGTTTCACATTACAGGTGTTCTAGGAATCCTGGCTGTTCAAAACCATAAGAGAAAATCCTGTTTCGCCTTGAACTAATCGGTTTGTTTCAATTCTAGACTTTATAGGAACTAATTAGTACTAATTGTTGCTATCCTGTAGTGAGTGTAACACTTTAGTTACTGTATTATACAGAAGAGAACCACCACAGTTTACAGGGGAGCAATAGAACAACAACAACAAAAATAATTAAAACAGCTACTCCATAATGTCTATATCACACCATATTTTTATGAATTGCATTTTTATTGGCATTTTGAGATGATCTGCAGAACATACAAATGGCAAAGCCATGAGTAATTGTTATCTCAAACTCTTTCCAGTTAGCTGCATATCACACATCCATCCATCCATCTGGTATGTAATGCCAAAGCCTTTTATGGTCATGACATTACTGAATTAAAGTGAAAAATCCAAAAGTTTAACATAGGATCGAAAGTATAATAAAAATGAATGTACCATTGTTGGAAGAATGAGGGTCATAATTTCTTGTACATTGACAAGATGATCCTACTTTATGCATGCAATCGCAAACTAAAAATACTACATCAGCTCTTTCTATCAATACAATTTTACAAGACATATGAAAACTGCAAGAACACAGCTAAATAAGTTTATAAACTTTCATTTTAGGCTAAGGTTAAAAGAAAAGGCATCAAACTCACAAAAATATTGAAAAAACATACTGAGGCACCATATAAAAACTGAAAGATCATCATAATCCTGTTTGCTATTGTGAAGGCACATTTAAGATTAAATTGAAAATAAAATAAGCAGCCAAATTACTACAAAGTGCTTTATATTTCCTGGATGAACATTGCTAGGGTCACAGAAGATATTGCTTTAAAATATGTTTATCTACAGATTAGCATAATTCTGTTCTATATGGTTTCCAATAAACTTTTCTGTGCTGCTCCTCCCAAGGGATACAATACTCAAATACAATCTGCGGATGGGGACAGATGAAGCTAGGACACTGACACTTGACAGACACAAATAAAATGGCCTGCTGACAGTGTTACTATACTTACCTCTACATAAGCCCGCAATAAGCCAAATGGAGGGAAAAGTCAAATGCAGCTACGCTCATTTTCTAAGACATGCTCATGCAGTGCTGTGTGATGGGTCAATACATTAATCTAACACAGGGGTTCCCAAACTTGGTTCACGGCTTGTTCAGGGTAAGCCTCTGGCAGGCCGCAAAATGCTGTGTTTACCTGAGCGTCCGCTGGTACGGCCACTTGTAGCTCCCAGTGGCCGCGGTTCGCATTTTACATGGTCTGACTTAATACCATTATGACCCTGTCAGACAAGTTGCAAGCTCATGCCAAGGCCCCCTGGCCTCAACAGGACACTGACCAATACATAGCTGGAAACCAGTGTGGCCTACCAGGATGTTAGTACTGTTAAAATAGATGTTAAGTTATACAAATGTGTTTAGTGTTAAGGTTTTATGAAATGCTTATAGGATGCTGCATGTAGTAATCTCACTTACAACTCAGTACCCTATGTCATAAGGTAACACTGAGTGTTTGCATTGCCTGGTCCATGCTGCAAAGTTAGGTCAATGTAAGGCAGCTTATGTTGACCTAAGAATGTCTGTCTACATTACAACCTTGCTCCTGTTGATGTAAGGGCCCTACTACACAGACATAACTGCACCTCTATGAGTGGTATAGCACGTATATCGGTGTAATTAGGGTGACGCAGTGTCCATGTAGACACTGCATTACTTACATCGGCTGTTGGCTGAAATTCTTACCAATTTTATAGCTCCCCTCTCTGGCAGGGGGCTCACAGCTGGAGCCATGAAATTGACAAGGCTGGTAGGCTCCCTACTATGAAATTGAGCCAGGCACCAAGCTGACAGCTCCCCCCTCTCCCTGCAGCTATCAGCCAGGTGCTAGGCTCATAGCTGGAGCCCTCATCCTCCACCCCGGGGGTGACAGCTCCAGCTGTGAGCCTCCTGCGGGGCTCAATTTCACAGCAGTCTACCAGCCTTTCTTGTCAATTTCACAGCTTCAGTTGTGAGACCCTGGCTCTAAGACTGGCAGCAGCCCTGAAACTGACAAGAAAGGCTGGCTGGCTCTATGCTGTGAACCCCCTGTGGGGCTCAAGCTCATAGGTCTTCCAAGGGGTACATCAACTCATCTAGATACTTGCCTAGTTTTGAAACAGGCTACATAAATAGCACTAGCGAAGTCTGTCTGTATGAAATGTTAGTTTGTACAATGACTTGTTTATATTGCTCTATATACTATAATCAGCAGCTCTCAAACTTGGGTTGTGACCACAAAGTGGGTTGTGAGTTTATTTTAATGGGGGTGCCAGGGCCAGTGTTAGACTCGCTGAGGCCCAAGGCAGAAAGCCAAACGCTGAGCGCCACCCCCTGGGGCTGAAGTTGAAGCCAAAGTCTGAGCCCCGCTGGATGGAGCTGGAGCCTAAGCCTGAGTAGTGTAGCTTTGCGGAGCCTAGGGCAATTGCGCTGCTTGCAAACCCGTAGAACTGTCCCTGAGTACAGAGAGAATACACTGACTTTAGGAACTATGTTTTGGCTTTCGGGTCAACATATCTTTGTGAAGTCTCATTTTCTAACTAAGACTGCCATCAAGACAAAGAGTAGGAATAGACTCAATGTGGAGAAAAATTTAACTGCTGCTGTTGCTTCACTGCTTCCCAGAATGACAAGACTCACAAGTGAAAACAGGCTCAAGTGTCACACTGAAATTTAAGTACAATATTTACATTCCAATTGATTTATTTGTATGGTAAAAAATGAGAAAGTAAATAATTTTTCAGTAATAGTGTGCTGTGACACTTGTATTTTTATGTTTGATTGGGTAAGCAAGTAGTTTTTAAGGGGTGTGTGTGAGAAACTTGGGGAATGCTAGGCAAATCAGACTCCTGAAAGGGGTATAGCTGTCTGGAGAGGTTGAGAATCACTGCCCTAACTCACCTAACAAGAAAGAAGCATTAACTCACATAAAATGCTGGCTTCCTACAGAAGGTGTTACCTCCTGCCAACAAGAACACCCATTGAAACCAAATGAGCCATTGTGAAACAGCAAAGAACAAAGACTGTTAATTGTTCTTCCCCACCCAAGATGAGTAGATGCTTTAACTCTGGAGGAAGGGAATAAAAATCCCTGACAAGAAGAAACTACCTTTCTAAGCACAAGCAAAGGATCCCCAGCTGCTTAGCCTGGATTTACCCTAAAGCTTGCATATTAAAGTAGCTTCTATCATCTTTTGAAACGGAAGACTAACTCATTTGTATGTTTATCTGCTTTAACCTTGTAAATAACTCGTTTCCTTTTCTTAGTTAATACCTCTTTAGTTAAATTATAGGATTGGTACAAGCATTGTCTATGGTGAAAAACCTGGGGTAAGTGATTGGTCCTTTGAGATTGGAAATTACATCAAAAATTACAATAATATTCAGGTTAAGGGCCATCAACCACAAAGGCAAGCTTGCCTCAGTGGCAAGATAGACCGGAGCACCCAAGGAGACTGTCCGTGACTCCATGGTTATGCTGTTCTAATGCCTGAGGAATTAACACTTGATATTTGGTTGGTGAAATCTAAGTATAGATTTTGAGTCGCTCCAGACAACTTGGTGACCATAGCTGATAAACAGTTCAATTCCTGAAGAGGCCTCCCAGATAATCCATAGTACCTTATTTTAAATAAGGTAACACAAAACTAATATCACTCAGCTTTTCCAGTCACTTGGCTTTTTCAGTCTGGGTGTTGCGAACAGGTGTTAAGGAATTATGACCACACCGTCCTTCCTATATATTGCTAAAGGGGAGAAGGGGCTCCAGCTAGTTCCTGGTAAGAATCAAGCACCCCTGTTCCTTTCCTAACCTGTACACATGGTCAACTCTGATGGGCATTTTGAGAGCCACAATCCAAACAGCCATTTCAGACTAGAGAGATGAACTCCTCTGCACAATGAGAACAGTGCTTGCCTCCCTTATTACAAGGATTTGCTACAGTGTGTAAAATGCTTTGGAGATGTCGAGTTCTATATAAATGTAAAGTGCTACTAATAAATGCAAAAGTTAATTGCAGGTTAGAAGTTTAAACAAAAGTCAGGAAATGAAAATATGATTAATTCACTCACATTGAAGACCTCACTTTTCATTGCCTCATCTGTATGCTTAAATTCATATTGGCACATTAAATATTTTTACATTTAATTTCCTTTCAGAAAAAAGGACCTGCCTTTGCTTAATAACGTTAGCATTCAAACAGAAGGTCACACCTCCTTGATATGAAGAAGGATGGAGAGGAAATGTCCCTATTACTGTTGTTTGTGTTCAGGTTTAGGTGCTATTAATCGCCTTTTGCTAGAGACAGGTTTTCTGCTATTCAAACTTGCCTTTTCCCTTACAAAAACCAAGTTTTGTATTTGAACAAGATTTTGATGAATTGATTTGTGGTTGCCATCATGTCAGCTAATGTGATTCTTCACAGTGGTGTTCAAACACTGCAATGTTGACAAGCCCCAAAACTGATTTGGCATACTGGGCTCTGACACATTGGTTTACTTTTGCAAAAGGAAGTGTGATTAAAAAAATTAGAATTTTAACAATGCAGCAAAAATTGCTGAGAAACTTTTAAAGTCACAAGATGCACAATTTTCACATTATCTCTGAAAAGGTTTTTTCCAAAAAAGTTTGTGTTGGTTATGTCAACAAAACATTTCATGCCAGATTTTTAAAAGTGCTTAATGTTGGCCTATCACTGCTTCAGCTGAAGTAAATGGGAGTTTTACCACTGATTTTCATGGAAGTAAAATTAGGATAATGCTAAGTGCTTTTGAAAATTCACACTCTTAGCATTTCTTTTGTTCAAACTGTCCAAGAACGCAGCTTGAGTACAGAAGCCTCTATGTCTGTCAGGTCAGACAGGGAACTGAGCTTTATTATGCTTTGCTAAAAACTCACGTCTATTGAAACTGTTCAAAAAAGTTTGTTTTTTTTTAAATGGGGATTCATACCCCTTCCTCTGAAGCATGTAGTACTAGCCACTGTTGAAGACAGGATACTGACTAGATGAACTACAGGCCTGACCTAGTATGGCAAATATTTTGTATTTATGTTCATTTCTCATCTATTTTACCCCCAAATAAACATCATTAAAAGGACTAGCCACACATCAAGTATGGTGGGGTGTTACCAGAAACATTTTCTAGGTGCAGAGATAGGCGACTCCAGTAGCTTTTTATGGTAAATATTCACTATCATTTACTCTCCACCATCCCTTCCACCAGTATTTCACCGTATATTATTGTGTCCTATTAAAAACTTCTGAAAAAGCCTGGAAGCACCTTATCTGTTGGGCCCTGATGGCTGTTTTCTTGGACTCTTAATAGTTAGGGTGACCATACACCCCGTTTTGGTGAGGACAGTCACCTTTTTAAGCCGTCCCTGCTGTCCTGCCCTTTTTGGCAAAAGTGGGCATTTGCCAGTTCTGTGGGCGGGGAGCAGGCAGGGCTTGAGCCAACAGCAAGGCCACCACAGCCTCATAAAGGAAGTAGTGAGGGCTCCGGACCCAGCTCTGCACGGGGAGGTGGCTCAGGCGAGCGGCTCGGGCTAGCCCCATGATGGGGGAGCAAGGGAGAGGGCCTGGGCTAGCCCCACGCCGTGTCCCATTTTCCCTTTGGGAAATATGGTCCCCCTAAATACCTGGAGTTAGAAATCTCTCCCTTGGAAATCAAAGCTATTCAGACTTGCCTTTTCCCTTACAAAAAGGGTTAGAGGTACTGCAGTGCGAATGTTTAGACTGGTATCCAGCTTAAAATGGCAAGTTATTTCTTAAAAACAAACCGGCATGGTTAAAGGTCAGTTCAAACCCATGGAGCAGGAATTTCTTTAGTGAGGCTATATCTACACGATGGACCTTACGGCAGCTATGACGCTGTAAGGTCTCCCATGTAGGGGGAGGGATAGCTCAGTGGTTTGAGCATTGGCCTGCTAAACCCAGGGTTGAGAGTTCAATCCTTGAGGGGGCCACCTAGGGAACTGGGGCAAAATCAGTACTTGGTCCTGCTAGTGAAGGCAGGGGGCTGGACTCCATGACCTTTCAAGGTCCCTTCCAGTTCTAGGAGATAGGTAATAATTGGAGATACCAATTTATTATTACCACTGTATGGTGGTGGGAGAGAGCTCTCCTGCATAATTAAGCCACCCCTAATGAGCGACGGTAGCTATGTCAGCAGGAGAGCATCTCCCACTGACATAGCGCTGTCCACACTGACGCTTTGTCGGTCGGGGGTGTGTTTTTTCCACACCCCTGAGTGACAGAAGTTTTACCAACAAAAGTGCTCATGTAGACAAAGCCTTAGTTACAACAAATAGTGGAGATGTTGGCTGCTACAGAGAGGCAATTTGTTTAACGCTGGCTCTGGAAATGACAGGCTTTAGGTGTAGAGTGCTTTATTCTGAATGACAAACTTATCACACTAACTCAAAAATCTGGTTCTTAGTGCCTAGCTGAGGGCTTTAGTCTTACAGTGTTAAGTCCCACAACATCTATTATGTGATTTTCAAAAGCACCTACATGTCTAACTCTCCACCTAGCTACATCTTTAGGCACCTAAACACCTTTAAAATTCTGGTAGCAAATACAAAAGTACTCTTCTGACAAGCTTAAGCAACTTGTGATGCCACAGATGTACAAAAGTGGGTTTAAGAGCAGACAATCAGTCAGAGTTTGCGGTGTAAGTGTAAGATCTCTGTATTCTTGTGCCCTCTACAGGATAAACGTCCTAAAGCCTCAATTTCTCACCAATTCTTATTTCAACCCACAAGGTTTTTAGTGTACAAAACTGAATTGAGAAATAAAGCATTACTACAAGTTACAGATGCCAATATAACTAACCAAAAAATGCATCAAAACCCAACAAGTTTCAGAATATCAGGTATAACCACACACTTGTCAGGATGTTTGAGCACTTTGCCTTAAGCCTTAGAGCATCTAGTAGAGTTATGAATTTAAGCTCCCAGACTCATCTTTTGAAAGTGTTGTGCAGGTTTCTGTTGAGGTCTTCATAAAGACACTGCATTTATGGCTTATTACTCCAATCTTTAACCCACTAACCCTCCTTTTTTGTCCTATGACTGCAGAGGTGTTAACAGGCCACTTCACCGGTCTCTTAAGCAGTCATGTAGACAAGCCCCAAGTCGATGCAACTTATGTTGCTCAAGAGTGTGAAAAAGCCAACCCGAGCGACTTAAGTTACATCAACTTCAAGCAATGTCTACACTGTGCTACGTTGGTGGGAGACGCTCTTCCATCAGCATAGCTTCTGCCTCTCATTGAGCTGGAATGATTATGCTGACAGGAAAGCACTCTCCATAGGCATCAGTTCATCTGTGCTGATGTTGCCTAGTAGCATAGACTAACCCTTAGAATGGGTGTTAACTACCTAAGCTAAACAAACTGTTCCACCTTGTATTTAGCTGTGATACTCTACCTTTCCCAGATCTGTATAGCTCAAAAACTTGTCTCTCTCAACAACAGAAGTTGGTCCAGTAAAATATATTGCCTCACCCACCTTAAACTTTATAGTTTAATAGTAACTATTTAAATTGTGGTAGCACCTAAAACTCGCTAAACCCTTTCCAAATAAGCATACTACTATTATTTTAATAGTTAGCACAATTCATTTTCTATAGATATTCTCTTTAAATACAGATATTTAAAGCTGTGAATGGGCAAAAAAGGTGATGTAGGAGAAGACAGACAAGAGAACCAAGATGTATTGTGAGAAAGCACTGACCTAGCAATCAGACGACCCAGGCCTGCTGATAGTGGGGGAGGAGGGGCAGAGTGAGGGCAGTTGGCTTCAGCAGTGTAGACAAGCAGCAAATTTGGGGGGGGGGTGTGACCCTGCACGTGCCCCTCCCCGATGCATCGCCTCTGCTAGCAACACTTCTACAAAAGGCTCCTTCAGTAGATGGCTCCTCCCTTATTCGATATACCAGGATGTGTTTGTAATTACAAAGGAATTGTCATACCAGATCAGACCCATTATGCATTAAGTGTAACATCGTGGTTCAGACAGGGGCCAATGCTAGATGCTTCAGAGGAAGATGCAAAAAGCCCCGCCTAGTAGTTCAAGATTGGTTCAAATTCTGAAGCATGAAGGCTAACATCTCTTACAAAATTTGATAGCGTTATCCATTAAAACTTGGGATATTCTTGTCCATTAATATCTGATCCCTTTTCGAATCTTACTACTTTTTTTGGTCAATGGCATCCTGTGGCAATGAGTTCCACAGTCGAATTATACATTGTGTGAAGAGTATTTTCTTTTATAGCTTTTGAATTTACCACATTTTAATTTCACTGAAAGTCTTTTTTTCTATGAGATAAAGCAGAAGCTCCTGATCTACTGTCTAATACCATTCTTTTTATATACTTCTCTCATGCCTCCTTTTATCTAGTCTTTCCCAAGGTAAATCCCATCCTTTCAATCTCTTCATACAAGAGTTTTTTGAAGCAGCTAATCCTTTTCATCTCCTTTCTCTGACCACCCCCTAATTCTGAAATAGCCTTTTTGAGATTGATTCCAAGACCAGAAGGGACCACTGTCATCACGTAGGCTGACCTCTTATATAATACAGGCCACAGAATTTCCACAAAACAATTCCTAGAGCAGATCTTTTAGAAAAGCATTCAATCATGATTAAAAATGGTCAGCGATGGACAATCCACCATGACACTTGGTAAATTGTTCCAATGGTTAATTGCTCTGACCGTTAATATACATCTTATTTCAAGTCTGAATTTGTCTATCTTAAACTTCCAGCCATTTGATTGTGTTGTACCTTTCTCTGCTAGATTGAAGAGCCCACTATCAAATGTTACCCATGTAGATACTTACAGACTGCAATTAAATCACCCCTTATCCTTCTCTTTGTTAAGCAAAACAGATTGACCTCCTTGAGTCTATCACTATAAGCATGTTTTTAATCCTCTAATTATTGTTGTGGCTCTTCTCTGAACCCTCTCCAATTTTTCCCACATCCTTTTTGAATTGTGGACACCAGAACTGGACAGTATTCCAGCAGTGGTCACGCCAGTGCCAAATACAGGACGTAAAATAACCTCCCTACTCCTATTTGAGATTCCCAATTATGCATCAAGGTCAGATTTGGCTCTTTTAGCCACAGCTTTGCACTGGGAGCTCACGTTCTACTGGATCATCTCAGATGACCCCTCAAATCTTCTTCAGAGTCACTTCTTCCAAGGATAGAGTCCCCCATCCTATAAATATGGCCTACATTCTTTGTTCCTAGATGAATGACCTTACCTTTGGCTATGTTAAAAATGTGTATTGCATGCTTGCACACAGATACCCAAGTCAGCCAGATTACTCTGCATCAATGCCCTGTCCACTTCATTATTTGCCACTCCTCAATATTGTGAACTTCAGTGATGATTTTACGTTTTCTTCCAAGTCACTGATAATGTTAAACATGGGGCCAAGAACAAATCCCTGTGAGGCGTGACATGAAACACACCTGCTTTATGATGATTCTTCATTTACAATTATATTTTGAGATCTAGCAGTTAGCCTGCTGTTACTCCATTGTGTGCGCGCGCACGCATGCACATACATACCCCCCCCCCCCAATCTCATATAACGGGAAGGGGCCTTGAAAGGTCATTGAATCCAGTCCCCTGCCTTCACTAGCAGGACCAAGTACTGTCTGTGACAGTTTCCCCCCCCACAGGTCCCTAAATGGCCCCCTCAAGGATTGACCTTATAACCCTGGGTTTAGCAAGCCAATGCACAAACCACGGAGCTATCCCTCCCCTTATGTTAATTTTATATCCTTCTAGTTTTTTTAATCAAAACATCATGCAGTACCAAATCAAATGCCTTAAAGAAGTTGTAATACATTACATCACCCATTACCGTTAGCAACCAAACTTGTCATAAAAAGAAAAAGGGGGCGACCAGTCCTACACATGCTCTAAACAAGGTCACACCACTGAGTTATATGATGGCATAATATTCTCCCTGTTCTCCACATCATTCTTTATCTATCCTAACATCTTGTTGGCTAGACAAATACAAGCGTACCCAACTGGGTGAATCAACAAATTTCTAAAAACTTTTTTTAAAAGGGTGAAGAATAAGACTTTTAAGAACATAAGTTTAGTTTAGGGAACTTCACATTATCACATCACCTGCTTGGGTCAACAATGTTTACATGGGTAACAGTTATCAAGAATCTGACAAGTATTTCCTAGTACACATTTTATTTCATTAATTACACAAGCTACAATCTGATCTTGTATATTTCAAAACTAAAAAAAACCAAACAAATCAGTTATTAGCAAGTTCTAGTCCCACCTCTGAGGAAATTCTATGCATAGAAATGCCAATCAACTCCACAGGAGTCCTGCATATAGGACAGGCAGGTTGGTCTTCTAATTAGCAATGGTTGACGTATAATGTAAAAATCTTTGAGTTAAATGCATTTACCTTCAATTTGTTCTGTTAATAGATTCCTTAATAAGTCTTGTTTTTACCAGAAATGGTTTTAAAGAATACTTTCCTCTCCACCATAACTGTAACTGCCACATACAGGCGAGTCTCATCTTACGCGCATTTAACATGCATGAATTCAGCTTTGTGCAGTTGGCAAAAAAAAAAAAAAGAGAAAAACAATAATTTCAATACTGTACCTGTAGTGCGGGTGATTCCGCCTGCCATTACACTTGATGTAATTTTGACTATACGTGATTTTTGCTTTAGGCGCTGACAGCGGAACGTAACCCCAGCATAAGATGAGACACACCTGTACCAGTAAAAGGGCATTTCTAAAATTCAGGTGCAAGACAGCTATATTCCCATACAAAAGATCTGCAAAAACATGAAAGAAAAAAATTAAGAGTCCTGAAATACACACAGGATGATTTCTATTACCTTTTCTTGCTTAGAAAACATGTTCAATTAGTGGTGTTGTGAGCAAGTATTTATTCTCTATTCCAAATCTCATCCCCTAAGCATCCCCATTTCAAAGCCTCCTTCCTTCAAAAGCCCTTATCTCGTAAGGCAGATATTGCTCCAAGGCTTTATATTTTAGGCAAAGGAAACAAGCTTCAAAAAAAGAACTTTTTTTATTTCCATTATGGTACTGCATAAGGCCCCAACTGGGGTTGGGACCCATTGTGGAGAACACTGTAAAAATACAGAAAAAAGCCAATTCCTGCCTTGAAGTACTTACAATCTAATGACAGACAGATGAAGGGTAGGGTAATAGGGATACAACACACCAGTGAATGAGCATGGGGAAGAAATGACACTACTGTTACATGTAGCATAGCCTTTTTTTAAAAAATTGAGACTAGAAGTGAAAAAGGGGAAGAGAAAAAAAAAGTCACAGCTTGTCACCTGCCTGGCCATGATCGGTAAGCAAAGTTTTGTAGGCATCGTGACAGAGTAAATTCTAAGGAGTAATTTGAAGGAGGATAAGGATGAGATTGGATGATTCCCGCCCCCCCGCATAAGGAACAACACGGAAGAAAATGCAGAAGCATTTAAGGAAGCTGATTGGTGGGCATTAAAGGCTAGCAACAGTGGCGGAGGTAGAAGTTCTGATTAATAGATTGGATTGGGAGTTGTGGGGGGCTATGTTGTGACAAACTTTTGTTTTATTAATACCATATTTGTACTCTGATACCATCCCACCTTAGAGATCATCAGGTGATATGCATTTGCTTTAAGGGGCTGTAGGGTGTGTAACTCACTCCTAGTCTAAAATAATTCTCCACTCATTCCTACTTTTAAATTGAACTTTAGAAAGGAAAGAGAAGCTCTAAAGATTCATTATAAATATGGGACCAACACTGGTTCTCACTTTGCATTAGATCACTCTTAACTTGGTTTTACAATTGGCACATTGCAGTTTTATCTGCCTGTTGTATTTTCAATTGTTTCAAAACGTCGATGGTCTGGAATTCATTTTGTTCAGTGCACTGGCAAAGGTGCATTAAAATAATTAGTTTACCCTTTAAATAAAAGATACGAAATGCTTTGCCATTTTCTGCAAAACACAAATATACTCACAGTTTGCTGACCACATTACTTCATATTGGCTCTTACAGAACTGTAATGCTCTCCACAGAGAAACTATCTTCTCTCCAGCTGCTTCAGCAATATTCGTTAACTATAAGGCAAGCAAAAGCCTGCACATACAGGGACACGCACACACACACACACATTTTTCAGAAGAAAAGTGATAAAGCTCTTTTTGTGATGGTTGTAATTTTTTGGAATGGTTCTTCAGTTTTCCAATTTTTTAAAGTTAGTTATTTGTAGCTTTTTCTTTTTTCCTTTTTTTAAATCTTGAACCATTCCATATTATATCTTTATTGCAAAAAGTCAACATGCATCTTAGAAATTCAGATTGTAATCAATAAAACAAACATTACATATATGAATTTAAATGTATAAACAGTTAGAAATTCAACAATATCTCCTATTATACTATTACACAAGTTCACAATTTTGTAAAAACTATAGTACAAGTTTACTATACATCAAGAGGAACTTATATTCCTTTTCACATGATTTTGTTAAAAAACTGCTGAAACATCTTCATCATAAATGGGCAAGTGTTTTCAAATGAATCTTTTCAGCTCATGGGCTTTGTTATGCTTAAGAACTTAATCTGATGATAAAGAAATGAAGAATAATTCTTCATACCAAGGTTTAATGTTTAGCATATACAGTTGTATTGTCTGTAAACTAGGCTTTAGTTTGGTAACATTTTATTTTAAATTTCCTATACATAAGTTGCTTGGTATTCATATATAGATATAGTACTGATTATGAATTAAGTCAACTGTACTTTCTGAAGGTGTACATTATAATTTCATAATAAAAATAAAATGTTACCATAAAAAAATAAAATGGGCATTCTCAGTTGCCTACTTAAAAATAAACAATTTAGTATTTCCTACTAAGCCCTAAAATACAACACAGGGAGATCCTCTAGCTTTGGCAAAATGAAGGTCACTTTCAAACAGCTTTCCCACTCCTTAAATACCAGAATTAAGTCAGTTACTATTATGCTGCCTATCACTTATATTCCCAATAATATAATAGCATGTTTTAAATACACAAGCCAAGTTCGGAGGCACAATGCATTTTTGTGCTTCAATGCTTAGAAATCATGTTTGGGATGTCACTTGAGGATTTATGTAAGGCTACCAATGTGTATACCAAAAGGAAATGTTATATAAATTTCTCCAAAGCCCATTAAAGAAATCTTCCACCCTTATCTCTCGCCTAGCTCAAACTAAAAAAGCCAATACATATGAGCAAGGGCAAAAGCGTCTCTCAACAAAGTGTGTCCTTTTAGCGCTAAAACCATATGAAAAGGAAACCCCATTCTGTTTAACTGTGTCAAAGGCTACTGAAATTTCTCTTATGGCAGTGTTTCTCAAACTGAGGTCACCGCTTGTGTAGCAAAAGCCCCTGGCGGGCTGGGCCGGTTTGTTTACCTGCCCTGTCCACAGGTCTGGCGGATCGCAGCTCCCACTGGCCCCGGTTCACCGCTGCAGGCCAATGGGGGCCGCTGGAAGCAGCGGTCAGTAAGTCCCTTGTCCCTCACCACTTCCAGCAGCTCCCATTAGCCTCGAGCAGCAAGCCGTGGCCAGTGGGAGCCACGATCGGCCGGACCTGCAGACGGGGCAGGTAAACAAACCGGCCCAGCCCGCCAGGGGCTTTCGCTACACAAGCGGTGACCCCAGTTTGAGAAAAAACACTGCCTTACAGCTTCATTCATTCACTGTAATCTTTAGTTTCCAAATACAAAAATACAACAATTCTTATTGAAATCTATACGCTGGTAGTTTTAGTACACAAAAAGCAAAATATTTACAAAATTATACAGTTTAAGAAAAAACTCTGTACAAAAAAAATATATAAATCCTTTGTTCCCTCTATCATTTTTTAAACTGCCAGGACTCAAAACATTTGCTGTAATGGATCTTTCAAAATATACACTGAGCCACAGACATTAAGAAAATATTAGAGATGGTGGGAGAAGAGCAAGGATTATTCTTCTAGGTTCAAAGTATTAATGTTTTTTCATCATTCCTTCATAAATTTAATTTAAACTCAGCAGTAGTAGGAATGCAGTATTTAATTAGAAAATGGAAGTCTTAATATGAAGGGGGGGGGGAATATTGAAGGACATATTCCCTCCAAATGACACCGAAACTTAAAGCGATAAAGTTTTGGCTTCTTTTACATATTACCACAGCAAAAAGATACTCAAATGGAGAGGAAGAGTACAAGGGGCAACCTGAAAGAACATGACTTCAAGTAACTTGCTATGCTCAGCCTAAATTAAAATTTCTGGTACATGTATTTATTTTGAATCAGGAACCAGTTGCCAAATCTTCTGGTGTGTTAAATATCTGAAAGCAATATATGATTTCTAAAGCCAAGAATGTATGCATTTGGTACATGTATATAATAAGCTGTTTAGAATCCCAGCAGTTGGTAAGAGAGTGTTTGCTCTGCTCCCTCAAACTGACATTCAGAACGCAAAGACACTATTTTACATGGCTACTTACATACCAGATAACTCCAACTGTACAAAGCGTACAGTACAGATGCCTACAGAGTGAAGGAAAAAGCCTACTGGATAATGTATTTATGCTCATGAACAGCAAGACCCACATAACAGAGTTATGAAGATCTACGGCTCTTGAGGGTCTAAACTTCTGAGCCCCATTTCTACCAAAATCACCACCATTTCTTTTTTGGTGCTTTTTTGTTTTAAAGTGGCATAAAGACAAAGGCAATTGAAAATTTCATAGGTGTCTGTTTTACCTGCTTTTAAACTAAACTGCACTTTAAGATATAAATACAAATAGTTTTCCTAAAGTGAGTTTTAAACACTAGTCTTAAGAATCATATCACTTAAAGTGCTGGTTTAGTATAATAGGATATTGACCTTCCCTGGGCCAAAAAACAATAAAACTTGCTCTGAACACTGTATGGGTTTGGCCCGAATATTAATAAAAGTGACAGACCTGGTCACATTGCGGGCGGAGGTGAGAGAAGAGGGGTCTCATGGTTGTTTGTTTTAGAACTCTATACAGTTTAACAGGATTGACATTTACCAATACTGACAATGCAATAAATCAACAGCCTGGATTAAGCTTGAATCTTGTATCCAAACTGTAAGAAGGAATTGACACTGACAGTGAAAGAATGGAAACAATATGCTAATGACACAGGTATCAGTGTCACTGCTAATGTTTCACAGTGAAACAGGATTTAAAGCAATTTACAGTGAACTAGTATCAGGCAGTATCATACTAATTCCCTGTTAAAGTATGCAAGAGGAAACAGAAGACAAAACACTAGAAGGCAGAAAAGTTGGGGTCTTCTACACTAAAGTTGTGTGTGGCTCTCAAGACAGGTCATGAAGCAAAAAAATGAATTCAGACAAATATTTCCTACAATAGCTGACTTCACATGTAATAAAATGCTACCCTTTTTGAGTTAGCAAACATGAAGCAATTGACATTTAATGAAAATGTGTCTGCAGCTCTCTCCTGCAACCCTATAATATTACTAAATAAAACCTGTAACATTTTTTCATTTATATCTAATAAATCAAAGCATTAAAAAACAAGATAATACAGGTGGCATGAAAAAAGGGCTTGACAATATTGATAAGTTTCTTCTTTATAGGAGGACTACCATCACTGATGATCTTTATAACTCTGTAAAAAGTCATTGGGCCTTTGGCTGACCTAGTATCACAGCTAAGTATCTGTCATGTTCATATCACAAACTTGTTCTCACTTGAAATCTACTGTGTGTTTTGAAAAGTAAAATAAAATAATTTTTTTTGGCTCATCAACTTTCTTAAATAATTTTTTAAAAGTTGTAGTTCAAACTATATTCCTAAAACTATACAATTCCAAATCAAGTTTCATCTTCTCCAAGAACGGGATTCATCTTCATCTTCATCATCATCGTCATCATCTTCGTGCAAAAATAAATCTGAGGTTTCAGTCTCCTGGATGAAGACAAAATTGTAGTCTGGTTTTAGAGATGACACGCCAATGCACTTCTATATGCAAGAGGCAACATACTACACACCACTACCCTGATATAACATGAATTTGGATATAACACGGTAAAGCAGCGCTCCGGGGGGGGAGGGGCTGCGCACTCCGGCAGATCAAAGCAAGTTCAATATAACTCTGTTTCATCTATAATGCGGTAAGATTTTTTTGGCTCCCGAGGACAGCGTTATATTGGGGTAGAGGTGTATATAAAGCAGCAGCATCTTGATATTATTTTAGGGTTGGGTTTACTCAATGGCTTCTAGATACTATTTGAAAGGATTCCCCATACAATGTGCACACACAATGCGCTGGCTCTAAAAGAAGGAGCTGTGTCCCCTCCTCAGTGGCACCAGTATGTTGCAAAAATAGTAGGATCTTTTTCATTTAAGTGAAATAAAATTCTTTACTAAGGGGAGAATAATTTGCAACATTCCTATTAAGTTCTGGTTAATAATATATCCATATCCCTCCATGTCAAGGGACAGAAACAATTATCCAACTTAAACATTGCTTGGTTCAGGATGGCATGTGGTCTGAGAAAGCAATACATAGTTTAAACTTAAAGATTATGTACTTTGCACATTTTTTGCAGCTCTGAAGGTGTTTTGCACCATCTGTCCAGGATTAATACAAAATGTATCATCTAGTACCAATAATTAAGACTAGTAATTTCACCTTCTTACTACATTGATTCTAGTAAATATGGGATTGTTAATTTGAATTAGAGTCTCTTGCAAATATCTAGTAGTTTACAAGTCAAAGGGATAATTTTGAGATGTGAATAATTATTTCTGCCAAAATATATAAATACTATCTTGCCCCCATCATAAAGAAGGAAAAAGGGTCAGAAGGAAACAGCCACAAGTCCACAAATCAAATACTACGGTGCTTCTGAGCAGTCTTTATTAACTGTTGTTGGTTCTCAGAAATGAGTACTTTCCTTTGCAGACCAGGCCAAGGCAAGTTTGTTTATCCACCAATCATTTATAAGTGCCCAAATCAGGGGGAAAAAATAAAAATCAGGTACTGGAAATGAAGGAATCTACCCCATATCAGAACTGCCGATGTGTACCTTTAACAATCAGCACACACAGAACTCAAATGTTTGGCCCTGATAGTTTATACAGGTACGCATATTTTACTCAAAAATACATATTGCTCTCTTAAGGATGCATGTGCAGGTACAATATCCAAGTAAGGTTTCAACATTTCTATCTTGTAAGAATTACTGTGAACTTTGACACAATATCTTCAGACAACTTCCACAACAAATAGAGAGAAAACATTCTACATAAGCAAAAATCCCTACACTATTAGGAATCCTGTGAAACTGGATAAGCCACTATTCCAATGAACTACAGTACCTCTTCCTTGGACTCCTCTTCCTCAATTTCTGTGGACACAGACGGTACCTTAGGTTTGTGCCATGATATCTGTAGTCTTCGGTCTTTGAATCTTAATCCTTGGTTAGCAGCCTGGGTTTTATTTTAGATGTGTTTTTAAAGGGAATTAAAAACATATGGTTCATAAGAGTAAAGAAACAAGGTAACCAATAGTGAGCTAGATTAGATACTTTAATCAGAAGAGGTTATCCCCATAAGGAGTGTCAGTGTACACCTCCCAAATCTATGCTACACAACAACCACCTCCCACTCCCATAAGGATATTTCTGAGCAGCAACTTCAACACAGCTCCTAATTGGCGGTGTCACTGTATGCACATTGGCATTCTGAGAACAGCAATAGGGCTCAAAGATTGCTTGGTTGGAAGACTCCAGCGTTGAAGCTCTGTCAATACTGAGTTCCCCAACCATTTAACTAATGGCAACAAATATCCACGCTGTCCATTCCAGACTGGTATGGAACAAAGCACCCTGAAGAAAGTTCAACTAGTACATTGTACCAAAGAGTAGGATTCTTACCCTCAAACCACAGGAAGAGTTCCTTTACTGAACTTACATTTTCAGCTTCTGAGCGGGACTTAAAAGTCAGAATGACACTTAAAGGAGAATCCTCTTCTTGGAGGTCTTCAATATCTCCAAATTTCTGTGAAACAGATGTACAATAAGCATCATTAAACAGGTGTGCTAGTCGGACAAACCATGTTGTATCACGGGCCTATTCAAAGCTGAAATTTAAATATGGCTTTTTTAGTGGAAGGAAGAGATAGCCTGAGGCTAGAAAGGTGTCACAGCTTGTACCATCCCGCAGCGCTGTATAGCCTCGAGCCTGTCTCTCAAGAAACACATTTAAATTACTTGCAATTAAAATTCACTGCTCAACTAGGAACATACATCTGCCCCCTACAAAAAGGGGCCTCCACTTACCATTGTTAAGAATTCTCCTTTTCCCCCCTTAACCTCCTCCTCCACACACATACGCACCCCTCCCCCATGACATAACTTCTCTAGTCCCATGAAGTAGTTCCTTTTGGAGCTCATTAATTTGCAAAAGGGAAACTGTTCAGCAAGAGAACCATAGCACTCTGCCAGAAAACAAAAGCTTGATCAATCCACTATCACTAGATCAATCAGATGTTTGCATTTTACAACTAACTCCCTTTAATCTGAGTATTAGAGTGGCAGTAACACTGGATCACAATACTAGAGAACTAGATTGTACACTAAAGCCAATCTAGTTGAAATGAGAGCAACTTACAAACTTTCATACTGTATTCGTCTTCAATGCAAAAAAAGGATTTGTTGTCAGTGAAAGCATTTCTTGAATCGTAGTCTGTTTTTATGTAAAAAACTACTAAGCTTCTTGGAAATACTTTATTAATTTAGATAACTGAAATAATGGTATGCCAAATCTCTTACTGCAGGTCTAACATCTGATGCTGCTGAACTAGCAGAGAACTTTTGCATAAGAATATGACTCTCAAAACTGGGAAAATTCCCAGAGGATGGGCACTATAGAGCAGTACTTCACGCTCAGCTAAAAAAATACTAGAGCTGGTTGAAAAAAATTCCAGCAAAACATTTTTCATCAGAATTGACCAGTCCATTGAAATCTAAAGTGTTCTGCAGATATAGTTCTATTTCAATAAAGTGCCTTCAAAAACCCTTATTTCAAGAGTCCAAGAGAACCCACCCTGGTTACATGGCAGGCAAGCAAGTTGGCAGGATGACTGCCTCAGAGACCTGAACCTTAGGTCTACCAGGGTTTGCAGCTCTGGGTTAACCCACCATATGGGGCACAGCCAGGATTTCATTCCCTTCTACAGAGAACTTTGAAATTTTTGGGTTTTTTTAGTTCCAATTTGGAATGAAAATAAATTTCTGAAATGAAAATTCTCTGTGAAATGAACTACCTTTCTCTACCCAACTCTAAGGGTAGGTCTATACTTACCCGCCGGGTCGACGCGTAGAGTTCGACTTCTCGGAGTTCGAACTATCGCGTCTAATCTAGACGCGATAGTTCGAACTCCAAACGCGCTCCCGTCGACTCCGGAACTCCACCACCGCGAACAGCGGTGGCGAAGTCGACGGGGGAGCCGCGGACTTCGATCCCGCGGCATCTGGACAGGTAGGCAGTTCGAACTAAAGTAGTTCGACTTCAGCTACGCGAATACGTACCTTAGTTCGACCCCCCCCCCCCCCAGTGTAGACCAGGCCTAATAAATGGTTCTGAATATTGCCCAGTTTTGCCATATCACTGCTTCCTTTTTGCAAAAGTTTAGGTATTCTTTGCATTAACTTGGTCAAGGTTCAATGTATGTGTTTCAATTGCTCTGATTATATTTTATGAATTACCTAAAGAATTAACAGGCTTCTCAATTAAGAAGTGCCAGGATGCAGAAGACGTTTAGGAAAATTTATCATAAACTTGATTTTAATTTAGTTGTGTCCCATACTGACACTGAATGCAACAGTTCCAGAGCTGCCTCCAGGCACCAGCTCAGGGCGACCAAAGGAAAGGGGCGGCACGTCGGGCTCTTCGGCGGCAAGTCCCTCGGTCCCTCTCGGAGGGAAGGACCTGCCGCCGAAGAAGAAAGTGGCGTGGTGGAGCTGGCGCTGATCACGATCATGGCTCCAAACAGGCCCGCTCCTCCGGGTTCAGCCATGCAGCATCCACGCCGAGAGGTGGAGGGTCATAAGGTTTGGGTGTAAGAGCCAACCGTGGTCCTGTGACAGCAGGTCCGGTTGCCTGGGCAGGAGCCAGGGAGAGGCTGCTATCAGGTTCATGAGCGTGTCGAACCAGTGCTGGCAAGGTCAGGCTGGGCCGATCATGATAACCTGCGCCTTGTCTCTCTTGATCTTTGCCAGGACTCTGCTGATGAGAGGAATTGGCGGGAACGCACACATCAGACTCCCTGATCAAGACAGGAGTAAGACATTGGAGATGGAGTCTTTGCCCAGACCTTGCCAAGAACAAAACTGACAACATTTTCTATTTTGCCTGGCAGTGAACAGGTCCACTTGAGGAGTTCCCCACCTCTGGGGGACGATGTAGGCTACCTCCAGGTGGAGTGACCACTAGTGGTGAGAGGAGAAGGCCCTGCCTAGCATGTTCTTAATGCCAGGGAGGTGACAAGCCTCCAGGTGGATCTCGTGATTGAATCAGAAGTTCCAGAGACAGAGTGCCTCTTAGTAGAGAGTCAACAAACGTGCTCCCCCTTGCCTGTTGATGTAGAACACTGAAGTTGTGTTGTCAGTCAGAACTCTAACCACCTTGCCAGACAGGTGAGGCAGGAAGACTCTGCATGCCAAGCAGACCACTCTGAGTTCTTCAACGTTCATGTGTAGTGTCCTCTCCTCCGGGGACCACATACCCTAGGTCTGGAGATCTCCTAGGTGCGTACCCCAGCCGACGTCCGAGGCATCCGAAACTAACTTGACGGAGTGAGGGGGGTTGTCGAATGGAACTCCCTCTAGGACCTTCTCGCGATCGGTCCACCATCCCAGCGAGGTGAGTATTGCCAGGGGGAGGGTAACCATCTTTTCCAGGTGATCTTTGCACTGGGAATAGACCATCGCCAGCCATTGCTGCAGGGGCCGCATCCGGAGCCTGGCATAGCGGATAACATACGTGCTGCTATGTGACCCAGCAGACACGGGCTGTAGTTAGGGGGAACACAGACACCTCCGCGATAAGGTTTGTCAACGTCCGAAACCTTTCTAGAGGCAGGAATGCCCTCGCACAGGTTGAGTTGAGCCCCACTCCAATGAATTCTATCCTTTGCACTGGAACTAACGTAGACTTTGTCATTCACCAGTAGGCCCAGGGAGCGGCATGTGGCTTGCAGCACCACGACATCCTTTTGGACAGGAGACCTAGAGCTGCCTTTGACCATCCAATTGTCAAGGTATGGGTATATCTGGATATCCTGGCGTCTGAGGTAAGCCGCCACCACCAACATGCACTTGGTAACCACCATCAGTGCTGTTGCCAGGCCAAACGCGAGAACCGTAAATTGGTGAATCGGAGAAAACGTCTGTGTCCTTGGAAGATCACTATGTGGAAGTATGCGTCCTTTAGGTTGAGGGCAGCATACCAGTCTCTCGGATCCAGGGAGGGGATGATAGAGACCAGGGAGACCATGTGGAACCGCAGCTTAGGTACTTGTTGAAGTCTTGCAGGTCCAGAATGGGACATAGACCACTCTTGGCCTTTGGGATTAAAAAGTATCAGGAATAAAACCCCTTGTTCCTTGAGAGGAACCTCCTCAACCACACCCAGCTGCAGTAACCCTTGAACCTCCTGCACGAGGAGATTCTCGTGAGAAGGGTCCCTGAAGAGGGATGGGGAAGGTGGGGGGGGGGGGGTAAGAAAGAAACTGAAGGGTATAGCTCTGCACTGAACCACTGGGTCCTGAACACAAGGTTATAGTGGTCCACAGGGAGGAAAAAGTAAAGGCAGTTGGAAAAAAAACGGAGAAGATGGATCCGGGGAATAGTCTGGTAGGTCACATCCTCAAAACGATCACTTGGCCTTCCTGCTTGTTTTGGGTGGAGCCTGGCTGAGCAGAGGGTGGAGGAGGGTGGCTCGGGTGGTGTTTGTAGCCCCTGGCCTTCTTGTGAGGCAGGTCCTGCCGAGCCTGGCTCCCTTGTCCCTGAGGCTGTTGTGGTTTGAACTGCCTACGTGCCGGGCCTGGGATGTAAAGCCTCAGAGTTTTCAGGGTGGTATGGGAGTCCTTTAAACCGTGCAGATTGCTGTTTGCCTGCTCTGCAAATAGGGCCTGGCCATCAAAGGGAAGGTCCTGCATCAACTGCTGAGCCTCAGTGGACAAGCCTGAGAGGAGCAGCCAGGAAGCTCACTGCATGGAGATGGCAGAGACCATGGTGTGGGTGGCAGAGTGTGCCACACATGAAGCTGCCTGGAGGGCTGCTCTGGCCACAGCCATGCCCTCCTTGAGGATCGCCCAGAATTCCTTCCCAGACCCTTCAGGACGCAAAGCCTCAAACTTGGCCATGGCCTGCCACATGTTGTAATCATAGTGGAAGGCTTGGTGACTGGCCACTCTCAACTGCAGTTTAGAAGACTAAAACTTTGCATCCAAAGAGATCCAGCCTCCTTGAGTCTTTGTTTTTGGGGGTAGCCCCAGGTTGAGCTTGCCTCTCCCTGTGGTTAACTGCCTCAACCACTAGGGAATTGGGGGCTGGGTGGGAATATAAGTACTCATGCCCCTTAGTTGGCACTAAGTACTTGCACTTGGCCCTTTTGGAGATGGGGGGCAAGGAGGAGGGAGTCTGCCACAGGGCATTAGCAATCTTACAAACCCCTTCATGAAGGGGTAAAGACACCCTGGCAGGGACCGAGGACATCACACAGGGAGTCTGAAGGCTCCTCCAATTCCTTGGCCTGAAGCCCCAGGTTAGATGTGACCCTCTTCAATAGGTCCTGGTGAGCCTTGGCGTAATCCTGAGGAACTGGGTGAGGAGGCTCTGGGATAGCCTCGTCTGGCAACGATGAGGACGATGCTGGTACTGCGGGATCCTCGACATCCAATGGTGGTCCAGCAGGCTGCTCCCCTGGGTCCTCCTAGACCTGTGGGGTCCTTCCCCCAAAGTCTCGAGCACTGGAGGGGGTCAGGATGTCAAGGCTGCTGGCCTGTCTGAGGCTCCCGACACCGAACTGGCAGCCTGGGAAGGTTGGGAGGACCCTCAAGGGTTCCATGGCGCTGGCCACTGTGCTTGGGGCCATGGGACAGGTATCAGTGCTGATGTAGGCAGCACCGCAGACATTGGAGGCCGCCCAGCAGTTCGGGAAGCCTGCTCTGTGCCAAAGCTATAGCCAGAGTGGTCGCCATCTGGCGACCAGGATCGGGCGGAGCGGTGGCTCTTATCTGACCGGTGCCGGTCGCTGTGCCTGGAGGTAGACCTGTCCGAGCGAGACGAATGTCTTGGTCGGGGATCGATGGTATTCGACGGATTGGCAATCTACACCTTACACTACCTGACTGGTACCGGGACCGGAAGCTATCACGGGCCGGTTGCTGAGAGGATCTTCCCAAATACGGTGATCCCCATCTCGGAGATCAATGACAGGAGGCTGGTGACCAGCAGCTTCGGTCCCCCAACTGGTCCCAGGATTTGTACTGAGCTCTTGGCGAAGTTAGGGTTTGGTCTCAGTGCTCCTGCCAGGGGGTGCATGCCTCAGTGAGTCTGCACCAGGCTACTGGTGAAATATGCCTCGAATCTCGCTGTCGGTGCTCAAGGCCTGGGGACCAAAGAGGGCTCCACTGAGCGTGCCTATTTAGCTCTGAGGCGTGATGGCTCTGGGTGGGCGAGTGGTGGCGGGATGTCCCATGTGATGGGGAACGATGCCACTGAGGTCCCAAGGTGTCTTTACCCCGAGACTGGGATAACACCGGAACCGGTATGGGCAGCACCAGAAGCATCAGGATCTCCTGAGCTGCCTATAGGGCTTTGGGCATAGATGGCACCTGAAGCTGAGAGAGGCCTGTACCGCTATCCAGAATCACAGGCCAGATATGGGATGGGCTGCACCCCTCGACTTGAACTGGGGCCTGACTTCCCAAAGGGGGTGTTGAGCTACCCGGCGCGGGTCTTGGCTGGCCCCAAGCCCTTTCCTTTCCCTTGAGGGAAGCAGATCTTCCCCTCACTGTATTCTTCAGCTTCTTGGCTGGAGCTGTGGAGGGGGATCAGTGCTGGCTCAGTGGATGGTGCTGGCAGAGCACTGCGCACTGACGCCACAGTACTTGGTGCTGAGTCGAACCATTATTCTGGTACTGGAGTGAGTGCTGACTCCATCAGGAGTGCTTGCAGGCAGTTTTCCCGCTCCTTTTTCAACCTGGGTTTGAAGGACTTACGAAGATGACACTTGTCGCTTATGTGCCCTTCGGCCAAGTACCTTAGGCAGCCACCATGTGGATTGCTGATGGGCAAAGGCCATTTACAACGATCGCAGAGCTTAAAGCCTGGGGACGGGGCAAACCCTGTCCTGAGTCCTGTTCGGGATTTATGAAAACGTTAAGAACTACTACTAAGGGTAACTAATTCAACTACTAACTATATATAACTATATTACAGGTTTTATAAAGTTCGCAAGAACAGAGAAAAAAAAAACAATGCTAGCCGAAGCAGATGTTCCAGCACCATCCCTGGTGGCAAGAAGAAACTGGGGGGGTGAGGGGGGAACCAGTGGCGCCCCTTATACCGTGCCATATGGGCGCCACTCCGGAGGGTGCCAGAGCCAGACCAGGTGCCAGAACCGGACCCCTATGCATACTGCTGAGGGAAAAACTTCCAGCACTGGTGCATATGGCGAGAATACCCACCTAATATGGAACGGACATGAGCTAACACTTGAAGCAGCAGCGTGCTTTACTTTTTAAGTTACATGGAGACAATGGGTTGGCTAGGAAATGTTTTTGGTGGGTGGATAAATACACATACATGTCTCCCACAGACTGTAAAAGGCTGTTAAGTATTTTTCATACTTCTAAAGTCCACATTTCAAAAGACTTTAAAGCAAGGTAGACAACATATATAAGATAACAGAACAAGGGAAAAAAGATTCATTTTACCTCCTGGTTTTGTTCTGTTTTTAGTCTACATACACATTTATGTTCCTGCAACATTGAAAGCAATACCCATGGTAATACACTATTTGAAGTAATGTGTGTGCTTTCATACCTTCAGCACACACGTGTCAGGTGTAATATGCATTTATTTTAATGCATGCATTTCACTATACCAAAGAAGTTAACTTAATTGTCTTAACTGTCAAAATGTACTGACTGCTACATTCACATTGCACAATGGGCAGATATGGGAGCAGGCCACTGCTCACCTGCGTACAAACCCACACTCCACAGATGAGCTAGCTAGCTTGGGATCTACTCACCACAAGACGTGCATTTCAGGTGTTTGAGTACGCACTCAAATCTATGCACCTGGACATCCATAGAGACTGCAGTGCAGGATATACCAGATATGGCAAGTATTATATTCGGGGTTGCAATGATTACATTTTTGATCAGTAAAATGTCAACTTCACGATACACACACACAAACAGATGAAAAAGATGTTCCTTGATAATTTTTTTTTTTTTTACAGACAAGTAATTAAGAAAAATGCTGCTGGAGAACTTTTTAGAGTAACAATCTAGTGATGTATACTTCTGAATTAGGCTTGTTCCAAATCGACTAGCAAATGAACAAAAGTAGGTATGATGTTGATTTAAAGACATTCACTTTGTATATTTTGACATGTGACGTTGACAATTTCTGTTTTAATAGTTTATAAAGATTTAAATTTTTGAATGTCAACATCTAGTGTCATTAACCCCCTGCCCCTCCATAATTTCCTGCAACTGTGAAAATTTAAAATTGATAAAAAGCAAAAACCACCCCCAACTCCTCCCTCCTCAACTTCAATGTCTATATCCACTGAAATTATAAAAAATAAAAATTGAATTTTGCCAAGCCTCGTTACATTTAATAATCCAAATCCCAATTTTGGAAACATAATTTAAGAACATAAGAACGGCCGTACTGGGTCAGACCAAATGTCCATCTAGCCCAGTATCTGTCTACCGACAGTGGCCAATGCCAGGTGACCCAGAGGGTGTGAACCTAACAGGCAATGATCAAGTGATCTCTCTCCTGCCACCCATCTCCATCCTCTGACAAACAGAGGCTAGGGACACCATTCTTACCCATCCTGGCTAATAGCCATTTATGGACTTAGCCACCATGAATTTATCCAGTTCCCTTTTAAACACTGTTATAGTCCTAGCCTTCACAACCTCCTCAGGTAAGGAGTTCCACAAGTTGACCGTGTGCTGCGTGAAGAACTTCCTTTTATTTGTTTTAAACCTGCTGGCCATTAATTTCATTTGGTGACCCCTAATTATAAAAGCAAAATTATATACTTAACTTGTTCTATGACTTTGGGATAGTGATATGACTTATCTGTATTATGGAAATATGAATAAAGATTCTCACATCTTCAAGATGGGGCGGGGGGAAGGCTTGCACATGAAGTTGCTTTGAGTGCCTCCATTGGAAGATGCTAAAGAAACACCAAGTCTTGTATCTGCAGTATGGAATCATGACTACTTTTTTTTCAGTTTAAGTTAATTATCCAGAGCTGACTTACAGAGAAATGTTGTAATAATTCATCTTTCTCCTCTTCTATGAAGCCACCGACAGTTAGAGCTTTGGGGCGGTGATCCACCACCATATGATTCAATGTGCCCCGTCCTCTCCCACCACGACCTCGTCCTCTTCCTCTGCCCTGAGCAGATACCGCTTTCCCTCGACCTACAGGCAAGATACCTAAACGGGCAGCCTGTTAAAGAAAGGCACACAGTGGGCAAAGCTATTTTCAGCTTTCGGGGGAGTTGAAAGCTTCACGTAACAGACATGAAACACGGGAGCAGCACTCCTTACAAACTCACCTCAACCTGTAGTTGACTGAGCTTTTTCCGCAACTCTGTTGTATCTTCTCCAGAAGACAATCTTTTATGAAAGTCCAGTTCTGCATCTAAAAGCTCCTTTTGTGCCTTAAAAAAAACGGGGTTATTAGTACTTATCCTCTAAATACCTTATTCCATTTTCTTTAGCCACAAACTTTAGAAAAATCCCTCAGTATCCATATTCCTCCCTAAGCCCAATGGTTCATGCCCAGTAGAAGAAAATGAGTAAAGGGGTGGGGAGAAGAGGCAGGTTAAGGGTGGAAGCTTAGGAGAAGGGCTGGCATGGGCGGGCCGAGGGTTGAGCCCCCACTGCCCCTGGTGCTTGCAGAGTAGGGGAAGCTGCAGCTGCTGCTGCACAACATGCTTCTCCTAGCGTACAGCACCTTCAGCCTCCTTGCCTGCCTCATTGTCTCCAGTGCCAGTGGGCTGTGCCTATGTGGGGTACGGCGCGGGCACCTCCCAACTATAGTACTGTACTGTACGGCAAAAAAAATTTCCCTGGAACCTAACCCCCTCTCCCATTTACATTCATTCTTATGGGGAAACTGGATTCACTTAACATTGTTTCACTTAGAGTCGCATTTTTCAGGAACATAACTACAACGTTAAGTGAGGAGTTACTGTACTGGGTAACATGACATAGTTCACATTCAGGATCCAACGAACAAGGTTGGCAAGAACAACTAATTATTAAATTATTACTCAGCTTGATTTCTTCTCAGAAATCGTGTGATACATTTTACTTCAGAAAGTTGACATTCAAGCAATGTCTGTAATCAACTTAAGGTTTGAGATATGCTCAGATTACTGTAACAACTAGGTATACCAGTTCCCTATCTACCAGTGTCCTAACGCATATTAGCTTTCCACTTTGTTCTATCCCCGAGCTTCATTGTCCACTCTAAAAGATGAGGTGAGAAAGTAAACCTGAAGACTGCTATTGTCTGCTTGCTAAAAATCCTAGTAATGATTTATTTCAGAAGATTGTATGTATGTATACATACAGGTAGGACAATGCACACACCTCTGTCTTGGACTTCAGTTTTGATGGCGTGGAGGCTACAGAAGAAGTTTTCAATTCATCCTTTAATTGAGAGATTTTTCCTGTTAGTTCTTTCAAGGTCTTCATTATTTCTGCCCTCTCCTCTGGTTTCGTGGCCTTATTTTTTTCCAGCTTAGATATCAACATCTATGTATGTAAAAAAAAACAGAGTAAGAAGATACAATTTAGACAAGTAACCACATTCAATAATTTTGGTGCCCACTGGAATCCAAATGCAACAGCTGGAATACATTCCAGACTTACCTTTTGGCATTCTATTTGTTTTTCTAACATCTCCTGCTTCTTTTTTCTCATATCTTGTTGTAGCTTCATTGCCTCCTAAGTGAGAAGGACATACTTTCAGTCAGTTATTGGGCATATGCAAGTTACTATGATTAGAAAGAACTAGATTAAATCACACTACTTTTTCATGGCTGAGATCTAGAGTAACAGCCATTCAGTATTAGATTTGTCCTGCAGTGACACACAATGCTACACTGGGCGGGGGATGGATTCAATAAGTCTTTTATCTATAAGTTTCTGATTATCCCATATATAGTCAAGAAATATCAATAACTTTTTTAACACTCCTCCTGCCAACTGCTCAGGTGTTATACTTTTTCTTTTAAAAATAAAAATGAAAGCTCTAATGAAGATTAAAGGTGTGTGCGCTGCACAAATGTAAAGAGGCTCTGATCCTGATTCACTGTATCACAGTAACACCTAAATGCCCCAAGCTAATGCTGCAACATGCACACAAAACAAGGGACAGCACAGACCACTTAAATGAAAACATTTGTCTCTCACAATTCCTCTTCATCTTTTTACAAACAAACACTTTCTCGGTCAAGTAGAATAATTTAAGTGCCTGAGAACATCCTCGGATACAGAACACATCAGCCACACAATAAGAGCATTTCCAGTAAAGACAAAAACATATAATACACTTAACCCCATACACTCCCTTTACTGCAAGAGGGAACAACTATTGAAAGCCACTGGGCCCACCTGGAAGAGGAAAGTGGCGAAAAGGGCTGCTCCTGCCCCTGCTTAGCCACACTGCCTCTCTGCAAGATATCCAGACAGCCCACACGCTGTACTTGGGGCGGAGGATCACTGTAAGGGCACGTCTACACTACGGGACTATTCCGAATTTGCATAAACCGGTTTTGTAAAACAGATTTTATAAAATCGAGTGTGCGTGGCCACACTAAACACATTAAATCGGTGGTGTGCATCCACGGTCCGAGGCTAGCGTCGATTTCTGGAGCATTGCACTGTGGGTAGCTACTCCGTAGCTATCCCATAGTTCCCGCAGCCTCCCCCGCCTCCCCTCCCCCGCCCCTTTGAATTTCCGGGTTGAGAAATTCATTGTCGCGGGTGGTTCTGGGTAAATGTCGTCAGTCACTCCTTCCGCTGGGAAAGCAACGGCAGACAAGCATTTCATGCCTTTTTTCCCTGGATTGCCCTGGCAGATGCCATAGCATGGCAATCATGGAGCCTGTGTAGCCTTTTGTGACTGTCACCGTATGTGGACTAGATGCCGCTCACAGAGGCGATTCAGCAGCGCTACACAGCAGCATGCTTTTGCTTTTGCATGATAGCAGGGATGGTTATCAGCCATATTGCACCATCTACCATACCATAAATTGGTAATAAGATGATTGTGGCTACCAGTCCTTTTGCACTGTTCCATTTGCTGCTGTCATAAGTGCCCCTGGCTGCTCTTAGCCAGGGGCGGAAAAGCCAGAATTGGGAATGACTCCCTGAGTCAATCCCTCCTTTTTGGTATCTAAAAATAGAATCAGTCCTGCCTAGAATATGGGCAAGTCCCCTAGAATATGGGCAAGTCCCCTAGTCCTGCCTAGAATATGGGCAAGTGTACTAGAGAACCACTGTATCAGAGAACCAGAGAGCACAGCTGCTCTGTGTCAGATCCTGCAGAAATTATGAGCTGTATTCTATTCACAGGGGGTGCTCCTGCAACAACCCCACCTGTTGATTCCGTTCTTCCCTCAGCCTTCCTGGGCTACCATAGCATTGTCCCCCCACTTGTGTGATGAAGTAATAAAGAATGCAGGAATAAGACACAGTGATTTGTTAGTGAGATATGAGTGGAAGGCAGCCTCCAACTGCTATGATAGTCCAGACAGGACAGTAAGGAGTATGTAGGAGAGGAGCCCAGCATCCCTCTGCTAGTTCAGGGGCACTTGAATCTTTTCTTTACACATGAAGGGTGGGGGCTGATGGAGCTCAGCCCCCTGTTTCTATGATGATGATGGTTATCAGCCATACTGCACCATCTACCATGAAAAATTAGGACCAGGCACCCTTGATCGACCTAACAGATGCTGGTCATCATGGTTACCAGTCCTTTTGCACTGCCCTTTGCCAATAGGCTGATGATGAGGACGGGTACCAGTCTTATTGCACCATCAGCCACCCATGGCGGGCGAAGCAAGGATGTTGGTGTTGAGTGCTGCAGCATCGGGTCTATCTGCAGCATTCAGTAAAGATAGGGTGACATGTTAGAGTCAAGAGAGGATTGTTTTCCTTTCACTTCTGGGGTGGGTAGGGGGGTGTGTAAATTGCTGAGCTATGCCCTGACCCACCGCGGACACTGTGTTTGACCCTAGAAGCATTTGGAGCTCAGCCAAGAATGCAAATACTTTTCGGAGACTGCAGGAACTGTGGGATAGCTTGAGTCCTCCAGTCCATGAGCGTCCATTTGATTCTTGGGCTTTCCGTTTTGTCACGCAGCAGTGCGCTGAGCCCCTGCTATGGCGTCTGTCTGGAGATTTTTTAAAAATGATTTTGAATTTCGTCTTCTGTAACGGAGCGCTGATAGAACAGATTTGCCTGCCCTTACAGCGATCACATCCGCATGGTCCATGCGGGAGCTCTTTCTTTATTTTGATTTTTAACTGCATCGCCACCCGTGCTGATCGGAGCTCCACGCTGGGCAAACAGGAAATATTCAAAAGTTCGCGGGGCTTTTCCTGTCTACCTGGCCACTGCATCCGAGCTCAGATTGCTGTCCAGAGCGGTCAGTGGTGCACTGTGGGATAGCTCCCGGAGGCCAATACCGTCGATCAGCGTCCACACTAACCATAATCCGATATGTTAATACCGATGCTAGCGTTACTCCTCTCGTTAATGAGGAGTACAGAAACCGGTTTAAAGAGCCATTAAAATCGATATATGGTGCCTCCTAGTGTGGACGGTTGTGGCGTTAAATCGGTTTTACGCTCGTAAAACCGATTTAAACGCCTAGTGTAGACCAGGCCTAAGACGCTCACTGCTCTACAGGGAAAGTTGGAGTTAAAGCTATGTGACCAGGTCCAGAGGCCCCCTGCTGGAGGCCTCACAGTCCTACCACAACCTATCCAAAAAAAAGAGTAGTAGAGGACTGTCCTCCAAGCTACCTAGAGAGGCTTAAAGAATCAGCCAACCAAGGCCCAGAAGACTCATATAAAAGGAGCTACAGAGCCAGAGTGAGTTCAGTCTGCTGGCAGGGTCTGGGGGGAACAAGGAATGTGCTCCTGGCTATTTGCAGGAGGCGCAAGAGCCAAAGTGAGCAGTTACTGGCAGGGACTGGGGGAGCAGGGAAAGTGCTCCTGGCTGGCTGCTGGGACGTGAGTAAGACAAGGGCCACAGGGAAGTGGCCCAGAGAAACACAGTAAGTTAAAGAAATGCAGCACGCGGCTGCTACTTAGAGTGTCCATGGGTTGGGACCTGCAGTAGTGGGCGAGCCTGGATTTCCCCCCCCCCCCCCCCCAACAGCCACTGGGGAAGTGGCTACGCCCTGAGCAAGAGAGTTTAAACAAGCCCAGTGAAGGGCTGCATTTGGAATGGTGTTACCATGACCAGAAGGGACCAAACTGAGACTGACACTCCTGGAAAGCTGGGGTCAGTGAACTGTGTTCAAGAAAAGTGGCTGAGTTGGAGAGCTGGAGTCACTGAGGACTCAAGAGAAGGCAAAAGTCACCAGGGAGGAATCCCTGGGGGCACTGCTCCACTCCAGAGCAGGAATCTTTGCAAGGTAGTCTGACCCCAACTGAGGGTACCATGATCAGCCCTCTTGGATGGACTGACTTTGAGATAAAACTGTACATCCCAAAAGGGGTGTGTGTTTTCGCACATGGGACTGTGTGAGACTTGGCCAGAGAGCTGAGTCACCGGACACCTGCCTGACGAGCACAGTGGCTGACAGCGGGCACTGTAAGTGGAGAACTTGAGAAAAAACTGCAGGCGCGCACACACACACACTCACACTCAACCAGGGGGCACACTGACGTAAGAGGTCATTTCTTTACAAGGATCTTGACTTCTAGAATATCCAAACAACGTATATACAATTACCTGTTTCTTTTTAAGGGCCTCTTGAACATCATGGGATTTAGATCCTGTGCCAGATTTCACAGATGTCTTTAAGTTTGGAGAATTGTACACCATTTTTGTATGGCTTGCAGAAGTAGGAAATGTCTGAAATAATAGAACACTAAAATGAATTAGGTTAAAGATGTCTTATAAAAAAAAGGAAGCTATTTGGTATTTAGGTGACACATGACAACTTAATATAGAGACACAACATGGGTGAAGTAATATCTTTTATTGGACAAGCTCAAAAACCTTGTCTCTTACTAACAGAAGTTGGTCCAATAAAAGATGCTACCTCGCCCACCTTGACTCTTTAATATCCTGTGAGCACCACACTACAACTACACTGCAAACTTAATATATACGCATGCTTACGGGAATCAACAACAGCATAATTCTGCCCAGAAGAGTAAAGCCTGAAAGCTTGTCAAATGCCTTTGACAAAAGAAAACCTCTCCCTTACTAAAGTTCTTATTTGGAGAATAATACAGGGAAAGATAAGAGCAGTGCAACTCAATCTGCATTACTCTGAACTGCATGAAGATTTATATGGTTCTATAGAAAAGTATCTATCCATGCAGATCAGTGCACATGAAGAATAAGTTTACAGGAATAAGAAGTGAAATCTTGTCACTAGAGATCTGACTGACTATACTGAGGGATGAGATTTGTTAGCTAAGCAATACCTTTTGAATATTTACTTTTCTAATCATATCTATTATTTTAAACCAAGATCCAACAATTATTTCCCACAGACATTACTCCAATTTTGCAGATAGAAAATTGGAGCTACAGAGATTAAATGACTTGCTGGAGGTCACACAGAACGTTAACCACAAACAGAACCCTCAAGTCCTATTTCGGCATCCTCTGATCTAACCAATAGTGAAAATATTAAATTTTAAGATTCACAGGCACTAATCCAGGGGTCGGCAACCTTTCAGAAGTGGTGTGCCGAGTCTTCATTTATTCACTCTGATTTATGGTTTCGGGTGCCGGTAATACATTTTAATGTTTTTTAGAAGGTCTCTTTCTGTAAGTCTATACATTATATAACTAAACTATTGTTGTATTGTAAAACAAACAAGGTTTTCAAAATGTTTCAGAAGCTTCATTTAAAATGAAATTAAAATGTTGGTCTTACGCCGCCGGCCCGCTCAGCCCACTGCTGGTCTGGGGTTCTGTTCACCTAGGCCGGCAGCGGGCTGAGCGAGGCCTGTGGCCAGGACCCCGGCTGGCAAGGGTCTATCAGCCAGAACCCAAGACCAGCAGCAGGCTGTGCGAGGCCGAGACCCAGAGGGCTGGGGGCAGAGGGCTGGAGGCTGGGTATGTGGGGGAATGTAGGTGTCAGGACAGAGGGAGGCCTGGGTATGGGTGGGGGTGCCGGTGTCAAGGCTAGGGTTGGGGGGGGGGGGAAATGAAGGAGTCAAGCAGAGGGCTGGGTGTGTATGAGGGGTGTGCAGGGCTCAGGGCAGGGGCCTGAGGGGTGTGCAGGGCTCAGGGCATGGTGTATGTGTGGGGGTCAGGGCTCAGGGGAGAGGGCTGGGTGACTGTCCCCCTAAGAACTCCCAACCCCGTTGTCCCCTGACTACCCCGTCCTGGGACCCCTGCCCCCCAACTACCCCCCAGGACCCGACCCCTATCTAAGCCTCACTGTTCCTTGTCCTCAGACTGGACCCTATCCCCTACCTGTCCCCTGACTGCCCCGACCCTTATCCACACCCCACTCCCTGCCCGACGGGACCCCCGGGACTCCCATGCCTATCCAACCACTCCCCGCCCCTGACAGGACCCCCAGAACTCCCGACCCATCCAACCCCCCGCCCCGACTCCCTGCCTGCGCCAACCCCTCTCCACACTCCTGCCTCCTGACAGGACCCCCAGAACTCCCAACTCATACAACTCCCACAGCTCCTTGTCCCCTGACCACCCCCTCCAGAGACCCCCACCCTAACTGCCCCCCCAGGAACCTCCTTGCTCCTGGTCCCCTGTCTGCCCTGACCCCTATCCACCCCCTGCCCCCTCACAAACCCCAGGACTCCCATGCCCCATCCAACCTCCCCTGCTCCCTGACTGCCCTCCAGAGACCCCACCCCTAACCCCGGGACCCCACCTCCTCATACAACCCATCCTGCTCCCTGTCCCTTGAGTGCCGCCACCCCTTATCCAACCCCCCCCAGCCCTGGGCCCTTTACCTTGAGGCTCCACGCAGAACCAGACACGCTGCCCCGCCGGAGAGCACAGCCCTGGCCCTCAGAGTGCTGCGCGCAGCGGCGGCAGAGCTCCAGTTGAGCAGAGAGCGTGTCTGCCTCCCCGCGGAGCCAAACACTGCCCTGCGGGAGTGCACAGCCCCGACCCCCCAGAGCCCTGCATGCAGCAGCAGGGCTCCAGGGGAGGGGCCGGCAGCTTGCTGCGCTCGGCCGGCGCACCGGCCCTGGACCCCGTGGCTTGCCGTGCCAGGAGAGTGGGGCCATTTGCCCACCCTGTGTGCTTGGCTATGCTTCTGCTCCCTGCTCCCGCGGGGAGAGCAGGGGGCCGAGGAGAGTGGGCGAGGCTGGGCAGGATTTTTAATGGCATGCTGGAGTCCGGACAGGCTCCAGCGTGCTATTAAAAATTGGCTCGCGTGCCGTCTTTGGCACGTGTGCCATAGGTTGCCGACCCCTGCACTAAAATCTTTGTCAAACATACCTGAGAATCCTCTGCAGTAGCACTGGACTGGTTTAACAAATGTGCTCCATCTGTCTGGTTTCCACCTGCTGCTCCAAGGCGATGTTTAACCGAAACCTTATTAAGGACATAGGCACCCGATGCCAGTGGTTTAGTTATCACCTGCATATGAGTATATATAAAAAGGAAAGATTATATAGTTGCATCTTTAAAGCGCTATCCACTTTGAAGCATCACTAATCTTCAATGCTCTGAGCAGTTTGACAAAGCAGCCTCATTTTGCATGAGGGCAGTATACCTTTGACACATTGCTGTGTACCGTTGCAGCTGGAGGTTGGGCAGTCAGCGTTTGTTGTTGAAGATGAAGCTGGTGATGCACAGATTGTGGCGGTGGCTGCTGGTGATGGTGCAGGTGTTGCTGCAGCAGTGGTGCCTGCTGCTCGTTTTCCCTATGCCACAGCACCCTTATAAATCGATTGTTTAAAACTGCCTCTGTGCTAGAAATGGCCTTTCTGGCCTCTTCGTTAGTTAAATATTGAATTAGAGCAGCTTCAGGATCATTCTTGAAAGCAACCTAAAACAGAAGTTCAGCATATATGAACAATTGCCACTGATCCATATTTCACAGGAAACAAAGCATCTGAAATGTCAAGTAAAACTGTATTTGACAAATGTTTGCCAGAAAGGAGAGAGTTGTATTTTTCAAGTGTCGATTACACAAAGATGACACACTGATGAAGTCAAAGCCAATGTCTCCTGACATATTTTACACAGCACAGACAATAGGTTTTACGTATGTAGTAAAATACACTACCATTGTGTTATCTACTATCATCACTATTAAATATTCACTCTGAAGTGAGACAGAAACAACCATTGCTGCTCCTATCACGGCTGTGCTCTGCATCCCCAGTTCTTCCTTTTAAAGCTCCTGTGGATGGGCAGGGTTTGAATCCATACAAGACTAAATATCCACTGTATTAGGCATTTGGGTTACAGAAGCAAGGGGAATTCCGCCCAAAGGCCCAACAAAGTCACTACAATGCAAGCCCCAAAGTTTGCTCCATTTTTAGGAGAAAAGCCTCCTAATTCCATGCGATACATTTGAGGGGAAAAAATGTTTTATTCAATGTCAGTATCAAAGAAAAAATTATTTTCCAGTATGAAAAAGGTAATTAAATTTTTTTAAATACACTATTTTGGAGGAAGGTAGACTACCACCAATAGAACAAGTTATTCTTAATAGAGAAAACTAGATATTTTTGGACTAAAAATGTCTTTACTCATATAAAATTCAAAACATAAGTAGATTTTCATAGGCCCCCACTTTTTATTCAGTTTTCTTATCAAAGACCTAAAGGAAGCCAAGCTATTTTCCCAACCAAACAGTGGGAAACAGTTGAATAAGATTTTAGCCATAGAACTAGAAATATTTTATTTATATAATGTTCTTCACTCAAGATAATCCCAAGCATCATCACCTGAATTGCAGTCACCTCTGTGGTGGAAAATGGCAGTAAATTGCTACTCAGACTTTTGGTGAAAGATGCTTGGATAAAGCCCTGACCTTATGAAGTCAATTTAAACATACAAAAACAGGAAGGATTTTTGTTTACCAGGTCTCTTCCAAAAAATCAAGTGTAGGGTACTCAGTGAATGTTGGGGTTTCAGACTCGATGCTTAACCCCCTTGCTTCACCCCCAGCTTTGAGAGTTTAAAATGCACTTGTGCAGCTAGAAGCTACTGTAATATTTTTAACAGAATGGAGACAGTAATGCAGAGTGAACCAGGCACAAGAGGCTTCTGATTCAGTCCTTTGCCCTCCCCACTACCTATCCTGATTTCCCAAATGATACAGTATGTTTTTTTGACAAAGTTATTGAAGACAGACATCAGAAAAAAATAATCTTGATTTTACCTGAATGTTAACAATAGTTCCAAATTTGCTGAAATGTTCATTGAGTCGTGTAATATTATTCAACTCAGGTGGGATTTTTCGAACTTCCAGCTTGGTGTTAGTGTACTGATTCTTTTTCAGAAATCCTGGTTTATTCTGGTTATTGGCTTGCCTAGAAAAAGCAAGAGTGAGATAACATTTATGGGAAATGTTTTGCATACTAACTACTTAGTAGCCTACTGTTCATTACTTAGGTTTATCCTTCTATAATAAGGGTAGATGACAAACTCAAGATTTAATGAGACTGTAGTATATGTAGCATTTAACATCTGTATTCTCAAATGGCAGGAGCCTGTTCACTAAGCCCCAGAGTCTTTTGAGAGCCCTCTGTCTCAGACAATTACATTCAGAACACTGAAAGAAATCCATTGTACATTACTGATTAGCCAGCTACATTTAGATAATCTCATCATCCCTTGTGGCCTTATACTCCGACTTCTTAGTTCTTACTTTCCCATCCAGGGTTTCTTTACAGAGGGCCCTTCCATGCTACTTGGAGGTCTTTTCCTGTTGTCTGGCTCAAGCACCACTCTGGTTACATTGCTGCTGTTATTTGCAATGGAAATGGGAGTTTCAGTCTGGATGATAATGTTGGCCGCTGGAGGAAAAAGAAGCATATTATTTAAAGGGTTCTAACCGAGACATCCCCAAAATTAGTATTTAAAGTTTAAACAGCAGGCTTTTGTATAAAGAAAGGCAAAAGTATACATACTGCAGATGGGTATGTTCAGCTGTTAATACTAAAAATCAAAGGTTTTGACAAGCTGTTCAATCTCGTTTATGGAATTACTTCAGTGAATGGAAGTAAGTAACTTAACCATAAGCCGAGTAGTGGAGGCTAAGAATCTCTCTTAAAAATGACTTTGGACAAGCACCATATTAAAATTAGAGAAAAACCCCTCAAATTAAACTTCACACTTTAATTTCCAAAGTAATTCCATCCTATTTAACTCATTTAAGAAAGTATGAAAGCCTTAAGAAAGGCTTCAGCCTATATTTATAGATATCTGTTCAGACCACAATTAACATTTTTTAGCATGACTTTCTTTTTTGGGCTGAAGATCAAGACTGAGGTGAGAGGCTGCAGAAGTGCTGGGAAGCTGCAGTTCAGAACTGGATGCAGTTAAGAGAACTAGGGAGGTTAGGAATATTTGCCTAGTACTTGCTTGCATCCTGCTTAGATGCTGCTATTACCATTAGTCTTTCACTTCCCACATGCCAAATACTCATTCCGATAAAAAGAAGCTTGCTTAACTGTACGTCATTTCATACGGTTTGTATAAGTACCAGAGACTTCAGTAACACCTAGTTACACTGGTGAGAATGAAGGGTACAGGTTGCACAGATTTTTTCATTTTAAATATATAAAAATAGCTTCCAAAGTAAATGCACCTCTCTTAGCCTTGGAAAACTTGAATAGAAGGGATTGAAACAAATTTGCCTATAGTGTTCTGGATTTTCCCCAGTACTGAAATGCATTCTCAGAGAGCAGTCTCTTAGCGCTTGCAGTGAAGTAAATCTTGTGTTTATAGCATCACAATCCTATGCTATGGAAACGGCACATCAGACTCCACAATAATACTTCACAACTAGATCCTCTGCCCCACCCTCCTCCACCTCCGGGAGGTTCTTTAATACTGTTCTGGGCTGCAACAATTTTTTATTTTATTTTTTTAAAAACCTTACAGGTGTTATGTACAAGGTTACACCAGCTCAACTGAATAAATAGTCCCACATGCAAAAAGATGTAAGATTTCATGTGTGATAATCTGTTTAAATTAAGATACCTTGCTTAAAATAAGCCAGATCCTCATGTTTTATTACTTAAAACTGATTTGCTACTGTGCAGACTAGTGATTTGTATTTTGCACTAGTCTGCGCAGTAGCAAATCAGTTTTAAGTTTTTTGTTTTGTTTTTTAAATTTTTAGATGATCAAGTTAACATTCAAAATTATCTTCTACTTTAATAAGAACTTTAAATGTCAAAGTATGTGAAAGTTATGCCCGAACATTAGTTCAAAGACTCTATTGGTTTTTCTTTGTTCCAGGCTGAAACTAAGAAAAACCAAGCGATGACAGACTCAACTCTGTTCATAAGAACAGTTACAGCAGTGTCAAGATACCTTTCTTACCTCTTGGATTTGTATCCATCTCCCCGGATGTTAGGCCAATCAGATTTGGACGCTGTGTCTGTGTTCTAGTAAAGAACTGTCGGTATTGAGATCTACCAGCACTGGTAATACTAGGTGCTTCAGGGTTATAACCATCTGGCTCATACGTATCTATCAAGAGACAGAAAAAGAAATAGGAGGGATTTTTAAACAATTCCAAAATTCCAGGTTAGCTGCCTTGAGGAAGATGATTTGAATGCAACACATCTGATGTACTACACTGAGCACATAGCCCTTGTTTCAAGGAAAAGAGACTGCAAAATAGCATTCAGCTATATCATCCTGAAGGTCATCTCCCTACCCACCATGACCTGCAAAACTATCCTGAGGTCCAAGAATTAGAGCCTGGTTTGGGTCGGGAGAAGCGATGGGAGTAAAATAGGGCATAGAAATACACATAGCCTGCAATCTAAAAAACATTTGAGTAATATTACTGAACTCTACAGTAAACCCATGTTCTACTTAGCTTGTCACTGTTGCTAGTTTGAGGTGTGTTAATACTTCAACCTTTTTCATGCTGGTCCTCAATTCAGAAATGAAGGAAGATTTAAGCCATGTAGGTTACTTTTAATAAATATGCCAGGCAGTAGGGTTTCCTTATGGCACTCTTCACTAAATCTAATTATATTCCAGTGCCTGAGGGGAAGCAAAGGAGATACCCATATATTTTGCAGGGCAGGGTGGGTAGGGAGACAGACCTTCAGGATGATATAGCTGAACTCTGTTGTGCAATCTCTTTTCCTTGAGAAATGGGCTATGTGCTCAGTGTAGTGCATAAGACATGTTCTACATTCAAATAATTCTAAGACAGCTGAAATATTGGGCAATAATTTGATCAAAAATATTTACCCACTAAATGAGCCAATAAACAGAATTTAGCTATCTGACTCCAAGACCGGAAAGAAGAGCTCTGTGTAAGTTGAAAGCTTGTCTCTCTCACAAACAGAAGTTGGTCCAATACAAGATATTACCTCACCCACCTTGTCTCTCCAATTAGACATTATCCCTTTTGATTACTGTGATCCTTAAAGTAGGGCTGTTGATTAATTGCAATTAACTCAAAAAATTAATCACAATTAATCACAGTTTGAATCGCACTGTTAAACAATAGAATACCAAGTGAAATTTACTAAATGTTGGATATTTTTCTACATTTTCTTATATATTGTATTCTGTTTTGTAATTGAAATCAAAGTGTATATTTTTATTACAAATATTTGCACTGTAAAAATGATAAATAAAAAATAGTATTTTTCAACTCATCTCATACAAGTACTGTAGTGCCATCTCTTTGTCATGAAAGTGCAACTTACAAATGTAGATTTTTTTTGTTACATAACTGCACTCAAAAATAAAACGATGTAAAACTTCAGAGCCTGCAAGTCCACTCAGTCCTACTTCTTGTTCAACCAATCCCTAAGACAAACAAATTTGTTGATATTTACAGGAGATAATGCTGCCCTCTTCTTATTTACAATGTCACCAGAAAATGAGAACAGGTATTTGCATGGCACTTTTGTAGCCGGCACTGCAAGGTATTTACATGCCAGATACGCTAAACATTCGTATGCCCCTTCATGCTTCAGCCACCATTCCAGAGGACATGCTTCCATGCTGATGACATTTAACAAAAAAAAAAAAAGTGTTAATTAAATTTGTGATTAAACTCCTTGGGGGAGAACTGTATGTCCCCTGCTCTGTTTTACCCGCCTTCTACCATACATTTAATGTTATAGAAGTCTCGGATGATGACCAAGCACATGTTTATTTTAAGAACACTTTCACTGCAGATCTGACAAAACGCAAAGAAGGTACTTATGTGAGATTTCTAAAGATAGCTACCGTACTTGACCCAAGGTTTAAGAATCTGAAGTGCCTTCCTAAATCTGAGAGGGATGAGGTGTCTTAAAAGAGCAACACTCTTTAACGGGGCAATTTATCCTAGGGCTGATCGCGATTAAGATCCAAGAACACAAGAGAAGATAGGTTGGAGAAACAGAGCAAGTGTGGGTCCTTTCTAAATGATACATCAAGGATGTTTCATTCTGTCAAACGTGTAAGGGAAAAAACCCACACAAAACCTGGAGGAGTTAAAATTTGTGGAAAGCCTCCAAGTAAATACTGCATGGACTGGAAAGTGAATGACTGAATAGAGAGATTCATCTGACACCAAGTATCAAAAATCCACCAAACCAGCCTTTCACATTGCCAAGGGGCCATTGAAGTTTCCCCAATACATACTGTAAGTTTTAAAATGTATTCTTTCAGAAAAAGCAAGAGTGACATATGCTTGATCTTGGATATTTTTTAAAAGCAGTTTAGCTCTGGATTCTGCTGAGGACTTCTGTTAAGCATATGTAAATTGTCCTCTAGTTGCTCCTTTGTTGTATCCCATCTCATTTCAAGGGCATAGTCACTGTGTTCCAATGGCAACAGTGAGAATTTAAGAGAATTTATGTAGTGTCAAAGCATCACTAACATCCTAAGAATTAAGACAGATCAATCAATCATGAAGAAAAACCCTGCAACTGAAGGACAATCGCGTGGGGACAACATGAACTGGAAATATTTGGAGATAAATGAACAAAGATTTCAGCAAGATAACAGTGAGCTAAAGCAACACTGCCCTTCAGAACAAGGAAAACAGAAATGCCAATCGACTCTTCTTTACAGGTAACAGTAGTGTAGCACTGAAGATATTGTTGGATTTAAGTTAACCATTTAAGGTTATCCAGTGACCAGACAGAGATATTCAGTTACTGCTTTCAATTATGTTTTATATAAAACTCTTCATTTTCCATAGCAAAGAGGGACACATTCATCTTATGGATAATTACAATGAAGTCGCAACATAAACGAAGTCTTATCTTTCTAGCTTGCTTTTCTCCAATACACTTGGAGGTGCAGTCTATTTTGGTAGCTGTGTATATATATTTTTTTTTAAATAGAAAATTAAAAGATGTTACCGTAATCAAGAATAGAAGACTTAAAACTGGCCAAAATAAAAATAAGGCTGAGAGAATGATGGGGAAAGCTATTTAGAGGTTTAAGTTTCACACAAGGTTACAAGTTTAAGTGTAAATACCGAGGTTTAAACTGATAGTTTTAGACCAGACTAACAAATCTAGTTCGCCCCAGGATCCTCCACATTCCCTGAGGATGCAGAGATCCTATGCCACAGTCAGACTGCTTTAAGGAGATGATGCCTGGATGAAATTCCATTTAAATGATGTTCCCTCAGCTATAAACTGGACACTAGGAAGTTTAGACTTGAAATTAGATGAAGGTTTCTAACCATTAGAGGAGTGAAGTTCTGGAACAGCCTTCCAAGGGGAGTAGTGGGGGCAAAAGACATACCTGGCTTTAAGACTAAGCTTGATAAGTTTATGGAGGGGATGGTATGATGGGATAGCCTAATTTTGGCAATTAATTTGGCAATTGATCTTTGATCATCAGCAGGTAAGTATGCCCAGTGGTCTGTGATGGGATGTTAGATGGGATGGGATCTGAGTTACTACAGAGAATTCTTTCCTGGGTGCTGGCTGGTGAGTCTTGCCCACATGCTCAGGGTTTAACTGATCGCCATATTTGGGGTCGGGAAGGAATTTTCCTCCAGGGCAGATTGGCAGAGGCCCTGGAGGTTTTTCACCTTCCTCTGCAGCATGGGGCATGGGTCACTTGCTGGAGGATTCTCTGCAGCTTGAGGTCTTCAAACCACAATTTGAGGACTTCAATAACTCAGACATAGGTTAGGGGTTTGTTATAGAAGTGGATGGGTGAGATTCTGTGGCCTGCATTGTGCAGGAGGTCAGACTAGATGATCATAATGGTCCCTTCTGACCTTAAAGTCTATGAGTTAGTAATGTGAAACTATCTTCTCCTCCCCTCCTGCTCCCCTCCCTCCCCCAACACATGGAGGGGAAAGCCACCAGACTGAATGTTTCTGGATTTGTATGCACTGCAAGAAAGTAAAAGTAATCACCATTTATATTATACAACATTAACAGAAATAGTTTTAACTATTTTATCCCAGGCAGATTAAAAAGAGACATTTGCTTACGTTCTGATACTGTATACAGTAGGTTCTGGGGTAAAGGAGGAGGTAGTCTTGCTCCCACTGGTGCAAGATTGGGCACTGCACTTGTCCGAGGCTGGTCACGGTTATTCATCAAACTTGACTGTGTTAAAGGTGGTCCTATAATGACGACAACATTAAATAGATCACTGACTTCATAGCCCTACAGATACTGAACAACTTTGGACTGAACTGTTTGTACATTTATACTCAACCTTTACTATAACCAAGTTTCTTGAGATTGCAAGACACCTCTACCCTGATATAATGCTGTCCTCGGGAGCCAAAAAAAATCTTACCGCGTTATAGGTGAAACCGTGTTATATCAAACTTGCTTTGATCCGCCAGAGTGCACCCCCCACCCCCAGCACTGCTTTACCGCGTTATATCCAAATTCGTGTTATATTGGATCGCATTATATTGGGGTAGAGGTATATTTTCTATTCTGTATACGAAACGTGATTTGGGTCATTTACTCAATGATATTTTATCAGAAAGAATAAAGGTTTAAACTAAAAGGCACTCTCTCTTCCCCTGGAGACAACTGTTATTGTTAGGGCTTACATTTGCTAGAAAAGATCCTCCCTCACTTCCACCAGGGGAATAAAATCTCACTGAGAGGAAGAGATCACAATAGCGCTGTTTAGCCAGTGGCTTTTCTTGTGGCCACAGCCTTCTAGGTTGTGATTTGGGGGAAGGGGGGGAGTGAACCTCCCCTGGAGCCACAAACGCCAAAAGGAGCAGACAGCTGGTGAGAGTTCCCCATCTTCTCCATGGCGGTGGGGTGGCGGGTGGCAGGTTCCAGCCATGTGGCAGTGGGCTCTGGCCTTGGGCTCTGTTCCCCAGCCCCTCGTGCACCACCCCCAGTCCTTGCTGAATCCTCCAGCCACTACATCATCCCCAGCCCCCACTGCCTCCTTACCTACCTCCCCTGAGTAAGACTGTTGTGAAAAGTGATATTTGTATGTTTGTTAATACCACTTTTCACAGCCTCCCAGCTAGCTTAACACAAAACAAAAGAAAGATAAGAACATGCAAAGCACCTTAATTGTGTTTCTATTCTGTTTAGGTCCAGTAAATGATAGAGACAACTGTATGCTATTTTTATTATTGAGCTTGCAAAAAAACCTTGCATAAATAAATTACTATGATTTGGACATGTACATGTGCGTATATATTATGGTAATTTTTCCTAAAGTTAATTAAGTATTTTAGGAAAAATTATCATAGTGGCCACCAACACCACCCTGAGGCCACCAAAAATTTTGTTGCGAGAACCCCAGGTTTAGACTACAGGTCTAAAAGAAGAACTGCAAGGACAAGAATTAATCCTTTTGTGGACAGAAGCATTTTTGTGTTCAAGCTGAGAGTTATTTTACTATTTTCTTTAACACTTAAGTCCAGTACAAAACTGAGAACAGCTTTGATTTTTTTATTCATATTTTAAGGGACCACAGAACAGTGGCTTAATCATATGTACCCAATTAATAAGGTTTCAACCATGATCAGACAGCACTATAGTCTGTTTTCTATTGAGAAAAAAAAATGGTGGTTAAGCAGCTCCAAGTAGTTTTTCTGCTGATCAGATGTACTCATTTTAGGAGGAGGGAGGGAGCAGTATGTTTTTCCATATCCAGATTTTTTAAATTTAATTTCCTTGTATTTTTAGTACAAACATAAAAGTTAAACTTATCACCACACAGTTCTTGAATCCTGAAGCCATTTCAGAAGTCTTCATAAGTTTTGCACACAAGTTGGTCAATAGCACTATTTTTGGGGGGGAAAGGCTAGCAAACTCAATCCTGAGAAAAAGATTGTGTGAATTATTAAACCTCACATTCACACAATTTGCTGAATATCACTTATCTGAAAAATTTACAGGAGGCCCAAATGCTGAATGCTTGGAGAGTTCTGATGGAGTATGACTATTCATATTCCCACAACAGCTGGCTGACTAGTCCACAGAATGCCACATGTATTGTGTTGATGTAATGAATAAAACAGTGCTGGAACACAGTGTCCATGCTTCCAGTATTGTGCAAAATTCTTCTCACAGGCACAATCTATGCCCCAACATTTCCCAGAACCAGCAAAATACATTGGGACTTAGTGGAGAAGTGGCTAGGGAAACTGAGCCACCACTGACAAGCCAAAAAACCCTAATCAACCAGAAATATTAGATGTGCTAGAATGCATCCTCTTTATTTTGGACATTCTACAGCTAAGAGGGGAAATCATATTTTTCAAAGTTAAGTATGATATGCTTTATTACCAAGTCTAGTAGGACAACTACAGAACTTGAAACCTCTGCCTGTAAGCTAGTTCAGTTTTGATGACAGCACACATTTTCCTTAAAATAGTTATTTGAGTATTATACGATTGGTAAAGAGTTTCAAACTAATGTGAGAATATTTTGACTAGACTAACCTAAAAAAGTAATCTAAACTAATTGTCAGCAATAATCAGCCCCATGTATATGAATAGCTGCATCTATTCCTTTGTGTTTAACATACGTTGAGTCCTGAGTATCTACTAATCAAAGGAATATATTATACTGAGTCTATAGTGTGACTTATTGGAGACTGAAGTGCTAAGTACATGAATCTAAATGCTCAATCCTACAATGATGGATGGGGGATGGTTAGATTCCCCACCGCATCTCTAGTTTCTATATTAGTCATTTATAGTGCTGTGAACACTATATTTTTAAAACTGCCTTCCAAGTTTCATTTAGTAAATGTTTTGTACAGCACACAAATAGCTAAGAAGCTAGAACAATCTGTTACTTTGGGTAAATAAAAGTATTTCTTTTAACAGGAGCCAAGTAATTCATATTAGGACTACAAAAAACCTACTGCAATACTTTAACTTACTTGATACAGGAAGCACGACAGGAGGTGGTGGCCGAGGATGTAGCTGTGGGCCTGGCATTCTCATATTGTGAGCTGGGCCTGGCATTGGAGGCATTAGCATACCAGGAGGAGGAGGAGGGGGGAGCCCTGGGGGTGGTGGTGGAAAAGGAATCATGCTTGGCAATGAAACTTCATCTACTACTAAAGGGTCATTTCCATGATCAAACTGGCAAAGGTCGCCAAGTACACAAAATCCTCGCTCTGCAAAGACAGACAGACAATTTCATTTCCATCTGTAAAGAACTTCAAAAGTGATGACTATAAGATTTAATCAAGTATCATTATTTCCATGATTTCTCACTAAAGAACAAAGAGATGCATTTAAGAAGTCCAGCATATTCTGATCCAACATTTCACACCATTAAATAAAACTTCAAACCAGAATTCAAGTTGGAATATTAGTTTAGCGTCAAAGAATCTGAACTGTTTCCACAACAGTGTGCAAACTTCAACAGCGACATGGGGGGATGGGTAGGTAGGGGAGACAGAATCACCACCTGTTTTATGTCAAACCCTATAATCTTACTGAGGACTGTTGCTGGGTGAAGTATTTGCAAAGGCACGCCCGTAGAATTATGAACTTAATACATTCTTGCCAGTGCCAAGAATTGTCAGATTTCAAGTAAACCACTTGCAGCAAGATTAAGTCTTATCCAAGCAAACTGCAGGCTCATATGCATCCTTACATTAAAAATAATCTAGCTACCACTTAATCTTCATTTGCTGCTTGCATTTAGTGAAGAATTTAGTAGATATATTAAAAAATAAAATAATATATGAGAGGTAAGAAATAAGAGGCACTAGGGAAGAAGTTGGAGAGAAACCGATAGCTTCCTTACCATCATAATCTCGACATCGTCTTTTAGGCGGAGGATTTCTGCCAAATGAATTGGGAACACTATGATTGTTATAATAATTTGACCAGCTCTCTGTTGTGTTCTCAGGATGGTGAGCAGGTGCAATCACAGTAACAGCACTGGGAATAGACTGCGCAGAGGAATACTGTTCAGTAGAATTACTGGATGACAAAGACACTGGGTTATATGAGCTCTCCATGTCATTCCTTTCACTCTTGAATTTTGCTCTCTCCTTGTGTTCCGCTTTAAAAAAAAATTAGCAAAATAAACCAGGTAAGTTTTCATGCTTTTGTTAGGTATATCAAAGTCCCGGAGAAACGGAATGCATAGATAGTTAGTGGACATTACACAGTAATACAAACTCACTTATTCACCATGCAGAACATAGAATGTTTATACTGTTTGTGTAAAATTACTTTTCTTAAAATGCTAGAACTGTAGACCCAAGGCATCAAAGAAGTTTCCACATCAGAAACTGCTCATTGCTCTCACAAAGCTCGCATTCATCCAACTATTTTCCTTCCTTGAAAATGAAAGCAACTTTTCCCTCTAATGTTGAATGAATGACAAACACTACTTAACATACTCTGAAATCCACAACACTTTATGCTGCCAATCGCTTCAGTTCCTGGATTCCCTATACAAGGCCAATAGAACACAATGCCATCATTCCATTTAAGTATTAAAAAAACCCACCTCCTAAAACTGAAACAATTTTATAGGAATAAATCAACTTCTGCATAAAAAGATACCAGCATTTTGGAACAATAGTATGTTTTATCAACAGACAGCACAATACCAGAAGCATACATCCAATGGAATACACTTATGAATAAATTAAAATGGAGTTTAAAAAAACCTAATTCCCCTGACTATACTACACTACAGAATAGCACCTTAATTGGTTTAATTATGTCAGCAGCATGTACTTCTCCAAGCCAGTTCCATAGCTAGTGTTCTTATACAACTCACAGGCATCCAACTTCTGTTTGTTTATACATTTTGCATTAATCACTACAATGAGTCAGATGTTCTTCCAGTGCAACATTTTGGCTACTCACCAATATTTCTGTTCAGATCCCGGTCTTTGCTTCTACCCCCGCTGCGGCTACGACTTCGGCTTAATCCTCTGCTTTTACTACGACTTTTACTCCTGCCTCTTCGCCAGTCGTATTTGTCTCTATATAAATCATTCCGATCATAGTATCTGTCATAGTCTCTCCATTTGCCATCATCTCTCTTTTTCTCTCTGGTTCTGCAAGTCATGTATGTATAAGCCATATATATTGAGAGAGAAAAAGCCACAGAACAAGTTTGGAGTCACAAATGGTTAATGTTCTTCCCTCCTCACTCTACTCAGACAGTGGCACCCAAATGTGCCTCTATTGCCATGCTGTCTCACAAGAAAGAATAGGTTCCTGGAACGGCCAACATCATCAGCTGCTGTTAATATTGTGCATAAAAAAAACCCCAATGTTCTTCTACTCTCTCTCCTTTCTGAAATACGGGTGAATAGATGGAACTCTTAAATATCCCTAAGCAGCAGCCCGTGGGACATCTTGCTGTGTTCTCAGAGGAGACTGTGTTCTATCAAAGAGCTACTGGAGGTTGATGGCAGAAGGGGAGGGAGGACCGAGTAGGCATTCTGGTAAAATTACTGCCTCAAGAGGTGAAAATCCACAGTTAGAGAGTCTGGCCAGCAAGGAAAGGAAAAGAGATGAACATCTTGTGATTAAATGGCAATACTAACCTTTGTTCATTAGAATCTAAACGGTTTCTCTGTGGGCTAGGATACTTCTTTTTCCTGCCATCTCGTTCTTCCTCAAACGACTCTTGAAATATCTATTTAACAAACACATCAAACAAAGAAATAAACCTAGATTTAGTTCAAACCACAGCTAGCAGCTGTTTAAGACAACAGGACACCTATGCTAAATGTTGTATGTAACAAAGCAGCAGAGTTGTAAAAGTTCATGTCCTTTTAAAAAGCTTTTAGTTTCCCTTTGTCAGTAAAGCTTTCCAAAATTAGAAGACTATTTTTGGGTTAAACTTACATTATACAGGAGGTGTTGAAGTTAAAGAAAAACACTGTGTCATCCTCTAATTGGTTGCAGAGTTCCTTACTGTAAGCAAATAGGATCTTCTGCATACGATTTCCCAGACAACAGGAACTTAAAACTATGCAGCTTTGCAAGCCTTCTTTCATATGTAATTGCATCACTAATATGAATTCTGGATGTGGTAAATTATTCATATATTTGGATAGTACTGTACAGGTCATACCTCTTATAAAAATTAACAAAAGCCAAAAACAATTTCCCTGGTGCTTTTACTCAGTTCCACCATAACTTGGTCTGTTAGAAACAGTACAGGGGATCTTTTTCAAACTTTATTTGTAGCCATTTTGCCCCAAACAGTGCATCACATAAAAAATATGAATAATTTTGAAGGCATCAGCGGCAATAGCAATTTTCTTTTATAAAAGCTTCAAGATAACTATAATTTAGTTTAAGATTCTTCCTTTGTCTGCATTATTTTAGCCTGTGTCATTCCATTTACAGGAATCCCAAATCTCTAAATGTACAGCTAATGACATTTCACAATGAATTTAAAAGACATTCTGGTCTAGGACTGGCTATATTATGACCTGATCCCATGCAACCCCACATAAGAAACCCAAATACCCAATTCTAGACCAAGAGAACAATGGCAGTTTTAAGATCTGTTCTAACATGAACTACCATAGCTAAATACAAGTGTTATGGCATCAAACGAAGTGACAGACTTATAAGGATGCAGTATGATAAACTTTCACTCAAGATCAAATGGTATTTCCGAATTAGAATTTTGGTATGAAGAGATGGTCCTTAGATACAATGAAGGGCACCTAGAAATAGTGTAGATTTACATCTACACTGTTCAATCTAGCTAAGTTACACTTTTAGCAGAGAAATGTCTCCCTTTCCAAAACCCAACATTATATTCTTGACTATTCTTTGGAGGTCTGACTGACAGTTCACAATGTGTGATCATTTACTGCCTTCATGACCTTTGGCTGATTGCTCACATTGCAGACGGGACCACAAAAGCATAGTAAGATATTTCCAATATCTATATGTAGACTCTCAGACAACAGTGGATATATGAAAAATCCACTTAGAGGCACTTGTCTTAAGCCTTGCTTCCCAACTTTCACTTATCAAGTAGAGATTTTAGAAGGGAAACTTCGAGTAGTTCGAAGAGTACATTATATACATGGTGGCAATTTTGCAACAGAAAAGCTTCAAAAAACAGACTCTAACAAGAAGCTGCTGAACTTGAATTAAAATGCAAACTAGATACCATTAACTTAGGTTTGAACAGAGACTGGGAATGGCTCGGATATTACACTAATTGAATCTATTTCCCCATGTTAAAGTATCCTCACACCTTCGTGTCAACTGTCCAAAATGGGCCATCTTGATTATCACTTCAAAAGTTTTTCTCCCCTGCTGATAATAGCTTCTCTTAATTCATTAGCCTCTTACAGTTGGTATGGGTACTTTCACCTTTTCATGTTCTCTGTATGTATAAATATCTTCTTACTGTATGTTCCATTCTGCACACCTGATGAAGTGGGCTGCAGCCCACAAAAGCTTATATTCAAATAAATGTGTCAGTCTCTACGGTGCTCCTGTTCTTTTTGCTGATACAGACTAACACGGCTGCTACTCTGAAACCTGTCATCATATACATGCACATGAAGCAGGAGAAGGGGGTCAGAATATCATATATCCCATTTGACCTTATCTAAATATAGCCAGCTCTTTTCTGTAACAACTACATCACTTAAATCAGCTTGTGAATCTCTCTGAACCATGACGACAATACATCCAGAGAACAGAGAATTATTTCTATTGCATTCTCCACCGAACACTCCAATCAGGATCAGGGGACCACTATGGTAGGTGTTTTACAAACTTATAGGAAGAGATTCCCTGTCCTGGGGAAATACACAATCTAAAAACACAACTATAATTAAAAAAGGTAGTGGAAAGGAGTACAATATATAAATAAAGTGAGCAAGGCTGATGATGGGTACACACCTTGGCGCCTCCATTTTTAAACATTTCTATTATTGTGAGCAACAATGAATAGGAGCATAAAAAGCAGCTGCTGTGGAAGGAA